>NC_084775.1:5025596-7525596 GCF_028858725.1 Colius striatus | reverse complement strand
TTTATGAAACACTACTTAACCCACTCACTTGCAAGACATTGCTTCCTTGAATAATAATGTTACTTGTCTCTTTAAAAAATCTGAAGCAGTCATCAGCTCTGTTCCAAACAATCTCCTATTCTGAAGTAATATCCAAAAGGGAATTATTTGTATCCTTAAGCACATCTCTGATGATCATATATTAAACACATGGCTTTACCGTCCATTAGACCATCCTAAGGAAAGGATTATACAAAGTGAAATAGATACATAAAATTAAATAGTTTTAGCATTGGAACTCTTGAGTCATCAAAACCAAAAAACTTTTGGCTTTTTCTTCTCCCCATGGAGTCCTGTTAGTCCAAACTGCCTTGGTGCGGTCTGCTGAAGGCTGTAATTTGTAACCTCAAAACAAAAACATAATTTCTCTATTCCTGTCTTCCATTTTTTTCATCTTACAGCAACAATCTCTTGGTAATTCTCTTTTGAGTGGAACTGAACTTTTTAGAAGCAAGTTCTGCTTCTGGGTTTCCTAGTTCCCCCACCAGTTCTTAGACATGCTATTTTCTGCAACATTTTTCCATTTACAACCTTTACACTGTCTGTAGCATTACAGACAAACCCTCAGAGGTAAGAAACCTGAGTATTCTCTGGTACACAAAAATTCTCACTATGAGTGATGTTGAGTAATGGGATGCTTTCCAAACACCATGAAGTCTCAAGCTCCTTTTGTATCAAATACCATCAAGAAACTATTGAAAACTATTCACATTGGTAAGAGCAAGTTTTATCTTCTACAAGTGTACAGTCTACATCCAGGTTCCCCAGCTCCTCTCTTTTACTAGGAAGATTTGAAACAAGTCTCCCATTGATGATGATGGGACTGCTAAGGCTCCCCTGACTCACAGCAGCTTCATGTCCTTAGCTAAGCTAGGGTCTTATGCTCATGAATTCTGCTCCCTGAAGAACAGCCAGATGTTGGGTTTTCCTTAGAAGTCATATCATCTGTTTGGGAATAGCAGAATCAATTTTATATCTCATTTCCTTCAGAATATTAACCACAGTCTGATTGCTTCTCAAACTGTTCTCCATCAGCCCAACACATAAATAAACTATTAGAACGAAAGTTTAGCTTAAGGCCTCTTTCATTACTTCAGTCAATTTGGCAAAGTCAAATTAAGGATCTCAGAATCACTTGTAACTTTCTTAAAAAACATTACCGATTAAAGTTAAATTTTTAGTCTCTCCACACAGCCACACTCCTCATGTACTTGCTTGCCAACAGTGACCTAAAATTCAGAGCTTTAACAGGAAATACCAGTAACCTCACTTCTACTATAAAATTCTAGCTTTGTCTGACCACTGAGAAAGAACTCAAGTTTTGGGTTTTTTTCTCCAGAGACACATTTCTGAAATATAAACACTGCTTTTAAAAGGAACTTTCTTTTACAGAGTCAATAAGTAATTGGGGCACCCAAAGCATCTTCACACAGATTCCAATTCTGATGGCAAAGCTTTCCAGGCTGCAAAATATGTTAAACTGTATTCTTTGTGCATAAACCTGTCAGATGATAGGCTTGCTCATGGGTGTGCTGAAATCCTATCAAACTGGGTCATGGCATTAGGCAGTCAGTACCCAACATGTGTTAACACAGGGTGTGTTAAGACAGAAAGTGACTCAAATAGGCTAAAGCAAGGTAATGCCTTCAGCATGATTATCTGTTAAAACTTTATGTGAAACTAAAGCAGCCACTACTTAGCTTGATGTACCAGTAACAAGCTTGAAACAGACTACTTCAGTACTGGTTTCAAGTATCTGATCACAGAAAACATAGTAGTGTCAATTGTTCCACTAGGTGTGAAGTCAGTCAAGTAATTTGCATCTGTTTAAACTCTGGAATTTCTACTTAGAAGACATCAATTTCTTTCAGATCTCCAGTTTGTGTTTACTCAAATTTGTAATTCGGAACACCCAGGAATTTTGAAGTCACTTTAAAACTTGTATTTTTATTCAGGCTTAATTGAAATCAACAACCTCCTACGGGAATTCCCAATTCACACAAAATAAAACTTAATGTAAACTGTTATTCTGGGAATATTTTATTAAACAAGGATCTTGGGATTTTTTTATGTGTCTTCTGCATTGTATTAACAGGAACTTGGGAGAATAAGTTTCCAGTGGAAATGACAATGAAGAGAAGTTTCCGACTGAATGAGAAGCAAACAATAAAGGTTCCTATGATGCAGACTAAAGGGAACTTCCTTGCTGCTGCAGACCCTGAGCTAGACTGTGGTGTGCTCCAGCTCCCATTCGTGGGGAACATCAGTATGCTGATTGTACTTCCACACAAACTCTCTGGCATGAAAGCCCTAGAAAAGCTGATAACACCTCAAGTGGTGGAAAAATGGCAGAAGAGTATGACAAACAGGTATCTGCTGAAAAGCCTATCTTGTTAAAGTCTTAAGGTATTGTCTTGATGAAACTGACAAGGGTAAGTTTATAACAAGGAGGTAAAACAGAAGTATAATAGTAACAGGTTATTTATGCAGAATAATGCTGATCATATGGAAAGCAGCCTACGTTCCCTTCAGTACTACTCATTTCAACATATCTGTTGTATAAAGGCCCACACTCAGTAATTCAGCAACAAGGTGACAGACTATGTAGTATCTGTCTTCAGACTTGATACAAATATAAGAAGAGATGATTTAATGTGCTATTCAGGAAGCCAACATATTTCTATTGTATGCAATAAGGGACAAATCTCCAATTTGGTACTCCAGAAAAGCTGACAGTTCAACACTTGTTACAAGCATATCCAGCCACATACTAAACTGCTCAAAGCCATATGTCTTATATGCATAAATACTGTATATCATCAGAAGTGAAATATTACACTTACACAGTAACAGTTTTGGGAGGAGAATTAATTTTTTAAAACACAGCTTCAAAGTAATAATATTCAAGTTTTGAAAATAAAAGTACACTAAACAGTCCTGTGTATTTGTGTCCAGTTGAAGACAGTAAAAAATCCCAAACTACAACAGATTTGTGAAGCAAAAGTCACTTAAATATGTATCTCCTCAATGATTTTTCATTTTTGTTTTGATTTTTACTAGAACAAGAGAAGTGGTTCTGCCTAAATTTAAGCTGGAGAAGAGTTATAACTTGATTGGTTATCTGAGATCCATGGGAATAGAAGAACTGTTCAATGAAAAAGGCAACTACTCTGGTATATCGAATGAGAAAGTCACCATTGACAGGGTATTTATTTATTCCTCTTCAATTTTCATTTCCTTTCTGATTAAACTATATCTCCTGAAAACATGGCACCATAGTAATAATAATTCCCTGTAAATAAAAATTGTGTTTTTTCCCCATCTTCCCTGGAGGGCATTAGAAGGATGTGGGTTTCTCTGCTTGCCCTTGTCTACTCATTATATGAGGAACATGTTTAATCAGGTGTCAACAGGTACTGAAAGTGCTTATTCACAAATAGGCTTATTTACAAAGCAAACCCAAATGATTGCTGCTGCACAGGTGTTTCCAGTAAGTGTCACAAAGGAGCCATGTGCAGGATGTGAAGTAGGAGGGGGATGCTATGAGCACATAATTTGAGTATCCTTACAAGATCCTCAATTTCTTTTTTGTTTATTTTCCTTCTTCCTGTTCATTTAAACAGTTCAATCATCAAGGCACAATAACTGTGAATGAAGAAGGCACAGAGGCTGGAGCAATAACCAACGTCGGGTTCATGCCTCTTTCTGCTCAGATACGCTTTATTGTCGACCGTCCCTTTTTGTTCCTGATCTATGAACATCGTACCAGTTGCCTTCTGTTCATGGGCAGAGTTGTCAACCCAGCCAAGTCTTAAAAGTAGAGAAGACCTCCAATACAGTTATACACATGCTGTATAATTACATGTTAATATACCAGTATCATAAAGGAAATGTTATTGTTATATTAGATAATATAAAAGCCACTGGTATGAAAAGAAAATAGATTATCTACAAGTAGTTTCAACATGAATGGACTCAAAGCAGTAGATAATTTGACTGCAATTTAAAATGGTTAGTGTCTTGCATTGATACAAGTGTATTAAAAACTAAAGTAACTTACACTTTGTGTTCTACTTCCGTGTGTAAAATGTAATCAATAAAATACTAAAAACTGGATATTTGAAGTTTAGCTCTAAATTTGTGATAGAATGCCAGTTTATAAATAGAAAATAAATAGAAAAAAAGGAAATCCAGAGTACCTGATCAGCCTTAGAAGCCTAAGTTTCTGCTGGGTATTTTACATAATCTAACTTGAAACAGAATAGTTGCCTACATTCCTTCTTTTGCTTGTATCATTTAATATTCCAACTTACACACCATGAATCTTACGGACCAGTGTACCAAGTAAGAGACAGAAATGTCTTAGAGGGATTAAATACTAATGGCTCAAGTATTTTTCCTCAGCCTAAATTTTATGGTTTCAATATAGTTAAAACTATATTCAGATGATAGTTGAAACTATCATTGTCACTGGTACAAGCAGTAACAGAATTAGCCCAACCAGGTGAAATATATAAAGATCCTTAAAATATCTTTTCTTAGTGAAAGCAGCTCACAAAATGCTCTTTTCATTGGCTCAATTTCACCTAATCCTCTCTACAAAAAAAAAGTGTGATTTATAGCAATCATAACATTTTGTTAATCGACAAAACCTTTTGAGTCAGACTAGGACCATAAACTTCCTGAAACATTCTGGTAACAACACGAATGCTGCAGAAAAGCCTGTTTCACATTTGAAAAAGTGACAATTTACTTGCACTCTGTAGCACACCACTACCTCCATGGTACAAGGAACACAGCTACATCTTATGTCCAACTTATTTATGCCAGTGGACATACTCAGCTTTGTACAGTCACCTTTTAAAAGACGGTGTCTCACAATCCAGTGAGAGTATGTTTATTATTTGTTGCATCGAATATTGTGTCCATCTAAAAACATTCCCATTAAAAATTTGTCTTATGTTGGAAAAAAAATGCAAATTAAGCTATAAACTAACAGTTATTTTCAGGATTAGGAATTCTCTTTAAAAGATGTTTTGCAATACTAAGTTTAACTTACCCATTTCATTTTCTTTTTATTTAACTGCCATTTGTAATTTTGCATTTACTAGAATTATTTGCCTCATATACAAAGCTTTTTTAACATGACAGCCAGTGAAATATCAGTATTAGATGATGAAGGATGATGAAGAGCTGATCACTAACAGGAAGCTCAGATGTTGCTTTGTTCTTATCTCACATTGTGCTTTCCTGTAAGCCCACCATGTGGGGATAATTTTCAGCAGTGAAGGCTCACAACAGATACCATTAACATTCATATGCACAATTTATTGTTTAACTATTATTCAAAAATAAAATCATATTTTAAAGACCAAACACTTATGGCCCAGATTTAATTAGTTTATTGGTGATTAAATGAGCACGTGAAATATGGGGGTTTTAAGACCTAAGTAACAGGAATTATTCAAGAGAAAGAGCTCAAGCAGGAAAGCAAATCAGCTGCTGCTCAGAACTCATGATCTTCATACATTGTGCAAGAAAGTCAAATATTTGCTTCATCAACCGTAATGTAACCATTAACTCTTGCTTCAGATTCTGGCACTATCTGACTCCATTTAAAGGTCACATTGGTTAAGAAAAGAGCAGTTATCACCAGTTATCCAGGACAAATATATCATCAATAAAAATTTAAAACAGAAAAGTAATTTCCTAACTTTTACATCAAGTCTCTAACAAGCACTAATCTTTTTTTCAATATGAAAGGAACAATCTTACTTTCAGTCAAATCATTGCTTTAGTGACACAGCTGAAGAATACCACCCACCTGAACGTATCTTTCAACACAGGACTACCTAGCTCATGTAAAAACTGAGCACCTATTGAATAGCAGTAATCCAAGAAGAAACGTGTTTACAAAGCTATGATCTGGCCCTTGTGATCACAAGTGAATTCAATAAGATCTTGCACTGGAAACTGTTGGAAGAAAAGGAACAGTTTTTTGATGTTCAACCAGTGCTAATTTTGGGGTTTTTTTCTTTGCAAAGATTCAGTCAAGAGGTCTTTGAGGGCCAAGTATGAAATGATTTTTTTCTGCTTGTTAATGGATGTGCAGTGTGAGCAGGTCACACACAGGCATACCTACCGTAACTATGTAATACATTTTCCCCTTCTGCAACACTGGCTGTGCAGGAACAGTTCCAAAGAAGAATTCAGCTTCAGGAGGGAGGAAAGTGGTATGATGGCTTTTTTTTTCTGCAGTAAGATTAGGTTTGTCTATGAATCTTTTAGACATTTCTTGTAGAAGCTACAGCAGGTAGGCAACTAGTCCTACTGACTTGGAAAACCAGCTTTGGCATATCAGATTTTCTGTTGGAGATCTGGAGCAGTTGCACATCTATGTTTCACTGAACTAGTAGCCATACTTTGTTTTAAAAAAAAAAAATCTTCTTCCTCCCTCATAAAAAGTTTTCATGACACAAAACCAGATATACATCAAACTAAATGACTCTGGAATGGGCATCTATGTCTTTGTACATTTCCTAAAATGCTTTCAGCAGGGCAGTCATTTTTACGATCAGAAGACACAGGACACTTCCCTGCCTTCCTCTCTCCTTTCTCAACGTTGGGGGTTTCTTACCCTTCAAAAAGCAGAATTCATTGCGCTGCCAAACTAAGATTTATTTTTAACTGTCTGTATTAACTTTTGTTTTTCTACTTTTCTCCTCAGGCCTTACATACATACTGTTTATTACATTGAATACCAAACATTATCCAGAGAAATCGTATTATTTAGCTCATTAATATCTTGAATTCATGACTAGCAACAATGTAACTCTTAATCACAAAAGAGTAATTATTTTAAGAGAGATAACATTATTAAAGAAATGCTCCTCCTTCCTTTTAGAGAAAGAAATATTATTTCACAATATTACTTCGTTTCTCTTGGATGCTTATTTCTGCACTAGCTGTTAGTGAAACCATTTGACCATAAAATAGCACTTATACTATTACATATGAGAAAATGCAACAATTCAACCATTGGATACTCACCACCGCAATAACAGGAATAAGCACACCCAGATTCCCTGCACTACTGGAGGCCTGGAAAACAAAAAAGAACTTACCAAAAGATCTACAAAAGCATTTCTAAAACACAACAAGATGTATTTCATGTATCAAAACATTCCTACTGTCTATGCAAATGAAAAGATGGATTGCAAATTACAGCTTTGTATCTTGACAATAGATGTGCACAAGGTGGCCAAGAGAGCACCTCAGAAATCCCAAGAACTGTGACATCCAGGAGTCTTTCAACAAAGCTTTTCAGGTGACTCCTTAGACTTGGATGTCCCCCATAGAAAGGATGTGTTACCCTTTCAGAACAAAGTCAGGTATTATGCCTTGAGCTAAACAGGGGGGTAAATTTTAACTGATACCATGTCTGCTTTGACATCCAACAACTGCAAGAAAAATGTTCATGTTACATTGGTGTTTAGCAAATGTCTCATTTTATTATCAAAATGAAGACAAAACTAACAAGTGTGTTCAACCATATTCAGAAACATATTTAAGCCCTTTCTGTTGAAACATAAGCAGTATGAGCAAAAAATAAAATATTACTTTGACTATTTAGGACATTTTTAATTGCACTGTATGCAACAAGTGTGTTTGCTCTTGGCCAAGTACAGCATTTGGAAACTGAAAACATTCTTTGCTCACAGCTCATTATCCCTCACCTAAACAGTGAGAGTACAGATACTGTGCTCACGGACATCTCCTCTGTAATGCTGTTCTCTGCTTTTCGTATTCCTCCACCATGGATTTGGGAGGGAGAGAACTCTCAAGCTTCCTCCTTACAAAAGACAGACCAGGTGCATAGACTACTGGTCCAACAGGGAGGAGGCAAGGCAAGCATGGCTAATGGTGCAGTTTGCATAAAGAGAAGTAAACCAAAAGGAAGCGTTAAAAAGAAAAGAGAGAGGGAGAGCACAAGCCAAATAGTCTTCAGATGAAATAATAATGGTAAAACCCAAATAAAACATTTTAGTTGTCTTTTCTGTAGTGTCCAAGATCAAGTAAAACAAAAGATGAACTCTTAAATATTTTTGAAAGGAATAAAATAACACTGCTCAAGTCACTCTAAAGGGTTGGAATGACTGGAGAAAGTCATTGATGTTTTGCTAGCATCACGACAGCCCACTTCAAGTGACAAACTTCTGCAGAATCAGAGTAGAGACACAAACTAACAGATAGTCAGAAGCCAGGACATGGAAGCCCACAGACAGAACCACAGAAATCCACTTCCATACTAGCATTTTGTTACAAAAAGGGATTATCAGCCTCTTTATGATAATACATGCCACTGAAGATGATATATGCAGTGACTTCCATTTTTGAGCATATTCAGGGGACATTCATAAAAGCTTTTCTTCTCCTCACAGAAGCCGCATCTGCACAGTTCAAAACTCTGGTTTAAAACAGTAAATAAGTCACTGAAGCATTTTAAGGGTTAGCAAGCAAAATTAAATCCATGAAATGTTATGTTGAGAAGCAGAGGACACAGGCAAATTACCTGACAAGTACCAAAGAAAAAACTTGCTTTTGTTCAGGAACATAGGCTATGCAGTGTTTTACCTACTTTCATTCTTGAAAATTAAATAGCTCAGTCTTCAGAATACCTTTCAGACCTTTTACTCTCCATTGAGTAAAGAGTGTTCTAATAGAAACTATAATCAGTAATTTCATGATAAAGACACACTGCCTCCTAGCTCAAATCAACGTTAATCACATATTTTTCCATTTGCAGGCAGCTTTGAGTCAGTGTAGCAGCTTGTCTCCTGTAGTGATTCCAAAACTGAAACAAAGGGAAAATATCCCTGAAAGGGGGAGAGTGGAATCTAATTTAGAAGTGTCATTTTACTGCAAGGTTTACAATCTGTTTTTCACCATTTCAGAACCCATGAAACTTGTGGAGAGAGATTCTGCACCACAGACCTCATGAAAAGCAGATTCTAGACATGTCCTAATTCCCTTTTAAAAGGGTTGGCATTCTTGATTAAATACAGTTTATCTTCAAGGTAAGCAGATTTATTTCAGAGAGATTTAGCAAAAGACTTCATTCACTCCATAAAAGCACAAAGACAGTACTAATAAAGTGTAGCATGCACAAGAGAAGGAAAAGAAAAAGATGTTAAAAAAGGACAAAAACAACATTGATCTCCTTTCTTCTAGGAAATTGTGCCCATTACAAACAGAAGCGCTACTTATCTGCCCCAAAAAGCAGGGAACAGCTCCCAAACCACATCTCCAAGAAAAACTTAACTTTCAACTATGAACACATTGAAATTGTTAAAGCATAGAAGTGTATTTTTTTAAAAATCAGTATTAAGTACTGTGAGTTTTTAAAAGTTGCCCTAAGGAAGTACTTAAAATGACAACAAGAGGTTCCAACATTTGAACAGTAGGGAGGAACATAGTCAGAGGACAGCTCTGATTTCTGATGAGGAGGAAGCAACTACATTTTGCTTTTCTAACCACGATATACATGTCAAGAGCAAAAGTCAAGCTTAACAGCTTGTTTAGTGTATATTTTACAGCAAAGATGAGAGGAAGGTATCGTGGGAAAGGTGGTGATTTTTGTTTGATGGTTAAACAGAACAGGTAGAGTACTCTGGATACTTTATTGAAATGAGAATAAAAGCTAATATGAAAATAACACAGAGAATTCTGAGGGAATAAAGTAACAGCATATAAACTGCTACTGCACAAATTCAGCTGGTATTTAAAGACATTCCTCTTCCAGACCTCCTCACAGACTTTTAAAGGCGTCTATGTATTGAATTTTACAATCAAAATTTAAAAAATTTCTTTTTAAAAGAACTTTAGAGTAAAACCACTCACGTTTACTCTTCTGAATAGTATTTCTATCATGCAAATCATTTTAAGAGGCAAGTCTCCTTTGAATAAACTTGCTCTCTAAATAAAGCATGCCTAAAAATCTGAAGAAATTGTTATTAAATGCATAACTTTCACTTCATTGCCCTGATTCCATTAGCCTATACAGATAGCCCTGTATAAACATGGATCTTGGAGACAATCCAGATGCACCCACTCTTAACAGCAATTCAGTATTTATCAGGATAACACACACTGGCTACTTCAAGCTGCACGTTGGACTAGATGACTTCCTGAGGTCCCTTGCAACCTGGGTTTTCCTATGATCCTATGACACCAATAAAATTAGAACCCCATCACATTTATAGACATTTGAAGAATTATTAAGAATGCAGAAGTCAGTATTCTGTATTTCTCTGTGCATCTAACAGTTGAATACTCCAGAAACAAAATCAGACTCATCTGAACAATAGGTACATCACTGCTGTGTCTCAGATACTATAGATTCATTAATATACAGATTCATTAGGTGTTTGCAAGGCATTAGAGATCTGCATTCATAGTCCATGACTGGAACACATTCCTAAGGAAGTGATACTTTTTTCCTGTGCATGAAAAGGTGGTGTTAGTTCAAAAACCACACAGACTAGGTTTAGTAGTGCCATCTGTATAAATGCACAGTCGCATACAATTAAAAACCAATGAATACCTGACCTTCAGTGCTGGTCCTTTTTCACTTGCTCTCTCACTAGCTCTCTTTCCTTCTAGCCCAAGCTGAACAAACAGTTCTAGCAAGTTCATCAGTAGTTCATCCACAAGGTGTTCTCCTTGAATGTTAGCAGCAATGTTGGCTAGGGCATTAATAACTGCTAAGGAACAGTGTCTGAGAAAAAAAGAACAGTTATGAACAGGCAATTTCTCAAAGTTTTGTATTTTTAGTGCTTTCTTGATAATGCTGGTAACTTTTGTAATAACACTACTGACACTTTTCACTCAGTTTTTTTTTGAGGTTACTTTTTGGTTTTATGAATAATGACACATCACTTCAGTGATAAGTGAAATGCAATGAGTATTTAATAAAAAAACAATTAGTAAACTTTGCCTCTGGAGGACATTTCACTTTTGATGCTGACAAAGCCAAAAGGAAAATTACTTTCCTGGAGTAGATATGGCTACAAATGAGAAGCAGCAAAAGTCTCTGCTTTTGGATGGGGAAGCTCTTGAGCAGAATCAGAACTAGTATCAGTTATTGTTACAGTTCAGATTGCATTGGGTCAGACAGTACGTTTACCATTCTTGTCAAAATGTTTTTTCTCAGTTACTCATGGACTCATTAAAAGATATCCAACCTATCTCAACTACCAACAAAATCAGTGATGACTTTTAACAGGGACTAAAATGCATACATGCATACTAAGAATTAAGTTCTTAATAGTTTGCGTTTAATCCCTAACAAGTACACTAAAAAAAATCCAAACCAAAATACACACACAAAAACTCAACAGAACTTCACTAACTCCCCTAAGCTACCAGATATGTTATCTGTACCTAGAATAATTTGAGTAATTGATGTCAATTAAAATTTACAAACATTATCTCCTCACAGTAGGAGAAAGGAGGCAGAAATCAGTACTACCTATAGAGGAAAACACTTTTAGAAATCTCTGTACTATAGTGTTAACACTATTTATAACCTTGTTATAACACTTATACTGGGGAAAAAGAGTCTTTGATGTAGCATGAAGGATATCCAATATAGTATTCATATACTTAAGAGACACAGTTAAGTGTTACCTGTATCCATGATCCTTATAATCTTTTGTGGCAGAGTAAACGACTGAACTTGCTTTAACACTTATTTGCTGAAACAGATTCCACACCTCCTGGTAAATATATTGCTGTGAAAAAAAACCCAAACAACCAAAATCTAAATCACCAAGTCAAGCTTATTGAATACAAACTCTGTAAAGAACAACCTGCAAAATACACTACATATTACAAAGGTCTTCAGATGGGAATCTAGTCATACTCTCACTAACAGTTTCTACTTCCATGAAACTCTTGGAAGCTTCATGAGAGCTCACAGTGGAAGTGCTTTCATTAGTCTTTTTAATTGCTCAAATTATACAAAAGTTCTTCAGTTCTTTCACTCCACTTGCCTGAAGGAAAAGAAATTTTTAGGCTTCTGAGTACTGGCAATTAAATGCTTGCTCAGCAGCATAAATTACACTTGGAAAAGGTAAGTCAGTTAATTCTTGTATGACTAAGAAAGCAATCTATACCTTTAAAAATATGGACCTATGAGACCTTGAAAGTTAATTACTGGTATGAAAAAGATAGCATGCACCTATTTGGGACATAAGACTAGTTTATAAATTTCTTAACTTTTGAAAACGGAGTATGGTGGGGTTTTATAGTTTGGGTTATCTAAAAGAATCTTTCATTATTTCCTTGGGGGACTAATGCTCTTTAAAGGGACACCATCTTACACATTCTTAATTAGTTTTTGTTTTCTGACATTACAGAGGTGCGAGGATTGTACAAGCATGTTCTTGTGGTGAAGATAAACCTTAAACACTTCTGCAAATGCAGTTTCTAAAATATGTTCTTTTAACTAAATGAAAGGAATCGTGAACCATTTCTTTCCTTACATTTCCAGTGATGACCAAGCATCCCAGCTGATCAATGATGAGGACATCAAGATGAGAAGGTGGCTGGCAAAACTTCTGTTGTAAGATCTGTAGGATGGGTTCCATCATTTTTGGGGTATCCCTCAGTGCCACTGCAATGTGCCCTAGGGCACGAATTGTGTGGTCAGGAATCAAATGAGCTTCCCTGTTACAAAACACAAAAAAACCTCAAATCATATTCTTAACTGTTGAAGTTATAAAGAACTCCAAGCATGGCTACACTTCATGCAAGAAATGGTTCATGTATTAAATGTAAACATCACTAACAGCTTTAATATTGCTGCTCTATATACTCAGCTACTCCCATCATTAACATTAGAGATATACTTGCACAAGTTGTTTTGCAAAAGAAAAAAGAGACATCATCCCCCTAAATTCACGAAGAAACCTACTCTAATCCATGAACAAACTGATCTACAAACAATAGAAATCAGAGGTAAAAATTATCTGTCAAACATTAAGACTTGACAGTCAGATCAGCTATGATAAGACCTTGGACGTTTCTTGGTGAGTCTCTTAAAAACAAAAGAGGTCAAATGTCACAGATGACAAGCTATGTCAATCCATAAAAAATAGTGGAAGCCTGAAGGATACAGTAGATAGAGTATCACTCAATCCAGGCCTCAAAATTGGCTAATACTCACCAAAGACTTGCTGATTATATCAGATAAAAATGAATCCATACCTCTCAGCATGAAAACAAGAGCTCAGCTCTGCAAAGATGTGCATGTGAAGTCTTGACCCTGCATTCAAGCTCTCTAACTTCAGAGACACATAATTCTAAAATAACGCTGCCCAAACTTAGAATAAGCTTCAGGTTCCTTGAGTGAAGTAAAAATTGGTTGCTCATCCACAGCTATTGGTGAAGGTGGGGGAAGGAATGCTGGAGGGACAGCCCTGATGCTGTGCGAGCAGTAGTCATAATATTGATATCAACAGTAAGCACAGCACTGCAAGAGCTGCTGTAGAAAATCACTAACATCCCAGACCCACTACAACAACTAACAACTTACTTATCACTCTCCTGAGAGATGTACAGGCGGTTAGATAAACTGGCAAGGAAGGCCTCAACAATCACTGAATCTATAGTCAAGCCAGCTTTCAAGCACCTGGAACAACAACAAACAGAAAAATTGCTAGAACAGCTAGAGGAAATAGAAAAAAAGAGCATGAATTAAACGTTTAACTTTTTACTCCTGTAAATGCACATCAAGTATAAGGGGGAAAAAAAATCTACACTGCAATATAAGAACAATTTGCCTAGGAATACTGCAGATGTATTTTAAAACATGAGCAGAGTTTCTACCATTGCTTTCTCCAGCAACAATAAAAATGCAGACAAATAATAAGGTAAATTCAGAATTCACTGCTTTAGAAACTTAAATCCCTTGTCTCTAGTCACCAACTATTTGTCTTCCTTCCAGATCTCAGTAGCTGTCTAGAAGAGAAGAATAATCATTACACTGCCCACAAAGGAGTGCATAACAATCCTTCTGTTATGGTAGGCTTACTCAACAATCCAAGCAGGAAACAAAACTCCTGGTGAATATCAAAATGGTGATTATTATAAGTTACATTTATGACTAAGTTACTAAATCATAAATTACATAGGTGACAATAATTCAATCTCATTGTAATATATTTTACAATTAGGACACAAATAGAACCAAGAGATATCCGAAGAAAAAGGAAGTCACCATCAAAAAATCAAGAAGTCTTCACAGCAGCACAGAGCAGCACCTTCTAAAATGGTCACAACACTTTTCTGCTAGGGAACTAGAATGTATGTTCCAACATAGTGCAAGTCTCTTACCTGCAGATGTTGTCTATGGCAATGTCACGGAGCTGCTCATACATGGATGGTTGACTTTTCTTTCCAGGCATTACATTTAGAGTGGACTCTGAATGTTCATTGGTTACACTAATCTTGATGTCATTACCACCTACTAAGAACACAGAGTATGCAATTCAACAGCATTTGAAACAGCTTTATTCCCACAATGAGACAGAGCACAGGCAGAGCATTATCTGGTCACTTCAAGACAGCCTACTTTTTAGCTTGGAGAGCTGAGCTGAAAAATTCTGGAAGTTGTCACTAGCTATGCAAGATATTGCTGCATTTAACTATTCCTAAATAATTACTCCTGAATTTAGTCACCTTCAGTTCTCATTCTACTTGCTTTGCTTTATCATTATAATACTGCTTTAGCATTAACAATTAATTTAAATGGACTATTTTATTTTTTGGAATTCATAACTTCATACTACAATTTAAAAACAACAACAAAAAACCTCTCAAATGCCATCAAGATAGTCACAGGGCTGCAGCACAGGACCTATATATAAAGTGTAAGGAACACAGCCTGGTGTAGCCTTTAGAAGAGGCAGCTTTGGACTGACCTAATGTCTGCCTTCCAAAGTGCAAAGTAAGTTACTAAGTAGACAGAAGCAGGCTTTGTGGGAGAATGAGACACATTAGCCTTAACTTGAAACAAGGGAGGGTCCATTGGGATATGTGATTCCACATCCTCCCTCTCATTAGGTTAATTATGCCTTGGCTCAGGTTGCAGAATCTCTCTCTGTCCTTGAAGGTTTCCAAAGCCTCAAGTGGACAAAGCTGTAAGTAAATTGCTCCGAGTTCAGTGCAGGAGTTTGACATACATAACCTTTCATACTACAGTATCACGGTACAGTTTTCGGTGATCTCACTAAGGACAAATGTGCTTTAGATAAGACTATCTTGGTTTCAGCAGAAGGAGGACAACAACATTGCTGCTATGAAAAAATGTAGTCCTATATACGCTACTTACTTTTAGATACACTTCTAGCAGAATTTGATTTGCATTCCTACTTCCCATCTCAAAAAAATATTTAAAATAAAGTCACAAATGCATCTCCATTTCCCAATACAGCTATCTCTACACAAAACATCCAAAAGTATCCAAAAGTCATACAAGCTGGAAGACAACCACTAGCATATCCTTTGGATACCACTAGCGTAGCCTTTTTTCCTTTACCTGTGTGATACTGGCTATGATACTTGTAAAGTTTCACAAGCACTGGGGAAGGTATCACAAGAAAGTCTCTCAAGGATGGATTGACAGAATGAACCACAACAGGGAACCTCTCACACAAACGACCTAGACCCTAAAAAAGGAAAAAAAACCAAAACAACATAGCTTTAGAATATAACAGCACAATTTTTATTTCAACTGTAAGCTTGCAACCTGAACTCAAAAAAAGGCCCCAACAGCTCAAACCATATATCGTTCTGAGATTCAGTTTTCAGCAGATGATTTAGAACTTTCAAGCCTCTAACTCTTTTAGGTTATCCTAGAGTGCTGTGTGCCAGTCAAGCCTTGCTACTTTCTTCCTGGGCTATTTCACAGGAGTTACATGAACTCCACTGTCTAAGAAGAAAGTTATTGGATAAGTTCAAATATTTAGAGAATCCTGATTGTTTAATACATAGTGGAGAACACATTTGTAAGACTTTGAATAAGTGCCAAATAAGAAGACATAAAAATCTACCATAAAAATTTTAGCCTTAAAATTCAGTGATATGCCAGTCCCATTATTTTACTTGTTCACGTAATGGACTAAGAAGATAAATATTTCTGAAATTAAATACCACACCAGTCTTCTAAAATCCAAACGTGCAGAATTTTGACGGAAAGTAATACAAGTAGTAGATAAAGCATTCTTCCTGCAACCTGTAGAACTACCCAGACTCTCACTCACTGATATAGTAACATCAAATACTGTAAAGACAGACCTGCAAACAGCAAATTAGCAGTGGCAAGTGAGCAATGATGACTTTGCTTGAGGTTTTTGACTGCAATTTCTCTGATAACTTGATGCACAGGTTTTCTGCACCTGAAACGAAAAAAATCCAACAGAAAAAGTTTATCAGATTTGTTATTAGGGCACACACAACCCACTGCTACTGCAATTTCTATTACAATGTAGAAAATACTTCAGCTTCACTCTCCTCATATTACAATTCCTCAAAGAGATTTAGTGCTGCTTCTGCAAAAAGCATTTTTGGAAACAGTATCTGCATGAAATAGCTCTGTGAAACACTATCATATTATTATATTTCTCTGAGCATCATCTACTCTCAGGGAACTTAACTTAAAAAAACAACAACAGACACTCCAGTAATTTAAGAGCATATTTTACCTTGCTCATCTTTCACAGCCCACACCATGAGATCTACACAGGCAGCATTAGCCTGACAACGCAGTTTTAAAGGACTCAGTTCATTGTGCAGTCGATCCACATCATGAAGGATTTTCTGAAGTTCTGATTGACTACTGTTGAATTGCTCTAGCACAAAATCATGTATTTCCTTCACAAATGAGTTAGGAAGGTCTAAAGAAATAAAAGGAAATAGCATTATATAGCTTATACAAAATTCACTGCTACGTTATAAATGAAATTATTTCATAAGGTTTATCCCCTACCTAGAAGATAAGTTTCATAGTAAAGTCCACCAGTAAGCAGACAACTGAAATGCCAGCTATTGATCCTAGTGCTCATAATATGTATTTTTTTCTATTTCCATAGCACCTTTTCTATTTGGATACATTTCAAAATAACAGTTTTATAGCATATGCAGAGGTCCCATGAAATGCAAACCCTGATGTTCAAGACTCAATACAAAACAACAATGCTTTGAATCCTAAACATAAGGAAGAATAAATTTAAAAAATACAAATACTATACCTTTCATGTAGTATAATGTGTCTCTCAGCATTTTAAACTGAGCAAGATAAAGAGGATCACTGAATGTTTTATAATAGAGATCTGTATTAGCACTCGTCTGAAAGAGAAAAGAAGCAACCTGCTAGATTCAAAATTAAGTCTTTTCCATCACATGGATAAATAAATCTTATTCTGGTCACATAATTGTTCTCCTCCACAATGTAAACAAGCACTTAAAAGCAGGTACCAGATAAACCCTCACAGTCTTCCCCCTACTTTTATCAAAACCACAGCCATTCAGTGAATTAAATAAGACTCAGTCATGCTTTTCATTCTAGTGTTCCTTATAACAGTGCTGTTAAAAAAAAAAAACACAAAAAACCCCACAACAGCAGGAGGATTCAAACCTATCATTTTACTGATAGCAAGAAGAGAAACTGAAGCTGTCTCCACTTAGGTCTACATTTCAAATATCAAAGGAAGTACTCAAAGGAAGGCTGGAGTGAGCAGCAAAGCAATTTTCCCACACAGCTGAACACCTTCTTCTCAACACTCTTTATGTCCCATGGAGTTGAGGCTAACAAAATGTGGGGGAGGCTGTTAGAGAACTGTATCCAGAGAAGAGAACAAGAACTCATAGACCTCCAAAAATGAGCCTGCTACCTCTGAAAGTATAGTTACACAAAGTGTAACCCAAACTTGTAGAAATGACACCTAAAAGAGCTGCAGTCCTTTCCAGCTCAGAAAAATAAAACACCACATTTTACCTACATGGGAAAAGCCAATGTTACTGCAATATGCAGTAAAGATGTGTCTACAGTAAACTACTTCTGGGCAACCTATGTTGTTTAGTAGGATAATAGAACTAAAGAAAGAAAGAAAATGGTTCGTTTTATCATAAATATTTCCTTCTAATGAAAAACCTTCCTTTACCCTCCATTTCTGCATAGCCCAAGGCTAGATTTCAATCACTGGAAGACAGTTCAAACAGGAAATTAGTATCATTTTGCAAAGAGAAGGCAAACCTTACACAGGTAAAAAAGTAATTTTCCAAGAATTAATTGTTAACACAAAAAAACCCCTGAAGTATTCAAGTCATTAGAAAAGGAATTCACAAGCATACCTCTGCAACTTCAGCTACAACTGCATCTAAGGTCTTTAGCAGAGAATCCCCAACAATCTGTTTCACCTACAGAAGAGAAAACATTAAAAAAGAAGTTTCCTTTGAATGACTTTAGACAGGAAGACAACACACTATTGTCTGTGCACAGAAAACACAAGTCACATTGTTGTGAAGAGCCACAAGAATGCTACAAGAATTTCTAGGTACATCAACAATATATTTGAGCCTCTGTGTGCTGTCCCAAAATAGCCAGTGGAAGAAGCAAACAGGGACGGTACTTTCTGTCACTTGCACAAATTCCCAAAATTAGGAAAGTGTCTCATTCTCACAGCAAAAACCAATCTTTCAGGAACTGGCAGTATGTAAGTTACCTCAGATCAAGCGGTCTTCAAGAGTCAAACAGAAAGAAGTCAACATAAACTTATCTGATTTTCTACATGGTTCATGTAAGAGGTTTTTAAGAATATTATGAAAGCTCAACATTGAACGTCATAAAAATAACATTACACAAAGCTTGAGTGACAAACACAATCTTTGTATTTGGAATTCGAAAAGCTTAAATTGCATCTATTTCTAGCCTGAATATCTAGAATACAATCTCACTGCAGCCTTCCTAAGAACTCATCACATACCATGTTCAACAGCTGACGAAGCATTTCCAGCGGGATGTTAAACTCTTTATTGTTAATACCATTGAAGAGAGGAGAAACTGAAAAACTGGAGCTGATTGTAGAGAAGTAATAATCAGGATCCAGTGCACTCCCATCAGGAAGATATGAACCTAATCAGAAAAAAGGCAGACAAATGACAAACAGGCTTTTTTCTACTCAGCAATTAAAGAATATTTGAGTTACACTGCAATCCTATTAAATGACTGAAAACCACTGATGCCTCTATAAATAGTAACATGAAGAAAAAACGGGAAAAGTAATGTGGAAAAAATCAATTTAAGCCATAGCTCTGGAGAGGAGAATGACCCAGAAAGAGAGAATGTTCAAATTGTTAAAAATCCCGAAGTGCCAGACAAAACCAAAGACCCTGAAAAACATCAGATGCAGAGCTATTTTTCCCCTTGATTCATGAGAATTTATTTTTAAGTGCTGCTTTGACATAGAACTTCCAGCTAAGGCTCTACCAAAACCCAGTGGTTCAGAGTTTCACATTTCTGCTTTTTGCAATACAGTAATTAACACACATTTGTGAGCACTCAACTTCAGTGTCTGATTGAGAAAGTATTTCTCACTTCGGCAAATTACTATTACAAAATTACAAATTATTTCTCATTTGGGCAAATGATCCATATCACGGTTCCTTCAAATGAAGCACTCGATTTACATTTCCACAATGTGCCACAAAGGTCTCAAAATTCCAGCCACCAGTCCAAGAATTTAGTTGTCTAGTGAAGCACAATATTAACATTTGTACCTCAAATTTTCTCAGCCTAATCTCCTGAAATATTTTTGACCTAGTTGAATTAAGCTCCTCAGTACTCGGTGCAGCCTAGCAGTCAGGAAATGATGTCTCTCAGAAGCCTGTCAGAAACAACAGTTCGGAAACCTGTGGTGTTGTTAATAACTTTGTATCACCTTTATACCCAGAATCCTAGCAGGTATGAGCCAGAGAATTACTATAATTAGGGCAGAAAAAGGAGTCAAAAGGATTTTGGTTTCTAATTTCCTATAAATCACAACAAAACCCTGAAATAACACACTGTTCCTTTGCAAAATAATTTACCCTCAAAGTAATGAATTGCAGATCCTCCTGGAGAGCTGGGAGGGGGAACACCACGTTCAGGACTAACCTGAAACATCACACAAAAGTAACAATTTAAAAACCATTCAAACATTTTTTAAAATATTCCAAAGAATGGTTCATTCATCGTATAAAGCAGCACAGTTTCAGCAAAACTAACGGGAACTATGTATTGCTTGGCCTAACTTCTCAATTCCAACCAAAAATGGGAAGTTAAAATGAAACTAGATCAGTGCTTTTGACTAAACAGACCAGAATGATGACTCCTACACTGTATGTAACTATGCTAATAAAAATCTGTGGTTTCAAAACCAGCACCTGAATGCAGTCTTCCCCTAAGACAACAAACAGCTCCCAGTGAAACCCGTGAGAGCTCACGTAGCCTCAGCATTCTGAAATCTTTAGCCATTAAATGCCAATTTCCCAATTTCTCAGATCACAACAATTTTTCATGAGAACAACACAAGTAATAGGATTTGACAGTTGTTCCACGTGAAGACTTATTAGTATAGTTGTTGGTTTTACTGTCATGAATTCTAATACTCGGAAACTATAAAGTGATTTTGGACGTTAGTTGCAGAACCAAAGATGTGTTAAGAGACTCTGTGCCTATCCAGGCTTAATGCTTCTGAACTCCACCAAGAACATGAAATCATCTAAGCATCAACTCCAGCACAGAACAAGTCATACAAACCTGTGAGATGCTAGATACACTGCTAGCCTTTCTCTTTAGTGTTCCTTCTTGGCAAACAGTGAGTAGAGAACTGGGAAGAATTGATCTGAAATCATTAAAGGATCGTCGTCGAATTCCTTCAAGTTCTTCTGGAGCTCTCAAGGAATGTGGGGGAATTTTTGGAAAAAGCTTTGAAATGAGAGCCTCCTCTGAATTGCTGTAGCGACCAAAGGCTCGAGAAATTCCTATCAGACAGGGTACTGCATACTTGCATAAATATTCTGGAAAAGAAAAACGCATTTTACAGTATACTAGCAGTTACTTAGAACTTCCTCTTTATGGTTTTGCTACCACTTCACTGAACTGTTCCAGCCTAATGTGCTTAAAAAAAGACTTTATTTGTGCAAGTAGAGGAAAAAAACATTAAAGTATTGCAAATTATCACACTTCTCCTGCTTCCACATTTGCCAATCAGCAACAAACAGAATAAAAATGTGCTAAGTGAAGTTGAAAGAAAAAGCTCTTCCCTTTTCAGGAGTGAGCCTCATAATCAGAAAACAGTTCAGAGGACAGGAGTTATAAATATAGTAACAATTTTAATAGTACCTTTATCATGCATTTGTGGGGTCTGGCACATTCCCAGCAGGAACTGCATTACTTGTAGAACTGCATCCAAAACCTAAAGTCATCAAGGCAAACATATAAAACTATCTTTTGGTAAAGAGGTGTCATTCTCTTTTACTGGATCACCACAACAAATACAGCCTGTAAATATTAACATCAGTGTATCTGTAAACAAGATTTGTTTTAATGCTGCGTGATTAAAAAGTATATTGTCCTCACTGATCTTACAGAGTTTCTTTTGTAAATTCTGCAGTTACCTGGTATGTAACAGCAAAATAAAATTGCAGCATTCCTAACATCAGTATCAAAACTTTAATTCTGGGCTCAATGACTGATACCCTTTGACAGCTAGAAGTAACAGCTGACTTACGAATATCTTCTAGATATCGGACTATTAATTAACACAAGCAAGATAATGCAACAGTACACCTTAGAATCACAGAATTGGTGAGGTTGGAAAATATCTTTGAGATAACTGAGTCCCACCATTAACCCAGTACTTCCACGTTCACCACTAAATCATGTTCCACAGTGCCACATCCACATGACCATTGAATGCCTCCAGGGATGGTGCCTCAACCACTTCCCTGGGCAGCCTGTTCCAATGCTTGATAGTCCTCTCAGTGAAGAAATTTTTCCTAACATCCAATCTAAATGTTCCTTGATGCAACTTGAGGCCATTTACTCTTGTCCTATGGCTCGTAACTTTGGAGAAGAGACCAATAGCCACTTTGCAACAACCTCCCTTCAGCTTGTTAAAAATCAATCACTTTGCAAGAAAGGAAGCAGCTGTGGTGTATTCTTCTCTAAGTATTTGTCAGTATAGCAGCACTGGAGAATAGAGTACTACATTAGCACAAACTTTAAATAAACTCTACCTGTTCTCTGAGAGATGCATCCCTGTAAGCAACATCTGATAACAACGTTACCAAGCAGAAGCTGAAGTTTTCTGCCACTGGAAGCAAGCCTGCAAAGTAACAGACAGAAAATAAGTTACTTAAGCACCCTTAGAGAAAAATCAACATAGGAAGAGGAAATAACAAAGCAACACAACATAACTGATTCCCATGTCTCATGGTTGAGATACACTTGTAGAAAAAAAACAGTATTACATACAAAATTTAGGTGCACACTCTAACCATCATCATTCCAGAATGAAATGTTGAAATAATAATTTTAATTAAAAAATTAAAACCTTTTCCAGGCTTTCAAGCAAATAAAAAAAAAAAAATCTCTTGTGAAAAAGTATCCTTATATTTAACAAGATATTACAGGGGGAAAAAAATGAAGTAGTTTAAAGAGCAACTAAATATCAAAGCTAAAAGCAGAATATACAAATTTTGGGTTCCAGTCTCCTGCTCTAACTACTACATGATCTTCTCCAATTCAGTGATATGATATACTGAACTCAGAATTATTTTGAAAGTCAAATTTATCACAAAGCAGTCAAACAAGAGAGCTGTGACCTATTCAACTTTCTCTTTGGTCCTAAAGGAAATCAATATTAAAGGCTGTTGAGTCAGGAGCTAAGAACCCAGCAGGACCTATCACCATGCCTTGTACCATACTCTGAGTAACATTTGTTATTTCTGTTTCCCAGATGGCATTGCATAAGAACGATTAAAAAGCCCAAACATCACCTCTGCTTTTCCGTGCGTTGCTTTCTTCTATCCATTGGACTTTGGGAAGACCCTTCAGAAGCCGGAGAAGGTAAGGGACCACGTTATCTTTGTGCTAAAGAGGAAAACAGTTTTTAAAATGGGGAAGAAAAGCTGAATTGTGTCATCTCAGTATGTTCCAGAGATATGAAAAGATATTAACCACAGAACTCCCTTCTAATTCCACATTTTTATTTCAACATAGGCAAATGAAAGTGCCATAAATCCAATCCTTTCATTCTAGACAACAGTTCATTCTCTACAGAAGCTGGAGGAAAAAACATTCCAGAACAGTAACTGACCCTAAACAATTTATTAGTTTACAGCAAGCTCACAAAATAATTTTAAGGTAGATAGAAATCCAGTGCTAGTCATAATTCAGTACATGCCATCCATCCCATGGCCATATGTGAGTCACTCAGCACATCTGTGTGACACTTCATCTTCCTAATCTGCAAATGAAAGGACAGCACTTTCCTTCCTCATAGGGTTGTGTTAATTAATACTAACTACTGGTTATCTCATCTTTTTATTTTTATGGATAGTAAATACCAATTTTTCACTCATTTAACAATTACATTTGAATTAATCCAAAATCTTTCAAGCTAAATAGAGTTAGCCTAAGTGGGAAAAATACCTGAAGGTCAGACTCAATTAGAAAAATTCCTAAAGCGATAACGGCATCTCTGCGACGTTCATCTAACTGGAAAATCCCATGGAAATCCACTGGACACATACAGAGCAGTTTTTGTACCTGAAAAACAGTGAAGAGACAAAACAGTGAAACAAGACCGAAAGTGTCAAAACAATCCAAAGGAACAACAGCACACATGTTAAAAATGTCCCTCCGTTAGCAGACTTCAGGAAGGCAAATAGCTCTCAAGCTTGTCTTTCATGGAGCAAAGCTGGCTGTCATGTCTGTGCCCTAGACCATGCCAAGCAACACGCTGGGGTAGCACTAATGCAATTGCAAATATTTTCACAGCAGAAAAATGAGTTGCCAGTCTGTGATTTCAAGACTCATTCAGACCTCCTGTGTTTGAAGTGGACAGTCATATTTCCATCTTCTGGAAGACAGATGGCCACATTATCTTCCTTTAGTCATCAATGACAGCATCTAAGGGCTAGGAAAGTGTGATGAATGACAGAAACAAGAAAAAAGCAGAAAAGTCTCAAGTAGATGTCAAACTTTTTAACCATGGGTCGACTTAAAAGTTTTCTTCAACATTTGATCAATCAAAAAGCTTGCTTTGACATCTCAAGAAAACCTCTGAAACTTTTCAGATCATCATATTTACAGAGCTCATTCCTGAACTCCTGCTACAATAAAGCTTTTCTTCCACTAATTCATTAGACATCTTGGATGTGCAAGACATATGCAGCAGGTAAATACATTTACTCAATTCCTGTAAACAAAACATGAGTGGACAGAGCTTTGGTTACAGCTGCACCAAATGTCTTCTTCATACACAGCACTGAAAAACAAACTGTTGTATGACTTTTGCTCAAATCCTCTCAATATAATAAATTAAGTTTCCAGAACTACTATTTTCTCACCACTCACTTATTAACCTCACTCTACATCTGCAAACACAGACTGAAAGAATGTTCCAAATCTCCAAAACACTTTGTTTTATTATGGGACTGTTAAGAAAGGAAAAATGCAACAAGCATAATGTCTTCTTTATAAATGTCTTTGATTATTACTATGATATTACTTAAAAAAGGACTGTCATAATAAATCCCTGTCTTTGAATGTGAAGCTACCTACTACTTAGATAATTCTTTAAAAATTCTGACCTTGAAGTTTCTAAATCAAGAAACTATTTCCCTAGATGACTGGAAGAATTTACCAGATGCTCAGGAATTTGAGATTCTGGTCCTTAAACTGCCAAACCTCACAATGACAAGACCTGTAACACAACACAAATAATCCCATTGCTCAACATAAAACACAGCAGAGGAAATGTAAACTTTGGAAAGTAACTTTTGATACATGTGTCTCACATCAGGTTAACATTTGCAATAATGAGTGAATAACTTTAGCTAGATACAAACTGATAATATCCTTTAACTCTTATTGTAGTCTCTCAAACTGAAAAGGGGGAGGGGGAAGGAAAGAAAATCAATCCCTGGATATTAGTGAACCAACAGCAAGGTTTAGAAAAATTACTCACAGTTGGCTGTCCAACCAACGGTAAATTTCCAGAATCAAGTAAAGAAGCTTACAATAGTTGGCCAAGAACAAGATCTATAGTTTTCATCAGCATAGAGCTATGCTTTTCAACAATTCAGTCACCTTTCATTATTGTGTAAGGCAATTTAGAAGTTCCGTCACTTCATGCCAACTCTGGAAACACCAGACTGTCCACCTTCCTCCGCCTGATCACACCAGCACTGGAGTCCCATGAAGTAGGGTCCAGCAATAGGGATCCACGAGTGGAGGCCCAGACAAAGATGCCCCTGTCTAATTTTACATTCAGTACAGGTTTATCTCAACCAGGCATATTTAACTTTGAGCTGACTGCACCACTTGGTTTTAACCAGATAGATGGAGTAAAGCAATCTGCCCCAATTAGACTGACCCCCAGCAGGAGAGCAACCATCCCGCAGGCCACGGACGCAGCTGACATGCATGAGCCTACTCCCACGGCCACAGGGCAGCAGCCCCTGAGAAGGACACACCAGTCCCAGCCTTCCACAGGTGCAGCCACAGCCTCCGCGGGACCAGAGCACAAACCTACCCACGGGCACGCGTGCTGGTTCTGACTTCCTTCCCACGCGCATCACAGGACCCCACTCATGACAAGGCCAAACAAGGCGGCCCGGACATCCCCCCACACACACACACAACCATGACCCGCCACTCTCCCCACCCACGCGGTACAAATGTTCTCCACAGGAAAGGCCTCATACTGCCGCGCCACGGCACCGACTCTTTCACGCGAACTCCCATCACAATCCCCTCACGTGACGCCTCTCTGCCCCACACAGAAGCAGCTCCCACGCCTGACAGCCCGATAGCTTCCAGAGACGCGGCCCCCACGCGAGACAACCCATCCCCCCCCGGCGCCCACACACGCAGCGCGCCAGGCGTAACGGCCCCTCCTCACCCACACAGACGCGCGGGATGCCCCTCACCTTCTCCAGTGGCGCCGGGCACTGCACCGCCAGCGACCGCGCCAGCGACAGCACCGTATTGAAGTAGAAGCCGCGCGCGGTGCCCACGTTGCTCCCCCGCCCCGTGCCTCCTGAGGGGGCCGCGGTCGCCACTGCTGCAGTGGTGGTGGCTGCGGCCGCCGCCGCGGCCGTCGCAGCCGTCGCAGCAGCCGCCGCAGCCGCCGCAACTGCCGCGGCCGCCATGTTGCGGGGGAATACAAGGAACCGCTTGCCTGTCGGCCAGCCCGCTCCGCCCCCCGCCGCGACAACAGCGCCTGCCGCGGGATCACGCAGCGCCCATCCCACCGCAAAGATGGCGGCGCTCACAACTGCCTCACTCCAGCAGCTTCCCCGCCCTCCTGTCGCTCCACCCCCCACCCCCGCAGCCCCACTCTACGGACGGATCTCTATCCTGTCTCCGCTCCTTCTCCTCTATCCCCCTCCCTTCTGCCTTGGTCTCTCAGCAGCTGCTTCTTCCTCCAGTAGTGTTGGAGCGCGCTCGCTCCGCCCCGGGGGTGGGGGAGCGCGGAGGGTTCCGCCCGACGTGAGGTGTCGGCCTCCGGGCGGAAGGAGTGGAGAAGGCCCGGGCCTGAGGTGGGCTGAGCGGCGGGGCAGGCCCGGCTTGGTTTGGCGTCTGTGAGGAGCGAGGACTGAGCGCCCGGCTGCCTGAGGCGCTACTATCGGACTCCCACTTCGCGACCCGCTGTCGGCGGCACCATGTCAGTTTCCTCGAGAAGCTACAACCCCTTCGCCGAGGAGGAGGATGAGGAGGCGGTGGCAGCGTGGCCGGCGAAGGGCAGCGGGGAGGTGAGCGGTGCCGAGCGGCAGAGGTACCTGCAGCAGGAGGTGCTGCGTCGCTCCGCCGCCACCGTCGACAGCACCACCCGCTCCCTCTCGCTCCTCTACGAGTCCGAGCGGATCGGCGTGGCCACCTCCGAGGTGGGTCGTGGCCCTGCAGGGCAGCGCAGCTCGGGAGACGGGGCGGGGGG
This sequence comes from Colius striatus, assembly GCF_028858725.1. Classification (NCBI taxonomy): domain Eukaryota; kingdom Metazoa; phylum Chordata; class Aves; order Coliiformes; family Coliidae; genus Colius; species Colius striatus. Next base: position 7,498,288 of record NC_084775.1, on the reverse strand, counting down.
CAAACAGAGAAGGGAGCCTTCTCTTGCTGGGGCTGTTGCCATGTACCAACCCCCGGCACCGAGGGACCGCGTGTCTGACTTAAACTTCCTGATTTAGGAATGTGTGTCTTTTTCCCTTTTCCTTGTAAGTCTTCTAGAACTTCTCCTTTAAGGGCTCGTCAGCTTTTCGGAGACAATGTATCCGTCCGCGTTATCGCAGACTGATTTTTCTGAGTGGAGGCTGTTTGATTTTTGAGGGAAAAACCCCAGCTCAATCCCCTCCACCTGTATTATACTGAGACTAGGACTCGGATATGTTTTCAGCTGCTTATGCCAATTTTTATCTAACTAAAAAGTTTAGAAATAAAGAGCCTGCCCTGTTAGTTGTTTGTGATGTACTCGCTTCATCCAGATTAATCATTTCCTTCATTCTTCTACGCCTTGTTCCAGAATAGGGTTTATACTTGGGAGACATCACTCATAAAGGTCTTGTCCATTGTGTCACCTGCTAATGGGATGTTTCCTTGAATGCAAATAATGTGGTTGCCTAAATTAACCCAAGAGCATCCATAAGCTGCAGTGAGTGATGATGCTGGGGAGGATTCTTGGTGGCATTTCTGCAAACGTGGGCCCATGATTTGTTTGCCCAGTAAAGCACAAATGAAGATTAAAGAATTTCAACTTAATACAAGGCTCATAATAAAACTTAAATTGTAGGAGTTTGCTGCCTTACTGAGGGAGGCAAAAAAGAATATTGAACTAGAATTCACCAAAGTTTAAAAAGAATATGAACCCAAGTTCTTTATTTTGCGCTAGTGCTAGGTGCAGGCAGCTTTTCTGGCAGAATTAATCTTTAGATTGCTTTGGAATAGTGTTTCTGCTGCCAAAATATTAAATAATAATATTGTATAAATGAGATGTCTAAATGTCTAAATTCTGCACTGGTAGTACTAGCTAAAAAAAAAAATTCCTGCAGTATATATATTAAAAAATTTATTTCCTTTGTTTTATTCTGTTTCTAAATTATCAGGAACATCCCAGTAATGTGAAAATAGCATCTCTTCCCCAGTGCAGGAGTCATTCACAATTAAAAATAGTTCTGCTTGCTCATTTTCCTGCCATAAACCTTTGCATTTTCACTACATTAGCCATCTAGTGCTGTGCTTCTTCCATCAAGAAGAGATACTAATGTCAACCTGACAAAAAGACCAATACAGAAAATTCCTGGATACTGGTTTTTGTAGATGTGAGGATCCTGGCATTGTGTAGGGATGAGGATTTTATTAGCTGGTTAATGCTATGGTTGGCTAGCAGTGCTTGATTGAAATGCACTGGGAAAGAGGCATGAGTGAAAAAGATATATGCCTTTAGAAGTAATTACACGGATGAAGGTACTCTGTTATTTTTTAGTGTGTATAAATATGTGTGATGTTTTAGTTTATCTTGGCTTTTCTAGCTTATCTTTTTCTGTCAATATCTGTTAGGAGCTTGTACGTCAAGGAGAGGCACTGAAGCGCACAGAACAGATGGTAGATAAAATGGACCAAGACCTGAAGACTAGTCAAAGGCACATAAATAGCATAAAGAGTGTTTGGGGGGGCTTGGTAAACTACTTCAAAGCCAAACCTCCAGAGAACAAGCCAGAGCAGAATGGAACCCCTGAATATTTTGCTAGCAGTAGGTAAGTAAAGCATTTTACTTGGGACTGAAGTCCCATGGGATCTCTGACATATCACCAAAAAAAAAATCAGAACTTAAAAGATCTGTTGATTCTGTCCTGAGATGGTGCCTAGCTCCCTTTTTGCTTCAAATCTGAGACAAATACTTTTACTTTGTAGTGGGTAAGAATAACTTTGTAACTGTGGGAAATTAGTTCAATCAAGGACACAAAATTACATAAGTAATTGTTCAGACTCTTCTGAATTGCCCTGCTTACTTCAGTCTTACCAGGAAATCGCAATTTGTAGCATTGATATGCTTCCACTTAAATAGTATGTGTATTTCTCTAGCTTCTACTAAGAGCTGTAAATAAAAATTAATTGCTGTGAAATTACTGTGCCCTGCAGTACTTGTCTCTCTTCAGCTGAGAAATTTATGTAAAAGCTGGTAATGCTGCACAGATTGATTTCCTCCTTCCCTTCCCCCTCTGTCCTCCACTACAGAAAAGGAAAAGGTTACCTCCAAGATGGAAGATACAGGTTTGGTTTTGTTACCAGAGTTTCTATATGCTATTTTCATCACTAAAGCAACTGGTTCTGCTTTCACTGAGGACAAAGGCTAATAGTTTATTTTAAGGGAACATTTTGGTCAGATCTAACACATTTGCTTTTCTTATATAAATTTAGTACCTGTTCTTGTTTAACAGATTCAGAATGAGGCCCGTGATCCACAGGAATGTTTTCTTTTTTATTCTCCTTATCACTAGGTTAAAAGAAGCAATGGTGTCTAGTAAAGAACAAGAGTCAAAATACCAGGAAAGTCATCCAAATTTAAGGAAGCTAGATAATTCAGGTTTGTTAACTTTTATTTTACACTGAATATCTATCATCAATGTGGAGCAAAATTGCACAGTAACGAAGGCAGAGACTCTTCTTCAGTCTGCCTGTCTGCTTACTTACATTGCTGCTTAATATCAGGAGATTTGTATCCCAGCCTTCAGGGCTTTTAATTCCGGGGAATTGTTTCCCCTAAAACTCTTTATACCCATACTGAAGACATAATTTTTTTTGTACTTGGATACAGATTTTATTTAGCCTTTTCTATGGGGGATTTATTCTATATCCACTAAGGACCTTAAAAGCATCCAGTACTTAGATTTGTACAAGGGGAGACTAGAACTAAGAATTCCCACAATATGCAGGCAGCCTTGTCCTATGTTTGCCCCAATGCTAACTTGCATGTTCAGAGGCTCTCCCTTTTAACCATAATTTGTCATAGTTTTCAGGTTTTTCCCTTGTGATTTCAGACATGGATTATAACCCTTCATACTAAATGCTTTACTTGATCTGTGCAAGAAAGCATACAGGGTTTGGTGTTGCTTTCCATTCTCACAGGGCATTAACTTCTGTGGTGACTTATGTACAAAGGAACTGTTCCTTTTTAAAGTGAGGCTCAATTATTTAGTAAGAGTGAGAAAGCAGCAGGGTATCTTTATAGTTGTAGTTCTGTAAGCTAAGAAATGCTTTTTGGCCACATTAGCCTATATTCTACTCCATGCAATATTAAAAGTCTGCCCAATAGAGGGCAGACGTAACACTCTGGAGGCTTGACTTGAGAATGCCAAGTGCTGGTAGAAGTTACCAGCCTACTTGTTTTTTTGGGTGGGTGGTTGTTTTTTTAATTCTCTCTCTCAGCTACCTAGTAGAGAATAATTGTAGCTTAGAGAGAATAACTGTAGCTTAACTGTTCATCCTGAGGGGTGCACTATAGATACTGGCATTGTACTTGTGATACTCCTGTTAACTGGTTATGTGACTATATGACAGTTGTAGTCAGACTAATTTTTAATAGCTGTTCTATAACTTTAAAGCCTTTTCTTGATAACTTTTAAAAAATATAATATTCTGTATTTCATACTCTTAACAGACAATGATTTCAGCAAAGCAGATTTAGTTTCTTCAGTACAAAAAGATTCTTATCCAAAGAACCAACACCTGCGAGCTTACCACCAGAAAATTGATAACAACTTGGGTGAGTGAAAAAAATCAAAGCTGTTTGATGTTTTGATTTTAGGATCTTAAGCCAGAGAAAATGGTTAAGTAATATATTGCCAACAAACACTTTTTTATGTAGTTGACATGTGAAATTTGATTTTAAAAGAAATTGCTTGCATTCTACATTTCAAAACTATCTACATAGTGGAATCCGAAGTCTAACTCAAACATACATTATTTACACGGTAGAATGCTGTGGGATGTCTGTGGGTAAACTGCTTGCAAATATTAATAACAAATCTAAGTTAGAAATGCATTTCATGTGAAATTAGCAGGAAACAAACTGGCTCGGAGACCTGGAGTAGTATAAACCTATTGTGTAAACTGATATGCTCTTGGCCTCAACTCTTCTGCAAAATGCTTGTGCTTTAGACATAGGTTTTTTTTTTTTTAATAACATCCCTCAGCAAAGTGATCAGGGAGGAAAAACATCACACCAAAATCATGAGTCCACTTAGATCATATATTGACAAGAAGAAAAACTCTCTTAGCAAATGTGAATATGGTAGCACATCTGTCATTTGAATGAGTAAATGGTGTTGAAGTATCCTGCAGTACTTGCATTTAGGATATGAAAATGTTTACTTGAATCATCCTTTGAGTGAATTATCACTGGGACAAGCAGGCTGATCCATCCATTCTGTAAAGTCTTATTAAGCAGGTGTTGCTATTAATAAGGAAATACTGCTTCAAATTGACATCCAGATTATACCAGTGTGGACACTTGCTACCTTACTACATATTTTTCTAAAGCTTACCACTTACATTCGAAGGTGCATTCAGCTTACCTAACTGGAAGTTGAACTTGGATATTAAACTGTGTATCAGGTTAGACCCAAAGAATTTACAGCTTTATGCAGCTTTTGAAATAAATGTTTTGCAGAAAACAGAATTGAAAGGCTCTAAATACCTAATTTGTGAATTTACTGTATTTCTCTTATTACTTCCCAAAACTGTTCAGCTGACTTTCTTTGCCTTTGTTGTGTAGCATATATACAAATACCTCTTTGCTTACGTGTCACTTTTTACCTGGCCTAGAAATAAGAAGTTTAAAAGAAATCAGAAAGGGATAGATCAAAGAGAAATAGTCAAACATAAGAGATAATGGAAACACGTTTGTTCTACTCCCAAGCTGGGCAAAAAGTTCAGAGCCTAGGACCATTTATACCAGTCACACCATAAAATAGTTTCCTTGTAACCAAATTAGAAAATCTGGAAATAGGAATTTTCCATCTGTGTTAAGTAACTGCATAAATCGTCAGTGTATTGCTATCTCTGCATGAAGCTTAAAAATACCCAATTGAGGTGGTGAGCATATTGTGTATACTGAGCTGAGAAGATGTACTCAATTTTCAATAAAATATGGTTTTTTTAAAAAATAAAGTACATGTCAGAACATGCAACTTCATAAAGATCTGGTTTGGTTTGAAGCATCTGTAGTTAACTTGTAATGCAAAAAAGAAGGAAGTGATTATTTTTGCTAGTAATGTGGTAGAAATGTTAAAATATCAGAGCTTCCGCTAGTGAAGAACAGTCAGACTTGAGCAGGTATAACTATCATTTTCCAGCTCAGGGTTTTGTAGAAGAAGGAATCCCAATAGTCCCCATTTAAACATTATGCTTTATACTGCTTTGTTTCCTTATGGTCGGTCTCTTCATTGACAGATGAGATGTCTTCTGGGTTAAGTCGCCTGAAAAACCTAGCTCTTGGTCTGCAGACAGAAATAGAGGAGCAAGATGATATGCTGGATCGGCTAACAAAAAAAGTAGAGACACTAGATGTCAATATTAAAAGCACTGATAAAAAAATCCGTCAACTTTAAAGGATTTTTAGAAGTTTTTTTGTCCACCAGTTCTTGGATGTCTTATCTCAACTGATCTCTTAAAAAAGCTTAGACAGCGTCTGTCTCTGGCTTTTTTCTGATATGTTATTTTGTTCTCATTAAAATTGCATAATCTTAAGTGCAACATAATACCTTAAATTTCTTCTTAATGTACATGGGAAAAGTGCATGCTGAGTAAAACCACTCAGCACTTGGTAAATGCTTTTGTACTGGATACCATACTTAACTGTATAACTGTGTCATGTGCGTGGAGGAATTTGCAATCTACAAAGCTTCACTGTCCTTGGCCTGGGAACTGTGATGGGAAAAGTAACTTCGTTTTGCCTGTTTTGGGGAGGGGGCAGGGGGAACAGAATGTGCTTCTCTGTTCAGAACAAATGTTGTTAATTCTGTTTACCTACAGCTATTTTAAATTCTTGAGGAAAAAAAATGCTGATTTCCAGCTGTAAAAATAATTGGAAGTGACTATTCTCTGGAATTTCTGGGGCTTAAGGAATGAACTGTTTTTTGGAGAAGCTGTAAAATATCAAGGGTGTCATGCAGTAATGATAATATCTTGTGCATGTTCCTTTTTCTAAGATGATCTTTGCCAAATGTTGGACCCACAAACTGTGGGCTTTGTTTGGGTCACTAAATACTATCACCTTTATAGTATTTTCAGTAAAGACCTCTAAGGGTGTCGTGATCTGCAAGAAAAGTTGATTGACAATGACCCAAAAAGTCTGGGTAACAAAGTCAGGACTTAAGCATGTGTGCTTTTAAAGATTCTTTTGTAGAAATTGCCATCTGCTCTTTCTCAGCTTATTTAGTTAGGTGGTTATTTGACAAATAGCTTCCATTTTAGAAATGGAGAATTGGTCTATAATTGCACAAATGGATCATAGGAGATTGTTATTTAATTTAACATTTATTTCAAATATAAGTAGGGATTTAGCAGATGCCATGTTTTCTTAGGTAATGTGACTGTTCTAAAGAACTCAGCTATAGTTCATATACTTCTGCATTGACTTAGGTATGAAAAGTTCCTGAAGAAAAGCTCAGAAAGGGTTTTGAGTCTTCCACATTCAAGTTGAGCATTCCAATTTGGGGGTTTTTTTTTGTAAGTATCACTGCAGAACAAAGCAATTATAGTTCTGCCCCAGCCTGAACACATGACAGTAAGAGCTTGCAGTTTGTCTTGAAAACAAGCCAGTTATTTTGGTTTGGAGAGGCCAAGGGACTTGTCACTACTGCAATACTCACTGTCACAGGTGACAATGAGTGTTAGTAGAGATAGTTACTGTTTTGAGCTTGTGGCACCTTATCTTATTAATTTAAGGAAGAACTTGGTGTTTAGGGCTATCAAGCTTGTACCCTTTATGATATCAGATTCACACCCTCCCTCTTGGCTTTTTTCAAGGGATTTGTTACATTGAGCTCACTTGTTACAAAGTACACCCACTTGGTAAAGAGATAAAACCTGAGCCTTTCTTGGTTTGTCCTGTCTCCTGAAAGTTCACTTGGAGAAAAACACTATAAAAGCTGTGCATCTTGGACATGGTATGGGGAAAAAAATATTCCTAGGATTACTAACAGAGTAGAGTTGTGAGTTGGACTTAAGGTGAGCTTCTGTTTCTCCTTAAGTTACTGATTAATTGATTTCAGTCCCTAAAAATGTGATTTGCAGGCACATAAAGCTTCAAGAGCTATTGAGTACCTTTAATTGCTTTTTAGTTTTCACTTTTTCTCTTTTATGATGTTTGGAACCATAAAAAAGCCTCTAAGTATATACTATGATTAATTCTCTCTGTTAGAACAATGGTTGGTATGTTTTAGCAAATTATACAGTCTGTTTTCAAAATGTTAAGTACCTTGGTGAAGGAAGATTGGAAATTTTATTATACCTGGTTTAGTTTCTTCTTTTACTTTTCCTTTTAACAAAAACAGTGAAAGGACTTGTATTTGTTCTTGCCTCAATGCTGGTTAAAAGAAACATGTGAATCTCAGAATGTATAAATTCTCCCTAGAACAGAGAATACAAAAGTTTGCACAGTAATTAGAAACACTCCTTTTAGTGTGAAATCTGCCTTCACTTATATGCAGCTGTTACAAATAAATGTTTTCCAAAGTCAGACTTCAACTAGAATGTACCCTAAGACTTTCTGCACTAAGTTATGTATAATGGAGGGAAAATGTAGTTGGAGGACCTAGTTGTGTTATGTGTAATAAGAAATGTGGAGCTTGAATCCAAGCAAAAAAAAGTGTTGATTCAAGAGTGAAATGTGGTGCCATTCTGATGTAAGCTATTCCATCTTTTTAGTCGAAATTACTTTACAAAATCTCAAGTGTTTGGTTAACATTTTGTTGTATTAGCCTTATGAAATGTTTACTGTGTCCTGGATATCTTTGCCTTTAAAAACACAGGCAGGGAAAGGGAATAAAAAAAACCCCAATCCTACTTCTGCTTTGAGAACCTTGTTATCCAAGCAGACTAGAAAACTGGAATATCAGCCATGGAGAAGTTATACAGAGGTTTGACTTCTCATTTCTTCTAATAATCCCATTCACTGTCTCAGTAATTTGTCAGTTGTTTTGTCTCTGTCTTTACTTAGGCTTTCCTGCTCTTTATTTTTTGTGGTTGGTTGGTTTGTTTGTTTGTTTAAATGGCCTTGTTTTAAAGGATTATATCCCACACTGGATTTGTTTTGTGGGGAAGAAGAGATTGTGCATGGGTAAAAATAAATTTATGCTACGAACTGAATTCCCTTTCTCAGCTTTCATACAGATGCTTTGTACTGATAAAAAACATGTCTAACTGACATGAGGAGACAGTACTATTTTGTAATAGTGTTGAATTTTTTTTGCTCATTGTAATAACTTTGTCCTGTTGAAAGGGGAAATTTAAAGGAAAAAACTCACATGATTTTTACCTTTCCAGGAAATGCTATTTCACATGTGTTATGAAGGACTTATTTCAGTAGCTTCTCTTATTATTTTCTGAGAGTTTTATTTCTTCTTGGATACTGTTAAAAAACTTACCTTGTGTAGGGTATACAACTTTGAGAAGAGATAAGCTGCTAAGGTAAACGATTTTGCCTAAATACTTTCATAGGCATAGAAATTGATGTCTTTGCAGCAAAATAGCTCTGGATAATTTTATTTGTTTGAGTAGAAGCTTAATAGTAAGGTCAGAAAAAGATAGCAAAATCGTCTTTATAAAAGGTAATTTTCTTGCTTCTCCAAGTTTGCTAATTTTGAAGAGGTTTTAAACACTGCAAAGTAGCATAACCTCTGTAACAGATATAAAAAGGCATACTCTAAAAACAGCAATGAAAAAAAATTGGGAATAATCTGTGTCTGACTACTAGATTCTTAAGAGTATTTGATTTTAAAATTTCCTGAGCAGTAAATTACATGGTGTAACACATGATGCATAGCTGAGTTTTAGTCTGTATTACAAAGATGTGGTGTTGTGTTGAACTCTGTTGGCCTACTGAAATTGCTGGGACACTGTAAAGTGTTGGGTTTTTTTTAATGTGAAATTTATCTGAGATATTTTGCTGCCTAATAGTTTTTGTGAAGTGATGTCATTTGTTAAATGCTGAAATAGAAAATACTTTCCAACCACTCTGCCTTCTGAACAAACAGATTTTTGTAGGCATTTTTACAAGCATAGCATCGTATGGAGGATAAGTGTTAACTTTGAAATATATGGGGCTTAATTTTCAAAACACATGGACACAAATACTGTTTAGTACTTTAATTCTGTGGCACTAGGTATAACACTTTTTATATACGTCAAATTGAACTATCTTTCATTTAAATGCTAAACTGGACTGTAGTTTGGCAATTCATCTTACCATTCACCACTCATGTAATCCAATCTGATCAATAAAGGTGCTTATTGATAATGGAGAGGTTTGCATTTATTTCCCAAAATTCTTTTAGTACAAGTCATTGACTTTTTTCCACCATAATAAGACCTTGTAAAATACTGGACCTACTTTGTAAAGTTTGTGCCAGAATGGAAATAAGTTTGCAGCTGGTGGGTTTTGTAACATTAATTAGAACATATTGTATCACGATATGGAAAGAAAGATGTTCTTTCCTAAATGACATAATTACAGTAATTCAGAGATGGGTTAATTTTTGTTGGTACATGTTTAGAAAGATCTAATGAACTAAAACTGAACTGCAACATTAAGCAAAGTGCAGGTGAGAAAACTAGCTTGTCAGGGTCCTATTACCAATGCACCAATCTTAGTAAGACACAGAACAAGTCCAGCGCAATACAAATTGTATTTGTGCACAGCAGAAGTAACCTTGTTCTCAAAAGATATAAAAATGGCCTTCTAGATACAGAAGTGCTTTAGCAAGTCTGCTTTCTCCTTCTCCTAATCAGGCGGCAGAGTCTTCCCAGTTGAGTAAAAACATCACTGGGAACCTTTGTGCTGAAGTACAGCAGAAAATATTAAACAGATTCCTCTGCTTTTTATGCACACGCTTCCTCTTAATGCACATTCATATCAGTCAGGGAAATATCCTATACCAGTACTGTTCTTAGGAGTTCATGAAAGTTGCAGACTAACTACTCTTATCTGACCTTTCTCCACTGCTGACTTTGAAAAGTTTGTATTTTCCTTAGCCATATCCCTCAGTAATTTTATGTGCCACCCAAGCAATGCAGTCATTATTGGAATTTGTGTGATTTAATAATTTCCTGGCACAGTAACTCCAAAACATGTGGGAGGAAAAATGGTGAAGGATTTTTTCCATCTCCAGGTGTTTATTTTATTTCCTGAATCCTTGCTCTTGATTCTTTTGCATGGGTTTTTGTTGAGCTGTTGAGTAGTGATAAATAATGGGATTAGATAACACTTGAAGAGACATTTGTTAAGCTTCCACAAGCTTGTTACACACCTGCCCAAAAGTACTAAAAATGAACAGTCTTAAGGAAAATAACTACTGATGACAGTCTTAGATGCTGTGTGGTTCAGTTATTCAGTCATCTGTAGTCCATGTAGTACAACATAATGGAGATTTATTTTTACTCTTATTAATGGCTTTGCTGGTCTAGTACCTCTGTACGTAGGATGGAGTGACTAGAAGATTGTGAAGTAAAGGAAAGCCTGTGTGTGAACAGCAGGAGGAATAGTACGTAAATCTGGTGGAAAGAGGCAATTAGAGACAGTGTTGAGAGAGAATGGTAAACAGAAAATATTGAGCCTCATCAGAAATACCAACATAAACAGCAGCTACTATACAATGTCTCTAAAGTGAACTTTGTTGCTTTAAATAACTGCACTATCAGAAAACAGATGGATTATGAAATCTGTGAGGAGACTTCCAGAAAATAGTTTGCTCTTCAGGAACATGTCCATGTTGATGTTCAGCATATCCTCCTGGCACAAGGGGACAAAAGGCTGCTCCTCCCTGCTGTTGTACTTACATGAACAGGAGCTGGAAAGTTGGATGATATGCAAGACAAATATAGCTGAAAATTATACTGCATGTTGCATGTAACTATGAATGGAGATGAACGGAGAGGAATTATATAATACATGAGTATAATACATGCTCCCTTGTTCTTCATAACCCAAGAGCTGAGGTGGTAGCCTTTGTGAAACAAATCAGGAAGCCCTGACTAATGAGAGGGACCATGCTGATAGCTTACCAGAATCTTGCTATCAGTACTAAATCCAACTGCATCATTTTTTTTGACAAGAGTGGGTGGACTGGGAAGGGACAAACCACTGCAAAATGGTTAACTTTCTATTAAAAATGATGGTGGATTCAGGCTGTTTTAATCCTGTGGCCTATATTTGACCATCCTAGTTTTGGAACAGTTGATCAAAAAGATCAACAGTTTCCTATATTCTACCAGACATTTATACAGCCATTCCTTCTCTTGCTTTGTAACTGAGTATGAGTACTTACAGTCCAGACACAGCAAATCAAGCTCCTGTTTGCAGACACAAACTTGGCAGTATGCATTAACTGAACATAGTTCTTGCATCAGACAACACATCATGTGCTGTCTCAGTCACATTCTGAGCTAAAAGAGAAACATGCAGATACTTAAGGATCTTTGGGAGAGACCATGAATCTGGTTATTTCTTAATACTAAACTTGTTCTTTCAATTCTTTAGTTCTCTTCTTCCAGCATAACTGAAGAAAGGAAAGAAGAGCTGCTTATTATTCTTTACAGTTATGTTTCAGTCTTCATGAAATGGAAATGCATAGAAATGTACAAAGACAACTCAATTCTGATGTGCTCTGGCTACAAAGCCTTACTTGATCCATAATTTTACACATGTTCACACTAGACTCTGGCTGAGTTCAAGCAGATGATTTGTGGAGAGTTAGGATGGAAGAAAGAAAACTGACACTTGAGACTAGAAATCATTCCTTTGCTTCTGGATGCAGTAATTGTGTACTGCAGAAAAGGGGAGGCAACTAAAAGCTACTGCATAACTGAACCTCCACACATTCTTTTTGAAATTAGTACTTTATTAGGTCACATTTTTCTATGATGAGTACAAAAAAAACTGCAAAGAAATGCAACCACAAAATATTAAATAAATGCTTTAACTAGCACTTTGTATGCTTCTCCTTTCATGTTTGCATTTGCTGAAAATTTTCTACATATCTGGAATAGCACAATGTTTAAAAAATTGATGGTACTTTTTAACATTGCAGCTGACCTGTCAAGCCTTCAGAAAAGCAGGAAGAACCAAATACTTTTAAAGTCAAAAAAATCTTTCTAAAAAGGTAGGCATTTCTAAAACGATAGGACTGTAAATTCCCTTTGGTGCTTGTTAAGGCTGCCTCTGCACAAGAGGTTTTCTCCTCTTATTTAACATGCCTCATACAAGTGGGATCAGTTGCACTGAAAGCACTGGTGTGAAGGGACACAGTTGTCTTAATCTTGTGTCATCTAAATTCGTTCTGGTGACAGGACACCAAATGTGTTTATATATTGCTTCTGCTAGCACTGGTGGCATTTTTTTAAAGGTAATTTAGACATTTCATTATGAGGACTTTGGGAGTGTAAGTCTGTGCTTACCTACATTTTATTCTAGCTCAGCCACCTTGCTTGTTATTTTCTCAAAAATCTAAAAGGCAGGAAAAATGTCTGGCTGTTGAACCTCCCTGGGAAACATTTTTGGTTTATGTTTGTGTCTTGAAAACTCTAGTTCAAACTGAAGTTCCAGAAAAGCCAGTCTGTTATATTCCCATTAAATATGTCATTAAGAAGCATGAAATGCAGAAAACTTCCATTAAAACCTGTTGCACAAACAACGAGAGAGAGAGTCAAAAGTGGGTGACTTTTATCTTCAGCCTCCTGAAATCCTACAAGCGCCTAGAAAAAAAAATAGGGCCTTTGTGTAACATAAAATAGCATTATGATCTAATAAAAACTCCCACTTCAGCAATTTCTTCTAAATAAAAAGTCTCTCTCTGTGACTGCCTTTTTTTCATGAAAACTTGCAGAAATCTAGTATCTTTGAGCTTGTTCCTCTCTATCACATATGGCTGAATTTGGCCAATGGTCTCCAAACTTACTATGGTGGGGAAAAAGAAACAGGCAAACACAGGGAAAGCACAGCCATACAAGACTTGTTTCCTCTGGGAAACTCGGGGCGGGGGGGGGGGGGGGTGTTGGAATTCATAGTTTATGAATTTAAAGAGTATTTCTTTCCAGGATTAAGAAAAGGGGAAATACCATGTAAAGGCCCTATAGAAAGTTAAAAGTCTGCTTAACATCAGCATAGTTTACTGCTATACTCTAAAATGTAATGGAGCTTCTGCTTTACTTGGCTTTACTCTGTTTCCTGGAAAATATAATAATAGTAAGAAAATGAACACTGAGGTTTCTCTGGCAATGGTCTATTTCAAAGAAAATAGCTAAAAAGCCCCAACAGTCAATACATTCAGCATTTCCCAAATCACCCTATCAGTCTGCAATTAGAAAACATTGGCTTATTCAGTCTAGCTGTACAGAGGTAATAACCAGAAGACCCCTTCAGGTTCTTGTTAGCCTTTTATTCTTGTATCCTATTTATGCACACTTACTAGTTATGCTTCTAAGTGGTATTAACCATTCAGAGCATTTAGGCTAAGATTTTACTTGGTTTATTTATAAGTGTAGCTTGGCTTCTATCATCCCGGAACTAGTGAAACTAGCAATAGATGCACACTTGATTTATATCAGGTACCTCTTTTCTTTCCATTAGTTACATTTTCAAGGAACATATTCACCTTCTATCCACTTGATGGATGAGCTGTCAGAGAAAACACTCTGGAGAAATTCAGCTTCGAGAAAGGTTGACATAGAAAGCAGCCCTGACCCATCTGTCATGATTTTGAAGACAGGCGTTGACTCCCATGCCTTATATTTGGCTTTACATCACTGACCAGTACACCTGTTTTCACAAGGCTAGGCTGGAGGAGTTGCAATTTCAGCTAATAGACTGTTGCACAAGTAATTCAGCATCCATGCTGGAAACCCTGGACTACCCAAGTGTCCATAGAAGAAACAAATGACTCTACGGATGCACAGAGAGCATGAATGTCAGCACACTGCACAGAGACAGACAGAAATGGCATCTTTAACTTGAAATGCTTCTGAGAGGAAAGACAGGCGTATTGTTTGCTAGTTACAAGTAAATTATGTATCATCATGGTATTAACTCTGTGGGGAATCTAAAGACCTCCAGCCTGCACTGCTACCACTTTCTGTTCATTTTGACATTAAATGCTATCAGGATCTATCATCTCCAGTAGAGCTTTCCATGCACGAGGAATACAAGATGGGGCCTCACATACCAAGCTAAATCCATAAAGTGACCTTTATCAAGAACATGTCAGGAATTAAATCCACCATAACAGAGGATTTCCTTTAACAGTTCAGTATATATATCAACATTCTCCTGACAGAGAATGGAGCAGAGGGAATTGAAACATTACATAATTACATATTAACTCTGCAACAGGATCTTTAAATTTCAAATAATTTCTTAAAAGCCATTATGTTTACTATTTTTATCTCTCTCAGGAGTTTGCGCAATGACTTAAAAAAAAACACATAAGAAACATCCAGAGCCTCAGAGTGCTTTGTACAATGCAGAGTTATGCATTCAATAGTAAGAAGAACAAATAGGAAAGGGAGAATTGAATTCCAGAGAAAAGAACATTATCTGAATGGAATTTTACACTAAAACAAAGAATGACTGGAGGACATGTACAAGGACTCAGTTCTGGGTGGGAAGCGGTGACAGGAGTCAGTTCTTGACTCAGCAGAGAGGAGCCTGTTGGAAGAAGAAAGAAGAGATGGGAGGAAAGAGGAGGGCTCCAGCGTCTCCAGGAGACAAGCTGGAAAGAAGTCCAAGGAGTGAGGGTGTGGTTGAAATACAAGGAGTACAATTTCAAACTGGATCCTGAAGCAAACAAGACAGTCAGTGAGGGCCTTGAGATGCACAAAATGTCAATTCTGTCTGCAAGAGACCAAATCAGAACTTTTGGATTTGTGATGCTGTATCTTTGCTGCACCACCACATCTTTGTGCTGTGACTGCTGACACAGCATTCCCAAAGTTTGCATTTATCTGTTTGGCAAAATTGACACTCAGATGGCATTAGTCAGCATACAGCTGGGAAGAGATGCAGATCATTCTGTGTTCAATGCTGTGCAGTGCACATGACCTCTCCAGCAGTTTGTAGTGGTCAGCTGTAAGGATCTGAAAGTCCAACCAACAAAATCCCTGGCCCTCGGAGCTTTATTTGTTCACACTCAGGCAGGTCTCCTGCTGTCAGCAAGTGGATGCTCTGTCAGATGGGCCAGAATATGTACTAGTGCCTTTTTTTTTTTTTTTTTGATCAAAACAGTAAAGTAACCAATGTTTGCAAACTGAACACTTCTGTAGTTAAATGGTGGTGTGAACTGATGTTGTGGAGCAAAACCCCAAAAGGAACACTTAAGAGAAATGCACATTACTTTTCCAGTGAGACTTCCTTGGCTGATTCTGTGAGGAGAAGACTAGGAACATGGGCAATATATGTTACACTTTTCCATGTAAATAACTACCCATCCAAGGCAAGATGCAGTCTATCTCAGGTCTATTCTCAAAGACTGACAGCGTCAGGTTGCCACCCATAGGAACCACAATACTAAAATTCTGCAGGTGAGCAGGCTCTGAAAAATTAGAGAAACATTTACTGGGAGCTTTTTTCCATTTGCATTGTTAAAGGATTGTTAGGGATTACACCCTTCTCAGATGCCAAGTGTTGTGTGTCTGTCTTTTATAGATGAAGAGAGTAGCAGTTACTTAACCAGAGGGCATTAGCACAGCTAAGAGACTTGAGACTCTTCATACTTCCTTTCAGTAGACTATATACCGTAGGAGAAATATCTTAAACAAGGCTGGTAGTGCCTTTCCATTGAGAGATTCCAAACTAAATATATAAAGCAAGGTTAAAAGACACAGTTAAAATATCGATGCACACAGGAGACTGTAGAGAGGTCAGTTTCTCCAGCTATGGAAGCTCAGCCAGTTGCAAAGTGGGGAAATGATGGCAGAATACCTTTCCAATTTTGTGAATTTATCAAATTTTCAAACACTATCAGCTAGCTCTTCAGAGCTGTCTCACTTGTGAAAAGTCCAGCTATTATGATCAGCAAAGCCACGTGTTTAAAAGAACAGAAATTTAAACACAAAACAGCATAAAGAAGGTACAAATGAGAAAAATATCACGAGACAAAAGTGAGGTGAAGCACTTTTACATGAAGTGAGATGCTTTTTTTAGTACCAAAATTATGAGATGTTGTAATTAAGATTTGGCCAGTTGGGAGTGGGCATGAGGCATTGTATTATTAAAATTGGATTGAAGAAATGTATCAGACCTTTCATTTTAAATACACTTTAAAAGAGCCTTGATTTCCATCGCCAGTGATCTCTCTAGTTCACGTCTACTGCCAGATTACTAAAAGCAACTGCACATACAGGGATTTTTGTGAATTTATAATTCTTGCCAATAAATCTGTCTCTTAGACAATTCTGTTGTTTCTTTCCTTTGTCACAACTTTATTTAACATATAAATTATATAAAAATACATAGCCTATAACAATGTACATTACTTAAGAGGTCCTACTTCATTTGTGAAATAAGCGATGAAAGCCTATGGGGCTTGGAGGTTTGTTTAGTTTTGGGTTTTTTCTTAAACAGAGCTAGTTAGCTATAAATTAGAAAGCTAAAGCTAGCAATCAGAACTCTGGATATAAATAATTACCATTCATAAAGGGATTGTGAGGGAAGGCAGTTTATAGAGGCAAACATAGAACAAGTTCGTTGTACTGAAATGGACGGGCTGATGACAGACCTTGTCCTGACATCCCACTGATTCCGTGGCACTGTTGGCTTGCCCTCACTTATAAATTTATATAGATAACCACCATAAATAACCTATTAACAAACCTACTTTTGAGACCATACAAAGAAAAGTATCCATTTTTGCTTGCTTTTGAGACAATAGACCTTGGTGCCTAAGCCCAACTGTGAGTCTTCTGGGGAGGGCTACAGATCCCAAATTTCCTGAGGGATTGGGCTTTAGGAGCACCTCTATCTCAGCACCTTCTGCCACCTTTTTGATGGGTTGTTCAGGGTTTCCTTAGTCCAGCTGCAGACCTTCAGTTCTCCCATATATGGCAAAGGGCTCCCCAAGGCTGCAGCCAGTGATTGTGTGTGCCAGCAAGAACCAAGATGTCTCAGCAGACACATGCCTATGATTCCTTTGGGAACCTAACCCAGTTTTGGTAATTCCCAGCTCCATATATTAACAAATGAATGCTCTTAAGTTAAAGTAATGTTTTAAATTGTAATATATTTGGATTTTTTTAATCTGCTTTCTGGTTTTGTATCTTCAAGGGTCCCTTGCTCGGCTTTTCTTTGCAATGCACAGCATAAAAAAACTCATTTATAAAAAACTAAACCAGAAATTCTCCTATTTCACAGAACTGAGCTTTCTGGGAAAATGTGAACAACATGATGCTCTGGATAAAACTGCTGGAGCTAGCAACAGCACAGCAATTTCCATCTGGAAGGATTACTATAATTTAGGAGAAACATAGTAGCAGTACCATTACCTTCCTCTCCGTCACCTGATGCTAATGGATTCACTAGGACAGTATTTAGAAAAAAAAAAAACCAAACCAAAACGTGTTAACACACCTTTTGCATGTTGCACCTTTTACTTCTTGGTTATTCAATAACTTTCCAATTTACTATGTCAACTCTCTGTGGAAGGAACTTAATTTCTACTTAGAAATTCAACAGGACAGAACAAGATGACTTTTCAAACATACCGGATAACTAGTCATAAAACTCCTCACCTACCTTTGGGCACAGCAGCAGGTAGCAAAGCCCATGTGGCTGTTGGTGGGCCGAAGGCAGGGAAAAGCTTAGCCATCTGACTGAGGCAGACCCAAGTGCCAGCTGAGCCCCTTGGGGCTCCAGGGGCTGTTGAGAGGCTGGGGGCCATGGCTGTCAAAGGCTGCATGTCTCTCTGCTCCCCTACGGCCAGGAGAAGCCAGAGTCCACCCCGAGAAGGACGGGAGACAGCCAGCTGGGGCAGGTCACAAGGCCCACAGACTCTAGGAGCCCGCCTGCTCCTGGCCTTCCACTGCCCACCAAGGGCTACCGGTGGGCGTCAAGGCAGCACCTAGGAGCTCCCTGCCTTCCTCTTCGCCCACCGCGGGTGCCTCGGACCCCTCAAGGGAGCATCACCCAGGCACCTCTGCCCCTGCCGTGCAGTAAAGGCAGGGGGAAACCCGCGGAGCTGAGGAGAAGCTCCCAGAGATCCCATGTAAGGGAAGCGGCTGGGAAGAGTTGTGAGGGACAGCAGGGAACCGGTGGGGTCGTGTGTGTACGTGTGTGTGTGTATGTATGTGTGTGTGTGGTAGCTGCGGAAGGACACCTGGACTCTGACAAGTCCCCGTCCCCTCTCCACTAGCCGTAACCAGGGCTGGGGGAGACCTCCCCTCCTCGAAGCTCCCTCCCCATCCATACCACTCAGCGAGTGTCGCGGGCAGCGGGGAAGAAGAAAGCGGCGAGGAGTAAGGGCGGGCGAGACGCAGGGAAGATGGAGCGGGAGCAGAAACACAGCGGGAAGGGACTATTTGAGGAGACCCTGGAAGGCTAGTGAGGTGCGGAGTGATCCCGCAGCCGGAGTGAGTGGCCCCGAGCTAAGGCAGAAAAGAGAGGCGAGCCCGCCGGGGCGCCATCCCAGGCAGGGCACTGCGCCTGCGCCGCCGCCACCTCCCCCTCCCCTGCTCCGCGCCGCCTCCCCCTCCCCGCCGCCGTGTGGGGTGAAGCGGTGTTTGCCCTGCTGCTACTGACGGCCCCTGCCCTAGGGAGCTCGGCCTCAGCCATGGCCCAAATACTGCCTATTCGCTTCCAGGAGCATTTCCAGGTGAGCGGATGGGGGCGGCGGAGGCGTAGGGACGGAGGTCCCCTTCCTCAGCCTCATCCAGTCCCTTGGAGGGGGGGCTGCGGCCTAGCTGGAGCTGGGGACGCGCTGAGGGGAGGGGGGGGCAGGGCTGCAGGGGTGTCTCCTGTGGCCGCTGTGCCGGGGGGACTTTCTCGCTCCGGTGCGGCGTTGCCCTGCCGGCGGAAGGTGGGTAGGGCTGAGCCCAAACCTGGTGCTGGCTCCTAGACTGTTGCCTCCATCCGTCCATCGCCCGGGCTCCCTCTCCGCGGCACGCGGGGCGGCTGCGATTTGTGCAGAGTCACTCACTGCCTCAGGGACCTCCTGCTTCGGGGGAGGGGAGGTGAGGCATCGATCTGGGCTGCTCACCCCGGAGACCGCAGGGTTTCCCCCGCATCAGCTTAGGTGGGCACCTTAATCTTGCAGAGGACCCGGGTTTTACACTTTAAAAACGACCATCAGCCTACAGATCCGGAGATTCCTGGGAACCTTTTTCTGTTCAGCTTCGAACTGGGAGGAAATTTGGGAAATGAGGTACAAGAAACCATCAGACGAAGCTGCATAGTCTCTGTCCCTCCTTCCAGGCATAACAATATTAAAAAGAAACTCCCAAAAATGACATAGTTCTGTTCTTCATAGCCAGTGAAAACCATAATGCCAATGTTGGAAAAGATCTATGGCAAATGGGTGCCACACAGAGATATTGGTTTATCTATTTGCTTCTGAGCTGGTGGTGACTTGAGAGTTGTAAATGAAGTGATAGAACAGCAGTCTCTGAACATGCAGTTTGAGGCAGAAATTAAAGGAATTTGCGAAATGAATGAGAACAGGAAGTGGACTTGGCAAGTCATCCTTCAGTCTCTGTACTGCCCCTTTCTGTCAAATCAGGCATCCATTTCAAAACATGAACTGGATATCATCCTTCAGTGTAGGCTTTGTGCCCCATCAAGCATTTCATCTTGGGAAATAGTTATTGCCACTTCCATCTCCTTTTGGGAAGTGTCTTTCTGCTTGGTTGGAAGAACTGCCTTAGTCACTCAGGGAGTAGCCCTTGCCTGAAAAACAGTAATAGGGCTAATGAACTCCAGAAAAACATACTCTCTGTGCCCAAGGGTGCAGACGCCTGTTGTCAGGCTTAAGAGAGTTCAACATTGTGAAAAAGCATTAATACCATCATTCCCTGTGCTTACCCACCCCCCTCAGTGTACCATATAGCAGTGATTGTAGTAGTCTGAAATGAATTCTTATGAGCTACAGTACAGAAACTTGGGATCAAAGTGGTTTTGATGTTAGACTCTCCTTAGGAAGAAGCATATGGTTCTTAGAATTTAAAACTAGCAAACATAACCAGTCCTGCTGATTGTGTTTGGTCTATATAATAGTGATGAGAGAACACCACACTTAAAACATTAAGTGTAATGTGCTGCTTTGCATATTAAATGACTTTCTGTGATGGCTAATGTTGTGTGTCTTGCGGTACTGTCAATATTAGCATTGTGGTACTTCTGTTTTGGGGGGAGGGGGGTATAGCAACTTCTCCAGGGATTTGTACTGAAGTCATATTCTATTTTTTGCTACCACCTGCTTTTGCTCTTAAATAATTTGATCTTGAGAGGATTCTGTGCTTCAAGGACTTTTTCCTGACATGGAAGCTGCATAGAGGAGCAGGGGAAACCTTGAGACCCCTGCCGTTAACATGTAGGACCAAACTCTTCTTCAGGCCTCACTTTTTACCACTTCTCCCAATTGGAGTGCAGTAACTCTGAAGTGGTACTCCTCTAAAGGAAAAATGAGCTTAGTAGCAGCTGGGAGTAGGAATATAGGCAGCCTCCTCAGTGCAGCTTCTGCAGTTGTCTCAATGTGGTGGGATAAATGAGGAGAGAAATCAGAAGGAATGTGCAAACTGGTAGCACTTGCTCTGGCTGGATACCTGCAGTAGAGTTTTATCAGCTCTAACTTAATTATTATGTGTTGTAAAAAATCTAGAGTTATGAATAAACAATATATGGTGCTTATTGTTGACTGGTAGGGAATTCATGAAAAGATTAGGCTTTCACTCCTTTTCATAATGCTTCACTATCACCCACATTTACCTTTTTGAGCTTAGTCTCTCTTCCCTTCCCCTCCCCCATTACTTCCATGAAATTGGCTTGGTTACAGTTAAATTGTCATATTTAAAATTAATGTAACATATCTACTATACTGCTTTATGATGTTAAATCCAAAAAAAGTTACAACTCCTTATAATTGTGTTGTGTTTCAGTGATCCTATGTTAAATCTTCCTGTACCTTAAGTCAGTCTGTTTACTGCATATACCTATAGCCATTTTAATTAGCATAGCTTTAAGTGGTTAGAATTGCTGTTAGTGCTATAATTACTCAATTTGAAATTCAGCCTGTTGCTGATGAAATCTTTCACTAAGGTTCAGTCTTTCTGAGACAGTTTGTATGTACTTTACTAAAAGGAGAACTGAAGTGTGTGGAAAGTGCTCTCCAGAGAAACTAAACATAAGTTGCAGTGCTAAATACTGAACTCTTCTCTCCCACTCTCTCTAGCTGGAAGTAAATGATAGTGTGAAGTGAAACAGCAATCTTGGTCCACGTAAAATTGGAGGAGTACTAGGATCAACAGACTGTTTGCATTCCTTGTCAAGCTCACTTTGCTTAATGTTGATCGGCCTTCTGACTGATCTGTAGCTGCAGGCATGTGCAGGAGTAGTGACTGCCAGTCATTGTGCACGTTAAATTTTGAAGTTGTTATAGCTTGTACTTTCAAGTCTTATGTGAGCTGAAAGATGGTGAATAGCTACTGTAAGATAAAACTGTCTGGGGCTTGATGAGTTCATTCTCAGCTTGACTGCTTACCACAAGTTTTACTCTTTGTTTAGCTTTCTGTGATGTAATTGAAAATTAGTTTTAGATGTGAACTTTGGAGGTATGAGTTCTCACAATTTCTAAAAGAACTTGTATTTTGCCCATTCTTCCCACAGAGAATGTTATAGTTAAGTCTCACAGTAAGGGAGGGAAGTAAGATAAGGTTTTTATCTGTTTAGTGGCTGAGCAGCTGCAGCAGTACACACTATGGCAGCCCTGCTGTAGTAAAGTACTAGTATATGGTATTTAAGCTACTGTGATTTAATCAGATTCTTAACACCAGTGCTTCTGTTGGAGCAGTGAATAACAAATTTGTTATGAGATTCAACTCTTCCAAGGGAATTTACAATGGAAATGTCGTAAAAGACTAAATATATTGGTACATAGACTGGAAGCAGTACTACTGGAATTCAGTGTACAAAGTGTTCTTGTTCTAAAATTAAACCTTTCCTTTACTTAGTCATTGGTTTGGTCTTAAAAGATTGGTTTTGTCCCCTTTTGAACTTTTTTTGAGTTTCGCTAGCAAAAATCTCTGTTTGCCTGCAGAAAAAACTGTTGCTTATATAAAGTCTCAGATTCCTAGGCTGGGGGGCTTCATGTCGTAGGTGGATGGACATATAGATCTGTTTTCTGTTGAATAACTCTTAGAGGCTCTTGAGCACACAAAACTAATGTGAAAAAAACCCTGTGTGCATGACGTATTCTTGGTGCATAGCTTTTATGTGTCTTGGTGCAGAGCTGAGAAGCTACAGTGTCCTGATTTTAAAGATGAATTATGTAGGTTGAACTTCTGTCATTTTTCTGGACAAAACCACTTTGAATAGTCTGAGATGTCTTGTTAAGAGTTACTGTCTGTTGTGCAATAGGTGTGGTTCAGCTGAAGTGTGAAGTGCTTTTGTGAATTTGCTTTGGCTAGACCTGTGGACTTAGAAGCACTCAGGATATTTGCAAGCTGTAAACGACTTTTTATATTTGTATTCAAAAGGTATGGCTAAATGTCATGATTTGATTCGACTGTTAGTGTTCAAGAGGCTATATTTGCTCACTGGATTGAAAAATGTCCTACATGTGGTAGGGAGACTTAATAGATGGTCTAATCCTCATCACAAGCATATTTGTTTTCAAATATAGTTTTCAAACTATTTGTTTTCAAAACTAGTTGCAAGCAGTTTTTGATGTTCTTGTATTTAAACTTTGATTCCGTTTTGGAATGAACGGCACTTGCTGACGTTTACTACTGTGTATTGAAGTATTTATCTGTAAAGTGAGATGTTAGCTGAATGGGTCACAATTTTGCTGAGAGGCACTTGCAGGAACACGTAAATGTCTTTTTACATGTGTGTACATTTGGCTTCTATTGCATTACTGAAACTTGAGTTCGTTACTGAGCAGAGTAGCTCTTTGTTAGTAAACTGAACAGAAACCCAAGAATTTGAGGCATTCTTGGCACTGTCCTGACACTACATTTCTGGGTATCTGTGTTACAGACACAATTATGATTTAGTGAGTAGTTTTACAGAAACTGTAACATGCTGTGATCAGCCAAATCAAAACACACTAAAACACTGTCTGTTGCAATCATGGGGTTTGTTGCCCAAGGAGTTTAGTCAATTGTATGAAGGTCCTGGCAGTATGTATCAAAGGAGGCTAGTAACTCAGTGATGCTGGTAGTAGTTTCTGTCCCGTCTCCTCGAGGGCAGTAATTTTTTACTTGCGGTGCATTAAAAAGCAGTGTAGGGTAGTCCCTTCAGAAGTTTTGGTGAAGCTGATACAGTTCCTCTGCTTGAACAGCATTGCTTTAGGGCATAAAGCAGGTGCTGAGTCTTGTCACAGTTACTGTTATGTAAAAGGCAGCTTGCCTACATAGCAAGCTGAGATGTGCTGCATAGGTAGCACACTGCATCTGATTTACTGCAGACCATTTGAAATAGTGATGCTCATTTACTGTCACCTCCTCCTGTTAGCTTGAAATTGGAAGTGAATGGAAACAAAGGTAACATAAAAAGATGAAAATGAGGAATAGCCATCATCCAGGACAGTCCATTCAGGCACAAAATGAATTTAAGTTACAGTAAGAGTAACCGCTTTGTACCTACTGTAGTATTATTGAGCATGTTATGTTTTGGAGTGGGACACAAGGCTGGAGGGGCCTGCATTGAAATTCTTGCCTTTGCTATTAAGGCAAACGGCATGACATTTGAATGCATCTTTGTTACCTTTCACCTGTAAGAGATTCGAAGGAGTAAGGTGAACAAGCCCATTTGTAAAAACAGGCCATTTGAGACCTGCTTTGTAGACTTCATTCCGTGATGTTGATAAGAGTCGTGAAAGAGTAACTGATTCTTTCCGTAAGACCTACTGATGCTGTATGTTGTAGTTCTGCCACTTTTAAATTTGATATTAAACTTACTTGGTCTTGCTGAATCTGTAGCAGTGATACCACTGATAGTATAGAGCCTATCACACTACTAGAACCAGGTTAAGCAGTAAATGATTAAGTTAAAACTTCTTTTAGTTTGCATCAAAAACACAACTTCAGAAGTTTTTAGGACTTGAATACTGAGAATTCTGTAGCACTCTACCAGTGGAACAAAGAACCAGAGGGTAAATTGTAGTTTCCTAATATACACTCTTGTCAGAAAAATGTCAGCCTTCCATTTCCTTCTGAAAAACTTTACACGTAGAGGCTCGAGTTAGATCTTCAGCATGGGAAGGAGAATAAAACACTCTTCTGTCTTTCTAGCTCCAAAATTTGGGCATTAACCCAGCAAACATTGGATTCAGTACCCTAACAATGGAATCTGACAAATTCATATGCATCAGGGAGAAAGTGGGAGAGCAAGCACAAGTAGTGATAATTGACATGAGTGATCCAACAACACCCATCAGACGTCCAATTTCTGCTGAAAGTGCCATCATGAATCCAGCCTCTAAAGTAATTGCGCTGAAAGGTGAGTAACTTTTTGTATTATTGTGTTACGAAGCCTACTGTTTAGCTGTATTACTGCTTACGTTACTGCTCTTAAGATTTGTCTAAACTTTCTGTGAAGAATGTATATGAGGACAGGATTTATTGCCTGAGCTTGCATGCTGTATTTTTAGCAGTGGATATTTGGTAATCTTTGCATGATTTGCCTCTAAGTAGGTGTTAGATGCTTGGGTTTGGCACTGCAGCCTCCCTTTCTCACTGAGGACCAGCTCAACATATACTTTCCTTTTAAATAGATATTGTAAATGTAATGGGCACATGTAAAGATTAACGGGGTGGTAAAGCCATGCTTACTCTCTGCTGTCTTCTGGCCTTTTCTTGTAGCTCTGAAAAGCTTACTAGGTAACAACACGGTGTCATTGACTGTACAAGCATGTTAAGTTTGGCAATGATGAGATCTTGCAGATGGTAGACCTGTTGTGTTGGTACTGCCTTTAAGTAGCATTTGGAGCTCAAAGAAATAACTTTTGATACATCTTTGGCTCTTTTTTTTTTAAATGACCAGCTTCTGGTACTTAATCTCAATAACTGTTACTGACTCTGTACTTTTCTTCCTGCATCTTATCTAAACAGATGGTGAGTGAACTTTGTCTTGACACTTTATGTTTGGTAGTACAGAATGATCTAATCTCATAAAAAGCAGCTACTTTAAGGTAGCCAATTGACAGTTCACTTTATAGCCAGGTGGAGGATCTTAATCTTCAACTGGTATTATAGTGAAAACATTCTCCATTCGCTTCTTGGTAATTGTTTGGCTGCTTTGACTATTGACTGTACCAAGTGAAGAAGTGTGCTCTTAATGTTTGTGTCTTTGTTTATATGATAAAAGTACAGTTGATAGACAAAACCAAGTGGCAATATTTGAGACCTCTGTTAGCATGTCCTGTGTGCTATTAATTTCTGCCTAAGTGTGTTTTTTATTGTGAAAAATCATGTTGAAATTATTTAGGGGGTCCAAGAAATAACTGTCCTCAAAACTGGCACAAAATTTGTAACTTCTTGTCTTTGATCTCAGCATTATAATGACGTTAGGTGAAAACTAATGTGACCTGAGCTGAATCTGTGATTCAGCTCAGATGCTTACACATCTTGCAAAAGACTGCTTTACCTGGGGTGTGGGTAAAGGTAAGAATGAAAAAAATTTCATACCTGTTCCTAATCTTGGACCCCTTGAAACAAACCATATTGGCAAGGAAAGTGCCTTCTCTATGCTAGCAGAGCTTCATCTATCTGTTAAAAGCAAGCTATAACATCTGGTTTTAAAACTAACTTACTAACTTTGAACTGGTTATCAGCAGCTTTGAAGAACATAGCTTTTTTTTTTTTCCTGACAGTGTTAAAACTTGCTCAAAAGGAGTATTGATTGCTCTGTTCATGCAGAGTGAATAAGCTTATCCTCTCAACAGATAAGATTGAGTGAATGATGTAACATTGACACCAGAGTTGTGTTATCAGGTGTTGCAAACTTAATGATCTCTTCTTCTACCAATCTAGTGAACAAAGGGTTGGGTAGAAAGGAGGATCACTAGGCCTACCTAACCAATATATTGTTACAGTAACCAGCAACACTACAGTGAGCCACTGTGAAGGCGTGGTTTAAGTCAGCCTGTCACTCCAGACTTTCCCTGCTGATTGACTGAAGAAGCTTCAGTAGTCAAAACTGTTGTATATTGTGATTCAGTGTGCAATAATTGAGAGTTGCTCATAATGTGAGGATTATTGAGCAATAAACATACAAACCTGCCCTAAGAAAAGAAATGAAATCCTTCTTGATTTAAACTGAAATACAGTATGCACAATTTCATTTCTGGATTGTATGTGGCATTCTCCTGATGCACCAAGGTTTATGCTTTGTCCTTGTGTTCATGATCCTGTTGTTTTGCTCTGTACTGGGAGTGCTCCCCAGTTGTTGTAAGTGGAGAATGCAGCCCTCTGGGGTGCTTCCATTCTTTGTGGAATGGAGAAACTTCCTGCTTCAGTGAACTGAAATGTAAATTCCTGTGCCAATGTTCAAAAAATGAATCTGTTTACTTGCACCTGTAGAGTGATTTAAGCAGACTGTTCAGTCTGGTAGCTTGATCAGGAAAAGTTTGTCCTAAATCTTGGCTTAAGACAATGTTCAAGAACATAAGTCTCAAACTCACAGGTTCAGATCTGTCTTAACGTAAGTAGCAGATTTTTTGTAGTTCAGTTACAGTTTAGAGAGCTGAGGCTTGATTTAATGTTGCCGTACTTAAGAAATTGTATTGCTATGGCTCCTGTGTCCCCCAACATCCAGAGCTAGCTGCCTCATAAAGCTTCTAAAGTTGTTTTCAGCTGTAACATAGCAGTCAGATTTAGACTAGAAAGTAGACAAGCATAAGCTTTTAGCTCATTTTAGTAGCTTATCGGTTTCTTCTGTGTTCTTAAAACTAGGAAGGACATCCTGCTTCCTTTTCAGGAAGACTGACTGAGGGCAGTTTCTATATGCATATACTGGTATTCCTGTTGATGATGACTAGAGTCCTTCCAGAACTACTTGTCTGTCTTCTGTATTTAAGGAGTTAAAAAATCAATCCCTTGATAGCATCACTCCACTGCTGGACAAATTGTTGTCCAAATACAGTAAATATGCTTTTTTAATCCATTTACAGCTGCTGTTAGGCCTGGGCTTATTGCATTTTTTTTTAATACAGTAACTGCATGTGCAGAGCCAGATGGTCAGAAACAGGCTGCTTTTGGTCCCAGGAAAGCTAGTAAGCCATCCTAGGAAATAGTGAATCAGATTACAGTTCTTTCACAGTTAATCCAGGGAGTGAAAACACTGCATGTGCTAGCTTTGAAGTCGGCTTTGTCTTTTGGCACTGTATTAAACTAATATAAATTTACAACATAGGTTATGCTAAAACATAGGACCAATCTGAGATGCATGTTAACTTGAGGTTAGCACCTGTTGGAAATGATTCTTCAGTGGCCAGCAGCCTTCATATGTTAAAACTTCACAGTAGAAGGAACATCTATCAGCTTGGCAGTCAGAAGTGTTATTAGTGCGGAAAACACTTCTGAAATGTGGATAGAAATAATGGCATTACAAGCCAATACTCTAGCAGTTCGAGTGGGTGTCTTGTGAGCAGAAAACAATATTCCTAGAGTTAAGTCCTCATCTGCAGTCAAGTGAAACATCACTGTAGTGACGAAACAGTCCTATAAGTTGATTCAATTAACAGTTTTAAGTTGACCTTTACTACCTGCTTCTGTTAATTAAAAGGAATATTCAAGTCCAAGCGTAAGTCTGCGGTGTAGTTAACTAAATCATGAGGCAGTAAACTAACTGGAACTAAAACTGCAAATCTTTCTGTAATCTTTTTGAACTTTTGACTGTCCTCTTCAATAGGCACTTGTATTACTGTTTTACAGAGCCCATCCATCTCCTAGTTAAGTGCACAGTTCATTTAACAGAAAAATAGCAAAAGACCAAAGCTTTCCTTCCATCTCAAGAGCTCTTGCAAGTTTTGTGCTCTTGGACTCAGTCCAGGTCATCTACAGCAGCTACTAAATTGAGACAAACTGGAATAATTCTTTCTATTAATTCTACTGAGTGACATCTACTAGACACCTATATCTTGGTATAGCAGTGCTGCTACGTAAACCAGAGTTTACATGAGCTCTGTAGCCTAGACTGTCTTCTAAGTACAGCTTATTGTTAAGATGTCTATGCTTGTCAGTTGTTGGAATGTATATGTAAGTGTCCATAAAAAGTAGACTTTCTTGCTTCAGGGATGATATTGGTCTTGGGTGGGGGAGGGAGTTCTATTTGAGTAAAGTATCAAAGGAGACTGAGATGACAGGACACTAACCTTGTCTGTAACATCACTGAAACAGTAGGTTAACAAGGATACTTTTAAATAGGCAGATTACAGAATGCCCATTATGGTAATTATCTGTGGTGTTCCTTGGGTTTTGTCATGTTAGCTGGGAAAACGCTTCAGATCTTCAACATTGAGATGAAAAGTAAAATGAAAGCCCACACCATGGCAGAGGAAGTGATCTTCTGGAAATGGATATCTGTGAACACAGTTGCCTTGGTGACAGAGACAGCAGTCTACCACTGGAGCATGGAAGGAGAATCACAACCCCAAAAGATGTTTGACAGGCATGCTAGTCTTGCAGGCTGCCAAATCATCAATTACAGAACAGATGAACACCAAAAATGGCTGCTGCTGATAGGAATTTCAGCTCAGGTAAGTTACCTGGAAACAGCACTCTATGAAAACAATCAGGAGATTCCTGCCCCACTTTGCTTAATAGCTGCAATAGTTTCTTAAGTTTGGTTTCTATACATCAAAACTTCCAAAATATGTTTTGTGTAGGAATAACCTGACCTTTAATGCAATTAAAATGTTGGAGAAGGGGATGAGAAGATTTGCTGCTTTCTAGTTTACTGTCCCAAAGGTCTGGCTATAAACATTTGAAATCTTATCTCTAAAAGCTGACCTTTCTTGTTTTCTAGCAAAATCGTGTGGTTGGTGCAATGCAGCTGTACTCCGTTGATAGAAAAGTATCCCAACCTATAGAGGGTCATGCAGCAGCTTTTGCAGAATTCAAAATAGAGGGAAATGCCAAACCTTCCACCCTCTTCTGTTTTGCTGTGAGGAGTCCTGCAGGGGGCAAGGTAAAGTCGGCAACTGTTTTTCTGTTCTGCTATAGCAGAACTCTCTACTCATAGAACCTCAGTGTTCACCTAGCTTAGTGAGTGTTCTCAAAAGAACAGCGTGGGAACCAGGTGTGCAGCATACTTGGTCAACATCAAAATGCTTTCAATAGGATAGAAACTGCAAAATGGCTGAGTTGCTTGGGTGAAACAGACATGAGAACAAATGTAGATGAAATCAGGACTAAACTCAAGATGCTAAAGCATCAATTTATGCTCATGTGTGGTTTTTTGGGTGCATGAGATTAAATCATTGAGTAGTTTCTTACATCTTGAATTTAGTACAGAAAGAGACTAGGTAAGCCTTGTTTACATCCAACTGGTAGTAAATTCAGTAACAAGTCAGTAGGCTGACTTATAACCAGTCTGTAAAGAGCTGAGGTAATGCTAAAATGTCTTGAGCTTTCTAGTCTTATCCTGTGAAGTTGTTGATGAATTGAAAAAAAAATCTCATTCAACACATCTTGAACAATTTGTCTTGAATAAAAATATAGTCTGCTTTCATAGGAAAGCATATTTCTCTTTTTCATCTTTTCCTGCTTTTTACTTTGATAAAGTTCCGTAAAACTTGTCCCTCTGAAATATATGGAGTACAATTTCCTGGACTGTGTTGGTTGAGAGTTTGGCAGATATTCATCAGCTAAGTCTGACAGATGACTTCAGTACCATATCTGAAGAGAGGAACTTCTTTCATGTGGCTGTACTTGCAGGCAATCTTGTGACATATGCTCTTTCTTCTAGCTACACATAATTGAAGTAGGTCAGCCAGCTACTGGAAATCAGCCATTTGTAAAGAAAGCTGTTGATGTGTTTTTCCCACCTGAAGCACAGACAGATTTTCCTGTGGCAATGCAGGTAAATGTTTGACCCTCCAAAACCAACTTTTTAACCTGGCAGGTAGTTGCCATTTCTATTGTAAAGAATTATTTCCATTAGTGCTTTACTGTTGTTCCTTCTAATTCTGGGAAGGATGTTTTTAGATTTGTGGGAAATAGCCTGGACATTAAAACAGGAACTCTAGTACAAATAGGCAGGCTGTACCAGTACTTGTCTAGATATGTCAACTTAAAGTTGTAGTTAAAAAAAAACCCAACCAAACAAAGTAGTCCCAACAAAAAACCCCGTCTGTCTTCTGGTAGAGTGGATCTAACATGAGCTACTGAACTTCCTACTAATATTCAGAGTTCTAAAGAATGTTATGATGCTTGGATGTAGTTTCACATGAAAGTGGCATTTCATCCACAGTAGATGTCTGTATAAGAGACAAATGG
The DNA here is from genome assembly GCF_028858725.1 of Colius striatus. Classification (NCBI taxonomy): domain Eukaryota; kingdom Metazoa; phylum Chordata; class Aves; order Coliiformes; family Coliidae; genus Colius; species Colius striatus. The sequence continues at coordinate 7,467,467 of NC_084775.1, read as the reverse complement.
AACAAGGAGTCATGTATCAGTATACCTCTTTTAGTAGCAGCACAGAAAAGGTAATTTGGGACATGAATGGGAGGCTCTTTAGGAGAGACTCTTTAGGTTGCCTTGACAGGCCAAACTTCACTTGGCATTTGTTCAGGACTAGAAATTGTGTAATAGAAGTAAGCTATCTCAGAGCATGCAACTGCTGACCAGTATAATAGGCAAGCTTGATAAAGGAACCAAGAGATGTCCTAAACTAAGGTAAACAAAGCAAGCTGTTCTGTACTTGAGCTTGAGGCTTAATCAACAGAACACCTGAAGACTTCTTCCAAAGTGAAGGTACTTCTTTGAAGACCATCTGCCATTAAAAGCTTCTCTGGTTTAAGTGATTTGACAGGTAAAGTGGTGCTTTACCTGCTGGTGCTTTGTGCACAGACTTGTTGGAAGAGTGGTATTATCTCATTAATATTTCTGAACAGAACCTTGTACTGACATATCTAGAATAGAATGCTAACACCCAAACTTTGTCCATCAGCCTAGCTCACTAGAATGAGGAGTATGTCCTTTGCTCCTGGTGAATTTTGATTTCTCTTCAACCTCTCCATTGAACTCAGTGGAGCTGTGGCTTTAAATGGCCAGCAAAGCTGTTGATTGCCTTGAATTTGTAGGGAAGGTGCCTGAAGCTATATTTGTTGATAGTTTGAGTCCAAAGGCATGTTGCTGCAGTACTGTCTTGTGACTAGGCTAAAGGCAGCTGTCTTAACTGTTACAGTCTTAGTCTTGACTAATAAAAACTCATCTTTTGGCAGATTGGAATTAAGCATGGTGTTATCTACCTGATCACGAAGTATGGATATATTCACCTCTATGATTTGGAGTCTGGAGTGTGCATCTACATGAACCGTATCAGTGCTGATACTATCTTTGTCACAGCTCCTCATGAACCTACCTCAGGCATTGTTGGTGTGAACAAAAAAGGACAGGTAACAAATCCAGCATTCTGGTTTTGAACCTTCTAAAGCTCAGTTGGAATGTAACAAATGTAATGAGTGACTTGATGCAACAAATGTCGTGGAAGGGAGCAAGGAGCTGTTTGATTAACCTCCCCTAGTACAGAAGTGGTTGGGGAGGAACTTTTCTTTAAAATCTACTATTTCACTGATGTGCTCTGTGGCCATTTGCTTGCTATATACTTCATAGCAGTTGTGGAAAGACAGTACTCCTCAATACGCCTTTTATATTTTCTAGGTACTTTCTGTATGTGTTGAGGAAGACAACATAGTGAACTATGCTACAAATGTACTCCAGAATCCTGACCTGGGACTGCGTATGGCTATACGGAGTAACCTAGCTGGGGCAGAGGAGTTATTTGCTAGAAAGTTCAATACACTGTTTGCTCAAGGAAGCTATGCAGATGCTGCTAAAGTAGCTGCATCTGCACCAAAGGTAAATGACTCCAAAGGTAAAGCTTAGGGAGTTGTGAGGATTTGCCTTAGCTGGTGGACTTGCATAGTTCACTTGCATTTCTGTTCTGGACATTCAGAAGCAAAAGTACTGCAATACTAGTCTTAGTTCTCTGTGGTTTTGTGGTTGTTCTGACTAACATTGCCCTGTATCCTATAAAGGAGCATCTGCTGTACTTTTCCAGCCATAGACTGGATTTTCTGTGGCCACTAGCTGCTTGCTAGAATGTCATTGGTTTGAAGATCTCCACCTTGAAGGCTTAAGAGCAGATGCTTCAATGTATTATAGTGTAGCACAGAGTCTTAAGGGTTGGAAGAGACCTCAAAAGGTCATCTAGTTTTGACTAATACTAAGCCTTCAGTAATTAAACATTCTATCTTGTCTCTTCAGGGAATTCTACGTACCAGCGATACAATCAGGAAGTTTCAGAGTGTACCAGCTCAGCCTGGGCAGGCCTCCCCCCTGCTTCAGTACTTTGGAATATTGCTTGACCAGGGACAGCTGAACAAGTTTGAGTCTCTGGAGCTCTGTCGCCCTGTCCTACAGCAGGGCCGCAAGCAGCTTCTGGAGAAGTGGCTGAAGGAAGACAAGGTAGGCTTGATTGTGACAAGAGATTAATTGTGATGCCTTGTTAACAATTGAGCGTGAACTGGGCACTACATCTCTGAGTTCTTCCACTTAACAAAATCTCGCTTCTGACTTCAGCTGGAATGCTCAGAGGAGCTGGGAGACTTGGTGAAGACAGCTGACCCAACCCTTGCACTCAGCGTCTATCTTCGTGCTAATGTTCCAAACAAAGTGATTCAGTGCTTTGCTGAAACTGGTCAATTCCAGAAAATAGTACTGTATGCTAAAAAGGTAAAGTTGTTTATCACAAGCTGCTAGATTTTATTTTATGCTTAATAGGTACATTCTCAAGCTATCTTCCATGAGATAAGTTTGATTCCTGACACTTAAAACTGTGATAAGGAGGTAGGATTGAGAAACAGTGTTCTCTTCTTTGTCATAGTGCAAATCATAGCTTGGGACTAAGGTCTGAGCAGTCTGCAAAAAATGAAATTCAGAACATATGGGATTTTATGAGCTATCAAATTAATGGACTGGCTCAAGCGTATTGTAGGGAACAAATGTAAGAGTCTTCCTAAATTCATAAGACTTTTTTTTTTTGTTTGTTTTTGCTGAATCACAGAGCAATTTGCCTGGTCTACACTAGCAAGTTTAGGACCTTATTTGACAGATACTGCCTTAAGACTGAAAGATTTGTTCCTAGCAGTTCTCTTACCTGGCAAGAGAGATACCCTGGTGCAAGTTCAATTACTAAGTAGGTGAACACAAAATTTCTGTGTTCAACAAGACAAGCAATGCTTTTGTCTGAATTCCCAGAAGGTGGGAAATGGGCACGGCAACCATACAGCTGTTCATAGTACCTATGCTAAAGAATATGTAGCCTTAAAAGATGTGTAAAACTTGTAAGATATGCATGATTCTTTCTGAAATTTCTAGGTTGGCTATACCCCTGACTGGATCTTCCTACTGAGAAATGTGATGAGAGTCAGTCCAGAGCAAGGCCTGCAGTTTTCTCAGATGCTGGTACAGGATGAGGAGCCACTGGCTAACATTAACCAGGTGATGCCTACAACAAGAATACTGGTCTCTTTCTAGACAGAGGTAATAGCATAGTACCATTTTGGGAACTGGTAAGGCCAGTTCAGGTCTCTAGTTGGCTTGGTTAGAAAAGTGACTGAACATTTGTAGTCAAAATTGGTTTCTAATTTATGGGCAAGTGTGCTCTCAAGTTCTTGTGGAAGCTTTCTAGTTTATCACTGGGATATTGATAGTGAATCTGCCACAGCCTTAGTCTAAGCAATATAGCTGACTCTAATGAAGCATATGTTAACTTCTCACGTGCTGAGAATGTACAGGAAGATGAGGAAATAAACCTAAGTTGAGTGCAGACTAGGAGTGACCATTTCTGGTTAAAGGAATGGAGAAATAAGGCAACAAATTTCATTATTAAATAATTGAAGCAACTTAGAGAAAGTTTACCTTGTAGCAACTATGCCAATAAGAGAGATGGGACTTGCATGCTGGGTTAAAATTAAATAGAATGAGGGGTATAATGTGGCATAGTAGCTCAAAGTAATGTGTTTCTTAAATTCTAGAGAAAAAATAAATGTGAAACTTGTCTCTCTATAACTGTGATAGTAATCCTATGGAAACAAAGGGAATATAGTGTACTAGGCTGTGAGCTGCCTTTCTAGCCTTGTAGACAGGCCATTAGTATATACAGATAAATGTGTGTGTGTGTATGTAGAGCCCCTTCTCTAACTTGACCAATCTCAACAGATTGTAGATGTGTTCATGGAGAACAGTCTTATTCAGCAGTGCACGTCCTTTTTGTTGGATGCTCTGAAAAATAACCGCCCTGCAGAAGGCCACCTTCAGACTCGTCTCCTGGAGATGAATTTAATTCATGCTCCACAGGTAAGACCTCTTAACCTAGTTCCTCCAAAAAGTGAAGGAGAGGCAGTAGTAGGCTTTCATGATAATATAATGTCTGATACTGGAATTTATAAATAGTCTGGCAACATGAAAGACTACTAATGAGTCAAGAACTTTTAGGCTGTGCTGCTGTGATTCTCTACCAGTCTGAATATGAACTGTAACTTCCTAGGTTGCAGATGCCATTCTTGGAAACCAAATGTTTACACACTATGATCGTGCTCACATTGCCCAGTTGTGTGAAAAGGCAGGCCTGCTCCAGAGAGCTTTGGAACACTACACAGATCTCTATGATATTAAACGTGCTGTTGTTCATACTCACCTCTTGAATCCTGAGGTAAGTGTTTTACAGAGTAAGAAAGTGAAAGCTTAAGTGGACACTTCTTATCACTTCCATACATGCCGAAATCCCTGCAGCTGCTACAAGATGGTTCATAGGTACTGAAGTAGCACATGTAGCTGTAACTAAGGAGGTTTTGTCCAGTTAATGATAAACTAATCTATACTTATGATGGCTTAAATCTGACCTCAGTTTCCCAGGTGGCAATTTCAAATCTTACTTCCAAACTGTGTTTTTGTAAAGATATTGAGTGTGTTTCTTAAGTTTTTGGTCTTAGTGCAGGGAAGACTTTTCTCTCTAGTGGCTGTCTAGTTGCCACACTTTAGAAGTTGGTCAAATCCTGTATAAGTTACTGAGTAAATTTTCTTTCTCTTTGCAGTGGCTTGTGAACTTCTTTGGCTCTCTCTCAGTTGAAGACTCTGTGGAGTGTTTGCGTGCCATGCTCTCGGCCAACATCAGGCAAAACCTACAGCTTTGTGTGCAAGTTGCTTCCAAATACCATGAGCAGCTTGGTACCCAGTCCCTTGTGGAGCTCTTTGAGTCATTCAAAAGCTATGAAGGTACAGTATTAGAGTGGCAGCTGCTTACGTGGAAGCACTCCTTGATTGAAGCTAATAATAAGGATTGTAGCTTTGGTAAGAGAGATCCTTATCACAAGGATGGACATTATGATGCATTTATTAAAGAGAGCTCATCTTAGTGAGTTCTAAGGATAGCTTTTTTCTAGGCAGTTCAACTGTTTTATCTTTCTTTCTGATCTTTACTTGAGAGTTAAGAAACACTGAAGCATGTAAGAGTATACACTTGCTTCATTTGCCCTTCTAACTAAGTTAAAAACGTTTGACTTTCTAGGGCTGTTCTATTTCTTGGGTTCCATTGTGAACTTCAGTCAAGATCCAGATGTTCACTTCAAGTACATCCAGGCAGCTTGTAAGACTGGTCAGATAAAGGAAGTGGAAAGAATCTGCCGTGAAAGTAACTGCTATAACCCAGAACGGGTGAAGAACTTTCTGAAGGTAAATATTCTGTGTAATGGATTGAGCGGTCCTCTGTGTTTTGCTTAGCTGCAGAACTACAGCCTTCTAATAGAGGGAAATATAAACTCAAGACTTAGCTGGCATGATTGTGAGTAGTCTACTGTGTAGCTGGAATAGTGGTCTGATTGCATTCCAGATACATAATAGGCCCTTCTAGGCTGCCTCTGGGAAAACAAGCCTAATTCCTTGTTCCTTGAAAACTAGCCTTTGATACAACTTGTACCAAAGCCATGAATATGGTGTCACATTTCAGTAGGTGAATCCAGGCTGGCAGAAGGAAAGACTATAAGTATTTAATAGGAGCTTTATACGGGATATCAGCTAGACAAAGCTCATTAAAACTGGAATAAGCCTATACTGCAACACTTTGTACACGTTGACTGGTAAAATGGGATTTCAATGACACTTCATTTTACATTAAGCTCCTGACCTAAAAACTGTCCTCTTAATTGATATGGGAATTGATAGTAATTTTGAAGCTAGAGATGTAGGCCTAATGTGGAACTTCAGGAAAAGCCTAAGCTTAAGTCACTGATAGACTAGCCGCATTTCATTCATAGTGGATAACTTGCTTTTGAAGCTAATTGCTTGGCAGTCTTAAATTCAATTGTATTGTGACTTCTAGTGCTAAGGACTTTCCTGCTTTGAAAATACTTCAACAAATGGTGGTTGCTTAGTTTGTTTTTTGCACAAAATACAGGAGGCAAAGCTCACAGACCAGCTTCCTTTGATCATTGTCTGTGATCGATTTGACTTTGTTCATGACCTGGTGCTCTACTTATATCGCAATAACCTGCAGAAGTATATAGAGATCTATGTACAGAAGGTAAGGAGAATCTATTTTTAAACTCTTGCTCTTTCCCTCCTTAGAAAGATCTTAATCTTTCAGTAAACTAAAACAGAATCTGCTGTCTCTCTTTTTATGTTCAGACTTCTAGTGCAGAGGCTCATCAATAGGCCTTTCGTCTATTACAAACCTGTAAATGTAGTTTCCTGGGATGAGTAACTGTGGTTTTAAAGCAGTGAACTTTAAGTTGTTAACTAGCACTTTTCTATGCTGAAGACTAGGAGCTGATTATTAGTGATGCTGGTAACTGATTCTAATGATTGTGACTTATTTTAGGTGAATCCTAGTCGTATACCAGCAGTGGTTGGAGGGCTTCTTGATGTGGATTGTTCTGAAGATGTCATTAAGAACTTGATCATGGTGGTTAGAGGCCAGTTCTCAACAGATGAGCTGGTGGCTGAAGTGGAAAAAAGAAATCGGTAACAAAAATGCATCTGTAGGCACCAGTGGTGGGCTTTTCTGGCCCTGATACACACCTAAACTGAACTGAGTGCAATTTTGTTGAATGATACAGTACTTAAAACTGTTTTATGTTTCTTTGTGGAAAAGAGCTTAGATTTGTTAGTCAGTCTGTTGATTATTTAGGGCATCCAGGAATGCTTGACAACACTGCATGGCAAATGACATGGCTTTTGAACATTTCCTGTATAGCCAACCATGGGATGTGCCTTTGAAGTAAATCTGGATAAAACTGTCTTGACAGTCCTGTAGACACCTGTAAAATGAACAACTGACTTAAAGCATGAAAAGCTAGCTAACAGAGCAGGAGTTGAAAGGACAGACTTGTAAAACTCTTGGCATCTGCAACATTCCCTTAGATAAACTGCGCATCCAAACTCTACTCATTTAAGACTCATTGGAAATAACTGGCTGATCTCCGTCTGCTTTTTAAATCTGACCAGCAGACTTATTTCAAGGAAAGGCTAGATAGTAATGTCAAGCATATTTCAGTCTCATTTAAACATAAAATATTTGCTTCTTCAAAGGCTTAAGTTGCTGTTGCCATGGCTTGAATCAAGGATTCATGAAGGCTGTGAAGAACCCGCGACTCACAATGCCTTGGCCAAAATCTACATTGACAGTAATAACAATCCAGAGCGGTTCCTTCGTGAGAATCCTTACTATGACAGCCGGGTAGTTGGCAAGTACTGTGAAAAAAGGGACCCTCATCTGGCCTGCGTTGCTTATGAGAGAGGACAATGTGATCTGGAACTCATAAAGGTTAGCAAAGCTGTGTTTATAAACATGTTAACTACTTGCTACCTGAAGTAGAAGCCTAGCTGGCTATTTGTCTAACACTTGCAGAATCCTGTCTTGCAGTGTCACTCAGGAGTTGAGGTAGGCAGGATTCCTCTATATGGAGACAGTATGTTTTGTGTTGATGGGTAGAACACCTATGCTATGACTCTGTGTTGTTTTTCTAGGAAACTTTGCTAGGATAAGCTTTAACATTCCAGTTAATTATATAAATCTGTCAGTACTAGTTCCTTCCTTGAAGTGATTTTCTGAGCAGATGTTTCCAGTCTTGAAGAAAAGATCTTCCTCCTGTAAGAATGACTCATGACATCATTGTCTTAGAAGAGGGCTCAACTTGGTCAAATAGTAAACGGACAACATAAAGCAAAATCATGCTGCTACTAATTTGCTTACAGCAAAGTGAGATTCCAAGAGCTAATTTGGATACTAACAAAACACGGCCAATTAGTAGAAGATGGAATAGGCCTTCAGGTGTGTACAGTCCTTGTTGGAAATTGAAGCTAGTGGTACTAATGGAATCATAACTCACAGTTTTTCTTTGCTGCACTTATATAAGAGATTTTACACTTACTCTGTACCCTTAACATTTTAACAAGGAAATCCAAGCCACTTGCTAATCTGAACATTTCAAGTGTAAAGCTAATGACACCAAACAGATAACCTATTTCTAGCATTGAACACCAGCACCATTCCTCAGTTTACTACTTAACACTGCCCAGGCAAGTGACTCCCTTTCTAGATTTAAAACTTGAAGTTCTTCAGGCTTCTGCAGGTCTTCACTTCAAACAGAAGCAAATAGTTACTGTGAAGCCACTGTCACAGTATTTGTGTGTTGGGCAAAACCAAGAGAACCTATAGGAATTCTGCTGGAGACCTTCTCCATGAGCCTTCCAGATCAGAGGTTGGGTAAGAACTTGCCCATGGCATTTAGCGTTGGTCAGCAATTAGTTGTAGTCAGTCTTCTAGACTGTCTGATTCATAGCTAGATGAATCTGTTTTGTGGTACTGACTCTGAACATTCATGCCCATATTTGTAACTTCAGGTCTGCAATGAGAACTCATTGTTTAAGAGTGAGGCTCGCTATCTGGTGCGCAGGAAGGACCCTGAGCTCTGGGCAAATGTTCTGGAAGAAAACAACCCGTTCAGACGGCAGCTTATTGACCAGGTACAGCCCAAAGACTCAACTTTCAGTAGGAGGAAACCTCAGAGTGTCTCGAACATTATAGAGCATTAAAGTAACTATCTTGCCCTACAAGGTCCCTTGAGACCCCTTCGCAACCTTACAGAAATTTGAGTTTGAGTGGCAGGTATTAATTTGTGACCTTCATGGTTAGAAAATTGTTACCATTAAGATCTTTAGTCTGTACTGTGACATGACCTACCTCTAGTGAGTTTGCTCCCTATACAGACCTAAGGTGTGACTTTAATAGCTGTATCTTTAGTAGCTGAATAAGTAGTTCGTTCTTGCTGTCTGTGGCTGTGTTCTGAAGCCTTACTTTGTAGCTCACTAGGTTGGCAAGTATCTCATTTGGGGAAAATAATACTTTCCTACCTTCAAATCCAGGTTGTCCAAACAGCTTTATCAGAGACACAGGATCCAGAGGAGGTTTCTGTGACTGTGAAAGCTTTCATGACTGCTGACCTGCCTAATGAATTGATTGAGCTATTGGAAAAAATTGTCTTGGATAATTCAGTTTTCAGTGAACACAGGTAAGGACAACTCTGTCCACAAATGTGGGCTACTCAGTGCCTCTGAAGCTGTGAAGGAACCCAAATTATTTTTTATGGACCTAAACACTCTTTAAGCCTGTATAATCAGGTGAAAAAGCAAAATTTGCTCTCAACTTTAAGGACTGTGCTAGTTCATACTATGCAGTTTGCAGTGATTTGTTGGGATGAGAGCACTGATTTTGGTAAGCAATTTTTTGTGCATCTCAACTTGGAGATGAAAGATTGTTGCTAGTGACAGCAGGCGGGTGCATTTTTTTTTTGCATGTAGATGTCACTTAAACAGGTGTTACTGTGCACTGCTTATAGCCTATGCCTTTGTCAACCAAAGGAATCTCCAGAATCTGCTGATCCTGACTGCCATTAAGGCTGACCGCACTCGTGTGATGGAATACATCAATCGCCTGGATAACTATGATGCCCCTGATATTGCCAACATTGCCATCAGTAATGAGTTATATGAAGAAGCCTTTGCTATATTCAGAAAATTTGATGTTAATACCTCAGCAATTCAGGTGAGGTGTGGTTCCTCCATGAAGGTATAGGATGGTACCAACTGAATGTATTGTACTGTTACGTTGATTCCCAAGCGTCAGTCACTTCAGTTATTTAGAGTAAAGAGTACAGTTTCCATGTGATAGGTAGTTGCAGAGAGGTGGGATTACATGCAAAATCACATAGCAAAATAAAAATAGTGACCAGAGGCAGATCTGGTCAAAGTAAAACAAAAAATGTTGGGGTGTTGCCCTGTAAGTTTGGGATGTGTGTGCTGCATTTGATTCATGGTGGCTGCCATGGAGACTCATATTTGAAAGGTGCAAGAGAAGCAAAATCTGTGTTTAGGCAGCATTACTGACACTGTAAAGCAGAAGAGAAATGGTAGCAAGAAGAGTCTTATTCTTGCTGCTTTAATTTCATTGGTCAGAAATTGCTTTTTAAAAGCACTTAGCTTAATATTACTTAAGCAGAACAGTGTGTACACTTGAAGAAAGTTCTATTATGAAGGACAGTGTTCTGAAGCTTTGATTTCTAATTTGCAACTTCAATTCCAAACAGGTGCTGATAGAGCACATTGGCAACTTGGACCGTGCTTATGAATTTGCAGAGAGATGTAATGAGCCAGCAGTATGGAGCCAGCTGGCCAGAGCACAACTCCAGAAGGACTTGGTGAAAGAAGCCATTGACTCCTATATAAAGGCAGATGACCCGTCCACCTACATGGAAGTTGTTCAAGCAGCTAACAGAAATGGTAAGGCAAAACATCCTCAAACCAAAGGTTGGTTCAATGTGAGCTGGGTTATTGCATCTGCATCAAGCAGCTGGAATTCTTGAGTTATTAATTCTATTTCAGAGGAAATAGAAGCAGTCAGTACATGGAATGGATGAGTCGTTGACAGGAATCTCACTAAACACTAAGATTATCTGTGTTGCCACACCAAAGACAGACCTTCCCGTGGAGATAATTTGGACTGTTTAAAATAAAACCTGGTGTAATGTATTTAGCTGTATATGGCAGAATTACTTGCCAACTGATGGTAGAATAGCTGCAAGAAGTTCAACCTTATGTGAAGGTGATTCGATGTTTAGCAAGGAATTCTTTAACTCGAATGCAAATAGCTTAATATCATGGAGATCCTTGAGACTACTAGTGAAAACTAAGGGGGGACAAGATGGACAATACACAATAACTAAACAGAGGGTCTTAAATATCTCTTCTCTCTTCAAGATAACTGGGAGGACCTAGTCAAGTTCTTACAGATGGCCAGGAAGAAGGCTAGAGAATCTTATGTAGAGACAGAACTTATTTTTGCTTTGGCAAAAACTAATCGTCTGTCAGAACTGGAGGAGTTTATTAGTGGCCCTAATAATGCCCATATACAACAGGTATGTCCTGATTCACAGTTCCTATGTGTGATTTGCTGCACAACTGACTTCTGATTCTTGCTGTTGCCCTTGTTTCCCCGTGGACTCTTAATCTAGGTTGGCGATCGCTGTTATGAAGAGGGGATGTATGAAGCAGCAAAGTTACTCTATAACAATGTATCTAACTTTGCCCGCCTGGCATCTACCTTGGTGCACCTTGGAGAGTATCAGGCAGCAGTGGACAGTGGCCGCAAAGCCAACAGTACAAGGACTTGGAAGGAGGTAACTTATTGTTTGATAGTCTGCAGAATGTGCTCTACTGTTCCTTCCAAGCATGGTGCTTTAGCTCTGATGGCTTGCTAACTGTTTCTGGCTACAGAGCGTTTGTAGCTTTATAAGGTGTCCTCTTGCTCAAGATACTAAAGCTTAAGTTCAGAACAGTGTAAACTGAATGGCAGAGACTTTAATTCTAGAACAAGCTTTATGAAAATACATATTTGGAACCATATGTAAGCCTCAAATTTGGTGAAGACAAATTAACTTTCCCCTTAATATGAGATTAGGGATTGTAATGTTCTCCTGTTGACTGTTTGCTAATTACAGGTATGCTTTGCCTGTGTGGATGGAAAAGAGTTCCGCTTGGCGCAGATCTGTGGCTTGCACATCGTCATCCATGCTGATGAACTTGAAGAGCTGATCAGTTACTATCAGGTTAGATCACTTAATATCCTAGAAAACATTAGACAACATACTTATATCTGCTTGTAAAGTGGTCACCATAAAACCTGCTACCCTGCAGGGCTGATTGTTTAATTTCATTCTTCCTCCATCTCCCTTTCTGAATAGCTGCATGCATTATTTCTGTAGTAAGTGGAAAGGTGATAGTTCTCACTGTTCTTTCTTTTAAAATTCTGTTGCCTCATTGGAATCATGTTTTAGAAATCTAAGCACTCTGATTTGGAGAGAAAAGCAAAGTACATTGAATTTAAGTAAATGTGGGTTTTAGCAAGCTTTAAGTGCCAGTTGGTCACGAATTTCAAATTCATGCTTATTTTTCCAACATCCAGGATCGTGGCTACTTTGAAGAACTGATTGCCCTTTTGGAAGCTGCCTTGGGCCTAGAGCGTGCTCACATGGGAATGTTTACTGAACTTGCCATCTTATACTCCAAATTCAAGCCTCAGAAAATGAGGGAACATCTGGAGCTCTTCTGGTCTAGAGTTAATATTCCAAAGGTATGTAGAAAGGCAGCTACACTGCAGGAAGGTGGAAGCCATCAGTGAATCAAACTGTGGTGTGGGGTTTTTTTCTTGTCAGGTGCTCAGAGCTGCAGAACAGGCTCATCTCTGGGCAGAACTTGTATTCCTGTATGACAAGTATGAGGAGTATGACAATGCAATAATGACTATGATGAATCATCCCACTGATGCCTGGAAAGAAGGACAGTTTAAAGACATAATTGCCAAGGTAATTAACTAGTTAAACTGCTGAAAGTTGCTTCAGAACAGAGGCTAAAATGCAAAGCAGAATTATTTTTAAGAAATTGGTTTGCTAAAGCTGCTGCTCAGCTCTCCTGCTGTACTTAACCTGCCCTTAGTCTAGCACAAGAATTCATTTAATCTTATACCGTTTTGTTTTCTGCTGTGCAGTATGTGGTGTTGTGGCAGCAGCTAGCACAGGATGTTTTCAGAAACTGCTCAGGATCATGGGTCACAAGCAAGAGATGTCTCTTCCTTAATACCTTTGAGATGACTGCTGTCTTAGTCTGAGACTATAACTGCTCTTGAAAGATCTCAGCAAATGTTTACAGCTGTTTCAGTGTGAGAATCGGGATGGGCAGTACTATGAATACAGCAAAAAATAGTGAACTGATAAATAGTTTAGACACTATTTGAGACTGAGTCCATTCTTATTGGTTATATGGGTTTCAAGGAAGCAACTTAGACTGGTTGAGGTTAACAAGTGGTCACATGAACTGTAGTGGGCTACTTGTTCCAGGATCTAGCTGTGGATAGGTCAGAATTGGTTTGTACTGCCCCTGGTAGCTTGTGACTTCACTATCTGCAAGCAGATGTCACAAGAAGCAGTTGTAAGATAGAACAAGAATTCTACATGTAAGAGTAATGGTTCTGGCCTCTAAAAGGAATTCTTTATTTAAGAGTCAGATAAACATTGTGCTAAGTGGTCTGAACTAAGCACCTTTTGACCTACTAATGTTTGAAGTACTAACTAGCATCTAACCACACAGGTGGCCAATGTGGAGCTCTACTACAAAGCTTTGCAGTTCTACTTAGACTACAAACCTCTGCTGATCAACGATCTCCTGCTTGTATTGTCCCCACGACTGGATCACACTAGGACAGTCAATTTTTTCTCAAAGGTGAGTTTGGCAGATAGTAGATGGACAAGAAATCCCCTTGTTAAAATTAAGACACTCTGGCTGCAAAAAAAAGGGCTGAAACATGTCAGGTAGCTTTGCCTCTAATCAATAGAACAAGAGAAAATAGTTTCAAGTTGTGCCAGAGGACATTCAGGCTGGTTAGGAGGAGGAATTCCTTTACTGAAAGGGTTGTCAGGCATTAGAACAGGCTGTGCAGGGAGGTGCTGGAGTTACCATCCCTGGAAGTGTTTAAGGGATGGGTGGATATTGCACTTAAGGAAATGGTTTAGTGGTTGATAAGGCTGGGACAAAGGCTGCACTCTGTGATCTTAAAGGTCTCTTCCAGCTGAAACAACTCTATGATTCTAATTCTGGATTGATATTGGGAAGCACTGGAAGTGTTAGAATAACTGGCCTAGGAGGCTGTTTTATTTTACTTCTTGTAATACAAGATGCTTTATCTGAAGGATACTGACAATAAGCACAAACTCTTGTAGTAAGTGGGAACCTGTTCTGAGAGTATTTAATGTCAGAATTGATATCCTTAATCTTATATTGGAAACATCTTAATTCCAGGTTAATCAGCTACTTCTGGTAAAGCCTTATCTGCGTTCAGTCCAGAACCACAATAACAAAGGAGTTAATGAAGCTCTAAACAACCTTTTAACAGAGGAGGAAGATTACCAGGTGAGCCTCACAAAATATATTGCTAGACTTTGAGGGATGCTTTTCTTTCTCCAACCAAAAAAGGCTACAATTTGACTGTTCCTCTGCTGACAGAGTAAGAAAACTTTTTCAATGCAATGGTAGTGGGGGTAAAGTCATGCCTTTTCTGGGAAGGAGTGTTCAGACATTGACATGTAAATGAAGCAGATGCCACACATTGGTTTTCTCAGAACAGACTGCAAAGGTCTACTGTGGGCAACACTTCTATAAACACACTTGCTCCTGGCCCTGTTGGCTGCCATTTGGAAGACATGTTTTGTAAAGGTAACTAGGTTTTCTGTTCTATGAAGTGAAGTCAGTATGACAAAGTTAGCACTTTCCTTGTTAAAAATCCTTTTAGATGTATGGAATACACAGGGTAAACAAGCTGTAGCCGTAGCCTTGACATCCAGCTGGCAGAACTTAGTGGTGTACCAAGCTTAGATGCTTCTCTACTGTAGTTCTCACCTACTACCATCTGGAATTGTGGGTAACAGTTGTCTCTCAAACAGGGTTTGAGAGCTTCCATTGATGCCTATGACAACTTTGATAACATAACGTTGGCTCAGCGTCTGGAAAAGCATGAACTGATTGAGTTCCGGCGTATTGCAGCGTACCTGTACAAAGGGAACAACCGCTGGAAACAGAGTGTGGAGCTGTGCAAGAAAGACCGTCTGTATAAGGTGAGCTAATGCAACCTTTCTCTCTGTCAAAAGTATCTGAGCTAGGAAACAATAGGTCATCTGGATACTTCAGTGTGCCACTTCATTATGTTTGTTAGTTCTTTTTAGTCTTAGTACCTCACTTGAAGTTTAAGGAAAGACTCAGAGCAGAAATGTTTGAGATTTCAAATGTGTATCTTAAATCAGATTTCATAACATTATCCTGTGTGCTCAGATCTATCTATATCAATCAGTGGCATCTATACAGTTTTATGTATCAGTATGGAATATCTTCCATAGAACTGAAGACTTACACCCTTGTAAGGATCCAGTGGACACATGGTTACTATGGTATAGTCTTTAAGCCCACTTGGGCAGGTCTTGCCTAGTCTGTAGGACAGCTAGCAAGTAGACTTCTGTCTTGTCAAATAGCAAGTGGTTGATGCAATCTCTTCTGCTCTGGGTAATCTGTAATATCTACTGGTGGGGTAAGTGGGATACCAGAAAGACTACAGAAGCAAAATGTCATTGGATCACTAAATAGTTAAAGAAGTCTGTCAGATAATGTTGATACAAGTATCTGAGTTGCCTCAAAGGGTTTAACCGAGTACAGTACTGTAGCTTGGCTTCTACAGAACACATCTTCTTAAAGACTACCTTCATGATATGCCCAATACCTGGGTTATCTAGCTAGCAAAAACATGCACTTAAGGTGTAGGGTGAGATGCTGACAAGCAAGGATCAAGCTTAACTGTTCTTTTCTACAGGATGCTATGCAGTATGCTGCAGAGTCCAAAGATGCAGAGCTAGCTGAGAAGCTACTTCAGTGGTTCCTGGAAGAAGGCAAACAGGAGTGCTTTGCAGCCTGCCTTTTCACATGTTATGACTTGCTGCATCCAGATATAGTACTTGAGCTGGCATGGAGGCATAACATCATGGACTTTGCAATGCCTTATTTCATTCAAGTGATGAGAGAGTACCTTACCAAAGTGAGTATTGCATAGTTAACAGTTCTAGTCTGAATGATTAGCATTATGCAAATCAGAGGTGTTTTCATGTATTTGGAATAGTATTGTTCCTCATAGACTAAGTCTTCTATGAAATTATTCAGGTTTAATTCAGTAGGTTTAGTACTTCAGGCTAGCTAGCTAAGCTTATGAATAGATGCCTTGAGTCTTGAAAGAGATCTAGTTTAACTTCTTATTCTAACAGTGGATGTAAGCAACTGTGTACTTTTCAGAGCTTGGTGAGGACAACCAACATAACTCTTTACTTTGTATAACTATGAAAGTACTGTTTTATTACAGAGAATGTAACTTCTAAGTAGTTAATAGTACCTGCTGTTCCTACATTAGCCATAGGAGCAGGCTGCTAAAGATGTTTTTTAAATGGACACCAGAACTGTAGTTGTGTAGTCTGACTGCATAATACTGACACCAGTAGCTCATTCTCAGTTGAGAGAAGAGATATTCTCATACACAGTCCAGAAATGCTTGTCAAACCACTCTGATACTAAAGTAAAATACTTGCTTAGAATACTGTAGGGTAGCATAGAACATCACAGTAAATAACTTAAATCAAATTAGTAACTTAAAAGTGACTGCTTCAGGTTGCTTCTAATCAAGTAATGTTAAGTGTTCCCCTCTGAATTTTCTTGCAGGTTGATGGGCTGTTCTATAAGGTGACACTCTGATTTCAAACTCTATGTTCATTTGTGTCCCTCAGTATCCTAGGTTTCTTTTACAGGAATCTAGCTGTAGCTTCTGCCAGAAGAGCAGTGTAATTTAGCTCTAACTCATTTCTTGTTCACTTTCTAATGCTAAAAGGATAACTGTTCACAAACAACTTGAAAATCCAACCAGACTCTCTGCCTCTTTATGGGAAACCAAAGCAAATGATTGAGGGGAGGACTGGAGTGTTTGAGCTCTTGTTAGCTGTATTACAGATGTCTTGTGGCAGGGAGGATGTTCTTCATATGTAAACAAAAGCAGCTGCTATGTAACAAGATGTGTTCTAAGTGCAAATTGCTTGCTGTGCTGTGAACTACTGAAGTGTGCAGTCTTTCAGGCATGGTGAGTTTGAGTAGTAGCATAAGATTTCTGTAAACTATTTGCCAGTTGCTATGATGAAAGTACTTGCACAAATCTTAAATGCTGCCTCCTCCTCATATTCCACCGAGGAAAAACTTGCCACAGAAATTCACCTGAATTTTCCTTGTGAGATTCAAGTCTCAAATTGTGTGTTACATGCTGGTTGGATTTACAAGTAATCACGTGTACTAAATACAGGATAACTTGCCAGAAGGAAAATCTGCATGGTGGAAGTGGTTTGCAGTGGAACTAATTTAGTCTGAATTAACTGCAAAACATTGAATTAGAGACTGGGCTTTATAAATGTGGTATGTCTAAAATTGTTGTGTAACTAACTTCAAAACCACAAAAGAATAGACTAGTTTATCAGTGGAACTGTTGTCTTCCAGTATTACCTTTCTTTTATGCATAAAAAGGTGTTAAAGCACAGAACAGCCTTTGTCTTAGAGGAGACCAGGCAAACCAAGTGTGATGCCAATCACTTGGAAACCTTTTGGATAGCTTCACTTTGCTACCTATAAGTAGAGACGTGTTTAGCCCTTTCTAGAGAGCTGCTCTTGCAGCTTGCTTGTTGTTTCCCCAGCAGAGGGAGTAACTGCACTTCTGTTGTAAATTCATAATGCTTCGGGAGCAGTGAAGAAAAAAGTCTAATCTGAGAGAGTAGAAATGCCAGGTCAAAAGCAGAGCAATACAACTAGCTTGAAACTGGTAACTCTTAACTTCTTTGATCCATAGTATTGTTGGTCGTATTTGTAACACCAGTGTTTAGTGTTACCTTGAACTCTTAGGCTGATGACTACAAATGAACCACCAAATTAAAGCCCCACTCCTACTCAAGTTATTAGAGTTGCAAACTTCAAAAAGTCCAGGAAACTGTTGAACAGATCTAGATAACCTCTCTGAAGTGTAATAGAGATTCTTCTTGCAGCACTTCACAGACTGGATCTGTGAATGGAAAGGAGAATGAGAAGCAGCTGAAATATGGCATTGACCTAAGTGTAGCTTTGCCCATGATGTTAGTACTGCCTGTATCTGGACGTGAAGGTGTGTGACTCTTAGTCTTGCAGTTTTCAGTCTCAGTGCTTCTCTTACAGAAGAGAGAACTTGCTAAACCTGAGAGAAGGAAGGTACTGTCACCTTCTCATTTTATTGCCCATACTTCCAATTCAAAGTTTTGTTCAGGGCTCTTGCATTACTGTACCACTTGCACAAATGTGTTTGGCATGAGCAGAGATATGTTTGGCACAACACTGGGATCTGTATAAAGCTGATACTAGAGCACTTTCCATGATGGTTCTAGAGTTTCCTCTAGAGGAGGACTCCTCTGGAGGAGTCTATATGAATGCTAATGGGGTTTAAGGAGTAGTCAACCCAGGTCAGGCTGTAGTCCTAGATAAGATCAAGCTTCATGGGTCTGGAACATCTGCAACTGTCTGGGTGCTGTCATTGCAGGGAGAGGGATTGCAGGTTAATGGTTAAGTGTAGATTAGGCCCCTTTGAGATGATGCTTGGAACTGCAGTGTGATTTATGGGTCAGAGTTAACAGTGGCTAGAACAGGGCCCTAAGAAGTGTTTCACTTGAAGGTAATGGTATGATCATCTCGGCCACGTCTGACAGCTATCATTTACAGCAATAAAACTAAAGCAATTGAGAGGGCAGGTTTCCAACATAGCCTACTGGGAACATGCAGACTTTGATAGTCTCCGACTTGGGCTAATAAAAGGAACACTCAATAGCTAAGGTGCAAGATATGAAAAGCCTCACACGATGGTGCAATTCCTAGAAAAGGCCTTCATACATCTCCTGTTCACTTCAATGTAGGTGGATAAACTTGATGCTTCTGAAAGCCTAAGAAAAGAAGAGGAACAAGTAACTGAACCCACTCCAATAGTATTTGGTAGGTGAAAGACTTGGTTTTAATTGGTTACTTACTGTCATTCTCTCTTTGTGGAGGTAACTTAAATTACTATCTCCAGTCGAAGTAAAATGGTTTAAACTAGGTTGTCAAATGACTGCCTCTGTTAGATGAACTGCATAAGTTGTTGAAGTGGCATCTCACTCTTACAGTACTTCTACTCCTTGACTAAAGTATTGCTCCTCTTACATGGCTCAGAACTCTAGCTTAGAATAGTCTTTCAGTACAGTAACAGGACAGGGGATTCCAAGGTGTATACAACCCCAGGAATAACTTACAGAGCATGTAAATTCCTCCTGTTACTTCTTTCTAAGAGGAATGTGTCTCCTTTCTGCTCTTCCAAGTAGAAAGGCAGACTGGCTTTCTGGCTCACCCATTTTAAGACATGTGCAGCCAAAAAACACATGGCTGTTCTCAAGTGTGCTGCTGTTTTAGAACCCCTTCTGAAGAGGCATTCTGCTAACAGGCACCTAGAAGTGGCTGGTAAGGGAAGGATGTGACTGGTTAAAAATGTTAACCTGACTTTAACATATGCATGAGGCATGTGTGTTCCTAGTGATGAAGTCAAATCTGTAAAGGTACATTGAGGCCTTTTGCAGAGCTCTCAAGACTGTAAGACTTAACAAACCTAACTGCTTGAATTGCTTTACTGTTCAGTTCTGATCATGCATGGGTTGAGTAGTATCGGTATGACTTTCAGTGTGGGTTCTTCAAAACAAGCCATGTTCATCATGCCCTTAAGGTCAGTTGATGCTCATCTTTCCCTCTGAGTACTGCCTTGCTTTTGTAGTTTTCTGGTAGCAAGAGCAGATGGCCAAGGCGCTCACTCTGTGGTGCATTGTTGAGTAATAGTGTGACTTGCTAGTGTATGCTTGCGCAGTGACTGATTTTCAGCCAAACCCTTATGATCCTGTCCCACAGTACAGATAGCATTAGGGAAGCTCGATTACTTTAATGTTAATTTTTTTTTTCCTGTTTTTCCAGGCCAGCAGTTGATGTTAACAGCAGGCCCCAGTGCAGTACCTCCCCAGGCAAACTTCCCATACGGATACACAGCACCAGGATTCACCCAGCCACCTGTTTATGGTTTCAATATGTAACAAGCTCTCTGACAGACCTTCACTGTCTCTGTTCTCTTCCTTCCCATCCCTTCCTAACTTCTTCAAGAAGTGTACAATGGTCCTAAAGGCACAGATGACTTTCTGTTGGCTGAACACACTTGTTGCCTGGCTCAGTGAGGAGACTTCAACAGGATGCCTGTTACTGTTATTTATTGATTGTTGTCCAGTTACATTTCAGCCTCTGAAAGGCATCCTTTGTTAATGACATTGAGACTCTTGTCTGAAGTTAAGACACTATTTCACTAACTCATATAGCAATAACTGCTTGAGGCCAGGGGGAAGAGAGCATATTTTCCCTTCTTTTGCAGAGCCCATTGAAGGCAGCTGGGAACATGCCTGCCACCAAGTTGTTCAAGCTTCAGCTGAAGCTGCTTGAAGTTAGCAGGGTTGTTAATGAGATGCTTCACTGAATTGTTAATAATGAATTGTTGAAAGCTTGTGTCCATCTGAATACCCCATTTTATTTGCAGTCTAATGTGCAAAAAGACAATGGGCTTTCTAATATTCATGCTCTGAGTGTTTAGAGGAATATTGGGAGAGTTTCATTTTCTGGACAATGCTTCTGGGGTTCAACGCTGTTGGAGTCTGTTCTGTATTTTCTGGAGTAGATCTGAGACCTGAAGAAAATAAATCTTCACATGCCAGAGAGCAAACACTTCCCAGATCCTTTTTGTTTAACAAGAAGAGAGCATGTTACTTCTGATGTTAAATGGTACTAAAAGAAACCTCAGCTATGTGTGGCAAGTGAACATAGGAGTATGCATGGGCTGCCAGAGTACTGGAGATGCAAGAGCACAGTGTCAGGGGTGGGGAGGGGAACACAGTGCTAAAATATTGAGGCAGTCAGGAGTGTCATAATCCTGACTTATTTGCACCTTTAACTGATTCTGGCATGGGCTTCCTGCCACACCATGTTCTGACCCTGTCTGGTGAGCAGAGTCAGCATGTGCCTGAAGTGACAGGGTGCAGTGACTCAGTTCTGCTGTGCTGCAGTAGTATCAACGGCATGTCCATCGCCCGCCTCCTTTCTTTGAGAATGCCAACAGGGATGTATTTAATACTTTGTGCCACTTCAAATCCATGTATCATTAACGTTTTATGTACTTAGATAACAATGTATAATTTATGGTTATGAATCTTGTGCTAATCTTGAATATTATAAAAATCCAACTATAAATGTAAAACTGCAGTATCCACTGTGTGGTTCTAGTCTTAATATCTTGGGGGTGGGCACTGGTTAGTAGTAATATGCTTCCACTAATAGCATGAGGTTTCTTGGTCTGACAACTAAGGATGCCAGGCAATAAAAGGGAACCTTGGGCCAAAGCACCTAACACAGATGGCTTAGCAGTTATCATAAGAGGGCTGTGGTCTCTTTATGCTTTACTGTATGTGGATCGTACTGCAGGAGGTGGTCACATGCTTCCATGACTTCATTCAGAGGATTGGAATAGGTTCTGTCCTGTGTTGAGGAAGATGCTGCCCTTCATGTCTTCACTGAAGTACGTTAATGAAGCAGTGGTAGTGGTTAAGCAACTCCTTTTCATACTGAAATTTACTTGAACTGGGCAAAATAGCTTTAAATGGCAACCAGCACAGACTGTCATGGCTGTGAAATCAGTAACAGCACACTATGCCTTGGCACAATTCTAGCTAGTATATTGTCTGCCTTGGTCACTGCAATGTGATAGCAATGGCAAAGAGATGTGATGTCACCTTCCAGATACAGGCCCAGTGCTCTAAGTGGTCATGTAACATACCACAGTTGTGTACTGATCAGCACTCACTGGCTCAGCTTGAAATACTGAGCAGCTGTTGAAGTCAAGCAAATCTGCACTCTGTCAAGACTCCTAGCCAGGTAATGTGCTGTTTTCAAGACAAATGGTACTTCTGCTTTGTAACCATTTGCTTGTGGGTCTAAAGGAATTTTGTTAGATCAGCTGGAACTGAAGATTGGCTCTAGGATTAGTATGACTATAGGACTTACCCTCCTCTCAGCTTAGAAATGTACTGTGACTTTACAGCAACAAGTACAAGCTGATGGTGGAATACAGTAAACTGCCAGATTAAATACTATAACAGTTCCTGACCTGTAGAGAATTGAGCTAGTCTGGGGCTCCTTAATAGCTTCAGTCTAGAAATCTCGTTACAGGAATGACTGAGTTATCTAGGAAGGCACAGCTGCCTGCTCTGACCAGAGTGGCTTTAGTTGCTCTCCTGGACTCTTAAGCTCTTGCTAAGTACAATAGCTTTTACAAAATCTGTGATCTTGCATTCTGAAATACATCCAAACCCTTGTGTTTCCTGCCACTACAGTGCACCTACAAGCTCTTGCCTACCAGTCAGACGGAGGACTTTTGGTCATAGTGTACAAGTGTACTGACAGGCACCTGAGACCCAGAGAGTGCCCATTGCCGCTTGGCACACGGGGGATGGGGGCTGCCGGGAGCTGGGGGGCTGAGCAGCCAGCGCAGCGCTGGGCGGGATGCGCTGCTCCACCCCAAAACGTGCCTGAGCTCTGCTGTTCCCGAGCCGTGCCCGCCGGGGACACCCGGCGCTGCGCCTCCCCCGGGCTCCTGCGCCGCTGCCTGCGTGACCCTGGGCTGTGGCTCCGGCCGTGCACCGCGGGGCGGCAGCACCGAGCACAACAGGCTGCTGCTTCGGTTCGTCACCGCGGGGCGGCGCCACGGAGCTGCGGTACCGGCTGCGTCCACGGGGCGGCAGCACCGAGCCGCCCGGTATCGCCCCGGCTGCGCTCCCGGTTGTGCCCACGGGGTGGCAGCACCGAGCACAATCGTCTGCAGCACCGACCGTGCCCACAAGGCGGCAGCACTAAGCAGCTCGATATCTCCTCGGCTGCACTCCCGGCTGTGCCCACGGGACGGAATCACCGAGCCGCCCGGTATTGCCCCGGCTGTTAACCACGGGGCGGCAGTACCGAGCCTCCCGGTATAGCCCTGGCTGTAGGCCACGGGGCGGCAGCACCGAGTGGCCCAGTATAACCTCGGCTGCGCTCCCGACTGTGTTCATGCTGCGGCAGCACCTGTGTTGCACCCGCTGCGGCTTCTGTTTGTCACCGCGGGGCCGCGCCACAGAGCTGTGGTACCGGCTGCTTCCATGGGGTGGCAGCACTGAGCAGCTCGGGGTCGCCCCGGCTGTTGGCCACGGGGCGGCAGCTCCGAGAGGCCCGGCATCTCCCCGGCTGCGCTCCCGGCTGTGCCCACGGGGCGGCAGCACCGGATCGCCTCGTCTGCACTCCCAGCTGTGCCCACGGGGCGGCAGTACGGAGCGGACTCGGCTGCGGCTTCTGTTCGTCACCGCGGGGAGGCGCCACAGAGCTGCGGTACCAGCTATGTCCACGGCGCGGCAGCACCGAGCGGCCCGGTATCGCCCCGGCTGCGCTCCCGGCTGTGCCCACGGGGCGGCAGCACCGGTATCGCCTCGTCTACACTCCCGGCTGTGCCCATGGGGCGGCAGCACCGGTATCGCCTTGTCTGCACTCCCGGCTGTGCCCATGGGGCGGCAGCACCGGTATCGCCTTGTCTGCACTCCCAGCTGTGCCCACGGGGCGGCAGCACCGGTATCGCCTCGTCTACACTCCCGGCTGTGCCCACGGGGCGGCAGCACCGGTATCGCCTCGTCTACACTCCCGGCTGTGCCCATGGGGCGGCAGCACCGGTATCGCCTTGTCTGCACTCCCAGCTGTGCCCACGGGGCGGCAGCACCGGTATCGCCTCGTCTGCACTCCCGGCTGTGCCCACGGGGCGGCAGCACCGGTATCGCCTTGTCTGCACTCCCGGCTGTGCCCACGGGGCGGCAGCACCGGTATCGCCGCGGCTGCGCTCCCGGCTGTGCCCACGGGGCGGCAGCACCGGTATCGCCTCGTCTGCACTCCCGGCTGTGCCCACGGGGCGGCAGCACCGGTATCGCCTTGTCTGCACTCCCGGCTGTGCCCACGGGGCGGCAGCACCGGTATCGCCGCGGCTGCGCTCCCGGCTGTGCCCACGGGGCGGCAGCACCGGTATCGCCTTGTCTGCACTCCCGGCTGTGCCCACGGGGCGGCAGCACCGGTATCGCCTTGTCTGCACTCCCGGCTGTGCCCACGGGGCGGCAGCACCGGTATCGCCTTGTCTGCGCTCCCGGCTGTGCCCACGGGGCGGCAGCACCGGTATCGCCCCGGCTGCGCTCCCTGCTGTGCCCACGGGGAGGCAGTACGGAGCGGACTCGGCTGCGGCTTCTGTTCGTCACCGTGGGGCGGCGCCACAGAGCTGCGGTACCAGCTGTGTCCACGGGGCGGCAGCACCGAGAGGCCCAGTATCGCCCCGGCTGCGCTCCCGACTGTGCCCACGGGGTGGCAGCACCGAGCACAAAAGTCTGCAGCACCGCCGTGCCCACAAGGCGGCAGCACCGAGCTGCCCGATATAGCCCTGGCTGTAGGCCACGGGGCGGCAGCACCGAGCGGCCCAGTATCGCCTCGGCTGCGCTCCCGGCTGTGTTCACGCTGCGGCAGCACCTGTGTTGCACCCGCTGCGGCTTCTGTTTGTCACCGCGGGGCGGCGCCACAGAGCTGTGGTACCGGCTGCTTCCATGGGGTGGCAGCACTGAGCAGCTCGGGGTCGCCCCGGCTGTTGGCCACGGGGCGGCAGCTCCGAGAGGCCCGGCATCTCCCCGGCTGCGCTCCCGGCTGTGCCCACGGGGCGGCAGCACCGGATCGCCTCGTCTGCACTCCCAGCTGTGCCCACGGGGCGGCAGTACGGAGCGGACTCGGCTGCGGCTTCTGTTCGTCACCGCGGGGAGGCGCCACAGAGCTGCGGTACCAGCTATGTCCACGGCGCGGCAGCACCGAGCGGCCCGGTATCGCCCCGGCTGCGCTCCCGGCTGTGCCCACGGGGCGGCAGCACCGGTATCGCCTCGTCTACACTCCCGGCTGTGCCCATGGGGCGGCAGCACCGGTATCGCCTTGTCTGCACTCCCGGCTGTGCCCACGGGGCGGCAGCACCGGTATCGCCTTGTCTGCACTCCCAGCTGTGCCCACGGGGCGGCAGCACCGGTATCGCCTCGTCTACACTCCCGGCTGTGCCCACGGGGCGGCAGCACCGGTATCGCCTCGTCTACACTCCCGGCTGTGCCCATGGGGCGGCAGCACCGGTATCGCCTTGTCTGCACTCCCAGCTGTGCCCACGGGGCGGCAGCACCGGTATCGCCTCGTCTGCACTCCCGGCTGTGCCCACGGGGCGGCAGCACCGGTATCGCCTTGTCTGCACTCCCGGCTGTGCCCACGGGGCGGCAGCACCGGTATCGCCGCGGCTGCGCTCCCGGCTGTGCCCACGGGGCGGCAGCACCGGTATCGCCTCGTCTGCACTCCCGGCTGTGCCCACGGGGCGGCAGCACCGGTATCGCCTTGTCTGCACTCCCGGCTGTGCCCACGGGGCGGCAGCACCGG
Organism: Colius striatus; assembly: GCF_028858725.1. Lineage (NCBI taxonomy): Eukaryota > Metazoa > Chordata > Aves > Coliiformes > Coliidae > Colius > Colius striatus. The sequence continues at coordinate 7,442,132 of NC_084775.1, read as the reverse complement.
TATCGCCGCGGCTGCGCTCCCGGCTGTGCCCACGGGGCGGCAGCACCGGTATCGCCTTGTCTGCACTCCCGGCTGTGCCCACGGGGCGGCAGCACCGGTATCGCCTTGTCTGCACTCCCGGCTGTGCCCACGGGGCGGCAGCACCGGTATCGCCTTGTCTGCGCTCCCGGCTGTGCCCACGGGGCGGCAGCACCGGTATCGCCCCGGCTGCGCTCCCTGCTGTGCCCACGGGGAGGCAGTACGGAGCGGACTCGGCTGCGGCTTCTGTTCGTCACCGTGGGGCGGCGCCACAGAGCTGCGGTACCAGCTGTGTCCACGGGGCGGCAGCACCGAGAGGCCCAGTATCGCCCCGGCTGCGCTCCCGACTGTGCCCACGGGGTGGCAGCACCGAGCACAAAAGTCTGCAGCACCGCCGTGCCCACAAGGCGGCAGCACCGAGCTGCCCGATATAGCCCTGGCTGTAGGCCACGGGGCGGCAGCACCGAGCGGCCCAGTATCGCCTCGGCTGCGCTCCCGGCTGTGTTCACGCTGCGGCAGCACCTGTGTTGCACCCGCTGCGGCTTCTGTTTGTCACCGCGGGGCGGCGCCACGGAGCTGTGGTACCGGCTGCTTCCATGGGGCGGCAGCACTGAGCAGCTCGGGGTCGCCCCGGCTGTTGGCCACGGGACGGCAGCTCCGAGAGGCCCGGCATCGCCCCGGCTGCGCTCCCGGCTGTGCCCACGGGCCGGCAGCACCGGATCGCCTCGTCTGCACTCCCAGCTGTGCCCACGGGGCGGCAGTACGGAGCGGACTCGGCTGCGGCTTCTGTTCGTCACCGCGGGGAGGCGCCACAGAGCTGCGGTACCAGCTATGTCCACGGCGCGGCAGCACCGAGCGGCCCGGTATCGCCCCGGCTGCGCTCCCGGCTGTGTTCACGCTGCGGCAGCACCTGTGTTGCACCCGCTGCGGCTTCTGTTTGTCACCGCGGGGCCGCGCCACGGAGCTGTGGTACCGGCTGCTTCCATGGGGCGGCAGCACTGAGCAGCTCGGGGTCGCCTCGGCTGTTGGCCACGGGGCGGCAGCTCCGAGAGGCCCGGCATCTCCCCGGCTGCACTCCCGGCTGTGCCCATGGGGCGGCAGCACCGGTATCGCCTTGTCTGCACTCCCGGCTGTGCCCACGGGGCGGCAGCACCGGTATCGCCCCGGCTGCGCTCCCGGCTGTGCCCACGGGGCGGCAGTACGGAGCGGACTCGGCTGCGGCTTCTGTTCGTCACCGTGGGGCGGCGCCACAGAGCTGCTTTACCAGCTGTGTCCACGGGGCGGCAGCACCGAGAGGCCCAGTATCGCCCCGGCTGCGCTCCCGGTTGTGCCCACGAGGCGGCAGCACCGAGCCGCCCGATATCTCCCTGGCTGTAGGCCACGGGGCGGCAGCACCGAGCGGCCCGGTATCGCCTCGGCTGCGCTCCCGGCTGTGTTCACGCTGCGGCAGCACCTGTGTTGCACCCACTGCGGCTTCTGTTTGTCACCGCGGGGCGGCGCCACGGAGCTGTGGTACCGACTGCTTCCATGGGGCGGCAGCACTGAGCAGCTCGGGGTCGCCCTGGCTGTTGGCCACGGGACGGCAGCTCCGAGAGGCCCGGCATCTCCCCGGCTGCGCTCCCGGCTGTACCCACGGGCCGGCAGCACCGGATCGCCTTGTCTGCACTCCCAGCTGTGCCCACGGGGCGGCAGCACCGGTATCGCCTTGTCTGCACTCCCGGCTGTGCCCACGGGGCGGCAGCACCGGTATCGCCTTGTCTGCACTCCCGGCTGTGCCCACGGGGCGGCAGCACCGGTATCGCCTCGTCTGCACTCCCGGCTGTGCCCACGGGGCGGCAGCACCGGTATCGCCTCGTCTGCACTCCCGGCTGTGCCCACGGGGCGGCAGCACCGGTATCGCCCCGGCTGCGCTCCCGGCTGTGCCCAACGGGCGGCAGCACGGAGCGGACTCGGCTGCGGCTTCTGTTCGTCACCGCGGGGCGGCGCCACAGAGCTGCGGTACCAGCTGTGTCCACGGCGCGGCAGCACCGAGCGGCCCAGCATCGCCCCGGCTGCGCTGCCGGCTGTGCCCACGGGGTGGCAGCACCGAGCACAAACGTCTGCAGCACCGGCTGTGCCCACAAGGCGGCAGCACCGAGCCGCCCGATATCTCCCTGGCTGTAGGCCACGGGGCGGCAGCCCCGAGCGGCCCGGTATCGCCTCGGCTGCGCTCCCGGCTGTGTTCACGCTGCGGCAGCACCTGTGTTGCACCCACTGCGGCTTCTGTTTGTCACCGCGGGGCGGCGCCACGGAGCTGTGGTACCGGCTGCTTCCATGGGGCGGCAGCACTGAGCAGCTCGGGGTCGCCCTGGCTGTTGGCCACGGGGCGGCAGCTCCGAGAGGCCCGGCATCGCCCCGGCTGCGCTCCCGGCTGTGCCCACGGGGCGGCAGCACCGGTATCGCCTCGTCTGCACTCCCGGCTGTGCCCACGGGGCGGCAGCACCGGTATCGCCTTGTCTGCACTCCCGGCTGTGCCCACGGGGCGGCAGCACCGAGCGGCCCAGCATCGCCCCGGCTGCACTCCCGGCTGTGCCCACGGGACGGCAGCACCGAGCGGACTTGGCTGCGGCTTCGGTTCGTCACCGCGGGGCGGCGCCACAGAGCTGCGGCACCGGCTGTTGGCCACGGGGCGGCAGCACTGAGCCGCCAATGTCACGGGCGCCGCCGCAGCCCCCCGGGGGCAAATGACACGGCCCGTGGGCAAAATGAACCAGACACGGAAAGGGCATCGAAAAGCAACGCCCGTGGGTGGGGAGAAAGTGCTTAAAAGGCAGCAAAGGCGCAGGAAATGCTTTGGAAGCATGTGGGGCTTTGGAATGGAAAAGGGGAAACGTTAGAAGCAGGGGCAGGGAAAGTGAAGGAGTGGGGACACAGAGCACGTCAAATGAGAAACCACGGCGAGCTGTAACAGTGGCGGTCACTGAGGAAATAAGGGGAAAATAAGGCAGAGGCAGCGAACTGGGAGGGACAGAAAAGTGACCGTTTGAAACAGAGAGCACCAGGTAAACAACAGGCACTGCAAAATAAAGGCAACTAGATGAAAGTTGACCAACGTTTAAAAGCCACCGTGGTGAAGGAAGGAAAGAGATAACTGTGAAGCACTGACAGCTCCCAGGGACTCCTACAAAGGAGAGACAAGAGGAAAATTCTAAAGTAGGCAAAGGAAGAAGAAAAAATAATCAAAGACATAGAAGGGGGGAAATGAGGCACTGAAAAGATGTTTTAAAAGCAACAGGCTCCTATGGAAATAAAGGGTAAAGTTCTGCAACTGGAGAGCAGAGTGAAACGTGCAAAATTAAATGAGGGCACTGAGGGGGGGAAAAGGGTTTTTAAGAAAAACAGGAATTAGGAATAGAAAGGAAATTTAGAAACTGATGAGCTGGTTAATGAGTGAGTAGGGATGTAAAGGATAAAAATAGGATTTAAGGACAGCAAACTAAAACCTGTAGAAAAGGAATGTAAAGAGACTCAGCACAAATGAGAAATAATTAACTTTAGACAGTGAAATTATGACAGAAAAGAGGAGAAAAGGCCACTACAAGCTACTGGGCAGAGTTGGCAGAAGAACAAGAGCAGAGAGCAAAGGGGAGGAAGGCAAGCAGGCAGATGTCTGGAGGAGATGGGCAGAGATCCATCAGGAGCAAGAGAGGAGGGACGCGTGCCCCGCTGCAGCTCCAGGCGCCGGCAGGACCCGTCACCACACTCGGACTGTGACGATGCTCGTTTGGAAGCCTTTTGAACAGCTTTGCTTCCAGGCAGAGAAGCGACAACTGTTTACACTGTTCTGTAGAGCTGCTCCCGTCGCTCCCTCGGGATGTCTGCTCTCAGCATGTTCGCTGGTTGCCCAAGAGAGGGAGTAACTGCACTTCTGCTGAAAGGTCCTTCATGTTTCAGTGGCAGGAAAGAGGAAAGTCTAATCCAGGAAAGAGCTGAGTCACCAGTCGTAAGTAGATAGATGTAACCGGTTTGAAGCTGGTAGCTCTCAGCTGCTTTGATCTGTAGTGGCATTGAAACACTGATGTTTGCTGTTAGCCCGGAGAGCCGTTGGGCTCAGAGCCATAAATGAACTGGTTACTGAGGGACTACTGTCACTCAAGTTATTAATCTGAGTTGCAAACTTCAAAACATCAGATGTAGATAACATCTCTAAAGTGCAATAGAAACCCCACCTGTGGCAATTTGCAGAGCAGATACTATTCCTGCCGTAGGAAAGGAGGATTGTGAGTGGCTAAGAGGAACGTATCTGCTTAAGGCAGACTGGCTTTCTGGCTCACCCATTTTAAGACATGTGCAGCCAAAAAACACATGGCTGTTCTCAAGTGTGCTGCTGTTTTAGAACCCCTTCTGAAGAGGCATTCTGCTAACAGGCACCTAGAAGTGGCTGGTAAGGGAAGGATGTGACACTATCTGATGTTAATGTTAACCTGAGTTTAACATATGCATGAGACACATGGGCACTTGGTGATGGAGACAAATCTGTGAACGTATTTTTGGGTCTTTTGTTGCACTCTCCAGACCGTGACATGGAGCAGACTATGTGCTTGAATTGCTTCACTGTTCACTTGTGACTATGCATGGGTTAAATAGTATAAGTTTATTTGGCTTTCAGTTCAGTCTCTTCAAAACAAGCCTTGTTCCTTCTGCCCCTAAGGTCAGTTGATGCACATCTTTCCCTCTGAGTACTGCCTTGCTTTTGTAGTTTTCTGGTAGCAAGAGCAGATGGCCAAGGCGCTCACTCTGTGGTGCATGCTGAGGAATATCGTGAGTTGCTAGTCTGTGCTTGCACAGTGACTGATTTTTAGCTAAAGCCTCATAATCCCTTTAGCATTAGGGAAGCTTGAGCTCTTAAACTAAATTTCTTCCCCCACACACTTTCCCAGGCCAGCAGTTGATGTTAACAGCAGGCCCCAGTGCAGTACCTCCCCAGGCAAACTTCCCATACGGATACACAGCACCAGGATTCACCCAGCCACCTGTTTATGGTTTCAATATGTAACAAGCTCTCTGACAGACCTTCACTGTCTCTGTTCTCTTCCTTCCCATCCCTTCCTAACTTCTTCAAGAAGTGTACAATGGTCCTAAAGGCACAGATGACTTTCTGTTGGCTGAACACACTTGTTGCCTGGCTCAGTGAGGAGACTTCAACAGGATGCCTGTTACTGTTATTTATTGATTGTTGTCCAGTTACATTTCAACCTCTGAAAGGCATCCTTTGTTAATGACATTGAGACTCTTGTCTGAAGTTAAGACACTATTTCACTAACTCATATAGCAATAACTGCTTGAGGCCAGGGGGAAGAGAGCATATTTTCCCTTCTTTTGCAGAGCCCATTGAAGGCAGCTGGGAACATGTCTGCCACCAAGTTGTTCAAGCTTCAGCTGAAGCTGCTTGAAGTAGCAGGGTTGTTAATGAGATGCTTCACTGAATTGTTAATAATGAATTGTTGAAAGCTTGTGTCCATCTGAATACCCCATTTTATTTGCAGTCTAATGTGCAAAAAGACAATGGGCTTTCTAATATTCATGCTCTGAGTGTTTAGAGGAATATTGGGAGAGTTTCATTTTCTGGACAATGCTTCTGGGGTTCAATGCTGTTGGAGTCTGTTCTGTATTTTCTGGAGTAGATCTGAGACCTGAAGAAAATAAATCTTCACATGCCAGAGAGCAAACACTTCCCAGATCCTTTTTGTTTAACAAGAAGAGAGCATGTTACTTCTGATGTTAAATGGTACTAAAATGAATGCCAACAGAGGTGTATTTAATACTTTGTGACACTTTAAATACTTGTGTCCTGAATGTTTTATGATTACAAATCTGTTGCTAATCTTGAATATTATAAAATATAGATATTAAACATATTTTCATCATATAAAATATGAGTATTATGAAAGTCCAACTACAAAGGTATCCACTGTGTCTGGATAATAGTCGTATATATCTTGGGGGTGGGTTAATATGCTGCTACTAATAGCATCAGGCTTCTTCATCTGACAACTAAGGATGTCAGGCAGAAAAAGGGAAACTTGGGCCAATCACCTAACACAGATGGCTTAGCAATTAACTTTGAAGGAAGTTGTGGTGTCCTCACTGGACATATCAGCACACTTTGTCACATGCAGAGGTCATGCTGCAGGTGGTGGTCACATGCTTACATGACTTCAGTCCCAATGCTGTAATTAGTGTCTTTTCTACTAAAATATATGACTATAGCAGCACTGGTGGCAAGCTACACCTTCTCATGATGAATTCTACTAGAATAGGGCAAAACATCTTTAAATGGCTACCAGCACAGACTCTCAGGATTATGAAATCAGTAACAGTACACTATATTCTAGCTAGTATATTGTCTGCCTTGGTCACTGCAGTGTGACAGCAATGGCAAAGAGATGTGGTGTCACCTTTCTGATACAAGCCAGTGTGTTGCAAGCGTTGAGGTAACACACTAACCTTACTTTAGTACAGATCAGCACTCGACAGCTCAGCCTGAAATACTCAGCAGCTAATGAGTTCAGGTAAAGCTGCAATCTCTCCAGACTTAGTCTTCTTCTCAGGAATTAGCCAGGTAGCATGCTATGTGCCAAACAAATGCTTCCTGTGTTTTGTAACCAGTTCCTTGTGGGTCAAAAGGAATTTGAGAAAGTCAGCTGGAACTGAAGAGCAGCTCTGGGATTAGTGTCACTGTAGGAGCTGCTTTTCTCTCAACTGAAAAATGTACTGTGACTTTACAGCACCAAGTACAAGCTGATGGTGGAATACAGTAAACTGCCAGATAAAACACTAGAACAGCTCATGACCTGTAGAGAATTGAGCTAGCCTGGGGCTCCTTAATAGCTTCAGTCTAGAAATCTCATTAGAGGAATGACTGATTCCTCCAAGGAAGCAAAGCTGACAGCTCTGATGAACAGACTTGCTTTAGTTCCCATCCTGGTACCTTAAGCTCTTGCAAAGTATAACAGCTTTTACAAATGTTGTGATCTTGCATTCTAAACATGCATCCAAAGACATATTCCCTGTCCTTAAAGTGCAGCTGTACCTAAAGTGTGGAATGAACTCTGGCATACCAGAGTACTTCACTGTTTATTTGCAGCGTTGTCATTCTCAGCAGGAAATTACCCCTCTTTTCATGGGTTAAATGGGAGATTTAGTCCAGTTAATGAAGTTGTGTCCATCCAAGTTATGGAAAACTTAGATAATTTTGCAGAAAAACCTCCTTTAAAACTATGCCTCTCACTAATTCCCACCTCTTCAGTGAGATAGGGCTAGTGCCATCATGTAGAATGATCTGCTCGTGCAGAACATGCTGCAGAGAGAAGCGTCTGCAGATTAACTCTGGGTTTATGATACTGTCAAGTGATAACTTGCTTGAAACTTACAGGCTTTTACCCAACTCATGCTTTACTGTGATAAAATGAGTCTGAATTTCCTGCTGTAACAGCTCTTGCTACTTGTCAGACCTTAGGGATATTTCCCTATTCTGGCAAAGGTTGGACAACTGCAGATCTGGCATCAGAGATGACAAGCAATTGACAAGTGTTGCTGTGCAGCTGCTTTAATGACTCTTGAGCTAGGTGAAAACTGATCCCTCCACAAATGACTGCAAGTGCATGTGCTTTCTCAGCATAAAACCCTGACTTACATTCAGCTTCTGACTCTGTGCTAGTGCTTGAGCTCCTTCCCCCATCCTTTGTGCCCTCGTGTCTTTAAAGGTTACTGGTTTCTTTTGGTACAAATACCAAGTGAAAGAGGAGAGGAGAGGAGAGGAGAGGAGAGGAGAGGAGAGGAGAGGAGAGGAGAGGAGAGGAGAAATGTCAAGGCTGCTGCTAGAAGCAGAATTGTAATGGAGGCTACTGCTGCTTGTTGGTCTGGATGAGCCAGCCCCATAAACTCAGGAGGAATGCATCGCTGAGGTAAGTTCTGTTTCTTATTGGCTATATAACGTTGTGGTATTTTACAAGGCTTCTATTTCCCTTCCCCTGTTTTTAAGGCTCTATAATCAAACGGTTGCATAACAGAAGGAAATGCTCCTAGGTCATCTTTGCTCCTTAAAAAATAAAATTTATGGGCAGAGGAAGCCTGCTGAAGTTCATACAAATGTGGGGATTGATGCAGAAAGCACAGCAGCAGCATTAAGGTCCAAAACTTAACTTTGATTTAATAGCTGCTTTTTTTAGCAGCTGCAACACTGAGAGCTGGCACAGTGTGACATGGATCCCTTCTTAAGGCTGTGAGAAACAAGGAACAACTTTTTTTTCCTTAGCAAAATGAGCAACAGTTACTCAGCAGCATGAAAGATTGCTTCTGGTTTTTAAACCCCAAAATCAACAGGCAAACCCTTTTTTGTCTGGTACTCACTTAAATGAGCGTGGGTAACTTTTATACTTGGGCACATGGCAGATACTCAGACAAAGCTGACTTCAGCTGCTGTGTACAGTTAATGTTTGTGCCTCAATGTGTGACACTTGAGCTTAAAGGATCTGGAGTCTTTTTATTCTGGTGCATTTCTTTCTTGAGCAAGCATTGAGACTTCAAAGTTTGCTGCTAATATTTTTTCTTTGGCTTTCAATACTACAGGTTCTTCTGTGGGCATCTTGCCAGAGGTAGTGACAGATCCTGAGTCAGAGTTAGGTGTCAGAGTTTTAAACTTCTGAGCCAAATTCTGAGTTTATTCAGCCATGTGTTCTGCTGCAGGGGTCAGGGACCCAAAGGAAAACTGGGGTTTTTCTGTTTGATGTGATTTTAATCAAGACTTCAAAAACATCTTCATCTAAAAAACTGCGTTTCTCCTTTTCCCTTTAGTGGTTATGAAAGGAAGGAATTACCAAGTCATCTGGTATGTCCTTTTCCACAGTGATAAGGTCTCTGATCTCATGCGATGCACAAATTCACAAAGTGCTGGTTATCCCACTGGGAGTGGATTCAAGGGGAAGCAGTGGCTCATAACAGTTCTGTTTTCTATTGGGGGGTGGGGAAGCGGTCTCATGAAGGGTAAACTGCTAACAGGGTTTTTCCCCTGAAGTAGTTTCTTTTAGTAACATATCATGCTTTGAGGGAAGTGTGACCGTGGCCTGGCAGCAGAATGGTAACATGTGAATGCTGTCAGCAGTACACAGCTTTCAGTTGCCCTCTGAGATGAGTCAGGGCTGCCCAAATGCTCACGTAACAGGCACTTCTGCTGGACTCATCAGAGGCTCAGTCTTGGTAAGCTCGGTGAATAATCCTGAGTGTCAACAGGAGCTCTTTTTTGCATAGCTGTTCAAGTGGGCATCATGCAAGTTGTTCTGGAACAGCAGACTCTTACAGCAGCTCCTGCTGGGTACACTTGAAAGCTGGGGAAATGTCAACTCATCTTCAATATGATCACTTCTTCTTGAAGCCCCTTATGTGCAGGATTAGTTACACGGGAAGAAATCAATTTTTCTTGTCAGGGAACCCGAGAAGAAACGAGTTTTCATATTTAACCATAAGGCCCCGAGTGATGGGGATTAATAATGCACTGAAAGCCTGTAGTAGCTCATGTGTTGTAACAATTCAGAGAGCAGAGCTGTTCAGGGAAATGAAGAGATTCTGTGATCCAAAGGAAGTTATCTGCCCTATATTGACCCCTTATGGTTTCTGAAATGCTGGTGTGCTGCTGGCTGCATGAAGCTGTGCCAATTTCAACAAAAAATAGATCATTTTGGTGAGACTGAGGTAAGCTGGAAGGGATCAAGTGAGGCCACTGCTTATGTGCTTTCTAGGATCCAGAAAGCTCTGTTTATGTTTAAGAAAAATCATTTAAGTTGCTTTCATCTCCACTATTTCTCATTTTAATTGTGGTCATTAGGGCCTGGAGGGATGCCGGGAGATGCACAGGCTGAAACAGCACCTGACTATGGAACAGATTTCACAGATCTCCTATCTTTCTATGGCAGCAGAAACAAGCACCAGCCAGCAGCAGGGGAAATGGGTTCAGATTGCCAGAGGGTGGTCTCCATGAAAAGTTCCTGAAGTGGAATAAAGGACTTGATGTCCTGTCCATAACAGTAGCTGCTCTTTTTTGCTTTCACTACCCACTTCCCAGGAGATGCTCTTGACCATGCAAGCTCTGGTCAAGTCTTTACTTTCATGTAAGCTACTTACAGGATTTAGAATGCACCTTTTGCATTGTTAGATGCTCTTCTCCTTCAGGCTTTCTGCTGACAAATGTTGTTTAGCAGCTTCTTGGAGGTCAAGTTGAGATGGCTTGCCATCTGCATGTGATTAAATATGAATAATCCTTTCACTGTTCAGCAAAGTGCTGTTGTGAATCCCATTGAAGCTCATAAGAAGTAAGCATATGGCACAGTGTTTTCTTGGACAGGATGAGACCATGCACAGGCCTCTCTGACTTGATGCAGGAATCTGTAGGAGCCAGTATTTGCTGAGAAGTCAATCATGGCCTCACAGCAGTAGGTATATGTCTGCAAGCATACATGAATTCATGGTAATTAGATGGAAAGGTAGCAAGGAGTTGCAGACATTAATCATAATGCATTTCCAATTGTTTGCCATCTTATTTTTGCCATTTCAGCTGCTAATCTGAACACCAAGCAGCTGCTCTACACCTGTGACTGGGACTGTGCATGTTTGCTCCTTCCATGTACCCTTCACGTGTTAATTTTCCCCCTCTTACTTGCCTGTGGGTGGTCTTAGACTTGACACCACCTCCATGTACTTGCCTCTGTGACTGTCTTAACTCTGTTCTGAAACCACGTTTGGCTCTGGCCTCATCTGGGAATAAATTCTGCAATGCAAGTACAGGTTTGTTTGCTTTTAATCCTGGCAGAATAAATGTGCTTCAGTTTCTCAGCTGAGCTTCTCTGCAGTTTAGCCACAGAGCCCCAGCTGTATAGCTGTGAGTTTGCTGTCAGAGGCTGGCAGGCCAGAATCCAGCTGCCAGGCCAGAATCCAGCTGCCTGATTGCTGAGCCTTGTTAAGCAACAATCATGTCACAAAATGCAGAGAGCGCAAGTCTTGACAGGACTGTGCTCCACACATAATATGGGGAGATTTCTTACACAAAATGCTCCCTCTTTGCAATAGAGTAGCTGCTTCAGGTATGAGGGGGAACATGGCTCAGGAGTCCAGATCCAGGCTTCCCTGCTTTCTGTGATGTCTGAGGCAGAAAGGAAAACAGTGTTGGTGTCTGTCCCCAGCACTCCTGCAAATACAGCTTTCAGACACAAATTAGTGAAGGTCTGTCTTCCTATATCTACAGATAAAGCAAACCCAAATAGCAGTGCTACTTGCCCAGCCTAATTACTTTAGGAGCAAGAGGTAATAAATAGCCTCTCCTAAAGCACTGACCATTACGTGAAATAAGCTCAACGTGTCAGTGCACCCACAGGCAGTCTTTTAATTTGAGACTAAATTGGTTTTCCATCTTTACCATGCGAGGGGTTCACGTGTGATTACCATGCTGTGAGATTCCTGCCTCCCTTCCCTGCCGACTGATGCCAGAAAAGGGCACGAGAGGAGCAAACTCCCCCATCTCAACTGCAGTAAAGGACAAATCTACCTTTGTCCAAGAGCAGCGAGTGTACTGTTGCGCTGAGCTTACCCACTGAGTGGTTTTGAGGGTGTATTTTACAGCTACGCTTGGGTTAAGCGTGTCTGGAGAGGTGGTGCTCGCTGCCCGGGCTCCCTGCTGTTGTTCAGAGGAGGAAAGGCGGCACTGGCCACGTCCCTGTGCCTCACGCCGGCGTGCGGCCGGGCTGACATCTCCGGCGTTTCAGTGGGAGCAGACATGAGCCTTTTCGCACGGGCGAGGCGCAGGGGGGCACCAGCCGGGTTGCGCTGGGCGCTCGCTGCCGGCCCCGCCGCCCGTCCCCGCCCCGCCGCGTGAGGATGTGACGCGCCCGGGGCCGCCCCTCGCGGGCGCGGCTCTGAAATACAACGGCGGCCGCCGCCCGCGGGCAGCGCAGGAGCCGCGGCCATGCCCGCCCCTGCCCGTGCCCCGGCCCCCGCCGCGCCCCGCCGCCTGGCCGCAGCCGCCCCCGCCGGCAAGGCCAAGCTCACGCACCCCGGCAAGGCCATCCTGGCAGGTAAGCGCCCCGGCCCCGAGCGGCCGCGGATGTCGCCGTGGGCATCCTTGTGCCGGGCTCGCCCCCGGGCCCGCGCGCTCCCGCAGGCGCTCCCCGCGCAGCCCGTCCCGCCCGCAGCCCCGCAGCCCGTCCCGCCCGCAGCCCCGCAGCCCGTCCCGCCCGCAGCCCCGCAGCCCTCCCGCCCGCTCCCCGCGCAGCCCGTCCTGCTGCCGCTGCGTCCCGGCCACCGCCAGCCCCGCTGTGCCGCCCGGGGTTTCCCTCGGGCAGCAGCAGAGCTCCATCCCGACCTGGCTCGGGCGGGGGTCGCGGCGGGGCTGTCCCCGCGGGCTGTGGCCGGCTGGGGGGCTGGGGGGCAGCGTCCTCGCTACGGTAGCGCACAGTGAACACGGTACATCGGGGCAGACTTTCTTGCTAGCAGGAGTTGAGCTGATGGAAGAAGCAGCAGCGGGGGGCCCTCCTTGTGCACCCCCTGAAGACGTTAAGGGAGAAAGCTGAAGTGGCAGCGCTCAGGTTGTTCCTGCTCTAGCCACGCCTTGGATGCTGCTTTGATACAGCTCCTCTTACAGTTTCTTGGTCCCTCTTTCGTGTCGCAGCACCCATCCCCGTGGATAAGGGCATGTATTCCTATCCAATTCTGACCATTCCCGTGGGATCTAGAGAGGCTGCAAGCGCAGCAGTAACTGCAGAGTTAACATGCTGCTCATAGATGGTTTGAGCTTTAAGCTGAGTGGAGTCCAAGACAGTGGCAGGCTTGTTAGACTCCTTTGTAGCCATTCATTAGCCCCTTGGCTTCTCCTGCCACTTGAAAGACAATTCCAAGAGTGGTGATTAGTGTCTTCCCTTTGAAATGAGCCATCGGGATCTCAACATGATTGGCATGTTTGGGGCTTTTGTGTTTTCCAGCCAGTTTCCCCTCCTACGATTGTGCCTTTGTCTGGCCAACCCTGCTCCCCTCCAAGGGCAGAGCTCCAGCCTCCTGCAGGAGAGATCCCAGGGGAGTGAGGGTCTATGGCCCCTGCAGCTGGGCAGGAGGAGCAGAGCTCTCGTAGCTCCAGCTCTAGAGAACCTCTGGGGATGGCAGAGGCAGCGCTGCACAGGGTGGACGTGGGCACTGGGGTGTGCAAAGGGTGATGAAGCCTCCAAGGGTCCTGTCACCTTGGAAGAGTCTGTGCCATCACCTAGGCTGCCCAGTCAAAGGGCTGGGGCATGAGGAGGCACCTGCTGCCGAATGAGAGGGCGTTCTTGTTTGGATGAGGCCTTCAGTGAGGCCAGGGTCCTCCAGACCTCCATGCTCCTCAGGGATCTGAAGACTCGTGCTGCCACTCCTTCAAAGTGAGTTGTTAGTTCAGGCCTTTTATTTAGAGGGCTTCTAAATGGGATTTAATCCAAGCTTAGGATGGGAAAGACGGGGTGTTTGCTCCCCATCCAGCCTTCCCAGTCTTTCCCAACTCTGCCTGTGTGCAATGTGCCAGGTTCCCGACTGCCTGGGCCAGTGCATCAGTACACTCATAGCCCTTGTGTGGGTTGGTAACTGGGGATTGTCAGCTGTGGATGACTTATGGGCATGCTCTGAGAGAGGCTGCAGCCTTTCTCTGCTCGCCTCTGCCCCGAAAGTTGGTGTGGGTGTGCCTGGAAGCTGTTCTGGTGTAAAGGAAGGGACAGGGTGCCTGTGGCCTCTGCCAGGTTTCAGGCTGGGCGACATTGCACAAAGCTCCTCCAGCTTGGAGGAGCCCTCTGGGTCCACGTGAGGCTGCAGAGGAGAAGGACCCTCTTGAAATGCAAGTCTGCTTCTGCACAGCAAATCAAGAGTAATTGGTTGATGAGCAGAAGTCCAGCCAAGCCTTTGGGACGTCTGATTGTATTACAGAACCACATAAATGGGAGAAAGCTGCTGTTAACTCTCTGTGTTCCAGTCTGCTCAGCCCTCCAGCCCCTTGCTGGGGGGATGCAATGCCATTTGTGGCTGTCCCTGCCAACTGCGAGGGATTTACTGATGAAACCCTGGAGAAGGGTTTCTCAGCTGATATCTGCACAACAGGGGTGTGTGCCCCAAAGCTAAACCTTCTGGAGAGCTGGAAGTCTTCAAGGTGGACCATTCTTACTGCACTGTGTTTCATCAGTCCTGTACAAGTGGAGTTAAGTAAGCAGCATCACCCCATCCTGGGCGCCTGTCTGCTCGCAGACCTTGTGTGTAATTGTTCCTCTGCCAGAGAGGTGCAGCTCCATTGTGCTGCCCAGATTTGAGCAGACCAGAGCTGGCTCTTTCTTTAAGAGGTGCTAGTGAGGCTCTGACTGCCAAGAGCTCTTCTCCTTCAGTCGTTGCAACAGACAAACACAAGGTTAAACAATAATTAGCTGATGGGCTCCTGTTTATCCAAGCAGTTGTTTTGTGCCAAGGCAGCACTTCACCTTGCAGTGAGCATGCAGCCTGTGCTGCTGCCAGTGCTGCAGCTTGTGTGAATGGACACTCAAAGGCAGCTTGGCCAGCCTGGTCAAGGGTGTTACTGCTAGGGCTTGGTCTTGGGGGTGCTCGGTGCTTGAGGGCAGAGCTTGAGTGGATGTGGATCTCTGCTGCCCTTCAACCCTTGTACCTGCTTTGCAAGGGGAGGAGCTCCCCGGGCTCTGAACTGATGGTACAAAGCTGATTTGAGGGACCTGGGTCTGGATCAGAAGTGACATGGCTGTAGGACACTTAAGGTTTGGTATAATGTGGCTTAGCTTACACTTGGTTAAAAGACTGGTAAATGTGCAGGCTTTATGCCAAAGTGGGTGTTACCTGTTTCTTTCTAACTCATCTGCTGGCTCAGTTACCTGTTGTATAGCTGACATCATTTTCTGGTGAACTCATGAGGTGGTTACAGGGCCAGCTCGTGTCTCTTCTGCTGAGTAATAACACGTTAGCAGGCAGACCCAGGAGGCCAGCCATGTCTCCAGCTTCCCTACAACTAGCTCCCAGTTCATGTGCTGTGGTTTACAAAGAGAACATTTATCCCACCGGGCTCCTGTCCCTCCTGCCAGCCTCCTACAGGTTAGCAGGGGCCATTTGATGAAAGGCTTTGCCTGCCCTGTGCAGAGTTCAGTCTTACTCTGTTTTTAGCCAGCTTTGAAGTCTGGAGTCTGCACCTGCCCATGGAGAAGCTCCCAGCTGCCTTGCTCTTTACATGGTACCTCTGCTCACCCAGTGACTGGTGCACAGTTGCTCTTCCTGCCCACACCTAATCCTGCCTGTTCAGGGAGGCAGGGTGCCTGGGTGCTGTCTTATGTGGTGCTGGATTTGGAAACAACTTGGAATGGTCATGACTGCTGCTCTGGTGTTTGCTAACAAGCACTGAGTATTGCTGGGAAGTAGTAGTGATGTGCACCAAGGGTCCAGGAGGAGCATGGGCAGTGGGAAAAGGGACTCTACAGGGAAAAAGAGAAGGGCCTGCCAGGTAGGACATGAAGCACATGGTTAGCAGGAAGCCCAGGATCACACAAGAAACAAAGCAGTAGTTAATAATTCAGTTTCTTCTTCTTTGTTGATCTCTTGATATGGTCTTCTTAGGAAATGCTGTACCTACAGAGGAGAGGAGTTGGGAACTGGGTGTGAAAGCTGAGACTTGGGTTTTTGCAAGTAGGACTCCTTTTCTAAAAGTCTCAAGTCCACCTGGGCTTTCAGGGTGATTCCCTCCTGGGGGAGTGGGAGGAAGGTTGTGCTGCTGGGAATGACTGTGCTCTGGCATGCTCTGTGAGTTAAGAATGATGCCTAGTGCTCACGGCAGAGCAGGGGATGCTGCCCCATCAATGCTGAGCTGGGGGAGCCGGATGTTTCCCCTGGGGTTGCATCCTCTGACTGTCATCTCTTTAGGGAGTGGGGCCAAGAGAGCATTCTGGCCTTGGCTTTGTCCTTGTGAACTGAAGCTGCTGCAGAAACCTAGAGCAGCCCCAAGGCTGGTGGGAGGAGGCTTTCAGCCCCAGGACTGAGAAACCATATTAGGATGCCCAGCTTCTTTGGTTTGGATGAATTCTGTGTGAGCAGGGGGTTAACCTTGGGCTTTGAAATCAGAGTTTCTGAACTTTTCCCATGCCTGATGCTCTGCTTGACATTCTGCAGCAACCATTCTCTCTGGGTTGACGTAAATGATCTGAAGGAGCCATCCATCTTCCCAGAGGCAATGAGCACGCCGAGCAGACAGCTCAGGGATATCGCAGTGTCTCTCATCTGACAGCTGCGTGTGCTGGTGCATGCCAATGCAACCTCACCGCTCCTGCCTTGGCAGTGCTGACCTCCTGCTTGTGCCCTGAGGTCTCAGGTCACTTCTGACAACAGGAGTTGGTTTTTTGCCATCTCTTCTCTCTCCCTGTGCTCCAGTGATCCATCTCTGCCATCCAGAGCCTGCTCCTGGGGAAGCCTTGGTTCCAGCAGAGGCCTCTTCATCGAGCTACAGGGCTATGCTGGGGAAGGCATTCAGCAGCACTGGGCTCTGACATTGGCTCCCCATTGCTGCCTTTAGAAAGATTTTTGGACACTTAAAAAGTAGGTATGTGAAGCAGGGTGGTGGGCTGGCCAGGAGCCAGCGCATGATGATAGAGCTGGGGCCTTGGCATGTGCAAAGCCACAGGGCAAAGGGGAGTTGAGCCAGGATGGGGCACTTGGCTGTGCCCAGAGGTGGGGTCAGCACCAAAGGCAGGTGATGCTGTGGCTGCAAGCAAAGGTAATTGGCTTCTGCTGTCATACTCACACCCAAGAAGTTTAAAATGTAATTATGATTGTAATACTGGCCCATTGAGAAGTGTGTGCAAAGAGGTGATGAATGAGCAGGTTGTGAGAGGAAGCCCTGTTTGAAACAGGATGGTTCCAGTGAGATGAAGGGCAAATTACTCCCTGGCATCCCAGCGTTATCTGCAGCACTGTTTGCACGGGGCTGTTCACCCACCTGATGGCACAAGGTACAGAGAGGTGCGTTTCAAGTCTCCACATCCCCAGTGAGATCAGACTTTCACCAGCCTGGCCATAGCACGCTCCTGTGATGAAAGCAGTCGTGTGTGTATTGACACATGGACATGCTGGACCCACGTGTGCTCCAGCGGCCTTGCCCCTCTCAGATAAGAGACCATCCAAGGGCCATGGCCCCAGCACAGGCCACGGATGCCCTGCCCTCTGAGATGGGCTCAGCTGTTGCAGGACAGGTTTTTTTTCCTTCTAACCAAAATGCAGGCAATCTTCTGGCAATTAAAAGGAGGGTTTTTTGTATGGAAATCAGGTGCTTGTGTATCTGCATGTGAAATTAACTTTCAAATGGAGAGGCTGAAATTGCTCTCCAGGTGTTTGCTTCTCATCAGAGCTGCACAGAGACCTGCAGCTCTGTCCACAGGAGCAGGATGCTTTTACAGGCACAGTCACTTGCAGGAGTGGCAGAGGGCCACTGTCACCTCTGTGGCTCCTCAGCAGGGTAGTGGATGCTGGCTGGGGCACTCTTCTCACCCTGGCAGGAGTTTGCAGGGAGTGGCACTGCCAGTCCTGCCTACACAGCCTGGATTTGTGTCTGCAGCTGCATCTTCCTGCCCTTGGCACCTATCCTGCCCTGGGTGCTGGAGCTGGGGTGGTGGTGTCCCCAGAAGCTGCTGGCTAATGGGATTTGAGGTTGTTAGCTGAACCTGTGTGTGCCAAGGCCATTACACACTGCAGAGTGTCGCAGGGGCAGCACCTTCCTGCTGTCCCCCAAAATGCTCCTTTCCTTCCTACCAGCTCTTCCCAGCAGTGTCCAAGAGCTGTGGCCACATCCCTTGAGAGCTCTGTGGGCTCCTCCTCAAAGGAGAGCTAAGCTTCTTTTGGGAAAGCTGTGCCATGTGGCCTGTCTCTGCTGTGCCTGTAGGGTGGGGATTGCTGGCAGCTGGGGCGCTTGCAGGCTTGCTGCAGGCAAGGAGCCATTGCTGGTGCTGGGAGTGGGATCCCCCTGCCAGAGGCACCTCTCCTGGAGCTGGGCAGAGTGTCCTTCCCTGAAGGACGTCCTCTCCCCTCAGGCTCTGCTGCATCCAGATAATAGCTGAGAGCCTTGGCTCTGCATCCAGGCTGCCTCGCTTGCCCTTTCACCTCCTGAGTGCTGTTGCTGGCAGTTCCTGCTGACTCTGCGGTGTTGCAAGAGCTAATGCTGCTGGTTAAAGTCCGGGTAAACAGGTTGCAGATCCCTCAGTAGCCCTGGCCAGAGAGGGAAGGAGCTGCTGCTCATGGGCAATGGTGTGTTTTATTTACACAGAATAAAGTTCTCCCTGGAATAAAACAGCACGAGGAGAGGATACTTGGCAGCAGAGTGGGACCTCTGATGGGTGTCGCTTCCAAGAAGGGAAGGGGCTGGTGAATGGGTGGTTTGCACTGCCTTGTCTTTGCAGGCAGAGGAAAAGAGAGTAACAGCCACAAGTCATGGAGTGTGTCTGGAGCCCGTGCTTGGCACACATTTCCCTGGGATGTGGGACCAGAGCAGCATCAGGGGCAGGGAGGGGACCTGGCAGCACAGCAGCACAAGTCCCAGAGCAGGGCCAAGGAGAAGATCCTCATCTGTGTGCGTTTCCCTGAACAGACTTGCTCTCCTGCCCTGTGAGTTGCTGTACACCGCTGCCTGAGGAGCACTGGAGTCCTGACTGTGCAGCAGCTGCAGGCCAGCCTTTGGGCAGGCTTCCCTCAGCTCAGCTGTCCACAGTGAGTGGTGATGGAGGCAATTGGGGTGCCAGCATCCCCGTTCCCCTGACACCCTGTGCAAGACCTGGCTGCAGATGGGATGGGGTGTGTGTGTGTTGCAGCGTGCCAGGGGCTCATCTACTCTTGGTGGCTCTGGGATCAGGATGCCTTTTGCACTCAGCTTCCCAGTTTGCTGCAGGTACCCCAGGAGCTGCTGGTTTGCTCTGTTGTCCTTCTGCCTGGGCGCTTCACAGGCTCCGGTGGATGCAGCTTTGCCTACGGAAGGCTGGGCAGAGCCTTTCTGCCTCCTCTGCACAGACAAATGCTCTTAATCCTGGTGGCTGCTGAGGCTGCAGGCAGGCTGCAGGAGGTGAGGCTTCTGTGAGCCAAGCTACTGGTTGCCCTGGGCTGGTGCTTGTCCCAGGTGTTTCCCTGCTGTCTGGCTCTTGGAGATGCCAGGGGACTGAGAGGGAACAAACATTTATGGCTCTTAAAATGTCTGTCACTTCAGGTCTGTAATGTAAGAGGGAGAGAAGTGGTTTTGGGAGCATGTGGGCTATTCACGTTACTAGTGGCACAGTGGTGTGTAGCGGTGTGGGGAGATGCCAGGCAGTGCTCAGCTTCTCAGGGACTGTTGCACCCAGTTGGAGGATGCTGCTGCTCATTGCACTACTCACTGGGAACCCACAAGCTCTTGCAGGAGCTGTTTGGCTTTGCAGGAGAAATTGCAGTGCTTGGCAAGCCCCCATGTCATGGACTGGCAACGTGTGCCACCACGGACACAGACGTGCTAAGGGCAGGAGAGGTTTGAACGGGAAGCAGGAAGAGCTCTGAGGCCCATGGGGGGGGATGGTGGCTGGTCTCTTCAGGGTGCCCTTGGGGAGGGCTGGCGGCTGGCCGCAGCGCCGTGAGCTGGCCTCGCCGTAGCTGCTGTGGCTTCCTCCCACGCTGCCAAAGCACAGGGTGCCTTGGAGGCCTAAGGGCTGGCAGTGTTTGCCTGTCACTGCCTCCTGGGAGGTGCCTGCCTAGCCCAGGCTGAGCAGCTCCAGCTCCTCCTGAGAACACAGAGGGAAACAAGGAGCCTTTGTCTGCTGTGCTGGAGCCAGCATGGCTTTGTGCCGTGTCCCCAGCACCCTGCAGGACCGGGATGCTGCCAAGTGCAGCTGGTGGGTCCTGCCCTGGGGATGGAGGACTGGCAGTCAGTGCCATGACGTCCCCATCCCTGCAGTGCCTGTGAGAGGATGGGAGATGCTCCTGGGGTGTGGAACTGGGCTTTCCTGTCATCCCAGCTGTACTGCTCCTTGTCTGCCTCAGGGAGGACAGGCACAGCCTGCTACTTCTTGTGCCTAGGGGAGAGGACACAGGATAAGACTGTTTTAAGGTGGGTGCTGCCTAGCTGCTGGAGGGACGGCAGCAAGACTGCTTTCCTTTGCCTCCAGAAGGACATGGCTGAGAGAAAGCAGTGGTGCAACAGGGAATGCCAGCCTGCCTGCTAGGACATTCCTGCTCTGGCTGAACAGCTTTTCCAGTGGCATTCTGTAGGAGGGAGCTGGAGGCATCACCACAGACATTAAGAGTGTCTCTCATAAATTTTTAGACTGTACAGAAGAAATAAGACTGGATGAGAGGCTCCTCCGGTCCAAGAAGCGGGGACCACCTGCTGCTGTCATGGCGAGCAGCCATGGCCTGGCTCCCCATCCCGTGAGCTTTAGTGTCCCCTGGCAGGGTCCTTTGGAGGGTGCTGATACACTGACCTGTGCTCTGCCACGAGGCACTGGGTCTCCACTTGGCTGTGGAGCAGGAAATCCCAGTGCTGCAGCCAGCCCCGTGCTGGCCCTTCCTGCAGCGGCAGTGGGTTCTCTCCTGGGCTGCGTGGGTGAGGATATGTGCTGGGCACGGCTGTGGCTGCAGCCCTGCTGAGTCACGCTGAGGACACGGCCAGGCTAGAGGGGCCAGCAGAGGTGGAGACTGGAAGCCAGCAGCCATGCCTCGTCCTTTGGTCACCCTCCCTAGGCAAAGAGCTGCGAGGCCCTCAGAGGCTGCTCTGGCGGTGCCCAGCCCCAGCAGCAGCGCCCCATGGCTCCCCAGCACTGCACACTGCAGTGCCTGGTCCCAGCAAGGCTTCTGGTCAGGGCTTTGTCCGTGGCCTGGGCTGCAGCAGGGCTCACCCTGCGAGGCCTGGAGGAGCCCGTCTGGGCCCCGGCACTGCCTCAGGCACCGGCACAAAGAGCTCCTGCGGCTGGGCACGGCCCTGGCACTGCGCTGTGCCGTGAGGGAACGAGCTGCATGGCTGCGCCTGGCTCCTGGGGACGTGCAGCCCAGCTGCAGTCAGTGCTGCTGCCCCAAGGCAGGTCCTGGCAGGGCCGGCCATGGGCACTTTGGGCCAGCCCAGGAGAGCCAAGCCACAGAGAGCCAGCGCGCTCGCTGCCGAGGTGCCGGCGGGTGGCTGGGCTGTGGCAGGAAGGGCTCCAGCCGGTGTAATCAGCGCCCGGCAGCCGCCGCAGCGTGAGCCCAGGCCAGCCAGACGGGCTGGATGATAATTGCGTGTCCACACCAACACAGCCGGCTCTGCAAATGGGCTCCTGCTGGCGTGTGGTGCTGGGCCTCCCGCCGTGCCCCTGGGCTCTGTCAGGCTTACGAAAGCCTGTGCTGTCAGTGTACCTGCAGGGAGTGAGGCTCTAGAGGCAAAGAGGTGCCTCTGAGGGGGAAATGACGCAGAAGCCGCGGCCGTGGGTGTGGTGTTCTGACCATTTCTCCCAGCCCTTGGGCTGATTGCCTGAGCAGCTCTCGCCATGGCTGGGTGGTGATGCCTGTGCAGGGTGCCAGGCTGGCACAGGGCCTTGCTGCTCTGTGAAGGAGGCTTTGCTGAGGATGGGGGTACTGTGTCCCAGCCCAGACCTGGCTACCAGAGGTCTTGCTCTCAAACGATGTGGATCTGGCAGCAGCCACGCAGCGCCGGATGGGCACAGCTCTGCTCACAGCCTCAGTGTCCCCTCTGCTCCTGTGCAGGTGGCCTGGCTGGAGGGATTGAGATCTGCATCACATTCCCCACCGAGTATGTGAAGACACAGCTGCAGCTGGACGAGAAGGCAAACCCTCCCCGCTACAAGGGCATCGGTGAGCATGCGCCCAGTACCCTGCCCAGCCCACCAGCTGCATTTGGAGGCTCCCAGGGAGCCTGGTTGGAGCTTGGGGGAGGGCAGGGAGCAGGTTTGGGGGGTGAGCAGTGGGGGTGGCACGGTGGCCCTCCACGTGGCAGGTGATGGCAGTGCTGCTGTGCTCTGCCACAGGGGACTGCGTGAAGCAGACTGTCCGTGACCATGGCATCCGGGGGCTGTACCGGGGGCTCAGCTCGCTGGTGTATGGCTCCATCCCCAAGGCCGCCGTCAGGTAGGTGTCCCCCACGGTGGGGGTCAAACTCAGGGGGACGTTGGGCAGCAGCAAGTGAGGGGGTGGGTTTACCCTCAGCATCCCCAGCCGTGCTTTGCCAAAGCTGGATGATTTCTCAGGCAGGGAGGATCCTCCGGCAGGGTGCCTGGCTGCTCCCAAACACAGTCCCAGAGCAAGGGTTGCAACCCCCTGTCCTGGTGCCTGGGTCTTGGCACGGTGGGTCCTTCACAGGTTTGGGATGTTCGAGTTCCTCAGCAACCAGATGAGAGATGAGCAGGGACGGCTGGACAGCACAAGGGGCCTCATCTGTGGGCTGGGTGCCGGCGTGGCTGAAGCTGTGGTAGTGGTTTGCCCCATGGAGACCATAAAGGTGAGTGAAAGACAATTGCCAGCACCCCCCTGCTCCAACACCCCTCTCCAGGCCAGGGAGGGAGTGAGAGCCTGAGATACCTGGCTTTTGGGGACCTGAGGGCTGTATGGCATGCTCAGGCTGGTTTTGTAGGGCAGGAGCTGGTGCTGGAAAGCCTCCTGCTGGAGTCAGGTCTGGCAGCCATGGCCCTTTCCCTGCTCCAGGGAGGAGTCCCAAACCCAGGAGCTATCCTATCACCCATTTCAGCACTGTGAAACCCACTTTCAGAGGTAGTTTCCCAGGTTTTCCTGTGCAAGGTGCAGTGCTGGGTGTGGGCACAGGCTTCTTCCGTGTCCCCAGCCAGTGTTGCCTGGCCCCATGTGCCAGGGCTGTCTCTGGAGCAAGGTGAGGAGTGACCAGTGGCCCTTTGGAGCTGTCACCTCCCCTTGCCTCAGCCAGGACAAGCACATCATCTCCCCACAGGTGAAGTTTATCCACGACCAGACATCCGCCGCGCCTAAGTACCGGGGCTTCTTCCATGGCGTCCGGGAGATCGTTCGGGAGCAGGGTGAGTCCTGGAAGTGGCACCCTGACCCCTGAGTACCTCCCCCACTGCAGGGACAGGGTGGGAGGTGGGGGACTGGTACAGACTGGGACTGGTGGCCTGAGGAGGCTTTTCTCTGCCTGGGTGAGGCTGGCTGCTCCCCTCCAACGCCCTCTCTTGCTGCAGGACTGAAGGGGACCTACCAAGGCTTAACTGCAACTATTCTCAAGCAAGGATCGAACCAGGCCATCCGCTTCTTTGTCATGACCTCCCTCAAGAACTGGTACAAAGGTAGTGTGCCCCTGTCCCCTCAAGGCCACCCCATCTGTGCCACTGGCTCCCCCAGCCCACCCTCAGGAGCCGAGCTCCAGCCTTCCATCAGCACACTCTGTTTCATGTGGCTCAGCCTCTTGTGATGACAGAAAGCCAGGACAGGGGAGTCCCAGCTCATGAGGCTGGAGAGCCTGGTGCTGGAGCATCACCTGAGCCTGCACCCAGCATCCCTCAGTGCTGCATTGACTCTGTGGGTCTGGTGCTACTGGACTGTCCCCTCCAATGCCCCAGTCCCCAGCTCAGCACTGCACAAGCCCTGACCGCACTCAGACACACCTAGGACCTTCCTTGTGGGCTCCCATGGGGCTGCTTCATCCCCGTACCACCACTCCACCTTCAACCTTTCCTCTTCCTCAGGGGACAATCCCAACAAGGTCATCAACCCCTTCGTGACGGGGGTGTTCGGAGCCATCGCGGGAGCCGCGAGCGTCTTTGGCAACACACCTTTGGATGTGGTGAAGACCAGGATGCAGGTATGGCATCGTGGCACGGCGCAAAGCAGCTCTGCCCGCAGAGGGCTGTGGCCACCCATGGGCTGGGAGCTGTTTCTTGCAGCCCCTGGGGCAGAAGTCTGCCATCAGCGATGTTTGGGAGATGCCTGGGGATGTTCCCCCCTTGCAGTTGGGCTGTGGGGGTGCTGGGAGGTGTTTGCACAGAGGTGGGGATGTCTCTGCTGGGTTTGATGGCCTGCAACAGCACAGGGGGAGCATTCCTCCTGGCACAACCCCAGCTCCCTGCCTTCCCCATAAAATCCCCTGGCTGCACGCCTTGCTCCAGCTTCTCACCTTGCTTTTCCCATCCCACAGGGGCTGGAAGCACACAAGTACAAGAGCACCTGGGACTGTGCCTACCAGATCATGAAATATGAAGGACCTCTGGCGTAAGCCCTGCGGTGGGGGCAGGTGGAGGGTGGTGTGGGCGGCAGTTGGAGGGGGAAGGATGGCTGGGGAAGGGGCTGTGAGGGCACCCAGCCTCACAGCCCCCTTTATTCCTGGCAGGTTTTACAAGGGCACCGTGCCTCGCCTGGGCCGTGTCTGCCTCGACGTGGCCATCGTCTTTGTCATCTATGATGAGGTGGTCAAGTTCCTCAACAAGGTGTGGAAAACAGACTGAGGGGGTCAGGCTGGGGCGGCCCTCATGCCCCTCGTCACATGGGGCTGCAGCTGGACAGCTGTGACCAAGCCCGCAACTGCCTGCCCGCACTGTCCAGGGCCAAGTCTGCCCCGTGCACATGCCTTCCCCCCCAAATCCAGCCACCTTTATGTTTAGGAACAGACTCTGGAGCAAGTTAAATTATTAGTTCCCTGCTAAAAGAAGCAGAGAGGGAGCAGCACCCCAGCATCAGAACCCCAGCATCCTGGTTATGCCTGCCCTGATCCTATGGTGACACTTCCCCTTGGTCCCCCATCACTTGTGGCTGCTGGTTATCTAGGGCAAGGTGTCTCCTGGGACAGGGGCCCTGTGCCCCAGTTGCCAGCTGTCTGGGGACCAGCTCTTTTTGGGGATGCTGAGAGGCCCCAGGAGCCATGTGGATGCAATGGCCAAGCTGTACACCAGGCATCGCAGCTGGCAGAGGCTCTTGGGGCTGACACTGCCGGCTATGAGCGATGCACCAGGTCTCACAGCAGCTCCAGGGGGGCCCACGAGCCCTGTACCTCCCAGCATGGCACAGCAGTGACCTGCTGGCATGGCCCTGGTTCCATGTTCTCTTATCCCTCCTCTCTGCCAGGACCAAGACCCTCCAGGGTTCAGCATCCTGGCACCCAGGCTGCTGAGCACGTGCTGCCCCAAATTGCACATACAGCCAGGCCTTTAGTTGTTCTCCCTACAGGGCTGGGATCGGGGTGAGCCAGGTGCCCCCATCACTTGCTGTTTACAGTTGAGATGCGGGTGCAAGCCGGGGTGAGGAGGCATAGCCCCGTGCCACAGACTTGGCCCCTCGGCCAGGGGTGCAAACCCCTATCTTCTGCCACATTCCCCCCATCTACCCTCCTGTCACCTCTCCATGGCCTCTTAGGTAATCCCATAGCTTTCGGAGCTTCAAGCTGACCCACTAACACCCATGGCTGTGGGGCTGCTGCCCCATCAGACTTGTGCCAAACTTCTCCCAAAGGAGCCCAGGAGGGTGTGAGAGCCAGGGCTGGACCTGTCTCTCTTCTCTCCTGTGGCCAGTGATGAATGCAGCCTTAACACAAGGGGCCAAGGGCAGAGAAGGAAAGCCCAGGTGCAGTTTACCTGCAGCTTTCTGGTCTGTAGCCAGGGAGGGTTGGGGTTTTTTTTATCGTTATTCCGGTTTACATTCACAATTTGAATAAAATCAGTCTGGCTTTGGCAGCTGCGTTGGCGTCTGGGCTGTGCCGAGGGGGCAGCCAGCGGCTCCCGAGGGCAGCCGTGGGGTGAGGATGGGGCTTCCCATCAGGTCCAGCCTGCCAGCATCGGCTGTGACCCGGCAGTGCCCGTTCACAGAGGCTCCTGGGCAGCTCGGGGGTTGCACTGCATTAATAAACCATCCTGGTTAACGTAATGAAGTCCTCACCCCGGCTCCGGAGCGAAGAGCCAGGACAGCGAGGGGCGATGGAGCAGAAGGGGACGGGCTTTGTGTCCCCCCCCGCCCAGCCCGGGGGCGGTGCGGCCGCTGCAGCCTCGCTCCTGGCCCAGCGCCGTCCCTCTGGGCTGCAGGGGCCCGGGGCCATGCGGGGGCCGCTGCTCTGCGGGGGCTGGCTGCTGGCCGCCGGCTGCCTGGTGAGCGCCGCGGGCAGCTGCCGGCAGCGGTGCTGCCTGGGCAGGAACAACGCGTGCTGGGCGCCGGCTGCCCGCCGCGCTCGCTGCTACTGCGACTCGTACTGCGAGCGGACGGGGGACTGCTGCCAGGACTACCAGGCCACGTGCCGCCGGGCTGGTGAGTACCGGGAGGGCACGGCAGCGGCTGGAGCCCGTGCTGCGGGAGCCCCGCGGCCGGCGGTGCCGCCCTGGGCTGCTGCTTTTGGCGGCACTGCTGTTAACCTGTTAGCCCTGTGCTCTGAGCAGTCAAAGGGATGTGTCTGGGGAAGCCTGCAGGGCTTCCCGTTTCCAGCTTCCAGTTTCCACTTTTTCCAGCACTAACTAAACGTCTGTCTGCTCCCAGTGCGGTACGAGCCTGCAGCAGCAGCCTCTGGTCTGCAGCCTCAGCCTAGTCAGTGTGAGACCTGAGCAGGATGAACCCCAGCATTGGCCCTGCTGCTGGCATGGGCAGCGCCTTGCACGGGGATGCAGGGACTGAGGGCTGCGCTGCGGGTGACAAGCAGAGTGTGGGCTTGGGGGCTGCACAGCCAGCCCACCCTGGGGACTGGGACCTGGGCAGGTGCCATCCATGGCCCCCCAGACAATTGCAGCAGTCAGCCCTCCCTAATCTCCAGGGAGATTAGCAGGGTCCCAGCTCAGCGAGATGCAGAGCCCCGGCAGCGATGGGGATAAAGGGCTGCGGAAGTGGTGCACAATGCCCCTGCACTGGCAGGCCAGGGCTGCCCAGGGCTTGGAGAGGAGCTGCCAGCGTCACCCTGGCCCTTCTTCCCTTCTACTCCCTCATGTGCTGCATCTCCTCTGCTCCTCTCCTTCCATCCTTCACGCTGCTGAAGCTCTCTTTACCCCTTCCCTGTCCCCCGCGCCGCTGTCCCCGCAGCAGTGGGCTGTGTGGTGGGGCCCTGGGGCCCGTGGGGCGGGTGCAGCTCTCTGTGCGGGGTCGGCAGCCAGGCCCGCAGCCGCCAGGTCACCGTCCCGCCCCGGCACGGAGGGGAGCCCTGTCCCGACCTCAAGCAGCGCCGCGGCTGCCGGGGGGAGCACCCGACCTGTGGCACAGCCAAAGGTAAGATGAGACTGCAGGCATGGCCTCCTCCCCCATGAACCTGCCTCCAGGGCAGTTGTCACCGCTGCTTGTCCCAGGATGTCTCTAACCTTGTGCCCCCCCTTCTGCTTTCTGCCAGAGGTGGCTAAGATACTGCCCAACTCCTTCAACTGGGACTTCAGGGATCCCTGGCAAAGAGCTGGGCTGCTGCTGGAGGAACTGTCCAGGTGGGTGTGAGGCTGGGACACCCCTCCATGCTCCCTCCCCAAAGCTGTGGCCCCACTGCACAAACGGCCCCTTTGAAAGCCCTAGACCCCAGGCTTCTGCCCCCTGCCCCAAACCATGGTCCCTTTGCACAGCCCCATAAAAATCGATGTCCCCTTTGCACCCTTGCAGATCCATTACTCATCCCCAAAACCATGGGCCCACTGTACCTTCCTAAAGCTGTGATCCCCTTGCCTTCCCTTCACATCCATAGCCCCATTGTACCCCCATACAAAGCTACAGCAGCTTTGCACCACCCTTCTAAGAGCCATGATCCCTTTCTCTCACCAACCATGACCTCTTTGTGCCCCCATACAAAGTTACCACCCCTTTGCACCTTCTCCTAGAGCTGTGGTCCCTTTGCACACCCCCTAGAGCCATGACCACTTCTCACCCCACCTGTGGCCCCTCTGCGGCTCCAATCACATCCCCTTTATGTCCTCTTTACACCACTCCCATCAAGAAAACACCCCCACTTCTGCTCTCCCCTCCAACCACCGTTTCCCCCCCTTTTTCCGCTCTCCCCAGCTCCCCCCTGCCCAGCTACTGCGGCTATTTCCGCCTGAGCCAGGTGGGAGCCGCGTGCCGTGGGCAGGCCTGGAGCCGCCGGCTGCACCGCGACAAGCGCGTGTGCGTCGAGTGCTGGGGGGACACAGCCCACCACCGTCCCCACTGCGCCGGACACGGGCTGCAGGGAGCCAGGTAGGTGTGAACTGGGCAGGGAGGGACATCCCTCGGTGGGCATTGTGCTGCCAAAGAAATCCTATTGAGATAGAATTAAGTGTTTCAGTTGGAAGGGACCTGCAGTGACCATCCAGTCCCACTGCCAACGTGCATTGTTATTTTATCTATCTATAGCCACACAGAAGGTTTTTAAAGCATATTTGATTAACCCCAGCACACTCCTGCTCTCACCTGCTTTCCCTTCCAGGACATTTTGGGTGGCTGCCTCCGTGGCAGGGTGCCAGGGCTCCTGGGTGCAGGAGAGGCTGCAGGAGGGCTGTGTTTGCCCCCCACCAGCTCTCATCTTTGTGTAGCACTCCCACAGGAAGGTGAGCTGAGCCTCCCTCTGCCTCTGCTTCTTGCTGGGGAGGCTGGGAATGAAGTAAAAATGTCATGTGTTTTCATCCTCCTGCAGGCTTGCTGCTCATGCTTAGAGCCCATTCCCTGAGTTTTCCAGCATTTTGTTGAAGAATGGGAAGAAAACCCCACTTAGAAAGATTACAAATAATGCTGAGGTTAAATCTGAGTGAGAAATGACGGAGGACAAGGCAGTGATGTCAGGTTGGGCTGTGACATCCGCTCTGGTGAGCAGCACAAGGATGGAAATGGCATCCTTGCTCGGTGTGTTCCAGCTGGCCCCAGTGCAGGGGGCTCTGCGGTGAGCCTTGAAGGGCGGCTCAGACATGTGCTGTGGTTTGCAGAGAAATTAAATGTAGGCAACCAAGGTCTGTACATGAGCAGTGATGGTGGTGGGTGTCCAGGAGGGTTTCTGCTGGAGGGAACAGGGTCCAGCATGACATGACCTTTGCTGGTGGAGTCTCCAGTCCAGCCTTGGCCGATGGTACTCACAGCTGAGACTCTGTGCCAACAGCATTGGCACTTGCCTGCACCCCCAAACCACCCTCTATGTGACTTCACCCCCACCCCTGCCAGGCACAGCCCCGGGCACTCATCCTGCAGAGACCACCTGTGTTCAGACATGGACACCTGCAGTGACCAGTGGTGCCCCAGCCCCATGCTGCTGCAAACCCAGGGCTAGGCAGATGGCCATGGGAAGTGGATGTGGCTGCAGCCTGGAACTTCAGCCAGGAGCTGGGTCTCCCCCTGCCCATCAGCTTCCTGCCAAAGGTGTTCCCAGGGGTATGTTTGCTTTGGGGTCTGGGGAATCAGACCTCCCCAGCTGCAGCTGGTAGCTGTTGCCCATTTGCTGCCTGCCAACGCATTTGGCTCCCACCCCACAACCCCCTTCCCTGTACCCTGCTGCAGCCTCCCCCCTTCCCTGAACAGGGAAATGAAAAGTCTTCCATGTCTGGGTTGTTCTTGGCCTCTTTATTGGGGATAAAAGCCCAGGTCAGCAGTGAGCTAAAACACTGGTTAAAAAAAAAATAAGGTGGTGGGAGTTAAGCAGCACAAGGGGTGTGCAAGAGCACCAGGATGTGTGTCCCCTGATCCCAGAGAGAGTTGAGGGTGGGGATGCTGTGGGCAGGCACAGGCTAAGGCTGCACTGGTGTCCTGGGGGTGGAGAGTTACAGAATACTGAGAACACAGCCAGCAAGTCCCACATGGTGAGTGAGGTTCCCCTGAGTTACAGCACCAAGCTCACGGTCCTGCCTGGTGTCCAGAGAAAGCATCTGGCAAAGGTGGGATGTGGCAGCAGAAGCCAGGAGCCTTGTGGCTGCAGGGCTTGGTGTGATGCCATTCCATGCCCAGAGCTGTCAGGTAGCCCCCAACAGTGGTCCCATCTTCCCCATTGCATTGCCCTGGCTCAGCACAGGGGTCAGTCCATGCTGTGCCAGCAGCTCCTGCACCAGCACAAGCTCCTGCTCCAGCTCCTGGGCACTGCAGCCCAGCCCTGGCACAGTGCTGGCACTTTCCCCCAGCACCTGCAGTGCCTGTACCACCACTCGGGCCCTCACCAGCAGCACAGCCACTGCTGTGTGCAGCTTGGCACAGCCCAGTGCCTTCATCCCCCAGCAGGCAGCAGTCCCTGCAGAGAGAGTGGCCAAAGGAGCCATGAGGGTGGCAGGGTCTTCCCAGGCAGGGAAGGACAAGGACAAGACAAGGACACCAGCTCACCTGTCTTGAGGGCTGCATGCTGCTCCATACCTTGGCTCCAGCGCTGCTTGCAGTACTGCAGGTCATGCAGGACGCCAGGGCCCACAGCTGCCAGCCAGCACAGAGCCGAGGCACAGAGGGGGCCGCCTGCGGGCACCTTCTCCAGGAGCTGCAGCAGGATGGGGAGCAGCTGCCACGCCAGGACCGCCGGCTCCGCAAAGACATTTGGCTCGTCCTCCTTGTACAGGCTGGCGGCTCTGGGGGTGCAGCCAAGGGGCAAATGGAGCTGAAGGCCAGCCCCATGGCGCCCCATGCTCCCTCATAGCCAGCCTTGCAACTCACTTGTTGGCCTCCAGCCCTTCCACGATGCCCCTGATGTCTAGGACAGGGAGGTGCTGTAGGAGCAAGTCAAAGGTTTGAGGGTGCTGCCCAAACTCTGCCAGGAGGAGCTGCAGGAGGCCCTGGAGCCCCACGTTGTCCTGCACAAAGATGCAGCCATCTGGGAGCAGGTCCCTGGGCTCTGGCTGCAAGAAGCTGGCAAAACCTGAGGCCTCATGACGGACCTCCCGGTCCTCATCTTGCAGAAGGTGAATGCCCATGTTTATCAGCCTGGGGAGAGAGGACAGGAAGAGGGAGAGGAGAAGGCCACCATGCTCCCCAGAGCCATCTCCAGCCTGCCTGGGGCTGGAGATGGGATGAGACCTGGGGGGAAGGATGAGACCCCATCAGGCAATGCTTCTCTGAAGGGTTTTTCTCCTGGAAGGCACAGCTACTGCCCAAAGAGCTCACTGCTTGGGAGGGCAGGGATGGTGATAGGGAGTGAGGGATGCATCAATGTAGTTTATTGTTCATAAGGGAACTGGCTGCTTCTGCTAAAAGGCTACCCACAATTTTTTGTAGACTGCAAGCTCTCAGGTGACAGCAATTCTTGAATGAGTGGCATTTAGCACCCTTGTAGACAGAGGCCATTGCCTTTCAAAGGGTCAGCCCATCAACCTGCAACACCCCAGGACTATGGGCAGTGCTGCTGCCATAAGGACCTACCGCAGAGCCTCAGGGACAAACGAGGGCCAGGCAGCATGGAGGCAGCAGCGCAGGACCCTGGGAGCTGCTGTGTGCAGGGAGCGGGCGGCAGCCAGCCGCAGCACCTCGGACGTGGAGCGGCTGCAGTCCTCCAGCGCTGCACACCAGCGCCCAAGCAGGAGGCTGTCCTCAGGTCCAACCCTGTCAGAAGCCAGAGAAGGAAAGGCAATTCAGGCACACCTTCCAGCTCTGGTCAGGGTTCCAAAGGCCACCAGCTGCCCTGAGACTGCAGGACACAGGCACAAAGCTCTGATTTCTAGGCCAGAAGTTGTGGCTCTGTTTTCAGCAAGGACAAGAAGAAATCTCCTGGAAGGGCCTGGTAGAGCCGCCTGGCAGCAGCAGGGACGTACCAGTGGGCGAGAAGCAGGCTGGCAGCACACAGGGCCTGGGACAGGAGGTCAGGGCCAGGATACTCTGCTTCCACCATGTGCAGCAGCATCTCCAGGCATGCTGCTGAGGAGCCCTGGAGCTTACAGGAAGCCTCCTGGGTCCATGACGAGGGCTCTCGGTAAAGATGCAGCAAAGCCTCAAGGTACAATCTCAGGAACTCTTTGTCCCTTCTCTCTTGCAGCACCGAGTGCAAGGTCTCCTAGGGGGCAATGGGAAAGAAGGTACATGTTAGTGTCCCCCACCTCCACAACAAAGCAGCTCCAGCACAGCTGGGCAAGTGCCCCACACCTGTGCACCCTCAGCCTAGGAAGCACTGTGCCACTTCCCAGTGAGCACCCATCTATGCCAGTATGTTGGGGACCCTCTGCTTTAGTGCCTTGAGCGTTGCCATACCAGCAACGTCAGCCCGAGAGCCTTGTCCAGCTCCTCGCAGGTTGCTCCCTCCCCGGTGACCACCCAGACCAGGATGGCGAGCTGCACATTGGGGCTTGGCTGCTGCAGGAGCGAGCAGACGGCACCAATCCACTCGCTGTCCACCATCCGGGCGGCCTCGCTGCACAGGAAGTGGGCCATGGTTTGGTGGAGAATGGGCAAACCCACCTGCAGGAAAACCAGGATCCCCCTTCCAGTGCTTGGCTTTGAGTGAAAGTTCCACACCTCCCACCTCCCGGCTCACTACCAGGAAGGCCACAGCTGTGATCTTCCCAGCAGCTGGCAGTACCTGCAGCTCCGTGCATCCCTGCTTTCTCCCCAGGGAGAGGCTGCCCAGCTCAGAGTTGATGGCATCACGGATGCTCTGGGTGAAGCCAGAGCTGAAGGACACGGGCATGAGGGCAAGGACCTGAAGGAAGGTGGCACGGACGAGCGGGCAGCGCTGGGCAGGGGTGAGCAGCCAGCCCCGTGTCTCCAGCTGCAGAGCCACAGGCTGCAGCTCCTCGGCCGACAGCCTGCAGGGAGACGTGCAGCCTCACTGTGGGGCCCACAGCACTGTGATACCACTGCTTCTCGCCACAAGAGCTGCATCTCAGCAGTCGCTGCAGCAGCCACGGCCAGGGGGATGGCACGGGACCACTCACCCACTGGTGCCCGGGCCAGGACCCAGCAGTGCCCGCATCTGCAGCAGGTGCCCGTGCAGAGCGTTGTGAGAGCGCAGCTGTCCCGGTGCGGCAGGGAGCTGCTGGGCCAGCTGCAGGAGCAGCCCCCGGCGCTGGGAGGGACACACCACGGGCACCAGCGCCTTGGCAGCCATCACTCGCACGGCGTGGATGGGGCTGCCTGCCAGCCCCAGCAGCGGCGCCAGGAAGCGAGCAGAAGGGCTGTGGAGCAAACAGGGTAACGCATGGTTGGAGGGAAGTCCCCCTTGACAGCCAGGGCCAGTCCCAGTACCACAGGACCTGCTGCAGGAGTCCCTGGCTGCGGCAGAGCATCCCTGCTACTCCCTCACCTGCCAGGGCCATCGGTCCCGGGCTGCAGCTGGGCCAGGAGAGTGAGGATGGCATGGAGTGCGGGGTGCAGGCAGGGCCCCCCCAGCGCAGGCTCTGCAGCTGCTGCCAGCTCTCCCAGCAGCACGGCACCCAGCTGTGGGTGCTGCCCAAGAAAGGCTGGCAGGCTCACTCCTTCTGCCGGGCAGCCCTCGCCGCAGCTCCGTGCCTGGCCCAGCAGCCGAGACGTGAGAGCACCTGCAGGGCCAGGGCAGAAAGTGTCAGATTCCCTTCACCCCCACCACACTTCACCCCAGCCAGGCTCAGGATCCTGAGGAGCTGTCTGGGTCCTGCAGGGATCTCTGCCCCTCCGTACTCACTGAAGAGCTGGATGGCTGCATTCCTCATGGCCCAGCATGGCGAGCCCAAGCCCCGCAGTGCCAGGGCCACCATCGGCGCGGCGTGCCGCAGCAGCGCAGCACCCAGCCCCGTGCCACGGACCAGTGTCTGCAGCACGTGGAGGGCACACACCTGGGGAGAGCACAGGGGCTCAGCAGCACTGTGTGGGGAGGGAGCTCAAAGGAAGATGGTGGGAGGAGATAGTGGAGCTAGGGGGCCATCAGCTCTCAGGCTGCTGGGATGGGCAGCGTGGCCAGGGCTGTGTTTTTTTCCTCACTCTGAGGTCTAGCAGCTTCATATTGGGGTTTAAGATGACCCTGTCTCTAAACAGCCCACAGCAGGCAGGAGCTCAGCCCTGCCACACTTACCTGTGGGAGGTCGAGGGTCTGGTCCCAGTCTTGTGGCAGCACAGTGGCGGCCAAAGCCAGCAGCGTGTGGATGCAGCAAGTGAGCAGCGGCCGTGCCTCCGCCGGGGCCTCCCCGCTGACGATGCAGAGGAAGAGCATGGGGAAGCCAGCGGCACGGCGCGTCACTGAGCTGCTGCGGGGCCCGCTCAGCGCTTCCAGGCCCTGAGGAACAACATGCGCACAAGATATGGCTGGAAACGTGCTGGCTGGAGCCTGCAGCTGCTCCACACCAGCCTGCACCAGGTGCACCAACCCCAAAGCATGACACCTTGGCCACCAGGCAGGTGCTTGCCCCAGGGTGGGGTAACAGAGGGACATGGCCCTGGGGCATGGAGGGAACACAGGCCAGAATGAGCATGGTACCTGCTCCAGCATGGTCTGTGGGATGGCCTGCAGCTTCATGTCTGGGTGGTTCAGCAGAGCAGCACAAAACTTGGTGAAGCCCATGCTGCAGCCTTCCACCGCTCCCTAGGGCAGAGCAGCATCAGGCCCCTGCACCCCAGAGGCTGCACCAGCCAGCCCCCCTCAAACCTCTTTGCAAAGGGGAAGGAGAAAGTGAGAAGACACGAGGGTGTGGGGACACGACAGGGTTTGGCACTGGGATCCCAGCCACGGGCTTCCAGTCATGCCCCATGTCCTGCCCCAGAGCAGCCCCTGCCCTGCCCCAGGTGGGACGTGCTCTTACCCAGTGCCGGCACCGGAGCAGGATTTCCTGGAACACCCTCGCAGCCGTCTGGAGGGTGGGGAGTGGCAGGAGGGGCGCCAGCCCAGCAGGCTGGGCTGGGGCCAGCAGCAGCTCAGCCAGGCCCCCCAAGAGCAGCCCTATCTCCTGTGAAGAAGCAGAAGGTCATCACGATTGGCAGCAGGGCTGTGCCATTCCTGTCCTGCCGTGTTCCTGCACTGCCCCACCATCGCTGCCATGGGGAAGCACAGCAGGTGTTGGCATTGCCCCCAGCACAGGCACCAGCATGCCCACCAGCACGCCCAGGCTCTCCACCACTGCAGTTTCCCAGACAGCTACAAGGTGTATGTGGTGGCCTTTTTCCAGGCAGCCACCAGAAAGGCTGCAGAGAAGGCAGGACAGGCAACTGTCTGAAAGGAGCTGTGATGGGCAAGTCAGGGAGCCAAATCTACCACAGCTGGGATCTGTCAGTGCCTGGGGAACCAGCTGGGGTACATAAGGGCTGGCAGAGAGAAGGCTGCTTTTAGGCAGGGTAGTGATTGTATCCTCCCTGACAGGAGGTAAAAGCAGTAGCAGCAACAACTTCAGCAACAGCTTCAGCTCTGAGGTAAGGGCAGTAATGCTGCCTTGTTTGTCCTAGGGAGAGTGACACTCCCAAGGGGAGAAGAACCCAGCTGCTGGGCTGGGCTGGGCTGGGCTGAGGTGAGTGGTGAGTGTAGTGTCATGGGGAAAGGTGCCTACCTTCACTGATACCCAACAGCAGGTCAGAATCAGGCTGTGCTCCTCTGACAGCAGGACAGAATCTTCATCTTCCTCTTGCCCCTGGCCTTTCCTCATTGTGATGAGGGAGAAGATGGCGTTCCCCATGTCTGCAAATGATGGGGCAGCAGCTGCAAAAGGGAAAAGCCTGGTCTGAGTGGGGTGGTGTGGGGCAATGCCTGCAGAGTGTGGGGCAGAGCAGGGAGGATGCTGTCCCTATTCAGAGGGCACACAGATGGCAGCAACTCCTGTTCTGCAACATGCCCCCCACCCAGGCTGGATGGCTGTTGTGTCAAGCATGGCTGTGACAGAAATACCAGTGGTTCCTGGGCTGCTGTCCTCTGGGGACACGCTCACCTTGCTCATCAGCGCCAGGGCCTTGCTGGCTCTGCAAAGCACCCAGGAGTAAGGAGGTGATGTCTCTCACTGTGGTGACGAGGGAGGAGAAGAACTCCTGCCAGCTCTGTGCCAACTCTGCTGCCTGCATGGAGGTGGCCACTTCTGGCACCTGCAGAAGGCACCTGCGCAGGGCTGTGACTGTTCCTGCACAAACACGCAGCTCTGGTCACAGTGATGACCGGTGCAGGCCTGGCTCTCCTGCCAGGACCTCAGCTGAGGTGGCTCACAGGCAGGGGAGGGAACAGGGCCCTGAGGTGAGAGGCCTGCTGGGCAGGTGGAGCAGTAAAACAGGAGGACTGTGGCAAGGACATGGCACCAGTAATGAGATGCACCCTCAGTCCTGCCTGTACAATTCCTGCCTGCTCTAGACTCCCAGGGTGGAGAGCTGCTGCAGCAGCTGCTTGCTGCCCTGCCAGGCTGGGGCCGTACCGTGCATCGGCGCACTGGCTGCTGCCTGCAGCAGGTCCTGGCAGGCTATGGCATACTGGGCTTGGAGAACATGGAGAAGATGCTGGGCAAAGCATAGACCTTGGCTGGGCACTGTTGAGGCTGCGTGTAGGGCTAGGATCTTCATGGTGGCACTGTCTGACCTGGGGGAAGAGGCAGATGCTATTGTGAAGATGAGAGAGTTTTCTACTCATCTTCTGCTACGCAGCTTCTTCCTCCTGCACCCATTCCTACGCAACTCCCCACTGCAAGACTATCTTAAACCCAAACTACTGCTGCCCTGAGCTACAAATATAGCCTCTGTTGAAACACTGGTGCTACCAACACGCTTAGGGGGGCTGCCATGCCACTGCAGGGACAGGGAGGCTGGAAGCTCGTACTTCTGCAGGATGGTCTTCATCAGCACGGCTCCAGTTTCAGCCTCCTGCACGCGGGGGCTGCCCAGGGCCTCCTGGGCCAGTTGGAAGAGAGCCAGGGCAGTGGGCTCAGGGAGTGGGACAGGGAAGTAGCGGATGAGCAGCTCTGAGGCCAAGTCTCTGATCTGCCAAGACAAGAGAGGTGAAAAGGAAAGAGCAGGGAAGGTTTCCTCTCCAAGCCTGCTCAGGGCCGAGACAGGTGTCCTTTTATAACCTCACCTTGTCCTTGTGAGGCTCACCTCATTAGTGCTGTCCTGTAAGCAGCTCAGCAGAGCCAACAAATTGGTGTGGGAGAAGAAGTCCCAGCAGCCACTCTCCCTAGCATAGCTCAACAGTGTGGCCATAGTCCCTGTGGTGGGGTCATGAGGCAATGAGATGAGGTTGACGGAAAGCACTCCAGCAGCCTGGGTGATGCTCCAGGTGGGCTGCCCGTGCTTACTTGGTGGCTGGCCTTTCTTCCTGTTGGGGCTCCAGGTGTCTGTGCAGGTCTCCAAAACAGCAGCCAGGAGGAGCAGAGCTGTTTTCTTCCTCTGGTAGTTGGAGCCCGGGCCAAGCGAAGCGATGCTGAGCTGCAGCAGCCACTCCACAAAGCCTGCAGAGATTGTGGCAGACAGCGACTCACCCACGTGTGAGTCCCCTGGGGCTGTGATGAAGGTGCTGAGGCGGCTGCCTCACCTACTGCCCGCTCCAGCTGCCCCGCTCCCTCGCCTGGCTTGGTGCCTTGGGCTGCTTTCCCTCGCAGCTGGGCCAGCGAGCTGTCCCGCAGCCGCACCAGCGCCTTCCTCACCGACGCCTGCAGCAGCTGCCGGAAGGAGGAGGAGTCGCAGTTGAGGTTGAGGGGCAGGAACTCCGCCAGCAGCCGCATCTCGCCACTCGAGAGGGGCCGGTTGGTGCCGGGGCTGCAGCAGAGGAGGCCCAGGGCGGCCAGGCGCACGCCGTCCTCGCGGGAGCGCAGGCAGCAGCGGAGCCGCTCCAGCGTGTCTCCCTGCAGCTGCATGGGCCCCGCCACGCTCCCCTGCGCCCTCAGCAGCGAGACCCAGGCGCGCAGCGAGGCCGCGTCCCAGCCGCCGCAGCGGGCAGCCAGCAGCGCCTGTGCCGCCGGCAGCTGCCGCAGGGTCCAGGCGAGCAGGTGGTTGGTGGCGTTGCCGTGCAGGATGGGCAGCGGCGAGCACAGTGCCCCGGAGAGCAGCGGCAGCCAGTGCAGAGCCCAGCGCTCGGCTGCCCCCGCACCCTGCCGCTCCGCACACTGCTGCCGCACCAGCGCCTTGTACACCTCGGCGGCTGCGGGACACAGGTGGTTGGTGGAGAGGCACTTCAGGAGGTGCTGTGGCAGGTCTGGGTAGGCATCCAGCACCTGGGAGAAAGACAGACGGCCCTCATCTCCTTGCCAGGCTGCAGGGCACAGGCAGCAGGAGACGGAGCTGGGTGCAGACCACCCTGCAGTCACCCACGGCACTGAGCAGCTGTGGTACCCCAGGCTGCTTTAGGACAGATTTTGGTTGGCATCAACAGGGAAAGCTTCCCTCCCCACTTGGCAGTCCCCAGCAATGCACTGTTGTTGCTGCAGCTCACTACCCCAGCGATGATAAAACAGATGTCCCAGCTGGGAAAGCTGCCTGCCCACGTGGCTGAGCTGGCCAGAAGGTGACAGGCAGCAGATAGAGGCTGTGCCATCCCAGCAGCAGGGCCAGCTGTGACTGAGCTGCCCCATCCCCACACTTTCCTTACCTGCTGGCTGCCCATGTAGGGAACGATGGAACACAAGGGCACATATCTGGCTTTGATCTGCCATGGCATTGAGACCACCCTCTGCAGTATCTGTTGGTAGAGGAGTCTCTCCTGGTCCTGGAAGTGCTGACACTCGAGGTAGTAGATCTCTAGGAGCAGTCGGAAGGAGCTCTGGATGAACTCTGATATCCCTTCCACCTACAGGAGGATGGCATGCAGGAGATGTTAAGAGTGGGCTCCTCCTCTTTTACTGCTGTATCAGGACAGATCCTTTGCCTTCCTGTGGCCATAGACTTTCCATATTGGCCAGTAACTACACGTTTAGGAGCTGGGGACGTGGGGATGGCAGGCAGTGAGCCAGTAGATGTGGACAGGCTGGGACTGCACCAGTGCTTCCTGGAGAGGGAGAAGCACTGGGACATGGCCCTGCAGAGGCCATGGGTGACAAGTGCCTTGGCCTCAGTAGCCCCTGCCCTGGAAGCCAACTGCAGGCAGAAGGGTTGTATATGAGTCATGGAGATGAAGCAGGCAGAGGTGTGTTATGGGCAAGGGAGCAGCAGCTGAGCTGGGTGAAGGAAGGGTTGTTTGTGGCTGTTTCAGCCGTAGCATGTGCCCATGACACCCTGCCCTTACCGAGGTCTCAGCGTTGTCCCACACCAGCTGTGTGAGCTGCTGGAGCAGCTGAGTGTCCTGCGCCAGGACGCGGGTCCCCATCAGGTGCCAGATAGCAGGCAGGCTGTCCCGCAGGCGCTGCAGCCACAGGGTGCAGGCTGCAAAAGCACAGAACTCTGCTGCAGCCCTTGCCGTGAGACCCGCCTGTGGCAGAGCTGGCACAGGCTGCTGAGCTGAAGGACTCCATGTATAAGGGCAGCAATTTCCCTGTTAGGTTCACAGAAGCCCAAGAAGGTTAGTGTCCATTGGGCTGGAGCACGAACCAGCCACCCAGACCCAAAAAAGCATTTTCCCTGTGATAAGGTGAAGTGTCATAGAGGCTCCTGTGCCACAAGCACAGTGAACCTTCCGAACCTCCCCGCCGTGGCAGGGTCATTGTCTCCTACCTTGGAAGCAGTAGTAGTGGCAGTCTTTCTGCTCCTTGGTCAGGGCATACACAGCAGGAAAGACCACATCCAGCAGCAGGCAGACCTGTGGGAGCATAGCAGCTCAGGAAGCAGGCAAGTGTGGGCTTTCTAGGGTGAGAAAACCTCACAGGCATGCAGTGGTTTTTCTTCTTACAGCAGCTTACTGCTAGCTTTGCTGTCTGCAAGTCCTCATCTCTTAAAGACTTAGGAGAGGCTGGAGATCAGCAGAGCTGGAGGCTGCCAACATCAGTGCAGCTTGGCTATGTCCTCCAGGGATCCACAGCCCCCCCAGCAGCTGATAGCCCTGTCCACAAGCTCTCTTAAGCCCTGGCCATTGGGTTTGAGCTCTCCTACCTTGTGGGTGAAGCTCTCCAGCTGGCAGCTGAGGATGTCTGTCTTGCAGCATGTCAGTAAACCTCTGGTGAGCACCAGCTTCTCCAAACCATCTGACTCCAGGATGGGGGGGACCTCCATTACCAGCTCCCCAAACTTCAGCTCACCTGTACCTGGTGCATTGGATGGCAGAAAGACGGTAAACCCAGCATCTGAGAGTGAACTACCCTGGCTCATCCCAAAGTGACCCTGGCACGTGGACAGCAGCAGCTGGTGCTCCTGAACCCTGACAGAAGGACACAGCAGCAGAGTCTGGCTTGGACTGCTGGTAAGCAGCACTGGCTTCTGTCCCCTCACACCCAAACATGCCTGTCATCAACATCCCCTTAGCCAGAGGCCTTCCTTGGATGGAGCACGCACCTTGGTCAAGGAGCTGGAAGAGGGCCAGTGTAGCACTGACCCCATGCTGGGGCTGTGGGGCTGTGTTCACCAACATGCTCAGGGCTGTGCCTGCCAGCAGCCTCATGTCTCTGTTCCGGGTCTAGACTCGTAGGGGAGGCAAAAGCACAGCTCAAAATGCTATCTAAAACCAAACCCCAAGTAACCTCCTCCTCCATGCCCAGCCAGGCAACTACACAGGGTGCCTCACACACTCAGATACTGGGGCTGTCTCTGTGGGCTTCTCTCAGGGAGGAGAATGGGGAAAGCACCTGGGAAGGATGGCAGTGCTCTGCTCCTCAGGACAGGCAGCACCATCCCTTTCTGGGGCCATACACACCTTTCCCCATGCCACCTCCAGCAGCAGTCTCAAGAGCCTCTGCAGGGTCTCATTCTTCCCCTCCACACTCCACACCAGGGGTGCCACATCCTTTGGCAGCACTTGGAAGAGCTGGAGGCAGGCCTGGAGGAGCAGGAGGGATGGGCACCATGGGGATGGCTGTTAGTATCCCTCACCCCCCAAAACAGCAATTCCCCAGGGACAGTTACGTGAAGCAGCACTGTATGATCTCTCCTGGGCATTGCTGACAGTGGCTGGCTAGTCCTTGCAGGGACTGGCCCTTCCTCCCATCGCAAATTTGGCTCTTACCTTGATGACCAGGTAGCCCCATGTGCTATCAGGCATGGTCTGGCTCTGCAGCACCCAGCCCAAGGTGGTGGCCAGGTGCTGCAGCAGCTGGGCCAGGTTCTGCTGCCAGTGCTGTCGGCCCAGCCTGCTCTCCTCTAGGAACATGCACACTGCAATCAAGAAGACAACATCAGCTGCCAGCCCTCCTGGCTCTGTGCCTGCAGCCAGCCCTGCTCCCAGATAAGCCACAGGCTGCACTGCTGGGAAGTGGAGTGAGAAAGGATCTGGGATGCAGGAGATGCTTTGGCTCATCTGGTTTCCAGCTGTCCCAGGTAGGTGGGCAGAGCCATGGGTGCTGCTGGGACCTCTTCAGAGATCCCACTGAGCACAGAGGACCTGGTCTAGGTGGGCAGGGGGTATCCGATGCATTGGTGATGTGGGCTGGGAGAAGCCCCTTGAGGAAAAGGAACAGAAACTGACCTGATTGAAGGTCCTGAGGAGACAGCACCTGCAAGGGCAGAAGGACAGTTTGTCCCATGGGTTTGATGCCTTAGGCAGAAGTGTCCTACCTGTGCCAGAAGCCATCACAGGGATGAGCAAAGGGCTGGTATGATGGGGAGCTACATGTTGCCAGCTGCAAGCAAGGGGGAGGGCCCAGCATAGCAGGAAGAAAAGCAAAGAACCCAGGCAGCCCACACTAGGAGGCCCTTGTCACAGATGGGATCCAGCCAAACCCCCACAAAAGCTGATGCCACTGCACACAGCTGGGTTCCTCTCACCTCTCCCTGTGGCACCAGGCCAGCCAGCAGTATGCCCACCTCCTGGGCAAGCAGGGCTTCCTTCCCCACTGCCAGCTGGGTCACAAGCTGCAGAGAGATACTCCAAGTCAGATAGTCTACCCAGATCCCCAGGAGCCACCAGCTGCAGGGCACTTTTAGGGGAGCTCTGTGGCATCACCACTGCCAGTGAGGATGCACTGCACTGGAGCTGGTGACAGGCAGAGCTGGGTGAGACCCTCACTTGCACTTATGGCTCTGAAGCCACAACCACAGTAACAGCTGTGTTACAGACCCGTTCTAGTTTCTGGAAGGAGCTGGAGCTTCCAGTTGCCTCCATCTGGAAAGCCAGGACACAGCGGAGCAGGGGTCGTGCCTCTGCCTCATCCAGCTCCCGTAGCCCCTCGCTCAACGTCTGTGACAGGAGCAGAGCCTCCTCCAGGTACTTGTCTTTGCATCTCTTGGCAGTACTCCTGAAAAAGCACAGGGATTCAGGTCACAGTACCCTGGCTCTGAGGTTTGGTTTGGGGTGAGGGGGATACCCTGGCGTGGCAGGGATTGGGGTGCCCCAGCTCCATGTGTATTGGGGTGGGGTGCCCCAGTTTGGTTTGGATTGGAGTAGAGATGCTCCAGCTTGATAGGGGTTAGGGCTCGAGTGCCCCAGCTTGTGATGATCCTCCCCCAGCTGCACTCAGCATTGCACGGTGGAGCTGGGGAAGGGGGAGTGACTTCTCAAATCTCGGAGTCTAGAATCCAGCCCGTTCCGGCAAACGCAAGCCCGGGAAAAGGGGGGAAGGGGAGTGTTGGGGCCCCAAAAAAAGCCTCAATTTTGCCGCTGCAGAGCGGCTGGGAGGAGGGCACGTGGGGGAGGCTCTGTCCACGTGCCGGGGACCGAGCCGAGCTCCCTCCCTCCCCCCCTCTCCCGTCCCGTCCCGTCCCGCCCCGCGCGGGGCGCGCCGCGATCCGCTCCGGGGGACGCCCGTGGGCTCCGCGCCGGGGCGTTCCCGCAGGAGCCGCGCGCGGTGGATGCCGAAGCCCTCTGCCCGCGGCCCCGTGCCCCCGGCCCGCGCTCTTACCCCGCGGCGCGGCGGAGGCAGCGCAGGCAGGAGAGCACGGTGCCGCCGCCGCGCAGCTCCGCGTAAAGGGCCGCGCACGCCCGCGCCTCGCGCTCGGCGCCCATCGCACCATAGAGTGCGCGCGCTCCCGCGCCTCGGCGGCGCCCCCTGGCGGCCGGAGCCCCGCTGCGGGGCCGGGCGGGACCAGCACCGCGGGCCGGAGCCCGTGGTGTCCCCGGCGGCGAGCGGCAGCCCGCGGGCAGCGGGGCGCGGCGGCTGTTCTCCAATGAAACAGAGCGAAATAGGGGTCTCACTCCCTGGCGCCTCATGGCATCAGAGGTTCGGTGCCTCACAGCCGTCCTGCTGGCCGTGGGTACCGTCCCTGTCTGCCAGCACCCCTGTTAGCTGTCTGATGTTGGGAGGCACTTCTTCCTGCAGGGTGGAATGGGCTTTGGAGACAGAAACTTGTATCATAACGCTTGGTGTTAACCATCAGGGAATCACAGAATCTTAAGAGTTGGAAGGGACCTCAAGAGATGGTCTAGTCCAACCCCCGTGCCACAGCAGGAACACCGAGAGTGTCATCAAATGCAAACAATTTTATATGCATTCTTTTTTTCCTTTGGCACAGGGCTGAACCATTTTAACAGGCATGATTTTAAGCTTCCTTTCCACTGAAACCACTCTACAATTCTATGATTTCTGTATTAAACATAGCTGTAACTCCTAACACATCCCACTGAACTCCCAGCAGCCATCAAGAAAGTGCTTCTTCCTGATTTTGAGCTTGTGTTTGCCCTGGGTTGTTTTGCACAGGGGCACTGGGGCAAGCAATGTGCATCAGCCACTGGGACAAATCAGTGGCACAG
Source organism: Colius striatus (assembly GCF_028858725.1). Taxonomy (NCBI): domain Eukaryota; kingdom Metazoa; phylum Chordata; class Aves; order Coliiformes; family Coliidae; genus Colius; species Colius striatus. The sequence continues at coordinate 7,398,571 of NC_084775.1, read as the reverse complement.
ACAGCCCAGGAGAGCATGGCTGGGATAGGTCTGGGTTTGTGCTGAGTGACTGGGAGGATGCTTGAGATGTGGCTGTCTGAGTGAGCACAGTGCTTGAGCATAGATAAACCCCAGCACAGAGTTCTCAGCAACATTTTCCAGCAGTCTCCATCTCTGTTCCGCTTTAGAAATCAACTCGGCAGCCCAAATCCAGTCACAGATCCAGGTTTGCCCTGACTGCTGCTGATATCAGCCACTGAAAGAGCCCTGGCCTTACACTAGGTAAGGCAATGCAGTGTGGGAGGATGGCAGTGTCCCTCAGGTCTATTCCTCCTCTCACTGAGCCCCACAGCCACCCAGCATGGGTGAGGGAGAGGTGGAAGCACTGCCAAAACAGAGCTCCCACAGGTGCAAGTGCACAGGCAGGAGCAAGGTGAGAGAGGCTGCTTTAAGGTCTATGAGGCTCCCATTTCCATTCCCTTGTGCTGCCTGAAGAAGGGAGGGGCAGGAGAGGGAGGGGGATTTTTGTCTGGTTTTACCATAGGCAGGATTTTCAAATGCTATAAATTCACTTTTGACAAGTGAACGGCTAAAGCAGATTAACCTTTTTGCTAATCCTCTATAATGGCTTTGGAATCTCCTTAACCAATAAGAAAATGATAAGAGCCTGTTTCTTTTCTTTTTATCTATATCTATATTGTCCTCCCTTGTCTGCATGGTTTTTTTCTTTCTTGTTTTATTTTCCTTTCCTTTTCTAATATGAAAGAGCCCAGCGATCATATCTCCTGGAGGCTCAGTAAACAGAACATCAATAATCCCTTTCCTTTATTCCTCTCTGGTAACAGGGTGCCTAGAAGTGTCTGCTGATTGGGATTTGATTACCAGCATCTATCAAAAGTCTCTTTGTAAGATCTGGGTCCTAAATCCCATAATTCTTTGATAAAAGAAGTATTACCAGTCCATTTTCTGAAGTGAAAGGTACAGGAGGAATGAAAGAAAGCAATCAGTGGAGATCCTAATAGGCTAAGTGCATGTGTAGTGGGAAGGCAGGGACGGGCAGGGGAGGCCAGGGAAAGGCGTCCTTTGTTAAGGATTGTGAAAGAGAATTAATCTGCTTCTGATGTATGATTATTGCAGCTGAGAGCAGAAAGGGTCGGATCCTGCACCTGCCTGTGGCATGTCCCAGCTTGCCTGCCCTACAGTCCCTCTGGCAGAGAGCAGAACCTGGCCCCACATCCATCTCCTGTGTCTGCATTGGGGTGTATGCAGGAAAGCTGGGAGCAGTTTATGATGGTGTCTGGCACAGGTGCTTCCTCAGTGCCTCTCTGGAGCACTGACACCCTGGCAGAGCAGCAGTTAACATGTCCAGACTGGGAAGCTATGAAGGTGCCTTCCTCTCAAACCTACAGCAAATCTGTAAAGATTCCTAGAGCATGGTTATAGTTTATGTTACACCATCGAACCAGCTGAAGGAAAGACAAAGATAGAATTAGGAAGAAATGTTAGGTTTTAAGTGAGATTTTATGTAGATTTGAGGGTCATAGGTGGAGTGGCAATGGGCCATCTCTTCCCAGCACTGAGACCAGCAGGGTGAGGAAGGGCAGGCAGAAAGCAGGGCCAATGAGAAAAGAATAGGGGCTCTGAGGAGTCTCTCCTGGAGACTGGCTCTCATTTTTATGCAGTGCTGGAGGGATTGCTGAGCTGTTCAGTGTGAAGTTACAAGGTGCCACGAGGAACTTTGATGTGCAGTGCTTTCACAGCACCCACTCCCGTGTCTCCTTGGTGTACCATGAGTGCAGTTGATACCTTTACTCTCCTCTGCAAAGAAACACCAAGTGAGAGAGCATTCCCCATGTGAGCTCCTGAAGCCTTGCCACTCACCTCGGCTTAAATTGCACTGAGGGCAAGAGAACTTGGGTTTAAACTTTCCTAAGCAACCTGAGCTCAACCACACCTGCTCTGTTTCAACCCCTGCTACTTGTTTCAGTTATAAACCCCAGATGTAAGATGTCATCTCTTCTCCTGTGGTTCACATCTGCCAGGCCCTGCTGTTTGCCCTCAGAAGGGTTGATGCAGACATCCTCTCCCATGCTGAGCCACCACTCTTGGCCATAGTCTCACCCCAGTTTCTCTTACTGGACAGAAGAAGCTGAGAACTGAACTGACAAAGCTCTGGGGAAGGCTGGCTGGCCCTGACTGCCATCCTGGCAGGTTTGGGATCACTGAACCACCCATTAGCTGTGGCACTGAGACCATGATCCTGTCCAAGCTGCTCCCTGCCTGACAGCCTGCACACGGAGGCAGTAGGCAGCCATCCTGCCCTTCCCTTCCTGACGTTGAGCAGGGGTACAGTTCAGCTGTAGAGGAGGTGGCTACATGCAACTCAGCTATGCCATAGAGCTGCTGTGAGCTGCCAGTAATCTAATTCATTAAGGGCTTTGAATCCTTAAAAAGAGTATGTTAGGTACATGCAAACCATCTGCATTGTCACTGTGATTAGGGCAATGGAGGTGGGGGAAAGGGAAAGGAGGGAAGATACAATTTCTTTGCTTTCAGCAGAAAATGAATCAATTTTCACAGAGTTCTGGCACAACCAAAGGCTGTGCTATCATTAAAAATGATTTTTTATTAAGCTGAACTCTGTTTTCTCTCATATTGTATGATATGACAGTTCTCTTTGATGGGAAAGCTTTCATTTGGCCAGAGAAAGGGATAATTTGCTTCTTTTAAGGAGTTAATCCTCTGGACCATTTCTGGGCTGGTAACAGCTATCCTCCCCCTTCCTTGGATGGGAGGCTGCAGCACAATGGAGATCATAACCACCTCAAATCTACGCCCGAGATGGAGAAATCAGATTTCCTTCTCCAGTCATTTTTGTGGGATTAGCTAAATCTTAGATCCACACTAACCCTTCACAAAGCTGCCAAGATTAGTTAGAATTTATTTTATTCACAGGGGGGTTTATGGCTTTCTTTCCAAAGGGATTATATCTCTCTCTATATATATATATATTTGGAGTGGCTTCAGTCATAAAGCAGGTAGGTTAGGGGGAGAAAAGGTGCATGTGTATAAAATCAAAACTTGGCTGTGAGAATGACAGTCACTTGAAATGCCAAGACAAAGCAGCGATTCTGGATGGCTGCACCAGTCCAGTTTAAAAGCTATATAAGCTGTCTTTTTCCTTGTGAGACCCCACTCCAGAATTAGCACACAGACAGCAAACCCCACTCAGGCCAAGCTGCCCACTCCTGCAGCCGCTGCTGCCAGCAGAGGATGTCTTTGGAGCCAGCATCAGACGTTAATGCTGGCAAGAGAGGCCTCAAGAAGCCGTGTTCGTTCAGCATTGAGGACATCCTCTCCAGCCCGGCAGAGAAGAGCCCCCAGGTCCTGGTCCCTCTGTGCCTCCAGAGCATCTTGGGCAGCGCACCCAAGGGGTTATGTGAGCTGGAGACCATCCCAGCCAGCTCCCTGCAGGAGGAGGAGGAGGAGGAAGAAGAGCTGGAAGGGACAGGCTGCAACTGCTGCTGCTGTTCTCACACGAGTGCCCGTTCCCTGCAGGACTCGATGAGCTGGCTGGGTGAGTGTTTGCATTATTTCACAGTGTAGGGTTCATGGAAGGGCTGGTGATAGCACTGGAGGGAGGGGGGAATCTCCACATCTGCCCTGCTACCACAGTGGTTTCAGATCCCAGCTCCAGGGAGCTGAGCTCCATTCTCAGCATGGCTCCCGGGAGCAGGCATGTCTATCTGCAATGCCAACAGGGTTTTGAAAGCAGTAGGTGCTAGTTATTACTGGATATTCCTGGTTTAGTGTAAAACACATGAGAGGATGGTGCTTCTAGGAGGGGTAAGTTTTCTGTGGAGTGTAGGGCCCCACAGTTATGCCGCCCATGTGTGGAGCTGTGTCTGTGCTTCCTGACAACACCTGGGGAAACTCACTTGTCTGTCAAAGAAAAGAGGTGTTGGCTGCACCTAGGGAGGAAAAGGAGAAGAAAAATAAGAGGAAAAATGTGGCAAACCCTTAAAAGTGCAGTTCAGGAACATCCTGAAAGCTCAGAAATCCTTCATCTCAGGATTGAAGCAAAGCTCCTCACTAGGGTGTGAGTTTCCAGCTCTTTTGTGTAAACAAGGAAAACCCAACCAGTGATCTCCACCTGCACACTTCTCCCAAAGTGGTGCCCTAAGCCCTTTCCTCGCTTGCATGGTGATCACAGCTGATCACCCTCACCAACTGGCTGGCTACCTCCTTCTGCACAACGTGTGCCTGAACTGCCTTGAGCAAGGATGGGTGTTTCAGCCACCACTCCTAACACTGCTGCTGTACCTCTCCCCTCGCAGATGTCCAGCTCCCCTGGCCCATGCGGCTTTTCCACTCGGCAGTCAGGGTCTGTAAGGGTCCACAGGGGAACATGAGCGAGGTACAGACCTTCCACCAGATCCAGCGCCGGACGCGCCGGCATCGCACCATATTCACTGAAGACCAGCTGCAGGCCCTGGAGACGCTTTTCCATCAGAACCAGTACCCAGACGTCATCACCCGGGAGCACCTGGCAAACCGCATTCACCTCAAGGAGGAGAGGGTGGAGGTGAGACTGTGTGTGCTGCTGTTTGCAGCACAGGAGCACAGACCAGGGCATTGCGTGGTCTGCTTCAGGAGCTGCAGACACAGGGCCTCACTTTAAAAATCATTATTGGGTACTGGACAGAGCACAGGTTAGGTTTGGGAAGCAATGGGGGAATATAAAACAGCTCTGCTGGATTTGTTCTGGTACCTCATCCCATAAACTCACACATCCCCTTTCTCCTAGAATCACCTGTGCACACACACAGACACGCCCAGTTCTGCTCATCCCCTGCACCCAGGTGTACATTTGTTATTTATGTGATCTGTGTGACTTCTGAGTTTGCCACGGAGGGTCCCGTTTCCCTTGTGCCCCATGTTTGAATAGGATTGCAGGGGAGGGACCCCTTCCATTTTATATCAAAACTTCTATATTGAGAAGTATACTATAGTATCCTAAAACATAGGCTATACAGTCCAGGAGTTTAACTGCCTGCCCTGCTCTGAGTAAACACATGAAATGAAAAAGTCCTTTCCTTGGTTTGCACTTTCTAGGTTTGGTTTAAAAATCGTCGGGCCAAGTGGCGGCATCAGAAGAGAGCGTCTGCTTCAGCACTGATCCTTCAGCGCACTCAGCAGCCCCCTGAGGACAGCTGTTAGTGCTCACAAGCTGCATCTCAGCACATGGATGCCCAGAGGATCCATTTCCCACAGCTGACAGGTTTGGGGGTGGGGGAAGGGGGTAACCTGAGGAGGATTAGCAAAGCAAAAGAGAATCTCTGTGATTCCCAGAGGAGGGCAGGTAAAAGCAAACATGGCACTTTCACATCCCAGTTTCTGTTCCAAACCTAGTTCACATGGCAAATAACTCATCAGGCGTGACCCTCAGATGCTTCAGCAGATACCACTGACAGAAGCCCATGCAGAGCTGCACCAGTGCCAAATGTGTGTGTGCTTCAAGAGAAGGGGAGACTCCTCTTCTTGTCTTTGCTCTGTGCAAGTAGTATTTGTGCTTGTTTTACTACTGTAGATTTGCAAAACATCCTGCAAATTAATGTTTCCTATTTACAGCACCTTGATGGCATCTAGAGTTACTTTTTGAGTTGAGCTTACTGAGCAGGTGATTTGTTCCTTAACAAGAAACACTGTACTTTCCCTATAGCCCATGGGAAAGGTAAAGAGTGCCTCTGTTGTAGGGAGAGGAGCTGATGCAGTGAGCATTCAGCTCACCTCCACAGCCAGCCCATGCTGGTTCCCTGTCAGCACAAGCAGTGTCCATGTCCCTGGCAGGGACAAAGAGAAACCACATCCTGCAAAGCAGGGAGTCAAATCAAACTGTCCCGTCACCTCTGTACGTGTAGGACCCTGGCCATGCCTGCTGCTGGGTCTTCACTCGCTTCACCCATGCTTGCTTCAGCTTCAGCTAGCTTAAAACATCCAACATATAGATGTCAACTATCTTGAGACATCCAGGATGTAGATGTAGACTCGGATTAAAGGCTACTGTGAAATGAGTTCTATCAATAAACTGATAAAGCACAGACTCTGGACTGAAGAAACGTCAAGACAATGACCACCAGAAGGTCCTGCGGACCCCCAAAGACCCTCTTTGTGCTTAGGAGCACACGCCCAAATGGGATGGCCCCTATGTGAGTAAATTCTGTGGAAATCATGAACACACACGCTGTGAGCAAGGTAACGCGTGTGTCGGTAACAGCGATGTGTAACGGCGATGCACAACGAGCTCTGTGCACGCAGCGCAGCCGTGCACAACGCTGCTTTCTCACACTCCGCACGGGCTCCTCGGGAGCTCTCCCGGAGCGGCTGCCACGGGCTCAGCGGTACCCGAGCGGAGCCCTGCGGGCAGCCCCGGGGCAGAGCCCCAACGCGTGACCGCAGATGCCAAATGCCTCGGCTGCGCCCCCGCCAGCACGGCAGGGCCGGGCTGCGGCCCCGCGGCTGCCCCCAGGCTGGCTCCCGGCTCCCGGCCGGCTCCCGGCCGACCCCGGGCCGTGGGGCCGCCGCCGCGCCGCTGCCCCGGAGCGGGGCCGGCCGTGTCCTCCCGCCGACAGGGGGCGCGCTCGGCGAGCGGCTCCTGGGCGGGGCGCCGCCTGACGGAAGTGACGTGTCCCGTGGCGCGGCGGCGTGACGTCACAGGGCGTCGCGTACGCGACGGCGGCTGAGGGGAGTGAGGGCGGCCGCCGCCTGCCCGCGTCCCGCCGCCATGGAGGCGCCCGTTGCTCCCGCGGCCTCCGCCGCGCCCGTCCCCGCTCCTGCTGCCCCCGCCGCTCCCGTCCCCGCTCCTGCTGCCCCCGCCGCTCCCGTCCCCGCTCCTGCTGCCCCCGCCGCTCCCGTCCCCGCTCCTGCTGCCCCCGCCGCTCCCGTCCCCGCCGCCCCCTCCCCCGCCGTGGCGATGGGGAAGGAGATGACCCCGCCGGCGCAGAAGCACGCGAAGAATATCCTGGATGAGGAGGCGTACATCGAGGTAGGCCCATGGGCCCGGCCGCGGGCAGCGGGGGCAGAGCCCGGCGCGGCAGGCTCCGCTGTCCTGACGCCTGGGCTGAGCGGCTCCGCGTCGGGTGGGGTCAGGCCGGGCCGGGGGCCCCGAGGGAGCGCCGGGGCCGGGCCGAGGGCCCCGAGGGAGCACTGGGGCCGGCCCTTGGGCGCTGCAGCTCCTGCGGACGCAGCCATTGGCGTCCCCTTGGAGCGTGGGCCCCAAGCCGAGCCGGCACTCGGAGGTGGCCCAGTGCAGCCTGGCAGTTGTCTCTCTGTTTGTAGAGCTTGGAGAAAATCATCCAGCGAGACTTCTTTCCTGATGTGGAGAAGCTACGAGCGCAGAAGCAATATCTGGAGGCTGAAGAAAATGGTGACTTGGAGAAAATGAGGCAAATTGCTATCAAGTTTGGCTCCTCATTGAGCAAATCATCGAGGGACACACCTGCACCCTGTAAGAACCAGCCCAGTGGGGGGCAGGGTTTTATATCTAATATTACTGCCCTGGTTTATTTAACATTGTACAGGCAGTGCTTATGTTAAACATTCAAGATAGACACTGTGTGGTAATCAGTACACCAGATTGGTCAGTGGCCAATGCCTGGTGACTGGTGCTGACTTTCTCTTTGATAATGTCTCTTAGTTTCTTCTGAAGGGAGTAGTTTTGGGAGAAACAGCTGTTGAATAACCCTTCCTCTTAGGCATCTTTTGCCAAGTTCCTGGCTTCCTTGTGATAAAGTGCATGTGTCATCAAGTGGTTTCCCTTCTTCCCCTGTTGTAGGTACTGGCCCTGGCCCAGGTTAAGATTGTTATGGTGCTGCTGTTACATGCTGGACTGTGACTCTCCTGTGAATTTTTTACAGCAGGAGAAAAATAAATGTCTTGAATGAGAGCAAAGTCTTGTTTAGGGATCAGGACAGAGTTGAATAGTTTTGAGTCTCTTCACAACTTTTTAATTAAAAACTGTTCTTCTCTAGATGTGTTTTCTGTGACTTGTTTGGCAGGTCACTCTTGCTGTGGTGGAAGATGTCACAGCAAGTATCCTGTTCTTTGCTCTAGTACCCATGTGAACACCTTTTTTTCTGTCACAGATGTTACTCCAGCAACGTTTGAAACCCCAGAAGTGCATCCAGGTGGCCTTCCAGTGGGGCAGAAATCCAAAGCTGGCATCAAAGCTGCAGAGGAAGGTAGGATAATGATGTTTCTCTAGATTATATTGTTTTGCTTTCTTCAGCAAAAGGAAAATACCTGTTTGCTCTGCCTCCTGTAAGGGAGTTGTATATTTAGCAGATGTTTAAGTAGTTTCCTTTAACTTTCTAGTAGGTGAAAATGGCCGCTCTGAAGCTGAACCTGAGAAAATGTTTTACATCATATGTGAGAATTCTCAATTATGAGTTTATAACTGTGTAAATTCTTAACTTAGTTGTCTCTTTGATGGCAACACATCTTTCCTATGTCACCTGGAGTTCTGTAAGGAAGCAAAGAATGTAGGGGCAAAGCTGTTCATACAGTATATCTAAAATGTCTGCTAGCAGCTGGCCAGTTGTGCATTTTCCCTTCAACACAAACATCTATAAATGCTACAAAATGTTTCATGTGCAAGTTGGTTATAGGTCTCTCAAAGATGAATTCATTACTGTACCACTCTTTGTGTGTATATATATATATATTTGCCAACTTTCATATCCATTGTTAATGGGTCTGTAGAAGGCCTGCTGTCAGGAGGGATTAAGAGTTATTTATAGCCTGCTCAGAGGAAGGGAGCTATTAACCTGTACTCAGACTTCTTCCTCTCTCATGTTAGGAGAAGCAGAAAAAGATGCACTTCCCAGTCTGGACAGCTTCTTGGCAAAACACACAAGTGAAGATAATGCTTCATTTGAGCAGATCATGGAAGTGGCCAAAGAAAAGGAGAAAGTCAAGCATGCTTGGCTCTACAATGCAGAAGAGGAGTATGCCCAGGTAGGGAAACAGCTCAGCTCTATCTCTGCCCTTTCGAAGTGACACAGCAGGGAAATACCGTTTCACTGTCTTTCTTTCTTGTCTGACTGAAGAGAATGTTATCTCACCTTCTGCTTTTGAATCTTGCTGTAAATATGGATGAGAAATCATTGGCTGTGAGCATGGGGCTATGGCATTAGACTATTGAATTACACATATTTTTGAGTAAGAATAGAAAGGTTTTGATTTTGAATAGTAGGTGCATGGGGTGATCACATATAAATCTGAGCTAAGCCCAAGTTTCCTGGGTCCTGTGATAGCTCACTGCTTCCTTATTCAGTCTTGGTTCTTCCCCGTCTGTAACACATGAGCAATTGGGACACAGTTGTTGGGGATGCATTGCTCTAAGTGCGAGTATTACTGTTCTTGGCAGTCTCTTCCATAAGCAGCAATACCAAGGAGAGCAGCTAGGAGCAGTTCCTGTTTCGTTGGCCTGTCAGCCGTTGATTATTTGTGGTTAGATTATTGATCTAGATTACATTCGATTGTTCTTTCTTATTTCTGTTGTCAGTAATAGACCATTCAGCTGCTGGAGTACTGTACCCAGTGGGACTGGCTGTGCTGCCTTCCCCAGCTGGCTTCTGGGAGCTGTTTTGGGTCTGCTGTTGGCAGTGAGCAGCTGACACTGTTGCCAGCTGTGTCAGTGACAGATGTCACTGCCTTTTAATGAGGTTTGTCACTGTCACAAGAGCATTTACTGCTCCTGCTGTTGTGAGTGTTTTGTTTGTCCCAGCTAATGTAAACCCTTGGTATCTCTTACAACAAAATTGCTCTCTGTGGCTCTTCATGTATCTTCTTTGCTCAAATGCTTCCATCCAGAATTAAAGGAGGCAGCAGGAGATGTAGTTTTAGGAGGCAGCAGGAGAACATTCCCAAAGCACAGAGGTTGTTTCAGGTCAAGGTGAAACTGCCAGAGCTGCTCTTGTGCTGATGTTGTGTGCCTTCTTGTCAGACAGCCCTCTGTTCAGACCTTCCATTTCCTTGCACAGCAGCCTGTTTGTGTAGGAGACACCTTCATTTCTCCTCCTTGAACCTATTCAGTGATTATACAGCTATTTAAATGTATGTGACTGGAACCTATTAAAGACAACATCAGTTGATGTCTTTTAATAGCTTCCAGCAGTAATGATCTAACTTAATGAGCATGACGATTTAAAAATGGACTAACTTACCAGTGGCTGACTGCATTCTTCTAGTTTCTTTTTGGTGTCAGTGATACTAGTGTGCTGGTAAGAGCATGCAGGTAGTCTTGTATCTAGGTCAAATGCTTCCATATCTGTACTGCCTATGGTTGAAAAGTCTCTTAAGTATTGAAAAAGTATCTATTCTTTTGTTACTGCTTGCCTCAGCTAATACAGTGTGCGGGACTCTAGGATGGTACAAATATTCTCCCATGGTTCCATGCCACCTGCCTTTCTGTGTCACTTGTTGCTCTTTCCCCAGCAATGAATGCTTCATTTGAATTTTGATTAGTAGATAGAGAAAAAACAGAAGACATTTGAACCATCACAAGTGTTGTCACAAGATGGAATAAACAAAGCCATAGTCTTCCTGAGAAGCTAATTCTTTACTTGTTGCTTGATTTTATACCAGAACTACATCCTGGCAACAGGATAGTTTATCAAATGCTACTTACCAGAGAGAGAGTGCTTGTGCCATGCCAGATGGAAGCGTGCTAGGGCAGGCAGCTGAGCTGTTAATTGAGCTTTCTGAGTTGTGTATGGCTGAGTAAAAGATTGCAAGAGTGTGTTTAGGACCTCGTTTTTTTTCTCCTTTTATTTATTTGTTTGTTTTTCCTTTTGTGCTTTCAGCGGCGAAATGAGAACCTGGCACTTCCTTCAGCAGAGCTGCAGGCTCTGGAGAGCGTCAAAGCTGGATTGGAGACATGGGAGTACACTGCTCGAAACACTCTCATGTATTATCCAACAGGTGAGGTGTGCAGGTTCAGCAGGAGAGATGTTGATTCTAAGTGATTTGACTCCAAACAATGCTTACAGCTTTTCTATAGATGGCTGAGCAGCTCTTGCTGGTAACACTGCACTTATTCTTCTGTGATTGGTTTTAAAAGTCTGATGTGGGGTTGGTTTTTATTTTTTTCCTCTCTTTGGATCTTGCTCCTTTACAAAGTTTATTATAGAAGCATTTGTCTTCAGGAGTCAGAGCTCTTTCCTGTTTGATCTATCTTATTTATGAGCACTGTCTTGTCATCTTTATTTGTTCTTTCCTTCTGCTGAAAGACAGATCCTTGGGCTTGTTGGGCTTTTGGTTGCTATAGAAAACTACATCATATTGTAACCACAGTTTTCTTTTTGGATACAATTGTACAATTGATAGATTTTGCAAACCAGTGAAGCAGAGAAAAGAAAACTTCGACTATTAAGAAAAAAATCTGATCTTAATGTATAGATTTCAAGTGTTAGAAGTCAGTGCAAGTTTTGGTTTAGGTTGCTGGAGATACACATTGGAGTTGCTGATGGATTCTGTGCTGTGTAGGAACATGTGGCAAGTGCTGTGTTGGTCAAGAGCTTTAGTATGTGCTGCCTAGTGTTACCTGAGCCCTTTCTTAAAAGCTATCTTGCTTTTCAAGGTGTACCTGATAAGGATGATGTGTTTAAGAAGCCCAGGGAAGTTGTCCATCGAAACACCCGTTTTGTGAAGGACCCTTTTAGCCAAGCTGTGAGCAAATCACAGCTCCAACAAGCTGCAGCCCTCAATGCTCAGGTTGGATAATTTTACTACTTCTGACTTGTTGCCCACAGGAGTTGTTCATCAACCAGTGGAGCAGTGTGTGTGCTAGATACAGCTGACTCGCACCTGTCTCCTCATCAGTAGCATTGTCTCTTCTTTTTTAGTACAAACAAGGCAAAGTGGGACCAGATGGGAAAGAACTGATACCCCAAGAGTCTCCAAAAGTGAATGGATATGGGTTTGTGGCTACCCCCTCTCCTGCCCCTGGTAAGAGGGTTTCCTGATTTTTTTCTGATGTAAGAGAGCTACTACTGCACTTATTTTGATGTTCTGTCTGTTCAACACTGGGGTATTGTTGTTGGCTTAGACAAGGAGATAGGCCTTCTATCTGTATGTTCTTATCAGCTGATGACTTTCCTGTGTACCCTGAATGCCAGCTCAGTACAATGCTTAAATTCTAGTCCAAGACACTGGTAAGAGAAGTCATGCAGTACCCAAGATTCCTGAGCAAGCTGCCTTGCCATTTGTAGGGAAGACGATGAATCTTCCTAGGGACCTTAGGTGCTGTGACTGCTTGTTCTATCCCTGGCTGGTGATTCTCGAAAGCTTAAGGATGTAGATTCAAACATTTCACAAATGTTAACCTTCCAGCAAGTCCATATACTCATTTTTCAAAACAAGGAGCATTCATGTCGCTGTGTCCAGTAGTTTGTTGAGTGATGGTTCAACCTGGCTCATAGGGATGTGACGTGTCTCACTTCTTTCACAGTCTAACCTACCGGTTTCCTCCAAGTCAACTGCTTTCTAGGTTCTTCCTTTGTCTGAAGACACTTGTGTGTTATAGATTCCTTTTTTTCAGGTCTGTTAGCTGCAGGATACCTTTAGTTAGAACTGGTTATTTTTCTTCAAGTTGAAATGTGATGTCTGAATTCTAATCTGTTCCTCACCAGTCATTACATTTTCCTGTCTTTTGTCATTATGCTGAAAGGTGAATGTACTCAGACTTTTTCTTCAGAAAGCCAGTAGGTGACATTTGGAGAGCACCTCCTTTCTCCATTGTAAATGCCTTTTCCAAACTCTGGATGGCAGGGTATTGTAGCCAGCGATGTAATTGGGCTCTTAGCATCTATTCTGCTCTTGTAGCTGTTGGACAAGGTGCAGTCCCTGTTTGGCACAGGCTAGCCTCAAGATTAGTTGAGGGTATGTTTGGCTGGTACATCCTCTGCCCATCTCCCTGCTTTTAAATAGTTGCTGGCGTTGAAGGAGTTTTCATACAATAGCAGAGGAGAAGACTAGTGCCATAGTGGAAAAAATGGAAGTGTCAACTAAGCAAAAGCTTATCAAATGGAAAAATAAGGACAATGCTTGGGTGTTGTAACCTAGAGGGTGACACAGCCACAGGCGATCCTGTGAGTTTAAGATGGTGCCGTTTGAATGGGAAGCATGTGTTACTGTTCAACATGGTGTGGAATTTCCTCTGCTGTGCAGGGACTCCTTTATGCATTGATGAATTTGCTGCCTTTCATCATTTTCTTCTCAAATGCCTTGCATGAGAATGACTTTTACAATGTGTTTTTAGGTGTGAATGAGTCTCCTTTTATGACGTGGGGTGAAATTGAAAGCACCCCTTTGCGTCTGGAAGGGTCAGAAACACCGTATGTGGACAGAACGCCTGGACCAGCCTTCAAGGTATTTCACATCAGTTGTTAGTATGACATTCTTTTGGTGGGGGAAGAAATAAGAAGGGAAACGCAAGTGAATAACTAGTAGATTAGAATTGTCGTGGGAGTGTGACACATCTCTGACTGGTCCTAGTCCTTGAGACTAATAATCTCGGTTCTGCTTGGAGGGTGGAGGTGGACGTGAGGTGGAACACACACTGCTGGCAGGAGAGTGAGACTCAATATTTGATGAAAGGCCCAGATAGAAGGACTTTCAGAGGAAAATGAAGAGGTGTCTGGTTTTTAATGTATGAATGAGTGTGATTTCTAGGATGTGTCTTGATCATCTGTCTGTCGCAGCTTGAAACAAGTCTATCACCAGATAGTGGAAAAGGTGCTTTGGCTTTGCTAATGGTAAAATGTATCACCCTGCATGTCACCTGTCTCCTGCTGGTGAGCTGTCTGAGACTTAACTTTAGGAAGGGTATAATTTGCTTTATGTGCCTCTGTTTTGTCAGACTCTGAGGCCCTTGACTGGTTCTTCTGCTGTTTAGTAATGTTTGTGTTTGCCTGAAATCTGGCTGCAGGCCAGAATAGGCAAGACACAGGTGACATTGTTTATCTAGGAGAAACAGCAGAAGGAAATGCCAGAGGTAATGGCTACTTCCTTGACTGAACTGGTTTTACTATTTTTGTTACTTGCTAAGGCAGGCTGAAGGTCTCTCTGTATGTTCTCTGGCTTTTATATAGCAGCAGAGAAGTGTGGGCTGACCCTACTTGTACCCTGCAGTGACTTGTGTCACTTGTACGAGTGCTTTGGTGAGTGAACTGTGCGATGCATTTATAGATCCTGGAGCCTGGGCGCCGGGAGAGGTTGGGACTCAAGATGGCCAATGAAGTAGCAGCTAAAAACCGAGCAAAGAAGCAGGAAGCGCTTCGAAAGGTGACAGAAAACTTGGCCAGGTGAGACTTCTGTTGTGACAGTAAAACTGGGAATGAGTGCTTCCTCATGAGATTTAAATCAACACATGTAGGAAGAGAGGAATGATCAAAGAACTGGAAGAAGGAAGAGGTACAGGCAAACTAGAGGTCATTAGAAATTAAAAAACTGAACTCGTGAGGGAAGGTGGCTGGTGACTGTCTCTGGTTCTCCCTCTTGTCAGCATTGCTGTTCGACCCTACAGCCACCCAAAACTGCATCTGGAGCAGTGTCTGGCCTCCTTGCAAAGAAGGCTTGCTTGGCTGGGTCACAGGAGGGACGACACAGCCTCAAAGGAACAGGCATGTGGTACTGCTCAGGTTTAGGAGCGACACAGAAGGTTCCTCTGTTACTTGTCTCTCTGGAGAGGCAGGCTGCATTAACCTTTTGCAGTCAGTGGGTCTGGTCTGGGGGGAGAGTGGACACCGAGCTCACTTGTGGAAGCACTGATGCTTTTCCTGATAAATGGCAGATTTTTACTGTAAAATTCTTTAAAACTGTTTCTTCTATTCCAGCCTCACTCCAAAAGGACTAAGCCCAGCAATGTCACCGGCTTTGCAAAGACTAGTTAACAGGACTGCAAGTAAATACACTGATAAAGCCCTGCGAGCCAGCTATACTCCTTCCCCAGCCCACACAGGAACCCCTGGTTACAAGACCCCAGCAGGTGGGCCTCACACACCCACAAACACCCCACAGTCTGGGACAGTATCTCAAACACCAGTGTCTCAGGATACGACATCGATCACAGACAATTTACTGCAGCTTCCTAAAAGAAGGAAAGTATCTATCTGATTTCTTCTGAATATTCCAGTTACCAGCAAGAACTGGCTCTGCTCAGCTGTCTGCAAACTGGATGTTGTGAGCTATCAGTAGGAAGGGGTGTGTAGATACAGCTGCCACAATGGCAACCAGCAGCTCCAAGATTTGGGACCAGCACTACTCTAGACAAAATAGATAAATAGCCTGTGATGTGCTTTTTGGAAGCAATGTTTCCTGCTGTGGTATAACTTCTCTTCAGACTGCATAGGTGAGATGCACAGAGCTGCTGTAGCAAAAGGAGGCTTCCTGCAGTGGCAGAGATGATTGTGGACTCTTGGAAAATGTGGATAACCTTTTTAAATAGATTTCTCTTTTTAAGATGACCATGCACTGAAATGTTTCTGTACAAATGTGTCTATTTATAAAATGTGGTAGGCCCTCCTAAAAGGTTGAACTGGACTCTCTTTCCGTTTGTCAAGCTGCCTTGGTTTTGTACTTCTAAGAAGAGAGGATACAGTCATGCATATATTGAGATACAACCTAGAATGAGAGGGCTTCTCTTTGATTTGGGTTTAAAGTGATGCTCTTGAATGTACAGTGAGCTGGTTGAAAGAGTTGCTGTGTTATGAAAACAGTGTGCATACAGTTTCAGACATCAGTTCACACTTTCTAATAACCTGCCTTTTTATTTGCTTAATTCAAAGCCTGAAAAACCCAGGCACAAAAGCCTGAAAAACCCAGGCACGAAGGCCTGAAACCCAGGCACAAAAGCCTGAAAAACCCAGGCACGAAGCCTACTTCATGCGGCGATCAACCCAGGGTCCGATTCTCAGCTGGGTGGGAAGAAATCAGTCCTACTCAATGTGAGTGATAGCAGAAATCTTCTTCTTTATTGAGAGCAGGCTCTAACTTATATCCAGCAGCTTCAAAGCTAGCTCAGCAACAGCAGCTAATAGATTACATTCTTATGTTCATCCTACTTGCGGTTTCTGCGATAAGCAAGCTCCCTCACATTTTCCCATCTTGTTTTTCCCCCGTAGTTGTTTTCCACCTTGAGCTGTTAGCTCGTTAGCTGAAAACAGCCCGACCTTGAGGGAGCAGAAAGCGGCCTGCTGTCTGCACTGACTACGTGACAGCAACTGCTTTAACCATGGCTCTGACTCTGGCCTTGATTGTGCATTAAATTCATATAACTAGAACTCAGATTGCCTTGCCCCGTCGGGCCTAACATTATACCCTGGGGTCCATGTCCATTCTACCTTAACCACACCTCAACACATCATCCCTTTGGAGGAAAGCTGGGCCATGAGGAGCAAGGCCATTGTCTGCCAGAAGCCAGCCTGCACAGGGCTTGAAAGGTCATCTGAGGCACACAAAAAGACAACAGACAAAACTTCATCTCATATGGGACTTTGGGTTGTGGAGTCTCCTTCTGGGAAGTCTTCAAAACCCACCTGGATGTGTTCCCGTGTTACCTGATCTAAGAGGACCTGCTTTAGCAGGGGGTTGTACTAGATGATCTCTAAAGGTCCCTTTCAGCCCCCACCATTCTATGATTCTATGATTTTAGGGAAGGAAAGAGCAAACAAAAACCGTCAACTACTTCCATCCTCTTAGCAAAGCCCATTACAAAACTAATTGTATGAAGAAGGCAGAGCACAGTCAATGTCTCTCAGTAACTTGATGTCAAGTTTTCCCCTAGATGATGTCATCCAGTAGAACTGAAAGGTCCTTCCAAGCAGTCAGTGCAGGGGAGGCTGCCTGTGACATCACAGTGGCCAGTGCTGGGGTGCTCACCTGCACCAGCACCCAGGCAGTCAGTAGTGCAGGGGCGTTAACATCTGCCACAACATGCAGCACACACCATCTCCAACCAAGGCAGCTGCCCACAGCTCTGCCTCCAGGGATGATGCTGCTGTGCTTGCAAAGAAAGGCTACAGACTGAAGAAGACGCTAGGAGAAGGCTCTTATGGCAAAGTGAAATCCGCTTACTCGGAGCGGCTGAAACGTGATGTGGCTGTCAAGATAATCGACAAGAAAAAACTGACTCAGGACAACCTTGAAAGATTTCTCCCCAGGGAAGTAGAGGCCTTGAAATGTCTGCACCACCCCTCAATCATCGAAGTCTTTGATATTTTTGAGACATCGGGTGGGAAAGTGTATATTGTGATGGAGCTGGGGGAAAAGGGAGACCTGCTGGACTACATCCAGACCACAGGAGCTATGGAAGAGGACACGGCTTGCAGCAAGTTCCAGCAGTTGGCATCTGCCATCAAGTACTGCCATGACTTGGACCTTGCTCACAGGGATCTCAAATGCGAGAACATCCTTCTTGATGCAGGTTTCAACATTAAGCTGTCAGACTTTGGCTACTCCAAATTCTTGTCCCGGGACGCAAACAGAAGGATCATTCTCAGCAAAACCTTCTGTGGGTCTTCTGCGTACGCAGCCCCTGAGGTGCTGGAGGGCATTCCCTATGACCCCAGGATTTCTGACATGTGGAGTCTGGGTGTCATCTTGTATTCAATGCTCTTTGCTTTAATGCCATTTGATGATTCCAATATCAAGGAAATGGTTCGTGCTCAGAAACGACACAAGATTCACTTCTCCAAGTCAAAACATTTGACTAAGGAGAGCAAGAACCTCATTTACCGCCTGCTCCACCCCAGTGTGTCTCACAGGTTGGGCATAGATGAAGTTTTAGAACACCCATGGTTGCAGGCTCCAAAATCCACGATCCCTTCACCTTTGCCAGAGGCAGAAGAGGGGGAGTGTTCCCAAAGCCTTGCTAAAAGAAAGCCTGAGCACAAGCAGCAAGCCAAACCCCATTCTGCAGAAGAGGGTGAGTGTTCCCAAAGCCTCGGTAAAAGAAGGCCTGAGCACAAGCAGCAAGCTAAACCCCATTCTGCAGAAGAGGAAGGACAGAAGGAATTGGGACCCTCTTAAGGATGGCTGGTTTTAGCAATATTCCTGAGTTAGTCTAACCTGTGAACTCTGGTGGTTCTCAGCTTCAGCTTCCCTGGGTCTTCATCAATATTTCTCATCTTTTGCTTTACAAAATATAGCAACGGTAGACACAGCACATCTGCTGAGGTGAATAAACAGCTTAACACTGTTATTCTCAAAAGACCTGTCTCTGACATGGTTTGTGGGGATAAGTTACTGTCAGAACATATTGGTAAGTGGTTTCAGGCTTCGTGCCTGGGTTTCAGGCCTTCGTGCCTGGGTTTTTCAGGCTTCGTGCCTGGGTTTCAGGCCTTCATGCCTGGGTTTTTCAGGCTTTGTGCCTGGGTTTCAGGCCTTCGTGCCTGGGTTTCAGGCCTTCGTGCCTGGGTTTCAGGCCTTCGTGCCTGGGTTTTTCAGGCTTTGTGCCTGGGTTTCAGGCCTTTGTGCCTGGGTTTCAGGCCTCGTGCCTGGGTTTCAGGCATCGTGCCTGGGTTTCAGGCCTTCGTGCCTGGGTTTCAGGCCTTCGTGCCTGGGTTTCAGGCCTTCGTGCCTGGGTTTTCAGGCTTTGTGCCTGGGTTTCAGGCTTTGAGCCTGGGTTTTAGGCTTTGTGCCTGGGTTTTCAGGCTTCGTGCCTGGGTTTCAGTCTTTGTGCCTGGGTTTTCAGGCTTCGTGCCTGGGTTTCAGGCTTTGTGCCTGGGTTTCAGGCCTTCGTGCCTGGGTTTTTCAGGCTTCGTGCCTGGGTTTCAGGCCTTCGTGCCTGGGTTTCAGGCCTTTGTGCCTGGGTTTTTCAGGCTTCGTGCCTGGGTTTTTCAGGCTTCGTGCCTGGGTTTCAGGCTTTGTGCCTGGGTTTCAGGCTTTGAGCCTGGGTTTTTCAGGCCAAGAGCCGAAAACTTCGCGGCAAATGGCGCCCGAACAGGGACCTCACTGGGTGTTACCGGGTAAAGAGCCTGCCTGCGGGGAGCTGAGACTTGAAAATCCGGAGGCAGAGGCAGTTGTCGGAGGAAGCCTGCCGGATCCCAAGCAGAGGTTGCTGTACCCGGGGGAGTGACTACAGGTTGCGGTGAGACGAGGATCCGACAACATGGAAAAGGAGGTAGCACTCACTTTTACATCGCTTTTTAGAAAAGCGGGGGGTGGACTTAAAACTGACCGATTTGTCTGGTCTACTTGTACATAGTAATTGTAACGGCTTTTTTAAGGACTCTGAGAAATATTTTGATGAGGAGGAGTGGAGAGCATATGGGACTTGTCTTTGGGACTTGGTTATAGACGAAGATAAGACTGCTCAGAAACTGATGAAACCATGGAGAGAAGTAATTACCTGTTTAAAAAAGTATAAGTTGGAAAAGGATTTGGCCGCTGCTGTAACTCAGCAACTTGATATGCCCGAGACTGTAGCCGAGCCAACAGCTGGACTGTTTGGTATCGGGACTAATTATATCTCACCTCCGTTTTCTGGTGAGTGGCGAGAAATTGGAAACCTTCTCTGGGAAGCCACTATTAGTGGTGATAAGGACAATAGTAAGATCAGTAAAAATTTAGGTCTCGTTTGGAGAGACGTGATAAATACTTTAAAAGAAATGCAAGCAGAACAGCGTGTGGCCATGCCTGCAGCCCAGGCGTTGACCGTTGCACCGAGGCTGAAGGAGACAGACAAGGGAACGGACAGGTTCCTGCAGGAAGTATTAAAGAAACTGGAGCGACAAGAGACCATGGAAACACAGCCTGTCGCCACTGAAAGCCAGCCCGGTGCCGCCCGGCGCTGAGCGGGGCGTGCTGAGGAAAAAAAAAAAAGAAAAAAAAAAAAAAAAAAGAGTTCTTCTCTACACAAGAGTTTTACAAAGTCAGAGGCGAAGGTGCTTCGGAGCAGAGCCCCCGCGGGAGAGCTGCTTCCCATTCAGAGCCAGCCCGCCGAGTTACCCCTGGGACGACTTGCAGGGGAATGCCGAGCGGGCGGAGTCGGGCGGGGGTGCAGCGCAGGACGATCAGGGGAGTGGGGGAGCGCGACCCCGTGTTGGACTGGGCACCATCGGGCATGCGAGGGGAGACAAAGAAAACACAGGAGAGACTAATACCGACTGCGCCGCCGGCGCCGGGGACGGCACGGAGTGAGCCAGACCCCCCTGCCCCTTCCATCCGCAGCCGCCGCCGCGCAGCCGCTTCCCGCGCCCGGTCAGTGTCTCCGGAGCCCCCCCCCACACACCGCTCCGACACCGCCGGCCCCGGCCCTCACGGACCGCTGGGCTCGTCCTTTCCATCCTCAATCCCTTGCCTCAAAGACTGTAAAAACTGTTGGTCGTGATGTTATGCATTTTGCTGTAAATGTGATGATGAATATTGGTTTTCTTACAGTGGAAACTTTCTAAGGTGTTTTAGGCGTCAGGAACAGAACATTTTCACATTGAGAAGCTAAAAGGTGGTTTGTGTTTTAGACTCATTGGTGAAGGATTTTTTTTTTATCAGAAGTAAAAAAAAAAAAAAAGGATTTTGTCATACTGTTGATGCTTCAAATGATTGTGGTAAATGGTTTTAGGCAATTTCAACAACCCAAGCAAAACATGTGGGTTACACTGGCCAAAGCAATCAAGCAGTCTACAATATGTTTATCAATAGCCAACCTGTAGTCACTCCCCTGGGTACAGCAACCTCTGCTTGAGATCCGGCAGGCTTCCTCCGACGACTGCCTCTGCCTCCGGATTTTCAAGTCTCAGCTCCCCGCAGGCAGGCTCTTTACCCGGTAACACCCAGTGAGGTCCCTGTTCGGGTGCCATTTGCCGCGAAGTTTTCGGCTCTTGGCCTGAAAAACCCAGGCTCAAAGCCTGAAACCCAGGCACAAAGCCTGAAACCCAGGCACGAAGGCCTGAAACCCAGGCACGAAGCCTGAAACCCAGGCACAAAGGCCTGAAACCCAGGCACGAAGGCCTGAAACCCAGGCACGAAGGCCTGAAACCCAGGCACAAAAGCCTGAAAAACCCAGGCACGAAGCCTACTTCATGCGGCGATCAACCCAGGGTCCGATTCTCAGCTGGGTGGGAAGAAATCAGTCCTACTCAATGTGAGTGATAGCAGAAATCTTCTTTATTGAGAGCAGGCTCTAACTTATATCCAGCAGCTTCAAAGCTAGCTCAGCAACAGCAGCTAATAGATTACATTCTTGTGTTCATCCTACTTGCAGTTTCTGCGATAAGCAAGCTCCCTCACATTTTCCCATCTTGTTTTTCCCCCGTAGTTGTTTTCCACCTTGAGCTGTTAGCTCGTTAGCTGAAAACAGCCTGACCTTGAGGGAGCAGAAAGCGGCCTGCTGTCTGCACTGACTACGTGACAGCAACTGCTTTAACCATGGCTCTGACTCTGGCCTTGATTGTGCATTAAATTCATATAACTAGAACTCAGATTGCCTTGCCCCGTCGGGCCTAACATTATACCCTGGGGTCCATGTCCATTCTACCTTAACCACTCCTCAACACATCATCCCTTTGGAGGAAAGCTGGGCCATGAGGAGCAAGGCCATTGTCTGCCAGAAGCCAGCCTGCACAGGGCTTGAAAGGTCATCTGAGGCACACAAAAAGACAACAGACAAAACTTCATCTCATATGGGACTTTGGGTTGTGGAGTCTCCTTCTGGGAAGTCTTCAAAACCCACCTGGATGTGTTCCCGTGTTACCTGATCTAAGAGGACCTGCTTTAGCAGGGGGTTGTACTAGATGATCTCTAAAGGTCCCTTTCAGCCCCCACCATTCAATGATTCTATGATTTTAGGGAAGGAAAGAGCAAACAAAAACCGTCAACTACTTCCATCCTCTTAGCAAAGCCCATTACAAAACTAATTGTATGAAGAAGGCAGAGCACAGTCAATGTCTCTCAGTAACTTGATGTCAAGTTTTCCCCTAGATGATGTCATCCAGTAGAACTGAAAGGTCCTTCCAAGCAGTCAGTGCAGGGGAGGCTGCCTGTGACATCACAGTGGCCAGTGCTGGGGTGCTCACCTGCACCAGCACCCAGGCAGTCAGTAGTGCAGGGGCGTTAACATCTGCCACAACATGCAGCACACACCATCTCCAACCAAGGCAGCTGCCCACAGCTCTGCCTCCAGGGATGATGCTGCTGTGCTTGCAAAGAAAGGCTACAGACTGAAGAAGACGCTAGGAGAAGGCTCTTATGGCAAAGTGAAATCCGCTTACTCGGAGCGGCTGAAACGTGATGTGGCTGTCAAGATAATCGACAAGAAAAAACTGACTCAGGACAACCTTGAAAGATTTCTCCCCAGGGAAGTAGAGGCCTTGAAATGTCTGCACCACCCCTCAATCATCGAAGTCTTTGATATTTTTGAGACATCGGGTGGGAAAGTGTATATTGTGATGGAGCTGGGGGAAAAGGGAGACCTGCTGGACTACATCCAGACCACAGGAGCTATGGAAGAGGACACGGCTTGCAGCAAGTTCCAGCAGTTGGCATCTGCCATCAAGTACTGCCATGACTTGGACCTTGCTCACAGGGATCTCAAATGCGAGAACATCCTTCTTGATGCAGGTTTCAACATTAAGCTGTCAGACTTTGGCTACTCCAAATTCTTGTCCCGGGACGCAAACAGAAGGATCATTCTCAGCAAAACCTTCTGTGGGTCTTCTGCGTATGCAGCCCCTGAGGTGCTGGAGGGCATTCCCTATGACCCCAGGATTTCTGACATGTGGAGTCTGGGTGTCATCTTGTATTCAATGCTCTTTGCTTTAATGCCATTTGATGATTCCAATATCAAGGAAATGGTTCGTGCTCAGAAACGACACAAGATTCACTTCTCCAAGTCAAAACATTTGACTAAGGAGAGCAAGAACCTCATTTACCGCCTGCTCCACCCCAGTGTGTCTCACAGGTTGGGCATAGATGAAGTTTTAGAACACCCATGGTTGCAGGCTCCAAAATCCACGATCCCTTCACCTTTGCCAGAGGCAGAAGAGGGGGAGTGTTCCCAAAGCCTTGCTAAAAGAAAGCCTGAGCACAAGCAGCAAGCCAAACCCCATTCTGCAGAAGAGGGTGAGTGTTCCCAAAGCCTCGGTAAAAGAAGGCCTGAGCACAAGCAGCAAGCTAAACCCCATTCTGCAGAAGAGGAAGGACAGAAGGAATTGGGACCCTCTTAAGGATGGCTGGTTTTAGCAATATTCCTGAGTTAGTCTAACCTGTGAACTCTGGTGGTTCTCAGCTTCAGCTTCCCTGGGTCTTCATCAATATTTCTCATCTTTTGCTTTACAAAATATAGCAACGGTAGACACAGCACATCTGCTGAGGTGAATAAACAGCTTAACACTGTTATTCTCAAAAGACCTGTCTCTGACATGGTTTGTGGGGATAAGTTACTGTCAGAACATATTGGTAAGTGGTTTCAGGCTTCGTGCCTGGGTTTCAGGCCTTCGTGCCTGGGTTTTTCAGGCTTTGTGCCTGGGTTTCAGGCTTCGTGCCTGGGTTTCAGGCCTTCGTGCCTGGGTTTCAGGCTTCGTGCCTGGGTTTCAGGCCTTCGTGCCTGGGTTTTTCAGGCTTCGTGCCTAGGTTTCAGGCTTCGTGCCTGGGTTTCAGGCCTTCGTGCCTGGGTTTTTCAGGCTTCGTGCCTGGGTTTCAGGCCTTTGTGCCTGGGTTTCAGGCCTTCGTGCCTGGGTTTTTCAGGCTTCGTGCCTGGGTTTCAGGCCTTTGTGCCTGGGTTTTCAGGCTTTGAGCCTGGGTTTTTCAGGCCAAGAGCCGAAAACTTCGCGGCAATGATGCCCCCTGCCCATGGCCAACTCTGGAAGCAAGCCAAACAGAGCTTTATTTTTACACAACAGTAATACGATTGGAATTGGAAATACATTTTATATCCAGTCCCAATCAGGATAAAAAAAATATGTTTACACAGTATGTGTTCTGTTGAGGTAATGGGTTAGAGTAACGTTTACTGCACAGTACTGTAACTACTGCTTAATTGAATTAACAGCTCAAAGCTTGCTCAGGGATGACTTAATTCATAGAGATTACTTATTTCATAGGGATTGATGTTACCCAATATTGGCACTCAATCAGTATTGATGACAGTGGGTGATTCACTCAGCCCCAGAGGGTAACCTTGAGAGGCATCCCCACTCAAGGAATTTCCAGACATACTCCAAGGAACAGTGTGCAGGAATCCCTTCCCCTCAGAAATGGGACTGAGCTTTTTATACAATAAAGTGATTGACTGTCAGTCATCTGTTGCTGAAACTGCTGTTATCTCCAAAAACATCTGTTTCACAACCTACTTCAGGAATTTTCTTACTTCCCCAAGTAATTCTTGGACACAGTAGTTGAGTCAGGCTGGTATGTAATGGCTTTTGCCACTAAAGGCAGTGTGACCTTCTTCAGCTTGTGGTTTTTCTGTTAGGCAGCGTGCCCTGCTACAGATGGGGTGTTTCTTTTCTTATCTTCACCAGGGCAATCTCAAGAACTGTGGAGTTGTTTTCCTGGCTGATTTTATGTGCTTTGCAGCGGGCTTTTTCTTAAGCCCCTACTCAATGGAGTAGTTCCGTTTTGACTTCCAGCCTCTGGTCTTCACACCAACACCTTCCTCAGAAGGGCTCTGAGGATTACTGGTGTGCGTGTTGATTGCTTAACTTCAATTAGCCTCTGGAGCTTTTTGCATTGCATTGATTTCAGCTTTCTCAGTTTCATTTTTACAGCTGCTAAGTGTGACTCCAAAGACTTGACAAAGTTGATGATCACAACACAGGGGCTAGGGACAGTTCTGCTTCACCTGCTGCACTCAGTCTGTGTATGCTGCAGCTTGGAGTTTTCAAATAGAATGTTTGTTTGCAGTTTGGAGCTTGGCTTCTTGGTCCATGCAGAGAAGATGAGGAACCACAAAACATTCTTATAAATGGATGGGAAAGAGCAGGGGAGTTAATGGTTGATGTGGGAGCAGCAGGATGGACTTCTTGGGAAGCTGGAAAACTTGGTAGTGCAGAGGCAGTGAGGACAAGGGATGGGTTGCTGTAACTCAGATGGAGGAGGCAGGCTCGGATTTCTTGAAGAAGCAAAACACAGGTTACACTAGAGATTACTTCAGCTCTTTGGGGATGGCGCTGTGGTGGGAGTTTACTACAGGCCACCTGATCAGGAAGAGGAAGGGGACAAGGCCTTTTGCAGACAGCTGAAAGCAGCCTCAGGACCGCAGTCCGTGGTTCTCAGGTGTGGTTTCAACTACCCTCATATTTGCTGGGTTAGGGCTCCCAGGGTTGCTTGGAAGTTGTTTAAAGGTTAAGGCTTTGTTAGTAACTAAACTACAAAAAGAAGGCATTTGGTTATGTTAATCTCTAAATAAGAAAAACTTTTCCATTACTTCCTGAACCCATTTGGTGACCAGCACAGCTCTTTATGCTGGAAAAACTAGTAACACAGCATTCCCTGTGGCAGCCTTATAGCCAGGAGAGCCAGGGACCCTCACCCCAACCTCTGTGAGCTGTGCATCAGGGCAGTTTTTACAATTACAGAATCACAGAATGGTTTAGGTTGGAAAGGACATTAACCATCATGTCGATTCAGCCCCTCTGAAAAGGGTTTTACTGAGCAGTTGGAACCCAGCAGAGGAAAGTGCTGTCTCTGCTGACCCCTAGCAGCCAGCGTGCCCAGCCCTGGCTGAGCCCATGCCCCAGCACTGCTGAGACACTGCTGCTTTGCTTCCAATCTTCAGAGGAAATTCCAGCTCCATCTAGGAAGTGGGTGCTGAAGGTAAAAGTGCCTTTTGATCACAAACACCTCTTGGGCTGACTCTCAGCCTAAACTGTCCACAACAGGAAAGCTGTGGCACTGGTGCTTGTGCCTCTCCCCTAGGCTGGGCTCCCCAGCAGGGACAGCCACCACCCTGCCCAGCCTGACATGCAGCAACACCCAAGGTCAAATTCCTAAAGGCACCTGTCATTTGCAGGGCCATTAACAATGATCTGAGCTGCATAATCTGTTTTCTTTATGTATTTCCTCTCTGTCTGGGCCTGGGAGCCCGGAATGCAGTGTTTCCAGGAGTTATAGAAACACAGCTGGCTCCACCGCTGCTGCAGTGCTGCTTTACTGGGCCCAGGCTTCAGAGACATCCCAGCACCCGGTGCTGCTTATTGGTGTCACCCACTGGGAAACCCCAGCGCTTTGTGCGTGTGTCATTGGGACAGGCAGGGTGATGGCTGGGAAGTCCTGCAGCAGCAGGGAAAGGCCATCACAGTGGGGATGGAGGGGACTGGGAAGGGCCACCCTGGGTACAGAGGAAGCTGAGTCTGTTATGGGAGGGATGGAGAAAGGCTGTTTGTTGGTGATGGAGGTGAGCAGAAAAGCACCCAATCTGGCAATGGGGAAGGTCTGTCCCAGAAGAGGTCATCCTAGGGGACTGAGAAAACGGGGCAAGGCCATCTTGGGGAGACAGGAGGACTGGGGCTGCTGTCTCAGTGGGGATAGAGTGGACCAGTAGAGACCATCCCAGGGGGATAGTGGTGGCTGGCAATGAGCATCCCAGGGGACTGAGGGTACCTGCGAGTGCTGTCCCAGTGGGGACAGAAGGCAGCGGTGGAGGCCATTCTGGGGAGACGGGTGGCTGGTGGGAAGGACCTGGGAAGGCCATTCTCGGGGGTAGAGGAGGCAGGTGGAAGCCCCCCGATCGGCTCAGCCCCCCGATCGGCTCAGCCCCCGAGCGGCTCAGCCCCCGAGCGGTTCAGCCACCGATCGGCTCAACCCCCGAACGGTTCAGCCCCCGATCGGTTCAGCCCCCCGATCGGCTCAGCCCCCGAGCGGCTCAGCCCCCGAGCGGTTCAGCCACCGATCGGCTCAACCCCCGAACGGTTCAGCCCCCGATCGGTTCAGCCCCCCGAGCGGCTCAGCCCCCCGATCGGCTCAGCCCCCCGGGCGGTTCAGTCCCCGAGCGGCTCAGCCCCCCGGGCGGCTCAGTCCCCGGCACAGCGTATCCCGCCGCCGGGTCCCGCGGTGGGCGGGGCGTGCGCGGGCACGGGCGCTCGGCCCCGCCCCCGGGCGCCGATTGGCCGGTTGCGGCGGCGCGGGGCGGGGCGGCGCGGGGCCGGAACGTTGAGGAGGCGCGGCCGCCATCTTGTGCGTCGCCGGAGTCAGGCGAGCGGCCCTCAGCGTGGCGCCGGCCGATCCCGCCGCAGCCAGGGCCGCTGGCTCCCGCCGGGGCGGCGGCGGACGGGGCAGGGAAAGAGCTCGGTGGGACGGGGAGCCCCCGCGGGCACGGCGGCGGCCCCTCCTCCCGCCGCCCCTCGCGTTCCCTCCTCGCGGGTTTGTGGCGCTGCGCCGGGAGAGGATGAACGGAGGATAAATGGTGCCCAAGGCGGACAGCGGCACCTTCCTCCTTCTCTTCCTTCTGGTGCTGAGCATCACCGAGCCGCTGCGGCCAGGTAAGGGCAGCAGGGCCGGCCGGCGGGGCCGGGGCTGCCGCTCCTCCCTCTCCACCCTGCGGGCGGGTCCCGGGCCCGGAGCCGCGCGGACGCGAGGGTCGCCGGGGCTCCCCTGGGGCGGGGGAGCGAGCGACGGGCCCGGGCGTGAGCGGCCCGCGGGACGGCGGCCGGCTTGGCCTCCTGCGAGCCGCGTCCCCGCGAGGCCGGCGCCGGGCGGGTGCGGAGGGACGCGGGAGCCGGGGCGCCGGGAGCAGCCCAGCTCTGGAGCCGCCGTGGCCCGAGGCTCAGCCGGAGGCGTCTCTGCTGCTTCTTCACAGTTTTAAGAACGACGGGAGCTGGCTGGGTCGTGGGGGGAAGCATCGGCCCTGCTGTCGGCCGGCTGTGTAAAGGTAATAAATGGTTTGCAAGCTTGGGTAGAAAACTGCGTAACCCTACAGGTAGTCAGCGGTGGAGATGTGGCAGTGTGACTAAGTTTTCAGGTGCTTCTTCCTTACCTGGCTTTATGTTGTGGTCCTTGGGTGCCACCAAGACAAGACAGGAAACCTTGCTTTCAGAGTGCTGTTTGCTCATGCCAGAAAGAGTAAAAAACCCCGGTTGCCTCTCAGTTCATGTGCCATCTTCCTAGTTCTGGTTTTACTTCTTTTAAGGAAATAATTTAGCAGAGGAGTTTTTGTGGTAGCTGCTGGGCACGGTGCTTTAACATGTTGGGATGATGGACTTAAGAGAAATGGTTTGCAGGTTGAAAAGGACAGCACTTTCTAGGCACTTTGCTCAGGTGGGGTTTCCTTTTGGGTGTTAGCTCACTTGGAGCTTGGCAGAGCCTTCGTATGTCTTGGGCTGCTCTTGCCAAAGAGCATTGATAGCCAAAGTGTGAGGCTGCCTGGAGTGGCTCTGCAGGTTTGGAAACTGTCCTCTCATAGCACTGTGCAACTACTCCTGGATTATACTCCCTTCTTTGTTATATAGGAGAGTAGGAATGATGGTGTACTTTGAAATCCCTGCCTGCCCAGGGAGGTGCTGGAGTCACTGTCCTGGGAGGTGTTTAAGAGATGGGTGGATGTTGCACTTAAGGAAATGGCCTAGTGGTTGATAGGGCTGGGACAAAGGCTGGACTTGGTCATAACATCTCTTCCAGCTGCAATGTTTCTATGATTCTATGACCCAGACTAATAAAACGTAGCAGTGCTACTGAAACTGCATTTAAGGAAATTCCCAGTGCAGCAGAAACACAATTGGGTCAGTGTAGGCAGCCTTACTGAAAGAACTGAGGTGCTGACTGCATTGTGTATGCCTTGTGCTGTTTTAGCTTGATTTTTCTGGTAATACAGTGTATGTGTATGGCTTACACTGTGCTCTTAAGCAGCCCAGAGATCCACCCTGTGGAGCTGCTAACCTAGCAGTGTTACAGCTAGAGACCTTTGTATGTGAGAAGACACTTTGTGAAACTCATGTCTAGCAGCTTCCTTTGTAGCTGGCACCGAGAGCTAGTTGAAAAGGCTGAGCAGATTCATAGCTGCGTACAAGTGGGCAGACTTGACCCTGAACTCTCTTGATGATGAACATTGTATCCTCCTAGAAATTAGAGAATGGCATTTTCCATATTTCCATTTTCCATGTGGCAGTTCCGTATCAAATCTCTGTCAGTAGCTGATGCTTGAAGAAGATGAGTTTTTCACTGAAGTTTGTTTCTTTAAGGCAAACGATATTTTTTTACTGGAACTCAGATATATCTACTTGAAAGATTTGTGGTGCTGTAGCCACACTGGCAGAAGCATCCTTCTTGTGAACAAACCCCCACTCCCACCTGCCCAAGGTTACACACCACTGGCTTCCAAACCTGCAGGGTTAGGATTCCTCTGGGGCAACTCCATGCGCATCCCTCACATTTTGCTCCAACCATAGGTATTTTTGAGCCTCTTAAGAAGTCATCCATCAGGATGTAGTGCTGCAGCTGGGATCTCCCAGCATGAGGAGTTCCTGGATGCCCTGGGGAGCTCGGGGCTGTGCGGCAGAGCTGTGCCGGGAGGCAGAGCTGTGCCGGGAGGCTGCGGGTGCCGCCGAGGCTGAGCTGTCCATGGTGACGCCTCTGCTTTCCCTTGGCTTCGGGGTGGCCTCGTGTCTTTCAGCCAGTGGCATTTGCTTTGTAGCTTGCTTCGTTTAATGTCTTGAATCTACTGTCTCAAACACATCATCCATTTAGTAGATTAAATAGTATGTGGGTTGCTCTTGAAACAAAAGGTGTAAATAGGGAAAATCTGGCTCATGCAAGTAGAGAGGATGTGCAAAAAAGTCTCCTTTGTCTTTGCTGGGGAGGTGCATGGATTTCTTTAGAAAGAGTGTTTGAATTTACAAGCTATTTTCTTAGCAGTGGGTTTTTTTGCTTCTTTAAACCTATGTTTTGTAGTAAGTGCCTTATTGGTTTAGGAAGGATGCCTACAGCTTACTTAGCTCCAAGTATAGACTTAAACTATCAAGTGAGTGCTGTAGAGTGCTGGGAGGTTTTGTGTAGCCTGAGATGAATGTGTAGTCCCTTCACAATTCAGTCCCAGCGAATCAGGCGCCTCTTTGTACTTTCATGTAAATTTGACACTAGCTTTGTATCCATGTTCTTGCTATGCTCTTCAGATAAATAAAACCTTCTTTTAAGCCTGCTCAACTGTAGTATCTTTTCAGGCAATCTAAAAGGCAATGAGTTTACATGGACCTAGTTTTCTTCTGCATTGAGGGTGAGATGAGTTTTAGTAAATTAGGAGAAAAATTCATTAGGAAAAATCAGGACAAAAAAATCTATCTGGGATACACAAGTGTGTTTCATGCTACTGCCATCACTAACGGTGTCAGGTACATGCAGCACACCGTGGCATCAGCCTTAGCTGTGGAGATTTGTGTTCCTGAAGGTACTACAGATTATTCTGTGTCTGTGGACTTTTAATGGTAATTTTGTGCCTTTCAGATTCACCACTTGAATTTTTTTGGTCACAGTATTTTTTCTGGTGCAACTGAAAGCATCTGCTTCAGGTTATCTGACTAGCTGTCTGAGAACTGTTGTCTTTATGTGAACAAATATTTTGGTGGTGTGTTAGCTGAGTCACAATGAGCTATACTTGCACTGGCTTGGATTTAGACTAAGTGTCTTAACAGTAGTACATTTCTGTAGGTTATTGAAAGACCATTGGAGGTGTAAATTGTTACGAATTTAGTTTTACATATTTGAGACCATGTAATGCAGTTCCTGTTTCTGTTAACATCCCACTGCACAAATGGAAAGCAAAGGTTCTGGTGTCTTTATGTAACATTGGGAACTTAAAGAGTCTGGAACAATCAGGACAACATTTTTCAGAACAGTGTTTAGGGGATTAATTAAGATCATCGTTGCTAAAGACAATAACATGTTTTCGTATTTCTCTAACAAGATACTGCTGCTTAAACATGGTCAGGCTTTATATTGGATTTTGTAATAGTGGTTTAGTACAGAGCCTTGTGAATGTAGGTCATTGGGCTTTCTTATTAAAGCGTTTGCCAGGCAGCTAAAAGCCAATTGAGTTCTTGTTCTTGCAGCTTTTCTTTCTCCACTTCAAAGCTAACTAGAGGAAGTAATTTTATTACTCAAGTTCAGTTTTCAAAAACTTGCACAACTTACCTAATCAGCAATGCTGAGATGGACTTGCCAGCACAAGTGGTCTGGTGAAAAAGCCCTGCAACTTTAGCTAAAGTTTGAGCTTTTCATATGCTTTGGTGCTTGTACACAGCAGGCAGTTATGCTCTTACTGGTGGGGTGTTGATATCTTGACACAATACAATTGACAAGTGTGTTCAAGTTGCCAACTCTTTCTTCTCACCTAGTCAACAGCTGTAGGACTTAAATGCAAGGCAGAGCTCCTGGGAGTAGAAGTCAATCTACAGACAATCCACATAATTTCAAGGTAATTTGCTTGTGTGCTGTGGCTGAATGTATCTGGTTTTGGCTAGTTGAATTCTATCATTGCTTTGACTGGAGATCCAAATAGAGCAGTTGTAAAGTGTGACCTGGGCCTGGCGTTCCTCTGCTGTAAAGGGAGTTCCTGGGTAGGCAAATTGAAGCCTTTATTTTGTTTCATAGTCACTGTCTCCATCATAGTTAGAGCTGTGGTGACTAATGCTTCTTTGGTTCCATGTCGTTGCTAACTACAGTCTCTGTCTTTGTATTCAGTTGAATCCACATGTAAGGGCTTCTAGGTGTGAGAGGCAGAAAAGCTTTCATCATAGCTCCTCAGCTACTTCTGCTGAAAGTAGGGCTGGCCTGGCTTCTAGTCTCAAGTCTGAGCCACCTCCATCCTCTTCTTAATCTACTTGGTTTAGTAGTTTGTTGTTTCCTTCCTACTGTTACATATTAGTGTGCTCTTTTCCTGGTGTTCCTGTGCTCTGCTTTTCGCTGTTATGAGCTGCAAAGCAAGGCTAATGAGTTTGAAAAGGCTTTCCTGTGTCTGCTGTCAGTGTAGCAGAGAGACGTGGCATAAGGCATCAAACCTTATTAGTAGGTCTGGTACTTTAAGACTGATAGTTCCTGATGTTAAATGTAAGGCAAAAATATTTGAGGCGTGAGTGGGATTGCTACTGTCTGTGGCTACAAAGTAAAGGAGGTTAAAGGAGTCAGGCAGAGGACTGTTTGGATGCATTGCTCTGGTTCTGAGGAGTAATAAAACAGAAGGGAACTTGGGGGTTTGCAAGCACACAACTTCTCTGTGACCTCACGGTAGGTTTGGGAGTAGAGGAAGATTAGGTCAGAATGACAGAAGTGCTGGAGAACATTGCTGCAGCCCCTCTCTGTAGAGGGAGGAGGCAACTGCGGAAGTGTTTCTTTCTCAGTATTTAGGGCAAAGGTAGAGCTAGCTTGAAGAGAGAAGAATTTTAGATAGCAAGTATGAAAGATGTAAAATCCCCCAGTGAATGTCAAAAAAACAGCTAAGGCTTCAATGAATAATTCCATTGCCTGGAATGAGCTTTGTTAGAGCTTAATCCTGAGTTGTAATGCAAGAGTAGTAACTGCCTCTATGGGCTGTCTTTGAGCAATGCCTGAGTCTTGGGGTTTTTACATGATGATTTCTTGCAACTTTTATAAGGTCTTGTTTCATCCTATGGGTTGCATATAAATAACTTCTATGACGTATGAAGCAGAACTTCCTGTTGCTCTCATATGTTGCACCACTCAGAGCCTGTACACCCCCAGAGGAACTCCTGGTATCTGAAGGTAGAACCTGGAAACAGCTCAGTGGCGTCACTGCTCCTTCCTTTCACGGCTTAACAGGGGTGCTTGAGTTCTTGTATTTTGAAATAAGTGTGTGTGGGGTTCAAGCAGTGATAGTGTGCACAAGGAAGTCCTTGGGTACTGGCAGCCTTGACGAGAGACTGGTGATCTCTGCCTGTGTGATTTCTAGGGATAACCTGTGACTGGAAAAGGCTTGCTGATCTTTTGTGATAGGAAATTGTTACTGGAAGGGGTGCTAAGAGACTGGGTTGTCTGCCTTCCCATCCCAAACCAAAATCTGGTAAACCTAAGCAATTCGTGGAGGTTATTTGTCCAGCAGATGTTTAATGATTTCTTGTGATAGGGACTACACACACCACATTCTTTTGGTTGTCAGTCTGTTGCTTGTTTTGCAGTTGCAACTTATTCTTCCTGTCTAAATAGTGTTGTGCATTTGCACTTCTCATGCTATGGTTTTAAAAGAACAGATTGGCAGTTTCTCAAGACTATTTGGGTGCCAGGATCCACCAGTTTCGCAGCAGCCTGTGGCGTGTGCCTGGCAGTGCCCATTCCTCCTTAGCTTTCCAGTCTCTGGAAAGGTTTCCATGCCATGGGCTGGCTCACACCTTTGCACTGTACTTCCAGTGGTGATTTTGTAGAGAGCCTATTGAGTGGAGGAGAAATCACAGGTCGTTTAGTGAAGACATTGATTAGCTGTAGCATGTCTCTAGCCACTGAGTTACTTAAAAGCCTAAATTTGGGATTAACCTTTAATGTGCATTCTGCAAACTGTGAAATCTCCTGGCTTCTTGTGGTTCCCTGTGAAACTTTGAGTTTTGTTCTTGTGTCCAAGGGTCAGCCTGCTAATTATGTCTTCGATGAACAGCATTTTAATGGTATTTGCTGTATGGATCTCCTAGGGAAGTTATTAGTAGCATTGTTTGTCTGCCATTTAGATTATTTAGAAGCACAATTTTAAGTTTAATGGAAATGGATAGTTGCCTCATGAATGTTACTTTGTTTGGCTGCAGTTAAACTTCCTAGTTAATTAAAATGAAAGTTGCTTGATCTCACCATTATATTTAGCTTCTGTTCTTGTTTATTCATTAGTCCTTGACAATTGTCAGCCAGATTGGTGGATGGAAATGTAGAATTAGCTTTTGGTGACTGCTCTTGGGACATTATCTGCTCTTTAACTTACTGAGGTTTGTCACTTTCATTTGTATAACTTCTTCTGTGTTGTCCTCTGTTTATTATGCTTCCTCTGCTATGCTTCCTCATATTCTCATGCTAGGAGACCAGCTACAAGTTACCAGCTATGTGGGAGACCCAGTGAAATTATTTGGGAACCAAAGCTAGTAGAAAAGTGGGATTAAATACTGTTTCTGGTAGAACAATGCTGGGTGTTCTGGGCTGACTGCAACTGTGTTTTCTTGTGGGAACTTCAGATGGCACTTTGAAATGCAGAAACCTCCTTTCTTTGTGTTTTAACACTGAAATCTGCATTGCAGAGGGTAGATACCTCAGCAGCTGAGGTTTGAAGTGGGATGAGCACAGACAACTGTTATATTTATACAGAGAGAGGTCAGTTTCAGCCTGGACTGTGCCTTTCCCAGCCCAACTCTGCCCTTGGATCTCTGTGGGAGGATAGATGGGATGATACAAGAGTAGTTGTCAAGCATTGCCTTTCCATGAGGGAGAAGAATTTTACATAAAACCGAGTGCTGTCCTTCACTATCTGTATGTTTCATTTGTGCTAACATTTCTATAGCAATTTAAATAAAAAGGCTTCGCCTGACTTAAAAGCCATATGTTGTCTTTTATATGCTTTAAAAGTAAACAAAAATTTCTGCTTCTGACACCTGCTTGGTTTGAGTTTGTATCCAAGAAGTGTTTTGCCTTGTGTATACTAAACTTCTAAAACATGTTACAACTTCTTTAAATCCAGGGATGGTCAAAACTGCATTTGTAGTTTGTGAAATTGTTTGTTCCTCTACATTTCTCTTTACTGATTAAAATATAGTAACAGAAATGTACTTGAGTAATGAGATTTCAGAGAAATCCTTCAGAAAAGTTGAGGATCCAAATGCAGTGGGATCCAAATGCAAAGACTTAATCAGAAGCATCATCCCACCTCCATTCTGGTAGTGACCAGATCAGAGAGAAATGTTTCAGATTTCTGATACAGAATATGAGTGGTCATCTGTGTCTTTCTGAGCAGTAATGGAGCTGAATGTAGTTTTTCTATTGATTTGACAGCCAAAAATATGGATGAGATCAAGTTTAACAGTATGATACCTGACACGTGCATGATAGAAGCTGGCTGAAGAGTGCTGGCAATGCTTGTGTTAGAAGGTGTGGAGAGTGAGAAAACTGCTCTTGAAGGCTTAAGTGGCTTTTTGTAAAAGGGTTAGATTTTTGTTTGCTGATTTCTGACAGAACTATTAAAGTTGGGATTTGTGTATGGTTTGTGTTTGAAATTTCTGTGCAGGTGTTTGTTTTGCCATGGAAGAAGAAAGCACAGTATCTCATACAATGTGGACAAACATAGCAGTGACCACCACTGGCTGTGTTCCTACCATGTTTGGCTTTAGTTGAGTGGGGGAATGCAGGAACCATTTCCTCCAGTCCATGACAGCCACTGCCCAGATGCCATGTGAAGGATATAAGTGGGTTTTCTGTATTTAAGGTCAGATTTCCTTATATTGAATTTTTGCTTCTGGGTGTTCTAGGTATTTTCTTTATGTGCATGTTTCCTGTCTCTGAATTTGTTAGATTCTTAAGACCATGTTTCTTGTTTAAGACCATTGCTTTCCTTAGGAGTCTGTGGAAGGTTTCTTCCACAGTCATTTGGTTTTGAAATTAAGAAGTGGTGTTAGTTTTTGGAGAATGGAATGGTTAAGAATATCTGATTTCATAGTATCTTGTCTCCTGTTTGTCATTAAAGCCTATCACAGTTCTTGTGTTTTAGTTCAACAAGGTATTCTAAATACTTGCTTGGCCTTAAATTGTGCATTTTTCGTTAGATTTCTTTGGATTGTTCATGTGCTCAAAGTTTAAGGATGTGCTTAAATACTGTTGAATCATATACTGAAAAAAACCTGAAACCCAAACAAAACATGAGATCATTTTTGTTGTTGTTTTCTACAAGTAGGCACATAATGTTGTCTTGTTGAAGGTAAAAGAGTTTAATACTGCTGAAGTCTAGCACTTCCAACTTTCAGTTTAATGGTGGCTATGAACTAGCCTTGACTGCTCTGAGAGTTCTTGAATTGCTGTTATGTTAAAGGGTTCTAGAGTATCTGTGGCTTTGGTTTTGTTTGTACTGAGTGATCTTTGTGCCAATGCTGTATTTTACTTTTCCCTTCTGCTTATTTACTTCCTATCATAACAGTTTCTTAGGGGGGAAAAACCCACAAGCCCCTTGCCTAGCTGATACCCTGACTGCTGTGAAAAAACCTGGCATTCAGTCTGGAGGGCTGCATTGCCTAATTCACAGTGTCCTTTGGGCTTAGTTCAGGTAGCAAGTTTTGTTTTCTGTTCGGTTTTAGCAGTACTGGGGAATTGGGAAATATCTTTTTTCTGTTTCAGTCTTGTGAATGTGCACCTTTATTCCTAAAACACAGAGACTGTATTTCCTAGGTCCTAGGAAATGCTAGCCATGGTTGCCATTGAAGCAGCTCTGATGTTGCTCTGGCTGAGTTCTGTCTCTTTTGCACTGCCTTCGCTGGTTTTTTATTTTGCTTTTTTTTTTTTTTTTTTAATCCTTACTGACATTAAGTCTGCCCTCCAGACAAAGAGCAGAAGATGAATTGCAGTGAATGACACTTGTGAGCAAGGAGAAACTGGGTCAATTCTAAGCTCATGTGGGATGTAGTTATAATATCAATATGTGAGGGGGATGAGGGAAAGGAGACTGTTATTGTTCCTTACTGTGCTGCAAGATCTCTAGATGGATGGTAGGTAGGGTCATCTGTCATAACTTACTATGACTATTACACTGAGTAATACAGAATGTTCATTAGAGTTATTCATTAAGGATTTACAATTTTCAGCTGGAGTGCTGTCACAATTTTAATTACTCCATGAAACAGTAGGCTCTAACACATTATTTATTTCTTCTTGAAGCTGATATATTCCAACTATAATGGAATTGTAGCTCCAGAATCTTTAATTTTCAGGAACTGGAATGAAAATTGAGAGTAGGTATGGACTGTGTTTGCCTATGTGCAAGGCACGAGGTGCTCTTATTCTTTTTCTCTAGGCTCTGTATTGTGTGTCATTGTGCTTTAATATGTTTCTGTGTGTACTCAGGCCATGGGGAACCAAAGCTATATGACCTAAGGATCTTGCTTGGACATGTTTTCAGTAACACAGATGAACAACTGAGCATTGTATGTTCTGTAGAACTGAACATGAAAATGAAGTGCTCTGTTCTTTACTTTTTCCAATGTTTCTATAGGTTTTTAATTATTTGATAGGCTTTGGTTCTGTTCACTGTGCTTCAAATAAAATTTTATTGGGAAATGTTATTTAATAAAGTTAATCTATGGAATTGATAGTTGTCTGATGGTGACTTGGGAGCTTCACAAATAGTTTTCTTCTCTGAAAATAAGGTGATGTTACCGTAAGCTGTTTTTCATGCTACTGTGTCTTGTCAAGTACTCTGTGTACTCACTGAATGCAGCAGTGGGTGGAGTAAGGACAAATTTAAAAACACGTGATGGAAGTAAGATTCACCGATATAAAGAGACCTTCTGGGAAATGAATGGATAGTGAAAACTCTGAGATCTGGAGTTGAGGGGAAATACCATTTAGTTTTGCATGAGATCAATAATACCTCAAAGATGATGTTAAAAATGAGAAAACCTCTTCAAACAGTATGTCAGAACATCCTCAACCAGAGACTGTAGTCAGCGTCCCTGCACTAAAGCTGTCCAGCAACTGGCCATCATGAGCAGAGGCCAGGCAAGACTGCTGTGCTCTTTACAGGCTGTTGGGTTTTTGGGAGTTCTGTCTGAGATACAGTACCTATTTTAGTGAACTTCACCTGTGGATTGAGAGAAGTCCCAAGTTATGGAAATTGCTTTTCAAGTGCAGCGGATTAGCTTATAGACAGCTTTTTCTTCACCTGACTGCTGAGGATTAGATTAAGACCACCATTGTGGTATTGTTGTATTGGGAATACTTAGACTATTTTTAAGTCTCCCTTACTTCAGGAAATACCAGTCTATAGAAATATTGGTTGTGTCATGCTTGAGCATAAATATTGGATATGGAGCTCTGTGTTCCTGTGATGATGGGTGTGGTGTTCCTTTTGTTGTTTTGTTTCTGATACTTGTTTGCAGGCATTTGTTGAGCAAAACCTCCAGGAACTAAGGACTTAAGGAGTTAGATATCTTACTAAGAGATGCTAGGGCCTGGTCATGCTCATACAGTTTAGCAGGGGTCAGGTTATTTGAGAAGAGTGTTCGATTTTAGTAGACTTATTCCTAAATGTGTTAAAATAGGGAACAATAGTGTGACGTGTAGGTACAGGTCTTAAGTATGTAGATTTAGTGTTATAAAATGTAGGAAAGACCTGTTGGACAAGTTAAAATCTGAATAAGAAGAGTTACTGGCCTAAGCACTTTTAGTTAGAGTTTTTGTTAATGCTTAATCAGCTTTTGATAGCTGTAAAGGCCTCTTGAAATCTGAACAGAACATTGTCTTACAGGTTGGTTCATCTGGCTTGTGACAATGAATGGCTTAGACTGAGAAAGCAGGAAGTATTTTTGTCTTTTAGTTTCTTTCAATCTGTAATTAAAAATTATGCCAGAGGATCTACTGGATCCAACCTTGAGAACTGTGAACAAAACAAACAAACTACACGTCAGGTACACATAAAACTCATTGTTTGTTAAAAGCTTACATACAAAACCAAACCACTTACTTCTAGCTTATCTTTTTCCAATATATGCATTTCAGAGTAATAGCTTCTAATTGAAATGGTTTTAAATGCTGACTTTGTACATTGAATCAAATTTCAATTTCCATACAAATGAATCTCAGCAGACAAGAAAAAACAATTAGTGTAGCAAATGAAAAGTGACATTTCCTTCTATTAAAAACTGAAACAAATTCAAATTTATACTTGCTATGTAAAGGCTAAAATGTAATATGCATCTGTAGTCTTAGCTACTGAAAGAATACCTTAAAGTATCAGGCTTTGCTGGTTGGGGAATCTCTTTGTTAGAGAGAAATTAAGTCATTGCAATCAGAAGAACCCAAGCTTTGGAAATAAGTGCTTGCAGTCACCGGATTTAATCTCTGTATCAAAGCACTCTTCTGAATGGAGACATGTTTTGGAGGCTTTAGTTTAGGGCTCTGGCTCCTCATCTGTACCTCTTAAATTGTGAATTGCCAAGACATCAATGTTTTTGTACTTCAAGTGGTTTATATATCGGAGTTAGGCACATGTGTTTATAAAGGGAGTCTTCTGTCTGTCAGGGGGACATTTCTGCTCTAGGAGAGGTTTCGCTTTCTAGTGTTCCTTTTTCCACTGGTTTCTGTAATGATAAACTTTAGTGTCTTGAAAATATGAGTTTAAATTTAGATTTTGAAAACTTTATGTTCACCTGATGCTCTACAGGAGATGTTTACTTTTTGTACCTGAGACAGGACTCTGGATTTGTTTTTCATTTAGCATTTCTTTGGACTGAATTCCTTTCTCAAATTGAAGGAGGATGAGTTTGTCTTTGCAGAAGTGTTTTGATGAGTTAATAGTGCTTGAAGACTAGAAGGGTGCTTTTTTTAGATCTATGAGCTTGACAGTTTTTTACAGCTTGCTGGTTTTTGCCCATTCCAAGAGCTTTTCTTTCCATGCTGATTCTCCTACCCCTGTGATGATGTGACCTGGTACAGCTTTTTATGGGTCAGGGCTGTGACTCTGGTCAGTAATCAAGACTCTTATGGTATGGAGGTGAAGGTCCCACCTCTGTTCCCATGGCATCTTCTGGTAGCAGAGGGCTGAAACTATTTGTCCTGCTTCTGAGGAGATGTGTTTAATTGGAGCACATTAGAAAATGTCTTCCATTAGGGCTGATATTTTTAACAAATAAACACATTTGTAGGTGTTCTAACTTCTATGGCAGACAACTATTATGAGCCACTGATTCCACAGTAATTGAGAGTGGACCTATGCAAGTATATTTCTGCTGAATTTGCGGGAGCATGTGGAGTTGTTTTTTGGTTGCAGAGGGACAAACTGATCTGACTTAAAGCAGACAGATGATAGCTTCATTTGATCTGAAGCTTCCTGTTTCAGAGTCAACTCATCAAACTTATTGAGAAAACTGAACGAGCAAGGTGAACTTATGTTGAATCAACGCTTTCTCATGTGCCTTTTACGGTCCTGACTTGATACTGGAAATGCTAAAATGAGATTTAATGCTTTGAAAAGTAGTTGTCAAACACATGAAGCTATCTCAAAATTAAAGCAAAGTGTCTGAGTGTGTATTTTATTCATCTATCATGAAGTCTTTCCTCTGGATAATGCTTGTTGTAAAAGTCTATTTTGAGTATTTAGCAGAAAATCTGATGTGAAGAAAATTCTAGAAGCTATTGAAGCCCTGTGTTGAAATACGTGATGAGTGCTATGAAGCACTTGGCATCTGACATGTAATTGGGAAAGTCTTGGGAACAAAAGCATTCTGTAAGAGTGTAAGCACCCACCCTGAATACTGAGGTTTTTTCCTGTATGAAGCAGATTTTTCTGTTACTAGAAATCTTGTTTGTTTTGTAATTAACTTAGGGAAATAACATTTGTCAGTTAAAGGAGATGAAGGCTTCCTGTTTGTGTGGCACTGTTTAAATTTATTTCTAATGTTGCCTGTTATTTCAGGTGTTTGATTAAGTTTCCAACTGCGTTGTAAGTTTTCTTTTAAATTTCAAAACACAGGTCCACAACTTGCTCTGGTAAGACATCTTACAGGTGAGTGACTCAAGGGCAGGTTATATTATCTAACAGTGTGTCTCAACAAACTGGTATTTATTTTTTAGGCCTTTACTCAGCAGTAAGTTTCATCTTGGGTTGTGTATTAACCTGTATAACTGATCTGGTCTGAACCTGGTTTCAGTTTTTCTTCTCTTTTATATGAAAAAGTTAAGAGTTTGTTGCTCCCTCTGGCTGATTTGTAGCTCTGAATGAACTGTTGCTAGAGAGGTGAAGTGTTGCCAGAGAATACGTAGTTATTAATTGTTGATGTTTCTGGAAGATAAATGTTGGTACAGGTGGGAGTATGCTGGTGAATTGGCTTGCGTTTTAGGGAGGAAGTACAGTGGGGCTGTGAAAGCACAGAGTGCAGTCAGGACAGCTGACTTCTGCTTGTAGGCTCATCTTATCTGTAGCCTTCAGCAAGCTGTGTATTTTTTCTGTACTTCATTGTACCTGCTAGCAGAGGATGCAGTGGTTGGCAAGATTGTTGGGGGTTAACATTGTAGAGTGCTGTGGGACGAAGTGAAGAGACTGTATAGTGACACCTTGGTGCTTGAAGCATTCTCACACCACTTGAACCTTGTGGTGTTTTGTAAGTTTATGTCATGTGTAGTGCTAAAACTACAATTGCTACCATTTCCCATGTTTACATCCGTCTCTTTTTTTCCTGGCAAATGTCAGATTAATTTAATTGCTCTAAAATGAGGTTTCAGTCCACTAAATTTTGTGCTGTAGCATAGCAAAGACTGCATCCAGTCCTTGAAAAGACAAAAAAGCCTTTTCTGTTAGAATTTCATATGTGAATCAATATTGCTGGTGAAACTCATCATATTGTACATGAATGCTACAGGTGGTTGCATTTCCATTCTTTCATTTCTAGGCAGTTCTTGATGCCATTGGCTAATGTATTGTTGTCTCTGCTGCAATAGCTGCTTGCTTGTAGCTCAGCTTGTGCCATTATGTATTTTCTTATGATATTGAAAATACAAAATGTTTCTACTTTTAACAGCTGGTGGAAAATATGTGACTTTGGTGGTGCTAGGAGGTGATAGCTGAGATACTTCCTTGCTGTGAGTTACCATCAATAGCTATGAACAGTGTGGGATATCTGACTTTAGGAACAGAAATGGGACTAGTGTTTTTGAAATTCTGATCTTCTTTTGAAGAACTGGAACTCCTATGTGGATGAAGAAACAGTTTTTATTTACCATATTCCTGGAAAGTACAAAATCTGACTGAGATAAGTGATTCCTTGCATTTCAGGAAAGATAGATGGTTCCTTCGTGTTGTACTGTTGTTTGCTGTTGCTCATATGTCTGTCTTTGTGAATCCTCCTCTGCTGCTGGCAGCAT
Organism: Colius striatus; assembly: GCF_028858725.1. Taxonomy (NCBI): domain Eukaryota; kingdom Metazoa; phylum Chordata; class Aves; order Coliiformes; family Coliidae; genus Colius; species Colius striatus. Next base: position 7,356,562 of record NC_084775.1, on the reverse strand, counting down.
GACTTGCGTTTTTTTTTTGGTTTTTTTTTTTTTTTGCAGTAAAGACAGGGCCTTGATATATTTTCATTTTTCTACTGATTTGACCTAAAAAATAGGCTACTGAAATGAAACATCTGATTTAACTGTGGAGACTGGCACCTATCCTGTGTATCCTTGCCTCACAAATTTCTCCTTGCCTCACAAATTTCTCCTTGCCTCACAAATTTCTCCTTGCCTCACAAATTTCTCCTTGCCTCACAAATTTTACCTTGGCAGAGTACCTCACAGGTTCACTATAGGCTTCTGTCTATGTATGTGTTTTGCTTCTGAAGGCTCTTGCTGTGGCTGGCTGCTCTGCTGTGGGAGTTGAGCCTGGCATGCAGGACCACATGGGGTGCACAGGGCCAAGGAGATGGTATTGGCAGACAGCCCTTGTGCTCAGCTGCTGAGCTGCCCACCTCCCACCATATCTTGTTGGTGGTGAATATGATTATTTTAATTTTGTGGGATTTCTTTTAGTGTTGCTTTTTTCCCCTCTCTGAAATAGAATGGCATAGCAGTTTTTGTTCCTTGGTCTGAAATAATTAGTGCATCTGCCATAGCATGGTTTCCACCGGGAACAACTGTTCAGCTGGTATGAGTGGTGTTTTAATAGAAGTGTTTTGTATTCTTCCATGTATCCACATTCTTCAGGGAGGAGTGTCTGTAATACAGGAAGTAATCACATTACAGAATATAACTGGTATTTTTTTAGTGCCTATAATACTGGGATGTAGTCATCCTTTTATCTGAACTAGTCATGTGTAATTGTACATACAATAGTAATGGCATGTGTGAAATTGTGGAGAGGCAAAGGTATTCTCTGCTGTTTTTCACATGTGCATACTGGTTTGTAGTGCTTTCCTGGTGGAGGCTACTTGTGAAACCAAGGACTGCAGATTAGCTTTCTTCAGAGAGTGTGTGTGTGACTTCCATTAAAATCAAGCACTAAAAATATATGAGTTTACCTAAAGTATTTTTTTTTTTAATTGAATTTTGCCATAAGTGCAGGTGGATCTCAGAAACCTTCCACTGCATGCTGACATTGGGCAAAAGAGGTGAATGAAGCTGCAGTGATATAGAACTGATACTTTCCTGAGAACTTGAAATTTGAGTAGTTTGAATTTCAACTTAAGATTTTGTATGTGTTTACTTTGTTTTATTTTTTCCCACCTTAAAGATAGATTGTAAATTTTCTGTCTTGCTACCTTGGGCAAGTGAAACTTAACCATTTATTCCACCTTCCCCTCTTTGGGCTAAAGAAATTATTTCAATTTTTTGTTCTGGTGGGCAGGAGTCATTATGTCCTAAGTTAGTAGGTGGTTTTTATTTTCCATTTTCCCTTTGCCCATGCTCTATTAATTGTTTGGACTGAATACACTGATGAGAACGCTCTTGTCTTACTGTAAGGTCTCTTGTTGCTGTCAGTAGTCTGGCAGGTCTGTGTAAGTTCTTAGCCATTTTGTGACCTGAATGTTTGCTCTGAGTAGGTGGTTGCTAAGAGGATGTGCCTGGCTTTATTTTTGTAGAAGAACAGGTCTGTGCTTTGAAGAGAAACCAGTATTGCAACCGGATTTTAGTCTTAATGTCGAATTAGAGGCCTGTTACCAATATCCTATACCAATTACTAGGTATACAGGTACAGCTTTTATTGAGAGGGCATGATGACTGGCTTTGTTATGCCTGTCATGTTGTCTGAACACTTGAATGTCATCTCTCTCTTGATTTAATTTTACATGTGTGCTTCAAGGTGGTAACAACTGCACTTACAGCTCTGCTCTTAAGTTGTAAACTGTGAATGAGAGACTACATACCTGCATTTAGAAAATTCTTTTAAGAGATTTCCCCCTGCAAAATGGTTACCTGCTAGATTCCTTCAAAATCAGGAGTGAGTGTGTTTTATTTGAAAACATTGTGGGTTTTGTTCTCTAGTCATAACATAGCTTAGCTGGGATTATTATAGCTCGCTGAGAGGAAAATGTGCTAAATTGTTAGCAAACATAGGTTGGACGATTAACAACCACTATCCAGAAGAAGGATGTGTGGTGCTGGTCTGGTGCAAAAGTTAGTGTATAGATGCTAATGGCAATGTGCAGATCTGCCATCTGTAAACAGGCTTAGAGTTGTTCACTTCTGTAGACAGATGTGTTTTTTTCTTCTTGCAAAATATTTTGAGAGACGTGAAATGAAGCTGAATTACTAGGTTCTGGCATTTAGTAGATGAAAGTAGTATTACAAAGCTTTGAAAAAATGAATACTTTTTATAATGCTAATTTGGTGTGACAGTGTAATGATGGCAAGTAGGTAGTGCTCTTGCAGAAGTGGTAACTGTGTGTTTGCATGTAGATAGTGACAGTTTCTTGTAACAGATATGTTTGTGAGGAGAAATTCTACAAAAGAGCGTAAACCAGAAAGTGAAAACAGGTTTATGAATATAGAAATTATTTTGCAAATGGTTCTATGAAATGACTCTAAATAAGCCTGGACATTTCTGCAAGTCTGGCAGATCCTGGCATACAGAATGAATGGAATGGAAATAGGATTCTGAATTTATTGCATAATGTAGCACTGAACTACCATAGTGGATTGTTGTTGAACTTTGGTTCTGAGAAAGCAAGCAAGTAGTCCTCAGTGCACTACAAGAAGTAAATGGATAATGCTGTGGTGGTAGCTGCTCACATGGTATCTTTATCAGGAAGTCTTTACTCTGGATGTCTGACAGAATTATTTCCTAAGCACTGGAAGCCAGTCCTCCTGTCTGTTAAACCACAAACGTAGAGTTTAAAGCATGGAAATGATCTGAAATGAAGCATTTTTTAACATGCTGAGTTATCCAGAGGTTTTGTCCGCTATGCTTTAGTGGTCTGTTACCTGGTGGATGATTAATGTATGCATAGACTTTGTGAGGATAAATAACAAAGCAAGCACAACTTCTTTCCTAGAGCTCCGCTGCATCCCAGGGGAATTTGCATGTCGGAGTGGTACCATTCAGTGCATCCCTTCAAATTGGCAGTGTGATGGATGGCCCACCTGTGAGGATGAGAGTGATGAAGTTGACTGTCCAGGTAAGCAAAGCTGAGAACACGGCTCATCAGTGTCAGCTTGTTTTGCAGCAGTACTTTGATTCTTTAGGATTGCTTGCTCTTTTATATTTTTAAAGCAGGGATTGTTTGTTAGAGCTCTACCAATTATTAACAGACTTTGAGTTGCCTTCTCTTCATTTAATGGAACCAACACTGCCAACAGTTTTTTACTTGTCTGAACTATCCTTCCATTCTTACATTCTGAGTAGATATCCTGGAGATGAGACAAGTTTGTAATCTAAAAGAGAGGCTTGAGTGACAAGGAAAAAAAAAATCATGTTGCAATTAAACCAAAATATCACATAAGCCTGTGGTTAAATTCGGACTTACTTGGTTGTAGATCACTCAAACTGTGCCGGAGATGACTTTGTTGGACTTAGGTAGAGAGCTTGTTATATTGTTTCCTGTTCCAATTAAGCTTCTTGTACTGAAGTGGCCAGCTTTGTTCTGCCTAAACAAGCTGGTGTAGTTACTCTCATAAGGTCTTTTGATCATATGCTTTCAGGGACCTGTCATCAGCAGTGGTTCCCTACTAAAGCTCCTGGATATTGAGCTATCTTTAAAAAAAACAGGTGAACAAACACTTTTTGCCTGAATGTATAACCACAGTTTTGAACATTTTTCATTTGTTCTTGACAAACAAACCAGTGCAACCCTTTTTATGTGTATCTTAAATGTGAAGGTACCTGTATGTAGTTTTTTTTCTTACCAGGAGCAATGAAGCAAGAGTATGAAAGCGTGGATTCAACTGGGACATAGTGTGTTATCTCTACAGTGTGACTAAATTACTTTAAAAATTATTTTAAAAAGTTCTTTGATACTAAAATGCTTAATTTTCTTGGGAAAGAATAATGGAACGATGGTTGGAAGGGACCTTCAAAGGTCATCTAGTCCAACCCTCTTGCAATGACCATGGATGTCTTCAGCTAGATCAGACTGTTCAAAACCCTGTCCAAGCCTGATGTTGAATGTTTCCAGGGATGGAGCATCCACCACCTCTCTGGGCAACCCGTTTCTCTACCCTCATACTAAAAAATGTCTTTATATTTAGACCGAATCTACCTTCATTTAGTTTAAATCTATTATGGCTTATCCTGTTGCTCCAGGCCCTATTTAAAAGCCTGTCTCTTGTCTTTATTTTAAGCCCCTTTTAAGTGTTGAAAGGTTGCAACAAGCTCGCCTGGCGCCTTCTCTTTTCCATAGGAGAAAGTTGTTCTTCTGCACAACCCCAACTCTCTCGGCCTTTACTCATAGGAGAGATCTGATTTCTCTGATCATCTTTGTGACCCTTCTCTTTGTGACCTGGACCTGCTCCAACAGGTCCCTGTCTTTTCTCTACTGTGGACTCAGAGCTGGATGTGGTACTTCAGGTGCATTCTGAGTTTTGAGTAATTTTTAAAGAGATGCTGCAAAATAATAACATTGTTATTTTACAACAACAAGCTCTTCAAAATATTCATGTTTTCTAGTGGAATTAGAGTAATAAATCTAACACTCAAACTTTGAAACTGTGCTGTAGTGAGTCATCTCTCCAGTGTGTGCTATGTACAAATAATTAAAAGAGTGTATTCAGCCCTCTTTTTAGAAACCTTTTGGACAGTTTGTGTGTGTATATATTTGCAGCATGGGGGAAAAATTGTTTGTAGTTCCTTCTGACATTGAAAATTAAACTGTGCCATTGATGCTCTGTTTAAGGATACTATTTACCATGTGGGTGTCCTAAGAGAGATGCTTTTATAGTTGTGTTGTTATTCTTCCTTTGTTTTAGCTAACTTTGGCCAAATAGGAAAAACTGGAGACCTAATAATGTTCTGGATGTAAATGAAAGTCAATGGCTAGGGGAAAGCAGAGTCATGTTAATGTTTGAATTTACTCAGAAAGCACTGAAGGCATCACTTGTGGGAATATTGGAACATCCAAATAAATATAAAACGTTTTTTTATCTTCTCTTGTTGCCTAGTGTATGAGTCAGCAATTTAATTTGTCGTGTGGAGGATGCAACAGGATGATGTTGACTCAAGGACTGCAGTTGCAAAGAATATTTAATATATGGCTAGAAGGAGGTTTTTATGAAAGTAATATTGCTCTGTAGACAGACTCTGCTTTTTTGTTGGGGCTATAGGTTGCACTGAACTATCTGGCCTGACATAATGAGAAGAACTTTTAAGTTAAGAGATGTGTTGGGGAGACTTGATTCATCACCGTGCCTGTACCCAGGAAAGGGAGAATAATATGCATAAAGAATACTAGAAAGGAAAAGGATGGATAACGTAGAGCAGGAAAGTATTCCACTTGATGAGAAGACTAATTGGCTAAGTAATTGGTGAAAAGGCTGTGCTCAGTGAAACAGCCAGAAAGCTGGGTGTGGTGTTTATGAAAGACCTGAGATGTTTGCACAGTAAAGCAAGCAGTGTAGCCAGCAAACCAGAGGAACAAGAACTACTGGTGTAGAATGTAAAAATTCTGTTATACCTGTATCAAAAAATTAGTGGGTTACCTGAAATCGGTTTTGAAGTGCATATGTTATTTCTGAACTATCAAGAATAAGGACAGCTTGGTGTGCTGGTGTGCATGTGAATGAGATACTGGAGTATGAAAAAGAATAGCATGAATAAAAGGAAATCTGAGGCCAGAAATAAGTTTGGAAAAGCAAAGTTTTCTTTTGTTGGGGAAAGCAATACATACCAGTCATAGAAGAGAACAGGTCCTGGGATGTTGATTGGGGAGCTAATGCTGCTAATAATAGTAGCACATAGTCATGCTCAGGAGTGACAGCTTTATTCACTGACCACTGAATTAACAAGAAATGATGCAGCTTTTAAACTCAGAAAATAGCTTTGGATTTAGATGAGCGATCATGAGATGATATCTTAAATACTTTTTAATTAAGGTTCTTAATTTCAGTAAGGGTAGACTGAATACTAAAAGAACTAGTTAGTGAAGCCCTCTGGAGTTGTGAAACTTGGAGAATGAAAATATCTTTAAATGAAAAGATAAAACCTCTCAGAAGCATGAAAAGCAAGCTTGCAAAAAAGGGCTCTGAGTCTGGATGGGAACCTTGTTACTTTTCAGCCTTTGAGCTACTAATGGCACACTGAGCAACCTGGAAAAGATCAATGGCAGTAAATTAGGATTTTGTGGTGGTGATGGTGTGAGTCAATGACTAGTCATGTTGATATTTTCAATGGTTTAATGCAAAGCCATTGTAAGCTATTTGTCACTTGCTTTGGTTCACCTTTTTTAGGCCTTATTTCATTCACATTAGTAATAAAGCTTCTAATAAATAATCATGATGAAAATAATATGTATAGATTTATTATTATTAATAATAATAGTCTATTAATTATCATTAATAAATTAGATAATCGTGTTGTCTGAGAAAAGAAACACCCCAAACCCTGAGACTCTTTTTATTAGAATAGTTTATTATATCTGGGTTTTTTTAGTACACAATTAGGCAAGACATCAATTCATTGACAATCTGAATAAGTGTATGAAATACCTATTTTTGCTAGACTATGTCTCTGAAGATAGTCATCATGGCTGTTTTTATTCTTACTGTGTCCCTTCAAAATGACAATTTTCCTTTAACACGTGGAATTCCTTTTAGTCTCAACTTGTGATGTGTAAGGTGCTATTCCTCCCACCCTTCCTACTAGGCATGCAAGTGTTTGTGGGTGCAGTGATTACACCTTTTCTGAGCCCTTGCTGAACTCCTGTGTGATGCATCCTTTTTACCTTACTTTGTGGTGTTTAAATTATAAGATCCTTACTGCCAGCCTATTACTTTGAATAGTGCTCAGCACAGCAGGATACTGTTCTTGGTTGGCATCTATTTCCTAGCATAATACAATTGATAATGCAAAGCATGGAACAGCTCGATCTGAGAAGAATCACTGCTCTCTGGAGTCTTCTGAACTACATTTCCAAATCTTTAGGCACAAAACTGGATTTAATCTGGAAGTTTACTCACCTCTCAAACTACCAGATGGAATTAAAAGCTTCTAGGCTTTTAGTAGGTAATATACTGGACAGAAAATTTGAAGCTTAGGGGACAATGCAGATTTTATGTAAATGTTGAGAATCTGAGGGTTTAAACAAGAGGGACTCAAATAGTGGGGGAAAAAACTGAGATATGACAAGCTGTTTGCTACACAGTTTAATTTTTATGTAATTTGACAGTATATCCATTCCTATGAAGGACTTGGCTTGAGTGATTTATCCATCATCTGTGATGCAGTAATTTTCCAGTTCAACTCCCCAAAATCTGATATTCACTGATCACTTTTTGCTTCCTTGGTCCAAATGATGGAGATGCTGAGGGGGATGAAACAAACTTTCTACTCTGCTGTGTGCTTGACTTCCCCTAATGAGACACCACATACAAAGAAAGTAAACTCTGCAGAGTAATCCCAGTGGATGTACATAGAAGAGCATGGAGAACATAACTGAATTCCTTCCAACCTCTATGAATACTGGGCAAGCTCATATTTCAGACTTAAATGTGGCTATATTTGTCCCCTCTGTTTTCCTGTGCCATCAACAGGAGCAGCAAAACCTGTACACATGGCACAAAGATTTTTCTGCGAGTCAGTTAGCAGGGCTGTGCTTCGCAGCCTATAGTGACAGCACATGTTCAGCTGAAAGGTATCTAGAAATGTAAGCAAAACTTCTTCCCCTTTCAATCTCTTAATTTTTGCTCTAAACAATTGTTCAAAGCAGCTGTTTTAATTCAGATCTGAAAAATTTTACCAAAATAAAATGTAGTAGAAGCCATCCAGCATGGCAAATTTCCATTCTGAATTGGTAGCTTGAAGTTTTAAACAACTGAAAACAATCACAGTATCAGCAGTGTTGGGTGACTTTCTTGGTGTATACAACTATACTTAGACTGTAATTGTGCTGGAGTGAATTAGATAACAACTGTAAATTGGAAGAGGATGGATGAATATTAATCATGACTTGATCCATTTGCAAACAGATTAGAGGATGCTCATTTGCCACATTATAATATTTGGTGTGAGGAAAAAAATCGTGCCTGTGAGTTTGGGTTTGGGTTTTTAGAATTACATTTCTAGTATAATTGTACAAAGTCAAAGGAAAGAGAACTATCTGTCTTGGCTAGTAAAAATACTGCTGTTGCCTTTAATGCTTGTGATTGAGACCAAAAATTCGGGTCAAAGAGAAGGATTTTACTGTTTAATGAGCACCAGTTTATTAAGCAGCTGATAGTGTTTGGCTTGAAGGAGAAGTGACCTGTGGCTGCTTTCTACCTCTTCAGTCCCTACCACTTCCAGCAGTGAGTCTGCTCACATGGGCAGATGCTGACGGAGGAATGAATGTCTCACTTCCTAGGTGAGGGCTGATTGAGCTCACTTTGTGTTGGATCAGGGTAGCTGTTTTTCAGAGCATCTGGCATAAATGCTGTCAACTGAAGATGTTAGTCCAAGCAACCCTTTCTTAACCTCACATGTTAAAACCTCTGAACTTCTCTTATTCCTGTGGGAGGCAAATTGTTAATTCCTTGTGGGCGTTCTGTTTAGCCATGGAGGGTCAGCCATATGGTGTTGCATCTGCTCTCACATCTGAAAGGGAACTAATTCTTTGTGCATTTGGTTCTTTCTGATTCTTTGGGTTCAGTTGTTACCATTTACTGCCATGGGAAAACAGAGCAAGCTCAGTTCATCTTTGATAAAGCATTCTACATTAGTTAGCATTATTTTTAAAGTCTTACTATAATTAAAGATTTGGTTCTTCAGTGTCTCAGTATCGCTCTGAAAATCACAGTGAAATAGTGCCACTGAACCATTGGGATTAAGAACAGTCAAAATCTAAAACTAAAAATAGATTTGCCTTCAAAGTAATGAAAAATTATCAGTGATCCTCACTGCCAGATTATTTTAGCACTTCACGTCCTTTGAAATGTGCACTAACTAAACTTCTTGGCACCAACTTCTTGCCCACGAGAAACAGCATATTCTAATATTGAACAGTAGAGTTACTACTTTATTACTGTAAGGCAATGTGAGTGTATTATGCACAACCATTTCTTAATGGATGATCTCTATAGACATGTAATTCCTAGGATAACATGGTAATTAAATATCCCTTCCTTATCCCATTAACCCAGGGCAAACTCAGTATGCTAGAGCCAGATGTATGCAAAGCTGCTCTGCTATTCCTGGACTCCAGCTAGTGATTTTGTTTTGCTCATTAGTGATAACGTGTTCCAAAGAGTGCATTGTTTGACAGTGGATTTTCTGGAGGTCTTTCCCCCCCCAGGTAATAGAACAGTTTCCAAGTCTGGATTTAAATTATCATGAAATTGCTGTGGACCTCTTGCTTTTTAAAGATAGTCTGAAAAGAGAAAGTTTTATTGACAGAATTTTGAATGTTTCAAACAGATGGAGCTAAACCTGTTGAAGAAGGCTATGTATCTCCTCTTTATTTGAGATCATGACTAGTTTATTTGGTTTAGCTGGGCTAACCAGCTTTAAAAGAAAAGTAGTAGTATTAAGTTACATACTAGTAGATACTTCTAATGCTGACTTCTCGGGTTCTTCATTCTTTTTAGGTTTAATCCGTTGTCTTCAGATTAATCATTCTGGATGCTCATCACCATCTTTCTCAAAGGTTTCTCCCCACCACTGTGCTAGCCTTCCTACTTCGGATCATAGAATCATAAAATGTTAGGGTTGGAAGAGACCTTTAGAGATCATCTAGTCCAACCCCTTTGTAGAAGCAGGTCAACTTAGATCAGGTCTAGCTTTGTTGGCAATGGCCCATTCTGCAATGTCTCCACCTGAACTGTGTGTTCCTTATTTACTCGTAGTAGGCAAATTGAGCCCCCCCAGCCTCTTTTTCTGAAAAAAAAAACCCAAAACATCTTGCACTGCATTCTTCCTGAGTTACTGCATCCAGTTGTCATGTATGCCTGTCAGGAGCCCTGACTGTGTGCTGAGAGTTTGTATGGTTTTTGTTTCAGAAGTAGTGAACATCTCCTTTAGAATCTTGAGAGAGAATGAAAAACCTTGTTCTTCTGGCTGAAGAGGTTTCCTTTCCTGGTTTTAGTTTTGTCCTAGATCTCAGAGAATGTGTTGGAAAAGTATTGGAGAAGTTGTCTTATACCCTTGAACATCCAACTGAGAAAGGAAGCAGCTGGAGAGTGGGTAGTTCTGTTAACAGTAACAGATAAAATGCACTGGGGATGATTCGTATGCTGCAGCAATTGAAATGATGAGTGTCAAGTCCAATGTACAACTGCAGGCGGCTGAAAATCTGCCAAAGTATTTAGCTTACTCTACAAGAACTGTTTGCTGGCTTGTTGCTTCTTTTGAATGACAGATACTTCAGTTACGTACTGTGTAAAATGGCCAAGCTGTTATTGTGGGATCTACCATCTTTGTTTACATGACTGTGTTACTTATCATGTATGTCTTGAATTAAAATACTGAGAAGGATTAGTAAAATAAAATCTGCCTTTGTTTGCGTCTTTCACCAGTACTGACTATTCCTTCTGGTCTCCAGGCTTGACAGGGGACCAGCGAACATACCATGGGAAGGACAATGGGGACAACAGGCACAATCGAGGGAGAGGAGCAGAGACAACTCGCTTTCACACCATCAGTGTGGCACAGCCTGTCCGGTTTAACAGTAAGTTGCAGACTGGGAAGTCTGGGCCATGTTCCTGCTAATTATTTTTTTCAGAAATTAATAGTTTTTTTTCTCTTGCATAACTTTTTGACCAGATTTTGTTTGTGTGCGGTGCTTTTTACTCTTTTTGTACATTAATTTTATACATGGCCTCTTATACTGCATAGTTAATCTAGCAGGCCAGTACATGTAAAGAATTCTACTTTCCTAGTAATCCTGATTTTATGAAACCAGTGTTGCAATTTTCTGTAACTTGTTGCAATAACAGAAGACTCAGCCCGTGGTGTGAGTGATGCTTTCAGCCTCCAGCACAGGTGATAGCTTAGCCCTTCTGTCTTGATCTAAGCTTGTGTGTAGGGCTGTTGCTTTGGAAAGTGGGGTGAAACCAAAATGAGTGTTCTTGTTTGAAGTAATTTTGAAGATGATCTGAAAGACATTGCACTATCATTAATTAAGTGCATTAATCTCTGATGTTGTGAGTTTTGTATCCTTTTTAATACAAAGAATATTCTGGAGAGTGGGGAACTCGAGGAAATTCTTCACTTGCTTCTCTGAAGATTGTCTGACATAGAATCATAGAATGGTAGGGGTTGGAAGGGACTTTTAGAAATCATGTAACTATGTAGCACTTGAATGGGTTTTGTCATGTTACTCCCATCAATTGGTCAGGAATCTTGAATAATATCACTTAAATGCTGTCCCACATGCTCACCTGCAGCACTGCTATTGCCACAGTTGGCATCCGAGTCCCGGCATTAGAAATGTCCTGCAAAGTGATCATAGCTTGTAGTGACTGCTGCCTCTGAATCAAAATATCTAAGTTTCTGCTACTTTCTCCCTCTTCTCCCTCTTCTCCCTGGTTCCCACTTTACTCCAGGGATCATCCAGATGGGAATTTGAGACAACACTGATCAGCCTGGGAGAGAGGGATAGTACAGACAGGTTAGGAAGAGGATGCAGAGGAAGACAGCATATCAGTAATTGGGAACAATTGCTTTGATTCATTGTCATCTTCTGAAAAAGACAAATGATTAGCAAAAGTAAAAATTCAACTCTTTGTTGATTTTAAAAAACAAAAGACATAAATACTTACTAAAATAGGTATTTAGAGTTTATAGAGGACAATAAAGCAATTTAGAAATTGATACAGCATTATACAATATGCTCTGTGGTCTGATATCATGTTCTGTCTCATCTCAGTGATGTGAACAGTAGGTCTTAAATTATCTCATAAATGGAGAATAAGGAAAGAGCTTCAAGTCTGAGTTTGTATATCATTATTTGATGATAAATATCACTATGAAGGGAATAAAGAGGCTTGAGAACAGGAAATCTGTGAGTGCATGCAACAAACAAACCTATGTGAATTTAAAGGGATTTTAGATGTGCAAAATTAACTGTAGATGCTAAAATTGTTTCATGTCTCTCTTAAATTTCATCCAGCTGTGTCTCTTATTTTACTCATCACTCCTAAGAATGTCAGTCAAAACCCTGTGGGTCTGTTTCGTACAGAAATGCCTGAAGGCTTTTGTTGCATACTTTCTCAATTGAGTTGAGAGAAAGCAGAGACAGCAATTCACACCATGACCTTCTTACTTCCTAAAGGTCCACTTGCAGTGATGTTTTTCCAAAGCAAATAACAATTGCCACAGAACCCCATCATCTCTAGTGATCAACTAGGGGAGCAGGATTATGTGAATACATAGAAGTAGGTTGAAAACGTCACAAAGAGTTGGATGTATTGCTAACCACCTAACAGAAAGAATCATTAAATTGGTCACTACTGTTGTATTCTTCCTGCTTCTTGCAGCTTGTTTTGACTTGGATTGATTGAACTCATTGGATTTATAAAGATGTGCAGGGAAATATCTTCTACAGTAGATCATCAGTTCTAATTAAAGACTTTAAAGACTGCCACAGTGCTGTGAAATATTACTAGGAGATGCATCTTTTAAAATACATTTTAAAAAGTAATCCTTGATCAAAAGCTGCAGTAAAGTAAGTCTTCTGTGATCTGTAAGGCATACATTTCCTACTGGAGAGGTGAAACAACACCAGATGTTGTGTGTACACATACAGGTGATTCTGCACTGTATTGTAACAAACTGATTAGGATGTATTATCTTGAAGATACTAATTTGGGGGGAATGGTTTCCCTTCTGTTCTTCATGTTTCCTAGGAAAGTGCCCAACAGGGTGGCACCACTATGAAGGCACAGCCAGCTGTTACAGGGTGTATTTAAATGGGGAGAACTACTGGGACGCTGTGCAGACATGTCAGCGAGTGAATGGATCCCTCGCCACCTTCACTGCAGACCAGGAGCTAAGGTTTATCCTGGCACAGGAGTGGGACTTGGAAGAAAAAACGTTTGTAAGGAAGGACCAGCGTAGGTGAGTAAGAAGGAAAGGAAAAAGATTATGTCTGTGTGATACAAATGCTGGTAATTCAGTTTGCTTAGAAAATCTCATGATAAAATTGACTTCAGGTCAATAGCTCAGTCTCAGCATGCTGGTTGACTATTTGGCAGTGGCCATCTGTATTTTGTATTTTAATTGACAGGCTACAAATCAACAGAATCTTTCTGTCTTCACTCTGTCTCAACAATGCACCAGTGTTCTTGAACAGCAACAAGGAAGGTGGATTTTACACTGACCTTACTGCTGCACTGCCTTGTACAGAAGTGATGCTTCAGTTTTTTCAACAGAGTTTTGGTTTCCATTCAATACCAGTAGCTCTAACAAAGACTGCAAGTTTGAGATAAGAGTGAAGTAAAAAGCCATTTTGAGTTGGGAGAACTATGTTCTGGTGGCTCTAGATACTTTGTTACTTCCCATTAAATGTAATTCATTTTTTTTGCCTGTGGGTTTGTGCCAGTCTCGTGGGCTGCTGCTGACAGATCACCAGGAGCAGTTCAGTAATTGTGTGTGTCTCTCTGGAGGGTTAGATGGTTTGATCCAGAGCAGTCTGTCTACTTCTAAAATATTTGACTTCTGGATGCTTTTGTGTGGTTTTTGGGTTCAAGATACAAACTACTGCCATAACACAATAAGCCACTTATTATGAGTAGAAGACATGGTGAATTATCATTTGTAAACATAGGAACACTATCAAGTGTTTTTCTCTATTCCTTTACTTCAGTGACTGTATATTGACAACATGTTAAGGAAAAAAAAAATCAAAATATTTTGGAAGTTGGCTTTAAGTATAAAAACATTGGAAGGTTCTGTGTAATTTATTGTAATTTGTTTGCAAGTTGCTGGCCAGTATCTTTACAATGTAACTTATTTGTTATTGTAGGTTCTGGGTCGGGTATCAGTATGTGATCACCAATCGAAACCACTCTGTAGAAGGCCACTGGGAAGTAGCTTATAAAGGTGGGCCACTGAAATTATTACTTAGTGTCTAAACAGAAGGGTTTAATAATTGAGACAGGTCTTATTTTCAAGTGTAAGAAGTTTTAGTCTTTCACATTGATGTCTTGTGGAGAAAACATACTTTGTTTTTTTAAGATTATTTGGGCTTTCATCTTGATTGAACTGAGAAAAAGGAAACTACTCTGTCGTTTCTCCTTTTCTGTGGTGAATGTCTAATATTTGCACAGACTAGTGTAGGGTATTTGGGGCTTTTAAAAAATCAGTAGATTTTTATGTACTTTGAAAAAACCCTTTAATTTTGCAGAATTACCCAGATTTATTTCATTTTAAAGTACTTCAGATAATTTACTTAAACCAAGACCAAATTTGCCTAATACCAGAAAGAAATCCCAGTTGATACAATTTAAAAACCAATCAGTAATCTCACAGACCTCACTGATTGAACTTCAGTTACAAAACAATCAGCTCCCTCTGCTGGAAATCCAAAGCTATGTTTCTGTACCCTTTATATTTAATTCAGTGGAGGAATTAGTTATTATTGAAGTCATTATATCAACTCCTGTGTGTGGATTTGAACGTTTAAGTACTGTGCTGGTTTAGGTAATGGTAAACTTTAAATAAAGGCAGTTTGGGCAGCAGTATAAAGAGAGAGAGGAAAGTCCAGCTTATTCCCATAACAGGGATTTCAGATCTGGACAAAACTTGTAAAGGTAAGTTTCTCCTGTGAAGCCCAGGAAAACAAACAAACGCTATCCTTTAAAAGGACCTGTCTTTGCTTTTTGAAAAGTTGACTGCACTGCCCTCTGCTGACACAGGGTTTGGAGTCAGGAAGGTGTAAATAAGAGAAAGATCATTATACTTGTTTTTATCCTTTTATTTGATTTTATGCATTATATAAATTTAAACCTTCTCAATATCTATTACTTTGTTTGCAAGCTTTCTATTTAATAAAGGGATACCCATGTGAAATAAAGTACATAGCAGCATTCAGTAGCTTCTGAAAAGCTCTTCTTAAGCTTCATTGGCTGGTAGTGAGGCAGACTCTGAATTCACAGTATCTGTTTCAAAAAGGATTTACGAGTCCTATAGATTGGAAAGTTCATTCCATTATTGTTTCATAACTCTCAAAAAACATAACATAAACTCTCAAAAAAAATAGTAGTGGAACCTTATTGTATTTAAAAATTCAAACAAACAAAACCCCATCATACCTAAGTGTTTGCAAGGACCATTGTGTGTAAAGACTGTAATATGCCAACTGCAGGAGCTGTTAAAATCAGTGTTTATGTACACAGATTTGTAAAGCAGGCTTCTGAAAACAAATGAAATAGACTATTTTTCACAATTACTGTGTCTTGCTGTGCCATTAATCTCTGTAGTTTTGCATGCCAGCAGGTCTAATGGTGAAACTTAACACTGATCAGAAACAACATTTTAGAAGTTACAAAATGCCCTCAACACCTCTGACACTGTTTGGAGCCCGTTGCAATACAGTCTTTTACCAATTACCTGAGCTGAAAGGACCAAATATCGCTTTGCACAAGTGCAGCAGCCTTTTTGTCTGTGTATCACTGCTCTGCACTATGAATGAGTGGCATGAGATGGGGAGGGCTGGCTGTGCACTGCACAGGATAGGTGTGCATGTGTCTTTGGGAGCACCAGTAAGTACTTGGGAGTGCCAGGTACAAGGCTAGTGTGGGCTCTTGCTTCACTAGTAGCAAGTATGGCCGAGCTCAGTGATATTTGAAGGGGTGTGTAACTCTCAGCAGGCAAACCTCACGAGACTTGGTGAAGCAGCACTTGAGGAGATATCAGAACATCACTCTGATGGTGCAGAATGACCAAATTGCCCAGTACTTTGAAAACAGCAGCCTCTTCTCTCTTAAGAGTCACTCTTCCCTCCCTGGTGTTTGCCTTCCCTCAAGGAATGCTGCTAAAGGAAGCTAGAATACAGTAGCCTTGTAGCAGAACTGATGTATGTGAAATCATTGGCATTGAAAAGCCTTTCTAAAGCTTTGCATACTTGCAGGCTGCTTATACGAATGCATCTTGTTCTAGGCTCTTCAGAAGTATTTCTACCCCCTGACCCTATCTTTGGTACAGCTATGTCTGAAAATGAAAACGTTCTTTGTGCCCAGCTTCAGTGTTTCCATTTCCCTACCCTTCGGCACCATGGTTTACACAGCTGGTATGCTGAAAACTGCTATGAGAAGTCTTCATTCCTCTGCAAAAGGAGTAAGTTGGTTTTAGTTCAGTGTTAACTGTTGCATGTTTAAACATGAGTATAACAAATATGGAGCAATTAGTTATCCTTTCTACCTTTTGCCCAGTGAATTTAAAAAGCAAAAAGGAGGAGGACAGGGGAGAAGTTAAATTTTGGGGCTTGCTTTGAATAAATAAGAGCATCATAATCTGTGGTTGTCAGCCACAGTATGGATTTTCACCAAAAAAAATGACTGTTAGGCAGCAGTATCAGCCCCAAAATAAAATATACTTGAAAAAAGAAGTTTAAAAAAAAAGATACCTTATTAGTAAATACCACTCTTAAATTATTAACTGCACATGAAAATGGGGAAACACTTAATTGCTGTTTCATCTTGAATATAGCAAAAGCTATTACGTTCTTTCCAGACAGTTATTAGAAGTAGTGGAGGGGGGGAAAGGCAAGTGCAGCTACTGGCTTAAATTGAAGAGAGAAGGCTTTCATTCTGTATCTTGTTTCTTTCCTCCAAAAGACAGTATACCAGCAGAGATATTGGCACTATTTTCAAGTAATATTAAAGATATGTGATATAGATAATGCTTCTTTGCAAGAAGGAGTAAAGTTGTTGAACTTTTACTGCCATTCTAGAAGTTTTTCTAGTTTGCTTTTTTTCTTCAAAGCAAGAAAACTTGCAGAATGTCAAGGGAAATTCAGCCCTTCTCTGTCTTCTTTTGCACCTAAGATATTGAGAATTAGGAAGACAAGATATTGAGAATTAGGAAGACAAGATATTGTCTTTGTGTACTTTGAAATGTAGTAAAATCTTGGAATCTGATACTGAAGCATTTGCCCTTTGAGGTGGGAATAAGGCCCCCTCACCCTGGAGAAAGGAAGGCTTCCAGGGAACACGAGAGCAACTGCCTGTACTTACAAGGAGTTATCAGGAGGTGGAGCCAGGCTTTTCTAGTGGTGGCAGGACTTGAGGGATGTTTAGTTGAAACGAGATTTGAATTAATGTCAGAGAAAAATGGTTAATCAAGAGGATAGTTGAAAGTGGAACAGATTCCCAGGGAGGTTGTGCAGCCTCTATCCTCAGAGGTTTTTATGACCAGATTAGATAGAACTCCAAGCAACCTGTTGAGGCATCGTGGCTGACCCTGCTTTGAGCAGGAGATGGAGCTGGAGACCTACTCAGGTGTCTTCCAATTCGACCTTCCTGGACCCTCCCAGCTGTGCATAGGGTGGAGGGGGCAAACCACCCTCAGTGAGCAGTTGCTTCAGTGGGCAGAACCCGGTGCTGTCTCTGTTCTCTCTCTGGTTTTGGTACCTGCCTTTAGGTCAGGCAGAGGAAAGGACAGTGGAAAGAAGACACCTAAACTTCCTCCCCTGGGCAGGTATCAAGATGGAGTTAGGACAGTGGAAGTATGATTCCCTGGCTTCCTTTTTTAAGCCTGGCCTGTTAAGAGTGTCCTTCAGGTTTGGCCCAGAGAAAATCCAGCTCTTCCTAAGTACCAAGGGAGAGACAGGGAGCTGCAGCAGATACTGCCAGTGAAGCTTAAACTTCTCAAGGCACTTGCTTTCCTGTATCTTGGAGAGGCAGCCTGAAAGTGTGTCAATTCCATTACATACTTAAAGCTTACTCTGTCAGTTTTGTGCAGTGTATCATCCCAGCAGGCCTCCAGACTATCCATTATCTTCCTCACTCCTTGGAGAGTCCTTTTCAAAGTTGCTTTAATGTGAAGGCATGGCTTTTAACTGGTGTTGTCCTTATTTTTACAAATCACTTAATGTAACAGAACAAACTGGACTCCTGCCCAGCAGGCTCACAGACGCTTGGATATTGATGTGCATTTCTGTTTTAGGCCAAACTTGTGTTGATATCAAAGACAACATTGTCGATGAAGGCTATTATTTCACTCCAAAAGGCAATGATCCTTGTTTGAGCTGCACGTGTCACAACGGTGAACCTGAAATGTGTGTAGCTGCTCTATGTGAACGGCCCCAGGGGTGTCAGCAGTATCGAAAGGACCCTAAGGAGTGCTGCAAATTTACATGTTTAGACCCAGGTAAGAGCTGGCTGCTACAGTTGGGTCAAGAAAAATGAGTTCAGTGCTCAACCTTATACTTTTGGGTGTAACTTTGTTTGAAATGGTGTATTTTCTCAATGCCTCGACATTGCTGGGTACAAACTCCCTGTGGAGGAAGATCTCAAGTCCCTGAAAATTTAAATACTTAGTCATCCTTGATGCTACTTGTATAAGAGAACCAATAGCTTATTTTTTGTATGGAAGCTGACACTACTGTGGATTTTTAGTAGAGCATCTTGCGTGGTTCCTTTGTCTTGTAGTTGTCATGAAAAGACTTTTCTCTTGAGCACTAGTTAAATGCTCATGTCCAGAAAAGATGCTTATGTGTATGGAAGTTTGCATGCAGAGATCAGACAGGGAGCAGACTTCATAATTTATGTAGAGTTGCAGTAATAATTCAGGACATGCAACCTTGCTTATTTGATTTGGCATCTCAGTGCAGCTTCGTGTTTTGGACCAGTAAAGTCTTCAGTTGACTCTGACTGAACTGTGTGTCAATCACCATTTGGGGATGTAGATTTTTGGGAGAGTCGTTTTTCTGTGAAGAGGCTTGTGAACAGAGAAGTGTTATCTTGCTTGGAATTTTCTGTGAAGGTGGTCAAATATTGAGACATTACTTTTGGAGTCTCCATCTCTGGGGATATTCAACAGCCAATTGGCCTCTGTCCTGGGCAGCCTGCTCTAGCTGACACTGCTTGAGCAGAAGCTGGACTAGATGGTCTCAGGATGTCTCTTCCGACTTCAGCCATTGTTTTGCTCTTTTTTTCCTGGTATTTTAAAATATCTTATCTGAGTGACTGAGAAACTATTGTTCTAAACTCCTAATGGAAAACACAGAAGGTCAACTCTTGCGATCAGAGGCTTCTATTTCAGTTGTTTTAAAAAAAGTAGTGCTCACTGGCTCCCAAATTTGCAGCCTTTCTTATTTGCCTTAACTACAGAAGGCCACTGGCTCCTTGTTGTCATTCACATTTATTCTGAGGTTTGAGCTTCATGGATACTGATTTGAAAAGTGTGTTTTACCACATCCTTTCTGATCTTTAAGCTTGTCTTTCTGCACTAATGCTAAATAAGACTGTTTCATTATACTCTTGCCTGAAGTGTTCTTTTGGTTTTTTAGTAACTTCATTTTTGAGAGAAGAATCATCAAGCAGTTGTCCAACTTCCTTCATAATGAAGTTACTTTAGCTAGTGATACTGAAATCTTTAAATTAAGCATTCTGTTTTCCTTCTGGGTATTTATGACTATTCCAGATGACAGAATTAATGAATTGTTTACTTTAATCACCATATATTTATCTTTGTCCAATTCTTACCTATATCTTCCCTAAGCTTTGTTGCAAGGGAAAGAAAACAGTTTACTAATCAACAGTAAGTAAATCATCCAAGGAGAGACTGGGGGAAATAAATCTTGTTGCTGAGTTGGCAAGTAATCAAACCTGGAAGTGTGAGTGGATGAGCAATGATTATAGTTGCGTAATGAATATTACTCAAGGACTTGGTAGTAGGGAATTTTTCAGTGGTAGAGGTAAGCTGAGCAATCACAGCTATACTCTTGAAAGATATTTGTCTTTGTGTAGTTTACTCAGCCAAATCGATTGAATGTTAGGAGCTGGGAGCAGTGTGATGGAGGCCCAAGATACCCCAGAAGGTCCAACAATTGCCGTTGTAGCTGGCCTGAAGAGACTGGATAGAAGTCAGACTTTCTGCCTACAAGATTGTCATGCTTGACTGTGTGTATATTTGACTGAAGTCACTTTTTAAAAGGCAGTTATTAGCACTAATTTATGATGTTCACAAAGTCAGCATTGCCATAAAATTGAGGAGGAACAACAAGGGGTCTGTGTTGTTCAGGAGGGTGGTTGGTAGGTGTGTGACTGCGTCAGCTCAAGCTCTGACAGTGAGAGCTGCTGAAAGGTTTGACAGCACAGAGGCTTTTGTGCTGCACAGACACATCTGAGAGGGTGTCATGTTCGAGCTCTGTGTGTAGTGCACTATTAAATGAATTTCTTACTGCCAAGAATGCGTTAAGTGATAAATACCAGCCCCTTAGCCATGTACTTCGACAAGGTATCAACTAGGTGGATTTTTCTGTTACAGCATTAGTAGCAAGGCAGTGCTTGCAGTTGTGAGGCTTTTAGCTTGCTTTTGTAAGGAAACTTTGATACAGCTTTAGCTGCTGTTAGTGAAAGGATAAGTATTGAGAGCGTTCTTGAGACTGCGGTGGGTGCAGAAAAGGAGAGATGGCCAGGATCTGGCTGGGAACTAGTGGATGTGGTGGATGGGGACAGGGGTGTCTGTTGGTGCTGGTTGTGTCCCGTAGCAGTAGGGGACCAGATTGTGCAGCCACTTCGTCTGTTTCTGAGCTGAATTCCTTTCTCACTCAGAACTCTTTTAACAGGAAATTGGTGCAAAGAACACAGCAGGATCATTTTCCTTTGTGCATATCTGTGTGTACACATGTTACTTCAGGATAACCAAGGGTGATTAGTTGAATTGTGAAAAATTAATACCTCTTGTCTGGCACGGGTAGCACAGTGGTAATTTGCTTGCAACAGCCTTCCAAGTGTGGATCTGGTTAGCAGTGGTGTAGAGCTGTCTAAGCCTGTGTCTGTCATGTTCTGCCGCTCACTTTCTGTGTGATTCTAGGGAAAGGTGTAATTCCTGTTTACCTTAATACCTCCAGTTCCTGAAAGATGGTTATCATGTTGATTCACCTGTAAGGTGTTTTTAGTTCCTATCACTTCATGATGCCAAGCACTGTACCAATGACTTAGACTTTAGATGACTCCATCTCCCTGATAATGACAAAGTTTAGAGGTGAAAGTTAAGACATCCAGAAGTCACGTAGAAATAGTGTGCAGATATTCCAGTTCTCAGACCCTTTCCATAGCTTTCCAGGCTTGGTGTCCTCTTTAGTGTGGTATAATCAGCCATGCCAGGGAGGACAAGAGGGTGTGCAAAATGCCATTAATTTTTCCCATTTTCACAGACCTGAAGCCTTCAACATTTTGTCCCTGTTGCTGATTAAGATCTTTTTAGAAACTTGCAATGGATAAATCACCTGATGATTCATAATTTTCTTACATGTTTGAAATAAGGAGCAGTGTTAAAGCAGGCCAATGAATCTCCACTTGACATTGAGCTCCACTTCTGACAAAATATCATGAAAAATGAGTCTTGGATGAAAGTAATAGACACTTTTGATGTTGTTGTTTTATGTGACAGATGGCAACAGTTTGTTTGACTCCATGGCCGGTGGGATGCGTCTGATCGTCAGCTGCATTTCCTCCTTCCTCATCCTCTCTCTGCTGCTTTTCATGGTCCACCGCCTGCGCCAGAGGCGCAGGGAGCGCATAGAGTCTTTGATTGGGGCAAACCGTAAGTGGCCTGTATCTGTAATGAATCTTGGTCGAAGTTGTGTGTGTGCTTCAGAATAAAGAGAGCAGAGGAATCTGCAAATCTGTAGAAAACTTCAGCACGAGGCTAGTTGTAGATTCTAGCCAGTACTGTACCCAAAAGTAGTCCTGCACTGGCTGCCTGAGCTGGGCATGGTTTGTGCAGGCTTTAGTTCTCTGAACCACTCCATGTTCAAAGAAGGAACTCTTGTATCAACACTTGCTTTGTGCTTCATGCATGTTATTGACAGATCAAAGGTGGGGAATGTCACGGTCTTGCTTGACTGTTCCTGTGTGTATGCCTTGGTAGGTTCAGGCTTGAACTTCTTTCAGTCAGTAACAGAAAAGTAGTTTTTGTTTGCATGTAGTCCAAATCTGAAATATCCTGGATATGTGAATGATCTGCTGAGTCTGAAGAGATTAGATTCAAATGTAGATGTGATGCAGGGTAAGCAGGTTGGGAGCAGGTGGCCCTGGGTAGTGTGGAACTGCAGTGAGTTGATTTGTGTAGGTAATACAGACTTTCTAGGTCTTCAGGAGACATGAGTTCCTTGGGTGTGAAAAGTGGAAAAAGGTGTTGTGATCTGTCTTTAATTGTAGAAGAAAGCACGAGAAAAAGTCACTTACTACTTCTTCTCTTGAAATAGTGCACCATTTTAACCTGGGCCGCAGGATGCCTGGATTTGATTATGGTCCCGATGGTTTTGGAACTGGTCTTACTCCACTGCATCTTTCAGACGATGGGGAAGGTGGAGCATTTCATTTCCATGATCCACCTCCACCCTATACTGCTTACAAATATCCAGATATTCAACATCCAGATGACCCACCTCCTCCTTACGAGGCTTCTGTCAATCCAGACAGCATTCTTTGTTCCACTCCAGGTATGCAGGCAGTAACTTCTCTTTTTGTTTTGGCTAGAGGGTTGAATGTTTTAGGTTTTTTTAAAACTATAACCATGTGTTTTAGCGATTGTGATGGGAAGATATATTTTACTATAAAGTCTCTTATTTCTGTGATGAAGTTGTTTGTTAAAATGTATTCTTAAGCTTGGTTTTTCCCAAAGGTTCTTTGGATCATCTAAATTACAAATGGAATCTGTGCTGCAAGCAGTTTAACTCTTAGACCTTACCTATTCTCAAGCCTTACCTTGAATGGGTAACCAGCTTACCTAGTTTCCACTGTGCTGATGCCTTTTCTAGTCTTTTGGAGATAGATCTGTAGAGATTGGTGTTAAAAAGTAGAATAAATGTCAAGTACGAGAGATTTTGAGTAACATATATCCAGTGTCTTCTCTCTACTTCCCTCACCCACACCCTTCAAGAAATGACCAAAAATATCACTTTCTAATGATTCACCCAGTGCTTTTTGGTTTTGCAGCTGCGATACACGCTGTAGAAATTATTCCAGTGTGGGGGTTTGTAGCAGCATATCTCACAGGATAAGGGAGCCTGATTAGTGCAAGGATCTTATTTTCATATCAGAGCTTTATTTTTTTTACGTAACTTTGCTCTTTTGCAGCATCATCTCTTTGTGCATTAATGCAGAACCAGGAAAAACTCAGAGCTTCCATAAATGCAGATAGTGAATCTGTTTATGAATGTCAAATCCTGTACTTTGTGTTCTGATTCGGCTTGTTTTTTCTCCTTTGCAGACAGAGTTCTTTCTCAGACTGTGCAAAGCAGTCCCCCATCACTAGGAAACTGTGATGCATCCCCACAGTGTACAGAGGGATCACTTCCTCCCTCAGTTGGTCCCTCTCCAGTGGAGCTGGAAGACTCTGCTGATAGCAGCACCTTTCTCGTCCCTCCTGACACACCGCTAAATGAGAACACACCGGCAGAAACTCTTATGGGCAGCCGTCACAGCCACTGTTCTCTCAATACTGTTGTATAAAGGAGCAAAAAGCCGACTGGCCATCAAATAGTTTTAGTACCTGTTTGCACAGACAAACACTAATCCGTGGTCTGAACTTCAGAAGGAATCTCCACTCGGTTTTTTGAACACTGCGTTTATGTTCTAGGTTAGGATCGTGCCTCGCGTTTCTTGGCTGTCGTTATTCATTCACTAATCGGTTTGTCCTGTAAATATGGATTGTATAACTGCTCTTTTTTTCCATGGGCTATGGAGAAGAGTGCAGAGAATTCTTTTGACTTCTAAGGAGGTGAAAAGTATGAGTAGGTTTGGGGTTTTTTTTCTTAACCTAAGAGGAAACAAAATCTACATCAGAAAAAAGCTGCTTGGATTTGGCTGGATACCACTGGACACAGGGAAGAGATGATGGAAGAGGAGGGTGGGGGCAGTCACTGTTCAGTCAGTTGCCTTCTCGCTTCAGTGCTACACTTGGAAAAGACAGAGAAGATGAACTGCAGGGGAAGGGGCTCAGGGTCCCTTTTATAGAACAGGAACACTGAGGAGCTAGAGCACATGCCACCAAGTAAGTTACACAGTATGAAACATTTGTGTGCTTTGACCTGTCTTGCTGTTTCAGAACACCGTAGGGACTGGAAGATGAATGATCCACACAATATGTTTCAAGTGGGTACTGAAAAAACTAGGATTTGCAATTACAATTTGTTGTTGGTAGCTGAAAAATCTCATTGTCAGGTAAACTTTCTGACACTTGAGGAAAACGGTCTGTATAATGCTTCTGTCCCTTTGGTAGAATCCTGGTAACGTGTTAGGTAGCACACAGGGAAGTGATAGGGAGCAATTAGCTTCAGTGCAGTCTGATTTCCCTGTATGAAGCTCTTTGTTGTAATCCCATAAGGAAGACTGAGATTTTTTCTTTGTAGTTTAACCTCTCTACATTTGCACAAGACTGGTTTTTGCTTTTCTTATCACATGCTATATTTAGCATGGAAGTGTTTCCCTCCCCTTCCATTTCACTTCTTTAGAGCTCCACAAATACCATTTAAAAACAGTGATCAACACACTCTGTGGTGTTCAGTTCTAACTGGACATTTGTTCCTTATCACACTCCCTGTTCTAGGGATGTCCTGTGTGCCCCACAAACCATTTACCAAGGTCTCACAAGGGGTTACAGTGTGTTTAGTGTACTTGAGTCAATAAAGCAGGTTGCTTCAGTCTGATGTCATCTTAAAGTTCCCCCTCAGTTTGAACTCTCTTAATTTACAGATGGCAAAAAGCTTCATTCACTCCCTCCCTAAGCCCAAAGGCCAGCACTGTTGGTTTTGGTAACAAGAGCAAAATCCTCTTTACAGGCGATGTTAAATTTGGTGGGATTTCAGCATACAGTAACTCTCCCTTCCCCCCATCCTCCTCTTGCCTCTGCTTCTCCTTGACTTACTGTAGCAGTCAGCAAGTGAGATGAGTTACAAGGAATTTGCAAAGAATGCCCCTGTGAGTGTTCTCCTGTTACCCTATGAAGGGTACAAGCCTAGAGGGATCCGAAGAAAACACCACATGGGGGTGTGTTTGGGATCTATTTTTCTAGTAATGACTAGAGGAATCATACTTGTATGACAAATCCTATCCCACTGCTGTGGTTTCTGAGTGCAACCGACTCCCCACTGAATATGCTGCTACTTTCTATTCTGTGTCTTGCCTATGGGCTTGTACTGTACTTGGGGATTGGTCTTGACAATTCAACCTCCTTTTGCAGAGAGAACTGTGAGCTTTGTTATTGAGATCATAGCTGGTGTCTTGACGTTCAGATACTTGCCAACAGTCTTGAATTCATCAGAACACATGAATCTCAGTTCTGGGGTGTGCTCCTGGCACGTGAGTGGGAGGAAACGCAGTTGGGAAGCCTCTTCTCCTGGAGCCGACCGCCTCCTGCCCTCTGCCTCCCGCCTCCACCAGCGCTGGTAAGAAACCAGAAGCGCAGTTCTCCACCCTGTGCCATCTCTTACCCTCTCTTCCTCTGAGTTCAAGTCCTGGTGTAATGAAGTGGATGGATAGCAGCAGTCAGAGCCATGCATACAGATTGTTGAGCATTTCTGAAGTATGAAAATAAAGCGGGTTTTGTGCATTTTTGAGCACATTCATACGTTTTATACATTGTATGTACTGACCTTTCTTCAGTTTTATAGCTCCGGGTGCGTGTGTGTGCGTGTGTGTCTGGGTGGTGAGATGTTATATATATACACACACATACATACTGTAGATGGTAACCTTTGTGCTGTGTCCAGCTAGCTGAAGCTAAGTACTGGGATGTAAATTAGGCTCTTAGGGTTAATACCTCTCTGAAGCTGGCTGTGCTCTGTTGTAGGACAGGCTGTGATCGTGTGCACTTCAGTAGGATGCAAAGTCTGTGCTACTACAATCTGTTCCTGGAAAATATTTTGTTAACAGTGCAAAATAGAAAACTTCTAATTGCTTTTGAGGCCAGATGGAAGAGTTGTTCTTTGTTAGTATCCTAGTGCAATAATGAAAGGCCTCTTGGCTTGGTTTAGTCTCTGAGGTTGTGTGTTGTGGCTGAGGTGAGCAGCTACCTCACCTCATGCTTCTCCTAAACTGCAGGACTCTGATATTTTTTGCTTACTTTTGGTTCTGTGGTGATTTTTATTTGGAAATAAGCTGTGTTACAACTGGCAGCTTCATGGTGGCTCCTGGTTGTAGCTATTCCAAATGGAGACTTCTTTGTAGAAGCCTCTCTGTGATATTTCCCCCACTGCTTCTGAGCCTTTCCCACTTGCATATTGGCACGGAGGCTGCTATTTTCTCTTTTATCCTATCCTTCTTCATCTTAACTGTAAGCAAGGGAAGTTTTGCCTTGAGCAGAGCAGCTCACTAAGTACAGCTCATTTACCTCTTGGTGAGCTTCTAATTTGGCAATAAAATTGTCTCTCTTTTTTTTTCCCCCTCCCTTTTTAATGTAGCTTTTTCACACTGAGTACTTCCTGTTGGAGTAAGGACCTTTACAGCAGAAATTGTCACAACTACTCAGACTTCTGGACCAACTGAGGAGGAGTTATATTTTCTTGACAGCAGTTGACTCCTCAGCAAACCTTCCTTACCCTTGGCAGGGTGACTAGTAAGCTGTTTGTCCTCAACACCAATTAGAGAGGGATGGTGCTGGCCTGAGGAGGAGCCTCCTGGTCTGAGTGCTGTTAGGCTGATGAGATCTTTGGATGGTGCATTGATTTCTTTATTTTTAATTATCTTCTTTTTTTATTTCCCCAGCACTTTTCACTTCTCTGGATGTGTTTTGTAGCTACTGGTGCATGCCAAGCGTCCCTCCAGCCCCATGGGGGAGGTGGCATTGGCACACCGTTCCCAGCGGCACGCTGTGTTTCTCTGAGGCCGCCTCTGAGCGCGGTTGTCAGCTGCAGCACTTGGTTCCACGTGGGGCTCCTGCTGCCCGTTGTGGCCTCTCCTCAGGCCTCTCCTCAGGTTCCCCACCCTCATGACATACTGTGGTGCCATACTGAGGTGTCTCTGCTGTTGCTTCAGAAGCAACCCGAGATATTCCCTTCTGTGGGTGTTATCAGTGGTACCCACACTCACAGGCTTGTCTCACAACAACCTTTTTTATGAGGTGGGTCGCAGAGGACTGTGACATTAGAAGGGTGGTGGGTTTCATTCTGTGCTGGAAGATCAAAACTCTCATTCAGATGTACAAGGAGCTTGCCTGTGTAATGTTCATGTTTAATTCTGAGCCTTAGACTATTCCTTTACCCTTTATTCATGGCAGGACACTGATCTAGAGAGTGAAGTTGGTGGAATACTTTCTGATGACTTAATCCTATAGTTGGCAGGAAGAAAATGTTTTTGTGACTAGTAATTATTACTGTTCTTTTTCCATCTAATCTGAAATTAATTTGAAGCTGTTTTTAAAGATGGTTTAATCTTTCACATGTGGCTCTTCAGTGGCAAAGCACTGATGTTCTAATGTTGCCTCGTACAATCCGTAACACGCATCTCTTCTCTTTCAGTTGCTGAAATGTCTTTTTTCTCCCTAGTGAAGGAACATGCAATACTCAGAAGTACCTTTTAAATCTCCCTTGCAAGTTGGGAGCTGGACCCTACAATTAGAGCAGATTAGTGTAACGGAGGCAAATCAAAGCTCAGACATTATGTTCCCCGGTTCCAAGTGAAATAAGTGTTTCTTTGGAATTAATGTTTTGAGCAGTGAAGATCTGCTTCCCCTGACAACAGCCTGCGTTACCTGACTGCTACGGTACCACATAGCTTTAATTTCCCAGTATATTGTGCACCTTGAGCACGGTGTGGGCTGGAGCTGCTGCCAGCAGGGATGCTGTGCTGCTGGGCTGCGTGCGTGGCCGTGCCGTTCCGATCCCCTGGCGTCGGGCTGCTGGCTGCCTGGGGTGCTGACACACACCACACACTGCTTTGAACCTTCTCCTGGAAAATAACTTCAGCCAACGCTGCATTTGCAGGCTTCTCCTGTGTAGCTGGTTTGTGACTGGACTTAACTGTGGCCGTGTATAAAAGGTTTTGATATTCTGTGACATACCATGTAGGATTCAAATTTGATACTATAATAATTCAGACCCTGTGGCACTGTTTTTTTTTTTTTTTTGGTTTAACTTCTTCCTTGGGGTTGGCACTAATCTTTTGTTTTTTTTCCTTAAGATGCTGTGAGAAACATTTCATCCAAATGCCAAATAAATTGTGTTCTGTAAGAGAAATGGCCTGTCCCAGTGTTCCCTGATTTCTGCGTTGACGTGGCTCCTTGGCATTGCGAAGGAGCAATGTTGTTAAATCTTGTGCTCTAACAAAAAGATGAATAGACTCATTTAACTTCAAGCAGGGAGGCTGCTAAAGTCTCTTTGTGTACAAATTCTCATGGAATTTACCTATATGAGTGTAATTTTAAGGCAGTCTTGGCTGTATACCCAAGAAGGTGAAGTGCAGCCTACTCCTGCCCTCTCCAAACCTGTGGGAAGCTGCCAAGCCTCTGGGCAGGAGTTGCAGGTGGTTGTGTAGGATGGGAGGGGTATTGTGGACCCCCAGCTGCCAGTGTGGGATGGCAGGGCTCAGGGGAACCAACGTAGTCAGTCAGAGTTGATGCACAGTGAGAGGGGAACAGTGTCAGCACTGAGCTGTGCTGCCTCCGTACACGTGGCAGGTGCTGTGGAGGCTGGGGAAAAAGCTTGTCAAGAGGTCAGGCAATCCTGGCCACTTGAGCTATTCCAAGATCTCATCTTTGAACCTTTCATCAAATTCTGAAAGGAAGAGTTTGGGTACTGCACCCTTCCCTTGGCTGTGTTTCACACCCACTTTGTTGTACAGGGGCTGGAGGGAGGGCCCTGGCATGACCTTGGGTCAGGAAAAGGCAGGAGAAGCCTTGTCTTGCCTTGGCCTAGAGTGATGTTTTGGAGGTGTGAGGGGGTCCTGTCTGGTGCTGGGGAGGTGGAGAACAGATGCTGTTTCTGCTCACACCAGCCCTGAACTGCTTTACAGGCGATTGCACTTCCCTTGAGAGCTGAGCGGACATGGAGCAAGCTGAGATGTGCAGGGAGAGAGACAGCTCACCTGAGCTCAGTCCCTTTGGCCTGCAGGGATCTGGGGAGTGATGCTCCTACTCCTGAAAGAGCTTTTAACTCTGAATTATTTAACAAAGCTGTCTAGTGGCAGGGAATATTCCCCCAAAAGAACTTGCTGGATAAATAATCTCTTTAAACAGTTGTGCTGGTTTAGTAATGCAGACTTGCAGCTGGAGAGAGACAGGATGGAGCGGTGGAGTCAGTCTAATCTCTTCTGTCCTGGCAAGGGTTGTTCAGCATCGCTGCTGCTGTGGATGTGTGCTCCTAGCAACACAACTGGAGACTCCAGACATTGATGTGATCGGTGTGCTGGTTGCAGGATGCATCCTTTTTAGACTGGGGAAAGCTGTGCTGCTGGCACCTACCCGTGCTGCTTGTGGAGCAGCCCAGGTGAGTGGAGTGGCACCAGGCTGCTGCTGTGGCCTTGCCCCTGTCCTGGTGTCAGCTCTGTGGGTGGCTGCAGGACAAGCTCTGGAATCGGGCTTTCCAGAGCCACACTGAGTCAAATCCACTTTACCTGGGGGAAATAGTTAAAAATTGGCCTCTTGATCCCAGCCTCCCACGAGAAGGACTGGGTTTGGGTGCAGGGAAAGAGGGGCAGGTCATTTTTACATGGTCTGGACCTGACCGCAAAGACACCTATCTGTGCCCTGGGCTGGGAGCTCAGGTCCTAGAAACGTGGGTTTGTTGGTTTGGATTTGGTTTAGGAGCTGCTGGGCTCACAGTGTTTGCTGTGAGTGCTGCAGAACAAGTCTGCACAGCCTTGCTGGGCTGTCCTCATGCCCTGCCTGTGGCCACAGGATGCGTTCATTGCTGAAAGCTGTCCAGCCTGCAGCGTCATCCTCACCGGCTGCCACTGAGGCCTCGCCTCTCCCTTTTGTCTTTCCTGCACCCGCTGAGGGCAGCTGCTGCCACAGCCACCTCCGTTGCTACTGGACCTGGACCAGCACAGTCCACAGCTCCCAGAACTTCATTTCTGCTTGAGACTCTTGAGATGCTGTTTCAACTGAAGGTAGTGGGATGCAGCCCCTTCCCTTAATGCTGGTCTTGGGAGTAAAGGGATAAACATCTCTCTGTAGCAGCTGCCTGATGCCCTGAGCAGATGGGGGCGCTGTGGTCTGGCAAGGACTGCACAGAGCTCTGCTGATGCTGCAAGAGCCTGTGCAGATACAACTTGCTCTTTTCTCCCGCTCTCTTGTGGGCAGGAAACAGGGTTAGTGCTGTGGCTGCAGGGAACAGCCATGAGCTGCAGGGAGCAGCACACAGCCACTGTCCCGTGGACTGGCTGCCGCTTCCTGGGACACCCTGAGAGGAGGTGGCTGACAGCACCAACACTTGGGTGCTGTGGCGGGGGCATTGTTGGGCTTCCTTCTGCTGTAAGCTCTTACCAGCTTAAAAAGCATTTTCCTGGGAGGGTAGTGAGCAGCTGTGCTCAGCACAGCATGTCCATGGCTCTCAGGCTCTGGGAGAATGCTGGAGGCTTCAAGGCACTAGTCAGAGGTGTGTATGGGCCACATCCTGGCCTTGGCCTCGGGGGTGCCAGGCTGTGGGAGCTGTCCAGGCTCCCTATCACTGACACTGTTGGGAACACAGGATGAGTGAAGGGGCTGTGCAGCAGCCACAGTGCCTCCTTTGTGGCACTGCCCACTGCACTCCCTGTCCTGCCTTTCTTCCTGCACCAGGGGCAGCTTATTACAGAGATAAAAACATTTAACAGAAAATCAGAGATGCCCAGAGTCTTTATTCCTCTTGAGCGTCACCTTCTTGCTGCAGTTGCTTCTCTGGATGCCCACAACCCTTTGTGCACCCATCCCTGGGCAGTAAACCACTCTGACAGCTCAAGCCCTTGACTTTTGTCGATTCCCTCAGTGTCCTGAGTCCCCATCCAGGTTCCCAGGCAGCAGTGCAGAATTTACCTCCAGAACCTGGCCTGCGCAGCTCTGCTGTGTGCTGGTGCAGTGCTTGCTGGCACTGCATGTGGTGGGGGTTCTGACCAGGGTGGCATGATGCCTGTGACTGGTTCATGGCTGCAGTTTAAGTAACGATTTTTATTTTTCAGTGGTATTTTCTTCCCTGCCGTGGCTCTTGCCCCTGGTGCTGTGACTACATATGTCTGCAGGGACCTTGCCTGGCTCCACCAGGACAGCACAGAGCTATGTGATCAGCTGTAAGCTCCTCACCACTGTGGCAGCAAGAGACCAGCAAGTACAGAGTGGCTCTTTGAAGGTTTGATCTGGTTCCTATAGAAACTGGAGGTTGCCTGGTGCTGGTGCCAGCAGCCAGTGGTGCTCCCTGGGGAGCCGGACAGCTGGGGACGGGCAGCCAAGGCTGCTGCTGCCTTTGCACATGCCTTGCAGACCCCTCTGCTTCCCCTCCTGCTCCTCCCCCTCAGCAGGGCTGTGCTAAGCCCCACTGGGGCTCTGCATCCCTCTTCAGCTGTGAGGGGCTCTCTGGGTCCTTGGGCTGGTCCCTGCTCTGGCAGCACTGGATGGGACACGAGACTTGCTCCTGCTGGGTACTGGATTGCTGCACAATTCTGCTGCTGCTTCTGTGGTCTCTGTGGTTAACACCTCTGCAGTTGCCCTCCTTACCAAAAATCACCACTAGGGAAGCCTGAAAACCTAAAAGGATGTCCTGGGAGGCAACCCTGACCTGGTCAATGCTCTGGTGGGGGATAGTCTGGGGTGATGTGTCCCATCATCTCCTGAGGCGCCACTGCGTAGTGCTGTGGACTGTGCCAGCATGGGCAGGAGGTGAGTGTGTTTGTGCCCCATCTCTGAGGGATGTCCTGGTCTCCCCTGGGTGCTGGAGCATCTCCTGTCCTTCCCAGCAGCAGCAACCTGCAGACCTGCTGAGCCCCTCCGCCTGGCCTGCCCCACTTTGTGATTGCTCCGGAAGGCTGATGGCAGCCCGCTGCAAACTACCTCATCTCCAGAGCAGAGGCCAAGTGTTAGCGCTGGTGCAGAGCCAGGGCAGCTCCCAGGAGTGCTATGCTCCTGCCTTCCTTCCTGTGCCCTGCTCCGGGGCTGCACCTGCGGCTCGCTGCTGCCCAGGCACCAGCCGGGCTGGCTCTGCACAGGGCTGCTGCAGTTGCCCCAAAGAGCCCTTGCCAAGGATGAGCCCTCCTGAGTGTCTTGTCCCTTGGAGCACATGTCAGCCAAGCAGCTCTGCTGAGCCAGAGCCTGAGCCTGTCCCTGGCCAAGCTGGCAGCAGGAGGCTTCTTCCCCCTGCCCTCACTGCTGCTGGGTTTGTTCGTGCTGGCAGCAGCTTGGTGGTGCTCCTGGCCAGGGCCAAGTGCTGGGGAGAGGAGCTGTGGGCTGGGCCCCGTGGCCTCCTTTCCACTGATGCCTGAAGATGGCAGGGATATTTTAGGAGGATGTGACAACACTATACTCCTGTGTTTTCACCCCCTTCCTACCTGCCTGCTGTGAGAGCACAGCTCCACAGGACAGGCTTTAGTGGTGAGACCAAGCAATTCAGTGATTCTGTGATGCTGGCTCCTGCAGTGTCAGCCTGGCCAGGTGCAATGGGAACAGCATGTGCTGCCTCCTTCTCTGGGAGCTGAACAGCTCTGTCCCCCAGCTCAGGCTGTCCACAGGAGCCTCCTGGGATGCCTGGAGGGTGCTGAGGCTCATATGCCGGTGCTTCCCCCTTGCTCTGGCCCGCCAGTGCTGTGGCTGTGGGAGTTTGAGCCGCTATGCTGCGATGCAGCCTTATACTGTCTGGAGCCCAAGGGCTGCTCCCTCCTGAGCCCAGGAACTGAAGGTCCCCACAGCACAGCTGCTGTGGGCACTTGCTGGGCTTTGCCCAGGGAGGGGCTTCTGTTTGCAGGGATGAACTGGATTCAGATTCAACCTGTGTGTCCCCCTGGCACTGCCTGGCCCCCTCATCCAGTCCCTGATGGGACCACCCCTCTCCTAGCATGGGGCTTGCAGGACCTGCTGGCTTGGGGTTTGCCAGAGCTGTCAGAGGGGCATTAAAGGCAGCCCCCCACGTGCCTGCAAAGAGTGGGGGGAACCACCGCTTCACCCCTTGGAGAAGGGTCAGGGAGCATGCTGTGGCCCCAGCCTTTGCCAGCCCCGCGCTCCCCTGCCTCATCCCTGCTGCCTGCCCTTGGGCTGGCATCCCGGGCCCGGGCCTGGCACGGCGTAGAGGGGCTGGCTGGGGGCCGGGCCGCTCCCCCACTCCTTCCTAGCAGCCGAGGAGTTAAAAACTCAGCCCTTGTGATGAATATTTAACAGCAGAGCACAGGCTGGAGCGGAGGATTTCCCGGGCTGCCTGGGCGCTGGCAGCACTGCCTCCCGCCCCAGCCCCGCCGCCTGCCCGGGTGCACTGCGGAGGAGGACGAGGACGGACCGTGGCGGAGGGGCCTCTGCCCGCTGCTGCCGTCCCTGTGCCGGCATGGGGCCGCGGGAGCTGGCCCTAACTTTTCTGACTTTGCCTCTCGTCGTGCGGGCGGCCGCGGGAGGTGAGATGCACCCGGTCCCCTCCGGGGCGGCTGGAGGGGATGGGCGGCTGTGGGGTGCAGGGCAGAGGGTACCTGTAACAGCCCCATTTGTTCCTTTCCCCTGGCCCAAGGGGGAGGACGTGGGGCAGGGGTGCTGGGGACAGGGACTGGAGGATCTGGTCCTGCACCGTGTCCTGCACTCCCACCATCCAACCCCCCCTCCCCCCCCCTCCCGCCCCGGCTGATGTCCCGCTGTGCTGCCGGGCTCAGGGAGGTCTCAGCCCGCCTGGGGCTGTCTGTCCTGGCAGGAAGTAAGTATTCAGGCTCGTGTCCCCTTGGGGCATGTGGGTGTTGGGCTTCAGCCTATCTGCCCCACTGATAACCCTGAAACACCCTGGAGGATAAAGCTTTTGTGCAAAGCCATGCTGCTGTGCCGGGGCTGAGGCTGAGGTGGGGGGTGCTCACCTGCGTTTGGGCTGGGCTGGCATCAGCTAGCGCTGCCCTGGCTCCTGCCACAGGATGCTCGTGGTCTGCCGAGGGCTGATGTGGATCCAAGGGGCTCCCAGCAGCTCAACTTCTCTCTGGACAGGAAAGAAAGCTGAAGGTCCCTGTCCTGGGCACCCTCTGAGTCCTGCACCATCCTCCTCCCAGCTCTCTTCTGGGGCTGGAGACTTCTGTAGCGCTGTAGCCAGGGTTTCTCTGTGGTGCTGCAGGCAGGGCAGGTGGAGGCAGACAGGGCTGCCTGAGTCCTGGCAGCTCAAGTGGCTGTGGCTTGGCTTGCCTGCGGCCAGCTCCCTGGCATAGCCCCGCGACCATCACTGGGGACTGCTTGGATGGGCTGGCACTGCGTGTCCCCGTGCCTCCTGCCAGGAGCAGGCTGGGGAACTGACATGCTGGTAGCCCCAGGTGGATGTGCAGTCAGCAGGAGCAGATCTCCAGCATCCGCTCAGCATCCCTGTGTCTGCTGCACTGGCGCTCAGCAGCGAGCGTGGAGCCCCTGCAGCCGCCCCGGCGCAGGCAGCAGCGCTGGTGGGAGTTCAGCAGCTCCAACTGAGGTGGCCCTGAGCAACAAAGCAACGTGGGCACAAGGCTTTCCACCCCCCTGCCACCTCTTGCCTGCTGCAGCCACCTGCTGCTGCCAGCCCCCCTGCAAGGAGGCACCTGGGAGAGCTGCGGCAGCCCCCAACCCCCTTCCTCCTGGTCTCTGGTGCTGCTGGACGTGGGTGAGGTGCCTGGTGTAGGGTGAGGGGCGGCCTCGGTTCCCCAGGAGGTGTAAGTGGGGGACAACCCTGCGGCAGCCGGGGAAGGAGCCCCCACAAGCAGAGAGATTTGGCTGCCTTGAAGCAGAGCAGAGTGATACTGAGGGAGGTTTCCCTGGGAGCAGCCGGGGGAGGCAGGGAGGGTGTGAAAACACCAGCACCAAGAATAACTGGGATGAGCATAAGCGCCAGCGGGACCCCTGCCTGCTGTCACGGGGCTGGGCATGGCCACAGCTGGGTTTGGGGAGGTGGTGCCTGACACCATCACCCCCCTGAGCTCTCCTCTCTCCTGCAGGGCAGTGGTGTTATGACTCACAGGACCCCAAATGCGGTGAGTGATGCCACCTACAGGGTAGGGGTGTCCGGGCTGTGTGGGGCTCACATCCCCACATCTCCTCCAGGCTGGGGGCACCTTGGGCAGCACCAGTAGTGCAGCAGAGTGTGACTTGGGGAGGGTTGAATTCACCTCCATCACACCAAGATGGGAACACTTAGAGGAGCTTTGTTTTTCGGAGTGCTGGCCTAAAGGCTGGAGACAAGTGCCGGAGCTCCTTGGAGCAGCTTGGCCCTGGCCTCCTGCCCTAGCCAAATCCGGGTGCTCCAGGGCCAGCACCAGCTTCCCCCCCCCCCTCCTCCTTTCACCTGAAGCAAATAAAATCCTGGATTTAAAATATGCCATTACCAACTCCAGCGAGGCACAGGCATTGAGGAGGCCATAGGGCACAGGGGCCCAGCTTCAGGAGGGATGGCTCAGGGCAGGCAGTGCCTCTGCGCTGGGGAAGGGAAGCATGGCTGGGGGCACTTTGTATCAAAGCATGTAAATAGCTTGTAAAAGGTTAATTAGGGATCAACAGAACTTAATCAGCTGTTACAGCTGAAGTGTTTTATAGCTGTTGGGTTTACATGCCCCGTGCCCAGTGGCTGTGGCTGGTGAGCGGGAAGGGCCAGCACCGCTCACCAATGCCTGGTGTTACCGGCTGTGAACGTCAGCAGGCCGGCGGCCAGGGCAGCTTCTGCAAGGCACTGCGGCCGGCGGGAAGCGGCTGGGGCAGCGTGCAGCCGGCATGTGCACATGGCAGGGCTGCAGGGAATGGCCCCTTAATGAAGACGTGGGGTAATTTGCGGGGCCGCCCTGCAGCACCATGCCTGGGAGCTGGTGGAGCACGGCACAGCCAGGCTGCAGCTCTGGGAGCTGGTGGAGCACGGCACAGCCAGGCTGCAGCTCACAGGGTTTCCAGGTAAAAAACTGCCTAGAATAATGAGGGAAAAAGAGAAGGAGACAGGACTGAGCCCAGTGCAGGAGGTGTGTCTGTGGTTTTCTCTGCTTAAGAAGGAGATAGGGAACTGTGAGAGCTGAACCATGGGGTGCTGCTGGGGGAACAGCCTCCCCCAGATCCTGGCTGTAGGAGTTATGGGGGATAATGATGTGTGAATCAACCAGTGGTAAAACCCAAACCACATGTTCTGTGAAAAGGCCTTAAGTCCTCTGTCCTCCTTTCTCAAGCAGCTCCTGCCTGTCTTTCCCTCCCAGGGGCTGTATGGAGTAGTTTACTCCCTCTGTGTAGAGCAACTCTGCCCAGCCCTGGTGTGAGCTCTGGCCTGGGGGCCACAGGGGGCCAAGGGACAGTGCAGCCTCTCTGATGGAGGGTTTGCTTGCAGTGATGGGCAGAGGGGACTAGGAGAAAAGCCAGCCCTTCACCAGTGACAGTGTGGAGGGACAGACACGACTGCCATGTTAAATGTAGACCCTGGCCCCGTAAGGATCTCCAGCTGAATTAAGCCCCCGCTCATCAATAGGGAGGAAGGACAGGAGAGCAGCTCCTGTGGGATGTAGTCAAGGACAGCAGACCCAGCCTTGTGTTCCCCCTGGGAGTGACAGTGGCCTGGGGTTGGTGGCTGCTCACAGTGCTTCTGTTCCTCTGCAGGTCCCAGCCACTGGAAGGAGCTGAAAGCCACATGCGGCGGCAACAAGCAGTCCCCTGTGAACATCGACAGGCGCTGGCTGCAGCGGGACAGGCGCCTCGGGGACATCCTCTTTGAGGGCTACGACCAGGCTCCCCCAGGCAAGTGGAGGCTGGCAAATGATGGGCACACAGGTGAGTGCTATGGCCAGGCACCGTCCCGGCCGGGGCTCAGCTCTGTCCCTGCTCCTGAGTGGAGGACAAGCCTAAGTGTGCCAGGGCCGTCCCCCATCCTGCCTTCATTCTGCTGCCCCTGCAGTGGTGCTGAGCCTGGCAAGTGAGTCGGTCTCTGAGCACATCACCATCAGCGGTGGGGGCCTCCCGGGCAGGTACCGTGCCCTGCAGCTCCACTTCCACTGGGGCAGCCCGGCACGGAACGGCTCCGAGCACACCCTGGATGGGCACCAGCTCCCTATGGAGGTAGGTGACAAAAGGCATCAATGGTGTGCTGCCCACGTCCTCGGTGTGATGGGAAGTGTCCCAGGTGGCCTCTGTGATGCTGTGCCTGCAGGTTTGGCTGTGGACTCTGTCTCCACAGCCTTGTGTTGATGGCTGCACAGGCCACCTGAGTAGCTAAAAAGCAGCTGGTGTGAGACTGGAGGTCTTTCTTTCCTGTGCGTGGGCCAAGCTGCGTGGCCAGGGGCACCCAGCAGGGTTGGGAGGGCTCTGTGTCCTGGTGGGGCTGTGTGCTGAGTCAGTGCCCGCAGCAGGAGCTGGAGAACACTGTGCCAAGTGTGCCGGGATCCTTCTGGGTGGAAGAGGCTCTGCACCTCTGAAATATTAATTATCCACCAGAAGAGGGCAAAATGTTTGTATTGTGGCTGGTGGGCACCCCGTGAATGCTGGCCCCCTTTCCCCACCCCTGTTAAAGCACCTGTGGTTCATTGGAGCACTCTGATCCTGCAGCAGCTGCCCCAGGGAAGCACCCATGGGACCCGGAGGGCTCTGCTGGGGGGTGGATGGCTCAGTGTCTGCCACCCAGCCTGGCCTGGGGCATCTGTGGGTGAGGGCTCTGCTGCTGAGGGGCCAGGCAGGGGTGACTGCCAATGCTTGGCCCCTCCATGCTTTCCTCAGCTGCACATTGTGCACATCAATGTCAAGTACCAGACGCTGGCAGAGGCAAAGGGGCATCCCAATGGGCTGGCAGTCCTTGGCTTCTTCTTCCAGGTGAGTCTAGGGGAGGGGCTCATGCTGCCAGTGGAGGGGACCCACCAGGAATCAACTGCTCACAGTGCAGCTGGGGGTGGGTTTGTGTGGCCCCCCTGAGGGAGTGAGGCAGTGTGGGAAGTCTGGGTTGAGACCAGGAGGTGGAGGGGAACCTCAGCAGTGAAAAGTGCCATGATCCCCCTGGCAGGTTCATGCAAGGGAGTCCTGATTGGGAGCCCATTGTTCCCATCACTGCTCCATAGTGACACAGGGCTGAGGCCGGCTCTGCCTGCAGATGCTGGGTGGTGAAGGATGACCCAGCTCTGCCCTGCACATGCTCTGCCCTGCCCTAGCTGCTTACCCTTCCCTTCCACAGGTCTCCGAAACCCCTAACACCAACTACAACACCATTGTGGTGGGGCTGAGGAATGTTTCCCATGCTGGTGAGTCACCTCAGCCCCAGAGCACAGGCAGAAAGAAGAGAGACCCCAGTGTGGGAGGGCAGGGGTGCAGCGGGGCTTTGGGTAGGAGGGACCTGCTGGTCTGTGGGGCCACCTGGCTGTGGGGAAACTGATGGGGGTGGATCTGGTGTCCCCCCAGTGTCTCTGGCACAGAGTGGGCTGAGTGGCCGTGTCTCTGCCCACAGGGGACTCCGTAGATCTGGCCTCCACGTTCCGGCTGAGCACGCTGCTGCCAGACGGCAGCCGGCTGTCCGGCTACTACCGCTACCAGGGCTCCCTCACCACCCCCGACTGCAGCGAGGCCGTCATCTGGACTGTCTTCGAGGAGCCAGTGGAGATTGGTCGGGATCAGGTACTGGTGTGCACTGCCCCTTTCCTTGTGTTTCACCTGACCCCTAAGCAGGGAAAGTCATCTCTGCATTAACCTTGCCAGTAACCTGGCCATTAATTAATTTTATGAGGGTTAAGTAACGGAGCTGTAGCCACCTGCCAGCAGGGAGAAATCCCATCTCACCCAGCCCTGATGCTCAGAAAGGGACATGGGAGCCAACCCATTGGAGCTCAGAAGAGGTTCTATACAGATGAGTTTCTCTTCTGCTGCCCAAGTATCTTAGGCAGATGTGTTTCCTTGAGGCTGTCGTAGGCCAGCTGCTCTTAAAGTGCTTAGCACAGGCAGTGAAACATGATTACCTCCTTCAAACCTCAAGAGCCCATCCCTGGACGTCCCTCTGGGTCTGGTTTTGGGTGATCAGTGAGGGGTGGCAGGAGGACAACCACCAGCATGGGGCCATGCCATGGCTCCTGTGCCTTCAGCCGTGAGGCAGCATGGAAGGGGGCTCACAAGATGCCCACCCTGTCTCTCCCCTGCGCAGCTGCAGGTGTTCTTCAGCAGCCTCCACTTCCCGGCCGCCGGTTCCACGCTCCTAAAAATGACCAACAACTTCCGCCCGCCGCAGCCGCTGCGCAGCCGGAAGGTGTTTGCCTCGCGGGCAGCCACGGCCAGCAGCACAGCCCTGGCCCCAGCCTGCTGCCAGCTCCTCTCCCCTCTGCTCCTGCTCGCCCTGACTGGCCTCTTCTCACCAGCCCCGTAGCATCCGGCCCTCACCCGCCTCTACAGGAGCGTCCCCCTGCTGCAGCGGGGATGGGTGACAACACCTCTGGTTCACTGGTAAATGGGAAGGAAAAAAACCCAACCCAAAAAGCAGCACGGTGGGATTGCATCTGGATGAAGGCTTCACAACGCTGCATCTCTGCAGAGGTCAGTCTCTGCCAGCCCAGCCCCTCTGTGCTGTTCTTGTGGCCCCGTGCTGGCTCCCCAGGGGGAGGATGTGCAGAGCTGGAATAAAGCAGAGGGCCTTGTTGGTGGCTGCAGGTCGCTGCCTCTCTGGCTGCGTGTCCCTTTGGCATGGCTGGGTGTGTGGCACAGGGGAGCTGAGGGACGATGTCTGGGTGGCATTTGGGGGATAGTGGGTTTGTGCACAGTGGCACGGGCAGGTGTGAGAACACCCCCCTATCCTCCCTCTGCTCCAGCTCTCCAGGGCCACATCATGGGCCTGTATGTGGCACAGGGTCTGTGCAGTCCCCGTGCTTGCAGACGCTGCCCTGTTGCTTTCCCCCGGGTTGGGGCTGGCTGATGGAGTGACAGGGGGAACAGAGCACCCCTCCGTGCCCTGGGGCAGGGTGCAGGGAACAAAGGCTCTTTCCACAGAGCTAATTTTACACTGACTGGAATAGCTGCAGCTGCCAGCACGGCTGCTGGATAAGGAGGCAGGGGCAGAACCTGGGCCTGGTCATATGGGGTGGCCGCTAATTAATGTGCTGAAGCTCCAGGCATGTTCCCGTCTCCTCCTGAATTATGAGCTTAAGAGCTCAGCTTCTCATCTGCGAGCAGGGTGGGCTGAGGCTTTCATCACAGTTGGGGCACAGTCCTGCCAGGGCAGGGCTTCAGCCCCTCCAGCTTACGGAGTGGCTGTGGCATCCCCCCGGGCAGGGGTTCTGAGCATCCTCCTGCGTGCCGCCAGCAGCAGGGACGAGGCACCTCCAGGGGAGCTGCCCCATGATACCCAGGCCCCTGCGGGTGCTGGGGCGCTGTGCCCCTCCGCCGGAGCTCAGGGCTGGGGCCTCGGAGCAGCTGCCCTGGTCTGGGGAGGGGAGGGCAGAGCCGGTGCCCCGGCGCTGCTGGATGCCGAGCACGGGCTGCCGCAGCCGCTGCCCCCGCGCGGGCTCCAGCTCCCGCTGTAAGGAGCTCGGTGCGGACAGCAGTGCGGGGGCTCAGGCCAGGGCCAGCCGAGGGGCGCGGGGCTGTGATCGTCCCGAGGGTCCCGCATCGCGTCCCGCGGGACGCCCTCACGCGCGGCTGTCGTGGCGCTGCGGCGGCCGCCAGGGGGCGCTCGCCTCCCGCCTACGGGCTGCGCGCGCGCCGCTGTGCCCCCGTGTCCCTGTGCCCCCCGGCTGTGT
This sequence comes from Colius striatus, assembly GCF_028858725.1. Taxonomy (NCBI): domain Eukaryota; kingdom Metazoa; phylum Chordata; class Aves; order Coliiformes; family Coliidae; genus Colius; species Colius striatus. Next base: position 7,315,540 of record NC_084775.1, on the reverse strand, counting down.
CGCTGCCCCCCGTGTCCCCCGTGTCCCTGTGCCTCCCGTGTCCCTGTGCCCCCCGGCTGTGTCGCTGTCCCCCGTGTCCTCCGTGTCCCTGTGCCCCCCGTGTCCCTGTGCCCCTCGGCTGTGTCGCTGCCCCCCGTGTCCCTGTGCCCCCCGGCTGTGTCGCTGCCCACCGTGTTCCCCGTGTCCCTGTGCCCCCCGGCTGTGTCGCTGTCCCCCGTGTCCCCCGTGTCCCCGTGCCCCCTGGCTGTGTCGCTGCCCCCCGTGTCCCCCGTGTCCCTGTGCCCCCCGTGTCCCTGTGCCCCCCGGCTGTGTTGCTGTCCCCCGTGTCCCCCGTGTCCCTGTGCCCCCCGGCTGTGTCGCTGCCCCCCGTGTCCCCCGTGTCCCTGTGCCCCCCGGCTGTGTTGCTGTCCCCCGTTTCCCCCGTGTCCCTGTGCCCCCCGTGTCCCTGTGCCCCCCAGCTGTGTTGCTGTCCCCCGTGTCCCTGTGCCTCCCGTGTCCCTGTGCCCCCCGGCTGTGTCGCTACCCCCCGTGTCCCCCGTGTCCCAGTGCCCCCCGGCTGTGTCACTGCCCCCTGTGCCCCCCGTGTCCCTGTGCCCCCCGTGTCCCTGTGCCCCCCGTGTCCCTGTGCCTGCCCTCTTCATCCCCTCCTGTGTCCTCTGTTCCCCCCATGTCCCGTCATGTCTCCCTGTGCCCTTTATTCCCCGCTGTCTCCCCATGTTGTCTGCACTGTCTGTGCCCCCGTGTCCATCCCTGTTCCACCACTCTCCCTGTGCCCCCTACTCAGGTGTGGCACAGCCTATGTCTCCTTCCAGTCCAGCACCAGGCCAGGGCGTGAGTGGCAGCAGGCTGGACATTGGCTGCCCATGGAGGGCACAGGACTGTGGCTCACCAAGGTCAGGCTGAGCTCGAGAGGCCTGGCAGGAGCCCCAAGAGCAGACACTCCTATGCTCAAGGTGCCTTTCCTCTGAGGGAATCATTCTGACCAGCCAAGGTGCCCCTGGCAGAGGACAGTGGTGGCACCAGGCTGGGTCTGTCGGCTGAGGCTCTTCAGTACAGTTGGACAGCAAAACTTCCCCAAGATCTCAGCACACACTGTGCAGCTTGCTGGGACCCCAAACCTGCTGGGGCCCCAAGCCTGGGAAGGTGCTGTGCCTCCTCCCAGGAACACTGGGCTGCCCGGGCTGCTTAGCAAAAGGACGTGGAATTTCCCCACCCGTCCAAGAGCCACTGGTGAAGTGAGGCTGAGAAATGGCTTTTCCCGCCCGCTGCCCGGCCCGGGGCAGCCTCTGTGTGACACGTGCTGGAACGTTGGTGCTGAGAAAGTGGCGCGAACTGGGGCTATTCCTGGCTCCCAGCTGGTGTTTGGCAGAAGCAGCCTCTTGTTTCAGCTGAGCTGTAATTTTAGTGCAGGCTGTTCCTGAGCAGGGGGCTGCGGTCACCGCAGCTGCTGGCTCAGCTGGGGGCTGCTGATGTGTGTCAGCACCCCTTGCCCATGGCTGGCCTAGGATGCTCAGCCCAAAGTGCTTAAAACATGGCAGAAATGCTTAAACCTGCTGTTCCTCTTTCTGCCATGGCCTCAGAGGAAGGGGGAAAGGCTGAGGCTCTGCTGCAGCTGGGGCTGGTGGTGTATGCCCAGGTTGAAGAGGCTGCTGGTGAGGGTGGCACTGGCCGAGGTGCAAGATCCAGCTCTGGGGTGCACCCTGTGGTCCTCTCCAGCCCCTGCACTGCTGCCAAAGCCATGGCAGTGTCACAGCTCACCCCAGCAGGCTGTGGTGGGGAAGAAAGCCAAATTTGGCTTACCATTCTCCCTCACTGGCTTAGTCAAACTCTCCTGTTCCTTCCTGAGGGCTCAGCAAGGACCATGGCAGCCACTTCCATGACACTATCAGCCCCCATTGCCACTGCCACACCGTCATCCTGCCACCAGCTCTCCTTACATACACATTTCTTAACGTTAAACTGAAAAGCCCCAATCTGAAGAGTCCTAACAAGGCCTGAAATGTAATGACCGTGTTTCTCCAAACAGGCACTACCAGCCCTGTGACAAAACCTCCCCATCAGCACACCTGCCTGGGCAGACATGTCTGTTTACACCAAGTGTGGACAGAAAACAAGTGTGTTTGGTCCCTAGACCAGAGCTGAAGCTCTGCTGGGAGTTTTATTTTATCATGCTGAGCTTGAGATGATAAATATTTTGTACCAGCTGAAAGGTGTTTGCTTTTGAGATGGTTCTGCTTATTTACAATCTGTTTACAAGCCCAGGCATTTCTCTTTGGGGTTGTTTACCTCTCCCTGGGCTGTGGCTGGGTTTAGCACACACCTAAATCAGCCCCCTGCGAGGTGCCCGGCCGCCCCTGCGGTGCCTTCCTGCCGGCTGCCAGCTGCGTGCCGTGGCGGTTGCTGTTTTGACAGAGCTATGCAAATGCTCTCATCACAAGTCAGCTTGATTGCTCAAGTCGTGTTTTCGACTACACCAGCCTCAAACATTTATTTATTTCATTTGTTTTATTACTTTTTAATTGCAGGGCACTAAGCCCTGGCCTGGGTTCTCTGGCTGTCCCCAGCTGAGGCTTTGAGCTGGGCTGCCCAGGGACTATTTGATAGTGTTTTATAAACAATACTTTTTTGTAATGATTTATAACCTACATTTTCTTTTCCCAGCTTTGGGGAAATCTGCACCAGACTGTGGGGATGTGGAGGCTGCCCTGTGCATCTTGCAGTCGGTCAGACTAGCAGACAGGCCCAGGTCAGGGGCTGCCTGGCAGGAGGCAGGTTAGTTTAATTTAGTTAATGAGAGAGGATTCAGGATGACCTGGTAGTGGAGTGGCAGCAGGAAGACCTGGACTGGTCCTGCCACTGGCACAAGGGGGCAAAGCCATGAGCTGAGTAATGTCAGGGTCAGCCCTGACCCAAATCCTGTGTGTGGGCTCAGCAGTGGCCGACCTGAGGGACCTGGGTGCACAAGGATTGTTGGGGAGCTGGGTACACACACATGCAGCATCTGGGATACTGCACAGTGAGCTAGGGACCCCTCTGCCAGGCAAGACTCTGCCAGGGATAACCCTGCCAGGGACCAGAGACAGGAGCTACGACCCCAGGCTGGGGACAGACACTCTGCCATGGCACACATCTCCACTAGCCTCAGCACCAGCCCACAGTGGGTCCTTAGTGTTCCCCCTGACCCATACTCCCAACTTTGGGCAGCTTTGGGCTGCCCCAAAGCCTATCGCTCTGCTGTGGCAGCTGCTGGGCCTCCACGACGATAACCTGGCAAGCCAGGGGCAAAGCTCACTGCAGCAGAGAGCCAGCAACCGTCTTGGGGCTGAGCTGCCTCGGGGCTCAGCTGTGTGGCACTCACTGGGCTTCACACGTCAGCACACACTGGAGACGGTTTCGCTTCCTTTTTTTGGGCCCCCTTTCGAGTTTGTGATTGGAGACTGTGGCAGGCGAGGAGTAAATTTAGCCGGGGCTGTCCCGTGGCTGCACAGCTGCAGGGCAGCGCTGCCGGCGGCTGGCGTGGCACAGCCTGGGCCCTGCACGGCCCTTCCCCACGCCCTTCAGAGAGGGGGGATGTTGGGATGCGGGGCAGAAGCCACCAGCCGTGTTGGGGGCTGCACTCCCCCAGGTCAGGCAGGGCAGAGGCCGTTAGGTATTGCCTGAGATGGGCAGAGCCGAGGCGGGGGACTCGTGCTGTCCTCCCACGGCCACCCGACAGGGTCTGCCTCTCCCCGCTCCCCTCAGCCTGAGCTGTGCCTATTCTTGGTGCTGGTTGTTGCTTTCGAGTTTCAGCCCTGCTGCCTCCAGGAACGGCTGCAGCTGCTGCGGGATGCCCCTGGCCCCAGTGCCTGTGCCACGTCGCCCGTGGCTCTCCAGACAAGCTGTTTCATCAGCATCGCTGCACTCCCCCCACACCCCCACAGACAGAGACCCCCAGTCGTCCTGGCACGAGATGCTGGGGCTTGCTGTGGCCTGGGGAAAGCAGCGGTGTGCAACAAAAGAAAGCAAGCCCAGGATGGAGTCTGGGGACAAAGCTGGCAGGAGCTGGTCCCCATGGAGGGGCTTCAGCACAGGCCCCTCCAAGTCCCAGGCCATGGGTGTGGGAGTTGCTTTTGCCCCAGGACAGGGTTTAGAGACAAGAGCAGAGCTCTGGGGCTGGGGACAGTGTTTTGGGACAAGGGGTTCAAGGGCTCTTGTGGCCCCACACCCCTCTGCCTCCATCCCTGCATCCCTCCCTGTGCTCTTGGCCATGATGCCCCTCCAAGCCCAAAATGCTGAAACCACGTGGGTTTGTTAAAGCCCCCACAGGCCTCACTGAGCCCTCGCTGGCAAACCTCAGCCTGGGAGCGCAGCGAGCCCCGGCGCTGCCGCAGCACCCACCACCTCTCTGCAGCTAATTAAAGCCTCCCTGAAGCATCTGATTTACTAAATTAGATCCCACTTGTTTTAAAATTAATGTTGAGCTGGGAAAACAGCAAAAAATAAGAGTGTTTAAAATTGCAGCAGAGGAGATGGGAGAGCGAGAGCTGCAGCTGGGCGGAGGCACGGCTTTCAGTCTCACTCAGCACATTTGCTCACCAGAAAACCCCTCCGAGGGGGCTGTGGGAGTGGAACAGGCTGTTTTTTCCCCCAGGCACTGCTTCCCTCCCCCCTCAGGGCTGGATCAGGCCATGCATGCCAGTGTGATTCTCAGCGGGGGTCTTCAGCCCCGTTAAAGGCTTGTTGTGGGTAACACTGTCTGGAATTAGGTGTGCTTCGGGCAGAGGGGCAGTATGGGAGCCCTGAGGGAGCCAGGGCCACTGATCTATAATTCAGGCCTTTCCTTGCCAGTTGTGACTAATAGAAAGGATTTACCAACATCTTTTAATCAATAATTGGTGACATTTCCTTCCCCTGGGATCAAGAGACAACACTGTGCTCTGCCCACCCAGAGGGAAGCTGAAGTGAGACCCTGGCTTGGGACCCAGCAGGACCTGCCCCAAACAGAGCCCATGTAAAGCTCAGGCTGGTTTCTTGTGACCAAGGGACAGGCTCTACCCGTGGCATGTTGAGATGGATTTTAAGCTCTGTGGAAAGGATTTTCCCCCCGGCCCCTTCCCCACCAGCCGCCTCCCCAAAGGTGTCAGCACAGCTCAAGCAGGGCCCTGTGTCACCCCAGGAAACTGCTGTTTCAGGGCACAATCTGACAGCTAATGGGATCAGTCCTTGCTGAGGTTTGAGCTTTGTCTCTGGAAAAGAAAAGTGAGCTTCCTTCCTGGCAGCAGGTCTTGGTCCTTGGGGCATTTCAGGCTGACAGAAGGCCAGGCAGACACTCTCCTGGGCAAAAGCCCTGGCAGCAGCATGAGGCTGGGGACAGGGCTGATGCAGGCAGGGCTTTTCCAGAGAACAACCTCACTTGAGTGTGGGAAGGAACTCAGCACCAGGGTGGAGGAGCTAGTTCTGTTTCTGCGACTGTGTGCCCAGCAGTGAGCTGGTATGGGCACATGCAGCTGTGCTGTGGGACCCTCTCCTCCTGGAGCTCCTTCTGCAGCCGCCAGGACCCTCTCTGCTGGCTTGGTACCACTGCAGCCTCTCTGCACAGGAAACTGTCTTAAAGCAGCTCATCTTGAAATACAGCAGGACAGACCTGTCCATGGTCCTTGGTTCCTTCCCTGGCTCAGGTGCAGACTGAGCATACTGTTACTGGCTCTTTCCCTAAGGCCAGCAGCAGCCCAGGGTGTTGCTCTCTGGCCTGGGCATAAGTTTGCTCTGTGGAGATGGGGTTTCCTGTGAAAACTCCTAAGCCTGTCCCCATACACATGGGCAGGGGCACTGGGACTGCCTCCAGTCCTCTGTGCAGGGTGTTGGGACAGGGGTTTATCCCATGCATTGGGCTATGTTTTGGCAAGGTCTCCCTTTGCCCAGATGAGGAGCAGGATGAAGTCAGAATAAAGCAAATAAAATTGTTCTGGAGCATGAGGTGCCTCTTGGTGGGATCCCTGCTGCCAGCTGAAAAGCAGGAGGGAAGGAGGACTGCAGCAGACCAGGGTACATGCCCATGGCTGCAGGATTACCAGGCAGTGAGAAAGAAACAGCAGCTGCAGACAGTCTCTCTGCTTGGCAAAAGATGAGATGGGCAGGAGATGGGGCCATCTGCACAGAGCCAGTGCAAGCTTGGCAGCAGTGTTTGGGTGGCCCTGGGATGCAGGGGACACAGACAGGGCAGAGGGCAGTGGGTCTGGGCACAGGGACATGGGTAAAGCACAGAGCAGGGAGGTGCTGCCTCCAGCAGCAATAGGGAGGGACAGGGATGCTGCTGCAGTCAGGAGCCTCAGGCTGGCACTGTACATGTGGAGTGCTGCACACCTTGAGGAAATAAGCTCTGGGAAAAGCACCTTCTCTGAGTAAACAGCAACATCTTCCCACCAGAACAGTCTTCTGAAACACTGTGTGGCTGTGAGGTCCCTGGCAGCACTGGCAGGCACAGGGTTTCTGTCACTAGCAGCACCAGTGCTTTGTTCAGGCCATCCCTGCCCACCCTGGCATGTCCATCTGAGAAAGGGATGGGTGAAAGAGCCTGAAATCCACTCAAAGATGTTCTTTGGTATTTGCTCTCCTGGCAGGTGTGGGGATGCTGCTGCAGTGCTGCTTTCCTGGGAGACTCTTCTCCCTTAGGTGTTTTACCAGAGAAGGGAAAATGCAGAGAGCAGAAACTGCCCCCCTTGGATCTTGTCTCATAGATTTTGAATTTGGCAGTTTTTTTACTTCATTTCCTGAGAAATCCTCAAGTAGTTGCTGAGTGATTGAGTAAAAAATGACATTAAAGTGCTATGGTGGGCACCTTCATCAGAGCTTCTTAGGGGGCAGGGAGGGAGGGATGGGTGGGATGGATGGATGAGTGGATGGAGGTGTTAGGTGGGTAGGATACATGGAGACATTGAAGTGAGTGGGACAGGGCAGAGACACTGGAATGGACATAACGGATGCAGCAGAGGAGGTGGCCATTGGTGCTGCACACAGTGGTGCTACCTCCTTGCTGGCTGTTAGGGGATTTGCCCCAAACTATGCCAACATGGAGAGTGCCCATCCCGCACTGAAGGTGCTGGCTGACTCCTAGCCTTCCTAGGCCAGCTGATTGTCAGCAGGAGGCAGAAAGTGAGAGTCCAGGTCCCTGGGATGGGCAAGGGGCTGCCCTGAGTGGGTCTCACTTCACCTCCCTGGGAGTTTTTCTTCTAGGATTCAAAGGTCCCTCACATCCTTCCTATGCCATGGTACCAGTACAGACTGGGCAATCAAAAGGGATTGAGAGCAGCCTTGTGGGGGAGGACTTGGGGATATCTGTAGATAAAAAGCTGTGCATGAGCCAGCAATGTGTGCCTGCACTCAGAAAGCCAGTTGTATCCAGCCAGCTCCTCAAGGGGATGTACAAGAAAAATGGGGCAAACTATTTAGCTTTAAGCTAAAGAAGGGTAGATTTGTATTAAATATAAGGAAGACATTTTTAACAATGAGGGTTGTGAAACTCTGGCCCAGGTTGCCCAGAGAGGTGGTGGATGCCCTGTTGCTGGAAACATTCAACATCTGCTGGACAGGGCTTTGAACAGCGTGATCTAGGTGAAGATGTCCATGGTCGTTATAGGAGGAGGTTTGGATTACATGATCTTTAAAGGTCCCTTCCAGCCCAGCCGTTCTATGATTCTGTGGCCCTAGAAGGTGTCTGCATGGCAACATAAAGCCTGCTCAGGCCCTGACAGCTTGGGGAGGGAGATGTGCTGGGGCTGTCCTCTCTTTGCCAAGAGGGCGTCTGCTCCCAGCTGCACACAGCACGGCTGGGTGGCCCCGTCCCCTGTCCCCAGGGTGGCTCCTGGCAGCTCTGATGGGTGGCAGTGGCAGAGCACTGGCATTCTTAGCATTGCTGTGGCTGCACCTGCCCTGTGTGCAGGGCCTCAGGGAAACCCCCTCAGGGCTGTGCCATGGATGGGGACAGGACCATGAGAGGCCCATACTGCTGTGGCACAGGGTGCAAGGGACGTGCTGGTGCATGTGCATGACTGGCAGCTACACCAACACCCTGACAAAGTCACGGCTGACCAGCAAAGGGACACAGCTGGTCATGGCCACACCAGAAGCCACATGTCGCTGCAAGGGACCTGGCACCCAGAAGCCAGCAGGCAAGAGACAAGACTGGCACAGTCAGAGACATGCACTCGCTGCTGCCATGATGGCTTAGACCAGTCTGTTCACCCAGACTATTTGTCCCCTGCTCTTGGTGGAGGCTCATTGGAGTCTCCAGGGGTGAGTGGGAGCTGCAAGGAGCCCCAGGAGTATGTACATGTGTATATGTGCACGCATGCAGGTGTGTCTTCCCATTCCTCCCCCCACACTGGGGTGATGCTGGCCCACGAGGCCAGAGTGGTTGTATTGGAATGACACAGAGACAGAGATGCTGAGCCAGCGCTGGTTCAGTGTCAGTGTTTATTGATGTGACACTCAGGATGGGGTGAGGGGCTGGAACAGGGGACCTGGGGACACAGGGAGAGGCATCTGCAGAGTAGGGGATGGGGAGCTGCTGCCCTCAGCAGTGGGGAAGAGGAAGGGGGTTGGTGAGGGGCCATGGGGCGCAGGGAAGTCTGACGAGGTTAGCACTGGGATCTGTTCAGGACCTTCTCCACGTTGCCAGCCTCGTGTGTGACTTTGCAGACATACTTCTCTTTCTGCTTCCATTCATCAGCACCCAGTGTCAGGTAGCTGCTGGCCATGTACTGGTTGTTGCTCTGCCGCTGGGCCAGGCTGGTCTCCACGCCACTGGTGATGGGGCTGTCATCAGCCAGCCAGGACACCTCCACTTTGCTGGGGTAGAAGTCTGAGATCAGACACACCAGGGTGGCTTTGCTCTGGGACGAGACCTCATCCGAGGACGGCGGGAAGAGGAACACAGTGGGCGCGACCTTGGGCTGGCCTGCGAGGGGAGAGGAGTGGGCATGGGGTCAGGGGGGCTGTGCCCTGGCACAGGCACTGCCCAAAGACTCCCACCCCCCCTCCAGCTGAGAGCATGTCATTAATCTCTTTACATTAATCATCTCTTTACATTTGGCATACACCTACCTGTATGTTTTAGATAGAGATTAAAATACGTCTGTATATGTTTGTCAAACATGCACATAGATGTACATCCCACATGCTTTTGTATCTTATATATATACCACCTACCTATGCACCAACATATTTCACAGATATCTAGATATACAGCTAATGTATATCACATATAGTATATTACATATATAGAATAGGTGGCATTACATCTATGAAGTAAATCTTGTCATAGAATCACAGAATGGTAGGGGTTGGAAGGGACCTTTAGAGATCATCTAGTCCAACACCCCTGGCTAAAGCAGGTCCCACCTAGATCAGGTCATGTGAATAGAAAATAAATAAATAAATAGATAGGTAGGTAGATTAAAAGTATATAAAATATAATATATTAACATAAATATATAACAGATATAACAAACCTGTAGATATTTGCATCTCTATTACACATATTTATACACATAATAGATAATATATTTCACAAATATTTATAATTTTCTAGAAATAGATTAATATAAACATAGACATCTTTATACACTTATATATAAATATACACATTTATATAAAATCTCTGGTTAGTTGCCATAAACCAGTTTCTTGCCTTTTGCAAGGCAATTATTTTTTTTAAGTCAGAGTTTTAAAGACAAATGGTCCTGTTTTCTGCCCAATTCTGCTCTCAGACATCTTCAGACTTGGCTCAGAAAAAGCACAGCTGAGAATTACTCCAAGGAAGACACAGAAAAAGTGTTTGTCTTTCTGAGGTGGCTCAGCTGCCTCCTCAGATGTACAATGTCTCTCTGTGTGTGACTATTTGAAAAGCACAAAGACTCCTCCATTAAAACCTTTCTGCTGAAGAAATTGGCACACTATTTTTTCTCCTCTATCTCACACCCCTGGTAATTTGCTTCAGATTGGAATCTTTGGCCAAGTTATTTTTCAAATGGCAGACAAACGATGTTCCCGGCAGCGTTTGCAGCACAATCACCTCTGGTTTTTAATCATGGCTTACCTGGACAAAGGACTCTTTAAGATGCCCCTGAAAACTTGTGTTCAAGATCCCAGGGACGTGCCATTTTAACCCAACTGCAGCCTGCCTGCAGCCAGGGACAGCTGCCGTGTCATAGCCAGCACCCGTGGCCACGAGTCCCCACAGAGCAGCCCCTGCTCCTCATCACCGGGGACAGACTTAGTCCTCAGCACGGACCTGAGCTCTGAGACCTTTGACTAACAACGAATTTCTTCAACAAAGACACCAATTTAGTTCTTAAAGACCTAAACCTGAGTTTCTGACATAGACTCCCAGAGACCTCAAACACATTTCCTGGCCGAATTTTAAGACCTTTTGATTCAGAAAATACCCTCCAAGTCCCTCATGGTGCCCAGCAGACCCCTCTGAGTCTGCAGGGGCAGGACACAGCCCGCGGTGCTGCGCTTAGTGCCCGTCTCTGAGCCGCTGGCAGACCCCAGCCCAGCGCCAAGGCTGAGGAAAAAGCCCCAAATGGACAGAATTTGACAAAATGTCGCAATTTCGTGGTGGAGACGGAAAGCCCGAGAAGAAGGCGGCGACTCACCTAGGACGGTCAACATGGTCCCGGCCCCGAATACACACACAGTGGTACGAGGCTGTGCAAAAACCTCCCAGTCCCTGGGCCCCCTGGACGTGGCAGGATGAAGGTGGTGGGACAGACGTGCTCTGAAGGACTGCTGAGCCTGCTCTGGAGCTGCAGGGAGGAGCAGCATGGATAGGGCATGGCAGACATTTTCCTTGCACAGAAGACAAGGAGCTCACCGGCAGGCTTGCTCCAAGCCTGCCAGCAGTATCCCCTACCCATCCAGGAACTCATCTTCCTGCAGAGCCACCTCTGCCCATTAGCTTGCTGCTCCCTATTAATAGCTGCCTTCACAGCCCTTGGAGCAACAGCCCTCAGCTGAGGGCTCCCACGAGCACCTGCCAAAGGCCAGGACCTACAGAGCAAGTTAGAGAGGGCATCAGAGGCTGTTGGTAAGGAGGAAATGCTGGGGCTGGCAGAGAAAAGCACACAAGGGATGTGGATGCCTACAGAGAGCTGCAATAGCCAAGGCAGCAGTGAGCCAGGATGCATTTCAGTTAAAACAAATGAACTTCAAATTCCCCAGGGAAGACTTGGTTGCTGCTTTGTATTTCCCCAGTGTGGTGCCAATCTTACAGGAAACAGGCTGCTCATCTTGGAGCAAACAAGCTCTTGGATCGCTGAATTTTAGGAGCACCAACTTAAACTGAACTCAAAAATCCTCAAATGCTGTGGTTTAGGGTTATAGAAAAAGGGAGAGTCAGTGAACCTCCTCAATCACTAGAAAATACATGACACAAGATTTTGTGGTTTGAGGCACTGTTTCGGAGGTTGGGTTTGCCTCTAGGTAGGAAGATTATGCAATTGGTGCAAAGGCTGAAACTAGACCAAAAAATCAATCATCACTGAAATGGTCTCTGTAAAGCACTCAGCTGAAGCCCATGCCATCTGCTGTGGACAACCAGCTTCTGAGCACTTCTCAAACTTCAGTGGAATTTCAGTCCATTTTAGGGGAGAACAATAAAGGGAGACAATGTTCAGCTTGACGTTGCTCCTCCTTGGAGGGAGGCATGGAAGAGGACTGATGCTGTGCTGGACATACCAGGAGCATTGGCACTTGAGCAGCTGCCTGGTGGGTATCTGGCATGGATGAGGGGTGCTGGTGCTGAGCAGGGCCAGGGGGATGCTCCATCCTGGGTACTGTGACTGAGCAGGGGAGCCTGCACAGAACACTTCCCACTGCTGTGCAGCCTGGCAGACATGCTGGGAGGCAAAGGAGAAGGGAAAGGGTAGGATGTGCAAGCAGCTTATTCAGTCCTGAAACTCCTGTAACATGGCTTGTGCAAATATCTGCTTCCAGAAGCACTACCTTTATGAGCTAAAATCATCACTGATGAGTGCTGACATGATGAGAGTCATTCGTGCCCCAGCGCTGTGGGTGCAGCTGGGCTGGCTGGAGGGCAGGGATGCACCCACAGGGCCTGGAGTGACAGCTGGGGAGCACAGGCAATGTTGGAGCCACAGAGCAGGGCAGGGAGAGGGCTGTTGGGGTCATCCCCTACCCAAGGAACATGGGATAGGCACGGACCTGGGGCTCTAAGGGGTGTCTGACCGGGACAGTGGGCACAGCCACAGCAGCACAGAACAGGGCCATGGCAGAGATCTGCCCCACCATCAAACATGGACAGCAGAGACTCCTGACTGGCCCCTGTGATGACAGAGGTTTTAGTATCACTTCCCCATTGCTCTATGTCACTGTGGCATCAGTGCTGCCATCGTATCCACCACAGTAATAGACAGCCTCGTCCTCGGCTTGGACCCCAGTGATGGTTAACGTGCCCGTGGAGCCGGACTTGGAGCCGGAGAATCGCGAAGGGATGTCCGAGGGTCTCTGGTTGTTGCTATAGATGACAGTGACAGGGGCAGTGCCAGGCACCTTCTGCTGGTACCAGCCATAGCTGTAGCTGCTCCCAGAGCAGGTGATGCGGACGGTGTCTCCCGGGTTGGCTGACAGCGAGGGCGGCGTCTGAGTCAGCGCTGCCTGGACCAGGGAACCTGGAGAGGGAGAGAAGAGAGGGGAGAAGAAGGGGGTGAGCCAGTGCCCCATGAGCACAGCCCTGCCCAGGCAGGGACAGGGCCCTGTGCCCAAAGGCCCCGGCTGCGTGCAGCGCTTCTGGCCGTGGCACCTGAGCTGTGGGCGAGCACCGCGAGGAGGAGAGGGGCCCAGGCCATGGCGTGATCCCACCAGCTCTGTGTCCCCACGCCGATGGGGCTCTCTCACGGACCCCAACTCCCTTTTAAGCCCCCGCCCGCCCGCAGTACGGCCCCTCCATGCAAATCTGACCCTGCGCTCCCGGCTGCATCCTGCCCACGCCGCTCTGCCCCCTCCCTGCCCACTCCACGCCCAGCCCCACCACCCCAGATGCAGTGAGGCTGGTCCTGGGGCACACAGACACATCCCAGCTCAGAGCCCGAAACCCGCCAGCAGTCCCCTCATCCCCGGCACACGCCGTGTGGCTGTGTGGCCCAAGGGCTCTGTAGAGCCAGGCGCTGGGAGAGGGACCAAGAGATGGGCTGGCGGCAGCCACAGCTCCAACATCTCCTCCAGGAGTTGAGGGGAGTGAATGAGCCAGTGATTGTGCTGAGGATGGAAGGACAATCCCTTGTCCATGCTACTGCCACTGGGGAGCATTTCTGTGGTCCAGTTTTACCCAACTAGTGTCCGTCATGGGGAAAGGGCTGGGAAAAGGCAGGAGTAAAGTCCTTGTTTCCATCCCTCAGAGCTCCTCAGCTGACATCATCTGTGATCTATGAGCACCTGGAACCCTAACTTGAAGCGGGCAAAGGGAACAGGCCAGGAGTGGGGCTTGGCAGGGAGCATGCAGTAGACCTCACCCCTGAGGACCACTTGGTGCTGGGTGCAGTCACAGCCCATGGTGTGTGCCCCAGCCCCACACCACAGTCCCAGGCACAAAGCTGGGGCACAAAGCCACTTGAGTCCTTGCTCACACAGCAGCTCCACATTCCACAAACACAATCCTCCTGGGGCCAGCACCACTGCCCAAAGCCTGACTCTATCACACAGACTCACCCCCAGGCCTCATGCACTGCCCCATCACACTCATGGGGACACAGGAAATGTCACAGCTGAAAACAGGTTGTCACTCCCGCGCCTCTGTCCCCAGCAATACCCCAGCCTTGGGTCCCACAGGAGGAGAGGGATGTGGTCAGGGTGCTGAGCAGCCCCTTGCTGTCTCAGGGCTGTAGTGGGACATTGCACAGAGCAAGCAGCTTCCCAAGGAGCCAGAGGTGCTGGAGAGCTCCTACACAGGTTGAGTGTGAACCCAGTGGGCCAGCATTGCGCAAACACAGCCAACACTGGAGAGGCCCCAGGCTCCTCTTGTGACATAAAGGAGCAGCCTTGGCCAGCCCTGCTCTGTCCTGGCCTCCCTTGAAGCCCCAGAGCTGCTACGCCCACAGGACATGTCATTTCTCAGGTCTTGAAGACAAAGCTTTGGCCCAGTTCCAGGGCCTATGCACATCCCCATGTCTTGAGGCTGGAGCTGCAGGTGCAGCTTCAGCAGGGCTGGACACTGCCCCTCCCCCGGATTGATGCTGCAGGGCTGCTGACGCAGCTGGGCTGTCAGGGATGCACCTAGCAGGGCCCAGGGAACCAGCTGGGGAGCTCAGGGAACTCGAATCCACTGTTCAGGGCATGGACAGGAATGTTGGGCATCATCCCTTCCCCAAATGACACGGTTGTAGATATACCTGAGGCTCTAAGGGATGGCTGAGCCACCAGCAGCACTCAGCAGCAAGGACAGGGCCATGGCAGGGATCTGCCCCACCATCAAACATGGACAGCAGAGACTCCTGACTGGCCCCTGCGATGGAGGGAGATTTCTGTATCACTTCCCCATTGCTGTGTGTCACCGTGACACCAGCACTGCTGCTGCCATCCCAGCTACCACAGTAATAGACAGCCTCGTCCTCGGCTTGGACCCCAGTGATGGTTAACGTGCCCGTGGAGCCGGACGTGGAGCCGGAGAATCGCGAAGGGATGTCCGAGGGTCTGATGTCATCGTAGTAGATGACAGTGACAGGGGCAGTGCCAGGCACCTTCTGCTGGTACCAGCCATAGCTGTAGCTGCTCCCAGAGCAGGAGATGCGGACGGTGTCTCCCGGGTTGGCTGACAGCGAGGGCGGCGTCTGAGTCAGCGCTGCCTGGACCAGGGAACCTGGAGAGGGAGAGGAGAGAGGGGAGAAGATGGGGGTGAGCCAGTGCCCCATGAGCACAGCCCTGCCCAGGCAGGGACAGGGCCCTGTGCCCAAAGGCCCCGGCCGCGTGCATCGCTTCTGGCCGTGGCACCTGAGCTGTGGGCGAGCACCGCGAGGAGGAGAGGGGCCCAGGCCATGGCGTGATCCCACCAGCTCTGTGTCCCCACGCCGATGGGGCTCTCTCACGGACCCCAACTCCCTTTTAAGCCCCCGCCCGCCCGCAGTACGGCCCCTCCATGCAAATCTGACCCTGCGCTCCCAGCCGCATCCTGCCCACGCCGCTCTGCCCCCTCCCTGCCCGCTCCACGCTCAGCCCCACCACCCCAGATGCAGTGAGGCTGGTCCTGGGGCACACAGACACATCCCAGCTCAGAGCCCGAAACCCGCCAGCACTGTCCCCTCATCCCCGGCACGCGCCGTGTGGCTCTGTGGCCCAAGGGCTCTGTAGAGCCAGGCGCTGGGAGAGGGAAGGAAGGATGGCGGTGGTACTTGTAGATCCCAGTGACAGGACTGGGACAACACCAAGTCCCACCACCTCTCCATGAACCTTTCCTCATCCTCCCCTCAAACTGGTGTCCCAGGCCCTGCCCAGACCTCAGCTGTTCCTGCCCTTCCCTGATGCAACTGGGTGCCTGCAGCACTGTTCTTGGCCCTTCTCCTGTAATGGCCATGCAGAACCCTGCCCAGGGGGGTAATCCCTGCCTGGACATGCTGGGGTCAAGTGACTGGCAGCCCCATAACAGGAAGGACCCAGGGAGACAGGAGGACACCAAGTTGCACAGGAGTGCCCATGGGCTGTCAGCAGGAGCACTGCCAGCAGACAGGGAGAGGATCCTTCCCCTTGGCTCAGCACCTGAGACACAGCCCAGTAATGTCCATTATGGGATCTCCAGCCAGGGATAGGGATGGGAGCAAGGCTGGTGAAGGGCTCTGAGGATGATGAAGGGCTGAGAACATCACTCGTACAGAGAGGAGTAAGGCAGGAGCCTAGCAGCATCATATCAACATTATAAATAATTCCTGGGTGTAGGAAAGATGGAGCCAGACTCCTCTCCAAGGTGTCCTGTGACAGCATGAAATGTAACAGGCACAGGCTGACACACAGCAAAACATAGCAAAATATTGCTCCTGCTACAAGGACAGTCAGACACAGATAAGGATTGCCCAGAGAGCTGTGAAGTGTCCACCTTTGGGGATATTCAAAACCCTTCTGGACAGGCAGTGAGCAATCTGCAGAAGTCAGCCGAGCCTGATGGAGGGTATGGGACAAGATGATCAGCAATTCTAGGCCTTTCCCAGTAACAGCAGAAGGAAGCACTCAGGGCCCAGGGTCAACAGTGGACTTAGGCCTCACTTCCCCAGCGCTGAAGTCACCATGACCTCAATCAGCACTAGTGTCCCAGCCAGCACACCAACAGACACTTGCTGTCTCACCTTGGACTCCAGCGACAGGGAATGTGGCCACAGAGAGGGTCACGTTCCCAGATGCTGTACATCAGTTGCCCAGTGACAGAGGATGGCACACACACTGGGCTCTACAGGTTGGCTGAGGCAGGACAGCGGGCACAGCCACCGCAGCACAGGACAGGGCCATGGCAGGGACCTGCTCCACCGTCAAACACGGACAGCAGAGACTCCTGACTGGCTCCTGCCATGGCAGGAGGTTTCCGTATCACTTTTCCCTTACTCTGTGTCATCGTTGGAACATAATTGCTGCCATCGTAGCTACCACAGTAATAGACAGCCTCGTCCTCGGCTTGGACCCCAGTGATGGTTAACGTGCCCGTGGAGCCGGACAAGGATCCGGAGAATCGCGAAGGGATGTCCGAGGGTCTCCTGTCATTCCAGTAGATGACAGTGACAGGGGCAGTGCCAGGCACCTTCTGCTGGTACCAGCCAGCATAAGCATAGCTGCTGCTAAGCCCAGAGCAGGTGAGTTGGACGGTGTCTCCCGGGTTGGCTGACAGCGAGGGCGGCGTCTGAGTCAGCGCTGCCTGGACCAGGGAACCTGGAGAGGGAGAGAAGAGAGGGGAGAAGATGGGGGTGAGCCAGTGCCCCATGAGCACAGCCCTGCCCAGGCAGGGACAGGGCCCTGTGCCCAAAGGCCCCGGCCGCGTACAGCGCTTCTGGCCGTGGCACCTGAGCTGTGGGCGAGCACTGCGAGGAGGAGAGGGGCCCAGGCCATGGCGTGATCCCACCAGCTCTGTGTCCCCACGCCGATGGGGCTCTCTCACGGACCCCAACTCCCTTTTAAGCCCCTGCCTGGGGCATGGCCTCTCAGAGCCGGACACTGCCTGGACCACTCACAGCACAGAGGGGCTGGGGCAGCAGAAGCTGCAGACAGCTGTGACATACACCAGTGCCTTTCTGCCCTCCAGGCCCTGATGTCAGGGGCAGACATTTCCCACTGCCCTTACCTTGGCTCCAGCTGCAGACTTTCACCCTGCCTGGCCCTTCTCTTGACCAGTCATGGCCTAGTGTGAGCTGAGGAGCCAGCATCCAGCCCACAACTTCAGCTGTGCCCCACAGCCCCACAACCCCCCTTGAGAAGGGTTCAAGCCACAGGCAAGACCCAGGGCACGTTGTGGTGCCTGTGGGACAGCAACAGTGGGCAACGTCCCTGGGTATGGAGCCACAAGCTCCCCTGTTCTGCAGCCCTTGATAGACTGTCATCTGCCTTGGCTTCCCACCAGCAGGTCTCTGCTCCCCAGACTCCTCATCCAGGGTTAGGAGCTGAGGCTCTGTCCTCGCGGCTTGGCCGACATCACAGTGCTTCCCACACATGACGGGGCTGAGGCTTCAGGGGTCCAAATTCTCCCGCAGCCGTGTCCAGCAGTGGACAGAGGTCTCGGTGACGAAACCTCCTGCCTGAGCACAGGCAGCGGCCGCCCCTCAGCCCCGGACGGCCGCACTCCCCGCCGCTGCCCGCCCGCAGCTGCGGCCCCTGCCCCGGCGCTGCGCGTCCCGCAGCACAACGGGCTCCGCAGCGGCACCGCGCACAGCTCCAGCCGCAGCCCTTCGGGGGCAGCTCCGTGCCGGGGCTCGCCCGGAGCCAGGCAGCGCAGCCTCCCGGGGCAGCCCGGCCACAGCCACCGCGCCTCACGGCAGCGCCAGGGCACGGCCAGCGCCAGGAATGCCGGGGATGGGGCGAGAGCTGCTGCAGCTGCGGACAGGACTAGGAGCAGAGCGGGCGGGGGTCACCCCTTCCCCAAAGGACAAAGGACGGGCACACACACGGGGCTCTACAGGACGGCTGAGGCGGGACAGCGCGCACAGCCACCGCAGCACAGAGCAGGACCACGGCAGGGACCTGCCCCACCATCAAACGGGGACAGCAGACACTCCTGACTGGCCCCTGCGATGGCGGGAGGTTTCTGTATCACTTCCCCATTGCTCATCGTCACCGTTACACCAGCACTGCTGCTGCCATCAATACCACCACAGTAATAGACAGCCTCGTCCTCGGCTTGGACCCCAGTGATGGTTAACGTGCCCGTGGTGCCGGATGCAGAGCCGGAGAACCGCGAAGGGATGTCAGAGGGTCTCTTGTCATTAGCATAGATGACAGTGACAGGGGCAGTGCCAGGCACCTTCTGCTGGTGCCAGCCAGCATAAGCCCAGCTGCTGCTGTCAAGCCCAGAGCAGGTGATGCGGACGGTATCTCCCGGGTTGGCTGACAGTGAGGGCGGCGTCTGAGTCACTGCTGCCTGGACCAGGGAACCTGGAGAGGGAGAGGAGAGAGGGGAGAAGATGGGGGTGAGACAGTGCTCCATGAGCACAGCCCTGCCCTGATGGGTGATGGTGGGACAGCAGATGTGTGTTTGCAATGGTGAGAGGTTTTTGCATCACTTCCCCTTTACTCTGTGTCACTGAGACACCAGCACTGATGCTGCTGTCGTAGCCACCACAGTAATAGACAGCCTCGTCCTCAGCTTGGACCCCAGTGATGGTTAACGTGCCCGTGGTGCCGAATGCAGAACCGGAGAATCGCGAAGGGATGTCCGAGGGTCTGTTGGTGTTGTCATAGATGACAGTGACAGGGGCAGTGCCAGGCACCTTCTGCTGGAACCAGCCATATACACCATTGCTACTCCTGGAGCAGATCTAGGTGATTTGCCCCAGATGCACACACTGGCGCAGCTGAGCCAGAGCCTTGTGAGCATAAGGTGCTAATGCAGAAGCTCCCACTGCAGCACCTGAGACTCCTGTGGGCTGACAGTCTCCCAGCCCCACACACCCAGGGCAGCACCCAGGATCCCAGGCAGGACTGAGCCCTGGGGAGCACAGATGCAGTAAACCTTTCCCTAGGCAACCCCACAGACTCAAGCTCCTTGCACTGTCCCAGGTTCCTCTGGCCCTCACATGGATATAGGACAGGAGGGACAAACCCAGTCAGGACTTTTTTAGTAACAGACCCTGAGACACCAGCACTGATGCTGCTGTCGTAGCCACCACAGTAATAGACAGCCTCGTCCTCGGCTTGGACCACAGTGATGGTTAATGTGCCCGTGGTGCCCAAGGGATATCCAAGGGTCTCTTGTCATTGTAGTAGATGACAGTGACAGGGGCAGTGCCAGGCACCTTTTGCTGGAACCAGCCATAGTTGCTGCTGCTCCCAGAGCAGGTGATGCGGACGGTGTCTCCCGGGTTGGCTGACAGCGAGGGCGGTGTTTGAGTCACTGCTGCCTGGACCAGGGAACCTGGAGAGGGAGAGGAGAGAGGGGAGAAGAAGGGGGTGAGCCAGTGCCCCATGAGCACAGCCCTGCACTGATGGGTAACAGTGGGAGCAATGATATCCCTGGGATGGATGGGAATTTTTTGCATCACTTCCCCATTGCTTCATGTCACTGTGCCCCAGTATAGCTGCCATCACCACCACCACAGTAATAGACAGCCTCGTCCTCGGCTTGGACCCCAGTGATGGTTAACGTGGCCGTGGTGCCGGACTTGGAGCCGGAGAATCGCGAAGGGATGTCCGAGGGTCTCTTGCTGCTCTCATAGATGACAGTGACAGGGGCAGTGCCAGGCACCTTCTGCTGGTACCAGCCAGCATAGCCGCTGCTAATCCCAGAGCAAGTGATGCGGACGGTGTCTCCCGGGTTGGCTGACAGCGAGGGTGGCGTCTGAGTCACTGCTGCCTGGACCAGGGAACCTGGAGAGGGAGAGGAGAGCGGAGAGAAGATGGGGGTGAGCCAGTGCCCCATGAGCACAGCCCTGCCCAGGCAGTATAACAGGGCTCTGTGCCCAAAGGCCCAGCTGGGGGCACTTAGTCTAGCCTGAACACCCAAACAATGGATGAGCATTGGGAAGAGGAGAAGCGCCCAGGCCATGGCATCATCCCACCAGTTCTGTGTCCCCACACCGGTCATGGGCCCAATTCTTCTGAAGATGCAGCCCTGAAACATCCTCAAACATTTCAGGATCTATCAGGGATGCCCAAAGGATGTAACTGCTTTGGCAGATGCATCTCACCTTCTGCTTAGGGGCAGCAGGGAAAGGTAGAGGCAGGTCTGGAAAGGGTGATGTGCAGACCTCTGCCTGGGGCTGTGGAGGTGGCATCCTGAGCCTTTGCCCACAGAGGCAGCAGGGCCAGAGCACGTCTCCTTGTCCCCATAGTGCTGCTGAGACATGGACTGTCTATGCTGCTGGAGCAGCCCGGGGCCTGGCCTGGGACGTGGTAGAGCAGTAGCCTGTGGTGTGGCACTGCTGTGGGGCTGGTTTGGGGAAGTGGAGTTTGGAGGAGGCAGCTGTACTGCTGTGGTGGGGTGCTCTAAGGTGGATGATGCAGGTTGCAGGTGCAGAAAACACTTCAGTGTTCAGAGAGGAGCTAAGATGTTGCAGTGGGCAGAGGGAGCACTGGGATGGGAGCTGCCAGTGAATGTTGGGGGCTACAGCTCTGTGGGGAGCCCATGCCTGGGAGGGTGGGGATATGAGACAGTGACTCAGGTTCCATGGCACAGCCCCATGGGGACACAGAGCTGGTGGGATCACGCCATGGCCTGGGCCCCTCTCCTCCTCGCGGTGCTCGCCCACAGCTCAGGTGCCACGGCCAGAAGTGATGCACGCGGCCGGGGCCTTTGGGCACAGGGCCCTGTCCCTTCCTGGGCAGGGCTGTGCTCATGGGGCACTGGCTCACCCCCATCTTCTCCCTTCTCTTGTCTCCCTCTCCAGGTTCCCTGGTCCAGGCAGCAGTGACTCAGACGCCGCCCTCGCTGTCAGCCAACCCGGGAGACACCCTCCACATCTCCTGCTCTGGGATTAGCAGCAGCTATGGTGTTGGCTGGTTCCAGCAGAAGGTGCCTGGCACTGCCCCTGTCACTGTCATCTATGCTAATAGCAAGAGACCCTCGGACATCCCTTCGCGATTCTCCGGCTCCACATCCGGCTCCACGGGCACGTTAACCATCACTGGGGTCCAAGCCGAGGACGAGGCTGTCTATTACTGTGGTAGCTACGATGGCAGCACTGATGCTGTTGTAGTGATGCTGAGAGATTTGCAAGTGAGTCTAAAGGAGTTAAAAATAGAACTTTTCCAGCACTTCTTCCTCCTGGTCAAGTAGAGCTGTAGATGTGGCAGGTCCCTGTGGCAGATGTGTACATGTAGACAGAGCAGGTCCTTGTCCCCTCTGTACAACCCTGGTTTTGAATGTCCTCCCTTTTGAGTGCCAGAGAACTGGAGGTGGCTTTTTGGCTGTGTACCATTGATGATGTCCCTGCAAAATAGACAGTTTGTCCTGTTCTCTTCCCTGCTGTGCCTTGCTACTTATGGCTATGTCCTCCAGACACTGCCAGAGCTGCCTCTGTGCTGAGATACGTTGGGCCTATCTGCTCCCTAAACTTCCTGTGGCTTCCTTCCCAAACAGCTGCTGAGCTCTCAGCTCAGCGCCATGGCCCAGGCCATGGCATCATCCCACCA
This sequence comes from Colius striatus, assembly GCF_028858725.1. NCBI lineage: Eukaryota > Metazoa > Chordata > Aves > Coliiformes > Coliidae > Colius > Colius striatus. The sequence continues at coordinate 7,293,730 of NC_084775.1, read as the reverse complement.
GCTCTGTGTCCACACACCAATCAGCCTGTGCCATGGACCCAATGCCCTCTTAAGCTTCCACATGCTCAGGCACGGCCCCTCCATGCAACCGTGGCTCCCAGCATTCACGGGCAGCTCCCTCCCTGTGCTCCCTCTGCAACATCTCAGCACGTCTCTGTGCTGCTGCTCCTTCTCCAACAGCTGCTGAGCTCTGAGATTAGCCAAGGCCCACCCAGTGCCTGTCCCTGTCCAGCAGAACTGTGGCCTTGCTGCACCAGTAACTCCTGTGCACTGGGCAGGAGATAAGCCCCCACCTCGGCACAGGGACACGTTCACCTGCTCTGGAGCACCCAACCGCTCCCGGCCCTGGGCAACCTGCTACCCCTGCGCTGCTCAGCAGCGGTGACAGGAGCTTGCAAAACCATGTCCTGCTTCCAACGAGGTGCCACAGCTGGAGTTCTGCAAGTGCCACAGGAGAACTGCAGAGCTGAGAGCTGGGATTGGGAAGGGGACTGGAGCCACACCAAGACCAGGAGCTGCAGGGCCACCCAACAGTAGGGCAACACAAGCCCGCAGTTGCTGCTACTACAAAGTGAGCCGGGGGTCTCCAGCAGCCTCACGGCAACCACAGACAGGCTGGGGCTGGAGTGCGCGGCGCATCGCCCAACCCGAGTCCGGCCGCAGCACGGGCCACAGCGGCCTCCGAGGGCGTGTGCGGGGATCGCCCCGCACCGGGACCCGCGCTGCCGCCGGCGGCCCGCGAGCGAGCCTCGGGCCGGGGCCACAGCGACACCGTGCGGGGACAGGGACAGCGCCAGGCACGGCGCCGAGCAGCCGCGAGCAGCGCCCGGCAGCGAGCGCACACACGCGGCCGCGCCCCGCCGCCCGCACGGGCCGCTCCCGGGCTGCCCGCGCTCACGGGGCCCCGCGGCACAGCTGCTGGCACCGGCCGAGGCTGAGCACCAGACCTGAGCCGGCGGCAGCCCGGGCACCGGGGCACCGTGCCCGCACGGCGTGACGCCTCACTCAGCTGCTCCGGGCCGCCGGACGAGACGTTTTGCGGGCAGGAGCCAGCAGCCACACCACAGGTCCTGCTGGGCCACTGCCACAGCCCCCAGCACCACGGGCAGGATCTCTGACACCCACACACCTCACACAGGAACCTCACCCACCGCAGCGAGCCGTGGCCAACCCGCAGGCACCGGGCTGCCAGTGGCACTGCCATCGCTGCCACCACAGTAATAGACAGCCTCGTCCTCGGCTTGGACCCCAGTGATGGTTAATGTGCCTGTGGAGCCCGAGGGATGGCCGAGGGTCTGTTGGTGTTATAGATGACAGTGACAGGGGCAGTGCCAGGCACCTTCTGCTGGTACCAGCCAACATTGCTGCCAGTAATCCCAGAGCAGGTGATGCGGACGGTGTCTCCCGGGTTGGCTGACAGCGAGGGCGGCGTCTGAGTCAGCGCTGCCTGGACCAGGGAACCTGGAGAGGGAGAAGAGAGAAGATGGAGCTGAGCCAGTGCCCAATGAGCACAACCCTGCCCAGAGACAAAGAGCAGAGTTCTGCAAGGAGAACAGGCAGCACCAGCAGGACAGAGGTCTCAGCAGCAAGAGGCAGCAAGGCAAGCAACAAGGCAATGCCATGTGCTCTGTGGGGACAGGCATGAGGTGCCCTCAGCCACAGAGTCACTTTCATGATCACAAGACAAACTGGGTGAAAATTTACAGCCATGAACATACTGAGGGGGACACAAACCTGGCTCAGGCTCACAGTCATGTTGAGCTATGATTCAGAAGGGCAGAACCTTACTCTTTTGAAATCCTCTGTAGCTCACTTGTAAATCTCTCTTTGTCACTACAACAGCATCAGTGCTGCCATCGTTGCCACCACAGTAATAGACAGCCTCGTCCTCGGCTTGGACCCCAGTGATGGTTAACGTGCCCGTGGAGTCCGAGGGATGTCTGAGGGTCTCTTGTCATTGTAATAGATGACAGTGACAGGGGCAGTGCCAGGCACCTTCTGCTGGTACCAGCCATAGTTGCTGCTGCTCCCAGAGCAGGTGAGTCGGACGGTGTCTCCTGGGTTGGCTGACAGCGAGGGCGGCGTCTGAGTCAGCGCTGCCTGGACCAAGGAACCTGGAGAGGGAGAGGAGAGAGGGGACAAAACCAAGTTGAGTGATTGCTTTCAACCAGAGCCATCCTTGGGTCACAGGATGGAGAATGCCACAACCAAAGCAGAATGGATGCAACCACTATTACAGGCAAAATCATAGAATCATAGAATCATAGAATCATAGAATGGTAGGGGTTGGAAGGGACCTTTAGAGATCATCTAGTCCAACCCCCTGCAGAAGCAGGGTCACCTAGATTAGGTCACATAGGAATATGTCCAGGCAGGTCTTGAAGACCTCCAAGGAAGGAGACTCCACAACCCCTCTGGGCAGCCTGTGCCACTGGTCCGTCACTCTCATGGTGAAATATGGACAACAGAGGCCACCAAGACACATCCCTACAGAGAAGCAGCTCTGGCAGCAGGAGACGTGGACATCAGTAGCAAGAGCAGTGAGGAGAAAACAAGGGCAAACTGAGACATCACTAGGGAAAGAGACCAGTTACAGTCACCTGCAGGGCTCTGGGACACAAAAGGGAAGGCATTCACACCATGGCCTTTCACAGGAGGCACAAAGCTCCCTCAGCCACAAAGCCCAAACTCTGCTGGGCCAGGAGTGAGAAATGCTGAAAGCCTTCCTCTGTGTCACATCCTATGACACACTGTGACCAAACACCAGCATTGCTGCTGCCATCGTAGCTACCACAGTAATAGACAGCCTCGTCCTCGGCTTGGACCCCAGTGATGGTTAACGTGCCCGTGGAGCCGGACTTGGAGCCGGAGAATCGCGAAGGGATGTCCGAGGGTCTCTGGTTGCTGCTATAGATGACAGTGACAGGGGCAGTGCCAGGCACCTTCTGCTGGTACCAGCCAACCCAGCTGCCACTGCTAAACCCAGAGCAGGTGATGCGGACGGTGTCTCCCGGGTTGGCTGACAGCGAGGGCGGCGTCTGAGTCAGCGCTGCCTGGACCAGGGAACCTGGAGAGGGAGAGGAGAGAAGATGGGGATGAGTCAGTGCCCCAAGACCATATCCATGCCCTGATGGGTGATGGTGGGACAGCAGATGTGTGTTTGCAATGGTGAGAGGTTTTTATATCACTTCCATTTTGCTCTGTGTCACCGTGACACCAGCACTGATGCTGCTGTCCCAGCCACCACAGTAATAGACAGCCTCGTCCTCGGCTTGGACCCCAGTGATGGTTAACGTGCCCGTGGTGCCAGACCTGGAGCTGGAGAATCATGAAGGGATGTCCGACGGTCCGTTGTCATTCTGGTAGATGACAGTGACAGGTGCAGTGCCAGGCACCTTCTGCTCGTACAAGCCAACATCCCAGCCGCTGCTAATCCCAGAGCAGGTGATGCGGACCGTGTCTCCCGGGTTGGCTGACAGTGAGGGCGGTGTCTGAGTCAGCGCTGCCTGGACCAGGGAACCTGGAGAAAGGGAGAAGATGGGAGTGAGCCAGTGCCCCATGAGCACAGCCCCGCTCCAGGCAGCATAATGGTCCCCTGTGCCCAAAGACCCTGCTGGGATCACCCAGTATGGCCAGAACACCCAAGCCATGGGAGAGCATTGGGAAGAGGAGAGGGGCTAAGGCCATGGCATCATCCCACCAGTTCTGTATCCACACACCAATCAGCCTGTGCCATGGACCCAACGCCCTCTTAAGCTTCCACATGGCTCAGGCACGGCCCCTCCATGCAACCGTGGCTCCCAGCATTCACGGGCAGCTCCCTCCCTGTGCTCCCTCTGCAACATCTCAGCACGTCTCTGTGCTGCTGCTCCTTCTCCAACAGCTGCTGAGCTCTGAGATCAGCCAAGGCCCACCCAGTGCCTGTCCCTGTCCAGCAGAACTGTGGCCTTGCTGCACCAGTAACTCCTGTGCACTGGGCAGGAGATAAGCCCCCACCTCGGCACAGGGACACGTTCACCTGCTCTGGAGCACCCAACCGCTCCTGGCCCTGGGCAACCTGCTACCCCTGCGCTGCTCAGCAGCGGTGACAGGAGCTTGCAAAACCATGTCCTGCTTCCAACGAGGTGCCACAGCTGGAGTTCTGCAAGTGCCACAGGAGAACTGCAGAGCTGAGAGCTGGGATTGGGAAGGGGACTGGAGCCACACCAAGACCAGGAGCTGCAGGGCCACCCAAGCCTCGTCCTCGGCTTGACCCCCGTGATGGTTAATGTGCCTGTGGAGCCCGAGGGATGGCCAAGGGTCTGTTGGTGTTATCATAGATGACAGTGACAGGGGCAGTGCCAGGCACCTTCTGCTGGTACCAGCCATAATAACCATTGCTGCTCCCAGAGCAGGTGAGTCGGACGGTGTCTCCCGGGTTAGCTGACAGCGAGGGCGGCGTCTGAGTCAGCGCTGCCTGGACCAGGGAACCTGGAGAGGGAGAGGGGACAAAACAAAGTTGACTTATTGCTTTCAACGAGAGCCATCCCTGGGTCACAGGATGGGGAATGCCACAGCCACAGGAGAATGGATACAACCACTATTACAGGCAAATATGGACAACAGAGGCCACCAAGACACATCTCTGCAGAGAGGCAGCTCTGGCAGCAGCAGGAGACATTGACATCAGTAGCAAGAGCAGTGAGGAGAAAACAAGGGCAAACTCAGACATCACTAGGGAAAGAGACCAGTTACAGAGTCACCTGCAGGGCTCTGGGACACAAAAGAGAAGGCATTCACACCATGGCCTTGCACAGGAGACATAAAGCTGCTTCAGCCACAAAGCCCAACTCTGCTGGGCCAGGAGTGAGAAATGCTGAAAGCCTTCCTCTGTGTCACGTCCTATGACACACTGTGACCAAACACCAGCATTGCTGCTGCCATCGTAGCCACCACAGTAATAGACAGCCTCGTCCTCGGCTTGGACCCCAGTGATGGTTAACGTGCCCGTGGAGCCGGACTTGGAGCCGGAGAATCGCGAAGGGATGTCCGAGGGTCTCTTGTCGTTAGCATAGATGACAGTGACAGGGGCAGTGCCAGGCACCTTCTGCTGGTACCAGCCAACCCAGCTGCCACTGCTAAACCCAGAGCAGGTGATGCGGACGGTGTCTCCCAGGTTGGCTGACAGACAGGGCGGTGTCTGTGTCAGAACCTGGAGAGGGAGACGAGAGAGGGGAAATCTGGGGAATAAAGGCCAGCAGCACACATCCCTGTGGAGAGGCAGCTCTGGCAGCAACAGGAGACGTGGACATCAGTAGCAAGAGCAGTGGGGAGAAAACAAGGCAAACTGAGACATCACTAGGGAAAGAGACCAGTTACAGTCACCTGCAGGGCTCTGGGACACAAAGGGAAAGGCATTCACACCATGGCCTTGCACAGGAGACATAAAGCTGCCTCAGCCACAAAGTCCCAACTCTGCTGGGCCAGGAGTGAGAAGTGCTGCAGGCCTTTTTCTGTCTCACGTCCTATGACACACTGTGACCAAACAGCAGCACTGCTGCTGTCATCCCAGCCACCACAGTAATAGACAGCCTCGTCCTCGGCTTGGACCCCAGTGATGGTTAACGTGCCCGTGGAGCCGGACTTGGAGCCGGAGAATCGCGAAGGGATGTCCGAGGATCTCTTGTTGTTTGCATAGATGACAGTGACAGGGGCAGTGCCAGGCACCTTCTGCTGGTACCAGCCAGCATAATCATAGCTGCTACTGCTAAACCCAGAGCAGGTGATGCGGACGGTGTCTCCCGGGTTGGCTGACAGCGAGGGTGGCGTCTGAGTCACTGCTGCCTGGACAGGGAACCTGGAAAGGGAGACAAGAGAGGGGAGAAGACAGAGCTGAGTCACTGCCTACACGCACAGACAGCCCTGGGCAGCAAGATGAGGAATGCCACAGTCTGAGGAGAATGGCCGCAACCATAGTCAGTGGCCAATTTGAAGAACAGAGACAAACCCAAAGCATTGCAGCACATCCAACACTAATGGTCACCAGCAAGAGGCACTGGGATGGCAGATAGAGACACTATCAGAACTTTACAGGGACAGGGACACCAGGGACACCAAGAGAACCTGTGGTTTCCTGAAATAGGAAAGGGAGAAAGTCCTTAGCCATGTTCATTATGAGAATCTGTCTCGAACTCCACAGAGAGACAGGACAAGGGCTGAAAACCTTCTGATTTTGAAGTCTGTGTCTTATTTCCTGTTACTCATTGTCAACAGACACATTGCTGCTGCCATCGCTGCCACCACAGTAATAGACAGCCTCGTCCTCGGCTTGGACCCCAGTGATGGTTAACGTGGCCGTGGAGCCGGATGCAGAGCCGGAGAATCGCGAAGGGATGTCCGAGGGTCTCTGGTTGTCGCTATAGATGACAGTGACAGGGGCAGTGCCAGGCACCTTCTGCTGGTACCAGCCAACATAGCTGCTGCTGCTGTCAATCCCAGAGCAGGTGATGCGGACGGTGTCTCCCGGGTTGGCTGACAGCGAGGGCGGCGTCTGAGTCACTGCTGCCTGGACCAGGGAACCTGGAGAGGGAGACGAGAGAGGGGAGAACATGGGGGTAAGGCCTTGAGCACAGCCCTGCCCAGGTTGCAGGATGAGGAATGCCACAGCCCGAGGAGAATGGATGCAACCATAGTCACAGGCAAATATGGGGAACAGAGGCCAGCAGGATGCATCCCTGCAGAGAGGCAGCTCTGGCAGCAGCAGGAGACGTGGACATGAGTAGCAAGAGCAGTGGGGAGAAAACAAGGACAAACCATGTGTGGTGGTTTAGCCAGGTGTCTACGAAGTCATAATAGCACTCTCCCTTGCAAACTGGACAGGAGAGAGAAAGAAATATAATGAGCAGTTTGTGAGTTCAGGCAAGGACAGAGAGATCGCTCAGCAATTAGTGGCACGGGCAAAACAGACTCAACTTATGGAGAAATGGTTTGATTTTTTTAAAGGAACAATAAGGAACTGAGAGATGAGAAATAAAACTGAATCTTAAAATCCACCTCCCCCCACCCTTTCCTCTTCCCAGGACTCTCCTCCCTTCCCGCCCAGTGGCACAAGGGATGGGGGATGGGGGCTGTGGTCAGTTCATTACAGATGGACTTTGCCACTGCTGCTACTCAGGGGAAGGCCTCCTCACACTTCCCACTGCTACACCGTGGGCTCCCTCTCACGGGAGACAGTCTCTCACGAACTTCTCCAACATGGGTCCTTCCCATGGGCTGCAGCTCCTCACCAACTGCTCCAGCCTGGGGCCTGCCACGGGGGCAGCTCCTCACACCCTGCCCCAACGTGTGTCATCCACGGGAGAACAGTCCTTCAGGTACAGACTACTCCAGCCTGAGTCCCTCCCAGGGTCACAAGCTCTGACAGCAAACCTGCTCTGGCCTGGGCTCCTCTCTCCTCAAGGACTTCCAGGTCCTGCTACAAACATGCTCCAGGCTGAGATTTCCACAGGGTCACAGCCTCCTTCAGGTATCCACCCGCTCCGGTGTGGGGTCCTCCACGGGCTGCCAGTGGGTCTCTGCCCCCTGGTGGCCTCCATGGGCTGCAGGGGCACAGCTGCCTCACCATGGTCTTCACCACAGGTCACTGGGGAGTCTTTCTTCCAGGGCCTAAGCACCCTCCTCTCCCTCCTTCTCCACTGACCTTGGTGTCTGTAGAGATGTTCTCACATGCTCACTCGCTGTTACTGCTGCCATTTAGTAACTGCCCAGCAACTTCTTCCCCTTCTCAAATACGTTATTCACAGAGGCATTACCTACATCACTAATTGGCCAGGCCTGGGTCAGCTGTGGGTCCATCTTAGAATTGACTGGCATTAGCCATGTCAGCTACAGAGCAAGCTTCTGGCAGATCTTTGTTTAAAGAAGCCACCCCTGTAGCTCCCCCTTGCTACCAAAACCTAGCCCAGACAAAACCAGTACACTGTGACATCTATAGGGAAAGAGACAATTGTGCCCAGTTAAAGAGTCACCTGCAGGGCTCTGGGACACAAAAGAGAAGGCATTCACACCATGGCCTTTCACAGGAGGCACAAAGCTGCCTCAGCCACAAAGTCCCAACTCTGCTGGGCCAGGAGTGAGAAATGCTGAAAGCCTTCCTCTGTCTCACGTCCTATGACACACTGTGACCAAACACCAGCATTGCTGCTGCCATCGTAGCCACCACAGTAATAGACAGCCTCGTCCTCGGCTTGGACCCCAGTGATGGTTAACGTGCCCGTGGAGCCGGACGTGGAGCCGGAGAATCGCGAAGGGATGTCCGAGGGTCTCTGGTTGTTGTTATAGATGACAGTGACAGGGGCAGTGCCAGGCACCTTCTGCTGGTACCAGCCAACATTGCTGCTGCTGCTAAGCCCAGAGCAGGTGATGCGGACGGTGTCTCCCGGGTTGGCTGACAGCGAGGGCGGCGTCTGAGTCAGCGCTGCCTGGACCAGGGAACCTGGAGAGGGAGAGGAGAGAGGGGAGAAGATGGGGGTGAGCCAGTGCCCCATGAGCACAGCCCTGCCCAGGCAGGGACAGGGCCCTGTGCCCAAAGGCCCCGGCCGCGTGCATCACTTCTGGCCGTGGCACCTGAGCTGTGGGCGAGCACCGCGAGGAGGAGAGGGGCCCAGGCCATGGCGTGATCCCACCAGCTCTGTGTCCCCATGGGGCTGTGCCATGGAACCTGAGTCACTGTCTCATATCCCCACCCTCCCAGGCATGGGCTCCCCACAGAGCTGTAGCCCCCAACATTCACTGGCAGCTCCCATCCCAGTGCTCCCTCTGCCCACTGCAACATCTTAGCTCCTCTCTGAACACTGAAGTGTTTTCTGCACCTGCAACCTGCATCATCCACCTTAGAGCACCCCACCACAGCAGTACAGCTGCCTCCTCCAAACTCCACTTCCCCAAACCACAGGCTACTGCTCTACCACGTTCCAGGCCAGGCCCCGGGCTGCTCCAGCAGCATAGACAGTCCATATCTCAGCAGCACTATGGGGACAAGGAGAAGTGCTCTGGCCCTGATGCCTCTGTGGGCAAAGGCTCAGGATGCCACCTCCACAGCCCCAGGCAGAGGTCTGCACATCACCCTTTCCAGACCTGCCTCTACCTTTCCCTGCTGCCCCTAAGCAGAAGGTGAGATGCATCTGCCAAAGCAGTTACAGCCTTTGGGCATCTCTGATAGATCCTGAAACATTTCAGGGCTGCATCTTTAGAAGCCAACAGCAGCTTCCTTCCAGCCCTCAACACCCCTTCACACCAAATTCCAGTCCTTCTTCACCTTGTAGAACACAATGAATAAGACCTAGAGACATGAAGACAGGGATTTATTATTCTGTGTTCACCAGAGGTTCAATGCCAAGCTACCACCACACTCTGAGACTCCTTTAGTCCAGGAACACAGCAGCTCCACCTTACATACACCTTTCTTTTAACCAGTACTTTCTTTTGCTTCAAGTTCTGTTTGCTAACCAAGACTAACAAGTTCTTTCCCTTTTCACATCATCATTAAGGTGGTACACACAAGTGACAGCTGTGAAAGCCTGGCTATCCATCAGTACAACTGAAGGGATGATGTTCCTGCAAAGAAAACATGCTTTGTCAATCCTCCCAATTAGTTTATATGTCTTGTTTTTAACATACCTTGTACTTATGTATTCCACCACACTTGTTTGCTGAGGGCTGGAGGGATCCAGGAAACACTGCAGTTGGGAGGCACTGACAGGAGTGCTCAGCCTAGAGCAGCCCTTGAGACAGATGAACATCTTAAGCCTCATCAGGCTCAGACATTTAAGCTGCCAGTGCCTCCAGAAGGCTGATTTCCTACAAAATATTAGCATGCAGACTCTGGGAAGACACCAGAAAGCCCTCTCCAGGCCCAGGAAGCAGCCCCAGCACACCAGTGCCAGGCTGTCATGCCCTACATGTTGGTCAAGTAAAGGCCTGGTCCGAGGGAACCCCCAGTGCCTTCCCCACGGAGAGTGAGCAATGACCTCCTGATCTCCACAGCACCTCACTGTGCCCTGCAGCAGATACCTGGGCAGTCACAGGTGAACACACATTTCAGGCAATACCTGGGGGCTCTGCTGCACTGGGCAGCTCAGGGACCCCTCACTTGTGTTTCTGGAGCACTGTAGGAGCCTGGGGCTGATCCTGAGTTGATGTGGAATTTATTTTCATGTTCAAAGGCTTAAAATCTGTGCATGTGTCCTGAGCTGAGAATGGCCACATCCAGCTGCCTCTACAGCAGTGCCAGGTTGGCTACACCACCCCAGGGAATAACCTGATGGCCATGGATGAGCCCAATGCTGAACTGCTCAACAGTTACAACCTTCTCTTCAGGATAATTGATGTTCTGCAAAGAAGAAAGGCACAACCTATAAGTCAGCCAAATAGTCCCCATTCTACACACAGGGTTTCAACACACAAACGCTCTTTCTGTTATTGGAGCAGACACACCGAGTGCTTTGTAGCACAGCCCTGCTCAGGCAACTGCAGAGCAAAGAGCGGGGACAATGCACCACACTGGACACACACAGAGATCGGGAGCCTCGGGGCACCCAGCAGTAAGCAAACACGTGCACACACACACACCATCCACACACCCCCCGGGTCCTGCCACAGCCCGCGGGGGGGCGCCGGTGCAGCCACAGACCCGTGCCAGAGCTCCCGCAGCTGCACTGCCCGCCCGCGCCCAGCGACGCGAGCGCAGGGACCCATTCTGCGCCTCCCTTCTCACACCCGCGCCGGGCAGTCACAGCTCGGGAGCCGCCAGTGCTCAGCCGCCCGCCCGCCCGGCGTGGGGACGCGCCCGGAGCGCGCACACGGGGACGCGCCCGAGCACACCCACGCCGCGCGCGCTTTAGTCTCCCGTCTCCGAGCCAATGGCAGCGCCGGCCGCTGCGCACGTGACGTGGGGCCCCCGCGCGTGCGGCGCGCCGTGCGTCGGTGTGCGGCGCTCGTGCCGTGACGCGGTGCCTTTCCGCCTGAGACCGCGCACGTCACGCACTCGCGGGTGCCGCTGTGAATAAACGAGCCCTTTCTGCGTGGGAAGCGCCGCGGGTCCTCGCTCCGGCGCTGCCCGGGGTGCGTGGCACGGCCCCGGCCGCGCCCGACACCCCCCGGGACCCCCGCGACTCGCCCTCCGCACTCAGGTGCCACAGGGCACGGCGACACCCCCGCAGGGAGGCACCCGGGCTCCCCCCGGCCGTACACGCACCACCCGAGCCGCCTGCTCCAGCATCAGCCTTTATTATCCGCTGAAACAAGCTGCGCAGAAGCCCGAGCCGCGACCCAGCCCCAGCCGCGACCCAGCCCGCGGCGTCCCGAGCGCGGAAGGAGCCACGCAGGGCTCTTCCCTCCTCCCACCGCAGGAGATGCCCTGCCCGGGGCCGGGCCCTGCCACTGTCCCGCTGTCCCGTGCTCCAATGGGGATAGCTGGGGTTGGAGAGAAGGTTGCTGCACCTCCACCCCACAGCAGTGCTGGGCTTGCTCAAGCATGCAAGGAGGGTCTTTTTCCATTCTCCGTGGGGCTGCCGGTCTCCCCGTTGCAGGCTTTGTGCCAGGGTTGCGAGGGAAAAGGCGGAAAGCTGCTGTTGCCCGTTACTGAGGCCGGCTGAAGGCAGGGGACAGGGAGCAGTAATAGTTGCCGTTGTCTTCATGGCGGATGGATGCGATGATGAGGATGCAGGAGTTGCTGGCAAGGTCTTTGGTAGCAGAGAAGCGGTCGGGAGTCATGTCAGGCTTGTGCTTGTCGTGCTCAGAATTGTAGTAGAGCAGATACCTGAGGGAGTGCCCCGGGCGCTGCTGGTACCAGGAGATGCCGAACTCGCTGATGTTGTACTGCGGGCTCAGGGTGCAGGACAGCCAGGCAGTCTGCCCGGGCAGCACCGACACAGAGGTTGGCTGGGTCAGCACGGGCTGAGCCCTGGAAGCTGTGCACACCAGGGCTGCAGTTACTGATGGGCTGAGCCACGTCCCACGTCACCCCAACCCCCAAAATGTCCCCCTGTCCCCTTGAGGCAACCCCATTACTCAGCTTCCATCCTGCTCAACCCTTGTACAGCCTGGTCCCGTCTGCCACCCCGCAGCGCCCCCCAGGCACCATCCTTACCTGTCCCCACTGTCCCCACCAGCAGCAGGACCGTGAAGCCCAGGGCCATGGCAGGGAGCAGAGGAAGGGAGGCTGTTTCAGAGGGTGTGTGGTGCTGCACAGACCCCCAGTTGCCGTGGTGCTGGTGCCAGCGAGGCGTATGTAAATGACACAGGGGGCTCAGGGACTCCATTGCCCCGTGTTGCTCACTTTGCTGCATCTGGTTTTCAGGGGCTCACACGGTGCAGGGAGCTGAGCATGCAGCCCACTGCCCACCCTCACCCCTGGCCATACCGTTTCCTCCAGGGGCTCTGATTCATGCCCAGCCCACCCCACCATCCCTCTGCCCCAGGCACTGGTCATGCCAGAGGCCCCCCACCCACCCTGGCAGTTGTCTTATTGCAGAAGCACTATAAGGAGAGTTGCTGCTCCCTTCTCCCCACAGGTCCATCGCTGTGACAGGAACAACTGCCCCCCAGCACAGGCTGGGAGCTGCCCACAGAGTGCTCCCTGTTTGCCAGGGTCACCTCAGGATGCAGAAGTCATCTGCCAGAAGGCATTTCCCCGGGGAGCCGGTGCAGTGAGACAAGGCTGTGGCACAGGCAGTGCCAGGAAGGACAGCAGACCGTTACCAAAGGCTGTGACGGTGCGTAAAGCCCCTCCTGTCTGCAACACGCACCACAGGGCCCAGAGAGGCCACATTACACAGCCACACATCCCTGCACACTCAGCCCGTGGCACTCCTGGGCATCAGGCACCTGGCAGTGTCCTGTAATCAGTAGGTACCCCCTACAGGCAGGCTCAGCTCCTCCTCTTGCCAGCTCATCATGCAAGGGTGGCCTTTTCCCTCCCTTCTGCAGCACCCAGCCCCACTCCCACAGCATCCCCAAGACAAAAGTATTTGCAAGTGGTTCCTGATGTGACCAGCCTGTGTGTCCTCTGGGTTTGTGGGGAAATGGAGCTCAGAGAGAGCCCTGCCTTGTTAGAATACCCCAGCACCCCACCTCTGGCATGGGCAGACTCTGAAGAGGAAGAACCACCATTATCCAAGGATGCTACACAGCAACCTTGATGCTTTGCTGTGACATGCTGCAGTGCTCTGAGGAAGGGCTGGTGCACCCAATAGCCCATCCATTTTTTCCACATTTGGTGTCAGTTGATGTAATAAAAGCAGTTGCCTTGTGCACTTTACTGTGATACAGCCTCCTTTGAGAGCAGGGAGGGGAAAGGAGGCATGAAAGGCAGTGTCTGAGGCAATCAGAGTAGCAACATGAAACACTGAGGTGTCAGTTCAACCTGATGGGAACCATATAACAGCTTGTGCAGCTGGGCTGCAGGGGGTGCTGCCTGCAGGGGGAGGACACATGCAGTAAAGCCTGGCTGTGTCCCACCACTGCAAACCCACTGCATCTTATTAGAGACAGTCAGACCAGTTCCAAAGCCCATTCAAAGCTGTGACTTTTCCTTTATGTCTTCCAGACTCATGAAGCTCTGCCATGGCAGCATGTGTTCCACCCACTACCATCTCGTGTTTCACAGAGGCAGGTATCATGGTTTTGCCCAGCCAGCAAGGAAGGGCATTTTAGAGAAGGGGAATTTGTTACTGGCCCCCACCACTCAGGTTCTCCACAGCTGCTGACCACCCTGGGACACAATTTCATTCATATGTCTCACCATCTCCACAGGAAAATGGGGTAACTGCTGCAGGATCACTCGTCCAGTAACATTTGGGCACCAAATGGAAGAGGCAGTTGGTATGTAGGCCATGCAGATTGCTCCAACAAGCCAGGGGTGCAGGAAAGTACGTGACTATCCTAAGGAGTACCTGCAGGAGCAGGTACAAGCCCAGCTCCATGCTTACCCTGTTCTGACAGCTTTATTCCCTCCTGCATGAGGTGTGAGAGGTGCTCAGTGAACAGAAGGAACTCTGGGGAATCACTAGAGGGGGCTCTGTTTATCTTAGACACAACTGGAAGAGACAAGGGGCAGAAGCGGCAGCTGCCAGCAGAGCTCCTCTGCTCCTGACTGTCGGAAGGTTTCCCTGGTTCTTAGCTTCAGGGAACAAGCAGAGCCTGTCCTGGCCTTGCCCAGCTGGCTGAGAGCCTTTGCCTGCCTGCAGACACTTGTGGCTGATACACATGGTCCTAAGCCTTTGCTCCCTCTGCTATTTGAATTGGATCCCAGCTCTGACTACTGACGTGTAACCCTGGGCATTTCTCAATCACGGCAAACTTGGTGAGAGTTCATGACCAAAACATCCCCCAGGGACTCAGCCATCACCTCCAGCTCTTACCCCTTGCCTCTCTGCAGCAGAAGGTAACAAACAGGTCACATGGAAATGCCAGTCATCCCAAAATACAGGGAAAAGGGCAGTAAAGCCCCTACCCTCTAGCATCTCTTCAAAGAATAACTTGCCAATAAAATACCTCTTAACCCTACAGGTGATCACACAGGGTCACACTGGGCTGTCTTCACCACATCTCCTTCTCTTCAGACTGCATCAATCTTCTGGAGGAAACGGACACCCTGCTGAACCTGAGACAGTGGAAAATCCTGCATCTGAATGTCAGTAAATAGCTATGGGAAAGGGGAGTGCTGTCTCCTCAGAGTCATCCATAAGTTATTTGTTGAGACAGCACAGTTCAGCATCTTCACCAAGGGGAGTCTGCTTTGCAGGGACAGTGCCCCACACCACTTCAGGTAACCGCTCCCACATACCAGGAAAGCCTTGTCACCTTCAAGAAACAAAGATGCAGCTTTGGAAAGAAGCTCTATTCAGCAGTTGTTTGGACATGGCACAGTAGCTCTGAGGCAGCAGAAGCCAGCTCAGATGAAGGGCTAGAGCCAACACTTGTGTTTGTCTGAGGTGTCTTCTCTGGAGGAGGAAGAACCTTTCCTGGGCAGCCGAGATGGGTCAGAGGACAGCACACACTTGCTGCAGGTGCTCACGATGGTCCTCCTTAACAGCTTCTCCACCCAGATCACAACACACCAGCATCAGTTTAGTATCTGTTAAAGGGAGCAAGTTAAAACAACTTCATTACAGTGTTTGCTCCCTGCGCACCCTGGAGCAGCTCAGCACTCGGAGCACTTGGGCTTCTCGCGCATCTACTCTTTCCCTTGGCTGTCTTTCAGGAGAGCACAAGGCACCCCAGATAAGGCCAAGCACAGCTCAGGACATTGTCTACCACCAAGAACTCAAGTCTCAGCATTTAGAAGAGGCAGGACTCTCTTAACACCAGCTTCCAGTATCTGCTGCCAGCTTTATTTTGTTTTGGAACCTCAGCTGAAGTCTCAAAGTTCTTTCATACCAACACAACAAGCAGGGTCTCTTGCCAGAGGCCAGTCTGCAGGCAGCACTCACGAGATCACTCTGCTGTAGGCAGCTCCAAACTTCACCTAATCCTAGTGACCTTGAGAACATTGCGTAACCTGCAAAGGCTTTTAAGCAAGATCAGCCAACTGTATTTGTCACACAGCCAGACACATCTTATCTCCTTATCTCTGGGATCAGAACAATCCTTCAGGAAGAGAATGTCAATGAAAAAAAAAATAGTTTGATACTGAAAATACTGTAGGATACATCTCAGATGACCTCTCTCCAGCCCCTCCTCTGCCTGGAGGACGGCTCTGTTTTTGTCAAGTCATGCAGGCAGAGCCCTTGCTAGGCTGCACCTCCTCTTTGCAGGCAATACACAATTGTGCCTTGTCCTTCAAACAGCTGACACCATTAGCCTTTTGGCAGCTTAATTTCAGTTTAAGATTAAAATAAACAACATGCACAAGTAGCAGGTCCAAATAAACTCCTTTATTTCTCTGTAATAAATACAACACTGAGTTCTGAAGTCCCACAGGCCCAGACATTCCTTTCCTTCCCTACTAAGTGAATTATCACTAGAAGACTCCTGCCTAGTCAGTCTGTTGCCTCCAGCTCATCCATCCCCTGTCCATCCTTCCACTCTCTGTGGGCAGCAGGGCTCTACACCACAGTCTTCTTCCCTACAGTAGGGCAGATTCTTCACAGGAGAGAAGAAACACCTACAGGAGAGAAAGCCCAAGTTCAGCATTAGGTTCATACTCCAGCAGCTGCAGTTAACACAAACTTTCTTAACTAACAAGAGCAGATCAAGACACAACTACTGACATCTGCTTTTAACAAGCACAGCAGAAATTAGGGAAACAAGCAGGGAAAGCAGCAGCCTTCTCACAGCAGCAGGAGAGGAACTGCTAAGAGGGCACGTACAGCTTCCTCACCTTCAGAGAGACAGGGCCAGGATCACTTCTCCTGCCCTTTCCAGTTCAGTTCTGCATTCCAGGACACAGGAAAAGCAGAACTGCTTCCTCTTTAAAGCCTCAAAGGGCACTATAACCTCAACAGGTTGCTTCTGCGACTTTACGCCCTCTTGGGTGCTGTCCTGGCAGCCTCCTGCAGGGCCAGGGCACACACTCACCGTTGCTGTACTTGCACTGCTTCAGGGCCTCGTTGAAGCCCTCGCACAGGGTCAGGTCTCTCTGGTTGGTAGCACATTCCAAGAACTGTTTCATCTCATAGTGGCAGGGTCCGTAGGGCGACTGCCGCTGCACGGGCTCCTGCGGGCAAGCGCGGGGCTCACACGGGGAGCGTGGGGCAGCGGCCCCCTGCCCGCGGCCGCCCCAGCTCGGGTCAGGCCGCCCCCGGGACCCCCGCGGCCCGCCGCCAGCCCGCAGCGCACGGCCCCGCGCTGCCGCCGCCCCTCAAGGGCGGGACAAGGGCGCGACGGCCCCCGCCAGCCCGGCCCCGCTCGCACCTGCGCCGGGGTCACCGGCTTGGCCGCTTCGGAGGAGCCGCCGCTGAAGGCGCCGGTGAGGGCGCTTCCCACGACGTGTCCCACGGCGGAGCCCACGGCCACGCCGGCCGCCGTGCTCGCCATCTGCGCCATCAGCCCGGGCTGCGCCGGCTGCGCCGCCGGCACCGGGGCCGCGGGGGCCGGGCTGCGGAGAGGAGAGAGTCAGTGGCCGGGCCGGGCCGGGCCGGGCCGAGCCGAGCCGAGCCGAGCCGAGCCGGGCCGGGCCCCGCCGCCCCGCGCCCCCGTACCTGGCCGGTGCCGGGGCCGCCGCGGGCCGCGCCACGCTCCGTCCGCCGCGCGCCATCGCCGCACCACGGCCCCGCCTCCCCGCGCGCGCCCTTAAGAGGCGCCGCCGCGCGCACGCGCAGGGCAGCGGCCGGAGCCGCGCGCGCCCCCCCTGCGCGGGAGGGGGCGGGGCCTCCGCCGGGCGCGCGCCGGGAGGCGGGGCTCCGGGCGCCTCCCGCCCTGCGCCGCCGCCGCCGCCAGGGGGCGCCCCGGGCCGGTCTCCCCTGGGCGGCGCGAGCCGAGCCCTGCGGGCAGCCGCCCGGGGGAGCGGGGACGGGGGTTTGCCCTCCCGCGGTGGGTTCTGCCCCCGCAGCACGCACCGAGCACGCCTGTGCGGGTCCAGACCCGGGCGTGGCTCGGCGGTTCGGTTGGTGCCTTTGCGGCGCGGCGCAGCCGTGACTACAGGCGCGCTCAACGGTGCAGCTCCACAGAGAGAGGTGGCATCTCGCCGTGCCCAAATCCAGCACCCGCGGATGGAGCAACACACCCCCTCTGCAGTCCCTGGTGCAAACGCGGCTCAGCTCGGTTTTGGGCTCCCGCAGCTGCGTGCAGACCGTGCCGTGCGAGTGCTGTGAAGCCACTGAGCCTCCGAGGAAGTCTGGAGCTCTGCAGCCCAGGCAGGTGCAGGCGGAGCAGGCAGCGGGAGGCAGCCAGGAGGCACCACTACACGCCATGAGCAGAGCACAGCAGCTCTGCCACCCAGGTTTCCTCACGTGCGACAGAGCTTCAAGGAGGGTGACACAGTGGCTTTGCAACTCCTCAGAAGCTACTTCTCCCAAGTGTGGAGCTGAGCAGGAAAGAGCATGAAGGGGCTTGTTGGACATGGGCGACAGAGACAGCCTCTGTTGCACGGGAGATGATGGGTGGAGGAGAGGCAGGTAATGAAGGGCTGGGAGAGGGAAGATGAACAGTCCACAACTACGGCAGAAAGGAGTGTGAGGAGGAATGATGTGGTCTAAGCCCTTAGCCACCACAACAATTTTTGCAGCAGCCCTCTGGATACAAACCACCAGATCAAGGAACCGTTTGCAAGGTGTGGACGTTGTTGGGAAGCAGGAATCCACAGAGACATGATGAACCCTCAAATCATGAACAGACAGGCTGGACGACGCCAACTTTACCTTCAAACCAATTTCCTGACAAACACCTCTTCCCTGGCACCCCAGCTGGTCTCTGGGGCCTCTGTGGGTCCGTGTCGGCTCAGTGTCTCCCCGGGACGGGCCTGGTTGCCTGCTCCATCTGAAGGTGTTCCTCATGCCCTGCAAAGTGAAAGAAATTGCTAAAATTGAGAAGGACCCAGAAGTTGTCCAGGGGAAAAAAAAGTAATCCCAGCTCTGTTTGTACATTCAGCAAGTTATGAAAAACAGCTCTTTGGGCTGGTTCATTGACTGACAGGAATTAGAGAGCTAAGTCACTGCAGGGCTGGCAATTAGCAGCTGTGTATTTTTGTAGAATCGAATTTCCAGCAGGAGGGGAAGAGAAAGGCGTTTGTAAAGCAAGCGGCCCCTGTGGTGCAGGGGCTGGGCAGGCAGGGGGAGAGCCACAGCTCCTGCGCTCCAGAGGAAAGGCATTGTGCCTCAAACACAACTTCTGTCTCCTCTTCTGAGGGGTAACACCTTCCCACAGCACCAGGAGCTCACCTGCTGCAGGAGCTGTGATGTGCAGTTCTGCTTTCAGCTGGAACAGCAGCATTTTACCCTTGGCATGTGCCTGTCTTTTGCCTACTAATAGGAGAGGGGGCCCAGCAGCTGTAAAACCAGAGGAATGTAACTGGAAAGCCCCTGCATCAGCAGCACCTGCGGTTCTGTTCCTTTTCCCAGCCTTGTGTCCTGGGTGAGGGGTGTTCCCTTCCCCACACAGCCCTATCCCACTGAGCCACCAGCACTTGTGTGCAGAGGTCTTAAGAAAACAAGGCAGGAGTGAAGGAGAGGGTGACCTCAGGGAGCCCCTCACTGCCAGGAAACCCCCAGGCTGGGAGTGCAGCTCTCTGCCATCAGCATGTGGACACGGTCAAGCCCATCAGCACGTGGGGCTGGGGCGACCACATCATCAGCTCTGCTTCCCTCAGAAGGAAAGCTGGACATGTGCTGAGAGGAGACTGGGGTCACAGGGAATGCCAGAGCTGCAGCCATAAGACAAGGAGGTTCATTAGTTCCACTACATGCAGAACAACTTGCTGAAGGAGCCTGGGTTTCCAGCTGAGAGCATCCCTTTAAGCTTTGTCTGGGACACCCTTTGATTTGGTTAATTAGAGCCAAAGTTTTTCTGTGCTGTGGGAGGCTGGGTATGTGCTGAGGAGCAGAGCTACCCTGCTTTACTAATGAGATAATTTATTGTGGCTGTCTGAGAGGCTGAGTGTACACAACTCCACCCGCACACACACCACCCACTCCAAGCCCTCCACTCCCAGCTCGAGAGACCTCAGCACTGAGAGAAGCACAGAGTTGGTTCTCTCTGGCTTGAACCTTGCTGAGGACCCATCCTCCCCTTAGGGCACTTGTGCAGCAGGGCCTTGTTTGCATCTAAAAATGCACAAAACAAATGTCACTGCATCCCTGCCAAACTTCCCAATTCTGCTTTTTTCAGCCTAAATGTGATCTCTGATTCAGTCAAGTAACTTTGTTTCTTCCTCTCTGTCTTCCCCTGCTCCAAAAGATCTCTCTTTACATACTTCAAGTATGAGGGCTTGCCTGCACTTGAAGTTTAACTCTGGATTAAGGGACATATAAATCTAAAAGACAGTAACTAATTTTTGAATGGTTCTGTAAAGATTTACCCAAACCAGTCATTTGTGAATAACCTGCTGTGCTGCCTGGCCTGTACAGTTCCTCCTGTTAGCTGCAGGATCAGGTGAGACAAGGTTTGTAAAAACCAGGTCTGTTTTTTTTTTCTCCCCCTTTCTCTGAAAGCAGATAATAATCTCCTCACTCTGGAGTTTGCCTCACTCAAATCCTCCTGCTACTGAAGCTGAAATGTGGCTACAGAGAGACCCAGGAATTCCCCAAGCACTGGGATGGCAAGGGGTGACTTCACAGGTAAGGAATGCAACACTGGCCTCCCCGGGTCTCCTGCCTGTCTCTGCCTCTCCATCAAGTGACAGACCATGGCTCTGTGTTTTCCAGGCTGCAGTTCCACAGGGCATTCCCTTAGGGGAACGGTGCCACCCTCAAGTGACGGGTTTCCACAGGAGCCTTCTCCATGCAGCCACATCACCCAGCAGCACATCCCAGTCCCATCCCAGCCATGGGCCACCACCGAGCAGGTAGCCATCTGGAGATGCTGCTGGAGCCTCCTGCCTCCTGAGCTGCAGGTTTGTGCTTGGAGAACCCTAATTATTGCATGCAGGGGCAGATCTGGGCAGTGTTCTGGGTGTACCTGAATTTAAGTTATTTAGGTTAGCTGCAAATTGCACAGGGATCTGGGCAAACTATTCAAAGCAGAAGCAAGCGTCTGATGAATTAGCCAATATTGTTGTTTGTGGACAATCCCCACACCTCCCCACACCGCCCCCCGAAAAGAAGAAACCCTCCAGTTGTTACCAATGTGTTTGCAACTCAAAATTACTCCATGAATCATTTATGACTGAATGTGTTGCAGTCAGTAGTTTCTCGTGTCCTGTTTTTATTTTTATCTTTGAGCTCTGGATAGTCCTAATTTAGCCTGGGCTGAGCTGTTGATTTCAGTCTCCCAAGTCCATATGGAGCTTCCAGGTCAGATGGGAATATCCAAGCACTACTTTTTTATCCTATAAAGTTGTTTGCAAGCAGAAGTTGCAACTGACTAATAACAAAAAGACCAATCAGGCAAAGTTGCTACCACTGAATGGAATTCACAGATTTCTCATGAGCAAAGAAAGTGGCACAATTCTCTCGGTCCTGCCTCACCACCGTTCCCCCAGGGGATGACAAGCTGGTGGCATCACAGGTAGGGGATATCTGATGGCATCGCCCTGGCAGCGTAGCACGCAGCCCTGTCTCACACTGGATGCCACAGGCTTTGAGCACACTGTCCCCACACAGACCTCTTGCTGTCTGCATCCTTTCTGAGTCTCTTTTCAGCCAAAATACAATGCCTGAAATGAAGTGACTGTAGTGCAAGAGTCAGAGATGAAGAGGGGGGGGGAAGAAAAAAAAAGTCAGTGTCTGACTGGAGGAGCTGCAGATGGCGAGACGTGACTGCAAGGGAAGGGAAGGGAAGGAAGGCAGCACTACAGAGTGCTGCTTCAGCTTTCAAGTCTTGTGCTCCCAGGATCTACA
The DNA here is from genome assembly GCF_028858725.1 of Colius striatus. Lineage (NCBI taxonomy): Eukaryota > Metazoa > Chordata > Aves > Coliiformes > Coliidae > Colius > Colius striatus. The sequence goes on along the minus strand of NC_084775.1, from coordinate 7,272,257 downwards.
TGCCATTTCTTGGATGTGGTTTGCCCTAAGGCCAATCTCAACAGCTGTGAAGTTTCAGCAGATGAACAATGCAGTTTTCAATAAATTTCACCAAGCAGATGAAAGGATTTTAACTCATTCATGCTTGCCCACTCTTGGTCTGAAGGCTTTTCTGGACCCAAATCCGTTCATGTCACGATTGCTTCCTATTTGAAACCCAAGTCCTGACTGCTGGAGCACACCTGCTCTGGGTTTCCAGAGAGCAACTCCTCATCAGGAGAAGCTTCTCTCAGGCATGCCCATGGGCCCTGTGTAGGTGCATCTCTGCATTCATCCCTGTCACTTAAACCCACCCCTGTGACCTGGGTGGAGGAAGTGGGGTCATCCACAAATGTGGAATGTGGATGCTCTCACCTCCTAGTGGGGAAGGAGGAGGTAGTAAAGGAAAACTTTTCCAAATCTCCTCTTCCCCAGTGGCTGCTGCATCTCAGAAGTTTAATTTCTTCTGTACTCACACATCCAGAAGTGACGCTGCACAGTCGGAGGCACGTTCTGATCCCAGACGAAGGCTGCTGCCATTAGTTTCAACTGAAAGAAGGGCTTTTGTGTCCCAAAAATTCCTCAGTCGGTCCTAGCCAAGAAACTACCTCTTCCAAAACACATCCAGTGTATCCTGAGATCACGAGGATGTCAGTTACTGTGAGCTCTGTGAATTCATCTGCTAAGTATAGGGCAAGTCAGCAAACCTGAGCCCAGAGATTGTGTTTCCTTTTCTTAATGGAGGCAGAGCACTCTGCAAGAAGTGCAGCTAAAAAGCCAGCACAGGTTTGTTTGGTGTGTGCCTGCAGGATCTGAGCAATGAGACAGTGCCCTTTTCTGCCTCTCCTCTGGCTGGGATCTGCCAGGCAGTTTCAGGGATTCTGAAGCAGAGAGCTCACATCCCCTGCAGTGACAGCAGTGCTGAGCAGGCCCTGGGGAGATCTCACACCTTAAGGGCTCCCTGCTTCACCTGCACTGTCCTGGTGGAGGGGCTTGGGGCTGAGCATTTCCTCCTCAGCCAAATGTTTGCCCAGAGGCCATCCTCTCCCATTCTGTCCCATCTGGTTTTCCCCCTCTTTGTTGCAGCAAACATCTCCCAGCAAGTGGCTCCCTCAGCACAGCTCTGAGGGCACTGACGGCTCCAAAGTGTCTGCACTAGAACAACATATGAGCCAATATGGGAGCGAGGATGTGTCTGTGTGTAAGGCAGAGGCACCTGTGCCCTCTTAGGCAGCTGTTTGCACCAAGCCATGAACAGATACAGCTTTGAAATAGAATATTACAGCAACTTCCTGCCCTATCTCCTGCTTCCCAAGCAAAGACTGACTATGTCTGGCAGCCAGGGAGATCTAGTGCGATGCTACAGCCCCTACACAAAGTTCACAGCCACCTGTGATTCACAGTCCTTTGTCTCAGCTCTTAAAAATGTCTCATGAGGTTTAAATTTTGCTTGCCTCTCCTGTCTTTCTTCCCTCCTGGCTCACATTCTTACTGCTTTCACATGGCTTCATGCAGTCAGAGCCCACAGCACTGCCCTGATGCTGGGCAGATGCCCCGTGTTTGCCTGCTTCTGCTCCCCTGGCACCAACCAGCCCAGCTGCCTCCCTGCCCCCAGCATAGCCACCTCCTGGTCCTGCTGAGATGCTGGGAGCGCTCTCCTTGCTGCTGGCCCTTGGCTTGCCAAGCTGGGCTGCACGTCCTGGGGATGGACACCCTCCACTCACTGCAGGCAAATGCAAGCTGCAGGCCGATGCCTGAGCCGGGCCAGGGGGCAGGAGGGTCCTGGCAGCAGCATGGCAGTGCTGACAGGAGCTGGGACAGCCGGACCTGTCCCAGGGAGGTGAGCTCAGCAGTGCTTGCTGAGGACAGGGGGCAGGGAAGTGAGGGGCTTGGTTACTCTGAGCAGAAACGTGTGTGAAGAGAAGCCTCGACCCACACCCTGAATTCCACAGCTCGGCTCTGGGGACAGGGGGAGGGAGAGAGGACAGGATGGGACATTTCCAGCAGATCTGTAACTTGTTGGTGAGCCCATCTCCCCAGCTCTGCCTGCCTCCTCCCCCACCGCCACCACTCAACGCTGCTTTATTAACACAGCCCCCTTAGGCTAGAGGGATACACATCCAGGAGACATTCCAGTCTCAGCTCAGCTTCCGAGGGGATCAGAGGGAGCCAAGGTGGGGTGTGGGGGGGAGTTGTGTTCCACCAGGACTTTTCACTGGGGAGAGCCATCAGGTGGTTGAAGAACACTGCAAGACAGCACTAGCAGCCTCCTTATCAGACACAGCAGCCGCAGGCTGGAGTCGAGTCTCTGCTTGGTGCTGTATTTTAGTCATTTCTGCTCCGTCCAGGCTGCTGTCTCGCTGGAAGCTCTCACCCTGGGCTCTGCGGGGTGCTGGGCGCAGGGCTGGGCACAGGGAGCTCAGGCAGCCAGTCTCACCCTTTTGCTCAGGGCAAGAACACAACCCCTGTCCACGTGCAGTTGGGCCCAGGCTGCCGCAGGGGCTCAGCTCGGGCTCAGCACCGTCGCTGAGCAGCAGCAGGGCCTCCCTCCAGCGCCAGCACCGAGCACCCCTGCGCCCGGCAGCGGCCAGGGCTGGCACCTCTCGCCAGGAATGGGAGCTGGCTCCCCGGCGTCTGGCTCCGCGGGTGAATTGTGGTGTGCCCTGAGCCTGCGCCAGGAAAATGCCAGCACACGAAACTTCATCCCAGGCCAAGAGACACGAAGATGGATGTGTTTTCCTTGCCTGGCTTATCTCGCAGGCACTACTCCTCACCAGAGCTCGGCACTGTTTGTGTGTGCTTAGCTCCTGGCACGGGGGCAGGAGATGATTAGACAACACACACTGGGGCACCTCTCCGGGGCTGCCCCTGCCCTGCCCTGCTGACACCACGGCCCCCAGGGAGCTGCTGCTTGGGGCCACATCCCAGGGCTGGCTGCAGCTGCACCGGGGCACGGGGGAGAAGAGGGAGGAAGAGCCACAGGATCCCACAGCTCGGGCAGCGGGTGAGGTGCCGTGTGAGCTACATGGGGCCAGGGCTGCTGCAGCTGCTCTCCAGGACCCACTCCAGGACCCTCATGCAGACACAGTGCACCTCTGCAAGGTGAAGGGCTGGACAGTCCTGACACCATCTCACCTGCTCCTGGGCTGGAGGAAGCTGCAGGGCTTGCCCAGCAGCCCTGCAGGGAGTCATGGACTCAGCCCTGGGGCTCTGCTCCACGCCTGCCCCTCCGTTTCACGCGTGCAGTACACGGGGCAGATCCCAGAACTCAGCACTGCTGGGTTCAATCCAGAATTAAAGTCAAGGAAGGGCTGTTTTTTTTAAGGCAAAACCAAATGCAATAATGCAAAATAAGCAGCAGTGGATCAAGCACTGGCCTAGCTGAGCTGAGGTCCAGAAAAAGAACAAAACGTTGTATTCTGGCATATTCAAGGTGCAGTGTTTGGATGCAGGACAGCCTGCACAATTCTAGTCATTTTCATTTAAATGATTCAAAAAAGCTAAAAAGAACTTTGAAGAAAAGCATTTTGCTGGCCAACAGACATTTTTACATACTATTTTGCTTTACACGTTACTTTACTGTTCCACTTGTGTGAATCCAGGCGCAAAGAACAAATTTGCCTGAACTCCACATCCTCTTCTGGCCCCCTCCCCGTGCCCATCTTCGAGCTGTCAGCTGAGAGGGAGAACTGGATAATTCAAAGCCTGCTCAAGAAACACTCCTGATCCCTGGTGTTTACAAGGGCCGTTCACTGTGCATGACCCTCAGCCTTGTTTGCACCTGTACAACTGCCCACTTTGGCTGCCCAAGAGATGAGAAGATACCAAAGAAAAGGGGAATCCCCAAAGCAACAGGGTGAGAACAGAGACTTGCCTGAAGGGGTCGTGACACCATTTGCCACCCAAATGAGCACTGATGCTGGAGACATCAATTCATTGGGCCATCACCTACAGATAGTAGGGGAAAGACATTAGAGGAGAGGAATCAAAGTGGTTTCTCTGTCTTGGGTATTTGGCTCTTGGACCCTCTTCCACCTGAAAGCTCCATCCTGACTGTGCAGGGAATCTAAAACCAAGTCCCCAGCCACAGAGAATACAACTATGAAACTCACACAAGGGAGGTGGCAGGAAACAAAGGACTTTGGACAAACAGGCTTAATCCATTTAAATTCAGTTTCTCTCTCACTTCCCCACCTTTCCCCTTAGCTCTTCCCAGAGATCTCTTCCCCCACCTCCTCTCAGTGGAGGACTTGGAAAAGCCACAAGAGCTCTCCCGCTCCCTAGGAGTGGCAGGCGGATGCCAAGCAAGAAGAGCCGTGCATGAGGATGTTGTATCAGCCACATCAGTGGCTGGCAGCACCTCCTGATCATGAAGGCTTATGCAGAGCTCCTGCAGCCACCGTGAGATCTCTGAACACCAAATCTGGCTCTTGCCTGGCAGGAGCTACAGGAAAGCAAGCAGAGAGCATCTGCACTGAGGTGTCAGGCTGACAGTGCTCTGGGGCCAGGATGGGAGCCCTGTGCTATCTGCCAGCAGCCTCTGTACGCTCAGCAAGCTGCAAACTGAGGTAGGGATGAGGGCTGCACAGACAGACAGTGGCAAGAGAGCTCCCAGCACAAGAGTACTAGCAGAAAGGACTCCTGCAGGTTGTGCATACGGCCTTCAACCAACCCAATGGGCCCTTTTCCTGCTGCTAAACATCTACTTGCTCATCTGGGAAATATCTCAAACACACCATGCACTTTCCTTTGTGTTAGGTGCCCTGGCAGGCGGCAGCAGTCCTCAAATGTGGTCCCATCTCTGCAAGGACCATGTTTCCCGGAACACTCCCTTCAAAAGTCTCCTGTTATTAAGACGAGCCCAGCTGCCTGTCACTGCCTCACAGGCTGCTCCCACACCTCTCCCCACTGGCACTGACAGGCTCCACTGCGGTGGGCTGGAAGGCACTGAGCTCCCAGAGACACCAGCATACAAGAAAAGAGACACAAGGCAGGAAAGCTTTTCTCACTGGGACCCAGCTATCTGGCACTGAGCAAGCAAGAAAGCAGAGTCTGCTCTGTGTTCCCAAGGCACAGCCAGAACACCAGGAGAAGCGTAAATTCCACAGAAGTTTGAGCCCCGTGAACACCAACCAGCTCCTTGTTTCTTCCCTTTTGCTTTTCCCCCTCTTTCCCTTTCCCCTCTTACAAGCGGGGCCATGGGGAAACACAGTGCTCCTGTGCAGGGACGTCCTGCTAACAGCCTGCTGCCCAAGCACCGCAGCACCTTCCAAGCACAGCAGCCACCACTCTCCTCGCATCTGCTTAACGTACCACAGCCTACATCCTCAGTATGGTTCCCATAAAACACAACACGAGCAATTGAACACAGACAAATGAAACAGTTCTGCAGCTGGGGATGTCAGGAAGCCTTACCCACTCCCTGCACACCAGCCCGGGCAGCTGGGGATCAAAGTTTTCTTATTTGCATACATTTCTTGAAACAATTTGCAGCTAAACTCAGTCAACTGAGGAGATGCTGACACAGACCAGAGCTTCTCTCGTAGAAACATATCTGTGCACTGCTGCCTCCGTCTCCAGGCGGCTGAGCAGATGAAGGCTTTGGCATCTCCAAAGCAGGGGGCTGCTCCCTTCCTTCCCCTCCCTTAGCATCTGGCACAGGGATAGCGAAGGGCTCAGTGCACGGATGGCTCCAGCAGAGCCCTGCACAGGCAAAGCAGGGACGCAGCCACACTTTGTACACTGAACCCAGAGATGAGTGGGGACTGTGAAGGTGAAAGACATCTTTAAACCGACGTGTATAAAACCATCCCAGTCCCGACAGGAACCAGATACAGGACTGGAAGCTGTGACACTGGGGTGGCTCCAGCCGCTGCTCCCCCACCTGCAGATGCAAAAACTCGGCGGTGAGACCGACGATCACCCCCGGGGAGCAAAGCGGGGCCGCAGCCGCCAACGCAGCCCGGGGGGACGCCGCGGCACAGAGGCCGGGGGCCGGGCAGGCGCGGGAGGGGGGTCCCGCCCCGCTCCGCCCCGCTGCCGGGGGCGTTGGGGCGGAGCGGGGCGGGACCCCCCTCCCGCGATGCCGCCGGCCCGTGTCCCCCCGGCCCGTACAGCCGCGGCTCGCGGAGAACAAAAGGCAGGAGCGGGAGGAGGCGCGGGGAGGAGGGCAGGCGGCCACGGGGGGGGGGATAAAAGGCTCAGCGGGGGGACACCCCCCTCCGCCCCATGTCCGAGCCCGGCATGGCCCGCCCGCCGCTGCCCGCCGCCGCCGCCTTGCTGGCCGCCGCTTTGCTGCACTGCGCGCCCGCCGCGCCCGCCCGCCGCCACAAGCCGGTGAGTCGGGACTGACCCCTGCGTGTCCTCCCCGCCGGGTCCCACACGCCTCTGGGCCCGCGGCTCGCCGAAGCATCTCCCGGGCAGACCCTCCGCGGAGCGGGACGAGCCCCCGTCCGCGCCCCCGCGCCCCGGGGATGCTGCCGGGACTCAGCGGCCGGGGGTCGGCTGTGCCGGCCCCGGCGATGCCCCTCGCCCGGGCAGCCCCGCTCCGCGGGCTTCTCGTGGCACGTTATGGGAGTTTTCGCAGGCGTGCTCCCTTCTGCGGGGCGGCCACGGGAAAAACAAGGAGCGGGGCAGGGAGAGTTTACAAGAGGACGAGGGATGCCCCCCTTCCTTTAAAGGCAGCAGAGCGCTCGCTGCCTGCGAGTAACACCCGCCGCACGCTGTGCCGGCGATCCCGAGCAAAGGGACGCATCCAGCGCGCAGGCAGGAGGCGAGCTGCAGCAGGGCTCTTTCTTCTGTACGTACGCGCCAGATCTCAGCACCTGGGAAGGGGCTGGGAGCAGCAGCGACGGCCGCTGCCAGGAGGAACAGCGGTGTGCAAGGGATTCGGGAGACGCGAGAAGACAGAGAGCTCCTTGTGCTGGGAGTGTGTGCCTGCGTGATTGGGTTATTATATACATGCGCTTCACCAGTGTGCCATAAACTAATGACAGAGCAAATGCCCGGTAGCAGCCCAAGGGGATTAGTTCAGGTTCTGTCGATGGTTTTATTATCAGCTCTGTCATCTGAGTACTTTCTGACTTGGCTGCTAAATATGCTGTGGGCTGGGACTTGGCACAGAGCAGCTTTGTCCCCCAAAGTGCTTGTATTATTCCAAACAAAGTGTCACTGCACTTGGCTCCACTCTGACTCCGAGGAGGGTGAGGCCAGGCACTCGGCAGTGGCACTCAGCACCCCAGTTATGACACTGCTCTGCAGATCTCACCCCTATCTGAACGCAGCAAGTGGTGGGCTGTGAGGGCAGAGCTCCACCTGCATAAAGCTGGAGACCACTGGTTCCTGTGGGGATGTTGGGGCTGTCGGGTGCCTACTCTCTGCCGTGTGCAAGTTCTGAAGCTGTTGCTCCCGAAGGGCCCTGCACAGCCTCTGCTCTTGGCCTTGCTGCCAGCAAGGACCTGTGTGGATCCCCAGGGCAGCCAGCCTGGGTTTCACACCATCTGAGTTTGGGTCTGGTCCAGCACCTTTTGCTGGTGCTCGCAGCTGCAGCGTGACTGCAGAGGTTGCTGGGACTCATCTCTCTTGGCCAGCACCCCTTGAATGGGGGAATACATCAAACTGTTGAAGAACTTGGGGTTTCAGATCTGTGTATTTCACTCAGTCCTTGCAGAGATGGTGGCTGCATTGGTTTGAGGTTGGAAATGGATGATGATTTCCTCTCCTTTCAAATAGCAGTTCTCTCATCCCATAGAGCTCCAATTTTGGGTTCCTTATCTGGTGTCAAGGCTTCTGAAGGTTATTCTATGGTCTCTGGGGTAAAGCCAGCATCATGGTTGTTGCTCTCACATATGACATACATAAGTTGACAGCAGTGCACCCCTTACAAAATGGCTGAAGTGGGATTGCTGGGCTGACAGTGGCCTGTGTGTGCATTTCTCATGCCAGCCATTCTCTGCCCCCTCTCACTAAAGAGCTCTGCCATGCCATCACACATTCACCTTTCTGGCTGCTTTAAGTCTCTCTGCACAAAGAGATGTTTCCCTACATCTATCAGCAGCTAATTTCCTGTCTGGGCACCTTCTGCTGTTGGATGATGAATGAGAAAGGAGCCAAGGGGCTGAGCTGGGAAAAGAGATTCACACTCTACAAGACAGACAACAGTGACTTCCTGGAGCAGTGCTAATAGATGGGGTGGGCAAGGACAGCCCGAGGTGCTGCAGGACGCTGCACCATGGCTGTTCAGTGCACCAGTAACAATCACAGCAGCAGTAACTGAGCGGGGAGAGAATGAAGGGCTAAGATTCATTTTACATCCAGGCTACACAGGGCAAGCTGCAGAAGGACCTGTGTAGCAAACCCCAAAGATCTCCTTCACTTTGACATTAATGCCTAAAGAAAGAAGGAGAAAACTGAGAGCAGAATACAGGCTGTGTCTGGTGTCCACTGTAAAACTCGAGAACAAAAGCTCCGCAGTGCTTGGGGCAGTGCACGCGCAGACACTGAATTCCTGCATTGCTTTCTGCTCTCCTGGGAACTCCAGCTCAGTTTGTTTTCTGGGAAACTCTCTTGGTGGAGAAGTGGTGGGCACCCCCCCAGCTGCCAGTGTAACCCTGGGGAGCCATATCCCACAGCTCTTGCCATGAAGCCAGCAGGTTCCCCACAGTGCTGCAGCCCCTGGAGTGGCTGCCTGCCTCACTCAGGGCTTGGGCAGCTCCTGCAGGAAGGGTTTCATTTTCACTCCTTGGTTTGGCTATTTCAATACTGCAGTGAGTGTTGGGGTAATTTTAGGCATGTTTATCCTCTGCTCTGGGAGAGACTTAAGCCATATGCAAGCAGTTTTTCTCCAGTGGGTTTGTTGTGTTTGTGCTTTCACACACAACACACCCTCCCCCTGCAGAGTGGCAAGACTTAGGGTGTGAGCCTGGCAAAGCGGGCTGGGGAGGGAGAAGAGATTAGGGAGGAGAGATGTACTTTGGGGAGGATCCTGCACTCCAGCTCATGCTGCACGTGCATTCCCTGTGTGTTTCCTGCCCTGGTACCGTGATTTGGGAGGCTCAGCAGAGCAGGGCTGCACTGTGTAGATCCTGTTTGCAAAGAATCTTCCATTTAAAAGTTGTCCTGCAGAGACTTTTCACACCAGAGACGCTGTCAGCTCCTTCCTACTAATCCCGAATGCACAGACAGGTAAAGGAAGGGTTCCTGGACAATTTTCTTCTGGAGATGGCTCAGCCTGTGATGTGAATGGAAGCACTGCTGAGTCTGCACATAGCTGTCCAGCAAAATGAAAAGCAGAACACTTCAGGAGTTCACTGAGGGCCACAGACATGTTTTTGGAGTTCACTGAGATCCTAGTGCAGATAAGACCCACAAGGACAGACGGGTGACCAGACCTTCACATCTTAGTGGGATTTGGGCAGAAGAGAGACATCACCGTCTCACAAAAGTGGCTCTGTGAAAATTAGTGGAGAGGGAAAAGCCCCCAGACATCTCTGGGGGTTTAGGCAGGGGGACAATTCTTGTCTTGTGGGTTTGGAGATCCCAGCCTGTACGTCTGAGCAGCATATGCTCCCTGAGGGTAGAACATCCCCCCTGTAGCTCTGGAGAGGTGCTGTGCCAGGTGGTTGTACCCAGCAAGAGATGTCCTGGCTGTTGTTGGGCTGGGCACTGATAGCTCATGGCTCACCTTAGCTTGGATGTAAACGCACAATGAACAAAACATCTCAGCCCCCTTCCTCCTCTGCCTGGAGTGTGCTGCATCCTGGAGTGGTTTCTTGTTTTCAAGGGGATTTCTAGGTCATCAGATTAAGGCCTCTCGAAACCTTTCACTATCCTGGCATCCTGGGGCTTATTTGCTTTGTAAGTACTCCTGTTCCTGGCAGAGTGTTGCTTGGGTGACACTAGCAGCTTGGTTGTGGTGGTGTTGATGGACTAGACTCACAAACTGTCAAGTAATTAAAGTGTCTGATAATAAAAATAGTCCTACAATGTTTGTTCATTTACGTTCTCTTGTTACACCAGAGCCTGGGTCTTCTCATTCTGTCTGTGGGCATAAACATTTGCAGTCCATAATGTTTCGTGTTCCATGTTGCTTAGGAAAAATAAACATTTTCCTTTTCTCGTTGCCAATAACAACTACCACCAAATAATCCGGAAACAAACTGTCGGGCCCCAGGAGGTAGAGTCTGATGGTGCCACAGACTGTGGGAAGGACTGGAGAGGAACCTCCAACTGTGTGTGCACGGCCAGGCACCGCAGCACCTCCCCAGGGGCCTCGTTGGGCACAAATCTGGCCTCAGCCTTTGCTTTCTCCCTGCCTCAGTCTGCAGCAGGACCATACAGCAGCCCAGCACAAAGAAGCCAGTCCTGTAGCTGAAATACTTAAGTGTGAGCAAAGAACTCATAGTCAGGGGTTGGGAGGCTCTGCTTTGTTCTGGGGGAGGTGGGCTCAATAAATCTGGTGGCTTTGCCTAGAGATTGTTTCCATTGTTTCCACTTACAGCGCCTTGACCAGGAGCATGCTTAGCTCTGGGTCTGACCAGGTGACAAACACAATCTGTTTCTGCCATGAGATTTTGGCTGCAGTATTAGCACCTTCCAAGGTTGGTCTGCTTCTGGTAGACAACCTGACTAGAGTGGAGCTGGTTCCAGTTTTACCACTAACCATCAGCCGTAGATGCACTTCCAAAATCCAACCTCTGCAAGTCCACACTGGGCTGAGAGGCAGACTGGCCACAAAGCTGCCCATGCTACTCTGTGCATAAGGATGACAGTGCTGGTCTCAGGCAAGAACCTTGCTGCAGCCTGTCAAGGGTGTGCTGAGCCTGCCCAGCAGTGCACACAAATGGGGTGAGAGAGCTGTCGTGACAGCTGCAAAGGAAAGCATCTCCGCTCTCCTTCCACATGTGCTGAACTAAGGGCAGGAGTGCTCTGAGGTACAGGCTTGTAGGTTGGGAGTAGGATAATGCTGCTAGCCAAAGAGGCAGCAAACACCAGGGCCTGGACAAACACTGTGTAATAGAAGGAGAAAGCAGGGAGATGTGGAAAAGTAGAAGGGACAGGGAGGTAGGGTGAAAGCCCGTAAGTTCATCCTGTAACAAAAGAGGAAACAGCCCCCAATTGGCTAGGGAAGTATCCAAGACTGATGGGATTCATGTTGTAACTTGTCCAGTCACTCCTGTCTGACAGGGAGGGGGGTCTCCTCTCATATCTGTGCTACAGCAGCAGGCAGGAGTCCTGGTAATTAGGTACACATCAGAGGAGACGAGTTTAAGTTCAGGGCAGGCTGCAGAGGATGGACCCAGTCAGAGGAGAGCACTGGGCTTGTCAGTACCAGGCACTGGCCTCCCTCTTGAGGTTATTTATACAATGCATTGCTGATACTCTGTGGTGCTCTTTGGCTGCTTCTCCTGGGAGCCTCTGGGGGTTGGGTGCTGCCCAACATGATGAGGTTAAAGATGCTCCTGGCTGCTCAGGGTGGCTGGGACACTTCCTGGGAAGCCTGGCTGCTGGTGGTCTGGCCTCAGCAGACCCAGAGGTGGTGGCTGTTGTCTCGCAGCACATGATGGCTGATAGAGCTGTGAGGAACTGTGTGGGCAGTGTGGACTTCTGCTGTGGTTTCGACGCTCCTATAGGATCTGTCCCTTCCCTCCTGTTCCTTCTCAGCCTTTTGGTCACAAGGCTGCAGGAAGAGGCTCTTTGTGAGGAGCTGTGGCTGGACTGCAGCACAGGCCTCTGTGTGTAGCTTTGGTCCTCACCTGTCCTCACTGCCCTCAGGCCTCGGTTTCAGGCCTAGCAGCCCCTCTGTGCTCGTGTTCTGCAGGCATTTTGCTGTGCAGTCTCTATCACAAAGCCCTGATTTTGTCTTTGATAATTCCTCTGTGATGATGGTATGGGAGGAGTGGGGATACCCTGATAGTTACCTGGCAGCCAGGCCCTCCTCATCCTCTCTTCACAGGTCTGCGCTAGCATCAACAGCAGCACAGAGAGAGAATGGCTTCTGCATTGCGTGAAAGGATGCAACATTAAGTGAGAGGACACACTAAGCCTTGGGAAGTGCCTGCAGTGAGGTGTGTCCAGCCAAGGAGGCCAAAATCTCCAGCCTGACGTGTGTCCTGAGCACTGTTTGTCAGTGGGTTCTGCCCATCACGTTTCCCTTGCTGGCTGTGCCTGCACTGACATTTCCCAGCCCTTTCCTGCCATGGTGCTAATGTGGGTTTGATGACGACAGGGAGAGCCCGCCTGTTTGTCCAGGGGCACAGTGAGCACTTGGGGCAGCAGGGCAGGTCCTGCCTTCTGCCTCCACCCAGAGCAGTTCACAGGGCCGCACTATGTCACCTCCCAGGGCTGGGTCTCAGCAGAGAGGAGCAGGGAAGAGGGTCCTGCCTAAGGAAAGGTGGGGGTTGGATGGCTGGAAGCTGGGATTCATGCCAGTGACCTTAGGTTAAACAAAAGGAGAGAAAAAACTACCTCTGGTCTGCCTCTGAACATGGGATCCCTTGGGACAAAAGAAAATGGGCAGTTCCTCTGCTCCTGCCCAGAGGAGAGAGAAATAATTATCCATTTACGCCAGTGCCCTGAGCTGGTAAGGACTGGTCTTCCTTAGAGACTGGGGAAGTGCTTAGCATAGCCAAGACAAAAAAGACAGGAGTAAGCCCATCTGGGTCAGCCTCAGCCTGCTCACCTACCTGGGCAACTCCTGAAGGCTTCTCAGTGCTCCACAGCAAGGGCTCTCCCCAGGGTCCATCACCTCTTCGTGTGCCTCAGGGTGGCTGTCTTGCACTGCTTGGTCCTGGGAAACGAGACACATTCATCACCCTATGTCCTCAGGCAGCAGGACCCGCCTCTGGTAGCAGTGGATGCTCTGAGCACATCCAGGATCAAGGAGCCAAGCAGCCCTCCAGGCTTTGGTGACACAGCTGTCATTATCTGCTTGGCAGAGGGTCTCTTCAGACTGGGAGCAAGATCTTGGCTAGGACATGACCCCTATCAGCTCCTCCTGCCAGTTGTCTTTTGCAAGCACTTGGTGCCAGCCCAGATAGGGGTGTCAGCCAGTTCTGAGAGCTCATCTTAGACAGACAGGTCCCCCTGCCCTTGCAGGGCTGCAGCATTCAGCAGGAGCAGGTCAGTACAGGCTCCCCTGGGACTGATGTGTACTACCTCCTTCCACTAAAGCACTGGATGGATTTTCTGCCATGGCTGGTGGCTTGGGTAGGCTTTGCTGTTCAGGGTGTAAAATAGTTTTCTTTCTTTGCATGTGCAGTTCCTGTGGTGTGTGAAAGTGCACTGGGACATGATGGTTGGGTCGATGGTTTCCAAGGCAAAGGCTAGCAGGTGCCAAGCCACCAAGGCGGTCTTAGAGAGGACAACCCAACAGGCTGGAGTGGTGAACAGTGAAAAACCTGACACCTAAACTGCCCCTTGTGTGACCTGTCTGGCTCCCTTGCCCATCTGTGTGTCGCTCAGAGGCATGGGGCCACTGCAGAGGTGGGAGCTTCCCGCTCCATTCCAGCCGTGTGAATGGGCTTGTGAGGAGCAGAATGGTGGCACATGGCTCACACGGTGGCATGGCCACCCTGGCAGCGTGCACTGCCGACCCTCATGTTCCTGGCAGGGCAGCCAGGAAAGCTGGCCCAGAGGCAGCTCTTTGCAGGGGAAGGAAAGGCACCCCTAAACCCCATCTCACTCCAGAGCCCTGTGGGACAGAGCCTGCCTGTGCCAGTAGAGAGATGTCACTGCTGTGTCTCAGCTCCTCCTGCTGCTCAAACACCTTTACATTTGCTGGCACAGAATCAGCCAAAAAGGTTTGCACCTGGACCTCTGGCTTGTGCAGTGTGGTAATGCAGGAACCAAGTACCTGTCACCCCACATGCCTCACAGCAGGTTGGGGATTACACTTGGGTCCCATTTTCAAGTGGCCCCATAGTCCTGCTGTCAGGTCAGAAACCAATGGAAGTCAGCTAACTAGCATTAGTGACTGTTGCCAAGAGGAACCATGCTTTTCCAAATGAATGTGGGATCTTATCCTGAAGCAGAGTCACAGGTGCAGTGTGGCAAGAGGGTATGGTCCTGTCCCTCCCTCTGCAGAACTGGTGAGCTCAGGCTGCATCGACAATTGCAGCTGCTCTCTACTCCATGGGCTGGACTGAGTCACCCCCCAGATCTGTGTAAGCTGCTCTGCAGCTTGCAATGTCCTCTAGCTATGCTGAGAGCCTGCTCTCCATGCCAGGACAGCAAGGGGACACCACAGAGCAACAATTGTGTGCTGGGAACTAAAGGTGTCCTCCCCATTAATATCACTTCTACCTGGGGCACGGAGGGAATAAAGGATGTGGGGAAAAGGGGGAGAATTTGCTCCCTAGAGATGTGTTTTGTCCTTGAAGAGTCTGGTTCTCATCCACAGCTTGCAAAAGCATTTCCTGACGGCCAGCTGCCAAGCAAAGCAGACCAAAAATAGCCCAGTGCTTAGGGGGTGCCGTGGCATGACACCATGCCCCCAGGTGTGACCTGGCCTCAGAGCAGCAGAGCCCAAGGAGTGGAGGGTGTTTGTGGGGAGCAGTTTGTACCCCAGCAGCAGGGGAACAGCCCCATGTAGATGTGGAACTCGCTGCTGCAGGACCTGCTCTGGGCAGACATTGGCCACTCTGCATCGGGACGTTTCCTCCCAGATGCCCAAGTCACGGCTTTGCTTTTCCCTTTTAGGACCTGTCTCGAAAGCATCATACCTGGAAGGAGCAGAGTCCTTGGCTGTCCTCCCTGGTGCAGGCGGTGGGAACCAGCGTGCCTGGCAAGGGGCTGCCTGTGGGCGCAGGTGGGAGCCCTCGGCGCTGCGGGGTGCCCGACCTCCCCCTGCCGCCCGACGCGCAGGGCGGGCGGAACCGACAGAAGCGCTTTGTCCTCTCTGGCGGGCGCTGGGACAAGACTGATCTCACCTACAAGTAAGAGAGGCCCGGGACAGGAGTCAGCCTGGCTTCTTCTTCCTCCCTACGTCTCTCAGTTTGATATTCCCTGGAGCATGCTCAGATGTGACCATAAAAGCTGGAGGCCCTGGGAGCCAGATGCTGAACCACCAGCAGGGTTGTCCCCAGCTCCCACAGACACAGCTGCCCACTCACCCCTGCCAAAGCACATCCCCCACAGCCACTGCATCAGCCCTCGGTCAGTCCTGCATCAACACCCCTGTGCACATACATTCACTTCCCTACATCAAACCCCTGACGCGGCTGAGCCGAGCTGAGCCTCCAGGAGCAACCCTCTCCTGCTGTGCCTTTGCCCCCACAGCCACCCCTTCTGGGCTCACCTCATGGTTTATTTGTAAAAGACCTTTTTATTCAGCTGTTATTGATGTTCCCATAAACATGACTTCAGTGTGAAGTTTTGCCCAAATCACCTCACACATTCTCAGTTGTGAAGCTGCTCACAAGGCTTGTGGGAGGGTTGTGCTCCCTCCCTGGTTGCCCACAGGGGCATGAGTGGAGGAGTGAGCACACTCATATGGACCTTGACAGCTTATAAATTGTCTTTTGGTTATTCAAATGCAAGGGATGGTTCCTCATAGCATTAGGGGGCTGATTGGACTGCAGGTAACAGACAGGCTTCTTCCTTTAATTTTGTTTGGTCAACAGTGTTAAAGAAACACAGCAGAGATGAACACACACCAACACTTGATGGAAGAGAAAGCAAGCTGCCTCTGTGGCAGGCCTTACCGTCTGCTTAGGCAGAAGAGGCAACAGCTGCTCTGAGCGAGCCCAGGTTTCCAGGGGAAAATAATGCAGAGGACTGAGGAGGAGAAATCACATCACAGCACTCCCAGGCACCTCTTGTGGGGGCAGACTTGCCGGGGACAGATCTAGGAAATGCTGCAGCACTTTGCTACAGAAACACACAGATCTACAAATCCCTCCAGAGAGCTCCCCTCTGGGCCCACCAGCCAGAGGGTTTCAACACTGATGGGATTTATCTGCTGCACATATTGCCTGGAAGTGCTTGCATGGATTGGAGATGTTCTGGTGCTGATAGAGTGTGGCAGTCTTAGTGACACTGATCCTACAGCTACTGTCTTCATGACAGCAGTGTCCTTGTAACAGTGATGTCCATGAGACAGTGGCTGATGCTCTCTCTCCTCATCCAGTGTCTATTGCCTTTCAGAATTATCAGGTTCCCGTGGCAACTTGTAAAAGCTAAAGTGAGAAGGACCATCGAGGAAGCTTTGAAAGTCTGGAGTGATGTGACTCCATTGACGTTCACCGAGGTGCAGGAAGGACGGGCTGACATTGTCATTGATTTCACAAGGTGAGCATGGTGGGGACAGCACCCTCCTCCCAGACATAAGAAGCACTTTGCATGCAAGATCTCAAGCCTCTAACCAGAGCAGAGTGCTGCCAGCATGCAACTTAGGCACTTCAATGGAGGCTCCTATTTCTGCTTTCAGACACTGGGGCTGTTTTTGGTTTTGATTTGGTTGTCAGTTGTGGGCAGTTGTTGTAACTGCAGCTGTTCCATGCTGGCTGTGCACAGTACCCTTCCTGATCATTCATTAATTTCCCTGGTATATTTATGTTTCTCTGCCCACAGGCTGTTTTCCTAAGCATTTGTTTTTACTTTCCATCTTCAAGTCCTCCATCCTGTCCCTTGACTGAAGGACTTAACTGTCTGCCCAAAGATAAATAGAGTTTCTTGGTTAAATGAGTCTTGGCTCCTGGACTGAAATTCACTTTTGGCAAGATATGCACAGGGGCAGAGCCTTCCGTCTGCTGCGTGTTTGCACAGAGTTAATCAAGGCGGTGGAGGCCGTCCAAGCAGTGATGTGATTCTCATGCTGTATATTTCCCTGTGCCTCCCTCGGCTCTCTCAAGTGGCCACATCTCTCATGGGTTTCCTTCATTAGCCAACAGTGGGTTTGGCTTTGAGTGAAGACCTGAGAGTTTGGCTGGGTTTGCTGCCAGTTGCCCCTCTGCATACCCCCCACCACTCAGCTATGTCAGCTTAATTGTGGCTTGGGCAGTCACTGCTTTGATTCTTTAGGGTCCATGGTCAGCTTTGAGCTGGAAGCTGAACAGAAGGAGAGGATAAACATCCCTGAGAAAACATGCAAACAGCCCAGGGCTCGGTGTGACTGAGCTCTGTTTCCTTGGTACCCCAATGCAGAACTGGGTTTGTGGCAACTGGAAGAGCTCTGAGCAGTTATCTGGACTGGTGGGATGAACTTGGAAATGGGCGTGAGAGCTGCTGTCCCCTTGCAATGGCTCCCCACGTTTGGCTGTACGATGCTGTTCACTGGAGACACACGGCTGTTATCTGAGGTGCAATGTGTCTTCCTCCACAGGTACTGGCATGGAGACAATCTGCCCTTTGATGGGCCTGGAGGGATCCTGGCACATGCGTTCTTCCCCAAGACACACCGGGAGGGAGATGTCCATTTTGACTATGATGAGACCTGGACAATTGGGAACAACCTGGGTACGGTTGGTACAGTTTCAAGGAGAGCTGTGGATGCTCCAGGATGCTTACTGGTGCATTTGGAAACGATTCTGTTGTGGTGTGAACAGGGGACCCTGTAAAACTGAGAGGCAACAATCATTTCTGTGGTGAGCCATAGGAAATAAGACAGGGAAAGGATGAAGAAAAACTGAGGCTCCACTTCCAGAGCACAGCGCCAGCCCCAGTCCCTGCATACACTGTTCCCTGCCCTCAAACAAGTCCATAAAGGGAAACCACCCAGGCTGCAGCTCAGTCCCTGTGGCCTGGGAATGCTCTGACCATAAACAACACCACAGCCACTCCAGGCTCTTTTTTTTTTCCCTTTTTTTTTTTTTCCTTCTCTCTTTATGCTAATAATAGATCCAAGCTGGTAGCTCTCTGCTTGGGCACTTGGGGTCCAGTGTCACAGTATCTCATGAGACACTGCAGTACCGCCTGGGACCATCTGGATCAGTGCCCTAAGCATCAGTTTCTGCAAGATCCACCAAAATTAACCCGGGTCAGCCCCTCCTCCTCCTTCCCAGTTTATCTACAAGGACAAAGAAACGATTAGAAAGCCCAAGTTAAAACCCTGCCTCTCTGCGTTTTCCCAGACATTTTGCCCATGTCCATGTTCAGGGCTCTGATGTGCTCCCCCAAAGTTCATGTCATTGTCAGTTGTACAACTACTTGGCTCTCTGCATGGGGCACAGGACAACTGTGTCCCTGACCCTGCTCATGCTGACCCAAAACGAGAACCACAGAGCACCAGACCTTTATGCAGAAGCATTTCTGCTCCTGAGGGAAGGGTGAACCCTGCTGTCTTTCACCCTTTGTTGGGGCTGCCTGTGTTGAAGAATTTCCTACATTCTCCCAGTGTCAGAGGCAAACCAGGAACTGAAAATGGATGCCAGTTCCCATCAGAATCCTGCCCTATTCCCTGGCCTTTTTCCCCCCATGTCTTCCAAAAATAAATGTTGTGAAAGCTCTTTGCAGCTAATTGCCATATAATATACTGAAAACAGCTTTATGATATAAACAAGGGTAAATCCTTGCCCTAGGTCTCAGTGAGGCAGGGAAATCGTTAGCCTGATTTTACAGACGAGAGAGCAGAAGTATGAAGAGGACTGAAGTGTGCCTTGGAGCTACCCCAGAGCCGTGCAGGGAGTGAGACTTCATGTGGAAGATCTTCTGTGAGGGACACAGTGGTGGTCCCCAGCACGGCTCCTTCTGGCGTGCTGCTGTTCACCTCCCTGGGAGAATCTGACAATAGCACAGCTGATCTGCCAACACTGGAAAGCAAGGAGCCTGCCAAGCCAAACAGAAGTCTCTGAAAGTTTGTGATAAATCACTGACACAGAAATCCCACTTTCTCAGCTGACCCAGATGTGTTGATTTAATCAGGTCAGTGCTGTGCAGATTCAACGTAAAGCTGACCAGCAGTGGAAGACAAGAGCTCTCCTTCCTCTCCATCCTTCCCAGGCATTCCTCCCAACTGCATCCTCCCTGTCCCATTCCATCCCAGTGCTGAGGAGTGACCTGCTGCCCTGGGGCAGGCAGGGGAATCCTGCCTGGAGCAGGGATGCTGCTGACTCACATCCCTGCCTTTCCCACCACTGGGCCTGCAGCTCAGGGTTTCTGGCTGAAGGCGAGTGAACGAATACGCTGGGACTTGTCAACAAACAGCCTCCACTCACTCTCACACTTTGCTGTTAATATGCCTCTCTTCTAGCTTTCCCTGAAACTTAGCAACTTCAAATAGGATCTGTTGGAAACTAAACACCTGCCAAAAGACACACTTTTGTATGCTGAAATCCACTTTTGCCCTCTCCTTTTCTGGATGCTCCAAGGCCACGTATTCCTAAAACACGATCTCATAGAAATCCACATGACTCCAGGGAAGAAGGCCCAAGCCTTGGCACTGGATAACTTTATATGGATTTATTTTTAAATGTCACCTCCTTGACCCAATAAATGAGCACTCTCTGCTGTCTGTGTGACCACAGACATTAGCAAGTTTCAATCCTAGAGCGTTCCCTCTTGCTGGTATCTTCCACAGTGGGTATGATCTAATTGGAACCTGACATGCTACAGCTGTAGTCAACAACTGCTGCAAGGCTGGGTGGATAAAACCCAACCTTACTATCCCATCACCTACCATCTATGGGCCAAACTTCCTTCTCTGTGCAAATTTCTCCTTTCCAAAAGCATGTGGAAAACACTTTTCTTCCTGGTAGACAATGAGGTGCAATAAACCCTGTCAACACAATTACAAATTACCAACATGCCCAGGCTGTTACCTGAATGTGCTCCTGAACCAGTGGATCCCTTATTTATGCCCTTTGACCCCTTAAAAAAACAGACCAACACGGTGTAGAGCTAGACAGGAGAAGTCTGGGAACAAAAACTTGTGAGTGCACTGTCAGGGCAATCTGGTGCCCTCTCTGCAGGCACAGCTTGCCTGTCACACACAAGCAGGCAAAACCATCTCCATTTCTTCCCTTTGCAGGCACTGACCTCCTGCAGGTGGCTGCTCATGAGTTTGGCCACGTCCTAGGCCTGCAGCACACGGCTGTCTCCAAATCACTGATGTCTCCTTTCTACATCTTCCGCTACCCGCTGAGCCTGAGTGAGGATGACAGGCAAGGTATCCAGTACCTCTATGGGAAACCCAAAGTGGAGCCCGACCCAACCCCAACACAGCCGGCAGAGCTGCCCCAGCCAGGCCTTGAAACAAATGAGATCACCAACGTGGAGGTGAGTGAGCAGCATGTCCTCCTCTAACACCACGGCTGTGTCTGTCCTCCCCAGGAGGCCAGCAGCAGCGGTTTGGGGTCTGTTTTCTCCCGACGCTGCTGAACCCAGGTCCGGACCCCATGCTGGCACTGCCACAGCCGGGAGTGCATGCAGGGAGGGGTCTTTGGGCAGCATGTGCCCAAACAAAACTGTCAGAGAGCAGGACAGCTGCCTGGGCACAGCCTGGGTGAGAGGGGTCCCACGAGGGCGAGCTCCTGACCGGCCGTGCTCTGGCAGTCTGTGCAGCCTGATGCCTGCGACACAGCCTTCGACGCCGCGTCCGCCATCCGAGGGGAGCTCTTCTTCTTCAAGTCCCGCTATGTGTGGCGGCTCCGGGCTGGAAAGCTGCAGGATGGCTACCCAGCTCTGGCCTCCCGCCACTGGCAAGGGATCCCCAGCGCTGTCGATGCCACCTTCGAGGACCCTCTGGGCAATATCTGGTTTTTCCAAGGTAAGAGCTGGACTGGGATCAGTCAGCTTGGAAATGCCTCTCCTTTACTCAGGGGTATTCAGGACCCAACAAGTTCCTGGGAGGATAAACCTTCTGGGCATCCTCAGCAATCCAGTGATCCTGTTATTTGTTTCTTTGTCTGCTTGGTTTAAATCTTAGCAGATATTGATAGCGGAAGGGAGGAGGAGGGGCCACTTTTAGACATAGCCAGAGTATCTCATTCTCCTCCTCTGGAGCACAAACATTTGTTTTGAGCCTCTGCCCTGGCAGTGCTGCTGGCAGAGGAGGAAGGAAACACTTGCTCCGTCTCCCCAGCTGTCCTGGGAGCACTGTGCCAGAAGAGAGCCCCAGGAAGCCTCACTGGTTGTGAAACTCCTGGGCCTGTGACCCTGAAGCCCTGCTCAGGGGATGGACACCATCTTCTGTGCTCCTCAGAGAGCTGGATGTGGAGCTGCTGTAATACCCCAGATGGAATGAGCCACCAGGGAGCCTGAGCGCAGAACCAGGCAACCTCCAGCCTCCACAAGGATCAAAGCCCAGTCACCTGAGGTGGGGGCAAACCTCCTCCCAGCCAACTCTGGAGTTCAAGGCCAGCAACAAACTCCATTTCAACTCCACTGTCTAATGCTCTTACCAAGTGTGAATGCAATGACAGGGATGCTGGGTGACGTAGGTGCCCGGCCTCCCTGGTGTGCGTGCCCCGACTGCACCGTCAGGCCGAGTCCTGGGACACAGCTCTGTGGGCAGCGCTCCCACACAAACACATTACTGAGCACCTGACTTGCACGCAAGGACTCAGGCTGCAATTGGCAGGCTCCTGCCAGGAGTTGAAATGAGATACGGGGAAGGTATTACATGCCGCAGGCTAATTGCAGAGATTCCCGTTTTAATCTAATCTGGAAATATGCTTCCAATCTCTATCTCAGCTTGGCAGCTTCTTCCTGGTTTCTGTAGCTTGCTCCTTCACAGCCACATGCCCCCTTTATGCCTGTGCATGCCCACATATGTTCTCCAAGCACTGAGTTTGGAAAGTACGGGCTGATCCCTGCAGCCAGGTCTTTTATTGTAACGTGCACAAAGATGGCAGCTAAAATGGTCCTTCTCATCCCACCACTGGCACCGTCTGGGCTGGACTCAGATGGGAGGGCAGCTCCCTGCACTTTGTGCACACATCAGTCACAGTACCCATGACACTGGTGGGTTTTTCACCTCTCGGGCACAGCTTTGCCTGGGAGCTCTGCCAAGGCACCAGCTCCAGTTGTGCCCTTGACTGCCCAATTATCAGACACCAAAGAGTTTCTGGCTCCGTCTCCCTTTCCTGTCACCCCACCAGATTCCCAGTACTGGATTTACGATGGCGAGAGACAGGTGTCTGGCCCCACTCCGGTCGTGGAGCTGGGTCTCCCAGCATCCCCTGTCCAGGCAGCTCTGGTGTGGGGGGCTGAGAAGAACAAGATCTACATTTTCAGCGGAGGCAACTACTGGCGCTTCAACCCTAAAACCCGGCAGGTGGACAACATCTATCCCCGGACCATGGCCGACTGGCGCGGCGTCCCGCAGGAGATCGACGCGGCATTCCAGGATGAGTTTGGTCAGTGCAGCAGGGCTGTGGCCTGCTTGGGGCAGAGGTGCTCGAGCTGACACCTCTGCCCAGCTGGAGGAACTGGGCAGATTTAGACATTTGCTAGTAGTGGGTGCTTCCCAGCCATACCACATGCTGTGCAGTGTAGAAAGAGAGAGGGGCAGCTCCCTCCAGTGTTTAGGGAACTGAGGCTTCTCCTGTAGAAATGCGTTTTATCATTTCTAGTTGCATCAGCCAACAGTTAAGTGTCTGATGGATAGAATTCAAACTTCTGAGCAAGAAATGGTCAGAGTCCTACCTAGCTGTTACCTCTCCAAAGAAAAACAGCAGAAACTCCACCCACACTTCAGCTCAGGCAGCTGTCCTGAATGAACAGGCTGCTTTTGGTACAGCCTAATCCTACTAGATGTGCCCCACGCGGAAGACAGCATGGCAGTACCACAGAAACATGGGACAGCTGGGGTGCTTGGGATGATGGGTGCAGTGGCTGCTTCTTCTCAAAGGATGCAGTGGAACAGCTCCCCACTGCTTCCAGAGCCTAAATGCCAGGGCAGCTTCCCCACCGTAACAGATGCACTGCAGCAGGTCTTCACAAGCTCGCTGTCACAGGCCCTGTTTAGGTCCTAGATGTCCTCTTCCTTCTCAGGGCTGGGTTACCACACCAGTACAGCATATTTAAAACCACCAGGGATATAAAATAGAATCCATCCTGTTTATTCTCCCACCAAAACTCAAAGAGTGTGAAAGAACAGTGTAACTCACAAGCCTGGGTTCAAGTGAAATGAATCCAGCAGCATCTCCTCTCTCTTCTGGGCTCTCTTTTGAAGTGACAGCTAGACAAAACACTAGGAAAAGATCTCTGAGCAACACAAACCGTTTCTTCTAACCCTCCTCTCTCACCCACAGGTTTTGCCTATTTCCTGAGAGGCCGAGATTACTGGAAATTTGACCCAGTCCAGGTGAAAGTGCTGGAGGGCTACCCACGCCAGATCAGCCAGGACTTCTTCAGTTGTACACCCTCCTCCAACTCCTTCAGATGAGGGGGATGCCCGTGTCCTCCACACTCCCCTTTCATCGCCCTGACCTCTTACAGCCACACAGAGGGTTCCCTCTGACATTCCTGGTTTCCTTTCAGACTCAGCATCTGACACAACAGACGTCTGTCACAAGTGACAAAGTTTGCTCCACTCCAGTTCCAGCAGTCCTAGCTTCAGTTGCTATCAATGTAAAAGCATCTACTTTGGTTTTTGCAGGCAAGGGCAGCTACTAAAGCCTTAATGTGGGCACGCTCTTCTAGCAAAGCATCCCAAAGACATCAAGCCATCCTGGAACAGGATCATGCTCTCCTAATTAATCTGGACCCCATCCTGTAGGACTGACATGATGGCATTTCCTACGTTTACACAGCTCACAGCAGCAGCCCTTTGCTGCTCGAGACGTGTCACTGAGAGGAGGGCTTCTGCTGAGCCACTTCCCTCAGCCTTAGCCAGGGGCTCTGAAGGACATTGGCTGTAGCTGCAGAGGAGTACAGACAGGCGGCTGCTGCCAGGGTCGCTGTGGGGCTGCCGTGGCGACTGTCAGGATCCTGACACGGCGCTACTCGCGGTTGTATGTTGTATCACTAGTATGCGTTAGGATTTTATACTGATTTGTATATAGACAAGGGGCCTTCTTCCTTCCACGGTGCTGGGTGCCAGTGCTGGACACTGCCCAGTCGCTCCTCGTGCTCAGGCCGAGGTCGCTTCCCCGCCCGAGCTGTTCAGCATGGCACTGGCGGGTCTCGTACCAGCGTCCGCAGCCCGCCCGGACGCCAGGCTGGCCACTCGGCCCTCTGCACACCCCTGGTCGCAACACGACCTTATAACCAACCAAACCCCGAAACGGCTGCGGCCGGCCCGTTCCCTTTTCTCCCGTCGGGGGCTCGTCCCGCGCCGCCCCTTTCCGCCGGGCCGCGGGCGGGGCCGTGCCGGCGCGTGCGCGGAGCGGCGCCCGAGTAGGCCGCGGCGCTGCCCGTGCTCGGAGCCGTTGCTGCCGCCGCTGGCCGCCCCGTTCCCCGCGCACCGGCTGCTCCCGCCGCCGCGATGATGATGATGGCGCTGAGCAAGACCTTCGGGCAGAAGCCCGTCAAGTTCCAGCTGGAGGAGGACGGCGAGTTCTACATGATCGGCTCGGAGGTGCGGCCCCGCGCACGGCGGCCCGGCGGGAAGCGGGCTCGGGGGGGCTGCGGGGGCGGCGCGGGCTCGGAGCGGGAGGAAGGGGCTGCGGGGAGCCACGCCAGCAGGGCAGCGCGGGCTCGGAGCGGGGGGGTGGGCCACCGGCTTTCTAGCCCCTGCGGGCCGCCCTGGCCCCGCTGGCCGGAGCGGCGGGGCCCGCGCGGTGAGTGGGGCGCTGCCCCAGAGCCGCAGCCGCGCTGGGACCCCCGCTAACGGTAAGGGCGGCGCTTGGAGACACGCACGAGTCGGTGCAGCCCGGCTCCCCGCCTGGGCGCAGCCCCAAGCCCCGCTCCCCGATCCTCCCACTTCTCAATTCATTTGGTCCGCCCGTTCAGAGTTTTGGTTCGTATCGCATGATGCGAGCTCATTCAATCCACACCCGGGCCTTTCTGCTAAGTAACAACAGCTACATCAGCCCGCGCAGCTCGTCCAGCTTTGTGCAAATGAGTCTCCCCAACAAAAGCCGGACGCGCCGTTTGGCACCCCGGTGTACGTGCAGACATCATTGTCTTATGCTGAGCAGCTCTTCTGACTCTGAAGATAAGCCTTGCTGAAGCAAGAGGGAAACGATCACAGTTGGACACAGGAAGACAAAGGTTTTAGTGTGCCCTCACCCACCGATGCAAAAAAGGCACTATTGGTAAAGTTAAATTGCCACCTGCAGAGGCTGAGCAGCAGCTAAAAGCCCATCACACTCTCTTGTAAACTGTAAATTTTGAAAGAACTGTAAACACAGTCAGCTACTCTGTGAGATTGCCATGCCAGGCATGTGGAAAAAGGGTTTCTGCTATTAATCTGCTATTAATTTCTGTCCACTGATGAGCAATGTAGAGCAACAGATGCAATTAAAAATTACTTGAAAATAAGTGTTAAATTGAGTCATATTAAAAACCTTATTTTGTGGCAGCCTGCCTATGTACTACCAGCCTAACAATTTGATTTCAGAGTCTAGAAATAGTTGTGTTGTTCAGCAAGTCCTGCTGTAGCCTTCAGCACAGGTGAGACTCTTGTGCCAGGAAGAACAGAACTGCTTTACAGATGGTAAGTAAATTTGAAGAGGGAGTCATTGGCAGCAATAATATTTAACATGTTCAAAAGATCTAAACCAAAATACAAGTATCTGGGCTTTTGTGGTCTCCAAGCAACATCTGTGTGGCACAGGCATTCAGAGGAAACCTGATAACTGTCAGAGAGCTGCATTTCTGGCTGGGTTTAATTCCTAATGAGCATCGTGGATTGAACCAGAAGTCAAAGACAGCGTAGGTTGTTCAAAAGTACATGGAAAAATGAACAGGAGACTTTTTCCTGTTAAATGGATTATTGTCAGTGGATGAGAGGTTTTTTTGTATCAGACTAGTGTAATTAATGCTGATAAAAATTATGGCTTCTGTAGTGCTGCAAAAACTGCAGTGCTGCGATGCCAAACCCAGCACAGTCAATCACCAAAAAAATCCTCTTGGGAGGTCTCTCTGCTAATTACACATAGCTCAGTTTGTTTCAGCTTCTGCTGAACATCTCTTCAATGGAATACCAGACCATGTCACCACTTTTCTTCTTGTAGGTGGGAAACTACCTGCGTATGTTCCGGGGTTCCCTGTACAAGAGATATCCCTCCCTCTGGAGGCGACTGGCCACAGTCGAAGAAAGGAAGAAGATAGTGGCCTCTTCACATGGTGAGACCATGAGTAAATGTTCCCAGTAATGTCTGTCTGAAATCTGACATTTTGTCTTGAAAAATGGTCTCTGGTGATTGAGAAGCCTGTGCACCTTGAGGGCTGTGGGAAGCGCTTCAGATTGCCCCAGCAGTGCAGCCTGGCAGCGAACAAGTGATCAGAAATGTTTTAAAATGGGAACATCCCTCATGCTTTCCTGGGGTTGGCTGCATTCACCACAAAGCAAAAGCCACATCTCAAAATCCACACCATATTCCAGAAGATATTTCTGTAGACAAAGAGGAGCATTTTTGTCTCTTGTCAAACAGACAGGATTGTTGCAAGGACACCCTGTTGGAAATGAGCATCTCTGCATCACTTTGCCTCTTGCAGGGACTGTATGTTGATGCCTGCCAGGATTTCTTGTGTGTTGCCACTGGTGTGATGGCCACAGTGAGACTATAACTGCCTCTATTATTTTTGGTGGGAGACTAACAACAAGCAGTTGCATTTTTTAGCAATACAACTTGTACACTCTTTAGACTGAATCATAATGAAAATGAATGGTTCATTCTGGACTCAAATCTCCTTCCTCTTGAGTACCCTGTTGACATGTTTCTTTTCCTTTTTTTTTCCTCCAACAGAAAACCAGCGGTCTCACAGTCCCAGAAGATGTAAGTTTGCATGTTATTCTTAAAGAGATACTGGTGCCTTTTGCAAGTCTTGGCTCTATTGCTGTGCAACCATTCCAGGGTGTCATGCTGCTTTTGTCTTTTGAATTGTATTCTCCAGGCTTTGGTGGGGATTGCCATGTATTAACTGAGGCATCGCACCTCTGTGCTCCCAAGAAAGTCGCATTTATTCATGCTGTTTAGATGGATGTTGAAACCTGATTAGTGCCAGGCCCTGTGGCTGAGCTTCTGGTTGCTTCAGTGCAAGTAATCTATCCCAGCAGCGTCCTGGTGTGTGAGGGAGAGTGGAGGTTTCTGGCAAATCAGAAATGACAGGGGAAAGTTTGTTCATTTCCATTTGTCCCATGTGTACAAAATGGCATGTGGAAACCTTTCTTGAAAATTAAATGTCCCTCGGAAGATAAATACATCCCAAAGCACTTTTGGGGTACACCCTTGTACCACTTGGTACACCTTGTACCTACTTTATTTGCTCCTGCAGCGTCAGGGAAGGCTTTTCATCATGCAGCCTGTTTATGCTAAATTGCTATGTAGTACTTTTCTATACTAATTACCGGCATCTTTCCTGATAATAGATCATGGCTATACAACATTAGCCACTAGTGTGACGCTGTTAAAGGCCTCTGAAGTAGAAGAGATCTTGGATGGAAATGATGAGAAGTACAAGGCGGTGTCTATCAGCACAGAACCTCCTACCTACCTCAGGTAATCAGTGTTGGTGAGGAACAGAGCTGCTTGGAAGATGTCAGCTTGGGCAGGAAGGAAGTGCATGAAACTGCATAAACCAGGGCCATTGTGCCTGGAGATGCTTGTCAGTCTGTGCTGACAGTCGTCACAGTGTTGGGCAAATGAAGATCTCCAGAGCATAAGGATTAGGTTACTGCCCGCATGCAACAGGAAGGAAAACTTCAGTGTTTGATGATACTTTTTGCGATCACTGCATTGCAGCTGTAACAGATGTTTTTCAGAACATGCTCTCTGCATGTACTACCTTCAGGAGACCTCATGTTTCTCAGCAGTCCTTTAATGAAAGTGTGAACCTAGTATTTATAAGTGCACCTGGATTCAGATCTGATGAATAATTGTGAACTGGAAAATGGGCTTTACAGAGGCTAGTGTGGAATAGGAGTTCTCAGGGTAACAATATTGTTGAGGGTTCCAGAACTCATAATAGGACTTGAATTTTACACCATTTCTTAAGTAGTAGCAGGGGTGCTCAGGATCTGCAGTTTAACACACAGTCTCCTTCTGCAGAGAACAGAAGGCAAAGAGGAACAACCAGTGGGTGCCAACCCTGCCCAACAGCTCTCATCACCTGGATGCAGTGCCGTGCTCCACAACGATTAACAGGAATCGCATGGGCAGGGACAAGAAGAGAACGTTCCCTCTGTGGTAAGAAGCTTCCTGCTGCTGTGCAGTGGGAGTGGTCACCAAAATGTCACACTACCAGGGTAGTGCTCACAGGTTAATATAATGTTCTGATTCATTTCTAACTGAAAAAACACCTACAGGTCAACAATGTGGAGGTTCTTAGATAAATTGTATGTCTTAGGGCTCTTCCTTGCAGTGGCCAGCCATGGCTCAGAGGGGAAGCTTTCCTTTTGTCAAGAAAATGGTTCATTCTTTTCCTGATATGTTCCATTTACTTTCTGCTGATGTGCTGAGCAATTATCATTTAAGGAGCCTGCAAACCCTGTCTGTAAAGGACAGGCTGCTTCTCACTTGACATATTCCAGTAACTTTGATCTAATTTATTCAGTGGAAAATGCTGCTGTAGCTCATGGCTAACTTTTTTTTTCCATTATAAAAGCTGAGGAAACCAAGATAAATGTAATCCTGGAAAGCCTCCTTGTTTCATTTGTGGGAGTGTGTTATGATAGATGTAATAAAAGGTGATAAACTGGTATTGGTTACCATAGCCCTGTAAGCTCGTGTTGAAGAGTCTATGTAAAGACTGATCAGGGAGTTGGAGTGTGGGGATTGTTTCCAAAATACATTGCCTTCCCTCTACAGCTGCCAGATGTGCCATGTGCTAGTTGTATATACTGTGTTGTTGCTCTTTATATTAGCTTTGATGACCATGACCCAGCAGTGATCCATGAGAATGCATCCCAGCCAGAAGTTCTGGTTCCAATCAGGCTTGATATGGAAATTGATGGGCAGAAACTCAGAGATGCCTTTACGTGGAACATGAATGGTATGTAGGAAGGAGAGTTTCCTGTGGCTAGAGAGATACAGTTGTATCCATCACCATGTACAAAGAGAGATCAAGCATGCACGTCCTTGCCCCATACACACATACTCCTTTAAAGTTCTCCCACTTCAGCCTGTGTTCAGCTCTCGTGTCTTTTAGCAAATACTCTGCCACTTCCATGGGTTGTAGCCAGCTTGGGCACAGGCAATCTGATGAGTTTAACTGGCCTATTCTCCTGACCAGTTCATCAGCTCGGTGGTGTAAGGCTATTCTGTTAGCTGAGGTCCCTTGAGTACACAACAGTTAATGTGTGTGGCTCCTTTATGTACATGCATTATTAGACCATAGCTACAAGGTCTCCATGGAGCAAGTCAAGAAGGCTGTAAGTCCTGGTGTCAGTCTGTATGTCCTTACAAACCTGATACAAAACACCCTTTTAAAAGCAAAAGGTAATGGCAACTCCCTTTGTCACGCTGTGGGATTAATTTTGTGTAGTCTGTAAGTGGCAGGCACTGATTGCTAACAAAGTTAACAGTATCTGTTCATTCTTGTTCTGTATCAGAAAAGCTAATGACCCCAGAAATGTTCTCTGAGATTCTTTGTGATGACCTGGATTTGAATCCTCTGACATTTGTCCCTGCTATTGCCTCTGCCATCCGACAACAGATTGAGTCATACCCGACTGACAGTATCCTAGAAGATCAGTCAGACCAACGAGTTATTATTAAGGTAATACAGGAAGCCAGTAGAATCTGAACCATTTGGGTTTCTCTGGTTATGTTACGGGGGAGTAAGAGTACAAGGCTGCCCTCAGAGAAAAGGAGCTCTTAATTCTAGTGTTCAGATTACATTTTGTCTTTTGTATTGAGAAAAGGACCAAGGTGGCAGATTATTAAACATTCATGAGCCAGCCCCTGAGATGATGAAATAGTTCAGTTAAAGCATTGTTGTGTTCTTTTGGAAGAACTGAACCTTGGTGAGCAAAGTTGAGTTGTCTTCATGCTACTGGAATTAATAATTCTGTTAAGGAACAAAGCAAATGCAAAGAACTAGGAGTTACCACTCTGCTTGTCTCCTAGCCACTGCCTCTTCAGTTAAATTACCTTTGACAAGCTGTTCTGAGAATGGAAACAAATTACCTATTTTTTCCTTTGTCTCCAGCTAAACATCCATGTAGGGAACATCTCCCTTGTAGACCAGTTTGAGTGGGACATGTCAGAGAAAGAGAATTCACCGGAGAAGTTTGCCTTGAAGCTGTGCTCAGAGCTTGGCCTGGGTGGGGAGTTTGTCACTACTATTGCCTACAGCATCCGGGGACAGCTGAGTTGGCATCAGAAGACTTATGCCTTCAGGTACAGAGCTGCCGTCTTCCTCGTGTGGCTGTGGGGGTGTGGACACCAGGGAATCCTTGAGTGGGTGCCCTGGTGCATAACTGGCATTTGAAATTGGTCCTTATGGCTTGCACCTGTTCTGTCCAGCTACCTTTTCCTGTTGGGTGTAATACATTTCAGGAACAAATATTGATGAAATGTCAGCTTTTGCTGCAGAATGAAAGGCTGCTGTAATGAACAGTGACTGAGTACCCTGTGTCTCTCCTAATGGATGTGAATGATGAGCCCCAGGTACATTGCTGTTTTGAAGTCTCTTACTGACTTGGGCCATCCACTGTCTCAGCTTTGGTGATTTGAACTAAGCTCTACCCTGGCTGATATTAAAGTTGGCTTGATCATAGGCCTTTCTCACAGCTGGAATGCAGCAGTGTAGGGTCTGATCAGTCAGCTCTGTAATTTCTCTCCTAATGATAATGGTTTCCAGTTGTGCTGTGGAGTTACTGATGTTATCCCCAGCATGTTGCTGAGTCTGCAGACTGTATCTCTTGATGTGTGCTGTGAGGGTTTTTGATCTTGGGTCATGGTGACAGTTGAAGTTTGAGAGTTCAGCAAAGGTTTTATTTGCAGAGGTGAGGGAATGGTACTGTTGAGATCAGGTTTGTAGAGGTCAGTGCAGGGAAGCAGGATGACCTGCCTGGGCAGCAAAGGGAAACATGCCCAGCCCTGTCCTACCTCAGGCTCTGAGAGGGCAATGAGTAGTTGGTGTAGGAGTGTTTACTCCCACTCCTTGCTTAAAAAGGGGCTGGAGGCTGTGGGGCAGCTGGCTGCTGCTGAGAGCTCTGCTTCTTCCTCTTTCCCATCTGAAGGTTTCCTCTTAGGTCAACCTTCTGTGGAAGACAGGCACCGATCTGCTGTGGACTTGCTCTTGTGCTAGTCTCACTCTGCTTCCTCTACAAGTTATTTTTATCCTGAAAAATCTTCCAGAGCAACTAATTGGTTCTAAATGATCTCCAGAGTGGTTCATATTAGAAAATGGAAAGAAGGACCCTTTACCACATGGGAATTTAACTCTTCCACAGAAACTGTTAGGTTGTGTATCAGCCCCGCTGATGTTCCTGCTCACCGAGATGAGGAGGTGGCTTTGATCTTCCCATTCATGGCAGTTGGATGATATTTGCAGCTCCAGCATGGGATTTCATCTGACTATAGCAATGGAACAGAGGGTGTGTGTTCCTGAGAAATGATGGGATCTTGAGAGGTGGCAGATGGGAATCTGATACCTGCAGTACTGCCTCCTCTTCCCTGCTGCTGAGTGTATTGTAACTATGAGAAAGGTGACCAAGCACTGTCTGTGTGCATTGTGGCCTGCAGTAGCAGGAGTGAGTGTCCCTGCTGGTGGACACAATCCCTGGAGCCAGTGAGGAGCAGACTTTAGTCTACAGTTTAAGCTGGCTATGGCAAGGAGTGAGTTCATTTTCATACAGCTTAGAGGACACCTTGTTGCCTGAGCATTCCCAGGAGTTTGAGCTTTGTTCTTCATATCCTTGAGATAGAGAGGTGGCCCTGTTCACATCATGCTGTCCAGGAAGCCCTCTTTTCTGCTTTTTATTTACCTTCCCACTTAGTTGACTCTGACAGTGTTTTAGCATACTGCCTCCCATCCCAGGGCATTTGTTCTTAACTCTTGTTCACTTGGTGCATCAGAGGCAGGCTTTGTCCATAAGTGTCCCTCCTCCTTCCTGTGCTGCTCCATGTATTGCAGACCATGTGAGTTAAGCAGTCTATACATGTTAACTCTTCCAAGGGAGGGTAGTTTCTCCCTTTAGTTCCTATGAGTCTATAATGTCTGTAACATACAGCAAGTAAAGTTGTAGTCAGTGCTGCCCAGGCTTTCTCTGATATATCTATTAATGCCAGCTTCACACTCCTCTCACTAGAAATGTATATCTGGCCAGGATTACTACAGAGTACTTCCTTTTAAGGGTAGTCCAAACAGGTAGATTTCAGGCTTGCTTTAAAATGTAGCAATGTTGTAAGCAGCAGAATCAAAAACTAGGAAGGGAACCTTAACAGAACAAAGTACATAGACGTGGTCTGTTCTGGGAGAAAGAAGGTTTCTAATTTAAACCTCGTTGTGTGTCATTGTACAAGCATGTCATCCTCTTCCCTTTTTTCTTCCAGTGAAGAAGTACTTTTGAAGCCTTACAGTGATTAATGATATTTGGGTTCTGTGGCTGGTTAGTTCCTGAATTCCCAAACCACAGGAGTGGTGGTTGCTCCAAAGTCATTCCACTGATGTGAGGAAAGGGTCTGCTTTAGATGTATCAAAAGAACCTTAGTATCTCTAGGGACTGGGGGGTTGAGAAGTCATGTGCCTCTTGATCATCTCAGGGAGAGGTGAAACTGCCTTTTAGTTGAAAGCAAGCCAGGGCCATCCTTTCAGCAGGCCTGCTCTGTGCAAAACATGGAGAGCCTGAAAGCCCAATGGAAGGGGCAGGACTGGAAGCAAACAGGTAACGGCTGCTTATGGGAATTTCAGGGCCATGGTGTGCTACAATGATTCCTATCTAGGTAGTGTTTCTAGCAGCAGCACACAGCACTTCATAGCCAGAGTTTTTGCCTTCAGGACCTGCATGATGGCACAGGTTGTCTCACACATCAAACCTACAAGTCTGAGGAGTCACCTTTCCCAAAAGCAGATGTCTGCCCTGTTTACCTGCCTGGCCCACCACTGCCAGGGGCCTGGACCCTAGCAAAGGGAGCATCTTGCTCTGCTGGGAATCCTGCAGGCAAAGGTGCATTTCAGTCCTTCTGCCAGCAGCACTGCCCTCTGCAACAGACACTAACAGGGGAGGAGGGGCTGTCTTTTCTTTGGAGGCTGAAGGACAAGAGAGTATTTTCTCAGCTTATCTCTGATTCTTTGTTGAAGAAATGTGGTCTCTGAGTTGGCTTGCAATGAAGTTGTGTGCATGAGGCTGGCCTGCCACTGCTCATTTAATTCTAGTGAGTTCTGTGTTCATAGTAAATGGAGACCATGCTATCAAGTAAAAAAAGACAGTAAAGATCTAGCATTTAGCCTGGAATGTGTAGCAGTCTAGGGCTAAGAGGAAATTCCTGGGTTTAAGTGTTGCTTACTGAATGTCAGCAGTACTGGAAGTTGATTTGACTGAAGTGTCCTCTCAGGATCAGACACCAAATGCTCTGGATTAATTTTCCACCGTAGCATGACTTTGAAGAGTTGTTATTCTAGATTAATAGCTTTGATGCAGACATTGTCTGTTCCCATGGCAATTAATATTTAAGTTCCTTCCTGGGGGAAAGAGAGGGCTGCCCATAACCACTGAAATCCCATGCAGGGAGGCAGGGTGCAGATGTGTGTGCGCACCTGCCCGAGGGCTGCTCACACACACACTCGGTGCAGCTCAGGCTGAGCAGCTTTCTAGATTTCAAAGCAAATATTTACATTCTGAGGCTCCTCTATATTTATGCTGGGCTTCCATCTCCACTGCCAATATTTGGGAAGCTACTCCTGGTCAGTTCCTGTTGACTTTTACTGAAAAGTTGCCAGTGAAGCAGTAAATATTTTTGTGCATGTGATAATGCAGCTGCTCAGGGCAGAGAGGTCTCTGAGAAGCAAATCTTGTGATTTGGGACAGAGCC
This sequence comes from Colius striatus, assembly GCF_028858725.1. NCBI lineage: Eukaryota > Metazoa > Chordata > Aves > Coliiformes > Coliidae > Colius > Colius striatus. The sequence continues at coordinate 7,238,214 of NC_084775.1, read as the reverse complement.
TGGTGTTTCACTGCTTGTGCAAGGAGTAGCCACAGCCTCTGGTTGCAACAGCAGGTCCTAAAAGTCTACCCTTTCCATGGCATTTCAGAGTTGGGTCTCCCAGAGACTCGTGGGTTTCAGAGAGCCAGACTCTACTAGTGGGGCTGAGAATGAATGCTTAAGCCCAAAACATTGTAAATATCCTTGTATGTTGTATCTGGGCTGGTAATCTAGAGGGGTGCTCTGACACCACTGATGGATGTTGCTTTGCCTTCTGCCATACCATGCAGTGAGAACCCTTTGCCGACTGTGGAAATCGCCATCCGCAACACGGGGGATGCTGACCAGTGGTGCCCTCTTCTGGAAACCCTCACTGATGCCGAAATGGAGAAGAAGATCAGAGACCAGGACAGAAATACAAGGTGAGCCACTTGTTCAGACAGTCCTCCTTCTGCCTGCCTAAGGCAGATACCAAAAGCTTTGGTGCTTGTCTCTCTCTGCTGAGAGCCAACTGGCAGGACTTCAGTCGTGCACACCACAACAGAAACTAACATTCCTTCACCTTCAGGATATTAAACTGTTATCACCCTGCTCCATACACATTTAAGTATCTACTTTAAACATCTCCTACTGGAAGAAAAGTTTTTTGTTGTTTTTTTTCCCTGGGCTCTCTGCTTGTGCAGAGGGATTTGTTTTTATAGGAAGGCATTCATCAAAAGTACTGTAGTTTCATGTACTGTCACGCTGCCTAGAATCCTGCCACAAGGCTTCCTTTTATGTAGGGTTAAAGTTGTTTGATGGAGGAATGGGCAAGTACTCCCAGCTGTAGTCTGACTGAAGGCACCAGAGACCTGCTAAGCAATACTTGACAAGAAGTTGCGAGCACTTGCTCCTGCTTGGTGAAACTGCTCCTGGCAGAGATATGAACTACTAGAATGTCTCAAAGATACATTGTAGGAACAGTAAATACGCTGTCTCAGCTCTTTCACAGCATTTTTTCTTTTACAGCTTTTTGCTTCTCAACTATGGCTGCCTGGAATTCAGTAGTGATCAGTTCGATCCAAGTTAATGAACAAAAGTGCCCTGTAAAAGCTGTTACTGAAAATAGTATCTTAGCCTTATCAGCAAAGGCACTCCTGGGTGACCAAGGAAGACTGTCTGGGCAATAAACCTGTCTCTGGGATTTACAAAGCTGCGGCAGCTTCCCCAAATTGATGGCTTTAATTAGATTTCACATGACTTGTAACACTGTGCTAACTATGCCTCTCTCTCTCTTCTAGGCGCATGAGACGTCTGGCCAACACTGCTCCAGCCTGGTAATCTTCCTGTTGTGACACTGGTGCTTTTCCTACAGACTTTATCCCTTCTCCTCTCCCCAAATGGATCTAGAATTGGCAGGGGTCTTTCTGTCCCTGAAGGGGACACACATTCCACTTGCCAAGAGTTCCTAGTACTGCTGACTTCTGCCCCTGTCCCCTCCACCTAAATGCCACGTAGCGACAATGATGCTTTAGCACATCATCTAGCAGAGACCTGTGGCAGCTGTTGGAGCCCTTATATACCTGTGTGTGGACAGTGTAAAGATTCTTTTGTATAGGTGCAACATGCACTATTAGGACAACTTTTTAAATAAAAGGAATGCATACTACTTAGGTTGAGTTCAAGAAGTTTGAATGAATACGTGTATCTCCCCCCGTTTCATGCTGTTCTGGTACCTGAGCAGTCCTGGGGTCTGATATTAATGCTTTGGGGTATAATGCTGACCACTCTCATGCTTCAGTTTTCCTGAAGCACGGTGGGAACTGAGTGCTGTACTTCAACTGATAAAACAGCATGAAACCTTCTGCTGCAAGAGAAAGTGAGAATGACACTTCAAACTAGAAGCAGCAACCTACTCTAAAGGACTGGTCCTGTTACCATTCTTGGTACAGTCTGTAATGAACTCAGTGAGGTGTTTGGCTGGCTCCTTGACAAGGGTAAAACACTCTTATCTGAAGTCACAATCTTAGCATTCACTGCTAGCAGTAGAACATGCTGTGTGGTGAACCCTATAACCTGTGAAGACTGCAGGTGGAGAACAACATGGTCTCTGAACTGGTATAAAAGTTGAAGCCTGCAGTCACTGAGATTGGAGCTTCTCTTCTGCAAGTGGCTTTGCTGTGGTCACTGTCAGCACAAAGAGCTGCCAGTCACAGTATCCAAAGCAAAGTGGATGTCTTGAATACCCTTAGCACTGCAATGTCAGGATGTTGCACCCCTAGAAGCAGTCTCATTCCCTTGGGTGCTTAAACGTGAGAATTGAGAACTGAGTGGAGTATGAAAAAAAAAACCTCAAAACCCCAAGCTTGCTAAAAACTTAATGAGAACATCCCTAGCTGGAGGTACACTACTTCTTTGTAGTGGTGGTGTGTGAGCTCTTCTAGCTGAGCAGACAGCCACATTACCAAATGAGCTATGCTAAGACACAGCGCTTGCAGATTTACTCCAAAAGCTCTGAAGTCTGGTGTAAGCACAGGTGTGTACTGCATTAGCAAGAATGATAAATCCAGTTAGTACAGCTGTTCATGACAAGGACAAGCTTGTTTAACTTTCCTCTAGAATTCAGATGTTTATGTTTCAGAACAAAAAAATTAAGCAGGAGTGGAAGTACACTGCATATGCAGCCAGCCTGGCTTGCTAGTGGCAAGTGCTAGTCCCAGTCACTGCCTGGATCAAGTGTCCAGCTCTGTTGCCTGTCCTTTCCCAGACATTCCTTTCTCCAACTAGACACCCCCACCCCTCCTCATGCTCTGCAGTCCTGCTGATAGGAGACAGCAAGGACATCTTCCAGTTCACCCAAACTTTGCCCATGAGCAAAGCCCAACCAAGCAGCCTGTCAGTTTTGAGCAAAGTCTAGTGAACTGCTGCCTCCGCTCCCGACAGAAATGGACACAACAGAAAAATAAAGACTTTAATGTAAAGACTCTTTGGAAACAACAACAGAAAAGGGGTGGGGGACTCAGAGGAAAGGAAAAGGCTGAGCTGCATTCTACTACGGTAGAGAGTACTACTTTGTTGAAAGCCCACGGAGAGGTCTCACAACTGTGAGAACCAAGAGCATTAGTCTTTGTACAGAGGATAAAAGTGACCCAGCACACAGCAAGTCATTAACAGCAAGAGAAGAAGTAACTGATTTAACACCCTATTTGATACTTATTCCCCACTGGGTAATTGAGGAGCCATCACAACTTCCAGTCCCCATCCCTCGGACACCTCTGTAAGCATTCATCAGTTTTTATGTGCAAACCTCTGTGGAATCACTTGGTACAAACAGCGAAACATTACACACCAAAATGGCAATTGGTATTACTCCAGTAGGATCCCTGGGCCACTGCGTGAGTCCAGCCGGAAGAGAGGAATCTGGCCATGTGGGGAAGCCCCTGTGTTACTGTGGATGATGATGCTGGTTGTGGCCTTGGTCCCCAGGTTGGTTTTCTGGACGATCCTCAGGGAGAGGGTTATAGTTGGGATCCTCTTCAGGTGCATCAAATACCATCTTCCTGGCAAGGGACATGCCCATCCCACCAAGCAGGCAGGTTAGGAAAGTGAACTGAAGATACAACCCTCAGCCCTCTGAGGAACATCCTCGTTCTTCACAGGGCTTGCTGTATGCCACAGCCATCTGCCTGTCACACCAGCACTAACTGTTCTTTTGCTCAGCTCCATATGTAACAATGACAGCGCCTGCTTCTTTAATTTCTGGGTCAACTTTGATCCTGAGCATGAAGCAGAACATAGTCTGCTTTCTTAAACTACAGAAATACTTCAGAAAGCAAGCCCTACCTGCATCTAGAATTTCCAGAAGCAGCAAGAACACTTCAGCTGAACTAGCAAACCTTAAGGTAAAATGTGCAAAGTGACAGTGCCTTCCGCAGCAGAGGCATAAATTGTTGAGCTGAGGTCCTATCAGCATACAGTTGTGTCCTATGGTCACCCCACGCTATCACAGACCAGTTTACTATGAAAGTGATCCAGGCTGGGAAGCCACACAGCAAAGCTCAGAAAGAAACAGCTTTACTTACAGGAAGCCAGGGGTTAACAGCAGCTTTTTTCCTCCAGGCTGGTTAGGGAAAACATCTTCCAAGAAATAATAGATGTGACCGACTGCAATCCCTGAGGGGAGACGTCACCAAGGTCAGGCCTAGCTGTGACTCCTTTGCCAAATGAACCAGCTGCTGGGAGCTTAAACAGGATGAAGCTCCAAGAATCCCTCATCTGTGTACCCAGGCCCCAGCTCCCACTAGAGCCATCTGTGCTGCAGTGCCAGAGGGCCAGGCTGTTTGCTACAATCAGTGCACAAGCAGGCAGGGAACCTGACAGTCTGAAGGCACTACCAGACACCCAGATGACCCTACACTGTAGGAGTGTCAGGCAGAGCTCATTATACCCAACTCTGCCCCTGTGGAAGACATAGCAAAATGCAGGTCACAAGTAAGAGCTCAGGCATGAGGCTGCCCATCAAGCAACCTCAGCCAGCTCACTTTAAGGAACCCATCATCTTATTTAAGACGAAACCAAGAGATGGTCCTAGTGCCTCAGTAGCATCTATGGGAATAGAGTGCTGTGGCTGTAAAGTGCCCTTGTTCCCACCAGCTGTGACTTACCCAGCAAGTCGATGATGATGGAATTGCCCAGGAGCAGAGAGAACCCCATTAGGACCCAGGGCAAGAAGGGGGCCTGAAAGTTCAGAAGCCCAAAGAAGTTCATGCGGATGTAAGGGTTCCTGCGACTCCACACGTATACCAGCATGATGGTGAAAGCCTGGCCCAGGAAAAACAGGCTGGCAAAGAGTCCAAATAGCTAGGAAATCCTGAGTCAAGGAAAATCCTACCCATCCTGTATACCACCTCCAGGCAGCACAGGGTGCCTTGTGATTAGAAAACCCAGAACTACAGACAGCTGATCACAGCATGCAAGGCACTGCCCATGCTCCCAAACCTTTCCTGGCTAGCTGAGATGTGCCAACCCACACCTCCCTCCTTGCCACCCCAGAATAAGACACTCTGGAGTGGCACATACTGATAGCTCACTTGTTAAGCTGCTGTATGCTGACATCTCAGTCACCTCTACAAAATGACCTTCAGAGAAGGGCCTTCACATTCTTACAACACCTGGGACATGTGGCACATAGTAACAACTATCTCACATCCACTATCTGCCACCTTCTGCTGTACAAAGTTCTCCCAAGCCTCAGGGCAACAGCCTGGCAGGCCTGGGGCATAACAAGGCTCCCTGCCTCATGGCACTAAGAAGGGTATCTGCTGCAGACCTCACAACACAGCTGGGATACTGAGCACCAGCACACAGGCCCCACACTACCACCATCTCAGAAGATACCCAAGAGCCTCAGCCGACTCAAAAGGATACTGTCATGAGAAACCCTCCAAAGAGGAACATGAAGACAAAGTCAGCTGTCCTTCCACGGAAGGAACCTTCTTCTAGCATGCGGCAGTATCTGTACCTGACAGCAGGAGAGAAGGGAGGGGTTGCAGTATAGGAAATTAACAGCTGGCCACCCTCTGTGCCCACAGCATGACCTTACAGCCAATACAGCAGCTGCAAGCTATTTCATCACAGGAAGCTGTCAGACAGGTGTCCAAGCCTCAGAGTAGAACAGTGCAAACTTCACCTCATACCATTGACCCCAGAGAAAGAAGGAAGCATTCAATGTGCTCCAGCTAGAGCTCACCCCAGGAATGGGCACTGCTCTCCAGCGTGAGCCACAGCAGCACTGCCAGCTTCTTCAGCCTTTTGGCAGTGACTGCCCTGCAGCAAGCAGAGAAGGAAGTGCAGGAAGTGGCTGCAGTTATTGGGGGAATAGCTTCCATTCAGACCAAAAGAGCCAAGGGAAGAATCCACAGTTTGAGACTGCTGTCAAGAGAAACCAGCCTGTGGAGGAAGATGGCCAGCAGGAATTGGGTCTAAGTCAAAAAGGGAGCAGAGAGTTTCACTGAGACCAAAGGATACAAAAATATCATGTTGAAAAAGAAACTGAATCCCAGGGGCCCAAAAAAGAGGAAGTTGGTGATCAGCCTCCATATCTGAAAGAGAAGAGGAGAGAGAAAAGGAAGTGGACGGACAAGTCTCCCCTGGTCACACCTACAGCGGCCCATCACGCTATCCACTGGGGACACTCAGTCAGGCACCCGTCCACTCAGAAGTGCTCCAAGACACCAGACAGCTGCACCACCTTCACATGAGGCCTCCACTGCCCACACTAGAGTACCTTGCCCTTTTAGATGTGGGACAGATCACTCTTCTGGAAGGGACAAACAGTCGTGGTTCAGCACTCAGAGCCAAAGTAAATCATTGTTCATGCCTCTCCACAATAAAGCCTTCCCTACCCAGCCTGGTATCAGCTGGCCAAACATCTCAGTGTTACATGCCTGGGCGAGATGGGTTTTTGAGCAAAGGAAAAAAAAAATGTCAAGGTGGCGTATGGCAGGGAAAGGCTGGAAGAAATTGTCTCCACCTAGGTGTCTGCTACAAGAGGGGACACCGTGGGGGCAACCAGCTCCAGAGAAGGCCGGAGCAGTGGGAAAACACTCTCTTGGGACCACAGACCACTCCCTAGGAACCGGGACACCCGGGACCCAGCCCGTCACACCCGCCCCTTGCTGGGGCGGAGAAGACTCAAAGCCCGGGCAAGGCCTCACCTGGAACTTCCTGAAGATGAGGTCGGGGTTGAAGTACAGCTGGAAGGGGGTGATGAACTCCAGCTGCTGTGAGAGACAGGCAGAGCTGCTACCACCCGCCGCCGGGCGCCCGCTGCCCTCAGCCAGCCCCCGGCTCCCCCGCCACAGCACCCCGCAGGGACCCCGCCGCAGCCTCCCCCGCCGCAGCGCCAGGCCGGACCCCCGCCTTCCCCCTCCCGCAGGGCCCCGGCGGGCTCACCACGGCGGCGGTGGTGAGCACGCAGGCGGTGGTGTAGGCGCGGGTGACGGCGGGCATGCCCAGGTACTCCTGCGCGAAGCCCTGGTACGCCATGGCGCCCGACCGCCGCCAGCGCCCCGCCCGCGCCGCCAATCCCGGCGCGACAGGCGGCGCCGGCCGCCCAATCGGAGAGCGCCTCCTGTGCCCTCGTCCCGCTGCGGCAGCTGACGGGCCGGAAGGGGCCGAGCCGCCGCGGCCAATGGCAGCGGGCAGCGGCGGGGCGCGGGGAGGCGGGGAAAGGGACCGGCAGCTCCCGTGGCTGCCAGGAGACGGCCATTCAGCCGAGAGAATGGCGGGGCGGGGCCCGGCGGCGCCTTCCGCTTCGGCTCCGACCTCCTGCCGCCACCGGCGTCCTGCCGGCACCGGGCTGCGGCCGCGGCCGGGAGCTGGGCAGCGGAACGGGGCGGCTGTGCGAAGGCCTGAGTTAGCGCGCCACGGGCCTCCCTGGGCAGAAGGTCACTGCCCGCGCTAGTGCACAAATAATCCTTTAGAGCGCTGCGGAAAGTAACAGAGGTTTGGCAGGCAGAGGAAAACCTACCAAAGAGGATGGACGAGCTGCAGAGACTGGTAAAACCCATATATTTTACTGTTATTGTTTACAGATGTATTTAATTCTTATTTCTATAAGGCTGTGTAGATGCTACCAGATAGGTCTGACCTGATAAGGATGGGAGGTTGACACTGAGAACAACCAACCAACAGGGTGGTATAGCTGCAACAAGGAAGGGATGTTCACTAATGGTGAGGTGAGAATGGAGACATGATGCTGCACACACTCAGCTGTGCTCCTCTATGGAAGCTGGAGGTTAATTTGAAGGCAGTCACACAGGAAAGTGTCCAGCAAATAGTGGCAAGAATGACCTGAGGCTTACAAACATGACAGAGAAGGAAAAAACCAACAAAACTGTTTAGAAAGATTCTACACAGACCCCCTGGCTCTGCGCAGCCCCAGTGCTGTTCTGATGCAGAACACCCATTCATACTCTGACATTCGGGGCATCCCACTGCAAGGGGAAAAAAGATGTATGTTTTTTGCTTGCAAGCCTGCCAATGAGCTCTCTGCTGCCACACCACATCAGGCAGGACAGTTTGTTCTACACCTTTGAAAAGTCAGGAGACCTCACTTTTATACAAACATCCTGATCCCATAGTGCTGCATGAAGCAGCCCCATTCACCTGCCTGTGCTTCCAAATGCACACCAGTGGTGTTAGGCAGCAACATCAGCAATGGGCAATACTGACAAAAAATGACTTCAAGGAAACCAGAACATGGCATAGGACCCCTGCCTGACACATACTTCACCTACATCATAATACAGAAGCTGTAAAGAATACTCTGGCTGAATACACTACTGTAGAATGCTAAACACAGGAACATGGAGGAACAACTATGGAATGAGGAAGTTCAGCAGAGACACAACCTGCTCTGTACAACATATGAAGCAGCATAGGAAAAGCTAAACTAAAATACATCTCATTACAATGAAAAGGTGGGAGAAATAGCATGCCCATGAGTGAGAAAGGCACTGGACATAAAAGGCCATGAGAAAATCCATACCACAGGGATGCACTGTCCAACAGAGCTTAGCTAGAAATGAGGCAGAAGTCATTAAACATTAGCAATGCTTCTTGAATCATGTGCATCATGTGAGCACAGGCCTTTGTAAATAATTAAATTAACTGAAGCTATAACACCAATCTCTAGCAGTATTTATGGATTTTGCATGGACTTTTTGTAAGCATAGACATTAAATCTTAAAAGACACTTGGCAGGCCTTTACCTCAAAGTAGTCCCCAGCTCTTTGGGAATAACAATGAATTACTGATACCATTTTGCAGCAGAGGGAGATAGTTTAAAAATCTGGGGCTTTTTTGATGGCTTTAGCACTTGCCATTTCACACCAACACCACTCAAATTGTGAATGGGCCAAATGTCTGTTGAGCCATTTTATTCTGTGCAAGGAAGCCATCCATTTTCTATTCATCTTCAGCTTCAGAACAAGGTCCTGATCCTGACAGTATGTGCAGCTGGGATTGGAGGCACTTTCCAATATGGTTACAACATCTCCATCATCAACGCTCCAACTTCAGTAAGTAGTGCTAGTCTGAGAGCCCCCTCCTGAGCCAGACACGTCCTTTGTGTCCTCACCCTGTCTATAAACAGTGACTCACCACTGAAATGATGCAGCCTGCTAATATTGAGGGTGAGAAGGGAAGGAATACTTGTTCCCTCTCCATAACTCACATCTGAGGTACAGGACTTTGTTGTCAAGAGCCACTCTTGAGCAGAGCCTAGTGTCACCATAGTTTCTTCAAAATCCTTTGGATGCATGATCACAGCACATGTATGAGTAAGAAGGCCTTTCCATTTCTCAGTGTCTTTCATCCCCAAGTCACGGTTATGAAGCATTGTCCTTCCCTCTCAGTACATCCAGACTTTCATGAATGAAACCTGGCTGAAGCGCACGGGCGTTCCCCTCCAGAGCAACGTGATACTGCTGCTGTGGTCTTTCACTGTCTCTGCGTACCCTCTGGGAGGACTTGCTGGGGCTCTTGTTGCTGGTCCCATGGCCATCATGCTGGGAAGGTAAGAGGGCACTGGATTCTAATTAAGCTTTTCAGCTTCCTTTAGACGAAGAGGATTTATGAGCTCTACAGCACAATCCCCACTGCAGTTAAAAATCATGAAAATTATGAGTAAGAGGAAGCCTGAAGAAGTGTAGGTGGGGCAAAGAGTTGGGACTAGAGAGAATTCCTGGCTAGTATGGGTCAGTCAGTTCTCTTTTCCTCCTGGTTTTGCACACAACTTCCTGCTGTGACACAGGAGAACTTTCTGACAAAAGTTTCATAAGGATTGTAAGCACAGAAAAACATGGAAACACGGAAAAAGCCTTTTTCAACAAGTAAACATTTTCAGACCAAAACACACATAACTGCTGATCTGCCATCTGCACACAGGCATGTTGTGTGGGGCTTTGAGGAACCAGGATGTCAGTGGTGAAGCTAGGCAGCCCACCTTGAGCTTACAGGTTGCATCTGCCACGTGAAATATTTTATCTGATAACTCAACCTGACACACACGTGCTTACAACTGTGTATTTTCTCTCTGAAGGAAGATGTCCCTGCTGCTGAACAACGTCTTTGTGATCATAGCTGCAGTTCTGTCAGGATTCAGCCGAATGGCCAAATCCTTTGAAATGATTATGCTCGGCAGATTTTTTACTGGCGTGAATGCAGGTATGGCATCAGGAGAAATCAAACAGCACAAACAACAGAAATAGGAAACATTTCAATAGGAACAATCCCAGACATTAAAGCAATTAGTCCTCTAGACTGGCCACGTGCAGGTACCTGAATGGGGAAGCTGTACATATAGGTTTCACGTTTTGCTTCTAAGGATGTCTTTTTTTAAAGCATAGGCAGAATTTTGTGTGTGTGATGAACATGTGTCTGTGCACAGGGAGGAGGAGCCCTGGGAGAAACTGAGCTGAAAATCATTGCCTATCTGAGTGTAAGAGTGTTACCGGTCACTCATCAGCATGAGCACCAACATTAGAGCTTTTACAGAAGTTCATCCAAGGAAATAATGATTGGTACAAGTGATTTAAAACTTCCCCTCAACTAGAGGGAAGCATGACTTCTAACCTTGAATTTGTTGCTGAACAGACTGTAGGAGTGAGGCTGTGTCAGGTTTCAGTTTCAACCTCCGCTACTATTTATGGGTATGGAAATGTCTGTTTAGTGGCTGATACATGGAGTCAGAGTGAAATTGAAGGTTTGGGTACGTAATAAACACTGGTAGATCAGTCATCACACGGCCTGCAACAGAAGAGTCCAGGTGGCAATTCTGCGAGGTTGTTGACTGCATTTGTCTTTATCTTCTGTGTCTACAAGCTGAGGTCAGCATTTGTCTGCTTTGCCCAGGTGTAAGCATGAACGTTCAGCCCATGTATCTGGCAGAAAGTGCCCCAAAGAAACTCAGAGGAGTGGTGGCCTTGACCTCTGCATCATTTACAGCCCTGGGGTTGGTGCTGGGGCAGATTGTTGGACTCAGGTAACGTAGAGCAAGAAGCCCACTTAATACTTATTTTTCCTTTTCTCTTTTCTTCTCTTTCTCTTCCAATGCCCACATGCAGCAAAGAATGCTGGGCTCTTGCCAGGTTGTAAAACGTACTGTGCAAATGATGGTTGTTTTTTTCTCTAGGGAGATGCTAGGAAGGGAGGAGAGCTGGCCCTTTCTTTTAGCTAGCAATGTGGTGCCTGCCCTGATCCAGCTCATGGCTCTGCCTTGGTTCCCTGAAAGTCCCAGATACCTCTTGATTGACCGTGGAGATGAAGAATCCTGCATCTCTGGTGAGCTGCGGGTGACTGTTAGGCTCTCACTGAACAGATAAACAGTGAGAAGGCAGATTGCATATTCTTAACATACAGCCTGAAGTGTTTAGTCCAAAGCAGACAGAAATATCAACTTAATTCCAACACAAATGTTCTTGCTGGTGACTTTGCAAGCCTCCTTAGAAGAACATAAAAGCTTTAAGCCCTGTACCATGGCTGTGTCACTGGTCTCATGGATGTTTTTTTATAAACAAGAAGACCATATTTTGGACTGTACAAAACATGTGGTGCCATCAATGTTTGTAATTGCATCAGCTGCTGCACCCTTAAACAGTGCCCAGTGGCTGGAAGTAGTTTCTAGGAAATATGTGCTGTGGACCAAGAACATCTGAGTCTCCTGCATTTCTCAGGGTAGTCACTTGAGATCTGAGGCAGAATCACGGCTGCTGAAATGACACTGGTTGGAAATATCCTCTTGTCAAATACCAGTGATGGATTTGCACTCCTTTTTCCCAAATCCTCTCAGTGTCTGCACCACAGCTGGCTATCTGTGAACACCATGGTCACAGACTTGTCCTACAGCTTTCTACAGTCATTACCTGCTGCTTGATCCTCTATCCTGCAGAGCAGGCAACGCAAAGGCAGAGTTCAGAGGATAAGAGGTTGCCTTGTCCTTGCAGCACTGCAGAAGCTCAGAGGCAGCAGCGACCTGAGTGCAGAGTTGGAAGAGATGCTGGCTGAACGGGCTGCAGCTAAAGGTCAGAGAGCAAAGAAACCCTGGGAGCTCTTCCAAACTCCATCTTTGAGGTGGCAGCTGCTGAGCATCGCTGTGCTGAGCAGCGCCATGCAGCTCTGCGGGAATGATTCGGTAAGCAGCCACAGCAGCACTTGAGACATGGGTGCAAGCTCTTGGCTTTTGCTCTCCTTCTGCAGAAGAGAAACAAAGAGTGGTCTGCTCTGCCTGTGGAGCTCTTCAAACTTCTGATATTTGGTTCCCAAAGGGTGCCTGAGCGCTGTGGCAAGATTCAGGACACAGTTCAAATAACCTATGTGACAGCACATGAGTCATTCTCTGTGTGATCCTTCAGGAGGAACAATGGGATGTACTTTCTAATTGTCTTCCCTTACTGCTTTCTCCTTTCTTCTCTCCCCAGATGTATTTCTATGCGGCTTATGTGTTCCAAGAGGCCGGAATTCCTCAAGACACAATCCCGTATGTTGTAATCGGCACAGGGATCTGTGAACTGATCACAGCTGTCACTTGTGTGAGACTCTTACTGCTCTCTGTTGACATGCAGACTCTGTTGACAGTGAGGAGGCTGTTAATCGTAAATTTGGGATTTACACTGCTTCCATGCCAAGGAAGCCCTTTATGCACAGCAGCCAGGCAGTTTCTCAGCACTCATGACCAGACAGATTCATGCAGAAGTATTTTGTCAGATGCTGCATCATCATCACTGAAATCTCTAAAGCGTAACTCTGTTGCTTCATGTTAGGATGGATAGTAGCAGAGTTTAGGCTGCGGCTGGGACACTCTTGTCTTCCCTGAATACCCTTCTTGCCTGACTCCTGCCAGCAGACTCTTTCCTTCTGACTTTTCTTGGATGTTTGTGTTTGGTTTGGGTTTTTTTTGCTAAATGGATAATATTCTTGACGTGGTTGTAGAGTGAACTAGGCACAGATTATTGAAATGTGAAGAGAGAGCAGAGGGGAAACATGAGCACAAGTTAAACATCTTGCTTTATTTCACTGTGTTACTTTGTGCAGAATGTGATTATAGATTACGCTGGTCGGAGGCCGCTGCTCCTGGGGGGATATATCTTCATGGCAGGATGGGCCATTGTCTTCATGGTTGCTCTGAGCCAGCAGGTAACAAACCTTACTTAGTTATTTAAGTGGGCTTTGCCTTATATGTGACTATGTGTTAGTGGTGGCACATAAGTTTAAGTGCCCTCCTTGGTTTTCTGTTGGTCTCTGTGTCTGTAGACTCAGATTAGCTGGATGCCTTACCTCAGCATGGCCTGCATTTTCGCCTATATCCTGAGCTTTGGAATCGGACCAGGTCAGTTCCCTCAATGTTTTCACTGAAACGTTTGGGTGCTGCCAGGGCTTGGAGATGTGTGTGAGCAGCCATGGAAACTCTCAGATTGTCTTCAGCCACAGCACACTCCAAGGAATGAGGCAGTTTCTGCCAGCAGTGTCAGGCTGTTTCACAGGAGCTTGCATGCTGCGGATTAGTGTTGTGCAGGGTCAATCTATGCCATTCACATAGAGAATGCACACACACATGCTCCTTACAGCCATTTTGTGATGGCACTTGCAGGTGATTCTTGTTTTAAATGGGCAACAAGGTTTTGATTTGCTAACTAGTCCATTAGGGCCATAGACCAGCACTTCTAATGCTTCATTCATCTGATTATTTCCTTGCACATACCTAGAAGGATAATTTCCACATCTATTTGTTAGCCTACTAATGTACTTTTTCTTGGCAGAATCCCTTTGTTTCTGTGGCTGTGAGGACAGTATACAGACAGTGTGTGGTGTGTGAGTAGATGTGAGGCTGTGTTCACACACACGGGTTTGAAGGAAGGCAGGTAGAAAGAGAAAGCAGCTGCCAGTTTCACATTCCACATGAGCTGGCAGTAATTTCTTGTTCCAGTCGCAACAAGTGCCATAGGGTTGAATTAATTACAACCCATAGTCACAGTTGAGTCCTGATGAGGATGATGTAGATTACAAAACCTTCCCTAGTAGTTCATTCTAACACGAGAGTTTGAATAATTAGCCAGTCCTTAACGTTTAACCTAAAAGTTCCTCAATGCAGTTAATCTCTTTCGCCACTTGTTCTGGCATTGTTGCCTAGTGAGAATAACTTACTGAATAATAATTTCCTGCTCTTATCTCCTTCATGTTGGGTTTGTTTGTTAGTGTGCATTCTCTTGCTTTTAATGTGCTGTCAACAGGATAATTAACTTTCTTGCCATTTCTTTTTCCAGCTGGTGTAACAGGAGTTCTGCCCACAGAGATTTTTGACCAAATGTCCCGGCCAGCTGCTTACATGATTTGTGGCTCTCTGCTGTGGTTCAACCTGTTTCTGGTTGGAACGGCCTTTCCATTCATTGTGGTGGGTTCCCAAAGCAAAGCAATTACCTATAGCTTAGTGTTTTGTACAAGATGGAGTCTCAGATTGTGACTAGGAAAAGAGACAGGGCCTGCAATATCATGCAGGCACACAGCAAGATAGCACTGCCATGCAAACTGTCTTCATGAGGAAAATGGTCAGAACTAAAGCAAAGTTCCCTGATGTTCCCCATGGTGATTTCTGACGTGAGACTGGAAGCAGATTAGTTTGAGGCACGGATAACTGATATTCCACCGCTGTCCTCATCTGAGAACAGCTGGGACTAGAGATGTGACGTTAATTCCCCTTGGCCAGACCCTGGCACCATTCCCTAAGGCGATTCCTGAAGTGAAAGGGAGCAGAACTCCACAATATCCAGTCCTGACTAATTTCCTACTGTTGGTCTTTATTCTATATAATTATATATAGAGAGAAAGATAGAAAAAGACTTTTTGAGATACTCTTCTTGCTATGTCAAATCTCCCAAACTATGATGTTGGGCTCTTGCATCCAGGCATGTGAGGCCCTCACCAGAGTGCTCAGAAGTACTTCCTAGGTGAAGTTATTCCATGCAGGAACAGGGATTAGTGGCCTATTTGTCATCATACAGAATGTCACCAACACTATCTTGTTTTTATTCTTCTGCTCAGAAAAGCCTAGAACATTTCTGCTACGTCCCATTCCTTGTTGTCTGCGTCTGCACTGCACTGTACGTGGGGTTTTTCCTTCCTGAGACAAAGGGAAAGTCCTTCCTGGAAATCTCAGAAGAGTTCAAGAAAAGGAATTTCAAAGCACAGACTCGTGAGGTGTTTTATAAAGGCCCTGAAGAGATTGAATCCACCATACTGTAGCAGAAGAAAAGAGGATGGTATGAAGGGGAAATTCAGCAGTGGCTATTTCCTCTTGCAGGGACACAAAGGGAAAAGTAGAGTTAGGGACAATATATTACTCTCAGATTCTCAGGTTCACCTTGAAAATACATACTTGCAGTGATAAATCCAAACAATTAATAATGTGTGGGAATAAAGAACTGGTAATTGGCAAAAACTGTAAACCGAGCTTCAGAGTATGGGAGTGACTGCTGGTGAGTGAGATAATGTCATAGAATGCCCGGTTGCGAGTGTGAGAAGCAGCTGCATGAGAGTGGAAAACGGGCAAAGCCTGAACGTCAGCAGGATGTAAAAGCAAAAAGAGATATTATATAACTATGACAATGAATTGGGGGCTTGCATACAGCAGAGCAGCACTTGCTCATGGCAGTGCTCTCCCTTCAGCAATCCTGAGTGGCTTTAGTGTGTTTCAGCGCATCACCCTGATCCCGGCTGGCCTGAGACTGGCACTCCTTGACGCCAGGAGCTCTGCAAAGGGCTGCCCATGTTCCTGTGTCTATTAGAGCCCAAAAACCCTGTTGTTGCAGCTTGTCCCTTCAGCATGCCACAGAGCTAACATCTCCACAGAAGGGATGACTGAGTCAAAGAAACACGAGTGAATAAATGAGTTACAAATGAAATAGATGAGTAAGTATTCTGCTCCTTTGGATAGAAGCAAAGGCTTCCTATCTGCTCTCACTACCTGCAGGCAATGCCAGCCAGAAGCTGAATTCAAGATGTGATTCCTGCCCCTTCCATGTTTCAACCTAGGCTTGGGATGTACATTGGGAGCCTCTCCACTGGAAAGAGCTCATCACTCTGGACCTCAGGCTCACTAGTTCCATAGAAATCGAATCTAAATAATCAGTCCCACTCACTCCCTGTAGAGGACTGTGTGCAAGTCAGGCATTGCATGAAATCTAAAAAAAACGTATGCAGTTCCTCATTTTTCTTTATTTCTCTTGTTTGCCAGCCAAACTCAGAGAACTCTACTTGTCCAGACTTCTACTTAAGGCCCTGTTTTTCTAAGATTCATGGGGAGAGAAGCAATGAAATGCATTGGCAAGCTCACTGTCTCCCACTGGAAGAGGCCAAACAAATCTTGGTGACATCCCCTCTTCCCGAGCTGCTTTCTGCCCATGATCTCACTCCCTCTGGAGCTCAGCCAAGCTGACTTCATGTACTGCATATGCCTAGGGGCAATTTTAGTCTTTATTACAATCCTTCTCAAATGTTACGGATTTTGGGAGTTAGATCCTTCCACAACTTCACATCAGCTGAGATGTACAGATGAGTTCATGTTATACATCTCTGTAGTGATGCTGACATGCCTACCATAAAACCATGGAATCTAACTAAAAGCCCCCAAAAAGAAAAGATAAACTCTTTGCCTCAGCTACAAGAAAGTAATGAGAGACTGCCAAGACAGAAACACTGCTCAGGATGGTTCTTTTGTGACTTTCTCCTGCCTTGTCCTTTTGTCCTGCCCTTGTGCAGGGGCCCAAAGCAGATGTAATCACAGGTCTGAGCAGCAATGATGCACCATTGCTGCCTGCCATCTTCTGGATTCCCTTTCCTTTTGGAAGCAGTTGGATTCATATCAATATGCAACATTTGTTTTAAAACCCAAGATATGAGAAATTCAGAGATTTCATAAAAATATGTCTGGTGCACAGACTTGAGTCCATTTTTGATGGGCTTTGAAAAAGATCTCTGTCTGGGGGCTCTTGGAGCTGCCCAAGGAAATAATTGGGAGAACTCCCATGTGTAACCTTTGCTCAAGTCACTCAGAGGAAGAACTGAAACATGATCATACCAGAGGCAACTCTATTTTCCAGACAGAATTTATTCGTATTGCCTCTGCTGGCTTAGTAAATGTTCACAATCCACAAACTAACTCACAGGAAAATATTCTTGGAAAAGAAGAACTAGTCTGTGCTGCACATCCACCACCGTGGGTTCATTTAGCCTTTGTTTTTTAGAAATGTATTTCCTGAAAGGGAATTTTGCACACACACAGTGACAGACCCTGCTGGATCTCTTGTTTCCTCTGGTTTTATTCTCCCCATCTCTGGGGTGATTTTGTGGAACGTGCAAGCATTTGCCAGGGGTTGCAGGTAAGTGTAACTCAACAGCTTCCTGTCTCAGTTTCTACAAACCAAAAGAGTGGAGAGCTAGGAAACAAAGAAAACAACTATTAACTCTCCCCATGAGTTAAAAGCACATAAACCTCAAGAAAGCACATAAGCAAAGATAAATGGGCTGTTGTAGCATTCATCTCTTTTGTTTGTACTAAATTATTGTGTGTAATTCATGTTTCCTGTCCATAAATGCCAGAGGAACTTGAAGACATGGAATCCATTCTAATTTAGTAAAGACAAAAACAACTCTTTTTGAGCCCATCTGGAACTTGTTTTTATGGTAATTGTTTTGGGCTTAGTAACGAGTTCAAGATCTAACTGGCCTCACTAATTATTTCAAGAATAAACAGATACTGTGTTTCAAGGCAGCAGCTCCCATTTTGCCCAGCACAGCACTCTCGGGGTCGCAGATGAAAGGAGTTGTGCGCCTTGTCAGCACAGGCCTTAATGAGCACTGGCGCCCGCACCAGGGGTGCTCAGCCTGTCAGCAGCTGATGGGGCAGCAAAGCAGCCTCCAGCCATGAGTGTCCAGCTGGTGACTTGTGTCCTCTGCTCACTAACACTATTGGCATTTTGTTTGTAAATTCATCTGATGACCTTTTGCAACGTGTCCTACTGTGACGAGTCATACCTGGTCTGATGACACATAGGCACCTCTTCCAGCTGGGCTATAGGGCACACAAGAGAGAGAGTTCATTCCCTGGCCACCCTGCAGTAGAGCACAAATTCTTTTCTTCGTTTGAAAACAAAGAGACATCTCCTCTGCCCCCACTCACTCAGAGACTTCCCCTAGTAGGGTTTGAGACAAGTTCTGAACAAGGTGTCACCCACCTATGTGCTCCCCAGGACATGCCACACCCCTGTTACACCTGGTGTAGAAGAGGTTGCTGCATGTCTGATGCACTGGCACTAGGAACAGATTCATAAAGAGCATCCTCTGCAAATGAGCCACACAAATGAGCCAGAGGCATCTTGCTGGGAGACTGTTTTAACACTCAGACTCAGTGCTCGGTGGCATGGACAACAGGTGCCAAGAGCTTCAGAACCACCACACAGCAGTCACTAAGAGTTTCTGCTCTACTTTTGGAAACAAGGTTTCATGAACCTGCCATGTATAGATAAGCTGTGTAATCATAACTGCCTTGAAATGTTTACTTTCAATGTTTAATGGCCATATCTAAATTCATTCTTGTTCATTGAAAGATTTCCTGTCCCAAATAAGCTGACTCTACAGTGTGAGAAAGCAAATAATTCAGAATTGGATGGGGTGTCTTGTTTGTTTGCTAGAAAGAAACTAAAGATAGCTCTTAGAGCTCCAAGAACATCTGGTTTATACAGGGTTTGCTGGAAATCAAAGTATTTTTATTTCCTATTTTTTTAGTTAAAAAATATAGCTTTGCACTTGGCATATCATGAGAAAGATCTCACCTAAATCTCTTTGAGCAGAGCCTCTTCACATATCCAAATAAAGCACCTCTTCCAAAACAGCTTCTGATCATAAGTTGATGATATTAAGCAAGAAAATGTTTGTGTCTCTGCAGTTATTTTTTCCCAGAGCTTAATCATTCCTGTTAAATTTTTCTGCCTTGTGATCTGTCCTCTACATCATAGGTCACCTCACACAGCTGTCAGCAGGAAATATTCTTCAATGAATGTTGTAACATTCATGTCATAAGCACTGTGGCCAAATCAACAAGAGAACTGAAAAACAATGCTTGTTTCCTATAGAAAGAACTCTATATTCATCTCACAGTAGCAGCATATACAGCTGAGCATGCTGTCAGCTGCTGAGGACCTTCACAAGGAGCCAGAAATGGCATTTCTACTTCTGTTTTCCCCAGGGGCAGGACTATGTGTCCTAGACCGGGTGCCTCTCAATAAGCCAGGGAACAGCTCAAACAAAAAGCTCTGTCTGAAGCGAGTGTAAATAAGAAACCAGGATGAGTCTGACACTCTGACACTGCTGCATATATTTTCCTCTCTTCTGATGGGAACATTTATCAACATTTACTGTCATTTGGCAGGGTCTAAACACTCTCTTTGCATACAGGGACAGAGAGCTTTTTGAGCCCAGCAGTCTTTTCTCACTGGCCTTCAGGTCACCTAGTTTAAACTGCCAGCACTAGTGTCTGACACAAGGAAGGAAGGAACAGGAATAGTTCAGCCACAGTGTGACCTACAGCTCACAATGGACTGAGAAAATGGTATTTCAATTATTTTTAGTACTTGGGCTTTCTCAGTTTTCACAGAGAAGCTCTATTGCTTATCAGGAGGATGAAAATGCAGACTGCTGATCCAACACACAGAACATAGAGCTGTTCTGACATCCCAAAGTCCTAGTTGGCAAGGAAAAACAGTTACTTCCCTTGGCTGTATCAACCGTCATGTCCTCAGAGGACTCAGCTCCAATGTATCTCCTCTGGTCTGGAAAGCATCCCAGTGCCTCTGTGTGGTAGCAGAAGCTAGGTCAGCACTGGGTCTCTGCCCTGAGAAATCTCTTCAATGAAGCCATTTCCTGAAGTTCTTATATGGTGTCTTGAACTGACATAAATGGTGGCTTTTTTTCTAAGGAAGATTAATGAACTGCTGGAACTGAGAATAATGGTGTCACAGCAGGGCACTCCTTTCCTACAAAGAAAATCCATTTTAACAGATAAGTTCCATAAATGTTGCTTCCACCATAAAAACAGCAACCTGCTGGATGTTTCTTGAGAAAGATGCTTGTTTGTAGATATTTGTCTTCTATAATCTGAAGGAGTCCTGTAAGAGTTAGGACAAAGCAAGCAGAGGTATTTCTTACTGCACTGTGACAATCCTTACAGGAAAGAGAGAAGGGTTTACTGAAAGAGCCAGGCTAGAGCTTGGGAAATCACCAACAACCAGCAGAGAGCAGCTCCAAATCTCTTCTGAGATTTAGTGTAGCGTTCATAGGGAGAATTCATCCTGTAGATCCAAGTCTCACAGATGGAAATGGGGCCCCTTTCCTCCTCTCACAGTGTAATTCAAGTTGGTCCAGACCATCCCAGAGTGAAAACCACCAAAACATAGGAACTTCTCAGTACATGGCAGATCAAAGAATTGGTGTTGATGGTCTTTCGTAATGTCAGGTTTGCTACTTACTTACTCCTGCAGTCAGATTATTACACGTAGAGACAGCCATCGCATTCTCCAAATAGCTACCCTCCCATCCTCATGGCATCACATTTCACCCTGGTTGTGACAGGTTTGAGTTCAGGGAAAAAGTATTTGAGGGAAGAGGATGGTAGCTCCCTGTGGTGGTGCTGGAAACACTCTGAGTTTGTGTGAAGGCTTGCAAAGCCAGAGTTTGATTAAGTGCAGTGGGGTGATTATACCCTGGTGACAGACCCCGAGACTGGAGATTTCTCATCTGCACCAACTGCAACTCTGAAACTGAGAACTTATCCTAAGGTCTGAACACTGGCAATGATGGGTTTGGGTTTTTTTAAGATGCATCAGGAAGCCAGTTAGAAACACAGGTAAGGTGAGCACCTGTCAGCACCAAAGTGTGAACCATATAGGTGCTATGTAGACAAAAAAAAAAATCTATCCATCCACTCTTCATCAAAGCAGCTGTTACTAGAAAAGACAGAGGACAATCTCCAGGAAATCCCACTTCCAGCTACAGATCTTACTTCCACACACAGATCTAACCACAGCAACAGGCAAATTGTGTTCCTTCTGGAACAGAGAGGCTTCTGAACAGCCCATGCTACAATTCACAGCATCTCACTGCCTACCAGCAGAGTTTCATTCATTCATCTCTCAGAGTTATCATAAGATCACATGCAATTTCCTTTCTCTAATCCAAAACTGCCATAGGCAGTTGCTCTACTGCACAGCTTGCAGGCTCTCTAGTTTAGTCCACACATAAAAGCATGGTGAATGGGTTTTGAAGAGAGAGAAGGTGGCTCTGCATGGTTCATGAAAGGTAAAGGTGAAATAAGGAGAGCCTTGAGGAAAGCCCATTGATAGTGCCTCTAGGATTTCCTTTGGACTGTGATAAATCCTGTCTTCATCTTCTGTTATATAGAAGAATGTACACATATTTGCCTTGGAAAAATAAGACAATGCAGTGGTCTAAGCAGGCAGCCCTTGACCAGGTCATTGCATTATGATATATTTCTATGCTTGACTGCAACAGAAGTGAAACATGGATCAGGTTCATGGTACTCAAGCCTAGGGAACAGATGGAGACCCTCTTTTGCCTCTTGCACAAGTAGAGGCATGCTTTGACATGTTGGCCTCTGCCTAAGGAGCTAGAAATGGAATAATCTCCATCTACCTCCAAGGCTCCCATCACATGTCTCAGTGACTAGAACAACCAGGGATATACCACCTGGTAGCTGGAGGTTGAAACTCCAGTATGCCATCACCTGAAGGGACAAAGACCTGCACTAGGTGGCCTCTGCTTATAAGATGTTAGGAAAAAGGAGAAAGCTCTTGCCTAATACTGCATACGCGGTTTTCTTTCTGGAAGAGATCTACCAAAACCCGATCTTTCAGAATAGACAGAGGGAAGAAATGACAGCTTTGCTTCTTGAATGCATTATTTTTCTTGATACATACTGCCTAAGGTACACATCAGTGGCTATTCATTTTTTACAGTTACCTCTATTTTCCCAATGAAAAAGTTATCATTTGGGAAGCTATTAACAGTAACCCTCTGACCCCTGGCACGTGCCACAGGCAGTAAAACTGCTGGCATGTTGGATTCAAAGCAAATATGGGACATTTTGTACTTCTCCTGCCACTTAGTGGCTGCAGATGGTGCAGCATCACATCCCAACTTACACATTCATAACAGAATACTTCTGCAATGCAGACAGGTTTCTATTTCCATTCAGGTGTAGAAAAACCTGAGTAGGGATGAAGAGGCCTTTAAAAAAGAAGTTTGACCTGCTTTGAATACTTTTTAATATGTTGAGCCTTTCACAAGTTGCACTCTGTGAGATGAAAGGATGTTAAAATACCATAATTACTTCTAAAGGCCAGATATTTTGTGAAACAGCAGCTTTGCCATTATTGCTGGCAACACAATATGCCTCCATTTCCACTGGGCTCCATCTCTAGGACTCATCATTTCTGATTGATGGGGAGTGCCTTTCTATTTTACAGAAATAATCAAGCCTATCATTGCTGTTACTGCTGCTTTGATGTCTTCACTAGCTTGCAATGAAAGGGAACCATTTCTGGAACAATAAGCAACTATCACATGAGCCAAACCCATTGCACAAGGCCTGTCCTGATTAAATGATGGGTAGTTAAGAAGGGGAGAGTATAAAACTTGGTAGTGAAAAATAAGCCAAAGACAAAGATGAAAGGTCACTGAAGAAGCCACTATCACAGCGAGATGAAACCTTTTAGACTCATTACAATTTAGCTGGAGACTGTTGGAGTAGGTGAGGAGCTCCTGCTGCATAGAGTTACTTATTTTTTAACCAAGATATTAAAAAAGAACTAAGTTTCAATTTTTTACACCCAGGATGTGACATAAACCCATCGTTCAAAGACTACTTTGTCATGCCTCTGTGAACAACTGTGGCGAAGCTCAGTTGATTCCCTGATTATTATCTCCCACACACAGAACCAGATATGGTCCCTGGTACACTCAGCCCTCAGAAAGGTTCTTCTCTCTGCCTTCTGTAGGGAAAAAAAGGTTTAAGGAGCAGCAGCATAATGCTGTGTGTAAGTGCCTGACAACTCAAAACAAGCTGAGAACATTTTGATCAGATTCTTCCCTCAACAGCCTGCTTTCCCATGCCGATGCACTAGGTTTACCTGCAATGCTCCATATTCCTTAGATATATTACATATAATGTAATATGCAGTTTAGTATAGTGTGTAATGTAATACATATTATGTATTATGCACTTTAGAAGGAAAAAAAGTCACACAGCATGTGTAAAAGCAAAACCCTCTGGCTCCAGTGAAATTACAGCCAGAGATTATTATTTGGTGACAAAAATGAGTGCTGTAAGTGTTGCTGTTTGCCCTATGCCAGGCTATATAGATAGGGAACAGAACATCATCCTTCTGTGCATCAGTGTTCATGCCCTTGCCAGCAAGAGCTGGACTGCCTGTATATCACCAGGACATAGGCAGGAGCACAGGGAAGAGGCTTGGAGTAATGAGGGATTGGAAAGGTTTGGGATTTATTCATTCCTATCACTGATGGGACCAAGGGAAACAGTCTGGTTTGTCTTGCAGATCCTAGATTGGGTTCCAGGACAAACACAGTCAGAAAAGAACTTGTAGTTTACTTCTTTGATCACACTTGGCCAGATAAGTGCTGCTGGGCAACTGTGCCAGACCCTTTGAGGGGAAATTTATGCTGTAAAGCATGCTGGCCTTCAAGATGATTTAGACAGCTCTGTTTCTGGCAGAATCATTTCTCCAAAATGTTGTACTTTCCACAAAATTAATTGAATTGCCTTGCTAATGAATGTGCAGGTCTGTTTTGAGAATGTAAATCAGCTTGGCAAAACACCTGCCAAGTCAAGTGTTTATTCTAATGTAATGGGTGACTAAATGCACATTCCTATGCTGGAGATATAAATAATCCTTTAGAGCGCTGCTGAAAGTAACAGAAGCTTTGGCAGACAGAGGAAAACCTACCAAAGAGGATGGACAAGCTGCAGAGACTGGTAAAACCCATATATTTTTCTGTTATTGTTTACAGATGTATTTAATTTGCATTTTTATAAGGCTGTGTAAATACTAGCAGGTTCTTGCAGAATTCTTTGTCCAACTCATCAGAGTCCTTGGGTTAAAGCTGACAGACTAATGGCTCTCCTGGCAGCTGCATGCCTCCGCTGTGGCAATGACGCAGAAGCCAGGTGTTAAGGGAGGTCTGGGAAGGTCAGCCTGTAAATACAACTCAGCTGTGAGCCCAGAACTGTTTGGTGGCTCCTGAAGGGAGAAGCAAACTATTTTCCTTTAGCTCATGGCTACAGAAGAGCTCTGTGATACGGGACATGATAGGGGATGTACTTAATAATGGAAGCAGAGAAATGAGCAGGAGGAGCATTACACTCCTAGGTGTGTTTTTAAAAATGAAATGTGCTGCTCACTTGTAGAATTAGAGTAACTGGGAAGAGCAGAAATATCAGGTGCACAATCCTTGTCTCAAGTCTCACTTACAAGACAGGGAAGTGGTGTAGCCAAGGTAAGTGCAAGTGAAACGTATCTACTTCTAACTGGGACCGGAGACAACTTTGCCTCTTCTTGCTGCAGGGTTGGAAAAGTCTGGCTACATTTCTGTCCTGGGAGAGCATCCTGTCTCAGGCTGGTATGGAAGTTAATTACAAGGAATGGCTTTGAGAAAATTAAAAATCTAAGATTATTTAGATTTGTGATATTAGAGCTAACGTGAGACTAGGAAAAACTTTGGGATTTTTTTGTAGATGGCTCTGTAAGAAGAAAATGAGCAGGTAGAGCAGAAAGATGTCTGAAGCTTCTGGTTATCTAAGCCTGAGGTATCCTGACTAGCTGGCAACAGTCAAGCCTGAGCAAAGGTTCTTCATATCACCTGCAGAGCTATCCCACTGGAAGGGTTTGCAAACAGGAGCTAGCAAAGGCCATCTGGGTCCTGGGCCACCCAGAACATTGTTCAGGAGGTGTCAAGCTAAAAGCCAGGGGCCCACAGCAAGCTCAGAGTGGTCTTGAGACATGGGACAGTGCTCCCAGTCCAAGGATACTGTCAGAGCAAAGCCTGTCAATCACAGGCTCACATATACAGATAGAGAAACCAAAGATACAGGTGGAAAATAGGTATGAACTGATCAGGATAGGAGGTTGACACTGAGAACAACCAACCAACAGGGTGGTATAGCTGCAACAAGGAAGGGATGTTCACTAATGGTGAGGTGAGAATGGAGACATGATGCTGCACACACTCAGCTGTGCTCCTCTATGGAAGCTGGAGGTTAATTTGAAGGCAGTCACACAGGAAAGTGTCCAGCAAATAGTGGCAAGAATGACCTGAGGCTTACAAACATGACAGAGAAGGAAAAAACCAACAAAACTGTTTAGAAAGATTCTACACAGACCCCCTGGCTCTGCGCAGCCCCAGTGCTGTTCTGATGCAGAACACCCATTCATACTCTGACATTCGGGGCATCCCACTGCAAGGGGAAAAAAGATGTATGTTTTTTGCTTGCAAGCCTGCCAATGAGCTCTCTGCTGCCACACCACATCAGGCAGGACAGTTTGTTCTACACCTTTGAAAAGTCAGGAGACCTCACTTTTATACAAACATCCTGATCCCATAGTGCTGCATGAAGCAGCCCCATTCACCTGCCTGTGCTTCCAAATGCACACCAGTGGTGTTAGGCAGCAACATCAGCAATGGGCAATACTGACAAAAAATGACTTCAAAGAAACCAGAACATGGCATAGGACCCCTGCCTGACACATACTTCACCTACATCATAATACAGAAGCTGTAAAGAATACTCTGGCTGAATACACTACTGTAGAATGCTAAACACAGGAACATGGAGGAACAACTATGGAATGAGGAAGTTCAGCAGAGACACAACCTGCTCTGTACAACATATGAAGCAGCATAGGAAAAGCTAAACTAAAATACATCTCATTACAATGAAAAGGTGGGAGAAATAGCATGCCCATGAGTGAGAAAGGCACTGGACATAAAAGGCCATGAGAAAATCCATACCACAGGGATGCACTGTCCAACAGAGCTTAGCTAGAAATGAGGCAGAAGTCATTAAACATTAGCAATGCTTCTTGAATCATGTGCATCATGTGAGCACAGGCCTTTGTAAATAATTAAATTAACTGAAGCTATAACACCAATCTCTAGCAGTATTTATGGATTTTGCATGGACTTTTTGTAAGCATAGACATTAAATCTTAAAAGACACTTGGCAGGCCTTTACCTCAAAGTAGTCCCCAGCTCTTTGGGAATAACAATGAATTACTGATACCATTTTGCAGCAGAGGGAGATAGTTTAAAAATCTGGGGCTTTTTTGATGGCTTTAGCACTTGCCATTTCACACCAACACCACTCAAATTGTGAATGGGCCAAATGTCTGTTGAGCCATTTTATTCTGTGCAAGGAAGCCATCCATTTTCTATTCATCTTCAGCTTCAGAACAAGGTCCTGATCCTGACAGTATGTGCAGCTGGGATTGGAGGCACTTTCCAATATGGTTACAACATCTCCATCATCAACGCTCCAACTTCAGTAAGTAGTGCTAGTCTGAGAGCCCCCTCCTGAGCCAGACACGTCCTTTGTGTCCTCACCCTGTCTATAAACAGTGACTCACCACTGAAATGATGCAGCCTGCTAATATTGAGGGTGAGAAGGGAAGGAATACTTGTTCCCTCTCCATAACTCACATCTGAGGTACAGGACTTTGTTGTCAAGAGCCACTCTTGAGCAGAGCCTAGTGTCACCATAGTTTCTTCAAAATCCTTTGGATGCATGATCACAGCACATGTATGAGTAAGAAGGCCTTTCCATTTCTCAGTGTCTTTCATCCCCAAGTCACGGTTATGAAGCATTGTCCTTCCCTCTCAGTACATCCAGACTTTCATGAATGAAACCTGGCTGAAGCGCACGGGCGTTCCCCTCCAGAGCAACGTGATACTGCTGCTGTGGTCTTTCACTGTCTCTGCGTACCCTCTGGGAGGACTTGCTGGGGCTCTTGTTGCTGGTCCCATGGCCATCATGCTGGGAAGGTAAGAGGGCACTGGATTCTAATTAAGCTTTTCAGCTTCCTTTAGACGAAGAGGATTTATGAGCTCTACAGCACAATCCCCACTGCAGTTAAAAATCATGAAAATTATGAGTAAGAGGAAGCCTGAAGAAGTGTAGGTGGGGCAAAGAGTTGGGACTAGAGAGAATTCCTGGCTAGTATGGGTCAGTCAGTTCTCTTTTCCTCCTGGTTTTGCACACAACTTCCTGCTGTGACACAGGAGAACTTTCTGACAAAAGTTTCATAAGGATTGTAAGCACAGAAAAACATGGAAACACGGAAAAAGCCTTTTTCAACAAGTAAACATTTTCAGACCAAAACACACATAACTGCTGATCTGCCATCTGCACACAGGCATGTTGTGTGGGGCTTTGAGGAACCAGGATGTCAGTGGTGAAGCTAGGCAGCCCACCTTGAGCTTACAGGTTGCATCTGCCACGTGAAATATTTTATCTGATAACTCAACCTGACACACACGTGCTTACAACTGTGTATTTTCTCTCTGAAGGAAGATGTCCCTGCTGCTGAACAACGTCTTTGTGATCACAGCTGCAGTTCTGTCAGGATTCAGCCGAATGGCCAAATCCTTTGAAATGATTATGCTCGGCAGATTTTTTACTGGCGTGAATGCAGGTATGGCATCAGGAGAAATCAAACAGCACAAACAACAGAAATAGGAAACATTTCAATAGGAACAATCCCAGACATTAAAGCAATTAGTCCTCTAGACTGGCCACGTGCAGGTACCTGAATGGGGAAGCTGTACATATAGGTTTCACGTTTTGCTTCTAAGGATGTCTTTTTTTAAAGCATAGGCAGAATTTTGTGTGTGTGATGAACATGTGTCTGTGCACAGGGAGGAGGAGCCCTGGGAGAAACTGAGCTGAAAATCATTGCCTATCTGAGTGTAAGAGTGTTACCGGTCACTCATCAGCATGAGCACCAACATTAGAGCTTTTACAGAAGTTCATCCAAGGAAATAATGATTGGTACAAGTGATTTAAAACTTCCCCTCAACTAGAGGGAAGCATGACTTCTAACCTTGAATTTGTTGCTGAACAGACTGTAGGAGTGAGGCTGTGTCAGGTTTCAGTTTCAACCTCCGCTACTATTTATGGGTATGGAAATGTCTGTTTAGTGGCTGATACATGGAGTCAGAGTGAAATTGAAGGTTTGGGTACGTAATAAACACTGGTAGATCAGTCATCACACGGCCTGCAACAGAAGAGTCCAGGTGGCAATTCTGCGAGGTTGTTGACTGCATTTGTCTTTATCTTCTGTGTCTACAAGCTGAGGTCAGCATTTGTCTGCTTTGCCCAGGTGTAAGCATGAACGTTCAGCCCATGTATCTGGCAGAAAGTGCCCCAAAGAAACTCAGAGGAGTGGTGGCCTTGACCTCTGCATCATTTACAGCCCTGGGGTTGGTGCTGGGGCAGATTGTTGGACTCAGGTAACGTAGAGCAAGAAGCCCACTTAATACTTATTTTGCCTTTTCTCTTTTCTTCTCTTTCTCTTCCAATGCCCACATGCAGCAAAGAATGCTGGGCTCTTGCCAGGTTGTAAAACGTACTGTGCAAATGATGGTTGTTTTTTTCTCTAGGGAGATGCTAGGAAGGGAGGAGAGCTGGCCCTTTCTTTTAGCTAGCAATGTGGTGCCTGCCCTGATCCAGCTCATGGCTCTGCCTTGGTTCCCTGAAAGTCCCAGATACCTCTTGATTGACCGTGGAGATGAAGAATCCTGCATCTCTGGTGAGCTGCGGGTGACTGTTAGGCTCTCTCTGAACAGATAAACAGTGAGAAGGCAGATTGCATATTCTTAACATACAGCCTGAAGTGTTTAGTCCAAAGCAGACAGAAATATCAACTTAATTCCAACACAAATGTTCTTGCTGGTGACTTTGCAAGCCTCCTTAGAAGAACATAAAAGCTTTAAGCCCTGTACCATGGCTGTGTCACTGGTCTCATGGATGTTTTTTTATAAACAAGAAGACCATATTTTGGACTGTACAAAACATGTGGTGCCATCAATGTTTGTAATTGCATCAGCTGCTGCACCCTTAAACAGTGCCCAGTGGCTGGAAGTAGTTTCTAGGAAATATGTGCTGTGGACCAAGAACATCTGAGTCTCCTGCATTTCTCAGGGTAGTCACTTGAGATCTGAGGCAGAATCACGGCTGCTGAAATGACACTGGTTGGAAATATCCTCTTGTCAAATACCAGTGATGGATTTGCACTCCTTTTTCCCAAATCCTCTCAGTGTCTGCACCACAGCTGGCTATCTGTGAACACCATGGTCACAGACTTGTCCTACAGCTTTCTACAGTCATTACCTGCTGCTTGATCCTCTATCCTGCAGAGCAGGCAACGCAAAGGCAGAGTTCAGAGGATAAGAGGTTGCCTTGTCCTTGCAGCACTGCAGAAGCTCAGAGGCAGCAGCGACCTGAGTGCAGAGTTGGAAGAGATGCTGGCTGAACGGGCTGCAGCTAAAGGTCAGAGAGCAAAGAAACCCTGGGAGCTCTTCCAAACTCCATCTTTGAGGTGGCAGCTGCTGAGCATCGCTGTGCTGAGCAGCGCCATGCAGCTCTGCGGGAATGATTCGGTAAGCAGCCACAGCAGCACTTGAGACATGGGTGCAAGCTCTTGGCTTTTGCTCTCCTTCTGCAGAAGAGAAACAAAGAGTGGTCTGCTCTGCCTGTGGAGCTCTTCAAACTTCTGATATTTGGTTCCCAAAGGGTGCCTGAGCGCTGTGGCAAGATTCAGGACACAGTTCAAATAACCTATGTGACAGCACATGAGTCATTCTCTGTGTGATCCTTCAGGAGGAACAATGGGATGTACTTTCTAATTGTCTTCCCTTACTGCTTTCTCCTTTCTTCTCTCCCCAGATGTATTTCTATGCGGCTTATGTGTTCCAAGAGGCCGGAATTCCTCAAGACACAATCCCGTATGTTGTAATCGGCACAGGGATCTGTGAACTGATCACAGCTGTCACTTGTGTGAGACTCTTACTGCTCTCTGTTGACATGCAGACTCTGTTGACAGTGAGGAGGCTGTTAATCGTAAATTTGGGATTTACACTGCTTCCATGCCAAGGAAGCCCTTTATGCACAGCAGCCAGGCAGTTTCTCAGCACTCATGACCAGACAGATTCATGCAGAAGTATTTTGTCAGATGCTGCATCATCATCACTGAAATCTCTAAAGCGTAACTCTGTTGCTTCATGTTAGGATGGATAGTAGCAGAGTTTAGGCTGCGGCTGGGACACTCTTGTCTTCCCTGAATACCCTTCTTGCCTGACTCCTGCCAGCAGACTCTTTCCTTCTGACTTTTCTTGGATGTTTGTGTTTGGTTTGGGTTTTTTTTGCTAAATGGATAATATTCTTGACGTGGTTGTAGAGTGAACTAGGCACAGATTATTGAAATGTGAAGAGAGAGCAGAGGGGAAACATGAGCACAAGTTAAACATCTTGCTTTATTTCACTGTGTTACTTTGTGCAGAATGTGATTATAGATTACGCTGGTCGGAGGCCGCTGCTCCTGGGGGGATATATCTTCATGGCAGGATGGGCCATTGTCTTCATGGTTGCTCTGAGCCAGCAGGTAACAAACCTTACTTAGTTATTTAAGTGGGCTTTGCCTTATATGTGACTATGTGTTAGTGGTGGCACATAAGTTTAAGTGCCCTCCTTGGTTTTCTGTTGGTCTCTGTGTCTGTAGACTCAGATTAGCTGGATGCCTTACCTCAGCATGGCCTGCATTTTCGCCTATATCCTGAGCTTTGGAATCGGACCAGGTCAGTTCCCTCAATGTTTTCACTGAAACGTTTGGGTGCTGCCAGGGCTTGGAGATGTGTGTGAGCAGCCATGGAAACTCTCAGATTGTCTTCAGCCACAGCACACTCCAAGGAATGAGGCAGTTTCTGCCAGCAGTGTCAGGCTGTTTCACAGGAGCTTGCATGCTGCGGATTAGTGTTGTGCAGGGTCAATCTATGCCATTCACATAGAGAATGCACACACACATGCTCCTTACAGCCATTTTGTGATGGCACTTGCAGGTGATTCTTGTTTTAAATGGGCAACAAGGTTTTGATTTGCTAACTAGTCCATTAGGGCCATAGACCAGCACTTCTAATGCTTCATTCATCTGATTATTTCCTTGCACATACCTAGAAGGATAATTTCCACATCTATTTGTTAGCCTACTAATGTACTTTTTCTTGGCAGAATCCCTTTGTTTCTGTGGCTGTGAGGACAGTATACAGACAGTGTGTGGTGTGTGAGTAGATGTGAGGCTGTGTTCACACACACGGGTTTGAAGGAAGGCAGGTAGAAAGAGAAAGCAGCTGCCAGTTTCACATTCCACATGAGCTGGCAGTAATTTCTTGTTCCAGTCGCAACAAGTGCCATAGGGTTGAATTAATTACAACCCATAGTCACAGTTGAGTCCTGATGAGGATGATGTAGATTACAAAACCTTCCCTAGTAGTTCA
Source organism: Colius striatus (assembly GCF_028858725.1). Taxonomy (NCBI): domain Eukaryota; kingdom Metazoa; phylum Chordata; class Aves; order Coliiformes; family Coliidae; genus Colius; species Colius striatus. The sequence continues at coordinate 7,206,564 of NC_084775.1, read as the reverse complement.
TTCTAACACGAGAGTTTGAATAATTAGCCAGTCCTTAACGTTTAACCTAAAAGTTCCTCACTGCAGTTAATCTCTTTCGCCACTTGTTCTGGCATTGTTGCCTAGTGAGAATAACTTACTGAATAATAATTTCCTGCTCTTATCTCCTTCATGTTGGGTTTGTTTGTTAGTGTGCATTCTCTTGCTTTTAATGTGCTGTCAACAGGATAATTAACTTTCTTGCCATTTCTTTTTCCAGCTGGTGTAACAGGAGTTCTGCCCACAGAGGTTTTTGACCAAATGTCCCGGCCAGCTGCTTACATGATTTGTGGCTCTCTGCTGTGGTTCAACCTGTTTCTGGTTGGAACGGCCTTTCCATTCATTGTGGTGGGTTCCCAAAGCAAAGCAATTACCTATAGCTTAGTGTTTTGTACAAGATGGAGTCTCAGATTGTGACTAGGAAAAGAGACAGGGCCTGCAATATCATGCAGGCACACAGCAAGATAGCACTGCCATGCAAACTGTCTTCATGAGGAAAATGGTCAGAACTAAAGCAAAGTTCCCTGATGTTCCCCATGGTGATTTCTGACGTGAGACTGGAAGCAGATTAGTTTGAGGCACGGATAACTGATATTCCACCGCTGTCCTCATCTGAGAACAGCTGGGACTAGAGATGTGACTTTAATTCCCCTTGGCCAGACCCTGGCACCATTCCCTAAGGCGATTCCTGAAGTGAAAGGGAGCAGAACTCCACAATATCCAGTCCTGACTAATTTCCTACTGTTGGTCTTTATTCTATATAATTATATAGAGAGAGAAAGAGAGAAAAAGACTTTTTGAGATACTCTTCTTGCTATGTCAAATCTCCCAAACTATGATGTTGGGCTCTTGCATCCAGGCATGTGAGGCCCTCACCAGAGTGCTCAAAAGTACTTCCTAGGTGAAGTTATTCCATGCAGGAACAGGGATTAGTGGCCTATTTGTCATCATTCAGAATGTCACCAACACTATCTTGTTTTTATCCTCCTGCTCAGAAAAGCCTAGAACATTTCTGCTACGTCCCATTCCTTGTTGTCTGCGTCTGCACTGCACTGTATGTGGGGTTTTTCCTTCCTGAGACAAAGGGAAAGTCCTTCCTGGAAATCTCAGAAGAGTTCAAGAAAAGGAATTTCAAAGCACAGACTCGTGAGGTGTTTTATAAAGGCCCTGAAGAGATCAAATCCACCATGTTATAACAGAAGAAAAGAGGATGGTATGAAGGGGAAATTCATCAGTGCTCTTGCAGGGACACAAAGGGAAAAGTAGAGTTAGGGACAATATATTACTCTCAGATTCTCAGGTTCACCTTGAAAATACATACTTGCAGTGATAAATCCAAACAATAAATTAATAATGTATTTTCAGTTTTTAGTGCTAAGCAGCACACATGTACTTTGGAAACTGTTTGAATGAGTGACAGAATGGCACCTTATTTTATCATCAAACACCACCATGCAAAGTTCTAGTGAGTTTATTCTGAATTTCTTCTATAATTCTCCTCCACTCAGACATTAAATTTAATTTCAGAAGCCTTTCTTTGCTTGCCCCTGAATCTGTGCTCTCTAACACAGAAATTAACACAAGTTTGGTTTTCAGACATCAGATGAAATTCTCAGTACCTTGTCATGGTATTCCATGGGTTTCTGTTATTAAGTGATTTCAAAGAGATCCCTACATGTTGAGCAATCACGAGCAATTATTTTCAGACAAAAAAAACATGTGACAGATGGATTAGGAAGAAAGCATCTGTACTTGCTAAGGAGCTTATTATACAACTGACTTTTGGGCATTGTTTTACAGACTATTTATTCTGGACTGTTTATGACTTGTTTGTTGTCTTCTAGTCCTATATTGTGAAGCACAAGTAGAATCATAGAATGGTTCTGCCATATGGACACCTTCCACCAGACCAGGTTGCTCCAAATCCCATCCAACCTGGTACTGAACACTGCCAGGGATGGGGCACCCACAGTCTTTCAGGGCAACATACCCAGTATTTCATCCATCAACTCCCTTAAGTCTTTATCAACAGTGCTGCTCTCAATCCATTCTCTGCCCAGCCTAGATTTGTGCTTGGGAATGCCCTGAGCCATCTACAGAACCTTGGATTTGGCATTCCTGAACTTCATGAGGTTTGCACAGATCCACCTCTCAAGCCTGTCACAGTCCTCCTGCATGGCAACCCTTCCCTCCAGCATGTCGACCGCATCACACAGCCTGGTGGCATCAGCACAGTTGCTGAGAGTGTCCTTGATCCCACTGCCCATATCACTGGCAAAGACATTAGATAGTGCCAGTCCCAGTGCTGCCCCTGAGCAATGACACTTATCACCCATCCCCACTTGCACTTTGAGTTGTTGATTGCAAAAGTTTTAGTGTCATCATTCATCCAATCCTTTATCTCTGAGTGGTCCATCCATCAAATCCACGTCTTTCCAATTTGGAGACAAGGATGTCATGCAGGACAGTGTCAAATACTTCACACATGTCCAGGTAGATGACATCAGTTCTTCCCTTATCCACCAACTATATCCATTTCTACAGTTTGGAAAGAGAAGTGAGGGGCAGATGGAAAGAGTAAAACACACAGTCAAAGTAAAAAGTGCTGGTACCCTCATGATGGTATCAAAATATTCCATCATTCCTTTGGTGAGTATCAGAAAAAGGACAGGAGACAGAAGTGAAGGAAAGACAAGCCAGTAGCGCAGATGCAGGCTAGGAAGCAGAGATTGGACTGAAGACACTGCCTGGGCAGAGGCAGAGGCCTGGCATACACTGCTGGGATATACAGGTTGGAGAAGAATTGGTTAAAACTGGGAAAAGTCCTCCAGTGTCCAGAGGTCCTCACACTGGCCACCTTTGTTGCTACTCCCATGAGTCAGTATTGTTGTGCCTTTCCTCAGAGTCCTGGAAGGACAGAGACCACGTGCACCTGACAATATGAAATACACCTGTTCAGATATGATACACATTTACTTGTTTGTGAGTTTAAGAGCCAGTCCTGCGAGTACATGTGTCAGAAAACACTAATTCCAACTTTCAGCACTTTTTCTGACTATGGCCTGAAATCGGGTGTCTTTAGACTGATTAAGCAGAGACAAACAGGGGTTACATTTTAATCTGCCTACCAAGTTATATTTTAATTGAAGCATTTAACAAGGTGGTTAATTGTTACTGAATTAAAACATCGTCAACTGAAAAAATACATGACACTTGTTCAGGTCAATTTTCTTATGATGTTAGAGATCGTCAAAGAGTCATAGTTCGTATCACTGTTTACAAATCAAATCATCATGGACTGTCAGTTTGATTAATAACCATCAACACCAGAGAACAATAGTTACTGCTGCTGTCCTCAAATCATGCTCCTCTGCACAAGCCATCTCTCACTTCCAACCCAGCTGGGGTTGGGATTCTTCCAGACATCAAAGACATGCAGCATCCCAGTTTGGGGAACCACCAAGTGCAGCCACTCACCAAGAGAAGGAATATTCTCTCTAAGCTGTTTTAGCAACTTGTAAAAAACCCTTTTAACAGAAGCATCCTGGAGACTGCTAGATAATGAATGAGAATTATGGATAGAAGATGTAATTTATTTACTTTACAGTCAGGATTTACAACGGACATTTAACTTCCATAGTGTCTACTATATATTATAGGGACACAGACTTGAACTTTCCAGCACTGACCATTACTCTTAAAGTGTCAACTAATCCCATAATTCAAGAGTTGAATGCACAGGCTCAGTCAGGCTTGGTCAAGCCAGGCTTCAGAAGGCTTTGCTGTATTGAGATTCAAAGAGGCAGTAAGAATTTTTTTCCTTTCAATGTGATAACTGATTACTCATCCTATGACTTGAGGAGTCCAAGCCAGTTCACTCTAGTTTGCACCAGTCCCTGGACTTTGGTTTCCATTAGTGCCTTTTTAATAGTTCTTTACTTATCCCCTGCAGCTCTTCCTGTCTGTCAGCTCTTGCAGGAGCTTCTCTCCTTAGTGACCTGGCACAGAGGCACAGCTTGCTAAAATTATCTGCAGTTTCATCAGTAACCAACAAAATAATGACAAACCAAATAGCAAGAATTTCATGACAAACCCAAGGGAGTGCAAACACTGATAAAGAATGAAATGACATGTTGAAATATTATCTCAGGCTCCTCTTTCTCTATATATAGAGCAACTTTTTTCAAAGTAATGAAAGAAAGTGTCGGGAAAGACCTACTCTGCAAGTGGAGATCACTATCTTTGCATGCAAGTTGGTATATGTTTATCTTTTTTCCCACACAGATTTTTTGTGCTTAGAATAGGGTTTACTGGTTTTGTTGCTGATGAAGAGTTTTGTGCTGATGTGTGTCATTTTTTGTAGTATGAGGGATAGTAGGGGTGTCTAGTTGTAAAGACTGTAAATCTCATTTCTTCCTAGTGCTTTGACAAATACAAGATTGTTGTCATTTAATATATGAATGTGCCAAACACCAATTTGATTCAGAGCTGACTCCTTTGAAGCCAATAATGTTGCAACATGGATAAATTTGATGCCTATTCAAACAATGACATTTATCTGATTAGAAAGCAGCTTGTAAATGTTTAGCTGTCATTGTTCAGCATTGCCCTTGAATATCACCAGTTCTAGAGACAGAAGTACAGCATCATGTCACCGTTACTGGGGAGAATATCACTAGGACAGTCAGTAAGAGGACAGTGAGAGTAGGAAGGATGAGGTATACATATATTGCAGTACTATACTGTGCAGGGATTCTTAAGCCTCAGTTCTCAGGAAGAGTGAATAAACTATGAAACCAGGAATGTCCCCAAATATTTATCTAGTCTCAGTGAAGTTACTGAGCATAATATTAATTTAGGTGTGATAACAAGTGGGAAAGGAGGAGGAGGAAGGACAAACAGATGGAAATTGTGCACATAATGTTGGCATATTGCACCACACTTCCATAACTAGTTATCCTACTAGTTATGAAGGCCAAAGCTGAAGACAGAAGCACTGAAGTGTGTAACTGCATTCTGGGAGCCAGCTATGAGCTTTGTCTCTCCTCAATTTTTTCCCTGTTATGTGCTTTAGCAGCTGTGGTTTTCTGTTGCACTCTGTGCTGGCTCCTTGGGCTGGGAGGAGGTAGGTGCATGGCACAGCTCAAGCTGTTAGAGTTCCAGGAGGTAAAACAAGACCGCTGGGGGCATGTCTGAACAGCTGTGCCAGCCTTTTTTGCTGTTTTTATTTCATGGCAGAAAATGAGCTACAATCTCTTCCTCATGGCCCTTGTCCTGGGCATTGGTGGAGGTTTCCAATATGGGCTGCAGATTTCCATCATCAATTCTCCTGCTGAGGTATGTATAGATAGCTCAAAAATTGGAGCCACCAGCATGGGTTTCGGTGTTCTCATGGTTTCCAGCCTCTATATGCAATCACTTCCTTTTTCACTTCTCCTCTCAAACTAGACTAAGAGTAGCTGCTAATGCTTTTGTGTTTCATGAGGGTTTAACTTCTGTCTGGTGTGACAGAACTAGGAAAAGGAAGGATGAGTGGTATCTATAAAATCAGCCATTTTCCCCTTCCTGAGTTGGATTGCTCACAGGACATTCTCCTCTTTCCTGTGCTCAGGGAGTCCTCTGTACCACGTGCTTAGCCACTAGGTCTATCTGACTTACTGTAAAGGGAAATAGAACAGGGAAGGTCTATAGCTCCAGAGCTGAGTCAGCACTGATTCATGGGCTGGAAAATTAGGAGACATGTGCTTCATCCTGAATGGTGCCAAGGACATCAAGATCATACTATTACCATGCTGGGAATCCTCATCAAGAATGAGAGTGTCATGGAGGTTATGAACAGTAAGTCAGAGACACTCTACAATGGGCCACATCAAGGGACAAATCCTGATCTCACTAAAGTCAGTTGAAGTCAAACCTAGATTTGACCCAAGGCATCAGACAAGATGTGGCAGGTGGGCAAGAGAGACAGATAGACAAGGGTGAATGATGGGGAAAACTAGGTAACAAAACAATCAGGGCTAGCACCTAAAAAGAAGACCAATCTGATAACCTCGTAGTGGCACTCACAGTTAATATTAAATATTGATGTATTGATTCATTGATTTATTCATTGCACCTAGTTCCTAAAATGTTAACTCCAAGGATTTTTATTCAGTGGGACTAAGATTTCAATCAAGGTGTCAAACGTATCAAAAAGGCCAGCAAGAAGATAAAAGGAGTGAAAAAGAGGTGCAATTACACAAAAACATGTTGATTGAGTCCACTGGGTTTTGTTTTTCTTTTAAAGTACATCAAAAGCTTCATTCGTGAGACCTGGCTGAGGAGATATGGCTCTGCTCTCAGTGAAGAGACGGTGACTTTGATGTGGTCCTTTGTTGTGTCCATTTACAGCATTGGTGGGCTTCTGGGGTCCTTATCTGCTGGATATTTGTCTGTTAGATTTGGAAGGTAGGAATAATGATTATTTTAGTTTTTCTGTTTACACTCACAACTACAAAAATAAGTTACTGTGTCTTGGGAGAAGCACTGCTTGTAAAGTGTCATGGAGACAGCCCAGAGCTGGCTCAGATGAAGGATTAGTTCAGTGAAGAAATGCAATAGCAAAATCTGACAATGAAAATTATACCCCCTTATAAATTCCAAAACTAATCTAGGCCAGAGAAATTACATGAGGAGTCCATGCTCAAAAGGCCTGTTCTTCAGTGAAGATATTGGTTCCACTAAAGGCATTAAAAAGCTTCAGCTAGCTTATCAGTCCATGACGAAGTTTCCCATTGTTATTTCCCATTTATTTCACTGCAGCTGATCTTAGAAGCTGTCACAGAGCCTTTAAGCATAGTACAATTCATGCCACTTCTGTCAGGCTGGGAATGACCCAAAACTGAGAGCAGTGGCTGAAGACTGTACTGCCATATAGCGAGATCTAGACAGGATTGAGAGTTGGGCAGAGAGAAATCTCATGAAGTTCACTAAGGGCAAGTGTAGAATCCTGCACCTGGGGAAGAACAACCCCATGTATCAGAACAGGCTGGGGACTGACCTGCTGGAGACCAGCTCTGGGAGTGGGAGCAGCTCCACAAAGAGGGATCTGGGGTCTCCAGCTCAAGAGAGAGAGGGAACTGCTGGAGAGAGGCCAGCACGGGGCCACCAAGATGATCAGGGGACTGGAACATCTCTCTGACAAGGAAAGGCTGCAGGAACTGGGGCTGTTTAGACTGGAGAAGAGAAGGCTGAGAGCAGACCTTATCAACACTTTTAAGTTCCTGAAAGGTGGTTGTCAGGAGGATGGGATGACACTTTTTCTGTAGCGGCCAGTGAAAGGACAAGGGGTAATGGGCACAAGCTGGAACACAAAAAGTTCCACTTGAACATCAGGAAAAACTTTGGTGTTGAGCCTGGCCCAGGCTGTCCTGGGAGGGTGTGGAGTCTCCTTCTTGGGAGGTTTCCAAACCCACCTGGACACGTTCCTGTGCCCCCTGATCAAGGGGAACCTACTTTAGCAGGGGGTTGGACGATGAGGTCTGGAGGGCCCTTCCAGTCACCATTCTGGGATTCTATCATTCTGTGACAATATTTATGCTCACATTAATTTAAATGAATTACAGGAAAAAGAGCATGCTGATTGCCAATATTCCTGCTCTGCTGAGTGCAGCTCTGATGGGACTCAGCCGGCTGTGTGGATCATATGAGATGATCGTTGCTGGAAGATTATTTTCTGGAGTGTGTGGAGGTAAATTAGCATTCTTATCCATGGTATTAAATAGTTGGAAAAGCAGGGACTGAGTATCACAAGCGTTTACCAGGCTTAGTATATAGGTCTCATATTTTTACTACACTATGCAGAGGGCCTGATTGCTGAATGCATTTTTAACTAAATAAGAAAGCACAAACATTATTAAATTAACCATGTGTGATACCTGCATTTCTCATTCTTTTATCTTTACATCCAATCCATATAAGAAATGCTGCCAACTTATGACAAAGCCAAAACATGTAATACTTCAGAGGAGCGTGCCAAATTGACAGAAAGCTGACCTCTTCTTGTTCTTGTTGCCGCTCATTGTGGCTAATACTGCTTTCTATTTTGCAGACAAGGGAAGGATTTTCAAGCTGGGCAGTTCTAATTTCCAGATGCCTTAAAAGGTTACATTCTGTCAGTGTTTTTGACCCCTGAGCAGTTGAGGAATGATAATACTAACCAGGAAAAAAACCAAACCACCTTGAGGGAGGATAAATATTAATTCACTGAGCAAATGGAATATATAGCATTTGGTAACTTCAAGCACAAAATAAGGCACACAGCAGCCTGAGCAGACACTGAAATATTTATTCTGAGATTAAAGGGAGCAACAGCAATCCTGTATATATGGCTGTAGGAAACATTGTAGAGAAGGTCAACCTGTTGAAGAACAGATGTCCCATACTTGACAAGAGCAATATGTAGCAATGACAAGGCCACACTACTAGGAATATGGTTCCTGTCAAGCAGACACTTATTCAGCATGGTTAAAGAAGTCCTTCAGAGTCTAACACTATATGCTGTGCCTGTTATGGTCCCCTCCAAAACACCAAACCTATGCAAGTTTGAATTGTCCTAACAGTCATTTGTCACCACAGGTTTAGCTCTGAATGTCCACATCATGTATGCTGGGGAAAGTGCCCCACGGAAGCTCCGTGGGTTGATTGCAATAACAGCTTCTACTGCCATTGGTGTTGGAAAGTTTGCAGGATTTGCTCTGGGTCTCAGGTAAGGGAGTCTGAGACTTATGTAATTTATTCTGTTATGAAACTATATGCATATGTCAGTGCAAGCCTATGGATAGGCCAATCAACAACTATTTCTAGATATCTTTTCAGGGTACCCTAGGCAGTGAATTAGCTTGGCTCAAATTCCTGACTGAAGTGAATGGGAAACAGAAATCATACAAAATATTTAATCCTGAAGAATGATGTTGCTTCTGAGCACAGAAAGATCAAAATACAGGGAAATCTTTAACAGTTTTCAATAAGTTTGAAATAAATCCATCTTTTGTAAGAACTGACCTTTCCTTTCTATTTTTTAGAAGGAATGGGGAATATCAGATCCATCAAACCTTCTTGAAAATACAAACTGGCACATTCACTCATCAAACACCCACACAAAATCAGAATCCTATGGGGGATTCATTCCTCCCAACACAGGTTCCTTCTGCTTGCCCTGTGCCAAGGATGATCCATCCCATTCCCGGGGCATGTGTCTACCTGACCACAGTAAGCTTAAAGCTGCAGGAAACCCATCACTGCTGTTTGGGGCAATCAGTGCCGGGCTGATAACATGTAGATCCTGTCTTAAGTGTAACTTGAGACTCTTTGAAACGGAAGCAAAGGGATCAGCCACCACAGGTTCTTTCTTCAGCACTTGTGCTGGGACACTATCCCTGTGGGCCCTCAGCTGTTGCAGGAGGATGCAGCTAGCCTTGCTGCACTCACCACTGAGCAGCAGGTGACAACACTGTGTAACTCGTGCTGCAGGCAGCAGCACACTGCCCTCTCCTCCCACCTCCCATTGCAGTTTTCATTTTTCTGGTCTGGGAAATCTGAGACTGCTGGGTGAAAAATGCCAGGACACACAGCAGGGCTGTGAGACCACCACTCTGTAACTGTGGGTGCTCACATGGCCTGCACACATGGTTGCTCAACTGCTCTCACTCTGATGGTTTTATTTCAGAGAACTTCTTGGAGTAGAAGCTCTCTGGCCTATTCTCTTGGCAGCCAATGCACTTCCCGCCCTTGTTCAGCTTCTCATCCTCCCCTTCTTCCCAGACTCTCCCCGCTACCTGCTCATTGACAAAAAAGACAAGGAGGGGTGCATTAAAGGTAAGGAAATGGGCCACAAAGTATTAATTTTATCAAAAAGTGGGAAAAAGACACTTGGTCTTTTGGCTCTGAAACCATCTTCAGCTTTAATGAAAGACAGCCTCTTCTGTTTTGAAATTAGTGATCTCCAGGCACTAGTATTCCCATTGCCCTTTGCCAGGATCTTCCAAGGGTTACACAGACCTTGTACTTCCATCAGTACAGATTCTGCCCTGAACAGTCATGGTGTGGATGTGGTAACTTCTGGCTCTGTGCAAGAAAGGGATGCTCTTTACTGTTATGGCCATACCCATAAGCATTCTGCTTCTGCAGTAACCCTAACAGCAACTACTGGCAGAAACAGAGACACAGCCATTGTGGGGTTTTAACTATCAAGACAGAGAAGTCTTTGGATGTAGACTTATTTTTGAATGTAGAAGTAATTTTTCCTTGTCTGTTTTAGTGTGTGCATTAGAACTGCAACTTTAGCAGGACGGTATCTGGGGAAAGATTGGTAAGAATTTAGGTGTGATTTACATTGAAACACTGTAAGCAGCTATTGGACAAAGGTGAGGTCATGATTAAGATCTATGGGCAAAAATATATAGCAATGAACTGGATCTGTGTCTAATCTGAACCCAGATTTCCAGGAAGTTCACACAAGCAAAGACCTCAAAGTTCAAGTAAGACACTCTGCAAAGCAGGAAGTAATCCTCTAGATTCTTGTCTGTGCTGGTGAACTTGGTCCAGGAGTCTTCTCTCTTCCTCTCTATCCAGCTGTGAAGCAGCTCTGGGGGGACAGTGACCATATGGCTGAAATAGATGACATGATGGCAGAGAAAGAAGCCATCTGTGGGGAGAACGCCAAGAGTGTTTGTGACCTCTTTCGTGACAAAGCTGTCCGCTGGCAGTTCATCACTCTCTTCCTTGTCTCATCATGCATGCAGTTAATTGGTGTCAATGTGGTATGTGTGTTACTTTGCTTTCTAGATTTTTTAGAGTTTATAGGAAAAAAGCAAGTTCTGCAAGGAGAAGTAAAATGCTGACTGCAACAGCAGCTGTGAGTGAGGAGGGGATCTGTTGTTACTGTCATTATCATATTTTCCCAGAGAAGTTTGGGACCTGGTATAGGTCAAGAAATGTATTTTAACAAGGCTCATCTGAAGGGCTCTCTGTGGATTACCCTGTGATGATATGACAATGGAAAAGAAAAGTAAAAAAAAAAAAGAAAAAAAGTAAAGAACAACATAACCTCCTCTGGCTCTCTGAACTCCAGCATGCACTGCCCAACATTGTTCAGCCAGTTCAGTACAAACTGCGGGAAGTTTGTTGTGCACACTGGCAGTTCATTTCTATACCATTATATTTTTTGGTTTCTTTGTAAGTCCTTTAACTTTTTACTTTCTCAAATTATAGACAATTAAAAGATCCCAGTAATATTACTGATATATATTCTACGGGCATGAACCTGTGTGTTCTGTTGACCAGCAAATTAAACATGAGCCAACAATGGGCCCTCATGGTTAAGATAGCCAATGGTATCCTCAGACGCATTAGAAGTGTGATCAACAGATTGGGGGAAGTTGTTTTCCCCCTGCTGAGGCCACATCTGGAGTCCTGTGTCCAGTTCTGGGCTCCCCAGTTCAAGACAGACAGGGAACTGCTGGAGAGAGTCCAGCACAGGGCTACCAAGATGATCAGGGGACTGGAGCATCTCTCTGAGGAGGAAAGGCTTTGGAACCTGGGGCTGTTTAGCCTGGAGAAGAGAAGGCCGATGCTTCAAAATACCCAAAGGATGGGTGTCGAGAAGATCACATTGGTACAACTATCACACATTTCTTCTCTTTACAGGTTTACTTTTATGCATATAACGTCTTTATAAAGGCTGGAATCTCTCCTGCTCAAACGCACTATGTCTCCCTGGGAGTTGGGCTCACTGAGATCCTCTGCACAGTTTTGTGTGTAAGTGGCTCTTAATCTGAATTTCATTCTACTGTAGTATGTGGTTCATGTCAGTCTTTAGAAATGGAGCTTCAGGAATCAAGCTTCTACAACAAATTAACCATAGTACTCTGCACTGATCACACAAAATCACCTCCATATACCCTGAAAACATTTACATTTGTATTCATTCATTTATACTCAGTTTCTGAGAGGACAGGAGAGTCTTTCCTTCAAAATCATGACCCAGCCTGAGCCAGTTTGGAGTCTGGAACTGAAACTTGGGAGCCCCAGTTCCTCCCTGTGGGAAGGGCAGGTGACAATTTGTGCATCCACTTGTCACGAGGACTCATAACTGTAGGGTTTATGGCAATTAACACTGCAAGCATTTCCACTTTGTTGTCCTCCCTGGCTACACTTTGCCTGCAGAATGCCACCTCAGAATCCCCCTGCCCAGGCGATGCACTCTGCAGCTTTACATCTCCCTACCTCTCCCAACTTGTCCCTTCAGCTTCTGTTCTTGCCCAGTCCCCTCAGATGCCTTAACTCACCCTCACAGAGGAATTACCACATCTCAGTCCCCAACTCTCCAGAAATCCCCCGCCTGGCCAGTGAAGGCAGCTAGCTCATGCCTGCCTTTAAGGTCTATCCTTTGGAGCTGACAGTGTACTGTCCTGGTTGCAGGGTTTCCTAATTGAGCGAGCAGGGAGGAAGTCTCTGCTGTGGAAAAGCTACAGTGTTATGGCCTTGGCTTTAGGGCTCCTCACAGTCACTCTTTCTCTACAGGTAAGTCCCTACTTATAAATTAGAGCTGTGTCTTCATCTTTTATTTTATGGCAGGTATCATTACTTTTTCCTTGCCTCCAAACCATTTTTTAGTGGGAGTAGATGTATTTTGAGGGCTAATCATGATATTAACAGAAGTCTGTTCCCAGCCACATACCTGAAGATTAAAGCCAATAGCTTTACATAACCACGATCACTGCCAGGACTATAACCTTGTGAAGTCTCTGGAAGCAGATGGTGAAGTATGGTTTCCAGTTTCTGGAAACAGATGGATGTTTAATATTGACAAATTTAGCAGTGATGAATGTTTCTAATGGAGCTGGATAAATAATTTGTTTTATTTCTGATTTTATTTGCTTTTCATTTCCTACCATAGGATTCCTTTTCTTGGGCACCATACTGCTCTGTTGCACTCATCTTTATTTTCATCATGAGCTTTGGCATTGGGCCAGGTTGGTATTTTCTGTTGGAATGGTTTCACATACTCATCCCTTCCTCACTGCAGCCTTTAGAAGAGATCCCAGGCATAGCTGTTCCAGAGTTAGCAGGAATCTCTACTCCTGACTGAGCACAGGGGTAGATGTTATCCTCCATCCTGTGGTAAGAGGTAAAACTTCATTTCATATTGCATTCCTACATGCTTTCTTCCTGAAGAACCATGCAGCACCTCAAACACTTCCAGGTCAGTGAAAAACGTGAACTCACATGGCACTATGAAGTGTGAGTTACAGAAACATCTTGAAAAAATTCTAAACTAATTTCTAAATTTCAACTATTTTTTTCAGCTGCAGTGTTATGCCCCTTGCCTACAGAAATATTTATTCAGTCATACAGACCAGCTGCTTATGTTTTTAATGGTATTACAAACTGGACCCAACTCTTCATCCTTGGACTTTTGTTCCCTTTCATTGTGGTAAGCAAAGCAGAGTGTCCTGTTTTAGTTCAGAGAAGATCAGACCCTTCTTGAACCTTTGTTTTTTCAGTTCTTCATGCAAAGGACAGAGCCCAAACTAATTGCAGTTATAATGGCCTCTTTCTTTTTAACCATATACCTAGTGAAAGTGTAGCAAAACCCCAAAATGCTGCTCACTGTACACAAAGTTAGACTGTGACACTGGCAAACACAGAAGCAGTGCCAGAGGCACTAACACTGTCAGATATCATCTGAATGTCATGGGGAACTCTCTTCTTTTCCTCCTTTGTCCTGTACATGCATCTGCTTTGAGGCTAATGTGGAAACTGGCAGGCCCAGAGAACTCACCCAGCACTAGTTAATAGCAGGAACATAAAGCCTTTGCAGTTTTGGACTGTGCAAGGAGGGACAGAGCTAACACACTATGTACCTTCCCCAATCTAGCACTGACTGAGAAGGATAGAGCAGAAAGGAAAAGTAACTGAACCTCAGCAGTTCTCAAGCAATAACATTAAATGTCTGCTAAGCATATAAGTTTCCTCTTTAAAAGAGGAGAGTTAGTTCATCTTACCACTCAATGACATTCCCCAGGTAGCAGCAAGCAGGATTTACATCCATCAACTGAGTCCCTGACTAAGTTTCTTAGTAAATCCAAAACCAGAACTCCATATCATAAGAGAAAGAAAACTAGATCTATTTATATGAACACATATTTGCCTCTTTATTTTCCTACAGGAAGGTCTTGGTAGTTTCTCTTTCATCATTTTCCTGATATACTGTCTATCCATGGCTATCTTTGTCTTCCGGGTGATGCCAGAAACCAAAGGAAAGACCATGCTGCAAGTCATGGAGGAGTTCAACCGCCTGAACTACCGTGGAAATAATAAACAGACCACCCTACAGCAGAGTAACTGCTCAGTGATGACTGTCACTAGACTTTAATAACAATCTCTCCCCTCCATATTTTGCTCTTTTATTACTGTAGTGCCCAGAAGCCTCACTAATCAAAAGAGAATCCACTGCTCCACAAACAGCACAAATTTGTATTTTAAAAAGAATCACCTGCAGTGCAGGGTGCAGGGTGAACTTGGTGGCTCTCTCCAACTGCTGAAATATAAGCTGAATTATGTCCTCTTCAGAAAAAAAAATAAACATAGTGTATAAAAAAAGAGAGATCTTTGTCAGTCCCTGTAAGTTAGTAGCTATGTAAACTGAAAACACAAGATTTACTATTTCTCTTACCAAAACCAGGACTCAACAGTTATTGGAGGAAGTGAGTGTGGAGGGTTCAGATGTACAACACACTTGTGAAACTGAGAGAAAAAGAACTTTCATGATGAAATTATCTGCTCCTATAACAAGTCAGTGCCACAGAGCTTTCCCAGAGAAGGAACTTGAGCCCAGATGAGAAGAAGTGTTTAGCTCTTCAGTTTGGTGAAAGAAGAGCACTTTGCCTATCAGTAGACAGAATTGGTACACAACGTTTCCACCCCTTACGATTAGACCTGAGAGCAAGTTCATGGTACAAGGGCAACCCGGACTTTCTTGATGCGCTTATGATCACATTTCTGTGACCAGCAGCATGGTCTTCATCTTTTTAGGGGTTTTGCAGTGGAGGGGAAGCAGGGGCAGGGAGTCATTGTTACATCTGAAGAAGAAAGGTGTAAAGAAGGTATAAGGTCCTGATGTAAAGGAGATGCTATGCCAGAGAAGCAGCCAAGCATAACCTGCCACCTCAAGCCAAACCTTTCTTGGTAATCAGGTATGTTGCCTACATTTTTCAGGCTGTTCTATTAGGACAATCAGGGACAGATCAGCAATGAAAGAAAGCATGAGTGAAGAAAGTAGAGCTGCAAAAAATCATGAGTGGGCTAATCCACAGTGTGCAGTTTTTCCTTCTTCATTAGCAATGGCTATGTAGCATTTCTTCAGCCTGGAGTTACTGCATGTCAGAGAGAAGAAATACCATGCAGTGGGACCGAATTCCCAAGATTAACTGGTACTAATGAGACAAAAAAGAGCAATTCCTCTCATGTTTTGTAGTTTACTAATAAGGAAATAAAAAAGTGGTGACTAGGAAAACACGTCCTACTGATCATGCCTGGATTTGGGTTTCATTGATTGAAGAGTCAGGGACAGAGGAGAGCTCATCCTCTAGGAATGTGTTGTTGGGGTCTCCAGTGAGGAAGTTTTTATTGTCTCACAAGACACTAAAACCTCATTTCCTTACATATATCTTTTTACAACATGATCTTGGCCGGCATGCCTGACCTCTTCCCTTTTTCCCTCCTACTAGCAAAAAATATCTGCAAGAGGGAAAGCATGATAAATCATTAACACTGCCATAAACTGTCATGGATGGCAAATAAAGGTTAAACAAGTACTTGTGAATCTGTAGTGTATCTATTTGATTTCCAGGGTTATACAAGCGCAACATGTGGCAACAAAATCCCTCCAAGCCAAGGATACTGGGTGAGCTATGTACTGGGTCTGGAATAAGCACATTTCTTGCAGTATTCAAATCCTAGGTGGGAAGATTCATCCTGTCCTCTTCTTTAGGAAAATAAATAAGAACTATACTAGGCATTTAAGTCTTGTTTTTTCCATATTACTGAACAAAAGTATGAGGCCAGATAGAAACAAGACAGCTGCATGAGTATTCTGGGAGAAATACAAACAATTGGAGGATCAGGGCTGTGCAGGGACTGTTTGATCAATCTGATGGTAAAATCTGGCCACAGATTTTAAACACAGAGTGTTTAAAAACCCCTCCAGAAAGACCCAAGAGTAGTCATGTGTGTCTTTCCTTTCAGCAGCCAAGCTTCTCATCCTCAGCTCAAAGAAGGAATCCTCCTTTCCCCTTTGATTCATTCAGGCTCATCTGCTCTCAGCCCATGGCCCCACTCTTAAGGTGCCTGAACACTGCTGTTCTGTCTAGCAAAATGTTTTGCCATTAGTCTGTCAGAAACCCTTTGAGAGGGAAAAGAAAAATAAAAATGGACTTGCAAGGTTCAGTACACCATGAAGAAGTCTGGAAACAGATATGATGTTCAAATTTGATACAGCAAACAGAAGAAGTCTAAAGGAAAGTCGAAATGAGAGATATAGCAGAAGACAGGAGTAATCATGTCAAAAGTAGATTTTAGTGTGTCCTGACAGAAAGCAAGAAGTAGCACTTGTACAAGTATCTCATTAAACTTTTCTGCCACAGGGGTTGGGAGCAACAAAAGTTTACAAGAATTCAAAGAGGATCTAAGTAGATGCGTGGAAAGAGTAAATATAAAGACACTATACTGACACTATACTGACAAAGTCCCAGGGCTGCACATTCCTAGGGCCTGGAAGATGCACAGGAAAAACATCACTGCACACTTGTAGTTGTTACGCTTTTGTCTACAACTACTACTTGTGATTGATAGCTCTGGGAGACTCTGCTGGACACAGTTCTGGTCTGATCCTAGAAGATAAAGTGGGTGGTGGTGTTAAGAGAGGTCAGAGACAGCTGTACAATCTGGCTACAGTCATCTCTGTGACAGTAAAATCTTTGGCTGAGGAGAGAGCAGTTGTCAATGCTGAAGTGACCAGAGATTGAGAGAAGCAGTAAAAGAAACCCCAAGTAAAGACAGGCATCTTTCTGGCAGTTATTGAAGAGAAAGGTAGATTCTGAGATGTTTTAGAAATGGAAGTTATAATATATTTAAGAAGTCTGTGCTGAGAGGGGAAGGAATGAAATGCACGACCATGGCTGATGTGGAAATGATGAAGATTTCATAAGCAATGAAAATGGAATGATGCCAGTCTCGGGCCAGCCAGGATCAGGGTGACGCACTGAAACACACTAAAGCCACTCAGGATTGCTGAAGGGGGAGCATAGCCATGAGCAAGGGCTGCTCTGCTGTATGCAAGCCCCCAATTTATTGTCAAAGTTACATAACATCTGTTTTTGTTTTTACATCCTGCTGACGTTCAGGCTTTGCCCGTTTTCCACTCTCACGCTGCTGCTTCTCATACTCGCAACTGGGCATTCTATGACATTATCTCACTCACCAGCAGTCACTCCCATACTCTGAAGCTCAGTTTACAGTTTTTGCCAATTACCAGTTCTTTATTCCCACAGAATGAGGAGAAAGAAGAATTCAGCTTGAATTATTTCACCGTACACTGTTGCACTGATGTGCAACAAGACAGCCATACAGAGGGTTTTGAAAGAGAACTTTACTGGCACATCCAGCAGGAGAAAGGTCAAGCTGTGACTCAGCAAGCTTTCTCTACGCTGCAGGGCACATGGCCCAGGGGACCGCGTGACACTGTTGTCAGTTGTTGTAACATGAAAAGCAAACTGCAGGAGGAATGCCAGTGCTACCACCATGCCCCTGAACAAAGCTTCTGTTGCCTTCAGAACCATAATCCCACTTTCCTGCCTCCCACTTTGCCACTAACCATAAATCTTTGTAGAACAGAGTGAACTATGTTGTACCCAGGGTAATGCAAAATGTTACATGTAATGCATAGAAGCCTGAAGGAAATCAGAAGTAACTCACACTCCTTGTAAATAGCCAAGAATACAGCTGATTCAAAATATATTTTTTTAAGGTTAAAAGTACTTAAAATCCATTTTCAAGCCAGAACAGAATGGGCATCCCATTCTGGCACACCGTAGGACACCTTCATCATTACAGAGATGTAAGAGTGAGGCTTCTGAGTGGTTCTGGAAACAGTGTGACCCTCTGTGAAGAACTGGGTGTTAGTAAGGACCCAACATGACAATATTCAGATACTTAGCACCATCAGACTTCTCATACAACAGGCACACACAGTTGCTTTAGCTGTGCAAGTAAGAGGGAGCATTCCCAATACACAAAGGATAAACATTTGCCAATGGTGTAATCAGCTTGACATATCTGGGTCTTTGAATAATTAAACCAGCAAGAAGAGTCCCTGACCAGTGTTGGAGGAGGACACAATTCTCTAAAAGCCACATAGTTAGAATTTAACTTCTGTGCTATGATCCCAGCTTCTTATAATCTAAGTGTAGAAACCAACTCTCTCATCTGGCAGGCTTGACAAGGGCTCTCAGAGCAGGCAGGTTTTCAAGGGAAAATGGCTGGTTTCCTCTCAGACCTGGTGAGTATCTAACTTCTCGTCTTCTAGCTCTACTCACTAACAGCAGCATGATCTTTGAAGATTACAGCAAAGTGAATTGAGCAGTCTTTCCTGTAACAGAAACAACCAACAGAGCACACGCCTGGGACAACACCGATTTAGCAATAGGACTGACTACACAACATCTCCAGAAAATACATTAGAAATACAAAAGAGTGAGAGTTTAAAAGAGGATTTGGAAAACATGGAAAGAATAGGTGTTTTGAGGAAGATAGGGAAAATAGCAGTAAGAAGACAAAACAGGAAAAACCTTCCCACTCCACTGCCCTGTACTGTCCAAGATATTTGAGGATACTCATTGTTTAGACTGTGTGCTGACCAAATACCTGAAAACCTGCTTTTTGGCCTGAAAACACACATGCGTGTGAAAAGTCCTCTAAAATCCAGTGTATATTACGGGAACACAGCATTTTAAATCAGAGTCATTCAAGTAGGGAGTCTAAAAATGCAGTTTCCTATGAGGATAATACAAGCAAAACATAAAAGAAGTGTTTGAAGGAGACAGACTCGAATAATCTCTGGATACTGGTGAACAATGTCTCTGAGGAGGCAAAGTTGAAGGAAAAAAGGGATTACTAGTACAAAAGCAAAGACAAACCACCTGAACAAGGCTTTTATGATTTTTTTTTTTTTATTTCTGTGGCTAGCAGAACCAATAGAGTTAGAGATTGCATCTCTTCAGGCTGCTGATAACCAGGACAGGAACATAGAAAGAACAGCAGCTTTGCAGTTTAACAATTTCCCATAAATTTTCTGTGATTATTGAACAATTCAAAATGAGTCTTTGCATTTTAAAGGCTTCTAAATGTGAAGATATAAGATCTCATAAATTATCTCATGGTCTGAAAGTCATGCTGGTATCAGAAACTTAGGATGTGTTTCATTGCCTTTGGCAGGTTCAATATCGGAAGCTTTTTCTAATGATTATGGTGCTAGGAATTGGTGGAACCCACCTATCTGGTTTTCAAATGTCTGTGATGAATTATGCTTCTCCGGTAAGCAAAGCATTCATAAAACCATATCTACAGATGTTCTTCGTGGGACTAGGCCTTACACTTTGAAGATGCTTTAAAAAATCTGTTAGTGTTGCCATGTGAGTTTGTTCCCAGCTCTTTCCAAAGTCATACTGTCCACTGTCAAAGGACTATATGGGTTTGCATGATTGTTAGGACCTGTGCTACAAAGACAACTTCTCACAAAATTGTGTGGAAACAACACATTAAAATATGCTCCTTAAAGATTATGCCATGGAGAAAAGGACTAAAAACTATCTGACTGAGTCTCAGCCTTCAGTTCAGCCCTTTTTATATTCACTATCTGAAACAAGAACATTTGCACTTCACTAAAATCAATAAAAGTTCCCAACAGTTTGCTGTAGGAGAGCCAGGATTCGACAGACTAAAGAACAGAATTGATTTGGAAAAAAATTCTTATACTATTAGGTGCTGTAAGAGGAAATACCAACTCTAAGTTGCAAACAAGTGTCCCCTGGTCATGCTTTTAGTTCTTTCAAGCTGTAAATTCAATGAAGAACTATTGTGATTAGTGCCTCAGAGGAATTAAAATCTCTTTTTCTGTCCCAGTACATTCAGAAGTTTATCAATGAAACTTGGCTGGAGCGATATGGTTCTGTGCTACACCAGGAGACACTCACATTGTTGTGGTCCTTCATCGTATCCATGTACTGCATAGGTGGAATGATAGGATGTCTGTGTAGTGGGTACCTGACTGCAAAATATGGAAAGTAAGTATATTTCCCAACAGCTGGCTAATCAGGGCTGCAACAAGGGAAGCACTGAAATAGTATTCACCTAATATCATGGATATCAGCATTCTCAATGACCTGTTCTGGTGCTGAATTGACTTAGCATGTAACACTACATCCAAGTACATTAGAGAGACAAGAATATGTGACTATTTCTGATTCCCTTTTGGTGTGACATAATTCCTGTGTATTTGCTGAAATTTCATTAAAAAAAATTCTCTGAAATTTCTTTATTGAGCAATAACGTCACAGGGAGTGCAACAACACTGCAGTAGTGCAGAAAGGGATAGATGTTCTGTAGGGAAAAGACTTTTTTTGTTTGCTTTTTTCAATTGATAGTAGTTTTTAAAAAAATCATGCTGGTTCATTCTTCTGTAAGAATAATTGCAGTTTCAGCAAAGATAAGCTCTTTGAGAGTCTTTGAGAGTAGCCATAAGGACAAAACCAGAACTAAAGAAGCTGGATTTGCCTTGTTCTGGGATCATGTGCAGTGTTTGTGATGGGAGCCTCACCCACAGAAAAGATGTGAAAAAGACCATTCCTTATTCCTTGTCAGTATTTATTCTGTAGGAATTTCCTTCAGCCTCATGGTGTGCTCACATAGTATCAGCACGGAAAAGAGGAATCTAGCTTCTCCCTTTCCACTCCCCTACAAAGGCATCATGCCTTCTCATGGTGAGATATGGGTGTCTATAAGCATTGGATTTAAATATGGCATGTCTGTAAATTCAGAGGAGAACAGGCAGACATTAGTCAAAGATGAAAAAGTAATACATGGATCATACCCATATGTCTTTTGCTGTTGCAGGAAGAACTGTCTGCTGTTCAACGACGTGGTCCTAATAATAGCCACGCTGCATACTGGCTTGAGCAGAAGAGCCAGGTCTTTTGAGATGATCCTGATTGGGCGCTTCCTCGAGGGCATCGGTGCTGGTAGGACTCCCAACTAGTCCATGTTAATGTGACTTCTTCGGGGTGGATACAGAAATCTTTCTGCTGGGAGTACCCTGGCATGCACACTAACTCCAGTGGAACAAGGAATAGAGTGGGAAAAGGTAAGATGAGCTGACCTTTGCCTTCAAGAGGTCTTGTTTAGAGACAGGTCTGATGGATTAGCTAAACACCTTGCTTAAAATAAAAGGTACAGGCTGTTATTGTGGAGCATATATAACAAACAGTTCAGAAGAGAGAGGAGAGAGCTACCTTCAGCTGAAGGTGAAATGAAAATGGATCATTTCTCTTGCTTTCTACAGTTTTAGCTGTCTCTTTTCCCCTTCACCTCAGGAATACATATGAATGCCCATGTTCAGTATGCTGGAGAGATCTCACCTAAGAAGTTGCGTGGATTTGTAAATGTGACTACCTCTGTGTTTCTTGCACTGGGAAAAGCTGTAGCAAGGATTCTTGGATTACGGTACTTCTCATACTATTTATTTGTCTTCTGTGTGGTAGGGAAGTTTTGTTCTCCTAGATTTAGAAATGGATACACACTAAAGCTGGGGTTTTACTTTGCTTAACTACAGCTGTCAAAAAGGATGCATCCACCCCATACCAGTCACTGACGTTTCCATGTCATTCACTGCAGAGAAAAGGCCCTTCTCTTGAGAAGGGATGAATCCATCTCTGGAGGTGCAGTCTCTCTGCT
This sequence comes from Colius striatus, assembly GCF_028858725.1. Lineage (NCBI taxonomy): Eukaryota > Metazoa > Chordata > Aves > Coliiformes > Coliidae > Colius > Colius striatus. Next base: position 7,184,499 of record NC_084775.1, on the reverse strand, counting down.
GAAGTTAACAAGAGAAGACTGTATGTTAGTAATTTCTTGATAACCTCATGCAGAATTGCAGTATTGGTTCAGATGGCTGTTATGGGAATACTTAAACGCCACTGATCTTTAGAAAGCATTCAAATTACAAGAAAAATCTCACTCTTGCAGTAGAAATAAAGTATGTCTATTTTTCTTCCCCAGCCTAAACATCTTCTATTTCAATTCAACTTTTCAAGTTCTGTATGTATATTGTGTGTCTTTAGCTGGTCTAAGATCTAAACAATATCAAACTGGTTACAGACTGTAATTTTACTGGACTAAAAACAGACTTTAATGTGCTTTCATAGAGATCTTTTAGGAACTGAAGAGATGTGGAATGTGCTATTGTCCTTCTCTGGGCTGGTGGCATTGATTCAACTGGTCTGTTTGCCATTCTTTCCTGAGTCTCCTCCCTATCTCTTGATGCAAAAAGGAAACAAAGCTGGTTGCTTGAAAGGTAAAATAAAACTTAAGTTGATTAATTTGTTAAACCTTAACTCTTGGGAAAGAGAAGCTAATAGATAGAATCAGCTTTTCGATTAGCTAGCTATAGATTTGTTGATAATGACATGATTTAAGTCCTCCAGACTAAGTGGAGTCATCAGAAATATTCAAATACTAGAGCAAGTTGAAAGCCATTTTCCAGGGAAGTCTCAGCATGTTCCAATAAGCAACATCTAGTTCTTTGCTCGATGACCAATGAATCAAAGTATGGACTGAACTGCAAATGTTTAATGTCATTAAAAGTTGAAAGACATAGTACTCTGTGTGCATCAGATGATGGAGAGCCATACTTCATTCTGTCTCTTCTAGCCATGAAGCAGCTCTGGGGAGAAGGGAATTATCAGACAGAACTTGATGACATGATGAAGGAAAAAGCTGTAACAAAAGGCACCAAAATCATGAATGTCCTAGAGGTGCTCAAAGAACCATCTGTGTATCCACAGCTGAGTATCATGCTTATCCTCTTACTGGGTCTACAGCTCTGTGGCCTGAGTGCAGTTGAGTATACCCTAGTTCTATGCTTACATCTACTATTAAGTAACCAAAGCACCAACTAATCACTGACAGGCTCTGCTGCCAGGAAAATGGTGCCCAGTCCATCAAGGACCTTGCAGATAAGCAGTTTCTGCTTAGCAACTAGAAAAGGGCAACAGAATCCACTGTTTGTATGACAATGTATAGTTTGTTCAGGTTACCTGCTTTTCTTTTTCTTCATGCCCTTTCTTGTCCCTTTCCTTTTCCTCTTTGCCAAAACATGTCTCCCATGCCTTAAAGGCAGTATGCTCAATTTTTTTTTCAAATTCTTTTTCTTCATCTCCATTAATTTCCTGACTTTCCACCTGCTACTTTTGCAGTGATGGCAAACTGAGTTCAAAGTGATACTGGATAAGCACATATAATATACATTGTCTATGCTTCATTTTGAAACTGTTTTTTATTTTCCAGATCACCTTTTACACCTCAGAAATTTTTGAGACGGCCAACCTGCATGAAAGCATAATCCCATACGTATCTCTAGGAGTTGCGCTCTCTGAGTTCATCTCTGTCATCTTCTGTGTAAGTTAAACCTTTCTGGGGCTTTAAGAGTCAAACTCATGAGACTTCAATCCAATCTTCCTTAAAGAAAATGAATCTTCTTATGAAGTAAAGAATTTTTCTGTGGTACTGCATAGATGTGAAAAGTGGTTGTTACCATCTGCTACAAATTTGTCCCACCTTTCTTCCCATCTTCATTCTCCATAATTGCTTATAAAAATCCCTGTCTTATTAATACAGATAGAATTGAAATGTCACTAAGATATAAATATTTATACTTATTTCCATATATTTGTGTAAGTTTCCATTGATTAGAGCACGTATGAAGAAGTAGCTGCAATGCTGGGCAGTAATGGTAATTCATAGTAAAAGGCTAGAAGGAATTCAACAAAATAATAAACTTGGTATGAATAAAATTTGTGTTCTCTAAAATAAAAAAAAGTCAAGAAGAATGCCTGATTTATTGGCTGGCTGACAGTTGGATTTTGTTATGCTCCCACTGATTTGCAACTCTTTTCTACTCTTCAGAGCTCCATTATCGACCGATTTGGACGCCGAATTCTTCTGTGGGGTGGTTTTTTGCTGATGGCACTGATACTGGTGTTCCTTCAAATAAGCCTTCTACTGAGTGTAAGCAAATGTCTCTCTGGGAGTGGACCTGCATCAGAAATCCTTGTGCAGGACAGCAGATAGTCAGCCTTAGCTATCATGTCCAAAATAGCAGGTCAGAATTTCATCTGAATACAACTCATAGTCCCTTATGCAAGGCTTTTTTTGTCCTGTCTTCCCTTGTAGTTCATCTTTTTTAATCAGGCTTTCAAACAGCCAGTGAAAAATATTTTGTAAAACCTTGGCCTGGCATAGCTTTCCTCCAGCCCTCTGCCTGCTTGACCTCTCCTAACCTCACTTGTGTCTTGTTCTGCTATCCTTTAAATCTCTGGACAAGCATATTTACTGTCATCTTCCCTGTCCCATGCCTCCTGCAGCAGAAGCAATGTGTACTGACCCTTCCAACAAGCACCAATTTCCACTCTTGATAAAAGTGATCCAGCTACATAATGCAGCTCCCTAGCTACTTTCAGCCAGGATGGTGGAAAGTAGTGAGGATGCCGGTGTCATGGCTGCAGCAGTACAAGTGTTTTGCACTGCATTGCAATCTTGGTCTCAGCCCACAAACTTTCATGTTATTTCTGGTTCACAGGCATCTTCTGGTTCAGAAGAGATTTAAACATTTCTCTGAAATTGTCTAATTCAATAATTAGGTTAAATCATAGCAATTTTGCCCATGCTACAATTAGCTTGGAATTTTTTACTTGTTTTTCAGGCCAGGGTGCAGCTCAGCTCACCTCTGTAAATATGACACTGCAGGGTACTTTTGGCTTTCCACTGTATTAAGAAAGATAAGTAGTTGTAGTGAGCATCTATTACAGAGCTCGGCATTGTGGGCTTTTTCATAAATATTGCTCCTCCTATACATTTGGATCAGCCATCTAAAGCCATAACATTAATTTTTGTTCTCTTCCCTCCTTTTGCCTTTGTCTAGGATCAGTTCCTCTGGATGCGTTACTGCAGTGTTATTTTCATCTTTTTATTCATCATTGCCTATGGAATAGGGCCAGGTGAGTACAACAATAAAAGCAAGAACTGGAAATCTTGCATCACATGGATATGTACATGTATACTTCCACGAATGTATGGAAGAAGTAGACTGTGTGGACATGTCTTTGAAAATCAACAGCTTAGTTTGCACTGAAATAGGGGGAGGATTCACAGTTTTTGATGAACTAATGAGCCAAGAAACTATTTAACAATTTCATTGAAACAAATAGGGATCCTGTTTCCTCTTACTGGATTACAGGCCCAAGCCAAAAAAATACTTTTAATCAATCCACTAAGACTGATTTTGGAGGGTGTCAGTGCTGCTTAGTGCATATAGGCTCAACAGATTCATCTCTGGATTTGCCTAAGGGCAGAGGCAGCCTCTTCTAAAAAATCAGAGTTTTCTCAACTCAGCTGTAAAATCCTGCTCTATTAAGGACTGATACATGATAGCATGCATAGTTCATCTAGCATTGCTCTATCCTTTCTCATCCTCTCTTAATGTCACTCTGAATCAACTACATCGGCAATGCCAGAAGCAAAGTTGGAGCTATCAGGACCTCATTTGCCTGAGACCAATATTTACTCTTAAAGTTCCCTGAGTAAACACTACTTAGTACAGTCTTCCAATTCAAATGGTAGCCTTTATTATTGTAAAGGCTATATATAAAGACCATAAACATCTTGAAAACCTAATGGAAATCCCATGGTAGCAGAATCCAGGTGTCTCCTATGGGCAATGGAGAGAAATAGACCATTAAGGCCATTCATCTCTGTATTTTATACATATAAGGGGGATATAAACTGCACTTCAGAGTTGTCCATCTCTCTCCATGGACCATAAGAGAAGTCTATAGGGGAATTCAGATAGACATGGCTGCTCTGCTCAAATTTAGATGATCTCTCAGTAGCCTGACTTACTATGACTGTGTTTGACCAGTGATTTAATTTCACTCTGAGGAAAATGATTCCCTACAGTAATGTTTGTATTGTTTTTTTATGGCTTTTCCTCAGCTGGAGCTGTTGCATCTGTCATGAATGAAATCTTCACCCTCTCAACAAGGTCCTCTGCTTTTGTAATTGGTGGAATGGTCATCTGGCTAGGCCTCACTTTCACTGGAATGATTTTCCCCTTTGCTGTTGTATGTAATTTGATTCAAATCTTCTCTTTATCAATTTAAAGTGATTTTCCAGACTGGTCTGTATGGGGGGGATAGGATGGCATGTCTTGTAGATGACCAAAGCTCTGAATCCCTTATTGTTACTGGCCTGTGGAGGACATTTATTTTAAAAGCCCCACTCCCTTAGACTTCAGACATCATCTGTTGCCTCAAGAATAAATTATAAAGATCAAGAAATATTCTTTCTGTAAAATCAAATCATTCCTCACGCCACTGGGACAAATTGGCACTTTTCAAGAATCTACAGTGACAAGTGTTGTCAGGGAAATAACTCTTTTTATTCCATTTTCATCTCCAGATGCTTCTTGGTCCCTTTTGCTTCCTCATCTTTATTGTTGCCCTGGTCATTTCAGTGGTTCTCATCTACCTGTTTGTCCCAGAAACAAAAGGGAAGTCAATCTCTGAGATCACAGAAGAAATCAGAACACGCCAATTCAGGAAGAAATGTCATCATACTGTGGAGAAGAATGTTAGAAAAGAAAAGATATTCTGTACCAAGCTCTGATTGGCCACCATAAGCAACTTCCACTGACAAAATGTCCTGTCTCAGAATCAAACTGAAAGCTAAACGTTAAGTGGACTTCTCTCAGTAAAATGTAATCCAAAAAGTAATTCTCAAATAGCTTGTCATTCATCCAAGTTTTATATTCATCTTTGCTTTTCATGGTGAGAGACAATGGCTCCTTCCTAGAACAGCTCTGTAGCAGGAAGATAGCAACTACAGACATTTCTCAGAACTGACACATGGAGATAATTTTCAGTCCTTCTCTGTTGCTGTCATTGTGAAGAGGCAGGATTCATCTCTATGTTTGTTACTTTGCTCAGGGTTAAGCAGGATGAAGAGAGGATGAAATATAAACATAGTTCTTGCAAACAGTTTTCATGTCATGTCTTTATGATATCACACTATTTTAAAGGCTATAGTATTGATCATGAACACTGTACATGAACAAATACCTGGTATAACAACAAAGAGGACTCAATTTGTTCTATCAAAGTGGACATCAAGTAACTGTATGGTTTGATTGTCTTTATAATGACTGCCAGGGATCAGCCCCAAACCTGTGGCATTTGGTACAGAAGAACTTTCATCCACATCCTCTTGAGCAAACTGATTGCACCCTCCATGCATATCAGTTGTTGTAAAATCTGGACCAAGTTTCTGTAGTGTAAGCAGTGCTTTCAGATCTATTCCAGATACCTCATGGATGGCACAAGGATTAACAAATGTACAGGAAGTGCTGAAAGCTGGGGAGAGACCTGGTGTGAGACAGGGAGTAAGACACTTTGAGAGAGTGCTGAGAGAGCAGACACTTTGAAAATTCAGTCCATTTTATAAATAATAACCAGTCCAAAACAAGTCTGGAAACTCTGACAGCCAATGTCTGCTGTGCTTTGGCCGAGAACACACTGCACTCTACCAGTACACATCAGCAAATTGTACATTGTATCACAGAGCTGATTTGCTCCACAGCACCTACACCCTGCTGCTGTTCAAGAGCTGTTAACCCTGATGACCACTGCAGCATTTAACCACTTCCCTCCCCAAACTCTTCTGCCATCATATAGGACAATCAATTTGTTCATTTTCTGTCACATTCACAGACAGTACACCATGCCTCCTCTTTAGTAGGTCCATAACTCTTTCTTTCTGCAGTTTAACCATTCATACTGATCATTATTGTGCTGGAGCACTGAGTCAGTGCTGAGTTTTAGGGAGTTTTCTATTGAAAAGAAAAAATAAAATAATGCACTTGCTACTTCTGAAGGAAAAGCCCCAGAAGAAGCTCTGATATTAAAGGGCCAGCGAATGTTCCAGCAACTGAAGCCTGGGTTAGATTTTATATTTGATCTGGTCTCGTTTCCTGTATCAAAATAGGGAGCATTATGCTGCAAAATGTTTTCATTCAGAGGGACCTCTCCTGTTGAGTCATTGAAACATTAAATCCATCTGTTCTAAGCACTGTACAATTGCTGCAAAAAACATCATTCAAAAGAAATCATACAAAGTCAATAATCATCTCAGTGTCAGATGGCTACTTATGCAGAAAATGCAGAAAAGGCAAGACAGAAAACACTTCCTCAGTCTAACAATCCCACCTGCCTGGGATCAGCCGTTCTTTCAATATAAGGTAGGAAAACTTTGAGAAGCAGTGAGTACTACAGCTGGCAGTATTGGCTGTTAATATCAAGCTTTCAGAAGAACTGAGAGGTTGTCTGTTGCAATTACAACACATATGTTAGAAACTATTTTCAAAATAATAGGGTGGACAGTGGATAATCCTGCTGATTTTGTCACTGTAAAAATCAGACCTAACGTTTAAAATGAAAAATCCAAAGACATGGAATTAACTTTCTGGACTAAATCATCACAGAACTGTGAAGGAAGTTCCAGCTGAGTACAGAAACTAAATAAAATTAAGTCCTCTAATACTTGAAAGGTGAGGCATTTTCACACCGTTTTCAGCTGCTCCCACACCTTCATGGGGAGTCTTGCTGGGCACCTTCTGTACTTCATGGCTTGAGGAATCTTTTCACCTCAAGAGTTCATTCTCCCAGGCTACACAAATCCAACATCCATCATTCTATGATTCTATGATTCTATGATCCCAGACTTCAGGAGGCCTGTTCTCCCAAATGCATCCTATTGCTGCATCTCTTACAGTTACTGATAAGCTAGGCAGTGTATTATTAACCCTCCAATATTAATGTTTATGTGCTGTTTTAACCCCATGCCAAGGCCTCTCTTTCTCATACTTCTGCAAGTAATATCTCAAATTATTTTGACTACTTGCTCTGCCCATCTTTTACTCAAAAGGAGAGATAAAAATAAGAAAGCTAGATTTTTGACTTTTAGCTTTCTCATCTTCGTTCTACTGCTTCAGTGTCATTGCTGTAACTGATACCATCAGGAAGAAGTTGGAAATTTAGGTGCCATGCAGCCTTACTCATTTCGGTACCGATCCATGCATCAAGGCCAAAATCACTGTTAGAAGACTGCAGTTGGCATCCACCAAAACTGAATTCAAGCAGTGGCATCACAATCAGTGTGCTAGGGCTATGCTTGCACCTGTTCAAAGGAGATTATGTTCTGCACATGCTATGGCTTTGGTAGCTGTTGCTTTTGTTGTCAGGAGAGCTAATAAAACTGGCTAGAGGGCAGGACACAGCCTCATCGAGCTACTGCCTACTAGAATCTTCTCATCTCGTATTTTTATCTCTTTTTTTGGGCCTGCTTGGACATAGAGGGACAAGAATAGCTGTACCAATAGTGAAAAGGGAAAGGAAAAATCTTCATCTGTATTCCCTCATATTCATCAGAAAATTCACCCATGATTAACATCTCTAGTTTCAATTCTATATGTCTATCTATATGTCGTGATATTCAAAGTGCTGTAAAAGGAGAAGGAAAAAAAACTCCTCTGGTTTTTTTCAGAAAAAAACTGTCTCTTTCTGATTCCTTCTTTGTTTTACTGGGATCCTCATCAGCCCAGGCACCTTTATGTATCTTATCCTTCCAGAAACAAAGGGGAACTTGGTTATGGAAATAACCAAAGAATGTGACACTATATTTTAGGAAGATACTTCATTTCTTTACAGGAAATATTTCTCTTGATGAACATATTACATACACCAGCTTCTAGCTGATCAGCAGGACCATATGTTAAATAAGGTCATAAAGGATCTTGATGCTTGCAGACTTCAAAACAAAGCAAAGGCAAAAAATTTGTATTCTGTTATTGGAAAACATATGAATATTCCTTCATAGACACAAATGGAATCTTCATGAATGAAAGTCACCCTCATTCCACCTTAAAAACCTGCGAGCAGTCAATAATCAAGAAGTCATCATAACACAAACTATGTGCTATGCTAAACTTATAGATTTTACTTAGGATATGTTTTGTGCCTAAACGCCTTCCTTAGTTTAAGCCTTTCTCATTTTGTTATCACAGATTTCATTTTGAGATTTGGATTATAACAAACCCAAAGTCTCAAATCAAACTTAGAACAAAACACTGAGTTTCTCTCAGTGTGAAATGAAACTGTAGGTGGCTCCAGTCACCAGCAATGTGAAACACAGCGCAGATCAGGCTAGCTTAGAACCAAGCTCAGCTTTAACTCTTTTAGACAAATTTATGACAGACCTCATGAAAGTGAGTTTCATGTGTTTGTCACTGCAAAATATTCATAAGGATCTATATAGAACAAATAAAAATATGCCCTTAACTCTGTAATAATTCCTTAAACATGAAGCCATGCACAAATTTCATAGTGTAAGAGTTCCTTCTAGAATGTAGGTGAAATTTTTTAACAGAAAAGGTCAATTTCTTTGGCTTGACAAAAACCAAGAGGTAAACTCCTAGGACAAAATTGTCCTGAAATTGCTGATAAGGTGTGACCATACTATGTTAGACCATACTATGTTATACAGCTATCTGAAGCTCAGCATCACCAGGAATCTCCAAGAATGTAAGAAATTTCACTGTGAGCTGGTGGAATTTGCTGGTCTTTGAGATCTTCAGTAATTAGTTTCAAGGAATGTGGGAATCTTTAGGACATTATCACCCTCCCTACACTTTGATATAATTTGAGAAAAAAAAAAAGGAAAGGAAACATTTGCATTTTGAAACATTATATAACCAATAGCTACACAACTTGCATTTTTGTACAATCAAAATGTGACAGTAGTGGATGTTCAAGAGGAAATACAAAAATGCCACATCATTCTAAATGCTACTGCAAGCCAGAATAAACAGCAATTGCTATGCAGTTATATAGGCAATAGTTGGAATTACACAAGTAACCAAGGTTTTATTATTAACATGTATTTTTTTTCTCATTCCTTTAGACTCACAGTATTTGCAGTAAACTCCTCTGTAAATAATTGCATTTTGTGTTTTATAAGCTGAAAGTACAAGTCCCAAGGGAAAGCTTGGGCATTTACTGAGGACCTCAGTACAACCCCATTGCTCCACCTGCCCCCAACCCAAGCCTTGAGGGTGGTGGAAAGTGCCCTGCCACGAGTATGAGCAAGCAGAAGACTTTGAAAGCAGGGACAGTACAGGGCATCAACCACACACAAAAGCCCCAGGCAAACTTCTTTCTTCCAAGTGTTGTCTGTAGCAGAAGCCACATAGAGCTCCTGTCAAAGCTCACAGGAGAAAAGCCCCTGGTAAATCAAAGGTGACTTTTCAATGGTTACAACACTAATTTTGGAGTTCTTCTGCATCAAAACTGAAACCTGAGGGATTAAGATCCCAGGTGTCCCATCCTTCTCTGATTACTCTCATGAGTGAGTCTTAATTGTTGGCTGTTTCAAGTGGAGCCTTCAGGACCACATGCTCTATTTCAAAAGTCTCTGCCAGGGCACAGTATGTCTTACTGCCTTTTCATCACACCTGGACAGCAAACATCCCCATAAACACCAGATAAGAAATACACTTCCTCAGTATAGTCTAACTGATACATAAAGCTAGGACAGCAGAATTGGGCTTTGAAATCTGCATCTTTTTTATCTAATAAACAATATTTACAAAATCAATGAATGTGAACCAGAACATCACCTACTTAACAGTAAATAACAGCACCTAAGCCTTGTACCAGCTGCTTTTCTGTTTGCGCAGACTATGGCAGATGTACTCATTGGTCTGTATCACAGAATTATTTTACTGTTCCTTAAAAACTGTTCAGTTTTTTTTTGTCTGAACTGTTCTACTTTCCCTTTCCAAAGCCCTCACTAATTCTCAGGTGCAAACTTCCTCTGCTTTGAAACTTTCCCCTGTAGACTGGACCAGATGCAAGTATTTCCTGAAATATTTAATCCAGGAGTGTTAACTTTGGCCAGTTGAAGTAAACATAAGTGAGTGAAGACAAGATAGTAAAAATTTAACTCTGATCGCTGAGGCCAAATGTCCACTGCCATGCCAGCATGAGATACAGAAGTCTGTGATGACGAAGAAAGATCACACGCTGAATAGCGAGCTCCCAGCCAAAGATGACCGGCTTCCTATCAGACCTGGTAAGTACTTGGTGGGATATTTACATCTGTGACATTTTTGGATGATACTTGCATTTCAAAGAAAATAAAATCAGAATCTCAGTAAAAACAACTCTCCTTTTCATGAAAATCATCTCAGAAGTGGTTCTGACCACCATTTTGAGATATTACAGATGTTTGCACTCCATGTGCTCTGAATCTTAGTCATATTTTTATCAATACATTAACACTTCTTAAATGTTTTCAGTTACTGGAAAATATTTACTTACTCTCAAATATAATTTGCTTTGCTTGCCTGCTGAAAACAGAGTTTTGTTAAATATATCACTAACTATTTAGTACAAGAAATGACAGGCAGAGGTTTTGAAAGGCAAGGAAGAGGACTGGATGTTGGTAGCTGTGGCATCTTGACAGAGATGTTTTTGGAAGCCTGCAGCATTTATATCCTGGCTATGGCTTAGTCTTGAACCCTCACAAATCAGTGAGGCACTTCCAATTAGGATAACATCTGTTTGAGAAAGAGTACCCAGCTCCTCTTTTTTTATCCAGGAGAGTGGATAAAGGGTGACAATTTTTCATTCATTCACAGCATATTCACTATGACCTGCTGCAAAGGCTGCTGCATTGTACCCTTCAGTACCATGTTTGTTGTGGATTTTCTGACCTGTAACCAACTGGAAAAAAACCTCTAAAATGGGATGTCTGTTGTGAAAGCTCCCAAGAGATTAAGATGACCATGCTGCTCAAGACAGGCAGGAGGGGCAAGAGTTCCAAACTGATTATGGCAATATGAGCTAGAAAAGACACCTTCATCCTACAACACAGCTTGAACAGAACCACTGCAGAGAGGAAATTCTATCCCAAGAATTTTTCTTGCTGTTCCCTTCTCTCCATCTAGGTAAAACTCCACCGATTTCCAAGGGCTGCCACAGTGACAGAAACCAAAGTAGAAGAAAATGCTACAAGCAACATCAGTCTCTTTTTTATTTTCCTATTTCAAATTTAGGTTTGTGGGATTTTTTAGCTGCTGCAGGGACTTCCAGGAGGCTTTGCAACAAAAGTTGAGTTAAAGGATCACTGCCCACTATTCAAGAGCCTCAAGAGTAGCTAGCACAGGATCTACCCTTCAGATAATATAGAAAAGGTCTGGGTACAGAGGGCCTGGTCACTACAGTGGCAAGCAGCTGAGCTGCAGATAGCCTCATCACTGTCCAGGTAGCAGAGAGGAAATTAAGATTTCCCTCCTCAAAACCACTCTCACATGTGCTAGCCCGGGAGCATGGAATGCCCTTCAGCTTGCTATTTCATTTTCTCATTATCAAGAAGAAGAGGGAAATTTAGAGGTTTCCATAGATAAAGGCTGTGTTTCCTTCATTTGGATGTAGGAAATCACAGGAGAATGCACACTTCACACCAGGGTAAGCAAAAGGAACATGCAAACCTGTATCTCTTTTTTTTTTTTTAAACTCTCTGGAGAATGAAAGACACATTCCAAGAACAACCTGATGTGGCTACAAACTTAAGATTTTGTTGTACTTCTGCAGGCACAGTACCGAGGGCTCTTTCAAATGATCACTGTCCTGGGGATTGGTGGAACATTCCAAATTGGTTTTCAAATTTCTACCATCACCTACATGTCTAAGGTAGGCAAAGACATACATGGCACACTGGTTAATGGTGACCCTGTATCTACATTCCTGCTTGGGGATGCTCTTATCTGGCAACAGCAAGCATTTAATCACAGTATACTCCTCTCATGATTCTTTCCCATTGCTATGCTATCATGTAAAACAGAATATGTCAGTGTTGAAAACAGAAGAAAAGTGAACTGAAAGTTCTTGTCTATAGAACTGTTCCTCAGAAGACATGCATTGACAGAGGTGACATCTGTCTCCCCTATAGACCTACAGCACATGTGCCTACTTCAGTGTCTCATTTGACACTACTCTTCACTACAAATCCATGCCTTAATTCCTCAGACTTCAAGCACAAAAACCCTTTTAACTGGAAAATGAACACACCATACTCTATTACACTATGTCTGTTAGCTAATGCACACTTTTAGAGTCTATATGAAATAGTGACTTTAGCTGAAGCAACAAATTTATGTTCTAAATATAATAAAATACATGCACTGGAGTCACAGTTAATGAAAATCCTTTTTTCTGTCTCAGCATGTTAAGGCTTTCATTAATGAAACTTGGCTGGAGCGATATGGCTACCCCATCCACCAGGATAACCTCTTGTTCCTCTGGTCTATCACTGTGTCCATCTTTGGTATAGGAGGTCTCTTGGGTTCTTCAGGAAGCAGATACCTGACTGTCAAGTATGGCAAGTATGTATGCTTAAAGACAATTTGTCAATTGAATCTTAGCTTAAGGAAACAACATTTGAGGCTTTAAACATGAGACAGACTTCTAGGTTTATTCATGGCTGTAATACAGCCATCTTAGCAGTGGCTACATCATAGAATCCTAGAATCATTTTGGTTGGAAAAAACTTTTAAGATCATCAAGTCCGACCATTACCCTAACACTGCCAAGCCCATCGCTAAACCATATCCCTCTGCACCTCATCCAAATGTACTTTAATTATCTCCAGGGATGGGAGAAACACATCAATGTATTTCATGATGGATTTTCAACTGCACAAAAGCTTTAAGACTTTTCTCTACCACAAAACCCAGAAGTGTTCCCAAACTCCCAGGACTAGACGTGTGCAAGGCACACTGTGAGTCCAGAGTATCCAGTACCAGCAGTGTGAAAGGGCTGATTTTGTCCTGGACCACGATGTATAATTCTACAAAACCTGCAAGACAGTTTCACCCAAGATATCATATGTGTCAGGAGCCTAAGTGCCATTCTGATTTACAAAACTTCTTTCTATTTTCTTGCACTTACAGAAAGAAATGTCTCCTGTGCAACAATGTGCTCATGATAGTGGCAGCATTTCTCATGGGCTGCAGTAAAATAGCCCGGTCCTTTGAGATGATTCTAATTGGACGCTTCATGTGTGGAATAAGTGCAGGTAAAGGTTTTCTCCCAAAGGTCAGCAGACTCTCTCAAAATTTTACATCTATATTCAAAACAAATAATAACCCTGCACTAAGAATATAAAATATTAAAGCCAGTGATCCCTTGTCAGAAGTTCCTCTGTAACACCCAGCAACAAAGAACATAATTACTACTAATTTAACTGATAACAAATGACACCAACTTTCCCAAGTATATAAATATTCATAGCTGTCAATGAATGTTTTGGTATAATATGAAACAAGGGGAGTTTTTCTTATGGAAAAATATGTATGATATACTATAATATTATATGGTATATTAAAATGTTATACTATTATACATTATTGATTTTTTATAACTACTGGAAATCATATGGTATATGGTTTAAAGCCAGTATTCTCATAAGGCTCCAGAGAATCAGGCTGTTCAAGGCCATTTATTTGGCTCTGAACATCTTTCAGGAATCTTATACAAGAATATTCAACCTGCTTCAAAGCATTAAGTCCTTGGAGGTAGTACAAAGAGCTGGGCATAATCAAATAAAATCACAGGTAGTGATTTCACATACAATGAAAATATCCTGTGCTGGTTATCAGTATGCCTTGTGTTTGTATCCTACACAAGAAGTTGCTTTTTCATTCAGTTTTGGTATTCATAGGGATGCTTATTTTAACTTATTTCACTAGCAATTGATGTTAATTTTTCAAATAACTGTATTTTGAACATTGTTTCTCTGACATACAGTAATATTAAAGAACTACAGTGGTATTTTGAGAACTACTCATCCACAGTCTAGAACCTGCACCATGCTTTATGCAAAGATCTAATTTTTGTTAAAGCGATTACATATCTGCATCACTTTGTCATCACGTAAAACCAAAAAAGAACATGTTGTTTTCAAGACAGAGAAACGGGGTTGTGACTACCACATCAGGAAAAAGCTCTTGTTCCCAGACTAATTTTCAGTGTATCTGAATTACTAAGTACTTCACATATAGCTGGAAATATCAACTCTGCCTGAAATAATCAGAATTATTGCTGGACAATGGAAAAGAAAAACTTGTGTCTCCCCTAAAATCATGTATAAATCAACATTGAATATAGCACTGTATGTTTTAATCTGCTTTTAATCTGTATTTTAATACAGAACTTCTACAGCTTTGTGTTAGAAAAGGCTGAGACTATGTGTGGTAACTACTGATGTATTAACTGTTACTACAGGGTGTTCAGTTATTCAGCACTTCCATATTCCATGTCCTTCAAAATATGCTGAGGCTCATAAGAGATGCTATGCTGAGGTTACATCTACACCCCAAGGGGAAAACTGTATATTTCTTAAGATCAGGAAACCATATTGTGCAAAAAAAACAGGAACCAAATGCTTTCACAGAAAGGGTTAGAAACTATAACTAAAAAATTTCATGTGTAGATTAAGGTATGAGAAACAATTTGGTGTATGTGGCAGCTCTATTCTGAAATGCTTAAGTATTTAAAAGCAATTTTATTTCCAATAGTTATGAATATCTCATTTCTTCTCTCCCATAATTCTCTCCTCACTTCAAGGTCTTTGTACTCCTCTACATCATCAATATGTTGGAGAAATTTCCCCTAAGAAGCTACGTGGATTTGCAAACTCTACTTCCTCTTTCTTTTGGACACTGGGAAAAGCTGTAGGACAAATTACAGGACAAAGGTATAATACAATTTATTTCCCACCTAATTAATTTCTGGATCTCCTCTACCTTTTGCTTCTTCTGCTTTTCCATTCATTCCTTTCTCTCCCCCATAATCAATGCAGTGAGCTTTTATTCTACATATATGTTTTATCCCCACCAGGGAGCTGCTGGGCAGCCAGTCCCTGTGGCCCGTGCTGATGGCCTCCTGTGGATTTCCAGCACTGGTCCAGCTGTTGACTCTGCCCTTCTTCCCTGAGTCCCCACCATATCTGTTCATGCATAAAGAAGACCAGGAAGGCTTCAGAAAAGGTAATCAAGAGCTCCAGGTTCCTGTTCCTCACTTGACTTTCAATGGTTTTGTGATATTTTAGGAGTAATGGACATAAGCTGAAACATAAAAAGTTCCACTCGAACACAAGGAAAATCTCCTTTACTGTAAGGATGAGGGAGCCCTGGTGCAGGCTGCCCAGGGAGGGTGTGGAGTCTCTTTCTCAGGAGGTTTTCAAAACCCATCTGGACACATTTCTGTGTGACCTCAGGTGAGCTTGCTTTAGCAGGGAGTTGGGCTGGATAAGCACTGGAGGTCTGTTCCAACCCTTACCATTCTATGATTCTATGATTTTTGTTCTCCCCATGTGGAAGAAAATAAAGAGGACAAAGTTTCTCCCTGTTCATTCCCAAGTTGACTCTGAATACTTAGTAAATCTATTTTTGTTGTAGTTCCTCCACAGAACAGGAAACCATTTCTCTTTATGGTTCTGTATTACAAAACCTTTTGCATTCAGCTGACACTACTTAAGCTATCAGTCTGATGATAAATGATAAATGGCTCTCTGCAGTGCAGGGCTCCACAGGGCACCTCTTAGCTCTAGTTGTTCACTGTGTACCCTGCTCATACCCTGAGAGAAGGAGGAAGAAAAGTGGACCCATAGGCAGTGAGGAAGTCATTGTGCACCCACCAGATCCTTCTGTCACAACAGATTCCTCTGTGCAGGAGAGGACCAAGGCTCCAGAACACCCTAAAGAACATCTCTGCTTCACACCATTGCCATAGCACATTCATGCTGTTCTGCTAGACATGTGCATCACCTACTCAATAAACTCCATAAGCAACAAACAACAGGGAAAATTAACATGGCAGGTCTTGCTCTTCTTCTCCTCCACAGCCATAAAGCAGCTTTGGGGTGAAGGCCATCACCAAGCAGAGGTTGATGACATCATGAAAGAGAAGGCAACAATGAAAAACACCAAGATCTTGAGCGTCCTGGAGCTAATAAAAGAACGAGCTTTCCGTTGGCAGCTGTACATGATAATTACTCTGACTGCCACAATTCAGCTATGTGGCATGAATGCAGTTGAGTATATTTCCCTCTTAAAGTCTCAAAAAACTTACCGACAACCTTAAAGAAGACACCATGGATCCCAGGAGCTCCTTTCACCTTTCTCATGTTTCTCAGGCCACAGCTTGCTGTCTGCTAGGCCTCCTAGAGGGCAGCAGCAGCCTGCAAAACTTGTCCCAGTGGGCTCTTATGTGACCTCCCTCTGCCCAGCTCTTGGTCCTTGCTAGAGTTACCTTCCTCAGTAGTTAGGCTTATTTAACAGCCATTTTTGGAAGCCATTACAAGGCTTCAGAACCTATCCTCACAAATGAGCCCACCCTATAGTGGCAAAATTGGTAGTGTAGTTTTATGTCACTGCACCCTGCAACTGCTGCCATATTTTCCCCCAGCTCTTAGCAACCTAATATGATGGGTGGTAATATGTTCACTCTACATTTAAAGCTTATCAACAAGCATACTCACTATTCTGGTGGCTTCCACAGTTCTGCACATCTTCCTCACAGTGGCACTTTCCTAGGAAAAGCCACAGCTTTGCAGCTGCCTGCATGATTCTTCTACCCCTAACATCACAATGCAGCAACATCTGTAAAGGAAATACAGAGCTGAGTCTAACACAGCTTGAACTGGAATTTTTATCATCTCAGTATATCTATAAACAGTAGCAGAGATACTTGAAAAGATGCTTGGTTTACCCCCTCATGACTCCATAATCCATGCTTTTCTTTCTGGAGAATATCCTACAACGACATTTCTTGATGGGCTCCAGAAGAGACGATATACCTGCCTGTTTCTGAGAGCATCTAAATCAGAAATCTAATTACATTGCAATGGCTGGAGGTCCTTTTATCCCAGTGTTTTATCTTTTATCAAATTAATTCATTACGTTTTGTCATGTTTTTGTAAAGCAAATAAAGAGAGTACTACCAGAAAGACTGCAGAATTCTAGCTCACTCCAAAGCTGAGCTGCATGCTGCTTGGTTAGCAGCTCCTATCCAGGGCAGTGTCACACAGGTATGGGTAAGAAGTCAATTACTTTCTTCTCTTACGGTTTTATGGGGTTTTTTTCCAGATTTATTTTTATACCTTTGAAGTCCTCCAAGCAGCTGGCTTCGATGAAAGGATGATCTCCTACATGACCCTCTCTATTGGGCTCTCTGAACTCGTAGCTGCTGTAGTCTGTGTAAGTCACATTACCACAGGAATGGGTCACAGTTTGTTTTTCTGGCACTGATACCAGTGTGATTTCTGTCCATCAGAGCTCCATCATTGAGCGACTGGGCAGGAAAGTGCTCCTAAGAGGAGGCTATTTGATCATGGGTTCACTGCTAGCTGGTATCACCGTGACTCTCTCCCTACAGGTAAGGAAACTCTTCTCAGGAAAGATTTCTCTACCTATTCTACTTCTAACCTTTGCTCACAGGCAAGACCATGCTACTGAGGAAGGGAAGTGAGGCTTAGAAGTGCCAAAATAACTTCTATGTTAACATCTTATCCTCTGGGAGGGGAATATCCTAAAGATCAAGCTTGTGTATATAGAGTACTAAACCCTCCCTCAGCAAGTATTGCCTTGTACTCCTTATAGTCCTTTTCAACATTATCCCATAAGTGAAGCAAGGAGCACATAAAACACTAGATGACTAGCACTGATTCCTGGTCTCATCAAATTGCAAGAACCAAATACTGTCCAGCAGAGATCGAAAGACAGTTCTAGGAAAACGGCCCTTTCTATTCATGTAGGTTTTAAGGACTGAACAACAAAACCCCAGACTCTGAATCAGCTAATCTGAAATTTATCTTTTCTGCAGAAGACACCAGGAATGCACATATTCGTGCACAGACTTGAGACCAGTTCACCTCTGTGACACTGTGCAATTGCTTGAAGCAAGGTGGCAGCAGACTTCCATTTTTATTTGATTCATGAAGGATCTCAAACACCAGAGAGAAAACTTTTTTCATAAAGCACTGTATTTTGTACCTTCTTGACTAAAATTTAGGAAAGTTCCTTTCGAGTATCAGTTATTGAACCTAACACTTAACAAAAGTGAAGAAAGATGTGATTTGACCCTTCCATATCGCTAAAGGTTGGGAGAAGCACTGGGAGGTCAAGAAGGACAGGAAGGAAAAATACCATTCAGACTTCCATTAATTTAAAGCTTCCAAGCTTGACAGCTGCTCTGCACTAGTAAACCTGCTTCTCTGCTCACCTAACAAAAGCCTCACTGCTCCTTCCAAAGGAAAAAGCACTCACATTTCTCTGCAAGCTCCCCCACACTGTATTTTTTTCCTTGAGATGACAGTATTGTAAAACACACAGCATGTCTCACCTATGGTTATGAACAGATTTTACCCAGTAGTTTGTTATGGTTTTGTTTGTTTGTTTCCCCAGGACTGGTATTTCTGGATGCCATACTGCAGCCTTTGTCTGATTATCTTGTTTGCAGTTGTCTTTGGAGTTGGGCCAGGTGAATACTTCATTCAAAATCAATAAAGGGATCAAGTCACATGAGTTTATTAGTACAGCTAGGGAAAAAATACATAGTACTGCATAACATTTAGCATAAATAAATTAATTTAACTTAAATTTGTAATAATTTAAACGTTATGGGTCCAATCATTGGCCAGAAACTTCAAAGCCGTCAGGTTTGGGTTTTGCTAATGAGAGGAAAGGAGGAAAGCAAAAAGTACTTATATTGTATGGAAACAATATAAAATAGAGTAAAGGCAGATGAGTAAAAGATTTTTAAAAAATATTAAGAAAAAAAAAGAAAGAAAAACAAAAGCCTGAGTTATTTTAAATTCAGTGTTGTATAATGTTATATCTCATCCCACATAGACAGTGGTGCAAACGACCTGCTTTGGAGTAATTATTTTCCTATATGCTACCTGCTCCTTTAAATTTTTTTTAAAGCCTATTCAGTTTAAAAATATTTGCTTCCCATATGGCTGAATTATTTTCCTAGCTCAAATCTATTAAGTCCTGTGACTTCAAAGTGTAACTGAAATGCCAAGAAAGTGAATCCAGAAAGATCACCCATTGGTGATCTAGTAGCATCATGCTGGGCGTTGTTGTTAGTAATAATAGTTGTTATTCCATCCTCACACAGCTCCTTTCATGAGATGCCAAGTGCCAACTACTTAATTCTTGAATCTCCCCAGTAAATATGTTTGAATAATTTACCATTTTAATAAGCTGATGTCTAGCAACTTATAAACTGCCAAAAACATTTTCTTTTCAAAAATCCAGCAACGTGCTCAAGTCTTTTGAATGCCCGTCCATGAGAGTAGCATCTATTTGCTGATTGTGTAATGGTAACATTGCATCCAAATGTTCAAACCAAATACATGAACAGGTGATAATTCTTAACTTCCTTTCAGGTGGTGCCACAGTTTCCAGTAGGGCTGAAATTTTCCAGCTCTCATGCAGGCCACCTGCCTTTGTGATCGGTGCAGTTATCAACTGGCTCGGTGTCTTTGTGGTAGGAACAGCCTTCCCGTTCATTGTGGTGAGTGACTTTCCCTAGGACACTCCCCAGGGGCACTAAGCTCAAGCTGGACACAGTAGCAGGAAGAATAGCAGCAGGAGACGGCAATACCATTTCCATCCAGAGTGGGCTTGTCACCTGCTCTCACCATCTCACTTTTGTAACTGAAGGGCCATGATTTGCCCAAGATATTTATTCAGGCTGAAGTATTTGTCAAAAGTCAAAATGCAGAGAACTCTATCAAATTCAAAGCACTTTGCAACTAAATGCAAAAACTGTGCCAAGAAAGTGACAAAAGAAAAGATATGCTCATCTTGCTCTTTTTCTCACTTTGCTCTTCCCTGCAGGAAAGACTCAAGCACTTCTGCTTCCTCATCTTTATGGGGGTAATTTTCACTTCAGCGATAATTATTCACCTGTTCCTTCCAGAAACAAAAGGGAAATCAATTGTGGAAATCACAGAAGAATTCAACAAGCTAAACTTCAAAAGGAAACATATTCCAGCAACTCCAAATCATGTAACAGATGATTACACATTCTGCACCAGGCTTTGATTGGTCATAAGGTGGACTCAGGCTTTCTTAAAAGCAAGGGAAAAAAGACATTTGTCATTTTGTGACTAGCAAATCGGTCCAAATGGACTGTCAGCTTTCATATCTGTCACTTACAAGGTTCCCATTTTGCCAAACCAGCACCTTTCTCAAGCACTCCACTATGGGCAGCTTAGGAAAGGGATGATAGCTGATATTAACAGGATAGACTCACATGAATCATGAGCATTTTGGCTTAACTTGCTGGTCTACAAATCTCTTCTTGATAGAGCAACTCATACACACTGAAATCACATGTAAAATTTATATTCACTCTGCTGACCGCAGAGAAAGGGAAGACCTGTAATCTCCTCTCTCTCTCTGATTTCTGAGTGTGTTTTTACAACCCTGAAAAGGGAATAGTGAAGTTCTTGGCTTGCTATCTCTGGATAGGATTCAATCCATAACAGATTAAAGAAAAAAATTTAGTGGAATACAAGAGTAATTCCTTGTTTGTCTAGACTCAACTGAATTAATCAAACCTTGCCAGGTTCCCATGCGTAATGACGTATTGTCCTAGTGTTGTATCTAGTTTGACAGACCTCAGCCCTTTCAGATGAAAGCCTTCCATGTCAGCAGCCATCCTTGCTTTGATTTAAATGTAATTTTTTTACTAAACATGTCAGCCATTTGATTCTAAAGTCAAACTTATTCATGAACAAGTATGAGGAGAAGGTTCCTATACAACAACAGGAATACTTCCTTTCAGTGGTCATTCAGATAAAGGACTCGTGAGTGGAACGCAGTCATCTCAAAACACAAGCACCTACAGTCATTTTAGATACTCTGTGCTAACTTGCCCATCACCACCACTACCTGTATCTCTTCTTCCATGATCAGAGTTCCCAGAGATATTTCATAGCCTGTGAATCACATAAGCAATTTAGCTACTACTTTTCCTTTTGGCTACCTGG
This sequence comes from Colius striatus, assembly GCF_028858725.1. Taxonomy (NCBI): domain Eukaryota; kingdom Metazoa; phylum Chordata; class Aves; order Coliiformes; family Coliidae; genus Colius; species Colius striatus. The sequence goes on along the minus strand of NC_084775.1, from coordinate 7,163,142 downwards.
CCCAAATTTACCCCAGAAGAACCACTCAGGCTGGAACTCCGGGCTGTAATAGAATATCTGTTGCTCTACGGTTTGTCTTAAAGATATCTGTACAGTACCTTTCTGTATGTACAGCAGACTTATGCAAAAACTCAGTCATGTCCTCCAGCTCTTGGATACATGCAGGTCTCCTGCCTAAGGTGTATTTCTCTATCATGACTAAGAAGTGATTACACATACTTGTATTTTTGGGATGTTGGAATCAGTACAGACTCTTCACTTATTGTTCACTGCAAGTGTAGATGCTGATGGGCAGCTGTAGAGATGACTGTAAATATTTTATGCCTTGAATATCTTGTCAGACTCACAGAGCTAGATAGGATTTACAGTAAAAGTGGGAAATGTCATTCTAACATAAGGAACTTCTAAGGCATTAATTTAAGGATTTCCAACAACAGTTTATGTTTTAATTAAAAGTCTCATATGAGTTTTGCCAATTGTTACAAGCATGTAGCATGCACAAAGACAAGAAAACAAAGTGTGAGCATAGGTTACAACAGCATATGCAAGATTTCTGACTTCCAGATGCAGTGTGATGTACCATTCAAAATGATCTGTGTTGTAGGAATGGATACATTATAATTTTCTACACTGATCTATAATCCCCATTTGTGCTTGAGTTCACATACTGCAAGCTTTCAAACTGGGAATGAATTTCAAAACTATCTGATAACAAGTTCCTAATTCTTCTTCCTCCTACACTATACAAAGGTAAAAGTTTGTGAGCCTTACAGGATAGCATGATTTTGTACTACAGGAATTTATTTCACTTTTTTTTTTGAAGTACGCAAACTCATGAGACTTTTCTTCAGGAAGTGTCTAATATTCTGCACACTTCTCTCCATTAATGAGGGGCTCACAGTCCTAGGAGCAAAGCAATACTATTGAGAAGAGCATGAACAAAGCTAAGGCTCACAGTGAAGCACATTATGCAAATCAAAACCCGAACTCTAGACTTGCACAGTAAAATAAGTGGTTTTATTGCTGGTATTGCATATTTACTTCAACTGAAATAAGTTTGTTCAAAATATGAATTAAAACATTCATCTTAACTGCTACTTATTTTTAAATAGAAATGTTAAACATAATAAAAAGGACATATTGCCTTGTCAGAAAACTTCAGTATTCAGGGACACTTAAGACTTCTCATTACAAGAAAATCTATGAAAGATTAAGCATCCTTAAAGTCAGAAAAGCTCAATAAATTTATAGTGTTTCATATGCATGTAACTGTTAAAAACTACCAGTCATTTTCAAAGAAATGTAAGGAAAAGCTTCTTCACTGTTCAGGTGAGGGAGCACTGGAACAGGCTGTCCAGGTGGGTTGTGGAGTCTCCTCTGGAGACATTCAAAATCCACCTGGACGAGTTCCTGTGTGACCTACTCTAGGTGTTCCTGCTCTGGCAAGGGGGGTGGACTGGATGATCTTTCAAGGTCCCTTACAGCCCTTAAGATTCTGTGATTCTGTGAAAATCTCAACTTTTTATAAAACACAGTTCTTTTTTCCTAAACAGTCATTCTGAAAACATTCTTCATCTTATTACACCACCACCTGAAGTCTTTGAAAGTATAAGCAGAGTGGCATCATGTAGCATTGCTGGAATGACTCTAGTGAGCCACATCTCTGATCTCAGTTATTCATTAGATGTTATCAGGAAAGCCTTCCCCATAAGATTCCCACCAGGCAGTGAGCGGATGCCCTATGGAACATTAATGTGACAACGAACTGGAACAACTACTTGGAGCACAGGTCAACCTTCGCCTGTGGTCAGTGGAGCATGAGCTGTATTCTGGTAACATTCCGGTCAAGGGATGAAACAGCAAAAAGGTATAGTTCAAATATACATGGCAGGTCACAGAGAGCATAGTCATTCAGAAGTTTCAGGAATGCTACATGTACATTTTCTTCCAGAGACATCGTATAATAACTAAGATATGTCTCCAATATTGACTCTTAGTCAGGTATATAACCACTTAAAAACTGGACCTGATGTTGTGAGATTTACTGTCCTGATCACAACTATGACTAAAAGATATCTGTAAGATATCTGCTAACAACTTGTCAGGACTAATTTTGAAACTGCACATCTAATAAAGGGGGCTTCAGCACAGTGTAAGTAGTAAGGCCACAGAAGCTGTACAGTAAATAATCAACATAAATGCAGAAGATGTTATGCATTAAGGGCATTATGGGAGAAAGACTCTTAACCTACCAAAAGTAAAAGTTTTAAATTAAGTACAAGAACTAATAATAAACGTTACCACAGGTATCAAATGCACTAAGTAGAAGTAGGTGAATTAGAACATAAGAGAATGTGTGCAGCAGACTACATATGAGAAGGAATGTCCCACACTGGTGTCTACATATTATTGCCTACTTGGGTCTTCTCAAGCAAGGCAGATACTAGCAACTAACACAGCATTTCTTTCCTTTATCAGAAGCACATTATGTTGTTTCAATATTGTAGAACTTTATGGAAGATTAAAGAAATTCTTAGCATCAAAGGGACAGTCTCATTTATGCTCTAACAACAGCTTATCTAATGGAGAACCTAATTTGGAAAAAAACTCACATTTCTTTGTGTATTGTGACTCTCAACACACAATCACAACAAAGTCAGCTTCACGATGTGCACCACATAACAACCAAAGAAATGGCTGGGTGGTGCCACATTTCAGGGAGTAGGTAGAGAAACTGTGAATATTCTTCACATGTGATGTATTTTCTAGTAAATATGACTGCTTGCATTCAATAAGCTCTTTATGATTTCTTTATCCTCTTCTTTAACTGAAGTGTAAGGGGCAAATGATAACTAAGCCATTTACCAACTTAAGGGCCATAAACCTCCCTTAATTACAAAATAAAGAAGTTGAAGCCTGTGAATTTTCCTATGGAGGTTACAGGACAGTTTCAAAGCAATCTTTTTTTCATCACAGATACAGAAATAAATATACTAATCTGAAACAAAACTATGCATGACATTGAATCCATTGGATCAGCTACTATTAAATATTTAGCTGGTCAAGCCTGATGTGCCACTGTAGAATCATTAAGTTTACATCCCATTCAAAACGAAGGAGCACTTAAATTCCTTTCAGTAATGATTAAGTTATGACGTGCTCTAGTTGCCCTCACATGAAAAGACAATAACTCTTTCCTATTACATGTCAAAGTCCTGTAATTCACTGTCCAAGCCTTGTCTAAGATTCTCTACAGATAACTTTGTTTTATGTTTCATAGTTTATACTGAAAACTAAGCAAGTTATGATTACTGGAATCTTGTTTAAAGTTGATGTCTTGGTTCCCCAGCACAAGACAGAGTTCATGAAGTGTATGGGTTCCCTACAAGAGTGACCATCTTGTTTACTTGGGCTGGATACAACCACTGGTTGAAATATTTAATCCAACAGTTTTAAACTTTGTACAACAACTGAAATATGAGTAATTAACTCAAAAACCTTTGAAGTAAAATTTAACTTCAATAACGGAACTAGTTTACTGACACTGCTATCGTATAATGCAAGGATTTGGTTCTTTGGGCAGCTACTAGCCAGCAAGCAACAGGAATCAGCTTTTTCAAAGGAGATGGCTACCTTCCTCTCTGACCTGGTAAGTATCTGGTCACTTTTTCTCAGAGCTGTGACTTACAAAGATAATACAATATTAAAGATCCAGATTCCTTAAAGATTGTCAACTCTTTTGGTACAGACATCATCTTTTCTCTTCTGCACTTAAACATAACCAAGAACAATGGAGCTTGGGCCCACAAAAATCATGTTGCATAATATTTTCCATGCAATAAGATAATAAAATAAAATAAAAATCAAATCAAAAGTCCTGGCAGTTCAATTACCAAGAATGCTACATTACTTTTATCTTCTGAAATACCAAAAGCAATACTAATTATTAAGCATTCTGTATATTTCCCAAAGTAATTAATAGATTAACTGTGCTGAAAAAAAGGCTAAGAAATCATGACATAAGCTTTAAGATAAATTGCTTCCCTCATTTCATCCAAAGATAATTAGAATCATCCATCAAGAGTTTCCACAGTCTTAAATGGGAAAGAAATAAGTATTGCTTCATTTCTCAACTGCCAGCACTAAGTTATTTTACTTTCCTTTTTAAGTATTCAAATTGTTCATTTGGACATCTATTGCAAAAAAGAGGAAGAGTGAGAGAGTGAGCTCTTAGTTTATTTGAATGCTTTTGCCAATTAGCAAATCCATTGAATTTGAGACAAGATTTTTAAGGAAATGTAGAGTCTTCTGGTTCACAGCTTCTTGGTTCTTGTTATATGAGAACTTGGCAAAGCTCACTGTGGACTAAGTAACAAGCTCCCAAAAGATGGATCTAAGAACCACTAAACAAGTGTGCAAGTATTTCCCAGTCCAATATTATTCACATTTGCATTACTTTGTTCCTGCCTGGTTGCATTTTCTTCCAGCTTCTCTTCATCCACGCACTGATCTCAAAAACTTCTGAGCTTGTGAAGTTCATATGTGACATCGAAAGAACACAGAGCACAGTGTCCTCTATACACAGATGATGTTAACTGTCCTGGTCCGTGATGTACTACATATAAAAGGGAGAGGCAGTTAAACCCTAAAGGACCCTGCTCCGATCCTCACAGGGCTAAAATCACAACTGTTAAATAAGCAGAAAAAAAAAAGATATTGAGAAAGGAGAAATGAACTCAAAGTCAGGAAGATATCTGAATTCAGTTACAGTGGCTATATCAAATTATTTTTGTCTCTTTTTCGTCTGTGACTTTCTGAAAAAGCTGAAAGTTAAAAGGATATTTTAAAAATTATGTTTAAAGGTACAACACGGTCAGAAATTAATGCAGAGAGTACAATAAAATGTTCATTTTTAATTCTGTACTTTTGTGGCATAACATTACGGTTTGACATGGTTACTGCAGATTGTAGACAAAGAAACTTATTTCCTCTTCCTCTCATCCAGGACTAACACCTTTATCCAGACAAGCTGTCAGCTATTGCAGGCATACATTGGAAACATCTTTTAAAACTCCTTTTCCTTCTTGCAAGATAAGCGGTGGATTATCACTGTTATCTAGCACATAGTCTTGCTATGGAATTGTAGATGATGATTGCACTTTGGAAGTAGGTTAGAGAGGTTTTTGAAAAATGTTTAAATTAGTAAGGATTTGAAGTGGACAAAAGGAAGGACAAGTGTGGCTACAGAGAGTCTGGCCTTGCACAAATCTAGACTAATGAGAAGCTGATGAAGCATTTTATTTTTGCTTTGCAGGTTCAGTTACGAGGACTATTTCAAATGATCTTAGTTCTGGGAATTGGTGGAAGTTTCCCCTATGGATTCCACATTTCTGTCATTAATTATCCTTCTGTGGTAAGTATCTCCCTGAGGTCAAAAACACAAAATTGAGAGCCTGAGCTCTCCATTCTCCCACCAATCTCAAATTTCCTGAGCATTCAGATACACCTATGTTTTTTGTTTGGCTAACTGTAATATCAAATGTGTAGAGAACTTTCTATTCTTTAAAGAGCAGGATGGTATTTTGTGTTTTAAATAAGTTCTTGCCATATAGTAGACAAGCCTTCAAAGGGAGGCAGAAAATGTGCTTTTAGCATGCTCTCTGGGAAGCTTACTGACTGGTACAAACTTGAAGATTTCTCAATGTGATCTCAGCTAACTTGTTTTACTACAAAAGTTAGTCTCAGAAGTTGTCAAGCATTACAACCACAGGCTAGATCTGAAGTACAGCAGCCAAATCATATGAATGGATCTTATACTCGTTATATAGTCAAATTTTGGTTTATTTTTCAGCACATCAGGAAGTTTATTAACGAAACCTGGATGGAGAGACATGAGTCTCCCCTCCATCCTGACACAATCATGCTGTTGTGGTCCTTCATTGTGTCTGTTTATGGGATAGGAGGATTCCTGGGCAGTCTTTGCTGTGGCTACCTGACTACAAAATACAGGAAGTAAGTACTTCTCCTAACAGCTCAATAGCCAGGAAGTACAAAGAAATATAAAGGTGAACAAACAAACCTCTACTTTATGGTTTAAGCAGTCTGAGTGAAGACTAAACTGTTTTGATGTGCTAACACATCCAGCTCTTCAATTAGAAAGGAGCCTTCTATCTACCCTCTTCAACAAACTGTAAAGGATGCTTTCATCATCACATCACCAGATCAGTGCCTCTGGGAGTAGCAGGATAGTGTAACTGCCTCTTCAGGAGACTCTCAGAAAGATGTCTCAGAAGGAGTTGCATGTCCTGTGTTGTAGCACTTACTATTCAGTTACACTAACCACCTGGAAACCACTGTGTGGAATACCCTGAGATGTCAAGGAAGATAAAAATTTCCACTTAAATGTCTCATTTCAGGGTGATGACACTATATTAAATATTCCTATTTGATCTAATGAAAAATTGAAGAGAACAGAAAAAAAGAAATTGCTTGTAACTAAACTGTAAAGATACAGTCATCACCAAAACAAATTCTCAAAGAGATATCTTTGTTCTTGACAATCCATTTTAGCAAAAGTCAGTTCCAAACTATCTTTCCCAGCAGATGGAGAAAGGATTCCTCACCAGTCTGGTCTGTTCTCAGTGCCTTGTGTGTAACACCACTAATTTCATTTGCAGAGAAATTGGCAAAAATATCTACTTGGTGTGACCCACTTAAAGATCTGCTCCACAATCCACTGATCCAGAGGCCCCTCATATGGGTCTCAACAAACCATCTTAGCCTGCCTGCAATTGTGTTCTTTCTTATCAGGTAAGTGCCCCCAAGAAATTTCTTGTGGGACACTGCCTTATCCCACACTCAGAGGGTGTCCCAAGTCTGGGAACAAGATCATACACTTAAATAACCCATGGGTTATTTAACACATGATAACCCAACTGCTGAATCATAGTATTCTAGACATGAGCTCTCTGTGAATCCTTAACATGTATAAGAGAACTCCTGTCTATCAAGTATCACAACTGAGTGCAAAACACTTTGATTTGAGCCTGAGACACCAAGATTGTGAACTTTGCAGCCCACACTTCACAGAGTGTCTTTTGAAATATGCCTCTAAAAAATGTCTCTGACATCTCAAATCACATCCATTTAGCCAAGAATGTCTTTAATATGAGTGATTCTAGAAGGTGAGCCATGGACTCATATTAATTCTGGGAAACAACCTGACATTTTGTAGGAGTTCTAGCCATTTAAAAATCTGTTGACAAGCTGTGCCAATTCATTGATCTCTTTACTCACTTGTACTATGAGAATGCTAATAAAGTGTTCCAACTGTTTAAATTATAAGCCAAAAAACATTAATGAAATCAAATCTAAAGGATCCTGAAATTTTAAAGACTCATCTTGGCTATCCAAGTCAAAATTATTTCAGCCATTCCTCAAAACAGCAGGAACAGTTGTACCACACTTGATGTCACAGAAAGATTAATCAAAAGACTACAAATGGTTCTCATTTCACACTAAATTCTCATTGTCTTTTTTCTTTGTTTTTTCTCAGAAAAAAGTGCCAAATATGCACCAACTTGATCATGCTGGTAGCTGCACTGTTAATGGCCTTCAGTAAAACAGCCAAATCTTTTGAGATGATTCTGGTTGGACGCTTTCTCTATGGCATTGGAACAGGTATGTGTTCATGCCACTGTGCAATGCAAGCATCCTTGCTATCCCAGGATTGTCTCTACAGGTATCACCATTCTTGGAGAATGATTTTCCAAGTAAATGTACTAGGCACTTAATGAAAGTGAAAGACATCACACCATTTGCAAGAAATCATAATCCAAATGCCAGAGTGAATGGAAACTATATATGAGAAGATGAAGTCAGAAAGTTAAGCTTATCTAAATATTTTAATGGTCATTTATCCTCTTCTGTGTTAAAGGTTTTTCTCTCAATATACATCCTCAGTATGTAGGAGAGATTTCACCCAAGAAGCTGCGGGGATTTGCCAACTCCACAGTTTCTATTTTTCTGACACTGGGAAAACTCACAGGACAGATTATTGGACTACGGTAAATACTCCAATCTTTCTACCAGGTTACACTAAAAGTAGCAGGAATCTTTCTATAACCTTACCTTCTCACCTAGTCAGTGACTGAGAAACTTTCTCATCTCTGAAACAGGCCTTATCTTAAGCCAGAAGAAAAGTTTTGGTCATATTTGAGGCAAACATATAGTTTTAAATGTTACTTATAATCTCAGTTCTCCTTATTCCCACACCCTTTCTACTAAGGGAGTTCCCCCTAAAAATTTACTATACTTATCTGAAAAGTCTCAGCAAGATGTTTTGATCTGGTGGTCAAACAGTGGTCAAATGAGTCTCATCAGCTCTCTATACAGCATATTGGATGCTAATTATATTATATATAAAGCTTTCTCTCTCTTTATATATATATATAAAGTTTTCAAAATGACAAATAGTTCCTTTAAGATTGTCAGAAATAAAGATAGCCAAATTTGTGAAAATTGCCAAATTATCAATTCAGGTTTTCGCTCCACTGGACCTTTGAATTTGAGCGATCTTCATCACTCAGAAAATCTTCCTACACTTCCATTATTGCAGAGTAATTTTGTTTCATGTATACTTTCCAGGGAGATTCTAGGAAGTGAAGCTTTATGGCCATGGTTGTTAGCATCTAGTGGACTTTCAGCATTGATTCAACTGGTTACCCTCCCTTTTTTCCCTGATTCACCATCCTACCTTCTGATACAAAAGGGTAATGAGGAAGCCTGCAGAAAAGGTACAGTGTCTACCTTCCTCACTTACTTAACTTCATTTGATACCTTAGAGTGACAGCCTCTACCATGAGTAACAGCAGAGCTAGTTCTCAATAAAACAGCTGAGATACCTATGGCAATACATCTGTATTAACAGAAGGCCTCACTCAGTTGAATTTGATCAGTTAAGATAGATATATATAAGCATTTCTCACATTTCCCACTTTGGTGGGTGCTGCTGTATTTCTTTAAAGTAAATGCCTTAGGTAGTGCATTTTTTACTAAATAAAATGTACTTAAATATTTATTTTGTTTACAAGTAATTCAACTCAATATTAGAAAGTTATGCTTTAGTGATGGCTACTGAGAAGAAATTCTTCCATTTGCCTACTGCTCCATATCCAACCAAATGACAGAAGCAGACAGCACCAACCTCACCACCTACAGTAGCAGACAGGCAGACTACATGGTTTAATGTAACCTCTCATAATGGATCTATACTGGTAGAATAATCCACTCCCCCTTTTTTCCTCAACAGCCATCAGGAAGCTCTGGGGAGAAGGAGACCATCAAGAAGAAATTGATGACATTATAAAAGAGAAGGTTGCAATGACAAGCACAAAAACCTTGCGTGTCCTTGAATTAGTAAAAGAGCGATCTTTACGCTGGCAGCTTTACATTTTGATGACTGTCATGACCACCTTGCAGCTCTGTGGAATCAATGCAGTTGAGTGCTATCTTTATCCCTGAAACAAGACATAACTCCAGGCAGCATTACAAACCCCTATAAGTAAATGCTATTACACAGCTTAGAATTGCATCACAATTGCAACACTTTTTTCACAAATGCATTTCCTCTCTGCATTTTTCAGATATACTTCTATTCTTTTGAAGTATTCCACACAGCCAAGTTTGAAGAATATCTTATCCCATATGTGTCCTTGGGAGTTGGGTTGTGTGAATGCCTATCTTCTATACTGTGTGTAAGTCTTTCCAGACTTGGGTTTGAAGGAAAAATTTCATGTGGTCAACAATTGTACTTTTCCTTACTTATAACTGGGCTCCAGGGAAGATTTGCATAGCCTGAGACACAGCTTCCTGCCTCAGCAAAACCACATGCAGGATAAAAAGCAGCTCTTTTCCCAAATTATTTTCATGACTGTAAGTCTTTAGAGTTGTGTTTATTCTGTTAAATAATTTTCTGATGTTCTGGATGAGATGTGTGTATATATGTGTGCACAATTTGATACATGCCAGAATGCAAGAAAATGAACTGTGTAACAATAGCCTAGACTAATAAACAGAGCTTAATTAATAATGAATTAGCTTTGAAGAAGTTAATTAAATTAATTAGGAATTAAGAGATTCTCAAGTTATATTGATTTCTGGCTATTATTCAGAGAAGTCCTCTGTGAAGCATACACAAAGAAGGGAGGAATTATTTCATTTGAGAACTGGGATTTACAACTCTCATTTTCTGCTTTTCAGAGCACCCTTATAGACCGGTTTGGGAGAAAGGTGCTGCTGTGGGGAGGATACACACTGATGTGCTCTGTGCTAGCACTCCTTACCATGACCCTGTCACTGCAGGTAAAGAGACAGCAGCTTTCTGGCTGCTTACCCAGCATCAGCCCACCTTTTCAGTCTTGCCTCATGGGATATCTACAAAAATTTGAGACTTTAGCAGAAAAGAACAGAGCTCTGCTATTCTGTCATGTATCTAACGGTTTGCTGTCACTGGTTTCTCACTTTCAGCACCAGTTTTTCTGGATGCATTACTTCAGTGTTATCTTGATCTTCCTATTTGTTATCTTCTATGGAATTGGACCATGTGAGTACATCAATGGCAACACTGGGAGGAAATTTTGTATCATATTGCTCGATGACACAACTGGCAGAAAAAGAATGGACTAGTCACATGGTTAAAAGTTCAGGAAATTAAGGAGAGAAGGACAGATATGTACAAGTGCTAATCACAAGATTTAAATAATTTCAGACACAATACAATCTTCTCAGAGGATATGAGACAGAAATTGCAGAACACAGCTAAAAACAGGACTCTAGGCATTGCCAGGTATATTACAGTAGCCATCTTCATTACCTTAGCAAGTTAAGCTTTATGCCTAACAACATGCTTCAGGTGGAACTGACAACAAGAGCCAAAATGTGGACTGGTTTTATAAATGGCTGTGCTAATAATAACTCCCAGTGCAATTCGCAACTGCACACATCCACTGGTACTTGAAAAAGGATTCCAGTATGTATGAGAGAAATCTAAATTAACAACTGTAGTCCTAAATCAACAGCTATAGCCCCTTTCTGGAATCAAGGTCATTCAACCTCATAGCAGAGGCCACCTGCCAGCAGGACATCTATTCTGCCTTTATTGACATTTCCTACCACTGCCATTGTCAGGATCTTTGGCAGGAGCAAGGAATCATGTATACCAAGTTTCTGTTTTGCTATTGTTTTTCAGCTGGAGCCACAGTATCTATCATGGTTGAAATCTTCAGCCAGTCATTCAGACCATCAGCCTTCCTGATTGTTGGCTGCATCAATTGGATGGGACTGTTTGTACTTGGGATGATTTTTCCGCTGATTGTTGTAAGTGACTAACTGGATCCCTCTCTGCAGACTAATCCACTTCTGAATGCTGACAGGGAGCAAAATAACAGCAATAAATTACAATGATATACAAAGCTTAGAGCTCTGTCCAAAAACCAAACCTGCTCAGGAATCTCCTAGGACTGTCGGGGGAGCGGCAATTAGACTCAGGTCAAACATGGCCAGTGGAAATCCCTGGTTTGACACTTGTCCTGGTTTGTGTATTGAGCACACCTTTGAATTTTAGTTACTAAAATACAGACTTGCACCCAAGGACAGGGAAAGAGAAATGAGATCATATTTTCATTACAGTGTCACCCGTTTCTTCTTGCAGGATAACCTTGGTCCCTTCTGCTTCCTTATCTTTTTGGGAATCCTTGCCTTATCAGCAATTTTCATCTACCTGTATCTCCCCGAGACCAAAGGAAAGTCAATCATGGAAATAAAAGCAGAGTTCAACAAGCTGAACTCTGCGAAAAAAGATACCTCAGTCACGGAAAATAACTTTCCTAAGGAACAGTTGTTCTGCACCAAACTCTGAAAGGTTAGAGGGGAAATTTGCATGTCTTAGAAAAGACGGGAAACAATCTTGCAATTGAACTAAAAAGGAAACATTAAAAACACTGCAAGAGCTTATGTGTCTTTTTTTTAAATGTAGATATGAAATACATGATGCTACTGTCTTATTTCTTTATGATATATTATCATTTTCACAGGAAATTTCACCACTCGGTTTTAAGTGATACTACTGGTCATGAAAAGATTTTTATCCTATTAAAAAAACGCTTTTACGATAGTCTACCTTACAAAGTTTTCAAACATTTTGTTAACAGTCCATACAGTCAAATCCTGCTAGAGGAACATATACAGCCACAGCCTTGGACTCACAGACGTGGGCCTTAGTCTCCCTTCTTCCCAGGGGTCTTGCCCAACACCACAGGTACCTGAACAGTTTGTGACTGAGCTTTCCCAAACAAGATCTCACTAGCTCTAAGCACCTCATAATGAGGACACTGCTGACAAATAGCTCAGAGAAAGGTATCAGAAATATGACGGATCAAGTTAAATAATTTATGATGACAAATCAAGGGAAGGAAGGATTAAGAAGGCTAAATGATCATCAGTCATCAGGTTAGGGAAACACAGAAGACTAAAACTTCTGTGTGGCAGGCTGACAGAGGAAGACCTAGGTGCATGGTTTAGGGTGAACTGAGCAGATACGGATTCAAAACTTAGCAAAGTAAACTAGTAAAAATGTTCCAGCCATGGTAGCAGGAAAAAAAGTATATTGAAATTGAAACTGTATTGTGCAGCTATCCTTTTGGAGATGTGATGGAAATGTCACTGGAGAACATCCTGGTAACCCTGGGCAGAGAGAAGTTGCCAAACAGAGTTACTGTTGCATGCACAAGAAGTGGCTCCTATTAAATAAAACACACTCCCAAGAGATCTTTGGTGTCTAAGGATCTGATTTCCAACCTGGTACATCAGCTTCTGGGGATTACATCAGATGTTTTCAAAGAAGAAAGAAATTGTTTTGGAAGTGTTTTTTTGTTATGTAAGTAAGCTGCAAATAACAGTGATTATTGTATCCAGCAGAAAAAAATACATTGTGAAGTTCATTGAAAATACAGTCTAAGTTTTTCCAAGTGACCACTAACAAGCTTAGTATGATTTGCAACTAAATGCTTTGGATCATGCCACCTGCTTTCAACTAATCACCAAAAAAAAGACTCATCAACATTACAAACAGCATTATCTGTCCTTACAGATGGAGCTGGCATGTGAGTTTGGTTTTAAAGCTTTGACTTAGGAAATGTGCCCTGAAAATTCTGCTTGTACAAACAGAATTTCTTTCTGGATTTTTTTCAGGATTTTCATTATTTTCAGAATGAAGACACAACCCACCAACACGGGCTGTAGATGAACAAGGGGCACATAGTAATTAATCTCCTGACTTTTTTATTTGTTGGCTTTTTGCAGCAAGGGTGCTACAGGGAAGGACCTGATTAAACCAACATACATCACACAATCAACTTAAGCATGTTCATACATAAGCTAGTTTGTGGAGGAAAATTTTAAAAGTGTCAGTCACTTCCAAAGCCTGTGCCATGGACCCCACCAGTGGTGAGAAGTTCATAGTACTGGCATTTCTTTGACCAGTTTAGAATATTTCTAAACAATTAAAATATTTCTATTGTTGTATGGCTGTAAACTTTAAAAAACAATTAGAAGTGATGGGATGTTCTCATCAAATTGATCTGACGTTAAGTTAAAAAGCCAATCCACCTGGTGAAGCCTGGTTCTACCATGTCTCTTCCAGGTCAATTGTTTGATAAAGGAGCCCTTCTTTCTCTAGGGACAGTAAGGAAGCTCTATGCCATCAACCAGTCTAATTAAACACTAATTAATCATCATCTGCCAAATTTGACTGAAGTTAGTTATCTTGGAATAGTTAGAACTACATTTAGGCTTGTATAACCCTTGTCTACACAGAAAACAGGCTTAACTGTAAATGGGAGTAGGATTTTTTTCCCAACACACAGGGTAATATAATGAAATCCCTATGTAAAACTGGTCCTCTTCAAAAAACAAAACAAAACATTTTTATCAACCTAGCAAACAAGTACCTTCTGTTGAGGGGGAGTGTGTATGTGTGTGTCAGCTGGTGGTTCTTGCATAACAGCTCCTGAATATAAAGCTAGAGGCCAGGGCCGGGATGCAGCTGGAAAAAGTTTGTTCAGCCGTGTGGAAGAGATATGTAACAGGACTCAGAAATATACAGGGAACAACAAAGAGACTTTTTGAAGAGGGCATGCAAGCTCTTCGTGACAAAGGAGGCAATAGGAAAGGGAGACTGCCTTAGTTACAACACAGAAAGAAGGAAAGAATTAGGGTAGGCAGGAATGCAGAGCTTTCCTGTTGCAGGAAATGGTACTATTTGAAAAAATAATACTGATTTTTATTTTTAATCAAATAGGTGGGGTTTTTCTACTGAAAAAACTGTTTCAAACTGTTTTTAACTGCTCTAAGGGAAAAAAAAATAATGTTGATTAATACTTCAACTTTATTTTTTAAGTAATCATCTGCTTTCTATGGTAGATGTTAAAGGCACTTATGGACCTCTATTTTACAAAGTTGAGAGCATACGGTGTCCAGCCAGGGAAGAACAGAGCCAAGCAAGTGGAACCTCAGAAGGATTTCCTTGGCTTATCCTCTACTGCTGTGGTCTGATGCACCTTGCATCCAAACCAGCTATACATAATGGCCAAGGCTAATTACCCAGACAACTCCTGGTACTCAGGCTCGCTTGTTTTACCAAGAGAGTTAATTGCTGCATAGTGTCAATGAAGCGCTGCTAATAAACGTGGGTAAGAACAGAACAGAAGCCAGACGGATGCCAGTGGAACTGATCCCTGGATTCCCCCATGTGTGGAACTGACACTGTGTATTAGCAGCAGGGAAAATCGCAGGCTGGTCATTAATATTAACATAGATACTTTCTCCTATTTTTGCCTGCTATCAAGCACAAAAGTAGGATTAGGTTCTATTTTGTTTAATGAGAGCAATGTTGATTTAGACCTCCAGTGTGTCAGTTCACATTTACCTCAGCAGTGAAGACTGCATCAGGAGCCGGCGAGGTGTGAAATCTCTATGGAACTTAGAGCAGCAGCAATGCAACTGCACATCCATCACTCACACCCAGCCTTCCCACACAGGGATTGCCCAGTGACTCCAAGGGGTTTCTAGAGGTATTGCAGGTCACTGAGCACCTGAACTTTCTACCCAAAATCCAAAGTCAGTAAAGATGTTCCTGCAAGGTCCTCCCCTTTCCACAGTGTGCCTGGGATGAGCATTCAATACTCATCTTTCAGTAGGTAACTGGGCATACTGGAGTTGAAGTTTGCAATTACATGATGCTCACTGCAAGACCAGTGGCATTTTTCAGACACTGAGCGTTTCTATGATTCCCTCCTCTAAAGCAATACCCAGGCATGCCTCTTGCCTTATTTTGAGTGTTTCAGAGTGGAGTCTCTTTACATGGTGGACTCCAGACAACCCACCTATTTTTTGTCCTAGGCTTCATGCATGTCTGGGTTGAAAAGGCAAGTATCTGCTGCTGGCTAGCCAGAGGCAATTCCTCATGCCTGGAGGTGGACAGCCCAGCACACAAGGTGCAGTTGTTTCCCCTGCAACTGTCCTTACCTGGACAGAGTGATTATGGGGGATCAAGACTTCCATGCTGAAATAGTATGATGTATTTGTACTGGTCCTTGACACAGCAGTGAATGTCTTAAGAGTAAAACACTAATCTATACAGTAAATATCAACACATGAAAGACTCACACATGGTAAGCAAAGTATAGAAGAAAGTCTTCAAGCAGAAGGTAGCGGGTAGGGAAGGATCTGTGCTGCAGGATAAGTTCATAAGAAAGAAACTATTTTACATTTTAGTGAAACATACACACAGCTTTTTTAAACAACTGTGTGCTACTAGTGCTGCTAGTTAAGTGCATGACCATTCTAGAAAGGGTTGTGATGGCAATGTCTGTTCCCAAATGGTATGTCATGGGAATTAGGTTGCATTTCATACCTTAGCAAGTCTGAAAGCACATGCAGGAGAATTTAAAAAGTGTATCTGATAGGCATGCACTTTTTTCACAGAAGTTGAGGTACACAAATACTTTCCTGCATTCTGAAAACTTTTCTTAATATGGCAAAGGAAAATAATATTAATTTTCTTCTTCCAACAGTATCTACCAATACAGATATCTCCTGATCAGGTGGTGTCCTTCGGTGGCTCCACAGAACCCTGCTCCATGTCCTTTCCCTGCAGCATTAGAAAGACAGGGGAGCAGGAGTACAAGGTCTATTCCAAATTGCTTTGTGACCCTCTGAACAAACAGCTAAAAATACCATCCAACAGGTGAGGTCATATAGAAACTTGCTTGATGTGATTTTTCACATTTTGCTAAAACTACTAACACTTCTCCTTTGGTGTTCTTATATTAACATGCTGCTTGAAGAGGCTAACTGACATGTCAATTAGAAGAGGAAAGAAGCAACTGAATGAACTACAATGCCAGTGCCCAGAAGCCATAAAATCTATTAAAATGATGGAGGCACAGGCACTACATGTAGCTAGAGATCTCATATGTACAAAAGCCCAGGTACCGACACAATAACTTGATGTTATTGAATTGGGGACTCAAGTCACATGTGCCAACACTTCCCTACTGCCTATGGGGTCCAAGTGCAGGTTTCTTGCAAAAGCTTCCAGTTCCATAGAAGCTCTTCTAGTCCTTCTCCTTAAGGTATGCCAAACTGATCCAGAAATTACTGTAAATAAAATACATCATCCTAACATATCCATAAAACAAGAAGCATGAAACCACAAGGAACTCCAGAATACAAGTAGGCAAGGCATTAAGGGGGAAAGGAAGAGGGGGAAAAGTCAGGGTGGAAGGGAATGCAAGGCCAGACAAGTGTAAACGGGCTGCAGCGTGACTGTGTCCTGCTGCAGGAACACAGATTGTAGTCCAGATCCTCCTTAGA
Organism: Colius striatus; assembly: GCF_028858725.1. NCBI lineage: Eukaryota > Metazoa > Chordata > Aves > Coliiformes > Coliidae > Colius > Colius striatus. The sequence continues at coordinate 7,146,210 of NC_084775.1, read as the reverse complement.
TACAACACTACATGGACCTCTAGCTGCTTTGCAGAAAGATTTGTGCTAGGAGCCTTCAGGGCTCAGGACAGGTAGAGGCACTAAGTGGAAAAACCCACTGTTTCACCCTCCTCTTTCCATCCATTGAACAATTGCAGTGATGGTGAAGATTAGAGTACAGCTCGAAAGGAGGCAGAGGCACAGTGAGCCATTCCCAGGGGCCAAAGTAATAAATTAAATGCAAAATTAAGATTTCCATAGAAATATTTATTATATAAGCCCTGTTTTTATATCTGAATGCACTTAACTCCAGCCACATGTGTTCACACAGGTAACATGTATGTACATGTATGTTCTAGCAGTAGCACCAGTATTTTTCTTTAAAGTGAACACATGCTTTATTCCTCTTTAGCCTTCCCATGAGTCACCTCCAGCAGTGCAGCAGAGAGCTGTGGTGCAGTCCTAGCAGTGTAAGAGGCAGGGCGGAGAATCCTCCTCTGCAGCCTACGTGCATCACATCACACAGCCCTGCCTGCACATGACTCATCTCACAGGCTCCCTCTCACCTCTGAACAGACACATACTATTTTATTTCTAAGCAACAACAGCAAAAATAACCCAAAAACCACTTCTGCCTTTTCCAGTAGAAAAAAGTAGGTGGAAAAAAACAACCAACCATGCAGAGGAGTAATAAGTGACTTTCAATTTGACTAAAAAAGTTAGAGAATAATTAACATGCCAGCAACTCAGATGTTTCTGCTTACATAGTGTTAAAGCTACACACACAGTTAAAATTTAAAAAACGTACAAATATGCTTTTATTTTACCAGAGAGTTTTTATTTTACCCTTCGGAGCTAGGGCAAGTATCCGTTCTCCAGCTCCCAAGCTAGGATCTCTAGCCCTTTTTTGTCCTGATCCTGAAAATGCCGATGGAAATGCTACAGCTTTTTACCACATGCCTTGATACCAGGTTATGTGTGAACTGCCTAACACGGTAGAGTCCAGGAAGGAGCCTACAATATACTTTCAAAAAATGCTCAGTGGTAATAACAAAGCAAATGAATAACGGCGGATAGGGCGGAGAATTCTGGCCGAGACGCCGCCGCGTTAAGGAAAGCCGAAAGCCGCAGCAAGAGCAGCATCCCGTGCAAAGAATCTCCCCACACCCCGCTCCCTCCCCACCGGGCCCGGCCCCTTTAAGACCGACGCGGCCGCGCACACACTAAAAGCGCAGCCGCCGCCTCCTCGTTCCACTCCGTTGCTGCTGCTCCTCTTGTCGTCCTCGCCACCACCACCGCCGCCACCATGCCCATGTTCACCATCCAGACCAACGTCTGCAAGGATGCCGTGCCCGAGAGCCTGCTGGGCGACCTCACCCAGCAGCTGGCTAAGGCCACCGGCAAGCCCGCGCAGGTGAGGGCGGCGGCGAGGCCGCAGGCGACGGGCCCTGGGATGGGGCTGCGCGGGGAGAGGGACGAGCATGCGGCGCGCAGCGGCGGGTCGGCGGGCCCGGCGCCCAGGGGACACCCCGGCGGGCCCGCTTAGGGGAAAGGGCTGGTGCCTGTGCCGCTTCCCCATCCAGCAGCTCTCCCGCCGGGCAGAGGCAGCCGTGGCACGGCAGAAGCTCCCGCTGCCTCCCCCTGCGCTGCAGCGCGTCCCTAGGCCGCGCGGCTCCCGGAGGCCATCGGCCCGGCCGCCCGGAGCAGCACCCCGAGTGAGCTACAGGGAACTCCGTGCTCCAGCGGACAACGGCTGAGATTGCTCTGTGCATGTGCGCAGAAATCCCGCATCCAGCCAGGGAGCTGTGTCGGCGGCACGCTTAGGAAAGGGGCTCTTATCTGTTAGGCCAGGGAGTCTCTGGCACATCTTAAGTACCAGCGGGGTCTCCTGCGGGCTGCCAGGCTGAGGGGAACCCGCAGCATGTGCTGTTGTGCCACCCCTGTGGCCTGCAGTGCCTGAGGCTGGGAAGCGTGTGGAGGGCAGCTCTTGGAGCTGTCTGGGCCACAATACAGCACGCAACTGCCCTGTTTAAAGTCGGTATCTAAAGCAAGTTTGCACTGGGAGAGGGAAGGTGAGACATGCTGTAACTGTTCTCTTCCCACAGTACATTGCTGTGCACATCATACCTGATCAGATGATGTCTTTCGGGGGCTCCACAGATCCCTGTGCGCTCTGCAGCCTCTACAGCATTGGCAAAATAGGAGGGCAGCAGAACAAGACGTACACTAAGCTCCTGTGTGATCTGATCTCTAAGCACTTGCATGTTTCTGCAGACAGGTAAGGCTGGGATATGATTTTAAGCTTATTTATCTGGCTTTCTGAAACTGCTTTGAGAAGTTTGTTTTAAGTACAAAAAGCCAGGAGTAAGTCCATGTGTTTAAGAAAATACCAAGTGGTCATTTGAAGTGTTCTTATGACCAGTTCAGAGTTTGATGCCTACATCTTTCCCTTTGAGTCCTCTGTTAAGTGGTTTTCTGCTCTCAGAGTAGGGGAAAAATAGCAGAGGGCTCACAAGTTGTATGGCATGTTGCCTCCCTCCGAGATACAATGTCTTATCCTCTGGTGATGGGAGGCTGAAAACACAATGGAGTTGCAGTGACAGTCTGGAGCTGAAAGACAAAGTAGAAACCATCAGGCTGTGAACAGCTCCCTGGGAAGGCTGCAGATCTTGGTAAAGTGTCCGCTTACAGCAGTGATGGGCAGGATGAACCACTGACCGTGCCAGGGTTGGAAAGAATTGCAGAGCCAGCCCTGAGGGCCTGCTTGGCTTTCATAAGGCTGCCTGTCTGCCTGACACATGTGAAGGATTGCAGTACTTGGGAACAAAAAGTTTTGATTGCCGGAAATTCTTGCCAGGCTGATAACCAAAAGCTGCCTGGTGTCAGGACACCTGTCTGGACTGAAGAAGACTTTGTGTTTTTAAAAACAAAAGTATGGTCCCAGGGATTGTGAGGAATCTTGACTGTTTAGAAGCTCTACCAGAGAAGTTAGCTAGCTTTCACTAAAACTGAAGCTTGAAATTGCTTCTCAGGAATGGAAAGCACTCTTATCCCGTCTTACAACTTACAGATGAGTTAATATGGTCATTTGTTTCTTAATGTGCCTCTTCTGCAGGGTGTACATCAACTATTTTGACATGAATGCTGCCAATGTGGGCTGGAATGGCTCCACCTTTGCATAGAGCTCTCCCATCTGTCTGAAGAAGCTGCTCCTGGACCAACCCTCATCCTGTCCTTTAGCAGAGACCACCACACAAACGGCCCGGTGTTGCATTTTGTGCCCTCTCACAGATTGATGGCTCCTTGGTAGTGTGCTTTGAATATTGCTGCTTCAATGGTCCTCTGTCTTTTCTGTGTAGAAAACAAATAAAGATTTAGAAGTAACCTGTCTGGTGTAAGCTTTGGCAGGTTGGGGATGGAGTTGGGCAACCAGGAAATAGATGTTTAACTTTGATAGTTCAAGCAAACAAAAGGAATGCTTTGCATTTGCTTCTACTTTTCAGACATGGTATGTCACAGTACAGTTAGACTGAGTGGTGGGTGCCTGACCCAGAGTGATTTTTTTTGTTTGTTGGTTGATTTATTATTATTATTTTTTTAAATGTTATTTTTTTACCATGAAGGGCTCCATAGCCTGTAGATGCCTTGAGGGCCTTTCATCGTTTCAAGTTTTGATGTTGAGCTTTTTTTTTGGCCGTGCCCTCCCTTTCCTCAGCAGAAGCAGTCCCTGGGACAGCCCTGTGCCTCCCATTTCAGGGAGGCTTTCTTCTAACAATGTGTCAGCTGTGTGGAGCCAAGCAAGCCAGGAAGGAGCCTTGCTCCCAGAGTCAAAAGCCTGCTTAGCCCACGGCTTATGCCGCCTCCCTCCAGACGGGCGCAGGGGTGGGCCCGCGTGCTGTGGGAGCCGTTCTGCGGCCTGTCCCCGCACGGATGCTGTGCCCTCTTGGGCCTCAGTATCTTGGAGCCGGGCCCTGCTCGCGGGGCCAGGGCTGAGGTACGTGTCTCCCCGCGGCTTTTCGCCAGCGTTACCGTCCCGTCCGCCGCCGCTCCGGCGCTCTCCTTGTTCCCGCCGCCGTCCTCCCCTCAGGCGCGCGCCGCCCCGCCCCGGCCACCAGGGGGCGCGTGCCCGCCCTCGCGCCTTCTGGAGCCTTCCGCCGCCGCCTCGCGCCATGCGGTGCCCGCTGACGTCATCTCCGTGCGCCCGGGCGGCGCGGCGAGGCCATGGCGCTGTTCTGCATCCGCAGGTACCGCGGGCCCCGGCGACTGCCGCTGCCCTTCCGCGGCCCTTCCGCGGCCCTGCTCTGCCCCGCGCGGGGTGGCGGCGGGAGCGTGAGCGGGGAGGCTCGGCCGGCCGGACTGGGCCGCGCCGGAGTCAGGGGGCGGGCGGGCCGGCGGCGCGAACCTGAGGGGGTTCTGTGTGGGCCGTTTCAGGTACGGCGGGGAAGAGGAGCAGGAAGAGGGGACCGAGGCTGCGGACCGGGCTCGGGTCCTGCTGGAGCGGCTGCGCCGGCAGGCCAAGGCCCGAGAGCTGCAGAAGCAGCGGGAAGCAAAGCCGGAGGGAAGGAAAAGTGACCCGTCAGGAGCCGGCCCGGGGGGCGCGGGGCCGAGCCCCGGGGGCGAGCCTGTGGAAAGAAAAAGGAAGAGGAAGGGAGAGAGTGAGGAGCAGCCCTGTGCGCAAGGACGGAGGAAGATACAGAAGAAACAACAGCTTCGTAGATCTTCTGAAGGGACAGATATCGAGGAGGCAGCAGATGGCAGCACACCCTCGGAGGAAGAACAGGAAAATGGGAGAACATCGAAAATACGGCGAAAGAGGACTGCAGCAGGTAAGGATAAATTGAGGCTGTAGGATTTTGGTTTGGTGAAGTCGGCAGTTCTTAATGGAAAACTAGTTACAAGTTGCCCTTTGAGTAGCTTGCTGAATTTACCTGATGGTAAATTTTGGTTTCCTTTGCTTAATACATTCCTAAAGTAACTTGTTGGTTTTAGGAGAAAGCCCCATATGGTAAACTTTGAGGATCGGTTTAGTCCAGGGGAAGGACTGAGACTTTAGTCTCAGTTTGAAGTTGCCTCCATACCAACAGAGAAATGTTCAGCTTTTGCACTTCAGTTTAGGAAGAAAGAGGAATTTGCATGTTATTGGCTAAAGTCCTAGAGTATAAAATGTTCCCTACATCCCTTCTCTGTAACAGTCTGACCCGTAGCTTTGTGTTCCTGTTATCCGTCTGCCAGATTCTGAAGAAGACATCAAACAAGAGGAAAATAGAAGCAACCTTAAAAATAAATCTCCAGGGAAGAAGGAGGATGTGGAAACAGAGGGAGCTGAAACAAGGAAAAACAGTAGAACAGCTGAAGGAAATGAAAGCACAAAGGAGGAGCTGTCCTTCACACCCTCAGAGGAAGAGGCAAATCCTCCACCCTCCAGTTTGCTGGTTCTTGGAGACTATGACAGAAAGCTAGTGCAGAAGGTACCAAGCTTGACTGGATTTTTATGATGGTCAGGAAAGAGCCTGCATCTTACCAGCTTATTTTAGTGTTGTATGTTTGACAGCAGAAATGCCTTGTTGTTCTCCTTTCCCCCACTTCAGGTTCAGCCATTCTTACCACAGTGGCTTGCTCAACCCAGACTAGTGCAAAAACGTATCAAAGACAATCTAGTTCCAATTGGAGAGGTCCCAGGAATTCATCCTCGGCTGTTGAAGAAGCTGCAAATGACTGGGATAGAGTCCTTTTTTCCAGGTACCTTTATAGTGCTTTTGTTTCTTGCTAAACTGACTTATGTAGTTCCTGCAGTCTGTTGCTTTATGTTTTATGTAAGGAAGTAAAATGTACAACAAAACCAAGGTCAGTGCATCAAAGTCATTGTACTAATTTTAACCTTCATTTTCAAAGCTTTCCCTGGGCTGACTAACTGAAGCTACCTAGTCATAACTGTAGCTCCACAAAATGTGATGGCTTGAAGTAATAGCTGACAGCTGACAAGAGAGGGATGTCTTGTGTCATCCCATTTACCCCCTTGATGCCAGGCTTGTTTTAGTTCCTCACCTTCTCCTATCTCTGCTGCTAATCTCTGAGAACCTGCTAGTGTCTTTGTTAACAACTAGTTTTGATATTTTTTTCCTTTCTTACATCTAAAGCAACAACATCACAGGTGTGGAAACATATTTGTTGTATATAACTGCTTTTCTGAGTGCACTGATATTAGTCCAGTTAACTCTGTAGTTGATATTTGGTTCTGTTTTGTTCAGTTCAGGCAGAGGTGATCCCTGCTATTCTGCAGAGTGCATCCAATGGATATTTGCTGGGGCAGGGAGGATACCGCCCCAAAGACATCTGCGTCTCAGCACCTACTGGCAGTGGTAAAACCCTGTCTTTTGTCATACCCATAGTACAGGTGAGTCTACTCCCAATGAAATGTCTGTAGGGAAAATGCTGGAGTTGCTTTTGCTCAAGCAAAAGTGGGTCGGAAGATATTTTTGGATGCAAATTGGCATATTTTTAGCTCAGAGCTGTCTGAGGGAGCTGTATGAGCCCCCTTCATCTCCTCATCCTGCTCCTTTTCTCAGACACCAGGCATAGCATGAGGAGTTGGGAGGGTGGAGGGAAGTAAAATGGAAACATAAAACTGTGTAAGGATGTATCAAGCCCATATCTTCTCACTAGGTTAGATCCAAGAACCCCTTTCTCTCTCCACTGCTTGCAGGGACTCAGTTGGCTTTTGTTTTGACAGGTTCTGCTAGATCGAGTAGTTTGCCACGTACGTGCTCTGGTTGTTCTGCCCACCAAAGAACTGGCACAGCAGGTATGTGGCTCTTCACCTTCTCTCTGTGTGGAAATGAGCCAAGGCAAAGGCTGGTGCAGCCAGTACTTTGCTTGTCTGTTTTGGGGAGCAGGTTGAAGACCTGTAGGTGGGTTTAATGTTGTTAGCATAATGGAAAGTATTACTTTGACTTTACTGTTGTGGCTAACAAAGCCCATCTCTTTGCAGGTGAGTAAAGTGTTCAACATTTACACTGATGGAACAGGTCTGAAGGTCGTTTTGATTACTGGCCAGAAATCTTTTGCAAAGGAGCGGGAGATGCTTGTCCAGAAAAAGTAGGTTAAAAGATCTTTTGATATGGTTTATAGAGACTGTAAACTTATTTCATCTCAGTAATCAGAGGTCAAAGTAATGGCTATTGCATCACTCTGTTGTGCAATAATGGGTTTGGATGATGAGTTTATGTGCTAGACACTGATTGTTCTGTCTTTGTGAAAATGCCTGTTACTACCCCTTTTTTGTGATTGTTACATTTCACTAGATTTTTTTAGGGTTCTTCACCAGCTGAGTAGAATGCAGACATTTACCTTATTCCCACAGGGACAAATGATTGTTAGCAGATTTTGCTGCAATTCACCCTTTTCTAAGAGCAGCACAACGAGGCAGCAGAATAGAGAACAGGGTTTGGTGCCCAGCACTGCCTTTGTGTGCTCTCCAAAGTGCGTTTGGGGATAGCTAATTGACTAGTAGGGAAATCTTAAGGTCTGCTGACCAAAGATCTCTCTTAACATGCATTATGGTGTTGGGAGAAGCTTACTGATGGGCTCCTTGTTCTTTCAGAGTGACAGGCTACTGCAGCCTGGCTGATATTATTGTGGCTACACCAGGGCGGCTTACGGATCACATCAACCAGACCCCGGGATTCAGCCTGACACAGCTTCGCTTCCTGGTGAGTCAACTCCACAGGTCTCCCCTCTTTGGGCAGTGTCTAGTACAGCTGTAATTCCTGCTTTGTTCTTGCATGGAACATAAATACATCTCTATTGGAGCTGTTGTATGGGCCTGGTCTATGCTTCAGATTGCTCAGGCAGCAGTCTCGAGATATTTTATTCCAACTCGTGACACCCACTTCCTCTTGTCTCTCAGCCTCTTGCAACAGACTCAGAGGAAAGCTTTACTAGTCGAGTTCAGACTGTATCAGACTGTAGTAGTTTCCACCATATGGGAGTCTGTGCAGAGACATAGTTGCAATCTTATTTAGGATATGGAGAGTTTTATCTCTTATTCAGAGACATGGATTGGGTTTATATACGAACGTCTGTGTAGTTTGAATGTCAGGCTGGCTACTGAGTCACTAAAAGAAAAAAATCAGTTTGGGGTAGGAACTTCTGCCTTCCACTTAAGGAAAGATGGGCAAAGAAAGTAATGCCATTGACCAGAACCTTCTATTATCTTAAATTCTGGATCACCTGTTATAGATACAAGAGGAAAATAGAGCTCCCTAGTGCTAGGCAGTACTTGACGAGTGGTGCTTTTCGTCCATGTGAGTTCAGATCGTGGATGAAGCTGACCGTATGATCGATGACATGCACCAGAATTGTCTGAACCAGATTGTCAAAGCTGCATTCCAAGTAGAACATCAGTCTGGCTCCAGCGTGCTTTTTCAGAGGACCAAACCAGGGCCTGTAACAGCAGCCAGGTAAGCTGCAGAATGCATTTCTTTGAACTGGTAGCACAGACACCAGCACTCAGATGTGCCTGCCATGCTTCACAGTGCTCTCACAGGCACACCCAAAGCTTGCTGCGCTGAGAAATGTCTGCCAAAGTAAGGCAGCTGCTTTTTCAAAGCTTGAAAAGGCAGGCAGCGTACAGCTGATACTATAAGATGTCTTTTAGACTGAAGCATAAGTATTGTATTCTCTAGACTTTCCTTAACTAGACTAAAGTAGCACAAATATTACAAGTCTGTGATTCATTTGCACAGTGACCACAGCAGTACCCTCTGGCAAACTGAGTAATCGATTCAAAGGAAAACTCTTGCAATTATCTGTCTGCAGCTGCTGTTTTTGTACAGTATGGTAGAGATGTGTCAGAAACTGAGATCAGCAACCAAGGAAGGGAGCAGCTAGAATGAGGACACAGGTGACAGGGATGTGTGCAGGGGTAGCAGATGTGGGTTGTGCAGTTGGTTGAGAGCGCTGATCAGTTCTGTCTGTGAACTCCACCATAAAACAAGGGTGGAAAAGAACCTACACGAAAGGCCTGGGGCAGGAACAGTTACTTGCTTCCCTTATAACATTACCTGAAGGTACTTGTGGAAAGAACTCCTTTGCCTCATCCTCAAAGCCTGCTTTCCATGTGCTGTTTATTTCAGCTCCTGCTATCCTCAGATACCCTTACAGAAACTGCTGTTTTCAGCCACACTAACCCAGGACCCAGAGAAACTACAGCAGTTGGACTTATTCCAGCCTCGCCTCTTCACGTCTGTCTATTCTGAGAACAAAACACTTGGAGATGGAACAGAGACTGAGCAAGATACTGATAAGAAATACACACTCCCTGAGGGGCTATCGGTATGATACTAATTCTCTTGAGTAAATTACACTTGAAGATTTGTTTATCTCTGGAGTATCTAGTCATGTTCTGACCTTATAAACAAATATTTCTTATGGTTCCTTGCATGACTGAAGTGGAGGTGAAAGTGACTTTGGGAGTATTTATGACCCCGAGAGCTCTACTTTGGTGAACCTGTGTTCTCATTACTTAGTGTGCATTTGGTTAAGACTGGGATTTTATTTTTTTTAATTAACTTTAATTCTGCATGAAGAGAGTTTATCAGCAATGGGGAGTGGAGATACGAAGTAATAGTAATGAATTAGCACTTTATCAACTGTACTTATGTGTAACATGCATTTCAAGGCATGGAGACACAGGTCACCCTGTAGACAAGAAGGCAGTGCATGTTGTTACTTGCTGTGCAGAACTGAGAACATTGGAACAACACAGATTTCCTGTCTCTATCTTGTATTGTATCCTCCCAGATCGACTTACTCTAGAAAGAGTGGCGTTGTGGGGGCTGGTTTTGCTGCTGTTAGTCAGTTTTAAAACTTGCAAGTCTAGGTAGGTCATGGGCAGGTAGTGGCTGTTGTCAAGGAGTAACTTTTCTCTCTGAACTTCTTCCCTGTCCACTGCAGCAATCTTATGTGCCTTGTGACCTGAATTCCAAACCTTTGCTCCTCTTGCATTTCATGCTGACAATGAAATTCACCCGCGTGTTGTGCTTTACCAACTCCAGGGAAGCTTCTCACAGGTGAATCGATTAATGACATCACTATAGCTGGTATCTATCAAGTAACGTTACAGAGGTAATGAAGTGACTGTTCCTATCCCATTTACCTACAGATTGTTTCTGCTTGTTCAAGCCTTTGGTAGAGTCTCTGTGGCTGAATTTTCCTCTCGGTTACCTCCAAATGAGAGACAGAGAACCATGAAAGAATTTGAACAAGGAAAAATACAACTGTGAGTGTCCTTCAATAACTTTCCTGCATGTCTTCCAGCACAGGATATTTCCAGTGTGAAATGCTAGGTAGAGCCAAGAAGGCAGTTAAACAGTCCTCTCTGTGTGCAGGAACCAACATGCAGAATGGATGTGAGAATTGGGCTTGAATTGTTTACCCTGCATATGACTTGGCCTGTTCTAATCTATCTTTAATCTGAATTTATATGTGTTAGTCTTTAACATGCAGTAAATGTAAATGTAACTGCTTGTTAGATAAGTGTTCAAAACACATACTAAAAAATCCTAAGTTTAATGTGTGTGCTTGACAGCCAGGGAGGTGGTGGAGTTGGCATACCTGGAGGTGTTTTAAGAGAAGGCTGGATGTTGTACTTAGGGAAATGATCTAGTGGTTGATAGGACTGGGACAAAGGCTGGGCTCGATGATCTTAGAGGTCTCTTCCAGCCGAAACGAGTCTGTGATGTTGGTCCTGGAACTATATACAGCATTAGTGCTTCCTACCAAAGAAGTCCCTGATCAGACTGGTGTACAGATTGACTTCTATCCATGTGTTTGATTTGCTTTGCGATTTTTTTGGTAGCTGTGTGGATTGCATCTGTAGAATGTACTGGCATGTAGTGTCACATGCTTGGAGAACCTGGAAACACCCCATAACTCTGAATGCACAGCAGTAGGTGACAAGTCCACAGAGATGCTTGGGGGTCTGCAGGCAGCCAATAATGCCAGTGACAATACGGAGTGACTTAACTCTTGAAAAACTTGTGCTGCATTCACTTGTGTGCAGTGCAATATATGTTACCTAAAAGTGACTGTAGCTATGTTTAAAACCAGGTTAATCAGCACAGATGCCACTGCAAGAGGGATTGACATCAAAGGTGTGAATTACGTAATAAACTACGACGCGCCGCAGTTCATCAGGACGTACGTCCACCGGTGAGGCCTTCGGGAGCAAAGCAAGTGTTTGAGCTTGGTTTACTTTCAAATATTTAGCAAAGGTGACATGCACTAAAAAGGGCTTTTAGCTTTGGAAGGTTTTCTGTTACTTTAGTATGTGAATAGCTTTCTAATCAAAACCAGGCCTGTAGCATCAACAGAGTAACGCAGTTGTCAAGCAGAGAACCAGTACCCTGTTATGGAGAACACATTTTACAGGAGATAGGAACGCTGTCCTGGACAGCACTGACTACTGGCTTCCTAGACGTTTATAAAACTGCAGCAGTTCAGCAGTTGTGAACGAGTCCTGGAGACGCTCATCCTTTGTAACAAATGGCTGGCTAGTCCTGCTGTGCTAACCCCAAAACTCTCAGAATCGGTATTTCATGAATCTGGAGAACTTCAGAATCGGATGCTTGGAGCTGATCGTGGCAGTGACTGTGGCCAAACTGACTTGATGTTACTTTTTCCATTTTCAGAGTTGGAAGAACAGCCCGTGCAGGAGAAGTGGGCACTGCTTTAACTTTGGTCCTTAGGATTCAGGTGTGTCATTGGTGTGGGATCAGTTTGATAAGGATGCATGCAAGGGCAGAAGGAAAAATAAGGTTCATACTGCTTCCCACCTTTTCCAGTCGGTTGGAAACTTCAGTTATTTCCTGAGTAGGCAGCATGTTCCAAATGTGCTCATTCTCTCACTGATGGGCAGTGGGGTTTCTCATCTCCTGTGCCTGTGGTGCTTTGCAGGAGCGGAGGTTCCTGCGGATGTTGAGGGATGCTGGCATCCAGGATATAAAGAAGAACCCAGTGAAGGGCAACTCATTAAAGCCATTGGTGCAGCAATATGAGGAAGCTCTCTGTAAGCTTGAGAAGACAGTGAAGGTAATTGAAATGGGGAAAAAAATACAAAAATTGAACTACAACTTGCACAGTTGTTTGCACCTCGTGATGGCACATTAGGAGTGTCCAGGATTCCTTCCTGTAACCATTCTGTTTCGGTGTGAAGGCAGCATTTGCGGGTATATCATTATGAAATACTCAGAAAAGGTGAGGAGTGGAGGAAGAATTTTTCTGTTAAAGTCAGGCAGCATCCCTGGAGGTATTTATGACACCTAGATGTGGTGCTTAGGGTCATGGTTTAGTGGTGGATTTAGCAGTGCTGGGTTTACAGTTGGACTCTGAGACAGGAGCATCTTTGATGACCTTCTCAACTTTCATTTTGAACAGAATGAGCGAGCACAGAAACGAGCCTGACAGACTGGAAGCCGAGGAGTTGTGTTTTGTGGCACTGAAGCTGCTGAGCAGGACAGGTCATGGACTGCTACCCAGCACGGTAACAACGAGACATGGTCCCTGAACAGAGCAGAGTGGTTGGCTCCTCAAACATATCATATCTGAGTCAGCTATTGCAGGCCTTATTCTCCTGTTCAAGGACACTGAGAACAGAACCCAGTTACTGGTTAAAAAATATTTTTGCATCATATCCTGCTGATGTACGTAAAACTACCACCAATGGAGAGCCAGTACACAGCTCTTCAGCATGGGCCTGATGGAGCTGCTGGTCTGCAAAGGTGAGGGCTGTGCCCTTCTGCCCTCTGACCTGGGACAGATGATGGTTCTGTCTTATTGCACAAGCAGCTCTATCTGTAAATGCTTAAACATCTCATTAAAAGTCATTAAAAGCCTCAGGTTTTGCAATTAAAGGGCAATTTTGGGGGGCAGGCAGCTCAAACAGGAGTTTGCAGTGGAGAAGGAACAAAGGAACAAAACACTTCCACGGTGCGTGTAGCAGAAGTGTGTTTGAAGAGCTGCTCTGGCTGGACTGACTTTTAAATAAATACCATGTATTTTTTTTAAATTATGTCTGATGAAGATTCCTGAGTACAGTAGTATGAAAGGAGTTTTCACTTTTATAAGTCTCATTCCTTCCTTGACACTTTCTCGCCTATGTTGTTACCTTCCACCACTCAGTACAAGTGGTAAGAGCAGGTATTGTTGTTAGGTTGATGTTAAAGCAGACTAAAATATCTGATGTCTAACATGAATATACTGGAGTCAGCTAATATCACTGCAAGCCATAAATCTATTTGACACATGCCATTGATATTTTTAGCTGCCCCTGGCAGAAGGCTTAGAGCTACCACATAGCTGCAGCCTGCAACTACCCTCCAAGACCTTGAGCAGGAAAGCCCCCAGCCCTATTTAGTAAAACAAAATAAGTGTACACCAGCCTTAGCAGTATGTTATTGGAGCAAAGTGAAGGGCTGGGAAAGTTGGAGGGATGGGTGTCAAGGAAGGTTGGTTGCATCTTGTAAAGATAAGAGAAACGTGGTGTGTTGTATAGCAGCAAAGTAGCACCTATGTTCCCACTGTGTGACTCTCAAGCCGTTCTTGCATCCCAGGCTGGTGTCAGCAAAGCAGAAATGGCACATCCTCTTATGGAGGAGCTTTTGAGGAAAACAAGGATCTGCCCCTTGTGCAACCACATCCTGGCAGCCGAACTTTGCTTTTCCTTGTCATGAAGCAACTACGGATGGTTATTAAGAAAACTCCACTTTCAGATAGCAGGTGGCAGAGGCCAGTGGAACAGCGCCCACAAAAACTGCCATCGCCTTGGGCTTCTGAAACTACCGGGTGCTGCTGCTCTGCCCGCCCGCATGGGGCGGGGGCGGCTGCGCTCCGCCCCCGTGCGACGGCCCGGCACTGACGGCACGGCACGGCACGGCACGGCACGGCACGGCACGGGACGGGTGGCAGCAGCAGGATGGGGCTGGAGCTGTACCTGGACCTGCTCTCGCAGCCCTGCCGGGCACTCTACATCTTCGCCCGCAGCAACAACATTCCCTTCGAGTTCAAGAACGTGGAGCTGATGAAGGGTGAGCGGGGCCGGGGGACGGCAGGGGCTCGTTGGCGGGGCTGCGGGGGGCTTTGCCCCGGGGTTAGTGGGGTGCACGGCCGCGCGTTTCCCGTCCCCGGCAGTGCTGGGGCCCCGGGCAGCCCCCGCGGCTCCCGGCCCCCGGGCGGACGGCTCCTGCCGGCCCCAGCAGCCGCACCCGGTTGCTCAACCGGCCCCCTCGGCGCCAGATGCTGCAGGAGGGTGCGGTGGCTCTGCCGTGCCGGAGGCTCCTGCTGTGGAGACAAAACCTATTTCCTATAGAGCCCTTGGCTGTGACGCGTTGGTGCCTGTGCTGCTCTGCAACAAATACAGCTCTGGGAGGGTGTGTAGCCTTCTTGAAATCAGCCCCACTGCTGCAGAAAAGGGGTCTCAAAAAGACCCCTGCTTTTCTGCCAAGTGCTCAGGATATGCTGGGTCTGAGGCTGTTCCTCACTTACATGAGAAAGAAAAGGCAACAGAGACACCGATGAAGAGTGTGTGTGGCTCTTGCTCTCCCTTAGAAAAATTTGCCCTCTGGTAAGCAGCAGCAGTTGAGGAGCTGCTATTCTCTTCCTCCTAGCTGGGGCTAACAGCCCTTGGGAAGGGTCCTTGTGCACAGAGCTGGCTGGTGGCTCTGGAGTGCAGGCAGGGCAGGACAGCCAATCCTGCTCTGCGTGGGTGGTCAGATCAGGCTGGTCATGGTCAAGTTAGTCTGAGGGGGTTGAGGACTGACTTGTGAAGGCAGCAGAGCGAGACAGTGCAGCCACTGGGGACCTGAACACTGAGAAAAGAAGGAGGGAAGGTGGTTTAGTTTGTGTTAAGACCAGCTGATAATGGGTAGGAACCTGCCCAAGAGGTATCATGTGTTTTTATCAAAGGATGCCCAAAGATCTGTATCTTCATTCTTTGTAACTGGAGCTGGTAAAAGCTTGTCCTTCGACCTTTCTAGAGCTCTTGCTGAATTTGAAATTAAGGTATTGGGCATAAAATTGCCTCAGTAAGTAATGCTTAAAACCAATGGAAGCTGAGAAGGCTCTTGGGGCTCAGATTGCTAAAGGAACAAAACAGCTTGTGGCTGAAAGAAACCTCAGATGTATTGTGGGTTAGTTTCCAGGTGTTTCCCTGCCTGCCTTGACTGTGCATTGATTGCACCTTACAGTGGCTTTCCTCGTACCTGTCTCATGGGGGGAAAAAAGTGCTATTGTTTGTACCTAGGGGCACTTACATGTCCTTCTCCCCCCATGACATGCCAGGGACACTTGAGGATGTGGAATCTGCACACTACCTGCAGGAAAGGGAGTGGGAGAAACAGGCTATAAGCCAAGTAACTGGGGAATAGTCACAAATCAGGTTTGCCACATACTGGGAAAACTAAAACTGCCTCCAGAGCGTCTCTTCTGGCACAGAGAGTCTTGGGTGACTCATGGAGCAGGACATGGCTAGATGGTAGAGGCTTGAGTACAGAGGTACACATGTGTGACTGAAGGCAGCGGCTGGGAAGGCTGTCATGAATGAGTCACATAAAACAAGGCTTCTGGAACTGGGTGCAAACATAGTGAAGCATGCTGGGGCCTCAGCTGAACAAAGCACCTTCTCCTCTCAAGTTCATTCTGCCTGCCTTTTAGGGGCAACCTACACAATAGTTTAAAGGTAGACTCAGTGTTCTCTCTGGGTTTGTACAGGACAGGTACCTCCAGGCACAACCCCAGAGCTGCCAGAGCCCCAGTCTGATAAGTGCTGTTGTTATGAAAGGGCTCCTAACCATTCTGACCTTCGTCAAGAGGTGGCTCTAGTATGCAGGTAATAAGCTGACATCGTAGGGCAAGCCCCCTATTCACCCTGCCACACTTCTGTCTTATAAACTTGAACAAGACTTTATAAGTGCAATCAAAACCAAGACCTTGAGGCCAGATGGTCCCTAGAGACCCCTCAAGTGTTTGTAGACAGGTCCTGAGCATCACTGCCAAGTAGAACTTCTCCTTTCCTTCCTCAGGGCAGCACAGGACGGAGGAGTTCCAGAAGGTGAACATCCTGATGAAGGTGCCTGCACTAAGGGACGGCTCTTTCACCTTAACAGAGAGGTGAGATTCAGATAAGCCCAAGCCCCTACTGCAGCACCGTTTGTCTTACTGCTTGGAGTCAGCCACTGGGACTCCAGCCCAGGTAGCTGCCTCCTTCCTATCTGTACCACTTGTATGTAACATGAACCTGTGTTTCAAGAGAAGCTTTCTCATGTAGCAACTCAAACAGTGCTATGAGCTGCTGCTTGGAGCTAGCTTGGATGTAGGCAGTGTTCCTGAGCCTAAATACCTGTCCATGTGCCCTCCTGCACTCTGGCTTCAGCTGGAGCTCAGTGCAGTAAATCTGACAGAAGGCACTTGCTGTCAGGCAACACGAAGCTCAGATTTGCCATAAACTCGTTCTGCAGCTCAGATTTGCTCAAAACCAGTGATGAGGTGATTGTCCCAGCAGGCCATGTCTGTGCCTCGCTGGCAGCTGTGCCCCACGCTTCAGCCTAGCTCAGGTCAGGTTGGCTTTGCTGCTGGTCCAGCAGTGCAAAATTTGGGGGAAGAAGAAAGGATAAAGTGCTTTATTCTCAGATTATAAACTTACCAGTTTGCCTTACTCTCTGGGCAGTGTTGCAATCCTCTTGTACCTGGCTCAGAAATTCAAGACTCCTGATCACTGGTACCCATCTGACCTGCAGAAAAGAGCCAGGGTTGACGAGTACCTGTCATGGCAGCACACGAACATGCGTGCAAAGGGGAGCAAGTTCTTCTTAACGAAGGTAAGACCATTATATAACAAAACCTAAGTGGTAAGAGCTGTGAGTGCCGTAGCCCAGGAAGGGCCTCCTGCATACAAAGTCTTTCTAAGCAAATGTACAAGCCAGGTGACAGGAACAAAACTAGATGTGGAATTGACTTGGCTGCTCTGCCAAGATGTACTGATGCTGCCCAAACACTTCATGCTGCAGCCACAGCTCTTAAGTGTGCACTGAGATACAGAGCAGACCCATCCTGGATGAGCAGCTAACAGCAGACACAGCTCTCTGCCCAGCTTCATGGAAAAAGCGAACCTCCACTGGAAAACAGAATGCAGTTGCTTGCAGATGATGCAGCCTTCCCTTGAGAGGAGACTTATGGTTGAAATTTCAGATTTTTGAGGGAGGAGACAAGGCCAGGCAGGAATTAATGACTGACAGTAATGTTGATCTGCCAAAGGAGATTAGCATCATGCATGGCTGGTGAGGGATTCTTAGAACGTGACAGTGGGAGGATGTAGGCTAAGTTTGGCGGGAAATAGGTAAAAAGCAACTTGTTATTTCTCCCTGCTAGGTGCTGCTGCCTCTCGTCCTAGGCCAGACACTTCCTCCAGAGAAACTGGAAGGTGTTACTGAAGAGCTGAACATTGTCCTGAAGCAGTTTGAGGAGAAGTTCTTACAGGACAAACCCTTCATCGTAGGCAATGAGATCTCCCTGGCAGACCTCGTAGCAGTGGTGGAGCTCATGCAGGTGAGCACCAATGCCATGCTGTTGGATATACAAGCTGGGCTGTAGGTGGGCTAGGACAAGGTGTGGCTGCAGCACCACCGCCTCTAATGGCAGATCTTTCTCTCTGCAGGTAATGTTATAGGGGAGTTAAATCTTGTTCCTTCTTGACTTTGACCGTAATAGAACTTTTCAGGGAACGCCGCCTTTGAGACATTTCTCTCTATAGAAGCATGGGTAAAATTCCTTGGAAGAATGTTACAAACCAGGCAGAGAAAGGTCAGATATTTGAAAGAGATGTTGGGGTGCATGGACCTCTGTGTTCTGCATTAGACAGCTCTGGGGTTAGCCATAGCAGCGCTCTTTGGCTGCACATCCCAGGGAACAGCAGCTGCTGATGACAACACTTGCTTTCTACTAGCCAGGAACTGGAGATGAACTCCACCTAATGTGGGAGCTGCCTGCTGCCTTGTGCCAAAAGCATATCTGTGCTTCCTTCTGGTCTCACCCCTGGTAAATGTCCTGTTTGACTCACTGCTGGGTTCTCTGGCTCTCTCTGCAGCCCGTCAGTGCTGGCTACGACCTCTTTGAGGAGAGGCCCAAGTTAGCAGAGTGGCGCAGACGGGTGGAAGACGCGGTGGGGAAGCAGCTCTTCCAGGAAGCCCATGAAGGCATCTTGAAGGCCAAGAGCTTTACTGCTGATAAGATTGCACCTGAACTGCTGGAGCATTTCAAGCATCAGCTCTTAAAGCAGACCAGCCAGAATTAAGGGGTTATACTCTAAGTAAAGTGGATTATTTTGTGCAGGCTTTTTGTAGTATTTCAGCATTTCTTCTAAAAATCATGTTGTTTACATGTACTTCAGTCACAGCCTTTCTGCAACTTAGAAG
The DNA here is from genome assembly GCF_028858725.1 of Colius striatus. NCBI lineage: Eukaryota > Metazoa > Chordata > Aves > Coliiformes > Coliidae > Colius > Colius striatus. The sequence goes on along the minus strand of NC_084775.1, from coordinate 7,127,767 downwards.
GGAAGAAAACTACATCTTAGACTGCAGTGAGCTGCTTTTCTCTCTTGACCACTGCAGGTTTTTCTTTCGTGTTCCAGTGACACTGGATCTGCTTGAGGCAGAGGCAGTTCAGTGCAGGTGGGAATTGCCCTTTCCGTCCTTGTTTTGAGTTTTTCAGGTCACGGCACTATAGAAGGGGCAATGGCAGAGGGTATAGAAGAGCAGATCTGTCTGGAACAAGGAAAAAAACATTGAAAATGGCTTTCACTTTGCAACATGCTTAGTTGTAAGTTTTTTGCTCTCCAGAAAGACAGGCCAGGCGGCAGTCCTAGATGACTCTGAGAGGGCTCAAGTTACACCCAGCACTTAAGGCTGCTGTATCCCCATGGAAGCAAAGGAAGATGGTACCGAGGAGCGGCTGTGCAGGCACCAGAGTGAGGCCTCCAGCTTCAGGGAGGGACAGGGTTAGTCCTATGAGCACAGACCTTCAGCCATAGACTCACGTCATGTTCTACAAAGAACAGCCTGCTTGGTGCAAGCCGTTCAAGCCAGTTCCACTGACCAGTGCTGCCGTGGCTGGGCCAGCGAGGGAGCTGTGTTGTCAGCCCCACAGCAAGCATAGGAGCTGAGTCATGCCTCCAGTACAGCTGGTGTTCCACTAGCCTCTGCCACATCAAAGTGTCCAACATAAATGGTTACATTCGCTGTGTGTTGCAGCTCTGTTTGGATTTGTAATCAGGTTTTGGAAGGAAGAGGCCATGGGGTCATCCTCCACACCTGTGCAATGCCCTTCACAACCTCTTGCCTGTGTCCCTCTGTATTCCTCCTGCCTTCCTGTCCTGTGACCTCCCATTTCAGGTACAAGCCATGAGGAGGGTTCCAGTTTGCAGAGCTGCTGTTTTCCCTGCCTTGTTAAGCTCTGGCTGTATCTGGATGTCTATTTGTCTCTGCTTACACCATGCACAGAGATGGTTGTCTCCTATGCTGGGTGCAAGATATCAGTCTTCTTAGTGAAAGTCAGCTTATTACAGTGCTCAGAAAAAGTGAAAGTAGCTGCTCAGACCAGCCTCACATCCTTACAGAAGGACCTACTGCTTTTTGATAATGAGCCAGCTGCCTCTTCTGTGTTTGTTTCCTGAGTAAACCTGCCCTTTGGTTCAAAAGGGCACCATGAACCACAGCTTGCAGCACATGTCTCTGCAGGCTGAGCTAAAGCAGCCAAGCAGGCTAGTTCCTCTTACTTTCTATTCTTCCAACATGCAGGAAGTCCTATATGTCAGTGCCAAAAATGCACATTTGCCCCCATTTCTATTTCAGTGCTGGCACAGGCAGGGATATTTATCTCCTTACCTGAATTTTTTTTATTGGCAAGTTTGTTGAGGAGAGCCTATTGCACTCCAGTTGGCAGTCGGTGAGGGCAGCTCTCTTCTGGCCCTGAGTGCTTTCCTGGCTGGTGCCCCTGGAAGACTTGCAGCAGTGCTACACCCAAAGACAAGGGCCTGTTTATGTTGTACCACCAACCACTTCCTTCCCTCAGTCACCAGCAGCTGGAGCTTTGGCTGCCTCACTGTGCACTCTCCCAGTACCACGCTTGTGCTTTACCCAATTTCCACACCGTGACCTCCAGCTTCTCCCTTTTTTGTAGTGATCAGATTAGCACTTCCTACAGAGTGCTAATCTTCACAGTGCTGAAACCAGGCTGGGTAGCAGAGCTTTTTCTTGACACACATCTCTCTGCAGGATCTCGAGATCAGGCTGCTGTGCATGCAAAGCCATCACATGAGCCAAAGCAAATAAAGCAGGGGTTTTCTACTCATTTATGATACTTGTAGCACAAGAGCTCCATGTCTTTAGCCAATTTTCTGCTTGTTTGAATAAGGCACGAGTTCCTTAAAGGTCAGCCATTGTGTGCTCTTGTGAGACTGGCTGCTTTCAAAGACATATCGGGAGGATGTTCAGAGCTCATTGTCCAGCACTGCTCTGCTGCCCCTGTCACACAGGATAAAAACCTTTGCCTCACTCCAGCACAGCCGTGGTGACAAGAAGAGATTGTAAATTGCTTTTGCCATTCTTCTCTTCCTGCCCGTAGCCCATCTGAACCTTAGGTTCACTCTCACAGTGTGTGCAGTGACCAGTGGCATTCTGGGCTTCTCTGTGCATGCAGGACAAAGCACCTCCCCCCTGAAACCAGATTACTCCTTGGATGGTAATAGAGTTGTAGAACATACATCTGCCTTGTTTGCTTTTTCATTCCAAATCGTGTAGATAAGGCATCTCCATGTCCTTGTACTTTGCCTTTTTTGCTATCCCTCCACCTCCCCCCTTTTGTTCATCTCTGTCGTTTGATCTTGGCTCATGCCAGCTCCTCAACTGAAAGCCCCAAGAGCTGCTTGCCAAAACCCATCAGATTGTGCGAGGTTTGCCTGCCTTAGTGCAAGGTCTGTTTGATATCCACTGTCCTTTCACCCCAGTATGGAGGGGAGTTACACCTCTAGTGACAGTTTAATGTGTTGTTCTGACTCAGTTTCCTGAATTCTTGCCAGGGGCTATTTGGAAATAGGTGAGAGCCTGTGAATAAAATGAAGCTGGGCTACACAACTGGGGAGGAATGTTTAACAAGTAGACACACACCCTGAGACCTTTTCTAAATGATTAAGAAATAAACTAAAAAACTCACTGCATTTTTTTTCTGTGTTGTTCCCGTTTCCAAAATGCTGATAGAGAACGCAGAGGGAGGAAAAGCAGCCTCTGAGGTGATGGAGCCAAATGAAAATACAGTGCTAGAAGAACTAGCCTACAGCCACGAATAATGAGATCAAATGCATTAATAGAGCAAATGCAAAATATCTGTCTGGTTGTGTGGGCTGTACAGTGGAATCAGCAAACTGGAGAAGAACTTAAGGAGCATTTCCAGGAGGCTCATGAAAAGATCTTTGAAGTCCAGACAGGACCAATGGATCAATTGAACCATAAAGGAACAAAGTGAACCCATGTTGCTGATCTTGCTGCCCACCAAGATCAACAAACTCTTCCCAGTGATATCTCAGAGTAAGGATATGTGACCATTTGGAAGCACAAAGACTTCTCAGACCTGTGCAGAACCACATTTGTGCTCCTTATCCCCAATCCCCTAACATTTAGGATTTCTTTGCACTGAAGGAGTTTGATAAGTCCAGCACCTGCCACAACACTGAGCCTCCATCTTCGTGTGTGTCAGTGCTGTGTGAGGTGCTCTATAGAGGATAAATGGTACTGCAGGGGAACTGAAGGGTGTACACAGCCTCATTCCCTGCTCTGATCAAGAAACTGAAAATCTATAACCATGCAGTTCTAAACTTGAATGGTGACTCTGAACATAGGTGCGTGGTGCAGCAGACTCAGTACTGCCTATTGAGATGCAGCTTATCCACCAGACTCTGGCAGCCTGAACAGCCTACAATAAGCCCTGTTCCTAAGGAGTTTTCAGAGCTGAAGCTTGGCAAAGTGACATAAAGGGAAGCACCTGCAAATGTTCCAGTTTGTCATTTATCTGGTCAATGAGCTCTCAGCTCAGTATCCAAGCCTTTTCACCACCTTCGTAACGATGCACAAGTAAAAGAGCAACTGATTGTTCAGTTGCTTCTCCCTCAGGTTCCTGTGGCTCTTTCCAAGGATTAGGTTGTGACGTACGTGCTGTCTGGCACGGCACTGATAAAGTGTCAGCTGAGCTGAGGTGGGTTTGACCGGGGGTGACTTTGCTCTGAGCAGTTTAGCTACTCTATCTCCCAGAGTTCCAGAAGTCCCTGTACTCAACCAGCATGTCACGCTCCCCGAATCACACAACTGTGAAACGCTGTGGGCTCGGTACAAGGGCTTGAATTCAGTCACAGCTTCTCTAGCTCCCCTCCACTTGCATGGAAACACGAAATGACAAATACCAGGTAGAGAGGAAAGTCACTTCACTGAGGATGCAGAGGTAATGCCCCCAGAGGAGTCATCCAGGCTTCACTGGCAGTCAGGTGTCACCTTGCAGCCCTGGAATGAATCTTTGAATTATCTTTGAAACTGAAAACCATAGAGAGATCTGTCAGTGTGAGATCGGCACTGGCTTTGAGACGTTGCACAGGGCCCATTTGTCCCCTGCATCCATGCAGGGACTCGTAACGAAAACAAGCGTGTACTTTGTGAGAGCTGTGGCGAGATGCTGTGGGCGAGAGCTGCGAGCCCCTGCGCCCTCGGCGCCCGGTACCCGGCTCCCGGTGGGGGCTGCTGACCGGCCCCTACTTGCACGTCACCGCTGTCCCGGTGCCGGCCCGGGGGCCCCGCGCCAGCCCCAGCACGGCCGGGGCCGCCCCACGCTGAGGGCCGGGGCAGCCCGTGCCCCCCGCCCCCGCCCCGAGGAGGCCGCGGCCCCGCCCGCCGCCGCCCCTCAGCGCGGCACCGGCCGGGCCCGGGCGGGCGGCGGCAGAGCCGGGGCAGCCTCCCCGCGGGCCGGGGCGTGCGGCGGGATGGGGCTGGAGCTGTACCTGGACCTGCTCTCGCAGCCCTGCCGCGCCATCTACATCTTCGCCCGCAGCAACAACATCCCCTTCGAGTTCAAGCAGGTGGAGCTGTTCAAAGGTGGGCCGGGCGCGGCCGCCCGCCGCGCAGCTCCCCGAGGCGGGGGCGGGCGGCGGGCCCGGGGCGAGCCGCAGCCCCCGGCGGGCCGCGGCCTCAGCGCCCCTCTCTTGGCTCTTGGCAGACTCGGTGCTGGGGAAGCGGCCGGCGGCGGGGAGCGGCGCGGAGCAGCCCCGCGCAGGTGAGGGGAAGGAGGGAAGGGGAGGGTCCCCTGCCGCGGGCTGCGGCCGCCCGCCCGCGCTGCCAGGCCGGGCCCGTTCCCGTGTGCTCGCACGGCCGCGGGGGAGCCCTTTCTCTCCCGGACGGAGGAGCAGGGGCTCGTCCACGGGCCCGGCCGGCGCCCCTCCGGCTCGGCAGTCCGGCGGAACAGCGTCCCGACCCGGGCTGCAGCTTTTCTGGGAGCTGGCGAGGTATTGAGCCGGTTCGGACTGTAGCCGTAGTGAAGTCCCGATTCGGCCCGTTCCAGATCAGTGGAGGGTCCCCTCCTGCTGAGGCAGCCTCAGCCCATGTTTGAAGAGGCTCACTCCGAGAAGGAAACACTTGTGCCCTGTGGCACACAGCTGGAGCTAGCGGAAGCGGGAGCACCCGTTTATGACAGGGATGCAGAGGTGCAGAGCTCAGAGGAGGCTTATGTGTGGTCTCACCCTGATGTTCTCTCAAGACAGGGTCCTGCCCTGCCTGGGGAGGGTGCGACAGGTCAGATTGCTCAGACTGGTACATCAGAGCTGAATCTGCTCCGAGCCCCGGGAAGCTCTGCTTGGCCCATTAGGAGGGGCAGAGTTGCTCCTTGGGTGACCTGAGTGATTTTAAATACGTGCTGTGCTGAGGGGCCCGAATACAATGGCTTGACCATGCAGCTCTTATTCCCAGAGCCGTCTCATAGCTGTGCTGCATCTATTTTTGTGGATCCCCAAGGAATGTTCCTCCAGCCATTTCTAGCAAGTCAGTCCCCGTGGCAGCCGAGGAGTGCTCTGGGTGTACTTTACAGAAACACTCAGCTGTTCAGGCCTGTCCAACTATGTAAGACGACTATTGTCCGTTTACATATTGCATTTTCCCAGTAAATTGTTACTTTCTTGCCTAAGGCAAAGCATGCCTGGAAATCCTTGGCTGAGATGATTAGGCAGGGATGTGATTGGCAAACAGACAAATTTGGGGTTTTTTTTTTCCCTTCTGAAAAATCTTGTCCACTACTCTTTTTTATCCACCAGTGAATCTCCTTCTCTGCACTATGACTGAAGCTTAAAAATTCCTCCTGTGTGCAGCCTGCTCTGCTTTTTGACAGTGTATACTCAGCTTATTAAAGCTATTTCTCAAAGCCCAACAATACCCACAGTGTGTGTATATATATCCTTAGGGGACACCAAGAGTTACATGAGATGCAACTGATGTTAAATAGCATCTTAACTCAAGGCACCATCACAGGAATCATAAATATGGGCCACCTAATGCCATGACACAAAAAGGCTGGAAGAGAGGCACAGGTTTAAACTCTGCTAAACAGCAAATGCAAATGTTGCTCTTTATTTGAATCCAATAAGCAATCAGTCCCAATGAAGCACCCTGGGGTTAGTGTTGATACGAAGGCTTTCATCAGTTTGCAGCTCAGTGGCATGTTTATGTCTATAGGCAAAGACTCTGCAGGAGGCTCAGCAAAGACTGTTTGTCTCTGGGCTGCAGTGCGGTCTGTGTAACAGACATTGGCCGACTGTCCAGCCTGCTGCAATAACATGTTAGTCCCATCAGGGGACTAGTATGTTCAGTATTCCTGCTGGAGCTGCTGCACAGTGAAAGCAGGCTGAAATCTGATCCAGGCTGCCCTCACCCACTGCTCATTTCTCATACCCTTGTTTCTCAGCTGCCCACTACCTTGGATAATGAACACAGATGCCATAACAACCAGACAGCTAGTGCCGAGAATTGGCTGTTGGTTAGTTGTGAGCATGATTGACCTGCAACTTTGTGCTGCATTTTCCCAAGGACTACCTGGACTCTTACAGATCTCACCAGAATGTGATGACCACTGCCCTTTGGAGTCCCTGTATAAAGCACAGGACCAAGCACCTTCCCAGAGCAACTCCCCACATCACAGCAGATGTACACAAATTTGCTTCACTGCTTTTGTGATATAAATCATGGGCAAAAGACACCCTGTCCTTGGACTTCACCTGCTGGCTTGATTTTCAGGGTTTGTGGGTGATTTTTACCATTGAAGTTTCTCAGTTATTTGGCTTAACTTGCACTTTCTGCCTGGCTCTTAAGAAGCTCTTTCTTCCAACCTCTCCTGACAATGCTGTCTGGTTCTGCTGTGCACGTGGAACCTCTTACCCAGCTAAGGAGGAGGCCACCTTCACCACAGGTAGCCAGGGACCTTTCTCAGTGATATGGGAGACTTGGGTTTGAATCCCTTCAGACAGCAGCTGGATGTGAAGCTTTGTCTCTGATGAAGAGACTTAACACTAGAATTTAGAAGAATCACTTCTCAAAGAAGACACAAGGTAGAGACTAAGCAGCTAGAAAGGAGAGCAGGGTGGTAATGTTTGCTTTGCTTGTGGTAACAGGAGCAGGAGTAGCCACCAGCTGCCCTGGTCAGAATGCTCTGCATGTGACTTTTCTAGGCACTGCTTCCTTGGCACATCTTAATTACTTTTTAAGTGCTCAATTGTTTTAATCCTAACTTCTTTTCCCCCCGTCTCTATAGCTGTAGACATACTGTCCTCAAGTCAGAGAGCTGTTCCTGGTTATCCACAATGGTGTTTTCAGTAGCACTGCCTTCACTGTGGTATCTAAATGCCTCAGGGAGTGGCTTTTTTCAGTAAGTTTTGCAAATATTACTGGTGCTTGAGTCAAGCAACGTCATTCCTGTACAGACATGGTAACTGCTCCGTGCCAGATGTGCAGCCAGCCCTGACTGTACAGAGCTTTTACACTGACTCTCCAATTTCATTACCTTTTAATAGTGAAATATGACCATACAAGGAAAATCTAACACAGTTCACTGATCGTCCTGTTGTCATTTACCATTCACTGGCAGATAACACTTCTAACCGCTGACTTGTCTCTTCATGTTCTTTTAGGAGCATCAAACAGTGAAGGAGCTGGCAAAGTCAGCCTCTTGAAGAAAGTACCAGCACTAAGGGATGGAGACTTCACTCTAGCAGAATGGTAAGAACCCAGACATCCTCAGGTCAGCATTTAGGAGATGTTGTTCCCATTGAATGATGAAGGATCACAGAATTTATGAATGTTTTGGTTATTTTTAATACTACAAACTCATTTACCGTGTTTCCATTTTGTGTTTGAGTTACCTTTCAGAATGTAAGCAAATCAGCTGACTTAACTTCTTGATCTTACCCTGAATCCACTTACCTCAAAATGGGATTTTAAACATTTCTGGGAAACTAGTTTAAAGCTTATAAAAATTCCTTTTACCCTAGGGAAAAAAAAATCTGTTTATCTGAATTAGTCATAAAGGCTAAATGAACACCTACAGAGACAGAATGTAGGTTTTACATTATAAGATTAGTATGGAGACTGGTTCTTGGTGTTGTAATCCTGAAATAATTGAACAAGAGCAGTATCACCATAGCAGGGTGTTTGCTTCTGTTTTGTCAGCACAGGATTTTACATGGAATCTCTTTTTGCAGTAACAGTCTACATAATGTTGCAGATAGCTAAGATATTTTTTCCATCTGACTTCTTCTGCCAGTTAGTGAAAGTAGAAGCATCTGGGCAAAACCAGAAAGATTCTGTAAGGTCTCCTTGCTGGGGCTTCCAGTCACTTCAGTGGAAGCTGCAGGCTCAAGACAGATCTGATGAAAAGGCAACATAATCCATTAGTGAGTTTCATTTAGTGCATAAGCAAATGAACAGGCACAAATCTGAGACAGATGGGTCGGAACAGTCGAGGAACAAGAGGGGTTAACACTGCAGATAGATGGTGATGGAGGTTTCTTGTTTGCTCACCATAGTGCTGTCCAGCAGTACTCTGCACCTTAGGACAGTGCTGTGGTTTTCTGTCAGGTTGAAGCTTTCATGGGAAATAAGGTGGTTCAGAGCCATCTTGGATGCCAGCATGAATTAGATGCCTGCAAACAGTCGCTAGACTCCATCCAGTGCTTTTTAGTGGAAGCAGCAAGTTCAGAAGGGGCAGGAGAGGGAGCTTAGGTGAAAATGTTCTGCATCATAACTCCCCGACCCCTTTGCTGTCCTGTTACTGTGTGAGCAGCACGGCCATCCTGCTGTACCTGAGTCGAAAGTACAGCACTCCAGACCACTGGTACCCCTCAGACATACAGAAACGGGCCCAGGTGGATGAATATCTCTCATGGCATCACACCAACATCCGGGCCAACGCTCCTAAGACCATGTGGATCAAGGTAAGGGGACTGAGTATTAAAATGCCAGTAAAGTGATGTTTTGCTGGCCGAATACTGAGCATTTGAACAGCCTCAATTCAGAGAGAGTTTGTCATGCTGAAATAACAAACCTTGGCCATGCCTCACTGAGAGGAGCCATCAGAGAGAGATGTGTTCCTGACTCTCAGCACCAGAATCTGGCAAAAGCAGCTTTGGCTATTTTGTTTTTTTCCTTAAAGTATGTCTGGTACAGCAAGTCTCAAAGCCCAACAGACTTCCATTGCCTGGATGTGTGAATGAATGTATTAACAGATTGGATGTTTCCTCCAAGGGCCTCTCCCTCACTGCACAGCTGTGCAAAATGTGCACACAGGCAAAAGTTTTGCTTCTTTGGCGAGCATGTGCTTTGTTGTTGGAAGCAGAAGGGCTTGTGTTCACCATACAAGTCCCGGCAGTCCCATCAGGGTGGAAATCCAGAAGGAGCTTTCTGCTTCCAGCACACACAGGGACTTCTCTGAAATGGGCTGAGGGATAGATGGAATAGAGACACAGAGAATTTGTTGTGGTCAGATCAATTTACACTTAAGCAAAAGTAACAGAATCACCATAAGGCAGAACATCACTTAGTATCAGATGAGTTGCTGGACACCTAGTTCCAGCCAGCTCAGCAGACAGTTAATGCAGCTGCCCTTGGAGAGAGAGAGAGACCCAAGTGCAAATACAGCCCTGCAAGTACAGCTGTGGTATGGAATTTCAGATGAAACCAAGGTTGCCAGTAAACAGGTAAGAACTTCACTCTTCCTGTGGAAGTTTGTCCTTGTTTGTGCCTAACAAAGCATATTGAGGCTCATTTAGCTTTCTGATGCCTTTTGAAGTTTTGGCTAGAAAGCAGAGAGAAGCCATTCAAATATGAGTCAGATTCATACAAGAAGCAGTTTCTTCCAGTCTCTGCAGGCTGTTTTTGCAGTGCTGAAAGAGAAATAAATCCAACTCATCCCTGTTGATGATTTGATAACCCAGACACAGCCAAGACCCTCAGAATAACTGAAAATAGGGAAATGTATAAAGCCACCATGTAACAAGAGGCATATTAGCTAGACATGTGAGAAGGTAGACTGCCCTGAGGTACAGAAAAGGAAGAAGATGCTATTTCAAGTGATTATACCCAAAGATCCCATCTTGCAGAACTGGAACCACTTGACAGGAGAACTGGCCATGAATTTTCTGGTGGAACAGATTCCACATGTATTTGGCAAAACTCCTGGTTTGGATTAAGCAATCACAACTTGAATTGTTGAGTGTACTGGCAGCAAGTACAAATTCAGTTCATTCCCACCGATGGAAACTTGTGTCTTCAACTTTGCTTCTCTAAATAACCTGTGTTTCTGTGGCTGTGGTGGGTGGAGACAGCACAGCTGTGAAGCACCCTGGGCTCCCACAGTGGGTACATCTCCTTGAACGCTGACAAATGTCACAGAAAGGCAGCTAAGCCCCCCCTGCCAGCATGACTGTGGAAACAAGGACTGCACTTACATGACTCCTCTAGAGAAATTTGTGGTGGTTTAAAGAGTGATGCTTGGCAGGTCACAGAAAGGCTGGTGCAAAAGTGATGTTTGCCCACTCCCAGCCTCACTGGCTACTGTCACACAGAAGATGCCTTTTCCTGCCTCCCCAGCCAGTGTCCATACATACCAGTCCCTCCTGTGCTCCCTGCCCTCCTTCCCACCACCCTGCAGGACAGGCAGCTGCCTGCCTCCAGCATGGTTACACAGGGGTGGCTAGCAGCGGGGGGCTGGCGGGCCTGCAGCCTGCTGACCCATTCTGGCACGCTGTGGAAATGGAGGACATAGCAGGGTGACTGTGGCAGAAATTTGTCTTCCCTGGGGCACAACTGCCAGGCACAAAACAAGCTGAATCCTGGGTTTCATTCTGTGCATTGCTGCACGTCAGCTGGAGGTTACTGTCATGGCAAATCAGACGCTTAGGACTGCCGGTGTGCTCTGCTGGTGTGCTCTCTGTGAGCTACATGGAACTCCAGCAGCCTGTGAAGCATCACCCTCTCCTGCAGCTTTGCTGTAGGGTCACTGACAACCATGAGTGGTGGTTCATGAGGTGCAAATGACTCCACCAGATCCATGAGAAGATGGCCAACTGTACTCAAGTTCCTCTCTCCTCAGGTGTTGATTCCCCTCTTCACGGGGCAGCCGCTGCCCTCCGAGAAGCTCCAGGAGGTTATGGAGGGGCTGTACACCTCCCTGAAGCAGTTTGAGGAGAGATTTCTGCAGGACAAGGCTTTTATCATCGGGAGCGAGATCTCTCTGGCAGATCTGGTGGCTGTTGTGGAGCTGATGCAAGTGAGTGCTGGAGTGTGGAAGTCTTGGCACAAGGGAGAACAGCTGCTGCCGGGCAGGGAGGGGTACAGCATATGGTAACACTTCACTAGGAGGAGTGAGAGCATATCTCGACAGAACTGGCCTGAGACAATGAGGAGAATATGGGAGTGGGTTCAGAAAACCATTTGAAAAAAAGCCCAAACCAGCTGTGTGCAGCAGATCTCTTGTTACTTTTCTCTTTCCAATCTTTCTTTTCCTTTGTCCTTTATCATGTCTTTATTTCTAGCCTCTGGAGAATATATAAATATATAGAGATAATATATAAAAGCAATAGCAGGCAGGTCTGGTGAAAAAATAAGATAATATTTTTAAAATGCAAGAATATTCTTCTTCAGGTGGTACCTGCCCATGCTATGTGTGAAGGGTGCAAGGCTCAGACCATTGTCTGTTCTCTGCCAAACCATCAGGGCCTGGAACCTGCAGCCCAGAACTGATTCTTTGTCCCAATTCTTTATCCTAGAGACTGAAAACTGGCAGTTCTGCTTTGCTACAGCATTGTGTCCCAGAGAGTGGCATAAGCAGCATGCAGAAGAGGGGTGGATTATGTCAACTAAGACATCAATTCAAGTAAATGCTGTGTACTCTGTGCTGCGTTTGTGCTGTGCAGCACAGCACTCCACGCTCTGCACTCTTCAGTTGTCCCTGGAACTGTCAGCCCACACGTCTCCAATGCTGTGGCTGAAAGTCACACACAGTGAGTGGCAGTCATCTCTGCTGCTTCTAACAGCTCTTCAGGCACTCGGGATTTGACTTGTAATTGTCCTTTAAAAAACAGGCTCCCGAGTCCCCCAGGCAGACACACCCAATCGGAGGAGATTCCTTCCCTCCTAGTGCTCCTCTATGAGCTCTTCAGTATTTTTCCTCTACTCATACCTGCAGGTACAGTTTTGATGCCTGTTCTTGGTGAAGAAAGGACTGCCCAATGCCTCACTGTTGCACTCTCCCCTTTTCTGCAGCCTGTTGGAGTTGGTTGTGACATCTTTGAAGACAGACCCAGGCTGATGGAGTGGCGCAGGCGGGTGGAGGATGCTGTGGGGAAAGAGCTTTTCTTCCAAGCCCATGAGATGATCCTCAATATAAAAGAACTGAGCAACATTCAAATTGATCCACAGCTGAAAGAGCATCTGGCACCTGTGTTGATGAAGATGTTGAAATGAATTAACCTATCTTACCACTTTTGCTGCCCTTTTGTTTTTAGACTTCTCTGACCTCCAGTTCTACATGTAATTGGACAGAGCACTAATTCTAACAAAGAAATTGCATAGTGTTTCTCCCCAGCCAAGCCTTTCCTGTATCTTTGGGGGTGGGAACTGGGGACAATGGATGAATAAGACCTGAAACATTAAATCTGTATAAAAGGCTGAGGCCCTACAAGTCACTTAACCTGTGCATCTGAGTTTTATTTCAGTGTCAGTCTTCTCAGAGATGGCAGAGATGCAAGTGGCAAAGTCTGAGCCAGTCTGCAAACTGGGGACACTGGAGACCTGGATAGGATGAGCATTGTTTTCATGTGTTTTTAACATTTCCAGCTCCTTCTCAAGTGACAAGCAGTGCAGAACGTGCCTGATCCTCACCTCCCCAGCACGTGTCTGCACAGACAAGTGCAGCACAGAACCACAGGCAGTCATAGAAATGATGACAAACATTGATCTTTTTGTTGTTGTTGTTATTACTTTCAAGTTTCTGATTGATCTGGCTTGGCTGTCCATACACATTCCACACTTCTATTTGTCTTTAAGTTCCCATGAGAAGTTCCTTCTCACACAACTGTGAATCATCATAATTACTTCAGTTTAATCACAGCCCTTTGTTTCTGAAAGCCCAGGTTTCTCTGGTGCTTGGTCTGCCAGTGCACGTGGCAGGGGCCGTTCTTGCAGATCCTGCAGGAAAGACCAAGCAACTTCAAAAAGCAGAGGGTGGCCACAGCCTTCAAAGAGCTGCCTACCTGAAGTACTCTGTTGATATACAGGGAATACACTGAATGAACACATTCACAGAGATTTCTTGAAATACATCAGCAGTTGTGTTTTCCTGCAGTAGTACTGTAACAGCAGTTCACATTTCTCCTAGGAAGTGCAGAGGGAGAATAAATCTAAACGTGCTCTTCTGAGACTGTTTTGGGTGGACATTCACCAAGTCACCCTGTGCAGCAGAAGTAGTAAGAGAGCTCTTGTGGCATTGAGAAACACATTGCAATAAAAGGGGAGAGAGTTGTTTTGGAGCTTTTGGGCTGGTTTTTTTGGCTGTGTTTATTTCTGGTTGTTTCTGTAGCTCACACACACACACAAACCCCTTTTGTACAGCAGCACAATTTATGAGGTAAAACTGAGAGAATACAACCATTCCTAGTTTATTCAGTTGGAAATGGTGAATTATGAAGGATGCAGAAGCTGCTGGAATATACATCTCTGCATATTTCTGTTCAGAACTAGTTGCTCTTGAACCTTACCCTGAAATCCTTGCCCAAGGACACTTCATGTGAGGGATAAGACAAAATGAGGAAATAATTCAGGAATGGCTTCTCTTGCTAATCAACAGCTGCTTTTCCTTCCAGTACTGCCATGCCTTGGCTTGTGACAACTCTGATAAACATGATGTGTTCTGCTGATGTCTATCACGAAAGTTTCTGTTCTAGATACTACTGATTTAGAGAAGCTCCTAGAACCTGGACAGAGATTTAATTTCCCTGTCTGGAAAGAGATTTCTCTTGTGTACTCCAGCTTGCATTAGCAGGAAATTTTGGACAAGAGACCTGACTGAAGGCTCCCTCTTTTTCATCAACCGAAAATTAGAAACAAGCAGATGCCTATTCCCACCCTTCCTTTTATTCCCAAACAGCAGCTGAATAATATGTTTTTATTGATGTTCGAGTCACAAAATATTGTCTACAACCGAGTTAAACATTAAATGGAAAGTGGCTGGGATTTTCTTGGATAGTTTTGAGAGTGGAATTGCTAAGTGGGTGATCACTTGCAGATGCCTGCAGGAAGGAAAAACTGACCATGACTTTCAAAAGGCTGAGTGTATTTCTGAGGTCTTGCTGCTGAGTGTCCTCTCTTGGTTGGATATTCATCCCCCTACACACATTTTCGTTGCCCACTCCAAGAGAGAAACAATAAAACAAATGCCTTTAGTTTAAAAACTCTGAGAGGACCTCAACAATCTGCCATTCACATGGTGAACTGTCAAGAGCCAAGTGCAACACGTATCATTAAATATGTCTGTGACAACCCCATGTCCTTTGCAATTGCTGCCATCTGGTATTTGAACCTTCTTTTCCTTTTGGAGATCTTCTAATGTTTTCTTGTCATGTGGGGTGTTTTAGCCTTGGAAAATATTTTCATGCATTCTGGTGACAAATTCAGGATCATCTGTTTAAAAGATTATGTCTTTCGGTACATGTACCCTGGAATCTTACCAGTTTCCCTGGGTTATTTCTTGTGCTGCTTTCCTGGATTTGAAGGGAGCATCTGTATTACTGCTTACTATGGCAGTCAGCCATGCCCTGGCCCCTCTCTCCTTGAGTCTCTCTCTTCACAGTCTTCTATAAATCTTTTTCTGGCCTTATTGCTGGCTAGTTTATACACACTGCTCCCTGTGCCACTATTGTCTTCATTAGCAGAAGTGAAGGCCAAGCAGTTCCCCTAGAAAGAACAACAACAAAAAAGAGCAGCAGTTTAACTAGGATTGTCTAGAACTGTAAAAAAAAGTGTCACATTGTACAGGGCCAATTTTCACAACAGTGCGTTGCCTTAATCAAGATGACCTTTTAATCTAGCCAGTTCATAACCTTTTACTGTAAACATGCACATGTCACCCTCACTGGACAGCAGCTCAGTTTCTGAGAAACCTCTGATCTCTAGATTAGATATTTCTGATCTACAGATTAAGCTGTTCCTGTGAGCCAACCTGATGGGGCCACTTTTATCAACTTGGGAGCTCAAAGTCATGATTGCAGAAGCTAGATTGGTAATGAAACATATTGGATAAGACAGTCAACCTCTCTGCTTGCCTTTTAATTCCTTGTAGTGCTGGTTGTGAGAAGTCACTGCTCTTCCATTCCTAACCCTCTGTGCACTGCCACCAGAAACAGCTTCCCACCAGCAGTCAGGACATCGCAGAGGTCGCCTTGCCCTGCCGAAGGTGAGATGTCTCGCAGTTTCTAATACCTATCTCAGCCATGCACGCCGTGAAAAGCAAACGGCCCGACAGCCACCGGCTGCGACTGCGGTAGAGCAGACACAAACCGAAGCCGTGCCTGGGGCTGGCACAGGGCGAGGTGCCGCTCGTAGAGCCGCTGCGGGAAGCCGCGGCGTGGCGCAAGGCCGCAGCTGGCGGCTCCCGCCCGGCCGGGCTCCGGGGGCGGAGCGGGAGCCGGGCCGGGCAGAGGCTGCGCGGGGCTTCCGGGTAGCGGAGCCGAACCATGCCGTTCCTGGAGCTGGACACCAGCCTGGCGCCCGGGCAGCTGCCGCCGGGGCTGGCGCAGGACCTGTGCGCGGCCGCCGCTGACATCTTGGGCAAACCGGCGGAGGTGAGCGCGGGGCCGGGGCGGCGGGGCCGGGGCGGCGGGGCCGGGGCGGCGGGGCCGGGGCGGCGGGGCCGGGGCGGCGGGGCCGGGGCGCGGTGGGACTGACGGTGCCTGTGCCGCAGCGGGTGAACGTGACGGTGCGGAGCGGGCTGCCCATGGTGCTGGCGGGCTCGGCCGAGCCCTGCGCGCAGCTGCTCGTCTCGTCTATCGGCGTGGTGGGCTCGGCGGAGCAGAACCGGCGGCACAGCGCCCGTTTCTTCGACGTGCTGACGGCGCAGCTGGGCCTCGGCCCCGAGAGGTGAGTGCGGCCCGGCCGGGGGGAGCGCGGCTCTGATAGTTTGTGTGCTGCCTGAGTGCATGAAACACGGAAACGAAGGGACGGGGAGACGTTCAAAGTGGTGGTGATGCAAGTTCCCAGGTTCCCCCAGAGCTTAAGGGCTAGTACAGATCCCAGACTACGCTGCAAATCATAAGTGCTTGTCGTGGTTTGGCCCAGCCAGCACAGCAGCACCACGACAGTCTCTCGCTCGGTGCCCCCATTCACACCCACCCTCGTTAGGATGGTGGACGCCCCAGCAAAATGGGAGTAAAACGATAAGCAAGGTTGTTGTGGATTAAGACAAGGGCAGGGAAGGTTTGCTGCCAATTACGGTTCTGGACAAAACAGACTCCAGCACTCGATTTAGAGGGGAAAGTTGGAAAGTTTATTCTACAAGAAACAGAATGGAATAAAAGCAAAAAGGGAGTAGGATGATGAGAAAATTACAACCAGCACTTTAAGATCTCCCTCCCCCATCCCTCCTTTCTTCCTGGACCCAGCTCACTGCTCCCCATATCTCTACCTCCTCCCCCCTCAGCGGCTCAGGGGGGCAGGAATGGGGAATATGGTCAGTCTCTCACAGATGGGCTTTGCCGCTTCTGTCTTCTCAGATGAAGACAACTCCTGGCATTCTTCCCCTGCCCCAACACGGTGTTCCTGCCCCGGGACACAGTCCTTAACGAACTTCTCTGGTGTGGGTTGTTCCCAGCAGCTGCGGCTTCTGCCCATACAGGGTCCCTCACACGGGACACAGTCCTTGGTGAATATCTCTGACGTGGATTCTTCACCACGGTTGCAGTTTCTGCAGTTACAGGGTCCCTCTCTCGGGACAAGGCCTCTTCTGGGCATAAGTTTAATGAGCTGCTTTGTCGTGGGTTCCTCCCCACAGTTACAGCTGTGGATATTGGGTCCCTTCCTCGGGACATGGCCTGCTCCGGCCATAGTGATAAAGGGTCCCCGCCATGGGACACGGCCTCCTCTGGCCATGGTCACTGTCCCTGGCTCTGGGCCTTTAATGAAGTGAATCACTGCCCCTGGTCTGGGGCCAGCTTTAGCAAAATGAGTCTGTGCCCCTGATATGGGGTCGTTATCAAAATGAGTCTCTACCGCTGATGTGGGGTGTTTAAAGAAATGAAAATAAATCTCAGCTTCACCAGTTCTCTCCAGCCAGAAGAAAAAGAAAAAGGGGCAGAAGGAATAAGATGGAGGAAAATGGAGGAAGAAACCTCCCCTTCCGGCTTCTTCTTAAAAAGGGATCGTGGAGGCATCTAATTGGCTCAGCCCTAGAAGTGGGTCTGGCTCAGAGCTGGGGAGAGTTTCTTACAGGAGCCATCTTTACAGCCCCTTCCCCCTTACCAGAAAAGGCTGTCATGGCAAACCATGACAGTACTCTTAGATGCCGAATGCCAGACAGGTAGCTAGGGCCAGATAAAACAGTCTCGGAAGTACTGCTCTGTGATGAGTAATTCAGTTGGTGTAACTGGCGCAAAACACAGTGGGAACTGGTAGTGCTTTGCAGCAGAGTCGCGGTTCCAAAGGCCGGAACGGGGCTGTGCCTGAAGGTAAACTGACCTTGCTGCCCCACCTCCTGTCCGGAGGTGAGCACGAGCATTGCCCTGACTCTGCGTGCTGTCAGGGTAAATACCCAACAAGATGATGAACTGCTTGGGCCTTTATGGAGCAGACAAGTATCTCATATAGACAGCTGGAATTCAGTCTGCTTTTCGGTTTGTGTGGATGGAGTCTGGCGTCTCTTTGTACCCAGCCCCTGCACAGCTTAGTTTTGCTTCTGTTAACACCATAAAGTGGAAACCAGCAGGAGCTTAGCACAGGTTTTCTGCTGTGTTGCAAACTGGTCCGAGATAATAGATAATCATAAAATATGTTTCTGTGTCCACTAAATGTTTGCTTTTATACCCAAAAAGGATTATCATCCGCTTTTGCCCACTGGAGCCTTGGCAGATTGGCAAGAATGGAACAGTCGTGACATTCCTGTGATTCCTTGAATTGGAGCAAAGCAATTGATGAAGACAACCCAGAGATGATCAGCTCCATCCATCTCCTTGTTTCACCTTATGATCAAATCTGTGTTGCTCTGCACCTTTACCTGTATAATTCACTTTTGTCTTTGCATCCCATGCACACAAATCTGAAGAGTAGGGCAATCAGCTGTACTGGTTTTACTAAAATAGTTGAAGATCTTTGTCTCAAACCTGTCTTGTAGCCCAAAGGCTCTCCCAGTGCCTTTGCAGCTCTGGTGATGACTATAATATGGGCTTAGACAAAGCTGTTTTGTAGCAGCAAAAAGTTTAATTCCAGAACACTTTTGACGTTACTGAGGACCAGAATGGTTCTCGGGTTCATCCAGTTGTCCTCATACTTTGCAAGGCAGAAAGATCTTTCTGTTTCTCTGTGGCAGCAGAAGGGTCCCAGCCTGGCTAAGATGACCTGAGAGTCAAATTCTCTTCTCTGACTCCTTGAAAGTCCTTACCAGAAAGAGGAGGGATTATTGAATGAGAAGTTTATGCATTTATATAATACATATAATTGTTTGTTAAGGCTCGAGTCAGATCTTGTGCTCTGCACTCACTGTAACCTGCAGTGGCTGCTCCTGCAGCCTGTTAATTGTCCATCACGGCTGACTGTGCTGATGGCAGCGTGCACAGCTCTGCACAAGGAGTCACTGGTGAAGAATTGTGCTGTGCCACAGGAAAATATTTTGAAGTTTCTGGTACTGCCAGTTTTAATTCCTCTTATTCACCCAATTCAATATACTTCTCACTGTGATGTTACAAGAGGTTTTGGGATGACACAGCACCTCACTGTGTTCTCTGGCTGGTGTTTTCAGCTCATTGCCTTTGCAAGGAAGTGTTCTGGGGTTTTAGGACCCATACACATCCTTGCTTTGTAACTGGAATACACAGGGTATTTTGTGAAAAGAAAAACATGGTACTTTTATGTATAATGTTATCTCAGCCTTCCTCTGATAATAAAAACTTTTAACAATTTCCTTCCTCCCCCCCCTCATTGTGACTTGGTCAGCAGACCCGAGCTGAAGGGTGCTTCTTTCCTCCTTTGTCGTTCTGATTGGAGTTCTATTTCTTTATGACTTGAAGTCACAAGACGGTTGAAAATATCCCTTCTAATTGCCATTTGAAGTTGGCTGTTCCAGCTTATGTTGCAGCATAAGCATCTTCTATGTTTGCAAAATCTGTCAGGAATATAATACCAAACAAACTTGTGAATCAGACCGGGGGCTACACCTTATGTGGTTAATAAAATGTATCAAAGCCTCTTTTGGTGTCAGTTTATTGGCGTAATGACGTTGAGGAGAGGAGCTGTGAGGCCCTGAGCAGGCTGAAGGCTGCTGCTGATAGAGAAGTATTAACTAATCAGGAGAGCTTTGGAAGTATTTTTCCCAGTGCCACAGCATGGTGCCACTGCCCAAGGCACCCTTGTTAGAGGAAATGGCCTCAAGTTGCACCAGGGGAGGTTCAGGCTGGATATGAGGAGGAATTCCTGTACTGAAAGGGTTGTCAGGCATTGGAACGTGCTGCCCAAGGAGCTGCTGGAGTCACTGTTACTGGAAGTGTTGAAGGGACGGGTGGATGTTGCACTTAGGGAAACGGTTTAGTGGTTGATAGGGCTGGGACAAAGGCTGCACTCCATGAGCTTTAAGGTGTCTTCCAGCTGAAACGACTATGACAGAAAAACGGGCGTTATTTTCCCTCACAAACGACACCCCGGAGTTGCTACACTGGGGACGTAGAAGGCTGTGCCTCACAGGGCTAAATGCCGATGTAGCGGAACGTCCGGGCAGACCCAGCGAGCTGAGGGACCGACGGGACGGAGGCGATTCCCCGCTTCGGCGCCTCGGCGCCTCGGCCCCTCGGCCCCTCGGCCCCTCGGCCCGCCGCGCCTCCGTGCCCTCAGCGCTCCCATTGGCTGCCTAAGGAACGGCGGCTGAGCCAATGAGCAGCCGCGTTATTGGCGCGCGGGGCTCCGGGGCGGTTGCCGTGGCGACTGCCGGTGAGGCCGCGTCGCTGGGGAGCGCCGCGCGCCTGAGGGAGCGGCCGCGGCCGCCCCGCCCGGCCTCGGCAGCGCCGGCGCCACGGGCCCTGCGAGGTGAGTGTCCCGTCTGCCCAGGCGGGCCCGAGGGGCTGCCAGGGCCTTGGCCCTGCCCCCGTGCAGACCGCCGGTGAGAGCTGCGAGAGCCCAGCCCGGCCCGGCCCGATCTGGCCTGCTCCCCTCCGCGGAGCCGCGGTTGGAGGCGAAAGTGGGTTCCCTCCCCCGCCTCCTGCCGCCCTTTGTGCCGCCCTGCGGTAAAGGGAGCCTGGGCAAGTAGCCGGAGAGCTATTCCCGCTTCTCTGCGGAAAATGACAGTGTTTCGGTAAAAATGTCTTTTGCTGAAACGCAACAGAGGTGATCTTGGCAGTGTTGAAACCAAAACCAAAGCCGAGAGTAATTTAGGGAAATACATGTTTGCAGTCTATGGATCCCCAGTGCAGCAACAACGAGAGCCAGGAAAGCCCACGTCCCTTTGTTTCTCACTGTGAAGCTGAGAATCACACAGGGTGTGGGAACAGGAGCTGACATCTGAAACTTTTACTTGAGTTTTAAGCTAAGGTAAAAGGAGATAAGATTTTGAAGGCAAATGGCTTTAAAGAGGTATTGTTGTCTTTTGAGTATGTGCTCACCTGTCATAGCCATAGGTCTGTAACTCTCTTGTAACTGGAAAAAATTCAAACTGGTTTGTAAAACTTTATATTAAAGACTAATTATTTTTTTTCCTCATACCTACTTAATGTAGCTATGTTCCTCTGAAAGTGCTTGCAGTGATGTACTTAATTCCTGGATGCTATGACACAGCAGCCTGGCACACCAGTGTGAAAGCTGTGTGGAGGCAATATCCTTCCTTGCCCTGTTTTTCAAAAGCATTACACTGATCTGTTTCATTGTGCTTTCTCAACTTGTCAACACCAGAGAGGAGAGGTGCTAAGCATTTATTACAAACTTTCTGTAAAAATAAAAAGTAGAATTAAAATTGTTTCCCGACTTTTTCTTTGCTTGCAGTTTCACTGGCAGTCTAACCCCAGAAGTAGACCCTTGACTATAGTCTCTCTCCTGTTGAATTCTTGTGCTGCCTTGAGCAAGATTATGTGGATTCACCAGAAGATTTGAGCATATTTCTGAATGTAGGTATAGTTGTAAGCGACCTTAGAACTAGTAGTTTAAAATAGCTAATCGATTTGAGGTCATACAGTCTTATTTAGATGTCATAAGCATCTGCACTTTCTGTCAAAAGCATATTTCTGAAAGATAACTTTGTATGTGTATTTTCTCCTTATGCAAAGCAGACAAATCCTTGTCTTGAAAGAGACTGGAAGTTTTATTAATGTTTCTTTAGTAACTTTATTTAGTCATATATACCTGTAAGCAGTGAGAGTAAGTGGTGCATGTGCAAGCAAAATTATCATTGCTGAATGAATGAAATTAATGTCAAAGCATTATTTTCTCTACTCACAGAACTAATCATGACAGTGCATGAGTTAATTCAGCTTAGTTCAAAACTCCCACTGCATCCTGCTGTGATTAATTCTGGACTTACTCTTCTGTTAATGTGGCCTCCAATATTAAAGACTGTTTTTAGCCTGTCTGGCATGTGCTATCTTTTTATTTGAATTGATGGCAAGGTTTTATCATGTAGCTGTGAAGCTCTTCTAAAAAAGCAGCACAGAACTATTTCATATTTTTTGCCTTTACTAACATAATGTTGCAGGCAGTAAGTAGGATATAAATTATGGGTTTAGTTATGAGAAACAGTGAGTTGCAGATTATAGATGTGTATTTTCCCCTTTGAACTTTTATCAGTAAAAATACTGGATATATTAGTATCCTTCCTTCAGAATGGGGCAGTTTATCTCTTGGCATGGGGTGGTGGCAGCATAAGAAAGGTAATTTGTTATTGATTAAAGACTTCCCAGCCTGTCTTTTACTTCTGAATGCTTTCTTTAGGGACAGAATAAATATTCTAATCCTGTTTGCTTTCCAGACCTGTTTGTGTTATGCCCTTCTTCCTAATCCTGGAGAAAGTGTGAATAGTTCTGAACATGGTAAGGACTGAGATGGTTTTTGAGATATTTTGATAGAAATAAAATAGAAAATTTTTCTCCCAAGACTAAGAATAAATTGACATAATGAGAACTTTGTTTTTGGAGTGACTGCAGTTACTGGTAAACTGAAGAATTTGGAACCGTGGCTGTAAGGTGAATTCATGTCTGTTCTAGGGAAACTATTACTTGCATGACTCTTGAAATTTTGTTTTTTCAACTGATTTTGACAAGAAATTGTTTTGATATTATTTGCAATTAGTGGTGACTAATTTAATTATAGTTCTTGTGAATTTATGTAGAGATATCTCAGTTTTGTCCATTTAACAAGTAAAGTTAAAAAAAACATAGAAAAGTGCAGTTTGCAGTTTGCAAGGGAAACTGGGACACATGTGGATGGAACATTTCTTGTTGTGTCTCAACTGCCATTCCAGATTCGAATCGCAGCACTGAACGCGAGCTCTACAGTTGAGGATGACTATGAAGGTACCTTCAAAAGTCACAAGACACAGACAAAAGAGGCTCAAGTAAGTAAATCCACCCTTTTCTTGATGAAGTTTTGTCCTGATGCGAGTTTTATCCTCTCATGTTGCAGGGATTGTTCAACTAGAATTTTTTTCTTTTTGGAAGGCTGTATTATTATCTCTTGAACCCTGCTTTAGCAAGCTAAAACTTCACTCATTTGAGTTACAAAGGATCAGTAAGGCTAGTGCTGTGCTCTGCAGTTTGGATGTCGACTGCTACATAGCAGAAAGTATTAAAAGTGTGAAATAGAAGTATATAGTAATAAGTATATTTAATAAAGTTGCCCTATAAAATAGGTTGCATTTTTTTTTAAACCACAGGAAGCAGAAGCTTTTGCTTTGTACCATAAAGCTTTGGACCTTCAGAAACATGACCGGTTTGAGGAGTCTGCTAAAGCTTACCATGAGCTGCTTGAGATTCGTCTTCTACGAGAGGTCAGTAACCTTTAGAGAATGACTCTCCAGAAACCGTTTTTATCATATTTTGTGTTACTTCATTTCTTATTGGCTAATTAGAAATGTTGGTGTTTTCAATTAGCAAGTTGTTTGCTGTTCTTTTTACTTGTGTAATTCCTAATGCATGTGTTGCATTTATGTTTATCATTTCTAGGCAGTTCTTTCTGGTGATGAGAAAGAAGGGTTGAAACATCCAGGCTTGATGTTAAAATACTCCACCTATAAAAACCTAGCACAACTGGCAGCTCTAAGGGATGACTTAGAAACAGCCATGGAGTTTTATTTGGAGGTATAATACAGCTGAAATAAACCAATGAGGCCTCAATGTTTGCAAAATCTTGCCAAAATAAAAACATACACTTTTCAGCATACAACATTTGAACATAGGCCTGAATTCTGTGGACTTGACATCATGTGTGATGTATCTGGTCCATCATTCAGTCCCCAAACCAGTAGTGACCCTGCTGAAAGCTAAAGCAGTGCCAGTCACTGTAGAAAAGTGGATATGCATGTCTGAAATGTGAATTATGTTATTTGTTATGCTTTGTAGGCTGTAATGCTGGACTCTACTGATGTCAACCTGTGGTACAAAATTGGTCGTGTAGCAATAAAACTGATCCGCCTGCCTTTGGCTCGTCATGCTTTTGAAGAAGGTCTCAGGTGTAATCCTGATCACTGGCCTTGTTTAGATAACCTTATCACAATCTTGTACACACTCAGTGATTACACAAGTAAGTAAAGTAGACCAAAACCAATTCTCAAGATATGTATAATCTTATATATCAATAAAAATTACAATGATGCATTTGTACGGGAGAAAGTGCATCTTGTGTAAGCAGTACATTAGGGCATGATGGAGACTTTTACTTCATGATAGAGATTTTTCATTCCATGATAAAGCATGATGGTTTGTATCAATTCTTATTACCCTAAAAATAAATGCCTGTGGTTTCTTAGATCAGAGCCTCTCTGAGAAGTTTCCCTGTAAACTGTTCTCTTTCCTTTCAGTATATGTTGGTTCTGTCTTTCTAATAATTTCCAGACACATAGTTTCAGGATTTGGATATAAAATTACAGTCCAGTTCTTAGTCTAGTTACAGCAGTTGTTACAACTGAGCCTAAGATTTTACATTTGAGTAATATCCATTGGGTAAACTGATGCACAGGGAGTTCAGGAGAGAAGTTGCAAGGTAGCAGAATTGTTAAATCTGATCCCTTAGGTTTGTCCTACTGGAATGGTCCTAATTCTGTTCATGTAATTGTCCATATGAGCAAAAACCTGGTGGGATACATTGCTTATTATACAAATGGAATCTGCAGTTAAGACATTTCATAATGTGAAAATGGTTGTGATTCTGATTTCTTTTTGTGTGGAAATGGAATCTTGAAAGTCAATTAAAGATACACTGCAAACATTGTTTAAACAAAATTAATGGTATTTTTCTGGATATAATACTTGGGAAGACAAAATAAGTTATTTCAACTGTATGCATGTAATTACTGGACATAGTACAAAGCTATTGGTCTAATCTATGTAAATGTAATATTGAGATGGGATTCTGTGGTATATATGAAGCCCAGAAATGGGAGCTTTTGAATGAACCAAAGCAGCTATTGACCATTCCATTTCCATTTCTCTGTCAGCATGTTTGTACTTTATTTGCAAAGCTCTGGAAAAAGACTGTCTATATAGTAAAGGATTGGTTCTGAAGGAGAAGATCTTTGAGGAACAGCCTTGTCTCCAGAAAGATTCCTTAAGGATGTTCCTCAAATGGTGAGTGTCATCTTATAGTATATAGTGTGTTTGGAGTGTAAATGTGGGGTTTGGGATAGTTCAGAAAAGATGGTGAGATCTTAGGCTTAAAGCTATAGCAATGTCTTGCTGACCTGCTTTCTAAATAATAAATGGATGTTAAATGTTGGTGCTGCTGACACTATGCTCTTAACTAATCACTTTTGGAGGGAGGTAGAAAGAGGCATTTTTCTCACTTATTTTCATATCTAGATATCTTGTAATCATCTTCCTTTGTTTTGTTTTAATTATTTGCAGCTGATATCTGCAGCATTCACTTAGTTTTCTTAATTAAGGCAGAACAGAGATTTTTAGTGATGAACACTTCTGTTTGCATGCTGCAAAGTTTGTAAACTAACATTATCTGAATGCTTCTTTTACTGGTTTATTTTTGTCACGTTGTAGGAGAATGTCAAATGAATCTCCCTAGGCTTAAAAACATCCAAACAACAAAAAAACAGCCAACAAACAAAAACTTTAACTTGACTTTATTTCTTATTATTTCTCAGTGACATGTCTATCCATAATGTAAATGTGAGTGCAGCTGAAGCAGGAAGAATCTTAGATGAAGCACTGGAGCTACGTAAGAAAAGACAAGCTTTGCTAGTGCGTGAGAGAGAACCAGACCTCAGGCTGGTCCAGCCAATTCCCTTTTTCACGTATGTCATTATGTTTTATCTTTTAAAAAGGTATCTCTGAGGCCACTTATTCTGGCAGCTGTGTTGCACTTCAGATTCCAGAACACTGTTTTCAGTGTTCAGCAACACTAAAACGAACAACTCACGCAGTGTGTTCGTATTTTGAGTTTTGGTTGGTTTGATGTTCTTACAATTTTAGCACACATCCCATATCTGTCACTTTTCAACCTTTGAATTAAAAGCAATAATGTAAAAAAAATCTTAGAATGGTTTGTCAGCCATTCCAACTGGATTATTGGATTTTTCGTGTATGACTAGTTTGTATATGAACTTCAAAGTAAGTTTAGCTTCTTAAAAAATGCTTTTACTGTTGGGATGATGGAAACAAATTACAGTTTTTCATTTGTAGCAAGATATAAGGATACTAATAAGTTGTTTTATATGTCTTATTAAGGCAAAAAGGATTGGGGATTGGTTTATTTTTTTCCATTGCACATATTTTTCTAGAACATGAATGGACTGTGCCCATAGATCCTATTGCAGAGATGCTGCTTCTGGTTGTGGATGAGGGTGAATGTTTTTATGGTTGTTGGTCGAATGCGTAACCTTCGGTTCCTTTGGTTCTTTTGAACAGTACTTTTTATTCGGGTTTCCTCAGTAGCTACTGCATAGACCTTTTTTTTCTTAGAGTTGTTTTTGGAGAGGCACATTATTGACTCCTGTTTTCTTCCTGCTGCAACCAGCTGATCAATTTCTTCTGAAAAATTTTCGCTGTTGTTGTTTTCCTCTGTGGTGCATTCTACAAGGAAAGCCCCTGAAGACCTCTGTTCCATCCCTGAAATTGTCAATGGTCCTTATGACAGGAAATACAGAAAAATAATCTACAGTTTTTTCAGTTGTGGGACAGATTTTGATGCTCAAATGTGTGTTTCTCTCCCACTGAAAAGCTACTCTTGCTTACCTCTAAGCTACTGGAGAAAAACAATTTTGAATGCTACTAGGTTTGTAATATAATGTGACAAGAATTAATGAAGTTGTGATGCCATTGTGTTCTCACATGCAGGTGGAAGTGTTTAGGAGAAGCTTTACTTGCCATGTATCACCACCTTACAACTTGTGATCCTCCTCGACCCAGTCTGGGAAAGAGAATTGATCTGTCGGAGTACAGAGACCCAGTTCAACATTTGATTCTTTCTCCTACCTCTACTCCCGTCAGTGTTATTCAGCCAACTCCTGTCAACACTAATCCAGTGGTAACGATGCCAGACCCTGTATTACCATATACTCCAACAACACCCAACTTTCCAAGTCACAGTCAGAATGCATTGGAACCAGGAGCTACTGTAGGTGAGCAAGGTACTTCAGTCTGATTCAAGATACCTTTCCTGCTTCTCTGGGTATTAAAAGTGCTACAGAAGTCATTGTGAGATGCTGTCTTTAAATTCCATGTTGGTGGATTCAGAATCTTTTTCAGCATATGTATAATGTGGTAGAAAAAGGGAAGTTGAGGTCTATAAATAAATTAAGTTCCATTAGCCCTTCATATTAGAAAAGAAAGGCCACCTAAACTGCTTGAAAGTCATTGGTTCCTGACTGTGACATAGGGCTAGTGTTCAAGACAGTGGATTTACTTTCCTATCTAATGGAATTGAGCCAGGTTGATTTATTGTTCTTAATTGTTACTCCAGTGAAGGAGTATTTTAACCTCTTCTGATTTTATGCTATGGACTCCTACTTCTGATCTTCAGTCTTGAAGATCAAAAGAATCATGGCTCTTTTCCAGCAGTGATGCATATCAAGCTTTTAATGTTGTGAAGAGTCTTGAGCTCCTTAGAACAAATGAACTGTTATAGAAAAAGATGCCTGGCTTATTTTTCTGTTCATGTGTAAATTCTAAGAAGCAGACAGAAACAAACTGTCAGGTGTATCTGAAATCTGCAGCAAGAGGTTTGAATATTTTATAGTGTAGCTGTAGATATATTTACATATCTAAAACTATCAAGGAGTTACCACTATTTTGTTGATATTCATGGGAATTTACAGGGATTCCTTGACTTAAAGTCCAAACTTCTCTGATTCCAGTTCCATAAACTTCTTGAAGACTAAAATAATGAATTCTAGCA
Source organism: Colius striatus (assembly GCF_028858725.1). Lineage (NCBI taxonomy): Eukaryota > Metazoa > Chordata > Aves > Coliiformes > Coliidae > Colius > Colius striatus. The sequence continues at coordinate 7,099,951 of NC_084775.1, read as the reverse complement.
AATAACAACGTACAGAATTGTCAGTAAGTCTGCTTCTTGCCTCAGACCAGCATTTTAATACAAAATGCCATAGTCAGTTTGTATAAAGTGATTTTTAAAATACTGTTTTTCAATTTTCAAGTCTTCAGAAGGAAACCAATGAATCGCAAGTGTTGCTGTAGAATAATGTAAAGTGTCAGCCACAAATAACTTCTCTCTTTTTTTTTTTAATAACAAATATTATCCACTGATAGTGTGTCAATTTAACCTGTTTTTTAAAATTCTGTTTCTAGGTGACATATCTGCAGGTGATAAATCTAAGAAAGGTGTGAAGCGAAGGAGAATTACAGAAGATAGTGGTGAAACAGCAAAGAGGAGATCTGCTAGAGTCCGAAACACTAAGTGTAAAAAAGAGGAGAAGGTTGACTTTCAAGAACTGTTGGTGAAATTCCTTCCTTCCAGGTGCTGTACAGCAACAACTTTCATTAAGAGAGTACCAAGAACTTAGACTGAGGTTTTGATATACCCCTTAAAACTGCTAGACCCATGTTATTTCTGGAAGCACTTGTGTTGTCTGCTCATAAATTTAATAAAAGTGGTTTTAGTGAAAATTACGGAAAACTAACTGAAAAATAAGAAGGCTTTTATTAATGTGGAACTGAATTAGAGAACAATGCTGGTGTCAAAGTCAGTAAGCAAGGTAATCTTGATCTGGACAAAATTTGTGAACTGGATGTAAATCTCTGAATTTGCTTCAGTTAATGTACTTTAACTGTAAAAATACACATTAGATGACACAAGATACTAGTGAAAGAAAGAATGGGGATTTTGTTGATATTCTGTGTTTTACCCTCCTGTCATGCAGATTAAGAAAATTAGATCCAGAGGAAGAGGAGGACCCTTTCAATAACTATGAGATGCAGTCAGAGATCAAAGAGGAGAATTTCCAACATGTTGGTCCACACAGAATGTCGTTTGATTCTACAACTTTTATGGAATCTGGTAAGGATTTAATTATAACTCCACTCTCTCTATTGTTTCTTCCATATTGTGTGCTTTATTTTCTGTATTTTCCTATCATATCTAGAAGACACAGGAGTATATTCTGCTTTAAACATTACCATTTTATGGCAAAAATATGTCAGTTTATGATTTTTAAGTGCTGCTCAATTGCTGTGTGCAAGAGCTCTGTTGCATGGAGTTTTCCATTTAAACAGATTGGAATACGGTAATTTAATTCAGGCGAACTGCTACAAGAGTAGTGCATAAAACACTGCTGAAACTTATTTGTTTCAAGTTATGGTCTGCCTTGACCTTAACCATGTATGGCTTTGTGTTTATCTGCTTTCTAGAAAAACAGGATGTTCATGAGTTCCTGCTGGATAACCTGAATAATGGTGGGATCTTGGAGCTGATGATGAGATATCTAAAAGTCATCAGCCAGAAGTTCCTAGTGAAGTGGCCTTCTGGCTTGTGTGAGGTGGTCCTTAGTATCTATAATAGCTGGAGAAAGCATAGTAGTAGTCTTCCCAATCCATTACTGAGGGACTCGAGTAATCAGCATATCAAGGTAATGAAACAGTTTTCCTTATACTTGTGTTTCTTGCTGTGTTGTTTTCTGGGTACTGACAGTACCTCACTGAAATCCAGCAATTAAGTACAGATTTGGCTTATCTCTGTCTGGGAAGCTGCTTGTCCTAACTGTTGCATCTTTCATAAACTCTGTCATACTACAGCTCCTGTAACTGTTTCCGAGCTCCTGAACATATCTGGGTTTTCTTTGAAGTGCAAATTTAGTGTGTGGGTTTTTTTAATTATTGTTCTTTTTTTTAATGTACTTCTTCCTCTCTGTTCTTTTTTTGATATCTCCATACTATTTCTGAAGGATATGATGTTGATGAGTCTTTCTTGCATGGAACTGCAATTAGATCAGTGGTTACTGACGAAAGGGAAGAGCTCTACAGGTGAGAATTACATGTTACTTTATTTAGATATATGTAGAAATGTTTCCAGGAATTCATTGGATTTTTGAGCTATTTTTTTTCTTAATGAATATCTTTCAGGTTTGTATTTATTGGTCTATCAATTATATGCCTTAAAGTAGCTCAGTAATTTTGAAATACTAGTATGTGAGACTCTTCCTATGGGCTGCTAATAACTTTATGATAAAATATGATTCATTGGTTTGCAGTTTCTCCGCGAAATTGCTCTGCTGCCTCTGTGAATGGAAAGTTTGGTCCTGACTTCCCAGGAACACATTTCTTAGGAGACCTGTTGCAATTGTCATTTGCATCCTCACAGCGAGACTTGTTTGAGGAAGGCTGGATGGAGTTTGTCACGCGGGTGTATTGGCTGAAAGCTCGCTTTCTAGCTCTGCAGGTTTGTTTTACTTTTGATTTAACAAATAAAACTTTTCCCAAATTAAAATCAGTGTTGATCAGAGATGCTGCAGGTGATTTGGGAATCTCAACTCATTTAAGCATACAGAAAAAATCAACTCAAAACTTATTGATTTCATTTTACTTTTTAATATAATTAATTAAGGGTAGAGGTGGAAATGAAGTAGGGGGTCTGACATGCTAAGGTAATATTCAGATATATTTAATATGTAATTCTTTTGCTTTTTTAAGCTGAACAGGAGTTAATTTAAATATCTCTGGACCAAAGTTATTTGGAGCAGTGTTGGGTAGCTGCAGGACATGGATTTTTTGGAACCTGGACTAGCAGATACTATCAAAGTCTCAGACAATTCAAAATGCAGCTTTCAACTGAAGCAGTCTGTATGTTTAAGTATTCTCCCCTTTGCTTTTTCAAAGCAGCATGATTCTTCTTTTGAAGGCATTTAATTTAATATGCAGATTTTTGAAGTAGAGGTTTTTAAACCTATAACCAAGGGAATAATTTGAAATAAATGTTGTTTGATCCCAGACTCTCTTCCCTCCAAATGTTGCTTCCTTGGGACATCGAAGAGTTTGTTTATGCATCAATTTTAAGTCAATTGTCAACTAATAATATGAGACAGTTTCATAAGTGTTAACTAACCAGTTCCTTCCATTTTTATTTTTTGCATCTAAGGATTTCATTCTAATAAACTTGCCTGAGGAAAAATGAGAGTTCCTGTATGGCTATTTCCACTTTTTCTTTAGAAATACAGAGTTATGTTTTGCCTGTGCAGCTTGTGTTCCACTCTTGGCCACTCAATTTCAATATCTACTTCATTTGCACAGGACAAGTAGAATGCATTCACTTTGCAGAATGTAATAATTTTTCTTGACTTTTCATTTTCAGACCTGAAAGAGTTACTTCTACCATTTGCTCTTCTACATTTTCAAAGGAAAGGGATTTTAGCAATCCAAATGAATCTTTCAAATTATACCAGCTGAATTCTATTTCTCTGATTTATTTTTTTGTTGTTAAGTCACTGGTCAATTAGATTGCCTTTTTTTTTGGTTTTTAATTTGAGATTGTCAGTTGGATTTGGTTTTTGTTTGGGAAGATGTGCAATAATCACTTTGGCAGTCCCTGTCTGCACTGAGTTTGAATATTTTGTTCATGCTTTAGAAAACAGTATTTTAGATAGAACCGTAAGGGGTTTTGTTTGTTTATTTTTCTCTGTACTGTTTCTGCAGGGAGACATGGAACAGGCACTTGAAAACTATGATATCTGCACTGAAATGCTACAGAGCTCCACTACAATGCAAGCTAAAGATGGCAATGAATGCAGCATCATAATACGGTTACCTAATCTACATGTTGATTCTGTAGTTTCTTTAGAAGAGGTAAGAATTAATTTGCAGATGTATTCTCCCCAGTCCTCATCAGATATCTGCTTGGTAGAGCACCAAGATATGCACTTGGTAGAGCATCTGCATGGGATAAAGCCCCAGAGGGAAGAGGGGACCAAGAAAATAGGTTCGTATTCAAGCATCACATCCGCCAAGCTCAGGAGCAATGCATCCCAACAAAGAGGAAGTCAGGCAAAATGCTAGGAGATCTGCATGGGTGAACTCCTGGATCTTTGCTTAAATTAACTCTTTTTTCAGCGGTCTGTTTTCCACATAAGAATTTGCATACACTTGCAAACAATGGATGTCCATCTTCTATTGTTTCTGTTGCTGTTTTGGAGGATGAACTTCCACACAGGAAATACTGTCTTCGCTTGGATGTGATATGTTCACCATATGATGGATGTATTCTTGCAATGTACAAAGATGTGATTTTAGGATTTAAGGCAACAAAATTTAAAATCCTTGTTGTGCTAAAGTCATATACTGGGTAATACTGCAAAATCTGTGGAATGGATGAAGTGTAAACATCATCTAGACAACAACATAGTAGATGTTTTCTTCTTGGTTTATATTCCTGGGTGTAGTTGTGGAGTTCACATAGATTTACAGCTAAACTGCTAGGAGAAATGTCAGTAGTCAAATGTATGTGAAGACAAAATAAAGGTTGGATTGTGCCATCTGTGATGTTTGCAGATTGAAAAGAACCTAAAATCTCTGGAGAGATGCCAGTCTTTGGAAGAGATCCAGCGACTGTATGAGGCAAGGGATTATAATGCAGTGGTGCATCTGCTTCGTCCAACATTATGCTTTAATGGTTATGGCAGAGCAAAACATCTGGAATTTGTAACATCCATACCAGAGAGGCCAGCACAGCTGCTTCTCCTACAGGTTTGTTTTGTTTCTTAAAGAAATCTTTTTTAGGAAGATTTAAAATAAATTCTTCATCCTTTCAAGAGCTATTTTTCATATTTACATTCTCTAGGACTCCTTACTCAAACTGAAAGATTACAAGCAATGCTTTGAATGCTCAGAGGTTGCCTTGAATGAAGCGATTCAACAGATGATTAATATGACAGCAGCCTCTGCTAAAGAAGAGTGGGTTGCTACAGTAACACAGCTGCTCACAGGAGTAGATACTTCATTATCTTCAGTCGACAGCATCCTGAAAGACTCTTCTGTAACACCAAGCCTCATTCGATTAACAACCAACCTGATTCAGGTAACCTATTCCCTTGCACTAGGAAAGAGGTATTGAGTGCTACAGACCTTCAAGACATGATACAGTTTCTGTCTGAATTGCCACCCACTCCCAGTGACATTTTTGGTTACATTTTTTCTGGGGGAAGGTCGGGGGGAAGATGAGCATTACCTTCATAGCCCTCACTTTCTTTTCAGTATATTAGAGGAGTGCTGAGCACACCTGTGCTAGAATCAATTACAGCAGCTGCCTGCAAACACCAGACTGCCTAAAATAAAGAATGGTAGTAATATAACACAAGGAAGAATACCATTTTCTTAAGCAATTTGGAATGTAATGTAATCCTGGAGAACAGAGTATTCATTGTAATACCCTAACTGGTTTCTGTAGTAGTGATAAATACGATCATCTATATAAATACCAATAAAAAAGAATTGTTGCATGTTTGAAAGAATGTGAGAAGAGTGTGGCACTTCAGAAATTTCTGGCAATAAAATGGGCAGTTGTCTCTAAGAAGTGCTAGGACAGTGGTTCCATGGCACAACATTGTGTTGCTCAGACTATATTCAGTTGCATCATTTATACAGCATCTGTTAATGAGTCTGGTTGGTCTTCGGGAGTTGGACTTGATGATCTCTAAAGGTCCCTTCCAACCCCTACCATTCTGATTTATCAGTTGTTGTCAGACCTGGTAAAGAATTCAGGAATTCTTTTAACTGAGTTTCTCTTTCTTACTGGGTTGTAAATTTATTGTCCAGTAATGAGGCATGTTAACACTAAGAATTTATGCTGCACATTTGCCTGCTTTGAATTGTTTGTAGATGGTATTGACAACATAATAACTAGTTGAAAGTGATGATATAAGAGGTATGTCAGGGTTGGGGAAATTATCTTCTGACATTACTGTGTACCAGTTGATCTTATTTGTAGGACTTTTACTGCCACTCATTGAGAGAGGCTGAGACACAGCTTCAGGTTATTCCTTAGGATAGAACACATTCCTAACTTTGGGTTGTTTGGAAAGGATTCACACCTGATGTTTATTTTGGATCACTTTGTATGATGTCTGTTTCTTTGTTAGATCATTGACTGCAGCATGGCAGTCCAGGAAGAACCGAAGGAACCATATGTCTCCTCAGTGCTTCCATGGATTATCTTGCACAGGATCATCCAGCATGAGGAAGATGCTTTTCAATCTCTTTGCTGCCAGCAGCAGCAGCAGAACCAGGGAGAAGAAGGTGAGTTGGTTCTTCACTTCTACATGTTGGAGCTGAGCTCCTTACTATCTAGCTGTGGAATACAAATAAGAAAATACTTATCTTGCTGGCTAAAGTGAGTAAAGAGGTATGCAAACATTACTTTCTTATCACAGAAGAAACTTCTTTTTGCTAGATGAAGCATTAGCTAGTTGGATTTAACTCAGTTCCCTGCTACTTAAATGTTTACCAACTTCCTTCTTCCAGTGAGTCCTGATACTCCTATGTTGCCTTCTTCACTCATGCTGCTGAACACTGCTCATGAGTATTTGGGAAGAAGATCTTGGTGCTGCAATTCAGATGGGGCTCTTCTCAAGTTCTATGTAAGTGTTAGCATCCCAGAAACAGGGAGAAACTTCAAATGTCTATTAAATTGTTTATTGCCTTGTCTTGATATTAAAAATACACTTTTAAATCCACTTTCCTCCTTCTCCCAGACACATGAATATTTCATTCAGTTTAGTCTGAATAACAGAGGCTTGTTATTCCAGTCCCCTGTGCATCAGTATGCTCTCTAAACAGGACTTTTTTTCGAAAAGGAGATGCCTCTGGCTAACCAACTCTGTACTATAAAAACATCTTAAATAGGAATTAATAAATTATCTACCTTGCCCTGAAAGAGAAAGTACAGGAGAAGTGTTAATTTATTATTCTGAGTACTTGGGAAAAATACGGGCCTGTGACAGCCACTGATCATGATAAACTTCAGCTGAATGTTGAATGACTTGAATTTTATGATACTTAGCTTTGGAAGTTGCAGCTTCTGCTCTTTAAAAATAAACAGAGGTAATATTTGATACTAATAAAAATTTCTGGTGCTTATCAGCATCCATCCATATGACTGGCAACGTGGTAATCTGTCATTGTTGTACATTCTTCCCTGTGGTAATCAGAGGTTGTTGGAGTTTTACTTTTGGTGGTGAATGTATAAAACTCCTTTCAGCTTCTGACAGACCTTATAGCATGTTGTCAGAGATGTTACATATAAAAATGGGTGCAACAGACATGTGGATAGTTGGTAGCAGGGATATGGATGTAAGAAGAATGACAGCATACCTAAGTATGAGAATAAAAAAGTTACATTCTTTGATTTGAACATCAGTTTTCTGAAATCTGGTGAGTAATAGAAATGAACTCTTGAGTGCAAAATAAATCTGAGAACAGTTTATTTCCTCTCATAGTTCCCATTGTTCTGTGGACTTCCCTTGCTGAGAGGAATAATTGTGTTCTTTAGACTTTGGTCCTCTGTTTTTCTACTTTCACTGGTATTTTATTTCATTCCTAGGATTTGAAAGGGAAGAGGGAATAACATAGTGGTCTGATAGTACTGTGCACCATTGAAAAACTGTAGTGTTGCTTCTTTAAAATTGCTGCTAAAATAACACAGAGCTCATCTATTGAACAAAGATGATGAGAGTTAAAAAATACCTCAGTCCTTCACCTTCCTGTATCTGGAGGCTGTTCTCTGCTTTGTTGTTCAGATGAGGTATGGTAGAAGATCTAATATACCCCAGAAATGGGTGTCTGGGCTCTAATGCTGTAGTGTTATTAGATGAAAGGAGTTACCCATTCATTGTTGATCTTTTTAAGATTATTCCTTGAGGGAGTTCTTACACCAGAAGAGAAATTTCCCATGGTTGAAGGAGAATATTTCCATGTGTAAAGTGTTTCCTCACTTTAACCTTAGCTTGAAAACCAAAGTGCAGTCAGCCTGCTGCTGTGCAGAGCATTGACAGTCTATCACATGGCTTTTGGCAAAACCCAGATAATAATGGTGCTATGGCATTCATTGGACAGGGCTCTACTGGGATATTTCAGTGTCACTTTACACATTCAGCTTGACTTCATTGAGGTTTATTACCTTCAACCAAGAGACAGTCATGATTCATTCTGCACAGATTCCCTTCTCAGCACTGCCTGGAGCTTATTAGCCACAGCTCAGTGCCAGACACTATCTACCTCTGCATTTGAGCAGCAGTGTGTCTTAAGACAGTAATTTAGATAGCTAGGAAGGATGATGTTGAGAGCCTGAGGGGCTCAGCAGGAGTTGGCTCACCCTGGTAGGGCTGGAGCTGACAACCAGTATTTTAACTGAGGCTGATTCAGCGTAGGACTATTAGATTATGTCTGCATCCTTCACTCCTCAGTCTCCCTGGTATTAGGAGCATAATGCTGATATACTTGAGTTGCCGCTGCATGGATCTGCCATGGGTGCAGAGGACTTGTTAGCTCAGGCACTGTGCTTTGTGAAAATAGGAAGCCTGTTTCCAGACTCCAGCTTATCCTCAAATAAGCGTGAGAGATGTATACTGTGTCTGTATCCACAGCCTGGGGAGTCTGATAGTATTCCCTGTGAACCTGGATAACTACAGATAATTTAGAGCTGTGTAATTTACAGCTACATCTTTGCAAATGTGGCTGGTTTGGAGAAGTCAGATATTAATAAGTGAAAGTTGATACGTTCTATCAGAGGGAAAATGTTAAATGAAATTACTTATCAGTTAATAGAACTATCCTGGTAGTATACAGCTTGTTAAAACTTTAGAGGCAAATCACGGTGTTCTTGATATTCTGTACCCTTCGGTCTCCCAAATGACGATTACAGTAGAAGCATTTCTCCTACCACCTCAAGTGAATTTTCTTTAGACATAACAGATGTGCTGTGTTACTGAGGATACCACATGACATATTGCTGTTGAATGTGTAAGATACTATGAATGTAATTTCTCTTACACATTTCATGTTTACATTAAAATTTCATAGTGGAATGTATTGGAATTGATTTGTGAATTTCAGAGAATGTCTTTTCAGTTGCAGTTTTCTTTAATGATATTTTCAAGTAACAGCATCTTCCAGAATTTGTTACTGATAGATACTTTTTCTTGTAATGTTAAAGACAGCAACTTGCTGCAGTCTCTGGGGGTCAATACAACCACTTTGTATATAGCCATCTATGTAATACTTTTCATACTATGCAATTCTATATCCATTTAACCCAGATTTTCATTTCTCCCTTTTTTTTTCCCTCCACAAGTTCTCTCTCATCTATGCAGGAGAAATTGATATTTGAATTAGAACAGAAATCTTTCTGTGCCTTTTCCTTATTTGCAGGATTAACAAACTGTAGTGTTTATATTCACAGAAGCAATTTGATATGTAGTGGAAAACTTTGAATGATCTTAAGTCTGAAACATTAACTAATATCTACTCTCATTGGCTCAAGACAGAACTTTGTGAATTAACATAGGAAAAAAAACCACAAGCACTTTAATTGCAGTTACAGTGCCACTGAACTTGTGTGAGTCTAGTTTCCAGAACTATGGGTAATATTTGGTTGTAATTGGGGGGGAAAAAAAGTATATTCCCTTAATATCATTTCTGTCGCCTGCCCACAGATGAGAGGTAACTGTCACAGGCAACTGAAAGCAACCATCAGCTCGCATGTGACTTTTTTTCATTGATATTTGTGGTGTTGTAGGTTCAGGTACTACAAAAAGAACTTGCAGCATCCACTTCTGAAGATACTCATCCATACAAAGAAGAGCTGGAAACAGCCTTGGAACAGTGTTTTTATTGCTTATATGGTTTCCCTAGCAAAAAAAGCAAAGCAAGGTATTTAGAAGAACATTCAGTGCAGCAGGTAAGATAAGCAGTATTTCATGTGAGTGGATTATCCTGAAGTGATGAAGGATACATCCTTGTTTGGTTGTAATGGACCTTCATATGTTTTGGAGAAAAATTATTTTTATTTCCCTGTAGAATTGTGTATTTTAAGTGTTGTAGGAGATAAAATAATTGAAAAAATATAGAAGCCTTTATGAAATTAGAGCATCAGATATTTGATATTAAATGTTGGCATATTCAGTCTTAGTCACAGAAATCTCCCATTTTGAAAGCATTGACAAGTTGATTTTATTGAGCCATAATTTTTCTGTTTTCAACGGAGAAGAAATTAAAGTTTCAGGAAAATGAGAAAGGAAAAAAGTCAGCTTGAGAGAAGAAAAACTTGTCAGCCAACCTTGCAGCTTATAAAAGTGAAAAATGTCACTGTTGAAAATGATGCAAGTAAATATTATTATACTTTATTTTGAAATCTGCGTTGGGAAATATCTGGTAGCTGCTTGAGAAATATGTAAGATTCTGTTGAGTTTGGGAGAACAACTGCAAAGTGGGAAGAGGGTTGTAGTATTAATGAAGGGAAAGAAAAAGCAAGTCAGCAGTCTTTTGCCTTGAAATAGCACTGATTTTGTTGAGAAATATCAGATGATTTTTGCATTTACCAAGTGCAAGTGATCATAAAATCGTAAGTTCAATGTGGTTTTGTACAAGCAAAACAATTGTCTCCTTTTTAAACATTCAAATACCATTATGTTGTTACTCAATAAATATTTGTGAATTCTCTCTTTTAATCTGACCTGTTACAAAACTAAGATAATGAGAAATAATTAAGAAAAAGGGAAGTATAAGGAGATTACCCTCCCCACCCCAATCTCTTACACTTGGGCAATTCTGGATTAAATAGTTCTTACTTTAAACCATTGACAAATTGATATTTAGTAATATGACTTCCCATTTTCAATACAGAAGCAAAATTTACTGTAAGGAATAAGATGAATGGTAAAAGAAGAAACGATCTAGCAGAACTGTAACTTATTTTTTTAGTTGTTTTCAAGAAGGAAAAACAGAATTAATGGTACCTTTAGCAGTTCTGTCTTTGGAAGTTTTGATTTGTTTGCTGATAGGATAATATCTATATACTCACAAACTGGAAAAGCCATAGAAACCCATCATTAGTAAACTTTTGCATTTTGAAATTGAAATATTTGTGTTTTCCCCTCTCATCCACCTCCTTCTTCAGGTTGATCTAACGTGGAAAGATGCTTTGTTCATGTTTGAATATTTTAAGCCTAAAACTCTTCCAGAATTTGATAGTTACAAAACCAGTACTGTGTCTGCTGACTTGGCCAACCTTTTGAAGAAGACTGCTACAATTGTTCCTCGAACAGACAAGCCAATGCTGAGCCTAGATGCTGTATCTGCCTATATTGAAGGAACATGCAGCAAGGTATAATCTATTCCTTTAAGAAAAAATCACATGAGAGGAGTAAAAAAATTACTGTTCTTGTTTTTCTGTTGGCTTTGAGATGGTTAAGGGGATGATTTAGTCCGTGATGTTGGATTTCATCAGGTAATTGCATATAAATGAAATAAGTATGAAATGTTAATTAGTGTTTGTAATTGCTCTGTGTATCTCTGGAGTGTTTTCACTGTCTTCATACTCATACTGGTTTTTCTTTTCAGGCACCGTCTCTCCCAGATGGTGCAGACTATTCTCCACCGGTGGTGACTGAGTTGTACTATCTTCTGGCAGACTACCATTTCAAGAATAAAGAACAATCTAAGGCCATTAAATTTTACATGCATGACATTTGTATTTGTCCAAACAGGTCAGTGTTATTCAATACTGCTGCACATCATTCCTTCTTCCCATTTCTTTCAATATGGAAAAGTAGACAAGAAAATATTTTGTTTGATTTCAGGAGCTTTAAAAAAACCAAACTAAAACACCTGCCTGCAATCTATTATAATAGCTTAATTATATAATTAAAGACATCTCTAAAACAACAAACAAAACAAACCCCAAAACCTAATGTTAAACATTTTATTGTCTTGAAATTAAAACAAAAACCTAAAGGGGAGTAGGAGGGGAAGACAAATTTACATCAGGAGTAAGTGGGAAAGGCAGGGAGAAAATCAGTTGTCCTTTGTTTTGGAATGTTCATACATGACAAGGAATGAAAAAATGTTACTGTTTAATCGTAGAATCACAGAATGGTAGGATTGGAAGGGACCTTTAGAGATCATCTAGTTTAACTCCCCTGCAAAAGCAGGTTCACCTAGATCAGGTCACATAGGAACATGTCTGGGCGGGTCTTGAAGACCTCCAAGGAAGGAAACTCCACAGCCTCCCTGGGCAGCCTGTTCCAGTGCTCCATCACCCTTACAGTCACCCTGCCAGCTGGGGTTAAACCACAACTCATATAAATATTGTTTTATCTGTTTTTCATGTGTGGCAATTATGAGGAACAGTGCTTTATAAGGAAACTGTTTTTAATAAGATCAGTATGATTTAGGCTGTATGGCCTCTGTTTCACCATGAGGAGAGGAGGAGATGCAGAAATCTGTGTTGATTTGAGACTGTATTATGAAAGGGAGAGAGCAATGTTGATATAACAAAAACTAATCTTGTCTGTTCCATTCAGCATGATGTTGGGGGTAAAAGTGTTCATATGTTGTTTTCTTGTTGGCATAGGTTTGATTCTTGGGCTGGCATGGCTCTGGCTCGAGCAAGTCGTATTCAGGACAAATTGAACTCTAATGAATTGAAAAGTGATGGCCCTATCTGGAAGCACTCCACTCCTGTCTTGAATTGCTTCAAGAGAGCCCTAGAGATTGACAGCTCTAATCTCTCCCTGTGGATTGAGTATGGCACCATCTCCTACGCCCTACATTCTTTTGCATCCCGACAGCTTAAGCAGTGGAAATCAGAACTGCCCCCTGAAGTTGTGCAGCAGGTGGGATCTGAGCAACATGAAATTTTAAATAATTTAAATTATCTTTTCTAATGTAGCAGCTTCTAAGATGATTTACATGCTGTGTAGCACATACTAGACTGTATGGTTGCTTAGTAATATTGGAAATTCTAGCCTTCATTCATAGAAGCTGCTGTGTCAAACAGTATTTAAAGGATATTTTTTCTTTCTTTTTCCTCTGTGAAGGATGAAACCCATGAGTTTTACTTCCCCTCCTCCCTGCTCATTTTCCTCATCATCCCTGTGAGGGGCTGGAGGGGTGGGCAGGCGGCTGTGTGATGCTTAGTTACTTGCTGGGGTTAAACCACAACAAACGGTATTTCTTCTCTAAGATAGAAGATGATGTAAGCATGCACATTAGAGGAGAGCAAGTGCGTTATTATATAGCATGTTTGAAATGACAACTAATGGCAGTTTTCTTTGTGAAGCTTATTATATCCAAGAACTCCAAAATTAACTACTTAGAAATGGAAGTTACTGCATTTTATCAAAAGTTTGGTCTTACTGTCTTGTGGCCCCCTCACTATGAGAGTCTTCCTGAAGAATTCCAGGGATAATGAGGGATTTATTTTTGTATTATCAGATAAAGGGTACAATACAGAGCAGCTATCTTAAGTTGTAGATTAAATCAGAATGTTTATTTAGGACTACTTGAATCTTTCTTTTATCAAGTGACTATATTAAATGCCCATAATTTACTAAGAAAAGCTCTCTTATAATAAAAGATAAATTGGAACAATATAATCTCCCATCCAGAGATACACCTCTTCAGGAAAGTGTTTCTCTTACTTAAAAACCTTAATATTTTCTTCTTCTTACAAAATAGTTAAGAAAGGGAAGGCTATGTTATAGTTCTTGAAGTGCAACAAGTACTTAATGATACTGTTATGTCCCAATAATTTAAATTTATAAACTTTTTTCAAAGAGAGAACATTCCATTAATGCATCTTTTGACCTAGTTTTTTTAATGTGACTTTTTTTGTAATTTAATTTATGCTTCTGATTTTAGTTTCTTGGGGATGGGGGAAGAAAAGTGTATTCTTGCCATTCTCAGTTCAAAATTAGCTGCATTGCTAACAAGATGAAATATATTTCTTCACAAATGATACTGATCCATAGAATAAAACAGATGCTTTTCTTTTCTTTGAAGAGTTAAGGTAATTACAGTTCTGAAAAAGTGGTAAGATTTTTGTAAGCATGTGTATTAGTTGATTATTTCTTTCGGGCTTGTATTGATATGGATATTCTTACACTTGTGTCTTACTCTTTTGTTCTGGTGATTTGTGTCAGCATTTACTGGGATGAAGAAAAAACTATCCACAAAGACATTTTGTGGGTTGCGAGGATGTATTTGATACTTGGATATGTTCTATATCTTTTAGGCTGAAATCGTTTTAAGTGATGTCCCTTGTTTATACTGTTTTATATGCAGAAATGTCTTTTTAGTTTTCCATTACAGCCACAGTGAATTTGTGTATTCTCAACACTTTGTTCAACCACAGATGGAAGAGCGTCGAGACAGTATGTTGGAGACAGCCAAACTGTGCTTTACGTCAGCCTCTCGCTGTGAGGGAGATGGTGATGAAGAGGAGTGGCTTATTCACTACATGCTGGGGAAGATTGCAGAGAAGCAAAAACAGCCTCCTGTTGTCTATCTGCTTCATTACAAACAGGCAGGTCATTATTTGCATGAGGAGGCTGCCCGATATCCAAAGAAGATTCACTACCATAATCCACCAGAACTTGCCATGGAAGCATTGGAGGTAAAAGATGGTTAAATATGTAGACTTGAAAACGATCTCTACAGATAATGTCCATTTGCATCTAAATCAAACGTGGATAGGTTTTACAAGCACCTCATACTTATGAAAGCTTAAGTTCATGCACGAGTTTGAATGTTGTCTGGTAAAAACATTGGATCTAGAAATACTCAGCGAGGACTTACTTCCAGGGAGACCGGGTCTGCTTTCGTCATTGCATTCCGTAGGCTGCAGTAATCAAATCTGTACAGTATTTGGATATTGTCATTTACTAGCAACTTTCAAAGGCAGGAAAAGTCCTAATTCAGGTAAGTTTAGGTAAGAGATGACTATCTTTACTACTAGCTCTTGCAATTTCTACAGAAAAGAGACTATTTGTAATAGGTCGCACAGCTATGAATTCTCTACCGACCAAATGAATTTTGGTGTTTTCTAGGTATACTTTCGACTTCATGCTTCTATTTTGAAACTTGTGGGGAAGCCAGACTCTGGAGTAGATGCAGAGATATTAGTTAGTTTCATGAAAGAAGCTTCTGAGGGACCATTTGCCAGGGGTGAGGAGAAGAACACCCCAAAAGTTGCAGAAAAGTGAGTGCTATTTTCTAGGAGTATCCTCTGAAAGCACACTTATAAACTACTGTGTAATAAATCACCAAAATTATGCTGAATGAAATATAAACAAAACAAAGGTATTAGAATTAATTCCAAAGTTTGCAGTTTTCAAGTAACAGGATCAGTAAGATGATATGCTATTCTGAGACCTTCTCAATCTTCCCAGTTTAGATGGAAAGTGAACAAAATAGAACAATTCTGATCTTGTGGTCCATTCTGACACCACTGGTTTTTATTAATTATTTTTTTAGCAACTACTAACAAATGCAAAATCAAATGGCCTTTATTTTAAAGGATAAGAGACTTTAGTCCCCATAATTTATTTCATAAACAAACACAAAATAAAGACTCTCCTACTGTTCACCAGTGACAAGGGAAGACTAGAACCTGTACTAAAAATACTCATTTAGAATTTGTTAGTAAGGTTTGGTTACTGGATTGGAAATGTCTTAAGAACATGTAGGTCTCCTTTTCTCCTTTGTGTATGTCCCAAGTATATTAACACTTGTTTGGTTTTTTTTCTCTTGCCCCTCCCAGAGAAAAAGCTTGTATGATTGATGAAGATTCTCACTCTTCAGCTGGAACAGTGCCGGGCCCTGGGACTTCCCTGCCCTCATCCTCCGGTCCAGGTCTGACATCCCCACCTTACACAGCCACTCCAGTTGACCACGATTACGTCAAATGTAAAAAACCCCGTCAGCAGGCAACGCCGGACGGTACAGTCCCTGTTCTCAATACTGGCAGCACAGGGAGGTGCTCTAATCATGGGGGGTTTGACCAGGAATGATCAAACTGCTCATTTCAAGGAGGGTGATGGGTCTGTGGTAACACGGGCAATATTGAAGCTCATTATCTCAGTAAATTCAGTGCTTTAAATAGAATCAATGTACAGTCAGAGCTTTAAATACAAAATTCAAAGTTGTCACCTGCCACCATCGGCACCTGTCACTTTGTTAAATGGGCTTGTTGATGGGGGGAGTGTGGAGCTGACGGAATTGTCAGTGATTTTTATAAGTTTTTTCCTTCCTTCAGAGCTAAATGTTGGTCTGAGCTTATTAGCAAAGATATGGGTTCAGTCTTTAGAAGACTGGACACTGTTTCAGTACCTGTGTGAAATGAACAGGTGAAAATTTGAACTGTGGCTGAAACGAGACATTGTTAAAAAGGCAAAACAAAACAGTTTTATCCTTTCTTGAAGGAGGCAAGTGGCAACTATTTTGAATATATTGTATCAGCACGAAGTGATTTGCATGACAGTCCAGTAGACTTCATCTTTTAATGTTTCTATATCATTTATAATGACTGGTTAGCAGCTCACCTCTATAGAGTATAAAGTGATGTAATAAATAATTGGCTTATAAATGTAGAAGGTGGGGTGGTATCACAGTGTTATTGAAGATTTTGCAATATGTATATATAGTAGTTATTAAGTTACTATTTAACTAACTTGACATTATTATTTGGCTAGGAATTTTATTCTGATTCTACTCTTCTGGCTACTTGTTTATCCATCTGGAGCTGTACCTATCAGCAGTCAGGGAGGAGCAGAATATCTAGGATGTATAGCTATGTTGGTAGGATGTCTCAGGCCCCATAGAAACACTGTTTGGTAAGACTTTCAGGAGAGTGGGCTGTTTCTTATTGGTAATTTATAAATATCTCTATTGACATAGTTTTGAAACAAATGTTCATATTCCTGGAAACTTGTTAAAGTGAATTTACTCCTTTTCCCCAACAAATAATTCCTGATGGAACTGACAGAAGGTCCTCCAGCTCTGTCACTAAGTTGAATAGAGAAATGTTCATTTTATCCATTGGACTGTTTTGATATTATATATAGAACATTAATGTGAATGGGTTATGAAGTGATCAGGCTCTTATTAGCCTTTTGATGTCTTTTGACACAGCAAACACAGAAGATAGCAAATATTTAACTGTTTCTTAAGTAATAGTCCCTGTGAGAAGCACTTGTGCTTCAAACTACATCTGCTTAGGCCCTGAAGACTGTTGAAACGGTCATAGGGGATACATAAGATAGATAAATATGCCAACATATGTCATTAGTAGATTCACTCAAAGTAAGATACTATGTGCTGTGGCATGATAATTGCCCAATGGGAGCAAAGTTGGTTGCTTAGCAAAGCTGAAGATGCAAAGGAAGGAATGTATACCTCTGCCAGGGCTAGGGGCTGCCAGCTTAGCCTAGCTAGCACTAAGCTTAACTGCTATCAAAGGAATTGAAAACATCAGCTGTTGGAAGAAGCAGAGTTAGAGTGGTCTTTAGGAAGGAGGTGTGTAACTGTGCAGGTAGAAGTGGAAAGTACTGCCTCATTCATAATGTTGTGTTAGTTGCTAGAACAACTACACTCTGGAAACTGAAATATTTGCCTTGGGGTTGTTAACAGATGGAAGGAGAGCTAAGAGGCTGAGCAATGCTCAGAAGTCTTCCACTTTTATATTATATATACTATATTCTTCTGCATGCATTTGCATTTTACTTGCATTAAAATATATCCTTTTGAAGTAAAATGCTCTTGACATCTTACACGTAATCGCATCACCAAAGAACACCGGTGCCTGCAGTTCCATTGTGCCATTTCTAAAAATAGCAAGAAAATATCTATCAGTTGACTACTCTTTAGATTATTTTTTTATCATTCTGACAGCAAACAAAACTGTTGTTCACAGAATGAACAACTTGCCCTAAATTCAGACTAGATATTTATTCTTCCTGAGACCTGACAGTACTCTTACTCTTGAGTTGATACTGTTGATCATGTATGACATAAACAAAATAAGAGCATTATACAGTCTTACCTGCCAAGTTCTCTTCCTGTGTTAACACAAGCAAACATGCTGGTTGAGATCCCTGTCATTGCTGACCTCTTCTGACCATTTTTTCTATGCCGTGTTCAAGAAAACGTGGCCCTTGTGGAGAGAGAGAGAGAAGGAATTGGAATGGTTTGACTAGGGAGGAAAAGGCTAAGGGGAGACACAGTATCACCTACATAGTGTCAAAGGCTGTGCAAAGAGTTAGAGGCAAAATCCCAGGATTTTCGTGTCCTTGGGAGACAGAACAGATAATATGGGCTTCAATTGCATTTTCAGTCTGGACATACTGTCTGGAGATATTGTTAGGGTAGAATTAGGAAATACTACTTAGCAAAAAAAAAAGAGCAACACTGTAGTATGTTCCCAGGGAGAGTACAACACTGCAACATTGCACACTGGAAATCTTTAAAAACTGGCTGTACAGCCATCTGCCAGGAACGATGGAGATGGAATTTATCGTGATGGAAAAAGGAATGGACTAGATGAACCCTTGCACTTCTATTTTTTTCTGTTAATTTTATAGCATTAGTGGGATTTTTTGTTTGTTTCATTTTTTATGTGTTTTCTTGTTTTAAACAAGATACCCAACAGCGTGCCCTAGTGCGGGCAATTATTTCAGGCAGAATTACTGTACAGCCATACATCTTTTCTTGAAAATATTGGGCCTCTGATCTCCAAACATTCATCTGTAGATAAGTAAGGTTGTGAGGGTGGGATTATTTTGGATACATTATACTTAAATGTGTCATTATAGTTCTGCAGCTCTCCAGCATGTTTTGCTGGTGGAAAAAGGACGACACATGCAGAAACCACTGTTGAAGTTGAAAACATTGAAAAGCTTTATATCCAGTGAGTGCTGGTGGTACTAGTTTTAAGATGTGTATTTAATGGAAATGAGAAAAAGGAGCCAGTAAATACAGCTTGTTAAGGAACTAGATTTCTTTTTCCTTGTAACAGCTGCTAACACATATCTTCTTCAAGGAGATGGAAGTGTTGCTGAGTGGCAGCTGTTATTTGCTGAGTGACTAGCTGCAGTCGTGTGT
Organism: Colius striatus; assembly: GCF_028858725.1. NCBI lineage: Eukaryota > Metazoa > Chordata > Aves > Coliiformes > Coliidae > Colius > Colius striatus. The sequence goes on along the minus strand of NC_084775.1, from coordinate 7,080,890 downwards.
AAAATAGGTAGCTTCCTTTCTCTTTTCTTGTCCTTCTGTTCAGCAAAATCTTTTCCTTCCTTCTGTTAATCCTGTGTTTCTTGTCATCACCCCTACCTCTTGCTGTTTTATAACCCTCCAAAATGAAAACCTGCATTTGATAGTAGAAGCCTAAGGTGTAGATTCTTCATTTTCCATGAGCAAAGTAGGAAACGAGAAATAACAGGAACTCAACAGGGATCAGGACTATCATTACCTGGAATGTCACTCTATTTACACAGCTAAATGGCCAGTGTTACATACCAAAATGCTCATTGTCCTCCTTTATACAGGCTGGATGTATGTAGCCAGTAAAGACCAATCACAGTACAGTTTCAAGCAGTTTAAATACACCTTAAATCACTGAAGTTAGCTCAGAAAGCAGTAAAAGTATTCAAGTTTTTAAAAAAATGCATTTCCCAAAAATGAACTGGGAGATAGTTGTGAGATCTTTTTTTGCTGTAATATGCCTTTTTGCACTGATATTCAATTCTGTATTGTTGTGGTGGTGCAGATGATGTGTTCAGTATCCATTGCTGTTGTGGTGTTAAAATGTCATGTTGTCTTCATCCATGTCACGTAGTATGATGTGCCTAGTTAGATGTAATCGTCCTTTTTTTGTGTTTGTCTTTGCCTGATTGCTTTTGCAACCAATATTGCCCGTGCTGCCTCTAACCTTTACACAATCTCTGTTCCCCAGGCATTCTCTTCCTGCTTTTACCTGTCACGGCTTGCTTTTAATAATTGGCAAAACCTGCATGATAAACTACGGGAAAGGCTACTTGCTTCATGCTGTGGGAGAGGCCTCACTTCATAGTTTGTTGGTCTGTAATTCTGCAAATGTTACAAAGATGCACAGGTTTTCTTGTAAATGGGGGTTCTCAGCATCCTGATGAGACAAAGGTGATCTTTGAGAAACTTGCTGCAGCAGGTTGTCTCTCATGCCAAACTAAATAAGCTTCTAAGATGGAGGCATTTCTGTCCATAAAAAGAACGTCCACGCTGCATTTCTGAACATTAAAATCTTACCCTTCAAAACTCTCTCTTTCCAGCAGTTTAAAAGCTTTTGGTCTGCAGTACACATCCTTTTGTAGTGTGTGGTACTGGATGTTCATGAGTACTGTGTACTGGACTTACATGAATAATGAATTAGTATGCTCTGTTTTTACCTTTCCCCAATTTACCCTTTCTGATCAGTAAAAGTATCACGCTGACATTTAGTGTGGGATTATGTAAAAAAGGATTTGGCTAAATAAATAAATGGAACATGGATGAAAGACTCTGCTGCTCTGCACTTGAAGACAGAACAGCAATATAGTAATGCAAGCTATTGAAACACATCAGTGTTCAGTGCAGCCAGACGAAACATAGACTTTCATCTTTGACTCACGTTATAAGAGAACTCCCTTTAAACACTCAGAGGACTTACTGTCCTCAAGACATCAATCTGCGCCCATGCAAATCTCTGCAATTCTTTTGTTTTTAATAATATGCAAGTGCCTTTTGAAAAAGAGTTCAATGTTGTCTTCTGTTATGGATGGAATCTGTTTTGAGAATGAGAATTGTGTGATACATCATGTGTCTGACTACAGATCAATAAAGAAAAATGCTCAGACATACAAGTAACGAGAGGCGACACAGTGTCAGGCAGGCGGGACAAAGAGAGAGAGGCTGTACATCCACAGCCTGTGGACAACCCACTATTATTGCATGAGACAAGACTGATTTCTTAAAAAAATAGTCATCTGTTCATAAGTTCTGAAGCGCGCACCTGAGTTAGTGTGTGTAGAGAGCTGCTGAGAAGGGCTTTCTGTGCCACTTGTTTCTGATTTTTGCTTTGTAGATGATTGTTTATCACATCTCAGATACCCTCTTGTAAAACTGGGCATACATTTTTCCTTCTGATAGTTAACACAGAAAAATACATTATTCAGACAAAGCAAGGTATACCCTGTTGGCTTTCTGAGCCTATTACCTATCCCCATATGCAGATGTTTCAGAGGTCTTCTCTCACTCTAAACAGATGAACATGCAAATTCTGTCTTCCCAGTGATATCTTTTCAATTATGCTTAATATATTTTTACTTCATATCTTGGAATTTAACAAGATTCATCCTTTTGACCTTTTTACATCTTCTATCCAAAGCTGCTCTTTTTCACTGGTGGACAGATTAGGTGATTTAGTCTGACATAGAAATCCATGAAATGTCAAAACTTGAGTAAATTATGAGGAATGAGTTGTTGGTTTTAAATTAAATTTGCTCTGAAGTGCCATTTCCTTAATTATTAGAAATAAACATTAAATACTTAACTTCAGATCAAATAGAGATTTCAACTCATCACTTGTTTGGAAATCTTCCTAAAACTTAGGAATGATGCAACAAAGTAATGAAACAAAATCAAATAATACCAAAGGGAGAAGCTGCTATAAGGAAAGATTTTTAATAGCAATTTTCTTGCAGTTACTTATGCACAATTTGATAGACTTTTTCCCTCATTCTCTTCATTTTCACTACAGATAATGATTTTGGGACATTAATACCCAGTTGTATTTTCTCTTAAGTTGTGAAATAATAGGAAACTTTACAGGGAAGGATCTCAAAAGAATATTTAGTTCTTGATTTGTCATTTCCTTAAGGGATCAGTTAAGGTTTTTGGAAGAGCTTATCTTGCTGCTATTGCTTGATGGAAATACCTTAGATAAACAAAATACTAAAACCTTTACTTTTTTTACTCTTAAATTACACCAAGTGGCATTGAAATGTCTTTAATTGTAGCAGAAATTATTAAAAAGCACTGATGTTCTCCTTGGATTTGCATCTTTCAAAAGGATAGGTGTCAATACCAGTTGGGAATTTGGAATTAATTCTAGTGGCTCTCAGACTGCAATGGTCTTTGTCATGGAGGCTAAAAGTAATGGCTGTCTCAACTGCAGTCAACTCATTAGATGAAGGAAAAGTTTTATAACACTAAAAATATTATATATGGTGCCTGTGAGTTGAGCTAGAAGAGCACAGTGCTCTCCTGTGTGAAAAAGGTGTAGATTTTCTTTTAAAAAGCAGAGTTAGGGTGTGAGTTAGTGCAGCTGCTGTGAGTTCTACTTTACATGCTGCAGCATTTGGGTATTGACAGAGCTTTTTAACTAACAAAGCACAATTATTTGTCTACCTGTCCTTGAAATCCTACAGCGATTCTATAGGTTCTCCATACAATTGTTTATCTGTGTGTCACAGTTAAGCTAGAGCTTACAGGAAAAAAATAGCAATTGCTGCAATTACAGCCTATTGCTTCTTGCTCTGTACTTAGTGAATATGAAGAACAGTTATTGTACTTTTGTTTTTGTTATTTGTATGTATTTGGAAATTCTCCCTCATCTGTTTGAAGATAAATAGGTCCAGTTCTCCCAATGTTTTTCTTACATGCCATCTCATTAATATAATTTTTTCTCTTCTCCTCTGAATTCAATTCTAGTTATTCAGTGTATTTTTTAAATGTGAGTCCTAAATGCAGAGACTATAATGAAGCTTGATTTTCCTTAGTGCTCAACAGAACAGGAAGAATCTTTTGTATTCTTTTCTGTGAAGTTACTGATTATATATTCAAGTGTGCTAGTTTGCTGAATTACTTTTACAATAGCATGACATTTGGCCATCTCTGTTTTGAGAATCACCAATTCTTTATAGCCACATGTGAATATATGCTCTGGGATACACACATGTTTTCTACTGCTCATCTTGTTAACTTTTAGGTGCTTATAGGCAGATTTATTTATTTATTGTCAAATAATTCTGTGGAAAATGAATGCTGGTTGCTTTGACCTTTCATCCTTTGTAAAGATGGGATAGTACACTTTGTTTTCGATTACCTGGGACTTCATCCATCCTCTGTGATTTCCGAGAAAATAATAGGAATAACTGCTGGCTGCTGCTAAATTTCTGAAATATTCCAGTGTTCTTCATCAGACCCGCTTAGTTTGAAAGCATCTACTACAGTCAAGAGGTATCTAAAATGATAGGAAGTTGTCTCAATAGTAGTTATCCTCTGTTTTTCAGTTAAGGAGCCCAATGTTAATATCATGAACATTTTTTTTTAGTATAGTTAATGCATTGAAAGAAAAAGCGAATGCACCTAGCTGTACCTGCACTCTCTCAAACAGAAATTTTGACTCAAAATAGCTAATTGGAAGGAGGTATTTACATTTGTTTCCCATAGGGAACAGCTTCCTTGTCATGCAGTTTGAAATTTAACATGCTAAATCACTGTCAATCTGCATGCTGAGAAGTTTGTGTGGTTTCCTAGTGATCTGATACCACTCTCGCTTATTGTTCTTGATTTACATTCTAATGCTTCATCTGTCACAGCCCACACATCAGAACTGACCTCAAGGCTGATGGCAACATTTGGAAATTTGCATTTTTTTTTCTTGCCTAGATGAGTAATTCAGGCTCTTTGCCACAGATGCAGAAACTTCCTTTAAAAAAAACCATGGAGCTACTGTAAATGTTTTTGCTGCTGCCAACTAGGAGTTCAATAGTATCCATTTGTACCACAGAAGGTTATTAAAACTTCATAAATGAGTCATTTGAAGCTTGACCTCTCTTCAGAATCCTTCTCATTCTTTATAATTATATTATTTCTATATAAAACTTGTCATCATTAACCAACTATATAACTCCCAATTAGGAAGCAAACACTGTCCCCCTATTCTTTTCCAAGATGCAGTTTTATTAAGATCTGTTCACTGAAAGGGAAAATCTTCTTTGTGTGGTGGTGAAAAGCCTACAAAGTGCATAAAATTTGCTTTAAATTTATTGGAATCCTAATAAGCAGAAACTAATGTGTAAGCTGAAGGTCTGCAAGAGGGTTTTATCTTGATAAAATAAATTCACAGCTCTCTCCTGAACAAGTGCAATTCAAATGGAACAGCAGAATTTTAATTACATTATCTGCTCATCTCAAAGCAAGGGCTTTTGCTTTTTTAAATTTTCTATCTTGATCTTATCAAGAGAATGAATAAGAATGCAGTGGAGCTATCTAGACAATGGATGTAACATGCCTCTTGGTTAAGCTATTCATGTATCTTAAGCAGAAACTGGAAATTAATCTTTTGGGATACAGAATTGGGGAGAATTACCCGTATTAGAATTTTGTGTCAAACACTGCATTTTATTGGCGTAATATTAGACAAAAATGCCAGGTTCCCATCTCAGTGGGCTTGTACATGTGTCTTTCTGTTGGAGATATTAAGCTGTGTTTTTTATTTATGCAGAGTTGCCTCTGATAACCCTTGATATAGAAGAACTTGGGTTATATCAGGCAGGTTTCGGATACGGATGGAAAGTTTTTCACTTGCTTGTTTATTCTCAGGTGTGATTTTTTTTTCCACCATGATAAAGTCACGATCCCATACAACTCTTCCTGCACTAACAGCTATCAGCAGATCAACAGCTGTAATGTAGTCAGCAGCTAACACACACTACTCCATTCTGTCAAGGCAAAGTCACTTCTTCTGTCTATTGCCTTGAAGCCCACAAGTTTTCCTGTCTATCTTAGATCAAGTTCTTTAATGGATTATTTATTTCCTGTATCAAATCCGCGTTCAGAACATTTGGTGAGCAGCATCTAACATCTGCAGGATAGATGGCATCAGTGATCACTCCTGGAAGTCTTTGCCCTCTAATGGTAGTGATTTTTATGTCCTTCATGAGTAATATCTAGTAGTGGTATTCTTCCTGACTTTCTCTTCTCAGTTGAGCTTTGCTTGTTTCAGGCTCAAAATTATACTGGGTGATTTTCAAGGTAAATAACACAGTAAACCTGAGAAATTTTGTAGGACTATTTAGCTGAAATACTGTATCCTCGGCCTATCTGCTTTTGAAAGTTTTGAGCATCATCACTTTTGATTCAAATTCCAGGATTATATTCTAGGAAGAAATGTAATAGGGCAGAGAGCTCTATTATGTTAGTCTAAAAGAATACTTAGTGAAAGAAGTCTGAGGCTTTAATTTCTTAGTACAAAGAGGTGAGATCAAAATAATAAGTTGAAGTAGATAATAGAAAATAAATACCTTTTTGAGAACAGAATTGGTAGTTATTAAGGATCCTATGTTGCACTTGTAAGAGGTTTGCATAGTCCTGCCATTTTACCTTGCTGTTACCAAGATACAAGTAACAGCTTGATGTGTATCAAGTGGTACATTCCTTCTTTATCTCTTTTGCAGAAAGGAGTCAGGATAGCACTGCAGCAGTGCTATCTGACTCCAGTTCCACACAGGATATGTTTAATGAGCCTGCCAGCTCTCAAGACAGTCTGAGGAAGACTTACACAGAGAAGAGGATTTCTGCTACCTGTGCTGACATGCTGATGTCCAGCAAAGAGACCCCGGGATCTACAGAGGAAAAGAGTATGCCCAATTTAATAGATAATATCAGTTGGTATATTCACATTAAAATGTTTCTTCTAGCGTGCAGAAGCACTGAAATACACTGCACTGTGACTGAGGATGTCAACTAGGCATTATTGCTGTATGTGTGTGTAACTCAAGCAATCCACAGTATTATACACAATATTATGCGACCATCCCAATTTGTACCAACTATTAAACCTTATAAAGAAAAGAATAATGACAAACTGCTGTCTGTGCTGACCCTTTGACTAGCTTATTATTTACTCCTTCTTCAATGTTTCAAATCTCTAAATAATTTAAGGAGTAATTATTTGAAGGTAATCTCAAACAAAATGTTTTTTTTTCTTTCCCTAGGTATAGATAGTCTTGTCCTGGCCCAGTAGGGGTTGATACTCAGTACATAGAAGAGCACCATTAGTGGAATTAGGTATTTTATTCCATTGGGTACTTTATTTCAGTGAAGTGGAATTGCTCTCAACCAAATTTTTCCGTATATAATAGCATGAAGTGTTCTGTATTCTACTGGAAAAAATGTTTCAAAATCCATTAGCTGGAATTTCCCATTATCTGATGTTTGGACAGTTGGATGTGGCAGTAGATAGAGAGACTGGACTTTAGTAGGGAAAGACAAACAAGACCAGTGTATAAATTTTGCCCACCTCTCTGGGTTGTGGCCCTTTGTGGTATGCAAAGTGTTTTTTTTACACTGCGCTTTAGTGTTTTCTAGTTTCATAAATCCAGAAACCATGGTATGTGGATAGCCCTGATTCACATCCCTGATCTCACTTGGAACAGACAACTAGTCTTTTTGTTTCCAGGCTTGGATTAGCTTGCTATCTTGGTTTTTAAGAATATTTTACTTCAGTCTTGCCTAAGCTAGAGAAGTCTCTGGTGATGTTTGTACCAATATGGTGAAAGAGATGCTAGTTCCTACTACTTACATAATTACTAAATCCCATTTTAAATTGGGATTTAAATCTTTTGGGTACTAGTCTAAACATGGCTCTCTTTCAGGCTTGTAGTGTTATTGTCATCATCTGTCTGATAGAAGGCTGTGTGGAATAGATTCCTGCATTACTGACAAAAGGATAAAAGTTGTATTTTTTCATAAAGCTATCTGTAGAGTAAAGGTGGAAGGTTGGATGGACGGATAGATGGATAGTGCAAGGAAACTTTGGAAAACTTCTGTCTGGAAAACATATTTTACTCAAAGTTCAGCCTTATCAGAGAATATAAGAGCAGCTTTGTAGTTGAGGATGAAGTTGACTCTAGTATATCTCTAGCCTGCTAGGACATAAGATCTGCTCTAAGGTGCTCTTTATTCTAGCAAAGACACACTAAACTAAACAAAACAACTAGATTTAAAAAAAATAATCTGCATGTAGCATGTATGTTTTCAGTAATAGTGACTAGCTACCAGGAAACATGGAAGCTCCCACTGCCATGGATGTCTTCTGAAGTAAGATTCCGTGTCCTTCAAGAACAGATGAATCAATTGAACTAGGAGTTACCAAGTTAATAGCAAAAAATATTTGCATGAAACTGTCCTATGGTATCCTGCTGCTAATCATTCTTTCCAAGCCTATAGTATATTCTGGAATTGTATTCTTCTAGATAGATTGTTCAGAATAATACATTTCACATGACAGGATGGCTTTACTTTTTTGTGCCTTTTTCCTTTCTTTGCAGTGGGATGTTACTGAATTTACACTTTATATTGTCCTGTTCCCCCTCCCAGTATATAAAATCCCACATCATGTAAGGTGTGCTGAATTCTTACTGTTGCTCAGGGGAAAACCCAAATAAAGACAATGGAGAGATTAATATATGGCTCTGTTTGTTAATGAGCTGAAGATTACTTATTAATTAAACAGCAGCAATAGTATTTTTTTTTTTCAGGAACCACTGAAATAATTCTGTCTGTGCTTTAATGAAGAGAAGGATTACCATTTGTTGTATTTCATTTTTGGCATTTTCTACATTTCATTTGCCACTTTGTAATTTTCATTGTCATTTGTCATCTCTTAATGTTCCAGTTGTAGGAAAATCAGAAGAGCTACTGGAGAACTCAGAATCTTACCATACTGATGAAACTACTGGCCAAAAAATTCTGGTGGATCCTCCGTCTGCTTCTGGCAATCCCATCAAAGCTGCAATCCACTCACCCTCTCAGTGGGACTGCAAAAAGAAAGCTGAACCTTGTGGAGATGCATCTGAATTTCCTCATGGTCTTCCAGCAGACCTTGAGGAGCAGAGGAAGTTCCTGACAGAGCAGTGCATCGCCTCCTTCTGTTTGTGTCTCAGCCGCTTTCCACAGCACTACAAGAGTCTCTACAGATTGGCATATCTCTACACATACAGCAGAACACACAAGGTGAGCAGGCCAGTGATACAGTAGCTGCCTACCTGTGTTTATTGCCCAAGTAAACTACATTGTCATTTGTACTAATTCAGAAGTTTCAAAGTGCAGCAGGTAATTTTGTTTAATGCAGCCTGGACTGGATCTATGCTGTGGAAGCTCTTCATCTTTTTTGTTTTCAGTGGAGAGTTACCTTTAGATATGTCACATAAATTAAGATGTTCTCATTAAAATGTCAGCAATTATTTATTTTTCTGAATTAGTGTACTGAAAAGTGACTTAGTAGCAGAAATTAATCAGCTGTAATCAGTCATAGGACACACTTTCTGGGTATCTCGGGTCTTTGTGAACAGAAAGTTTTCCTACTGTGAGAACATAGAGGTCATCTTGAGCAAGACAAAATTATCTGATATTTGGAAACTGCCAAGTGAAAGTCTGTCAGAGATCCTTCTGCTCAGAAGATGGTGATTTTGGATTAAACAGGAATAACGATATCTTGATGACCATAATAGTATCAGTTCCTGTTTGAAGTGAGGGGAAAATAATTTGCTTCTTCCAGCATGACCCTTGCATATTCTTCATGATAAAATTAAATTCTCCTTTTCTCTTTGTTTTGCTTTTAAAATTATAGCAGCATAGAATCATTGCAGTTGGAAATGATCTTTAAGATCAAGTCCACCCACTCACCTCACCCTGCCAAGCCCACCACTAACCCATCAGCCCTCAGCACCTCATCTCCATGGCTTAGCAATATCCCCAGAGATGGGGACTCCCCCACCTCCCTGGGCAGCCTGGGAAAGTATTTAACAGCCCTCTCAGTGAAAAAGTTCTTCCTAGTAGCCATAAACCTCACAATTCTTTATTTTATTCCTCCATACTAGTGTTACTGTAATCCTTTGTCTTTCTGAAGTAAAATGTGTATGACTAGTAGGTTGAAATTATCAGTTATTTCGCTAACTGTGATCACCAAGCCTTGAACTCACAGATTTTATATTTGGAACTCTTATTTTATGTCATATGCTGCACCACATGGCTTCCTGAATTCTCTTCACCACCAGAACTAAAGCCTATGTGAATAACAGGGAAGGGAAGGTAATGGAAACAAATCATACCCGTTGCCTCCTGGTAGAAAACATATCAGCAGTGCTGCTGTGAATTGAGCAGTAGCTTGTCTTGCCAATCTACTGAAAGGTGATGAATATGCCATTTGGCTGTACAGTGATTATCCAGAAAAAATATTATCATTATTTTAAAGATAGCTTGTTTTGAAAACATTCTTATGCTGTTTGTATGTGACAGTTGTTATTTTTTCCAGGGAGCTAATCATTAATAGGAGCCGTAGATTTCTGCAATCTGTCATTACTGTTGCTGATAAATGATTTTCTATAAACATTCAACAAAAAAGGCTATTTTCAATTTATTGGTTCAAATAGCATATCCTTGCCTGAGGAACTACTTGCAAAATGTTTTCCTTTTTTTTTGTGATGAAGCCTTCTCTTTTGCTTTTCTATCTCTCTCCCTATATAAATATTAATATTTCTGATGAAATACATCTTCTTGTCTAAATCTGTCTCCTCTTGGAACTCGGGAAAATTGAATCCTGGCTGTTTAAGCCTAGTAGTTACCAGATTGACTTCAACTAGCATGCTTGGATTTGACTATGCTTTATTATTACCTTTCTGCATAATAACTACTTAACACTAAAAAAATATTTCTTCCTACTGATATAGGTATATTACATTATAGCATGAGGTGGTATGTTTCTGTCTTTGACTCATTCGGGTTCTTTTTTAGAGCAATGTCAAATGTCTATGTTTTAATGGTACATTAACATGTCTTTGGTGGGAATTACACTCCTGAACAAATGTAAAACACAGAATGCATCTCTGCATTTCAGCTGCAACTGGAGTAAAAAGTATGCTTAGATATACTGATGATAAGCCTGATTTAAAAAATAAGACAAATTGCATCAGACTGAGTTGCTGTGGGAGCAGAGAGGATCACTGGTACATTTTAGAAAGCTGAAATTATTTTTTAAATGCATATAACCATCTTGGAAAATTCAGCATTTATGTACCAGTGCCAGGAATTTGTATGAAGAATTTAGACTGATGGCCAAAATTCATGGTTGGCTGGGAAAGGAGAATATTGGCAGTTCTCCATAGCACATAGAAAAACAATTTTTCCATATGCAATCTGTTTTCTCCCATTTTACAGTATTACTGGTTTTGTTTTTGTGAGCTTAATAAAAATAGTTGTTGAGTGCTTTTTTTAACATCCTTTTCAAAATCTTTAAACATTTTTTGTTTGGCTACAGGTTCTCGTGGGGTTTTTTCCCTGCAAAATCCTGCTTACTATTTGGAGGCTACTTCTTTGTTCTGTTCTGTCATCAAAGCAAATTTGTACTTAAGAGTTTTTTGTTGGAATAAATGTGCAGGAAAGTAACGATGCATTTTCAGAAGTTACTTCCTTGCAAGTTTTAGTTTCCCATCCACCTTGTCTCTGTCTTGAAGTCTTCATCCTTTGTGATTTTTTACCTTCAAAATAAATATTGGCACATTTTGGAAGGAGAAGATAGGACTTGGCAAGACACCATTTGTCAGTATAACTAAAAACTTTAGTCAAAATATTTGCCGTCCTTAGGGATCAGTATGTAGAACTGGTCTGATGCTCTGCAACCAGCAGATTGTCAGGAAATAACATATTGTAGTTACATGTCCTGTTATCTCAAAATGCTCTGTAAAACCCAGAAGCATCTTTTCACAGACATTTGTATAACTTATGTTTCTTAAATTTGTATTTTCTATTATGTCCATTATGAACAGAGCCCCTAATGGGGAAATGAATGTCAGGTATAACATAGGTAGCATAGTAATCAAACCAGGCACTGTACATGCCTGTAAAAATGACATCATTCAAAGCCCACCTGGATGAGTTCCTGTGTGATCTACTCTAGGTGATCCTGCTCTGGCAGGGGCGCTGGACTACATGATCTTTTGAGGTTCCTTCCAACCTTTAAGATTCTGTGATTATATGTATGTAGGTTTAATAAATACTTGGAGACAGGCACAATCTCTAAGTATAATAGATGTATGCATTTAAAGTAGCAACAGATGGGTAATAAGAGTTCATTCAAAGCACTACCTTTCAAGGTCAATAGTATTTTTATTTTGCTTTTATTTAATGTAGTAGTAGTGGTTTAACAAAATCAGAGGGAAGGATTAAAGCATAGTGTGATGTTTTGTACACTTCTCAACAGCACTTCATGGAGTTTCCAAGTTAAGTAAAGGTGGCTTCTAACACCATTGATTTAAGGACTATCCATCTCAGATGACTCAGATTTCCACTTGGTCGACTGTTAAGAGATTTTGCTTTTCCACTTGAGTGATGCTGGTAACCTTCTTTGCAAGTTATTGTACCCTGTCAATCATCTTGTCTTTGAGTCTTGGGGTGATGAAGATGTGGGAGGCAACAGCTGAACTGGAAAGAGTACTTCGTAATTGCCCTGAGTCAGACAGCTAAATCCAGCATTTCAGACTGGCAAGCAGTGTGCCAAGAAGAATAAATCCTTTTTGCTGTGTCCTGGATCCCTTCCTTCCCTCACTCCTAATAATTTCATCAGCCAAAAACTAAGGAGAGCAGTCTCTGTGATATCTAATGAGTTGCGACCTACTCAGGCATATTTACTGGGAATAACTGATGATGCTGATTTAAGTAGCACAGTGTAAAATCTATAACTATGTCCTTTATCCCTATTAGTTCTGATTGTACAAAGTTACTATGTAATTGCCCCATTTGTCTAAATGATCCTCTTTCCTCCTAGGAAACTCCTAGGTTACTGTCATCATCTCGCTCAATAAAAACCTATGAATTACGTGTACCAAATACATGCTTCTGGATAGTCAGTAGAATATGCACAGCAGTTCACCAGAGCATGATGCTGCTCTTAATGATCTCTTAATATTTTCATTGTAAAACTTAGATTCAAGAATTCATCCACAGGTTAACAGGATTATAGAAATACTTGTTACAAGAGAAGCACTGTAGGAAAAAGTTAGTATGCACTTAAGTTTACATACTTTGCTTTCTTCAGTTGACAGTGATAATAACTTACTGATTCCCTCAACTAGCCATAACGTATCTTGTGATATTTATATGGAAGCATATATTTGCTCTATACCAAAAAAAAAAAAAGCTATGCAAATCCACTCAGCTGTCATACACTAGAATCATCAAGGTTTGTATAAGAACCTATATTAGCTCTCTGAATGGAGGATTTTTGACAACTGTAAATATCTAGTTAGTATTTCCAGTGTTCGGTATTTGCTAAAGGGGATGCTCCAGTTCTGGTAAGACATGGGAGATTTCTGCATGATTACTGTCATTAGGACAAACCCACCGATCGTTGAGCAGGGCTTTTACAGTTTCACCATAGCCTTGTAAGGAAAATAATCTGAAAGAGAGGAAAAGAACACAAATCAAAATTCAGCATTCTTATTTGTCTCTATGAGCCAAGTATCTTCCTCTTTCCTTTATCTGCTCTGTAAAGCCAGTCTAATGTGACTTGAATGCTACTTTCTAATACTGAATTAAAAAAATGAAGTAAAGCAAAACTTCTGTCACTGAACCCTTACAATTAATAATTGTCCCATCTGTTAGTAATGTTTTGCCTGGAGCCAACAGCTGTCCCTAGTGCTCAGCTACACAAGAGATGTTCATGCATTGAACTCTTAGAGAGATCATAGCCTCCTACCAACACTTTGTTAACTCACTGAATGCTATTAACCAAATTTGATGACAGATGTGGAATTTTCCAGAGAGGTTAAGTGAAATTACAGAGAGAGCAATGGCTGGGTAAAAGGCCTGAATACACCAGGCTGCTAAAAGAAGGCTTCAGTGTAAGCCTAAAGGTTGTTTTTTCTATTAGGCCCTGGGTGCTGGTAGGTATGTCTTGCAGGTAGCAAGCCTGTGCAGGTTATTAAATAAAAGCAAGTGAATGCTCTGTACTTCTACCTGTGGTGACACTTCCATCTCCTGCCTGCAACTCACCTGCCCTGTTTCATCCACAGAACCTGCAGTGGGCCCGGGATGTGCTGCTGGGCAGTGGAATCCCCTGGCAGCAGCTGAAGCACATGCCTGCACAGGGCCTCTTCTGCGAGAGGAACAAGACTAACTTCTTCAATGTAAGTTTATCCAGCTGATAAACACACCTATCCTTTCTCAGCTGTCATTTTAACACCTGTTTCTCACTTGAAAGTTTTGCAAAGGGGCAGTAATGTGAGATTCAGCAAAGGCACAGCAAACAAGCCATGAGCAGCTAAAGGAAAGGCAGAATTGTATTCCACAGATATTTACTGAGTTTTTCCTCTTTTGAAGGGAACCACATTAGAATGGTTGTTTCTGATGAGCATAAAAACAAGGAGAGAAAAGCACTAACATTTCTTAGTTATGTGTCATTTACCATACATCTGTATCTGATATCTTCTGGTCCACAGAGGTGTCTGTACCTCTCAGTGACATGGCACACAGAATACCTGAGGCTTACATGAGTGAGCATTTATCTATCAGATTTCCTGCTGTGTTTGCCACTTAACACATTGCTGTTGTCTTCAATATCTTTGGCTTTTCTATGGGATCTTGTAGGTTTTTGTGCCTTCTACTTCTTTGTGCTAGGATTCTGTAACTGTTTTGTGGCTTGCAATGTGGCAAGAACCTGAAGATGTTTGTTTACCTGGACTAGGTATCTGTTATGTGGTTGCCTGTGATTGCAGTGACAGAATTCTATGTCACTGCTTTCCCATCCAATGCTTCCATTTTAATATTTTAATTGTGAAGTTTATTTCCATTTTGTATCTGTTAACATGTATCTTAATTTTTGCTGTATGTTGTGTTAATTAGCACCTTTGTGCAAATTTCTTTTAAGTGTAAGGTAAGTGCTCTTTGAATATACTCCCTTAGATGCGTTGAAGGAATGCTGATGGTGGTTCAAAATTGTATCATGGATGGGTTTGCAAAAAAAGCTTCTATGTTATTCCATCTTTCTGGATAGAAGTTTTGACTAACAAATACTGTCAGCCTAATAGGATATAGACCAAACTACATTATTTCCCTGCAATATCTGCCTGCTTTCCTTACAAGAATCCCACAGCATGGTTAACTCTTCAAGCTGGTGAATACTTTGGCTTGGGCCCAGATAATGCAAGTATTCTTGTAGAAATTAATGAAATTATTCATCATGGTTTAAGTTAAGTGTGAACTTTATATGATCAAGGATGACTTGTTCATCATCACAGGGTTGAGTGTCAGGAGTGTCCTGTGTTTTCATGCAGGAGGAAGATGAGCAGGGTTTATAAGGGAGTGTTTTTACTTGAAAATGCAAATTACCAGATAAGAGAGATCAACATTTGTCCTAAATTATGTTTAGTTTTTGAAAGCTAATGCTACATACTTTAAATTAAAGATAGATTCCATTGTGTCTCTAGTTGGATGTTTCCACCATGATTTCAAAAAACAATCATTCCTTCTTCTTCATACTGGTCTTTTTATACTCTGAAGGATGCCAAGTGCTAGAATAGATACTAGACAGTGGTATAATAATCTTATTTTATAAATCAACAATATAATTACCATAATTTAGTACTATTAGTTTAATAAGAAATTAAATACCATTTGAAATAAAAAATAACCTTCAAGAAAAGGTATATGCTAGCCCAGTGCAAGGTATTTGCAATACTGTTTAAAAGAGAGATATGTGAAAGCTGTTCTCACCTTGAACTTGAGTCTGCCAATAGACAAAGGTGATGTTGTTCTGGAGTCCTCCATGTAGACTGCTGCCTCCAGGCTTTAGAAATTTCCAACTGGGAACTCCAGTGTGTCTCGGCTATCATGATGATTTAACTAGCACATGGAGTGCCTCAGAAAGCAAAACAACTTGTTGAAGCCTTTGTGAGTCAGTGTAAGCATCTTGACTTATTCCTGCACACGTATAGGAAGGTATCTATTAACAGGTACAGTGTACATTATGAGTTTAGCATGAGAAAGTATTCTGGTGGTCTTATTTTCTACCCAGCTGTATTTTCAAAATGCTCTTCAAGTAACACTCAGTGTGGAACATGTGGCAGTAATCCAGTACAGATGACACAGTGAGAAAATCCAGATCCAAGAGAGAAAGGGCTACAAGTGCCCATGAAAAAAAATCTGTTAGTGTCATGTGACATTCCACAATTGGACAAAGCTTAAATCTGTGAACAACTTGGGAAAAAAAAAATCTCTCAACACTGCATTGACCTTGTTTGTGTTACACCTCAACTAGTTATTTCTTCTGCAAAGCTCCTAGCCAGGCGGTGGGTTTGCAAATGTACTGCATGATCTGGGTCAGTGCTCAGAATACAGACTTGTGTGTCATCCCTTGCATCCAGATGGTGTTACAGCCCACTGTCCCAGCTAGTGTCTTCACATACAGAAATGGGTGATAAAACAGAAATTAGAGCTCTACAAAACTAAATACTTGCATCTAATCTTAGAAATTAAATAGATAACCTTATGATTTTTTAAGCTTATTAATGGCCTCCAGAGTTATTTCCACTAGAAACACTTGGCCTAAGTTATTTGCTTCTATTAAATGCATTTGGCTTTATTTTTGAGAACTCTTTGGCCTTCATGATAGACATTCGTTTAACTATTTTGTAAGTGGCTTCCCTTATGTACTTAACTATTGAAATACCTTATTCTTCTGGAGCAAGTAGCACTAGTGTTTTTAATCTGTTGCACTGAAGATTCAGGTCTGTTAAATTATAGCTGACTCAAATTGACAAGTACAAACAACAGTGTGGAGAGAGAGAAAGCTAGCAGCCCAGAGACAAGTAGGGATTATGCCAGCCTGATCCTTACAGGCATTTCATAAATCATGCCTACTCCTAGTATACTTATTTATTAAATATTTATGACAGCACTGTATGAAAAGAAATAAACCTGAGAAAAACTGTCTCCTGTTAAAATCTACTGCAGAACTGCTGGTCTCAATCTGCACGTCATGGTCTGTTGTCTAATTTGTTAGCTGTCATTCAGCTGTGACTGAAATCTCCTTGAATTCATTTTTAACTGTCTTCAGAATGAGCAAAAAAAGCATGGTCACTTAGCCCTGATTTATTCTCATTTGATATGCTAGAATAATGTCAGGCTGCACATGTTCTCTTTTTCAGTTTTAAGAAAAAAATGCTTACTGCATTATTGTACCTAGTTGTTTCACAGAGAAGAATGGCCCTGAGTTTCTAGGACTAGAGGTTTTTGCAGGTTCACAGCCTTGCTAGTGATGGTGGTCATTGTATGAATGATTATTGTAGTTAGACTTACAGAGCTGTTAGCTGTGTTCCTGTGTAAATGAATACCAAGTCTTCTTTGTTTGCCCAGTTGCATACTTCTCTATAACCTGCATGTGTCAGTACACATTGGCTTTTCCCCTCTTCTATCTTTAAATATATAGAGAGGCCTTTTGTTTTTGCCTTTGGAAAAAAAAAAAAGAGCTCAGGGTGGTTTCTATAGTTACTAAATAACTAAATTAGAAATTAATCCCAAAACATTCGTTCATATAGTAAGGCATTTTTTAAAATATATTCAGATTTCATGCCACTAATAATAAAACAAAGTTAAACTTTGTGCACAGATGATGGATATTCATCAGTCTGTGGGTGGGTGGTGACTATGGAAGAAGCATTTTGATGGTTGAGCTCTGTGTACCAGTAACTTCTCCATATGGTTTAATATGCAGTATTTGTGTTTTCCTGGCACATCATCTGTGGTAATAATAATGTGTTGTAATAAAGATCTCGATGTCCATCTTTGGTAACTGCTCCCCACATACAAAAGCTGTGCATGCACACAATATACCAGACATTTGTGTGCATGAAGCCTTGCTGCAAAATGTTAAGGATAACTGATCTATTAATTCCAAAAGAAACACAGTCTGTTTATTCTCTGTTGTATCCCTGAAGCTCTTCATTCTGTGGAGTGAGTAAGCAGGGTCAAATTAAGGTAGCAGCATCCACTGGGAACCAGAAGTTGAAAGGCAGCAGTGATTTCCCTTTGATTTACTATTGTTCGTACCAGGTGTGACTGGGCACTGGCAGACCTCCACTGTGCTATCTGAAAGCTTCAACTGAGCAGTTGAAGAATAAAGCCTAAGTTTGGTGCTGTAAATTTCTAGAGGTAGTTCTTATAATAGCATGGTGATAACCAGTCAGAGCTTTCTCTGTTACTCCCCCCAGGTTCTTTCCTTCATCATCTTTCAGGTTGAGAGTTATGCCTCTTTGTCTTACCAGAGGAAAATTGATTCTGTAAAGGAAGAAAAGGTGCAAGGACTGACTCTGTTTTGTGATTCTATACAACCAGAACCATACAAGTGAATCTGAGATGTAGGAAAGAAGGCTTTTATGAAGTCACTAGTACAGGAGACTGACTATTGAGGGGGGAAAAAAAAGGCAACATGCCTCAACTTTCCCAGGAGATGGGAAGTTATATCAAGGCAGTTTCATTATATGCTTCAGTTGTTTTTATGCCTTCCCTTAGACATACATTGCTTTCTCCGAGCTCCTGAAATGTAATCTCAGCATTAATGACTCCCATGACTTGAAATAAAACATTCATTACAAAAGTTAAATGTCTCTCTTAGAGATAACTGGCTATGCATCATCTAAGGGAAGACGGAAATCTATTAGGGTGGTCTGAATGTATTCTAGACATTTATTCTGCCCAGTCTGAGGTTGCTACTAATGTTGCCATGAACACCCAAATACCAGCCAGGGCCAAGGGCAGCTCTTCAAGGCTGGAAACTGGAGGCAACAGCAGACTAAAAACAATTTCCTAGAACTTTTACTGATCTCTCCTCCTTCCTGTCCTCGACTGGTGATAGATCTGGGTTACTCTCCTCCTGCTCCTAGTTGGTGTGTGTCTTTTGATTTGACAAGTGTACTTCCAGCTCCTAGACATCTGTTAGGTGGAACAGGAGTCTTCTGAGAAAAATAGTGCCATTTGAATCACATTTGGAGAAGTGGGGAAGAACTTGTAGAAAGTTATCTCTCCATGCATCTATGTGGATTGAGATTGTGTCTCAGCATAATGACAGTTTAGTCACGTATGGGGATTCTATGAGAATTAATTTTAGCTTGACCATGATTGGTTGCCACTTTTAAAGAAAATGTTGGTCTTTTTAGTGGTTCTAACACTTCATGTGAAAATGAGTATGAGAAATTGCCAACTCAAGTTTAAAAAAAACAAAGCTTATTGAAAAAGTCACAAGTGACATCCCAGAAATCACAAGGGCTCAGTTATTCAATTTTGCTCTTTTTGGTTCTGAGTGGTTTGGATGCCATTTTTATGCAACAATAAGGGAACAGAAACCACAAAGGAAACATTTAGAAAAAATACTTTTTTATTATTCCAGCAAGTAAATAACACTTTAAACAAGTTATTAGACTTAGTACTATTTCATAGGTGGTATACAAAAAGTGTCTAGAAAAGGTGACCACCACCATTAACTCTGACCTTCTGTGTGGTTTCATAAAACAAAATAATAACAATACTGTAATGACAACACGTTTGTAGTCTAAGTATGCTTTTTTCTTTTGTTATGCTTATGGTAGGCAGATGGGGTATCTCATTAGGACATGGTTAAATCCATACCTATTTTAAAAGACAGAATTATCTTTAATCTTCCTCAGGAGGTGGCTATATTGTAGCCATGAGATACCTGTGTTTTCCCTGTGCAGAAAATAGGCCCTAAAAGAGTGAGCTTTCTGCTTTGTAAAAGTGCCATTCAGTAAATGCAGATTCTTACTGTCAGCTCTCTACTGACTGTGGAGTATTCACATGTTATGTAAAAGACATCTCCGTTATGTTTTCTTCTGCTGCTAGGAAGAGCAAGCTACTTTATGAAATGACTTGAGAATTTACAAGTGAGGACTGTCAGCAGTGCTCTGGTGTGCTGTTAAGGAGGCACTGTGCTGCAGGGCCTTGCTGTACTGCATTGGAGATATGTTTGAGCTAACATGATGCCTGCCTGGCCTGCTTCCTCAGTAATTTTAACAAGTGTTTCATCTCTTTTCTTATATTCCTGAATAATGTCATTATAAGGCCATTGTTCTTCATCTGAGTGAGGAAACCGTTTCTGGTGTGAAGAGATACTTGTGTGGAAAGCTGCTGAGGAGTAAATATACATCCCTCCAGGAGTTCCTTCTGAGCCAAATGATTGTATAATCTTGTGCCTTAATTTGTAAATAGTCAGCCGTATAAATGGCAGTTATTTTATGGTTATAAGCTAAAGGTTAGAAGATCGAAGAGTCAAACTAAATCTCAGTGTCTTCCCATCCTCTGTTCCTTGTTTTTCTTCCTTTTTGGTCTTTGTTAATTATCTCAATTTCCCCTCCCTACATCTTCTGTGGAGCAACACTATATCACAGGCATGCTGCTCCAGGTACCCATCACTGAATATCCATTGAGCCACGGCATAGGGGAACTCTTACTGAAAAAAATCAGTCACCTGTCTGCAGATCCAGGAAGGCACATTTGCGGTGATTAAAAATAATCCAGATACACGGGGTTATTTTTGCATCAAGTGTAGGAATTTTTTTTAAATAAAAGCTTAAATGTTGGATAAGTTGATAGATTAAAATGCACAATGAGGAGATAGCCTGGCTCTTCCCTCAAACCATGACTGAAGGTCAATTTCATAAAAATGAATGTAAGGAAGAGAATATATTTTCTCTCCATTAAATTCACTGTTCTTAGTGTCAGTGTTTGAAACAGGCAGACATTTTCTATGTGGAAAAAGGTAGCTTTTCTAGAACCCACATATTTGAGTCAAGTAAGCGTATTAATTTCCATTGTTTTTCTTGTCTAACATGGCAATTATCTTTTACTGGGGTAAGGGGAAGTGGCAAACTGTGATACTAGTTGCCCCTACAATAACAGTTAAAATTTCATTATTTTTTTTCTGACTTTACCCTTGATAGTTGTTCTTTTGCCAGTACCAACCTATTTCCCTTCTTTACCTCTTTTTTTCACCCGTAAAGTTAATGTAATTCTACCCATACATCTTCTGCCTAGACTTTGTAAAGTTTAATTGGAAGAATGCTTTCGGTAGACAGAAGAGAGTTTGTTCTCTCATTTGTCACTTGCTTCCATGTGTGCTCACTCTCTTCTGCAATCTTAATGCCAACTCTGAAAACAAAAGTAAGCAAGGGGTTAACTGTGCAAGTGAAACTTTCATAATGATTGGATTACAACCAGAAACCCAGGAAGCAGTGAAGTCTTGAAGTTGCCTATAAAAAGCTAGATAACTTTTTCAACCCCTACCCAACATGTTATTTTCAGTTCTTCACTCCGTCCTCTTGGAAAAACAAAACTCATCAGTGAAAAATGTCCGTCATTCACAGAGTTTTCTGTCTCAATATATACACGCTGTTCTTTCTGGCTAACACTGCAGGCTTCCAAGACCCAGCTAGTAAAGATGCCAATAAATCTAAATCCCTGGAGATACAGACATGGGTTCTGAACTGTCGTTCATGCCAGTGGATGGGTTTTAAGCAGCTATTTTTTTTTCCATTCTGTTTCCCCAGGAAAATGGATAAATTTAATCTTTAAAAATTACATTTGGTGACACGTAAAGGTGACGTTTTCATGCCTAGAATGAAGTCTAGGAGCCCATCAGTCTCCGGGGTTTTGGTTTTGGTGGGGTTTTTTCTATCTTAACCTTGCAACAGTAACTTCCCAAAACAATAGTATAGAAAGAAACAAGACATTTTTCATCATTCCATGTCTGGTCTTCAGTCTGTGAATCACAGTGGATCCATAAAACGTGTTCTGCAGGCAGTGAATCCTTGTCTAGCAGAGTTTAAACATAAGCAACAGTAAAAAGACTTTTTGAGTTTTACTCTGTGTGCATATATGTGTGTTTATGTGTATTTTAAAACAATAAACTAATTTTAAGGCAATAAAACTAATCCTAATAGGAAAAATTCTTTAACTGTAGCTAACTGGCCAGAGGACTTATCCTACTTAGTTTTGAATGAATTCTAAAACTAAGACTTAGGTGAGAAGATAGTAGCAGAATGAGATACTAATGCACTTTCTTCAAGTGTATTGTTAGTTTGTTCAAGTGTCTCATAGAAGTATGAAAGCTAGAAAGAATGAAGAATACTGCTGCATCCAGTCGCAGCTATTTGCAATCACAAAGAAAAGCATGATGAGCTTCAAGATGCAGCCGCTGTACTTCACTGATGAGGGACTGCACAGTGAGCGTGCTGGAACTAGAGGAAGTCTAATGGTTGTCTCTAGGAAATGTACTTGGGTTCTCAGCATTGCTAGGGTGCAGTACAGAATTTCAAGTGAAGCTGTTTACAAAACCCAGCTTTGACTGTATTGGAGATCATCAGAATGTGGATGAGAAATTTTGGAAAGTCAGTTCCAGTGCTGAAATTCAGAAATATCTACTACCATGTCATAAAAGTTACAATTTCAGGTTGTGCCACCTGGCACCCAGGCACTTAGGAGGCAAGACTCGAATTAGGGAAGAAAAGAGGAGATAGACAGGACTTAACTGCCTCACGTGTTTCATGCCCGAAGAGTTCTCAGCCTGCGATTTAGACAGTCAGTTGATATGACCCTGCTGACAAAGTCTGGGAGAAAAGGGCAGATTTTAAGCAGAGGGATGGGTTTCTTCTTTGTAAATTTAGTAGTCAATGAGTATTACTCTCTTCCTCAAATCTTTGCTAGAAATCAGACAGCGTATTGTGGGCACAGCGTTGCTGTGACAATGCAGGCAGGTAAACTGCTCACGTGTAGGCCTATTTTCTGGGTTATTTTGTCACTATCTTTTCAATATGTCACTTTTCCATCAAAATCTGACAGGTCTCTGCTTGCTTTTTGTGAATAATTGAGCCAGAATAAGATTCCCTGACTCTATATGTTCTCAAATTGATATAGTAAAGCAAAGCGTCTTCCTGAAAACTTCCTTCTGAGAGCTGTCTCCAGCAGCAGACTGGAGCTGACAAAATGAAAAGCCCACCAGGAGATGAGTCTGAATCTGAAGTCTTTTAAGTATGTGGGCAGCAAGGTGAAGACAGCAAGATGGTATACCACAGACTTCTGTTCTAATTCTCCTCTTGGTTTCTCTTACTCCCGGTGCTACCTTTTGACATATTCCTCTCCTATTTTTTCAATTTGCATTTGTTCTTTCTTCTTCTATTTGTTGTTTTAAGAACAGCAGTTTAAATGTTGTGTGTTGATAAATAATTAGGTATTATTTTACGTTTGTCTCTAGACAAAGAGCATCTGATTCATATGGAATGCTCAAAATAATAGGTTTATTCATAGAAATTCCTCTTCTTATGCAGAGTAAGTTTGTTATGTATAAATTATACCAAATTGGCTGAAGTATTCTTTTACAATCAAAGCTGTGGTTTTCAAGCAAAATAGTAATTGCCAGAAAGGATTAAATTCCTTGTTGAATATTGGAAAGAGGCAGGTTTTGAAAAGGTACAAGTCCTCTGAAGGTTCAGATTTGACACGTGCTCATTCAAGTTTCTCTTTAAAATTCAAAAGGGAATAAAATTCCCTTTTGCCTTTTAATAAACAAGAACTGTGTATAAACAGGACATCATCTTTGGATAACAAAATTGATGAATACTTGAAACATGGAATGTATCCTTCTCCCTTCCCTCCTTTTCACTCTCCTAACCTCTTGTCTTTCTCTTACGACCGACCACTGTGTAGGTTTAACTGTAGTGGAGGTGTGTTGTTTTGTTGGTAGCAGCCAATTCTGCTGCTCAGCATTAGTGGTCTCCTTACAGTAGTTCCAGCACTGATGGAAAAAAGACATTTGCCTCAAAAATACTTCTGTAAGACCACAGAAGTTGCTACTCTGGTTTAGACTGTGTTTTCTAGGCAAATACTCCAATCTGGTAGCTGTTGGTATCCGACTGTTTGCAAGAACATGAAAAATATCTGAGTTAAAGGAAGCAAATACTGCTGCTGAAGGGAGAATACTTTCTAATTCCTGTAGGACTTTTATTATAGTGGAAACTTGAGATTACAGTTCTCTCTACAGAGAAAAAAAAAAGCCATCTATAAGTGAAAACAATGCCCTACTTCTTTAAACAAAAGATGAAATCTATTCTTCCTAAGTGGAAATAGAGTTCATGCCAGGATTTACAATGCCTATCCTCTGAACTGAAGAAAATAGTCTGAAAGTGGAACACAGTTTCAAATCTGTTAACTGTAACAAACTCATATGCTGTGTTGGCAAGGAAAGCTAATATCCTTATCTTGACAGTGTGGAGAGGTCTGAAATCTTCCTGAACATTCGTTGTTCACCCCTAAACATTTCATCAAGAAATCCCAGTGTGCAAATGTTAAAAATGCTTAAAAGTGCAAAATCACTTTGATTTGGCTCCTGATATTGCAGCACCAGAGAGTATGTGCTAGAGCTCACATCCCATAGGGGATTCTGGCTGATATGTTCCTCAAACTTTCTTTAGTTGTTATTGATTTAAAATACACAGAAGACTTAAAAAAAAAAGGGGGGGGGGAGAGGTGGATTTGACAAAATGAAACCATTAAAGAAGGAAACATAAACTTGCCCCTTTTTAATGGTCTGGAATAGTGCTTTGCCCTCTTCCTTCCCCATCATAAATAACTGAAAGTTAAGTAAGTATAGGACATAGTCTTTGAGGATTAACAGTTGCACCTAGCATAGTTGTTCTTTCTCAGAGATGGTTTGCTGAACTGAATATATTCGTTGTGAGTATTTATTTTTAAAAGGACAAATGTTAGGTCATCTTGTTGACTCTGGGCATATTTCAAGTTCTCTGTAATTGCTCTGTCAGTCCTTTTCCCACCCTTCTTTGCCAATGCATAAAGTCTCATTGGTTAGTTCCTCTATCACCTAAATTAAGCCTAAAAAGCAGTGTATGTTAGCTGTTTCTACAGCCCTGATTTGGACAGTGTCTCCAACTATATAAACCAGAAAATACTGTATTGGTTTTTACCTCTGATCAGCCAGAAGACTTGAGTAGAGTGTGCCAAGTACTATGCTGTGTAAAAAAAATTAATAAAAAGGCCATTGATATTACACAGTCTGAGCTTTGAGCAAGCAGCAGTGGGAGCAGGACTGCCTGAGCCAGAGGTCACACCAAGTGTGAACACCAAGTAAATACCATCCATTTTTTGCCACAACCATACTGAATTTAGGGTGTCTCAGTAATGTATCTCCCACGTCCAGAATGCTGAAGTCCTGTGATACCTTGCTGGTTCCCATAGGTGCAGGGGATGCCACTTCACCAAGTATGTTTTTACCTTCAGTGACTAAAATGGAATTCTTTTGCTCAGTAGCGTAAGTTGCAAACACCTGCATGTGCAAGCAGTGCAAAATTCATTCTGAATCATGTGTGCTGTAGGAGTCTGCAGTGCAAACCTGGGAAATTTCATGGTGATTAATAAAATGTTGATCGAGGGAGATAAGAAACGAGAAAAAACCTTTGGAATGGGACAGAAGCCAAGATAGTCTGTGGTGGAAAACACATCCTTTTAAACTCTACGGAGATAAATTTCTTTCCTTAATTTAAAGTGGTAAAATCAGTTGCCCTGCTTTGCAAAGGTGAGAGAAAGGAACAAGTAAAGCTAAAATGTTAAAACTTTTGTGATGAAGCTAATCAGAAGCAGAGCCTGGATGAGCGGCTGGAAAAAGATCATGTTTTGCTGTGCTAAGCTCAGCTTGAAAAAGTTTGTGAGGCAGGCTTAAATGGACTGAGGTTGGCAGTGGACTGGGGCATGTTTTAAGTCTCTTAATATGGGATTGGCTAAAATGATTGAAAGTAGGGAGAGGGAAGTATGGGGGGAAGGGACATGGGTAGATCTTTGTTTTCCCTGTCAAATAGTTCAAGGAAGGAAGACGGAGGTAGTGGAAGAGGTGGCAACGGACTGGCGAAAGAAAAGTGCCACCTGCACTTTCTGCTATTGCAGGAGCTGGAGATTAGTTAAAAAAACCCTCTATGCTTGGGGAAGGGGACGCTAAGACGGTAAAAATACAAGCAAGGGGGGTGTAGCAGGATCGTGCTGCTCTTCGGTGAGAGGTGTTTCAGTGGCACGAATGGGAGCTACAGTGTAGCACGATGCGGGGGCGAATACCCGGCTGTAGGCGCAGCGGAGGCCCCCGCACCCCCCGCGCAGCCCTTGGCTGCAGCCGCCGGGCGGCGGCCAGGGCAGGAGGCCGGTGCCTCCCCCGCTCCAGCGCTGCGGGCACAGGAGGCAGCGGGCCTCGCGCGAGAAAAATAGGTCACGAGTGGGCCTGCGGTGACGGCGAGGTGAAGGGTGCCGAAGCGGCACCAGCAGGGTTAAACTGGGTCAGGGAGTATTTTGGGAAGGTTTGGCGGACAGGTGGGAGCAGATAACGGTTTTTTATTAATGCCTGCAAACCGACAGGAGCAGCTGTTTACTCACTTGCCCTAAGTGGGGTGGCTCCGAGCCAGGCTCGGCGATAATTGGGACCAACATCCTCTGTCAAACACGAGCGTCCTCCGGCAGGAGAGCGAGCAAACAGCTCCAGCGCTGCCGGCCGCCCGCTCGCACAGAAAAGCGGGGAGAGGAGGAGGGGGGAATAAAACAAACAAATCGCCGCGGCGGCAGGAAATCTAAGGTATGCGCTTTCCAGCGGCCGGGCGAACTCCGGTGCGAGAGGAAGCGTGAGGCGGGGCTCGGCCCGCGCGGTCAGGTGGGGGCGCGGGGGCGGCGCGGGGGCGCGGGCGCGCGCCGGCTCCGCGGGCCAGCTCCGGCGCGGCGCTCCCGCCGCCTCGGTGATGGTGAGTGCGGGGGGGGCGGCCCCGCGGCCGTGGGAAGCGGCCGCCCCGCGCGGGGCGGGCGCGGGAGGCCCAAGGGAAACTTCCTCTCCCCCCCCCCCTCCCGCCCACTCCGCGGGGAGGCCGCGTTTGGCTGGCAGGAGGAAAACGAGCGTCTTGCTCGCGGGGAGCACGCACCGCCGCCGCTGCTGCGGCCGGGGCTTGGGGCTGCGGGGTGATGCCTCACGGGGAGGCCGGGGCTGCCGGGCTCTGTGGCGGGGGGCGCGGCGCGCGGCCGACCCCGGCGCTCCGATGGGGCCAGATGCGGGGTTGTAGTAAGTTTGCTTTCTCTGCCACAAGAAGCACTAATTGCTGCCGGCGTCCCTAAGTGGTAGGACGTTTCTCGGCGTGGCGTGCTTTTCCCCCTTCCTGTCTTGTTGCGGGTGTTAAAACCCTGTTCCGAGCAGCCGGTCGTTGCCCGAGGCTGCTGCAGGGAATCCCTTCCGCGGGCTGGGCTGCCGCGGGGCCGGGCTGGCTCAGGCTGCTCGCAGGGCTCCCACCCGGCGCCGAGCAGGCAGCCGGCAGCGCAGGCAGGCAGGAGATGTGCTCTGATGACATTTGCTGTCGTGGTTGGGAAATCCTTATTTCATTAGTGCGGTTTGCCTTCGGTTAGAGGCAGTAACAGATCTGCTTTGCTGCACGGAGGAAATTCCTGAGAGCAATGGGAAACGGAGGAGTCGAGAGAAGTTTGGAAGGAGGGACAAAAGGGTGAGGGATTTTTGTTTTCTTCTATGTGCATTGTTTGGGATTCCTCAGTCTGCTTCTTTCACCTCCTTAGTGGGATGAATTATTTAGCACCCTCGTTTTCAGTTCAGCCCTAAAGCTTGCAAGGGGAGGCTTTCATGTCTGGAAGAGACAGTAGGTCTGTAAAAATCATGTCTGGCACAGAGCAACCCAGCTGTGATCTCTGGTGTGCACTGTGCTGTTCTGCCTACGACAGCTAGGCTCACGCTGGAGATTCCCCTTCTTGATGGTGACCTAACAGAAAAGCCTGTTGTTCAGTGTCTATTTTGCATGAGCTACCATGCAGTAGCAGTCACTGTTTCATTCAGCTAAAGAGAGGATAAGAGGATTGCAATTTAATTAGCAGTTTGTTAAAACTAGTCAGCTTTGTCTGATCACGTGTTTATAATTTTAGAACGTATGTCTTAATTGCAGTAAAGGCTGGTGTTGTGCATAAGGCAAGTGCCACATGCTGTTTGCGGTGCTGGCTGAGGCAGCTTTCTGCTTCTGTTTTTTTAATTTACTGCAGCATGTGTTTATTTGGGCAATAGCAGATTTTCGTGTGTGTTTGTGAGTACTTTGCATGAAGCAGATCTAAGAGATCTAGGAATCAGAGCATATGCTGTGGAGGTTTTTTATTACCCAGGGAGCTACAGGATGTGTCTTTTTTATTGGAACATATTCAGCTTGACACCTTCAATACCCAGATACTGTTCTGGTTGTTTTCAATAGTAGGACTTTTGTGTGGTTTTAACATTTTTATCAGAGTCTGGAGTATTCCATGTTGAGGCCTTCCTCGCTCCTTCCCCCTCAGTAATTACTGTGGTTGTTCTCAAACAAATAATTCCTATCTTGTAATATCCCTGAAATCAAACACCAGCAGACTGTACCCTATCTTCTGCCTAGCTGAGTCACCACCATGCCTTGTGCTAGATTAAGCTGTTGTAGTACTGCTGCTGGTTGAATATTGAAGATCCCCTGTGTTTACTGTGATTTACATTAATAGCTTCTCTGCAATGTCTTGTTCCTCTGGTGTTATCAAAGATCAGCCAACTTTAGTTGGGATGCTAGGCAGACTGCTGCCTAAATGTTTACTTGAATTAGATTTTTCCACTAATTCTTATAATTGGATAAAGAGCTTCTTTTGTTGCTTCCTTGTTTTTAAACCTGTATTGCTGAGAAAGCCTTGGGAATCCCTGAAAGCAAGACGCCTTTAGGTGTTAACACACGTTCTGCCTCCCCCCAAAGGTAAAGTACTTGCATAACAGAGTTAATGAAATTATTTTTTACTGCAGGAATTCCTGTATCAGAGGCTAAAAGATATTCTGAGGTTAGCTATGGGGTGCATAACAGTAAGATTTTTTTGCCTTTTATAGCAGTCAGGACTTATTCAGGGCCTCCACTTGCTGGGCAGAGAAATAAAGTGTTCTATGGACACAGCTGTAGTGGAGGGAGAAGAGATAAGGAAATGATTTATCTCTTAGCTCTTAAGAACTTAATTTGAAGATCTTCAGTGCTGACATCGAAGTGTTCAAGCTCATATAGACCTTTAGTTTTTTGAGAAGAGTATGTATTCTCGAAGGCTCGACTGTTCTACCATTGCATATATCTTTTTCTGGTTCATAACCACTAATATGAGATATTTATTTCTTATTAGCTGATTTGAATAAGCTTTTCCCTGCCCTTAGCTTCAGGTGAAAATCAGCTGAAGTCCAGGATGTGTACTTCTGTCATTCCTAAGCCATTATGCAACCTCAGAATCATGACCTTCAAGTATGAACTAGGTCATGTATTTGCAAACACATATTTTTATAAAACTGGCTATATATAAAGGAGTAGAGAACCCATCAGATCTTACAGCATTCTGTTTTGAGATGGAAAGGTTTTTCCACAAGCTGCTGCTGTCATCTTATTTCTGTCAGAACACTAGAGGAGTTTTAAGTTTTTGTCAACTCTTGTTCTTCTCAATGTTGACAAAAGATGCAAGTATTTCTCCATGCTTCTAGATTGTGTGCACATCCCAAAATACCAGCTGGTGGTGAAACATGCCATTCTTGTTGCTTTCCAAAAGGCTTTTGGAATTTGATGGTGAATAGTTAACAGCTGAGTATAATTTTTTTAGTACCATTCCTGGTATGTATGGTGTTTTCTATATTCTCCTGGGTGGTGGCACTTGTTTATGTTCATACTATTTAAATTGTCAGCTCTTCATTACATTGGGATATGCAACTTAACAGTCTGTTCAGTGACATTTACTATGGAGCTACAAAGCCCCCTGCCTATGTATATTTTGAAGACTATGTCTCACAGTTGGGTCTGGGGTCAAAACACCTCTGGTGAAACGTTGCTGATACCCAACCAGAGGCAGTTATAACTACGTATTGATATGTCATCTCCCAACAAGACATGTCTCTCTTCTGACTAAGTTCCAGTATGTATAATACACAAATCTGTTTGGGTTTGCATTGTTTTGGGTTTGCATCACCTTGAACCTACCTGCTTTTTCGTATTTTGGAGGTCAATCAAGCGAAGCTACACCTGGTACCTGAGGTAGAAGTACTCTCTTGAGAAGTCCGTATTGGGGCTCCAAAGTTAGATGATGTGGCTGCATGATCATTGACAATGCTTTGAGATACGAGAAACTCATGTCTGAAAGATGCATGTTAGCCCAAAGGTATTGGAAGGTTTCAAACCTTTTGAGCATACAGAAGTGCCTGACAATCTCTGGATGACTTCTGCTCTTCTCCATGTCATTGGCAAGCCTCTTTGTCTCCTCAGCTACAAGACACAGTGAATTAAACTTACTGCTCATAATATAATTCCTTTCCTAACCAATCCCTTTTTCTGTTTCCTAAAATACGGTTGGTAAAAGGGAGCAACCTCTGGAGGAAAGACAACAAGTGTACTTAAGTAATTTGTCCAAAAGTCTTTCCATCAATAACTGACCTTACAAATTGAGCAGTTGTCCATCTGTCCAAAATGGAACCTTTTTATGATGTTGGCAACCAGAAAAAAAAATCGGTATTCCACAGGTGTATCTTCAAATCCACCTTGGCTTTAGCACCTCAGATTTACAGAGTAATGAGGGGCTAGACAAGAGCAAATCCAAGGATTGCTTCTTACTCCATCACTGCTGTTTACGTTAACCTGGAAGTAATAGTGCAGGGAGCATTCTTCATCCAGGGATTGCTGCGTTGCACACACACCTCCCATGTTTTCCTGATTTTTCAAATGGGTGATGTCTGCCTGAGGCACACCATTGCAGAGCTCCAGAGGGAAGGCAGCTGTGTTATTGCTTGAAGAGGATTACACCTTCAAAACAGATTGTCAGAGAATGGCCTGGTACTGCTGCTTGCTTTTTTCCCTGTCCATGTAGCCATGGAGTAGAATGGATTCTTTATTTCCTTTGTTAATATTCTAGTTAGCCATTTCCCTTTAAAAAGAAGTGATGTGACTTTCTGTTGATACTGCTGTGGAATCACATGGTACATGGGAACCATCTGAGTAAAAAAAAACTCAAGCCAAGTGAACAAAAACCCCTAGATTCTCGTGGCAAAGAGCCAAACCCAATGTTTTGCAAAGGCTTTCTATAGACCTCAGTTTCTGTTTCGCTAATTCACCCTGAACTTGTAACTCATCATCTTAACAAGGCATTTCTGGTTCTATGTAATTGCTTATACAGCAAGGAAATGACTGCCTTTCCCTGCCTCGTGTGTGTGTAACTCCCTGACTCATGCTCACACATAATAGTCTCTTCAAGTTGATATTCTTTTCATAAGGTTAAAACCAATTTAATGTCAAGTCAACTGTGGAATGATTGTTCTAGAAACTGAAAAATATGAAATGTAAAACTGAAAATAGCTGTAATTTGACAAGATAAATAAGAGGTGAAAATTGTCTGTTATGTTTCTTTATCAGAATATGGTAATTGGAGCACATAGTGAACTTTCATTTGTCAATATTTCTCGTACTCATGTCTTACTAAGATAATGCTGCAGAATTCCACAGTTCTTCCAGAAAGCATACCTGCTATTTACTCACTTCTGAGTGTGTGTGTGTTTAATAAAGAAGTGAAAATGAAATAGACAAGATTTACTTTGTAGACCAGGAATTGTAATCCCGCTTCTGACTTTTTGGAAGGAAGTTGATGCAGTTTTGCCTTGTTTCTGTTTCCTGTTCCAGGATGATAAAATGTGTGATCATACTATTTTTTTATATTCTCTTGCTGTACTATGCAAACAAGACTAACAGAAGATGAATGCTGCTTAAATACTTCCAAAGACTTTGTAAGATTTTTCTGGAATTGGCTAAACTAGTCACAGAAAGCAGGAGCCACTTTTTTTTTTTCCTTTGTCACTAGTCCCTGCAGCTACCAGTTTTAATATTCTTAATATAGCTGCTTTCATTTCTTAATATTTTGTACCCACTTGCATTTCTGTCCACAGAGGTGGAATTGTTCCACTAGATACTGAATAGCAGTGTGGATGACATGAGAAATTGTGGAAGAAAAGTAACGCAGTTGTCTGTAGAAAAGAAGAAAAGGCAAGATCAAGTGAGGGAGTAAAATAGTAAGAGGCATGGTAGCATGTTAAGATGGGATGTGAAAAAGTGGTTTAGTAATTTACTAAATGGGGGAAGGGCAGTGGTTTTCATGGTTACACAGAGAACTAGCAGGAAGTCGTCAGTCAAGCAAGCACAGCTCAGGGACTTGAACACTAGATAGAGCATGCTTGCAGAGAGGAGGAGGGATATTCGAGGGTTGTGCTGTGCTCTCTTAGCTGGAAGAATGAGGTTCTAAATCCTATGTGTTGAAGCTGTACAGTTGGAACCATGTTCCTTTTCAGATGCCAAGTGCAAGATGTTCTGTTGACCTAAGTAACTGAGAAGAGAGGACACTGGTAAAGCTCAGAGTGCTTTAGTATGTTGTGCTTAACCCTGTATTGAAACAGGGACTTAAAAAGAAAAGTTAAGTGTGAGCTCTCCAAGGATTGTGCAGTTGTGCTTAGTTAAACTTCTGATTTTAAAATGCTGTGTAGCTTGTTGCATTATTAATTGGTGGCTTCCTTGTACCACGTTAGTTTGCTAGTTTGATCATATTTTTAAAAAATCTTAATATTTAAATTTGATTTGTTTTTACTAAAGGCTTTTCTTAGTAGGATGTTACTGAGACTGACAAATTGCTTGGTCACCTGAAGGCAGCAGTGGAATTGAGTTTGTAATCTGTGGTGCAACTTGCACTTCAGGACTCCGTGGTGGGGGGGGGAAGAAGTAACAGTCATAAGTAACTGGAGGTGTTTATTTGTAGCAGTAGGGTTTTTATGTGTTTGCTTGTTACACGTGAATCTGATCATCTGAAAATAACTAGCATTTCTCCATTTTGTTGAGAAACCTTGGAGCATTGAGAGAGTAAAGTTTGATCTCTGCTTAGAAAATGGCTTACTCTGAAGCTCTGCAGTGTCAGCAGCAGCCGTCCCCAGAGAAGGCTGGGTTTTGTTGAGAACTGTGAGCCTTTCCTCCTCAGAGAGGCATTCCTAAACCCCAGGGAATCCCCTCCCGTAAAATTCTGAAGTAAGCAGCATGGAGGAATAATAAGCACTTCCTTCCTTTCTATTTTCAGTGACCAAGCTAGAAAGTATCCACAATTACTGTAGCGTGCGCTCACAAAACCCTGTGCAGCATGGCCCCCTGAATCTTCAGTTCTTCTGCAAGAGGAGGCTGTGCAGCAAGTTCCGAGCTGGAAAAAAAATTTGAAAGTGTCACCAGGAATATGGTGTACTGCCTTCATGATTCAGTCTCATATTTAATGTAGGAGCTGTATGGAGCTATCCACAGAATCTCCATGTACTCCCGGATTTGGTTTTTTCTAGCAGTGCGGATCAGGCTCGCTTCCCCCGCCCCCTGTTCTTACAGAGTGTTTGTTTAGCCAGGAAGGCATGGAGAGCAGCTTCATGTTTTGGATCTTGAGAGGCATTTTGGAGTTGTTGGAGGTGTCTCACTCCTTCCTCTAGCTTTGTGTAAACAGCTTTGCTGGCTGTTGCAGAAAGGAGGAGAATGTTCAGCTGTGGGAATAGTGGCCAGCTAACAGAAGCAGTGCCTTGGACTTAAAATCCTTTTGATGGCCGAGCTGGAGACATTTTGTCAAGTGGCCTGAGTGGTGATCATCAGTAACAAAGCTGTTAAAAGAACTGCAAACCTTCTTCCTGAGGACCTGCACTCCTCTATGTGTTTACTTTCAAGAGAGGTACTTTTTAAACCAATCTGAATGGATTTGAAATAATTTTGATCAAACTGAGTAACTTTTTCCAGTCTCCTTTCTAGTTGTTTCATGATAAGCTTTGCATTTGTATCTTTCTTAAGTTTTGTTTAAAAATGCCTACATTTAGCTTTTTAAAAGAAGTTGCAGTATATGATGTGAATTCAAAAATATTCATATTTAGGAAGGAAAAGTACATGCTGATGGAATTAGTTAATCCTCTCTTTAGGAAAGGTTTTGAATGAGACTGTTTCTTTAGTCTCTGACTGAAGGTGCAGTCTTAAAAAGAAGTCAACATTGCTCATAAATTCTGATAAATTCCCTTCAACATCAGTGTTTTGCATATTGCTTAATAAAATCCCAGTGGGTGGAATACAGATCGTTCTGACACCTGATGACAAGTTTCTTTCTGCTTTTGGCTTGAGGCTGCACATGAAACAGGCAGGTATGTAACATAGGACAGTAATTTATTGCTGTTTTGCATTTGTAAAAGTGCAAGTCAACACATGAAAAGTTAGTGACTCTCCTGTTAAAATCAGGCCTTTTGTAATCAAAAAGGTAAAGTAAACACCTCTAGTGTGAGTTTTAAGCTCTTCCAATGTGCCCTGTTGTGGAAAGACAGAAAAGCAGCATTCCCCCAAATATGCACCTTTGTTTCTATCAGATGACAATCTAGCTGCAGTCAGCATATTCTGTCTTTGCAAATTGTTTTCCTGCATTGTTGTCATTTCCAGGGTGTCAGTAAGATGTATACACAAGACATGTGAGAAGGAGCTGCAAATTATTTTCAACTCCTTCCAGATATGGTGTCTGAAAGCTCCCTCCAAACAATCTACTAATTCGAATGAGGGATGAGATAATGCTGAGAAAGGCCAGGAACCCACACATTGGCTGTCTTCCATTCCTACAATATGCCTCAAAGTTGACCATAAATTCTTTTGTATAGTTAAATTGGCCAAATAGGTTGTTGCAAGGGGGTGCCATAATTCAGTTGTTTCAGGATTTGGCAGAAACCCTGTTGTACATAAGTGTGAAGAAGTGAAAAATACCAGCTCCAGAATGTGTGTTTAAAGGAAAGTAATTCTGTAGTTTAGGGGGGGAGGGGAGAAGCCTCTCTGTTTAAATAAAATCTGTGTCTTTCTGAGGAGCTGTTACCTGTAACATCTGTTTGTGCTTGAGAGCTACTGAGCTGCATGAGCAGATAAGGTCTCTGCCACCCAGCTGCACGTGTGGATATTCGTAGTTGGGGATAGGAGGAAGCAATGGTTGTGCCTTGACTGTCAGTCATGGTGTGGTTTGGGAAAGCTACAACCTAAAAAAGATTGAAAGAAAGATTAAGGGAGCAAAGAGGGAGAATGTCTTCTCTCTGATCACTAAGGAGTTAGAACACAGTGTGAGGAAAAGCAAGAGTAAGAGAATTTGGCAGACCTGTCTGGGTATTATATCTAGTTGAAGTAATTGTTTCCAATGTAAAAGTGCTGATATTGGTGTTGTGTTTTTTCCTAAGTTCCTGTATGTCCTATCCTGCAGATTCTCTGAAGACATGCAGGGAGAGGGTCAGTTGTAGACAGGCTGGTTACCTGTCTGCTTCTTTTGTGGTCAAATGTTGTTTATGATTGCAGTGATAATTTTCTTTGCTTGCACCTTGCATTAAGTTCTCAGCAGCTTTGCTCACACTGAAAGTAACACTAAAAATATCAAAGCAAGACCTTTAAAGGG
This sequence comes from Colius striatus, assembly GCF_028858725.1. NCBI lineage: Eukaryota > Metazoa > Chordata > Aves > Coliiformes > Coliidae > Colius > Colius striatus. The sequence goes on along the minus strand of NC_084775.1, from coordinate 7,045,526 downwards.
TGCTAAAAAAGTAAATATTTGTATATCCTGCTCTCTGAGCAGATTTGGAAAGCAAAGTTTGTTTTTACTCAGGTACTCCCATCAATGAGGCTATTCTTTCCTGCATTGTCACAAAATCATATACATGAACAGAGGATTCTCAGCTTAAAGAGCTGCAGGAACAAATTCTGAACCAAATAAAGCAGAGGAAAGGGTTTGCAGTGACGTAACACCAGTTTTTGTGAATGGTCATGTGTTATTAATGTGCAAGCTTAGTAGTATTTGTATTGTATTTTTTCAGATATCATTGACTAGTGTGGTGGCAGCATCCATGTTAAATACCTGAAAAAAATCTCCTTAGACATTGCAAAATCTGAGCTGACTAACCTTAATTAAATTGCATTTTCTATCCATCTCCAGCCTTGCTCCCCAAAGATTCACCTGTCCTAGAAATTTAATTAAGAAGGTGTGGGATATATGCACAAGTATTTGAATCTGCCACTGGAACATGGATACTGCTGAGGAGTCTGATTTCTTTCTATCAGACTGGGCAGTGCCATGGTGAACACTGATGATATCAAGGCAGTAACCAAGTTCCTAAGACATTTAGTTACAGACTGAAGATAGAAACTTGCTATGGCTGTACAAGAGTAGCAGCTTTCAGGGCAGCAACACTTAAAAGTTATTCCTTGTTTTTTGATGGTAGTTGTGCTTTGGCTTAGGAAGTCCTGTTCACAGATAATTAAGAAAAATGCACAACATAATTTAGGCTTTGCTTGCTCTTTTCTGGACATGATTCAGAAGCATATTTTGAAGTTGTGCTGTGACTTCTACAAGACATTCTCTTTTGCTCCTGGCAGGAATCACTTGACTTCAGATCTCACTGAAGGACCACAGCATTTGTCTGCCCACTTTACCCCTGACCCTCCAAGAAACTCAGTATGCTGCAGAATCTGACCCATGCTTTAAGATGTCTGTCCTTTGCAGTTGGATACCCCTTTAGAAGTTTCCTCTTTGCCTTCCCCTGCAGGGAATCTGGCGCATCCCCGTGGATGAGATTGACCGCCCAGGCAGTTTTGCCTCTCATATGAACCGCTCTATTGTCTTACTGCTAAATGTGCTGTCCCAGCTAAAGGATTACAACACCTTGCTGAAAGTCTCATCTATGCTACAGAGGACCCCTGATCAGGGAAAGTATGACATGTTTATTTTAATCCATTACTTTGTAAACCTTTGAATATATTTTGTTCATGGTGTAACGCTTACATGTAAAGATGGTCTTCGTTTAGGAAAAAAGTATTTAGACAGATGTCATGGAATCCCTGAATGGTGGGGGCTGGAAGGGCCCTGCAGAGCTCATCCAGCCCAACCCCCTGCTAAAGCAGATTTCCCTCGATCAGGGGGCACAGGAACGTGTCCAGGTGGGTTTGGAAACCTCCCAAGAAGGAGCCTCCACACCCTCCCTGGGCAGCCCCTTAATACAGGCTGATATAATTTGTCCTTGGAAATACAGTGGAATGATGCTTAATCTTTTGCAGGATTACAATTCCACAATAGAGTCTCAGCGTTTCTCTTGAAGCTCAGAGCAGCCATATAGCTGCCTTAACAGGCTTACAGAGCTTTTGTGTCTTGTGGTAAGATTCACTGGTGGAGCAGAGCATCGTGACCTCTGCACCTCTCTGCTGGCCTCTTGCATAAGAGCTGTGCCCAGCGAGGAGGTCACTGCCCAGGCATCCTGCCTTCCTGTAATCCCTGACAGACAGAACAATGGTTATATGCCTGTTGGCAGCTGATGCTATTTTAAAAGCTTATCCTATTCAGGAGTGATCTAAATTTAATTGCATTAACCTTATTTAAGAAAAAAGAAGCTATTTAATGTGAGCTATATGCAGATTCATATCCATGGGAAGACCAAAATAAACATCTAAGGAAAACATTGAAGCAATTAAGGTAAAATTCTACTAGTTTGCTGAATGGGAAATGCTGAAGTTAGTCTCTGGCAATTGCTTAAGAAATTCTACCGAATGATTGATGGCTGTAAGTTGGAGGCATTGGAGGTTTCTTCATGTGTTTTTGAGTGTGAGTGCATGGGAATTTGCATAGATTGTAGTGTGTCTGGGAATATGTCACCACATGTTCAGCAAACTTGAAGCCAAAAATAATTTGACTTTTAGGATATCAGAAGTACTGGACCATAGAAGGTTTAAATTCTGTCTGAAGCCCACAGTTGTACTAAAAATATTAGGTTATTTATGAGTCTAGACTGAATGTAACAAACAAATAATTTGACATGTTGGATCTGCCAGTGCCAGCCACGAGGAACTGCAGTCATGCCAGGAACCTGCAAATGCAAATACTCTGGGTGTGACTGGTATATGCCTGTAACAATCTTGTTTTTTAAAAATAGGGCAGTTTTATCTGAACTTGGTTTTTGAAGCTTTTGTGTGAAAAGCAAATAATAAAATTACCAATTTGATGAAATACTGTAGAGAGAAAACATGTATTATGAAAGTGTTGGCTTTTTGACTGAAATAATACCCTTCACAACTATTTACTTGATGTTTAACCCTCTCAGTAAAACCAGTCAGTTCTGAAACAGAAGTTTGGTTTACATGAAGCCCCATTAGGTGGGACTGACGACTGGGAGCACTTTCCTTGAAAGTGATCTAAAGAATTGTGTCAGAATACACTGAAGTTACAATATTGTAGTAAATTAAATGAAATTATAGAGTAGTTAAGTGTTACACATACAGTATTTTTTAATAATACTAAATAGGCAAAACAGTATTGGCACATGAGTGGTTTAGCTCTAAGAAAGTCTGGATTCAAAGGCAACTGATATGATCAATGAGACAGGATTTGCTGATGTCCTTAATCTCACATATGGTTTATCTAGAACACAAAAATCACCTGACAGTTCACGATCACTTTGTGTGCCTAATACTCTTTTTCAAGAAAAGATTTGACTAAAAAGCTGGTATTTGAGTGGCACAGAAGGCTTGATATAAGAACACTCTAATTCTGGTTGTCTGTTTTGCTCTGGGTTTTGTTTGTTGAGGATGTTTCGTTTCTCCCCTCTGTTTGCAGATACTGCTATCTTTTGCTTCACGTGTGTCATCTTTGATGATTGTGGGGAGAAGTGAAGGGAAACATAGCTCAAGTGTTGTATTTCAATATGCAACTGTGTATCTTTTGTTTGCTTTCTTCTAATTTGTTTTAAAATTGTTGTGCTGAAAATTTTTGTGTTTGCCTTTTTTTTCTTAGTTTGGGATTTTTTGTTTGTGTGGGTTTTTTTTTTTAATGCCCTGGTTCTTGCTTTTCAAGTCCTATATGCTTTTGGCAGGTAGCTTAATTTCTCTTGTCTTACTGTGGCACAGGAAGTACTTGCGTGATGCAGATCGCCAAGTTCTGGCCCAACAAGCCTTTGTGCTTACAGTGAAAGTGTTGGAGGACACTCTCAGTGATCTGACACAGGTGAGGCATCAATGCTTTTAGTGGTAATTGATTTAGCTATTTTTCTGTAGCAGAATTCAGCATACTTCTTGATCTACTAATAAGATATAAGTTATGTAGGAGCAACCAAAAGGAAGATTCTTAAATTTGGGGTTGATCTGAAGCTGCCAAAAGAAACACATTCAGTTTTGTTTTGATAAATTGTCAGAAAATGTTGTGCTGTAAAACCTTGGATTTCATTTAGTTGCATCCCATGGTATAAGACTGAAGTAGTGAGGGGGTTAAAGAACATTGCAGCTTTGGTTCAGCCTGTGCTGTTGATTTCTTTGTGGTGCTTTCACTGATTAAACTACTCTAGTTATAAGACTTATGGTTTGGATGAATTAATATTCAGGAACAAACAAGAGTGACCATAGAATAAATGCATCATCTTCAGCAGAGGCAGTAGTATAAAGGTACTCATTGATAGTATTCCTGGTAGTCATAGCTGTGCTCAAATGCTTTCTGATTTCAATAATAACAACAGAGAAAAATTACTTCTTTTGTTAAGGTTTCGGAAGATCAGAGTTCCAAGTCTTCTAACATTGCTTCAGGAAGGATGACAACAGACGTCTCTAATAAAACTAGTGCTGAAGAGGGGAAAGATGTCCTTCCTAAAAAGCCAGTTTTATCAGATGGAGTAATACATAGTACTGAAAATGGAGTAAAAGAAGTGACCCAGGGACAAATTCCCAATGCTATGGACGTAGCAGAGCAAGAGGACAAGAATGAGAAAGAGATTCAAGATCTCCCTGGGCCTGGTTCAGCTGAGCCTATGGATCTTGATGGATATTCCAATGACCCTGAAAAAATTGATTCTTCCTGCAAACGCAGTGAGCCAGACCGACTTCCTTCTGGCAGGAACTCAAAGGAGAGAGCTCCAGAGAGCCGGACTCCAGAACTTTCTTTGGAAGAGCTAAGTATCAGCTCAAAACATCATCAGCAGGCAGCTAAAGGAATAGTTCAAGCAGTACCTACAGAAGAACCTGTCCAGAGATCAAGCAGGAAGAGGAAACTGCTTGAGGATGTGGAGTCTGGGAAGACTCTTCTGCTCGATGCTTACCGAGTGTGGCAGCAAGGTCAGAAAGTGATGGCCTATGACCTGGGTAAAATTGAGAAGATCATGTCAGAAACGTACATGCTGATTAAACAGGTATTTTGTCATTAATTGTAATTTCTCTATGTGAACTCAGACACAATTACAGACTAATAATACTTGCCAAACCAAGCAGTATAAAATTGGCTATATATCTGTTCAGAAGTTGGGGAGATGAATCTCCCAAAGAACCACTCTTCACAAGACCACTACTAAGGGTGGGATGAGGGGAAGCAGGACCCTCCATGTTTAGACACTAAATTTCTGAGCTCGTTTAAGAGCTATAATACCAATTATATGGGGTTTGTTCCACGTGAAATGTTAGTTTGGATTGAGAGAGTTGTGTATGTTTGAACATATTCTCTGGAATAGCTTGAGATCACTGTTTTGCTGTAGAAGTGCTGGTTCTCCCCCTTATTCCCATGCTCTACATTCTAATTTCATCTGAATTTAATTAGATTTATAGATGAGCTAAAGTAATTATTACTTCATTAGTTGTGATTCTGTCTTCAGGTGGATGAAGAAGCAGCACTTGAACAGGCAATCAAGTTTTGCCAGGTGCATATGGGAGCATCAGCACAGAAACAGGTAAGCTCTGTGAAGTCCCTGGCTGCTTGTAACAAGCTTTTATTACTTGGTCTGTAGAAGACTGCAACAATTAGAAATATCTACTTTCCTTGTATTGTTGTCATCTAAGTTGGGCCACATGATTACAGGCAGCTCATCCCTTTAGTTAGGGTCATTAGTGCTGTTTATGTCAGGCTTGAAAGGCAGTTTCCATGCCCAAAAAGGCTTTTGGGGAAACCCCAAACTGCCTTCAAATTTAGATATTTATGGCACGCTACAGTTTCCTTCATGTCCACATCATTCCTCAGCATTTCGTGGATGGTAATTACTTCTCTCAGATCCCTGAGGTCTAACAACCTCATCAGCTCTTCCCTTGGTAACGTTGCACTCTGCTCCAGAGATACCAATTGTCTTTTCTCATAACTTGCATGGTTGAGAATCTAATTTTAACTCAGTTATATTACTGAGGTTGGGTTTACCTTGTACTTTCTGGGTTTATCCAGCAAACAATTAGGGAGCTTTAAAGGGATGGTTATTTATCAGTCTTTAATCTGAAGTCAAAGGCAAGAATAAAACTGGATGAAGCAGTTACTCAGCAGATTTTGAGTAGAAGACAAAATACATTTTGAAGAAAAATCTGTGTTCGTAGTTAATAGCCCATGTTTTAATACTGCTTGAGGCTTTGTGCAGGTTTTGTACTATAAAATGTAGTCTCTGTTACCAATTTCTAGCTCTCAAAAAGTAATTAAAATAGTATTTGTCTAAAAATATTTGGAAAAAATCTGTTGGCATGCAGCTCAGAAACCTTCTGTTGTCTTTGAGTGTTTGCGAGTTGTGTCTGTATTGTGCTGTGTGTGTATTGAAGAAAATTGAGACTGGAGGTCGGCTCCTGTAACAAGGTTTAGTGGTGGCTACTCTACAACTTCAGGAAAAGCAAGTGTTTCTTTGTATTTTGTGAAAGGTTCCAGATGTTTTTCATTTGTTTCTATTTAAGATACATGCGTTCTAGTGGAGCTTGAACCTTGTATTTCCACTCGCTGTTCTCCTGAATGTATAGATACTTGTTCTCCTCATCTTGTTTTGATGACAATTGTTTTACTGGTAATTATTGCTTTGTCCAGGAGGGTAGATGAGGTGCAGACCCTCAGGACTATTACACAGCAAGATAAGAGTACATAAAACTCTTCCTGAAATGGTGTTATAGTTGCCAGGAGTTGCCAACCTGTGGGTTTTTTTTTTCCCCTTGTGCTGAATAGAAAGCCTGAGTCTTGAGTATCCATAGAGGTTTCTCATTGAGAAATACTGAGATAAGAGTTATCTAATAGTGCATTTAGTTAAAAAGTGCATTCCTACAGTGCCTCTCTTAGCAGAGTGACAAGGATTTTTCTTAATTAAGATTTTCATCGATGAAGTAACTTTCTTCAGTTTTTACCCCTCAGGAAGTCACTAACTTTTTCTACTGAACTATAGAAATGAATGGAAATGCCAAGAGATATGTGCTCTAGTAGAAGTGTTTCTTTGTTCATTGTCTGATATTTAAGATTATTTTTTTTAATAAATCTTGGCTCAGCATGTTAAGTCTTTTTTAGTTTATCTTGAGGAAAAAATAAGCATGATCATGCTGTGATCTATGACTTCAAAAGAATTTGCTAATAAGCTCCTTTAAAAAGTAATGTTCCTGTTTGCTTTTTCGATGTATTCACCTTTTTAAAAACCCACTCAACAAACTCACATGTGTCAGCCAAGTTCCTTGCTGAGCTTTCTTGAAGTTTCTGGGTGTGCAAAGTTGACTTCTGCCAGCAAAGTCAACAGATCCTCAGGAGTGTGGCAAAATTAGAATGATGAAAAACCTGCACACAAACTAGTCTTGAAAGTAGATACAATAGATGAGCTAGTATTTTAACTGCACTGGGAGTGATGAGATGTCCTGTTAAATCACTTGAAATAAAACATACCTCTTAATGTGATGCACTTCGAAGCTTGTCAACATTCTCTCTTAGGAAGCAGTCCCAGATAATGAGATTATTACATACAGCAGTTTCATTTTCATCTGTTTCTAGCAGGATGTTGTAAGCCACGTGAAGCTGCCCTATTGCTTACACAACACTATGAACTCGTGTGGAGACACAGGAATGGCCACTCTTGTAGACATCTGTGTTTCCAACAGACTGGATTCTGGTTTATTTAAAATTGGCAAGTATTTGCCTTCTGTAAACATATGAAATCATGTATGGAGCTGCTTCAGCCCAGAGAAGCGCTTTGTTGTTGGATGGTTTGAGTAGATTTGCAGGGCCTGTGATTATTCAGTTGCTTCTCCCAAGAAATTGACAGTCAGAGAAAAAAAAACCACCCCAAACTCCTCCTTGATATATGTCTTTCTCTTCTAGCTGTGGTATTTTTTAGTTCCAGGGGGTATATGGTTTCTTTATGGAAGTTGTCACTTGCTAATAAAATTAGGAATTATTTTAATTATGGCTTGTCAAATTTTCGAGGCCAATCTAAGTTTTTAACCTAAAGATTTAACAACTCTGTTGAAATCTTTTTTTATATGCCTCTTCAGACATAAGCAGGAAACAGTACAGAAATCAGTAAACAGAATTTGTCAGACTGGGTTGTTACACTTTTGTCATGGGATCTAAACTTTTAATAGCTTAGCAATACTGTGATCCTTTCACTTGGTTTCAGAAATCCTCTGTAATCCTCGTGACTGGTGCAGTGTTAATGTGTATTGAGCCAGTGACTCCAAGCACCGTCTTCTACAAAGTCAGCTAAATACACAGGGAAGTGGTTTAGAAAGGCTGACTCCCAGCTTTGAAGAAGGCAGAAGAATATGCTGGTTCAGAACCTTGCCACAATAAGTTCCTAGGCTGATCACCCTGTCATTAATAAAGTTACTGAAGTTACACTAGACATGAATTCACTTTGTGGTCAAACAACATTTTGAAGGATGCTTGTTCTTTTCTTTGCTTTTTCTCAATCTGAGAATGTTATCAGAAAAGACTTGCAAAGATCCTGAAAGCAGTCAGATATTGCTCTGAGTTACATTTGTAGTCTCACCAACTATGATTTTCATATTAAACTAATGGTGCCTGCAAATGGAATACCAAGGAGGCCTTGGTGAGGAAGAGTGAAAGATTAAGAGACAGGGTAGTTTGACCGTGACATAACATGATACTTAACTGTGTGATTGTAAGGACCAAGGAAGGGACCTGCTGGGAGAAAGCAGTTGTGAGACTTTTAGATAATTAGAGAATTTTTAGTAAGCCTTTCTCCTGACTGTTGGTCATATTAAATTCTTCATTTTGTATATGAAGATTTTGTCTGTGATGCTGTTAAGGACATGTCAGCATGGGAAAGATACTGCAGCACAAGCTAGGACAAAGCTTTGTATTGCAGAGAATATTCTGTTAATGCATGTGGAGATACTTCAGTCTAAGAGCATATTTGTCTTCTTTTTTCTTGACTTGCAATTTGAACAAGTATTTTTATTACTGTGGACTTAATATTGAATGCCTTAATACTGAAATTGCAGCTTTCACCAGTGTTGAAACTGTCATGACAGGTACCCTAAAGAGGACAGGTAAAACTTTGTGGTTGTCTGTTACGTTATGCTGCATATATCTTGAGAAGTGAATTTATGTAAAACAAATAGCTTAAAACATTGCAGACACCAACATTGCAGATAAGACTGTATTTCATATCTCCTAAAATACAAGAGTGTTCAAAGACAAAGTTCCTAAACACCACTAAGGCTCTAGTCCAGTGTTGTGACCCTTGAGAATATGGGACTGTATGTAGAAAGCCCTAGTTGTGGGTGGCATTGTAGCAGCTGGAATTTCTGTTGGCTCCTCAGAGCCAACATCCTATCCTGTATAACATCCAAATGTCATGAGAAGGGACTGTTTCAACATTGTAGAGTTGCTGAGTCTTTTAAGACTCACTTTTGCCTTAGCCAAAGAATTCTTGCTCTGGGACCAGCTCCATCCTGGAATAGTGAGGGAGAGACCTCTTCTCTGGCTGCCAGACCTTGAGCTCCCACTGCACCATTCTGACTAATCAAATCCTTCTTTTCATCTTTGGCTTCCATTCACTTCTTCCAAAGTAACACATCCATGACCACCTTCTCCCACTGACTGGTGCCAGAATGAGTGCTCTCCTCCTTTCCCTTTCTAAACCTACAGTCAAAACTCTTCGGCAGTTTTCAGTGTCAGATCTAATTAAAAGTGATGCTTCATGAAGAAGCTGCCACCAGAATCAAAACAGGTAAATTTCATTCTAAACACAAAGGCACAATCAGGTTATGCAAATGAGCTGTGCTTTCAGGGTGCTGGCAGGCTGCCAGCGTGATCCCTGCTTTTGGAAAGTTTTGCTGCTTCTTTAATAGAAAATCAGTATCTGTTGAGGAAAGACACTCTTTTAATGCTCCTGTTACTGCATTTCTCTAGTTCCAAAACAGATAACTGAGGTCTTGTTTTCTCCTCTCATCAGTGTTTAACTCTTCCCAGTGCTGGTCATGAGTTGCAGCCTCACCATCAAGTGTTTCAGGGATTGTAGATGATGGGCTTGGTGTGTGCTGTCTGCAGCTGCAGACATCAGAAGTGCATCAGACTGGAGCATCAGTCTAGTGATGTTGGACCTTACAGGGCATGACAATTTATTCGGAATGGGAAAAATTGTCTTCTGTGAGTGAAGCTAGAGGGCACTTCAGTGGATTTTCCCCCTTCTGCTGTGGAATGCAGTCAGCACTACAGTGACACAGTCTTTTAGGCTTTTCAAGGAGAAAACTTGAGAGTGGCTTGTTTGAGCTGCCTTGAATGTCTAGAGCATTTTCTTCTCAAATCCTTACTTTAAATAAAACCCCACAAAACAACAAACCACCAAGCTGTTCAAGAATCAGATAAGCCTTTTGTAAAGGCACTTTGCTGGGGATGGGAGAAGTAAAATATTAAATAATTAGAAAATAATCATCTCTGTTTCTACATTGTGGTTTTTTCCCCTCTTCTTTTTGTTCCACCCACTAGCTGCTAATTTTCATCTTTTCTTCCTGCACATCAAGACGTCAGAGACTGCTTACAGAAAAAGTTGTTTTTCCTCTTGTCTGTTCGCTTTATTAATGCAACAAAGATGACAAGAAAGGATGGAGAAGGAGGAGGTGGGGATAGGGGGGACGAAAGGACGAGCTCTTTCATGGTCTCACTCCTACTAAAGGGTGACCATTTTGTTCACTGTTGCATTTGCCAGTTGCCATGGCATCCCCCTCTCACTCTATCCTGGAGGTGTATTCTTGATATAATTAACAGCTCTCCTCCTTCTGTCTCCTGCAGAAAGCAGTCATTAAGTGAACACGAAGGAAAGAAAAGTCACTTTTTATCTTTTACTTTGTCTGTCGATGTTTTTCATCCTATTACCTTAGCCCTCTTGGTCCAATAACAATGTTTTTGTGTATGGAAGCATTGCTGGAATATGGCTGCCTCTGCAGAACACTGCCTTAAGCCTCTGCATGCATTTGTGTAAATGGAGGATTTCATTAGGCTAAAGTACAGTTCAATCATGTGTATATAAACCTTCATTATATTCTCTACATAAAACTGTAATCTTAGGAAAGAAAACTGTAATCTTAGATAATACAATATTCTTCAGAATCTGGATCATGGATATTGCTGCTAGTTCTAATGTACCTTGAAGAAAACTTCCAAATCACATTTCTTTCAAAATTGCTGCAGAGAGATTGAGAAAAAAATGTGCATAGGCATAGTTGAATTAAAACACAGAACTGGAGAGAATTTGGAGTGGTGACATTGTGGCATGTGGCCAGCATGTTGTTCAGCCCATTTGTATGGAGCTTCCAGGCTCCGTGGAGATGCGCGGGTAGCCTTTTACATAGACACACCTTGTCAGGTGGGTTCTGATTCAGTCCCATGTGGATGCTGAACTTGGACATACTTTTTAAACAAGAAAAATCGTATGTTACAGTTGCAGTGCCAGCATCTTTCACTTGGAAACTTCTGTTGGGAAGATCATTGCTTCCCCTTTCTGTGGAACGCTTGGCGAGTATTTTCTCCCGCAGCTCCAGGGCAGTGAGCTGTTACAGGAGTAGGCTCAGTAAGACTCCTGTAAGATTTCTTTGTTCTTCAGAAGGTGTTTGGAAACCAACAGAAAATGGTAAAAATAAACCCTCACTCAGGTCGTCTGGTTTATGGCTTCACAGGTAGTCTATGAAGTAAAGTTTTTTTCATGTTTTATCTTAATGCCCAATTTCTTTTTGCTGTTGCTGTTCTCTCACTACTGAAGGACCTCACTGGGAAACTACAGGGAGATATTTTTTCCACTAATATCTGTGAAAAGGATCTGCACTTTTGCTGCTACTTCTCTCAGTGGAAGGCTGGCTCAGTGCTGGCTTCCCTGCGTTTTCTTTCCTTTTTTATCTCAGCTTTCAAGGTGAAAGTTTTTAGTCATGATTTTACTGCAACAGAAATATCATGTTAGTTTCAACTTTATTCTTCTGTGCAAATAAACTGTTACTTTCTTTGAGGCAGGTTGATTCTCTGCCAAAAAAAACCAAAACCCAACTTTACCCAAACTACAACTTCACCTGGAGGAACTGATTGAAATTAAGAGATTATTTATTTTTCTTGCCTCTGATACAACATCTTCATTTTGAGAGAAATCAAATATGGCTTCTGTTCCATTTTTTATATACCATTATGGCTTGTTTCAGTCTCAGACTTTTCTCTCTGTGTATTGGATCATACACAGCTTACAAGGTGGCCAGCATCTATCAGTGTTTGTCACTGCCTCCGTTACCTAGTTAAATACATATTGACCAGCCCCTGGGATTCTACCTGTCAGCCAGTTCCTTGTGTCATTCCTGACACATTGGGGCATCATCCATCCTCTCTGATGCCTTGGGTGATGGGATTGAGTGAACCTGTAGTAAGTTTGAGTGACAACAATTTCGAAGGCATGGTCAGTGTGCTGGAGAGCAGGACTACCTACTGTTAAAGGACCTTCAGTAAGTTGGAGGTTTGCATTGTTAGGAACTACCTGAAGGTTCAACAGGGAGAAATTCCAGGTCCTGCAACTGGGACAGGATGACCCCTGTGCATCATAACTGGCTGGAGAACAGCTCTGTCAAACAGATACGGAGCTATGGACAGCAGATTGAACACAAGTCAGTGATGTGCCCTTATTGCAGTGAAGACAGAGAGCGATGGGTGGCTTCATCCCAGAGAGAAGATGGTTAATGGAAGATGGGAGTATGGAATGGCTGTCTTCAGCAGAGAGGAGGGAACCAGATGAGAGGCAGCATTTAAAATTGCAACAAGAGAAATTTGGGTAGAGTGATAAAAGAACTGTGGAGGTGGTAAAGCACTAGAACAGGGACCCAGAGCACTTGTGGAATCTTCATCCTTGGCAATATTTGGAACTGGGCTGACATGGTCCTTAGTAACCTAATCTGACTTTGAAGTGGGAAGTTGGACTAGAGACCTCAGAGGTTCCTTTCAGCAGGAATTACTCCATGATGTTGTGCTTCTCCTCTCACTAATTTTTCTTCTGAGTACCTTCCAATTACCACTGAGTTACTTTCCAAATGTCCTCTTTCTGTCTCTGGAAATAGCTGTGTATTTTTATAGAAACACACTTTTGAAATGCAGGTATATTTGTGACAAATACATACCTGACTAGGAGTACCTTCATGTACTTCCACCAAAAAAATGTTGGATATAATACAAGCACGGAAGTGTCAGGTTCTACATAATGTATTATGTAAGTTAATAAAATGCATGAGTGTGAGGGGTTTTCCCCTCTAAATCACAGCTGAAACATTCCCTCTAGTGATCTCACTCTGGCTTTTGCAGCTTAATTTCCCTCAGGTTTGTGTGATCCCGTTTGTGTATCCTGAGACCTTTAGTTCTGGAACTGATGCTTTAAGTGTCAGAAACGTGCTACTTTCAGAGGCAGAACAGACCTTTTTTTGATCCAATATAGTAATTGTTGTGAGTATAGCTGCTATATTTTCCTTTTTGTGTGCACATAGAATCTGACAGGTTTTAATCATGTACTTTTTGGAAGTTGATTAATCACATTCAAGAACTTCAAAAATACATTCCACCAGTTATTTCTTTAAAAAAAGGTACTTGTGTGACTTCTGCCTTTCCATTTTAAATATGTATTTTCTTCTGCTGAAATTTACTCTCTTAGTGAGATTCTGCTGACTCTTCCATCACTGCCATAAAGCTTTGGTCAGCAAGGACATTGGAGCCTGAGTTGATTTTCCGTTTGGCAACAGAACTCTATGTTTCTAACGCTCATATGCTGTCACCATGTTTAAACTGAATTTTTCTTCATGTTATAGTTATGAGAGGTAGAGGTATGAGGCAAACAATTGTGTATTCCATTCAACCATATCTTCTATAGTCCAGTAAGTCTCCATTAAATGAAGACTGTAAAGAGCATGAAATAAATGTGTTCTGCGACCTCACAGCCAAAGATGTTTTATTTGACTGCTGATGAAAATTGTAGAGAAGACACTAATTTAATGGATACTTTTGTTCCCTTCTTTGGTGAATTTTTGTCATCCTTCTGCATTGTCTCTGTTTAATCAATGACACTGCATTAGATTCTTAGCTCTGGCTTTGGAGAAGAGTGTTGCTCTTGGGGCTGCTGTTACTTCTGCAAAGGCAACAGATCTTCCAGAGCATTGTTCCAGGCTGGTCACCCGTGTTATATAGTTCAACAGTTAGTGGGAATTTATGATTTGGGGTTAGGCTGATCACTTGTTCTGCAAACAAATACATATTTCCATTTTCTCCCTTTCTTCTCACATCATTCTCTAAGAATACTTCCATTTAATAATGTGCAAGTTCTCTCAGAGCACTGCTGATCTATTTGTTCAGGTCAAGGATTTGTCAGCATATTTTTAAATAAATGAAATGTGTTTCTGTTCATAGGAGTTTGTCATTCATGCTTAATAACAGTTCAGGAAAGTGTGTTATGTTGTGAGGGATTTGTTAAATAAACCATTGTAAATGTGAATATGGATAAATGCTCAAGTGCTGGTTTGATAAATGGACTGTAAAGAAAAAAAAAAAATCCATAAAGAAGAAAGAATTCTTTATAATAGTAATTGATTTTATGTTCAGTTTAGAGAAGAGTGTTTTCTGTCTACAAGAAGTTGTACTGCTTGCAGTTGCCACTGAAGCAGGTAGCATATGCAGAGTTACTGGCACATATTTTCTTACTGTCTCTGCCTGTCCTCTTTTGTTTTATGTAGTCCACAGGAGAAACACCCACAACCCCAAAGCATACAAAGGACAACAGAGAGAGCTTCTTTCCAGTAACACCAGCCACACTGCATCCTACCCCAGTGAATCCAGACACTGTGACTTCTGAAAATCTCCTGAGACTGAACGATCTGCATTCCAAATCCAAACCAGCCTCCTCTTCATCCTCCTCCTCCTCCTCAGCATCTTCAGTGCCTCCATCCCAGGAGGCACACAGGGACACTGAGCATCTCCGGAGTCAAAATACAGAGACTGCTCCCAGCATGAGTGATCTTGGACGTGGTAAGTCTCAGGGAGACAGAACATTTTGGCCCTGTCTAATCAGTATGCCAAGGCCACATAGTGAGTCAGTGCCTGAGTTCTGATTGTGTCCCATTTTCTGATTACTGGATTATGTCCAAAAGCTATGTAAACAGAAGTTTTGTCTTGGTCCTGAATTGTGCACATCTGCATGATTAATATGTATTTTAATTACTAGGGTAGATTAGAAGTGACCACTGTATGTAAGTTGCATGTGAAATCATAGAATAGCAGTCTACAAGTAGTCATATGTTTTAAATAGAGAGCTTAAGCCTCTAGCAGCATTAAAAAAACCCACAAGCATTTCGTTTATTCAAAGGGGTGAGGATCTAGTTCTTTAAAATACTTTAGATCTTTGAAGAAGTTAGAAGTAATTGCCATTGAAATAAAGTGGTGGACAGCCTACATCTGGTGTACATGTGCCTGATTAACCTAACTAGAGGCATAGCTGTCGGTGCCCTCTGTGTGTGTGTGGAGACATGCAACACTGAAAATTCCAAGCTTCTGCATGGTTCATAAAGTCAGTTTATCATTACTGTTACTTTCACATTTGAGAAAAGAAGCATCTGGTGGGTCTGGAATGTTGAGAATATATTATTTATAGCCCTAATGTGGTTATATGCAAGGTTAGAGTACAGAAGAGGATTGAAGAAACAAAACAAATGAACTTTTATTCTGTGGCATGATCATGTGGTTAGTTTAGGACTGTGTTATGTACTTGGTCCTACAGGGTTTGTCTAGATGAGGGAAGAACTAAATGACAATGCTTTCTTCTCCTTCCATGCTGTTGTGGCAGACTGGCTTGTTACCAGTAGTTAAAATCACTCTACAGGGCAGTACTGATGCATTTTGGGAAATGAAGTAAGATTAGATCCAGTTTCAGAGTTGTCTTGGGTGCCCAAAAGAGATAGTTGTGCTTATTTGTGGTGACAGAGCACCTGCCATGGCCTGTACTTTCTTGCAGCCTTAGCAGGAACACTGAAAATGCATCTGCTGCTGCTTGTGCCCCCCTCCGTTTACAAGCTTGTGCTACTCACAACATACCATAGAGAAATTCATAGGAACCCAGATAAAGTTATGAATGAACCATGTACATAACAGATACTGTGGAAAGTGACAAATGAGGATACACTGGAAATAGTGCCTGGATTTGTGAGACATAATGGTGTGTAATATTAGTTAATATTAAGTAGACTCTGACCTACTCTGGATGTTTTGTTAATCTTCTGAAACTTTTTTCTGCATACTTGTGGTATTTCATTTCTTTGCACATGTAACCAGCCTTGGCATCTGAATGCACAGAATCTCCTGAGTTTGTCAGCAACAAAGAGCAAATTAGGGAGCAATCAGTTTTCCCAATTTGCTAACCTCTGAGTACAGGACAAATTGAAATTTAATACCCAATATTAGCAGTTGCATTATAATTTTCCTTTTTTCCAGGAAGGGGTTGTCCTGGGAGGGGAAGAAGAGGAGTGATAGGGAAAGAATGGCTTTGTCTTGTGTAAACCACATTTGGTTTTGTCCTTAGGAAGCTAAAGAATGGAGTTCTGTGGTATTATATCTTTGCAGGCTTGTTCAACAGGGAGTAATTCATGTTTGTGCCTAGACAATGGGAGAAAAAAATGAATCCTGTCTGAGGTTGCTGTACATTTAGTAAGGAGACTGGTAGAAATGACAATGCAGATGAGAACTGATGCATTGTTTTGGTTTTAAAACTCAGGAGCATGTCTGACATTGTTTCCTCTCAGTTTCCCAGGCTGCATTGCAGTCATCAGAATGTTTATTTTAATCTTTTGACTTTCTAGCCTTTGTTAGAGTAGAGTTGTAAAGTTACATATTGTTCTTTCTTCATTCATGCTTTCTGTATGGCATTTTGTTTGAGGGAAACTGGAAGGGTTAGCTGCCAGAATTTACACCTGTGAAACTGAAGATCAAGAGGCTCTCTCTGCAGAGTTCTCATTCCAGTGCTGAATGCATGTGTTACATCTGGCTTTCTGATGCTCAGACCTACCTGACAGGTCGTTTTTCTAGCTGAGACAGACACCAGTTACTGTGGTGTCCTTTTTCTTTCGTTCTTTTACCTCAAAATATTTATGATTCCTTTACAACCTTTTCTCTGCCTTTGCATGTGTAATAATTATCTCCATTTCTGAGAAAGAAACCTCCTCCCATTTTTAGAGTAATCTGTTTTGTTTGTCTGTCACTTCCTCCTGTATCTGGTTGTGTGAAAGTATTCCACATCAGAGAGTATTAGCTGCTACAGTTTTCTGTGACTTGGCCCAGAAAAAGGAATGGCTTCCCAAGCAATGCTGATACTGTGCCACTCATTTATTATGTAAGTATTTTAGTGAGATTCTGTCAAGTAGATGACTAACCAGTAGAGAACACAGTGTGATCAAGTCCAGCAGCAAAGTGGTGGTAGATAATTTCAGCATGAGAGCTTCCTATGTTTTGAGGCATAAATGTACATGGGACTATTAGCAATTTAGGTAAGGGAGAGGGAAATAGCTGCGAAGAATGTCAGCTCTACAATTTTGCATTGACGGCATCTGTCTTCATATTAAAACCATGGATGGCACATGTTCTTCTACTCTGTTTTCTCATGTCACTTGTGCATCTTCATTACTTTCTCCTTGCTTTCCCATATTGACTTACCCTGGATTTTGGGACGTCTTCCTCAGTTCCCAAGGCTGAAATTCCTCAGAGGTTTTAAAAACTCTTTAAATACTTGGAACCCCATGCCTTTTGTGCCATCCTAGGGTATAGAAGCTCCTATTCACCTGTTAATGACTGAAAAGTCACTAATAGAAGTCAGCCAAACTGCCTTCATCTAGTTCTGCATTTGCTCTTTGCTATCTCTTTCTGCTTCAGCCTCATTGGCATTGGGATTTTTACTTCCCCTTGTCCAATCCTTGTTTTTCACGGAGGTTTTTATTTTTCACAATGGGTGCACTCTGAAAACAACTTCCCTGCTTCTTGTCAGCAGGAGGTTTTCTGTTTGCAAGAGATCTAATTCCTTTTTGCCTAGTGCTCAGACAGCACCAGTCAGTTGTGTCTTTCCTATTCCCTTTGAAGTATTTTGATTTGCTTTACTATCGCAACAAATTCATCCCTGACGAGATTTTCAGTACACCTAATGTCTATTTCTAACCTTTACCCTTCAAGTTTCTGAAGTTTTACTTGTTCATTCCAACACTGCACAGAAAATCCTTTGAAATTTGGACTGTCCCCATGTTAGATCAGTAAGATAAAATAGGACAGGAGCAGCAGTTTCCCAGTCGTGGCCTGTGGGGTGAGGAAATGTAGCCAGGGATTTAGTGCAGTTTGGGTAGGTTTGTGGTCCAAGAGGCTGTCTAGCCCCATTCACTCTTACATGCCCTCTGAAGACCTTAGTGAGTCACTGAGCTATGGATGTTTTGCACCAGTGAACGTGTTTTCTGTAGACCTTTTGTAAAAGAACATGGCAGTGATGCTGTTGTTATGGTATGTTTCAGTTTCACTAGTTTTAGACTACTGCCAGCAGCATAAAATTTACATATATTCCTGCTTAAGTGAAGACTGAAGAGAGCTGTAGTTGTAAGCTGACTGCACAGCTATTGTGTTACTTACAAAGTTCTTAAAATTACGGAATGTCATATTCCTTTAAGAGATTTTTCTAACCGCTGCTTTTGCTACTTTGCGTTGTGTTTAGCTGACTGGCAGGTCAAAGAAGGATGATACTAGCAGGAGGGAAAGGTCTCATGGCTTTGATTGGATAACTAGTACATAAAATTCAGAAGCAATAGATAGTAAATGAGTGACTGTTCCTCTCTACAGATGCATATATGTGATGCTCACCAAATGATGTGTGTTTGCTGAGTCAGATAATAAAACACATTTATCAATTAAGTGGTTTTTTGTAATGCTATTTGAAAGTTCCTGTAGTTATGTATTAAACTGTTGTCTTTTTGATCTAGGCCCATATTTCAGGGCTCTCTCTTTTTTTATCAACATGCATGCCAGCTTTCTGCAGCACCAGGAAAGTGCAGCAGGAAATGTTTCTGGACACAGAACTCCACTACCTGTGCTATTAGACTGACCCCACTGTGGCTGTTACAGAGATGTGGTAGCTTGGAATGAGTGTGGGCCAGGAACTGTTTCCAGGAAGCACTTTCAGAGCAGCCACCTGTTCTAAGTTTTAATCTCATCAATCTTGTTCTGTGACAGCTGACCTCAGCATAAGGAAGCATTTTGGGGTATGTCGCATTTAATTGTACCGTGCTGTTCAGGCCCCTAGTGATAAATACAGCAGTATGCCACGCTATTGCAGTGTGAGATTCTGCACACCAGACTGCTTGAATTTCTTTCAGGAGGCAATAGAACTTGTGTTCTTCAGCTTTTCACCTCCAAAGTTATTCTGAGACTTAATTTTTAACACATGGCTTTGTGTGTCAGCTTTGAATGTAATTTCCAGAATTTGGCATTTCAAGTCAAATATTTATTTCTAGAGCTATGACTTGGTAGTGGATTTTTAGAAGCAAATTTCATGGTAGGCTATTTGGCATTAATTTAGAGAAAGAAAATGTTTAAGGAAAGGCTACCAAGGACACCTTCAACATCCTGTGATGAACTAAGTCTTGCTGCCTGCTGCAGTATGGTGCTTCTTGGCAGTTAACGTCTGAGGGCTGATACCTCTATTATTTCTGTAGGTCAGCGTCTTTAATCAAACTCTGTTCAGAATCAGCCCATGTTCCAGTGCAGTCTTTCCATTGACTTAGTAGCACAGCGTATGAGGAAACTCTGAGCTCCTTCAGATTCAAGCTTTCCATAGCCTTTACAACTGCTGTATGGGGAAAAAAGCTGTCTGAATTCCCAGCACACTGGAGGGCGAGGCAGATGGAATACAGAAAATTATTTGTTTTCAGATTTGCCAGTGTTCTTTGGAAAAGTGGTAAGGTATTTACTCCACTGTGTCAGTGAGCAAAGGATCAGACTCATTTCCATCACCACGAAAAAACATATCTACCTTGTATGGTAAATGAGTAACAGTCAGTTCTGTGAACAATTGCATGTGCTGTGCCGTTAAAACACAAAGTAGACCAGTTGTTCCTGGGACTAGTAGAAGCAGCATTTCTTAGTGTCTGTAGGCACACAGAATTCAATCCTTATTCTTTTTGAAGTGATTGGAAGGAAGATTTGCTAGGTCACAGTAATGTATTTTCAGGCTTTTTGTCTTGATACATGAAACTGCTGGGGAAGGTATTTTGCAGAGGGATGAAGGCAAGCGGTCCAAGTGCTCCATTTAAGCATCATTTTTGGTTGATTTCTTCAAGAACTTACTTTTGAAACCAATTTCATATTCTGTTCTGGAGTTCAAGGCTCAGCTGCTTTCTTTTTCCTATGATGAAGTGATGTTATGTGCATGCACTGTAAGTTGCTTCTGTCTTTAATATATCTATGCTATAATTCTTCAAACTGCTTCTGTCAGAAACTGGAAAACATTTTTTTTCCAGGTGTTACATTTTCTGGGCTTGTCTTTCAGTTCTCATGTAACAGGTTTAGAGCATAACTAAAGGACTGTTTCAAATTCCACATACAATGTTTTATAGCACTGTAACATGAATGTCTCTTATACCTGACAGTGTGACGAAGCCAAGTGATTAAATGTGCAGTGCAGTGGAGACCAGAGCAGCTCTTTACTGGTTACAGTATTAGTGCTGTTAAACTTTCTTCACGTCTGCAAATTGCCAAGTGAATATTTTTGACGGTGTTATTTTTCATTTTATACACATCAGAATAGCAAAGTAAATTGTTTCAGTATAAAAATAGTTGCAGGAGTTGTATAATCTGTATGTTTATAGTGTGTGGATATATGTATATAGTGTATTCTCTGTATAAAGAGGGACAGAGAGAGAGAATATTAACTGTGATGAAGTCATGAACCCAGGCGCCCGCTATAGGCATCTGCAAACACTGGTTACCCTGGCAACAAGTGGAAAGAGGTTGGAGAGGAAAGCTGGAGTAGGTTGTTGCATTGAATTGTTTTCAGCTTGTTTCTTCCTCACTAAAGCAGGGAGATGTTGAAAGGTATGATGTCCCTCTTTCTATGTGTATACTATTTTATGTGTATTTAGACAGCTGCTGGGAAAGGGAAGGCTAAAAAAAATACTTACAGTTCAGCTGGATTGGGGATGAACTTTTCAATATAAATAATAATATGCATTGCAAATCTGTGGGGTTTTCTTTGTGCTTAATTTCATGTGTTGTGAGGTGAGAGTGCTGAATGGATCTCCAGAGTACAGTACCTGTCCCATCTGCAGCCTGGAGACAAGTGACTGTTGCATGTTACGTTTTCAGAAACTGATTTTATTTTGGACTGGGTTTGTAGAGCTAATGTTTGAAAACCTCCTAGGACAGTCCAAGTCCTGGGTATTAACAAAAGGTTTGTTAACTGATACTAAATCTGAGCTTCTGAACGACTTCAGAATGTGCTGTACTTATATTCTTGTGCTCTTGCACTTGTGCAGAATATTGTGGCTCACGAGTTAGTGGAGTCTTTACCTCCCTGGGGAAAGTTTTTATTAGGAAAACTAGGACATTATGTTCAGGGCTGTAACAGCATCTTCCTCAAGACAAATATCAAGATATTCTCTTCAGATATGTCTTTTAGACAAATAATAGGAGATCCAACTGTGTGCTTCTTTTTGGTTATCCTCTCTTTTGCCCTTTTTTTCTGTAATGAAAAAAGATATAATAAATATCTGTGCACTATACTAAAATATAAATAGTCTAGATTATTATAGGTACACCTGAAATAACCAGTTATTGTCATTTTTCAAGATGTTTTTAATAAAATATTCATTATTTTTAACTTGGAAATAATGCCACACAAGTGACTAATTTAAAACTACACACTCCTAAAAGAGTAAGCTGGATTTAACACTTCTGACAGCAAGGAATTTATTAACAGACAGTGGTTCTTGATTTCTCATGTACTGAGAGACACAGCCTAATAGAATATTAACAAGTGCTGTTTCCAGAAGTGCAGATACAGAAATACACACTTAATTTGCTAGACTTCTGCCCTTTCATTTCCGTTCACTTCTACATGAGAAAAGGGCTGAGACGTAATTTTATTCAAATTAAATCTAATTTTACTACACTGTAAAACTGGATCTTCAAAACTTGAAAAAAGGCAAATATGACATGGAAGATGGAGATGCATGTGAGTATGCTGATTGCTCCTGAAAGAACATAGACTGACAGCAGTCTTGTAGCATCTTCCTAGAGATAGGCTGCTCAAAAGAGCTTTTGTCAGTGGGGCATAATTTAGTTAAAATAAAGCACAGCAAATCAGCTTAAGCAATGGAATATCTTACAGTGAAACAAAGAATATAATCAGCGTAAGAGGTAGAGTTTTGTCATTAAACAGTAATGCAAATCAGAGCTCTTATTCTGAGTGGTGAACTAATAAGTCTCTAATGTAATTTAGCAGTAGAGTATATACAAAACTGTTTTCAGTTAGCAGTATAGTTGAGGCTGTAGGATTTGCAGGCTATTTTGTGTGTAGTGTTATGTCTGCTAAATTAGTTACTGTTTTGAATTCTTGATTAATAAGTGGATAAGAAAGATTCTCTTAATACTTACTGTGGATACTTAAGACTGTAATTCTGGAATGTTGAAGTTAGTTAAACAGGGGTTGACTTGTCATGTAGGATAATCTTTTGAAATCATCATTTTCATCTCGCTTTTCTTCAGATGCTGATGTAATGTTTCTTATCTTTTGATCAAGGGTTTTGTAGCTATTTCAGTGTGGGAGTCTTCTGGATTTAAACTGCAGCTTATCATCAGACACTAGCAGTGTAACAGGACGTGTGTATTGGCTGCAGGCCACGTTTGGGCTGATCTTTCTTCGTACAGTTGCTTGTGATTTGTCAGCATGTGGTTAAATCATGTATCTGGCATAAAAGGCAGGCAAATACACAAAATGATCCTTCAGCTGTCCTCTGCTTCTTTAACAGGGAAACAATGAATTAGAATTTTCCTAGTCAAGATTCTGTAGTTAAGTACTTCCTTCTGTGTTGTTTTTAAGATGATTTGGTCTATTACTACAATGCATGTATAGAAGCAACTATTATTTTTGTAGTTCCAGTGTGATATTTTGAAGTATCTGTAGAGAAATGTGCAAGAGAGTGCTAAGTGTGAAAATTATATTCTTCTGCGTCAGGCCTTTCCATTTTGTGTTTGATAGTGAGTGGAACATTTCAGAAGAAGCTGCAGAAGCTGTGGTGTGTGATTTTTCCTTTTTGGGGAACTGTTGGAGAATTCCCTACCAACACACTAATTTATCTTATGGCTTACGTTTGGTATCAGCTACAAGTTTAGGTGATTTCCTTTCCAATGAAGGTTAGTGGATGAAAGAACTTAGAGCGTGCTGTGAAAAGCCCTTTTTTGTACAAATTATTCAAGAACCTTGGAAAAATCTAATTAATGTTAAAAGTTCCATCTTTTAAAGTGTGTTGATCTGACTTTTACTAAGTTGTTAAGCTGTAATGTTGTCTTAAGTGTTTTCTGCAAGAGCAACTTTTGTACAGGAGAATATTACCATGGTAAATTCCAAGTTCTCATCTACACTGGTGAAGATGGAGAAGTGTTTTCAACACTTGAGGGGGTGGGAATATTTTTCCAATGATGATAAGTTGAAATGTATATTCCTTTTTAAGACATCACACTGTCAAAATCCTAAATTAATCTAGAGCATGGACAAAGAATTTTAGAGCAAGTTAGACCATGGATTTATGTTGCATCTGCTGGTCTATGACAGCTGCCTATGTACACCTTAGCCTGTATAAACATAAGGTGATTCTATTTGGACTAGATAACCCTTTGTTTTTAAGGATGTATTTTTTTTAATCAAAGGATAAGAGCT
The DNA here is from genome assembly GCF_028858725.1 of Colius striatus. Lineage (NCBI taxonomy): Eukaryota > Metazoa > Chordata > Aves > Coliiformes > Coliidae > Colius > Colius striatus. The sequence continues at coordinate 7,021,900 of NC_084775.1, read as the reverse complement.
TGTTTGTGTCTCCACAGCCTTGAAAGGCTTGCTGCTGCTTCAGTCTGCACTTGCCAGAAAGGGCACCAATAGCTCTCAGTAGTTTGGTGACAATTAGTCCTGTTATGTACAGTATGCAGCTCAATGTGTAAGAAAACTGGTTTACAACAGCATTAATTTAAAAGCAGATACAGTTGGTATCTAGTAAAGAGATGGTACACACACATGCATTGTGAGTTATAAGCATCCCAAGTTCTGGAATAGCAGAAGGTGGAAAGTTTGGGACTAAAGGCTTTATAGAGGTACAGTCGACATCTCAGTGAAAAGTGGGCATTTAGTATAACTGATTACTACTTTCATGAAAGCCAGATTTGTCCCCATTACTGCATGTTCATGGTAATTAATCTTCATTACCAGTAAACTGCACTGCAGTGTAGCATGTACCTGAGGTTGCAGATCAGACATTGATCACAGCTGACTTTATGATGGGTGATGGATTTTGCTCTGCATGTGTAGCAGGTGTTTCAGCCCTCACATCTCCAAAGGAGGATGCTCAGCTGCATGTGTTTTTCTTGCAGATGTGCAGAGATAACAAGGTGTCATGTAGAGACACTTTTTCTGTCTCTTTTTAGGTGACATTTGCTTTTAAGAGTTTTACTTGATGGCACCAAGTATGAAAATGTTGGTATTGCCATCTTAGCTTGCCAATATTTACATTCAGTCATGTTACAGTTGAGGAATAGAGCAGGGGTTTAAAAAAATGCTACCAGTCCATTAGACAGCAAAAGGATTCAGGCCTAGGAGAGAGATCAGAATGTCTCTTAATCTGTGAATTATATTTAATTACTAAAGAGGAAGAAGAGCTTGAAGTGCCTTTGGAGGGACTTGGATTTCAGCAACAGGAGTCACGGCTGTGTCAGCAGATGAAGATGGCCACTGTTGCACCGCCACCAGAGCCTGTGTGCTGGCAAGTGGAGTCGGTGACCAGCACAAATTCGGGACATGTTTGTACCCAAGGTAGGAGCTTTCTGTACCTCAAAAGATTCTGAAAACAAGTGGCTAGCTGTGGGTCAGTCTGTAGGGATTGATTGATCAATTGATTCTAATTCCTCAGTTCTCCTGCCTGCCTTCCAGTCAAGTATTCTAGAGTATAGAGGCATTGCTGGCAATGTCCCAGCTTCCTGGGAAAGTGCCTTGTCCCTTAATGGTTTTTCTTTTTGATGCATGACTCACATGCTAAATACCACAGCAGCAAAGCCACAAAAAACCTCACAGTACCGGGTTATCATGCTATATAGTTTGTGCATCCTGTAAAGCAGGTTTTTTCTTCTAATTGAAATCTTACATGAGGCAATATGACAACACTTTGGATTACACTATTGGGATATTTAGCTGAAGGAAACAATTTTTTTGCAAAACCTGACTCACTCAATCTGAGTAAACATAAAGCCCAGCATTACAGCAGCTAATACCTTCTGTCCCTCACTGCCCCCTTCCCAAGAGAAGTATGACTTGGCTTTTTAATTGAAAAAACGTAAAACTTGGAATTTCAGACAGACACAATCTAGATATTCATATTTGAGGCAGCTCATTTGTCCTTATTGGTGAGAAGCAGAGAGGCAGATTATCCTGTGTCTGATTACTGCAGCATTTCTGGTCTTTGACTCTGAAACAATTGGCTGCCCATGGAGAGATGGGTCACTGACCTTGATGGCAAGCCGTGCCTCATCTGTTGTGGCAGTTCTTACGTCCTTGTGTGCAGCTGAGGACATACAATTCAGTTTTGCATCCCTTAGTAGTTAGTTGTACTGCTGGTTGGTTCTCAGCATGCCGTCAGGCAGCTGGCATTTTATTCTGCTGTGTTTAAGTGGCCATGTCAGTTCCAGAAATCCACAAGAGAAGGATTTCACAAGACTGAATCTGAAAAAACATGTATGGACATATGTCATCATTGTCAGCTTGAGGTGTTTTCATTCATGTAGTTCTAATGAAAATAGTTTTGTCTCCAAGGGAAGCGGCATTATTAGTAAGGAATCAGTAAATCTCTTGTAACAAATTCTCAGTTTTTCATGTGAAAGCATTGTCTTCTACTGGTTACTGTTGTGTGTATATTATTTTGTGGTTTGATAGTGCCTAGGGAAGGGCTGGAGACAGGCCCTGTCTGAGCAAGTTCACAGTGTAAAGACCACAAACTGAGACACTTGGGAAGTGTGTGGAAATGATGCTGCCTGCTCTGGGAGACAGTGACGTGAGCATACCAAGGAGGTTTTTATGGCAGGATTTGAAGAGCGCTAATGAGGAATCTTTCATGGGTGTCTTTTCTTAAATTGTTGCAAAGTTACTGTCTCAATAATTAAAGAGGCAACCCTATGGTGCAGGGAATTAAGACTCATAGGCAGAGCTAAGCAGCTTTATTTGTTGCGTTATAGAATGGAGATGCAGTTAGGGAATGCAAAGATAACATGATTGCATCTGAAATAAGTGTGAAAATAGTGTTGTAGTAACCTTCTAACCAGGTGTAGGTGGGTCAGATTATCACTGGTTTCCAGTTATAGAATCTTGAAGCATTTCTGTTTCTGAGCCTGAGTTCAAGCAAGGCTTGAAGAAAGGCCTTTTGAGCCAGCTGTATGTCTTAACAATGAACTGTTCACACTTCTGTGACATCTGAAGTCCTAGATAGCTTCCTAACATGTTTTTTTTCTTATTATTTTCTGTTTAGCCTCCAGTTCCAAGCCTGAACTGAGCTCCAGTTCACAGCCTTTGGGAAGTCAGCAGAACAAGACAGATGGCAACCGAGTAAAAAGTCGCATTCTGCCCAACATGCCAAAGCTTTTCATACCTTCATCTGTCACCAAATTTCCACCTGAGATCACTGTCACTCCACCCACTCCCACCCTCCTTTCTCCAAAGGGCAGCATTTCAGAAGAGACCAAGCAAAAATTAAAGGTAATAAAAGGGAAACAGTAATTTTTTATCTTAATTCTCCCCTCAATAAAACACTTGTGTGAAAGGAGCAACAGTTCCTGTCCTCAGTTCATAACCAGAGATAGGGTAAGTAGCAGTAGTAGAAGAAGATGCAAACTCTTGTCAGCTGGAGCCAGTTTTTAAAGACTGGCAAAGTATTGGCCATGATTGAAATCATAGCTATCCTAGTCCTTACCCCTTTTCCTGAGGGAATTAATAAATAATGATCAAAGTGGGTGAGAGAGTTAGTGCAGCCTTGGCCATTCTTAGTGGAAGCTACTAGAATGTTGACTGCGGGGAAGCCTACTGGTAAATGTTAACGTTGTTTCACATTAGGATGCTGTATCTTTTCTAGAAATAAGAGAGACATTGAATATGAAGGAATAGCAACCAGTTGGCATTTACCCCTGTGATCATGGGTTTAACCTGACTATTTAGCATTATATTCTCTCTCTCTCTTTTTGGGATCAGTCTGCTATTTTGTCTGCTCAGTCTGCAGCGAATGTAAAGAAGGAGAGCCTTTGTCAGCCAGCTTTGGAAATCTTAGAGACCTCAAGCCAGGAGTCCTCACTGGAAAGTGATACTGATGAAGATGATGACTACATGGACATATGAATGAATTCTGGCCATCATCAACACCAACCATATAACCATTCTTCTTGCCAGCATCTCTGGCAGCTGAAACATCTTCGTTGGCATTACTCTCCATTTAATTGACATCATTGTTCTTCACATTCATTACCTTTGTTATCACCACCACCACCACTTGTATTGCCTTCAAAATCTTTGCCATTCTCCCCGTCATGGTGCTTGAGGAAAAGAATGATTGTTTACCAGGCAGTTAATTAATTTGGACCATGCTGTCACCTCTAACTTCAGTAAACACAAGGATGTTTTGAGCTGCAATCATATCTCTGCTGTTCCTGCTGCTTCAAATGAGAGCCTTGGGAGTCACTCCAGTAGCTCTTTCCTTATAGCATTTTCTTCCTTATGGTTGTCTTTTTGCATTTTCCCCATGAGTTAAGTTTTTCTGCCAGTAATTCAACAACCTAATGCCTGTCCAGCCATGCCACAACTGGACAACTCCTTTTAAGGTGAATGGAGTAGGAAAATTTGCTGAGTATGTGAACGTTTTAATTGCATCAAGAAAGTGTCTGTCTTTGTTGTGAGGCAAGAAGGGTGTGCTTGAGAGTCTGTCAGCTATTTGGCACTGCTGGGTGCTTTGCTGGAATTGGACTCAGTGACAAGAGGCAAAGAACCAGCTTTTCTGGGCAGATGGAGAGGTTGGCCTCCTGTTTGTGCTCATTTCACACCGATATATGGGGTCCGGCAAAAATTATCTACCTGAATGATGGCTTAAAGAACTGATCTTTCCAGAATTGTCTTACAGTCCTTTCTCTTCTGATGCTTTGGACAAGCATTTTGAATTGGGGACTAGATGATATTTTTATGGTGGTATTGAAAAAACTTGAAAGCTTTCAATACTGTTTCAGTAATGTCTGTTTTTTACAGAATGACACGAAAAGGTGTTTTTAATCTATCTGCAGAGGGACTGCTCACAGTTATTTATATGAGAAAATAATGGCAACAAAGCTCCTTTTTTTTTTCTACTGAATGTTAACTTTGTAAAATAATGAATGCAAACCATGCAAAAAAAAATTAAACACTCTCTATATACACACACATGCACCCACACACATATATATGTGTATGTACATATACATATGTATGTCTATGAAACTGCATAGAGCTTGCAATGCCGATTTCTTTGTGTTTGGGGGAAGTGGTTTTCTGTAAAATGCAGAGCTTTGTATAAACTTTTGGGGGTTTTTCTAATAAAGTCAAAATATACTGTTGTCTCTGTTCATCTGAGAGGGCAAGTTACCATGGTTCTGGAAAAGGTGCTATTCCTCCCATCCTTTTATTTCTTAAATAAAAAAGTAATGGAGGAAGGGGAGTGGGGGGAAGCCTCTTCCTTTCCTGAGGACTGCCAGAGCTCTTCACTGGGTTTGTTCCTGCCTGACCCAGAACCCAGGTCAGCTATTGTTGCCAAAATTGCCTGCAACGGATTTACTTCCCCATTGAGACGTGATCCAAATTCTTTTTGCAGCTGAGTACTTTGATTTCTGAATAGTAACATAAAGGAAAGACAACTCATGGTGAGTGGGATCACGTAGAATAGTTGGCTGTACAAATTCACACTTAATCCACTCTTGTTTACTGTAAGGAAGGTAAATGGCCTGTGGATAAAGCCAGCAGCATCAAACTTTGTACTGCGAGTTTTTTCTCTTGTTCTGGGTATATTAGCAAGTGTTCCTGTTACTGTCTCACTTAACTGCAAGTGATAGGTGAGCTGGATGCAGCTGATGCAGAAAAGACAGGGAACAGAATGGCAAGAGCACATGAGTATTCTCAACGGTAATATTTTCAGTGTTTTCTCTTTAATTTGATATAAGTTACAAATGCATTGTGTAGCACACCTTAAAGTCAGAGAGGCAGCTTTTTTTAGAAGGCAGTACAGAAAAAAAGGAATCTGCTTCTTAGAGAAATGGACCCAAATCAGAGGATGTAGTTCTGAATAGGACTCTCACCCAGATAGAAAAGACTGTGTAGGCTTTTTGGCTAATATATTCTTAAATATATGGTTAACTGTAAGGTCACAGATTCTTAGGTCTGCATTTCTAGCATGGGTTTCATGTATGAAGACAGAGCATTTGATTTTCTGAATTGAATCTGGTCACTGAAACGGATTGTTTCCTTTATTGTTGTTCAGCATTCCTTGGTATTACACATTTTCTGCCTATTTTTTGCGTTTTTTTTTTTTTCTTCCCCTGAGCTTGCCAAAATACCTGGTCTTGTGCTTTCTTTTGACTTCTAGTCCTGCTTTTTGAGAAGGGTTTAATTCTTTGCTGGTTAAGGAAAGCTAGAACAGTAAGTGAAACTGTTCCTGTCAGCAGAGGGCTGAACTTTGCTGACCTGTTCTAAACCCCTTTTGATCTTCAGACTACGCAATTGTGGATCTTGTTTTATTTATTCTATATTCAAAACTCTTGTCTGTTTTTCCTTTTTTTAAGAAATGTAATCCATGATCTTTTATTCTCATTATGCTCTGGGGCAGCTCAAATACTTTTTCTCAAGCTCAAGAAGTTACTGAGGCTGAACTACACAGGCCACTTCCTTCAAATCCTGCCCTTCTGCTAATGGCTGCACAGTGTGTTGCTCAGCTGTGGGCCATCTTCCACAGTGGGTGTTACTGCTGCTGAACGCTGACAGAGCTGCTGTCCTCCTCTGTGGAAAATCATCTCTTTGTGAGTACAGTGTGTCTGGTCCTTTAGTTCAAGGAACTGTCTTTTGGAGTGAAGGTGCTGAGATCGCTGGATGGATTGACACATGGTGTTTGTCTGAAGCACCATCCCCAAAAGTACTTGGAGCAAGAACTTCCAAATCCTTACAATGAATGGAAACAGGGGCCAGGTGAGAACAGACTATATCTAACCATCCAGGCCGGAATCACACCACTGTTAATACTTTGATTTTGGCAGTGGTGTTGGTATTTCAATGAAGGTGAAAGATCTGTGGTGCTTGTAGCCTGTGTGTATAGTGTTACAGACTTGAGTGTATCTTATTTCTCTTCTTGCAGATGCTTGTCATGTTTTCGATCTGTGAGTTGAGATACTCAAAGCAACAGACAAGTATTTTGTCATCTTTTACTTAGTCATGTAAAGCTGGGATGAAGAAGCTTTGTTCTTTCAGTTGAAGATGATGGTAAGAACTTCAGTGGTGTAGATGTTGAGTGTTAGTTGCCATCTTTCCTATTCTTCTAGCTGTTGACTAGGAATTCACTAATACTGAGCTTTGAAGCATGTGTCAGGATTTTGGGAGTAACCGTGTGGTGTTTACCACAGCCTGTAGGGGCTCAACTTATGCCATTGTTAGAACTTTACTGTGGGACTCTAAGCTGTTGTTGCAGGGCACAGCACAACAGGTAGTGTTGCAAAGAGTAACAGGACAGCATCAGGTTGGCTTCTGGGAGATTATCCATGTTCACATGAATGGCTCTTTCACATTAATGCTTAAGAGACTCCAGGCAAATTTCACCAGAGAGTCTCCTTGGATAGACATTTTTATTCCTGGTGCTGTTGTATCTAGTGCATGTGTGAGGATGACACCCCATCAGCAAGTGCTTGTCAACCAACTCCAGAACACTGATCCACAGTATTCAAGGCTATCTCAGAGCTCACTGACCTTTGTACAGCTTTTGTCGTGTAACATGGGTATCTTGGTGCCTGTGGATTTCTTGTGTCCACAGCTCACCCTTAAAAAAGATTTTGGGCCTTAGACACTGTATATGGAACACACAGGTTTGTTTGATTTCCTCCTGATAGCACCCACAGGCCATCTATACCAAGCATGAGCTGTTTGCAGTGCTCAGGTGCAGCAGCACAGTAGCTGTGGATGTTAAGGACCTTTTTTGTATATTATCTCAAACATATTTTCTATCCTGTGGATAGATTTGCTGCTAATAAAATGTGTGAATAAGAGCAAGGCATATGGCAGGTCTGGCTGGAGGGCCAGTCTCAAGGCTGTGTGCATCTCCACAGCTGTGTGCCCAAGGTTCATCATGTGCTTTGGGAGCTCCAGTGTCTGCTCTGATAGCACTAGAGGGGGCCCTAGGACAGACAAGGGGAAAAAAACCAGCGGCCACCCCCAGCAAACTCTCCAGTAGATGACCAGGATCTATCTACCTTTAGAGTGCTGAAAGACTAACTTACGTTGCAGATTTTGACCTCATTTACTTCTAAGGCCCCTGTGCTACTCTACCATATGTCCTTTTCATAAGATACAGTCTGATTCAAAGCAGAGGGAATGAGAATCCTCATAGTCTGTTTACAGGATTTGTCCTATCTTCCTTGCCATGGCCAAAAAAAAAGGCACTCACAGTGTTGCTCTTAATATTGCAACTTAGCAGGAAAAGAGACTCGCTGTGTGCTTGCTTTTCACATGTAGTGTTTGCCCCAGAACTATGTTTTTCCCTGCTTTTTTTGAAATTCCTCTATAAAAAGCCTACTGAGTGTTTTCTATTTTCTGAATGTGCAGCATATTATATTTTAGTAGAGACCGAGTGTCTTTTGACATTTAATCTTATGAAAAAGGACTCGGTGCTTTCAGCTTTAACAATGTAAATGCTGATTAATTAAATCCTAGTTCTTTGCAGTGGCATGAGGTTTGTGTCAGTGTAACCAAGCCCAAGAGGACACAATAAACATGCAACCCATAGATCTGTGGAGTGTTCTGAGATAATGTCATTAAAGTAAAATTCTAATTGGGGATAAAAAAGTGCATGGAAAGAGTAGGAAAAAATAGGTAACTTTCAAGCTTGGAAAAAATCTTGTGTTCCACTGTCTGTTATCTAAAGTAGCCAGCAGATGAGATGAGGTACTGTAGTGGTTTTGCAGAATTGCACCTGAAATGGAATAATGAGATGGAGCTGAGGCCACGAACTGACTGCAGGATCAGAAAAACAGAGTCACTTCTACCAAAGGGCAAAGAATAGTCACACTTCTGCCTGTATGTTAAGATTTATCTGTGTGTTTAAATGGTTGTGTATATAGCTGGGAGCAAAAGCATTCAGTGATTTAATCCCAGCGGGGCGAATGCTTCACAACGTTTCTCTAAGTACATTATCTTACTGAAGGAACTGCCTAACTAAAACCAAGTCAACATATATGGTAAAACATAGTTTTTGCTCTCAAATTAGACACAGATATCTCCCTCTCAATTTTTGTCATACTGTTTTATTTCTCTCCCTTCTCTTTCAGAGACCTTGCCAACAACAGTGAATTCCAGTGTAAATGGGATATAAACAAAGTTCATATATGGTGTAAGCGTATGAGAACCACATTGGAATGGTATTCATTTCATTTTAGTTAGTGATACTTTAAGTAGGCCATGTAGCAGGCAAAAGGTATTTTAGACATAGTGTTTCCTGTGTGAATGCCAATTAATATGTGTAACTACAGTTACCTTAAGAACCTGCCTACATAGTCACATTCTTCTCTTTGAGGTGTTAGACATGGAGGATGGTTCACAAGAAATAATTTGCAACGGAGTTTGATTTGCAAATACGTGTTGCGTGAGCTATTAACAGAGCACTGAGCACACATTGTTCAGTGATAATTAGAGATTAAATCAGGGATTTCATTTCCAAGTTATACACTAAAATGTATAAAGAATCATATTTTATCTGCTAAATGCGTGGGTTGTATAAAATATAACTCCTTCAATAAGATTGCAATGATCATTTTCATTTCCCCTTAAGAGATGGCACTAGATGGATTCTCAAACAATAGCTTGCCTTACTAATTGAGCTGATTTATAAACCCACCTTGCTATATGAATGTCAAAAAGCAGTAGTCTGAATGTGGAAATTTGTCACTTAGGAGTGTCTAGGTTGTGTGTCAGTTTTCCATTAAATTAGAATGGGTTGAAAAAAAGAAGGTTTAGAAATACACAGTGGAAGTTACTGAGCTTACAGCATCGATTTGCAATGCTGTGCCCTCCAGTAATCAATGCAAGTTGGGAGCAGTAACAGTGCTGCTATGCCTTTTTACCCCACTGACAGCAGTGCTGGAAGTGCTTCCTGCACTCAATAAGTCAGTGGGCTTCCTGGGAGCCAAACAAGGAGTCTGGCTGGTGTCTCACAGCAAGCAGCACTGGCACAAGGTGTTTTTTCAGTTTGGCCTTCTTGACCATAGTAACAGCTCAGGATTGCACATTGTCAAGTATTGCTGCAAAAAGAAGTGCAGGAGTTTCCTGATGGTGTCCTGGATCCATTTGTGCCCTTGCCTTGCCAGCATAAGGAAGGCTTTAAATTCCACCAGTGCAGTCAAACGAGCCGCTGCAATCAGGGCAGTGCTGTCAGCTCACGTTGTCATTGTGACAAGACAGACACGTGGGTTTTTCATCCGGCCAAACAACCTGAATGCACCTACCAGTACACTCAGGTGCACTGTGGTGCTTTTCCTTGTCTCTAGAATTCATCTTCCAACAAACTGAACAAAGATTCTTCTACAAAGTCAAGTTTTACCAGGCCTGTACTTTTCTTTGGAAGTTAATACAGCGGCTTCTCTCAATGTAAGAAGGAAAACGAGAGAGCAGTGTGAGATTGCTAGAGAGCCTGCAGCCTCAGAGTCCTTTTAATCCCTCTGTGTTTTCAGCTTCTTCCCCCTTGGCCACAAGCGTGTCCCTGTGCAGCTGGGATGGCAGGTGCTGAGCCTCAGCAGGAACATCTCTGCAGGCTCAGCCCCTCGGGCACGTGTGTCAGCAGCTGTTGAGAGGCACAAGGGCCTTTAACAACTGCACATAATTCAGATGACTGCTCTGGAGATGTTACCCTCTAAATCAGTGAGTTCACTTTTAGACAATCAATAAATCAATTAAAATGGAAGAGTAAATAGTATGTGCTTACATACACTGCTGCTGCATTTGCTTTTTTAATAAGATCAACTTCTACGGACCCTCAGAACTATTGACACTGCTGTTACAATGCCTGTTTGTGTGCATGGTCACATTTCAGTACAAAGCACAGTGTAGCAGCTGCTGTGTTGTCTGGCACTATGAAGACAAATGGAAAAGTAACCATAAAGCATATGAAAATATGAAAGTGTTGTTTCCAATTGCAGAGAGTCTGCTGGGGAAGAGGGAGAGAGGAAGAGGACAATGATTCTTCTAAAATATGTGCCTGGTTCAACAAGGTACCTAAATATAAATAGAAGTGACTACTTTTGATTTCAGTGAAGATAACAAAGGGCATCATCAGCCTGTATTTCACTGTAGAGTTTTACTGTATATAACTTCTTCAGTGACCTAAAATATCTCTTCAACTAAAATTTCCATAGAAAACAAGTGCTTTGGAATAAGTAGACTTAACTCCCCTAGTACTTGAGAACTCAGAAGTTCACAAGTAACTACTGAAGAATACGGAAGGCCAAGGAAAGGTGGAAGTATCTCTGGTGGTAAACATTTCAGCCCAAATGAAATCTGTGGGTAGCTTGGGTATGGTAGGGTGTGCAGATGAAATGACAATGTGATGTGAGGTCATGGTAACAAATCAATTACAGTAAACTGGAACAAACTATAGTTTTGAAATGCTATGTTCATTTGAGACCACCACTAAGGAAGTCACATTTCCCTAGTTAATTCTCCCTGAAATTATGATGGCTGTAGCATATAGATCAACTTTGGAGAGCAACTGACACTGTAAGTTCCAGGAAGAGAGATCATGAAGTCAAGTTTCATTTAGTGATACCTGTCTTTGTGTCATCCCTGGGGCAGGGTGTTTGTTAGGATTATCATTTTCTTTACCAGCTGTTGGCCTCCATCCTCAGTGATTGATACTGTTCCAGCAAGGAAATCCTGGTGCTTCCAGAGCAGTAGCAGCACTGGTGATACTGAATACAGTGGACGAGATGCTGGCTTGTTCTTGGTGGATTTTGTATCTGTACTATGTCAATATTCACTTTACTCACCTGTTTCACAATAACACCCTTGATTTATTGGTTAAATCTTAAGAACTGAATTGTACATCAGAGCTTTCCCACTAGCTGATGAGTTTTTTTGCTTAACCATTTATCTTCCATTTTCTGCCTCTATAAAATGGAAACTACTTGTCAAAATGCACCCCCACCCCTCCAAACGAATGCCCACTGAATTTGAAGCTAGGCATTTTTATATATCTTAAATTTATCCTCTAGCAAATTCTATTTTGGGTGAATTAATATCCACTAGGAACTGCTGCCAGAGTTGAGTCAGGCAAGAGCATGGGTGAATAACTCAGAGCTTCCCATGAGCAGAGTTCTGGAGAAAACTAACAAGGGGTCTGCTCATGTATGTGTAGAACATCCTCACTTTTTTGGAGAGTCCTTAACTCTGATTGCTGAGAAATTGGGGTGCTTCAGTACAGCAAAACCTCAAGTTTTGTTTCTAATCAAGACTTACTTGGAATTTTCAGTTTTTCCTGTTTCCCAGTTGAAGTTTCCTGTGTCTTGTAACCATTTAACAATATGTTACTAACCCTTCATTATGTCCTGCCTTATTCTCTTTTAGATGAAAGAGACATGTAAAGAAGAATTCACCAACCCCTGTGACTGAATTTGAGCGATAATGTCAATGGAATTAACACATTGCCATTGTTGAATGGTCTCCTGTGGCTATATAAACATCAAGGTAACACATTTCCAAAGCAGGACATGTTACTGATGGGGGGCTGCTGGTTTGGGAATATTTCCTTACTGACAAAATACTGATGTAGATGGTGGGGGGAGGGAAAGGTTTATCTTGCTGCTTTTTTGCTGAATTATGGTTTATTTGCTGAAGATAATGTATTACCTTGTTTGTTATGTGAGTTTAGCTTCTCTGCAGTCACCTTTAAACAACAAGGCAGTGAGTTTGCTGTGTTTCTACTAATCAGGGACCATACCCAGGTATCAAAAGGTGGGAGGTCAGTCTCAAAGATGACCTCACCAGGCAAAGACAGACACATCCCTCTCCAGAATCCATGAGATATACCTGCTGTCTCTACCAGAGCTAAATCAGTTCTGGAAAAAAAAGGATTTTAGCTTACAAAGCTGAATCTGACACTTTCAAGAACATTAGGACTAAGACAGCAGAGGGGAAGGTATTGCCCATCTGCTGTTGTCCAGTACTGTTGTTCTGGGTTGGAGTTTGGAAAGCAAAGACTTTTCAGCACCAGGAATGTTCTGGTTTTGGGCTGATCTTGAGTAACAAGGGCTAGGAAAGAAAGTTGTGATGGAAGGAAGAAGGAGCTACTCTTGGCAGAGTTTGTCAGGACACAGAAAATGAACTGATGAATCATGAACACTGCACATGAGTTGTAACTGAGTGGACATGGTTTGTGTGAACTGAAGTCCTTGCTTCTCCCTCAAGGGCTGTTTGAAGCTCTCTGAAAGCAGAGAGGAGAACAGCTAGCAAACTTTGTGCTTCAGAATTGCAGATAAATGGCTGCTTTCATCTATGGATCAATCATTTGTCAGCCTTAACACAGTGGCTGATGGCTTTAGTCTGTCTCCACTGTCACCTGAAAGCACTTATTGTGAAATGAAACGCAGTGGCTCAATAGCTTGACACTTTTGCTACCTCTCCAGTCCAGGCCTAAGAGCAGAATAGAGGAGTGTTCTACCAGACTCAGCAGTGTTTAGTTGGCAGTCACACTGCCCTGAGGAGTCAGTAGCTGATCTTTTGTGAGTTGTGATGTGTGGAAATAGTGGATTTTGGTTTTGTGCATCATCAGCTGGGTACAAAAGCTGATGGCAAGACCACGGAGTCCTGGGAGAGGATACCAATGGCAGGAGCATGCACAGCCTGTTACTTTTTTTTTCCCTTCACTATGTATTACCTTGCATTTTTCCCTTCTTTCTTTCTACCTTTGCTTTTCCATCCATTTTCCCCCCACCTACCCACTTTTTGGTTGGATTTGTGGGTTTTTGGCAGGATCTCCTGAACAATAGATGGTTTTTCTGAAGAACAGGAGTTATTTATGGAGCCCTTCTGCACTTCTCCAGGGTTCTTCAGGAACCTGTCTGCAGCTGGCCACTGCCAGAACATGCACTGGCCTTACAGAAGCTGCAGCTTTGGCCAACAGCAAGTAACAGTAGTGACAGCACCAGGTAGGACAAAGTGGTTCATCATCTCAGCCACTGAATATGCTCCTGATTTTATCACTTCAGACTGTAATAAGTTAACTGCATATATATAATGACATCTAAACTTCTAGCAGAAAACCCCGTGGGAACATTGAGTATGATTGCAGTAGTTTATTTCCTATTAATTGACAGTAGGGCTCCTGATCACCCAGAATTCATGTGGCAGGAACATCATGGAGAGGCAGAGGAAAGAAATGCTGAGTTGTCCTGTCACAACCAGTCCTTTACAAGTGTATGTGAAATGAATCTAAAGACTTGTGTGGTCATGCTGCCAGTATTTCCCTCTGAGTACTTTTAACCCAGTCTCCTGGTGTCAGCCTAACTTGGCAGAAGTGTAGAAGTCACACATACCAGTTGGGTCCTGTGTGCTTCTTGAAATGGTCTGAGGGAATAGCTGCGATGCAAGTGAATGTAATAGCAGGCAACAGAGAATCAAACAGGAGAGCTCCTTTTTGAATGCCTCGGTCAGGAGAAAAGCATCAGTCACAGCTCAGGATGGGTCACAGGGTACACGTTGCACATGTGTGAGTATTCCTTGTGCCCATAGTCCCTTTGTTTTGGTTTTTTACTTTGTATTAAGAGGAAGAAGCTGAGTAGCAAGGCAGTGAAGCAAGCTCAGAGTGAGGAGGAGGAGAGCTGTGAGTTCTATGGCTTCAAGTCTGACCCCAGCAGTAGCTCCTGTAGAAGCTTAAGTGAGTATCTGCGTATTAGGGGGTGCCAAAACCAGTGACCCCATTATTGATAACCATCTAAACTGTGCTCAGAAGAAATGCTTGCTCTCAAACACGACTTTGATTTCCTCCTGCACACTCCCCAGCATTCTTCTTAGCAGAATTTAAGTATTTATGTTGAATTTAGATCGTGTTGGTGTTTGTTTGTATCTACATTTGATTGGCAGACATAGATTAGATTGTAAAGTGTCAGTAATTTAACAAGGGCTTTCCCATCACAAAAGCAAACATTGTATTTTTAAGAATGGTATATATGATGTGTGTGTTAGTGATTGCCAGGCTAGAGAGGAGGAGAAATCCAAGTAACTTATGCCAAAGTAGCTGAAATGCAGTATTTTCAGTGCAATGCAGTCACTGCATACCTCTGTTATTCTCAGTGCAAGTGGAACTTCTCTGCATTAACTGTTTGGATAGCTCACAGCTATGCGTCATCCCTTGGTTTCCCAAGGAATTGCAACCAATGTATTTAAATCATTTGAGTGCCTGATGTTCTTTACAACTTAGAAGCATTTGTTCACTAGAGTAAGGCTAAATTTTAATTTATTTTTCTAAGCACATCTATCCAAAATGATGCTGTGCTTTTATATTCACAGCAGGGAGCATTGTGAGGTTAAATATCCCTTTAATCACTAAGGATGTAATAAAAACAAGGAGAGTTCTTTGAGCTGCAGAGTGTTACCCAGGGAAAAATCTACTCTGGAGCTTACAAATGTGAGCTGAAGAGACAAACTGGGCAATAAAATCCACAACTATGGACCAAACCGACTAAAAGTTGGTCTGTAGCTGCCCATCAGGAGCTGGGATTTGGAGGGGGGAAAAGGCCATTCAGCACCTCTAGAGCCATAAGAGCCAGGTCATAAACATTTCACATTCTGCTGGGTGGGGGGAGGGAGCCGTGGGCCTGTGATCCTGCCTGGAGCTTGTACTCTGGCCTATGGCTGCAACAAAGAATGAGATGAGGAATTTGCCAATATGAGAAGAGTGGAGGAAAAAACCTAGACAGATTAGGGATTGCAGGAAAAAGTTGTAGCTGAGATTGATGATATCCAATTCATGTAAGTTTATGACAGCCTCATCCCACTGCTGACTTGAGTGATCTGTGAAATCTGACAGGTGCTTCTTTTCTTTTACCAGTGATGTTGAAGGAGTCTTACCTGAATGTTGTTACTGTGGACTCCAGTATCATTTTGCTGGTGAACATGTTGGGTGAGAAAAAAGTATGATTTGGAATTATCCAAGGACTTTTGGCTTAAAAGGAATATATATTTCCAACTCTTTGTCCTACAGATGATATGTGTTCCATCATAAAGCTCTGTATCAGCTTTCAAAAGCTGTCTTGGAGGAAGTACCACGTGAATCTCTCATAACATTCATTTTGGTTTTATGGGAGATCCTATAAAGAGCTCAGCTCAGACTCCACAGGTTGGTTAGACATCCTGTGGGTTTGGTTCCCTTCCTCCTGTGAGGTGCACACACAGTTGTGTGTCCCCTGTGGCTGTATAACTTCTTATACTTCTCTTTTTTTTTAGAGAAATGATTAACTGTAGTGTAGCAGAAAAAACTCAAATCAGTGATGGGAGTAAAACAAAACAGCATTTCTTGTAAAGTGCCCTGAATCAAAATCTGCTCCATTTTGTTTAACTGATCTGTTCTCTCATGCTTGCTGCCAGTGCTAGTTACTTGCCCTCAGTTGGAGGAGCTGGACTCTGCTCAGCTCTGTAGAGCTCTTGATAGATTTTTTCATTCCCAAACCTTTGTATCTTAACAGTTTTCATTTGTTCTTTGAAGACAGTTCCTTTAATTGGGAATTACCCTGTTTATTGATTTCCTGTTTTCCTTAGAACCTTGTTGTGATGAGCAGTGTCTGGGAATTTCCTTATGAAACTGCTAGAATTAAATCTTGGTTGATAAAACAAAGTAACTTGCAAAGTAACTTGATTGAGGTCTTGCTGGCTTTACAAATGCTTGCACTCCAAGGAAAATAAAGCAGCATGCCAGTGGATCTGCAATCTGGGAAGTGTGAAAAGTTTAGATACGAGCTTCTGGGTTTGGGCTGCTGCTTTTTCCTGAGATTGGCTTTTCAGCTGAGATTGCCCAAGCACCTTCAGCTGGGCTTCCATCCATTCTGCTCAGGATGCTCAATTTACAGTTAAGTAATCTGCCAGCAAAGTTTAAGCCCTGCATGGTGCTTCTCTTCACGTATGTTTATGTGCCATGTGTGTAACTACAGCTACAGAAGTGTTTATGTCTGGGTGGTAAGCCCAAGCTGTTTGCATGTTTTCTAAGGCTGATCCTTTATGGCTTCTGATGGAGATGGGGTGGGGAGGAAGGGTTCTGGCAGGGCTGTGTGGAGGAAGGGACGCTTCCCCGGTCCAGCAGAGGAAGGGCAGCGCTGGCACCACAGTGCTTGGTTGACCCTTTCCTGTGCTGTCTTGCAGAGCTGCTCTTGCTGCTGTCAAGTCCTTTCAGTATGTATTTTTTGTGTATTTGAGTGGGACAGAATGCTGAGCTGTGTCTGGGAGACACAATGGGTTGACAGGAAAACAGTGCACCTAACATCAGGAGTCTGTGAAGACTTGAAAGAGATCTAGACAGAAATATTTTGCATTTGACTCTGGACTATAGCCTTTGAGGCTAAACTCAGCCTTCAGTGTTAAGTGGCTGCTAACTATTTCCCTTCTTGTCTCAATGCTAAGTAACTGCTGGGAGAAGGGTGCATATTCCAGGAGGGCTGTGGAGGGCGGATATGATAAAAGGGAGACAGAAGAGCATCCTCTTTTTCTTTAGTTCAGGAGCACAGCTCTGTGGCCAGATACCTCAATCCACAAACCTGCAAGAGAAAAAGCCTCCTGTTAAAGTCATAATGTACAACTTTTCATTTAGGTGAGCTACTTTCATACAGTCCTTTGCAAAGCAGATCCTGTCACTGCTGAGCTCTCCACAACACCAGGGCACCCATTGTGAGTTCACATTGGACTGTTACCAACTGTTTTGTTTTGCCAAATGTGATTTGTGCATTTTGAGAGCACAGGGAAGATTTGAGGGTGATGCAATTTAGGGCTCAGCGTGGGATTTCCAGCGCTACAGAGATTCTGCCTTCTCAGGGGCCCTTGCATGGGTCCCAGGGTGAGTGTCTGCATGGCAGTGCAGATGTAACATACCTAAAGACACTAGACAACTTTTCCCAGGAAAAAACAATCAAACCCAACTGTAGGGGGAAAAGGTGCCATTTGCCACTGTCAGAATAAAATGCTGTGTCATGAGTGCAGTGAGGAACCAGGTAGGAACTATTCCTTATAGTACCACAAGATAGGCAATGCTATATACTACTTCTTCAGAGGAGCTCTGAACACTTTGTAAGCTTTTACCATTCCTGTAGCCACCCATAGAGACCTGCTCACAAACCTGCCCAAACTTGGGCAGTGCCTACACTGCCAGATCTCAGCCATGCCGTCCTGACTGACCCTGCTCCATCCTCTCAGGCAGCTCAGTGCTGTCTGAGGGGCTGCACTTGTATTTCCTTGTTTTCTATGTGAGATGTTGGTCCCTAGCAAGGAGAGGGAGACACATGCTTTGAGGCTGAGACAACCATAGGAACAGTAGTTTCATCAGGCTTTTTCTCTGGAAAAACAAAGCTTTTCCTCATGGCCCCATGTGCTCAGTGGTGCCCCATGTGCTCCGCAGTGAGCTGAGCCTGTGTTTAAGGGGCAGGGTTGTGGATTCTGAAGTTATCTGGAAAGTCTGAGGCTGCTTCATGATTTTAATTAAATATGAAAATAAGTAGCTGTAAGTGTAGGGCTGTCTATTTTATTTTAGGTCCTGTCATGATGTCTTTCCATACTTGCAGATTTGTCCCGTGCAGAGGGCAGAGTATCCCTCATAAAGAGATTGCCAAGATGCTCTGGGGCTGTGGCCTGTGTCTGCCAGGTGGGAATCTGCTGAATGAGTCACATGTAATGACAGTATGGCTATCCTCATATTTCAGAAGGGAGTATCTCTTAAATGCAGTTTGCACTCCTCCCTGTTATTCTTACTCGCTCGTGCAAGCTCAGCCAGAGAATGCTGCTTCCCTTGGCAGCTTGGATAAAGCAGCAGTGTGTGTGGAGGGAACCCTGCTGAGGTTGGATTACTGGCCACTCTACCCAGGTGCTGATACACATCAGCGATGATCCAAGACTGGTTCTTTCAAAAGATGATCCTGTTGCATTGTAACAGTCTCCCAGGCAGTAACTTTACGCCTTGCCCTTGAGTTTGCTCTCAGAGCAGAGGAAGTTCTGCTGGGACAGAGGTTGTGGTGCATCTTGTGCAGGGGCCTGCTAGCCCAGGCCTCCTGCTAGCCCAGACACTTTTATCTGTTCTCGTGCAGTCTGAGAGCCCCAGACACCAGCCAGAGATGGCAAGATGAGATCTCCCAGTTCAGAAGGCAGGAATGGGGGAGGGTATGAGTGCAGACAGGTTCCCTACAAGGTCCTGTTGAGTGTTAAAGGTTAAAGCTTCACTTAAGGCCTGAGAAGTGTCAGAAAACATTTGCCTTTCTACAAAAGAGGGAGAATGTTTTTTTTCTAATCACCTCCTCAAAGAGATGCAAAGCAAAAGCTCTTGGCCTCTGCTTTTGTCATCAGGCATCCCCTGCCTTCTGTGCTGCCCTACCTGCCCCCTCAGCACAGTGAGGGCCTAGCGTTAGAGCTGGGCACAGCTGCTGTAAAATGTAAAAATCCTGCTGCTGTAAATGAGCTTTGAGCAGAGCTCTGTGTGTTACTGCCTTACACATGTCAGAGCCACTAGCTCTCCCATCCCCTCCCACCCACAGCCTCCAATTTGCTGGTGAGCTCTTAAACACCAGCACGTTCACCTCTGGCTTCCCAGCAAACTGCCTGAGGGCTCTCCGTGGACGGGTAATGTGCTGCATTCTCCCCTTTGCTAGGGATGAGTTTCCTGGGGCTTGCTGCTGTTAGTCACTTTCCAGCAATAGTAACAACTTCACTTTTTTTTTTGACACTTTTAAAACCTTTCCCGTGCTGGAGAATGCCAGAAAACTCTTTGTTAACTAGTCACGCGTAATTAATGACTCCACCTTCCCCATCAATCAGCTGGGAAAAGCCAAAAGGATTTGAGTACTTGTAGCAAATGTGTGTTCTCTAGACATGCTGATGGCAGTGTGCAAATGAAGTGGCAGCAGGAGACCATCTCGTAGCCTTGGGTGGGGGAAGCAGTAAGTCATGATACACATCCCACGCTCCTGTCAGGTGAAGAGTCTGAAATTCCCAGCGCTGCTGCTGCTGTGGTGCAGTTTCTGACTGTGTGGGATGTTGATCCATCTCGCTGCTAGCTCGAATCTGACCCAATTTTTGTTCTATTTTTCCTTTTCAGATTCTGATTATAGTTGTCTTTTTCACTTTCTACAATTAAAATGCTAGCATTAGAAAAAAAGCAGGGCACGGTGCGGGGAGGCAGATGTATGCTGGCATTCCTTTTGTAGCAGAGCATTTCTGCATCCTCTTTTGTTTGTGTCTGGTAGCATCTAAAAGTACAAGCAGAGACTTGACCATGATACCGTTTTCAGCTGATCTTTTCTCTTCTAATGTATTTTTCCACATATATAATAAATAATCTCCAGTTGAGCTACAGGTTGATGTTGCTCCACCACATGATGGTTCTCTCTTCCGTGGTACTGAGAATCCCCAGCTCTGGATGTCCCCATTTTAGCTGAAGGGGAAAATCTTATAGTCTTCTGTATTATCCAGTAGTTTTAAAGGCATGTCAGGAAGGCTGGATGTGGTCCTTCAAAGGTACCAGGAGCCTATGGACCATCTCCTGCTGTAAAATCCTCCTCAAGACTTCTCAAACTCTGCAACCCCTTTTAAACATTCTTCCTTGCCACACTAAGCATTAGATTTTATCTCTCTATCTAGTACTGGGATGCCTAAAACTCAATATACTATTGAAAGAGCCATTTCCTCCTCTGATTAAACTCTTTTGTGCTCTTTGCATGTGCTTGCATTGCCTGCTCCAAAAGTCAGTACAAACAGAGCTAAAAGGATGTTGTTAGGGTATAGGGACTAAGTAAATTCAGAATAACATTTTGCATATCAGAGTAAAAATCAGATGTTCCAGTAACATCACTGACAAACGTTTATTTTATTGGGAGCAAAACCAGGCTGTGAATCAGCTGCAGCCTTATAGTATGCTCTTGGAAATGAGCAGAAGTCCTAAACTTGCTGTGCAGGATCCAGCACTGGCCCCTTGAGTCTGATATCCTGCTGTTGACCTCCACTTGTTGGACATCTTGGACCTAAAATGTTAGTATAGCCATTTCTGTGTGCGAATGCATGGAACTCACTTCTTCACTGGGGTGCAGGGGCTGTTCTGTGCCCTGAAGCATGAGACTTGATTGCTGTCTCTTAGCACTTGTAAGTACAAAAGCTAATGGTCACACTTGCAGAATAAACTAATTAAGAGAAAATGCTCAAGTCCTTCAGTTTCTGCTCAGTCTGCCTTCAGTGAGAGCAAAGCCACTAACAAGGCCTGAAACCAGGGCCCGATCCACCGCAAGGCTCTTGGGTCCCTTGCAGGACCCAGAGAGGTGCCAGCTGAAGGAGCTTGGTGCCCTGAAGTGGTACACTAGCACGGCTGTGTCATTAAGCCATTGCAGCTCTCTCTCAATGCTCAGCTGAGTAGGTGCTGTGTGTGGAGCAGCCTCGGTGCCGAGCGGCAGAGCAGACACGTGCAATGGTCAGGTTCACTGTGCAGCGAAGGGCTGTGAATGCACAGTCTGGGCAGAGAACTGATGTTCTACCATCACCATGTCTCTGTTAGCAAAGGCATCTGTTGGTGAACAAACACTCAGTCACGCAGCATCCCAGTCATGGCAGCAAACTACCACAGACTGTTAATCGCCCACTGGGGAAGGAACAAGCTTGATACAGTCCTGACTCTGATACCAGAAATCAAGAGGAAAATGATTCTTTGCTCTGCAGATAAAAATTACTTTAAATCCATGGAATGGCCAGAAGGAGAGTTTTCCTACTTGCTGTTTAAGGGATGTTTTTTAGTTTGTAGGTGAGTCTTCAACCGATGGTTTTGGTCTTGTCTCTATTTGTTTATAAGTGCGTTAGCAGTAAATCAAGGTGCATTTCCCCTGTAGGGTTTCCTGTATGTCAAAGCCATGTTAATTCTCTTTGATTTTCTTCCCTTAGCCCCAGCCATTGCTGCAGATCCTTCCTCTCTTTGTCCCTTCGGACATCAAAGGATTGCAAGGGGACAGCCCTGGCAAGAAGCTCCTCCCTGCTCATTAGCCTCCATAAAACAGGAACTCACCTTGGCTGGCTGTGCCTGGAGTGCCATCCTCATCCCAGTCACTCTTGACACTGGATCTCAGAAGGGAAGGGCTTTTGCTTGCCCCAGGAGAATAGACTTTTGCTTTTGAACTGGACTATTTTGGGTTCCTTGGAAGAACTCTGGTGGCACTCTCAGCCGTGTAAGCTCCTGGACTCCCCAGTACATGGAAAAATGCAAGCTTTGCCAGGTGAGTAAAGGACTCCCTGCTTCCTTATTGCATGGAAAGATTGGAGACCTAACACAAGAGTGTACCATCAGTTTACAAAGAGAACAAGTGGTCCTGAAGGGCTGCTAGCATTTATAGTGTTGTGTGTGTGGCTGGAGAGGATTTTTAAAAGGGGGGGGAGGGAGTGTGGGAATAGATGGGAAATTGTGGTCTTGAGCGTTCCTTGGAAGATCATTTGTAAGGTAGCAATTATTCACAATTGTGCTCAAAACTCCCTTAATCTGTATCCCCTCGTGCAGTGAGATCATTCATTGAAGGCTGGAGGTGTTGTTTTTGTATTGTCTACAAAGTGCCCTGAGTTCCTTCAGGTTGAAGGCCACAGATTGGGAAATAAATGTTGTATTGCTAGCAGTAGTTCTGCTACAAGTTACTGGGGTTTATCTCACTTTTTCTCTGCCCTTTGAAAGTGTAAACCCCAGGCAGGCACACTCCACCTCTACCAAACACAGGATTTTGTGATTTCCTTAGGATTTTATATACGTTTTTCTTCATCGACCTGTTGTTAACATGCTGTTAACATCTGTGTGGGGCATGATCACACATGGAGTGACAGATTATGTTGGAAAATTAAGGGCCAGTCCAGAGGCAGTGCATTTCTCAATGTAACTGAACCCAAAGTTTAGTCTTGGATTTCACCCTGCATGGGAAGGGAACAACTATTTACCTAGTTTAGGTGTGCAATTCATATGTACATATCATAGATGGTTGGGTGTTCTCAGCCTCCTTTCTCTACCTCTGCAAGGTAGAGAAGGCATTTCGTTCACAAGCAAAATACTTGTGCTGTGGCTCAGATAATTCCCACCTTCCCTGTTTGGGGTTTTTGTGGAGCAGTCTGTGCTGTGTTGATCTGATTGAAGAGAATTCTGGGTTGAAAAGCAAAAGAGCGACAATACAGACTGTGTGATGGTATTTTATCATGTTGAAAGATTCCAGTCATTGCAGAAGTCACCTCATTTTCTTACTGAGTTGTTGCTGATGTAAGCCCCTCACACAAGAAATATTCCAGGTGATGTCTGGGTGCATGTGAGAGGCGAAGCCACTGCATTTGTAGAAACACCATACTTCCATTGTTGCCAAAAAGCTTTCTGGTTCTGAGACAGAGTTCCCTGCAGAGGATCAGGGTGTTTCTGCTGACATTTGTAAGATCAGAAAACAGAGGATTGTTTTTGGCTGTTGGCAAGATTAATTTCTCAGATAGCTTTGTATATTGGTGTGCATGTGTTGCCCCTGGACACTGGGTAGCTGATGGTGTTGGACTTCACTCAGAGACAACAGCAGCCAATGCAACGATAACTGATTTTAGTGAAGGCAAGACGCACACCTCACACCTTGTTTGGGTTTTCCCATTAGTGCAAACCATTTCCCATACATTTTTGGAATGTTGAAACAAATGTTCTGACATCATAGCACATTGTCTCAGTAATTGACAATTAATTGAGAGGCTACTTTAGATGAGTGGATTATACTCCAGCGTCTTCCATCCAAAGATCTTGTCTCCCAGGCAAACGTTGCTGAACTGACTCTGATTTCTCTTTCTCTCCTTTCCATCATCTCCAAGGTAGGAAAAATGTACAGCATATTCTAGATAAGAAAACTGCTTGTATTTGTACAAGGGCTTTAAAGTCAAGAATTGAATAGGCTAAAGATCTCTTCACATTCAGTGCCTTTATCATAGCAGCTATCTTTATTTTCAACTGCAGCTTGGCATAAAGAATGTGTTTTAAAAGGTGCTGTGTGTGTTGTTACCAGTAGCTTTGAACTGCAATTCTTGGGAAATGTTTAAATCTTTTGCTAATAATGCTTAAAATAAAAAATCAGTCAGAAGAGGAAACAATAGAAGTACAACTTTCACAAGTTCAGTTCGGTGCTGGAGGCGCTGCCAGAAACGTCTCCCAGCTGGAGATGCGTCTGGGGGGAGATGTGTGGGGCCTGGCCTTAGTATCAGAGGCACAAATGGTGAGTGGGTTTGAAGTGCCTTGCAGACCAGCCTTTGGCTCTGCACAGAAATTCCAGAGTGGTTCCTACAGAGGAATCCACCACTGCAGATCCCGCTGATGCTGACTGCACACCACTCTAGTCAGCTGTGGGGATCCAT
Organism: Colius striatus; assembly: GCF_028858725.1. Classification (NCBI taxonomy): domain Eukaryota; kingdom Metazoa; phylum Chordata; class Aves; order Coliiformes; family Coliidae; genus Colius; species Colius striatus. The sequence goes on along the minus strand of NC_084775.1, from coordinate 6,997,846 downwards.
TAGCAAGCTCACACCTTTGCTGGGGCCCAAATCCTCATGCAGACTGTTAATGTCCTGTTTTTCAGCCTCCAACTGTGCACACAAAACCTGCAGAGTGAGAGACATTAACTACATTTTAAAATCTTTGCTGCAGTGTTTATTGTGTGCGCAGCTCTTTGTCTCCTGCAGCATCTCTGCTCACACAGGTGCATTGCGACTCAGTTTGGTAAAGAAACAGGTTTTTAACATCTGCCTTTGATTTTTAATTCAGTATTGAACTCCTTTCACTTCAGTTCCTCTTGATTTCATTGGAAATCTCCCCTCAGTAAGGACTCCTGAGATCTGCCTGGTTGTAGTGTCATTTAATGGCATTGGAATTTGCTTACAAAAATGTTAATTGTGGAATTCATTTGGGGATGGAGCCAGCATCTGTCTAGCTAGTCAAAATCTGTTTGCATGTATTTGTGACTAGATGACTCCTGTGGGAAATCAGCCCAATTTTATTGTAACTCCTTTTGATACATGTGCTGCACTGAGCTACTGAATGCATCGGCTCATGGCAGCTTTCATGTCTTTGCAAGAGGATATGGGGGAAGCTTTAGTAGGAAGATGTTAACAGGCTAATCTTAGTGAGCAAACTAGGTGTCACTTCTTAGCCAGTTCATTAATGTCGGATCAAAGCAGAAAAAAGGGTAGAGGATATTTTTTTTTAAATGCCTAAGAGCCTTTACAAGCTGACAAAATGGTATTAAAATATTTTTTACTTCCTCATCCTGAGAGAAGATTCCCTTGGACTCACTTTGGGTTGTTTTTCTGGAAAGGTATTGCTTTCTGAACAAAAAAAAAAGGTAATTTCTCTGGAGAGAGTTGTCTGTTTTTCATGCTTGTTCTTTGGAGGATGTTACTGGCAAAGCTGTAACAAGCTGAAAATTCCTTTATTTCTAAATAAGATCTGATCAGACTGAGAGGCAGAAAAACCTCCCTTTGAACAGAGCCATGCAGGGCTGGTAATGCCTCAGTGCAGCACAAGCCAACAGCACTGCTGGGGGAGTGCCACCACCTCCTTGAGTTCTGGCCACTGCTGCTGCAGCCTGGCAGTCCACCACTACCCATACTGCCTTTACACCTAAAATTAAACTGGTGGGGTTTTTTTTGCCTGGGTTTCTCAATATGGCAGAAGCAATCTTGTGTGTTACAGTAGAGTAACCTGTGGGAGGTTTTTAATCCAAACAGCTTCACAGAGGTGGTAGGTACCATCAATACCAAAGTGGGTTCCTCCAGAATAGCTTCCCTTTCCTCCTCCTCAGGGCGAGAGTCAGTCCTCTGCCTGTAGGTGAAAGTGTTCCTCAGTTGTGCTGTGGTGTGTTCCTGAAAAAGCACCTTCCCCTGCCATCACAGGCTCCTCCGTGGTCTCCATCTCTGAGCCCAGCTCAGACCAGCCATTGTCTTTTCAGAACATTCCATGGTCTGGCTCTGTCACCTCCTTTTCTTGCCTTCACTTGCATTTGAGTCCTCAGTCTGTCCCTTCTTTGTCCTCTGGAGAGATTTTTCACCTCTGCTACCACCTATATGTCACTTTCTCCCATTACCCACTGATACACTTAAAATCTTACCAAGTCCTTCCAGCTTTCATTTTATTCTCTTGGTAAAGTAAACCCTGATCATGCCAGAACAGGAATGAAAGTGCATTGTGGCTGCCCTCCAGCAGGAGTTGTGGAACAAGGGAAGTCAGGTGGAGTTTGTGCAACATACAAATCCTGAAAAAAATGCATCAGCTGAAAACAAACCTGTTGGGAAAGCTTTTGTTCCTCTGAGCCCAGCGAGTAACAAAAGCCTTGGAGGACAAATGGCTTTTCTTTAAGAGGTTAACTGTGGCACACACTCCCCAGTTCTCAGCGGTACTTGAGAGCTTCTTGGGTGAGCTCAGGGCACACCAGTGTGGGATGGGATGTGCTCACCCTTCTGCTACAGTAGGTCAGGGAGCTGGAGCTGGCAGGCACTGTGTCTCCAGACCCTGTCCCTGAGCAGGAGCTGCCTCCTGCCAGCTCCCCTCCTGACCCTCTGAAGTGACCCTTCTCTCTCCTGGCAGACGTGAAAGCGCCGTGTGAGGCACTTCCTTCCCCCAGCCTGGAGCCCTACCCGCAGAGCTCCATTGTGGTCACCCTGGAGGACATGGATCTCTGGATGAAGTTCCACCAGATAGGGACTGAGATGATCATCACCAAGTCTGGCAGGTGAGAGGCAGGACAGCTGCCCACTCTGCTCCCCAGCAAGCTACTGACAAAGTCTCCAAGTGGTCACTTTTTGAATGGTGGCCCTTAAACTAGTTTTGTAGCCAGTTACACACAACTCCCTGTCTCTGGCAGAATAATTGCACTTTGAGAATGTCTCAGAAGTCCAAACTGCAGTGCACAAGGTCCCTGTGGGAGATATTTGTGTGCTTTTCTCACCACTTAGCACTGATGCTCCTGCTGTTGCTGTGAGGCAGCTCTGGAAAGCGCCCTGGGCTTCCTTCACCTCAGTCCTAGGCAGCAACACTTGAGCAGCAAGTGCCTGGGCTTGAGCCTGCCTTTGCAGTCAGGAACGTGGTGTAGAATAGTAACGAGCTGTGTGTGCAGACTGCTCTGAAGTTTAAATGAGTCATGCACTGGGGAGCTTGCAGTGAAAGAAGATGAAATAGGGAAATTGTAATGCATGATGTCGAAGCTGCTGTGAGGTGAAATAATCCCCTTGGGTAGGGAGGTAAGTGTCAGAGATTTTTTGCAGAGTCAGAAGATGAAAGTGGTGGCAGGGAGTGCTGGAATGGAAAGCTGCACCTGCTCTGAGGTGAGAGCACATTCTACCAGTCCCAGAAAATGCTCTCATCTATCCTCCAGGCCTGCGATAGCTACAGAAGGCTGGGGACTATTTAAAGTTTCCCACTGTTGTGTTAGCAATCAGAACAAGGGCAGTAACAGTGTTAGGCCTTCAGTGAGTGCTGCCCTGTTAGTGCCTATTCCACTCAAACCCATAGGGCTAGGTGGTACACCATGAAAATGCCAAAATGTTCAGTGGTGGCCCTGTAGAAGTGATGTTACCAGCACAGTAGTGAGTAAACATGCCAGGCTGCTTGATCATTGAGTGGTATCTTCTTCATAGAGAAACCCTTATGCTGGCTGTTTCATTTCCCCTCCAGACGGATGTTTCCACAATGCAAAATCAAAGTCTCTGGCTTAATCCCATATGCCAAGTACCTCATGCTCGTAGATTTTGTGCCAATGGACAACTTCAGGTACAAGGTAAGTACTGTAAATGGTAGAAGTTATGCTGCCCTACTGCCTGTTTTTGAGATGGAGTAGTCTTTGTGCTTCACTGGCCAGGCTGATAAACAGCATTATCTCTGGACAAAGTTCTGAAGTAAATGGTGGCTTTTATGCCCCTCAGGAGTTATTTGTCAGTTCTGCTTGGGGAGCAGCTGGAAAGGTAAGTGATTTTCATTGTAAGTGGTACAGTTTTAATCATGATTCATGTCAGGCTTCTCTGACAGTCATTGAGAGAAAGAGGAAAAATGAGGTCTAAACTTGGAGCTCTTTTGGTGACACAATCATGGCTCAGAAGAGAGAATCTACTACTTGTGCTTCAGAGCAGTCCACTAAATTAACAGTGAAGCAAAGTTGCTGGGGCTTTCCTGGAATGAGATTAGGGTTTTTCTTAAGCTCTAGATTTCTGTCTCTCCCTTCACAGTGGAATAAAGACCAGTGGGAAGTTGCTGGAAAAGCAGAGCCCCAGCTCCCCTGTCGCACCTACGTCCATCCAGATTCCCCAGCTCCTGGCAGTCACTGGATGAAAGAACCTGTCTCCTTCCAGAAACTGAAGCTCACCAACAACACTCTGGACCAACATGGGCATGTAGGTTGTAGCTGGCCTTTGTGCTGTGCTCTCTTGGAATTCATTGCAGATGGAAGTTATGGGAAATAAGTGTGACTTGTGAGGAATTAGATCATGTGGCAGTTAAAATGTATCCAAGTGCCCTTTCTACCTTCCTCAGCCCAGCCCTTGTGCCCTCTCAGCTTCCTGCTAGGGAAGGCTTTAGTCTGCACTGTCACTGCAGAGGCACAGTGGAGACACCAGCCCCAGGCAGGCATCCCTGCTGTGAAATGAATGTCCTGGAATCTCCTCAGGAGACTTTGCACAGTGTGCTGGCAGTGGTTGCAGATGGAAACTCTCTCTTTTGTCTGTGTCTGTGCCAGATCATCCTCCACTCCATGCACCGTTACAAGCCTCGCTTCCACATTGTGCAGGCAGATGATCTCTTCAGTGTCCGCTGGAGCATCTTCCAAGTCTTCAGCTTCCCTGAGACTGTCTTCACTTCTGTTACTGCCTACCAGAACGAGCAGGTACAACATGCAAATACTCCTCTTGGACTCTCAATACTAAAATACTGACACCAAATGAAAATACTCTCTTTAGAAATCTGGTAAAGGAAAGTGTCTCCTTCCAGGCTGCTCATCTGGGCACCTGTGGTGGACCTTCCTGGGTGGGAAGAAACAGGCACATTACTGTTCCTATGGAAAACATCTGCTCTAGGATGAGTCACTAATTGCATTAAGTGTGCTGTCAGTGATGAGCAGAACCCTAAATGCAGTAAAAAGATTGGGCAAAAGTCCAGAGATAGATACTGACCCTGTGTATTTCTCTAGTCAGATGAGTCCCACCTAAATTCCTGCTGACCTTGGCAGAGTCATGCCTGTGTGTGTCAGTTCCTGGGAGAGCTGTTACTGTGGCAGGGCTGTGCCCAAAACCCTCAGACAATCTGTTGTGATAAATACTGAGGTGGAAGTCTTGAAACCCAACCAATCAACATGACACTGAATCTTACTCCTTTTTACTTTAAGATTACAAAGCTCAAGATAGACAACAATCCATTTGCTAAAGGTTTCCGTGAGCATGGGAAGAACACCCGAAGGTAACTATTTTGTCATCTTAATTTACTCTTAACTGGAGTTCACTTGGGAGTTTTACTTACGGCCAATGAGCAAAACTTCACCAGCAAGCCCTGCAGGGACTGCTGCATTGTGCACACAGCATTTGCCTGTGGCTGGGAATGGTGTCCCCTGTGCAGCCTCCTCCCAGGGGAGATGGGGAGTGGGAGGAGACACAGGATTTCCTACAGAAATGTGGGAGGTGTGACAAATTTGAGACTTGCATTCGCTTGGGAGTTGGAGCTACACTGGAGTCTGATGTGTGAATAGCAGTGATAACAGGAGTCTGCAGCAGATCACTGTGTCTCTCTGAGATCAACTGGATTCTGACATTTGGAGGCTCCCTCATCCACTTTCCCTGTGTGTGGGAAAGTATCTCTTTCAACAGGAGATGTGTCTGTGAGCAGGAAGATGGATGCCAGCACCAGCGAGATCTTGTGTCTGATCTGAGGGCAGACAGTGGATGAGATGAAGAAAAGCTTAACCATAGATTGGCAATAGAGAGGGATTTTTTTTCCAAGCAGAAAAATGTTATGAAAATATCTGAGATTTTGTTTTTATGCCTGAAAAAAAAAAAATCTCATTTCCTGACTAAAAATTCCAAAATTGACTTTGTTACTTAAACCTTGCAGACGCCGTGGGTTTTCTTTCTCCTCCTAATGGAATCATTTGTGACTAAGCTTAGGCTCATTTGTCATGGAGGAAAAAGCTGCTTTCAAGCAAAAGCCCCTCTCAATGCATACAGAACTGTGTGTGTAGCTCTTGCAGCCAAGCTGAGAGGGCACGTGCAGAGCCGGTGCCCACCCTCGGGTGCAGGGGGTGTGTGCCCCACGCTGAGCTGCAGCCCTGCTTTGGACTTGCCCTGTGCTGCAGGGCCAGGGCCTCGCTGCCGTGGCTGACCCGTGGTGCTTCAGAGCAGGCATGTTCCCCCAGGGCTGGCAGGGCACTGTGCTCAGTGTCAGAGAGGCTCATCCCATCTGTCCCAGCAACCCTCGTGTTCTGATCCAGGCAAAAAGCTTATGTACAAGCTGCCCTCGTGTCTCGTGTCGTTCCAGGGAAGGACGAGCCAAATGCCAGAAGCCCAGTCCAGCCAAGGGCCAGAAGAGGAAGCTGCCTGAGGAAAAGGAGCCTGGTGCTGAGGAACGTGGTAATATTGATCACAACAAACCCAGAGGAGGATTTCCAAACAGCGCCCAGGCCACAGGAGGGGAGAGAAACAGCAACATATTCCCCTCTCTGGGGAAGAGTGGCCTGGGTGCAGTTCCTAATGAGTGCTGTGTGTGGCCTTGAGTCTCTGACTGTTTGGGAATGATCCTCAGGAGGCTGCTCACAAATGGCTTGTCAGTACTGATTCATTAGCTCTCCCACCAGCCTCTCAGCCTGGCCATGCTCTGTGGCCACGTGTCACCGTGGGCTCTGCTTTCACAACACTTCAATAGAGACAGGAGCTTGCAGTATCCCCTGTTGCTTGCTTCCTGGTTCTCACTGTTGCTGCTGTGCCAGGAGTGCTGTTTGTGCAGCTGGTTGGGATGCAGAGGTGGGAACTGATACCATTTGAAAGAAGTATTTAAATCTTTACTCATTCTGTTTGGGCGGGTTTTATTCCTGATCCTTCCTTGCTGCAGTTCACAGTGCAGTAGCACAGCTGAGGAGGGAGGACAGGGGAGGACTGAGCCACTGTGTAAGGGCAGAACAAAGCTGTAAAGGGATAGTCCCTTAAGGCAGTGTGGCTGCAGAAGAGGTGTTGGTGTGTTTCCATCTGCCATCCTGTGATGAATGCAGCTGCCAATAGACCATTGTGAGCTTTGTCTCTCCTCACTTCTCATTCTTTCCCACTCTTTCCTTTCCACACCGTGAGTCAGATTTTGAGAAGGATGAGAATGCAGATGTGAAGGAGGAGGGTACTCCCGTGGTGGTGAGCAGTGGATTCCCCTTCTGGGTGTCAGAGCAGAGCGGCAGCAGCTCCTTCCCTGCAGCGTCACCAGTGCCTGCCGACCAGAGGGAGGCTCTGCCCAGGGAGCAGCAAGTGCCCACTCCATCCTACCAGACGTACCGGTGAGTCCCACCTCCTGCTGCTGATGTCCAAAGCTGCCCTTGGACTCATGAGGTTCCTCCTCTTCTGCTCGGTGTGTCCTGGGAAGAACAGTCAGTGGGGGTAAGGAAGGATGCCTTTCTGTTGGGCAGTGTACCTGGGCAATGAGTGCTAGATCAGCATGGAGATAGCTCCACAGCAAAGCCTTTGAGGGACACCAAACCCACAGACTCAGGCCATACTCATCTCTCAGTAACTCTCTTCATTTCCCTGTCCTTGGATGCTCTCCCAGCAAGCTCCATGTACCACACAGCTTGCCTGGCCTTTGGAGGAAGTGAGCTGGGGGACTGGCAGGACTCCAGTGATGTTTTCTCCCTCCTTCTTATTGCAAATTCAGACCTGAGTTACTGTGAGCCCAGGCTAGAACTGAGCAAGAACTAGGGCAGTCTGGCCTTACCTTCCTTGGCGCCGAGATCTGTGTGAGTGACAGTAAGACATGGACTGACCTCCACAGTAGCAGCAAGGTGAAGCAGTAGGCAGGGGAAGAGGGCACACTGGCAGAGGCCCTGCCTGTCCCTGAGGGATCTGTGTGGGCTGTCAGCGGTTTCCCTCTGCCATGGGTTTGACTCGCTCTTCTCTCTGCCCTGGGGTCAGGTTCCACGAGGCCGGGGACAGCCAGCAGCTTCCCCCCCGCGACGGCCCGGCCGGCAGCGATTTCCGGGCACGGTGCCACCCGCTGGATCTCGCCACGGTGCCCGAGCACGACTCCAAGCAGCTCCCCGAGGGCTTCAGCAACCTGCCTCCGCTGCCCCCGCCTCTGCCTCCTCCCCAGGACTACACAGGAGTGGTGAACGTGGCCCTAGACTCGGTGGGGAAGCCCGGGGCCCGGGCACCGATGTACGGCCCGTACGGCCCCGAGCAGGGCCTGGGGCAGTGGATGGTGCCGGCCCACAGCCAGTACCGCGCCATGAGCTACTCGGCCTTCTCCACGGAGTACAACACACAGGGGGCTGCAGGACATGCCCACGGGGCCGTGGCAGAGTGGAGCCAGTACCCTCTGTTCCCCTATGCCTGCTGGTGAGCAGGGAAGCGCTTCCCCGTGAAAGAACTGAAAGAAAATTGTAAATGAGATCGGCTTTGCTCTGGGGTGTGGACCTGTCGAAGCCTTGCCTGTGCTAGGCAAAGAGGTGTTGCTGCAAGAGGTAGCGTGGACACCTTCACTTCCTTGTCTCCTTGCACAACACCCTCGCCATATTTCACAAGCAGTGCTAAACTGGTGGCTGCTCCAGCCGTGTCAGTGTGGGTCTGGCCGAATGTGTGTTCTGCAGTGTTGTTTGTTCCCAGCAGGAGTGGGAAACCACAGGAGCTGCAAGAGCATTTTCAAGAGCAAGTATTTCAAGAGCCGACAAACTCCCAGTCCTAGGCTGGTTTGCATCTCGCTTTTGGCAATTTCCAAAATCCCATCCTCCCAGGACGTGTGTGCAAGGAGACAGGGGCTGAGTTTCACTAAGCCACCCAGGTGGCCAAGGAGCTGTAGAGAACTATGACAAAGATGAGCAGAACAAGCAATCCCGTTGCCTCCGTGAGCAGTTTCCTCACTTAGTGTAGTCCGACCAAAGCTAGAGTCTTGCCTTCCTTCCAGCAGCAAACCAAACCAAATGCAGAGCAATGCATGTGTGTGGAACTCGGCAGTGAGTCGTGCAGGCAGGGAGGAACTTGTCCTGTGCAGGAGAGGCAGCAGCAAGGCTGTGTGCTGTGTCCCCTCTGCCCACCCTCTCCTGTCACCCCTAGATCTGAGGTCAGTGAAACTCCTCTTTCTGCTCATGCTGGAGGGAGGCTGTTAACAGAGTGTGGGGGATGCTCTTGGGGCTTCCAAAGGCCTGGGACTGTCAGAAACAGCCATAGACACCAGTGCTATTGGGGTCACTCTGACCTTTTCCTTTTGAAGGAAAAGAGATCTTTCACTTCAAATTTCTTCCTTCTTCCCCCCTCTCCCACCCCCCTGGAGGATACAGCCTGTAGTGCTGGTCACCGCACTGCTTTGAATGACCTCTGTCTGCTGACACTTGTCCCCTGCTCCTGGGCATATCCTTCAATTCATACCCTTAGGCAGGGAGCTGGTGCTGCAGAGCTGCTGTGTGAGCACCTCCCAGGCCGGTTGGGAAAGGCATCCTGCTGCTGTTGGGGCAGACTGCAGGGATCTGACTGCCCCAGAGCAGTGTCAGCTCCCTCCTGTGTGTCCAGCATGGGCAGGGGTGGTTCTGCCAGGAGCAGCCTGTGTGCTGCGTTGCAGATGGGATTTCTTTGCATCTTTGTTTTAGAAGGAGGAGTCATCCCTGTTTGCCCAAGGGGCAGAATGGCCCTGGCAACAGGGTCTTGTTTGAGACAGACTTTTTGCTTCTCAGGGAGGACAGACATGTTCCTAGGTGTTATTTAGGGAAGGTTTCCTTGTCACGCTTTGAATGCAGTGCTGTGTGGCCTGTAGCCGTGGGCAGGCAGTGAGGGGTGTCACTGAGCACATGTGCCACGTGGCTTCCTCTGTGTGACATGTGTGCAGCAGATGTTGTCCCTGAGCAGCCCTGGGCAGGTTTGTGACTGTGCACTGAGCTGTTCAGGCAGCAGGTCACACTGTGTGTAGGTAGAGGTGTCGAGTCATGTTTGTTGTTGTTTAAAATTACTTTGAAAAGTAGCCCTAAACGTTTGTGAAACAACTACAGTGATTGCTTCTTTATTTAAATAGGATATTACTAACTGCTTTTGTACCACAACTGTGATATGTACAGAGCAGCCAAGCCCTTCCCTCAGCTCCACAAGATGTGATGATGTGCAGTGTTTAAGTAACGGTCTGTGCCCATGACACCCACCATCCTCCCCTCTGATAGCACCTGGCCAGCAGTGATTGCTGCCTGCTGTGTCTGACATGCAGCTGGATGCAAGTGACACTGGGGAGAAAAAAATGGGGAGGAGATTGTTTATGGCCCCAGAAAATTGCGATTTCCTGCTGTCCAAACACCAGCTGCATGAAGACAGGTCAGGTGTAAAAGGCTCTCTGGATGAAAAAGCATTGTGAGTAGCTGATTTTGCCACCACCATTTCCCACAGCTTGGAAATCAGATGAAGAGGCTGCTGGGGAGTTGGGGCCTGAGCCCCATGGGCAGGGCCCCAGGGTGGGACTTCCCAAGGCAGCCCTCGTGCCCCCTCTGAGGGCTGGCAGTGCCATGCTTACCAGGAAGGAGAAGACAATGCATTACCTCACAGCCTCCTGGGTTAGATCTGTGTCTTTGAAGTTGGGTTGTATTTCCCTCTGTCACAGAGTGCTAAGGAGGATGAAAATGGTGCTGTGGTGAGTGTAGCTGGGAATTGGGCAGCAGGTGGAAACTCCTGGGTGAATATGGGTGTAAAGCTGTTCTTCACAAACCCTCAGAGTAGCCTTGCAAGTGCTGCTGCCCCTGGGGCCTGTGGTGGGGCAGGTTTGGCAGACAGCTCTGCACCAGGGGAGAGACAGCCCTGTGCCTAGCACAGCTGTGAGTCACTCTGGTGAATGCCCTCAGGTGCGCAGGACTCCGTGCCCTTCTCCAGTGAATCATCTCGCTTAGAAAAGCACTTTTACAGTCTCTGGTTGGAGACTGTGGCTGGGCTGCTTTGTGAAGCCTTTGGAGATGGTGCCTGTAGGTGTGTGCTCTGGACTCTGCCGCTGCCCTCCCTCCTCTGCAGTTCCCACTATCTTGTTTTCTTCAGCTGTGGCATTTGAAAGTCTGTATGAGCCGGACTGCAGCGCTGGTTTTGCACGCGTGCCAGGTAATGTACTGCCTCTCTGACAGCTTCAATAAAGGGAAATGAGACATGTGGAAGGCAGGCCATTAACAGCAATAAAATAAACTCTAAAGTGTGGGTTTTGTGCATCTCCTTCAAGCACACCAGTGCCTCCACCGGAGTGCTGTTACCTGGGGCCAGTTTGTGCATGCCTGACAGGCTGTTGATGTTGGCAGTGTTCAGCCAGCCTCTGGTTATCCGCTTCATTGCTCCCTCTGACTCAGGCTCTTGCACTAATTCTTTGCAGTAAATTGTTTATTTTCTCTGTGTTTTCTGCACCTCTTCTGCAGAGGAGTTACATAAGGGATGAGGGCAAACAGACTATAAATGGGATCTAGGTAAATTTCCTATGGGAAATAAAGGTCCTGATTTATTTTGGTTTCTCCTGCTGGTTTTTGCAGCCTGAAGCCTTGTCTGATGCTGCTTCCATGCAGATGGGAATGGCAGAAGATTGCATTGGTGCCAGTGCTGCAGTTCTGCCCCAGGCAGCCATGTCCTGAGGAGCAGCTGCAGGCTAGGGCCGGGCTGGGAACCCTCATCCTTAGGGTACAGCATCCCGCTCCCCTGGCCCAGGCTGTGGCCTACAATGCTTGTGCCCATGCTCTGGCTCTGCAGAGGAAGCTCCTGCCTGGTTTCAGAAAGAGTGTACCTGGTCTCCAAGCACTGGAGGGAAATGTGCTCAGCTGGTGAAACCCAGACTTGCTGCCTGGTGCTGTCAGATTGGCCTCTGTGGCCCGGCCAAGCCTGGGACAATGCTGCTCACCTGCACCTTCCCCCTCAGATCACACAGCCGGTGGCCAGGCTGGCTGTGGGCCTCCCTCAGGTGGATGTGGCAGCACAGCCTGGGAGAGCTGTCATTTGGCTCCTGCTGACCCTCCCAGGAGCCTCCTGCAGTGCCTTTCCTCAATTGGTGTGTAAGCAAATCCAAGTGAGCTGTGCAAACCCCCTTCCAGGAACAAAAACATCCTCTTGAGTCAAATGGAGTTTTATGGCAGAGCTTAAAAGCCACTTAATTCACCAGCCTGCAGTTGGGATCCCACAGGAGCCTCTTAGCAGGGGGCTGCAGCATTTGGCTGGCAACAGCAAACACTGGCTGGGGCTGGCCTGGCCAAATGCTCGTGCCTGGAGCCACCTCAGCTGCTCTCTGCCTCCCTTATCACGGGGGGTAGGTGTCTGCGCTCCCTGCACACCCCCAGCCTGCACGGACCTTGTGAGCAAGAGAGGGCAGATGAAGCTGTCCAGCACCAGCTGGGGAAGAGGACAAAGGGGTGTGTGGCTCTTTCTCCCTGCCCAAAGCCCCCTGGCTGTGGCACTCAGGGGCAGCTGGGGGCAGTGGGATGGGCACCCGTGTCTGCCTGCGTCCCAGACTCGGTCCTGTGCCTGGCTCCAGGAGCAGACATTGCTGAGCTGCCCTCACTGTCTTGCAGAGGTGTGATAAGGTTTAAATGTTGCTCTGACACTGCTGCAAATCTGAGCAGGAGGAACTGGGAGAGAGAAGCAGCTGCTCACAGGATAAAGTGAAACAAGCTGGGAAAGTGTTTCTTGCCGCAGCACATTGTGTCCACTGCCCAGAACAGATGCTGAAGTGATCTAAAGACCTGGGCCTGAGCAACAGCATCAGACAGAACGTTAACAGGGGTGAGGAGGGGCTCTGGCTGTGATGAGCAGTGTTACTGCTCAGCCTGATTCAGTGCTGGTCCTTTCCAGTCACGTGCGTTTGGTGTGTGGCACAGGGCACTTGGCTGCAGGTGCTGGGTTGCTGCTGACACTTCTGTAATGCTGCTTTTTCCTTTGAATGTGCAGGTCTACAACTACAGTGTTCCTGCCCAGACAACACCCTGCTTGGTGAGTGTAATGGATGGGCGTCATTCCCTTCTACTGTAGTGCTTTGGGGATGTGCTGAGAGTTTTATGTCCTGTTTCTACTGAAGAGGGAAAATGTGCCTCCCTAAAGGCGTGTAGCGAGTGCTGCAGGACGGGCACGCCGTCAGCCACGCTCCCTTCTGGGATCTGCCCCTCGCTGTACAAACAGGGCTGGGAGGTGAAACATGGCTGTGGGTGCTGTGTGGGCACTGTCAGCCTCCCCATCCCCTCTGAGCGGCCACAGGGCACCGGCACCAGGGAGGGAGCCAGAGCTGTGTGCCGCAGCCTCGGCGGGAGCCGCTGCGCTGGGGCAGCTGCGCTGGGGCAGCTCTGCAGGGCACTGCTGGGGATGGGTCAGGGCAGAGCATGTGGGGGTGGGTTGGGCCTGATTCACTCATGCTGCAGGGTTCATCCCTCGCTGCTCTGTTGTTGGTGCTGCCCAGCCCTTGGCTCGCTCACCATTGGTTTGGGCTCAGTTTTAGCACCTAGAAGGGGCTCTGGGCAGGGCTGTGCAGAGCAGCTCAGGTGCCACCCAGCAGTGTTTTTGGGTAAGCGGGGAAATGAGAACTGTTACAGACCTGGGAAGTGTAAGTCAGCCCTCCTGCATCCTTCAGGGCATCCCCAGCCAGCCTGCTCCAGGGATCTGAGCCGTGCAGTGGCTGTGATCAACTCCTCCTGTCTACCAAAGGGACGTGCTGAGCGTCACGCTGACGTGGGCTGAATGACACTAATGTGTTGGGCCCCTGGGGACACGAGACATTTTGGAAATCATGGATGAGAAAGCTTGGCCAGGACAGCTGGCTTTGCACTCCTCAGCCTGGGCTGGCAGTCCTCTGTGGAGCTGTGCCACATGTTCCTCATCCCTGTGTCCTCCTGCCCCCATGTCTGTGAGGGTCCTGTCCTGCCTGGTCCTCAGGGACTTGTTGTCTCACACTGGAGCAAATGTGCTCGGTGTTTAAAAGGAGTCTATCGATTTGTGCATGTTCCTGAAAGCCTCCCAGGGCCCCCTTCCCTTTGAAGTGTAAAAGCATCTGTCTCTGCTTTTCCAGCATCTCCTGCTCCATTTGCTCTCTTCTCCAGCTCGGGGCAGCCTGGGAGGTCCACCCTGGCCCCATTCTGCTTTGGGACTGCTGAGAGGGCTCCCTGACACAAAGATGTGGCTTGAAGACAAAGGTGCAAAGCTTCTTTCTGGGCGGGGAGCTGAGCTCAGGCTGCAGCCTGGGGTGCTCGGGAGGGAGCTATTTCTGATGGGCAGTTTCCAGCACTCAGGATTTGGGAATGTTCTCACAGCACATTTCTCTGCAATGAGTGAGCTGATTAGGAAGGAGAGGAAATGGTCTCTGGCTTCTTCCCACTCTGGAACTGAGCTGCTCCTGCCAGAAAGCACTGGTGGGTCAGGAAATACAGTCAGACCTGGGCTGCTTTGGGTGATCCACTATCCAGGAGCTGAACTGCCCAGGGGCAGCCAGACCCTGCAATGGTTCTGACACACCTTTGAGCAGACACTGTTGAAATGCAGCCGAGTCCCTGCTCTGTGTGTGGGCAATTTGGCCTGTGATTCTCCCCATCCCACAGCTCCTGCACAGTGGGACTGGCCCTGGACAGGCTGCTTATTCTCACCTCCCAGGAGTGACAGTGTCTCTGTCCCTCCTGGTTGCCCCCAGGTGCTGTGAGGCAGGGGCTGTCCAGCCGGGGCTGCCCATGGCCGCTGCTCCGGATGGAGCTCAGCGGTTCCTGTTTCCTGCGGCGCAGCAGCGGCTCTTGGCTGTGGGAGGAGGCCACAGGGCTCCCATCTGCTTTAATGATCAGTAGCACTTTGGTGCTTGTTTATTCTCAGGTTTTACACTTCAGCAGTAAAATACTGCTTCAGCTTGTTGGATCCCTCCTGGCGCTGGCTGGAGATGAGTTCACAGTGTCTGCGGCACACAGGGTGCTGGCTGCTCCAGACGGCTGGGCAGGATCCATGATGTCGCAGCAATTAGTTTGAAATACAAATGTCACTGGGCAGGATGGAAGGTGGGGAGGGCAGCTCATCCTGTGTCTAGCAAAGGAATCTCATCCTTGGTTTAAGGAGGAGACTTTTGGTCATGAAGCTGGAGCCGTTCTCTCTTCTGTCTCCCCCAGGTCAGCCCAAAGCTCCCATGTGGAGTCCAAATGAAGTTAGTCCCAACTTTAAAGCCAGGTACTTGAAGAAATTTTGGGTCCAAAGTGCTGCCCATGGTAGTCACTCAGCTGCAGTGCTGCTTTTTAACCCTAAAGCTGCAGTGGAGGTGGCAGAAGTGTCATCAGGGCCACGTCTCGCTTGGGCAGGGGCCAACTCTGCTGCAGGGCAGTGGGACGGGGCTGGGTTGTTTCACAAACTTCTCTGGAGTGAATACACTCTGAAGTCAATCTAAGGAGGGAAGTGCATGGGGCTGTGGGGGTTTCTGGTGTTGCCCCCTCCGCCCAGCATGTGTGTGTGTTACCTGCCTGCAGCAGCTCTGTGCAGAGGCATCCTCTCGGAGGGACCAGCAGCAGCACTCTGGCACTCAGGATCTGGGCATCTTGAGTCACTTTTACAAATGGTAGTTAAGCTTTTCAGCACATCTGAACATGACTCTGTCCTGGGAGGTGAGTGGGGGCACGAACGCAAAGAGAGATTAGACAGTAAACCACAGAAGGGAGAAATAGGCTCTTTATCTCCCTTCTGACTTTTATAGAGACCTGGAAACCTTTTGCTTTCTCATCTCCCATTTGTCTTCCACCCTAATGGTAGAGGAACAGCCACCTTCACTTTATTTCCCAACAGGATCCTCCTTGCAGGATCTTTAGCTCTTGCTTCTAAAGAGCATTGATTTTCAGCAGAGATCCTTTTGCCCAGCTGTTTGTCAAGGCTGGGAGCTGTAGGTGGTAACAAAGAGAAAAGGATTTCAACAAACTCATTAACCCCCTTCTGAGTCCTTTGGGGCTCCATCCCCTGGGTGCCACGGATGTCCATTTGTGCTCATTTCCCCTGGAAGGTTTAACAGAGGAGGGAGCCATTAAAGGACACTTTTCTCGGGCTCCTTTGTGCATGAGGAAGAAGGAAGGTCCATTTGGCCACTGCTGTCCCGGGGTGGCTGTGCAGTTGCTGCTCCAGACGCTCCGGTGGAGTTTAGGTCTGACCTACACTGGGGGTGCAGCCCCAAGAGCTTGAGTCCCCCCTCAAGCCCTGACAGGTACCTCCAAAACAGGGCTCCAGGTCACACCAAATGTGTCACCTCCATCTCCCCAAACAAACAGAGGTGTCAGTGTGGAGGGAAGGGACTTTTACAGAGCTGAGCAGATTTTGCCATCGTGGTGTCAAGAGGGGCTGTCTGCTCTGGGGTGAGCTCCTGCTTTCAACTGCAAATGAAGCAAACGGTGAAGTATTTACAAAGGAACTCCCTGGCCTCTGCCTGGGCCTGGAGCTGCAGCCAGTGTCTTGGCCTGTGGCTCACCCTGATGGTTTAACAGCTCCCAGAGTCAGGGCAGAGCTGGGTCACAGTGCCCTGGGAAGAAGAATCCCGGGTCCCTGCAGATGCTCCTGGCAGCTTTGTGCTGCTGGAACCCCTTGGGCTCTGAGTGGTGGGAGGCAGGCGAAGGCAGCAGGCCTGTGCTCATCCTCATGCTGCTCCCAGCTCAAAAGGGGGGTGGTGGGGATAAAGAGCTCGGTGGCTGCTGGGATTTGGGGTTGGAACAGCCTGTGAGCTGCAGCACAAACTCCTCAAGTCCAGACTATAAAGTACTTCACAGGGCAGTCCCAATTGCCCAGCCTATTAGTTTTATGGAGGGGGATATTGTAAAGATGCAGTTGATCTCCTTTTACCACAGTAATGAAAATGGAACCGAGGTGGGGAAGGAGAGGCTGGCAGGGAGGCAGCGGGAGCCCGGGGTGGGTGCTGGGGGTCCCCTCCCTGCAGGGTCCCCAGATGCCTGTCTGCTCCTGCTGTGGTTGGTAACAGGAGCCTTTGCCTTATGTGGGCACCTTGGCAAGAGGAGCCTTGACCCTGTGGCCCTGTCTAGGGCTCCTGTTGGGGCCAGTGCTGGCAGCTGCGGGGGGCACAGGGCTGCCCAGTGGCTGTCACCCTTGATGGGGCAGGTGCTTTGCTGCAGAGGGTTTGAGGCCTGCAAGCAGCAGTGAGGGAGCTCCAAGGTGATAGAGGACGTGGAAAAACACAAGAAAGCTGCCACATTGCTGTTTTGTGCCTGAGGTGCATCAGGGGCAAAGCTCCTGCGCCGTCCAGGGCGAGGTGGCTGCGTGACTGGGCTTGTTCAGGTGCTGCCAGAGGCTGAGGCTGGAGCTGGAGCTGAAGCAGCTCACGTTTCGGAAGGGAATCTGGCAGCAAAACAAGGGAAGGAGGCGGCAGTTACCCAGGCCAAGCTGCTCTCTGGGGGAAGGGATGTGTCTGTGCCCTGGGAAGCACAGGAGAGGTCCTGGGGCAGCGTTGGCTGATCCCAGAGAGACGAGGCTGCCTCTGAGCCGTGCAGTCGCTGCCAGACTGGGACTGCACTGGAAGGGATTCCTCGTGTCATTAGGTGGCAGCCGTGTGTGGTGACTTTCTGATTTGCACCCTGAGGTTTCCTCCTCTCTGCCCAGACCCTGCCTACATTCTTTGCTGGGCTGACCCTGTTGGGTTCCCTGGCTGTAGTGTCAACGAGCAGCTTGAACGGTGGGGGAAAGGAAAGGAGCCAGGTACAGTGGGGTGCAGCGTCAGCAGCTCCCAGGGTGGCTCCCTGTGCTGGCAATTGCTGCTCCAGCAATGCCTTGATGTGTTTCCAGCAGGGACTGTCTCGAGGACACGCAGGCTATGGCACTATTTTGGGTGGTGACTGCAGAGCATTTGGCAGCAGGGAGGAGTCTTTGCCCAGCCTGTTCTTCTCCAGGTGCCTCGTCTCCTCCCTCCACTCACCTCCATTTTCCATCCATAGCTGTTCCAGTGCTGTCCCTGTGCTGTGGGGCTGCAGAGTGTGGCTGGGATCAGGGCATTGCAGTGAAGGGGGCACGAGCCCTGCACGCTTCGTGGATGCAAGTCCGACATTGTTACTGCCCTATCAAGTACTGTGCATGCTTCCTGTTCCTAGGCTGCTCTCCAACATGTCTTTACTCCTGTCTCAGTTTAGGCCAGCATTGATCCATGGGCTGTGGAGGTCTGTGGGCCACAGCTGCTGTACAGCACAAGCCCCTGGCAGCCACTAGCACTCGTCCCACCGGCTGTGAGCGGTTTCCATCCCACCACCCTGCATCAGATAGGCACTGGGGATGGTGAAGGTGGGTCACTCAGCCTCATGCAGGCAGGAGCTGCTGCTGAGGACTGGAAGTAACTTCAGTGTTGCTGGCATACATCTTGCAGTTTGGGATGATTTTGGCCAGAGGTTTCCAGAAGTGCCGACGTCCTTCCCGTGTCGCTCAGCCCCGTGTTACCTGCATTCAGCAGAATCCCAGACCAGAGCCAATTTTAGCCTATTTCATACTCCCCTGATGTGTCCTGTGTTGGGACCAAGGTGCTATTTCCTGCAGTGAAATTGTCTTCGTTAATTTTAGATGTTGTTTTCCAAAGTGCTGAGTAGCCATGGCTATTTCAGGTAGTCAGGGGCAGTGGGAGGTATTCCATCATTGAGGGATGTGGCTCTTTATTCCCTTTCCTTTGTGCCCTGCAGCATTAGGCTGGGTGCTCAGCAGGTCCCAGCCCAGTGCTGTGTGTGTCAGTCATTGCTGCAGACTCAGAACCACATCTCCAGCTGCAACACCTGGAAATAGAAAAGCTGTTTCTCTTCAAGGTCAGAGGGCTGCTGATGCCACTGGTCACAAGATGGGGGCAAGAAAGAGGTAACCCAAGCCACAGAAGTGGATTCAGTGTGTAGGAATCCTGGTGAGAGGCCTCTCAACTACTTCATGATCCAGATCAAGTTTTCAATTAACATAAAATAGATTAAAAAAGTTGGATTAGGGTCTAGAAATACAGGAGACTGTTCCTTCATGGTAATGGGAAATGGGCAAGTTTGATTTGTATGGGTTTTATGGTCAGTGCCCGCTAAGGCCTGGCTGGGTTTGTCATTCCTGTCAGGAGCATCCTGGGGGGCTCGTTCCGGGCGTTAATGATGAGCAGCGGTGGGCTGACAGGAGGTGAGTGCTAAGAGTTTCAAAGCAGCTCCCATTGTTCCCTTCAGGCAGTCCCTTCTGTCTCAAAAGAGCATCCTCTTCTCTGACTCACTGCTACCCAGAGTCAGGCAGCTCTTGGGTGCAGAGGCAGCTGGGTTAAGGCCAGGCCCCATGTCCAGCGCTGCCTTTCCACCTCAGTGCCCTGTGAGGGGCTGCTCTTGCCCCAGGCCCTGGAGAGGGTTCCTTAGGTGGCACAGATTGGGAAATGCAGCACAGGGTGAGTGCTGTCAGCCTGGACCCACTCATCCACACTTTCTCTTGTGCTTTAGTGCTTCATTTCTGGACCAAATGCAAGATTACAAGTGAAGGCTTTCTCCTGACTTTCAGCTGCCCTTGTTAGGCCAGCCAGGACATACAGAGCAGGAACCAGTTCCCTGTGGATGCCCCAGATTTAGCTCTGATCCTGATTGTCTGGTGCACCAGTGGCAGGTTGCACTAATAACTCGTGCAGGGGGGGTTCTGCTTACAAAATGCCTGGGAGGAAGGCAGCAGGTGCTGGGAGGGTTTATCTGAGGAGAACAGTGTGATGATTCCCTGTCACTTCTTGTCTCCCACCCGCCTCAGCAGCAGCGTGGATGGCACCCCTGCAGGTGAGGCCGTGGGGGCACAGGAGGGGCTGCTGGGCTCCCTGGTGAGCAGCCATGATGCTGCTCAGGCAGCAGCCCAGCCTTTAGCTCCCAGGGGTTGTGCCAGCCAGGAGCAGGAGCCCCTGCAGAGACAGGGCAGTCAGGGGTGGGTGCTGGGTGCCCAAGCTGCTCTGTGGAGGGTCCAGCTGGAGCAGCACTTCAAAACCCTGGCTTGAGGTGAGCACACAACAACCCGTGTTCACCAGTTACCAGTTCTGGCTGTAGGGAAGGTCTTGGGGCTCAGGTTTCGGAGCAGGAGGCTCACTTGGGACAGCTGTGATGGTTTCTTTCCCTGCTGCCTGCCTGTTCCTCTTGGACTCGCAGTCCTGCTGCAGGAGGGCTCAGCTGTTTGTGCAGTGTCTGACACAGGTTGCAGCTTGGGATGTCGAGGTAACTTGAAATTGGAACTGCTTTACCTTACCATGCTGAGCTGTGGCTTGTGGCTCAACAGCTGCTGTGGGAACAGCTGATGTGCCCTCTAAAAAGAGGCCGAGGGGACAGTGTAAGGGACAGAAGCTGCTACAGCTGCCCCAAGGTGTTGCCCAAGCTTGGGTTACTGCTTGTTTCTCCTTACCTCTGACTACTTGCCGTGCTGGGCCCTCCTGGTACAAAGCCCGAGTCCTGGCTGCGCTGAGGGGTGACTGTGCCAGCCTGGGGAGAAGCTGAGTGTCCCTGAGGCCTGGGCCCTGGCTGGAGGCACAGGGAGGCCGGCGTGGGGGGAAGCCAAGGCAAGGAGGGCCAGTCCTATTGAGACAAATCCCAGCCCTGCAGCCCCCTCACGCTGTGGAGTTTGTCCCTCTGGTAACTGGAACATGCCACAGTAAAGCAACCCAGCACCCTGCTCCTGGGCCCAGCTGTGCGAGGAGATACTTCTAAATGCACAACATAAGGGGATGCAGATTGTTGTGGCCTCACCGTGCTACAGCGTGGTGCAGATGGACACTTGGTGACACCTGCTGCAGCTGGAGGCACAGATAAAGTTCTCCTGTGCAGAACACAAGTATCCCAAACGTCCCCAGGCGCGTGCAGGTGTCCCGGTGTCAGAGGAGCCTGGGTGGCACCAGAACCCAGCCTGTCCCCGCCCGCGGTGGCCGGGCCCGCGGCTCCCCCGGCACGCCCGGGGCTGCAGTTCCTGTGCCGGCCAAGCGACACAAACGGCAAAGCGAGAGCTGCCGAGGGACGGTCTCGGGAGAGGGGCTGCAGCAGCGGGCCGGTGCTGCCAACCTCGGCGGGCGAGCGAAAGGCACACAGAGCGCGTTGGCAGGGGAGGATGCACACGCTTCACCCGTTCGAAACAGGCTTTCTCTGAAACGTTACCTGCCACGTGTGAGTGTTTGATGATGAGACACGGTGCAGAGTTGTCTATGAATGTTTATTAACATCACACTGTGCTCCAGAGAAGACAAACAGTAGCGGTGGCATGCCCAGGCCAGGAGCAATGGCAGCTTTTAGACTTCTGGGCAGCAGTTGGGGTCTGATGGTCCTCTGAAGTCTTTCTCCATCAAGAGCATCTCACGTTTCAGCACATTGTTAATGATTTAACGGAAGGATCTCACCGATTAAACCCCCTTAACTTGCAGTTAGTGCTGGCATTGACCTGGACTGACTGCAAGGTGGTGAAGGGCCACGTTGTGGCTTTGAGCGGCCACATCCCGTGTGCAGCCCCGTGCTGCAGCGAGGAGCTCAGCGAGTTCCTCAGAGCTGACGCTGCAAGGAACGGGGGATGCAGCTGCTTCAGGGGAGCCCCGGAACACAGCGCGGCCTCTGGCACAGGGTGAGAGGGAACAGGGCAGTCTCCTGCCTGGCAACAGCATCTGCTTCATTCAGCCTTTGATTCTCGAAGACTGCAGCTGGTGCTTCACTCCTAGAACAGGGCTTCGCCACGGCAGAGCAAGGGCTCCACTACTCTGAGAATGCCGTTAACACTAAAGACAACAAGTAATGCTGTAAGTTGAGGCAAGTTTTATTTAGACTGTACAAACAGGGCACTGGGGAAAAAAAAAACAGTGGCTTGATGTTGGGACCAGTTCTATGAAATAAGTGGAGCAAGAAATTAAAAAGGCACTAATCTTAAGAAAAGACACTCCGTATGTTCTAAGAATATAATTCATTTAATACTGTTAATCTCATAGCACAAAAAATAAAACACGCTATGATCCCCAAAATAAACTTTAGAAGCTTACACTTAATATTATTGCCTGAAGATCATGGTCTTTAAATTACATATTGTGTTTTAAAAGTTTACACAGTGAAGACTGTCTCAAATACAAGGCCACCTTTCCCACTGCAGTAACCGGGTCCTTGTCCCAAAACACACTCTACTTCAACATGAGTAAACAAAAAATGACAACTCTACAAGAATGCTGTCACTGGTCCCAAAAGGCAGTCTTTTAGGCAGGTCTCACTTTCAGATGCAGGTATGGCGGAAAAGGCTTGAAAACTGGACTAGAAAACAAAGGCAGCCCACTCATTCCCAGGATGTTAATACAGTATTAAAAAAATCCCTTTACAGGCACGTGAAATGGCACAAAGGAGGCTGCTTTCCCTTCACAAAAATAACACTTGGCCCCTCGGAGCCTCAGCCCCAGCAGGACATTCCCTTTTGTTTGTATCTTCCCAATTTGTAAACAATCATGGTTTCAATTAGCGCTCAGCCAGTGATGGACACTGATTAACAGTTTTCCCTCGAACTTTCAGGCTGGTCGGAGGCTTCAGTGTCTCTATACACGTCAACGTAAGAGGAGGGAGGAGAGCAGTGTGTGTGTGCTGGTGGTTGGCTGCTGTGGCACCAGGTCACCCCACCAGCCACAACAACCGGCTGGTGCAGTGACGGCAGCGGCTGTCGTGGCTCTCGTGCCGGTAGCTGCCCCTCCCGCGCCCGGGGACGTTCACACGCACAGGGGACCACTGACAGGCGTCACGGAGCGAGGACGGCCCGTGTCAGCACGCAACAAGCGGCTGAGAACCCACAGCCCCTCAGAGGAGCACTGGTGGCAATGCAGCCTGTCTGTGGAGACGCTGCCAGGTGCAGGGGCAGAGCCGCTCCACGGGCACCACGGCTCAGCGCCAGCCGTGCTGCTCCTCCCTGCCCTGCCCCGCAGACCCCAGAGCTCTTGTCTCTGCATCAGATGCCACCACACACAAGTTTTGCATAGTTTTGAAAGTAAACAGTTTTGCTTTTCTGCAGTATCAGAAGACAGTGAAACCTAAAGCAATGCCTGTGTTCAAAGCGTGACCCTTACTCAGTGAGGGGAGGAGTCAAGACCTTTATTTCAGTGAAAAAAAACCTCCAGGTTAAAAGCTGCGTTCAAGAGCTCAAATCTCACAGTATTTATTCACCACACAAAGGCCCAATCCTGTAATCAGTCTTCTGAAGAGCTGCCTGTAACTAGGTCAGGGCTGAAATAAGATTTCTCTGCAGCAGACTGAGTTT
Organism: Colius striatus; assembly: GCF_028858725.1. NCBI lineage: Eukaryota > Metazoa > Chordata > Aves > Coliiformes > Coliidae > Colius > Colius striatus. The sequence goes on along the minus strand of NC_084775.1, from coordinate 6,974,980 downwards.
AGTGCAGTTTCTGTATGCAAAAGATGACTTTCAGTAGTACAATCTATGTAGTAAACTTTTGGGTGTAGCTGGGGCACAGAAAAAGCATCACCTTCTGTAGTTGAGAGCTGCATAGCTTTTCTTTGCAAGACAAAACGTCAATGCCTATTGTCGAGATTTACAGCACCAAACACTTCAGTCAATGCTACTCTACTTCACAGTTAATTTGGTAGTACAATGCTCAACAAGAACTTCTAGACTGTCAGACACTTGATCAATACTACAGGAAATAGCTCACAGAGGAACAGAGACATTTCGGATGTCTTGTTGCAAATACCACTTTTGCATTTCTTCAGTGCCTTCCAATTAAGGACCTCATGGCACTTTCACATCAGCTAAGACCAACGTGCTTTTATTAGGGTCAAGCAACACAAATCAACAAGGAAACATGCTGGAACTTGAGACAACAACGTTTATGTGATGTGACATTTGTAAGGAGGGGTGGGATTGTGCCTTGTCTGACGTTTCTGCTGCAGCTGAGGCCTGAGGCTGCTGGGTCCCATCAGCTTTCACAACAGGCTTGTCTTCACCCGTGCTGGCTGCAGAGGGGTGCAGGTGTCACCTTTGCAGACGTGGATTCTGTTAATTCAGCGTTCCATTCTTTTGACAAGCACCTTCCAGTCCATCTACAAAGCCCTACAGGACACCAGCCTGCCCAAGCTGCCATGTCCCGCGCTATGGCTCAGGACTCTCCGGCATGGCGTGTGGGTGCCAGCTGCAGCCCCGTGGTTCCCTACTGCAAGCAGGACCATGGCAGCAGAGCTCATGCACAGGAAAGGGGAGATGCTCTACTCATCACAGACACCTTTGTGGCCTCCTCCAGCCTCAGCACTGATTTCTCAGGTGGGGAACCCAGGCAGCTGACTCCAATTAACCACATCCTAGAGGCTGCTGGGAAGAGGGTGGATCCAGGGCATATATAAACCAGAGCCAGCTCAATCAGAAGGGTGAAAGAAAAGTAGTGTGCAGAGGACTTAGGATGCAAGCAAGGAAAAGAAAGGAGAAGGAAAAAGATGAAAGCAGCTCTGGAAAACAAGCACCATGGAGATATCCTGGAAAACAGGTACTGTGTTTGGAAAGGAGCTTTCAGCAAGCTGGGGCTGGCACAGCTAGGAAACTTTGGAGAGTAAGGGAGCCTGCAGAGAAATGGGTATAAAAGGTGTATGTTTAAATAAGAGGATCTTTATCACTATTTACTAAGCTTTTCTGTCCCACTCCTTTACTGCCTCCCCATGCCATGGCAATCTGATCAGTCTGTCTAGCAAGTAACAGCTCTGTGACAAGCACTTCTCTACTAGTGAAACCACACTTTCAACACTGCAGAAGAGCTGTGTGTAGACCAGGCCAAAGTGTTTCCCTTTAAAGCTCGCTGTCTACAGTTAGTGCTTGCAAAAATCAACAAATATGTTAAGCGTATCAAAACCGGGATACAGGTATCACTCCCTCCTAAGCTTCCTCATAAATAAATGCCTCAGCTTCAATGCAGATCAATCCATGATTATTTGCATTTAACACACTGTTTCAGGAAGGTCAACAACAAGCTTAAGAGTTAACAGAAAAGAGCAGTTTCTAACACAACTGCTTAGAATACATAAGCTTCGATGTTTGTCCTTTAAAGAGACCATCATTTAAAATGTACTACCTTAGGGCAGGTTCTCTTAAAACTAAGTCTTCTTCAGTCCTAAAATTGCATTTTTGTTGTTGCTTTTTGTTGGACAGTAATGCACAAGTTGCATGTTTGATCTAAAATGAGGGCTCTTCCTACTGAGCAAGCCAGAAAAAGTCCACGGAAGTCTCAATGGGAAAGGTTTTTCTTCCCATGCTTCTCTGCTACACGTTGGTTCAGTCTTCTCCAGCTTAAGGCCCAATAGTTTCAAAAGTGAAACTAAGTTCTGGATGATGCAACTAAGGTATGGTCAGGCAGTGCCTTCAGTTGTATGTACTCCAAGGTATACGAAAAGAACCGTCAAACTGCAGCAAGCTGGACAATGGGCAATGCTAGCAACGTGCCATCAGTCACCATCCCACCTCAAACAATGCCACCGACAGCCAGGGCAGGAAGCAGCAGTGGGAGTGGGGCAGGGGGTCACTCGCTCTCTTCGGGGTTCTGGGGGTCAAAGATTTTGACGTGTGTGAAGGGGAAAAGCCCTTTTCGGCCGTTGACTTCTCCTTCCCACTGACCGTTTATGTTCATCCTTGTAACCTTCACAATGTCTCCCACCTGTGTAAGCAAAACAAAAAGTGTGTCACACATGGGACTCAGCTCTGACACAAATCAAATGAAAAGGAACAGCAAATACAAGCCTATCACAGCAAAAAGATTCCTTATGCCCTCTTCTGGGTGTAAGGTTCACCTGAAAAGTTAAGTAAAACACCAGCCCTTTGCTGCTAACCAGGACAATTGCCTGACCTCTTTTTCAGACTCTTAACTAAATGCATATTTACATAGCCAGGCAAATTGCCGAGCTACACCTTTTCCTATAGGAAAGTTCATGCAACAGTGTATTTGGCTTGGATATAAGTTGCCATCAGTAAAGCTGCCATCAGCAGGGGGATGCACCATCCGTTCAGAAGAGCAGGGCACTCACACTGGTTTTGCCATCAGCTGCCTTATTTCACAGGAAATTGAGTTTTCGAAGAGAGATTTCTGTGGCCAAGAAGTTGTTGCTTAAAGTTCTGCTTCTGATTATCACAGTCTAAGAAGCTTCTGTAGTTTCTAAAGTAATGGTATATCTCTGAAGCAGGCAAAAGCTACCAGACCTTTTTTTAGGATGTACAGATTCTAGCTTTTATTTGTTCTCTTTACCGCTACTTCCTAACAAAGAATTTGAAAGAGGAACGATGACGTGTCAGGCCGTCCCTACCATAACTGTGTCTCCTATTTGGCAGTGAAAGATGAGAAGAGCTAAACCATGAGCAAGCAAGAAACAGCCCAAATGCTAAGTTATACTCTCAGCATTATGCAGTGCCCGTATTTAATTTGGATTAGTATCATTTGCAAAGCATCCAATATAGCAAGTGGCATTGAAGACTAGCTGAACAGTAGTTTCTCCCTTAAATGCTTCAAAATAGCTGAATATGTGGTCTGTTGCAGCAGCTCTCTAGCTTTACACCTCCCTTCCTGTTTACTTCAGCTAGTTAACATGGTAACTCTAGTAAATATTAGATAAGTGACATTAGCAGCTAATAACTCATTTCACAAACAGTCCACCAGCCTGTGGTGGATGACAAACAGCTGGGAAGCCTCTTCCCTAAACTAGGTGCAAGCTTTTTGTAGCTGAGTCTCAGCTCACTGAGCTGCTTCAGTGAAATCCGAAGGGTAACTAGCTTTGATGTTTTATTGAAGGAAAAACTAGATTTTAGCCTTGAAACAGTATGTATTACAATCTGTCTACATTATCTGAATGGTATTAAAACTTGGAACTGATGCAGATAGTTTAAGGACCTTGGCCTAAGGGCCTTAGATTAAAACTTTTTCAGGTAAGACTTGTGTTCTGTTGAAGAAAGAAAGCCTGAGTTTATAAAACAGTGTGCATGGCACTAGGTGATCTGAAGCCCATTTAAACCAGTGACCATTACTCCAATCGATATTTTCTGAAGATCACTCTGGAACAAAAACCCTTAAGTGAAGTTTAAGATAGTAGGATACTCTCCTTGGCAGCCACTCAGTGTTATGTCTTTTAAATAAATTTCTCAAACTATGAAGCTCTCTTTAGAGATTTAAGTTTATGTAGCATGATATTGAAATGAGATATTGAAGCAAAATATATTGCTCCCCCTCTTCTTTGTCTAAGTAGAGTTGTCCATGTCCCGTCCTCCTCCCAACTTGAGACTGTCATACTTGGAACAATTGGAATCTTGTGATTTTAGAAGAGGAGAAAACCCTCTGAACTCCTTTCAAGTTTCTCAGGATAGAACTGAGACTGTGTTCCACTCCTAAATGGACATCTTTACTTATGCTGTCCCTGAACTCAAGCATGAAGCCAGCATGCTACTAAGTAGTTACACACTGCCCATGACAGTTAACACATACATTTGGCATTAATTTGAGGGAGTTTCATCTCTTTGCAGTAAATGTTGTGCATTTGCTGAAAAGCACAATTTGTCAGACTCTTTACTGAATAGAAAGGCTGGGGAAAGCTTTAAATAGTAACAAGATGACCTAAACAGGAACGTAATGAATGTCTCTTTGGGAAAAGGCTGATAACATCTAAAAATACTCAGTGTTACATTGCTAGATTTAAATAGCCTTTGAAGACAGATCCAAGTTTTAGACCCAAATTCGAGGAGATACAGTCAACACTGTAACAGTTAAAACCAAGTAAGAAACTGCATTTGTACCACACCATAAAACCAATCCACTCTCAAGCACTCATTCATGGAAGAAAATGGTCTATAGTACACTGGCTCAGAAACATGGAGTGTCATTTTCTGAGAGCCTATTTAATTCTGCTCATGTGCTGTAGAGATCAATCCATTAGTCACTTTGAAGTTCTGGAAGAGATACCCTTCAATTTGACAGATTTGTACAATGTGGATAGGTTTGGAAGTCTTGCTTCATATGACTGAAAAGATATTTGCACAGAAGTCTACGGCTTGGCAACAAGCTGCCACGCAGATTGGGTGGGCAAAGTTGCTACAGTCATTATCTTCCTGGAAAGGAAGGCTGCTAGCATACAAAAACTACTCAACATATGCCAGAACCACTGGAATAGTAAATAAATGACCTGAAGCAATAACTTTATGTAACTTTTTTTTTAAATGAAAGTTTTTGAATATGCTCTTGTCTGTATTACTCAAACCCAAACAGGCAGTTCCCCTGAGCTGATGAAATGCCATGCTGAAACAAGGTTTTTAAAGACAGAACCTTGGTATGCTGAGGGAATCATTAAGGGATGTTATGTTAGAAACCTCCATTTTGCGAATGTCTGCAAGAATCTGGTCACATACTCCTGATTTTTTTACTAATCAAAAGCAATATTTGGTAAATGCTCTTTAAAGCATCTCTAGTATGGTCAGCTGAGGTGTGATCACCTACTACTGTAACATTTTTAAGTCACTCAGAAGGATTGTCTTATGATTAGGCACAGGACAGAGTCAGGAGACCTGGTTCTATTCTCATCTCTGCCACAAACTTCCCGTATGGCTCTGGACAGCTCATGGCCCTTATCTTCAAATTAGGATAATGCTTCCTTAGCCTCAGCATCTCACTCCTAAAGCATGCCAGCATCACTGGATGGAAGCAGCAACTGCTGAAGTGAGTAATACTTCTGAAATGCAGCCATTTGGTTCCACCCAAAATGATAAAAATCACAATGTATGTTAGATAGCATCCTTCCATTATGTCCCTGTTACAGCATGAGTTCAAAGCCCTGAGGAAACATAAGCTGTGGAACATGCCAGTCAGAAAGGTTACTTCATTTGCTCCAGACCCTTCCATACCTGCCTTCCATTTGAAGGTTTCCTGAATGCCATTTTAGTCACACAGTCAACCAATTCCGTGTGTTTTACAGATACTCCAATAATTGTATGTTAATAGTTCTATAGCTGATTGGATTCAGTAATGTAATTTTAAGGAGATAGAAATGCATTAAAACTCTAAATCATCACTTTTAGCCTACTGAGACAAGAGCTATAGAAAACATATTGCTCTCTGAGAATTTACTGAGTGTTGAACCTCAGTTGTTATCCTAACACCTTTTAGTGTTATCCTCACCTTTTTTTTTGGCAACACTAACATTAGTACCAAAACAATTGTTCAGACCAGCTGTCTGCTCTGCAGAAGAATAAATGAGGCTTCAAGGCTAAGGGATTACTTGATATCCTGTTGTTCCCAAAAGGTACAAAGCTGAGCAACACAAGAGAGGAAGAGTTCAGTTGCACTGCAGGCAGGACCAAGGGTGCTTTATCTATTGGACGAAACCAACAGGCTGAAAGAACTGCTTAATTTTCCTTCACATCAAATGTTATGTGCCAGAAAAATAATAGCTGATGCCCAAACCAGAGAATTGAGTAGTTCAGAGGAAAGGCCTTCACCCATTCTTGAGGGACAAAAGCAGGTCAAAAGGCAGCACAGATGCAATTAATCTGGCCTCATCTAGGAACATGGTAAAACAACAGAAGTCTGCATTTTGAGGGTGGCTCATTAACAAGAGTTGAGGTTGCAGCACCACAGTGCTGATTTTCACTAAGTGATGGTAGCCTGTCTCTATCAGATTAAGCTATTTGTCTCTACAGAATCTGTAGAGCTCAAAACTTCCATAGACCATCGTTCTTGAGCCATGCAGAATCTCACCATAGCACAGGACCTTGTCTAGGTTATCCAGGTCACATTCAGTTCCATTTGAGCCCTGCAAGCAGTTCTGAGGGTGAACGTGTATTAAATTGTGAGGCATTCAACACTATCATGATGGGAACCATCAATAATTTTGACTGGAAAAGGATATTACAAAGATTAAGACTGCATATGACATCTCCAAAACTTGTCAGTGGTATTTTCCAAGTAGCATAGTGAAAAGTTGGTGCATGTCAGGCAGACACAGGGATGCTGCTGCCAACGTTGCTTTCAGTCCAGCAGTTATCAGTACTCCTTGATCAACACTTCACACCACACAAGCATAGGCTCAATGTTTTGCTTAAAATTTAGACCTTGTGGGTTTGAAGCATGTTAATGTTTAACACAGCAATACTAAGTTTTCTTAGCTTAAGAAAAGCACAATGCTTGTTGTCTAGTGAAAGAAGTAGCCTAATTTCCTAATTAAGAAAGTTCTACTACTAGCACATTTTGGCCTACTTGTCTCAACTTTTCTTCCTCTCCAAAGGAAAGTTAACTGTAACCTAATTGTAACAAGCTCAAGAGAAATACTGTAAGTCAGTTACATAATCATGGTGAATGGATATTTATTTCACCAAAACATTTCAGTAACAAGGTAACTTTGTATTAACAAACATAGATGTATGTGTCTGATAGATCATGAACAGATAAACTACTCAATACTATAATGCTGGCAGAGGTCTAGAAAAAGCCATCATTACTATAAAAACTTTGCTATAAAAAATATAGCAAAGCTGTTGTTTTAAAGCAAAATAATCTTCAGATTCCGTCATGCTGTCACGTTGATTCTGGAGATGAACTCTGGGAGTCTTCAAAATGGTCTATCACACTTATTACAGTGTCTGCAATATATTTAGAACATGTTTGTAAACCACAGGGCACACAAGCCTAGTGGCTGCTCCTGGTCTCCCATTTTCTGTTTCCTTATACCACTTAATTTTCTATGTGGACGTGGAATTTCTTGTTCATGTTCTGAATCCCCTTCAAGCAGGTCACTAATTTTTAAGGGCATTATCCACCATTAGTTTAGCTACTGACTACGCTGGATATAAAGAACTTCGTTGTGTAGAAGTTAGCAATCAGTCAGCTACTTTGGATCCAAACACGTACCCAGCTACCAAGAGATAAGCTCCCTAAATGTACAAGGTACCAGGTGTTCGTCTGCTGGGCACTGTGTGCACGTCACGTGCTGGCTGGAGCTGCCATTTACCACAAGGCTTTATTGGCGTGTTATTGTTATCAGGCTGCCTACAGACCACAGGCTTTAAATGTTGAGAAGCTATCATAGTAACAGTGCCAAACAATCTCTGCTCCTACAAAATCTATCACCTTCTTGGGGTGCTTTCCTGTATAACATTTGAATGTAGGATTGCCCTCCTAGTTTTCCCAGAGCAGGACTGAAGAACAGCAGTACATAACCCTGTATTGTAGAGTTCTAGTCCCAGTAAATACAGGACACTGTATCCCTGTCCTTCATTTTCCTTCCTCTAGAGCACCAGAAAGGAAGGAAATTGCTTCTTGGCTAAAAGCACACAAGTAAAGAAACAGATCTAGGTCGGGTTTTTTTGGTGTGGTTTTTTTGGTGTGGTTTGGAGGTTTTTTTGCTAGTTTTGCTAATGCAGTATCCAAGAAAATACTTGCATACATCACCAGGAAGGTCAGCTGTAGTGAGAAACTGCACATTTCAGTCATTTAGTTAAAAACATTACATCCAAACTGCCAAGGCAACTAACTCCACTGACAACAGGAGATGGAAATCTTAGAGGTACATAAAATTTATTGTAGGCTTTACCAGTTGCTCACTGGTGTATAGGAAGATGCCCAATGTATACCAACTGTATTCTTTCAGATAGTTTACTTAAAACTTTTATTTTGGCCTATAAAACAGATTAGTATTTATATTTTAAAAAGAGAGTAGAGCATGTAACACTGTAAGAGCATGTCAAGGTTCAGATGTTAGTCACTTCAGTAATACCAGTATGAAGACTAACTAATTTTAGCCCAGCAAGGTCCAAATTGCAATAAATGGAGTATTAACTAGTCTCCTTACATTGCAGTTGCCCTTGAACTGTCACACTTTAAATAGTATTTAAAAGTGAAACACCCCATCATGATCCAAACAAGCACATCTTGAGTCAGATTTTTCAGTAGACTATTCACTTGTTTAAAAGTTACATTTTTCATGTGAGAAACTTTCCTAAGGAAGGTATAGATTTTTTTAAACTCTGCTGCAACAGGCTGTGAATCTTTATCTTTTCTTAAACAAAACTTCTGACAGCTTATGTAAACAATTGTGTGCAACAGAAAAACTGGCCTTGCAAGTGGAGAGCTTGTCCCATTTTCCAGCGGAACCCAGGAGAATGACATCCCTCCATTTCAAAGGAAGTTGAGCATATTACCATGCAATAGCTTTATTTACTCCAGATGGTATTCTCTTCAAGTACTGTCTGTGTGCTGACCACATAAACCTTGAGCCAGCAACCATGTTCTGCTCTCCTATTCATTTTATCAGTTTAAATGAGATCACACAATCAGGTGCTATATCATTACACTAACAAAGTGTTCTACCTGTACAGGCTGAGCTGGGATTTAGAGTACACCTCTACTGAAGCAGACTACAGATGCAGTTATTATGAGAACATCTTAACTTTCTTCCCCAAAACATTCCCATCTCTGCCACTAGGTACTTTCAGTGTTCTTACAAAATGGAAGCTTCAGATGGTCCAGATTATTCAGACAGATGCAGAGCCCTGACAAGGTTGGGAATAAATGTGTGGTCTGGGCCCAGCAGGTGTTGGGCAATCTGAAGGAAGATCACGAAGTTGGGTTTTTTCTTTAGGAGTCATCAAAAAAACCCCAATGAGGTTGCTGAAGTTCCCTAGGCATGGATAGCTATGGAGAAGCTGTAATCATTGCTTTTAATGAAACTGTATATCAGTTCCCAGAAGCCTCTTGAGAAGCCACAGTGTGGCTAAGGTGCACAGACTACATAGGAAGACAAAAACATAGCAATGGTGAGAGACAGAGACACAAAGTAATAAATTATTAGGATTCAGTGGAACAGAAGGATCCCTCAAACAGAACTTCAGCAGGTTCAGAATTATTTGCAGGTTCAAAACAATTCAAAGCTATGTGTTGGTCAGAATTAATCCTACTGGTACACTAGAGTAGCTAGAATGATGGAATTAACTAGGTCACCAAATAGCAAGTCAGGAAAATCTATTTGTGAGGATCATCCTTTCAAGTGGTTCTGCTGCTCTGCAGTGAAGCAGGTTCCCTGAAGTAATTCCGTGACACATTGACAACATAAAATCTGTTGCTTGCTTTGTTTTCAGAAGCATGAGTAGCTTTGGCAGGAATCTTCTGTACAGTGCAGCTGGTGGAGAATTTACACTTTGTTCTGTGATAACTTTCACATACTATTCACAAATAACTAGCTGCTACATCTCCTAAGACTGAAGGAGAATCCAGTGATATGTCTTTAATATGAAGCCAGTAATCACCTGTAGAGGTTTTACATACCTGGAAGTGTCAAATACCACCTTTCAAATTTCAGTCATAAGTCAGAAGCTGAGCAATAGCAACAGGAAAGTTCAAAAGTGTTTTTAAAAGCCACTGTTTTATTTGCTAAAACGCTGTTGCTTTATTTGCATTTTTCCTTGCATTTCCTTTGCTCCTTGAAGTATGGTACCATGCTCAGATCTCAACTTTTGAGACTAGCACTTTTTCCAAGTGAGACATTTTTGAACCATAGGTTAACTAGCCTTTGTATCATCTTAACGTAACAGCTCAGTGTTCGGGATTATTGCTTTAAAAACTTCTTCCAATCCATCATTTGTGCCAGTTAAACTTGAATTGTAACCTGAATTCTTCACCATTTAAATAATAAAGCTCTAGAGTCTTAAAGACATCCCTAATAAAAATAAATTTTAAAAATGCTTTGGCAAGCATGGGAACTTATTAAAGGCTCAAGACAAGTTTAGAGGCCACACTCTAGCCTTTCATCTCACCTCTTTGGTCTTAAGGTTTCTCAAATTCCACTTTTGAAAACGAAAGTAAAAGGGACTAGACTACTGCTGACATACTTCTGCCCAGGTTTCATGTCTCAGCACCAGATAGTGAAGTGCATTACGGTGTGTTCATGAGCAATCCTTACCTTTTTCTGAATGATGCTACTGCCAGTTCTCAACCTGGAATACTGCAATGATTAATGACACATCACTCTCCTTCCTCAATATTAGCTGGAGAAGCAAAGTCATCTTCTCACTAGCACTTATTTCCAAAGCAGGACGTATACACTCCAATGCCTTTGTAACATATTTGAAGAGGCAAGAGGAGAGGGTAAATACAGGTCCTGAAGTAACTTAGTCACTTTTCTCAAAGGAAGTGGTATTTATGAAGCAATTTTTGTAGATCTTTCTTCAGAATGTAACCTAACTTCTCAGTCCCTTGACATAGATAAGCAGATTCCACGTGAAGTCATCCACACCAGCTCTGCCACTAACCATTTTTAGTTTATTTTACAAAGCAACTGAAAATCACGAGACCAGAGAGGAAAAGCTTACCTCTAATGCCAGTGCAGTCTTGTCATAAGCACAGGGTACTCTCTTTTGGATAGCTTTGGCATAGACTGGTCCATTCTGTGTTGATGGCAGAGGATTGATCACTGCTCCAGGTGTACTGGATACTGAGGGAAGGGGGCTTGCGGTCTGAGGCTGAGCATAAGCATGGGCAGGTTCTGGGATACCGTAACTGTTGGAATTCCTGATTCCGTGCTTCCCAAGAGAAGATCTGACTAGCTTTTCTACGTAAGGAACAGGAATCATCCCAATCCGACCATCCTTGTTTCTGGCACTCCACCACTGTTCTTCTGGCTTCTCTACAATTACCAGTATCTCACCCTTTTTAAACGGAAGATCCTCAGCATCATTGCCAGGAAAGTCATAGAGAGTCCGAACATACTCCACATTCTCTTCTGCAGCAGACATAGCAGGGGCAGATCCAGATCCCATTGGTGGACTTGGATACCTATGTTTAAAAAAGATTTGGTATAAGCCATGGCTATTGTTTGGCACTTCCAGTAACAAAGCCAAGTATCAGTTTTACAGCACCAACACCAATTAGAGCAGAATGACTTACTGAGCTTTGTTACAAAAGTATTGGCTTGGTGGCACTGTGAGGCACTTCAGGAGTAACTTGTGCTCTTAAGAAATTACTTAACTAAGTTGACTTCCTCAGAAACCCAAAAATAATCTGTCGTGGATGCAGGAAATCAGGACAAATCATGTGAGATCTTCATCTACCTGTTTTGGATTGTTGTAAGGACCTACCTTAGGATAGAATAAAGTCAATTCTGTAGCTTAAGTTACAGGAGTAATGATACATAAAACCAAATTAAAATTGAGTGACTTGGGGTGGAGAGGCTCTCAGAGACCTACATAATCCTCTTCAGTTCATCACATCTATATTTTAAACCTCAACATCCACTTGTAAAGAATTCAGTAACTCTAAATGCCAGAGTTCAGGTATCCTAGTGAAAAAAGACAGCAAAAGTAAGAGGGCACGACAAACATTTTTCTAACTTAGAAATCCAGTGTTGTCTTTCTAATTGGTTCATCTTTCTAACCAAATCCTACTACTTACATGCAGAATTTTGGGGACAGCTAGTCACATTTATACTGAAAACTCCTTTAAGAAAAGAGTTAGGCAAGTCCTGTGGGTTTTTTTAGGAGACAACACTTTTTCCCCCTTTTCTGGAAAGTAGTATGGAATTAAGCTCTGTAATGTTTTTTTTGACAACTTCAACTCTCAAAGGGCTGTTATAATAAAAAGATTATTACTTTCAAAGTACTTTCCTGCATATTTAAATACCTAATAACCTGAAAGTGACATCTTAAAAGACAGTATGCAATACCTGCATCCACTGGTAAGAATGGAATAAGAAATGGAAAAAGTTGACCATCTAGAAACATTCCTTTGCCTTATTAATCAGTGCTACCTTTAATTTATTCACATCACTGTTTATTACTACGTTCATCACCTGTCTAATACAGTCACTTCACTGTCTGCGATTAATGTGAGTTTGTTCATCAAATGAGACTATTTTCACTGCAATCTATTCTCACCATAAATTTTACAAATTTTATTCAAAGCAGCTGTCAAATCTTAATGTATGTAGGCCACAGCAGATACTTAGCTAAGCTACAATAGCAGGAATGCATATCATTAGCCTACTTCAATTCTCTTTTGCTACTTGCAAAGTAAGATGGAAGTCAAATCCCTGTGATTTTTGCAAGATATGCCAGAAGCTCTAAATAGATATATGCTTGAGACATCCTGCTGCAGGCAGAGCCAGGGGAGAGGGAACCCTTTAGAGAGCAGTCACTCTGTGTAACCAAGAGCTCAGGAACATCTGCAATGATGGTCTGAGCTCTCTGTTGACACAAAACAAACAGAAGGCTTCCAGCACTCCACTTTCAACTGTTTCATTAAGTTTAAAATGTCATCTGAGAGCGAAAAGTGTTGTGGCTATATACAACAAACTACTTAATCCTGCCACAAAAACACCTCTTAACTCTGTACTTTATGAAATTAAAAGATCAACAGCCTTCAAAAGCACAAGAATCTGAGCGTGGTGTTACCTGAGAGATAAGATGTAGCAGTAACAGTTCTGAGGCACATACCTGTCCAGCCCTATTCTAAATCTAGTACATTAACTCCAAATAAACTTCAAACAAATTAAAGTATCTGGAAATGCTACCTCTAGTCCTCCCTCTTGCAGCAGGCAGTCTCCTATATCAAACCATCAACCATTGTCATGGATTTTTCTAAACCAGTTTAGAAGAGAAATCATGCTGAGGAAAAACTACCTAGTTAATCCCATTTGCTGCTTCACAAAAAAACCCTTGTCACTTCACAGTAGGCCAGGTCCCATCTGTCTCTAGCTGCTGAGAGCATAATATGAAAGTAAGGTTCTAAAATGCCCATACAATGTTTCACACAAGACTCCTAACAAATACCAAGCAAGCAAGTGTATGGAGAAAGCCAAGTCAGTCTTTGCCATAAATGATTAAGTTTTTACATCCAAAAAATCAACAGTATCCAGGTTAAGGAGAACAATAAGCATAAAGATTGTTTCAGTGTTGACTATTTTTTTCCTCACAACTATCCACATGTTCAAGCATGCACACAACACCAGGCAGCTCCATTTAAGCTTTCCTGCCCTGACGAAAGTGATGTTTTGGGTTTTTTTTTACCTACCCACCTCTCTAGCTACAGCACAATCACTATCCAGAAGACTTCTCAGCAATTGTAAGAGTTCTTGAAGCTAGTGCTGTCACATCCCTCCCATCACCTGACAGGGTCACAAAAAGGCTCTTTTTGACCACTTGAGGATTTTCAACTTGGCAAACTGTTGGCAACCTTTGACAAGCTCCTGAATGCCAGTCAGCAACTGGCCTATGCCAAAGTTAAATTGTGACTATAAACCTCAAAAGTTATTCTTCTCCCACCTAACAATGTGCTAATCTGCTAAACATAGTACGATTTTAAACTGTAGAATTTAGAAGCAAACTAATGTGCATTTATTTTTCTAATGTCTCACTACTTTTGTAAGTTTCATTTAATTCTATCCAAGAAGCCCAAAAGCTTTTAAATAAGATACTGGGAAAAGGTTTATTAATTAAAAATAGAAAATATGTTCTTGATTGCAAGCTGCAGGTATGTCCCATGTTGGGAACAGGGCAAAAAAATGAGCTCATAGTCATGTCACATTTTCTCATCCTCATAGAATAGCATTTCTCAAGGTAGTGCCTGGAGTATGCTGATATACACGATCAGTGCCATAACCACACTGAGAAGTAAATGGTTTACATTTTGAGGGGGGTGACATGTCATTCTTGAAGTTTAGGAAATGCTATCCCAGAATGTATTAAAGCTGGCTTCACTGAGTGAAGCAGTCTAACGACATAAAAGCCTGTTCTATTGTAATAGGCGTGGATGCAGGTGCAGACAGTAACTTAAGGTCAGAAGCTGTACTTGGGTACTGAGGAAAAGACTGGTGAATCAGCTTCTCAACCATCCTAAGAACAGGACAATACCAGAAGGAAAGGCTGATGCAAAGCACGTGGTAGAGATGTATACGGTACCTTACCTAAGGAGGGGCCCCGTGTATTGTATGGATGATGTAACTGAAAGAGCAACCCGTGATGGTCACGGAGATGCTAATACACTGTTAGAAACAGCCTAAAAGGATGGCCACAAATGCTCCCTTAGCATGGCCGTACACGCCGTGGCTGGACGGGCACCCCGCGGTGCCGCCTCTTCACGGGCAGCAGTGGGGGGCTGGGGGGCACTCACCTGGGCGCGGGCTCGATGAGGGTCGTGGTGTCCAGGTAGTGGATCTTGTAGAACTCCAGCAGCGCGGGCAGGTGCTCGAACTCCTGGTCGCCGATCTTAAAGCGGCGGTTGGGCAAGGAGTTGATGATGTAGTGGGAAACGCGGGAGTTCTCGGACACGGAGAGCACGTAGTCCCCCGGGCAGGTGGAGGAGTCCCGCACCAGGAACATGCCGTGCCGCTGCCCCTGCAGCCGCGTCTGCGCCTCCGCCCGGGACACCGGGCCCACGTACCAGCTGGAGCGGTCCGACGAATCGAAACGGGCGGCGGAGGACATGGCTCCGGGCGGGGAGAGGAGAAGGGAGGGGGAAGAGCCCGAGGACCCGGGCGGAGGAGCAGACCCGGAGAGGGAAGGCCTGGGCAAGGAGGCCCGTGAGGCGGCGCGAGTAGGGGACGAGCGGAAAGCGGCTGCTGCCCAGCCCGAGAGCGAGGAACCGCAGGGAAAGGGGAGCTCGGGGAGAAGGAAAAGCTCTGTGCCTCGGGAGGCGAAGGACCGAGGAGCGGCTGGGGTGGGGCCGGCCAGACGCGGCGGTCAGGGCCCCCGGTGTCGCTCAGCGGCGGGGTGTGCGGGGCATCCTTCCCGCCTCTCCGGCCTGCGGCGGGCCCGGCTGAGCGGCGGGCGAGGCGCGGCGGCGGCTGACACGGGCGGGCGGCGCGGGAAGGTGGCGGGGGTAGGCTGCTACGGTGCCTCAGCGCCGGAGCCAGGCGAGGAGGGCAGAAACGCCGAGCTCCCGCTTTCTCCTACGGGTTCCCTCCCCTCTCCGAGCCGAGCACCAAAATGGCGGCGGCGGCGCCGGGCGGCAGCGGCTCCGGAGACACCGCCCCGCGCAGGCGCGCGCCGAGCGGCGGGGGGAGGGGCGCGGGGCCGCGTGCGCGGGAGCGGCCGCGCTGAGGGGCGGCGCCGGGCTCGGGAGCGCCGCCGGGCTCGGGAGCGCCGCCCGCCTCAGGGCTCGCAGCGGGGTCGGGCGCGCCTGGCGCACGGGGACCCCCGCAGTTGGGGTGAAGGGGCGCGGGCGGCCGCTGATGTGTTGTTAGACGGGTGCGAGACCCCCGCGGCGGCCGGAGCCCCGCGTTACCGCAGGGTACGCTCCCTCCCCGCCCTCCTCGAACTCTGCCCAGGCTGAAGACGTCTGAGGGGGATCAGCCACCCTACCTCCTCCGTCTTCTCCCCTTCTTTCTCTTGGCACGCCCTCGCCAGTGCTGCCCAGCCTCAGGCGGCACTGTTCTGCCATGGCACCGTAAGGCTGCTCTTCCCTTCCCTCGGGGTCGCTCCTGCCCTGCCTTGGGCAGCCCTTGAGCCTCCCTCAGCTCTCCGCAGCTACTCGCTTAGTGGGAGGCCCTGACAGCAGGCGGTTTGGAGACAGAGATCATATTCTCTGAGATACTGGTTTTTCTGTTAGTTGATTTTTTTTGAGGAACAAAATGGACTACTGTGATAATTTCTGATCTTAAGATAACTTCCTACGCGCTCAAAAGAGGCAGTTTCCTGCCTCTTTATGGCATTGCTCACAGAATGGGGTCAAAGCCCTGTCTGTCTCAGGACGTGGGCAGGAGGGAAGATGGTGTTGCAGCTGCTGAAGAGGAAGGAAGCCCCGGAAAGGACTCAGCAGGCCTCATGGGCAAGGACTTGGCACATGGTGCGGCGGGAGCTGTTTGAATTTGAGAGGGAGGTTGGCGTGCGGTGACCTCAGAGAAGCAGCGTGGGCCTTTGCACAGTCTGACTCACATTTGGGAGGGCTGGCAGTGGCAAGCAGCGTGTCCAGCTGCAAGCAGCAAGGGCATGACAAAATAACGTTACTAAGTCCCTATTCGTGCTAGAAACCTTGGCAAATAGTTTGATTTTAGTGCAATCTCACAGCTTTAGTTTGTGCTTTTGATTTTGCTTTGGGGCTGGCAGTGTGAAATGAAGCAGCACTCAATTAAAATGGAGAAATAGATGTAAGATGACTGTCTTGAAGTGTCTGTCTAGGCTGTTGTGCAGTCTTAATTCCAGCTTTGCCATCTGTCTTTCATGCTCTGCCTTTTCCGAAAGCTCAGTCACAACACGGTCGTTTTTTTCTCTTTGTTCTACTTCCTACATTGGCAACTGGTGCCAATTGAGGTGTTTGGATTGGAGCATATGGGCTGTGTCTCTGCAGACATTTAGCAGAGCTCCAATCATCTAAAATGGAAGAGTCATGCTTTAGACAAAATCATCCATGAAAGTCTCATAACAACACTAACACAAAAGGATCCTAAAGTAGGCCCTGAATGCATTTACAGGTATCACTTTACCAGCTGCTGAAATACACTCATCTCCTGGGTGGAAAACAGCAGCTGTTAGTCATGTACAGCAACACTAGCAAAACAGTAGACCCAGAGATGAATAATACCATCTGAATATTCACATCTATGCAAAAATACTTGGTCCATTGCTGGGGAAGATGACTCAGTAGTTATAGCTTTCATACATCCCTACTGGTTTAAGTGCTTGTATCTGCCCATGAGAGTCATTTTTAAACACATGTAGGTAGGGTACACTTGATTATGAAGGTTAATATGTTTTCTCCTGTCCTTTGAACAGGTTTGGATCGTTTTGTTTGACCACAGCCAAAATACAGATGAACAGATAGTACAGATAGTACTTGGTCTAGCAATAACATGCTAAATGATGTTTAAAATTAATTACACAAGCCACAAGTTTGCAGAATTAGCAACACATAGTACATAAAAACAAAATAAAACTTCCTATTGATGCATTTTATCCAATTACAATTTTTGTTTTAATAAAAATCAAATGTAGTGGGTCAAATACATAGTGATTTTACCTGCATTTGGTATGGATGCTACTAAAATCTCAAAAGATTTTAAACATGGCACAAATAAATAGTGTTCAATTATGAACCAGGTTTTGTGCAGTACTGCGTGGGGTCAGACTGATGCTGGAGAGCCAGCACACCCACCTTTCTATCCAGAGAGGGTTCTGAGTGCCTAAGAAAACCTAAGAGAGGTTTTCATTTGGAAGGAACTGCCACAATTGTTCTGAATTTGTGTTCTTGCAGGCTCTGTGCATCCTTCAAGTAAATTACTCCTCAGTTTCAATAACTGTGGTTGAACTAGGTCAGATCTTCTAGGTAAGAGGTCCCACATGTTACTTATGGATGAGAAAAAGGTGACTTGTTCAAGATCACTGATGTTCCCTGATAAGAGTGGCCTTCATCTTCCTAGAAAATCATCTCAGCTGTGTTACATACCTACAGCTGCATATGGTTTAGGAAGAATGGCTAAATGTATGGTACTACTTTACATTTTTATTACATATAAATACATTTATGCTCTTTGTCTTACCTGTTGGCAACTTCCACCCTCAAAGCATGGACAAATAGTTTAGCACAAGTGAGGAGGTGGAGAGAGCTCTTAAAAGTGCATCAGCTGCCGATGAAATAAAAACTTGGTTGGCTGAATATTCCCTTGAGAAGGTCCTGTCCCTCTTTCCCTGTTCCCATCTGCTCCTTCTTCCTTTCACTGAAAGCTTCGGACCCCATCATGTGGGGCTGACTGCCAAATAGATGGTACATGTCGCTGGTAAGGGGAAGTAAATTTCTGTCAAGGGTATAAAATGAGAATCCTTATTTGTTTCAAGTACTGGGTATTCCTCCAATTCAAATTAACATCACTAATTTAAACCATGATGAAATGGGAAAGGATATGTTGGATTTGGAGGTAGATACCTGGAGAACAAATACAGTAGTAAAAGAAGGCTAAGGTTCTGAAGCCTCATTCTTGATAGCAAAACTGATCAACAATAATTATAGCTCTGCATATCAACCCTTTATCTCTCCTGCAATTTATTTATATAGGTAACTGCAGTACACAAGTAGAACAAAGTGCTTTATATCTGCTGAGTGAGATAAAATTGACAATTTTAAAGCAAAGCCAGTTTTTGATTAGCCTATGTGTTACTTTGGAAAGATATATGCCGGACTAAAACGAGCTACTGCTAAATTATTAGGATGGTTTGAGCTAAGCTAAAGTCTGGTTTTTTTACCTCAACAAAATACATGCAAGTAAGATAGGGCACACCATAACATTCCACAGACACATTATGGTCAGGTGAAATGAAATTTTGGGGGTGAAAGCAACAGAAATTTTGTTTTTATCAAATCAAAATACGTAATACCTGCCCTTTGGTTTACTTGATGTCACTTAGGGGTAGGATACCAGTAACTAAAAAAAGAAAAGGAAAAAGAATGCAGAACTCCCTTATAAGGTAGATGGTCTGCTTTAAGAAAAAGTAATTTCCTTGTAACTGCGTTCTATGCCTTATATTGATCTGCTTTGCACAGCATCCAACTGCAACATGTAATAAATAATGCAATCACACAAAAGCATATACTGGCAAATGAAAAAATGGATCACCTGCCAATCTAAAAACCAGTATTCAAACAGAGAAGGAGTGGTAGGGTTGAAGCTGGAAAAAAACCCCAAACTCTTGAGTTTTCCTCAGTGTTTCTTTAGCTTAATAATCACTCAGGAATGTCTTATATTCTGCTATGTAATGTGAGAATTAGCCTATCAGCTTGGTTACTTGTAATAGTAATACCCTCTAGTGGTATATGTAGGAAAAGAAGCCAGACAAAGAATGATCACAACAGAGGCCAAGTAACATTTTCACTTGTAGAGTATAGGGTGTGTTGAGGAGCCTCTTGAGACGTGCTAGTTAAGATGGGAAATGCGCTGCATGCATTGATGGAGTTAGATGCCTGGGTTTAGTTAAACCAGCTGGGTATAGAATATGGCCTGGGCCACTAGAAGTCTTGAATCATTTCTTGTTTGCTTATGAAACAAAAGGCCTCTGCAACAACTGCAGTCTGGAAGGAGTGGTTCTAGTGACGTCAGGGTCAGAGAGATCTGTCCTTACCTCTGAGGGGTACATTTAATTCCTACAGATTAAAAGTAACTGTAGGCAAAATGGGGAATACTTGTCAGTCTCCAGTACTGTGGTGTACTGAAGTCTGGATTTGCAGACTTCATGTGCAGTTCACTATAAAAAAGAGATTTTCTGAATAATCTCATTATCAGGGTTTCCTGTCGTTACCAGGTTTTTATTTGCCAGTTGGCAAAGGTTCAGAGATTGTGGTGAAAACTGACAGTGCTGGAGAAAAAAGTCCAACAAATGCCCCTCGTACCAAGAAAAAAGCTGTTGAGCTTATTAAAAGAAGTGTCCAAATAGTCTTGAATCTTTTTCAGAAGCCCAGTCTACTGACACAGAGTCATCTAGGTCATTTTGAAATCATCTTTGTTTCCATAAACAAAATATCCTCAAGTAATGGTAATATCCAGAAACTTCTTCAATTTCTCTAAAATAGCAGGTCAATGTGCAGAAGGGCAGAAGGGTTTGCCCTTCTCCTGTAACCCCGTTATTGCTACAACATTTAAAAGCTTTTGGTAGTTTGTTATGATTTTCTGGTAGCACTGATTACTTCCCGCCCCTCCATGAGGAAGGATCCCATACTGTTCAGGTATCATACTGGTTTGGACTTCATCTTCTAAACTAATGTTAAGCAAGATGGTAGTCAGAAGCCAATTATTTTAAGGCCTCATGAAGGAAGGATTTACTGTGTCTTATCTTTCCAAGCTGTTGTAATTCTCTATTATGTTCCTCGAATTAGTTTGGCTACTGCAGGGGCTTGAACCAGTGTAATCTGCAATACCTCTCATTATCTCCTTACTTTTTTTTCCCTTATGCTGTGGCAAGCCAGTCTCTGCTCTCTTTACCTTCTTCTGAAGCATATATTAAGAGTTTTTAACCCAAGCTGGTGTCCCACTGCCACTAACGCAGCACTACAGGATCCGGTGAAGCTCACTAACGTGCCAACTCCTCATCACGAGCAGTACAACTGAGACAGCACTTAAGAAGAAAAAAGTTCTGATGAGGATTTATTAATTTATGCCTGTGAATAAATGCATCTGACAGCTGAATGACAAGACTGCCATACTCTGTACAGAGTTTTTTCCTAGAAATCTTCTTTGCGCTGTGTTGACAGAACTTGCAGTACAGAAGTTCAGAAGTAGGCGTCAGCTCCCAGACTAACCCAGTCACAAAGATGGTGACATGCCCAGAGGAGAGGAAGGTTCAGATTATCTTGATACTGTTCCTATTTCTGTATGTTCAGTCCTGCTCAAAAAACAATCAAGCTGTCTGACACCTAGCACTGGAGGGAGACACTAGACCCCTTCCTGTGTTAAGCTGGCTGGAAGTTCTATTACCAGAAAGAAAAGGAAATAAAAAAATCTCCACAAGCTATTTTGATTTAAAAGCTGGAAGGAAAGAAGCTAGTCAAGCTGAGCCTTCAGTGCCTTTTTTAATGTCCATGCTGAAGGCTGAGAAAAGTCTCCTTCATAGCAAAGGAACCGCGACGAACGGGGGAAAACGGCAGTTCTGTGGTTACTTTAAAATTCTGGCAGATACTCACTGTAAGTGGCATTTTGTGCAGAACATGTGCAGATGGGCGGATACTGACTGTGGACGTCAGAATTTTGTGCAGAATGCTTATTTTTCAAACCTTTAAATACTGATTTATATATATAAGAAAGACATATAAAATCTATTTTATCCAAGCCTTAACTTCCTCGTCCACTGGCAAAAAATAAATATTAAAATTTTTCTAATCTTCACTTGAATTGTCAAATTCCTCCCAGTCTGACACACTCATAACTTCTGATGGAAAGTCAAGGTGATACTTTACGCGGTCTGCATGCCACTCTGAGAACCATTTCTCTGTTTCCATTAAAATAGCCCTGGGTAAAGTGAGGACACAGGCAGCCATCCCAGAAATATCATCCTCCAGCTGGGGTCCTTCCTCCCAACAGTCTCTCTCTGCATCGTAAATGTGGACGTAGTCCATGCGGATTCCTCTGTTGTGGGATCTGCCTCCCAAGACATAAATCCTGTTGTCTAAAACAGCAATACCTGGCTCTCCGTGACCTGCAGGAAGTGGACATACATTTGTCCACTGATCAGTGCTTGGCCTATAGCAGGCAACCTGCAAAAAAAGGAAGGGGATTAGCTAAAATCAAACTTGTATCTTGGTGACAGAGCCTGGCCATATGGCAAACTGCTTCAGAAGCCATGCAATATCATCAGTCTTTTGACAGGGTGTTGATAATGGAGAGAGCATGCCCCTATGTTGTAAAAGTACAGTACTCAGCAGAAAACTGTGCACAGTTACCATATAGCTTCACATCACAACTTCTGACCCTGCCGCTGGAGTTACAGCTGTATGTCATTCAAAGCATGTATACAAATGTGAACGAGGTGGGAACACGTGCCAAAATAAGCTCTGACATAATCCATCTGTTTGCATTAGGAAAAAACTGTCCTGGAACAAAGAAATTGGACAAATCTGTCTCTGCACCATAGACTGGGAAATTTTAGGTTTCATTGGCTACCTTTTTGGCTAACTGCTTTTACTTGTGAGCACCTTTTTATCCTTCAGATGTTTTTTTCAAGTAGATGTAATTGTCATCTTGATAGGCTTTGCAAGAGCAGTTACTTTTTTTGTCTTCATGTCTCTTGCAGTTATAGAAGCTGGATTATGATTCAAGAGAATTCTCTCCAGCCATCACTCGTCATCAGGTACTGTGAATTTAATGGCATTATACAATTGCCATCCAATATATCCTTAACAACTCTGTCCTGCAATTATACATTGGTAACTCAAAAGTCCTTGACTTAGAAAAAAATGCACATGAGAAAACAACATAAAGTAAATTTAGTTGATGTGCTACTTATTGGGTATGTGCATGCCAATGAATGTTATCCATCAAAGACATTTTAAAATTGTGCCAGAGCTTCAATGCTTTGTGGGTTAGACAATGTGTTCAAGACAGACAGCAGCAAATAAATCATTGCAAGTTCTGCAACTGAATGGGGGAGAGCGGGTGCCGTAGCAGCTGCTGGGCAGGGAGTTTTACTTCCATACTTAGTAGGAGACAGGCACTATGTCAGAGTGCAAGCATCCGTAAGAAACAGACTCTTTCAAGAAAGACACAGATATGACATGCTCTCACCTGGTGAACATCCCTTCTGTAGCCAGAATCATTGTTGCTCCCTCCAATGACATAGAGCTTTCCCAGCAGTGCAGCCATGCCATGCCAAGCACGTCTCACTGGACCATCTGCTAAAACTTCCCAGCGGTCAGTCTTTGGGTCGTAACATTGTAGCTCCTTCAAATAGGCTTCTCCTCTCCTCCCACAAGTAATGTACATCTTCCCATCCAGTGCTGCTCCAGCATGTGCATATACCTGTACCAACACATGGGAAAGCAGGAGGTTGAGGTGTGAATTTATGTGTTTCTCCCAGTTTCAGACATTAAGGGAGTGACATTCTTCATGAGTAATGCAGATATCAACGTCTGAAAGGATTTTCTTACAGACAATTGCTTTCCATGTGATTCTGCTGTAAGTGTGAATTTCTGAATGAAACACACAATTTCTAAAGCTTCCAAAACTGCAGTAGGTTCTCATATTGTTCCTTGCTTAGAAGATCATTCACACTACTATTTTTCTCCCTAGTCTACTTGGAAGCTTTTCTGTTGGAGATTTTTATTACAGAAGCAGTATTACCAGGAATGCAAGATATCCTACTTGGTAGCACTCAACTGCATCTTAAGGATTTTTATATTCTCAGCATTGACACACATCTGTTATTCCTGACCTAATGCAAGTTGTTTATCCTCTTCTGCCCCTGCACCTCTTTTGTAAAATGGCAGCAATGTTTATATTTTTAAGGTATCTTGAGATTCAAAACTGAGAAGCATTTTGAAATCACAATATTATTTTGTGCTGGTTACTTGACCCAAAGCTTTTGGGAAGTGTAGTAGAAATCAGCATAGTTTCTTGAAAGATTACTCAGGATTTTAGTTTTCTTGCCTAACCAAGATTCATCAAGCAGTTGTTTGTATTTATCTTTCTCCTTTGCAACACTTTTAACCTGAGAATGGAAATTCTTGCTTTTTTTTTAGCAGTATTAGAACTTAGAACGAACTTTTCCACACATAATCCCAATTCCCATGTCTCTGCATCATTTCCTGTTTCCTGGGGTCACAACTGCTTCCTTGGCAGTCCCTGTTCTAGAAGGGTAAATGGCAATGATGACAAAAGATAGCTATTCACTCATGTATCTGAAATGAGTAATGTCTTATGTTAGCTGACTGAGATGTGACTCTCCATCACATAAGCTATTGTCAGCAGAACTTGTTACCCACTCTCAGTTCTGTGTCCAGGAACAAAGTAGTCTATAGAAACTGAGGTCCCTTCTTACTGGCTCGCTACCTTTTCTGATCAGGAGTGAAGCATATTGTCAGAACTGTGAGAAGCTCATAGTTCACCTGCCTATGAAGAATGGAACATTCCTATTCTAAGAGCTTATGTGTTCAATTTTAAATGGTTTTAAAAGTTGACACGGTAAAGGAGCAGGCAGAAACAATAAGGAAACAGGAAAAATAAGCATTTAACATAAAAATGTAATTTACATGTATTATTATTGTCCTTTGGTGATTATAATTTATCCCATATACAGAGGCTGCTGTTTCCTAGCTAAATATCAGCAAATGTAAAGCTACATGTGCAAAAAGCATCTAAAAAGATTAAATCAGGAACTGGGGAACTGTAGCAGTGTGTGTGGCTAATGCACTCCTTACCTCCTTCTTCAGAGGTGTCACATATTCCCAAGTGTTGCTTTTAGGGTCATACCTCTCCACTTCTCTCAGGTCTTCATGGTAATCTCGGCCTGCCACGGCATATATATAGTTGTCCACCACACAGACACTGAGGTCAGCATGCTCTTGCTGCAGGGACTGGATCTGGAACCACTTGTTGTGTCGCGGGTCGTACCTTGCAAAACAATGGGATCAAAGGAAGTTATTCATACAGACACAGAACTATTGCTGGAATACCAGACAGCACAGATGGGGGTTGCTGAGCTGCCTTTGGACAAAATTGAGCTCAGCTGTAAGTGGAGTGAAATTTGGCCTTGTCAGCTTTTTATTATTAGCAAAGTTGTTTCATTCTATTTTAAGAGGATGTGCTTTAGCTGACATAATCATGCTATAAAAGCCTAGGTTTTCCATTATCTTACATACTGCTGTCAGGTTATGTATCAAAATCTCTGCTTGCACAAAGCCATTCTACAAAGTACAATGTCTAAAAATAGCCCAAAGACTGAATCTCAAACTTCAAGAGTCCGAGAAGGGCATAAATATGTGGTGGGTTCTTTGATTCTTTTCCCCAAATATCCGTTGCTCAAAGTGAACCTCATGATTCACTTTCAGATCAAAATATCTATCTGGTCTGCAAATTTTAGTTACAGAGAAAACTGGTTGTGAAGTGAAAATGCGTGCCATAAAATAAGGGCAACTCAGCTAAAACTAGTAAAAACAGCCACATTATAAAGACAAAAGGGTTTGAATCTGGTTTTGCAATGTAACAGGCGTGAAGGTCTAAACCTGATCTTTCCTCCTGCTCTTTTCCCTGGCACAGAAGAACATAAGAGAACCTTGGAATGGTGTTATTGTGCACAAAATTTCTTAAAAATCAACCAGTAATATCATTTTATTTAAAACCCATTTTTGGTAGCTACATCCTTTTGTATTTAGACCAATCCTAGTTCAGAAGGACTTAAGACAATCTAGTGTTCCAGGTTTGTTACTGCTTCCCACACCTTTAATACTTCCCCCATCCAATGAGACAGAAAGTAGCACATGTAATACTCTTGAATGAATAGTTGGTTCTACCCTATCAGTTACTAGAAGGCTCATTTGTTTATTTTCCATGTTTTCTTCCAGCGAGACCCCTGCCCAGTTCATAATGTTTTGTCTAGCAAGCATACAGACTGTGGTACTGGCTTACTGACTCAGATATGGGCAACAGGGTGGGAATAAAAGTAATAGCAGGATTATCCTTATCTTACCTCCAACACCTTGACTCTGCTCGAAAACCACTTACATTGTTGTCTCCACCAATTAAATACACAAAATTATTGAGAACAGCAATCCCTTGGTTGGACATTCTGGGGGCTAGTGCAGCTGTAAAGTGCCTCCACTCTCCCAACAAGGGGTTCAGATACTTGGCTTGATCACTGAGAACAATGGATGGAGTGGAATGCATTCCTCCAAATCCTACTACACACTGGAACTCTGATCTCAGCTGTGTCTGGGAGCTCTGAAGCATTGGCTGAAGACATTCATTTTTGTGGTACATTAATGCATCTGCAACCGTATCTTTTAAAGGACAAGGACTTAATTTGTCATGAAGCCTTTGCAGGATCTGGGGTTCCATCAGAGGAAAACGAACTGTCTCAAGTAACTTAAGGGGCTCCATCAGGGAAACCTGATCTGCCTCCAGTTGCTCTGGAGAATAATGATAAAAAAGTGCTCCGTCATAAACTTCAAACTCATAGTTAACTTCCAAACGGTTGCTGCTGAGAAGAGAGTAGACCTTCTGCAAGGGTAGCTGTCGGTACACTTGTGTCCTTGAGAAAGCTGCGAAGTTCTTCAAAATGTAGAAGTCCAGCTGCTCACTCAAGTGTCTCAAGTCATAATGGTCAGCTAGTCTGTAAACATCGAGGATGTTCTCTTCATCTACCCAGGACATGAGAAAATCACAACAGAACTTAATGACTTCTGGAATCTGCAAGAGAGGGAGATTTCTTGTTTCAGATACCTCACACTCCGGAGAAATATGACAGAAGCCTGGGCTGACTGAGAAAGTAGTCCACAAGTTAACTGCTGTCCTCACAGTTTGATCCCTTGCACCCAATTCACCTTTCTCCAGGAAAAAAGAACTCGACATGGGTACAACAATTTCTGACTAGCAAGCTCTGTCCTTTACTGTAGGCCAATGGCATTCTATCTCAGGGAAGCTTTCATAAGCAGATCACTGGCGGTGAGTGCTATATGAAATAGTCCTCTAGATGAAATGGTAAAAGTTTATACGTATTAAAACCATTGGCACAAATGAGATATTCAAGTACTCATTCATTGTTCCTACCTTTAGACAGTTAGTTCCAGTGGATATAGAATCCCAAAGAAATTCTTCTCATCAGACTCATACTCTTATTCAGCCCCTAATCCTGCATCTAACCAAATATTCTTGTTTTCATTGTTGCTTTTATTTCTTGCTTCTTTGTGTTGCATCTCCCACTATCTCACCTGAAGCTGACAGGCTGCAGCTAAAGTTTCCTGTACACTGTTCACACTGAGTTCCAGCTCCGAAGTGTAAATGAAATTCAAGATTTTACACATTGCGTTGTAGGAGATGCCATGGATATGAACTTCTTCTTGCTCCATCTCTCTCAGTCCTCCTGCAAACATTCCTCTGTAAAAAAGACAATGGCACATGCTATGGCAGATTTGCATTGAAGTTATTTTTTGTTTGCTTATCTTATATTGTCCTGGGAACATAAAAAAAACTCAGATAAAATCCTAATCAGACACTTTTATGGGATTACCTTTCCTCTAAGACAATGACACAAAGAGTACAGGTCTTTAGGGCCTAAGAAAGTAATACTCTTCATTCTGCAGGAAAACAGTAGAGGCCATCTGAAAGGCATGATTCACAGCTGAAAGACTGTGCAGAGACAGTACATATGGGTAGTCAATGGGCAGAAGCAGATACTCTGGGTGTGGGGGAAGAGGAAAAACAGAGGAACTTGGGACCACAGGAATTATGTCTAAACCAGGGCAGTTCTTCCTCCAGTTAGAAGTTTGTCTGGATTGCCTTGGGATTTGTTTGTTTGCTCTATGAAAATAAAGTCTGTTCAAGAAACTGTTAGTCAAACTCATCAGGGGAGTACCTGGTTTAATGGACAGTGAGACACACTGTAGGCATGTAACAGAGGAGTGACTCATTCCAGGGACTTTTTGTGGATTCTGGATTGATCACCATATGGGCAAAGTCTCACAATGCTAAGGATATGTTAAAAGCCACCCAGAGTGCATTTATGCAGAGGAGAACTGTCCAGATAGTCTCTCCTCTTTATATACCTCCAAGTACCACAAGCAAGCAGTGAATTTAGTGGAGGTAAGCTCAGTGTGCAGGAACAAGAGCTTTATTTCTGTAAAGAAATAACAGATGAATAAAGCCACACTCAGCATTTCGAAATACATTCAGCTCCACCTTAGGGTCTATTTTCACATCCAGAAGCAGCGTGCCAAGACAGAAGATTTGGGTGTTGCAGGTTTGAGTAACATTCAGACACATGCTTGTTACTGCTGTACTGAAGTGTACCTGAAATAGTCACAGGATGCAGCTAGAAGTATGCGATGAGCCTCAATAGGTTTCTCTTCCACTACCAGAACTACATCGAAGAGGATGCTGCTGTCTCGGAGAGATACCAAGCCACTGAGCAGGGCCTGGGAGTGCTCTGCACTGCGGTATGTGTTGCTGGTACGCTGCTGGAGGGAGGGCTCGAGTTGAGCTTTGTGTGGCTGAGTCAGCTCCTGATCCTCCGCCATCCCAGGCAGAAATGCTCAGCCAACAGCTGTAGCAGAATGAAATCTGTGAGACAACAGAATCAGCAAAGGTTTGTGCCTTTTGCTTTACAAATAGTTCTCTGAGTCCTGCCTGACACAGAAATCAAAACAGTTAATGGGGGGACAGTTCTACCCTCAAGAAAGGATTCTGAATGATGAGATGAGTCTATAGCAGCACACTGAAGTGGCAGACAAATATTCTGACTCTTGTGTTTTCAGTCCAAAAGTCAGAGTATGCAGCATGTGGGGATATTTCTTAGCAAGTTTCACTTCCCAGACCAATACCAGAAACCCTCATTTCTTTTGCATTTCTGCATCATTTATAACAAAGAATGGACATAATTTTTGTCAAATTACAAATTGCCTAATATCCTCAGGGAACTTTGCTGCAACATAAACTGCACCTTCTGTCTTTCTCTTGATGTCAGACATTTTCCTTAGCTGACATATTTCCATCTGCCATTCTATAAAATGCTGTATGTAACTGTAGGCTTGAAGGTGTTTCTTTATTGTGAAAACATAGAGCTAGCATGCACAATTGCTTTCCACTTCACTGTGATCTGCAGAGAGGGTATTTCTTCTGGCGCAGGCATGGCAGAGGCTATCCTGTACCTCTCTGGGGCTGCCACTGACACTGTAGGAAGGGCCCCTTGGCACATGGGGAAACATCTGTAAGGAGCTATCTGGAAGTGATTGTTTCATGTCTATGGTTAAGCTCTGAAAATCTCATGAGTCCTCTTCTACCATCCTGTAGTTTACCCTTTCCATTGTCTCTGAAGAATGTCAGAATTCGTAGCAGTGAGAGCTGACAGACTCTATCCAGTTGTCAGAGCATGTTAAAAAAAACCCATTAGCAAAAGGAAATAACTTGGGTGATATGGTTCCTTAAAACAGAGTTATAACAGCCTCTCCTCCAGTGGCCTGGGAAATAGCTTAGTGGTACACGTGGTAGTTGTAAGAGGTTATCAGCAGTCAGAGAAGCAAAAGCAGAACAAACCCAGCAAATCCAAACAAGCAATGAAGGAACGGAACCATTGTTTAATTGTACCAGCCACAGACTCTGAATTCAGCATTGGAAATCTCTGCACCACAAGATGTTCTGTCCACGTATGATCAGTGAGCAAGGGGCTACCTGAATCACTCCAAGATATATGAAAACGTTTATTGTTCTGCCTGAGAGAAGTTACCCTATGCTGTCCAAAACAAAAGGAAGCTAGGTGGCATTGCACAATAAATGGGATGGGCAAAAAAATGAAAAAGCATATTAATGGTTGTCTTCTCTTTGCCAGCAAACTCAAGACAACCAGCTCAGAAGAGGAGCTCTGATGAGATAGCCTTCTAGGGAGCACATTCAGGTCAGTTACACAGGGGAAACTATCCATCATCAGCTCAAGAGATGAGTAATCAATTCTTTTTCATGACAAGTAAATGCTTTTCCTAGAAATAAGTGCTTTTGAAGCAGACAAAACATTGCTGTGTCATTTGATTTGCTCCTAGGGAACGCTAAAAGTGATGGTTTGAAGCAAGGGAGATAATATAGTCAGACAGGGAAATGAAGGAGTGAATGTTACTAGACATTGATCAGAAATTTCCCACTTTGGTTGGGTAGGGGGCATAGCACAACCTTCGGTACAACCTTACAGCATGTCATATAGTATAGCTATTGGTGGAAGAGCCTAGGGAGAAATATGTGAGATAGAACTGCACAGGCCATTGAACCCATGCAACAGGTGTTAGCAAAGCAATGTAGGAGAAAGTGGAGAAAGAATGAGGGACAGGGGACAGAGATATGTATGCAGGATAGACCTTTAAGACAAAAATTAGAGGACCGTTAACAGCTTGTCGGGGATCCCCAGCAAGATTCATTCAGCTGATTATTGAGTGTACTCAGCTTCGTAATAGCTGTACAAGGAGCAGCTGGGGTTGGGTGGGCAGGCAGCTGTTGAAGCAGGCTTAGTGGGTTTGTGTTGTGGGTTCCCTTGAGAGATAAGTGAGGAGGTTTGGGTATTTTGAGTTTTCTGGGTTAAATAGAGTGTGCTTGGTGAGATGATAGCTTTGTGGGTATTGTGATAGCTTCTCTGGGTATTGTTTTTAAATGCTGACTACAAATTTGATGGGGAGGGACATTGGTGCTAGCACAGCACCCTGCTTCTCAGATTGTGTGGTTTAACTGTGACCTGTGTATTTAGCCTTACTGTCTAAAAATCTGATAGCCCAACAGGGGCAGTATACTATTTTACTTGTGGTGTACCAGTTGGGTGGGGGAAATGACTGTTAACATCTAGGAATTGTTTTGCCTTGTAAGTGTCTGTCAGTCTTAAATTACAAGGAAATTTACTGAATAAGTTCTGTGTATTCTCAGCTGAAAATAATTCCACCCTGTCTCCTCAAAACTGTTTTACTTTATTGCCCTTTATGTATGTAAAAAAAGGTACAAGCAATATAGTTCCGAATGGAGAGATGGACCAGATTTGTTAAGCCTCCTGTGTGCTGCAGAAAAGCTTCTATTTACTGTTTTTCCCATATAACCACTCAGGAAATTTACTGGCTCCTTGGACTTGAGACACCATTTTCCCAGGCTGGCACATCTGTCCCTGAAATGAAAAAGCTGTAAGCAGGCCCTTGCTAACTATGTGAATGCACAGTCCCTTGAAGCATAAAGTCTGAGCCTCTCTACTGTCGGCTTCTTGCTTGTAGGATGTTCTTGAAGCTTCCCTGTTCTGTTTTTGAGAAACCAGCTCTGTGACTGAGCCAAGTTCCTAGAAATCTCAGTAATATCTTTTCTTTCCTCTTGTGCAAGTTTCTTAGTGCTGGTCAGCTGTTCACAGTGGGATTCGGTGGCTGAATATTGCAGAACTGACACTAAGGTGGAAGACATAAGGAACTCTTTCTGTTCACTGTGCTTCTTTCATAGTATCAAGGCTAAGAATTATTATCTCATGTGCTGTGGGACGCTGCCTTCAGAAACAAGGTTAGACAAACCCTTGTTCCAACCACTACAAACCGCAGAGAAAATCAGACTAGAGAATTTCTTAGCTGGCTGCACAAGGTATGTGAGACTGCAGTTATCTCGGTTTGCACTTGTCTTTTAGAGGACATCAGTTAATGTAGTTACTCATTTCAGGGTACTACAACTGAGTGCTGGGTACATAAACACCAGGGAGGTATATGGGGTCAGTAATTTTATGTGCACTTGTATAGCAAATGCTCATGTAGTAAGGCAGGCGCTGTTTGGTCACTTTAAATCTTTTCCTTAAAGTTCAGAAACCAAGCCACACAAAAGCCACCATAATTGGCAAAACCCTCAGAGGTACCTGGAAAGACATGACTGCTCTTTTTCAATAGACCGAATTTTTCTATATGCTATGCATTTAGGAACCAGGAGAAAACAGCCATGCCTTGCAATGGCAGACATGGAGGGAACATGAAGGCAGTCTAGTATTTCCTTCTATTTTCTGAACTGTATTCAAAGTTCACTGTATCACCAGTGATTTCTTGAAATGAGCTATGGACACAGTGAAAGCTGTAGTATCTTAGTGGCTTGCTGATAGCTCTGTGTGACTTTTCTGGTATTCAAATTCCTTTACCACAACATACTTCTGCAGATTATTTATATGAAAAAAGCAGAAGTCTCAGGCTTCTGGTTATTCAGCTGAAATCACTGCTTATCTGCACATGAAGAGCTGTGGGTTTGGTTTGTTTTGGGTGGTTTTTTTTTGGTTTGGGTTGGTTTTTTTTCCCTTTCATAAAATCCCCTCTCAGATGAAGGCAAGATTACTTATTCTCCCAGCCAAGGTTTACAACTGAGGATGTCCTAGGACAGGAGGAACTGAGGGAATGGTGAGAAACTGGTATGTTGCTTTGCTCCTGTGGTCACTGAAAATCCTCATCCTTTCAAGAACACAGGGTATAGGAATGGAGTAGTTCAGCTAAAATGAGGGAGGGAAAAATTACGGGTGTGACAAAACAGATTTGATAGAAGAGAATGCAGAGTCTGTCCTATTTGAACGTTTTAAGTGCAGAGCAATTGTACCACGGTGCTTGTGTGCTGTTCCAGTAAAGAACATTCTGGGGAGTGGGAATCCACAGGATTTACAGCATACACTTAGATAGAGAACAGTCCTGCTTCCTTAAGAATCTGTGGTGTACCTGGGAGCACTTCCCAGCAGCTGGGTCAGGGCACGTCCTGGATGCATCCTGTTGCCGTTACAGATATACTCAGCCTTTATCTTCTGGTGAGAGATGCTGTGAGCTGATCCTGTGCTTTAAACACAATGTAGACAGTTACAGTGATGAAGCTGGTACTGTGTGTATGATATACACCTAGGCAAGTATTCACTCCTCCTATGACTAGCATCTATGTCAGTGATGCTTGCTTGTGGGGGCGGGGTTGGGGTTTGGTTTTTTGGCACAGTTGTGCTTACAGCCTTGATTCGCTATTGTAGAGAAATGGCTGGATAGAGGAAGGATTATCCAAGTTAGTTTCTATGGAAACTCAGACATTTTTGTACAGAAGAGCTCCTGGCTGTCAGTTACATCTTATAAAGAGGTGTTTAATGCAGATAGTGATATTTTCTTGTGCTTCAGCTGTGCCCAAAATAAACTACAGCTTGCTGGTGTCAGGTATCTAAATCTGTTTAGCTTACTGCCATATGGACAGGTGGTTCGGGCTTGCTGGGGTTCCCAAGCTTTTCTAGGATTGTGGAATAATTTAGGCTGGAAAGAAACTTGGGAGTTCTCTAGTCCAGTCTCCTGCTTGAAGCAGGGAAAACTTCAAAATGAGGTCAGGATGCTAAGAGCCTTGTCAGGTGCAGAATCTCCATCCTTGTCAGTAATTGGAAAATGGAGTGTTTAACCATCAAAACTGTTCTGTTTGAATTTCTTTTCCTGCATTTTGTGACACTTGCCTCTGATCCCTGGTATTGTACACTGGTTTTGGGTTTTCTGGGCTTGTAAGTGCTCAACAGAGTGGGAAACAATTTCCCATAATCTACTGGCTATGCTCTTGCTAATACAGCCCAGTATGAAGCTGGTCCCTGTTGGAGGAATCATATTCAACTTGATGTTCATCAGGATCCCCAAGCTCTTTTCTTGCAAAGCTGACTTCTAGCCAGGCTTGTCTCCAGCCTGTTTGGATGCATGCAGTTGCTCTGACCCAGGCACATGGCTTCACTTCTGCTTTTGAAATTTATGTGGTTCCTCTTGGACCATTCTTAAAGCTTTTGACAGTCAGTTGCAGTTCTGTCCTCTTTCTTGCAGGCCACCTTCTTCATAGCTTTTTTTTTCTAATACAGAGCAACCAGTATGGTGGATGATTGGGATCGAAATATATTGGTCCCTCAAAAGTCATAGTGCATTGGAGAAGTCTAAATATATATCCCCTAAGGTTTCCCATACCTTGATCTTTTCCTAGGGAGAAAAAATAATTAGGATCTAAGCCAGGCTTCAGCTGAAAGCCTGACCAGAAATCAAGATGTAAGACTGTAGCAAAATGCCAGTTATGCTCTCTGAGGCTGCCAATGCAAACAGGCAGAATCTGGCTGTGTACCAGAAATTTAGCAGGGCAAAGGGTACACGAACAAATAGATCAACTAGTCAGTGAGTGTGCAGAATGGGGAGGCAGCTGGGTCTCTGCCAAAATAGTTCAGAAAACAGATGTGATGCCACAAACAATGTAAACTGAAAAGCAAAACTATTGTTCATTCTAACTGGAGTGCAAATACTGGAATAATTCACCAACTATATGAAAATTTGTAATGGGCACTTGTAAGACTGTTTGCTACAGAGGACAATGGAGTACACCATTATGTGTGGACAAGACTTCAGCCAGTTTCATGGTTTTTGAAGAACAAGGGAAAAGGGGTGAAGGAAAACCAAAAACTTTTCTTAGCAGTGCTGCTTTTAAAGTAATCCTCTCTGCATTCACAACTGTGCAAAGGAAAAACAGTCTTCGAGAAATACCCTTTCACTTTTGGAATCTTCCACCAATACAGTAACCAACCCAAACAGCTCCTTTTGAGCGAGGTCCCAACAGAAAGAAAGAAACTGCAACATACAGTAGCCTGTGATATCTCAACAATACTTCTGAACGCTTCTCAAATGATGAGATGCTTTTGCTTAGGTCTAGGTGCACCACCTCCCTTTTCACATCACTAAGGGAAATACCAAGCACAACCCTTGAGGCTGAATCTCAGTCACTTTCACTTTCTAGCATTAGTAGTGTGCTTGAAGTGTGGGAGGAAATAAAAGGCTGTGGTTTGGGAAACAACCCTTGCAAATCATGCTGTCTCATAAACTTTGGCATTTGTTCCTTTCAGCAAACACCTGTTGGGTTTTTTTTTCCTCAAGGCTATTACAAGTTATTTTGAAGACATATCAAGAGTAAAACGTCTCTCATTTAATATGTATATGGTGAAACTCCCATGAAATCTATCCATATTTAAATATATAGAGATTGTAAAAGATGCCCCCCATGAACTGCTGCATAACCTAAAGAGTATGAGCTTTCACACTTGCCTTATCCATAAGAAAATTGCAACTTTCCTAAATTCATAGAATTGTAACTGTAAATCTGGGAAGTGGCCCATAGCCCAAATGCTACCAAGAAATAGCAATAAGGGAAACAAAACTTCAATATAGTGCCAAAATTCTTTCTCTTACAACTTCATATTTTTAAAGAGTCTGATTATCTCTTACAACTTCTTTTTTTTGTTCCTTATCTTGAAATAAGATTTGCTTTTCATCCGAGTCTTTCAGTAGCCATGTT
The DNA here is from genome assembly GCF_028858725.1 of Colius striatus. Lineage (NCBI taxonomy): Eukaryota > Metazoa > Chordata > Aves > Coliiformes > Coliidae > Colius > Colius striatus. The sequence continues at coordinate 6,939,932 of NC_084775.1, read as the reverse complement.
CTGGTTTGGATGGAGCAGCATCTTTGATGGAAGGTGTGTTAACCAACTATATTCAGACACGATTACCCGCTTACCCTAAAAACAAGTGGCTTTCCGTTAAGGCTCCATCTCTTTACAGAAGGCAGTGTTAGTTCTATGTTCAGATAGATCTGGTTAATCTGTGAGGAATATGTTCTTTTAATAGAATTGTTTTAGTTAGCTCAAGAACTTTTAGAAAGACTCTTAAATCCTAAAGTATTTTCCATAACAAGCACACCACCACTTTTTAAAATCAAGCTTCTGTAAGATCAGTCTCTCTTAAGTATTAATTGTGCCCAAATTCACAGTCTGTTAATTCGCCAATGCTGTATGTTCTATAGATCTTGAGACTCATCTGGTCAGTAAGACTTGAAATTGCTTTGTTGAATTGCTTCATCCATATCAATATTTTTAACAGTTGAAAATACAAAGATAAAAAAAAAGACTTAAAAGTATTAAGTCTTTGCCCAATATATGAACAAAGTGACCTGGAGGAGAGCAAAGGCCTCTTCCAGCACATCCCAGCTCTGATTTCTCTATCAATCATAAATTCATTAATATTATTCACCACATTAATTTTGTTCCTGCAGGGATGTTTGAGATTCCCTTCTGTCCCGTAACTTACACATCTCCCCATCAAGAACAAAGAATGAGCAGCTTTCTCTGCAGGGGGAGGCCAGCTGGAATTGTACACTGTTAACAGACACGCTGACCAGACTAACGCTGTGATGAAGAGGTGAAGGCCAGTTCACACACGCTCTGGTCTCACTTTGTATAGCCTCCCTCTTGGTCATCCCATCTCCCATGCAGGCACCCCAAGTAACTTTGTGTAGGGATGTGGGTTTGGGCCTCGACCTTGCCAGGGCATCCCCTGGAGCTTCATGCAGGCAGCAGGCCCTAGCATCAGCCATTGCCTGCTGGGTTAGCTCGAGGGCGGCGGCGCCTGGGCGAGGAGCTGCCTTGGCCGCGCTGGGATGACAGCGTCAGCGGGGCTGCAGAGCCCTCTCCGCTGCTCGCTGCTCTGCCCGCTAACCTGCTCTGGCCCTCGCCCTTGGCAGCCGTTGGCGCCTGACCCCCGTGCCCCCGCCTCTGGGTATCCCTGCGCCCGCTCCGGGCTCGTTGCGGGGAGCCCAGTCAGGATGGGGTCCCGCAGCAGCGGCGGGGCTCCGCTCGGCCCCTCGGGGGAAGGGGCACGGGCTCCCCGTGAGCAGCAGGCAGCCCTCTCACCCTCCGCCGCTGCCCCAGCCACCTACCGAGAGCAGCGGCAGCGGCCTCCGGCGGCGGCCTGCGCCTTCATGTGCGACCCGGAAACCACGGCGACCCCGCGTGATGCGCCCCCCCGACGAGGGAGGGGCGGACGCGGCCGGAACCGGGGCGGGCGGCGGGGGCGACAGCCCCCAGCCTCACCGAGGCCCCCGCCAGCCCCAGGAGCTGCGGCTGCCGCTGTGTCCGGCGCGGGTGCCCCCGCCGTGCGCAGGGCCCGTCACCGCCGCCGCGGTGCCTGTGGCTGCGGATGGCCTCGCTGCCGGGGTCTCTAGTAGCGTGCCTGGGACGGGACTGCATTTCCCAGCGATCCCCGCGCTGAGCCGGAGGCTCTCGCGATATTTGCCTGGGCTGGCGCCGGGACTTCATTTCCCTGAAGCCCTCAGCGCGCCGGAAGCGGGAGCGCGGAGGTTCCGCGGTGCGTGCGGGGGGCGCGGGGGCTGCGCGCCGCAGCGGCAGGGATGGACGTGACCGGGCCCGAGACCGACTGGCGCAGCACCAACTTCCGTCAGAAGCTCGTCAGCCAGATGTGAGTATGGGCTGTGTTCGCAGCGCCGAGTAGGCCGCAGGCGGGCTTCGGCCTGTATCGGATGGGTTTCAGCAGTTCCCGCGGTCCCGCGCCCGAGCGGCCGTGTCCCACCCATCTCCGCTCCTCAGCAAGTCCTCGGTCCCCTCTTCTCTGTCTGAGCTCGTCTGTGGTCCCCGGTGTTTCCTGTCCCACGAGCTCTTCCGCCGTCGTGCTCGGAGGGGGCCTTGTTACCGGGTTTTGCTCAGAGCCTCCACGGGGGGTGTCTAGGCCTGTTCTTTGACTTAATTTCTCCAAGCCTCCATCCTTTTTGCTTTCCTCTTCCCCAGGAGTATCGATTTCCTATTTCGCTTGACAGCATCTGCTTTAGGGTCTCGATTTTGTCAGTGTCTGTAGTGTTGCCAAATTTGCCGTAGTCTGTCCTCTGAAAACCGCTGTTACTCTCTTGCATCCGACTTTTCATGGCAAAAGGAACATTTAAAAATAGGTGATTTAATGAAAATCGCAGCTTGTTGCATTTTCAGTTGTTCTTTGTGAAACAGTCGCTTTACTTGAATTATTTTCCTGCTCTGTGGGATTTTTCTATTTTATGGCAGGCACTTTACCCTGGGAAAGGTGGTTATTATAGAAGTGAAAGCACTGCTCAATGATTCTAAAGTGATGTTGAAATCTGTGTTTATGTATGCTTGAAAAGCTGGATCTTGCCTTGTTGCTTCTAAGAATCAATATTTGAAAACAGACTGTCATTTTACCGTTGCCATTTGACTACATGGGGTATTGCTACCTGGCTGTGGGCTTTACTTGCTGTTTCAGAATTAAACTGTTATACTATTTATCAAAGAAACATGATAATGTGTGTTTGACAGAGCCCTGTGAGCTTTCTTGGTGCTCAGAACTGGTATTTTACTCTAAACTTTTTACAGAGTCATTAATCTTGTTAGATTAATCCCTTGATTTTTCTTCTCCTCCTCTTCTGCTGCTTCATCAAAACAAGCAAACAAAAGTATCCTGGAATACCAACTTTGTATCTGCTTACTCATGTTTATTTCCACAAACATTAAAGCAATAAACCTTTGGTTTTGTGTTTTGCCCTGGCAACTGTAACTGTTTTCTTTCTGAGTGGTAAACAATGCTGTTTCAATGGAAGCACACAATGATAGGTAAAAGCCATTACTACTTATGACCAACACTATCTTTAGGGTTAATTCCAGGTGAAGAGAGATGACAGTGATCTTAAACTTTCAGTTATTGTTGTGAAAAAGTAGAAAGAAAGTGTCTTTTGTTTATTAGCTGTTAGATACCTGTGCAGATGTCTGTATGTGATCTGTGTGCTTTTTGTTATAAATGCATTGATGCAGTCAATGCAACATTTTTAAGGTTGTGCCTGTAAGTGATGTGTCTTCCTTACACTCCATCCAGTTTTATGGTATAAATCAGATGTTTGCATTCACCATGTTGTTTAAAATGCAAACAAAATTCTTACCGGGATATGTGTACAATGGCTGCAGTGTATTTTTTCTAAAGTGATTAATGTGTACTAGATACCTGAAAACAACTTGACTTCTTTTCATGTTGGTACCTGAAATAAAGTGAAGCTAGTCAAGAGCAGAGTTTATAGTAAATATGTTTTGTTGAGTGGGAAATAGAAACAACATAGTGGCGAAAAAGTTTTGAGCTCTGCATGCAACAAGTTCCTAGTTTGTTCCATAAGCAGTTAGAGAAGGTTATGTAGTAAGTGGAAGAGGGGAAGTAGTTCAAGTAAATGCTTGGTGAACCATCTGAAAGTTTTCTTAATTTGTGGGAGGGTTGTTCCTAACAGTTATGAAAGTACACTTATATGCAGGTATGGCTCCCATTTCATCCTGCAAATAACAGATGATATTTATTTCTCAAGTCTTAATTCATTGCTGTTTTACACTTGTATTTACTTTACAACTCAGAGTTTTAAGTTTTGGCTTCTTGTCATTGTTTGGATTTTTTGGGGCTTTTGTGTTGATATGTTTTGTGTTTTTCAAAAAAGTAAGTACATAGCTTACTTTTCTTATCTGATCACCTCTGCTGGAGGATGTGATTGTGAAGCTATGAAGGGATGATTCTGTGTGTGGTGAGAAGGGCTTTTTTCATTCCTCCAGAACTGGAAAGGCTGGAACAATGCCTTAGGGAGGCTGAATGGTCCTTTACTTTCCCCTCTGGAGCTGAAGACATTGTTCTGGGGACTGAAGTCCTTCAAGCATTTATGCGTTCTGTCCAGCAAATGTGAATAATATGAATGGCTCCTGTTTTGGGTTTTCTGCTGCTCAGTGGTATGTGGGCTATGTGGATATTCCTGCAGTGAGGGCTGCTGTTGATGCAATTTATGTCTGATCTGTAAGAGAAGTGTTGTGTGGAACAGCTTCATGTGCACAAGATGAAGTAATGAAGTTTTTTTATGTATTTGCTTGTGTTTACTTGGAGCTTTTTAACTCTTTAATGTGGATAGATGTGGCTCACAGCTTACCAGCATACTTTTAAAAAAAAAAAAAACCTCTGTATTTTTTCTTGTTGTCTTAAGCAAGAAAGGTTTGTTGAACGGGGTGTTGCAGTGATCTGTTAGTCTGTTTGCAGCATCGGGTGATGCTACATGACTTGATATGGTGTTTTGTTTCATTGGAACAACTGATTCATGCAGTCATGGTCAGAATTGGATGGAGGCTGATATAGTTTTGAAGGAAAACATGTCTTGCAAGATTTTTCAGCTAGACCAGCTGGTCTGGATGAGAGGTGGAATGTTTCTGGTCTGGAAACAAGCTTCTTGGGAATGAAGGGGGAATTCTTGAAGCTGGTGTTGAGTGCTTCATCTTGTGAAACCTCAACTTTGAGTGTTCTTCATGAAATGAGAAAGGCAGAGTTTTAGTGTGCATCTTATGATGCATTTAATAAGTGTTTGTGAAGCAGATGAAGATTGAATTGGCTGGTGCCAATTGGTTCAGGATTTTCTGGAGTTTGATGTTCTGCAAGGATATGATACACTATTTGGTATCCTTAACTCTAGGCTAAAGCCATGGCTTTTTTTTAATGACTTTCTCAGACTTTTAACATCAATGTTTTTATGTTGTTTTCATGTGAATATCTGAACAAAGAACAAGTTGTGTGGTTGCTTTTTTTCCTTCTTCCCAGTCTAAACCTTTATTGGAATGCTAACAGATAGGACATTGAGAGCTTGGAGTGCCGTTATAAAATGTCTTTCATGTTCTCTATTCCATCAAAAGGGAGTGGTAGATACATAGAAAAGCAGACTTCTTTGCTGTTGATTTTTTTTCAAGTTCCTAATACCCCATTGGTCACTGTCTGTATCATAGTCACTTAGTACTACCTACCTGTGACTTCCTTTACTTGCCCCTGCATAATCTTGTCCTTCTGCCTGATCAGTTCTTGGTGCCGTAAAAATGACAATGTAAAAATTTTACAATGTTCTGTGTATTGTTCTTTTTCTTCCCCTCAACTTTCCATTAACAGGGCCTTCTTTTCATCTTCTTTCTTCACCTACTGCTTTCACATTGACTGTCCCCCTCCTTGCCCAGCATATCACTGCGCCTTTGCTCTTTTCTGCCCCATCCAATGTTCTCACTCATTCTCACTCATTGGTTAAACCTCTATGCCTTTAGGCAGTGGTTGAGGGTTTTTCAATCCTTCCACCTTATATTCAGATAATTCTTTTGGAAGTACCTGATGCTAGACAGGCTCAAATCTATTGTTCACCAATCATGGACTACCTTAATCCTCTCACTCAGCTTTCTTCAGGTGAACAGATCCTGTCAAAATAATACATCAAGTGGTAAAATTAAGACTTGCTTAGCATTTTTTGTCAAATTTCTGCAAAGAATATTTGTATTTCCTTTTTAGAAATGAGTTGGTTAGTTTCTCTGTTGTTTGAAGAAATTTTAAAGGGCATTGATTTTAAGTAATGTATGTGGTGTCTTTTTGCTTGAGATTTTTTGTTTGTTTGGGTTTTTTTAATTTGTAAATGAAGTGGAGGTAAAAAGCTGTTTTACAGACCTTCCAAACTACAGAAAGTATTTTCAGGTGTCCTCAATTAATACCCAGTCTTGTTTTTTCCCCTTTTTTTTTTCCAGTGATGATGCTATGAGGAAGGCTGGTGTTGCCCATAGTAAATCCAGCAAAGATATGGAGAGCCATGTGTTTATGAAGGCCAAAACAAGGGTAAAGCATCTCTATTTGTTTCCAGAAGTTACTATGGTGTCAAAAGAAGTTTGAAACAACTTGCAGGAATAGCAAACACAATGCATGTAGTTAACTGTCTCTGCATAGACCATATATAAGTAAAAAATTTTGCATAACTATGTGCTTCTTTTACCCTGAGGGGAAATGAGGTGTTTTGCATCCAGTATATGCATCAGATGGACTTCAGTCCACGACAGCTTTGCTGATGCTGCAGTGTTTAATGCATATGTGGGACCGCACTTCATTCTTATCTGAAGACTTGTGTGTAGTGAATTGCATAGACTTTCCTTTATCTACAGTATAGCAGAATTCCTTGTTGCCAGTTTGTTGGTCAAGAGGGATTAAGATGTCCATGAAAAGGCTGTGTCAAGTGTAAGACCAAGGGAAGAACTGTGGTCTCTGGGAAGGTCTAGTTATCATGTACAATTATAGACTATACTAAAATGTAAACTTCTTTCCTGGAGCTGTGTTATGGGAAATTGGATACTGTTGCTGTTTCCAAAGAAGCCACATTTGAGCTAGAGCTTGTCTTGCTGCAAATTCTATAATGCTACTGTCACAAATGTATGCCTGCTGATGGCATCCTCCCTGGTGAGCTGGCAGTTTCATGGGCATGAAGGCTCTGCAGTTGCTCTTCTACGTGAGGAAGCATGTTAATAAAGTGCTGTGAAGAAGATCTGTCTTTTGACTTCTATCATATGTTAATCTTTAAAGTTGTTAACCTGCTTGTGTTTGTAATACTAACTTAGCTTAAAAAAAACCTTGTAGCATGACTGTGACATAGTTCAGGGACTGAAGTAAGTTGCTGTATTAATATTAAGTAAGCAAGTTAAATCCTTAAGAAAAAGGAATTTGAGTGGATAAGAAATGGAAAAAGGATGTATTGGTTGATAATTACATTCATATACTGTGATCCTATTAGTGTGACTGTCATGGAGGTTCTCTCCAGTACGTTCTGTGGTTTCTTGACCTTCTTGTATTATCATCCACAATGACTGATTAGTAAAAGTATTCTCAGTTAATAAACAAGTGCAAGTGAATTGCTCTGAAAAGCCTACAGATATTGTAAAGTAAAATCTGTTGTGTTGAGGAAGAATACTGAGGAACCAGAAATTCATCGTTGCCAATTGTTTATTCCCTGTGCTAAAATACTGATTTTTCACCATTAGGAGGAATATCTTTCTCTTGTGGCCAGACTTATTATCCATTTTCGAGATATTCGTAAGTAATTATTTGAGATTTTTTATTTATTTGTTTTCCCATCCTCCCCAAAAAGTAAATTTCAGGGTTTCTAAGTGTGGTTCTGCAGGTGACTGACTTCAAGTTGCTTTAAAAATTTTCCTGTAATACATGTGCCTAATTTTCAAATACTATTTCTTTTACACATCCATTAGTAGTTGAAAAGTGTCTGACAAATTATTTAAACTTACTGCCTTTTAACCTTCCTAATTTTTTCCTTTTTTTTTCTTTTTGCTTGCTTTCTGTTGCTTATGTAGCATTCTGGTCACCAAATTGGCTTAGCTCAATGACTTTTGTTAGAACTACACGAGACAATGATTTTTAAAAATTAAAAACTTATTATGAATATATTTCTTGCAAAGAATATGCCTGAAGGGCTAAATTTATGTGTGACAAGATTAACAAAGGCAATTTTTCTTCTTTTGCAGACAATAAGAAATCTCAAGCCTCAGTCAGTGGTAAGAGCTCCTTTTCCTTCTTCCCCCCTGCCTTCTCACCACCTCCATTTCTAAACAGAAAAGCTTGGAAGTCAGGGCTGCAGTGTACTGAGAATAGGACTGTGGATTTCCTGGCTGGAAAAAAAAGATAGCTTGATAGTCTGGGAGTTGTTCAGTGGTGAGGGTGACAGGATTGGACAGTCTTTTGGATGTAACAAAGGAGACTTGTTTCCTTGTTTGTATTTTTCTTAGTTCACAACACAAAGATTCTTGAAAGAACAAGAGTGACTGAAAATCTCTATCTGAGCAGTGTAGGTTTCTCCCTGTTATCTCTTACTTTGTGTTCCTCAGTGTGTTGCATCAGAGACAAATGTATCTGTGGAGTATAAACACTATGACATTTGACTGAGATTTGATTTGATCATGTCTTCTGCCTCTGTGCTAATTCTTAGTGTGTTAGGAACATAGTGTGATCTTCTGTTTTTATCCCCTTGTAGGCTAAATATGCAGTGTCTGCAATTGATTAACATCTAGCCTAGACATTAGGAAATTATAGGTGTTCTTGAGAAAGAGATGATATGGTATTCTGTATCTGATTGATGTTGATTCTGTACCTAATGTTGTGTTTTGCCCTCTTGAATTGTCATTCTCTCACTTTTCTGTGTGCCCAGGGTTCAGATTATGACAATTGTCTTGAGGGATACTGAATTTACTTACTGCATAGTAAAAATAATATCATAGGGTCAACTGTATAGCAAAGTATTTGCTCTGGTCTGAGCTCTGGTTCTTCATGTTGACCTCAGGAGGAGGAGGCTAATTGAATCCATAGCTAGAGTATCATCTTGGTTTTTGAGGTCACAAGCTGGATATCTTCATGGAATTTTATTGGCAACTTGTTTTGACTTACATTAAAGAAACTTATTAGCCACCTCTGAATTGGATGCATTTAGAATCTGTTTGGAATTTGCAAATCCAAAGCACTTTAAATAGTCTCCACTACACTTTACAGAGAGGCAAAGATGTGCCAGAAACCTGTAGTCTTACAGGCAGAGTAGGGAATATTAGATTCTGAGGGGATCTAATCTAGTTATGGTCTGAAGCTGCCAGATCAGAGCTGATGATGTGGAACAGGATTTTTGGGAGGCAACTGCATGTCTGGCTGCATATTGGTAACTGTTTCCTTTGTAGATCCGATGAATGCTTTGCAGAATCTAACTGGAGGTCCCCCAGCAGGGGCACCTGGAATGGGCATGGCTTCCCGGGCTCAAGGGGCACCCATGAGTGGGATGAGTGGCCTTGGCCCAATGGGCCAACAGATGAGTCTTCCAGGACAGCAGCAACCTCCTGGAACCTCGGGAATGGCCCCTCATGGTATGCCTGGTGTCTCTACTGCTACTCAGCAAAGTAAGTGTTCAGACTGTTTCAACAACTGTAATGGTTAGATCAGCTTCAGAACTGTGTTTTTGTAGAGCTCACCTGTTTTCCTTGGGTATGGTGATTCCTGCTAGTGACATTTTTATATCCTTTACTGAGGTTAGTGACAGGCAGTGAGAATTAGAGGTTGGCAGTAGGAAGTGTTTTTAGAGGAGAGGGAGTTTTCACAAAGGCATGTAGTGATAGGACAAGGGGTGATGGTAAGAGACTGGAACAAGTTGCCCAGAGAAGTGGTATATGCCATATCCCTGGCAGTGTTCAAGGGCAAGTTGGATGGGGCTTTGAGCAGCCTGGTCTATTGGAAGGTGCCCCAGCCCACAGCACCAGATGGAACCAGCTGATCTTTGAGGTCACTTCCACCCAAATGATTCTATGATTAGTTCTGCTGTTAATGTGCTTCATCCATTTGAGGGAGGAAAAGTGTATTCTGCTAACAAAGAACTAGTGTACTTCAGGTATTATCTTCAATTATTATGAGTTATACTGTGTAACTGTGTCTCCCATTGTTTGGATCTCATGTTTTAAGTACAGTCTACCTTCTTTTTAGCCCAACTTCAGCTTCAGCAGATAGCTCAGCAGCAGCAACAGCAGCAGCAACAATTTCAGCAGCAGCAAGTGGCTTTGCAGCAGCAGCAATTCCAGGCCCAGCAATCAGCCATGCAACAACAGTTTCAGGTCCAGCAGCAGCAGGCTGCAGCAGCTGCAGCAGCCCAGCAGCAGCAGCAGCAACAGCAGCAGCTGCAAGCTGTCCAGCAGCAGCAACAGCACATGCTGAAACTGCAGATGCAACAGCAGCAAAACCAACAGCAGGTGATGAAAAACAATTACAATGGTGATTGTGGTGACCTGTGTTCAGTTACTTGTCAAGTGAGGTTTGCTTGCATGGAAATACTGAATATCATATCTTCCTATTAGTAAAGTGTTTCCACTTTAGGGTATGATTTCAGCTTACACTGGCAGGTTAATAGGCAACATGTATATTATAATCCAGGATAAAAGGCTTAACAGCTTTCTTCTGTCAGAGCAATAGAGAGTTGAAACTTGTCTCCTTCTTATAAAACATAGGGATAGTCTTTCATTCTGCCAAGAATAGGGATGTGGGAAAGAACTAAAAGCATTTACCTTACTCTAGAAATAGTGGCTGTTCTGTCATTTTGTGAATTACACATTGCTACTTTAAAAAAAAAAAAGTGTGCCAAGCACATCACATATATGTTTCATCCTTAGGCACAAAAGCAGAAGAGGAGACTTCAGCTGTCATATCTTGTGCAGTTTTTGGTAAATAGTAGTGCTGGTGCAGGCTGGTTGCAGAAGTGCTTCTGAGCCCATCTGTACAGGAGAAGCTGATGGACTTCATCTTTGCTTTTGAAAACTGTTCTAGTAGTGAGACAATCTTGTAGCGTTGAAACCTCAGGATGTGCACTGTATACAGTTGAAATAGTTAAAAGTGAGTGGATAAAAGGTTGGGTTTTCCCTTTGGACGTAGAACCTGGGTTTGATGGGTTAGGGTTCTGGTTGCTCTTGGTTTATGCTATAAAAATAAAGCTACTATTGCACTGCTGGAAGCTTTAGCATCCTGGCTTTTCCTGCTTTTCAGATACAGCAGCAACAGCAGCAGCAGCAACTTCAGCGAATTGCACAAATGCAGCAGCTGCAGGCAGCACAGGCTATGCAGGCACAGCAGCAACAACAGCAGCAGCAGCAGCAGCAACAACAGCAACAAATACCACAACAACAGATACAGCAACAGCCACCTCAACAAGTAATGCAACAGCAGATGCAACAAATGCAGCAGCAACAGCAGCAGCAGCAGCAACAACAACAGGTCGCTCAGGCACAACAGTCTCAGCTTCCACCACAATCCCAGCCTCAGCCCCAGCCCATGGTATCTCAGCCACAGGCAATCTCAGGACAAATTCCTGGTCAGGTCATGCCTGTTACTCTTACGCCACAGCAGTTGAAAGCAATGCAGGTAAGGGCTAGTGACCAGCTGGTTGTTGGCTCATTAAGATCCTCTAGAGAAATAGAAAACATTCTTTGACTTTTGCAAATAATGAAGCAGAAAAAAACATTGTTTATTAAGACACCTGTAGTTAGCATGTTGTGAGTATGAAGAGTTATGTCTGGGCCTGCCAGTAGAAAACAGTTTTGTCTCGGAGAGGGACTTCTGGAAATCTATTAAAACCATAGCTAATATTTTATAATAGTTTATTGTCTTAGTCTTGAATGGACAAGTTAAAAGAAAAAGAAACTACTTAAAGAAGAATCATGTCCATGATGTTTGCTTTTCTAGAACATGAGCAAGTGCTTTGAAGTGCATGTGACTGGAGCCAGTGTTGGCTCTTTAGCATTCTGGCTTTGCTTCTGCTGCCATGTTTAGAGATTTTAGTCAAAGTTTAGGTGACCAGGAGTTCCTGCCTTGAAGAGAACACAGACAATAGTTTTACTTTGAAACTTCTGCTGGGTGCAGCTTTTTGAACTGTTGCATTTACAATAACTTTTTTTGGGGGTCCATATATACTGTTGAGCAAAAGCTCTGATGTAATCCCAAGAATACTTTTCTTTGGGCCTTGCTGGGGAGGAGTGGCGTGTCAGCTATGTGTATTGACCATGTGGACCATCCACTTCGTGCTTGTCAGCTAAGCTAGGAATGCTTATAGGTCATGTACATGAAAATTATAGTTGTAATGAATGTATAAAGTTTGAAATGCTAGTCATTGGTTGGTGCTGAATACAGTGTGCTTGAGGGAAATCAACGTCTAAGTGGTCAATTGTATCTGTCAGAAGGTTAAACCGTGTAGTATTGTCATAGGAAGACTTGGTAACACAAGGAAGAAGTTGCAAGAAGATAATGAATCTTGGGTGCACAGTCTGTGGAAAGACTGTTCTAGATGTCAGAAACACTGGAACTTGTTTTCTTAAAGAAAACTCAGAAACTCTAGGAAGACTATTTTAGGCTGATCCTGTCTCCACACCCTTTTTTATGAGTATAGTCAATATAGTTGAAAAAAGAGTCATACCCTAGTCAAATACATGTGTTCACTTTTTTCTTTCTTTTCATGCTCAAGGTAAGAGCTCAGCTGGTCCAGCAGCAGCAGGCAGCGGCAGCAGTGCAAGCAGCTCAGGCCCAGGCTGCTCAGATGGGAGCTACAGGGCAGGTAAGGGCCCAGGAGCCACAATCACTAGATATAGGCCTGTAGCAAGTGCATGCTAGAGATAAGCATGGAGTTGGGTTTCTGGTGGCTTTTTGATGAAGGGTCTGATGTCAATCGTCCCCTTTATAAAGGGAATAGGAGCTTTTATGCTGTTTCTCCTTTGCCTGAAGTCAGAGGCAGGATTTCGTTGACAACCTCTGTGCATGCTGTCTCTCCCCAGTAGGTAAGATTGTTGCCTGTACCGACACAGGAATGCACATCAGTGACCTACTGGGGTCACTGTTGGTGCCTGAAATGTATCACCTCTTTGTTCATTAAACTTCCTTAGGTGACTGCTTTGTTGTGTAAACTGATTTCTGTACTATGAAACTTTGCCTGCTTCCTTTGCCCACATGTGATTTACCTTCCATCTCCATGTGTCAACCATAAAAAAAAATAGTATAGACAAAGAAATCTCTTTTCACACTCCTTTCACTCCTTTCATCTTTTATTCTCTTTCTGAGTGAAATGTGCAGTAGATATAGATTGCTTTTGTTCTGGGTGTGAATTGTGAAGAAAAAAATGGCACGTGTCACAAGTGCAGAGTTGTGTTAAAAAAAAAAAGTGCTGGGTGAAAGCTTATTGTCTAACACGGTTTTCTTATCCTGCAATACACTTGTAGCCCCAGTGATTGTTCCTTGATGTGTGTTTGGTATGAAGGAGACGTGGGGGAAAAATGGGGAATAGCTTGAGCTGAACTTCTGGTCTCATTTTCCACAAGAATATGAAATAATCTTTCATGGCTTACCTCTGTAGTGTTTCATATTGAGGCATTTTACAGTCATGGGTAAGTACAATTATCACTACTTTGTAGATGAAGAGACTGAAGCAGACAGATGAAATGAGGTTGATTAGGTTTAATGGCAGAGCTCTTTTCATATAGCCAGACATTCCGTGTCTGTATGCCCCGTTTTCCCTTCAGTGCACAAGTAATGTTATAGATTCTATAAGACTTTTGGAAGCTTTCCACTTGGACAGCAATTGGTTCTTCAAAATCTCCCAGACTTCTAACAGGAATAGTGTCTTGTTACTGTCATAACTCTCCTGTAGTCTGCATCCTTGTTGGTGTTTCTGTATTGGTCCTTTTGCTTGTGTCAGTGTTACACAGAATGCAAAAGCTGAGCAGTGGTAAGTACAGTTGTTACAGTACTGGCAGCAATGCAGAATTCTCTTTCTACAGTTGAAATGTGAACTAAAGCTTCTATTTGTTTCTTAGACAATTTCCAGGTGGGAACTGCAGGGACTTAGACTGATGAGAAGGAGACTCTGACTTTTTTTTTTTTTACTAACTTAATGATACTCTTTTTCTAACTCCTAGGCAGATGGATTGTACTTATGTAGAGTCAACTAAATTTTTGCCCCATTTAGTAAATTCAAATGCCAGTGGCTTAACAGCACAGTGCATTTGGAAATGTTTCTGGTGATAAGATGATTGACATCAGGTTTTGTGTTGCAGCTTTATTCAGACATGTAGTAGGAAGTACAGAGTTCAGAAAATTCCACATACAGACTTTACTCCTTTTATGTTTGTACCATTGCAGTGTGACTACTAAAATTCACTTAACACTGTCAAGTCTAATAATTACAATAAGTTTCTTGTATGTATGTAAATATTTTCTGTATATAATATTTAGTTGTAAGGTTGTAGCTGTGTATACTGTTAACAATGCAGCTTCAGTGTTGAGTGTATATGGATTTTCTTTAATATATGAGAAGTTTCTTTTAAGAGTAGATTTTGTTTTGTATTTGTTACACTTTTCATTGGCATAATAGTTTTTAATCTGCCTTGATTTCTACATTTGGTTCAGGGAAGCTTTTGTTATAAACAAACCCTGTCTTAATCTTTGCTTGTTGCATTTAAACTTAGTCTCCAGAGGTTTTCAAACTGGGAGCTTTGGTAGATATGGCTGCATTTTTCCTTTACTGAAAAGTTTCTGTTCATCCTTCCTACATAAAAGTAAAAGCAATCCCAGGTTTAAACATGGATCCGTGTAAGATTTGAAGTTCCTCTCTCAAGTCGTAAAGACATTATGTGGGTCAATGTTTCCTTGCTTGGGTTTAAGTTCTTGTGAGCTTGAAACTCACAGGTGAAGCTGGTAAAGACACAAAGTAGTGTCCTAGTGACTGCTGAGTGCTACACAAGTGCTTGCAGCACTAAGAGAAAATCTGTAATTGGCTGAACTTAGTATTAATAAAGTTTAAATCACTGTTCTGATGCAGCTTCTTCAGGTGCTCTGAATGCAGGTTGGCTGATGATCTTTGAGAATCAGAGCTGCCTATAGTGGAGTGACAGTGGCACAATACTCACACAGGCTCACCAGAAGCTCTGTATTTATGGAATTACAAGTCTTTAGGTTTTAGGTGAAAGAAAAGTACATGTTCAGGATTTATATTTTGATATTCCACTTCATTGTTTGACAAAACTGGGGAGGGAGACTCTCTTCCTCACCTTACTCTATGTTTTTATGGGCTAAAATTCTTGATTTTGTAGATTTAGGTAAATCAGTTTCACTTGTGGAGAAGGATTTGCCTTCAGTTTACATCTTTTATCAAAAGGACTTGAACACTTCTGGTTGTCTTCTGTTTTTAGACTGACAAAAACAGCTCCTTCAAGAATATATTGCTTTGCATAAAACAGATGCTATCTTTGGAACCCCCATTCCTGATTCCTTTGTCAAAGGATCACAGGTTTCATAAATGTAAATCAACTGGAGAATGGGGAAAAAGAGATTTCTTTCCAAAGCACCCATGTCAAAAAGCGAAAAATCGAACCCGAAATTGTGTCCACGGACGTATGTGTTTGACCATCCACAATGCAACAGCTGAAAGCCACTGAATCGAGAGTTTGTCATGCTGGTGTTCAGTGATTTGTCAGACAAACTCTACACATGCTTCTAATTTCTTTGACCTCAGAGGAAGTAATCTAAATCGTCTCACTTTGGTGGTGTGGCATGAGAAACGGGATCAAGATGGGACATGTGGGTCACAGTAACATCCCTGGGATTTCACACGCTCCAGAGATCCATGTGCATTCACGAGGGTCTAAGATGGGGTGATTGTGCCTGGAAGGATATATTTGAGGTTTTTTTCCTAGCAATTTCCCTTTTTTGTTTGGTTTTTTTTTGTTTTGTTAGGGTTGTGTTGCTTCACCAGCTCTCATGTTTGATAACTGTAGCTCTTCACTGCACTTTGTAGCATCCGCCTGTGCTTTGTGCCAGCACTGGGATGTTGTATTTGCTCATGATGGCTGTTGCATGCTGTGTGTGTACTTGTGCATGTGTGTGTGATGTCTGAAGTGCTCTCATTTGTTTCCCTTTTGAAATCCTGTCTCTGACCATCCCTCTTTGCCTGGATGGAAAGGGACCACATTGCTCTGATGTTGTGAACTAACAGCTGTGCTGAATTTGACACTATTTTCTTTATCAGTTACTGCTTTCCTTTTTCAGTCTTGTTATGTTGTGTTTAATTTTATTTATTTTTAACAATTGTAAGCACATGCATTCTCTGACTCTGTAGAGACATGTTGCTGGCTGCTTCAGTTCATTTACATAAAACACTAAGCAACAATGCCCCAACCCATTTACTGAAAGGAGACTTCGGTACCTCTTAGGTTAGTTAGGGCCTGTGTAGGTTCTTGGGTAACATGCTGGAATAAAAAGTAGCCCAGAGGACTTTTCTGTGGGTCTTTGAAGTACCAAACCGAAGCTTTTTCTGTGGATAAATCTTCTAAAGTTACCTGAATGCTGCCTCAAAAATATGCTGTACTTGCTGTAAATCCTCAGCATATATGGTATAATACCACATTTTAACAAGGCTGTACAGTTAAGTATTAAATCTGTGTGGCTCATGCAGGGTGATGGTTCTGAAGGGTACTTATAGGCACTGTAGAGTAGCATAGTACTAATACTATTTTAAAATACAAATTGTAATGCTAATCTTAATTTGTCCTTCATGATTGTACTGCAAGGTATGCTCAGTCTGTACACTTGAAGACTCAAATAGTACATGGATAAGCTTGAGGCAGATTGTGGACTGAGAATATTTTAGCACAACAGTAATATAGGAATGGGTATTTGTCAGAATGATGGAAATGACAAGGATATATTTGACTTAGTTGTGGGTTATAAAAGAAAGACAGTAGTTTTTTCAGACCTAGTAGTGCTTTTCCTTGTCTTTGGTGATGTTATACTGTCATAGATTAGGCTGCTCTGAAATTTTTCTCACTGTGGAGCATTCCTACTGACAGTTGCTGTTGAACTGTCTGATGAACTCTTTTATAATGAAGGGTAGCATATGCAAATACTGCTGAATCCTCTGAGTCCATAGCAGGAAAAGCACATCAGAAACCAAAGGCACGGTATAGTTTCTTAAATGTAGTGTTCTTGGTAGCAATCTTGGAGTATTTCTTCCCAAGAATTCTAGAAATTTAAGGTATCAGGCAAAATTTAGGAAAAGGCCTTTGCACAAACATTAGCATAGTCAGCCCTTGAGCCATGAATCTGAATGTACATGTCTGTTCTCTCACGATACCTAGAATTCATTAGACGCTTTTCAAAAACAGATAGAAAGGGTATAAAAGGGACTTTGCTTTATAAACTAGCTTGTTAGGTTAACATTTAGAGAAAAGCTCACTAACCTTTCCTTCATGCTCCCCCACCCCTAATTGTTGGAGGTTGCATGTGCTTCTCATCCTGCCAGTGCACTGCATTTCTTGTTTTGCGATTACTTTGTCTGTTGTCCCTCTGTCCTCAAAGATGATCACCGCACCTATGGCCCGAGGTGGGATGCAAATAAGACCACGGTTCCCGCCTACCACCGCAGTGTCTGCTACACCGCCAAGCTCCATTCCTTTGGGCGGACAGCAAATGCCACAGGTATTTACTGAGTCAAAGCACATTGTGTCAGGAGTTGTGCAAAGCATTCAATTCATGATTATATGGCACTTGCTTTCGAGCAAGAGGAGGAAGGTCACTGTTTCATCAAACAGCTAATTTGCTGGTGTTACTCGGGGTGTTGGACTGTTGATGTTTTTTATGGATCCTTTTCCGTTTTGATGAGAGTTTGGGATACTGAATAAAGCATTTTAAAGGTAGCATAGATCTGTATTTCAATTTTTAAAATATTTCCATATTCATAATTGATTCAAGTCTCAAATTAGAACTTTGTAGTTTCTGTTTGGTCTTTGTCCATATTCCACTTGTGTGCGTTTGAGTGTTGCAAGTCAGTACTGCAGTGTACTGATTGAGTTGTGTCTGGGGTCTTATAGTGTGTTCATGCTCTGTACAGATGCTTCTTTCATCAGTAGTAAACTTAACTCATTTCAGTTGCAATACTTTCTTGGTATGGTATCAGGGACCAAAAAAAATGGAGCTCTTCTAATTAATGATTGTATAGGAGGAACTGCCAGAAGGAGTGCACTTGTACCTGCATCACAGATGAACCTCTGTAGGCAGGCTGGCAATGCCTGTCCAGCTGTTGTAGGGAGATACGTGAAGTCACAGTACTGCATCTGCCTGATGTGGATCTTCATCTGATGAAGACCTCAGTAGCATGTTTTGCATGCAAAATGTGTCATTTTTGGGGCACAAGGATGGGGAGAAATAGAATGAAACAGAAGCAAGTTCTTACCAGTAAGTCAAAAAAACAAGGCTATGCTCTGCAGAAGTTTGCTGATAGTGGAATAGTGTTCAACTGCATTTTCCTATCTGTTATTCATGAACCACATATCTAGTTCTTCTAGATACTAATTTTCAGGTTTAATATCAGATGCAGTTTCAATTCTTAATGCTACTGCATTTTGTACATAGGGTAAATGAAAATTTCTTCACTCTTTGCATTTTCGTTTCCTTTGCAAGCTTGTGATGGGGTTGTGGAATGTCTGAAACTCTGCTTCCTAATACTGCTGCATCAACTTTAATAGGCACAGCTTTTTCTCCTCAGGAATTTGCTAAGGTAGATAACAGTGATCAGAAAGATTCTGCAGACCTAGACAAACACATCTGTTGTTTCTGGTTTAAGATGGATGATCATTTCAGTTCAAGTAATTTCTTATATGTTAACTGAAATAAAATAGCTGTTGAGTCAAAGGAGAATTTACTCTGACCTTTATTTGCTGTAGCAGTCTATATAGACTATCATCTTCCACTGTGAGGTATTCATCTGGTTAGAGGATGAGGCCTTCTGATGGATATTTAAGTGTTAGATTGGCTTGTATTTTGTACTTGAGTCATAACAAAAGACCTCTAGTTTAAGCATTCAGTGCCATAGGCTGATCTTTTAGTGCTATGGTTATTGAGGAGCCTTGATTTCTGACACCAAATAAATTGGTTATCAAGGAGTGCTCTCAGTAGCATACCAAGGAAAATTTTGTAGAAGACTGAACAACTGGAGAAGGCAGAAGAAGAAATTTCTTTCTGAACAATGATTGGAGTGAAAATGGCTCCTAAGCAGGTGGTAGGATGCATGAGTCATAGTTTCATGGTTGTGGGAAGCATGTTTTTAAAGCCACTCTGACGTGTTATGTGCTCAACAGCTCTGGATCAGCACGAGTCTCGTGTTGTCTGCCAAAACACTTTTTTTTTCAGGTTCTAGGTGGATTAGAAATCAGAAACATTGTTACCTACACCTGAATTTGTAAAATGCTTATATAATATTGAATGCTGGGTATATTGTAACTTCCTTGATATCAGAGCCCGAGCATCTGTTCACAATAGGAATAAAGGACTGTAGAATATATCTGGTTATTAGTTACTCAGTTAAGAGTCTGTCATCTCCTTGGCTACAGTATCACAAGTCTTTTAAACTTGGTGATAGGTGGTTCAGAGCATCTTCTCTCTTTAGAAAAGAATCTTCATATTGCGCTGAAGAGTCTCTTTCAACAAAAGGACCAGATGTGATATCAGCTATTATTTGCTATATCAGCTATTATTTGCTATATCAGATATTATTTGCTATAATGGTCTTTTCAATTAAAAGAATATATTTGCTGATGCAGTATTGCTTTCCACAGTCTCCTGGTCTTTTGAATTGCCAGAGAATTAGAACCTCCTTTTTTCTTCTTAGATGAAGTCTGTTTGTGCCTGAGTAGTTTCCAAACATGAACTACAATCAACGTTAGGGCCACTTTTTGAACAACTAGGAGGAGTTTTATAACACCATATTTGGATTGGCTCGAGAAACCTGCTGATGTTGAAATTTTGAAGGATTAAGCTAAACTGATACTTAGCTTTTGCTATAGCAATTAGATAACTAATGTGCTGATACTGATCATTCTCTTTTACTTCTAGTATCAAAACCTTTGAGTTCTGGTGAAAATTTATTGCAGTCTGCAGTAGGATGAACTTCCAGTGTATTATTGGCACATATTGGCAAACTGAAGATACAGGGGGAAAATAGTAAAACCAAGTTAATATTAGAATGGAACAAAGCATCCTGGCACAACTGGGAACATGGAAGCATTTGTCTAAACTGATTTGAAGCCCTGCAGTTTCCATTTTGTCACATGAAGCAGCATGATGGTGAAATGTAAACCAAGCTACAGCAGAGTAGGCAAGGCTGTGCTTACTGGCTTAACACTGGACTGGAAGTACAGAATTGGAAATGCTTTCTAGAGTTTTCCTTTACACTAAAACTGTTTCTACTGTTCCTCATTATTACCTGTTACTTCCTTGTTACAATCTCCTATTCCTTGCTGTTAATTTCTGCCTATTGCATACTCCTGCTACCAGGAGCTTCTGAAAATCACTAACCTTTCTGCTGAGGGCTGTTCCTTGCCTGAGGCTCAGCAAGCCAGAGCTAGGCCTCATAGCTGAGTTTTCCAGCATGGTGTGCATTAAACACTGAAAATAGCTTGGATTTAGTGGATATTAAATGCAACTTTTTGTCATGCAAGCCTAAATCTCTTTTGGGCAAGACTTCAGAAAATTAGGGCTTGGTGTCATGATCAGGTCACTGTAGAGTCACAGAGTGAATTAATAGTCAGTGAGCTGTAGTAACTGTCCATGAAGATGCTTGTAGATGCAGAAAATCTCATCCTGCAGTGAAAAGATGTGTAGCTGCCTTTCCTTATACGTTTTGAAGGTGAAGGGTATACAAATGGTCAGTAACTGTGACGTAACTCTGGAGCTAAACGAGATGTAATGAAATCTTTCTCCTTCCTTCCAAACTACAAGGATTTAAGTTTTCAGAAGTTCATGTAACCAAGTTGAGGCATTTAAAGGGGGCCTGATTTTCAGGATGTGATGAACCACTGAGAAATGAGTGCAGCATCATATCGGTGAGCTCTTAAGTCACCTGCTGTTTAATAGAATGTTAAATAGAATTGTAAAAAGAGTCAGGGAGTGCTCTTTGCAGTGTTCATCCTAGCTTCCTTCCAAACAGTGGTGGGATGCTTGGTTTCTGTGGGAGGCAGACTGTGCTTTTCAATCTCAGAAATGCTTTTCCAGCTGTTGAGGAGACACGGGCTGTTAATGAATCCACCTCCTGTGAAAAAGACAGTAAGCACAATGTCAGTATGTGCTGATTGTGGAGGAAAAGAAGATATAACAGGTGATTTAAAACATGATTTCAGCCTCACTTGTTCCAGATATTATTTTTGTAGGAGAGGTGGTGAGGGTAATGGAGTTATTGGAGATTTAAAAACATCATAGTCTGCCAAGGTGCATTTGATTTTAGACTATGCTTTAATGGATGATGATCTAGTATCTTCAAGTTTAGTAGTTTTACATTTATACCTGGGGATTGTTTGGGCCTCTTATTTTTCCAAGTGGAGTGTGACTTCTTGCAAGCATTTCCTGTCATATTGAGTGTGTATATGGAAAAATAAACCATGCAATACATATTTTTAATGTGCTAAATATCGTGTCCTCTGGAAAAAGTTGGATGATTAGAAGATATTTAAAGAGTGAGTGAAGGACAACCCCAAATGGCAATGTCCATGAAGTGTATGGGACTTACGGATTTACTGGGACCTTTGCTTAAAAATGGCATAGACTGAGGGAAACAGAGTTGTTAATTCCTTAAGGTGCTAATCAGTGACTTACAGAACAGACATGTGGCTGCTGAGTCACAATATGTGGCCTCTGTGGGCTAATTCAATTTATGTTTGTATTTCCTTACAGCCTCAGGTTACAAGAACTCTTGCATGTGATTTAAACACAATCACTTAACAGCTGCATTCTGGGAGGCATCAAGAAGAGTGTAGCTAGCAGGTCGAGGGGGATTCTCCTCCCCCTCTACTCTGCCCTGAGGCCTCATCTGGAGTACTGTGTCCAGTTCTGGGCTCTTCAGCTCAAGAGCGACAGGGAACTGCTGGAGAGAGTCCAGTGCAGGGCCACCAAGATGATCAGGGGACTGGAGCATCTTCTTTATGAGGAAAGGCTGTGGGAACTGGGGCTGTTTAGTCTGGAGAAGAGGAGACTGAGGGGGGGACTCATTAATGTTTAGAAATATCTCAATGGTGGGTGTCAGGAGATTGGGGCAGCACTTTTTTTCTGTTGTATCTAGTGACAGGACAGGGGATAATGGAAAGAAGCTGGAACAGAGAAAGTTTTGTTTAAACATAATGAAAAACTATTTCAGTGTTGATGTGAAGGAGCCCTGGCCCAGGCTGCCCACGGAGGGTGTGGAAGCTCCTTCTCTGGAGGTTTTCAAACCCATCTGGACATTTTCCTGTGTGACCTGATCTGGGTGGGACCTGCTTTGGCTAGTTGGACTAGATGAACTCTAAAGGTCCCTTCCAACCCCTACCATTCTATGGTGAGAAGTTGTTTTAATTTGAGCATCATCTGCCTCTGGCACTTTATTCTGTACACTATGAATTTAGTTGTTTGGTGCTGTTCCAGAAGTGTTCTTATGCATCTCTTCATCTTTCAGGCACACATCAGAAAGCTACGTGTTTTTTTGTTTTTTTTTTCCCCCCACTCAGCCTTTCAGTTTGGAGTGTTCCTCTCTCTGCCCAGATTTGCAAGGATGGATATTTAAACAAGACATTGATGGTTTGGCTTACTTCATTTTTTTTTTTTTTTTACTTCCTTCTAAAGAAAACCAGCTGGGAAGCAACAGTCAAGACTGGCAGACCTTTAAAGACTCCAGTTAAAATGTCAAAATAAGGAGGGGTTTTTATGACTGTTAATTCTCGAGTTAGAACTCTTTTAATCCCTGCTTTTCTTTACTCTAGTTCTAATACAGTGTGTGGTTTTCAGATGATACTTCTGACATTTTAATTGCAACATGATTTGAGAAATGAACAACAATGGTAATACAGTTATTCAAGTTATTTTCTATTTTAATGGTTGTTTCTGGTAAAGTTGTTCTATGAAGTATTGCCTGAGAGCCTCAGGACTGATACAGGTGGCCTTGTCATAACAGGGGAGAACAGGAAACTAACGCTTTCTTTTCTTGTAGGCTTGAGGATACACTTCTGTCTGTATGTAGAGCCTTTTAGTTAGGTTCCCATCCTGTACTCCCTTTTGGTGTTATTGATCTGGTCTTTTTCCACATTTCAGGTCAGCCAGAACAATATTACTATGATGTCATCCCCATCTCCTGTCCAACAAGCTCAAACACCCCAGTCAATGCCTCCACCACCCCAGCCACAGCCATCTCCTCAGCCAGGCCAGCCATCTTCTCAGCCAAATTCAAATGTCAGGTGAGCCAGACTGCAACTTTCAAGGACCTTTGGTAGTAAGGGTAAGATTTTTCAGAAGCATTCAATATATTTTACTTTATTTCCATTGAAGTGAATTAATTTTAGTGTGATCTTCAGTGAAAACACAGGTGTGATTACGCTGAATACACTCTGAAACCCTCCATTTTAAATAAAGAAGCTGCATACAAAATCCTCACTGACTCTATTGGCTGAGGTACAGAGCTTATCATGCTTCCTTGGGAGATTCTGGCAGATTTGACTCTGTGCTTATTTTTCAGCTCTGGTCCAGCTCCATCACCCAGCAGCTTTCTCCCCAGCCCATCTCCACAACCGTCCCAGAGCCCAGCAGCTGCACGGACACCTCAGAACTTTAGTGTCCCATCCCCAGGTCCTTTAAACACTCCAGGTAAATTATCTGAGAACCATACTGCAGACTGTTAGTTGGGGTATGTTTTGGTAGCTGTAATAGTTTCCAAGAAACCTGCTGTTGTTTAGTGTGATGTTAACTTTAAAGAGCTCTGTGAAGCAGCCAGCATTGCAAGTAGTGAACATGTCACATGCACCACATAACACAAAAACATGGATATCTTAAAACCTCCTTTCTCATCCCTGAACTACATGATGGGTTTTTCTAACTTCCCCAGCCTTTTGAAAAAAGAATGATACTTAATGGAGCAAATTGAGAGCCATGATGATTCCTTGGTTCCATGCAGGATGGAGCTCTTAGCAACAGCATGCAATTGTAAGGGATGTTGCTGCAGTAATCACAAGTGGCAGGCTGCTTTCCTCCGTAACATCTTCCTAGGTGTACTCTGACACTTACGCTCTTCTCTCTCCCAGATATAATAAGCAGTTTCTGATACTGTGAATGGATGTAACATACTGGCTTTTCTCGTACCAGTGTTATGTGCTCTGCAGTTTCAGCAAATTCAGTGTGCTGATTTAGTGCTTAATCCCCAGAATGAAAGCAAAATGAGGACCTAGAAAATGGGCATATGAAACTTTGGACCTTTTCAGAAAAAGGATAAAAATGAATTGTTTTTCTGTCTGGAATATGTTGTTTCCACACAAAGATGAAAGGTTTGAACTAAGTGCTTAAACTGTGGGGGGTGTCCAGTTGTGGACTTGGATATTTGATGTGAGCTACATTTTGACAGTGCCACACTTAGAGCTCTAGATTCTGAAATATTAGCAGTGTCTTTTGTTGTCCCTGTGACATGCATGATTTTGCTTCTTACCAGGAAATCCAAATTCTGTCATGAGTCCAGCCAGTTCTAACCAGTCAGAGGAGCAGCAGTATCTGGAGAAACTCAAACAGTTGTCAAAATACATTGAGCCACTCCGGAGGATGATCAATAAAATAGATAAAAACGAAGGTGAGGTTCTCTATATTTAATCATACATCTTTTTCTGTCAGCTGCCTCTTCTGATGAAAGAAGCAGTACCTTGCCTTTTGTGATGATTTCTATTCCAGGGATTAAAACTGACAGCTAGTTGCTCTCTTTTGACCATAACTGTAAAGATTTTACTCTGAAAAGTGGATAAAAATCCTCATCCTTAAATTCCCATTTTTGAGACACATAGAGCTTACACAATGGTTATACTTAACACTTAGATGAAAGATTTTTGACCCTCGCTAGTTTCTTCTTTTAACGTGTTTTCTCTTTTAACAGTATATTGTATTTCTGTTTGCAAGTATGGAAGTAATTCTTGTAGTCAGTGTTTGTGTGTCTGAATCTCTTTCAGATAGGAAGAAGGACTTGAGTAAAATGAAGAGTCTCTTAGATATCCTGACTGACCCTTCAAAACGGTAACTCTTTTTCCTTTTGGCTGGACATCAGGTTCCCCAGCTTTTCCAGAAACTTGTTTAGCCTCTAGCTGTGTTGGCATTGAGATTGTCTCTGGGGCTCAGATAGCTGGAACACTTCAGCTGAGGTGACCATTCTCTGGTGATGAAATTTGTCCTTTTCTGCAGGTGCCCTCTGAAGACACTGCAGAAATGCGAAATTGCTCTGGAGAAGCTGAAAAATGATATGGCTGTGGTACGTAATGCTTTGTGCTAGCGAGAGCAGCAGTTAGTTCCAAAGGGTCTTATGCAAAAAGTCATCTTGCCAAATGATTTCTTGTTGCTCATGCTGTTAAGACTTAAAGTAAGGTTGGGCAAAGTTCATAGGAGTAATTCCTCCTATGAACTCTTGCAGCTGATTTCAGAATACTTTCATAAATGAAAGCTCTGCAGACAGCTTGTTGGCTCTGGTTTTAGGAGGTTTTTTTCCCCTCCCTTAATGTTACTCTCTGCAATTCTGAAAATCATTGGCATGTCCTGCAGTGGAAGTTTACTGCTAGAAAATGTTCTGGTATCAATAGTAGAGGTTTCTTTTTTGGTGATGATTGAAATAGAGGGGGCTTCTCTTGTGTTTCAGCCTACTCCCCCGCCTCCCCCCGTGCCCCCCACCAAGCAGCAGTACCTGTGCCAGCCGCTGCTGGACGCCGTGTTGGCCAACATCCGCTCGCCAGTCTTCAACCATTCCCTGTACCGCACCTTCATGCCAGCCATGACGGCAATCCACGGGCCGCCCATCACGTACGTATCCATCGCCTGCTGCCTGCCTCAAGTGTGCACTGGTGATTCATTTGTAGAAAGTACTAGAAGGACAGATGGTTTATGGGTTGGTATGAATTGTATCCTTCCTTTTTCACACCTGTAAAATCTCTGACAGATGCAGCATTGGCAGGAATGTTTTCACCTGCTCTTGTGGGTTTGTGTGTTTCACACAGGGCCCCAGTTGCTTCTCCCCGAAAACGGAAATATGAAGAAGATGAAAGACAGACCATACCAAATGTTTTACAAGGGGAAGTTGCAAGATTAAATCCTAAATTCCTGGTGAACCTGGACCCTTCTCATTGCAGTAATAATGGCACAGTTCATCTCATATGCAAGCTAGGTAAGCAAGAAAAAAGACTGAATTCAGAAAGAAGTGCTGAGTTTGACTGTAGAAATTTGATAAGTCTTGGATAAGTCTTGAATCTTGCCAGCCTATGACTTCTGCACAAAGTATGTACTTAGCAGATTCATAGCACTGCTTCCACATGGCATTCTGCAGAGCTTGCTTCAGGGTGTACCCAAGACTTCATTCACACTGGTTGATCCTTTTTTTACCAATTGCAACTTCAGTGCAATCTCATTTAGGTTTACCAACAATCTTGATTCCTGATTTGACCTCTATTGATAGGTGGCAATTGTTCTGCCTCCAACAGGCCGCACAGAGCTAGAGAAATGTTATTTTTTTGGGAGTGTGTTTAAATTTGTACTAATGATCACTGAAACCAGAATTCTAGAAACTCAGATTGCATCCTTTTTTGCATCTCAGCTGCAAATATATCATAAATTGTTGCTGTTTATTAATTTGTTTTGCTTTTGGATTCCAATGGAGAAAGTAGATTCTTTCCTCCTTCCCTGTGTTTGAGAAATCTGAACTGATTTGGTCCTGAATATTAGCACATAAAGCATTTAATTTTCAAAAATGATGTGTCTTAACTTTGTGAAGTTTAGCTCATGAAATGTTTAGATTGGCAAGGTGCAGATGGAAATATGTTTGCCAGGCTTTTCTTCCAAGAATTTTAAGAGTGTTGTTAAAGTGAGCATGAGACTGCCTTCCAGTAAAAATGGAGTAGTACAGCCTGGTTCCTTCTTGGGTTCAGAGGCTAGAAACCAAGCTGAATTGTGCACAGAAGATGTTGTCTGTCCAGCAAAGAGGAATGCTTTATTCTGATGGGAAGTGTGTTTGCTTCTAGATGACAAGAATCTTCCAAATGTCCCACCACTACAGCTCAGTGTTCCAGCAGACTATCCAGATCAGAGCCCTCTGTGGATAAAGAACCCTAGACAGTATGGTATGAGGATGTGTGCATGTTGGGCATGTGTATGTGGGGAATAGTGGGGAGATGGGAACACCTAGCAGTACTTCTGTTTAATTGCTTTAAAAATTGGGTTTTTTTTTTACTAGAACTCCATTTACCTGTTATCTTTTTTTTCCAGCAGCTAATCCCTTTTTGCAGTCAGTGTATCGGTACATGACTTCAAAACTGTTGCAACTTCCAGACAAGCATTCAGTCACAGCACTCTTAAACACCTGGGCACAAAGCATTCGCCAGGCCTGCCTGTCTGCTGCCTAACAGCTCACTGCTTAGGTCGTGAAGCATGGACAGAGCTCTCAACAGCTGGCCTCTTCCACTTGCCACTGGAACATCCCAGGCATTTTGAGGAGTGTTCTCCAGAAGAAAGAAGCCTTACATTGTTTTGTTTCTAGGTGTCAGGTTCGGTAGAGAGCCTGATGTTAGACTTAGCCTTCATGCTTTTTATCTTCTGCCTCTGTGGACTGTCGCCAGCATTTTCAGATATACAAAATGTGTATATATGGTTCTTGAGACTGTATTAGGATGAGTTTTATTGTCTTCTTAGAGAAGAAATTATTTGTGGACTTCCATCAGGGAGTCTGGTATAAGAGGGAGTAGGGAGGGAATGTCCTAATTTGCTTCCAAGTTTGCTCAGTGCCAGTATTCCTTTCATACTGTATGTTTTGTGACCTGATACACCCCCAGAAATGAATTAGCTACAACTAGATTGTGCTTGCAACCTTAGTGGTTGCAGGAATATTTTTGCCTATTGCCTCTGCCCAGAGACAGGATAAATTATGCCTTTTTAAGGCATCTCTCAAATATGTGAGATAAATCTGGATAATTATACTTGGGGAACCAGATAGAGGAAAAAAGTATTTTATAGCTTATTTTAAACACTACTTTGTATGAATGGGTTTTGGTTAGCATGGACCATATCTCTCCAAGTGAGGTTTTGAGAAAAGTGATACTAATGTGCATACTGACTTCCTCTGTCAACTCAGTAAATGTGTATGCAAAAGTAGGGGCAAAACCCCGCCAGTACGAAGCCCCAGTAATGCAGGTTAGTCCAGCAGGCTTGTGGCTACACTTCTTCTTTTCCTCGGAGTCTCTTTGAGGTGTCTGGCTTCCTTTGGGAGTTGATGCTTTTCAGTGAAAATGCTGCAGTGCTACATCAGTTTGTCTAAAAAGAAAAGTTAAAACCCAGCATAGCTCAGGAGTGGAACTAACAGGTAATACTTGGGCTTTGAGCAATGATGGGCACTCAAGTCGGGCATCAGCTGTCTTTATTGGTGGGCAGTTCTCATGAAAACATTTGCCATGAGCAACTAACTTCATGCATAGATGATTGTTTGATTTTTTTTTTTTCCCCATGCTTGTAAGTTTCAATTTCCTGGTACAGAAGAACTTAACATTTCCTATGTTCCCATTATATGCCACTTCATCTCCCTGCATTGTGCAGCAAACCTTAAAGAGTAGCTGGGCTCTCTTAAAACAGTGTCAAGAAATTGCTATGACCTTTGTAAATCTGTGTGGTGTCACCAGTTTTAGGACGTTTTTAAATGTGGGTCCTTAGTAAGCACTGACTGAGGCAGCAGAATGCTATCAGTATTTTGTACATGAACTAATGCATTGTCTGTCCATTTCTATTGTAATAAATTTATTATTATTCCTGTGTGGGATGCTAACATGATATTGCTCTTCCCATGTTGATCCTTAGCAACCAGTTCTGTTGTGTCTACTGGATGATGATTCCTTAAGCACTGATGGAACAAAAGGGATTTCTTGCCTTTTCACGTCAGGGGAGAGGACAACAAAGTAGTGTTGAACTCCAAGAAGAATGCTGCTGTCTTGCAGGCCACAACTGCCAGGTTACAGTAAGGTTATAGGGGAAACAATGCAGTAGCTTCTGTTTCTACAACCAAGTGTTAATACCGCATCGAGCACGGCAGCTCCGGAACAGGTGTAAACACGTGGAGAAGTGGTTTACAGAGGTAGAAGACGCAAATCTGCCTGGGCTAGGGAGGCTTCAGGAGGGAAGAGGAGCTTTAAGCCCAGTGCTGGGTTATGTGATGCTGCTCTTGCTGCCTTGTCCCATCTTCTGTTTTTGGGGTTTTTTTTCTATCAGTGCAACTTCCTATAAATTTCCTGGTGCTCTGCTATTTCTGTTGCCTTTGCAACGGCTGGGTATGTAAGCATAACGTGTTGGTCCTACAGTTAATTCTGGCTTCAGAACAGGGTAAAAGGCTTCAACACAGTTACTACTGAATCAGTATTTAAAAACCCAATTCAGTAGATGCTCTAGGAGCACTGTTATAAAAACAAAATTTACATTGCTAGTCACCACAAGACCACACCATTGTTTATAAAACTCAATTACCTTTAGTAATAGAAAATACTTTAGTCAGATCCGATAGCATAATTAAAACACTTCAGTCATTGAATCCGAGGCTCATCCTTAAGACATTTATTTTTACAAGCGTAAACTGAGAGAAGGAAGTTAGTCGTCATGTGGTTTCCATCCTTCAGAGAAAAATGTCATTATTACAGCATAAAGAAAATACCCAATGAGGATAATGAATGTGCAGCCCACTGGCCCAATATAAAACCAGGATGCAATGAAGTAGGTCATCAGCAAAGAAACAAGAGTCCTGTAGCTAGCCAGAAACCTCAGACTGATTCTTGGTCCCCAGTTCTGGCTTGTTCTTTCCTTCACTGCCGGACTACACCTGATTTTCTGTATGAGGTGGGGGCTGGTAAGATGATAGCGACAAAGTCTGCCAACAAAATCTTCCCTGGAGCAAAGCACGTCCATCTGATGAGCAAACTGAGGTAAGAAAATAACAAATGTGAGTATTCTGCCACAACTACTATCATAAAGTTAATTTAACTTATAGTAACATTTTCTTCACTTACAGCATGAGGGTTATAGGAAGTAGAAGTAAAAAAAAAATCTAAATACACTTTTAAATAGTAGATTTGCCTTAGTTGCAGGCTTAGATCTGTCATACCTGGAGGCAGACAGGATTTGCTTTTCCCATTTTAGAAACACTGACTCTAAACAATATTCCATTGTTCAACAAGGATACATTTAACATGTTATTTGATAATGTTTTGTGTAGGAAAAGCAGGACTACAGGTGGAGAGGCAGCCCTGGTACTAAGAGGAAATGCCCACCTAGATCACACTAAAGGAGACAGCAAGAACAAACCGAGTATCATATATAAGTGCAGTGAAAAACCAATTTGCAATGTAAAACACAAAAGGAGGCTCTGCTGTACTTACTCTTTCGTTGAGGACCGAGGACAAACGGAATAGGAGGCGGACAAGGGTGGCGTTTTCATAGCTTCGGATGGGCTGAAGCTCAGCATCTCCTTGGTACTGCACCTCAAATCTACGCAAGCCATTTATGATCTAGAGACAGGCAAATAAACCCCTTGTCTTGTAGCTCCCATCTAGAACACCTTTATACAGGCATTGCTCAGCCCAAGATAAGGTGCATTTCTCTTGAAAAAAACAAGTTGTTCTATACCAAGACCCATCTAGGGTAGAGACAGGGAGTCTTTCTCACCTGGTACCTGCCAAGGGGGGTAAGAATGAGGCCATCCTCGCTTTCAATGCTGTCTGGAAGCTGTTTTTTTCCATTCTCGTCTTGAGCTGTCCGACACTTCATCATCATCTGGGTCAGCTGGGCTTCGTTCAGCTACTCAAGAATAAGACAGTGCTAAAGCATGTGTCTGATCTTCCCCCTTCTATTTGTTTCCCCATTCACAAACTCCTCAGAACTGGAAGCCTGTGACAGCCAGCACAGATAGGAAAAACTCCTCAGTTAGACATTAAAAGGAGATAAAAGCCTCCATGTTCACAGGTCTGTGCTTGTGAAGTCTGAGAGGCATTCCATTTGCCATATCTCTTACTCCTTGAACACTGTCCAACAGCATCTCCTAGGTCACTTCAATGGGAGGGTGTGTGGCTGACCCGAGAAAATAATCTGCTCTTAAATTTAACCAAAGAAACAGGTCACTTGTAGTTTGTTCATTTATCTATAGTGGGAGTTAAGTGTTTATTTTTATAGCTCTTTAGAAGATACGGGAGACTCTTTAAGCCATGCCCTGCCTGTTTCTAAACAAGAGGACAAGAACAAGCAGGAAGATGAGTTTGGTATAAACTATAGAGTGCAGACAAGTAGTCACTTTACACAAAGTAGGCTTTGATATTTAGATTCAGAGCATCTAGTTCCATCTGTACTGAAAGGGGTTTTGAAGTGATAGGGTAAAGTCAAGTCTACAAGATGTTTAAAACAGGGTCTCTGGATGGGTTTTTGACCCCACAAACTACAAGAGAGTCGGAAACATGTTTGAGGAGTCCTGACTCTTCTTCACACTGCCACACAGGGAAAGCTCTTAGGTGTTACGTACCTTAAATATTTGGCACAAGTATTCCAGTGCCTTCTCTAAATATTCATCTGTTTTTTTGATGCTGTCTTGCCCAGTTTCATCTAGGTCATTGCCTGTGTAGGAACCATTCATCTCAGATGGTGTAAATCTAAACCATGAAAAGAAGGACTGGCTAGCCATTGTCTCCGCAGAATGGTCTGATATGGATTTTGCTGTCTGTTGTGCCTGACAAATTAACTGAGCCAGTTTTAACACCTAAAACAGAAAGAAACGGACAAACATAAACTGACCAAGCACCTTATAGATGGATAAAACTCTGCTTTGATATCTGGCAGCGAGAGCAAACCCAGCAAACACACTCACTCAGCTCTTCCAGACCTGTGTTAAGACTGTTGGTTTGTATTTGCAGTAGAGCAAAGGTAGTTCTTTGCTGTTGAGGCATTTAAGAAACTTGAGTGCTGCTCAGGTTTCTCAGATGCTTTGCTTTTTTTTTTTTTTTTGGTTCTGCTATTTTTGTCTGACTGGCTGATAGGTACTAATCAATACAGTGAATCAGCAGTGTTTGAGAGGAAAGGCTCACAATATTCTGCGCCAAGGCAACAAGCTGTTACATTAACTTCTTATTTGGCAAGTAGAAAGCAGATTTTTTACAGCTGTGCTGGTTTGACCTCTCAGGTTCCAGAAGTCACCATCAGTAAATGTTAACTGTAGAGTAGTGCAAGGTGTAACGTTTTCCACTCTTAACTTCCCATAATATGGAGGCTCAGCACTGAGAAAACACCCATCAGTAGAAAGACATGTCACAAGAAACTTGTTGCTTACCAAATTTCTGACTTCTGCGCCAAACATCTGTTTATACTGGAAGTCCTGTCCTTCCAGGCTGTAAACATGACTCTTCACCTTAAATGAGGCATCTGTACTAGTTGTAGGCCATGATGACAAGAAGCTCCCACCAAGTGTGGGGCTCATAAAAAGTCGGTGCTGACGATGAGGAATAACAAGTTCTGGCTCCAGGAATAGCTGTTCTCCTAGAATTTCAGAAAAGTAGTGAAGGCAATAGTGAAGAGATACAGACTTTTGAATGGCAAACTACCATGCAAAAGGGGAGAGTAAGTCTATTACTTCAGTGCTTCTGGGGTAAAATGTAGCCACTGTGAAGAAGGATTGAGACAGGACAGCATAAGATGTCAAAATATCCATTTACCTTTCAGGATCATTTCAGCTAGATGGGGCTGAGCAAAGACCTTGGCTACTCGGAACACCATAAGAGCATTTTTTGGGCTGACTAAGTCTGTTCGAAGAGCTCTGTTCAGAAATCCTACAAACAGCTTTGTGTACATGAGTAGGTTTTCTTGAATGAAGGGAGCCCTGTCAAAGTAAGTACAGGATTTGTGAGTACAGCTATGTAAATATTTTCTAACTTGAGTCATTAAGGGAATGTAATACTCTCAAAAGCTTCTGTTGTAACAAATAATCTCTGATGTTGCACAGGAAGCTAATTCAGGGTGGTGGATG
Organism: Colius striatus; assembly: GCF_028858725.1. Lineage (NCBI taxonomy): Eukaryota > Metazoa > Chordata > Aves > Coliiformes > Coliidae > Colius > Colius striatus. The sequence continues at coordinate 6,907,143 of NC_084775.1, read as the reverse complement.
CCTCCTGAAATTCTGCTGTCTTACTCAGGATCTGCATAAACCTGAGCCTTGGTTCACATTACTCACAGTTGCTTTCCTCCTTACCATTTCTCCGACACGTTGCGAGGCAAGGCCTCTGCACTCTGTGGTGGCTTTTCTGGAGCATACCTCCAAGGCTGCAAGTAACTTAACCACATCTCTAGAACCTAAGCAAAATCACACATAAAAACACATATCAACATGTTTTGGGAAGGAAGACGGAAAGCAGTTTTTGTTTGCTTCTTCTAAACTTCGTGAATAGTATCTTAATGGTACCTAGAAGTGTTTGAGGAATAAGCTCTCACTAGTAACCTGAATAGCTTTGAAAAAACTAAGTGTGTGTTTGTTAGGACCAGTCTGCATCTTCTGTAACACCCAGGTGAGATGGCACTCAAACAGCTATTAGAAAACCAGAAAAATTAGGTGATGGCTGTACTTAAGGTGCATTTAACAGCTCTGATAATGTTCACTGAATCCCTTTGGAAGGAAACAAAATGCTACTGTTACCATCACTTCAGCTCTCACCTGCTGCACAGGCATGCCCCCCACCTTAAGGAAGCACTGGGGGTCTTTGACTGCACCAAAGCCAAGAAGGGGTTTGCCTTGGCCTCTATAAGTGTTTCTTTTGGCAGTCTGCCATACACGTGTACCTCAAACACTGTGATATAGCTAAATGCAGATCTGGGGAGCAAGATGTAGCCCTATTACATTCTGCATTTTAAACTCCTACATTAATTAGAGTCACGCTCTGATGTATTCCTTTTCCTGCTTGCAGGAGATAGTATTTGCAGTAGCTTGCTATCATATTATTTTTGTTTATGACTCATCATATTGGATAAGAAATTAGCACCTGTAAGAGTGTAACTGTTTTAAGAGTAACACCTACTTCTTTTCAATCAACAGACATTTTCAATGTTGAGAAAATCAGCCAAAAACCTGTAGTAATCCTTACCAAGATCTATTCAATTTCCTTCTTATGTCTAATTGGCACTCTTTCTGTAACATTAAATATGCATGTTGTAGAAAGTATATGACTGGTCTAGAAAAAATATTGTTAAAGATCAAGAAGCAGCTGCCAAACAGCAGTAACTAATTACTGTATCTGTTGAGTACAGCTGTAGAAAGAGAAGCAAGTACATACTGCTCTGAAAGAGGCATCCAGAGGCCAGTGGCCAAAACAGTGTTGCAGAAAGATGTAAAGTTTCTCCTGGACAAACCGAGGAATTACAACCCTGCAAACAGATCCAAAGACAGTCACTTGTATAAATCAGCAGCAAAGTTTGAAAGCAAAAGAATCCAACCCAACCAACAACCCAACACACTTCCACAAATGCAAATACAGAAAGGACTGACCCAAACTTGTTCTTCCTTAGCTGATGCTACTTTTGGCCACTGAATTTCAACTCAAATACATACTTATAAAATTCTCTGCTCATCTTGGCAAGAATCCTCCAGTATAACTTTTTTTTCCCCTCCTGAAGCTGCCTACCCCCCTACCCATCTAGCAGATGTGAGAAATATAATCCATTAGCTCTCCTTCTGTATTTAGCCATCAAAATATTCTTTAATTCAACCTCTTGGTGAAAGCTTTTTGGGGAGTAGTTCTATGTTTCTAAGCTGCTCACATACCTACCTTTTAAATTCCTCCAGTGGGCCAGCTGTGTGGGAGTGGGCTGAGGGGGACAAGGGCTCTGGTTTTAGACTGTTGCTGAAAGCATGCAGATGTTTCACAAGCAGTCTTACCACTAGCACGTGCTCTTCGGTGGGCTTAAATGACTCCTAGATTCGAAGCAGAAGACAGGAAGGTATTAAGTATCATATGCTAAATGTGCAGAAGAGCATTCAGGAAAATGATATTCTCAGATCAGAACTGGAAACACAAGAAATGCTCTCATCCTTTGACGTTCTTCACTGTAGTTTGGTGTCACTTGACAGACTTGCTCCCCGGGACAAGCTGCATCAGTCTTCTGCTACCAGTTCACTAAGAAACAGCAGCATATTTTTGATAATGTGGTTATAAGAAAAAGTACAGTACTCTGATACGTTGAATTTCAGGCTAGCATTAAAGAATAGAATAACTTGTAGATTTTGACTTACCCCTTTCTGAAAAAAGAACATTGAGCCTTTCATTATCGTTATAAGTTCATTGCTGTGGGCAGCACAACAGATCCTTTATGCTCCTGGCTGGCTTTACCGAGTTTTGCTTCCTATGCTGCTACTCATCTGCCTTTCAAGAAAGAATAGTCCTAGAAAGAGTTATGGTAAGGATAATAACTGCTTCGAGTCCTGCGTGATCCCGCTGCTTCCAGCATTGTTATGGGTGGAAGTGGGCTGGGTGGGAGTAGCACGGGGAGCAACGGTGAGCCCGTGATGGTACTAATAAATGAGTGAGTGTATGATATAGCTGGGAGATGAATGAGGTAGAAAAGAGCTAGTTCTCCTGGGTGCCCAGCACCAGAGCTGGTCTGATACAGAATGTGAGGATTAAGCACTAACTCCTTTTCACTGTAGTCTGCTTCAAGAATAGTGATCTAATCTCAATCCACTACTGATGGCACATTCTAAGTTTTAAAAGTCTGAAAAGTTGAGAAGAATGTACAAGAAACGAAAGTTACAGCTGCAACTATAAGAGAAGATGCTGGAAGAGTGGGTTAGACAACTGCAAGGTGTTTCCAGGAATCCAACTGCAGCCAAGCTGAGGTAAGACACTGACTATGACTCAGGGGGACTGGCAGGCATTTTTATACAAAAAGCTTCCTCTTCTTAAATTCAGTGCTGGGGGTGGGGAGAAGGGGGATAGATGTGAATTTGTGTCTAAGCTTCCTGTAATGCCTGAGGCAAAGCAGATGTGTTTGTTAATACACTGTAAAGTTCACTCCAGGAAAGACTCAAGGCTTGATTGATAGATAGTCACGTAGTACAGCCAGATCTGAGACTCCTAAGAGTCTATGTAAGAAGATAATCTGTTATCAGTTCTAATGAAGGCAGGTCTGTTCTTGACAGCTCCTGCTAAGACAGTTTGTTTTCTACTGTCCTGCGAGAGTTCATACAAGAGAGTAGAACTGAGAAGTTACTTAATCCTAGGAATATAGACCAGGATCTCTGAAAGCAACAGAGAGGTTGAGTAGTCTGCTACAGGCCTTGAAAGACTGGGATTTACACAAATTCTAGGCTCCTCCTGAAGGCACCTTTTGACCTTACAAAGCGACCAGTACCACTAGTTCAATATGCCGCTTCAGGTGACACTAGAAGTTTTTCCTCTGAGCAATTCCTGTAATTTCCTTGTCTGGCTCGGCAACATCACAAACACTGCTGGTTTCAAGAGTGGTTTTCCTCAAGTGTTTTTTCTGTCAAACCCCAGCTTACAGGATGCCATTCTTAACACAGCATTTACTATTAACATTTGATTAGCTATGATGTACCTAACAGATGTAGTTACTATGACGTATATATGTATTATACCTAGTTACTATTAGTAACGTAGCAGTCACTCTTTACATAATACTAAAAAAGATTTAAAGACAAGTAATAGTTTCTGGTTTTCCTTTCTCAGCAATACCTTGAGTTATCATAGCACTTTATTTTTTTAAAAAAAGATAAAACAGCAGAAAAAAATCTGTGTAGTGCTGAAGTGCTTTATAATAGACTAAGAGCTTTATAGTACATATGCTCAGCCCTCCCTTTTCCCAAAATGAAGACCCAATGAATAAAAGGCTGAAGTAGGAAAAGAGGAATCAGCAATCTGTTCCAACAGGAATGTTTTCACATGCACATTTCCTGAACAATCTGCAAATGTACCACTGTGTGCTTTTGCAAAACTGGACAGTCAGGTTCACATTACCACTACCAATTTGGTACCATCCAATAACATTTCACTGACTAACAGAGCCTCATGTTACCTACCTTAATTTTAGATGACAGCCTTGCAAATTCTGATCTTCTCTTCCACGTGAGGTTTGCATACATGACTAGTGTGTGAGGGGCAGAAAGCTGCTTTCAAGGAAGCCAATTTTGGTGTTAAAAAAAGCTGATCAGCCTCTTTCTGTAATGCATGACAAGAACGGATCTCTAGAAACAGAGGTCCCAATTAGTTCTCATAATATGCTAAATTTTAACTATTTTCTCCATGAGCTTTGCTAATACCTCTCAGGATCTTTCACTGAAAACTGAGTCAGTCTCAATGCAGTGTTTTCAATCAAGTTGTAAACCCATACGTTAGCAGAAAAAGCTGCTGTACAGTTGGCACCAATACACTTTGCAGATTATACGATGGAACAAGATTTTTAAAAAGGAAACAAAATGAAAAGATGGTAATACTTGGTATGCGTGGAGGGCCTGGTGGCTGGATTGGGCAGGACTACCGTGGTGTTTACTGGAGATACTGAGTCGGTAGTGGAGAACCTCCAGCTGAGACAACAGAAACAAAAAGGAAGGGGGGGAGGGAAAAAAGGAGAGAAGAGAGCAAGAGAAAAAAAAAGTGAGAATGAGCCCAAGAAAGAAGGGTGGGGGGAAAAAATGAACATCACAAATACAGTCAGGGACAACATATCACAGTAACAACTGCAGCCACAGTATCCTCTTCTCTCCACTGTGTAGGACATTGATTCCACGGTATTTCATACACTTTATTGACCTGTGACACCTGCCCCCAGTTGTATTTTCAAAAAGTATAGCTGTAAGTTGCTGTGGCTGGTCTATTTGCCACCCTCAGAGCAAGTATGAATAGGGAATGTGGAGCTTTTGCCAAATAAACTCCCCCTTTCAGCAGGTGACTGAACTGCAGCAACAAGGGTTTGCACATTGCTACAGTGGTTTATTAAATAACACAGCAATAGTGCTCAATATTCTGCAAGCTTTTTTAAGACTATTTTGAAAACTTGGTCATTTCTTCCTGGGCTGCTGGAGAAGCAGGTTTTGTATTCTGGTAAGAAACTCAATTTGATATTTTCTTCTTCCCAAGGGACAGGAAGAAAAAAAAGTTTGACTTTTTATAATCACCATTCAGTCTGTCCAGTAAGTTTCCAGTTTGGGGAAATACTCTGTCTTCTTTCTACTTAAAGGCCACTTGGAAAAGCTGCAGATCTTGTGAATTTCCTCAAGAGAGGAAAGCATTTTTACTATTAGAGAAACATCCCATGTACGAATAGGCAAGAGACATACCTAACATACAGCAAAAGGCATCTTGCCTTAACACTGAAGTCTCTGCAAGCCTCAGCCAGATCCCTACTTGGATGAGTAAAGTAGAGAGTATCTTTTGACAGTGGGCTGTTGAGGAGGATATTGTAGCCACAGCAATGCACATGTATGAAACTCATGAAAAAACATAAAACAAAAAATGTATACTACACAGATCCCAATGACTGTTGTCAGGCATCTAAACTAACTCTCCAGATCACACCTCTGCTGTCCCTGAACAGCCCCTGCCCCATCTCCTCTACTGCTGGTTTGGTATCTTTTGGCTGCACACTCTCAGAGTGGTAGGGTTGTTGCTGCAAGATCCTCAATGGCTCAACCATATTGTCTGCTTCATAATACATTCCCCTGCCACAGGACTGAGCAAGAGCCTGGAGTCTAATAGGTGTTCTCCATGCAGTGCTGGGCTCTGTAGCACCTGGCATTGGAAGGTCAGGAAGCCTCATGTACAGTTTTATTGAACTGCTTTTTAAGGGTTCACTGTGATTACAGCAGAAGGGAATAGGAAAAAAGATGCTGCACACTTGGGCTCTGCATCACCCAAGAAAGAAAAAGCAAACAGACAATGTAAAAAAATGGGAAAACAGTTGAATTAATGGGGAAAGCAGCAAAACTCAGCATAGCAAACAGCATCAACCTGAGGCTGACACCAGACCCAGAGAGAATTCAAAGCAGGAAAGTAGAAAAGAAGTAAATCTACAAAGAATTCACTATTTGTTCCCATCTTCTAAGTGTAAAAGAGAAATCTGTGATGACAATAACAAGGTTTAAGGATAATCTATCATTACTTGAAGCATCTCACAGGAAAGTTACGTATCTGGGATCTGGCTTGGCCCATCAGAGCAAACCACTGCTGGACAACGAAAGAGCGAGTTCTGTGGATCCTCATCCCACCTTCCAATACAGGTATGTAGCCATTTCAAGTCACTGATGGTCACAGGGATCCAGGGATGAACAGTCAGTAATTACCCCTCCTTCCAAACACACAGAAGGCTAAATGGAATCAAGGGAACCTGCATAGTTATTAAGGACTTCAAGAATAAGGTTTAGGGTGACCTTGGGTTTCCAGTCAAGACCTTGAACACTTATGATAAGACAAACTTGCATTTCTGCATATGCTACTTCTTAATTTGAGGAACTATGAAACAGACTATTCTCATTCCAGACCACCCTGAGACCCAGGCTGCAAAGCTTAGTTTAAGCATTGCAGTCTTATGAACAGTTCTGTCCCCAGCTGATCTAGAACCTTTCCTCAGTCCTGCAGGATGGATCCTTTGTCTGTTTATGGATGTCATGGGGAATTCCAGTCCCCTAGTTGGATGTTTGAACTCCCAACAAGTGAAGACTTCCTTTTTCACATGCCCATGATTACTTCCCATCAAACATGAAACTAAAATACCATCAGGGACTTATGGCCCCAAGTTGTGGCTCAGTACACCTTGTGGAGGATCCTGAAGTGACTCAATTTCAGAGAACTTTAAGCTCTACCTAGGCCCTACTCCACCTTACCAGTGACAGTCACTGTCTACAGCTGCTGCTCCCTATTGTTAGAAGAGAGCATCTGAAATACAGAGGGTGAACAGAGGAGAGAAGTTTAAAGCAATCATTATTTCTGGCCTAAGCACAGCGCTTGATGCACAGAGACTGGACAGACAGACAGACCAAATGTACTGCAAGCAAAGCCTTTCCATCACAGGTGCACAGCCATGCTGCTGGGAGTCCCAAGGGGAGACTTTGTAACATTAATGAGTTTGCCTTTTGAGCTCAACTTTTAAGAATGAAAGACAAAACCCACCACACTTTGTGTCTCCAAGAAATATATTTGTTATTTTATAGCCTGTGAAGGATCAGAATTTCTCAGTCAATTCTTGTATTGCTCTTTCACACAGGAATAAATCCTGAGTAGTTTTTCCTACTTCTTTCCGTTTCTATGAAAGTCCCACTGTGACCCAGAGGGAATTTGGAGCATCAACATTTTCTCCTTCAAATTCCCTTCACATTTATGATGCCTTTGATCTTGGCCTCCCCAACATTTAGTTTTTACATGCGGTAGTTTGTTACTGAACAGGCCACCACAAACTGCTTAAAACAGTGTATTGTCTGAGCAAGAGCTTGTAAGGTGTTCTGAACTCTGTAGCAACAGAACTGCTTCTGACACCATCAGGGTGAAATGCATATTTTGGAACATGAAACAACACAATGGCTTCTTCGCTTAGCGCTGAAGGACAGCTGAGTCAGACCGCCCTTAGGAATTTGGATGTGTGCAAAAAATTGGTTACAGATAGTAGAAATTGATAACTGCTGCTTCAGTAACTGTTGATATAGCTGCTGGAAAGAAGTTTTAGCTATTTTTAGCAGCCATGTTGCCCCAGTGGGATTTCACATGATGGCTTTATAGTGGCACCTTCCCTGTCATTAGTGGGTTAATTCTTGGTGTTCAGATTGTTGTGACCATCCTACAAACTCAGCTTGTACAAAAAACAAGACAAACCCAACACAACTTCTGTGATGAAGGCAAGTCTGGATGACACACTTATTCACAATGTTTTCCATAACCAGATCAGCATTTCTGACACACACATGTAGATATCCTGATGTTTTTTTTGCCTTTGGACCAATATAGCAAAAGAACCTCTCCACAGTATTGGAGATTTACTCCAGGATAAGAGGTCAACCATCAGATGTCGCTCATGAATGAAGTACAAACTGTTACCTTGACATGAGGGGACTGCATTTTCTGATACATTTCCAGTGAATAATGATGAAGCCACATTTCAACAAAGATCTGCAAAACAAATATTTTCTCAGGTAGAGAAATAGTCCAGGACTTGTCAGTCACAAGCTAGGTATAAGGGAAGACCATAGGGTACCATTTGAAAACTAAGCTATGCTTGTAAATAGACAGAGATGCTTCAGGTTATCATCATGGCAGAGCAAATGACTGAGCTGACATACTGTTAGCACCTGCTAAGCATCAATAATTCAGTTCAGCATCGTGTTAGGAACCTGTTTCAGAACAACTGTTAAGTCCAGATTCTCCTTTCCCTTCCCTTGAGGTGAACAGAACCAGCTTCTCTGTGCTCGGCCTTTGCTTAGAGCATAGAATAGACATAAGAGTGAAAAGAAAATAATTTGAAATCAGGTTTAGAAACTCTTCTAGAAAAAAATTACTCAAATATCCAACAGCTTTCAGATGTTAAAATATGCAGTCTAAAAAAAAAGGTATCAAGTGCCTTTCTAAATTACAACTTACCAGTTGCACAGTGGTTCTTTTTTCCATTAACCAAAACCAACAGCTGCATTGCTCAAAGCCAAAAACAAGTTAAAGCAACATGGCATAACTGTCTCTGGTCTAAAAAGAAGAGATTCCTCAGTTGGCAGCAAGAAATGTTGTGGGGTGTTTTCTTCCTTAAATCCAACCTACCTGAAGCAGTGTTTCTGATCTCCAGATCTCCTGTGAGGCTGGGTCAGCGTTCACAGAAGGCTGGTGGGCAATGTGCCGCTTCAGCAGGCTGGTGTGGTGCATGCCATAGGAGGTGAAGGGCACTGCTGGGGACCTGGGAAGGCAGGAAAGGAAATACTGAAGTCAGCAGGCCTCAGCCCAGAGAAATGTATCATTGCTTTCATCCACTAGTTTATAAACTGGAAAACAGTCTTTAAGAAGAAAATCTGCATAGTTGATGACAAATTTCAAACTTCTGCAACATCAGATACTGTCACTTTAACTATGAACAGAGGCTCCATCACTGCTTATACTGCCCTGAGCCAGCTTTACACAGACCTGATGGTATCTTCAGTAATACATGGTTGGTTTACTTTCTCCTGTGCCGTTTCTCTTTCACTCTGCCTTCCATATTCATCATTCACCTGATCAGAGACCTGGTCCCAACAAGCCATATTTTGTAAGTACAGTTCCCTCTGAGAGGGAACTGTAGTTGCCTCTGGAACTGTAGTTCCAGTTGCCTCTGGAACTGTGGTCATTACCTGGGAGTTGGGGAAGGGATGGCTCCCCCAGGGTTTGACGAAGGTGGAGGAAGGACACTTCCTTCTGTGGGCAGGAAGCATTTCAGGTATGTGTCCACCAAGATGAAATAAGCACTGTTGGAAGGGCTGACATGATGGGTGACGGGTGAGTTCTGAAACAGACACAAAGGGTACACCTGGAGTTATATATATACACTCTTTAATTTTAAGCCACTGCTGGGGAGTGTCTGCTACACATCCAGACCCATTTAGTATAAATAAGCAGAGCCCAGTGGTTATAAAGCATGAAATAGCAACAAAGACACTTTGGAGCAAAGGTAAAGTAACCAACTGTAAGATCAGTTGCTGTAGTAGTGAGTGTAACAAAGTATAAGGAGTGCAGTGTTATAAAGCACAGGTAGCAATAACAGGAAGAGGAACCAAATAACCAGACACCGTAGTACAAAGCTCTGATGATGACTATAAATAGGTGTCCTGGTTTCAGCTGGGGCAGAGTTAAGTTTCTCCCTAGTGGCTGGTACCAGGCTGTGGTTTGGATTTAGTACGAGAATAATGTTGGGAACACGCTCATGTTTTGCTCATTGCTAAGTAGTGCATGTCCCAAGTGAAGGACTTCTCAGTTTCCTATGCTGGGAGGGAGCACAGCCTGCACAGCTCACCTGAACTAGCCAAAGGGCCGTACCATACCCTAGGACACTGTGCCCAGTACAGAAACTGGGGAGGTCACTGCTCAGGGAGGGTATGGGCATCGGCAGCACGTGGTGACCTACCACATTGTGCATCACAAGTCTTGGGGTTTGTTCCTCTTTTTGTTCTATTCCTTTTCATTACAATTACTTTATTATTAATAATAATGTTATTGTATTTTATTTTGGTTACTCCACTGTTCTTATCTCACCCCAGGTTTTGGGTTTCTGTGGATTCTCCTCCCCATCCCCATGGGGCCTTCGCTGTCAGCTGGGGTTGAACCCTGATGATGGTGATACTGGATAGAAGAGCAGCAAAGCCATCTGGGATCCCCTGCCTGCTCCCTGTTGGCATACTGCTGGACAGACTGCTTACTGGGATATCTAAGGTGGGTATTTTGTTTATTATCCAGTCTCACATCATCACTCAAACCCAAAGCAATAACAAATTCTAGAAGCACGGGTAAAACTGCAGTTAATTTTAGCGGGACAGCATCTCGACAGGCTCTTGAAGCATTGTGAAGAAATAGCATTAACTATTTTAAGGGAAAAATTGTGAAAGGTACTTACCTTCTGTGTAATCAAACTAATTGCAAAGTAAAACATGTAATATTCAAATGGATCTGGAAGAACAGAGTCAAGGACCAGATTATAAAAACTAGGTACAGCTGGGGATGCTGACCAGACATTACATTTTTATTTTGGGCATGCTAAATGAGCTTGCTAAAGCTTAACAGCAAATTCAGCTTTGCCTCCTTGCTTTCCAGCTGACTCAAGCATTGGTAACACATTCTCTATGCAGCAAGGAGTGTTTGCATTACTCTTCTTTAGCACATTCAACTACCTCAAACTGAAACCAGTGCAGCTGCAGCTAGCCTGCTTCCAGCAAGTACACTAGCTGCAAAGTTAACATGCTGCTTTTCTATCACTTTACATAAACTGTGAGTAATTACAAAACCAAAAATTGTGAAATAGAGGCTGTACTGAAATCACTGGAAATTTTGTTGTTGATTTGAATGAGGCCAGAAATTCCCCCATGAGGGTTTGTAAGGAGATGACAAATTTATCCTTCACTGCAATATAAACATTTCTTATCAGCCCAAGCTCTTTAACACAACCATGGTTTACCATAGACACGTAATAAATATACAACAGAAAAGCTTCTAAGATCTGTTTTCAGTATTTAAAATTAAATATCCAACTGTTAAAAGGATACTAAGAGCCAAATTCCAACCTAAACCACCAGAAGGAAACTGGACTTTGTTGTGGTATAAAGAGCACTCTGGTAGGACTTGCTCTTGTATTGAAGCTTTCACAGGGCCCTGAAAGACAGAGTAATGAAATATGAATCTGGCTACTCTGCATACTTGCAGAGTAGGTTTTCAGATAGTGACATTCTGCTGCATTCCAGGATATCTGGGATGATATCTATGTTCAGCTCAGTAGGATCTTACTGCATTGCAGTACTTCCTTGTGCAAATGCATATTCTTTAGGTAGCTGCCAACTTTCTCACGGAAAATGTATATTCAGTATAAGAAATAAAAACAAAGACCCTTCACCAAGACTCTTCCAGTTGGGAATAGGAGCAGCAGAAGACTGGCATTGGCCTGATGGCTGATGGTTTTGTTAGGGTAACTGCACTGCAGACCAGCAATTACTATATACTTAATGTTTCCATTTGTTAAACACTGTAAAACTACCTGAATCAGCTTCCAGATAGCAGGTAGCTGGTGTAGCAGGTAAACACCTTTGTTTGAAATGTGATACTTTGTAGGCAGGATAGCAGTTAGTCCTCAAACACATGGGCACAAGGCACAGTGAGGGAAAGCACTGCTCTGTCATGAGCTTGGAAAACTGTTTTCAATCCTGCAACTACTGGTAACCAAGACAAACCACAAGATACGAATCACAAAGTGGCTTTCTTGTCTGAACAGCCCAAATAACCAGTCACCATCTCCTACAAAGTTTTTGGCTGGGAACCCTCCTCCTCTAGCAACTGCTTAAAGAAACAGGTTCCATTCTACAACCCAGAGCACTGAAGCTAAACCTTGGCCTATACTGAACTGTACACAGAAAGTGTGTGCAAAGTTCCAATAGCTGCCACAACTATATTCTCTTACATATTTTTTCAGACACTCACTGGAAGATATGAAACTGGGAAATCATATCTGTACTCTTCTGCTTGGAGTTTGTAAACCAGCTTCATCATTGGGCCACTGCAAATAAGCATCAGAAAGATAAAACGTGGTAAGTACCTTCTGTTGCACTTCATGAACTTATGTTTGCACAAGGGAAAAAGGTCAAACACTGGTTATTTGTTCACCACCTACTTTTTAATCTGTGCTGAAATGAAGCTTACCTGGGATCCAGGAAATCCAAAGCCATAGAATATTCAGTAGGACTTGTTCTTCCTTGCAAACAGCGAAGATTCCAGCCTACAATGATGCCATCCAGGCTACCAAAAATGCTCTCCACCAGCCATGGGAAGATGCCATGTAGTTCCTTTAGGGAAAGAGACACAAATAGTTAATGTATATGATTCCTTGCCTGAACAATCTCTATTTCCTGTGCTGGCACACACAAAGATGCTGTCTGACAGCTAGGTATGACTGTTTACAGATTATCACTAGGCTGAGCAGACAAGGACAGGAGTAACATGGAAGAGCTAGGCCTGGTAGTGAGTTTGAAAAGGCCATGTCCACCCACCTTGGCAGGAAACTCCTCGATGACCGTCTCCAGATCGTGGCACCTCTGAACAAAAGGCTTGTTGATACAGTCCGCCTTCAGTGTGGCCTGTTACAAACCATAAGGGCAATCAGATCACTGCTGCCGGCAAGGGCAACATTTATCATGACCAGGACGTAAAAAATCACAGAATGCCAGAATGGTGGGGGTGAGAAGGGCCCTCCAGAGCTCATCCAGCCCAACCTCCTGCTAAAGTAGGTTCCCCTTGACCAGGGGGCATAGGAAAATGTCCAGGCAGATTTGAAAACCTCCTGAGAAGGAGCCTCCACGCCCTCCCTGGGCAGCCTGGGCCAGGGCTCCCTCACCCACACAGAAAACAAGTTTTTCCTTGTGTTTAAGTGGAACTTTTTGTGTTCCAGCTTGTGTCCATCACCCCTTGTCCAATCACTGGACAATACAGAAAAAAAGTGCCATCTCATCCTCCTGACACCCACCCTTAAGGTACTTCTAAATGTTAAAAAGGTCCCCTCTCAGCCTTCTCTTCTCCAGGCTGAACAGCCCCAGGTCCCACAGCCTTTCCTCCCCAGGGAGGTGTTTCAGTCCTCTCAGCATCTTGGCAGCCCTGCACTGGACTCTCTCCAGCAGTTCACTATCTCTTTTCAGCTGGGGAGCCCAAAATTGGACACAGGACTCTAGATGATGCCTCAGCAGGGCAGAGCAGAGGAGAATCTCCTCGATCTGCTGCTCACACTCTTCTTGATGCCCCCCAGGAGGCCAGTGGCCTTCATGGTCACGGGGCACGTTGCTGCCCACCAGCACTCCCAGGTCCCTCTCCCAAAGCTGCTCTCCAGCAGGTCATCCTCAGCCTGTCCTGGTGCAGGGGGCTGCTCTTCCCCAGGTGCCCTTGGTGAACCTCAGGACGTTCCTCTCCGCCCAAACCCCTCCGGTGCAGCGTTTGTGTCGCTGCGGATGAAGGTCCCGGTCCGGCCGGGCACGTCCACAGGCACACACAGAGCTGAGGGCGGCTCGGAGCCGCACGCCCACCCGCCCACCGCTCGGCCTCACCAGCAGGAAGCTGGGCTGCTGCAGGTGCGCACCGGCCATGTCCCCTCGGCCCGGCGGGCCGCGCTGCTGCTGGGGCCTCGCTCGCTCCCCGCCTCCCGCGCTCGCGCGGCCCTTCGGCGTTACCAGCCTGGCGCGGCGCGATGACGTCACACCCGCGCGGCCGCACGGGCCGCCGCTGCCATGGTGACCGGCCCGGTGCTCAGGGGCCCGTGGCGCGGCCTGCGGGGCGGCCACCGCCCGAGGGGCTCCAGCCCCGGCCCGGCAACACACGGGCTTTGCGGGGAAGCGTCTGCGGGGCGCTTTGGAGGTTCCTTCTGCGCGCATAGGCAGAGAGCTTTTAAAATGAGCGGTATCGCCAGACGAAAGGAGCCCCAGGCAGCCAGGCCCACAGCAGCTCGCGGTCTGGGGGCGGTGCAGCCGAAGCTCAGATACCGGTGTCTGCAGAGAGCATCCTCTGAGCAAATGTGGACAGAGAAAGGCCTCATAGATGATACATACTTCCTGACCGTTCAAAACGACATTTTTGTCCAAAGTCTGTGCAGATTTAAAAACGATGCAGCAGAACATCACAATACTGTGGAGGAAATGTACGAGTTTCTAAGTAGAAGTGTGTTAAATGGACAGAAAATGTCCAAAAATGAGGCAGCTATGACATGAAACTCTGTTAGAAATGATGGCTGCATACATTGATTGAGCTATAGGAAACTGTAATTACACGTTTCAAGTTAAAGAGAATTGGTAAGGGAAGCTGAAGTCCCTGGGGAAGTACATGGCTCTAGAGGTAAGGGTAATCACTTCTCAGTGTGAGAAAGAAATCGTTGTGGTGGTCGTATCCCATTGGTATATAAACAAAGTACAACTCAAATTGTTAACAATGCAGAAGAATGTTTGGTAGGTCCTTTTGATTCGTAAGTAGAAGGAAGTAAGATAATCCATTTAATTGCAAAGCCACAGTAATTTGTGTGCAAGAAAATTAAGCTGCTTTTTTTTTTTTTAGTGGGGAATCTGGGAGAAATTCCATTAAACCAGAGGAATGCTCATGTTGTGCCAGTACTCAGAGAATTCCAGTCAAAGGTCTAGAAAAGAGTAATTAATTTTCTAAAATGCCAAAGACAGCTATACAATTAATACCAGTAAACATGATTATAGAAATTTACCCTGCTCAGACAAGTTTGTTTTTGTTTGTGGTAAGATTTGCACACTTTGTCTGAAAAGATTAGTTTGGGCAAAATACCAATTTTCTTGAACATTTTGATTGTTTCATGTGTGGAGGTGCAGGAATAGTTGAGTGAAATGGTCTGGTTTAGTTTGTGTAGATCAAACAAAGTGATGTGGCCTCATACTCTACTGCTGTCATTAACATTGAAACAAAGTGTAAAAAATTGTGTCAGAACAACAGAATTCCTTTCATAAAGTCAGCTCTGGTTCCTCAAGGTAACTATCCAGCAGTGTGAAATGATTCAATATTTACATAAACATTTGCAGGATCCGTATTTAAAATGGTACATCATTTCTTGCTATTGACATGTGCTTCCACTCCAACCTGCTTTTCCCAAGCTGGATCTCAAGATTGCTTTTTGATATCAGTGGTAAGAGAAGGGAAGGCAGGAGCTCCAATGGCAGTAGAGCAATCCAGTTCCTGACTGCTGGAAAGACAAATTAACAGCTTTTCAGACAGAGTCATTTGGAAATCTGCCAGCAATTAATATGCTTGTTCCTTTCACTTTTTAAAATATTATGTATGGGGTTTTTGAAACAGATGTCCAGTATTTTGAAAGTAGCAAGGTGGTAACAGATGATGTGAGTTCTTTGACACGTGCAAAAGTGTGATTGAATAGAATTTGAGCCGTGTTTGCTGTGATATGCATCTACATATGGAAATGCATGTCCTGGTGGGATGCTGACCGTGGTTTAAAAGTGCGCTTACAGATAGAGAATGGCTGGCTGTGAGTGAATGCTTTTCCTTGAAAGGCTCGGTCCTTCCTCCAGGTGGGGATAAAGAGCTATTTTAGCTCCAGAAAATTTTTGCTCTTGGGAAAACTGGGACTTGATGGCAAAGCTTCTGCAATGTGTTCATTTAGTTATAAAAGTCATGAGTATGATTGCCAGAAGTTATGGAAACAGCAGACCTGATGCATTTTTGGTGCCTGATAGAGCTGGAGAAAGAAAACAACAAAAAATAAATGACTGAGTGAAGAAGTGGAAACAGAACAATGAAAGTGCTTGGTAGGGATGGCTTACTAACACTTGTCGAAGTTAATAAAATAGCTGCAAGGATACCGAATTACAAGCTAGAACATAAAAGGTTCCAAAGAAACATAAGGAAAGGCTTCTTCACTATAATGGTGAGGGAGCACTGGAAGGGGCTGCCCAGATGGGTTGTGGAGTTTCCTTCTTTGGAGACATTCAAAACCCACCTGGACAAGTTCCTGTGTGACTTACTCTAGGAGTTCCTGCTCTGGCAGGGGAATTGGACTGGATGATCTTTCAAGGTCCCTTCCAGCCCTTGAGATTTTGTGATCCTGTGGATTACTTCAGTAACCAGGGGAACTGCTGAGGAGATCTGTGGAATGAGTCTATTTATATTTCAAAGTCTGTTTTGGAGCCTACTGAAATCAATGGTATAGGTTGATTATCACTCACAGCATTTTTAGATATATATAATCAGGATTGCACATGTATTTTCCCCCATCATGCATATGGGGAGACAGAGGCCCAGAGAAGTTATGCAACATGCCGCTTACCCGGGTTTCCTTTTTTCCCCATCTCCCGAATTACAGCTGTCTTTAAGCCACAGCAACTAGATGAGCCTTTTTGTTTTAGTGGTGTGTTTTTCCTGAGAGGAATGTCTCTGTGAGAGCTGGAGGTTGAGCTGTTTTCTGAAAGTATCAATTCCATTCAGTAATCTGCTTTGGTGCTTGCTTTGTGTTTTTATCGTTCATTGTGTGAGGGGTTTTCTGTTAGGCAAAGAAGTGCACAGCTGAAGTGACTCACTTCAGCCACACTAAACACTTCTCCCAGGCAGCTCCGAAGGTAAGTCAGCATTTTGTTGCCTTGGTGTAATCACTACAGCATTACAGTTTCCATCAAACTCTGCAGAGGTAACTAAGTTCATACAATTGCTATAAAGAAGAACTATTCGATACAGCACAAGCAACTTGTGCATAGTAGAGTGAGCTAATCCAACACTCAGTACCAGAATATCCACTAGGAAAAGAGGCTCTCTAAATTCTCTGATGGCAACCTGCACTGTTACTTATGCAGACTTGTGTGTTTCTGGTGCTTGCAATTCTGTGTCTTAAGCTCCTACAGCCTTCTCTTCTGAAAGCCTCCAAATTTACTCTTAAGAGGCCTCCAGTGCATTTTCCACACTTCAAAGGGAAGTTTGGGTACAGAACAAGTGTTACATCAATGCTTTAGCAAATGGCTTACCCACTTTAAAAGTGTTTGTAGGAGAAGATGCCATCTGTTATAAAGCCAATGGATTTTAGCGGGAGAAAGAGACAAGGCTTGGGCACTGTAGCTTCTCTTGAAGTCTGACTCAGATGCAGCAAACAGTAAGTCCAAGCTGGGAACAAGTTACCATGACCTTAACCAGATTATATCAATAAACTTGAGAGAAAAAGATAAATTAGAAGTAATCTAATTTAAAGAAACAGCATCAGTTTCTAGTAAATTAGACAGACCTTTTTGCTTGTGTGGGATTAATTTAATTTCTTCCTGTAAGGACAGGCTAGAGTGTTACAACACGGAAGAACTCTGTCAAGTATTCTTTTGTTTGGACAGTTTTTTTGGGTGTTGATATGCCAGGGATAGATTAAATGAGTAGAAAACCTACAGTTTTCTTAGCTGTGATGGGAGAAAAACAGGACTGCCATTCAATAAGAATTCAGATGGAGCAGAGCCTAGAGTCAAACAGGTGAGGAGAAGAGGGGAATTTTCAGAACTGAGATAATGTTTCTGGTCCAACTGAAGCAACTTCTCTTTCCAAAGTGCTTCAGCTCATGCAGACATCAACATCATACGGTCCCTAACATGCACAGACCTGCTAAGGCTGTAAGTCAAAGTTACACATGGATTAAGAGGACATTTCCTTTATAATCTGAGAAAGCATTAACCCTCTCACTAATGGCTTCTTTTCTGAATGAAGCTTCAGCAGGCTCTCAGGTTATGTTTAATCCTTTCAGGATGTGTCCCCAGGTCTGCCTGCTTTTGTTGTATAGCTCTTTGGGCAGTCTGTTGCACATTTAATTTACTTATCCAAGACAAAAATTTTAAATATTAAACTTCTCTTTGGTAGCAGGATCTGACAGAAAAATCCAGATTTTCAAAGGACAGGATTTTCTGTGCATTCCTTTTTGGATTTAAAAAATTTGTCCTTAAGAAATATGGGACTTTGTTGTACATTACTGATGCCAGGACACACTCAGGCAGAAATTGAGGGCTTCTCAGAAGGGTTGCTCTAGCTTATCTGTTATGTGGCAGCTCTTCTATTAGATCAGAGAGCATCTTCTTTGTCTTTTAATATCAAGTAAAATTGCCGTGACTCTTGGCTTCAGAGGACCCAGAAGCAGGGGACAGCAGTGCATTGGAAGAGGTACCTGCTGAAATGTGTCATCTCCAGGGGCTGGAGGAAAGCAACAGGACAGCTTGGCATGGAAAAGTGTTCTGTGAAGTCTTTCATCATATACAAGAGTGAGTGAAAAAAGATGCAGGTTTTTTACATGTCAGTTAATATCTATTGGGGTATGTGCATTAATATTGCCTCATGATTTCAGCAAATTTGTTACATTTTTGCCTAGCTTCAAGAGATTGCTTAAGATATTGCATGGCAGCATGTTCCAATTCCAGCTTTCCTCCCACAGTTTTGAGAGTACCTTAAGGACAGTCTGATTTAATATGCAGCCTATTTTGTGCCTTCTTACATGTACTTTGAGTTTTGCAACTTTAGCAGTCCCATCTTGCAGTCTTGTTCCTCCATATGAAGTGCTAGAAATTTGGGTTTTGTTGAAACTTGGATTTCTTGCATAATCACATGAATCCAGGAGCCTGAGGCATAAGTAATCTCACCATTTCATCACATGGGATAAAAGATGAGTACCAGTGGCAGAGGGTATAAACATTATGCAGGGAGCTAAAGCAACTCTTGGATCAGGAGCCTGAGAAGTTTGAATTCGATGAGCACTACTATTGAAACCACTTTCTCATTTTTGCTTTATTAATATAGGGTGTGGGATTTGGGCTTCAAGAAGTAAAGCAACATTTAAGGTACCTTTTTCCATTCTAGTTGCTGGTGATCTGTATTCTGACTTTTAGTTTTGGAAGGTTAGCCTAGGAGGAAAAACACTTTGTTCCATTTGCAGGAAGCTTTTCCTGTTGATTTTTAAGGAAATGGCACCTTAAGCCAACAATTGGTTTCATTTTGATTTTAGATATTTCCCAAGCAAAATCATCTTTATGCAGTAAGATAAGCATGAATTGCTCAGCTCTGACTAATGCTTGAAGAGTGCAGTTAGAGCTGTTTGCTTTTTATACTTTGCCAAATTGCCATTCCCATATCTCAGCTCACCCTATTCCCATTTCTCAGTTTCTGCAAAATGCTGTTGATGACAATGTCACCTTTTCTCATTGGACTTGCAGTTCTATGCTGGGGGCTAGATGTGGGCACTGGGAAGAGGAGGGATTGCCTTTGGCTGCACCTTTGTCATACCACTGGATGTAGACACTACACCATATAGCACTAGGGTGGGGAGTGGCCTCCCTTATGAACTGGTGACTTTGTTAGAGACACAAATTTCTCAGTTCTGTGCATTTCCAGCAGTAGACTCTGTGCCTTGCAGAGAGACTCTGACATGTGTCAGGTAACCTCACTTAGAACAAATGTCTCTCTTTGTCCCTACACATGTCTTCTTAATGTCTCCCATACTGCATGATATTCAAAAGTGTGGAGAAAAATGTGTCCCTCAAGAAGAGACAGTGATAGTCCTTGCTAGATTGTGCTGGGTACCTGCAAATGTCATTGCTCTTTTCTGTGTGCCTGAGAGGCAGCAGCTCTATCTACAGCATTTGGTGTGAGTTTTCCCAAGGACTGTATATAGTCCTCACCATAGCAAGATGTCCTTGGATTAGTTTAGCATCAAGGTCCTTTTGTAACCTCAGTACTCAAAAAAAAAACCCTAAACAAGGAAATACAACTTAATAAAGTGAAATAATATAATAAAGCATAAATGATAGCCTTAGGAAGGGAAGCAGTTCAGAGCCATAATATGGATTGAGTAAGCTGTAGCTGGTTGGTTTTGTGACTGATACAGTATTTCATGTTATTTTTATCCTTCCAGTTAAAACCAGATACTCTCCCCCTTAAAAAGCAGTGAATGTATTTAATGATACCTTTAATAATCTCTTTCCTTTTGGAAGCAGTATTTGGGAAGCAGAATGTCTCTCCCAGTAATGGCTGTCTGCCAACTGGCTTTCATCTTTATCCTTTCTGGTTCTTTAGTCATTTACCCAAGTGAAGCATTTGCACTTAGAACATTCAGTTTTTAGCTCCCTGCAGTCAAGATGAGAGAAATCAATGTAAATTGCTGGGGTGAGTGACCAGGAGGTGACAAGTCAAAAGCCTCGATGTTGAATGCTTCAGCCTGACAAGCAAGATGAAGCATGCATGAATGGGAAACTGCACAGAGCTCAAGGAGGAGGATCAGTTACAGGACCTCAGAAGAAAATACAAAAAAGAACAGATAAAGAAGATTCCCTGAGGTAGAAAGGAATTATTGAGAATCATGTAGAAAGCTTCAGTGGTAGTGGACAGGGCTCTGGGTCTGCAGAAACCAGTGGAAAAACATGGGTTGACCTCAATAGTGGGAGATCATTGTCTTCAAAAGTATTTGCCTGTAGACCTTTTAAGATAAGGTCAAAGGAAACTAAGTATTCTCTGACAGTTTTTTCCTTAAGTAAAAACACCTGCTGTAGGGCAGCTTTAGGAAGGGAAGCTCTGAATTCACTCCCGGTGTTTGCTTTCAGTGATTTACACCACTGTGCTTTGGCAGTAGGCTCCCTGCTATCTGCAGAAGAGATGCTTCCTTTTGACTGATTTGGTGCTCTCAGATCCAAGTACTCCATGTTAGGTGAGCATTTTGAGCTCAGTTTAAGAAGATGCTGATTCTAGATTTTTTAAAATTATATGCAGAATCCCTGAGACAAATCTGTGTCCTCTGTGTTTCCCTTGTCTGTAATGAAGGCTTTCCTACTTCACAGGAGTGTAGTGAGGAGAAACAAACACTGGAGGATTGCTCTGGCACTCAGGTGACTGTATATCATAAACACCAAAATAGCTCTTCTAGGCTTCTGTTTTTCTGGATAGAAAATTTCCATCAACCTCTAAAACTTATTTGCCTGAACTCTTCTGCCAGGCAATGAAACAAGATCTGAGGACTCAAAAGTAAGGTCAGTCAACAAATGATCCTGAGATTGGTACTATTTATGAACTTGCTTGTTTTCTTAGACAAAAAGACATGCTTGATGCACAATAGCTTTGCTTTGGTTTAGTTTAGGAAATTATCATAAAAGAAAGAGTAAAAAGTTCACAGACACAGAAAATGAGATTTCTGTGCAGGTAAAGACCATGATTTTTTTGGTTGCCTGACCTGAAAAGTGAATTTGAGTTTTGATCCCTGGTTGTGAAACTGTGTCTTTCCAAGAGCTCTACAGAGAGGTACACAGTGCCTTCTTGAAAGGCACATGCACTTTAATCTTCAAAGTCATACTTCTGTTGGCTTTGTGACTATGGAAAGAGAGCTGTGTAAGTCTTGTCTTACAGGTGGAGTGAGGAAGATTTCCTCCTTGGTTTTATTCTTTATTCTGAAACTGACTTGCTCTACAAACATAATTTAATCACTCATATCTTTCTGTGGATAAGTCACTTGTCTCTTGCTCAGCCTCTGCTTTAAGGATAGCAAGGTTTATGTCACTGTCCTGTGTACACTGAGGCAATCTGGGATTCTGCCACTGGGTTGTTGCATTGTGCTGCCTTCCCCTGCGATGGTCCCCTGAGCACTGGACACTGCTGTAGCTGTGCATACGTCTGAAGAACAGGGAACGGGGTTTATTGTGCTTGGGTAGGAGAGACTGCTGCTGTACCTGAGAGATAGAGCTCAGAGAAACAGGCTGATTTAAGAGGCAAGTAGAGACACACAGATGGGGAAGTCTTGATGGCATTGAGGTACTTAGATAGGCTTAGGGGCTAGAATTGTGTATAAGAACATTAGGACTGAGATCAAGGAAATTGTTAGCTCCTGTTTGATAGGTGCAGTGTCCAGGATAACTTGCTTTGTGCAATTGTTTGTACATAACCAGAACAACCCACAGGTTTCTGAGTGTTGGTCAGCTGCAGGGGTTAAAAAATCAACCCCATCAATGCCAGAAGAGCTATGGCTGGGCATAGAGCAGTATCAGTCATCCTCTCCAGACCTACCAGCTGTTCTGTGCAGCACAGGAACAGGATGATGCAATGTCCACAGTTTTGTCCACTGAATCAATGCTTGGGTAAGAGCCTGGGGAAGGTCCTTAGCCCTCTTCCTGCAGATGTCCTTGTCTCCCCAGCCATCAACTACATTGAACATTAGTTTCTAAATGTACTGAGGCACTGAAGGATCATGCACAGGTGTTTCTCATAATACAGCCCACCTGATAGGACAGAGTCCTCATCAAAAAATTTCTAGAGAACAGCAGTAGCTCTGCCATTGGGCACTGTTGCGTCCATCCCCACCTAAGCTTTACCAAGTTTTGTGCTGGATGCATTGCATAAGACATGGTGTAGGCACAGAGTTAGGGTGTTAGAAAGAGAAATCCGAGACATACGGTGTGAGAGTGGTGCTCATAAGGGGTCACCAAAATAGTTGGAAGGCTGTTGGAAGGGTTCCCTCAACACCACAACCTGGGCATGTGCCCAAGATTACAGCTTATAACCCATTCTAGGTTTAGAGTCCAGATTAGGGCTCTGAGAATTTCAAGGCACATAGTAAGGGTGGAGTTCAAGGGAGATGCCAAAATAAAATGAGGATTTTACTAGGGCTGTCCCCTGAGTAGTCCCTTACCTGGCGGACTGGAGTGCCTACATCAGCCTACATGTAGGTAAGGGATAGGCTGGGACAGTGAGGTCCTTCTCAACCAGAGCTTTATACGCCTTTGGCTCTTCCTAAGTTGTATTTCCTGTGTGGATGGTGCATGTGCCAGCACCAAGTCTGGCACCACAGTACACTGAAGTATAACCAGAATAGAGCTGTGCTGTGCCTGCACGGGAGCCCTCAGTGCCCTGCCTGGGGGACCCACTCAAGCTAAAAGGATTCAGGCTGTTACTGCTAGAGAGGAAAGAACATGCCCTAGCACAACCAGGGTTAACACAATGCAACCACTCATTTTTCTCAAGAGTCTCCTATATAAACAGAGATTAAGTTCATTGCATCCTTGTAAAAGATCCTGCTATCAAATTTCATTTAGAGTTGCACAGAGGTCTGGGGAGGTAGGGTTTCCAGTTTCACTAATGAATTTTGGCTTCAAGCCTGTATGTTTTTGGGTTTTTTTAACCTCTATTTCCCAGAAACATGTTCTGCTTCTCAACCTTTCATATTCATGTCTCGTGTCTAGCATGCTGAGAGATTACAGCTCCATCCTGCTGCTTGTCTTTGATAGTTTAACCTCTAGGCTAAATTTATGTTGCTTCAGTACCATCCTTGAGCTGTAGTTTTGCAATGCCTTGCCTACTGCTAGCCATTTCATATTGTTCTCTGCTGTTCTCACAGTATTTGGTTTTGGCATTCTTGTAGTAAAAGGAAGTGAGTAAACACTAAAGGTGACTAATGTGAGGTTGCAGTAATGTTGCTGTATATCGATGGAGAGTGCAGAGCTGCTGGAGTGCTGTTCTTTGGCATACCTAAAGTTGTGGTCATATGTGTTTTTCCTTGTTAGGGAGTCACCTGCAGTGTCTTGAAAAGCCAGCCTCTTAACAAGAATCTCTTTGTTTTGTGTACACCCTGGCTGGAGCAGAGTTAAGTCAGCCATGAAGAAAATCGTAAGTTCACTAGTTGTCTTTTAAATGCTTCATTTTCTTTTAAATCATGTTACTGACACTTTACAGCTGCTCAGAGATGCCAAATTATAACCCCAAGAAAAACAAAACTATTCTTTTACAAGAGTAGTATTTGCCGGATGAGAATTCATGCTGTGCTGCCACAAGTGGTGAATAGGCATTAAAAATCAGGCAAAAGCCAGGCAGTTTCCTTAATTTTCGAATAAACAGTAAGTTTGTATGTGTTCAGTGTTTTGCACTGCGGGGAAAATCACTACACATTTACTTCCTCTTATAGTTCTCCCTAGGCATCCACTGCCAGGTGCTGTCAGAGGCAGGATATGGAGCAATGGGCTTTCAGCTTGAGCCATGTGTCTGGATTTGTGTTTGTATGAAAAGATTGTCACCATCTAAGCCTTATCATATAGAAAGTGTGGAGACTGAATGGAAGCAAATGAGACAAATATGCTTCATATGAGTATAAATGACCATGAACCAGGACAGGCCTGCACTAAATGGAGTTACATTTGATCAGTGGACTTCTACAGGGTCTTTAGAAAAATATGTTTTCTCTTTCTAAGCAATGTCTGGGGAGCAGAGACATTTCCCAACTGTGAACACTTCTGCTTTCACTGACTTTATATTTTCAAAATGGCTGTTTGTTTGGCCTTGAGTAAACAAGGCTCCAAAACACTGTGTTGGGCAATCTGGGCCACTAATGTGTGTGTGATGTATGTGTTTGTGTGTACGACCCTGCTCAGTCTGACTGAGTTTCAGTGTCAGGAGAGGAAATAAAAACCATACAGAGTTGCAGAGAATCTGGGCTTGGCAGGCTTCTGTGAGTCCAGCACAGATCTGCCCTTGACTCTGCAGCAAGTGTCAGACCTTGAGGAAGCAGAAGAGGGGAAGTCTGACTTGGCTCTGAGTCTGGTGGCACCTTTTTAGCACTTGACATGCAACTAGAGACTGACATCCAGGAACTGAGAATCACTTGTCTCCTCTTAGTCATTACAAGCCGTGGGGAGTGGGAACAAGCAAAGAAAGGAAAGTGCTGATTGCCTTTTGGCAGGAGCAAAGGGCCTGCTGAGGTTTAAATCCAAAAGAGTTCCTTTTGAACTTGGGGTGCCCTGTGGTAATGGCTACCTGGGTTGAAGGACTAAGTTTCTTTATTCCAGGAGGTCGTAGATGCAGGGCAGAGCTGCTGAGAGTAAACAAATGCCCCTGTGGCATAGGCATGGCCAGGATCATGCGTGCCAGGAGGGAGTTACTAGGGAGAGAGTGGCCCCAGGCATCAGCTGACTAAGAAAGAGAGATGTATGTAAGTTTTAACATCACAGCACTGCCCATGCTTCTGGGCAAGCCAGAGGATCTCTGTAACTGATTATGATTTGGGGACTGAATCCTTTACAGTATTGTTGTTGGTATGAAGCACTCGAGAAGCTGCACTGTGTACATGATGTGGATCTCAGGACAGACAGCAGCAGGGAGGAGGACAGGTGCTGTCTATGTGATAGGAACACCTGCAACACCTGCAGTCAATTGACAGGAGAGCTGTGGATCTCAACCCTCTGTAATTCATCCTTGAGCCTGAAGGGATGGGAAGGTTGGTGTACAGCATCCAAACCACTCTGCTTAAACTAAGTACTAAAAATGGAAGTATTGTGAAAGCTGCTGGTGCAGACAGGGAAGGAGAGGAACAGAAAGGAAGCCAAGATGCAATTAGCCCCGTGGCTGTGGCATCTGGAGCTGGGTTTTGTTTTCTTGATTTGCAGAGATAAGGATGTGTGAGGCTGAAAGACCAAGTCCATTATCTTTTTGTTTCAGCACCATGCTGGCCAATAGCATGAAGCTCTGGAGAGGCACACTGACAACATCCTCTTTCTGTGCTCCAAAAGCTTTCAAATTAATGTAATTTTTATTCAAATAGGACACCCTGGAAGTCCTTTAATCTGTAGCAGACAAAATCCAGATGTTTGTGCATTGTTTACTTTGTCCTTTCTACACTGACCCTGGGGCACCATGGAGAAACTGCTCCATTTCTTCTCATGAAATGCTGCTGTTTCCATCAGCCTGTTAATATAGAGGCCAGTAGCTCTGCTTTTTACGGGTGGGAAAAAGACAACCTTTCAAGGTTGTCTTGAGAAAACTTTTCCCTTATTCCACTATCTTAATTTTGATGATTTTGGTGGAACTCTATCCATTACTAGTTTAGGGTTTGAATTCAGAGAAGGCTTGTGGTGAGTTAAGCAGGAGTAAAGTGAAGAGGCGAAAGGTACTGTGCTGGTACAGCTACTGCCACATGATTTGGAAAGGGACTATGTTAGTGTTGGGAACTTTGATTTCTTTACCCAGCAGGAGCCTTGCTCAGTGCTGTGTGTTTTAATGTTTGCTGTTGTGCTGCACCACTTCCCAAGAACTCTCTCAGCATTTGCTGGAGGTGGCAGGCACCAAGCTGTATTATTTTACTACACTAAATATTTCTGGTTTCAATACCTCTGCTTTTTCCATTTGTAATACCTGAAGTTAACAGGTGTACAGGCTTTTGCTGTCTCTAAAAGAATGCTCAATACACATTTGTCAACTCAGATATTTTTGGGCGTGTTCCAACATCATCTTGGCAGTCCCATAGTACTATATATAGCATCCCTTCAGCACTCACCAGCCTGGGTGCTGGTCTGAGGAACCAATCCATATTTTGGATCCAAAACAAAAGAGGGGGAAAAAAAGAACTTGCTTCTGAAAATTGTAACTGACTGGACTTTATTGCTGACAGTGACTTGCATTTTGCAATTTGATAAGCTGAAAATATCTTACTCCAATATGGCCAGAAACCTAAACAGCTCTTCTGTAAAGAAAGGTCTTAAAATTAACTATACAGTGTAGAAAAGAAGAATGTGCATGAAACTCTGAAAACAGCGTATTCTCTATTGAAGTAAAAATACGTAGTGCTCATCCAGCTCGGCTCAGATGTTCTTACACTACATATCTAACATCAACAGAGATAAATACCCCAGTTCTGAAGTTTTTTTCCATTCCCATTGCTCATTCTCAGGAATAAGTAACAGTTGAATTTTTGCAATTTCTACCCTACATTCCAGATGAGTAAATTTGGGCACTATAACACCAGCGTGTCCCTAGAGGAAAGTGTAAAATTTTGAAGGAAGAAAGGAACCATTTACAGTGATCACTGTGTGGGAAAGTGGTTAAGGATAAATAATACAACAGCTCCAAAGGGAATTGTGCAAGAGCCTGGAAACACAATTGCTTAAAAGGATCTGAGCACTGGGGAATTTCCAAAGTAAAACAGCAGTGAAAGATGAGCAGGGAAAAAGAAAAGGACAGAAAACAAACTCCAGAAGAAAGAGTTTCTCCCTTCCTGCATGCTGCTTCCCAGTGAAGAAAGCAAACACTTTCTTGTAATCTTTTACAAGAAAGGATTTGTTTCACACGGGCTCTCAGGGCCATTCAGAAGAAAATGTAGTCATTATGAAGCAATGCTGTTATCCTTGGGACCAAGACAGAGATAGGAGTCTACAGCTGTAGTTGCACAGTCAGCAATGACCCTGTTTCTTTATACCAGGACGACAAGGGCTGTTTGTGGAGCTGCTTTTTCTCCTTCTATCAACCTCACCATTGCTTTGCCTATGAAGTCCATGAGGATCATAAGGGCAGTTAAGAACCTGCTCTTCCCCCCTTTCCTGGCAGAAAAACTCAGCTTGCACTGTGTTTGCTTATGTGCTGATTCTTGTGAGATCCTCATTGACTTGAAGCACTCACGTATCTGGCTTGTATGTGCAGACATCCTTCCTGAAGATATGGAAGGGCAGCAGGGAGAGAGGGCAGAGGTCCTGGGTGCTTAGGCTGTGTTAAGCTGGGACTCAGGAGAGGGGAGTCTAAGGCAAGTGTGAGTGAGTCTCTTGTAGCTTCTGGCTTCCCAGAGGCATGTCCTGGTCCCTTCCTCCCCTTTCTGTGCCAGCTGCACAAGTTCTCCCTCCCTCCCTCTTTCAGCACCAGCTCTGATGCTGGTGGATGTCACTGGATTCCAATGATAATGGATCCCCTACTCCAGTGGGGATGCTCTGTGAGTGCTCTCATTTCTCAGAAAGAGCTGCAGGGACAGGCAGAGAAGGAGTCTGCTGTCTCCAGAGGAAAGTGTGACCTGATTGGCTCCATTTCTTCTCTGATTGAGCATTCCCGCTCATTTTGGAGAAGAGATTAATTCCAGATGCTGGTCCTGGTCTTGATTCTTGACTCAATGAAGCAGTTTGGAAAGGTTCCCTGTGCACGGCAGCACAGCTCTCTCATTTACCTGGGAATCCCAGAAAAGTCTCATTTTCTTTTCAGTGATTTAGGGGATTTTTAAAAATTATTTCCCCTCCTTGCTTCTATTTCTGAGATTATGAGGTTGTTTGCAGACAGCCTCTTAAGACAAAAGTCCCTATTGTTCCTACATACCCTTCACTAACAGCAAGGACTTGAAAAGAAAAGAAAAAGGATGTACCACCTGCACAAACAATCAAGACAAGGCAGCCCAGTTGCTTGGGGCTCAGTATGTGCAGCCTACAGAGTGTTTGCCCTTTGTCTCCTGCGTGGTGTTGGCATGTACTGGCTGACTTCGAGGCAGGAGCACAGACCAGGGACTCAGGAGTGTGTGGCGATGGCAGCAGGTGGGAGATGGGGGCTGTTTGGTCACTACCATAATATTTTGGCCTATTTTAGTCAGCACAGAGTTCAGGCAGAGTTTACTGTTGGGATCTTTGGATGTACACAATGTTTTCTTTTGTTTTCTAGTGACCATATTTTCAGCTGCTTATAGTAGTTGTACTAGTGAGATCTAGTCTTTAAGAAAACTGCTGGATTTGCTCCAGAAGAGCACTCAAGAGTTAAAGAGTGAATCACAAGGTTTCACTGTTAATGTAATCTTGAGCACAGCTGCACTGTTACAGAAAGGCTAAAATGCTGGTGCTGTGCAGTGAGCTGTACCTGAATATACTCACTGAATGAAGTTAATGGGGAAGAGTTTCCCTTGGGCCATGGTCTGGGCCATGTGTCTCACTCAGCAGAGCCATGCAAGTAATTGACTTTCAGTATGTTGACTGAACTGTAGAGCAGAGGGTGTCCCCGAGATTCTACAGGGTCCTTTTTTGTGATTTTAGAGATGTGAGAAACAGTGCATGTCTTGCAACTGGCCTGTTAAGTGCTTTCTCTTTGTCCATGCTTGAAGCCCACAAAGAGAGATCCTGCACAGTGGGAAACTAACAGTCAGGGTGGCTGAGGAAAACAGTGCCAGAGCAGTGTTTAGACTTTTGAGATATGTCCTCTTCAGGATGTGGGCTTGCTCCCCCTAGTCATTCATTACTGCCCTGCTGCGCTCCTAACACATGGACTGCTTGTTATCACCCCCAAACTTTTTCAGGGCTTGTAGGAGGAATCTCTTTAACCATTACAGCTCCAGCACAAAGTGTGTTTTTAAGACCTGAGATGAAGTAGCGCCAAGTTTCTCAGCTAGAACGGGAGAGTTGTTCCTTGGCATGCCTTGAAATGAACAGGAAAACCAAAAAGCTTTAATTAAGAAGGTACTTAAATATTAATCTCAGAGGAACATTAAGTCCATGAGTAGCTGTAGGACACATTTCCCTGTTCTAATCTCAATAATAAAAGACAGAGTTTGGTTTTCCTGAATCGGAGGAGTTTATGGGCTTTACTTTCATCACAAATTCTGAGAAACAGCAGAGGGAAGAGACAAGAATCTCCAGTACCAGAATCTGCAGTTTCTCAGTATCTGTTTTTCCAGATGTAGTTACAGAAAACTATACATGGGAGCAAACCCATGGCCCTCAATAAAAAAAGGTTGTTTGTGTGCGAAGGAAAACAATGGGCAAAGGTTAGTGTTTCTCAGTTCCTGAGAAATTGTCCTGAGACAAAAGGATCATGAGCACCAACATCTGTGGGACTCACAGCCAAGTCCCCTAGAAGATTTGACCAATAAATTCCCAGTATGGTGCCTGCTTTTGTAATTTGATTATCATATAGAGAAAGCTGATATTCCTGAGTGATAAATAAGCACAACTGAAGGAGGAGACAAATGGTGTTTGAAATACATCCAGTTTGGCTTTTGGTTGCATGTTCTTGGAATCTTTCCAAGAGTCTTGTCCAACGGTTTAAACTTAATTTTGAGTTGGGAAATGCAAAATGCACCTCTTATTTATTACAATAAGAGACTGGTGACTGTAGACAGTGCTCTGCAAGCAAACACCAGCAGAAAGATTCATCTGCCCTCAGTATGTTGCAATGTAACTTGGACAAAGACAAAGAAGGATGTTTAGGACACTAGCATGAGAGTGCCTTATGAGTTTGGTGTGTGTTTAGGGTTGTTTTAGTTTATATTTTTAAAGATGAGATGAAGAGTGATAAATTGAGGGTCAAATCTTAGTCAACTTTTCTTTGCTGAGCAGAAATGTCTGGCTTTCTGTCCAGTGATGTCCTTTTTTATCTCTCAATCAATGGAAAGTAGCACTGAAGAAAAGAAGGCATGGAGAAAACACAGTGCTTGAAATGCTGTTCATGCCATAAACCTGCTCTTTGTCTACAGACAAGGCAGCAACCCTGTTTTCTTTAGTCTGGCCACAGACATGTCACTTCAGCATAGTGGCCTTGACCTTCTCAGAAGATGGCTCCTTGGTTTGCATCTCTAACCTTATTCTGCTGAACAAAAACCACAAATGCAGCATGTGTAGATGCTGGTGCTCTTTGCGATTGTCTCCTCACCTCCAGGATCCTGAGGGTGGTTATGAGGGTTGACTTTCAACCAGTCACTAGCTTTCTTTTTGTTGAACCTGACTGATACTAGTCATCATCTGAAACTAGCTTCACTGTCAGAGAAGGAAATTCTACAGATGGTAGTTCAGTGTGTCAAGGACATTCTGGAGCTTGAGGTAAGATTACATTGACTTAGTGCAATACACTGCTGCCAAGACAAGCAAAGGTGTAAGCTATCCTCCAGCAAGGCTGAAGGGGAAGCTCCTGGTAGATACCAGAGACCACCATAGTCGCTTTGGTCACTAGATGATGGGACTAGACTAACTGCCTCTCCCCACTAACTCCACACCTCTGCAATAACTTACCTGCAAGGGGAATTTCTCCACAACTTCTTCACATACTGGAGCTCTGCTCTTGAAATCTGAGGATTTCTATGCCTTGATGGTTTCTTACTCTCCATAAGGAAGCTCTGGTGTTCACATCAATCTCATCAGTGCCTGTACTTCAGATGTGAAATAATTTTCTAATTTGGTCTCTTGACTCAAGATTTGGAAAAAAAATGAAACAGAGCCTCAGCAACATAAAGGATGATTTAAATGTTGTGTGCCTGCTTATTTGTTCATAAATGGTGATTCTGTTAATAATTACAACTATAATTTAAATCTCCTTGAGTATCTCTTGGCCTGTAAGGGTTTTTTTCATGCAGCATACAAAGCCTTTCATGCTGGCAGTGGAGGAACAAAGAGCCCTTGCAGTGAAATGCTATGTGTGGAGATCTATGGCAAGGTAAACTGCCCTCCCAGTCAATCGTGGTAAATGTGAAAGTTTTGAGAACCACACAGACAAATAGAAGTCCTGAGCCCTAATATGTGAATAGATAAGCAGCCTCTCACATGGGAGGGTCAATACGGGCTTTGAAGCATAATATGGTAAAAGTTGAGTGTTGTATCAACAAGACTGTAAAGGTTACACATTGAAAGACACAAGGTGGCTCAGACTGCATTTATGTATCTAAAAGACTAATGGGTTTGACTGTGGGAGGTATTTGTTAGTTGGAGTAGATAATAAGATGCATTTTGGCTTTCCCAGTCATGGTCTGGGAGATGACACATTTCTTCATTACATTTCTTCTGTCTTCCAGGTCTTTTCCTTGGCAACAAAAGTGGTTTTTTCAGTTAAAGGTGTTTGATGTGCTGAGTTGAAAACCCAAATGGACGGAAATTTGGAGTCTGCACTTGAATTCTCCACAGCATTTGACGAAAGCAAATGGGCAAAATCCACTTAAGCCTTTTGGTACTGAGTGGTCTTGGTATCCAGCCCTGCTATGAATTTAAAGGAAGAGTTTTCCCAAGAAACACCAGAGTGATGACTATTTGTTACAGAATCATTTTTCAAAAAATGAATCATAAGAGTCATGTAAGGATTGAGAAATTTGACAAGATCAGCAATGTTTTGCAATGGGGTGAAAAGAAGAATCCCATTAGAGCTGTGGAGGCTTCATACACGTGCCAAGTACATTCCCCAGGGACCATGCTTTTATCTTGGACAAAACCATATCTTTTTCTTGGACTGTTCTCACTCCCTTAAGATAACCTTACGGGAAGATGCAACTACAATACAGACAATCTATCAGTTCTTCTTCTTGAGATACGCCACATGAAACAGTATTACCTAGAGAAAGTTTAGTGGCTGCAAGTTCAAAGTCCTGAAATACAGAAGACAATCTGCACAGGTGAGTTCTCCTTCTCCCAAGTCTACCCGGCAAAGGGGCACAGATAACATCTTTTAGAAAGACAGCAGGCAGATGTGGAGTCACATCTTTAATCAGCTGCTGTGGTTTCTGACAGACAGGCTGGCACCCAGAGCTTTTAGCTCTAGTGTTTTGCAGGGTGCAAAGATGTGCTGTTTTGTTCCAGGCACTCAGGCTTTTTTACAGAAGGTGAGTGGTGAGGACACTGGTGAGTTCTAATGATGAAAAAAAGGTAAATAAGATTATAATAAACTATAAGGTAGAGTAAGAGTAAATATGGAGCTTCCACCTTTATATTTTTGTATTTAGCTTTTACTTCTTTCAGTAGTCTTATAGAAAGAAAATACCCCAAGTTTGCAATGTAGGATTGATGTAATTTTCCCAGTGACTTCATCATGTAGGCTGCCTTTGGCAGTTTGGAGAGAGGGAAGCTGTGAAGCCCGAAAGCAGCATAAAGGTTTCACTTTGCAATGCTCCAGCAGTGAATGTGTTAAATGTTTTCATCAGAGACTTGGAAAAAAAAAAGGCATTTGGTGGATATGCCAGAAAAAGTTTACTTTACGAAAAGCTTCTCACACATAAGAGAGCAGACGAGACAGAGCAACCTTCTTAGCAGCTTTTAATCTTCAACATTCTTAGTTGCAGGGGGCAGAGCCCAGTCCAGCGAGACCTCCCTCCCCAAACCGCCGTGGTCCTCCGCTTCCAGCCCGGGGAAAGCCCTCGCCAAAGGAGTGCAAGCGGCCGGCGGCGCAGGAAGAGCCATGAGCCCGGGGAAGCTGTGCTCCCTGGTGCTGCTGGCCCTGGGCGCGCTGGCGGCGGTGGTCGCGCTGGTGGTCACCCTGACGCGGCCCACGTGCGGGCCCCAGCGCTACGTGCACGGAGCCGTGGCCGCCGACACCGAGACCTGCTCCCTCATCGGCCGGTATGTGCGCGCACCCTCACGGGCTCAGGCTCGCGGCGGGACAGGTAGTAGCTGCGGGAGCGGAGCGGGTTCGTGCAGCTGGGGCTGCGCAGCGATGCTGCTCCCTGCGTGCTCTGAGGGCAGATGGAGCCCTGCCTCTGTGGTGGATGCTGATTTTCATTATCTGATGTCACTAAATTGCAGCTCTGTGACTTATGGCCTTTCAGAAAGTAAAAATATTTATAGTATACAAATACAAGGTTGTTTTTAAGTGGAGAAGCAAGACATTAACAATTTACTTTATGGTGATAAGTCTGTCAGACAAGTGGCTTGAAGGGATAGGAGCTATCAGAGAGCTGCAGCTGGACTTGAGCAGAGGCAAGGAAGGCAGGCTGAGGGCACTGGGCATCCCAGCCTTCAGGGTGTGTGCTTCTCTCCAGCAGTTGTGTCTGGAAAGCAAAGAGCAAATTTAATTGAAGTTCAGGCAAACCAGTGTAAGTATGAAAGACCTACTTACATTACTTGATAGGAAACATGTAGGTTTAAAAAAAAAAACCTCTCTAGCTGCCCAGGTGGTTACACTTCAGTTTGTGTAACAGCTTCTCCAGTTTGTGTAACAGCTTCTCTCTCAAACGTTTTGGCTCTTACATTATTATTTTGCTATTACTGTTCAATTCTTAAATGCTTGTATACATGGAAGTGAAAGGATGGAACTCTACAAGCTCCATGCATTGCAGGATGTTCCAGCAGCAGAGCTGTGGGCTCTGCTTGGGGGCTGAAAGAGTTGAGGTGAGATATCATGTGTGCCGTGTCACATACATGGACCTTCAATGATGTGCTGACAGCTTTGTGGGTTGTGGAGAAAATGGACTGTGGTTGCATGTACGTCAAGGTTTTTATGCTAGGCCACAGGTTAGTTCCTTAGAGGGCAGAAGAGGTATCTTTTACATCGGTATTAATAGAAATAGAGGTAAATACATGATTGGATTACCCAAAGAATCTGCTGGGAAAACCACGGCACTTATGCAGCTATTGTAATTTTTCACTTGAAGTAGTGTAGGATCAGGTGGAAGGCACTGGAGTGAGAGCCACAGAAATCTGTGATCAGGTGCCAATTGAGCAGCTTTGGCTGCAAGGCTGCTGCTCCACAGCCTCAACCACTGATGGGGCTGTGGCTCCAGTGCACTTGCTGGCAGTGTCAGTGGTGTCTCTCCAGTCCAACTGACACCCTTAGATTTCCTACAAATAGTTTGCTGAGGATCCCCAAAAAATTCTGTCCTTGCTCCAACTTCTACACACGTTTTTCTCCCTCTTTTTCCCAGTCTGGAGCATCTGCATATCACATCCTGCTGCTACAAATGTATCAACTCTCTCCACCCAACCCTGCCAAGCCCCTGGATCTCCCCAGTCAGGACTCTTCTTCACCCTGGCTGCACCTCCCTCACCCTCTGCCTGCTCATGCTACTGCTTTTCCTATTATCCTTTGCCTCCAGCTGTTCTTGGAAGCCCTTGTGCTCATTTTGTGCTGTCCTTGTATTTGGAATGAGCCACACTCCTGTGTTGTTCTCTCAACTTGGGCCATGTGCTCATATTCTTGCAATAGATAAGAAAAGTAAAACTGTTAACAAAAGTGTTCCTCTTCAACAGAGCTTGTGATGATAAGCTCTGTGTTAATGTTTGTTCTTTTGTTTGTTGCTGCCATATTTCTCTCATTGTCCCCACTGGCTCACAGCAGTAGCTTGTAAGGAAGGAACATGTTTTTCTTTGGAGGAAGCTTCCTGCATGCTCTGTTCTGCGTGATCTTGTTCATTTTCTCCCAGACGTTTCTGTGCTGTATGTCATGTTTCAGCTCTTAGCCATTAAGCACATGATACCACTAAACTTAATTCTCATAGCAATCTGTAAAGTGAGCAAATGATGTTATTTCACCAGTCTAAATAAGGAAGTCTAGCATAGTACCTGTAGTGCATGGATGCTACATCAGGGCCATTGTGATGGGGTCTCTGCCTTTCAGACCAGGCTGAGCTGCTCAGGGACCATCTCACACAGACCTCCTAGGCAAGGGCTTCTCTGGACCTGGCCCAGAGGTCTTGATGTGAGCATGAGGAGCTGAGTAGCGTAAAGCAGCCTTCTGCCTAATCTTTGTTGAACAAGAGTTTAGCATCACATAGGAATTTCTCACAGCAGTAGCAATAAAATTCAGTTTCAAATAGTCTGAGCCACCAGGCCCTGCTGTCCCCACCTGTGAGCTGTCAGTTCATTTGTCATAGCAACAAAGCAAGACTTGGGCAAAGCCAAGCATCCCTCAATGTACAACCCTAACTCCTTCCCAGACACTGCCCAGCCAGTCAGCTGAATGATTCTGAGATTGCAACAGTGCTGTTGACTTCAGCTGTTCAACAATAAAATCCTAAATTCATGAGACTTAGGTGAGAGGAAACAAGAAAAAATAATTAATCTTGGGGTTTTCTGTTTCTTACAAAGTCCTGTGTTGAGGTCTGCACTAGTTTTCTGCAATTATGCAAACATTTGCACATTTTTGCACTGGCTGTTTGGACCTGTGATACTGTAAAGCATTGAGGAATAGGTGAGCTGTCATAAATGGTGAGATACAAGGGCACAAGAGCTCTTGAGTCCTTGCAGGCCCTTTGGTACCCGTGCTTGCCTTCTGCCTAACTGCTGCCTCACCTTCAGCTCTCTGGCTGCTCCTTCCCTCGTGTACCCATCTCCCTGTGCTGGTGTTTGAGCCTGTGCAGCCACTGCATCTCATTTTCTCATCCTACCAACACAGCACTGCCATCAACCCCCCTCCTTTTTTCTGCCCTGATCCTGCCTCCACAGATCAGTCACTACTCCCATCTCCTCTGTGTTTGAGGCAGGACATGACCACTCTGCTGGCTTCTGCTCCAGCCAGGGGAACAGAATAGTAATTTCTTTGTTTTTTTTCTGCCCCAAAGCCATTACCAGATGCAATTTTTTTCAAGGAAGATGTGCTTAGCTTTTGCAGCTCAGGGTTGGAACAGCCTCATTTCCACTCTCATTGCTTAGAAATCATAGGAGAATGAATCTACCAAAACTGGCTAATTCACTGATGGCTACATACATATGCATTTTTGTGTATATAAAACTAAGTTACAGAAAAAAACTATATGACAATATGATCGGAGTTTTTAATGATCAGTTTGGGGCTCTTTTTTTTTCCCAGATCAAACAACTTGGCCAAGTTAGAGAGAATTCCTTGAACTGGAGGCAGAAGTGCTACCTCTCTGGCTTTGCACACTGCAGAGCTGCCTAACAAAATTTCCAGAGGAGTTTCAAACAAGTAAAGTAAACAAAAAAAATTCCTCAGTCATAGGTTTTTGCTAATTGCTGAATGCTTTTAGTGGAAATACAAAAAAGGAAAAGCAACCTCTAACATCATAGGGAAAAAGAATTCGTGTTGGTGGCTTGTGTATAGCAAAGCTACAAGGAAATGAAAGCCACGTGTTGTAACTGAACCTGAGAGCAGGAGTCCCTGCGGCCAGTCCCTGGGGCACACTGCAGACACAGCCGCCGGTGCTGCGTCTTGGCAGCTCTTCCCCACTGACCTCCAGACCTTCTCTCCTAAGCCCTGGCTCTGTCCCCTGCAGCCACCCCTTTCATCCTACTCCTGGGAACTTGTGCAGAGGGTGCTGCAGTGCAGGGGGGGCATCACACCAATCACACTGCTCTGGTGCCTAAAGCCGTGCGAGTTAAAAGCAGCATCTAATCCCTGACCTGCCTATACATCTTATTCTTTAATTAAAAAGTCTTGTTTCCTTTTAAAAAAAAACAAACCAAAATCTCAAACCAGATGCTTTGGTTTAGTAATGAAATTCCTGGGGCATTACATGATACTGTGTTGGTTTAAGATGCTGCTGTTTAAGGCAGAGACTTTGTGTGCTCCCAGTAAAGCTTTCAATTGAACTTATTGGAAATAACTGAACCTCTTGTCCAGAAAGCAATCGTCCTTTAACAGGTGGGATGACGGGCTAGGGAGAACACCTCAGGGCCCTCGTGTTTCTCTCACTGGTAGTTCAGCTGTGAAGGAACTGTGTGGCTCTGCAATTCATTAGTAGAAGCAGATGAGGGACAGACTCACAGCCTGTGTTTGCGGCTCGTTTTTCTTCAGTTGTGCAAGCTGTCATCCTCATGCTTGAGGTTTCCAGCTCTGGAGATGGTGTTTGTATGTTCTGGGGCTGTGTAAGGTTGGACTTTCTGGAATCTTTATGTGGCTCTTTGGCTTCAAGCAGAAGTGAGCAATCTCAGCAACTCAACATCATCCTGTTGGCAGGTCCTGTGCTAGACTTGCTCAGCCATCAGTGCCCAATTCTATACTGAACAAGGTTGGGTCTTTTGCTATGAAGGGTTTTACTGGTGGAGATTGGGGGCTGAAAGCAATACCATGCAGCTGTCTGGTTTAGACAGAGGCCCTGCACTGGAAAAAATGTCCCTGAATGAAGTGAAACACTTTCATGAAGAGGAATGTGAGGCTAAACGATACCCAAAGGTATCAAAGCCCACCTTGGTAATTTGTCCTTATGTCAAGAAGCCATGAGGAGACAGGAGGTGCTTGCCCTGGCAGCAAGCAGTACCCAAACCCACCCTTGCCTCCAGCTCTGAGCCACTTCTTCCCTCCTGGCAGTGGAAAAGGCTTTTTCAATTAACCACGCAAAATGCTTTCTAGTCCCTACCAACGTGCTGGTTGAGCTCTGCCATCCACTGCTCTGCATCTGTTTGTTTCTCAAATGGCAGAAGAAAGAGCAGTGTAAGGCCAGGAACTGATTTAGCAGAAGTGCTTATTCCAGTGCTGGGATTTGCTACAGTGAGGCTGAGCTGACCCAGCCCAGCAGCCATCCCTGACCCCCTGCTCCAGCACAGCCTGCATGAGCCCTGGGAACTGGCTGCTTCTGAAACACCCGCTGGGGGAACGAGGTTGTGGGGAGGGTCAGAATGGTGAGAATTCAACAGTCAGAAAATGTCTGTGGTCCTGGGAAGCTCACTTCTAGGCAGAGAATCTGCTGCAAACATCCTTTTCAGTGATGGCCCAGCAGCATTGCTGATGAAGGTTTATATCCCAAAGGGTTTGCCTTCCCTTCTTCTATTTTAACAGTTTTAAATTTGGAAACTGGCCGTTTTTTCACAGAAGCAGCTGTTGCTTTTGCTCTTCATAAATCTTAAGGCAGCAGCTGCTGTGTAATGGGTGGTCTCCTCCCAGCCCCCCATGTTCTTTAGCAGAAAAAACCAAGTCAATCTAATTCTATGCCTTGGCATTTCCTGTGACTTAAAACAGCTCCAGGGCTCTTTCTGGCCCTGAGCAGAGCAGCAGACTCAGCCTGTAGCCCAGCACAGCCCCTTCACAAGGTACTTGTTCATCCATTCAGGGCAGGTGAAGCCTGTTCTGCTGCTGCTGGAGCAGGACTTGGTAACATCCTCTTCTGTTTCAGACTTTAAGGAAACTCCATTAATGGCTAAACCCTAAAGCTAAAGCTGAGTGACAGGAAGGATATAGGACAAAACATGTTGTTATCAGGTCTTGTCAGCTGTAGGCTAAGATATCTCTAGAGAGAGCTGGTAAGATACCACGCTTTGATTGAGGGGACAATTGTCTCTCCAGGGTTTTGTGTTCTAATTAAGGCAGCTGTAACAGTGATCCATAGAAAGGGAGCGCCTAATGGGACAGAGTGTACCTGCAAGTCTGGCTAGATGAGAAAGACACAAATTCCTCAGGCATCACTTCCAAGGAAGCGTCAGGGCTGTGACTGAAAGCAGGTGAGCCAGACTGAGGGGACCAAAGACCAAAGCAACTCAAAGAAATTTTCTTATTAGCCCTGATCAGGATTTGATTTTATCCTGGAAATTCTGTTTTTCTTGTAATCTTGTTTGTATTGCAAAATGAGATTAATGAGGGCAAGTGATTAAGGACAATGTAAAGCATGCTTTGCTTTTCTGTGAGAATGTGTCCCTGCCTTGGCTGCTGGTGTTATTTTTGCTTTATATTGTGTCACTGTGGTGGGCACAGAGCAGGAACAGTAAAGACTATTTCTGCCTTTCCTGCTCTCTGAGGCACGGACAATCAGTGCTTTGGCCTGAACCATCTGAAAACTACTGGGTAGACAACAGGCTGGAGTAATCAGTGCTGATAAACCAGCACTTGATTTGCCTCAGCCATGCCAGGCAGGATGTGTCCATCCTGCAGTGCTGAAGGCTGCTCCCCTGGCTGCTGAATGCTCTCCTCCTCCTTGTTCCTTGATGCTCCCAGGAAGTCTGTGTCACTTTTGCCAGTAGAGTAATAGTCTAGGTTTCAGCTCCCTGGAGTAACTGGCTGCTTTCTTTAGCCCCCAGAGAGACCTTTTCCACAGAGTCCTCTTCAATCTCAGCGGGAGCCAAGGGCACAGGTATAAGCTGGAGTTTACATGGCTTGTGTTATCCTGGCTCTGTGCTCACTGGGAGTGTTGGAGGGAGGGAGCAGGAGTAAGGTGATACTAAGAAACTCTGGGTTTTGTGGGCCCTGTGCACATGCCCAACACTGAACACAGCACTTGAGCTGCGGCCTCACCAGTGCCCAGTACAAGGGGACAATCACTGCCTTGGGCCTGCTGCCACATCAGTGCTGATACAATCCAGGGTGCCATTCGCCTTCTTGGCCACCTGGGCATACTGCTGGCTCATGTTCTCTCTGTTTGTCCACATGCCACTTCCCTGCAGGCATTGTGCCAGCCATAGCATCCTGGCCCCAGCTCCAGCCAGCCCTGTGTGTGCTCTGTGTTCCGGTCACAGCCTCTGGGAGCAATTGCACTCAAATCAATGAACTATTCCACTTTCTGGCTTTGCTTTATCTAAGCAATATCCCAATCTAAACAAAGTGGCTGCTGCCAGGCTATGCAAGGAAACACCACCCACCACGTTGCCACTGCAAGGAAAAGACTGAAGCTGTGCTTGAAGGAAGCAATTGCTGAGACACATTTCTCTAGCAGAGAGTTGTTGTACAAGGCTGGCTTATGACCCGTGTGCTCTTTGGAGTGGCTGTGCCTAAGTAGGAACAGTTGAGGGGGGCTTTTTACCTGTTTGGTTTTGCCTTTGGGGATACAGAGAGGGGATGGGATTTCTGTGCTAATATCTCATACGTAGCAAGGCACGCTGTAAGAGTGACAAAGTAAAGCCTGAATTGACATGTTGAGTCTCAGGAGTTTGCTTCACATGGAGGCATAGTTTCTGCTTCAGTGCCCTGTCCTGTTGACCAGTATATGCCCTTTTGTTGGGAACTAGGTAGGGAGCTAGAAATCATTTGCTTCCCAGCGTGTGGAAAGCTCTCTCCTCTGTGAGGGCATCCCCTGCCACCTGGGAGCTCATTGATGGCCTTTTTTGTAGGCAGCACGTGTGAGGGCTGCAGTTGTCTCTGTCCCAGAGAAAGAGCATGCTCTCTGCTCTTGGGTCCTGGCTGCTCTTTCCTCCTGCAGAGGCTATCTTCTTTCCCACTAGTTTTTTTTCTCAGTCTCACAGAGGAAGGTGCCATTCTGCAATCTCACACCCACACTGCTGCCAGCAGCTTTCTCCAATTGCTGGCTGCTCTGGTCCAGCTGGGGCTGCCTTGCAAGCACCCCAGGGAGACATTTTCATGTGACTCCTCCATTCTATCATTCCTGCACTTTAACAGTCTTTTTTTTCCCCCTTTCTACCACAGGGACATCCTGAAAAGTGGAGGCACAGCGGTGGATGCTGCCATTGCTGGCTTGATCTGCACCTCAGTGATGAATCCTCAGAGTTCGGGCCTAGGTGGTGGTGTTGTATTTACCATCTATAACGCCATCACAGGTATTGGCCAGCCCCAGCCCCTCCACGGTGCCCTGGCTCCCTGCAGACACTCAGCTGCCGTGGAGAAGTCAGAGCCCTCACAGTCCTCACCAGCCTGGGTCAGAGGGGCATCTTCAGGAAGCTAAATCTAGCAATGCTGAGGGTCTGCTGGGAAGCCTCTCTGTGTTTGGATTGGCCCCTGGTGTGGTGTTCTTGCTTTTATGTTTCTAATCCTTTTAATGTTTTGGGTTTTTTTAAACTGTCTTGGCTCCAACCCTCCCCCAGAGCTCATAGAGCTAAGTAGTAAAATCAACAATGAACACAGTAACAATGTTGTAGTTTTAAAGAGTGCCAAGTAGGCTCACAGAGTCACGAGTCTGGAAATGGCTGGGTGTATCTTATGCAACAGCATAATTTGGCAAAACTACCTATGTTTTTTTATCTTATTCCCTGTTTTTCTCTGTCTTTTTGTCTGAGCCCTGTAACCTTGTCTCCAGCCAGCAGTCCTGTCCTGCCAGCTGAGTTACTCTGTGTGCTGAGCTGCATGTGCTCCTGCTCGGTGCACAGGGTACCGCTGCGGGCTCCTGCCTCTGCAGCAGGAAAAGAGAAATAGAAGGCAGAGAAGGAGGCAAAAATAACAGACTAGGCCTGAAATAAGAGGTTTTTTCTCTTATTCAGAAGTGAGGGTTTTTTTGTTTGCTTGGGCCTTTTAAACCCTCTCAAGCTTCCTGATACAGAGAGTATGACAGAAGGTGTAGGGAGGCTCAGCACAGCACCACACTGGGCATGGCTGCCTGAGGAGTGATGGCACTTGCTGCATCAGGACAATGTTGTACCTTTCCCTCTCTCCTTTCCAGGCAGAGTGGAGGTGATCAATGCTCGCGAGACAGTCCCACGAGAGTTCCCCCACGATCTGCTGTCTGGCTGTGTCCCTGACGCCTGCATCGGTAAGGACACGGACAGGGCACGAGGGCTCTGTGCCCTCCTGGCTTGCAGTGCACCGAGCTCAGGGTGATGGAAATGAGGACCTTGATGACTTAGCTGAAGTTCTGTTTAATTGCTTGTACTCTTCCTGGAGTGACTTCTGCAAAAGCAAGAAAAAAAATACTAGGTCCATAAAAGTACCTGTAACAGTGGCAACCTGAGCAGTGAGGCAGTGGGAGCAGAGCAGGGGAGACATCACAACATAATTTCCCATCATAGAAAGTCTGCCTTTCAAGATCAGATTTCCCAAAGCACTCATTTCCCAGCAGTTCTTACAGAGAAAAATAAGGTCAATAGCTGCTCAGACTTTCTGGAAATGAAAGCAAGCAATGTATCATGCCTGCCCATGTCCTTACATTAAGGAAGCAACCTGAGAGCACCGGGAGTTGAACTGGGCTCTGGCTTAGCTCAGCTGCCACCTCACTCCCATCCGAGGAGGCTCCACGTCCCATTGCTGTTACCCATTTGGCAGCTGGCACTCTCACTTTAGCAGCACATCTAGGATCACTCCATGTTTCTTGCTGCATTTGTTCTCCTTCCTTTTAGCATCTTTTCTTTTGAGTTGTGTCCTGGTTCCTGGAGATCTTATCCTTGGGAGATGAACCTGAAAAGGAATCAAGAACAAGTGTGGTTGGAAGGGACAGCTGGAGGTGTCTGCTCCAACTCCTGCTCAAAGCAGTGATGTCAGAGTTGGCTGAGGTTACTCATGCTTTTTAACTTCTCCAAGGATGGGGAATTTCACAGCTTGACTTGTTCTAGAGTTTGACCAGGCTCCACATGACTGCTTTTTCTCTTATGTCCAGCTGCCACCTCCTTTGCTGCAATGTGTGCCTGTTGCCTCTTGTGCTCACTGTGCACCTCTGAGTCTGGCTCCAGCTTCTCTGTACCTCTCCTATTAGGTAGTGGGAAAAAAATACATGAACAAGAAAGGAAAAAAAAAAAACCCAATCCTGCTTTTCAAAGCCTTAATGCTGCCTATACAAGTCCCCAGTGTGGGCCAGGCAGTGATGGTTGCTGCTGTGCTCTGCAGGGCCCCGCTGGATCGCTGTGCCGGGAGAGCTCCGCGGATACGAGGCAGCACACCAGCGACACGGACGCTTACCGTGGAAAGCCCTGTTTGAGCCAACCATCAAGCTCCTTTCAGAGCCACTTGCCATTTCCCCTGTAATGGACAAAATCTTCCGTCACTCAAAGTTCTTGGTTCCAGGAAAACAGCTGTGGTAAGACCCATGAGTGAAATTGCAGTGGCAGTGTGAGG
Source organism: Colius striatus (assembly GCF_028858725.1). NCBI lineage: Eukaryota > Metazoa > Chordata > Aves > Coliiformes > Coliidae > Colius > Colius striatus. Next base: position 6,863,981 of record NC_084775.1, on the reverse strand, counting down.
GCCAGTGTTCCGTCAGCTTCAGGCTCTTCCTCTGACATGCTGCCATGGAGAGCAGGCTGCTGCTGTGGCTCCTGCTCAGTAAATGCTTTATATGGGCAGGGAGGGAAGAACAGAAGTTGGTTGTTTTTTAAAAAGTCTGTCAGCAGGTAGGGAGGAGGCTGCAGTTTAGAATGGCTTGGCACAACAAAACTGTCTGCTAGGCAAGTCTGCTCACGGGGAGAAGCTGGCTGTATGTGGAAAGCATCCCCTGACAACAGACACACATTTGGAGAAGCCCCACTGACCTGGGCCAGGGCCAAAGGGCTTGTGGAGGAAACTTTGGGGTACAAGTGCCTAGTTCTCTGGGTAGCAGTCAGCTGAGAAGGACTGCTCTCCACATAGACAGTGTAGCACTGGCTTGGGAAGTGCATGGCATGCCAATAGCACAGCAGCTTTGGATAGCAGACTCTGGGGACAGAATAAGCACATACTGTAAACTGATGATGTTCTTCTTTAACAGCCCACTCATATGTGATGGTGAAAGGTTTCTGAAGCTTGGGGAGAGCTTCAGGTGGCCGGCACTGCAGCAGACACTGAGAGCTGTGGCAGAAAATGGAGCCAAAGCATTTTATGAGGGGCAGATAGGAAAGGCCTTGGTGGAGGACCTTAGAAAGGCTGGTAGGTAACAGCTACAGCTAATACTGACAGATGGGCTGTTTCCCAGCAACTGGGTGCCAGCTGGATGTCAGGGGAAAGCCAACACGTGCTATTTGTTTGCCATTTGGGACAGGGCCAGTTGCTATAAACCTGTCTGGTTTTCTATTAAAGGATCCAGTATCTCCCTGGAGGACCTTCGGGAATACAAAGCAGAGGTGTCCTCAGCTCTGAACATTACCCTCAACAACCACACCAGAGTCTTTTCTCCTGGGCCGCCCTTGGGAGGTGCTGTGCTTATGTTCATCCTCAAGATCCTGGAAGGTAAATTCCTCAGGAAAAAGGGGCAGTGAGATTTGCAAAGTGCTGTTCTAGAGCAATAGAGAAGTAATGGGAGAAATGGCTCCCACAGCAGCAGTGTGATCATGCTGAGCAGCAGGATGATGGACTGGCTCATTCTTACAATGGAACAATATCATCATAGTTGCTGCAGAGGCCAAAGGATAATACACAGTTTTCCTGAGGCTTCAGGAGTAATTGAAGTTGCAGCAGAAATTAATACTTGGTTCTTCCCATGTCAGCATCCTGCTAAAGCCCAGGGGAAACTTGATAAGAACTGGGATGGGAAAAGAAGGTTTCTTTCAGGTTTTTTTTTTGCAGTTCTTTAAAAAAATATTGCCATGGGTCAATTAACAAAAACTGTTTAATCCTGATTTGTAGAGTATAAACTTGGTGAAGCATCACTGGCAACACCTGAGGAGAAGGTAGAAACATACCACCGCATTGCAGAGGCCCTGAAGTTTGGCAATATGCTAAAACCCCACATGAGTGACCCAGCCTTCTCCAAAGCTCAGGTGAGCCAGCTGGGTGCACAGGGGCAACTGCAGACACCCACAGCACTGAGAGCCGCGTCTACACTGGTGCTGGACAGAGGAGTGGCGCAGAAATCCAATTCCTGTTTGGGTTTGCTTTTTGTTTTAAACCTTCATTGTCACCCACTCATTTCAGCCTCTGTGCTAAGCCAGAATATCCTGCTGCCAGCACAATGCTACAGTACTAGGTGATGCTCTGACATCCTCCTGCTTTGCAGTCATGGAAGGGAAAAAAAACCACCCCTGCTAATGAAGAGCCCTTCTGCTGAGCTGGCAGTCTGGTGGCACTACTTTGCTGGCAGTTTCTGTTCAGCTGTAGGCGCTGCTCACTGCTCATTGCAGATAAAGGATGTGCCCATGCTCCTGCCAGAAGTGAGGTTCCTCAGTACTGTGCTTTCATTTTCTCTGGTCAGTGGCCTTGGCATTGATGCTGCCAGTGCAGGCCCCAAGCCCTGTCTGCCCTGGGTTCTGTGTGCCCACAGACACAGCTCTGCTTTGGTGCCACAGGCTGTCCCCATGCTGCACTTGCAGGTGCTTGTGAAGACCATGCTGTCTGACAAGTTTGTTGAGCTTGTCAGACAAAAAATGGATACCCGAGGTGACCATCCACTCAACCATTATGACTTGTTGGAGTCCATCTACAACCACAGATACCAAAGTAAGGGCACCAGCCACATCTCGGTGATCACGGCAGATGGCAGCGCAGTGTCCGCCACCAGCACCATCAACTACCCGTGAGTAGCCCAAGGGGTGCAATGTGTGTCTCACAGGCCATGCATCAGGTTCATGGGGTAACTGCAGCGGCTGTTTACCAGACATGCAAAGCCCTTGGGCTTCACTGATTTGGGCAGCCTCCTGCTGCCTTTCTCACGGGGCAGCAAAGGTCTTTGAGCATGAGCCCAAAGGAACATCATGGTTTGCAAAGACATGATGACTCGCTGAGCTCTGCGGAGCTTCCGTGTGTTGGGCAGATTTCAGAACAGGGACCTGTCTCTGTTCCAGGACAAACACCTTCTGGCCACCCTCACTGGGGCAGCTGCAAGCTGGGAGGAGCCTGAGGGAGCCCACAGGGTGCCATGCTCCAGTTACTGGCATCCAAACAGGAGAGCACTGGGCACTGAGGCTTTGTTTTCTCCCCCCTCCTGTAGGTTTGGATCCTTTGTATATTCCAGCCAAACCGGGATCATCTTAAATAATGAGCTGGCAGATTTCTGCATGGCAAACAGAAGCATTCAATCAGGTGAGTGTTGTCACCCTCAGGACACAACAGGAGGCTAGGAAATGGACCTGCAGGCCATGCACAAGTGGGCAGGGCATGTTTGTAAACTGCAGGCACTCTTTCCTAGCTCTGCATGCTCATTTCAGACTAACAGGAGTGTGTAGTGTGTCTGTGTCTGCTCACATGCAAGTTTTGGGTTCTGATCGAGGAAATCAGAGATTAAAAAACCCCCCCTAAGGGTTCCTTGGCTGGGTTGAGTGAGCTGCAGCAAACTCTGAATATGTGTGGGATGCTCTGTCCTGCACCAAGATTCTTCCTATTAAGCCTGTGCCATAAAGGTCCAGTTTCTTGTTAAGATGGGATCTCAGCACAAGGAAGCTGGTTTTCTGCAAGACTTGAGCTTCTTGAGGAACGAGCAGCAGCTCAGTTTGCCATCAAGGAGGCAAGAAGGATGAGGTTGATACACCTATGTGTCTCTCCAGCCCGCTTCACAGCCACAGGGGAGGAATAATACTCTGCCTCTGCTCTAGGAGAGAAGCCTCCCTCTGCAATGGTGCCTTCCATTCTCATCTCCAAGACAGGAGACACGCTGGTGATCGGAGGAGCAGGCGGGGCCTGGATCATCAGTGCTACTGCCATGGTGAGTGAGCAGTAACACCTTCCACTGTGCAAGGGAAGCACAGGCTGGCCCGAGCAAAAGCAGTTCCTTTGGAGCTGCTAGTACTGCTATGTGCAATGCAGCCCTGCTGCAGTCTGTACTCAGCTTCTTGCCTCTAGCATTTCTGTGGTGAGGGCATAGGGTAGCTTCACCTCTGCTGTTGAATTGCAATCCCACCAGGAGCGGAGGAGGTGGGAGAACTCACAGCCAGTTCTTTCAAACCTCCCAGGCTTCCAGCCACAGCCAGTCTCACCTGCTCTTTTTACTTGGCTCTCCTCAGGCCTTCACTCCCAAATGCTTTGCTTTATTTCTAATTTTGAAGTCACTAAAGGCTGCAGTTTGGAGACCAGAGCAAGTGCCATCTGCCTTGCTCGATTCTTTTTTGAAAGAGAAGAAGTTAGAATAATTAACTAAAAAGTTAAGGAAGTTATTAGGAAGAGGGGGATTGGCCATACCTTGGGGCCCTGAAAATAAACTGATAAGCCATGTGATGGAAAAACTAGGAAAACTAGAAAACCACTGCACTTACACAGAGAGTAAGAAATGTTAATGCAAAAGAGCTCACTGAAGCATGGTGTCTAACAAACACCTTGTCCATCAGTGAACAAATAAAATTAGATAAGGCCACAAGAGGAAAAAGAAGATGTTTTTCTTTTTTTCCTTTCATCAATTGGAGAGAAGCATGGGAAGGAGTCCATGCTAGCACCTGGTATGAAAGCAGAAAGAAGGACCCTGAAAAGAAAGCCATGAGCCATCAGTAGCTACTGAATTCCAGGACACCACTTTGGCTCAGAGAAAGCGTTGTAGGAAGTATCATTTTGTACTCACCCTCTTCTTACACTTGCCCTGACCATGTGCTGTGGGTCACCCTGAAGACAGACCTCACTTGTGGTCTGACTCAGTGCAGCCTTGCTCAGAGCCCAGATTTGCAGTGTCCTGCAGGAAGGATGTACAACAGAGCTGGTTGGGCCTTACAGCAGTGCGCTGTGTGCCCCAGGTTCTGTCAGTACCTCCTTAGGCAGTGTGAGATGTGTCATTACAGGCCATCATAAACAAGCTGTGGTTTGGCTACGACTTGGAACATGCCATTTCAGCCCCCATCATGCACACTGATGGTGCCAATATCCTGTTTGAGGAACATTTCAGCCAGGTGAGTGGCCTTGCCTGGATCTTCTTGTCTTCTCCTTTTGGTTAGAAGCAGGTTGCTTTTGTAACTCTCCCAAATAGTCTATATATTGCTTCTAGTCTATATATTGCTTAAGTGTCACTTTCTCAGCCTGACCCCACATTTTCCCACCTGGCAGTGCTGAGACCCCAGGCCCCTGACTCCTCACTCTCTTTCCCCTTCTCTGCCTGCTGCAGGAGGTGAGGGGTGGACTGCTGGGAAGAGGACACAAAGGGACGGAAGATGCATTTGGAATGAATGTTGTGCAGGGAATTTCCAAGGAAGGAAAATGCATCTCTGCCTACTCTGATAAAAGGAAGCTGGGGAAGTCAGCTGGATATTAGCACATGATGCCAGGCCAGCTCACAGAACTACAGGAGATAAGGAGATTCAGAGTGTGTGCTGGCCAGGATCTGCCAATGTTGCCTGTTCCTATCAGGCCTCCTCGAGTGTCTGTCGGCCAGACTTGTGATTACACTGATTGCAGTAGCCTGCAAAGCACCACCCCCAGGCCATGCAAGGACAGGTCAGCCAGCCTTGTTTAGAGCTGCGTCCTCCTTTTCTTTTGTGATATATGGAAAAGCATATTTCTTGAGCACATCAGCTATTCAGAATAAGAGAATACAAAATGGGGGAAAAAAACTGGTCCAAAGCCCACTGGGAACACTGTGAAATGACCCAGCTGTATCTTCCATTCCCGTGGGAGAGTCTCAGTTCAGAGTAGAACTGGTTTCTTACAAGCTGTTGCCACAATAAGCTTATTATTACTGGGGCTCAGTGGTGTGAACTCAGTAGCTATTTTGATTACAAGGATTACAAGAAGCGTCTGTAGGGTGAGGACTTTAAAATCTTAAGCATCCAGGCTTAGAGGGTGGGTTTGGAAAAGGAAAACCCCACACTCCTCACCCTTGGTTTCTCCATCCAAAGAAGCCTGCCCTTTCCCAAAGGTGGCAAATGAAACCAGCAAGCCACAGAACATCTGCTGCCCTGCTACTCTCTGCCTTGAGGATGCAAAGGACCCCACAAGCTCAGAGTCACTGTGCTGAAGCTTCTTTCCACCCTGCACTTTGCTGACTGAGAATAAGCCACCTGTGGAGCTGCAGCCCTGTTCTCTCCCTGTGGCAAGGGGAGTCTCAATCCGTGCCAGTTCTCCCTCCTCAGTGCCAGCAGAAGATAAGGCTTTGGGAAGGCAGGTGAGGACTGCAGTGGGAGAGCTATTGTTTTTGGAAACACAAAACAAAACAAAAGCTTCCTCTGAAGCCCTGGGCTCAGCCTGGCCCGGCAGAGAAAGGATGCAGCACTGGCAGGGTGCTTTTCTCCCATAGCCTAATGGCATGCTTCAACTCCCTGTTTACCACAACTAATCTCCAGTGTTCCCTTAAGACCATGAGGAGATTGTAGGGCTACTTAAGAACTATCACAGAGAGAGAAGACTTCTGGAGGAGAGACCTGACACAAAAGGTCTTTGGTGATAACCATAACCTTGTCCTGCTCAAAGTGGCCAAGAAAATCAACTCTTTAAGAAAAAAACAACCAAAACCAAAAACACCACCACAAGCCCTCAACTCTTCTCAGATACTCAGGGGCAAGTTCCCACAATCCTCAACAACCACATTTTCTGAAAGCTTGTGGGCTGTACTTCCCTGTGGGCACAGGCAGTATTTGGGGGGGGCTGTTTTAAAAAGTGAAGCCAAACCAGAGCAAGGTACTAGCAGAGCCCTCCCTCTCCCACGTTGATTCTTGCCTCACGCACAGCTCATGCTATTCCCAGTGCACTGAAACAAGCACAATCCCTCTGTAAACACCATTAACAAGCATTGGAGCACACACTGTTAAACTCAAGCTGGGGCCATCCACACACGCCCTTGCCAAGGTGGCCAGAGAGGTTTTAAGGCTACATTCTTACCCACAAAGTCTGTCCAACAAAGACAGTGACTTGTTGAAATCTCAGCCTTTGCTTGCATTTTAATGATGGTCTCAGTGAAGTCTGACTAGAACCAGATGTGTGTTTTTCTTCAGAAATTGTACACCAAGGACTGTAGAGTGACTGCAGCTTAATGAAAAAAGTGTTCCTAAGTTACCAGATGATAACTGCAAGCACTGCATCAGGCAGCTGGAAGACAAGTTACTCATGGATAGGGCCACAACTTATGTTCCCCGCGTTCGGGAAGGACTACTGGTTTCTCCATCAGACAAGCCATAGCAGTGACAGCATTGCAGTGCTGCTGGCTGTGAGCAAAGGGAACCGGACTAAGGTTTGAGGGGGAGCAGTGTTGATGTTCATTTGGAAGGGGTTGCAGTGGCTAAGCTTTTTTGGTAGTTGTATTCAAGCTACAGAATTGGCTGAAGTTTTCTACTTTCATTAACTCCCTCACCTCAGCTATCAGTTCCCGGGTGCATTGGTCCTAGGGTCAGAAGTAACACCCCAACTGTGGAGCTGTTACAGGGGAAGCCCTTACGGGCACCAGACACCATCTGTGGCTCCCATTTCAGGAGCAGCCGGGCTAACAAGGCCAATATTGGCTTTAGCAACACCTGCAGTTATTTCTAGCCCAGTTGAGCTTAGAGCTTACAAGAAAGCAACTGAGAACAATACTGGCTGCAGGCAGGAAAAGCAGTTCTTGCTTCCCTTCCTTCTGGGCAGCCCTCAGTCATGCCCTAGGCCATACTCCATCATGTTTTGCTAGCAGAAAAAACAAGTCACTGGGTAATGAGGCCTCTGACTGCCTTCACTTCTGCCATCTCTTAGGGTACAGCACACCTCAGTTTCGCAGCCTATCACCTTTCCAGCACAGAGGATCACAGCTACTTCTCACCATGAAGACATGGGAATATTATCCATAGTCCAGCACTCACTGCAATTTAACTATTTTGCTACCAACACTGAAACTGAGCCAATTAAGCAGTTTTAAAACCCATCACAGCTTTAATTTGCAAGACAGGAAGGAATGAGAGTGCAGATCTCTCACAGCAGCAGAGACTTCCACTCCTGCAGTCCTCACTAGCAAACATCTGGTGAAGCCAAAGGACTGTACCTACCTTAGGACCTCTGCTTTTGCCCTGCCACCTTCTTGCTGCTGTTGAAAGTCACTGGGGTCAAGAGCCTCCAGTTTTGTCTTTTCCCCATTCATGCTCATGCCAACAGGAGAGCATTATTTTTGTACTCACTCATCTTACAAGGACTTTGGAAGCATCACTGCACAGAGGCTGCTTGATTTTATAACAAAGCCTTTAAATTATATTTTTAATAAAGTGTTTTTTAAACTGTCTGGGAGTTTCTCCTCTAAAAGTGTTGCCTAAAAACACACAACACCCTGCTGCACAAGCCTAAGGACTGTGTGGACAGCTGCAGATGCCACTTGTTTCTCACAGCTTGGATTTGGCACAGCCCTGTAGAGGCTGCAGGGCTGCCAAAAGAAAACTGTGCTAATATGAGACTGAAGAACCCTCCAGTTGTTGATCTGAATTGCCTCTTGACAGTACAGTCCTGGGAACCTGCCCTGTCCTCCGGCCTGAGAGTCAGGAGGCTCACACGGGAGCTGAACAGGGAAGTGGCTGCATTCAAAGGGAAGGCACACGAGCAAGATATGTTGGAGTGAAACAGTCAGAGCAGCTGCACAGCCTGCAGCATGTGGGCCAGGAGGTTTGACATGAACCTCATGTGCCCTCTTATATAGGCATGGCCATGAGATGCACATCACAGCACGCACAACCATCCATAAATAATAGGGGAGTTTTCTGTCCAGCTAGCAGAAATTCAGGCACACAAGTAAGATTGCTGTACTAGGAACTGCTGGAAACAGCCCAGCAGCAGTTACTCAGACTTCCTTCAGAAAGTGTGTTTGTTCAACAGCCATTTCCCAGAAAACAGTTACCTTCCAGTTCCAGAGCATGTGCGTTTGCTGTCACAGTTCACACTAACTATGGTGACTCTAACATCACAATAAGCTGATGGTGCTGTACTATGATTTGATTTCTCAAATCACACTTGGCCAAGAGCTCAGCTAAGGCCAGATATTTCCAACAAATAGCAGCTTCCCAAAACGGCCTTCAAACTGTATTTAAGCAGCAGCTGGCCACTGACTGGCACCCGTGGTGGAATTACAAGAAGTAGAAAAGTCAAAGTCTCAGTTGAGTGATAAAAGGATACAAGTTTGGCCCCAAACCAATCTCATTCCTAAAGGAAAACGACAACTCTGGCTGCATCTAACACACCCTCATCAGTAACAGCTCAGGGAGAAGGAGCACAGAGCACATCCCAGGCAGGTTCTGGTAAAAGCCATTCATTTGGTGGAAGTGATAAAAGCAAATAGATACATCAAAGTCACATCCTCTGATGTGACTTAAGCACAATCTACCTGTCACTTTATTCCTTGAAACTACATTTTCCTCAATTCCAGAAGCTTCTGGGAAAGAAAGAGTACCTGATGGTTAACATTTCAGCCTTGCATTTTCTCTTCATCACATTAATGGTCTGATTAACAGTCACTTACCTTCAAACAAGAGTAGCTGCAGCATGCCCTTTGTTAGAGGTTTCATTTCCTCAGATGCTGGTATTTCAGACCTGCAGTATGATGCAGTAAAAGCAAACGGGAGAACAAGCAGCTTGATTTGGGTTTGTAACTATTGGGTTTTTTTTTTACTCATAGCTTCATCAAAGGAGTGAAGAGAAAAACCTCAGGAGAGCTTCTTCCATGCAGACTCTCATCATCCCTTTTCCCAGTAGCAACTGTGCAGGCAAGAAAGATGTGTGACTCCATATTTATTTATTTTAGTTGTGCTCAGAGTTTTACAGGTAGCATCTTCCCTTTAGACCTTCTCAACAGAAACATCAAAAAGTTTGAAGCCATTTCCCCATTTCCCCACTCATCTCCAATAATCAACTGAAGTGAAAAGCAGAAACATCTTTTGTTAAAACAAAGAGTGGTGAGATTGTGAAGGATTATCCCAGCCTAGATCTGGGCTTCTTGTTATGGCACAGATCTATTAGTCTGTAATTTAGAAAACCCAGTCCCCAGAGTCCTGTATCTCCCACCTACTCAACAGGAAACAAATCTCTTCTCTTGCAGTGACAGGGACATTGGCAGCTGACACGATGCAGGGGAAACACTTTCTGCAGCTTGCGTGTGCTGGACCTCCTCCAGAAAACTCTGGGTACCTAAACTGTCCTTGTGGGGTGGAGAGAAGGCAGGGAACAAACTCTTCAAGGCAGAACAGACTCTTCAAGTAGGTACTGCACTTCCTGGTACACATGCCTGCCTGAGCAGGCTGCTGTGGTGTGAGGCACTGCGGTCATGGCTGTGAGAACTGTCCCAGCTCTGTCAATAGAACCACAGGTAAATTTGTGCTCTTTCCTGTGAGAAGTCCCTGAGTTGCAGACCTGAAGGATCTTCCCCCCAAACACACCTCATTGTCACTGGACCACTGAAAAAAGGAGCCAAGCCACGTCAGTAGCCTGCAGGGACGCCGCCTTTCCGGGAGTCGGAGGCTGCAGCCCAGCCCTGCTCTGTTCTGAGGATGGCCTGTACCACCGCGCCGCTGCTCACCCACGTCGTGTCGTGCTTTCTCTTCCGTAGCTGCTCCTCTATGCCCTGCAATGCAGAAGCCAGTGAGCACGGGGGGACAGAGCAACTGCACACGCAGCACGGCCCGTGCGTGCCTGCAGCAGGCAGGGCTCCGACCGCACGTCTTCCTCCTCTTCCCTTTGCCCTCTGGGGTGTCCTGCTTTTGCACAGGTGGGGTTGAAAAGATGTGGCATTTGTGGTGCTCAGTGTGGGCTACCAATACTATTCCTTTCCACAGAGCATTCTGCCTCAGATATTCGTATACCCACAGCCAGGACTGATGGATCCGGTTCGAGAATGGGGGAAAATACAGGACTTGTAGAAGACCAGGGCATCCTCCCCAGGGCAGGCCAACATCTCAGCTGGTATCCTAAGAAGCTTATTAAAATGGGACATTTACAGAGTCTGATCAAGAAAACCACCTTATGTAGGAGTGTTTTCCCTAATACAGAGACAGGAAGGAGATTTGTACGAAGACAGCATCTGTCTCTGTGTAACTCCTCAGGGTAGATGGAACTGCCAGCTCAGGTGAGTGCTAAGTAGGCAGATCTTGCCCTCAGCTCCCAGACTGACAGAGACTGTTGCTGTGAAAAGATTTTAAAGCCAGTTCTTGGATTGCTCTGTGCAGCCTCCTCAGCAGCTCTGTGCCAGGGCCTCAGGCTTCATCAGGGTCTTGCACAATAGGACAAGACTCTCCTGAGGGTCGCTGGATTTAGACTGCTGGCTAGTTCAGTCCCTGATGTTTTTTTGGGGTTTTTACAAGTCCTTTGAGCCAAACAACATTGCAAGGACACAAACCCTCAGTTTCAGGCGTAGGTCATGCATGAACATGCTAAGCTTCAAACCCATGTGCCTGAGACTGAAAGAGACATTTGGAACTGCTTCCTGTGAGCCAGCCCTTGGCCTATGTCAGCTCTAATGCTGCTCACCTGGAATGTTTGGCAGAACACATGTTTTTTCCCAGGGATGTTGCCTCCCTAGCACCAGGAGCCCAGCCCACACACACCCCAGCTCCACACACAAACCTCCTCTATTTGCTGCTCAAGCTCCGTGATATTGGGGAACAGCTGATCATGAACTCTGGGCTCCTCCACTGCTGCCTTCACATCATAACCAAACCAGATGGAATTGATGATTGTCTGTGAGAAGCAAAAAGCCTCAGCATTAGTTACTCATCCTCATAGAGGCCTGATCCTTGTAGCACCCCAGGCAGAAACTCAAAGATGTTCACCAGAGCACATAAAAGGCAGTTTCTGGTTCCTGCTCCTTTCACCAGTTGCTCTCTTGGCTGAGCCAGACAAACACATTGCAGCAAGTCAATCTCTGTGTTTAGGAGGGTTCCCACACAGAGACCACATAGTAAAAGAATCAGACCCTTGAGCCATTGTAGTTGGATTAACACTGCTGTGATTAAGGTAGAGCTGGCTTAGAGACACAGCAGCACCTCAGCCAACATGCAGCTACAGCTTCCTGCCATTGTGCAACGGGTGTCCTTAAACTGGGATCATCTCTACATGCTTAAACTGCAGGTTGGAGCTGCTGGCAAGTGACAACAGCCTCAGGATCAAAGGCTTAGAAAGCTGCTTGTAGTGGTCTTCATGGAGATTTCTCTGTCTCAGCCAGAAAGCAAGATTGAGCCTGGTGCTCTGAGCACGGGAGACAGCTTTCTCCTGCAATCACTGTTGGGCTAGCTGGGCATTGGAGGGGCTGCCACAGGAGCTCACAGGGAGCCTGCCTGTGCCTGGCCTAAGCTCTTACTTAGCTTTGCTGTGTGACTTTCACCCAAAGTTCAGGATATTGGATGGAAATGTCTCTAAACTAGATATGGAGGCTGGTTCTGGAGATCCAGAGAACAGAAGTCAAAGCTAAACTGAAGTCATTAATCTTCTGCAACTTGCCAAAGAAACAGACCTGGACTCACTGAAATAAGTAATTGAATTGCAGGCCCTTTGCAGCTTTGGCAGGAGCTGGTGTTGAGGCCTAGCCCTCAGAGGGCCAGGAGGGAACCTTCTTTTCTGGCCCCCAGCCCACAGCAGGGAGGCACAGCCAGGGTCACATTGCAGGGGAGACAGGAGTCCCTTCCACAAATGCTGCCTCTTGCCCCACCTTGTTTTGCCTCAGCCTTGCCCAGTTTGCTCATGTCATCACGTACCAGTGCTGTTGCTGTAGTTATTTTTGTTCCTCCAGAAGCACCAACCACCATCCTGACCTTGTTTGTTTTATCCACCAAGATGGACGGGCACATCGAGGACATTGGCTGTTTACCTGTTGGGGGATACAGATGCAACAGAGGCTCAGCCTTCCACCTGCAGCTTACAAACTGCCAGCTCCTGCTCCCTGCCTAAACCTAGAGCCTCAGTATCCACTCTCCTGACTCAGCTCACGTGTCTTGTTCAGCCCTTGGGGATCCCATTGTCCCCTATACCCATCTCCTTCCTCCTGCAATGCAACGTTTAATTACCCCATGTCCTTCACACAGAAGCTGATGGCAACTTCCTCCACAACCTTGTCCCAGCTGGGGCTGTACATCACAGCACTTCTCTTCCTGTCCCTCTTCAAAGTGTGGGATACAGGAAGGGGCAGAACCCCACCTGGCTTTAGCAGCCGTGGGATGGGTCTGCAGGAACCAGTGGTCAAGTGCCTGTGATTGGAAGCAATCTGGATGCATCTAGAGCTGCCTTACAGCCCCTGAGGCAGCACAGGGAGAAGGCTGGACAGTGCCAACTTTGCAGTCAGCTCCTGCTGCTGCCTCCCTCTCTCTTAAATCAGTTCAAAGAAATCTTTTGCAGCCGTAAGTAATTTCAGTTGACACATACTGAACGCCTTGGGAAAGGATTTCTGGTTGTAGGAAAGAGACAAGCATGCACAAGTGTCTTTCTTTGGGCAGGCTGTCCCCTGGGGCTGTGGCTGCAATGGTGGGTGATGGCTGTTACCCACCCTCCCTAGGGACCCTGTGGCTATGCCGATGGCAGAGGGGCTGCACCCCCTGCACCCACAGCTGGGGCTGGTACACAGCGCACTGCCACGAGGCTGAGTTGGGAAGGCAGTTTACAGCTACCTGGTTTTATGAAGTTTGCTGGAGAAGGGGGGATCCCAAATCCATTGATTATGTAAGGTGAGCTGAAGTCATCCATCTCATCATTAAATATGATTCCACTCACGTTGGATCGTACGTCAGAGCCAAAACTAGAGAAAACAAGTTGACACAGACATGTCAAAACCAGAGCAAACCTGGGAGGAGCTTCAGGTGAATTGCTGGGATATGAAACCTGGGTTTTGCTTGGACGACTTAGCAAAAGTCCTCCCTCCTGCTGGAAAGGACGTGCTGTCACCCCTTGGGGAAGGGTAGCAGTTCACACAGTGAGTACACAGCTTCATCCAGTGGAAGGGCAGCTCAGAGCCCTGCTGTGCAGCAACACTGCAGGGCCCCGAGGGAGAGCAGCACAGCAGCTAAGGACAGGCAATTCCTCTTCCAGCCAGGCAATACTGCTCTCCTTCAGAGGCACAGCACAGCTCAAAAGCTGCCACGTTTGGGAGTGACTGGGGCTTTGCTTAGATGTGTCAAGCTGGAGACATTTTCTGTAGGCAAGAGGAACTGTCACCCCACAGCTTCAGGTCACACACATGGAACGCAGCCCCTGACAGCACTCCAAGCCAAACACTGCACTTCCAGGGCAGCTGTAGTAGCTCAGATTCCTTCCAGAAGCCTGGGAAATCAGAGCCAGCAGCGATACCACTGTTTATGAGAAGATCCAGATGCACTGAATGTTTTCATGGTGGGTGAACTTAACATGAGAGAAGGCACATCTTGCTCTCTGACCCATCACACAGGTCTTGGTGTTAAGAAGTGCCCTGGCAGCTCAGCAGGAGTGCTGGTCAGCAGTGCTGCTCATCACCACCCCGCCACAGATGACAGCCAGTGATGTTTCATACCAACCACACAACCACCACTATGCAGATGGCCAAGGCCCACAGGGAAGTAATGGCTGAGCTCATACTATTGGTTGATGGTGCTGGTGGCGGACACAGCGCTGCCGTCGTCAGCCACCACGGAGAGGTGGGATGTACCCGCGCTGTCTCCTGTGTAATACACCGGCTCATAGTAGTCAACAGGGTGGGAGGTGTTGTCTGTGATCTTCCTCCGGAGACTCTCCGCAAAGAACTCAGACGTCATGTTCCTGATGGCCTGTCAGAGACACCCAGTGCAGCTACTCAGCAGATTAAGTTTCAGACACATGCTCTGAGAGCCAAGACTTCAGACCACAGAAGTGGCAAATCCCAGCAGTGAGGCTACAGCTTTCCAGCAGGAGCTTTCTCCTCCTGGAAAGAAAGCCAAGGCACCAAAGGGCATTTAGGCAGTCCCAGAATCATAGAATGCTAGCGGTTGGAGGGGACCTTTAGATCTCATCTAGTCCAACACCCTGCAGAAGCTGGTTCACCTAGATCAGGTTTCATAGGAACATGTCCAGGCAGGCCTTGAGGACCTCCAAGGAAGGAGACTCCACAACCCCTCTGGGCAGCCTGTGCCAGGGCTCCCTCACCCTCACAGTGAAATAGTTTTTTCTTATGTTTAAGTGTATCTTTTTGTGTTGTGGCTGCTCCAAGGCAGTTTCTGTGTGGAAGTTACTCAGCATCTTCTCTGTGGGTCTGTAGGGAGCTGTGCCCAGCAAGGCACTGGCGAGCGGTGCCACAGTCACCCCAGAGATGGGAGCAGTGACTGCGCCGGGGCAAGCTCTGGCCATTGCTCTGTAAGTTGCAAATGTGCATCCATCAGGCTGCACTGGGCTCAGATCCTGCTGCTTTTGCAGTCACAGAAGAAAAAGCACAAAGTGTGGAGTCAGGAAAAGTGGGGTCCCTGCCTCACCCCTTCCCATCTGTTGGTCCATTTACCTACGCAGGGCTGTGTTAGAGAGCCACGAGAGTGCTGGGAGGTCATCTATTGACTAAGGCTTTAAACACTATAAAACCAGGGAAGACTAGCCCTAAATATACCTAAATGCTTCTGGTGAATTGAGGATTTTGCTTTTTCTTACAGCAGGAAGGTTTCCTCCATTTATACCCTTCACAGCTCAGCCAGGACTCACATAGGACTTTACATTTTGATTCAGAGCTATTTCCATGCCGGTTGATAGCAGATGGCACAAGGCATCCCCGACAAAATTTAGTCACCCAAAACCTTTAGGCCATGTTCCAGTCAACTTTGGTGCTGCAGACGGAAAAGGCTTTTGCCAGGTACCTCTGTAACATTGACAAACTTGGGATCTCCCAGCAGAGTCCTCTTGGCATAGGCAAAGCGAAAGGCCTCCACGATGCGGTGGTAAGTCAGACCTTTCTGCTCCATGGTTTGAACGCTATCAGCAGAGAAATTATACCCTGGCAACAGAAGACAAACAGTTGGGAACAAAAAGGAAAGTACACAGTTAATGGACTGCTAATAAACCTGTGCCAAAGGGGCCTGTTAATCTTGAGGCCCAGTCCTGACAGAGATGCAGCCTCTGGGATGTCCTGATCTCCGCAGGGAGAACACAGGAGCTCTGCTGGTTTTGAGCACCGTGGGTGGGAGTCACCAGCAGGATTTGTACTTGCAGAAATGTTTTCCAAAGCAGTCTCAAGTACCAGTTAGTTTCCACCCATGCAGTTAGTAGGGAAGTGCCCCAAACAAGAGCATATTCTTGCACCTGTGTTTCAAGTAGGAAGGTGACATCCCCGAGTTCACAGCAGGAATGTTTCAGCATCTCTGATCCCTCCTGGGATCTCAGATTTCCCACCTGTGGAGGGCTACTGAGGGTGGCCCAGCTGCACCCTCCACCAAGGCATCATCTTTGGAGCAGTCCCAGCTCCTGCTGCCAGCAAGGCTCTGCTCAGCAGCACTCACCTTTCAGGATGTTGAAGATGAGGGCGAGCACTGGCCCGCTCAGGGGGGGGCCAGGCGTGTAGAGCGTGAACTCCCCCAGCGGGACCTGGATGGGGTCCTCGATCACCGTGGCGTTGTAGTCCCGCAGGTCATCCAACGTTACAATGCCTCCTGCAAGAAGGAAAGGGGCTGCACTTGGGGCTTCTGTCATTGCTGGGGTAGTGCTCCACCACCATGTGCACAGCAAGGGCATGAGGGAGCACAGACAATTCCCAAAGGTGCAAGGTAAAGAGAGCAAAGAAGGGTGCCCAGGTGATGAATTCAGACCTTGATGGATCCAGCTGGGGCTCAGGCAGCCTGATCCCGAAGTTTGGCTGAGTTACAGCAGTCAAAAGCCTCCTAATCCACCTGGGCTGCTTGTTTTGTTGGTTGGGGTTTTTTTTGCAAAGGACACCAGCAATGTCAGGTAACAAAATGTACTGAAGAGTCCTGTTTACAGGAGGAGGATGCAGCTCTTGGGTGCAGCTGCTTTGTGCAACCCCAGGAACAGAATAATTTATCTGTTCTATTGCCGTTCTTATCAGAAGGGGGAAGGTGATCATCAACCACCATGAAGAAGGCAGTAAATGTGTTACCCACATGAGGAGCACTGAAGCCAGGCAATGCTGGCCAGTAAGAGCAAGGACACCACCACCATCTAGTGGCACAGAGAGGTTAAACAGGCTCAGAGTTTACTGCAACACGTGGGTAATGTTTTAGGTAGAAACTTGTTGGATTCAGGCCCCGTAAATAACACGTAGCTACTGAGCTATATCCAGAAACACGCTGACTTGCTGGACTATTGGGTCAGAAAGGCACGGGACATACTGTCCGTTTCTGACTGAGTGTCAAATACATCCATTAAAGGGCCAGTGGCTCCTCTTGCATGTCCTGGTGCCACAGGTCCAGGGGTGGCATTTCAGCCAGCAGGTCTGACCCACCTCCACGGTGCCAGCTCCTCCCTGAGTGCCAAACTGTGAGCTCAGGACACTCAGCTCTTTGGGACAAGCACCCTTTTCTCACCTGCACTGCGGATGTCATTGATGATCTGTTGTGCCAGGCTTCCTGTGTAAAAGGCATCTGCCCCTTCCCTGGCTATAGTCTCATACGTGTTGGCCAGTTTGGGCATCTTGATGACATCACCCTCACGCACAATTTTCCCTCCTTTGCAGAACACTTCACTAACAGAGAAAGGAGATTGAGAAGACCAAATCTGAGAGACACGCTCAAAACTATATGTATCTGTCCCAGATGCCACAGTATCTGTGTGCTCATGCTAGAGGCTTCTCAAAGAGAAGAGGAGCTGCCTGAGCTATGCCCCAGGGGCCCTGATATCTTGCACTGGGACATAAAAGTGAACCCAGTTTTTGATCTGGGATTCCCTATTGCACAGACTTTGCTCAGTGAAACCTGCAGGAGGAAATGCTGGTCATTTTCACCAAGCCAAGCTACCCTTCCCACCTGCCCAAGGGGCCAACAACTGCTTCAGGATGCTCAAGAGAGGCCACAGTCCTTGAACTCAAGTAGTTCAGCTGAGAGCACAGAGCAGGAAGCCATGAGGCTCAAAGCTTCCAGTGAGCGCAGAGTAAGAGATGACCCAGCAGCAGATGAAATGTTCAAGGAGACTCTGGAGACACCCCAAGCACGGGTGGGATTAGCTTGGTGCACTTACGGCGTGAGGAAAAGCTGGGGCTTCAGAAAAGACATTGCATCTGACAGATTAGCTCAGCATGTATTCTAATTCTACCTTTGCTTGGACAAATGGACTATAGGAGCAATTTATCCCTTTAAAGGTCAGGACTGAACATTCCCAAATGTGATTCAGTATCTTCAGGGCTGGAATAACCCAGCAGGCAGAGTGAGGGAAGGCACAGTCCTCACAGAGGCCACGGTGCAGACACAGACTTTCTAGTCAGGACACGGTTACCCCAAATGTATCTGTTGCTCTACCTACCACAGTGAGGGATTACTTTCAATTGACTCCTGTTTTGATTTGATGGCTGCTGCAAGGCCTTTCCCAATGGCAAATCCTTCTCTTGCCAACTTGATGCTGGGCAGAAACAGGTCTTTCCATGCCAGCTTGCCATGGCGTTTGTGAGCCAGCTCATACCCACGGATTTCTCCTGGAACAGCGATGGACAAGCCTCCTGGATGGAGCAGAGGAGGAATCTATTAGTCTTCCATAGCAAGAAAAGAAAGTGGTTAATGGAGCAGGAGGTACAGCAGGCTTCTCTGTCAGCCCTGGTTTTTGGGATGATGAGTTCAGCTTATGCATGTGATGCTGACAGAATTATTGTCTGACATTTGTGTCCACATGTTTTGTACTGTTGAAACGCCTCTGTTCTCTTGCTGGTTACTCAATTGGGTCATTTCCCCTCAGTAGGCTCTTTACCAGAGAAAAGCTGCTCAGAACACAGAAGCTATCACAGCTACTTGCAGGTTCCAGTCTCCAGAGGAGAAGACACTACAGTAACAGGACACAGACTGTGTACCTGCTTAAGCCAAAACCTTTGTTGCAGTGTTGTAACTACATTGATTACTTCATTACACACTGATGAAGCAGTTTGCTTCAATCCTGCTTCTACTGGTATCTCCCAGAAGTTCAACAAACTTCTCACCCCCTCTCCTTGGTTATAGGAGTGACCACGAAGAGAACTAGTTAGTGTTTCTTTCTATTTTGAAAGGAAATTACTTCTCTGGAGTCCCTGAACTATTAGCTGAAGCCACCACAAAAGGTATTTAGGGAAGATACTTCAACTGACAAGAACTAAGGTGATCCACAAAGATGTATTCAAAGAGGTGGGAAGGTGAGGTTGCAAATACAGAACAGGCCATGCTCAGTGCTTTGGTTCACCTGCATTTTCATGACATGAAAAGCAGAAAGTGCTGAGGTGAACAGCTAGTTTGAAGGACATTACTTTTAGCTTCCTTGTCAGGACAGAGTTTGCAGCTTGTGTAAAGTAGAGGACATTTCTAGGTGAGAAATCCTGTAGGTATGCAAGAACCTAACCATGAGAATTGTTCTTAGTTTAGACCCATTGACAGCAGCTCGTGCTGGGGCTATGGGTTCCCCCAAAGCAGTGAAAAAGCCTTTGCCATACCTTTCAGAGAGAGCTGTGTGTTGTTCCCAAACATGTCCTCTGACGCACCTTTTGGAGCCACCTCTCTTGCATTAATGATTTCCACTTTTCCTTCAATAACAAAGCAAGGAAGATGATGTTTAGCTCTGGACTCAACACACAGTCATGGTCTCTGCTGAAGAAGTCTGATCAATGAGAGCCAGTTTTTGGCAATTATTTTGAGGGCAGCATTGTGCCCCAGAAGCAGAGTCGGTCTTTTACCTTCACTGAAGTGAAATAAATCACCTGCTTTAGATAAACAGTTCTCAAACTACTCCAGATGTCTATGGCCTTGTCCCTTACCTGTGCTGCTGTAGATAGTAAAGAAGAAGCCTCCTCCAATGCCCGTGCTGTGAGCATTCATGAGTCCTACACAAAGCAGAGCTGCAATCGCAGCATCCACTGCAGATCCACCTTGCTGAAGGATGTCCCTGTGCGGCAGAAGAGAAGGCATGCGATATGTTAATGTCTCAGCTACCTGTGAGCAGTGGGTTCTTCTCATCAGAACAGCTATGGCAGATTCTCTAACACTTGTTTGTCCACACCCAGTCTGTAAGTCCCTCGGGAAGAGGAACTTTTGAGCTTCTGTCACCTTAGAGAACAGACTCTAATGGTCTGGGTGCAGCTCTCATTAGAGGCACATGCAAAGTAGCTTGGAAACAGCAAGGTGTGTCACAGAGCATGTGGGGACTCTGCACATGAGAAATGACAGCTCTCCAAGCAGCTCAAAAGCTGTAGCACTTGCATCTAGAACTGGAGGACAGCTCAGCAAGTCGCTTTAAAAGGAGCTTGAAAACGCTCTCTCCTTCCTCTTAGTGACGCAGCTGGGGAAGCTTGGCCTGCTCGGTTGTCTCTGAGTGCCCGCAGTGACTCCTGCCAGGCACGGTACAAGCCCAGGTTTTATCACCACCGCCTCTGTCTACAGGGAGATTACCTGTGGTGGGCAACTGCCAGGCTTGCACCTGGATGTCAGGGAACCTCAGTTTTGCCTTGCCCCAGAGCTGCCAGAGCGACAGCACAGTCGGTGTGTACCTTCCAATGACGGAGCACGGCCCCGCGTCCGTAGCCACGGCCGCCCTCTTGTAGGTGTGAGTGTCCCCCGAGGCCGAGCGCAGCCCCAGGAAGAGGCCCAGGAACAAGATGAGGCCCAGCAGGGCCGCAGTCAGGACCCCGACCACCACATAACCCTTCTTCATCTTCCTGTGGGCAGAGACAGCGCTGTCAGCCGGGCCCAGGGCTGCGGGCAGCCGGGCAGGGCGGGAGCAGCCTCCTCACTGCAGTTCCCCCTGCCCCGCAGCCCCCGGCTCTGTCCTGGGAGGGGTGAGCCCAATTCTGACCCTGACAGTCACACTGGGGGGTCCTGTTTGGAAGTGGTATATCACGAAGGGAGGGAATGGTCGAGAGGTCCCAATACTGCTGCCTTTCAGTGGCAGCAGGACAACCAGCTGCTCTTGGAGACTTTATGCTTTGAGCATTTCAGATGCTCTGCAAACATGGAAGCTACTGCTCTGCTTGGGAGGACAGAGGCCCAGTGTCAGGCTGGATTTGATTTAGTTCCCAAATCAAGTCAGTAATATCAATGAGAAACTTTTTGCCAGATTCCTCTCTCCAACATGTCCACAGGCCCCTTGCCTCCTCTGTAAGGTGACAGGGTCAAGATCTGCCTCCTGCCCACAGCCCAGGACAGGCTGGCAACCAGCCGTGCTCACCTCCTCCTCCCTACCTCCACTCCCTGGCAGGGCTGTATATGTGACTCCTTCCCAGCCCTTGCCTTTCAGCAGGTTTACATGAGTTCTGAGCTGTGGGCAGTGAACACCTTCCTCCTCCCCTGAACCCCTCACAGAGAGGATATCCTAAATATTTCCTCACTCAGAACCATAAAGATCCAAAGCTCTTACCAGTTTCCCCTTAACCCATCACTGCCATCCTGTCTGCAGACTGATCTACTCCAGCAAGCACCCCAGGGAAGCCCTTTGTTAATAGCTCTGAAGTGTTACAGTACCAACAATGAAAAGGCCCCAAACCAGCAACTAACACTGGGGTAAGGACCTGTCTGATAGCGGTTAGATAACCTCATAGACCAGAAAAGCAGCAGATTCATAGGTGAGAAAGGAAATCCAAGGAGCAGAGTGGAATTGGTGTTGGTCCTGACTCACAGACAGTTCACAAGAAAAGGTGTTTGAAAAATTAACTTCATACAATCTGCTTTTAAATACCGTGTCTGTGAAGGAGGCTCTGCCCAGCAGGCTGCCAGTCACC
Organism: Colius striatus; assembly: GCF_028858725.1. NCBI lineage: Eukaryota > Metazoa > Chordata > Aves > Coliiformes > Coliidae > Colius > Colius striatus. The sequence continues at coordinate 6,842,599 of NC_084775.1, read as the reverse complement.
ACCACAAACACATCCTAGTCCTTGTGTCTGTGAAGGAGGCTCTGCCCAGCAGGCTGCCAGTCACCACCACAAACACATCCTAGTCCTTGTGTCTGTGAAGGAGGCTCTGCCCAGCAGGCTGCCAGTCACCACCACAAACACATCCTAGTCCTTGTGTCTGTGAAGGAGGCTCTGCCCAGCAGGCTGCCAGTCACCACCACAAACACATCCTAGTCCTTGTGTCTGTGAAGGAGGCTCTGCCCAGCAGGCTGCCAGTCACCACCACAAACACATCCTAGTCCTTGTGTCTGTGAAGGAGGCTCTGCCCAGCAGGCTGCCAGTTACCACTGCAAATACATCCTAGTCCTCAGCAAACAACCTCACCACAAGCTGTTTTGGCACAGCCCAGTGTGAGCACAGCACCCTCCTGCTCAAGGCTCCTCCTGCCCAGGGCCATGGCGAGAGCCCCTTCCCACAGCCACAGCTCAGGTTTCCACCTGAGTGAAGAGCTACTGGAGGAACAGAGTCACTGCCACCTTGTTGGGACTGACAGGTCATCAAATACAGCTTGAACAACTACTCTTTGACCCATTTTCTTTCCCATTACAATTTTTTTCCAGGAAAAAAAAGCCTAAATTCATCCTCCAGGGACCAACTTCCCTCTGTGCAGTGCAGCTTTGGGCTGCCACCATGACTGCTGTACTTGATGCCTTTCACCTGTCCCCTCAGAGCTGAGCCAAGCCAAGCTGAGCCGTGGCCCCATGGGTGTGACCCCCAGCCCCAGACTCTGTGGGTGCCAGAACTGACCTGGCTGAAGAAACAGCCCAGACAAACCAAACCAAAGCTTTTCTCAGAGAGAGGAGATGAGTGAGAATTGCCCCCCACATCTACTGTTTAAATTAGGACATAGACATTTGCTATCCAAGCCCTGCATCTGTGAGTCTTGGTCTGAGCACTGAAGATGTTCCTCTCCCAGCAAAGCTGCTCCAAACAGGCTGTAAATCCACTGTATGTGCTGTCTGTAAACAAGTGTCAACTGAGGGCAGTAAAAGGTAAATGGATCAGACCTCTTTCCAGGTTCTAGAAATTGATTTACACTCAACTACTTTTAAAAGAGACCAGTGGTGTGTTTGCAGAGCAATGACTGTGCAAGGAAACAGAGAAGCCATTATGTCCTCAACAATAGCTCACACACAGCCTCAGAGTTTAAAGACAGTTTTGTTTGTTGGCAGAGAGAGTTCAGCTTCAGCACTGGCAGTCTCCTCCATGCTTCACAAGAAATGCCATGGGAGCTTTTATCTTTCTCCCAGCTAGGCAGAAGGTACTTTGTTTCATCTGAAAGCTGCTCCATGAGCTGTCCTGCCAGCCTGGAGTGACTGGAGCCCATTAGCTGGTGTGTTAACCCCTGGGCTCCTGGCCAGAGCTGGGCAGTGCTCCTGCTCTTCCACAACTGCTTGCCTCGCTGCTGGGCTCCTGTAAGCATTCACTGCCTGCCAGGCAAGTTATTCTGAGAGAAGAAGGGAGAACCTCAGACAGTCCCTCTGTTCTCATCTTTCACCTCCTCTCTGGATTCAGATGACACTCATGAGCATCTCTGAGACCCATAACGGCTACACACTGAGTGCCCAGACCTTGAAAAAGGCCCTACAGGCACCCTGGGCACAGGGACAGGCAGCCAGACTGCCCAGCGATGAGCCCTCAGCCATGGGCACTGCCCCAGCACCGCAGCTCTGGCAGTGCACCGTGAGCCCCAGCTCTGAGTGACCCCATGGCTCACAGTTGGCAGCAGGGTGGGCAACCCCCTGAGCTGCCTCCCAGACCTTGCCTGCTGCGGCTCCACATCTGCCCAGTCCAGCCATGGAGAACCTTGGCCAGCACTTATTGTTTGGCAGCAGTAACAGCTCCAGGAGAGAAGAGCAATTGATTATTTCTGACTGTTACAAAGGTCCTGAACTCACAAACTCAGTCTCAAAATGCAAGTTACTAAAATGAAGTTCTACAAATACACTCAGAACATCACTGTTACAGTCACTCACAATCTAAAACCAAAATGCATCACAGGAATAGCTCTGCTCTCCCAGCCATTGCGAAAGATGTTTTCCTGTGCTCTTCTGTCATTAAATTAGTAGTTTTTTAGACCTGAGCTTATTCAGACTGGTTAGTCCGGTCCTATCCTCCTCTTTTGTTAGGCTTTCATCTGATATATTGAAAAAAGTCACATTGTCCCATGTTCTGTAGAAGAAGAAACCCCCCAGAGCACCCCCAGGCTGAGGGGAATGGCTTAATGAAGGTCATTTCTAATTCCCCCTTTCCTCTCGAGGGTATTTGCAAGTCTGTCCTGTCCTTTTGCACAGATCTGGTACTGATAACCTTCTGATATTCTGTGAATATCCTCTCCCAAGTAGTAAAACCCTTTCTAAGGATAATATGTCTTGCACTTACCTTCCCTTAGAAGCTCTCCAAAGCATACTACACCAGTTGGTGTTTGTACTGCTCTGATCACTGAGCTTAACCCATTGAAACTCATTATGTTTGAATTCACAATACCAGAGGAATGCATAAGTAATCATTGACTGGGTGAAGAGTCAAGAACCAACACCTCTGGAAATGCGTATTTCAGAGAACAAAATGGATGTGTATCACCAGCAGAATCACTTTGGGTTCCTGGATTAGGTTACTACCTGGTACAAATACGAGTTTTCCCATACCTCATCACTAGCTCTTACGTTCTGATTAATCAACTGAGCAAATATGTGGTTATCTCAAGTAGAAATGCTCCCACCTCCATGCAGCCACGTGCTCTCACACCCCTGTTGCCTAACTGACCAAACTGTTGTGGTTCAAAGCCAGACTGGATTTTAGTGTCCTTGCAGCTTACACTCAGCACCCTGACAGATTCAGCTGTGAGTACCTTTGGTGGCAGCAACCTCCCTGCCAAGTGTGAGCCACTGCCTGCAATGCCAGGGCACCTCATCAGCTCCCACGGCTGCTCTTCAGCAGTCACCACTACATGATACCTTAAACTGTCATTGGGTTTGATTCAGATCAGTACTTCATCTGCCACGAGAAGATGCAATGCCTCTTCTGGCACTGCTGCTCCCAGAGCGGTGACGGGGAAACCTACTGTCCATCCCTGAACCTCACAGAGGCTTCTAAGCAACAATCTTACACGTCTGCCTGTGCCAAGTGCAATTGCAGCTCCAAGGCTGCAGCTCACCTGTGGCTGAGTAGAGCAGCATTAGCCATGGGAGCAACCCAGGCTCAAGGTAACAACCTGCACTAAAGCTCATGCCACTGCTGGTGTCTGTGGCTTGCAGAAACCTTAGACCCAGCTTCCAACATTAGACAGACAAATCACTGCTTGCCTGACATATGGACACAGTAGGGATTCAGCCCCACGGGGCCCTTGGACACAGCAGGGATTCAGCCCCACAGGCTGTAAGCCTGATTTTCAGCCAGAAGGCTGTCCCACACACACAGGATGAAGCAAAGTCTGCCTGGATGCCAGCCAGCACTGATAGATGCTCTTTTGAGCAAGCAGTTAAAGTTAAGCAAGTAGTCAAGTAGTTAAAGTCTCAATTCCAAACCTGCCCAGTCCCTCTACCATGCTCCAACCTTTGACACCATGGATCTTTACCTGCTTCAGAACAGTATCTACCCCACAATGACCCTTTAACAAAGTTTGGTCTGATTTCAAGAGCAAAACTTTTGAAGACATGAACCATATTTTCTCTGCTTAAAAATACACCTTCCTTTGTGTAATAGCAACAAAATGAAGTTCTGTTTAACATTCATGTTTGGTAAAATCAGTGTTAGAAAATATGAGCATTCCAGCCTTGAGATATTTGGAAGGGATTTAGCATGTGCCCGTCTTTCAAAGATGCTGCTCAAATACCCCTTTTAGGCTATGGCATCAAGAGGGCAATACCCTTCAGTTACATTGATATTGTCCAAGAGATCTTGAGCAAGAACAGAAGCTTTCTGGAAAGTACATCCTGGCATAGAAAATATTCTACAGGCTCAGAAGGATTTGAGGTATTTGCTGTTTCTACTGGGCAGTGTGAAGTACCCAGCCAGAGACCAGGCTCTGAATTCAGTTAGTAACACACCTCTCCCACTGCTTCTAGTTTACTGAAGTGAGACCTGTGATGGTCCCAGAAAAGATTATGACAGGAGCTGCTCCAAAACAACCACCCTCTGAGAGAGCAGACAGCATGGCAATGGATCTGCTCTCTGCCCCACACAAGCTGAAGTGCATGTTCAGTCTGTCACACCTTTAACGTTACATGATGGATATTTTCTGGGAGAATTTAAGATGCAGTCTGCAGAACTGAAGCCTCTTCTTAATTGACTAACCCCACAGGTGTGATGGTACCAGGTTTTATGCTCAATAGCAACTTTAGAACTATACAACTTGGTCCCTAAATTTAGTCTAGGTCAGAAAAGTATCCAGCTGTCACCACATTTGTTTCAGAAGGTGCGAGGTGACAGAGGAAGGTTGCGAGCTGTAAGTAACCCCCACTCTAAATCATCATTATCCAACACTCATAGCTCTTTGCCCCCACTGCTGAAAGGCAGTTCTGTGACCAGAATTAAGCAAGTTGTGATGTCCTTCTTCAAGGGCAATGCAGTCTCATCTGTGACATGTTCTTGGATGCTCCTCAGCAAGTTACTCTTTCACTTACGCACAAGCACTGAGCTGAAGATGGGGTCACAGAAAGTTATAAAACCTGGAGATGGGTGACAGCTTGCTATGGACAGCCTGCACTGTGCACAACTACCTCATTTCAGCTGCATGTAGTCTTTGAGAACCGTCAAGCATCTCTGTCTGGGCACTGCTGTGTCCTCTCACAACACAGCCTTGCACATTTCAAGCAGCAAAGCTCAAACAGTAACACTATGTTTACAGGTGCATTACTGCCTTATTCATCTCAACTCATCACAAAAAGAAGTAACACCACGCACTGCCACCTCTTTCATGGCATGGCCACCTTTAACACTCCCAAAATGAGCATGCACTATTTCATTGACACACCAGTGACAGAGTGAAACCTCCATTTGCTCCTTCTGAAGGAGTGGGTCCCTTAGCACATGGAGGGATGCCTTCACAGCTCTTTAACAGAACTCACAGGCACTGAAAAGCATCAGGCAACCTGAAGGAACCTCTGGGTAGTTTTTTTTTTTCCCTCCTTTCCCCATTCCCAGTTGATTTTTATCCATAGGAATTTAAAGAAGCAACACCAGCAGCAACTCACACACAGATCACAGAACCACATCTGTCCACACCCTGCCTTTTCATGGCAGAACATGCAATCCAAGGGCTGCATTTCCTCATGTTTTACCTCATGCATTACTAGAATAGAAACTGTCACAAGATGTCCTGACCTTGCAGGTTAGATGTCCCCACCTTGAGGAAGTCCTTCCCTCTAACAGAGCAAAGGTGCAATCCAACACTACCTGAACACAAGCATCTTGAGTGCCCAGTAACAGAGATTTTAATAAGCATGTGAGGCTTCCTCCCACTAAGTAACAGTTTCTTTTCTGATGCCTGGCTCCACTCTTCCACATTTAGGGCAACCAGTAGCAGTTAAGCACCAGCAGCAGCCAGTCAGAATTTAAGCTGAACACCATATAAGAAACACTGATGTAAGGAAGAGTTGAGTGCTGCAAACACCCTGGAACACGAGTCACAAGAGGACACTCAGGAAAGGTACTTCGGGGACTGAAAAAGTTGCCTGGCATGCAACAAGCCAAACTGACCGAGGGCAGGGGCACAACAGCCAACAGAGCTGAAATTAAACAAGGAGGTGTTTGCTCACAGCCAAAGCAGCTCATTCCCCTCCGTGGGAGCCGCTTCTCCCATAACGCAGCTGCTTAGAGTGGAGGAACCCACTAAATCCACCCACTCCCTTTTATCACCTCTGGCTTTCCACAAGCACCCTCAGCTCCACACTCCTCCCTGGGGTAGAGGTGAGGTAAGGGAAAGGAAAGATAACTGGCATGTGGGGAGGCTTGTGAGCTGTTTCCTGCCAGCCACGTGGCCCTTTCATCTCTGCATAGCCCTTCTGTCAACCCTCCCACGGGGTTGTGTCCTTGCAGACACCTCAACTGGTGGAAAGGAAAAACAGGGGGAGAGGGAACAGAGGAGACAGACAGGGGGACAAAAAGACAGAGCAGGAAAAGGGGAAACTGAAGGGGACAAAACAAATGATGCCCACTCTCAAGGCTACAGATTTTCTTAAGCTTAACTGCTGCAGTTGTCCTCTCCTGCACAGACACATCGGAGCTCTCAGATCACACATGAAGTTTGGACTCTGGTGGTCTGCAGAAGGGTTTATTTAATGTTATTGCCATAGCAGGAAATTATTTTATAGACTGTGGAGCATCTGGACAGGAGAAAAATCCTCAACAAATCTGAAACAAAAAAAAAAAAAACCCAACAAAAATAAAACGTAGATTCCAAAATAATAAATGAACTCGAGACTGCATTCACTGAGGTTTCCACAGACCTCAGCAGGACTTGGAAAAGAGCTCAGTTTCCATATGAAAAGGATGTGTAGATATCTGCTTAAATTCACCTGCTTCTGCTGAATCAAGACTCTACAGATAGATGAGTGCCTTAATTGCCGTGGAACTGGTTTGAATAGCTTTGCTTTTCCTGCAGTAGCCATGGTCCGATTCCTGCTTGCTGTGGACAGCTGGATCAGGAAATGCAGCTTGGGACTAGGACCCTGTGCTGGATTAGAGAGAAGAGCCCCAGCCCTGGAGAGCCCCTTTGGCATGTTAGAAGGACTTCAGCACAAACTAAGCAGCTGTATGGCCACTGAATGGGTTTTTGGTGGGAATGATGTACCTCTTCCACTAGAGAGGTACCCAGAGCTGTTGGATTCAGCTTTAGTCTTCCCCATGAGATGGAGACCTCATAGCATAAGAATAAGCCAAGAGCAGGAGCAGGTTTTTGTTTTCCAAGAATGAATAGGAGAGGGTGATTCTTTTGGTAATGAGCACTCATTCTCCTGGGTGCTGTTCTGGTCCATCATGTGCCTGAATATTAATTTTCCTGGGCAGAATCTGTTCTTTGCACACAAAGGTTGCACTTAATAGTTCCTTGCAATGTAAATTTCTTTACAAAGAATTAAATGTGTCTGGCTTAGTTTATTTCAGGACATTTCTTTCTGCTTCACAGGCCAGTTTCCCCACATGCCACTAAATCCCCCTTGCTGCCAGGTAAGAAACCTGCCAGTGCCTGACCTCCCATCCCAACAGGGTCTGCATTTTCTAGGTTACCACTTAGAAACACAGAATTATGTGGAAAGAAGAGGTATGCAGGATCTATGGACATCAACCCACTCCTTAGACCTAGCTTTCACTGAAGAGGACTTCTTGCCAGCAGGACATTGACTTAAGTAAGAATTTCTCATCTCTAGGATCCCATGAAACCTGCCTTCCAACGTTCATGTACCTCTGACCTCTCTCATAGTTCTGAGTTTCTTCTGTCAGCTTGCTAAAGCAGCACTGCCCTTATCAGCATGACACATCACTTAAAATACATGCAAAACCAGAGTCAAATGGTGACTCAAGTCTTATGACCCTACATACCAACCTTTCACAGACCTTCTCAACCCAACAAGAAGTGAAGACCAACATCGAGTTGGATTGAGTGGTTGGACGGGCCAAGAGAGGTGAAATATCTTGTCCAGGGAACCAACCGAGATCCCAGCTCACCAGACCCCCAGCTCCTTTTTCTGATCTCAGCTTCTGTCAGACAACCCAATTCCTCCTGAAACCATCAGTTCATGTCCTGCAGACCCCATCAAGCCGCAGCTCCACTAAGGGCTGTCCTGGCTGCCTGGGCAGAGGCTCTGCTGCCTGGGTGTCATCAGTGAGAAGATCCAAAGTCAGCGCAGAAGATCAAGACCTGGCAATTCCTGTCAAAGTGCAATGCTTGCTCTTCAAACCTGAGCCTGAAGCCTTGTGAAACAAAGGCATACTTTAATAAAGTATGATTAAAGAGATGGAAAGATACCTAACAAAAAGAACAACTCCTCTATCTCATACCTCAAACCAACTAAAATATGTAGATAAGATTAAATCATGCTGTTTACTCACTACTTTAAAAGCTCTGTTCTCCGTGGGTGCAGCTCACCTTCAGCTAGTGACACCAGAAGAAGGTGCTTGTGCCTTATTCTCTTGCCCCTTAGCCCTCAAGTGTCCCCAGAACAGGGGTGTTCCAAAAGCAAGATCGGTCACACAGAGCTGAGTGGCAGCAAGACTTTATATATGGGAGCGGTCAGAAAGGGAGGGTGATGTAATGAAGCCGTATCTTTGAGCAGCAAAGCATGCCACCCTTCCCCCTCCCTGTCCCTGAAGACTTGCTGGCTCACGGGGCAAGCTGAGAGCAGAGTGGCCAGGCACTTTCCGTGCCGCACTTTCTCACGGTAAAGGGAAGAGCACAGAGGGTGGAGAGCAAGGAAGGATCAGACTTGAATGGAGACAATACTTTGATGTTGGGTAGTCCCAGGAGTGAATCTGTACTGGAAAAGTTGTTCCTTTCCTTTTCTTCTTACATCAAACAATACTCTGCCAGTTGCTGGTCGTGCCCATGGCACAAGGTCTGGCACAAGGACACTCTCTGCCTTTCAGCACTGTTGCCCCATCCCCACCCCGACAGGGACGATCCCATTCCTGGCTCTTTCAAGTTAGCTGATGCTGCAGCTCAGCCCAGCTGCCTGGCCACAGCTGGAAGCTCTGTGAAGCAGAAGGAACATGTATCCCAAAAAAGGTGGTGTCTTGGACACTGACCTAGGAAGCTCTTGAGAGGCACATCCTGCCCTTCTCCATCGGAGGAAGTCTTGTAGCCTGTGAGTACAGAGGAAATCTCTCAAGGATGTACCATTGCTCTCTGAAGGGAAAATAATTCATTTTCAACTTCCTTCATTATAGTTTTGTTATCTCTCACTTGAAGGCCTTGTTTGCCACGAAAAGCCAAGTCATGTGTTAGGACAAAGTTTGATTTAGAGCTTATAAATTCTTGATCAAGTACCAGTGGCAGAGCTGCGTGAGGGAGAGGCCCAGAAGGCATGTGTGGCTCCTCAGCTGGGGCAACTGGAGATGTGGAAGCCTGGGCTGGCTCCTGTCACGTGGCATTCACAGAGTTACTGTCACCTACCAGCAATAAATGCCAGCAGCAGACAGCATTGCAACCCTGCACTGACACAAACCTCCGAGGCTGGTGCTCAGGTCTGGGTGGGGAAGGGAGGTGTGGGAATGACTCCTGTGAGCAGCACTGTCTGTGCCACACATAGGGAACTGCACTGTTTCCCCTTCCCAGGTGATTTTGCAGTCACAGGGCTCCCCTGTCCTCTCCATGTAACGCTGTGCCAGGTGTGATGTAAAACACTGTCAGGACTATTTCTTTACAAGAAATCATGGTCTCTGTCTCATTCACCCCAAGGAATGGGCCTGCTTTGATAGTGTCAAGGGACTCAAAGCAGACATATATCTGAGTCAGATCCCCTTCTAACTGCTAGGGAGGCTATAGAAGAGATTTTTTTTCCAGATCTAGAACAAACTAGGTTTCTATTGCATAGGTAAAATATGCTCAGTATGTTTGCACTTCCCTGGAGATTACACAGACATGATCTCAGTAAACTATTCCCTCTTGTTCTGTTGCTTTGGAGCTGCTGGGATCAAACCACAAACAATAACACTAAATTGTTCTGTACACAAAGAGGAAACCTGCATCCCTGGCAGGCATTTTTCAGCACAACCACAAATGCAGCCGAGCTCCTCCATCCGAAGGAAAGCCTGGAGACAGCCCAAACACACTAGATGGGCAGCAGGGCAAGCTCTAAGCAAATCATAAGCATGAGAAAGAACAGAGTCATACCAAGTCCCTCCCCTGATACTTACAGTAAGGGAGGGAAAGACAGAGAGGGGACCATGCTACCGAGCAAGTAACAGCCTCCGGTATCGCCGCACCTACAGGAGGATCCCCAGACTCCATCCCCTGCACAGATCTGCCAGACTGTTACAGTCACCACCACGAAACACAGCCACGGTTTAACGGCATTTTTAAGGTACTATCAGGGCCTCGGAGACTTACAGGCCAACAGGAGCAAAGCATTCACATGACCAGTTTAGAGACAGGGCACAGAGCCAATCCTGCCCAGGGCCTCAGAGCAGGTCAGTGGCGTGCTGGAGTAAGGAATATGCCCTCAGGCTCCTTTAAGCCCATTTCTAAAGAGCCCCTCTCTACCCTGTCCCGTGTCAGACAGGTGCAGTGACTCTGGATGTGGCTGATGGGTGCAGAAGTTGCCCATGATGCAGCTGCATCATGCTGCAGCTCTCAGGCTGCTGCTCTCCCTTTCCCAGGCTTTGGCTTCTCCCCCACTGCCAACAGGGGATGAATAAAACATGAAGGCAGCTCCCTCTCCTTGGGAGAAATGACAGCAGATTAGATTGCAGCAGAGGAACTGGGGAGAAGTTCAAAGTGTTTGCCACTTAATGGAAAACTTGCAGGTTATTACAGAAAGTTGTTGGGTGACTAATTGCTGTTAAAGTCTAACCAAAGCAAGAGGTCCCTAAAACCAGAAGGATTTTTTCCAAGGAAGAGTCAAGATCTACTGTATAGACTGCCACAAATTATTTTCCATTCTGCCTAAGAAGCAGTGGGACCCGGAGATGTGAGGCTCAGGAGTAACTCCTGGCTAGGATGGAGCACTGACCAAGGCTCAGCCCCAGGGAAAGCTGAGGGTGCAACCTGCCCCAACCTCACCCCAGGAGAGCCATGCTTCCCGGGAAGCCTCACAGCTTCTTGTCCCTTTCTCAGCAGTTCCTGCTGCAGGATCAGCTCTTCTGCCTTTGACAACACATGAAGCCTCAACGTAAAATTCAGCATGGTCTGGTAAGCCAGAACCAGTCCTGGGTTATTTTAGCGTGACAAGTCTTCAAGTGTACCACAGCTCCTGCCCCGTGGCAGGGTCAGGGTTGCAGCCTCTCAGCCAGGGAAGAGTCTGAACAGCAGTGGCAGCAGCCCCAGGTCTGTGCTCACACGTGCCCCCAGCACTGCCCATCACAGGGGCACTCACCAGGCACGGCTGGCAATCAACCACCTCTGAGGGCTGCAGGAGCAAAGAGCCATGCAGGGCTCCTCAGGTCTGTGTGGGAAGAGCATTCACTGAGTCCCTGAGAAGCCTTCAGATAAAGTGCTGGTTTGCACTGTGTTCAGGGGCTACACACAGCCTGGCTACACCTCTACCAGTCTCCAGAGGGCAAATCCATCTCTGGGATAACACACAGAAACAAGAGTTTCATGGGCTGAGAGCTCTGATTTACAACAGGAGCCTTTTCCCTGCTGTGGGTAGGTGACAAGGGTACAGATAATTCACAGAGCAGTGCAAGGGAAGGTTGCACACCATGCAGACAGCTAGTGCTGCAAGTGACAGTCTGGATTTCTAACTCCTTTATTGCACTGGCTCTCAGCACCTCACACTCCATTTGCTCCCCAGAAAGGATTTTCCTTCCCAAAAATGTCACTCCCTGCAGCTCCAAGTACCCCCCAGGTCCTTCAGGCTCACAGTCCAGTTCATCAAAAGGGCACTTCTTCAGGCTTTTTGATTTTGGTGCTGCAAAGGGCATCAGAGATGGCCATTGCTGTTGACATATCAGAATCACAGGTGTCTGCCTGAGAGCACTTGCACAGCACTGGCCAGGAGGGAGGGTTTGCTGCTGAGGTCAACCTGATGTGTAATGGGGGCTTGGGGGAAACAGACCCTGGGGATTCCACGGAGCTGCCCCCCTCTGAGAGCTCCCATGGTCAGAAACAGCTGTGAACTCCAGCAGGGCAAGGCAGGACTATGCACAGACAGAAAACTAGATAAAAGGGTTTGTTGGGTTTTTTTTAGGAGGGCAGGAAGGAGCAGAGGAGAGAGGCAGAGTGCAGAGCTCATGCTGGCTGTTCAGATCTGAGGCTACCAGAAAGGCTGGCTGCTCTTGAAAGGGCTTCCTGCCTCCCCTCACGCCAGCCTGGTGCCTCGCTGGCCCCACCACAAAGATCCCACCAGCCTCCAGCTAATTTGGGCTGGTGGGGCAGAGCAGAGAAACACAATGGTGACAGGAATGACAAGCAATGGGCAGGATGACACCCAGGAGACTCATCCTTATCAAGGAGCATCATATCAAAGTGGAGCCGGAAACACAGGGAAGAGCCTTTTATAAAGCCCACAATTGAGCCAAATCCTGCAGTGTTTCTATGTTGGTGCCCAGGAAGCCCGTGACGGGCTGCCCAAGGGTCCCTGTGCTGGGCCGGATGCACCGTGTGGGCATCGTCTGCCCTCTGTGCCTGCTCTAACCACAAACAGCCTCTGTTTGCAAACCCTCTCCTGAGAAAAGGCAAACTGCATTACTCTCAGCTAATTAAAAAAAACCACAAGAGTTTCTCAACTGCTAATCACCCCCAGCCAGCAGTGCCACTGCAATGAAAGCCAGGCCCCAGCCAGCAGTGCCACTGCAGTGAAAGCCAAGCCCCAGCCAGCAGTGCCACTGCAATGAAAGCCAGGCCCCAGCCAGCAGTGCCACTGCAATGAAAGCCAGGCCCCAGCCAGCAGTGCCACTGCAATGAAAGCCAGGCCCCAGCCAGCAGTGCCACTGCAGTGAAAGCCAGGCCCCAGCCAGCAGTGCCACTGCAGTGAAAGCCAGGCCCCAGCCAGCAGTGCCACTGCAGTGAAAGCCAGGCCCCAGCCAGCAGTGCCACTGCAGTGAAAGCCAGGCCCCAGCCAGCAGTGCCACTGCAATGAAAGCCAGGTCCCAGCCAGCAGTGCCACTGCAGTGAAAGCCAGGCCCCAGCCAGCAGTGCCACTGCAGTGAAAGCCAGGCCCCAGCCAGCAGTGCCACTGCAGTGAAAGCCAGGCCCCAGCCAGCAGTGCCACTGCAGTGAAAGCCAGGCCCCAGCCAGCAGTGCCACTGCAGTGAAAGCCAGGCCCCAGCCAGCAGTGCCACTGCAGTGAAAGCCAAGCCCCAGCCAGCAGTGCCACTGCAGTGAAAGCCAGGCCCCAGCCAGCAGTGCCACTGCAGTGAAAGCCAGGCCCCAGCCAGCAGTGCCACTGCAGTGAAAGCCAGGCCCCAGCCAGCAGTGCCACTGCAGTGAAAGCCAGGCCCCAGCCAGCAGTGCCACTGCAGTGAAAGCCAGGCCCCAGCCAGCAGTGCCACTGCAGTGAAAGCCAGGCCCCAGCCAGCAGTGCCACTGCAATGAAAGCCAGGCTCCAGCCATGGGCAGTCCCATGGAGCTGCAGTCAGAGCTCAGCCCTGCCTGTGATGCCCCACACAGCTGCTGCTAGCAATGATGGAAGATGAGGTCTGGAAGGCCAAATGCTTCCTCAGTACAGGACAGGGAGTCCCCTGCACCCAACCTGTCCAGGCACCACCAGGCACCATCACTGACTCTGCCCATGGGCAAGGTGAAGGACAATACACAGTCTTGAGGTTATGGCACCAACATTTGGGGAGTGAAAAGGGGTTCACTCCTGTTTCTGCTAATTGGTTACAACATATTACAATGCCTGTCTGAATCTCCATTTCCTTTCATGTAAACCAGAGATTTCAGGCTTCTCTGTCAATTAAGGGGCACTGGCAACAAACTGCAGAACAGACTCTTCATAGCATCATGGAACGATGGGGTTGGAAGGGCCCTCCAGAGCTCATCCAGCCCAGCCCCTGCTAAAGCAGGTTCCCCTTGCTCAGGGGGCACAGGAACGTGTCCAGACGGGTTTGGAAACCTCCCAAGAAGGAGCCTCCACACCCTCCCTGGGCAGCCTGGGCCAGGGCTCCCTTTCCTCAGCACCAAAGGAGCTTTTCCTTGTGTTTAAGTGGAACTTTTTGTGTTCCAGATTATGTCCATCACCCCTTGTCCTGCATTGGACACTACAGAAAAATGTGCAGCCTCATCCTCCTGACTCCCGCCCTTAAGGTACTTTTAAGTGTTGATGAGGTTCCCCCCCACAGCCTTTTCTTCTCCAGGCTGAACAGCTCCAGGTCTCACTCTTGCTGGCACCCATCTCACATGAATACTCCAAAGCCTGTGCAGACTGTGACACACCATAGATCTGGGAGTGAATTACACAGGGGAAAGTCTGAATCCCGAGAGACTGTGAATCCCAAAGCATCAAGAGACAACAATAAAGGAGGTTACAGACCTGTGAAAAGCTGGGAGCTTGCTGGAGAAGCAGCCATCTCTGCACTGCTCAGGCTCAGGAGAGTAACTGCAGGTGTGCAAACAGCCCCACACACCTGCCCCAGGCTCAGGGCTCTCCAAACCACAGCTGGGACCAGTTAAGTTTCAGGCAAGTGGGGGCTGCAACCATCCCCGGGCCCCCACTACCAAGGTGCGGGCTTTGGAGAATGCCACCCCCAGGAAGACAGCACTAATTAGGGAAAGCAGAAAAAACACTACATCTGTTTCAAGATGAATTTCCTTCCCACTGAAATCCTCACAGTTTCAGTGCTCAGCAGGATGCAAACACATCTTTAAACGACTTCCTGGAGCCCCACTTTCAAAGATCAGTCCCTTCAAAAGCAGTAACATATCAAGATCAACAGCAGCCCCAGGAGAGCTCTGAGCATACCAGCTCCAAAACCACTGAGCTGCCCCATCACCAGTTAACCATCAGATGCTAAGGGGCAATTCCATCCTTTCACATTTGAAATGCTGCTGAGACTTCCTAAGCCATCAGGCTTATGTAAGTACCAAGAAAAAAACCCATAAGTTAGTAGGAAAATTTCCATTTCAGAAAGAGCACGAGGTGTCTGTGCCATATACCCAGAGAGGCAAAGCTGCAGAGCTTGAGGGCAGCAAACCAGCTGATACAGCTCATGAGTAGAGCCCACAGCCTGCTGGATGGGATCCCAAGAACAACAATGTGTTTGTCTGCCCCTTGAACCATTTTGCTACTAACTCCCTGAAGCCACTCTTAAGAAGTTCTGGGAAGCAGATATCAGATGATCGTTGTTAACCCAGTGCAAGTTATCAGCAAAGAGCAACTGATCAAAACTCCATGTGGGAAAGCTGAGTGGGTGCCCCACGGATGGCAGAGGCAGCACGGTCAGGGTATTTACCTGTGACCCAGGAATGACGTGGCAGAAGATAACTCATGGAGCAAGCAAAGGACATCAGGGAAATTCCAAAAGAGCTTGAGGAAAACAGGGCAAATAGGAGCGGATGAAGTTCCACACGAATCTGTAATGCCTGGCTGTGATAAAGCCCTCTGAGTGACAGGTACACACTGATGGGTTTGTTAGCAGCTCTTTTCACCACCGTTAAAACTCTTACCCAGACTTGTGAAAAAAAAAAAGCAGCAAGAATTTGTTAGCTCCTGATTCATCCCCTCTCATTTAGAGCTTACAAATGCAACTGGGTCTGTAAAGACGGAAAGGATTTCTTTGAATAGGATAAAGAGGACAGAGGCAGTGAGGAATCAAAGCTGCCAAATCAAGCTGCAGCTACAGGAGCTTTTTGGAAAGTAGCAACAGCACAAGGAGTTTACCTAAGAAACAGTGTAACGCAAAGATTATACTCAACAATCTACACTTACACTGAAAAACAAAGTGCCTCATGGTCTACAGTGCTCACTTAAGGGAAGCCGACTCTAGTTCTCCTCGACATCGCACTGAAATCCGTCCCGATCGGAGAATTCCAGTCAGAGGTCAGGATTTTCGTCGCTTCAAACACGTGTGTGGCGGCAGAAAACGCCACGGGAAAGCGGCGCCTGGGCACAGGGGCAGGATCCCGAGCCGCCCTCCTCCCTACAGCTCCCCCAGGCTCAGCTCAGCCCGGCCGGCCCCCGCCCCGCTCCCGTCCTACCTGCGCTACGGGCTCGTCCCAGCGGCATCTCACGGTGCCCCCGGCACGTCCCCGCCCGACGGGCAGCGGGCAGACGCTGCTCCGGAGGGACGGGCTGTTCCCTGCGGGGAGAGCCGGGGTCAGCCCCAGTTCTTGTACTGGGCACTAGATGGCACAGATGGGAGCGATTTCAGAGGGCGACGGCCTGAGATCTAGGGGTGCGGGACAGGGCAGCCTGCAGCTGTCCGGGGGAGGCGGCTGCCCTGGGGGATGTGCCCACAGCATCCCACGGACGTGCCCTCCGTGGAGTGTTCCCTGGCCCCTGCCCAGCTGCATCCCCCCAGCATCCCATCCTGCCCTGTCCCATGGCCCGCAGCCATGCTCCTGCCTCCTTGACGGATCCTGCCCTTCCTCCTCAAGCACAGGCACCCTGCCTCGGGCACACAAACACCTCGTTTAGGTGTATACGCTCAAATTGCATCAAAAAGAACTCCTACCTAGGATCACTGTCTTGTCTGAGTGCCAGGCTGCACCTCAGGCATCAGCCTGCAGGGTCACAAACACCACCTGACCCCAGGGAGCATGAGGAGAGAGGCCAAGGGCTGGGGACTTCATCAGTAGACCCCCTGGGCTGGGGCAGGGCTGAGGAAAGGCGCTTAAACCCCTTTCTTTTGCTCCATAGGATGATGATGCAAAGCAGGGAAGCACTGGGTCCTTGCTCTTAAAAGCATTTTTAACAAGGCAGCTCCTCTAAAGCAGCTCACTTTTTCCTCTGGTTTTCTCCCTTTTCAGCACTGCTGCTTACAATCCCTGAGGCAGGACCTGTGCACCGGGGCCTTTCCAACCTCATCTTCCTCAATTTCTTTCAGGTATGGATGAAATTCTTCACAAGTGAGCCGTGAGGACTGATGCAAGGAGGCAAAGGTGGCAAAGCCCCACAGAGCTGCTGTGGGAAGCACAGGAAAGGCCAGAGCACTCCTTATTGGGAGAAAAGCATTAGTGGAAGGTGGAAGGTTGGATGTTGGCCTCTGCTGTTCTGACATTAGACATTCACTTCAAAGGTTAACAGCTGCTGCATCTGGTGAAGCTCAGAGGCTCTGGCAGCGTCTGGAAAGGCTCCATCCGCAGCGCTGCAGGAGGGACACAGGGTGCAGGATGGCACTGGGGTGAGCAGCAAGCTCTGTGCACAGAAAGGAGTGGCACACGTGGGTGTCATCCAAACCAAACTTGAACTTGGCAAAGCCCAAAAGAGCTTTTGTGCTGAGCAGTTCAGTAGTGCCAGGTATTAATGACACAGACTCCTAGGAAAAGCCTGTTTGCTTTCCCAGTAGTACTGGACAGGTTACGCTCAGCCTTCTGGGAAAGATCAAGGTGGGCAGCACCACCCTCTCCCATCTGCTCCTGGCAAAGCCCTGCACACCCCACTCCGGTGTCCTGAGGCTGTCTGGGCAGTACAGAATAGCCAGAGAAAGTCCTTCAAAATTAGGCTTTCATCCACAGTCTGAGACTTGCTTCTGATCAGCCATCTAAGTCTAAATGCTGGGTTACTGGCATGGAAGAACTTGTCTCTGAAAGGTTCCTGGGCAGAGGAGATGCTTCAGAGACAGCTTTTAAGCTGCAACTCCCACTTTGAGCCCTGCTTCTTGTACTCTATTATTTTTAAGTACTTGGATTGTTTTTAGATGAGCAATGTCCTTTTATCTTTGAATAGAGATGGAGAAAAACTAGTCAAGCTGGAAAGAAAGGAAAACATCTGGTCATTTTTCCAGGCCTGCCACAAACTGTAAACAAAGTTTTTTAAAGCTTTTTTTAAAGTGCTGAGGTCTTTGGAGAACATGAAAGTCACCCTTTAGCCTTTAGGCCATGAGGTGGCATCCTCCTCAGCAGGACATCTCATGGCTGGAGTCGCTGAGGGCTGGACTTGCTTCACTCTGCCAGAGCACGGAGCCCTTCACACCAACAGCCCTTTCACACTCTGTGCTTGCTCAGAGCAGATCCCCCTCATCTGCTTCTCTGACCCCCAGCTTCTCCTCCACAGACTCTTCTGGAGGCCTGGGACTGCTTTTGGTGGTTTGGCACCACTGCAAGGTGCTTAGAGCCTCTATCACCTGTGCACTTAGTGGTTCCAAACTTTCAGAGCAGCTTGGCAGCACCAGGCACTGCTTCAGCCTCTCCTTTACAGGCTTAAGAGGGTTCAATTCTTCCATGAAACACTAACTCCAGCCCATGGCCTTAAGGAGGTCACTTCTAAGACACTGTCTAGATGCTCTTTAGAACTATTTTTCTGAAACACACAAACCTGTATCCCATAGAGACACACCAGATCAGATGTTTCTGACTTTAAGGCTGGGAATGTGAGAGCCCCACGGCAAGGCAGATTCAGTCCCCTGCTGTTCCTAAGCGAGATGGGGACAGCATGCTCCCACAGAGAAGGTAACAGAAACCCTCCCTGTTCTTCAGAGACCTCATTGATTCATTATGAAAGCAGTGGAATCTCAGAGTTGTCCTGTGCAAGGTCATGCCATGCATCCCTGGAGTGGACTGGTGACCTTCCCTGGGCTGCAGCAACGTGGTCCAATGTAACTCTGACCACAAGTTGTTAAGATTCTCTTTGCAGACAGCACACAAGCCAACAAATCTTCTTTTATGAGCCCTGCTAGAACTTGATTAATGTCCCAAACAAAGAGCAGATCACTGTTCATAATCACGTAGCAGAACACTGTCATTTTTAAAACCCGTCTCTGCACAGATGCCCCAGACCCAGAACACCAACCAAGGGGCTGCAAAGAGCCTCAGCTGTGAGAAGCAAAAGGCTTAAGCCCTAATTAATATTCCATGGACTCTTGCTGCCCTTTGTCTGTGAGGTGCTGAGTTTCAGCAGTGCCTGTCCCACACAGCTGCTGCTGCCTGCACCGCTGCTGCAGGAACTCCCAAAAACCATGGCCCAACTGATGCTGCATTCCCCTTTCCTCTCCCCATCTCCACATACTCTGTGTGACCATTAAGGGGATTTCTCCTCCCAAACTACACTGTCATGGACAGGTGGACCTTCTCCAGGTCTGTGCTGTTTTGTTCAGACAAGAATTTGGAGCTGTTTGAGCTCCAAAGTTCCCCACATACGTTTCACAGCCGAACAGTCAGTGCATTTTCCCTCAGTTACAATGAATTAAGCCTGGAGCCTGGACTAGCTCCTTGTATGTCTCTCTCTGGGGCTACAGCTCCCTTCCCTGCAGGAGGCTTGGCTTTGAGAGATCTGCCAACAAGCTCAGAACCACAAGAAATGACAACTTGGGAGTTCAGGCAAGCTGGTTTGCAGGCAAACAAATACTGAAGCTGTGAAAGTGGGAGGCACGGTGCAGTGTCTGGCAGTGTGGCTGCCCCATCACCCTAACCCTCCTTCCCTTCACTGCTAAATTAATCAATTACACTGCCAACCCAGCAACAATAGGCAAAACCATAACCTTCAGCATACACAGGGCACACAGAGTGAGGACTGGGGTTTAAATCCAGCCTGAGCAGCACACAAAACACAGGGCCTCAGTGGGGAGCAAACACACACTGCAGGGTGCATCCACATCCCTGTGGCTGCTGGGCCAGTTGGCCACAGGCTACAGCAGGATGAGTAGAGGGGCAGGGAGATAGCCAAAGATGATCCAAGGTCTGAAATGACTCCTGTAGGAGACCAAGACTCTTCAGCTTGGAAAGGCAAAATCTGAGAGGGCACATAGCAGAGGTTTATCACTTAGAGAGTGACTTAGAGAAAATGAATAGGGAATGCCTGCCTGCTGCCTCTTCCAAACTATAAAGCATCAAATGAAACCATTAAGTGACAGATTCAGAACAAAGTAAATAGTTCTTCACACAACACACTGCTGAACAGTGGAACTCAGTGCCATAAGATGCTGTGGATGCCCAAAATTTGCTCAGGCTTAAAAAAGTCTGGGAAAAACGTGTAAAAGACTATTAAATGCAGAGATTCCCAGCTCAGGGAATTCCCAAAGTACAGACAGCTGATGGTGAGTAACACAACAACCTGCATCCTCTGTTCTTATGCACCTTGCTAGATGCCCTCTATCAAGCACTGCTGATTCAGGGTCCCAGGGGACAGAGGCCTGTGGTCTGATCCACTACAGACCCTCTTCTATCCTGGCACTGGTCAGAGATCTCCTTACCTCCCTGGAAGGACAGAAACAGGGAATATTCCCATTACTGGACACTGAGATAACAAGGACATGTGTTTAGAGCATGGAATTTGGGTGAACAGTGAGAGGATCTCTCAATTAAGAGAGGATTTCGGGACAAGCCTACCTCAGTCATGCCGCACCAGCCAGCTGTAGTGGCCTGAATCTAAAGCACAGAGACACAAGACAGATGAACTGATTGTTTTAAACCTGCAACTGTTTGTTTCTTAAGAAGATTTGATCTGTGGTGGGATGTTTTTGAGCTGCACAGAGAGTAAAAGGCATCCTGATAACATAGTCACCCACTCTGAACCACTTGCCCTAGTTCTCCCTCTGCCACAGAACAAAGCACACAGGATCATCCCTGACCAAGTTTCCTTCTCCTGCCCCTTGGAGATAAGGTGTGAGACAATTCAGCTACACAAAGACATTCTGCTATTGTGACCCCTTGCTTACCAACCCCGTGATTGCTGCTTTTCCTCTCAGCTGCTCACACAGGATGGAGCAGGTAGGAACACAGGTCTAAGGCAGCCTGGCCAGTAGCCAACAGGGATGTCAGTGCTAATTTCTCTCTTGCAAGTGCTTAGATAAAGCAGGGAGAAGAATAACAGGGAGATGGGCAGTCAGGGCTTTGTTCTGATCAGACATGGAGTAAAACTCTGAGAAGGGCTGTGAGGATTTGGCCTATTGTGGTTAGAGACTCGTGTAAATATAGTGACAAAACTGATGCATTGAACTCCAGAGTTCAGCCCCACTCTGTCTCTGTCTCTTCAAGACAGACTCAGGATCACCTGGAGAGTATTTGGAAGAGGCTGCAATGATGCAAAACAGTTCCATCTCCATCCCTGTCTCTGAGGAGAACCTTTCTGGCTCTATACAACACAAAGCCATGGCCACTCCCATTCCCCCAAAGTGTGGACCCAATGGCCTCAAGAACAGATTCCTCTGTGCATGCATCAGCTGATGCTTGTCTAATGGAGACAAAAGGCAGTGGGAACGCCAGGCTGCTCCTTACCAGCCAGCCAGGCTTGCTCTGTGTGCAGGGCTTGCAGTCCCACAGGGGCACTTGGACTCAGTATGGTGACAGGCCTGAGCAGAAGTGAGCCCATAGTTCCAGCTCCAGAAAGTGGAAGGGCAGTCTGAGCCACTGGTTATACTGGGAGCATGACTCAGCTGCCTGCAGAATCTCAGGGGCTGGAGATGGGATCTAGGCTTTGTTCTTTACCACCGTCAGATAGCAGCGATTTTATCTAAGGAAAAGCATGGGCTAAACTTGCTGTGCACTGCTGGAGGAGGGAGGAATGTGCGAGAGGAAAACACTTCTACCCACAGCAGGTAAGGATCGGTGCCAGCCCTGTACTATCAGCTGCAGGCGATGGGCGGTGGGCACAATTCCTGCCACTTTCTAGATTCATACCAACACTTCCTCTGGGACCAGCAGCAGACTGATAGAAAACACAGCCCACGGAAGCAGCCCCTGCCAGATGGCGTTTCGAACCGCTATTAATCCTCACAACCTTCTGCAGTGTTCAGAGAGTTTGCCCAGGCAAAAAAAGAAAAAAGAAAATTAAGCTCCTCAAACTGCCTGGACGCGAGGAACCGTCCCAGCAGCGTCCGCTCTCTTTGTCCTCTCGGCCGAGCATCCCCCGGCAGCGGCGGCTGCCCGGGCTGGGGCCGGTGGGGGCTGCACCCCCGGGGCGGCGCTGCGCCGGGAGCGCCGGGAGCGCCGGCAGCCGCCCGCCGGGGAGCACCGGCAGCCGGGGCGGAGCCGGCCGGACCCCCCGCCTCCACCGGCGCCTCCCCCGGCCCACAGCCCGGTGCCGCCCGGTCCGGAGCGGCGGCGGCGCGGCCATGGGCTCCCGGCTGAGCCGGCAGAGCAGCCTGGAGGAGGAGAGCCCCGAGGAGCCCGGCGCCGGGCGGCTGGAGGGCGGCCGCGGCGACTTCCACCTCTCCTCGCTGCTGCCGCACCCGCAGAAGCTGCCCGGGGTGCTGCGGAAAGCCTCGCCCGCGCCCTACGTGCGGCGGGTGGGGTGGCTGCGGGAGATCCAGGCCACCATCCGGGAGCACAAGCGGGACCACGCCGTGCACATCCTCCGGCTGCTCAGGAAGGCAAGTGCTGCGGGGCCCGGGACCGGCGGGCGGGGCCGGCCACAAAGGGCCGTGCGGGCCGGGGCCGCGGTGCCCCCCGTGCGCTGCGGGGAGTTCGCAGCGCTCCCGGGCGAGCCGGGGTCGGGCTCGGCTCTTTGTGCCGCCGCCGCCCGCCGCGGCGGTGCGGGACCCGCCGGGCTCCATCCGGCGGCGGCTGCGGGAGGCGACGCCCGCCCCGAGCCCCTGTCCCCGCCGGGGCGAGGGCACCTGCGCGGCCCCGGGGCGGGGAGAGGGGCCGGAGGAGCGGCCGAGGGCTGTGCTGCAGCGGGGGAAGGGGTGGCCGAGCCTCAGCCGTGCCATCTGCGCCCCTCCGTGCCCGCCCCTGGGGTCGATGCTCCCTCGAGAAATGCCACTGCCGCCACGTCCCGTTGTGCCAGCCCAGCCAGGCCGGACGAGACCTGCCTTTGGGAGACGCCAGAATGGTTTTGGAGAGGACCTCTGGGACAGTCTAGGCTGAGAGGAGAGGTGAAGGGGTCAGTGTATCCGAGGGAGGTTGTTTCTGTCTGCCGCCATTCAGGAACAGCAAAGCCCGTGTGCAGACGGTGCCGTGCCAAAGCGATGCTGAGGCCAGAGCCGTGCCGCTGGCAGGGAGCTGTGCTGCTGGCACACAGGCAGCTCCTCAGCCCTACAGCGCTTTCCAGGCACACTCACCTCCCCCAGACTGCGGGCAATTCAGCACACGAGAAATCCTCCCTCCTGCTCCGACTAAGTTCTTAGCTTATCATGTTGCTTCATTAGATAATGACCCCCTTTACCTTGGGAACAAACTGAGTTTCTCACCACAGTGGCAAATAACCTTTGGGTGTGAGTAGGGTGGGCAGGGGCTGGCTTTGGCTCCAGGCAGGGGGCTGGCTTGCTGGGTTGCCTCCAGCTGCAGGGAGCTGCACATCAGCCCTGTCTCAACATCCTGGGTTCTGCACACTTAATTTACAGGACCACACACTACATCTCTATTTTTCCTGTCCACTGCCTTAGCATTATAGAATCACAGAATCATTTCAGTTGGCTCATCAAGTCCAAACACTGACCTCACACTGCCAAGCCCATCACTAAGCCCTGTCACTCAGAACCTTCACATGAAGATAAGTCACCAGAACCACAAATACTGTTATTGCCACACATGCAGGCAGGTAGACCCTCAGCAGAGAGCCTCGATGTGTGCACCAGAATGGCAGAGAAGGGTCAAACAAGATTTCAACGGCGGTTTTGAAAAGGCAGCGTTGTGAGAAGCTTATGAAGGAGGAGAGGCAACCATCACTTCATGAATGTAGTGATGTAACATGAACAGACCTCTGTAGGCTGTGCCAGAGGCCAGAGCTACAGCATGTCATTTTCTGAACTGCGCAGTCTCTCCTTGAGACTGAAGCACTGAAATCCCCCACAGACCCTGGAGGTCTCCAGAAGGTCCATCTGTGAACAGCCAGGGTTTCAGTACTAAGACAGAGCCATCTGGAATGGAGGGTCATTTCTAAGCCCTCCATCAGTGGAGCCTGCCAGCTGCTTTCAGGATCAGTTCTCCACTCAGCTTCCCAACATCTGAACATCCTGAACACTCACACTTTGTCCACTGCCTTTCCAGTTCCCCTTGTTAATCCTGGTCCCCACCTCTGCCTGTCCATGTTAAAACAGTGACCCTCTGCTGAGCTGTTCACAACAGAGCAGTGGGGGACACAACTTGTAGTCACAACACAGCCTTCCTCTGTCAAGTAAGACAGAGCCCATCCAACACCTCCCCAAAGCCTCCATCTGGTTGGGTGCTCAGAGCTCAGAAGCAGAAATCCCACGGTAACGTGTATCACAGTACAACCGTCAGCCCCACTGTGGTCCTGCAGTCAGACACAGCCCTCCCAACACCTCCAGTGTCAGTTTCTAAGAGTACCAGCATCATCCTTCTTTCTCACTTGCAAGGTTCCCTCACTGCTCAATGGATGGCAGCCCCCAGCCCTGTCCCTAGCATGGTTCCCAGCCCACTCCCCAGCACAGGCTGGCTCACCTCGGCAGGGGCAGTGCTCAGGAGGCACGGCTCAAGGGGTCCCAGGAGAGGGGCTGCTTGGTACCTGTAAAGAGAGAGATACCATGTTCACTCCAGGGGACAGGGAGGATATTGAAGACCATACCTCATTGCTGGTCTGTGGGCCAGGCTGCAAACACCTCCGAGAAGGCAAAGCAATGGTGGGACTGGAATCACAACCTCCTTGAGTGGGCAGACATGCTCAGGCTGAGCAGTGGGCCGGGGCTGCTGTGTGTCCCTCCTGCTGCTCCCCACACACAGACCTTCTCCAGCCCTGAAGATGGACCACAGGATGGAACTCTGCCTGCCAGTGGCTTCTAACCTGTGGTCTGCAGCCATGGGACAGACAGGAGGGTGTAATAAAGTAAATCCAACAAGCCAGGCAGAAGCAGATGCACAAGAGAGCTGCAAGCCCCCTGTGCTTTAGAAGAGTGCCCAGAGACCAGGTGCAAACCCCAGGCACACTCTCAGGTGTTCACCTCTTGTGAGTGCACTGGGATAGCTCTGCTGCACATCATCTGAGCAACATGGGCAATGCCCAGCTGCCCTGCTCCCCACAGCGGGCACTGCTCAGCCAGAGCTTGGGGAGATGTTAGTCCTAATCCAGCAAAAAGACTGGTACAGTCTGATTTCCCTGTGCTGAGACAATGGCCAAGTGTCATTTCTAAGATAACAGCACTAAGCCAGCTGCACTGGCAAGGCTTACAATATCCTGCTATCTGCAGCCACCCTTCAGGTGGTACAAAGTTTTCCAAGAAAAAGAGAGTGAGTGAAATCAGTAAGCTGAACCAGAAATTGCCTCTGGGCTAAGAACTTATGGGCTATCAACATGAAGTGACTATTTACAGCTCTATTATTTATAAAGCCCTCACAGGCAGGATTTATAATGGGAATGGAGATTCATCTTAACAGGACAGCTCCAGTCAGAGGAGTGTAATTACTGCTGCACCATCCCCTGCTGCCTGCCCAGCCATGCCACCCTCAGCCTGCTTCAGCTGGGCACACACACTCGGTGTAGGAGGCTCTGTTTCCCTGAAGCCTTACGGAGAAGGGGGACACTGGCACACTGCCATGCTGCACTCCTTGGCCCCCAGCCAACTCTGGCTCTGCCCAGGGCTGCCTGTCCCTCAGGACATGGCCAGTGCTTGGGTTCCTTGGTTGCTTACAGGTATCATCTGTGTGCACACAGTGATACCTTCTCCTTTCTCCACCAGACCTGTGGCCAGGGTCACTGGTATCGTGCTCTTGCTCAATGTGAGTGCATCCAGAGCAGCAGAGTGTGGACACAGCCCTGGCTCTCATTGCTGCTGAGGGTTAAGATCCCACCCCAGCTATGGCTCCATCCCCGATGGTGATGGACGTGCATATACCCAGATTTCCCCCCGCCCTCTCGGTGCATCTTTCACTGGGTGGTGCCTGGAGCTCACATTCAGTGGAGCAGTGTGAACATATGGGGCACCCATTTGCTTATTCATTTCTCCTAGCAGCAGCATACAGAACAGGCACAAGATTTGTTTCTTTCCTCAGCTGAGCTATCCTTGTCAAATGAATCAAACCCAGCACTATGCCTACTAGGCAGCTTTTTTGTTCTACATTTTACTCCTGGGGTATATTTTCCTGCCCCTGGGTGTTTTCAGGTCAGTGTCTGATCTCTCTTTCCTGGATGCAGCTGTTTGGGTTTTTTTCCCACAGCTCTCTGGTAGCTCCTGATAGTAATAACTGTGTGACATATTAGATCTTTGCTCAGCTTACAGTGCATCTCCCTCAGCTCTGTGGCTGCCCCCAGCACAGCCCTCCTGGGTCAGACACAGCTGCCTCCCCTGTACCAAGCACCCAGCAGGCACCTCATTGGGATTTTACTCTTGTTCTCTGACCATGTCACAGTCACAGCTCCAGGGCAGCCTGTGTCTCTGACTGCTTCTCTTGTAGGACCTGGGACTGGAAGGAACCTTCCTCAATGAAGTGCTCTACAAAAATGCCACTTTCCTCAACTTGGTGGATCCCATCTCCCATGACTTGCTGATGAGCCTCGCCAGAGACCTGCAGTGTCCCAAAAAGGTGAGCCCTTCCCTCAGCTCCATGGGTACTTTGCAACAGAGCACCGATGCAAAGACAGTCCTGATAGGGGGCTGGTGCCAGCTGGGGCTCCTTCTGAAGCAGCCCAGTGCCCTTAGAGGGGTGTAGAGATCATTGGATTCATCTCTGGAGAAATCAGTTAAGAATGCAGCTGAAGTGGGGCTGGTTGCACATGCAGGAACCAGGAACCTGCTTTCTGTGCCAAAAGTAAACTTGATGACAGGGTACAGGCCAGATAAAAGCTTACAGGGTAGATGGTGGTGCCATAGTCACTGCTATGCCCCAGAGGTTCAGAGCAGATGGTTTATGGGCTTCAGGGGGAAGGGAGACCTCTACATCTCTGCCCAGCCTGCTGCCTCTCTCTTCCCAGGCCCTTTGCTGTATGTGTAACTACGCTAAACCCTGAGTAAAGAACAGTGCTGGAGCAATATATTACAACTCAGGGTGCAGGGAGCAAATGTGTTAATGTACAGAATCCCTGTGCTACTCTGGCACTTCCCTTCAGAGAATGAGGAGAGAAGAGACAAAGAAAGGCAAGGCTAAGGGTGAACATCACAGATACCAGTTTCCACTGCAACACCAGCATCCACTTCCATTATCATTTGCCACCACAGACACTTTCAATACATCCATTTGCTCATCAGGCTTTGTCATGTCTGCTCTGTAGGGAGAGCAGTAGAGTGAATTTCTTTATTCAGAAAAAGATCTTATGCACACACAGCTCAGAGCAAAGAGCAGTGCCCTGGGGAAACCAAGGAATGCCTGGTGTAAATCAGTGGCATTTCTAACCTCTGGTGCCATCTCCTGAGGCTCTCTGATAACAATCAACCACTCAGGTCTCAACAAACTGCTTTTAGCCAAAGTTTAGTCACAATCACTGGGCTCCAGTGGAGCCTGGAAAAAAAAATCTTTTCAAGTATGACTTGGGTGTCAATTTGATAAGCATCTAAAAAGGAAGGAGGAGGGTTGCAGCAGCAGTGCCTTTTAGCTGTATGTCCCTTGATCTGACCTGTTCCCCCAGCCTCACGAGGGGGTTATCTTCCAGGCAGCAGGGCAGGGAAGGGGTAACACCCCCTCCATTTTCATGCCTTAAATACGTGTGCTGACCTGCACTGACATAGGTGCTTTTATATGGAGAGTTTTCCCCATTCCTAAGGAAGATGTTGAGCACCTGAGCTGCCCCTCAAAGCCAACAGGAGACCACATCCCTCGAGCCCTGCTGGCATTAGGGCTGGGACTGCCTGACAGGTCAGGGGGCTCAGCCAGGTCCCCTCTCTGACTTCATTTCTACTAACAGACTGGGAAGGAACAGGAGGGTAATTCCCAATTGTGAGCCAGCAGAGCCCTGCAGAGCACTGTGCCAGCTCCTGTACTGGAGCCAGAAAGGCAGCAACCATTTTGGTGCCATCTTTCCTGATGAGTTCCTGCTGGCAGGGGGGAGCTTCCAAACTCAAGCCTCCAGCAGCAGAATGGACTTCAAGGAAATGAGATTGAGTCTGGGGAACTTGCTGGTTCCCTGTCCTAGCACCTCCCAGCTGGAGCCCAAGAGGGAACACAGTCAGTGAGCTGCTGCAGGCAGAGCAGGGATGCCCCAGGGCATATATCTCACAGCAAGAAACACCTCAGGGATGGGGCAAGGGTGCTGACTTTCCACATCAGGGTAACAGACAGCCAGTCCAAAGACTATTCAGAGTTTGAGGAGTATGACAAGAAGGTAACAGATAGAAATTTAGTACAGTCCTGTAACACAATAAGTTGGCAGCTTGTCTGTGCAAGTGGGGGTGGGATGCTGCTGAGGATCCAGCAGTGAGGAGCTGGGGCACCCATGCTGTCCCCACACTGGGCTTTTTTGAAGGAAAGGGTGTAGGAGGTCCCTGCACAGAGCCCTCTTGCACTGTCAGCCACCTCTGCCTTCCTGGCTGTTGCTTGGCCTACAGCCAGAGCCCCCACCACAGCTCTGAGAAACGATCCCAGCTTCTGAGCTCCACTTGCCCCTGGGCAGGATGTGAAATTGTAGCCCCACTCTGGGCAGGAACATGCTGGCTAGTAGTTTGGGGTCCTTCCTGGTAGTGCAGGGCTCCTGCTGCTCCTCCTCCACGTCAGGAGACGGCACATGGCAGAGGCATCTCGGGCCTTCTTGGCATTCCTCTTTCATCCTCTCTCCCTCATCTCCTCCCTGATACACCTGCCCCTGCTCCAGTACCCCTCCAATCCTGTCCCATCTCCCTCTCCTCCCCCTTGCCCCTGTTCTGCTGTGCTGCAGGCAGAAGCTAAGCTGTCCCTTTGCTTTTAGGACTATGACCCCTGGAAGTCCTCGGACAGAATCTGCCGGCAGCTGATTTACCACTTAACCCCCCACTCCAAGTGGCACCGGCACGGGCTGCCCCGCAGGAAGTCCCAGGCATGGTAAGGAGCTGGGGGGACAGTGGGGATGGGCACAGGGGGCTCTGCCACGAGAAACTGCTGCAGCCCAGCACTGGGCTGCCACTGCTGCCCCTCTGGGTGCAGGACAGGGCTGGTGGGCTGCTCAGTCCCGGAGGAGACCGCAGCCAAACAGCACGGGGGGCAGTGCCAACACCCCTCTCCATCTGCTTTGCTATTTGCTCCTTTTTCTCTAGTCCCATAGCTCCTCAGCCTCTCCCTCTCTGGGGCTCTGCCCCAGAGCACAGCCAAAGCTGGGCCTCAGGGGTACCCGCCCTGGGCCGAGCTCAGCCAGCCCCAGCTCAGCATCCCTCCTTGTCTATCTCAGTAACACCTCCGTGCCTGAGGGGAAGCTCTCCCACGAGGAGGCACTAGCCCATCTGCTCATCCTGCTCAGGAGGAACCACTTTGGGGTGGCTGTCAGAGAAGTGGCTGCCCCTCCTCACCTCCCACATCTCTGCCAGGACCAGGAGAGGGACGTAGGATGGTGCAGAGCCTCACGCATGGGGAGCCCAACCCAAAGCACATTGGCCACTGACAGCCGGATGGCAGCTGCTTTCCACTACTATAGACATATCCAGACACCCACACTTGTTCTCTCCTTGACACTTGCTGCCTTTTCTAACCACATAAAGAGCAATCTCTACTTCTGTCAAATCCACCCCTCTCATGCTCATTTTCTTTGAGCAAAACCTGTTCCTGTGACATAGAGCACCACTGCTGAAGGAAAGACAGAGGAATGATTAAGGACAGAGCTCATGTCAGCCCCATTAGCTACACAGGAATAAATATAGGACTGGGTAAAAACCACAGAATCAGCAGCACTCTGAGAATGGCCTTAGGCTTCCCTGAGACTGTCAGAGTCTTTGATACATGTACCAGCCCAGAGGACTGTCTACTGCAAACTCAGCATCTCTTGTTACCACCACAGAGTGGGTCTGCAGCCAGAGGAAGAGCTCTGGGCCTCACGAGCTCCAATCCTACACAAGATGGGTCAGGCCTGAAGTATCGGCCAGGTTCAGAGCATCTGTGAGCACGAGGAGGAAGAGAACAAGGCAATGGGCCATGGAGGGAAACACAGGTCTAAAGTGGGTGGCCCTGCCCAGCAGCCAGGCCCAGATGAAAGGTATTACACAAAGCACAAAATATTTCTGATTAAATACTAAGCAGCAGAACTTCCTGAGACTGGAGAGGAACTGGTTTGCAGTGTGCAGCAACAGGCACCTGCAGAGCTGGCACCTGAGGCATTGGACATTGCCAGTAGCAGGAGACAACAAATAGCTGCTTCATTTGAAGATACTGAGGCCTAATTTTGTCCAGCCAGGCTGTTTTTACCTGATTCTCCACTTCCCTCTGTCTGCTAGTGGGAGTATTTTGCTATCATCTCTGTCTCTGAACCTCTGCTCTTGGTTTGTACCCTTCCTGCCTTCAAAGGCCCATAAAAAGCATGGGTGTAGCAGCAGCATTTCTAAAATCTAGTGGGGATTTAGGACAGCAGTGCCTGGAGATAGCATTCAGGAACAAAACTCTCCTCTTGCTTTTGCAATCTCCTGGGCTTTGGCTTCTGGCCTTCCCAGAGCTGATGCAGGACCCCCTTGTTCTCCTCTGAGATGCGAGTTCTGCTTCCTGGCAGCATGTCAGATGGGCCCAGGAGATAATTAACGAGCCCAGCCATCCAGAGAGCTTAGAGCATCTGCCAGGTTTTAATTACATTTGGGCTGTTATGGAGATGAGGCATGGGAGATGGAGAGGACCTGCACTGCTGGAGCCTGATCATGCATCAGGAGTTCCTCTCACTGCCAGACACCAAACCAGGTGGGCAGAAAACAACTAACTGTAGTAATGTCCCCATCTGCTCTCAGTGGGACCCAGAACATCCAGCAAGTACACACCTGAGCTGATAATGCAGAAAGGGTAAGATACATGTCTCCCAGCTCTCCTGTTTTGATACACAGCAATGCCAGGACAGCTGGAACTGTCAGCTCCATTAAGAGCCCATCATGCTTCCACCAAGCAGGAACAGCCTTGTGCTATAAAGTCCAACCAGACAGTAAATGGACTGAGCTAGAAAAGTATCAGACACTCAGAGATAGGTTCCTCTAGACATCCTTCACCCTTAACCTGCTCCTCACTGCAGAGGTGCCCCCTGCACCCACCACTGCCTATATGACCTGATCTAGGTGAACCTGCTTCTGCAGGGGGGTTGGACTAGATGATCTCTAAAGGTCCCTTCCAACCCCTACCATTCTATGATTCTATGTCGAGCACAAGGCTCTGGCTGCAGTGAGGTGCAGGGTGCCTCACAGGAGACACTGGGCTGCTGCTCATCCTCTTTAGCCATTCCTCTAAAAGCTACTAACAGGAATCTGGCACATGGCCCTAGCCTGGGAGAAGCCAGGCCACATGGCCTGAGCAGCTGAGTGCCCTGGGCCAAAGCAGGTGAAAGCTCATTTCAGCACAGCAGCTTAAGGGCAACAGTGGCTGAAGGAGACATCCAGTCTAGGCTGCCTCTGCTTTTTCTGTCCCATTAAACTATCAGAGGTGATGCTGGGAGGCAGTTTGCCCTCTGCATCCATGCTAGGGCATTCCTGGCAATGCCTCTCTGCCTTGTACAGGGAAGGGTTGGCAATGCCCCAGCTGTGCAGTCAGCCAAAGAGACTATTTCAGCTGACCAGGTGATCCTCAGCCAGGTTTGCCACACTGAGAGCAAGGGGTTGCACTCTCTTTTTCTGCCTAACTCTGTCTCAGGCGTGCAGCCTCCAGCCCCAGCCTGCACTCTGTGCTGCTGGCCCTGCATGGGCTGGCTGCCTCACCCCCGAGGCAAGGTCAGCACTGGGGAATGTACTGCAGGATTTCAAAATTGAGAACTAAAGAACAGGAGGATAAGCTTTCCACAGCAGGGACCAGCATGACTTTATTGCACACCTGTCAGTCCTTTTCCATCCTAGCAGGAGCTCAGGTTTAGCGCCACGTTGCAGTTGTACAGACCCCTCACACTCACCGAGCACAATGAGCTCTGGAGGGGTGGGTAACTCCAGCTTCACTTCCTCATTAAACTGACCTTTATAGTGTAAACAGAAATGGATTAAGAAATGCTCCTCTCTACGGACAGAGGCTTTCTAGGCTCTCAACACCCCTTCTGGGGTATTTTGACAGATGCAGGATTTCTGGATGTTATTAATTCTTGTTTTCAGAGATTCTGAGACTTCCTTAATTCAGCACTACAGGAGAACTACACACTCTGGTGCAAGGACCAGCATCTGCATTCCTGAATCCAAGGGCTGCAATGCTTTGAGGGCAAAGCCCCATGGGGGTGCAGCTGAGAGGGCAGAGGCAGCAGGTGAAGGCAGCCTTTGTCTGGGGAGCTGGATCACAGCTCGTACCACAGTTGAGACACTGTGGATTCCAACTGAGCTGTCTTGGCAAAGCTGCGAGGGAACCTTAGGTGTCTTCCACTTGCATCATCCCCAGAGCTGGCTACTTGAGTGTGACTGCTTCCTTTCCTGAGAGCAAAGGTTAAACCTGAATCCTCAAAACACACAGGCAGTAAACACAAGATGATCTTTACAAGCAGGGTGTGCCTGGCACAGAAAACCCACAGATTTTTCACACAGTAACTGTTGATGGCAGAGCAAAGACAGTCGTGTGCCTTTGTTGATAATGATAACTCCCAAACAGCACACAGCTGGGCTTTCCTTTTGATCAGCCTCACCAGGGTTTTATTTGCTCATCTGAGCAAATTTCATCTTGGCTAATCCAAAGCCAGGTGAGAACACGGTATCCTTCTGGGCTCCCTTTCTCAGTTATTGATGTGCATTGCTCAGACTCTGCAGCATTAGATGCACTTTTAAAATGCAGTGAAAGCACTTTGTCTAGAACACTGCAATGAAACAGCTCTAAAGGGCTTTGGGTGTGGGTTTTTTTTCTTTCTTGAAAACATCACATAGGGCTGTGGGCGACAGCACTGGCAGATTAGATCCTGGCCCTCACATGGCATGAGGTGAATATTAACTATTCATGGCAGCCTTATGCAATAGGGTAAATGGGCACTGTCATTCCTGCTTTAGAGATAGGAAGCCAAGATAGAGCATACCAGTTAACTAAAGCCACATGGAAACAGTCATATGGGGAGTACAGAAACTGCCTCACACAAGATTTCAAGAAGCTGCTTCTCACAGAAAGGTCAGTGGACAGACATGAAGTGGGGAACAAAGTGTGGAGAGAGGCAGGAACTGTCCCCACCCCTCATCTCACAGAGCAGGGAGACCCAGACACTACCAATGATCTGGGTTCCCAGCAGCTTGGCAGATCTGCTACAGATCAGAAGAGAAAGTCCAGCACTGACAGGCAGGAGAAGCAGGACATTTGGACAGAAAGAGGCCATGAGTGAAACAGCAGAGCCTGGGTGGCAGATGGCAGTTAAAAAGAACCAGAAGAGACCTTGTGCCTTCATGACTTACACAGCTGAAGATCTGACAGGGACATAGGCTGATGCATGACACTCGCAGTGTGCCAGTGGCATTATTCCCTGCTTTGCTAGGGGATATGGAAACAGTGAGGAAACAGAGGTGGTGGATGGCTCAAGTGGCAGCAGGAGGAAGGCCAAGGGTTCTCTTGAAGACATCTTCAAGGGCAGAGTGGAGATGACAGCAGAGCCAGGAGGAGGAGATGTGCATATCCAGATCCCTGTTTCAGGAGGTGGTGGGAGGAAGGCTCCTGCTGCGCTCTCTTCTCTCCATGGTGGGGGAATCTCCCCTTGCCAATGGAAGGAGCTTGGGTAGGAGTTCTGGGATATGCCTAAGGGACTTCATATGGAAGTGGCCTATTTGTGCACTGCCTCCACCTTTACAGAGGTGCCTCAGAGCAGCTCCAGCTGGGGGAGGCCAGGGCAGTGCTTTTAAGGCTTCTCCTTCCTCTTTGGTGTCACACTAGAGGCAGCTGAAGCCAGTCCTGCACAGCAGCACCCTGTGCCCAGGGAAGCAAAGCAAGCAGATTATGCTAAGCAGGCGATTAAAGAGCATGGAGTCCATCTCCTGAATCGTTGCCCAGAGCAGAGGAGCCATCCAAACGTGCTCATCGCTGGGTTCGATGCAAGGAACAGCAGCCAAGAGATACCTGACTCAGGGTTAATTAGCCACTGCTGGCAGTACCTGTTAATGAAGGAGGGGGTACACAGGGATGAGAGTTCTCTGGCATCAGGAATATGTTACATTTGGAATCAAATTAAATGTAAAGAGAGAGAGAGTGTGCTGGTATTTCTCTAGAGGGACAGGCAGAGAGTAGTGGCCATCCCTCATTACTGAAATCCTGTCTGTCTCTTACTGTCTCCTCCCAGCCTCTCTCCATGGCATGGAGACAAGGAAATGAGGCTGGGACCTCAGAACCCCAACATTCTTGGGCTGCACAAGCTCCTCCAAACCCCACAAAGCCAACAGGAGGTCAAGCACCACTGTGGCTGCTGCAGTTCTCACCAGAGCTGCAATCAGGAGCTACGACACCGCTTTCCTGCAGCCACCAGAGAATTTAGCTGATGAGCAAGGAGTTGTAGGGATTGAGTGCTAATGAACTATCCTGAACCCTCACCTTCATGGACTCAAAGAAGCACCTGGAAGAGGACCCAAGGGTTATGGCCCTTGGGACAGGTCTTGGAGATAAACAAGTAGCAGTTCACTTCATCTCAGGAAAAGCTCTGAATTTGCTTATAGCAGCTACGTTCCCAGGAGGCAGGAACAATATAAAACAGGAAGAGATCCTGGTGCAGTCTGGGCACAGCTGGGCAATGCCTGCTGCAGGGACGAGTAGCACCCAGGGGAGGGATCAGAGATGAAGGGCAGACTCCAAGGAGGGAGTTGGGAATGATGCAGGGAACAGCTTGTTTTGCATGAGAAACCAGGAGATGTATCTGGAAGAGCTCTCATGCCTTACAGGGGGCAGACTCAGGCTGCAAGCAGGACACTGATCCTTAGGCATAGACAGCACCATTCCTCCCTGGATGCTGCACCTGGGGCTGGGCAGGCAGTGGGGCTGCTGACTCTCCTCACTTCTTGCTTTAAGTTATACAACGTTTCTCACTTGCAGCCATTTCTCCAGCATCTGAGAGAGTGGGGGTTTGTTTCCTCTCTAAGCTCGCTGCAGATAGCACAAACATTCTGCCCCGTTGCACCAGGAGCCACATCCTTGCCTAATGCCAATGCTGACATTTATGATGCACACACAGCAGGGGTTGCTGTGGCATGAGGTTAATGCAGAGATTAATGCAGCCTCAGGGGCTTGGCAGCTGCTGCCCAGGAGTCCCTCAGGCACCAGCCACGTCGCTAAGTAGCTGTTTTGTCTTGCACAAAGAAGGAGGCCTCTGCAGCTGAAGCAAACTTTAAGCCTATTTTTCTGGCAGAAATTTGGGGATAATAGATGACCTATTTCCCTGGAAATAAACGTGGCATTTTCTCAGCTCCTGCACAAGTGTCTGACCTCGGGGTCCTGTGGATTGTGCCCCCTTTCCCCCCAGGAAACACAATTCAGCAGAGCTCAAAAAAAGCCCCAACCACAAGTGTCAAATAATTCAGAACAAAACATCTACCCACATCTCTCAGTCCCTTTTCAGACAGTAGCTATATTTACCCCTAAAGCAGCTGAGGAGCAGGAGTGGGCAGCTATTTGGTCCCCTGCCCCAGAGATGGGCTTTGGCTGCACCTCTCATTGCTGCACAGAAGCACCCTGGAGGTGAGGAGGCTGCCAGGGACACGCGGGGGTAGCAGAGCTCATGCTTCAGCACTTACCAGAGCCGAGAGCCTGGCTGCAGCACTGGGGGCTGTGTGAGGCTTCTATGGACACATCCCTACAAGAGGCATTTTTGTAGGCAGGAGAACAACTTAAACACAGGAGGAGCCCCCAGTGCTGAGACAGGAGGCCCAGAATCACCCTGGCAGGTACAGCAATGAGGGCAAAAGGAAGCTGCAAAAACACAGGAAAGGAAAGAAAAACAAGCCAGCAAAGGAGGGAGGGAGGGCTCTGGCACAGGGCAGGAGGCTTTAAGCACATTCAGGCAGGAGCAGTCCCGTCTGGAGAATCAATTACGGGAAGATAATTTGTCTGCTTGATTAAAGCCTCCTTGGGGCAGCAGCTCCTCGCTGGGGAGAGCAGCAGACGGCACTGGCTCCGCTCAGAGCACGGTCAGTGACTGATCACTGCAGTCCCTGCACAGCGGGAGGGGCAGAGCCACCGGCACACAGACCAGCACAGAGCTTCTCTCCTCCTGCCATCCTCACCCTGCACTGGCAGCTCTCAGACAGGTCACTCCGCAGAAAGGACTCGGGCTGTGTTTCTGCCTCCTGTCTGTATCCCTCCCCAGGGCTGTCAGCAAGGGGGAAGAGGATTGCCAGGAGCCACAGATTTTGTGTGTGCAAAACAGACAGTGAAGCAATTCCAGGCTCGCCTCTGTGCTTCTCTGTCCTGTAATACAGGACATATCCCCCATACCCCTAACAAAGCCTTACTCTAAACCAACAGAGGTCACTCCCATGTGTCCCAGGCCCTGCTGGGTACAGGGCACTGCTTCCCTATGCATCAGGTCTGCACTCCGGATCCATTTCTTCCTGTTCAGTCTGACAGAAACACACCTCCACTCTGCATGGACACTTGGCTCTGCTGGAACAACAGGTACCCCCTATCAAACATCCAGATGAGACATCTGGCACAGCTAAAAGGACAGTGGCGTGCCAGGGGAGACCTGAGACTCTTCCAGCTTTGAGGCCAGTCCCTGATAGATTTTATACAGGCTTAACTCTTTTATGGTAGATCATGCTACACCCCTGCCAGGGGTATGTGACTATCTACACAAAAGAAAGCACCCATTGTTTTTCCAGGAGAACTGACCAAGTACAGGTCCCAGGCAGCCTGGACTGACACCAAGCATCCCTGGGTCACCAGGGAAACGGAGGCCAGCCCAGTGTCACCCAGACTGCAGCATGCACAGCTCACAGTTCCTACCGCTGTTGCAGCGTTTAAGAACTGCACCACTGCTACGACCAGTGTAGTTGATTAATTCTTCACAGTCATGTCTCTGGAGTCCTGATATTGGAGAGATATCAAATACCATCTTCAAGTGAAGGCCCTTTGGAGAACTCACTCCAGTGCTTTCAGACCAATTAAACTCACCAGAACCTCAGTCCCTGCTGTTTGATGGTACAGACAGGCACCACTGTCCTTGCTTCTTGATCCACTAAGGAGTAGTTTGGGTGATGCAAAGTGTAAACATTTAGTAAGTAACCCATGATACTCTTTTAAACCTTTAGGTATGAATGTAAGTTATTCCATACTGTTCTTACCTCTCTACCACAAGAGCTCAGTAGCTCAAATGTATGAACACTGCTGACATAGCCTCAGCCACGCACAGGGAACTCCCGTGGGAAGCACAAGGGCACTTAGAAATAGCCTGAACAAAGTGCTGCCAAACCCAGAGCAGGAATTTGGGGGCTGGATTGCTGACAGGGCAGGCCCTGAGGCCTTATCATCTCATAGTCCCACAGGGAGGCACAGCTATAGCTTTGCCAGTGGGGAAGGTGTCTGGGAGGGGCTGTTGCCTGCACTGAGGCACATTTTTTTGCTTGAGTCATCACACGCTCACAGGAATTATCAAGGACTGAAAGCTCCAGGATGCCACAAGCTGTGTACATGAGAAAAGGTGCAGAGGCAGCATTGTAGCCTCTCCAGGGCCTGGCAACGCTAAGGGATGTTCTCACCTGCCACGGGAGCTCCTGCGGTGCTGCAGCCTCTGCCGAGGAAGTTGCATGTCCCCATGGCCCCACTGCTCTCAGGGCCTGGCTGGGCCTCAGCTGGGCAGGACACTACAGAGAGCCAGATAGGAACAGTGGGGACCTTCAAACTGATGGTTAATTCTTAACCCACCCTGCTCCTCCCAAGCTCAACAAGGCACTTAGAGACCCACTGGGTATGTGATTAATGACACTACTGAGGGTCCTACGAGGGCTCCCATATCCTTAAAGCTGTCTGCAGCCAAAAGGACAGAAATACTAAAATCATTTACCCTAAGGGGTCTCCTGTGTTACACCAACACACATTTCTACTCAACCCTGCAACAGATCCCCCACCAGCTCCTACAGCCCCAGAGCTCCCACTTCTCACAACACTCTCACAAGCCCACCATCCATCATAAAACTCAACATGCCACTGCCTTTGCATACCCCACAGCCCCATAGCACAGCTTTGCCTACTGTACAGCTTGCTTACCTCTTCCTCACTCTACTTGCCACACAGACAGTAGAAGAAATAGCTGAACCCATCTCTCCAGCTTTCTTTTAGCACCCTTATGCCCTTCTCACAGCTGCAGCAGATCCCAAATAATGAGCTGCTGACCGCAGAGACCCAAATAGGCAGCCACAGGTGCTGCTCATCAACTAAGGGCTGCTTTAAAGGGACATGCAGTAAATCCACTCCTGGAGTGCAGTTTACCTATAGATTGTTTTCCTGACAAAGTATCCATTTCTCAGCTTTTTGCTGCTGCTCTCTTCTACAGCAGCCCTGCAGCACTGTGTTTGCAACACACCTTGGCACTCACCTGGAGAGGTGGCAGGCAAAGAGCCCACTAGCAGTGTAAAACATGTTTGGCTGAGTTGGGTTTCTGTGCATGAGTGTCTCTACGTGCACACAGACAGGCCCCTGGACACGTGCTGGTGGAGGGCACTTGAGCATCCTGTGTTTGGCCAGTTCTGGCAAAGTTTATGAGGAAGTGCTGAGAACATACAGGGCACAGTCTGCCCCGAGGCATGGTGCAAACCTTATGCTTGTTTCCCCAGTGAGCTCCATTACCCTTTGCCTAACATTGAATTCTTCCCTGTCCCAAGTGCTCTCACATGGGCAAGAGATGGGTGAGAGTGGTCCCCTTAATGTTCTCTCTCTGCCCCGCTTCCCGTCGTTAGCCTGAAGAGCAGCCTGCAGAAGAAGGTGAGCCAGGACTCCATGGATTTGTCAGGGATCCCCCTGACCATGCGGGATGTGCACCGCATGGCCTACTACCTGCAGAGCAACGGGGAGCACCTCACCTCCGTGGACCTGAGCTTCACGGAGCTGAACGACGACATGGTGCGGCTGCTGCTGCCCTTCCTGTGGGCGCTGCCCAGGCTCACGCACCTCTCCCTCAACGGCAACCGCCTGACGCGGGCCACCATGAAGGAGCTGACTGACGCCGTGAAGGACATGACCAAGTTCCCTTGCCTGGCCTGGGTTGACCTCGGCAACAACGTGGACGTCTCCTCCATGCCGCAGCCGCTGCTGGTGGGGCTGCGCAAGCGCCTGAGCCAGCAGACCACGCTGCCCACCATCTACGAGGCGCTGGACTGCGACTCGGAGGCGGGCAGCGGGCAGGAGGGCAGCCAGCCAGGGCCCGGCCTGGCAGAGAGCACCCCGCCACGTGCTCTTTCTCAGCGGGGCTGCGAGAGGTGACTGGACACCAGCCTGGCGCTGGCACGCTGAGCCTGCCCCGAGGAGGACTCTCGAGCACAAGCATCAAGCACAGGGGCAGCCTTACCGGCCGCCTTCGGCTCTTTTCTCTCGCCTTCCCTGACATCTCCCCTCAAACTGCTGTGAGACAAAAGCCTGCCATCCCCCCACAACGTGCTCCACTCCCTCCCCTCGCTGCCAAACCCATCGCCCGCGTTCCAGAGAGGAACCAGTGACTTACAGTGAACCTGGTCCCCAGGCAGGGTCTCACTGGAAGACGGGAAAACACCTGTCGGAGTCAAGAATATCCTCCAGCAGCCATTGGGTTGCAGGACAGGGATGGGGGGAACCTAAAACAGAAACAGGCTTGTAGTTTACTTCCTTTCTTCCTTTTCCCATGCACCTTGGAGACCTTGGGACCTGCAGCCTTGACTGTGAAAGGAGGTGCCCCAAGAGCCTAGTTGCTGGGGAGCTTAGCTGAAGGGCTGCGAGGAGAGCCGAGGAGAGCCGGAGCCCGGCTGTGTGTCTCCCTCTTGTGTCTGGCTCCTTTTGTTTTGTTTTTTTCCTATTGTGTGTTTTGTATTAACGTCTGAACAAAGGGACTTGGTCAGAGACCATTGGATCACATCGGCTGGGGCGGACACACGGCTTGGAACTGCAGCATCAGGATATTTGCTGTGTGACCGGGGTGAGAGGGAGGGGAAGGAGGTATGTGTTGGTGGGAGCATGGGGGATGGGATGAGTTGGGATGGGATGGGATGGGATGGGACAGGATGGGAGGAGGGGGGAGGAGAGGGAGGGGAACAGCCTTCTGGATTAGTAGGATCAGTTTCAAAACCTGTGCTTTTATATTAAAATGACGACTTCCAAGTGAAACTGAGGAAAAGCAGCCAGCTGAGGGTATATTTGTGGCAGCAGAGGAGCCAGTGGTGACTGTGCCAGAGGTGGGCTCTCCCCAGACTGGAGCACAGCACCTTGGCTCCTGAGGGCACACTGCACGTTCCTCATACAGACATGACGTGAGTGGCTGCATCACCGTGGCCAGTGCTGCCCAAGAACCAAACCACCAATGCAATATTTCTAGTGTTTTCCACATTGCTCATGCTCTATGTGCACATAATAAACAGTTCTCTTGGACGTGAGTGTGAAGCATTGCAGAGTCTGAGTATCCGGGTTGTTCACAAACTGAGCCAGCAGCCCAGACACTGCAGGAGGATGGACAAGGAGCGCTCATGCAGTGCCTGAGCAGTGTGGGAGATGGTCAGTGGGTACCATTGGCAGAGGTGAGGTTCAGTCCTCCAAGGACAGTGAAACATGGATGTTCATTTGTGGTAGGCAGCCACTCTTCATGCTGCAAGGTGCTGACAGAAATAAACTGACCAGACTTTCGCTGATAAGTCAGTTCCTCTCAATGATCTGTGCCTACAGGGATTCAGAGAGCAGATAATGTTTTTGAAAGAGTTGAAAATCAAAGAAATCAGACACACTAAACCAAAAAATGTATAAATCCTGGCCCTCCTAAATTAACAGTGGTAACTTTGCCCTCCTCTGCTGATCCTCTCTGAGCCTCAACACATATTAGCAACTCATACACTATGCCACACAAATCAACAT
Source organism: Colius striatus (assembly GCF_028858725.1). Classification (NCBI taxonomy): domain Eukaryota; kingdom Metazoa; phylum Chordata; class Aves; order Coliiformes; family Coliidae; genus Colius; species Colius striatus. Next base: position 6,801,879 of record NC_084775.1, on the reverse strand, counting down.
GACACTTTTCATTTATCCCCTTTGGACCAAGAGTGTAAGGTAAAGGAACAGGTCTTTGGTCACCTACCAAAAGCCCCAAATAGTCAATTTTCCCAAGGGAAAGCTGCTTTTAGAAACTGTCTTGAGTATCAGACCTGACATCATGCATGCTGTGCCCAGTCCTACTCACACTCCAGAGCAAGGCCTCAGAATCTCCCTCTTGTTAACTTGCAAACAGAAGTGCTGTGAAGTCTCTGTCCTGCTGACCAAAAAGAGCAGAAGCCACAACAAGGCAAAGCAAATATAGTCAGGGCCAGGAGCTGGCTGCCCCATCCCAGGGAAGGTGGGAGAGAGCAGATCCTGCAGCAGCCCAAGTGCAACAGCCGGCTGAGAGGACAGGGAGTGAGACCTGCAGGCACAGGCAGCAGGCACAGGCAGCCCTCAGCACAAGGCAAGGTGGGAAGGGAGCATGTGCTCCCTTGAACAGTTGTCACCCAAACCCACTTTTAGCTCTTGTCAGGGCTAGATGAGTGTGGAGAATTGGAGTAATTTCTATGTCAGAGACTGTATCTGGAGAGCACGAGATGGTTTTGAAAAAGGCAAACCAGAGCTGCACAAGGGGCTATTCCCACTGCTGGGGCTGTGCTGCTTCCAGAGGTCACCATCTGCCTCTCCTCACACCTCATTCTCCCCTGCTATGGGATCTGTTTCCTCTGCTGTGGCATTATGTTTTTCTTCTTTTCCTTCCAAAATACCTTTCAGTGAAAACAAAAAGCATTTCTGACTCCCTGGCCATGCCTGGCTGCCAGCTGGAGGCTCCAGGAGCTGGAGATGAGGCACGCTTAGTTGCTTTGCCATCAGAACTTCCCCAAAGAGAGCAGGTTGTGAGCAAATACACACAAACGCAAATATTGGGGCCCTTGTCTAGGAAACTGCTACTGCTCCTTGGATGAACTGTGATGGGCTGTACCTTTGCTGTGGTGAAACTCCCAGAGCACAGCTGGGTGCTGCCCACTGGCTCCTGACCGTGCTGACAGAGCACAGCATCCAGCTCTAGGGCTGGCGAGTGCCCTAGTTCAGATGAGATGTGTACTCAAGGAGCAGGCCTGGCGCCTCCAATCCAGAGGAAACTACATTCGTAAAAGCCAAGTTCAGAAACCAGAGAGGATGACACAACCTTTCATTAAATGTGACTGCTGAGGGCTCTCAGAGGGGATTAGAGGGATGAGCTGCTAATTCATTTCTCTTCACTGATACCCAGAGGGACTAGCTTTTGTTATGCTCTTAAATCAGGGGATGCCTGCCCTGCAGTGAGCCTCTGTCTGCAGCTAGATACCACAGCAGGAGAGATGGATCCATCGTACTGAATGCTCTCCTCAGTACCCTACTTGCTGGTGCAGGGCTGTAGCCTCAGCTGCTTAAAGCAGGACACACACCTCAGTACCGAGACCCACACACCAGATCACCTCCATCACTTGCAGTTTCTCAGCCTCTCTCTCCAGGCAGGATGCATCAGCCTGCCATGGGACCCGACTCATGGGACAGGGAGGAAGCTGCAGCTGCACAGGGTGGTATTGCAGCCCCTTCCCCACCCCTCACCCCCAGCCAGGTGGTCATTCTCACAACAGATCTCAAAGTGAGACATTTAAGCACAGCTTTCAAAGGTAGCCTTCTGGAAGGAGAGGTCATCAGGTCCAAAGCCATAGCACACCTCCCCACTATCTCTTTTATCCCAAGCATTGTAAAATCCCCTCCTCCTCCTGGGCTTGCTTGGTCCTTTTTGGAATGTACAGTCAGAGAGTGGTGGGGTGTGGGACAGACAGCTCTCTGGATCCTTGCCACTAGCAGCTCCCAGTCAGCACCCCTCGGGCAGAGCTGCAGGTAGGTGGGGATGCTGAGCAGCACCCAAAATGGGGCTGGGGGTCCAGAGGAATGGCAGGACATGCCAGACCTTCTCAGTTACTCAAACAGAAATGCACATGTTCCCTCCCTGACTAACTGAACATCTTCCTCAGTTCTCCATCCTTTATTTTGCCTCAGCCTCTGACCACAAAAGCTGGGGTAAGCATCTTGGCACGTTCCAGGTGCAATATAGCCAGAAACTGAGGCCACCACAGGTCTCCTTCCCTCCTGTGACTGTCTAAATGACTAGTAATCACTTTGTGGAGGTAAGGATGAAAAAGCAGCTGGAAGCACAGGCTTGTCTGATCTATTTTTATTTCACACACTTCAAAGCCTGTCAAGGCCCTTCTTTTCTGCACTGATGAGGCTCTTTTTTCAGCTACAACTCTTTCCTCAAAACAAGTTCTTGGAATACAAAGGAGTTTGCCCTGTTTGGGGCAGGCTGACAGCTGCTGACAAAGGTGCCAACATAGAAATTGTTTCATCATAAGCAAACATGAGAGAATTAAACATTTGCCTTTAGAGATCACTGTGTCCACACCAGAGCACATTTGTTTCACAGCTCAGGAGGGGCAAAGGTGTGTCTGAACAGACTCTTGTCACTGTGTTGCCCTGGCAGTGCAGCAGGTAGAGAAGCCAGGGAAGGGCAGCTGGCAGAGAGCCTGCCCAGCTCCCTGCACCTGCAGACAATTCCCAATGGACAATAGAAGCTGTTTTGCAGTTTTCTGGCATTAAAGAAGTGCTCTTGAAATGGATGCAATAGCTGGTTTAATGCTGCCAAGAGGTAGCTGAGAGAACAAAATGGACAGAACACTTGGCTGAGACCAGTGCCCCCAGAAGCTGTGACTGCATCTTGAGACACTAAGTACTCGAGCATGAATCTCTTCTGTTCCTCTCAGAATTGACAGTATTCCAGTTCAGTGATGCTGATTCAAAACCAAAACAGCCACAAAACACAATAACCACCCAGTAACTGCTTCTCAGAAGAGTGAAGAGGAGAGTCGGCTGAGTTTCATCCCCATGCATTTCCTCCTCTGCCCAAACCTGGCACTCCCCTGCAGCATCCAAACTGCTCTCAAAAGCCAGTGAATCACAGAAATGCTGATGCTTCTACAGCATCAGGTTTACTCAGCTTGCACGCAGGTGTGTCACGAGGGTGGAGGAGAGATACTTGGCTGCTTAGCGATCAGCCAGTTCCTCCACTTCTGGCAGGATTTTTCCTCCCAGTCCATTTTTGAGGCAATCTGCCCCAGATTGGACACAATGATGGGAAGCATTAGGAAAGCTATTAAACAACGACACGGGCCTTATTCAATGTCTGCAACTCCCCTGAAACTCCTGGTGTCTTATCAAGCACAAACATGGCATAGAAAACTGGAAAAAGGCCCTTTCCCAGACTGGCAGCAGCAGCTGCTTTTGGGTCTCCATGTCAGACTTCTGAGCAGAGCTTTGTTCCTGATCCCCTGAAATCTTTTGGTTTGCAGAGCCAACAGTTTGATGTGTGCACCTTTGTCTGAATTCTGCTGCAACTGAACAACTGAGTAAGTCAGAACCAAACTGCTCATTTTGCCAACAGTTTTTCTGGGGGGGGTAGTTTTTCAGAAACCACAAATGAAAGAGAGTGAAATGGAAGACACCAAAGGAACAGCTTTGACATGCAAACATATACTCAGAGGCAACAGCCCTGAAGGTCTCCAGCTGTAAGGTCCCTCACCTGGGTTCCAGCCCTGGACTGGCCCATCCTTCAGCTCCAGTGCGAGTGGAGATGTTTTAGAGAGGGCTGCCCTGTGTCTGTGATGTCCAGCACTGGCAGCCCCAAACCTCCTGCCACCTATGGCTAAGAACACAGGGACATAGAAGGGACTGGCCATTTTGTCACCTTCTGAGCTGGAAGGTCAGGAGCAGCAAAGGCAGCAGCATTGCCTCAGTGTTTGCATTGCTAATGCCTGAGCTGTTTGTGTCTGTTAGCAGTTACTGTCAATTCAGAGACAAACAGATCTTAGTAGCTCACAGAATTGCCTCTAAGTCAGCAGTACGCACTGACTCTCCAGACTTTGTCTGCTTTCAGAAGATTGTAAAACAGATGCCCTTGTGGTACAGGCAGCAGGATGCTCTGTAAAGCAGGAGGAAGGCAATGCCTGGCTCCTACCTGCTGTTTCTGCTGTCCCTCACTAGGGAGAAATTAAGCCAAGCTAGAAAACCCCAGTCCCTAAGCACTGCCCTCAGCTGTGCCACAGACATGCTGCCCTGCTGGGACTGGTGCTCTGGAGCTGGGTAGCCACCCCTGTCTTACAGCAGGACCCATCCGTGCTGTGTATAAGGGCAAAACACCATATGGCAGCAAGGGGTGAGGAAAAAAGGTGTGAGAAACAGCCCAGCAATGCTGAGGCCTGGGGAGGAGGAGGAGAGGTGCTGCAGGCCCCAGAGCCCCTGCAGCCTTGGAGGGAGCTGGGGGACACAGCCCAAGGGAAGAGCCCAATGGAGCACCAGAGACAACCTGTGGGGGCAAATCTGTCTTCAAATTCTGATCTGAACCCCTCTGTAGCTTGGTCTCCACCTCCCTTTGTGAACTGCCAGGTAGCAGCATGTAGCAGTTTTGCCAAGAAAGGTAGCTGAAAGCAGTGGTCAGGCACTTCACAGCATGGAGACACAGCCCAGCCCCACACAGCCCATCTCCCTGCAGCTCCACCCCGGTGCCTCCCCTCTGCACCACCAGCCCAGGGCCGTTGGTATTCCTGACCAGTGCTCTGTCCTTCTGCCTGTCAATCTTTTAGGTGCTGCAGGACAAAATGTGTGAGTTTTGCCTCACAAGCAGTGGTTTGCTCTGAAGCAGATGCACTAGCATTTCTCTGCTGAGCTGAAAAGAGGCTAAGCCCCAGACAAGAGATTTCTCCAGGCAAGGGAAAATGAAGAACAAATTAAATGTTCACTGCGAGCAGGTCACTAAACAAAAGAACAATAATAGTGCTTTTCTGCCATTCTATTCATTTCTTCCAGCATAACTACACATCTCTGGATACAATCTGTTTCTTTGCCAGGGCTTCAACATTCTCCCCTGAATTAATGATGCTGGAAAATCTCCACTTTTCATAGACTCGGATAGTCTCTGTGGAGCAGCAGAGCTGTACAATACTTGCTTATGCAATGACTGGTCCTGCGCCAGGAACAACAGCCTGTCTGCTAGGAACAACCAATTCACACACTACCCCAAAATGCTTTCCTCATGAAAGGTCTGAATTAGGTGGAGTGAAAGTGCCCCAGACCTGCTGGTCACACTGTTGTCAGCCTCCCAGCGAGCCATCACCCACACCCTGGGCTCTGAGCAACAGCCACCCTGAGCACAGCAGGGCCACACTGCCTCATTCATTACCTCCAGAGTACCCAACACACTATCAAGAACTATTATCACAGGACCAGGCAACCACAGGGCACCTGGTGCAGTTAAAATGCAACTTGATCTGGGAAAGTACTGGCAGACAAGCACTGCTTTGGCTACCTCAGGCACCAGCATGCCGGGTCACAGGGCAGCTCTCTGTCCACAGGCTTGACTTGTTGCTGAGGAGGTGTAGAACAGTGTCATCTTACTTGCCAACTAATCTGCAGCACAGTGCCCAGATCAGCATTTGTTTCAAGGCTGCTGAGGATCATGCTTTGAATATGGTGTATTTCTTCCCAAAGAAACACTGAAGGCAGGAACGCCCATAAAGGGAGCTTTTACTAATGTCAGAGGAGGAAGACCAGGTCTTACTGTCTGCAATCAGCTGCAATAAAGGGCAAGACAAGAGCTAAATTTTTGCCTTCATCAGGAGGAAAACATCAAAGAACCCTGGAGAACTCCTATTTTGACCTGTGTGTGGTCGGGATAAGCAATGAAATCATTAACACTTTCCTGTACACCTTGGAATTCCACCTTTTGCTACCCTACCAAAGCAAAAAAAGTGTCAAATAAGGGTAGCTGTTACAACCAGCCAGCCCTGTCCATCCTCAGCATCCTCTGGTCAGAGAAACACATCACTTCAAGTGCTGAACTAGAGGCATCTGCACAAGCTACATAAGTACACATGCCCAATTAGCCAAGGACAAGTGAAACACACAGCACCAACCAGCAGCTGGAATAACCTGGGTGGGTGTGCAACAGGAACTCTGGGAACACTGGAAAGAAGCTATTTTCATATTAAGAGTTTGCAATAGCACTAAGTTCATGCATTTTATAGCAGAAGTCACAGTTCTTGCATTTTTTCCTTCCAGAGGGTTCTGGTTTCTTGTATTTCATTCTCTTACCGACACAGCCATCTAGTGATCAGACACCGTTTGGCAGAAGGAAATTTGGGTTTACCATGGTGGACAAAAAGATAAACCACACAAAGCCTGGAGACTCTTCAAAGCAGCCCACAACAAACCACCTATCAGTCAGTCCAGTCACAAACTGCTAAGTACTATGTTTGCCTTGGTTGGGGCTTAACTTCCAGCCAATGTCAAACGTCAAACTTTTCAATACTAATTCACCATATCCTTCAGAAGAGGGTAAAAAGTTCATCCCAGACTCAGTCTGAGCTCATAGTGCAAAGCCCTTTGTTTATGCAAAATCTATTATCTTCTTCAAAAGCTGATCCGTGTGACATGTTTTAAATAAAAGATTAAAAGCCAAGGCAACACTGGTTGGAAATAGAAGGTATTTTTACAAATAAAGTTTCACTGATGGACAGGCACAAGTACAGAGGGTGAGAAATAAGACAGGGCAGAAGCTTCTTACAGCAGATACACTGCAGAGCTTGTTCTATCAGTCACATCTACTGGGAAGGGTTCATTCCTTCCTTTTGAAATTCAGTTGTCCCTCCGCCCTTAGTGCTGCTGAATGCCACAGCAACTTTCAGGAAAGAAAGTTCAGTGGAGAGAATAGAAACTTGGTACTGTACAGAAAGAAGGAACAGGGACTTTAGAACACAATAGAAAAGATAAACCAATCCTCATCAGTGGGAACAATCCTAACAAATCTGTTACTGCCAGGCATCTTTACTTTGCTTAAATAGCGTTTAACCATGTAGACTGCAAAGAAAAGACATCCATTTCAAACAGCCTTACTACTGCCTACTAGGGAAGTGGATGTCTTGTACACAACCACAGAGCAACAAGCAAAGCCAGTGGATGTCAACAGAAGTATCTCTTCTTACCTACCAACCTAGCTAGAGAGAGCACAGGCTTTACTACCTGTTCATTTCTTAACATGAATCTCACGGTACAGCAACAGCACAGAATTGTGTTAAAATAGGTCAGTCTCAGTGGGCATTGAGGTTAAAGACATGAAATGGACTTCGGCTTCATGGGGATTTTGAGATCTTTTTTTCAAACCAGGCTTGTGATATTCAGAAGCCTTTATGTTAGCACCTTACCTTACCTTTACCTTAGGGAGGAAATCCTCTGAGAATGCCATCTCTCCTGCAGCAAGAGTTAGAACCAAACTGATCACTGCAGAACTCCAACCAGTACAAACAGCTGGTGCTACCAGGGAGTAGAAAGGTTATAGTCTGCACATGACCACTGCAGTTTTACTTACCCAAATCTTAACGCAGATACCAGCTGACCGGGTCATCTCCCTCTGAGAGGGTATCAGTCACACGTCCCTTCTCAGTGACTGTCAATTTGACATTTCCTGCTGAAGTGTTTAATATCATTGCAAAGGCTCCACATTGCTCACTTGAAGCTGGAAATACTGTGTCCAGGAAGGCATGACTGTTATACGAATATGACTCACGTACCATGGCTGCAGCAGAGCTTTGTGAATACCATCTTATCTTCTAGGCAGGATCCTCTGAAGACATCTTGTCTGTTTCACTGCAACGTTTTTATAGTTCAGTTCAAGCATGTCTTAAACAATTTTAGGAAGGTTTCTAATGCAAATATTTAAGATCATTACTACCCAGAACATGTAGTAGGTTTTGTGGGTTTTTTTCTAGTGATGTGAGACCAAATACAGCTTTATTTACAGACAATTCAACAAATCAATACATTAGTTCAACTTTCATGGCTGCACATGACGGAGTCTTCACAGCATCAGAACAGAAAAGCAAGACTAGCTATTTCCTACATGTACAGACTAGTAATTTATTGTTTGCAGGTATGTGATTAGGTACAGAGTGTTACATTTAAACATTTGAAGCACTTAAATCAGCAAGAACAACCAGCCTATACCTTCAGCAAAATAAAGCTACAGCTCTCATTTGGCTTCCTGCAGATCAACATATGATCTGTACTACTGTGGGTAGATGTTGAGACCAAACACTAAAGTTGATCTAAATTTTGTCCAAAAGATTAGCACTTGTAATGAGTTGTATTTAATGGATAACTATTTATAAGACTTTCCCCATACATCTGCACTACCCTTCATACTCACAAAACATTTCAAATTTATCCTTGGAAACAGCTATCTTATTATTCTGTCCTCTTCTCCCAGGCAGAGGGAAATGCAACCAAGAGTTAGAACTTTCCACTGCAAATACAGACTCAGGCTATCAAAGTTGTGTTCCTACTGAAAAACTCTCCCTGTGTCAAAGAGAAAAATAAAGAGATAGTAAAATATAAGCTCAATGCACAGATCTGAGGATGAGCCTCTCTCTAGTGTAGGTCCATAGAAAGCAAAAAAAAGACAGTGCTTTGCTTCTCAGGAAGCTGCTTCTGTTTTGCTGGATTTTCCATAAATGCAGCTGCTAATAGGACTTTCAAACATACTATTTAAAGAGTCCTCATCACAAATGCCTTCTCATTGTTTAGATAATGAACGACAACAGGACTGAACACAAAAGGAAACATCAATATCTTTAAAAGTCAATGCATCACAGAAACCCAAAGCAGTCAAAACCTAAAGTCCACTGTTTTCCAGACAAAGCTATTTTGAACTTGAAATCAATCTACGACATATTTGCCTGAGGAGTCCTGTCACGTAAGAACAGACAAGTTTTTGTCAGAAACATTTATTAAACAAAACTGATACCAATGCACATGTAATCAAATTAATACCCCCTAATAAAAAAGCATGTCGGTCAAGACCAAAATTATCTTCGCTTCTGGAAGATGTTGCCACGGCCCATACCACGGCCTCTTCCTCTGGCAGCCACTGAAGAAAGAAAACACATGAGATGACATGAATCTGACATAGCTGCATATTTATCATCTCAACAACTGGCAAGCAAGACATGAACACCACTCAAAGTCTCTTGATTAGAAGCAAGGAAACAAGGTTATCCCATGAAATTCAGGAAGGGATATAACAGCAAAGCATTTTCTATGAGAAGACCCAGCAGCCTTGCTACTTAGAACAGGTGCAGGGAGCATTCAGACACCTTGTGTTCCTTCCAAGCTGACACATAACTCTGTCACTCTTCTAAGGCTTTGCAAGAGAACTCAGCACGTTTCAGCAGATGATACTCCCAACACATAATCTTACTGCATCTGCTAAAGTTAACCAAGGCCTCTGTGGCCTATGATTATTACTCAATCTTGTAATAACATGGGAAAGGTACAAATGACAGTGAACTACAGAATGGCTGATAATTACAGCTTCCCAGTAGTTCAGGTGATTTAAGTAGTCTAAGCTCTGTGATTCTCTAAGTGCCATCTTAATATCCAAGTTCAATTTTCTACAAAAGCTTAACAAGAACACCTGAATCTTTCCCTAAATATTCCAAAGAGCTGGTAACCACAATCACTGGAAAACAGAAGATCAAGTTTTAAATAACGCCTGTGCTTAGCAAGATTACTCTCTCCATCTAAACTACAGTAGCATCCATATTACACATTTGTAATAATCTGGTAGCTGGAGTTGTGACTCCCACCATACAACAAAATCCACGGAAAACCAAGGAATGAACCATTCACCTTCTGTTTTCTTACAGCTTACACTTCCCTCAGTGATAGAGATGACAGTTTCCCAGTTTTGATGCAGCCAAATGGGGACTCCCCTCTCCCCAGCCCTGCATTGTACACACCTTGAGCTTTGAGAATCGCTGCTTTTCCTCGCCCAGCACCAGAACCTTGGTTTTTATTCTTCATGCTCTTCAACATCGGAGCGTTCTTCAACATGTCTGGCAAAATGAGAAACCGTATCTTGCTGCCCCTGATGTACACCTGCTCCAGCTGGGCCACACGCCCGTCTCTGTATGTCACCGTTATGTTGGACATCTGGAAAGCAAAGGTCAGTCAGTGCTCAGAGGCCTCTAACAGCTCTGTGTTCCTGCTTCTCTTGCCTGCAGAATATACAGCCAGGATTCAAGTACCAAAGCCAAAGACTTTCCAAGCACACCATTTCCTCAACTCGAGCTGTGACACAGGCATCCAGGACCACTTAAAAATAGCTCTCAGTCTGTGACTATCCAAGCAGGCCCAGGACTTCTACTTTCTTCACAATTTGCAAATTAGTTTTATCAGCTTTGTTACTTTTGGTTTTTTATATTGAATCAGTTTTAATAAATCTGTTTGACACCTACCTATTAAGGAAGTGTTTTAATTTCAACAATGACTTGCCTAAAGTCAATCAAATATAAGCTCTTGGGATAACTATAAAGTAGCAGGCATTAGAATAAGTTTCCATTTCTTATGTCAAGGCTTGTTTATTCTTACACTCAGTGACTTTCTAAAGAAAGAACTCTGGCAGAAACATTGCTCACAGAACACAATCTTAAAGTTCTGATGTTGTTGACAGGAATGTCCCATCTGACTCTAAAACTGGAAAGAACAAGCTCTAGCCCTTTGGAGGACACAGTAATTCCAATTTCACTATGGTAAGTCAGTGTACAGACAGCAGAATAATTTTATTTATCTTGAGACTAAAAGCAGCAGTCTTTTAATCAAGCTGACAATAAGCTGTCAGCCTTTCCAGGCACAGCCCAGCCAGCCTTCCCTCCATCCTTCTGAAGCAGCTATACCTGACAGTTCATGTTGTCTTCAGCTTCAATAAGTTTGCCTCGGTAAACTTCCCCTGTATTGGTCTCACACGTCACAATATGGCCCTCAGCCTCGTGCAGGACTTTAATTGGCACCCCAATCGACATGTTTGCCTTTCTGTGACTCTACACCTAGGACAAGAAAAAACAAAGCACAAAGGAAATAATGGACTAGGTTTCTCCTCTCCAATATATATTTCCCAGTGAAAAGTGACAATCCTTCTCTCTTGCCCAATCACACCATAACCTTTGATGGTGAATTGATAAAAATTCCCTAGAAAGATGTTAATGGAAAGAAAAGATCTAACAGATCAGAAGCAGGTCCAGCTCTGTTCTGACCTATAAAATTCTTCTGTGAAGATGAGATATGGGATCCCTTGCATAGGCAGATACACTTCTAAAGGAAATAGCCCCGAGTGCACCTCATAACGGTACAGCCCGCCGGGCCGCCTACAGCCGTCCCGGACCCGCTGGAGCATAGCAACGGCCGCACACACCATCTCCGCCACGGGCCGCACTGTTGCGGTCGCTGCGAGCCCCTAGCCCCAGCCCTGCCCGAGCCGGGGAGAGCCTGGCCCGCTGCGGAGACCCGCCAAGGGAGCGGGCAGGGCCTCCTGAGGCCTGCGCGGCCGGCGGCCGCCTCACCGCGGCTTCAGTCCCTCACACCCGGGCGCCCCAAGGAGCCCACCGGCCGCGGGGGGCGCGGCGCAGCCCGGCTGCCTCCAAGCAGCACCAGGAACCCGCTCGGGGCCGCCACTCATCCCTCCCGCCGCGGCCCGCGCCCGCTCTCACCCCTAATGGCCTCCTCCAACTTCCCGCCGTGCCCCGCAGCGGAACCGGAACGCGGCGCGGCCCCGCCCGTTCCGCCGCGGCCGCACGGGCTGGGCGCCGGGCCCGCCTCGCCTCACCCCGCCCCGCGGCCTCCGCCGCCGTGTCATGCCCCCGCCCGCCGCCGCGCCCGAGCGCCGCCGCCCACACCGCGGCCACGGCGCGGGGCAGCCGCCGCCGGGCCCGGCCCCCCGCAGCCCCCATCCCCGGGGCCGGGAGGAGCCAGCGCGGCGCCGAGGAATGCCGGGCCCCTGTGCCGCGCCGGCTCGGCGGGGCCGGCACTGAGCGGGCTGCAGCCGCCGCCATGAAGAGCCCCCGGGAGGCCGGGGAGCCGCCGCCAGGTCAGTGCCCGCCCCCGCAGCCCTCCGGCCGGGCAGCGCGGGCTCATGGGTCCCAGGCGGAGCGGGACGGGGGAGGGAGCCCCAGGTGCGGCCCTGCCCGCGGTGCACAGCGCCGGCTCCGGCTGTCCCGTTCGGAGGCCGCGGCGGCCCACTCCGCCCCGCCGCTGCCGGTTTCGCCAGCAGCAATGTGGAATTACCGGCTCTGGCTGTAAGCTGGTTGTGCCGAGGAGCCGAGAAGCCCGAGTGGCGGTTGCAGTGTTACAGCCACAGCATAGACCCGCGCGTGTCTTCTGTCGGGACAGCTGACAGTCATCTCTGAGGGAGGCCAGGGGTGTCGGGAAGAGAGCAACTGGAAACTGAACATCCACGAAAATTAAAGTTATTAGCCTTTGAAGTCTTAAGGCAGGAAACATGTACTTCAGTTCTGGGACTTGAGAGAGGTCCTGGGTATTAACAAAAAGCAGACAGTCATAACACGCCAAGAAAAAATGACAAGAAGATCCTGCTTTGAGGAGAGGCTGGGAATTGGGTTTTCATTTTTTCCTTTAGGACACTGAAGAAATTTAATTACTCCTTAATCTGGAGTAATTAAAAAGATTGGGAATGCCAGTCTACAAAGTCATGGTTGAACAGTGGCACAACTATAAAAAACAGTTTGGAAAGAGTCCAGAGTATCTTGTCCCTACAATAGGCCGCACACAGCTTTGGTAAGAATGTCAGATTACAGAGAGGTTTATAAAACCTCTGAGAGGTTTTATAAATAAAATTGCATCAAAACTAGACCAGTCCACATGTTAAAAGTGGTAGAGTGAGCCAGATATGGAACTATTAGGAGCATGAGATTATATCAAGTGCCTAACTGTACAGAAATACCAAACCTACATTTGCCTAAGAAAGAAAAAATATACCCACCAATCAGATAAAGTAAAAAAAATGTTTGTAAGTTTCCAGCACTATAGTGCTGAGCAGCTGACTTGTGATGCTGAGGTACGGTGTGGCTGACGCCTTTCTCACTGCAGCCGAGTGCGTCCAGCTGAAGGTGCCGGTCATCCAGCAGCTGTACCACTGGGACTGCGGCCTGGCCTGCTCCAGGATGGTGCTTCAGTAAGTCACTCCCTTGGTTTGAATGGGTGGGAAATCCCATCCTGTGGGGAGGGGGAACGGGAGCAATGTGCTGGGAGAAGAGGTATATTGAAGCAGCTGAGTGTAACTTAGTCTAATGAGAGCAGGTATTCTCAGGTACCTGTAGAGAATTCCTGCTGCTTGGGCCTGGCTCAGCTCTCCAGCAGGAGCAAGGGAAAAAAGAAACTAAGGTGAAATTCAGAGCCTTCCGATTTTGACAGATGCAAAATATCTGATAAGCTCCAAGAGCTTGGCAGGTATAAACTAAGGAGAAGTTTCTCTTCCCTGATGTCTGAACTCACAGCTGGTACTTGGCACAGCGGTTTGCCCGATTCCTCTCTGTGCATCCCAGGGTACAAGTACACACTGCCTCTGGCCTGCCCACTCCCCACTCAGTGGAATGAGTGGTTTTGTTCCATGAGTAGTTTGAACTTCAGAACAATGCACTGTATTGCCCTTTGTGGTTTGTTTGGTTTGGTTTTTCTTTTTTTTTGAACTAGTAGCTGTCCTGCTGAACTCCTCTTTCCGTCCACAGAGGAACATGAGCTTAGGTGCAGGAGAAAATACCTATTTAGATGTCCACTTAGTAGATATGAAGCAGAAGATTTTCATTTCTCTCCACCCCTTCTGCCAAGACGTTAGTCCATGTGCTGGTAATTTCCCATCTTGACTACTGTAACCTCTGCCTCTTTATTCCCTTTACCTCTTTGCCACTTCCATCATCCCAAAACTCAGCATCCAAGGTTAATCTTCTCCCAGTGCTGATCTGACCTTGTTTGCCCTGCATCCTCAATTCCAGTCTTTTTTATTTACTTGTTTGTTTTCTAACTTGCAGAACTCTCTGTAACTGCCTTTCCTTACCCCTTTGCAACCTGTCCCCAGTTTCCTCCTGACTTCATCTCCCCTTTATAACCTTTTGTGCCTCAGACAAGCTTTGTTTAAATATTTACCAACTTCCTTTACAGTTCCTCCTTTTGAATTCCACTTGTTTCGTGAAGCAGGCTTTAGTCTGTAACACCTCTTTCTGTATTTGCTCTCATGTTTATACCTTGAGAGCGTGAGCCGTTCAAGACAGCTTTCTGTACTTGCTCAGTATGGTTGGCCTATTGTACAGCACCTGTATACTCCTACCAATACAAAACAGTCTAGATACCCACACATTTCCAGTTTTTAAAAGTCAGTAAGAAATCATTACATGTTCCCTTACTCTCTTCCCTTAAATTTGTGTCTCCTTTGTGGTTTGGTTGTTTTTTTGGTTATTTCTTAGCCAAGCCCATGGTTTCAGTTTTGATGTCCTGTGATGTAGGGGCTACAGCATACATTTTGCCTCCTAAGACCTGTGCTTCCCTTCCCCTGCCTTCCCTAATACCACAGGTATCTGAATCGTTTGGACAATGATGAATTTCAGAAAGCCATCCAGGAACTCCAGTTAACCAAGAGTATCTGGACCATTGACCTGGCCTACCTAATGCGGCACTTTGGTGTTAGGCACAAATTTTGCACCCAGACACTTGGAGTGGACAAGGGCTACAAAAACCAGGTCAGTAATTTGATCTACAGGGGGACAGCAGATAGTTTGTAAAGCCCAGTGTGCCATGCTATAAAGGTGCTGTTGCCAAAACTGGCACAAATCCATTCCAAAGGCAAGGTCAGATACGATCTCACATATTTTACATCTTTGATTCAATAATATGAATTTTTTGGAAAGTTTTCGTGTAGTGCTCATGAAAGGTTCCAGACTGTTTGACAGCCTTAGAGACTGAAGCCCTCTATTTATCTACAGAACAGGTACAGCCTGGGCAGCAGCAGTGCTAGCTTCCACACTTTCCCCACCATCTGGAAGCCCTGACCTGGAAGAACCACCTCTAGAGGTGAGAGGGGAACTCAGCCTCCGTATCCACTGAGAGCTTGGCCCCTTCAGCGTGGCCAGCGAGGGCCTACAGTGGTGATGGCTTTTGTAATGCAAGCTCCTGCCCAGAACCAACCCGATGGGCTTCTTCCAGCTGAACAGCCACTGGGCGGAAATTACATCAGTAGCTGACCAGGAGTGAATGTACCTTATTCAGAGCAGAAATCCTTATCCTGCTACCAGTGAACTAAACAAAAGTTGTCTTATCCCATAGCCAGATCTCCAACTTATGCAGGGAGTGTAAGTGGTGGATTATCTAAGGTAAACATCATTCAAGTTCATAACTTCTGTTATCTCCACAGTCATTTTACAGGAAGCACTTTGACACAGAAGAAAATCGGGTGAATCAGCTCTTTGCACAAGCCAAAGTCTGCAAGGTGCTGGTGGAGAAGTGGTAAGCTGATTGTTTTCTTTCCTTTCTCTGTGGAGACTCTGGGAGCCCCATGCTTTTCTTGGAGTCACCAAAATAAACTGGTGAAAGAGACTGAAGGCAGGCCCTGAGCCTTTTTTTTTGTGAATTATAGAATCTTTCTACTACACCTAAAAAGTGGACATCAAGAGTTAATAATGAAGTTTGAGGAAAAGTAGTCAAAACACAGAATAATCGATTTGAAAATGCTGATGGGGGTGGCTATTGTTTATATTTGGAACTTGATTATCCATTAAGAGTAGGGAGTGCCTACAGCACTCTAATTGGCCATTCCTGGAACTAAGGAGAGTGGTGTGTGGGCACAGAACTCATCGTTCCCACAGCTATGCAAACATTACAGCTGTGTTCCTAGACAGCTGCACTAGCATATGAGCTTTTGTCCAGGAGAGGCTGAAATATGGAACCTCTGTGAAAGAGCTGCAGACCTAAGAGAAGGAGACAAAACTGAGAATTGTTTCCCAAAGACAGTGATACTCTACTGGGAAATAACTAAATGTCCATGTTCAAATTGAGCTGCATCCTTTTATAGTGAAACTCGATTTGGATCTCTCTCCAAGTGGTGTGAATGATCAGGAGTAAGAGAAGAGAGGGCACAGGGTAGCCACAAAGGTATTTGAATGCAGCTTCTATTTAGCAGAATCGTTAAAGTGTCCTTTTCCGTGTACATGGAGTCTGTATGGCACCATCTGTTTGACTGGAGCTGTTCTATCTTGCTTCAGCAATCTACGATTGTGGCCTTGATCAAGGCAGGGACAGAGCACATATCTACCTAAGAGTGGGGCAATCAAAGAGGAGAGGTGACACTGAAAAAGATGAAAAAGACCGAGAATTCAGCCAGGCATTGCAGACCGCTGGGATGTGTCCAAGGGTTGAGTTTGTATTGCATACAGAATACACCATCTGCCTCAGTGAAGGACAGCTTTTAACAGATGAGATTATAGGTTATGTTTGGTTAATACTCATTCTCTGTAGGAGGCAGTATAGCAACAAAGCCTTGAGCATCAGGTAGTCTAAAACTGCAACTAGGAGAAACAATCCTGTGTGACTGAGGCAATTTTTTAGTGATTATACAACCTTAAATAACTGAGTGGATAAAGATTCAGTGCTTCAGAGATAAGCTTTTCTAAGAGCAGGAGAGAACACTTCACTTAGCCTTTTCCCCCCCCCCAGAAGTCTCTCAAGTTACTGAATGAGTTGCCAGCTCTCTTGAGATCACATTTATATTACTGCAGAATCCAGAGCTGCTGCTTTGCACTTCAATAGCAGCAATGAGATCAAAATGCCTTGAAAGGCTTTGTGAGTAGCAAAGCTTGCAGGGTGTACCTGTGATATAAAAATAACCATGCCAGCTGCATGTCCTAAGTACTGCCCATCATCACACAGTGTCTTTCCTAAACTTGTCAATAAGTATGTCGGGTTTTTTTCTGCAGCACAGTAACTGTTCAAGACATCCAAAATCACTTGTCCCAAGGTCACGTAGCCATCGTCCTAGTGAATGCAGTCCTGCTATTGTGTGATCTTTGCTCAAGTCCTGTCAAATACTGCTGCTTCTTGCCCATTGGACAGAAGTGCTTCTGCAGGAATCCTGACTACCAGGGCCATTTCATTGTGCTATGTGGCTACAACAAAGCCTCAGGGAGTATTTACTACAACAACCCTGCCTATGCTGACCGTGAGTAGCCTCTTTCTTTCGAGTAGATGCTCAGCCACCACTCTGTAATACAATAATTACTCTGTAATACAGAGCCACAGCTAGTCTTCACCCAGCAGTGTGCATGGTTCCAAGCACAGCTAACCTATTTGTCAGAGGGGGTTTTGTCACATTAATACAGTTTGTGCTGTGATTTCCTTGAGGCATTGAGACATGTTCTAGCAAACTCATCTGGCCTGAGCTGGGTTAGTGAGAGATGCCAAACTGTTCCTATGTGCAGAATGTAACAGGATGGCCAATTTATAGGCTATACCTAATTACAGCATTACTCCAGCGAGCACTGCCTTGGAGGTGAAAATATTTGCCTTAGTAAAGCCATAAGCTAAGCTGATAAGTCTAGTCTGTATACTAGATACTTTGTAGAGACTGCTAGACCCAGTACAAGAGCCTCTCACAAGTCAATTCTGAATTTTTACCAACATTTTGTTTCTCAACAGGAACATGCTGCACCAGCATCAGTAACTTTGAGGAAGCGAGGACAAGTTACGGCACTGATGAAGATATTCTGTTCATCTACGCAGACAGCTGACACTCACACCTGATAGCTCTGGCCCTTTCTGTGCAGCCTGCATGGCAGCTGGCTGCTTGTCTCAGGGCTCCCCCTGCAGAGACCTTGCTCCTCAGTTGCAGTGGGATCTTAAACGAGGGAGGCTTTATAGACATTGATAGGACTATATTGCAATGCTGTCTTTACCTTTTTTGGTTTTCCCTGATCATGTATCTGATTTTGCAATGTACATCTCAGTTTTTTTGGTCTTTTTTTTTTCTTTCCCATTTTCAACAATGCACATTTGACAGCAGTTTTAAAATACAGGCCCAGGACCTGTTCACTACGAGTTTCTTTTCAAATTAAACATGAGAAAAAAGCACCAAATTTAAGAACTTTAACAGCTGGTAATACATGCATAGGTTTAGGAAAACAAAAGCAGGAAAAAGAAAATACCTCTTTCTGTCTCTGTCTAAGCATCAAGGGCTGATCTTCATCCTAAATCTAGAGATTAGAGGTTCAGCAGGGTATAATGGAAGGAAAAAAAATGCTGACTTAAACCACTTTTAAATTACAAACAATGCCTTGCTGGCTCAACAGTGTTGTCTGCACTACAGGAATGAAACATATTTACTCAAAGAAACTTCCCATGTACCAAACTTGCATTTAATGCCACTCCATTGACTTCTGAATCCTAGTTATTGCTATTGTTCCCTTGTACAAAATCTCTTTTGGCTAAATCCTCTAGGGGGCTGCTGAGAGGTCTGTATTGCCCCAGAGGTTTATATGAAGATATTTTATTTGTACCTAAAAGTCTTTATTGCTCCTTGCAAAAACTGAACATTATGCCCCCAACATGTGCCAGTTTCTGCAGAGCCCATTCTAAATATAAACTTTAAACTTAGTAAGCAAATACATGGATGTCATCCACACTAATCTATACATTTTGTGTGTAAACTGCAAATATCTGACAGCACAGAGTGGACTGAAATTAAGAAAAGAGAGAATTTAAACATCTCTTTGCTACAAGTAAAAAGGCAGGAAGTCAGCTTTTCTAGCTTTTACACTGCAGTCATATTTGGATTGAGTTTAAATTGCTGTATTCAATCATCAAGTGAAACTATTAGTAATCCATTCACAATCCTTTCACTTATTACCTGGGTTTAATTACTTTGCTGAGGAGTAGTGTAAAGAGTAAAAAACTGCCACTTATTTCAGATTCATCCATCATTATTTTTCACAAGTCTTGATCTCTGGTTCTACCTGAAGTGGGTAGAAAAACCAATACTGGGTAGAAAACAATACTGGGTAGTGGGTAGAAAATTTAATACTAATGTAAAACTAGCAAAACTTTATTTTGCACTTAAGACAGATATCCCATACCTTTGGCATGGTTTTAGGAAATGTTCAAGTCCTGGAACTGCATGGAGGAACAGTAAAAGGACATTGTTGTTTAGTGGTGGAAATAATAAATAGGAATCTACTTTCATCATGGTAATTTTTTTTTTTAAGATAAAACATTTTATCAGTTGACTTACTGAAAAGTATCTGTAAAGTGTTCAGTAAGTATGCTTAGGAGAATCAAAAGTGCTTCTTTGTACAGAGGATAAAAATAGTAACAGATTTAAAATGCAGTAGCCTTTAAAAAGTTCTGAACAAAAATGTATGTGACAAGAAATGCAGTCTGATGCTTAAACTTGCAAGACGAGTAAAAATTAGGATATGACTGGTGAGCAGTAGAACTCGTCCATTAGTGCCGCCAGCAGAATCCGAGATAAAAGGTACAAAACCTACCGTAGATAATGCCTTCTGACTCCTCCAGAAGGCTGCTGATCTGGGAATTATGTCCCAACTAATGATGTTTGATTCAGAGAGATTGCATTAGCTATGTTACTAATTAACAGGTATGTAAACTACAGCTGGATAAAGTACTTCCTTAGCCCATGCATTTTTAGGTAGGTAGTTCACTCAATGCCATTAAACTGCAACGAGATTTATTTTAGAGCAGGCTTGAACAGCTAAATAAAACCAATTTTTACAAAAAGGCTGGCAGTTGGCATTTAGCCTGTTACTGGTTCAGTTATCTAAATGCCAATCTTGAACTTACACATGAAACCTCAACTTGGGGGCATCCTACGTGTTTTGAAGTGCACAGCTGGGTGTAACAAATTGTTTGGTACCCAGGATTTAAATACTTCAAGAAAACTGAAAGAAACAAAGCCATTCAAGCTATCACAGATGAAAGGAGAAATTCACCTTTGCAACATGATCTCATAGCCGCCAAAAAGAAGACGTCAATGGGAGATGAAAACACAGGGAAGAAGCAAAAGCCAAGTGAAAATTAGGTTTTGTATGACACAAATTCAGACTAAAAAGCAGCTCACTGCAAACATTCAGAACATCTACATTTTCTGAAACTTTATTTCCCTTTACAAGATTGTTTATCAACATATGCATTCTGAAAATGTTTTGTCACTTTGCTTCCTTCATGATGTTAATAGCAAAGGAAGAGGTATTTTACATGCAGGGATTTTATACATAAATATATTTTTATTTGTAATTAAGCCATTCTCAATAAAGGTTTAAAGTCACAGATGACCCTGTAAGATAATGTAGCAAGAGTGTTTCTTATGTTGGGAAATTTCTAAAGGATGTGTTAGATCCTTAACTGGAAACAGCACCACAAAACAACCCACATGAAACCATTTTTCAATCATTTTACTTAACAGTTTCGAATCCTATTATTTAAAAGTTTGTTATAGGAAGTTGAAACAACAACATTGAAATAACAACCTGTGATCACAGTAAAGCTATCAATCATCCAACAGTACCTTTTCATTTGTTAGGTAACGATTGTAATGAGATGCTCTCTCTTATTCTCTTATTATATTGGGTACAAAACAAGGCTGGACTGCTTCAGTGAGCTTGTCTGCATACATTTCATATCTACCAGTCATCTGGAAAAGAAAAATCAAAGCTTGAGTTCTTTTATTGAGCTATGGAAGTACTTCAGTAGAAAATATTTATATCCGCTATTTTTCCACTCTAAAAAGTCAAACTTTAAAATTAACATCTTCCTGCTTTGCAGGTCACCTTCAGTGACAGGCATGTCTGCTAATTACTTAAGGCTACTGTGATTATCCTGGAGAGCTGAAAGCTGAATGTGAAAGCTGGACTTACCTTCCTGTGCATCAATAATATTGTCTTTTAAGTAAGATATGTCAATGAAGGCAAAAGAGTGTATCTGTAATTATGTCTTCATATTATGCCCTTGACAACTGATGAGCCGAGCCCTGCTGCCAGCAGTAAGTTTGCACATTGATGGTATTTGGGTTGCTCTTGTTTTATCCATCAATAACATGACATACTATTGCTCTGGCTGGTATGGTAAGCTGGGAGGCTGAAATACAGCACTTTACATAGTGCTACTGTCCTCTTCTGAGTGAACAGTCTACAACACTGGCTCTGAGAGAGGCAAATGATTTATTTCTTGCCAGAGTGTAATGAGAATAATTTAACTGTTTTGCTGCTAACAAGTTTAGCAAAGACATTCTACTTACTGCCCTTTCCAGGCATTGTTGAATGCAAATTGCAGATACCAGAGTGGGTTAAATAGGTTTGTACTTGCTATCAAGACTTTTCTGTGGTGGATAACTGATGACTTCATACTTCCCCGTTCCACTCATATCAAGAACTACCTCTGTCTTAACCACAAATGAGAGGAAAAGGAAATAGATATCCCCTGTTACATAAACAAAAGCCACAGCTGTGCCTTATGTGCCAAAAGACCAACAATAGCAATCCACACCATCAACATAAAACTGAGGTGCTGAAAGCACCAGACTTGAAGACAACAAAAAATAAGCAATACTATACAAAACAGCTAAAGGTCAGTGTTTTGCTTTTACTGTTTGCTTTTCCTAATCAATACAATTGTTTCTGTTTGGATACCCCTACTAAGCTGATATAAGCAATGTTCCATGTGCTTCCTGACACACTAAATCTCTCCTCTGCAATAGGGGCCTCACATGTCAGTGGCAAAGCAAAACTAAATGCCTGCCTGACTTAAAAGAAATTAGGAATCTCTCAGCACAGCTGAATTCCGCTACATCAACAACCACACACCTACCACATGCATCTGTAAAGGAACAAATGTAACTGTCCGGAACATGATCCAGAATTACTTTTGTCATTAGTCCTATTAGCAGCATTACCAAAGAAATAAACTCTAGATGAAAAACTACTATGTTTTAATTAAAAAGTTAATTTATCATTTCAAATCCACAGAAGAGGTGTAGTTTTACATGAAACTGAAGTCAAAGCCCATTATATATTGCATTATATGTAATGCCCAAGCTAGTTCAAAATAAACCAGCCGTATAAATGTCTGCCATTACATGCAAAAAGTGGCACTCCTGCAAATGATCACTGATTTTATATACCAGATTGTCATCGAAGAACCTCAAACGTGATAGTTGCTAGCCAGGGGTTCTGGTCTGCTTTGTTAGAATTCAAATCTTAGGAGTGGATAGGAAAAAAAAAATCTAGTCTCTAGAAATAGAGGACCAGAACAAAAGACCTGCCTTCAGAGATGTAAGCAAGATGTTTTCTTCACCAACAAAGTCTATTTAAGATATTGCTACCTCTCTTTTCCTTTCGCTTACCTTTTCTGTTGTTCCAGCAGAATATATGTGCGGCCTGTCATAAACATGACCAGATTAAAAGAGGAAACTAGAGTGCCATTTATTTCTTTGTTAAAAATAGTCACTCCACTAAGCCAGTATACAATACAGCACCCCACATAGCTTGTACTGGGACAACTGAAGGGTTAGCAAATTGCAGTGTTCAGGTGGCAATTTCTTAAACCAGCACTGCTGCTGGACAGGTTAAATCAGATTACATGCTCAGGAAAGATGACCCAAATTAGCTTTATTTTAGAATATAAAATACACAGTAATAAATAAGCTCATTACACCCACATGGAGAGGCTTGCGGCTGTCTTAATCTGATTTAGATAAATTCCAAAGTGTGTTAGGATGCTTCAGAAATTAACGTAACAGTTCTTTGTGGCTTCAACATGTCCATAAATTCAGGGAGTTAACACTGCCAAAATTCTGCATTCAGAAAATTCTCAGACATTAAAAGATTCTTGTGGTTTTGAGTTTTCACTAAATTTCACCAAAACTGACAAGTAAGGCCTACAAGAATATCAAACACTACAATATTAGGTCAGATCAAAGGCCTTCCTTAGCTCAGTGACAAATGCCTAAATACCCTGCATAAGGAAACTGCACACACTTTCCCTAGCAGTCCTTGGAGCTCCTGGCCATCCACAAGGACCAAAGGCTAAGTTCTATAAGATCATTCTGAAAGCTTGTTTGTTCTAATAGCATAGGTAACGTGTTACTTTATAAGCAGACTTACCTTAAAATTCCATTTGTCACTGACTTGTCTGCAAAGATTTAGATCCATCTCTACCACCAGAAGTCCATCCTGAGTGCGAGAGAGCCCTGGGGTCCTGCTGCCATCCGGTGCAGCTACATAACTTGAGCCGTAGAAATGGCCCAAGTCATGGTGAGCTTAAAGAAATTGTTAGAAAACACATAATGCCATCTGCAAATAAGTATTCAACTGAACACACTGTGTCCCATGAAACCTGGCTCAGTCTGTGTGGTTGTTCACTCACTATGCTTTTAGTAAGATGTCATCCTGAACAGTCAGAGCACAATCCTAAGGTAACTGCAGTTTTGACTGCAGTTTCATGCACAGCTTTCACATAGACAGAAGTCACAGGAAAAAGCTCACTCCATTGCTTTTACAGCAATGCATGATTATGCTTTCCCATTATTAAATCTCTGAACTAAAGGTTTTGTTTTCATTGGTTTTTATTTAGAATTTAAATGAATTGTAATTGTCAAATCACACATCTCCAAAATAGCTGACAGGGATACAGCCATTCAATTTTTGATATAAGGTCAGAGGTGGAAACACTGGGATTTGAGGCATGGAAAAAAAATCTTGCTTTAGATTGCATAACTCTTTGAGTTGGGCCAAAAATCAGCCACATCTGTTGTATTACTAAGCAACAGATACCACTGACCTTTTTCATGCAGCTGCTACAAACACATAGCTACAAAACTAGCTTATAAAAAGGCTCAAACCCACTCCAGATGAAGCCAGTCATAGTTGTCAGAAGACAAATTATAGCATTTCATTATACAAGTGAAGTACATACAAGCAACTTTCATGCTCTTTGAGCTTTTTCTTCTGTAACTCCTAGCTAATCTGTGGAACAGGGCAAAATGACTTGGCTGGGGGCTAGGGCTATTATTGTTAAACATCTTAAAACTAGCAATGAAATATCATGCATGTACCGACAACCCAGGTGAATCTGTGACACTTCTGTCTTCCAGTTCTATGATACTGCACTGTCTCTAAAACTCTTAGTCCTCTGACAGTATATAAAAACCTCAGGTATGAAGTCCTGGTGACCACATACTGCAGGACCACTGGGTTTAACAGGAAGTGCTGCTTCTCTCCAGCTTACAAAAACGCAGTCTTAAGTAAGGTAGTTTCCAGCTACCATAGCTGTCACAGGACAGACACTTGCAGGAGAGCTATTGTTTCTCCAGACTTTCTAGTTAACAGTTATTAGCAACTATTGAATGGGATTTCTAAACATACCTTTTCCACCGTCTCCAGAAGTAAAGCTGTTTTTGTAGTACTCCTGTGAAATACAAGGGATCTGTAGGTGGCAGTGTAATTCCATTTCAGTCAAGAAATCCCTGCTTGTCTACCATATTTAGTATGCAAGTTTATATAAATCTATTGAGATTTTCTTCTGGCATATTATCAGCACTGCCTAAAGGGAGTCATCAAGAGGGGCCTGGTTGCTGTGATGGATAAGCTAGAAAACAAGATCTTTTTGTATCACTGCCTGTTGCACAAACTCATCAGGGAACATGCCTTGTATCAGTTTCACAAGAGGCAAAAGATGAAACATTTAACTCAATGCATCTTTGCAGGTCACTAAAAGAAGCAAAGCTATTAATGGAGGAAGAACAAGCCTGGATTTTTGTAGGGAACCTTAAAAAAGAACACAGATTTAACGTATTTGCCTAATCTGAAGGCAAGGACAACCTATTGTGTGCAATATTAATTTTCATTATAGAATTTCACTGGACAGAAATAGGTGGTATCTGTACAACAGCAACCAGCTGTGTACCACTGACTTGAGGATATATTTAATTTTCAGTTATTTTGGCTAAGAGAATACCAATTTAATCACAGAAATTAGCAAAAGGGTGGGTGCCTCTTGCAAAAGGAACAATTCAACAACAGGAAGCAGCTGCAACCAAAATGCAGGATACCAGCAACAAGGCAGCTCCCAATCTATCACGGTCCATCTTCAAATCATATTATGAACACTAACACGGTAGTTACACAGTAGAGGAATCTATGCATTCTAGCACTATTCAGGTCTTCACCTTGAATTAACTCGGATTACACACAAAGTGAAGGTACATACCGTTCCTACCCTGTTGATGGGACATGTAAAGCAGTGATTAGCTATGGCAGCATTTCTTGCTTCAATTGGCCAGAGTGACTCGCTGCAAGACACCAAAGAGGGAAGCAGGTATTCACTACTTGTCTGCTTCACAACTAAATTTAGATGATGACTGTCATACACACTACATTTTTCTGTCAAAGAAGCCTGCTAGCTACTAAGACTGATCTTGCTGTTACAATCAAAATCTCCCCAGATACAGCCAAGCACTATAATAACCTGGTAAATATGGCTTTGTCATGGCAAAAAACAAACAAAAAACCCCCACAAAAACAATTACTACATCTCAAGATTTTTAAAGCAATTAAAGTGTATAATCTTTTACCCCACAAATCATGGAAAGATTTACACAGGTGCTTTCACATTCCATTAACTTGCAGTACACTAGACATAATTCTGCAGTAAAGCTGTAAGAGATTCACTCAAGTTGCCTCCTTTTTTCCCCAGAAGGTTCAGGAGAGGCTTTTGCAGCAGGGAACAAAAAAACCAAAAAACAAGCAAACAAAAAAAACCCCAAACAAGTTATGGGAATAATTAAAACAAAAAAAAAAAGGAAAAGAAAAATCCATCTCCACCAACATTTTCTACTTGGGTTACTTCAACAGCAGCTTTCATAGCACTTTCCAGTAGGGCATTTTCCCATGGTGGGTCACAAAAAGACAGCATGTTTAACAAAAACATTCCCAGTAATTATCTGTTAAACCTGTCAATAAATGTATATAAAATCGAGAACTGAGAAATTAGGAATATATATTTCCTTCACTTTGACAAGCCTCTACTTATTTTTCCAAAGGAGATATCAATTATGACTGATCTTCAAAACCGAAATTGTGTTCTTTTTATTAAATAGTTTGATACACAAGGACTAGTTAATAAAAGGTTTGGAAGCACTCAGAGCTCCAAAATAAAGGTGATACAATTTGTGCACTCTTGTGACAACATGTACCTGCCAGATTCTGAGTACTAAAACAAGGCTGCAAGCATTTGACTCATTAATCTGACAGTCAGATTCAAGGATCTTGAGACACAGTCACTGGACTGATTGAAAAGAATTTATTACCTCTCTTCTCAATTGCTTTGAGTATGGCAACCAGCTCTTCTAAGAAAAAAGTATTTTATTGAAAAGCTCCAGCAAATTACAATTTCACAGAAGTGAGACAGGAAAAAATGGCTATAGCCAAGAAGCGACCCCTGAGAGGGTTTTTACACAAGCCTCAAAAGTCCTCTTCCTGCAATAAAAATTATACTCTTAAAAACAATCAAGTGAAAGCTGATAATTGGGAGAGCCTGAAGCACCCAAGGTACCCATGAAGTGCTGTACAACAGTGTGATTTCTGTTTACTCTCCTGTTTGTAGGCTATAGTGGACAAACATCACAAACACTCCAACAGTGCCATAAACATCCCACAAGCATTGTACATTCATTCAATCTTTTTTTCCAACATTACTCAACCTAATTTATCTTTTATACCAAAAAATATGAAAGGCAGTTTGAATGAGAGACTACCACAGCTAATCTACAGTTGTGGACACATTCTGGAATCTCACACCTCGATTTACAAATAGTCTAATTTGGAATTCAGAAGTATTGAGTAGTACAGCAAAGGAGAGAATACAATGATAATAAAAGGAAGGCATGGTGATTTTGTCCAGAAAAGTAGTATAAAGAATCACTGAAACCATTTATACAAGGTTTCTACCTAAAGAAAACACTCCTGCCAGCCCCAACGAAATGTATTTACTCTGCATCACATTATAGTACCCCAAGGAACACAGTCCGTGTCAGACAGTGCCTTTAGGAGCACGGCCCATTCAAAGGTTATTATGTTTGAAATGTGACTGATGCTCATAATGTAGGGGCAAAGAATACTCCAGATCTAATAAAAAAATTAATCATTATAGGCTAACTAAGAAGTATATTCCCTTAGCTTACTGGGCTGGTTTTCTTTCTTTTTTCTAGGAAATCAAGTCAGTAGGGTGCAATTAATGTCAATATGCAGAAGATTAACCTCAAGGGAAACAGTTTGCATTGGTTCAGTCTGGTTCAAGAGGCCTGATAATCACAAAACTGCCAACAGTTAAAAAAATGTTTCTGAGAAAAAGATTTCTCAGCTTGGCTCTGAAAACTGCAATTTGGTGCCATACTTATAGGCTCCTAGGTAGACAATGAAAGCTGGCAAGCTAAGCCTGAATGTAAATTACTACAGCCAATCACAAAGCAAAAATATTACATAAACCTAAAACTCTTACTAGTTTTTAGAACAACAGCTGGATGCTGGTTAACTCTGCCTCAAACACAAAAGACCTGCAGATGTACAATTAAAATTCCAGAACAGAATCAGTGACTGAGCAGACTAGCAGCCCAAAATTCCAGCTGGAGAAGAATGCATATTCCCTCATGGTGGCCAAACAAGGAGGCAATGCCTCTGGTTCCAAAACCTGCACAAGGTGCCCCAGACGCCTCAGGGAAGAGTGCAGAGGTTCAGTTATCCCAGAGACAGTGCAATACCATAAATCAGTTTGTATTTTACCTGAGATTTCCAGTAGTGGCTGAAGGGTTAAAGATGATCTCTGCTCCATTCAGGCTAAACATAAGCCAGTTCAGAGGGTGATGGCGTCCATAGCAGATATTCACTGCAATTGTACCAAACTGTGTCTGAAACACTGGGTGTCCTGTATTTCCTTCCATATAGTAAGTAGACTACAAACAAACAAAACATAAATTAACAAAGGCAGACTTCTTGAAATAATGAAAATAAGTACCTCTAACATTGCTTTGATACTTCCCAGCTTCTGATTATCAGCTCCAACTCATTAGACCCCAATGAGACAACATCTTTCACTTAGTACACACCTGCACTGTAATGGGTATATAGTAAAAAGTGTGTCTCTCAGGCTTCTGAGATCAAATCCAAGCTTCTTTCTGTTCTCCTTCAGTCATATTGCACCTAAGCTCCTATTGCTTCCATTAATGCTAGAAATTTCTACTGAAGCTTAAGAGAAATCCAACAAATAGCTAAACTTTTGGCACTTCTCTTAGTATTTTCACTATGTAAGGAAAGCTTCCTAAGTAGTTTATGATCCTTTGATGCTGATTAAAGAGAAGATGAACACTGTTTAAAGAACATGGAATTCCTTTACATTCACCTGTTATGTAATGACACACAGTAATTTTATGAATGCTATAAGGAAATATCAGTGTTATAGCTAAGACTGGTTATTTAAATTTGGTCTGAACAAACAGAAGGCTTGAAATAACCACTAGGAAAGTCACAGATCTAGAGCCAACTGTTAGCTTAAAAGATCACCTTTACCATATGCTGCAATTTTTTATCTTATCAAACATTTCTGCACAGTTACAAATGCACTGGTTCCTGTAAAAGGCACTGGTGAAGAGATGGATACGGTATCCGTAATGGTTATCAAAAGAGACAAATAGTCACAGAGGTACTCCCAGTAAAACGTACAGAAATGGCTCTTCCCAGATACAAAAGGTATGTGTGGAGTCACTGACAGTTGTCTGCTCAGTGGCAACCAAAAATCCAAGAAAATCTCAGACATCAAAAGGAAAGGTTTCTGTTACTAAAATAATAAAAGATCGTTTTGTTGGCTTTTAAGAATTCTGTGTGCCCAGGGTTTGAGCACTCTGGGAAATTCTAGGGTCTGCATCTCAATAAGCATATACCAGAGAGAGAATATGTGAAGGCAACTGAAACAATGAAGGAGATGGGGCAGCTCCCTCATGAGCAGCAACTAAAAAGGCTCTTCAATCTGCAGGCAGAGGCTGAGAGTGATACGATGAATAACATTTACAAAATCACAAAGGCAGTGGAGAAGATGAAGACAGAAATCCCCAAGCAGCAGCAGTAGTGGGAACTCACTGATATTATACTCTTTTGCCTGTTTTCAACCCAAATAACATTTTTTCATGCGGCATGTAATGCACTTCTGAAATCTGCTGCTTTGTGAAAGCAGGAGTTATCACCAGGGGCAGATGGGATTAGACAAAGTCACAGAGAAAAGACTCACAGCTAAGAAGTGAAATAGACAAGAATGTGCCACCCAACATCCCTAGTGCAATGTCTGTGGATACAAGGGAGCACCAAAGCTGCAGAGTAGCCAAACTTATTCTTAATAGTCCATTTTTGTGACAACTTCAGAGAGAGAAAAGCAAGGTCCACAGTTCACCTGCCTGACCCACTGGGGTGTCTCTCATCATATAAGAAAGGTGTCTTGTAAAGCAATTCCCTCCTTACCGAAACTCTCAGTCCATTGTAACACCCACCGCCATCGGTCTTGAAGGAAGCAGAGCAACATCAAGCCTAATGTTTGAGGAACAAACTAGGGCACCAGACAAACGTAGGAGGAAAGTACGAGAGATTCGGGGGGTCATCTTCTGAAAGCAACAACTAGATGTTCATTGTGCACAGTAAAAGTGACATCTCATGTTTCTTATTTATTATCAGCTCTCATGAAATTGCACAGTCCCTTGGGCACTGATTTTCTCCTTTCATGTCTGTTGAGGGCACATAACGTGGCAGGCAGTCACACATTCCTTTTTCAAAACAACCCCACTGATTGAATATATTTCCTTTTTTTTTTGTTTTATTCCCATTTTTATTACAATGGGATAAGAAAACACAAGAATGTCGTTGCTTCAGGGAGTTCACTGGTTATTTTTTTTTTCTTCCTCAACAGAGGTTACAATCATCTCCACAGCAACAAGCTGTGATGTCTCAAGAAGGATTGATTTTTGTTTATTTTTATGCCCTCCCACACATGGCTGAATAAGTTACAGACCCATCTCCTTCCCCTCTCCACTTGGTTCTCACTGGCTCAACAAGGATGATTTTAACAAGGCTCCTTTTCCCCATCTGCTCTACAGAGACAACCAACAAAAAATAATTTCAAATTAACAATTCATTGGGGGTTAACTTTGTTGATAACGAAAACAGCATTAAAGTAATTTAGTAATTAAAGTAAGGGAGATGAGCATAATGCTTCCCTGTAGTCTTGTTGGTTTCTAAAGTTCCTGTATCAGAATTGCTCAGCTCAGAAGAATGGACTTTATGTTTTGCTACCAAAACTAGCTAAAAAGACAATGTTGTTTTGAGTAAATGCTACTTGCTTCTAGAAAGAGTTAGAAATTTCCAATCATTATTGTATACCTTCAAGATATAAATAGACTGTTTTGTGGTAATTCTGGCATTTAGGATCATAAGAACTGACTCCTTTTGGGAATTACGCAAAACTCTTAATGAAACTCTATTTATACTTCACATGAAAAAGTAGAAATATTTTCTTTTTCCAGGTGCCTGTCATTACAGTTTCATAGCTGAAAACAAGAAGTTTCTTGGCATCTATTGATGCTGCTCCACAAAACACTGTTTGGAGAACTGAAAGACATATTTTAGTACAAGCAAGGGGAATTTATTTTTTGTTTCATTACACAAGGAATAAATCAAGAATGTGGAAACTAAGCAAAATTCATTTTAATCAGTGCTTGTATTTTATATAGGTTTGTTAATTGCTGTTTTGCTAGTTAAAAGATAGATTATTTTTTAAGTGATAAAATAATACAATATGCATTATATAACATATAGATTATAAATACTATTGAAATAATATTAAAATTTTAAAAAATATTAAATATAGAAGCAAGCACTGGTGACTGAGAGGCCTGTGTCAGAAATTCATTATGTAGAAAGCTACTAACAACCTCCTCTGAAGAAATACAAACCAGTCTGATCAGGCCTGGAAGCCCAGATCAAAACTTCCAGAGGTCTTTGAACAAGAAGTTTCAAGACACAAAAAAACCTTTTAAAATTAATTTAAAAGTAGTTTGGATTCTGAACACTCAGTTTAGTGACTGGAACATTCAGACAGGGCACAAAAGCAACTGCAGGTATACAGCAGCCCCCAGTGCTTAGAAGAAATGCCTCTGTTAATTACTCACTGGAGCTGAGACAGAGATATTTAGTTAGGTAAGACAATGTATTTTTAGGCTTTGGTTAATTTTTAATCCCGATCTTTCTGCTTGTGATAATTCTATGGATGGATAAACACATTTCAGGTCTACCAGTTTCCCTTTGACGTTGTCTTTACTACCAGTTCAGCTTCTGAAGCTGGTTCTGGAGGACAGCCTAAAAACTGCTGGGGCATTTAGTGGAAGTACTGTGACGAGTAAACAGAAGGTGCTGTAAACCACCTATTCAGTCAGATGCATAATGAATTAAGGGATTCTTCTCTCAAAGAAATAGAAGCAAATGAACTGTTATTTCCAAGAGAATCTCACAGAGAAACAAAGATCATAGATAATGCTCACACCTGAACCATGAAACAATAGTCCTCCAAATTAAGTTCAATGCGCACACATGCAAAAACTATGTAAACCAATCATGTACAACAAACATAACAAAGCTGTGACTTCATAGTTTTAAAGATCTTCAAGAAGAGCACATGACAAAGATTCAATGTTATTTGCCCTTTAAGAGTCACCATTCTTGATAAATTAACTTACTATAATTTCACTTCCGCAAAACTGATTTGACACTTAGCAAACCACATTTCCTGCCAATATGACTTCGATACATGCTAACATACACGAGAGCAGCAAGAGCAGGTAAGTCTAGATGATAATCACAATGCTGCATCTTACCTCGTTGAAATCTCCAATCCTTGGAATGTGATTTTTCCTACTTTTGCCAAGGACAGCTCCAGAATTAGAAATTACCACTGCAGTATTCCATAGAGTTCCCCAGTGAATTTCATCTCGCTCCAGGATTGGAGACACCACAACCATATTGTGTTTCCTTGCCAGCTACACAAAGGAACACAATTCTTCTATTATACACAAGATTGAAATAATTATATTCACTGTTTGTTCATAAACAAGGATTTTTAAAAGTTTTAATCTTATTATTTCCATTTTCTCAGTTATACAAGACCAGTACATAAGAAGAAATCCATGGTGATCAGTGGCAGTTCTGAGCTGCGATTGCATGTGAGGGGTTTTGTGCTTGTTGGGTGTTTACCTCTTGACAGAATTTTGTTGTCACACCATCCTCTGCTGACTCTGCAAATTCAGTCCAAGGAAGCTTCTCTCTTGTACAAAAAGCAAAGGGCATGGCTAAAAAAACACCAATGCAAGACAAAATTGACAAGAATGTTCCTGTCACTCGAGAAATACACACTGTTTGCATGAATACAGATAAAAAGTTACACATTTGAGAATGATTCAACTGTTTTCCTTGTTTAAAGGCAAGAGCCATATAAAAAATACTTTTAGTAAGAGTAGGAGTTTTGGACCCACACAGAGCAAAGCACAAGAGAATAAATGCACTTAGTGAGGTCTTACTTGAGGCAAAAATACAAATATACCCCAGTTACTATCATTCACTTTCTGTGAATAACCTGTTTTCACCAACACTTTACAGGCCTTCAGTTTGGTTTTTGTCTCTATTAAGCCTCAAAGATGCCATTTTAACTAAAATTAGACTTTAAAATTTTATTATCTGTCTATAAAAACGACAAAGTTTTAGGAGAAAAAAATAGGAAAGGATCATGAAGGATGACGTGAAGAAGGAGCACACCTACAAATGTCACTGCTGCAGCATACACCCATCTTCAATATAACAGACTTCACATACCTCTTCCATACAGCTCTGCTAACTAAGACTCTTTCCTTTCTCCTTTAGGAAAAGTCAACTGTTATATCTCTGTTGTTTACTTTCAAGACATATATCTAGTAAAGAACATCTGTTAAAAACTGAAGGAACTTGACCTCTGACAACCTGTAAAGAATCACAGAATATACTCACTCCAAGCCTCCTGGAAACAAACTATGTTGACCCCACATAGTGCAGCAACTTCCACAATCTCCTCAATCCGTCTGTGCAGCGCGGCCACCTGATGAGAAATGTCACACTGAAAAAAGCTCTATGTTCTAACTCACTGGATATTAACAGTCTGCTTTCACAAGTGCTGTTCACAGTAAATCTGTCTTGTTTTATACTTAGTCTCATTGCTTTCAAGAGGAGGAACTCAAAAAGTTATTCTCAAACATTGGTAACAAAAGGAGTTAGGTACAGACTTTTAAAAGCAGTTAAGAGAAAGCAATCCAACAGAATTCTAATTCTGCGGCTAGCATATTTAAACATTGGGCAGTTCATTGCTGACTGACTTGCAAACAGCTAAAAATCTTAATAGAAACAGTGAAAATTACAATTCTGCTGTTCATTGTAAACAACATAGAGAACAATGTTGAGTGAACATGAATGCAAAGTCAAGTAGTCAGAATCTTAAAACACGATGTAGATAGTCTATTTCCTTGGTTATCTCTGAATCCTGCTCACAAATGTGGATTTTGGACACCTTCTAAAACTAACAACTCCAGACTGTTTTCTAAATCCTGCTGTCCTAAGGGCTAAGTAAATTATTACCAAGAAAAAAATCAAAACATTTATTTATTAGCCAAAAAAAGGTTGTTTTAAAGCACCTTTGTCTTGACTTTTAGGTGTCAATAAAGAAAAAAAGGGATGTAAGACAACAGTGATCTACGAACTCAACAACTGTACACTGATTTACAGAAACGGTTAACTAGTTATTTATAAGGTAAAATCATTAATAAAACTGGTGGTCTCTTCAACAGAATCGCAAAGAATCCACAAACTTGATCCATTTACTGACTTAATGACTTGCATCCATGACAGGTAATTCCAAACCAAATTATTTTCCAAGTGTTCTGTCCTGTTCCTGTACAAAACTACTCCTCCAGTACATTTTATAAATAGGATACTGTCTTTCACTTTTTAAAATCTAAGAGTTAGGATTTAGTCTCCTAAGAGTTAGGAGGCTATTTCTATACATGTGTCACATCAATCCATTTGTGTCCAAGATGTTAAGAGATTATGGTCCCCTTGTAATAAGGTTTCATTTACAGCTGTACAAAGAATAATGAACAAAGCTTTGTTAATCTGCATTTACTTTAATGGATTTTCCCATAATGGAACATATCTCAATTAAAACAAGAACTGCACCTGTGGTTTCCACGGGCTGCCATTTCTCTTCATTTCACGTAAATGATTTTCTGTTTCACTTTAGAGGCAAGGAATTGTCATGTGCAAAATCAGTGACTAAATATTTAGCTTTGGAAAAAACTGCAAACTAGTTAGGCAATACATTAAATAAACACAAGAGATGTTTCTGAGAAACAATAAAACTGAATGTGTCATTCAAATTTCTTACAGGGTGCTGTGTTAAGATAGTGATGGGTCCCATATAGCTATTCAAACAGCAGACATTTCACAAACGGGAGTTTCTAACATCAACAACTGACATGTGATCTCTTAAGCCAGTAGAAGAGGAGTTACCACACAAACGGCCCAGTTCTCAGTTTGTGTACCTGGACTGCCACTGCTGTGTCTGTGGGAAGTGGAATTTTATTCTGTATCAGTCCCACTCGAACAATACGTGGCCTTCTCAATTGCTCTGCAGCAGCTTCAAATCCGTAGCCCTGTAGCTCAAAATCTCTCTCCTGAGCTGCTAATAAAGCAGCAGCCGGCAAATTCAGTTTTCTGGATTAAACAAGAAACAAAGGCATTTCAATATGAGATAGTCTCCTTTTCTTCTATGAATGCAGTGGACCAAAAGGATCACAAATATGGTATACACCCTAGATCCTGTGTTCCAATACACAGTCACTTGCAAATCTCACTGCTCTCTACCATGGCAGCAAACTCCTAGTGTCCAAACCCTTTAATTGTGATTTCGAGACACTAGTAACTTACTACAGATGTCAATGCACACACTTTTCACCTGTCACCTCCAGATTCTGAACACTTTTCCTCCAGAGTATTTTCTTTCATGTTAGATTCCCACTTCCTCACATCAAAGCCATGACCTCTCCATTTGCCCCTCAAAATGATCCCACTGAGGTCGTTCATTCCAGTCTGACAGCTTCTCCCACGACCTCTCTACCACCCCACTTTCCAGACCTGGGTTACCTCCTAACTACTCCAGTTACCTCAACACTGCCTGCCCTCACCACAGTGCCCCAGGCACCATAGGACCTACCCTTCAAGCCCAGCCTAGTGTCTTGCGTACCCATCCTCAAACTGACGCCTTCCCCCTCACGCCCAGGCTGGGCCTCTCCGTGAGGCCCAAGGAGGCGGCAGGACAGTACACGACCCCCATCGGGGAGAGGGAGGCGAGCCCGTCCCAGCAGCGCACCTCGCCTCGCCCCCGTAGAGGATCCTCTTCACCTCGGCGAGGTCCTCAGGGGGTATGTGCTGCTCCAGGCACGACTCCAGCGACTGCAGGAGTCCCGACATGGCGCGGGCCGGGCCGAACCGAGCCCCTGCGAAGCGCCCTGACGGCTGGGCGCGCGCTGACCGTTGGGCGCGCGCTGACCGTTGGGCTCGCGCCCCCCCCCCCGCATTTCACCCTTGGGCGGCCCGGCCGGGCCACGCCCCTTCCCCTCAGAGGCGTTTTGGCGGGACAGGGGCCGGGCCGGGCCCTTGAGTTGCCTCAGGGCGCGTTCGGTGCTTCGGCTGTGCCCTGGTGGCTAACGCTGAGGTGCCCCAGAGGGTTAGAGGGTTACCTGCCACCGCCGGGCAAATGCCTCGGCCTCAGAAATAACTCACCTGAAAGCAGAACATTTTTAGGAGCTTTTTGTAATGATGCCATTCAACAGGAAGGTGTGGAAAGGGGAGGTCATAAAAGGGCAATGGTTTTTGTGGAGATGTGTGTGTCCATTTCAGTTGAAAGAAGACTCTCAACAGCAGACAGTAATAAAAAATAATGTTTTCTTTAAGGTGTATTTGAAGCCTAGAGTTGCAAACTCATCCCCAGACCAAAGTTAATATCAGACAAAGGACTGAACAAATTAAGACGATCTTGGACAAAAAAAAAATCCCAAAGTGCATCTAAATAAAGACCAGATTAAATAAAGATTCCTTCTGCAGGTACCCAGCGAGGAGCCTGTTTAAATCACTCCCACCGAACTGTCAGCTGCGCCTTCGGCTGCAAAGTGCAGCTGAAATTCTCAACATGGTAACTGGTTTTCTCATTCAAATGAAGCACAAAGACCAAGGATGGTTAGATGTGTCTAAATATATCATGCCAAGTTTAAGCACTGCTTTATGTGTCTCCTGGAGGATATGACAACATTCAGCACTTACCATTTGCAGTTGTTAGGTATTTTGAGTTAAATATTAAGCCTTTTAGACTAAATAGAAAAAAAACATTGGGGAGGGAGTGTCTAATATTTAACTTTGAACAGAAAGTGTCCAAGGATAGCCTGGTTTCATGAAGGCATTTGGAGATGTGTGGTTCTTTCACTCTAATCCACCTTTTTTAACTCCAAAAGTGGCAGTAATGCTCTGTATGCCAACTGCACCAGGGCATACACACTGCTTTGCTTCTTTGTTAGGGGCAAGGATTCTTTGGAGTAACTCATGAAGATCAGACTAACTCCTTTAGACAGCAGATGGGAAAATCCTTTAGTCTATGGGGCAATTTTCAAGACAAGGTGAAAGTAGGGATGATAGTATGTTATAAAGCAAAAGGTAAGTACAAAAGAGAAGAGGAAAAAAACCCATCTTTTGAAAGGAAGGAACTTTTTGAAAGTCTCTGTAGCTGTGTTTAAAGATCTGCTCTGTACTCATCATATGGCATCTCCCTGTTCCTGACCAAGGGCCTAAAAAGCTTCTCTTAGGAACTATTTTTCTTTCACAAATTTTCTTTCAATTTCTGAAGCACAATAATAAGCAGTGACTGATGCTTAACAGTATTTTTCATCTGATGATCCTAATTTGCTTTAATGGCCAATTTTAAAGGTAGGTATCAATAACATTTTGTTCTGTTCATGGCTGGCAGATCTTTAAACATTGCAGAACAGGAGATCAATGCAAAACCAAAAATCAGCTGACAATACAGGGGGGAAACTAGGAGACCAAGTAAGGTAGTTTCCATATCAGCATACCCAGGATGTGGACAGATAAAGCATTTCTGGAGTATTCGTAGAAACAAACAGAAGGGTTCTCTGGGAACTGTTTGAGTTCATTTCTGCTTGGACTGCAATTTAAAGGGAAAAACAGCAGGTCTATTTTGTATCCAGCTCCTGAAGAAGGTCACATAACTGAACTTTTCTCTTCAAGCTTCTATTCTTAGTGTGAACTTTCACTGACTTCTCTATTGGTGCCTTGTTTGTTTGTAATTTAGTAAATTGTACTACATGTAGGAAATGGACTTCATGGCAATAAAACTGAAGCCCCTGAGAAGAATACTCACAAAGAGTCGAGACCTGAAAAAACAGTACATTTCCTGAGGACCATATCAGCCGTCCTGCAACAAGGCAGCAAGGCCCTGGCTGCATGAATAGGAAATGACCAGCCTGGAATTACTAATAACGATGAAAGGAGATCAGGCTATTCCATAGGGACCACACGCATATAAAGGTATAACTCCAGCCAACACAATAAACCTTCAAAGCACGAAATGTTAATGTTGAGCAGGAAAGTAACCTAATAAAGGAAGATGCCTTCCATATACCAGACAAAGCATATTAGAAAGCTTGGATTTAAGTCTGAATGTTCCACCTCAGTCATTGCAATTATCTGTTAAATACAATGCTTGAATCCAGATCCCAGTTCTGGGTTTGACTTCTTCAAACCTCTGTAATTTAAACCTCTTCCCAGTTCTGTGTTAGCTGAACCAAGTCCTTATTTTGGGAAACAGATGAATCTTTTGTTACAAGCCCAGGCTGTACTAACTGGTTCAGAGGAAAATATTTTATGGAAAAAAGGTGTTCTTTAAAATGAGGGGAAATTCCCACAACAGAGTTGTGAATGTGGACATTTTTCATCTCTGTGGCCCTCAGTCAGGGTGGTCCAGAGAGTCGGATGTAGAAGTCAGGACCACACAGTGTAATCTGTACAGAAAGCAGTGCTTGGGTGCTTCTGTGTAAAACCCCTATGTTGCATAGATACCATCCCAGAGCTAAAACTGGGTTTGATAACACTGGTCCACATGCTCTGTGCTGCAAGACTATTCCCAAGAGTTCCTGTAAAACCCCACAATAGCACCCTGGCATTAGCCAGAAGCACCCTGGAGAAAGAATTTTAGAGCCAAATATCCAGAGTTCAGCTAAAATTGGGAAAGACCCAAGAAAATATTTAAACAAAGTCTTTGCACTGTAACCCAAGATGGGGCTGAAGGCTGAACAGCCTCACGTATCAGAGCAGCACTGTTCCCTTCCTAAGTTAGAAGTACGTACATACACTCCCTCTGAAACACCCAGCTTCTCACAAACCCTGCTACTGTCATGCAAATAATGTTTCCAGACACTTTCTTCTCCTCTCCTTCCTTCTAACGGGTCACACAGAGTTCCCCAGAGTAGCTAAATAAATTAACAACTTGTGTCCCTAATGCAATAACAGTAACAGATCACCCACAGGGTCATGTTGCTCGTTATTAACACCTATCAAGGGATGTAAGTGGATGTGGACCCAGATGTGTCTTGCAAGGCTAAATAACATCGATCCTCTGTCTAAGCTTCTTTCTAGATCCTGCAACACCCTTTAAAATTACCTTCTACTGTCCTTTTCCATTGGCCACAAAATAAAGTACTGAATCATGCTGCAAAATACATCACTGAAATAGAGCTTTATGTTGCTTCACCTCAAGTACAGATTCCCTTGCTTCATATGGAGATACAGAACAATAATCTTGGAACATATCGGGTTCAAAAATGTAAGAAACAGGCAGCGAAGGGTTTTTAGCATAATAAAAGTTGTAAAAGAGGAGAAAGATCTAAAGCATAGGTGGAAGATAAAACAAAAAGAAGGAAGACAACTGGCAAACTCCGTTGCTGTCCTGTTTTGTTTATACATTGAGCCAAACAAGAAACCCATCAGTCTCTGTTTTCAAATGACTCCTTTGTAGCATAACCTCTTCCTAACACCACTTGGCTTTGGTGGGTTCTTTTGAGTTAGTTTTTTTCTGGGAGGGGTTTGCCTTCACATTGGTTACACACAAAGAGCTCTTTTCCTAATTCTGTTTCAGTCTCTACAAGTGTTCTTACCACTTTTAGAAACGTGCCTGTATATAAACTTAAGCAAAAGCAAAGCTGAGGATTTTGATATGGATGGAAAATCCTGGTCTGTGTTTCGATTCCCTGCCTCTCCTGGGGCAAAAGCCACAGGTACAATCACCTATAGAGTAGGAGAGGCATACTGTAAACCTCATAGTTGGCCTTGTGTCATCTGCTGCTGCCTTCCTGCCATTCTGAGTGCTGGATGAGGGGAAATGGCCAAAAACTGAGGAAGTTTATTCTTGACAATACATTTTGTCTGCTCTCCAGTCTGAGACCAAAGCAGTCCCTAACCAGTCACCTCTTCACCTCCCTCCCACAAGAAAAGCCCAGCTTGTAGTTTCAAAGAGTTAAGGTACCCTTTGGAAGAGACC
The DNA here is from genome assembly GCF_028858725.1 of Colius striatus. Lineage (NCBI taxonomy): Eukaryota > Metazoa > Chordata > Aves > Coliiformes > Coliidae > Colius > Colius striatus. Next base: position 6,762,201 of record NC_084775.1, on the reverse strand, counting down.
TTCTGTTGTTGGGACTACTGTCTTTCTAGCTAGAAATATCCTCCTTGCTTGCTTTGACTAAATCACACCAGAAAATGTATCTTTAAACCAGAAGATATTCACAAATTGACCCCTTTTGCCATTTAAAACCTCAATTTTCCCCTGGAATATGGTTATCTCCCTGGTGCACAGGAAGTGCATTAAAGCAGCAATAAACACATGTAATGATCTAACATTTAAGAGCAGCGTTCCTGTTCATTACTGTAACTTTCTGCTAAATTACCACCAACAAGATTGCTCATGGGCTCAAAAGGTCAGTGTTATTTTTGCTGTTGAAATCATGGAGTCTGGGAAACAACTGTGTGTAAATTGCTGATAAACTGGAACAAAGACAGAGGAGAAAAAACACTGAACGTATAAGAATGCAAGTAAACCAGCAGGAAAGGAGGGGAGGGGAAGAATCTCACAGACAGTTTATTAAAAGAACAAAAGAATAAAATCTGGCGCGTTTGTTTTCCACGGGGCCAGGAAGCCCGGTCTCGAAGCACCTCCTATAAATAGAGTTTTCTAATCCTCCATCAAAGCGGGTAGCAGTCTACAGCAAAATGAATGAATCTGAGCTATAAGCTGGGAAGAGGAAGATGTCCCTCCCCTCATAGTAGGAGAAAGATCTTTTGTTTCAATCCCTGCAGAAATTAGGTATTTCAAAGCCTAAGGAGCTGGACAGATGAGGCAGAGTGTGGAACACAATGTTTCTATATTGCTAGATTCCTGTCAAGAATATTGTTAGAAAATGGAATTAGGAAACATCTAATTTGGGGTTGAATAGTCTGATTTTGAGAAAGGTGGTCTTGAATTTATCACGTAGCTAACCTGGAAATCTTCAAGGAGTTCCCCTGAGGAGCAGCTCTATGAGAATTCTATAAACTCAGAACAGGCATTTGATAGGATGGATAGGGATATCAGATAGAAACTTCTGGAAATGTATTTGACATTCCAATGGGTTGCTGCAAACCCCCAGACACTCGGGAACAAGCTCTCGAGGTTTCAGGCATTCGAGGGGTTTATACACAGAGACACGGTGACACCCAGCCTGGAAACTTCTGCTTCAAAGTAGTTTGATCTGCTTGAGAGTTTATTTCCGAGTAACGTACTCTTGTTCCAAAGAGAGAATATCCATCCAAGGTACTAACCAGGTAATATTTAGTTGGACTGTGGGCTCCACTCACTCCCAGTCATTTGCGCAGTGCAAACAAGCTCCTTTTTTCAGAGAAGGGGGAAGATGCCAAAGCATGCCATCTTTTAAGGACAGCTGATGGAAGGGACACTGTGAGGCCTCAACGGCACAGTTGTGTAGTGGAGGCCAGTATCTGGCTCTCAGCAACATGTGAAACGGGGCAGACACTTGCAGCTGCACTTGGCAAACAAAGAGCAATAAGTTGAGCTCGACGCTATAAATGATGGTTATTGAACTAGCGCCTTCATGACAAGGCTAGATGCTGGCAAAAGGGCGTGAGGAAGACAAAGCAGAAGTTTAATTAACTTAACAGGAAAGCAAAAGTCTCCTAGATAAAAGGAAGAGAGCCACTTCTGAGCCAAGTATTTAAAGGGTTCTCAGAGCTTCCCAGGCCAAAGAGTGTCTGTGTGTAATGCCGACTTCCTTCCAGCTCTGTCTGTGCTAGAAATAACTCCTCCATGGAGTGTCTCTCAGTGGTACCTTTCACCAAAGCTGCTCTTGCAGAAGTGACATTTGCTGCTGACATGCTGCTGGCAAACGGGGAAAGCAGGAAGCTGCGTTTATGGAGAGTATAACACATTCTCCCATCCTGCGTGAGCAGACAGGAGTGCTTGCTGGCTTGGGATGGCATGAGCTAAAGACTTCTGAAAGAGACAGAGCGTGTGCACCTGGGCAAGAGTGGATCTGGAGTGATCAAGGGGAGAAGGGACGGATTGACTGGCCTCTTCTTAGGTATCTGAGACCTTGGAACCTGGAGCCACCCATTCTGGTGGCCACACAACAGGCTGAGATGTGGCCAGCTGGGCCACACACAGAACAGACTCGCATGTTGCCTGAAGACACAAGAGGTGATTCTTGAGAGGTGCTGAAAGAATCGTGTTACCCCTATGGTTCTGCATTCATCCACGAGCTGCTGTGGTTCCCCTGGCCTGCCCAGGGCAGGAGCTGAGCTCCTTTCAGGCAGAAAAAGAAGCACATTTCTGTTTCTCACAGTTTCAAAGAAAGTAATTCACATGTGACTAGAACAGAGCAGCTGAAATACCATCTGAAATCTACAGAGAGTCTCAAATCAAAGCTCTGAGAAGAGTAATTCCCCTCCTAACCAGGTATCTCACTGGGCTCCAGACCTCAATGACTGGCTTTGTGAAGGCAAAAATGGATAACGATAAAAAAGCCCATGTTAACCATTTCCCTGCTGTACAGTTGCCTATGGAGACTGGAATTTAAACCAGTTGGACAGAGTTAAAAAGACAAAATGGATCAGAAACACAAAGAGCAGAAAGAAGGAAGGAAAGAGATTGGGGGGAGGACTTACTGGTGGTGATCATTTTCCTGCTTAGCAATAACTACCATACCAATAATTTCTGAGGATATTGCTAACAGTAAGTGTAGGACATCTTTTGTTTGGGTTTGGGGACTTTTCTGTTTAGCAACTAGAGGCCATACTGGACCTTTGATCCAGCCTCACAGTCCAGAGTTCTGTGGGTCCAGAGGAGAAGACAGTACTAAATTTATATCCCCAGCTACCATTAAGGATGGAATGTAGTCCTTTCCAGGAATGAGACACACTCCTCCCACAGCCAAAGAGAGGGGCTTTTATCTTTTTTTCTTTCACACACAAGGCACCCTCCTACCCCCACCCCTGCACTGCATGCACATAGCCATTTCCTGAAACATTTAACATTTGTTTTCCTTAGGTTATTTGTGTCTCCAGCCACCAGCTGGTCTGTGTCAAAGCCGATATGTTCAACATATTATTCCATTATCCTATTAGGTTGAACATGTCCTTCCTCCCATGAGAGCTGTTAAGATATCAGTCTTACAGAAAAGGGACAGCTTTAGTCCCACTGTCACCTTCTTCTGAGCAACATGCTATCCTCAGGGATCATATGGCACATAGCTAACTTTTTAGCCTACCTTGATAGCTTGTGTTCACACACACAAGAAATGATACTTGGGCATTTAATATCCAGCTTTGTCACTGAACAAGCCACAGACATGTATTAAATGGGTGGAGGGGGAAAAAAAGGCTCTGAAGGCTTCAAGGAGACAGTGTCTAGTGCTTTCTTTTTCAAACAACAGTTTCCTATACTATATGACCCCACAATTTGCAATGATCACTTCTCCATCAAGATATTAGTCATATTTCCAAAACTGCTCTCTTGATCTTAAAAGCCTTGGAAAACATCTCCAACTCAGGTCAATGACATTTCAACTGAGGAAATGGTCACCTTTGGTTCTTCTCTGCAGGCTCCTCATGCCCTTGGGAATGGGAGAGCAGAAATTCCTGGCTGGTTTCCATGACCCCAAGGGCTGAACATTCCTTGCTTGAAGAGCCTTCCCAACCCCTGCAGCAACTACAACTAAGGCAGCTTGTGTTAACAAAGATTATTCAAAAGATGCAGTTTAAATAATGGTAGGGGTAGAAGACAATGGGGGGGGAGGGGGTGGAGGGAGGGAGAGAGAGAGAGAGAGAGGAAGCACTGCTGATAGGGATGGAGGCAGCCAACACACAAACAAATGAGCCTACACCAAATATCTCCTGGGGGAGTACTTAAAGTCAATAACAATAGTATAAGCACTAGCTCTTGCTTTCCTTCAAGAGACAACTCTGGGTGAGAAAGGCCCTGAACAAGAGACCCTTCTTTTTACACACCAAGAACACAGCCCCCTTCATTTGCATGCCTGGAGATTTACCCTTACCTCACACCCTACATTTTCACAGCATCTCAAAAACAATTGGTAGGGGAACAAACATCCCCAGAATCACATTAAAAGGAGGGAAACATAACACATGTTCCCTGGACAGATCATCTGCAAGGCATAGTCCACTTACAGACGTAGGGAAGAGGAGCAGAGGGCATGAGTGTGTGATAGATAACTGGGGCATGCAGGGATAAAGAGCTGCCCCATAAACTGCTCACCCAGAGCCTCCTTACCAAATCAAATTTCAGATCACTCAGATAGCACTCAGTGACAATAAAGGAGGGTTTTTTTCCCTTTATGGGTGACAGCAGAAAGACGGCATTACTTGGCAACAGGCAGTGCTACAACTCATCCTTCCTCAATACACACTCTACTTGTCTCCAGAGCAAAAGAGCGTCTGTAGAGGCTTCATATCCATCTTTTACTATGTCCTTACTTACCTTTTCCATCTTTTGTTCCACAATGAGAAGCAGCCACAAGCATGCCACTCAAACTTTGCTGGTGCTCAGCTCAGTCCCTTCTGGTCCTAGCATAATGACCAGTACCAAAGCTGTAGTGTTCAGTGAGGAAGTTCTCCCCAAGGCTAGAAGCAAAGGTTTTGTGGAAGGATTCCGCTCTTCCTACAGGCACAAAGAAACATTCTCCAGTCATGTAGCATCACACGATCTTGAATTACCAGTCATAGAGGAGTGCTTGCTTACAACACAGTTATTTAGCAGAATAAAAAGGTGAGAGAAGTGGCAGCATCAACAGTTCTGACCACAGTTTCAACAAGGTTAGTGCTCAAACCATAGAACCACAGACTACTGGACAGAGGCTGGGGGCAGCACTAAGAGTTGTCTACAAATGGCATTCATAATGACAGTGCAATTTAACGTAGCTATTATGAAGATGGCTGCAGCATGCATGTGTCACTGCCTGCACCAAACAATGGCTAAAATTGGGCAGAAGGAGAGATGATATAGTGCAATTTGCAAATAATTAGTATGCCTGTGGCCTTTCTTCACCTTTCCATCTCCTCATGCATTAGGTGAAATCTTCATGGCCCAGGCAATAACCTTCCCAGTTCAGACCTCCCACTCTTTCCTCCCGCCTCCCGTTTGCCAGTGATTCAGCTTCCCTCACCCATGTAGGTTTGACCTATAAGTATGTTCTCACTTACCTTCATACAGTCAAACAAAAACTACTAACATGACTATCATTTTGTGTCCCAGCTGCCTGCTTAGAATTCACAGCTGGTCTGGATTAACTCAGACACAATCAAATTAGCATTTGTTGTTTCTGTTACTCCTTTGTCTTATTTCTTTCTCTAATTTTTTTACACTGGATTCTGTTTTACCTAGTTCAATGTGTAGAGCTGCTACCAAAACAAAGAACAAATTTAACAGCAAAAGAAACATTTAAGAAAACCATTTACCTTCTTAAATGTAGAGAGCTCAGTTTTACCCACAGAAAAAGCCTCCTTGATGGCTCAGCATCAGCCAGACACAGGAAGCACTGAGGTGGCTGCTCTTGGGCCTGGACAGAGAACTGGAATGTGGTGTTTCCCACTCCTGCTATGGGCTGTTCTGCCACATCACTGTCTGATCCTTCACAAACAGAGGGAAGCACCAAAAAACATTTACTGACCAGCTTCTAGGGATGACTTACTTTGTTTAACAATGAGCCCTTTGTGTTTGTTGAGCCTCCATGTCTTGTGCATGCTGGGACTCGTTAGCAGCTTGACTGAGGTGAAGAAAAATAGCACTTTTAAGAATTGCCAGGGAACAGTTAGAGTGAAAAAGCCTTGTTGCTCCTGACAAGAGCTGCTCACCTGTTGGGGCACCAACTGAAATACCATAACAAAGGATTGATATGTTACAGCTGAAAAACACAGGAATGCCTCCCTGAGCACAATTCCAGAATTGGATCTGCAGAGAGTGAGCTGGCGAAAAACATAAAGCAAGCAAGCAAAGGCCCTCCAGAAGAAAAAGGAGGCTTCATAAACATGAGGTGAGAAGCCATATTGGCCTATCTGAGACAAAGAGTTGCCACCCTGTTTGCTACAAGCACTCAGGCAAGACATGGTCTAGTTCAACCACTCAGAATGTTTTCAGCCTACACCAGAACAAATAAGGACCTGGGCTAATGATCTCAATAAGCCAAACATTCACAGCCATTTAGAGGTATTTTTTTTCTCTTAAATTGATTAATTGTAGCTCAGGTGTAGTTCCCATCTGACTTCTCAGCACCTCCCTAATGGCTTTAGTCCTGATGCCTGTGAAGCAGCTTGGGGGGGGGGGGGGAGCATCATGGTGAGTCTCCATTGTCAGTTTAAGAGTGGAGAAACCTGCCTGAAGTACATGATGGGAAAAGTCAACGAGCTTTACAGACTTGAACTTTCCACCCAAAATTGAACAGGATTTCCAGTACATCCTGGCATGGCCCTGCAGAGACAGGGATGGCCTCAGTGCCCCTCCCTCACTCACCACCGCACGCAGCTCGGTGGGAAGCAGCAGGGCAAAGGGCAGGAAGCCAGCACAGAAACAAGAAGCAAAAATGACAAAGCAACACAACAGATGAAATAGAAAAAAGTACCCCCAAAAAAGCGTGGAGAAGAGGAAGAGTGCAGCATCCTTCAAAACACAGCACAGGTAGAAGGTAGGGAGAGAGGGAGTGTAACAGCCACAACACACAGAATTCACAGGAACAAAAGGGTTTTCTTCTCTTCCTTCCATGATCTTTGCCAGCAGCCCTGCCCTGTACCCCCAGCCACCCATGCAAATTCACCTCCCATTACCTTACCTCAGGAACATTCATTACAGGAAGATGCCCTGAGTTTATCAAATTAGAGCCTTACTAAAGCCCATGCAGAAACATCTATGTGATCCTTATTCAGTTAGCAGGAGGGGATGGAGTGGGGATGCCAGCTGAGCAGGGGGTTTATGTGAACACATGTCTCAGGACTGATGGGCAGCAGTGCTGTGCAGGTGCAGTGCAGAGGAACCAAAGCCTTCCAGCCCTGAGTGCTGATGCAGCCTCACAGTCGCTTTTGTGCACCAAAACAATCGGATTTTAGAGTTGAAAAATGTCTAAGCCTAGATGGAAAGTGCTGGAATGAGCAACCGGGTCAGGAGGTATCCCCACCAGACAGCCCATTTTCATCTATGTGAGAGACTGAGGACAACAAGACTCAGGGTGTTTTAACCTCAGAACTGTGCTATGAACTTACGGCATTGGAAGAAGTGGCCAAGTCACTTGGAGCAACAACAAAGATCATAGCACTCCAAAATGTTCCTCTGCAGCTGGGGTTAGGAAAAGGTGAGATTCCACGTGCAGTACAGAGGTGTACGTCCAGAGCGCTGCAAAATCCACCAGTCAAGTACATCAGGCAAGACACACTGGTGTATGGCTTCAGCACATTTCCCAAGTGCTGTCCAGAGACCTCACCCTAAGGACACTGCCACAGACTGCACAGACACTGCCTCTGCTTCTCCGGGCCAGGCACAGCAGTGTTCAGCAACATGTTGTCTGACAGAAATGCCCCCTTCTGCTGCTTGTGTTGCCCCAGGGGAGTGGGATGCAGCACACTGCCAACAGTTGTGAGCAAACAAGATTGTCCACACAGCAGCTGTAAGGCGAATGGGACTGAGGAGAGATAAATTCCTGTCTCTGACAAGAGCTAATAGGCTCCAGGCAGACTGGCAGCTGCAAAGTACCCAGTTCTCTGCTCTGGTTCAGCTGAGCAGGCACCTCTGGGACTGTACTTTGAGCTGGTGAAGAGAGGCAGAACAAGCCTGCTTCAATCTATTTTTATACTGCAAATCCATCTGTTCCTCTCCACAGCTGGCAAGACCTGGAGCTCAGCTCAGATCCTCCCAACAAAAGCCTCTTTATGAGGCACAGGAATCCCCCACCACTTATCAACACCATTTGGACTGGGTTGCCCAGGCAGAAGCTATTTTGGGCACCACAGGTGGCTTCTCCATCTCCCTGAGAGCGCAGGGATGGAGCCAGCAGATGCCCTGCTACAATACCACCCAGGGATAAGCTGTGAGCAACACGGAGGCTCTTATAGCCCAGGATCTGGAGGAATGGGACTCAAAGCAGAGGCAAAGAGGAGGAATTCAGAGAATGGGTTTCACAGGTGAGACAGAGCAGTTTCCATCCACACAGAGATCCTCAGAACTGCTTCACCATGTGAAGCAGAGCTAATCAGAGTTTCGGCCCTGAGCAGAGCACTAACTCACTCACATCTAGACTCAAGATCTTCATTCCACACACCCTGTACCCTAGAGAGCAACTCCTACTTGGTCTGGGCAAAGCAGAAACCTCCTTTTCTCTCCTTTCCTCTCTGTGCAGGCAGTAACCTCTTCTTTGATGTCAAGGTTCAACATCTGCTTGCTCCTCAAGAGCACACCGGTTTCTGTGCTCCCCCGACATACACGCAGCAGAAGGCTCTCCCAGCCTCTCCTTTCTCTCTTATCTTACTGCATGGATGATATTTCCTGTGTTTATTTTTCTTGTCTGGCTGGCCGGCCTGGAGGGTCTCACCTGCTGGAGAACTGCCATCGCTTCCCATCCGCAGCACTGACCAAGGACTAGCAAAAACCAGCCTTAGGTCACCGCTGGCTTCCTTGGGACGCCTGACTGGTCAAAGGGCACAGATGCCGAGGGACACCAGCTTCCTGGGCCTCTTACCTGGGAGCTGCCATCAGCAGGTGCATCTCCTCAGGGAGCAGGACACATGTCCTACAGCCCTATGGTTCATCCTGCGTGCAAAGAAAACAGTCAGCTGCACAGCACCCAGGCGGTGGCACAGGGACCTCCCTCAGAGCGGGCACATGGGGCACAGGCCCGGCCCCGGCACTGACACCTCGGGACGTGGCGGGAAGGAAGCGATAAACTCCCCCTGGGAAGATCCTGTGTCCCTCACGGGGCATCCAAATCGCAGCCTGAAGGAAAGATCCTCCTGCCAAGGAAGGGGAGGCTGTGGGGAGCAGCAAGTGCGGCCCTTCTGCTGCCACAACGCCCACGGCAGCAGAGGAAGCCTGAACCAGGAAAAGGGACAGAGGGTCTCTGCCTCACAGCCTCTGCATCACAGATAAACCTTTTGTGCCTCCCAGCGTGGATGGCATAAGGAAGGAAAGGTGGGATCACACGCAAAAGTAGAACTTGAGGTGGGAGGGAACTTCCACGGGCAGCAAGAGCTCAGAGAAAGCAAAATGTGATGGTTTCTGGTTCAAGGCTCTGATTCCCAGGCACTAGCTCAGTCTGGAAGGAACAGGGGATCCTGGGTTTAATTTGTTTGCAGATGGATGTTCTGTGGGTCAGCTCTGCAGACTGAAGGCCTCAGTGAGAGTTGGGGCTATTACTGTATATTTCCTCTGGAAGGAAATCAAATTGCTTGTTCTCATGAATTCAGAAAGGACACAGCTGTAGAACAAGCAGCTGACTCTCAGCTTTACTTGTGGCACTGGGTTACCAATGATGGGAGAAAAGACTATTTCTGTTTTTCTAATGCAACCTTTAGCATTTTGATCCTTCTGGAATGAGAGGATGATCTTGAGGAGGGTCTGAGATTTTTTGTCTCTACCCTATGCTGTTAGTGCTTTGGCATGAGTATAAAGGCAGGAAACACTTGGAATACTGGACTGCTCCCAAATGGCAGGCACCTCAGAAACAAGGCTGCCCCTCATCCTTTACTTAAGGTGTGAATGCTGCTGAGGCCCAGCACCCCGCTGCCGGGGCTCGGTGTGCTCCTCTGAGACGCTGCCTGTGCATCAGCCTCAATCTCAGGGACTTAACTTCAACTCCCCTGTGGCCCCTCTAGGACTGGGAACAAACATCAGTCCTCCTCTCCCCAATGTCTTTTGGCTCTTCAGAATAACTTTGCAGTCTGATGTGTCACCACTGCACAACAGCTTCAGTTTAGCAGCACACAATTCCCAGTTGCCTGCAGAGGAGGATTGTGTTTCACAGCCCCTGGGCCAGCTCAGAAAACCTGCCTGGGATGGCTCATGGTTGGCAGGGGAGACGGCAGGGCAGGGATGCATTGGCAACAGGCAAATCTCACAGCTGCCATTCCTGTCACTTGCAAAACTGGCCACATCCCCTGGATGATGGAACAGTTTAATATCCCAGGATCCAGCCTGCATGGCAGGGCTGCTCACTAGACATTCTTACAGGAAGCAATACTGTTCAATGCCAACTTCAGTGCTCGATGGGGTACATAGTAATGTGAAAGGACGAGAGTCCTATTTGTCCCAAGATTCACACCACTGCCAACAGCATCCTTCCTCTGCAAGACTTTTCTTTTTCTGGCCCAGTGGTAAAAGGTTGTATCAGCACAGATTCAAAATGCCCTCCATGAAGCCTGCACCTGCCCTCGAAGGCTTCAGCATCTGCCACCGCTCAGCCCTTCAGCACACCTCCAAATGGGAACTTGGCAAACAAAGCTGACAGAGTGCATTGCTAAGCAGAACATTCTGCCGAGTCCCAACACCAGGACTGCATGTTATAGGGCACTTGCCAATTCCTGAGTCAACTTTATTTATTATGCACTAGAAAGGTCATGACGAATCTCAAAAGATAAAATCTGTGTCTGTCAAGCCACCTTCCTTATTTTCATTGGCCCAGACCCTCACGTTCCACACCAAGAATAACAGGACATGGGTTCAAGAGGCACCGTGAGTGCAGCTTACCCTGAGACGGCCCAGGCTTGTTTTGCATTCTTGGTAGAACTGATCCAGGCTGCTTGATTGTCTTTATTAGGTCTTTTTTTCCTTCCTGGATGCGATCACCACACTGCACAGGAGCCTCACATCCCTGGGAACCCCAGGGCACGGGCACGAGCTTTCACTGCTCAGGTGATGCCAAATGCCCAAGGGATGCGGCTGCAAGTCCTCCAGCAACATGAAGCATCCAACTGAGATACGCTTAGATGTAATGCTGTGGCCTAACACCAGCCTCAAAGACATCCCCATGACCTCATCAACAGTCGAGGCAGCGACATATCCCACGCACATGGATTTTCTTCACTGTCATTATGAGTGATTACTTAATCCCCTTGCCCCAGGTAAGGCAAGGAAGCAGAGCTGCCTAAGGCTCTGGGTGAATCCTTGGCAAACAAAGCCCGAGCTGCTGCAGCCTAGTGCTGTCTTTCTCCCAGCCAGCCAGTTTAGAGTCTGCTCTGAGCTCTGTAGAAGTGGCAGTCACCCCTCTGGATTGCAGCTGGACACTCCCAAAACCCACAGTCCCAGGTCTGGAGTTCAGCAACAGGCTTAGACCACACAGTTTGGATCTGCACTCCAAATAACCTCATCATTACAGAGTTTTTTCTGAACTTGCAGATTGAAAGCTCTTTTCCCAGTCCTCACCTTCCACTTGCAGAAAATCCCCATGCTGCTCTCAGACCCAGGCTTGGCTTAGATCTTTTTTCTCTGACGTGTTGCAAAGACTCTGATTCTTGAAATGAATTTCTGACTTTCTGAGATCTGGGTAGTACTTCCCTGTCACTGCAGGATCTCAGCAGAGACTGCTGCAGTCAGACAGCAATGATAGTGCTGGTAAGTGGCACATCTTACAGCCAAAACCCCTCCAACAGTCTCATCTACTGGGTCATTTCTGAGGAAACATCTCCAATATTCAGAAGTGCCCCCTTTTCTTCTCAGAACAGCACTGATTAGGAGATTGGGAAGTCAGGGAGGAGACAGCCCCACTTACTATTCAGCAAAACTCCAACCTGCAGCGAGTTGCATCACAGCTGAGGTGGGGTGAGAGGTGGATTCCTTCCAAGATCACACGGAGCTGGCAGGAGGCTCAATCCCTGCCCTGAATGAACACACAGGGACTCCCGCTCCTCACTTGGTCACTTCAGCCAAATGCAAGACAAGGGGGAATCTTTCCTGTGAAAATAAATTGTGAGTTCCACAGGGCCTAAGAAAAGGTGCTCAGAGCTTTTAACTGCCCAAAACTTCTTGAAACACATGATGGCCAAGTGCACAGCAGGCACACGTATGTGCTATTCTTAGCAGCAAAGGCTTCCTGTCTGGGAGCAGAAGTGACAAGGAAGATCCTGCTGCTTTAAATACTGTGAAAAACTGTGGTTTTTAGCCAAAAAACATTATCCACCCATTACAGAATCACAAAATCATTCAGAACTGTCTTTAGTTCCCCAATGCTGAGGTAAATATTACACTATTGAGCTATGTTACCCTCAGACAGCTCTTAGTCTCCAGCCAAGGGCCTGCAAGGTCTAGTTTCTGTGGGTGGCTCTGCCAAGGTGTGGACCTCTGCACAGAGATTTCCAGATCAGGCCAATTGTGTTGTTAAACCCGGAGCTCTCTCTGTTCTTTCTTCCCGGGAAGCCATTGTTCCCCCCACCCCCAGCCCTGGCTCCTGCAGAGCCCATTGTTCCTCCCAGCTCCTGCCTTTGATGCTGCAGAACAAAACGAACAGTGTTTGTGAAAGGAGGGAGAAATCCCAAAGCTTTTCAATGACACAGATGGTTGAGCAGCCTGGGCACAGCTGGCTGCAGGGCACAGGGGTGCCAGCACCCCTCCACACACTGGGCCTCCAGCAAGGCCTCAGCCCAGCTGCAAAGTCAACTGAAGGTGGCCACCACCAGTAGCTGATGGTTATCTGGTGAACTCCCATCACTTCCAACTCCAAATGCTCCTGGATTGATCAGACTTTTGCAAACCTCCTTACACACACATTTAGTAGCTGCCAATTGGAAAAAGCTGGAAATTATTCCTGCTTCATCCCAAAAGCATTGCTCAGAATTGGCTTGAAAGACACCACAGTGTGTCCAGAGATTCACTGCCTCCACTTCCAGAGCACTTGGGGGACATCAGGCTGAGGCTGGCTCGACCTGAGGTCACTGGCAGAAAAGGACAGTGATCTGAAATTGTGATGACTTTAAAGGAGATCAAAGGTGGAAGGAGAGGCAAGAGGCTGGCATGCTCCAGTCACAGCAGGTGGAGCTCCTCCATGTCCCAGTTCTGGACCCCTCAGGTCCTGCCATGTCACACACTGCTGCTGACACTGCACTGGTTTGGGCAAAACCAGTCCCATACCTTGTGCTCAGTACACAGCTGCAAATATTTCCTCTCACTGCCAAGACAACAGATCCCAGGATGCCAGAGATGTGAGGGGTCTTCTAGTCCATCTGGCTCTGTCACCTCAGTCCATGATAATGTCTTCTGCAAAAGGCAGCGCCAGGGAGAGAGTTCTCAGGAAGGACCAGCCTGTGGAAAAAGCTAACGAAACAATAAGAAACCCCTGCACAAAAAGGACCAGCCAGCCAGATCTTCCTGGGACAGAGGCACTCACACTCTCTTTTACAAATATATTTTATTACTTTAATACCTATTAAGAAATGTAACCAAGACAGACTCAGCAGCACCAGCTCCTCACTGCCCAGCAGTCTGATGACTTCACAGATATGAAAACTTCACAGATTCAAAAAAAAAAACCCCTTTGGTCAATGCACTTTGAATACATTTGCATGCACAGATTCTCCCACCCCCTTCCCCTCCCTCCAGCTGGTAACTGACAAGCGGAGGGAAAACAACAACTATATTCATAAAACATTTAAATTAAGAGTAATTGTTTCCTAGTGACAGCGGGTGCAGCGGGGTGCTGATGGTGCCTTGGCCTGCAGAGCACAGGGACAACGGCTCCACGGGGCAGCAGCTCTGGAGAGTGCAGGGGAAGCTCAGGGCCTTTTCAGATCAATAGGTTCCAGTCTTGAACACAGCCTGGTGTGAATTGTCCCAGCAGAACTGTAACATGGGGAGGTACACACAGCACTGCCCCAGTCTGGGGATTCTCAGTCTGTCAGGGTTAGTCACGTCTCATGCACAGGAGGCACTGGTGTGATTTTAGTTACTCTTGATGTGTTTTACTGTAAAGAAGGCCAAAAGCTCAGGGCTAGAAAGAAAAACCTCTCTGCTATGACTCAATGCAGTTTGATGCCCACAACCAACTGGGAGAGGACTTGGCAAACACCACTAGACAGGGATGTGCAGCTGTCCTGCACAGCAGCAGCGCCACAGGGTGCTCGAACCTTCCCACTCAACACAGCTGATTGATTTGGTTTTAGGCTCATGTTTGTGAAGCAGAAGGGCTTTTGTTACACTTGGGCACGCTTGGGAAATAGACCATGTACCTGAAAAGCAGATAATCCATATGAACCACCTCTGCCTCAGTCACACACAGGCCATGGGAAGTCAACCCTCCGCACACATCAGGCAGGGCAGACCCTCTGCAGTGACATCCTTTCCTCAGCAAGTCACCGCTGGGTCTCATGCCAGCACCATTTGTGCAATCCCCAGCACATTCCTACTACCTGAAATCCTCCCTAACACCTACACTACGCATCTTCCTTCACCACCAAGACTTCCTCTCTAACCCTAACCCTCCAGCCTGCTCCCACACCTGAGAGGCTTTTCTGTGCTCACCAGCATCCCCTGGAGCCTCTTCTCAAGGAGCAATCAGAGACTCAGACCATTCCATACAACCCCCAAGCCCATCTGCACAATCAGCTTCCCAGCACCAGCTGGGATCTGTGGCAAACCCTTTCTGTCTACAGTAACCCCCACTGTCCCACCATGTCAAACTGCTTCTCTGTTCCAGAGCTGCAGTTCCAGCTTGCACAGAGCTTTGCAATAGTACTGATCCAAAAGCAGCTTTGCAGGACAAAGCTGTCAGTGCTGCACACACAAATAGTGCCCAGCTGAGAAGAGAGGGCCCCAAGAACTCTAGATAAAATTACTCCTGGCAACTGATCAAACTTGACTTTCTCCAAAACCCTATAAAGCAAATAAATCATGGAGCCTAAGAGTCCCCAGGGAATGGTGAAATTCACAGAATGACTTCATGCCAAGTGAGGCACCACATCTCTCTATGGCTTTTCAGCCATTTGTAGTGAGAAGTTCCAGTTCAATGAAATCTGTCTCTTCTTACCCCAGCTCTTACTCTCTGGACCCACTGCACCTTGGATTCCCAAGGAGGTCTTCTCCAGCCTCTCCTGATGATCACTTCGTTCTTCCCTTTGTCTTGGTACCACTTTTGTTTATCCAGAACTCCTATATTTCATCAGCTAACCATTCTCCAGCTGGAAGGGAAATGGTGATATGAGTGGGGAGGTTAGGAGAGAATTCTTTCTCTTTGGCTTTTCTAATGATCCCTGCCCTGTGCTGCTGTGCAGTTTGCAAGGCAGGTACATTTCTCAAGAGTGGAGAGTGCTGCCAGGAGAAGCAAAGAGCACACTTCATTGATGGGACCCTACAGCTTCTTTTTTCTTTTTTGTTTCTTTTTAAAGGTGGCAAGCCTTGAAATTCTCTAGAAAACAAGAAATAAGAAGTGGAGAATTCTGTTCCAAAGGCTCACACTCCCCTCAACAACTGCTTCAGAAACATCTTCCAAAGGTCCACCTCAGACATATGCTTGCCAGAAGGCACACAGCACGTGGTGCAACTGCCATCCCTTCCTTCCTGTGACTACAGACTCCCAATTTCATATCAAACATGCTGCCTCTTACCCCCACTGCACTTCCTCCTGCACACATCCCCCAGCCCCTTCACACACCCTTTTCCTTTCACATCTGGATCACTATTATTGGAAAGGACTGGACACACTTGGGGGCACCTCAACCTGCAACAGAAAAGTTGGTTTCAAGGCATCTGGAAACTCAGTAGACTCATTGGGCAGCCTAGTTGGCCAAGGAAAGTTCTCCAGAGGAAAAATCCTAAGCTTGCTGTGCCAAAGCAGCTCAACTTGACCTGCGTGGGAACCAAGTAAGCTGCTGCCATAACTGTGAAGGAGCTAAGGGAACAACAGGGAGCAACCAACCCACAGCAGCTGTAGGAAGTCTAATGCAATGTGGCACAAAACATCCCCTTCCAATGGCAACTAAAGCTCAATAGGAGCCACTTTTGCACTGGCCTGTCTCCCAGCACAGGAGAATGCTATTTTCCCACACTTCCTGCCCTGCTCTGCCTCGTTGAGGACCCAATTGTTATTGCCATGAGGACCGGATGTAATCTAGTGTTATTCTTAGAAGCAGCTCAGCTCCCATCTGAGGCCTGAATGAGATCAGACCCCCATTTTCCTGACTGAGTTCCTCTGCCACTACTGCAGGAGGTCAGGAGGAGCCATCCCACAAATAACCTACACAAATATCCCATCCACAGAGATCAAGAGTAACAAGATCCCAAGTCACCCTATGGAGGAACCACCTCCGACGTCAGTCCCAGGGAAACGGCTCAGCGTCTGTTCGTGGTGCTGGAGGGACAATCCACTGCTCTGACGTCAGACTGTGCACAAGCTGTGCCAGGAAAGCAGCAATGCAATTAAACTCTGGAGCCTGCTGTTCTGCAAACTCACCTGTCTGTCTGCTAAGGATCGTGGTGGCAACCACGTCATTTTGTCCATCTCACAGTAGGTTTTGTGCTGGCCTGGGGCAGTTACGTACTGGAACAGGTTCAGCACTACAGACTGCTCCCCACCTTCAGGCAGGGAGAAAATTCTCCTCAAATAAAACTGATTTTTCATTTGAAATAAACATAGAATAAGAGTGAATAAACCTAACCTGCTCCTCCTCAAATCCCAAAATCCACTTCCTCTTTCCTTGCTGAAAATGGAATTACTTGGCTTCTGACACGTTAGTGGACAGATATGAGGAAGAGTCAGGGTTCGGGGATAATACTTCTGATGTTTTCAGCTGGAGAACAAGCTTCAGATCTCTGAAATTACTGGAATTAGCTTTCCAGTAGGACCATTACAGCCTGTCTCTCCAGAAGGCTGATGGTATTGGACCTAGATTGTCTGGAAAACAAAAACCAGATAATCTTTAGGTAGAATTCAAGCTGATGTGGCATTCTGCTGTCCTCAAGCTTCCAGACTTCGTAAGCGATGCAGAAAATCATCCAACTGCTGAGCAACACCTCTACAACAAACCACAGCCATGCATGCTCTTGCTGCAGCACAGATTTGCCTGTTCTACACAGGCTACTGCCGTTTCTGAGCTGATTTCCACTGCTACTGATGCCTTTCACCTTCTCAGAGTACGAGCATCTTCTAACCAGAGGCACCCAGCTCTGTTGGCCTCTGCACCACGGGTACATGTTGTGCTTCACACTAAAGCACATCAGGAGAAAACTGAAATCACAGGAGAAAAGGTGTTTAAATAGAGCTCACTGGAATTGCAAGGTGTTAGGGGTGTGTTCCTCCTCAACCCAAGAAAGAAGGAAAAAGTCCCCACAGCCTTTTGAGTGAGGGTGAAAATTACTGATGTATGAAAAGCCAGCTCCCCTCACACATGGCCACAGCTCTCCACATCACCTCAGGGCATGGCACCCTGAGGACACAGCCCACAGCCTGCCTGCTATCTGCAGCACCCAGTCCTGCTAACAGCCCTTTTGCCGATGGAAGTCCAGATTACAGTCTCCTTTGTCATTATTTGTTAGACCAAGTAGAGACTCTGAGGTTACATTTGCCTTGTGCACCTGGAACATCGAGCACTCAGGGGATGGATCCAAGTTCCTGCCCATCTTTTATAAGTTAGCATAAAGTAATCTTACCAAGACAAGAAAAAAACCCAACATTCAAGCAACCTGTTGCAGGTATAAGCTTTGAAAAACATGAACTGAAAGGTCAAAAGGCCATGGTGGAAGGTATCCAAAGTTCCCATCAGGTAAATTCCTTCCTTCTCCAGGCACCTACCCGCATCCTTCCTGACCCACAGCCACTGCTCTCGCCCTTCTGCTTGTTGCAGAGCCGAGGGACTAACCGGCCCCTTGGCTGAACCTCTTGCTCTTTGCAATCTACAGAATACTTCTGGCTGTGCTTTTATTTCTGTTGGTAAAGACAGCAAAGCCACCAGACCCCACAGATACAGTACGGCACGATGCCATGGCCTGCCGGGCCACAGCACAGTCCCCCAGTGCTCCAGTGGAATGCCACCTTTAGCCATGGCACTGCTCTCGGTGACAGGTCAGAGATGGGTAACATGTCCCTCCATCCTTTGTCCATTTCAGTGGTCTCTTGGCTTTTCTCCAGTCTGGTATTTAGGATCTTCCCCACAGTCCTGGGTTGGGACCCCTTTCTCCGTAGCATCTGAATACACACCTCTCCCCCACCCCCCAACCTCCCCTTCTGCCACGGCAGAGGTCATCAATGGAACAAAAAAATAACCATTCTACCAGGAAGACTCTGAAAGCCTCATCAGGAAACATCAGCTGCTGCAAAGGCCGTTCTTTCTAGATCTGAGAAAGACACCTCGGCGTCGCTGAGCTCTTCACCGTGAAGCTCCCTGTTCATGCACGCGTCTGAGAGAGCCCCGTTTTTGCAGGAGTGTGGCAGGTGCCCGTTTGTCTCCGCCTCCAGAGCGTTTCCATTCTGGTGCCATTCCAAGCTGGCTTTGCACTTGTTCAAGTCCTGTTTCTCGGGATCCCTGTGGATCTCGCCGTTGGTGTACAGCTCCAGGCCGTACTGGCTGAGGCGCACGCTGGCGTGCTCGGCGTCCCCGCCGTGCGTGGAAGTCCTGCAGCTGCCCTTGAACGGCTCCTTGCGGCCCAGGATGTGCTGGCTGATGATCCTGCGGAAGGTGTGCCGGAACTCGCGGATGCGGTACGCGTAGATCAGGGGATTGACAACCGAGTTGGCGTGAGACAGGATAATAGCCAGATACATCAGCCACAGGGGAGCGTGGGCACAATTTGGGCAGAAGAGGGTAAAGCAGTTAATAATGTGTAGTGGAAGCCAGCAGACTGCAAAGAGCCCTACAATGATGGCCAGAGACTTAGCAGCGTGGACTTCCTTCTGCAACGTGGAGCGAGAACGTTCCCCGTGTAGCATCTTGTTCTCCATCTGCTTGAGCTGCCGCCGCGCCGCCATGAAGATTTTCAAGTAGATACCAAACATGAGGAGAAGGGGCAAGAGCACACAGGCAAAGAAGTTGTAGTAGACCATGTACTCCATGGTGACCACAGCCTCAAAGAGACACACCACCATACTGTTGCTGCAGTTGATGGGAGAGGACTTATTGGAGCCCAGCTCTTCGATCTCAGCACGCCTGTTCCAGCCCAGCATGGGCGTCAGGCCGATGATGAAGGACAAGACCCAGCAGATGGCAATGATCCCTTTGGCTCGAGAGCCGGTCACCAAGCCATTGTACCTGTAAGGAGGGGAAAGGGCAATTACATCAGTATCTTTTGACCGGTCCCTGGCACCCAGGAGACTTCCCAATGGCCCACTGTCCCAGAAGAGAGCAATAAGGGCACCTGCTTCTTCAGATGGGCCTCACAGCACAGCGAGAGCACAGGGTGATACTGTATGCCATCTCCCTCCCCTTTCCCCTTGGCAGTGAACAAGAGACAGAAGAGCAGGGAAATGATAAGAGTTTTCATCTGTGTTCCTTCACTCCATCAGCCCACTTGGTCATGCACATAGATCTTGCAGCCTGGATAACCAACAGCACTGTGCTGACCCCTGGTTATGAAGACCACTAGGTCTCTGGAATTAAACACTGTCCCAGGCTGCCCAGGGAGGTGGGGGAGTCCCCATCCCTGGAGCCATCGCAAAGCTGTGGAGCTGAGGTGCTGAGGGATATGGGTTAGTGGTGGGCTTGGCAGGGTGAGGGGAGGGCTTTCACTTCAGGAGCTTAAAGGGCTTTTCCAACCAAGATAATTCTGTGATTCTATGACTCTCTTGCCAAAGGCTGAGGTGGAGCTCCTCCCTTCTGGCAAAGGAGTAGCCTTGTAACATGGAATTGCAGTAGATCTGTAAGCCAAATTGCACAAAGCAACCCGGAGGCACAGTGCCATTGACCCCATGTCTGCATTCAGCTGTGCTCCAGGGAAGTTGTGCTGACTGGGCTGCAGAAGCCAGGCTAGCATTCCCCTGTGAAGCACCTCACTTTGCTCCACAATGCACTTTCAAGAGGCCAGCACCACAAGCCTTCCTTAAATAGCTGAGATAAGACAGCAGGTTCCCTCCCCAGCCCAGCCATGCTGACCTCATGTCTTTCTCAAACAGGAGGAATTAAGCTGAGTCTGATGCTCTGACTACGTGTGCTGTGGACTGCACTCACACCCAAAGGGGACTGCAGTGGTGGAGGCTCTGATGTGCCTGGCTGAAGCCAGGGCTCTTAGCCCTGAATTCTCTCAGATCTGTTGAGGCAATAAGCAACATGGTAAGAACGTGACAGTGCAGGCAGAGACCTTTGGCTGTTTGAAGTATTGGCCTGTCCCAAGGCCTCACAGGTTACTGTGAGTCCTGAGCTGACTCCACCAGCTCTTCTCTCTGAAAATGTAACTCAGGGCAACAGCTTAACATGTCTGTGCAGTTTCCTTCCCTTGGTAAGGCTCAGCATGGGAAGGAGATAGCTGGATTCCCACAGTGTACCTGAGCCCTGCTCTGCCATCACACAACAGCAGTGCTGCTCCCAGCCTTTACCCAACACTCTGTCTCCCTCTGTCCTCAGAATGCTCTCAGCAAACAAACATTCAAAAGACATAATCCACCAAGTCACAGAAATCTTTCTGTCTCTCAGTGAAACAGATACTCCCATGGGTTCATGCCTCTATCCCAAAGCAAGTTCAAGAGGGAAGGCTGTTTGTTGCTGGGCACAGTACAGGATGGAGATGCTGCATGTGCTTTAAATCCCTGCTAATGTGCCTGCAAAAAACAAGGGCTCCATGCGAGGCAGTGGGTGAGTGAGCTAACCACACAACTCCCAGTACCCAAATACTCCTTCCAGATATGAGGGAGGGATTCAGCTGATTCTGAGAGATTAAAACGTTCCTCCAGCAAGTAGTGGATCCTGCTCAATGCTGAGGGGATGCTAAGGGCACAGCATGGACGGTAGCAAGGAACTGCTCACATTCAGACCTCATCAACACAGCAAAACAGCATCTGTGCTTTGCAAAGTACACTCAGGGAGCAAGGGATTGGCTGAAGGCACTTGAAGCTTGGAAAAACAAAAAACAACCCAAATCTCTCAAAAGCCTGCAGCCCTGGAACTGGCTACATCTTGTGAGAGGAATTCTGAAATTATGCAGCTGTTATCCCACGACTAGAGATGTCCCTTCCACTAAAAATATACTCATTCCTGCTCCAGGCAAACACCCCCCCATTTCTCCCTCCCTCTTACCCTCTGGGGATTCCCAGACAACAAACTTTACAAGGCTTAGGAACAGCACTTAACCCAAGCAGCCTTCTACTTTCCAGCTGCAGCACAATGTGGTGGCAATTGCCAACCTACCAGCGAGAGCATTTCTGTGTCTCCTTGCTCAGCATCTCCAAGGGTTAAGACAGAAAGCTCATGGCATCTCAACACAGCGTGAGGCTTGTGCTGGGCAGGGACCCAGGAGGAGTGCCCATTCACCTGGGACAGCCTCATTTCTAGGACCTGCACAAGACTGCAGGCTGACCTGGCTCAGAGAGGGCTGGAGATGGGCACTGGAGATGGGGAAGGGGCTGCAGCACAAGTGTGATGAGGAGAGGCTGAGGGCCCTGGGGGTGTTCAGCCTGAAGAAGAGGAGGTTGAGGGGAGACACAATCACTGTCTGCACCATCCTGACAGGAGCTTGTGGTGGAGGAAGGCGGGGTAGGTCTCAGCTCCAGAGCTACAAGCGACAAGAGGAAACAGCCTCAAATTGCCCCAAGGGAGGTTTAGATGAGAGATTAGGGCCAATTTTTTCCCCAAAAGGGCTGCCCAGCCCTGCCCCAGGCTGCCCAGGGCTGTGGGGGCAGCCCAGCTCCCCATCCCTGGAGAGATTCCAGAGCCCTGTAGCTGTGGGGCTCAGAGAGATGGTTCGTGGTGGCTGTGGCAGTGCTGGCGGAACAGCTGGACTCAAAGGTCTTTTCCCACTGAAATGATTCTGTGATTGTTCACATGGATTTTCCTGGACTTACTCCCTTTGTCCACTTAGAAATGTCACCAGGGTGTCACTGAAGAGTTTGTGCACTGGTCAAGGCTTTCTGGGCTCACGGCAGACAGACCAAAACTATTCTCTGTGTTCCCAGTGCTGAACAGCTCTGTACAGTAAGTTCAGGGCTTCCAGGAGCCACCACAGCTCCAGTGAGCTGCTGGCACCCATGCAGGAGACACAGCTGAAAGGAGCTGTTCACACCAACAGCTTGTTCTGCATCTGGTGACTTTGTACCATATCTGATGTGTCCAAACAGCACTGGATTGAGCTTCCTGGACATCCTGGGCTTGCTACATAAACAGTGACTTCTACATGTGAAATTCCAGCCACAAAGCAGAGGGACACTCGTGGTGGAGCTGGGCACAGGCGTAGGGGCACCCGACTCCTCCAGAAAACAAACCCCACTTTTACAAACACAGGCAACTGTGGATATTTTCCCCATATAATTTCAACTGCCCTGCTGCTTTTCCAGCTATCAAGCTGGCAGAGTGACTCCAGAGCAGCTGCCCCTGCTGAACACACAACTCATCTGTGCTGCCTGAAGCAGCCTGGCTGAGCAGGTAACTGTCACATCGGGGGCCTCAGCCTAAGCTCCGTGTCATCGAGACAATGAATCCTGCAGAAAGCGTCCTACCTCCCAGGGCTGACTCGTATACTGTGAAGCTGGCTGGAATACAGAGCTGGTGTCAGAGACACAGTTGCATGAGAAAACCTTTCCATTTGGCTGTGGGAAGAAAAACGTCTCCTCTCCCGGGCAGTGGAGCTCCCTGTCCAGTCCCCAGGAGGATCCGTCCCACAGATGCTGCTCGGGCACACGTGGGGAGCGCTGGGCCTGCGGAGCTGCAGTTGTTGCCGGCCTGTGACTCCATCCCAGGCCTCAGACCTGCAGCAGCTCTGTTCAGAACACCTGGGTTGCTGTCACTGGGCTCAGGGCTCTGGGTACCTGCTACAGAAACACCGTTTGGGTTTGTCCCGGACCGAACGATGCTTCAGCTTCACTGCACTGGGAGGGCTTTGTTGCCATTTGCAGAGGGGCACATTTGTATAAAACCTGGCAGAGTTCAGCAAACTGTTTGGGAAGTTTATCAAACTGTACACAAAGGTTTAGTCATTTGAAACGTAGAATCCCTCAGGCGTTCACAAATTAGCTCTCATGTAGTTTAAATGTTACTTACATATCTCTGTCTTTCCTCACTGCATTTTTTGAGGGTCTTTTATCCACAGAAAAATCACTCCAAAGGTAACTTATTAAGTACTGAGGTGCCTAAAAACAAGCAGTATTAGAAATCCCACTCTTCTGCTTCCTTAATAGTGGTGGTTTATTTGCGTGGCAATACACATCCACATCCACCGAGCCACAGGGTGACCTTCCTCAGGACAAATCAGACACGAAACAGTTAAAAAGAAAAAGAAGAACAACAAGCCAGGTTTGTCCCTTTTTGGTTTTACTAGTGAAGGAAGTCTGGTTTATTACTTTTTAAAGAGCATTCATCTAATGAATGTCAGGAATGCCTGGTGGTACCTTTCTTGTCCTCTGAGAGGAGAGGAGAGACTTTCCCAGGCATTAAAGGATGGGGTGAAAACAAACCATCTTTAGTGGCAGAACTTTCCTTACAGTGGTTTGACACGTTTTTGAGGCAAGCAGATAGCAGAAAAAAATTAGGATGTGAGCAGTCTGAATCATATCACATTTCCCTCTTCAGCTTTCACTTTCTCAGCAGGTCTCTGGCTGTAAATCTAATGCTTATTCATCCATAAGTTCTTGAGAGGAAACACAATTGACAAATTCTTTGCTCCCACTGCAAAAGGACAGTCAGGCAGAGGACAGCAGGGGGGAACTCACTGATCTACCTGTGGGTTTCTGCATCCAACCAAGTCCCCCGTTTCTGGAGCAGAAGAGGGTGTGCTCTGTTTGTTCAAAAACAAAACAGTGAAAGCAGTACCTTGCCCAGCAGTGCTGCAGTCTGATTTGTCTGACATCTCTTCACCTTAGCTGTTCTCGGAAACTAAATTTTCAAGGCAACATAGTTACAGTGAGACCTCCCCAAATGGGCAGAAAGCCAGATTTTAAAAGTCCCTTTTCCTGGCAAGTCATCTTCTAGCAATAAGAGCACTTAAACTGTCAGCAGAAGTCTTCAGAGTTAGCTCAGGAGAAATGAATTAAAGACATTAGACCTTCCCAAAATCATTTGAGAGGCAAGCTCCTGAGAGCTACTCTCTGTGTGGTTTTTTGTACCATTTACCATTGGTTTGGTTTATAGACTAAAACCATCTGTATGCAGAGCTGCAGAAAAGTGGAGACAGTCCAACATATAGGTAACTGATACTGAGGGATTTCTGCACAGTGCAATGGAATAGTTACTCCTTACAACTACACCGAAAGCGGAGTCTGTAACAGGTACAGCTAGCAGTGATGTTGCAGCAGCACGAGGCTGCTGAGGCCCTGTGCTGCACTGGTCCCCATGGCAGGCAATCTCTGCAGCTCCAGGGAAAAGAACGCTTTCTATTTCTGAATGGGGTGTTTGTGTTAATTGACGGAAGTGCTGGATGGCCAAAGTATGCACAAGAGACAAAACTAAATTGCACAGGTCAATACAAGTGATTAAGCTCCACAGGAGTGAGGATGCCCAAAAACTCCAACTTGAGAGCACAACAATCGGAAATTTGTTCCATTTCTGCAGCTACATTTCGTCTTCAGCAGAATAGGAAGCAAGTCCTTCCAGTCCTGAGAGTGTGCTGCATCCTCCTAAGAACAAGGTGTGAAGGAAAGAAGGAGACTCCCACACTGCCTAAGCCAGCCTCTCCTGGGGCTTCCTCTACATCTTCTGAGCTTTCTGAGTGACTCGGAAGCATAGTCACAAAGCATCCAAATGCAGTGCACAAAATGCAGATATATCCCACTACAACATGGTGCTTCTGGAAAACAACTGAGCAGCAGCCCCTGTGCATGTGGCAAAACCTCCCCTTGTCCCACATCGGCCTCCCTGATTGCACACACAGTAGCAGCAAGTCATACTCAGCTTTCAAGCTCTAATACTGAAATGTCTTTCTTCCTTTAAACTTCAGAGTGGAGACCACAGAGTAACCACCAGCAGGTCTGGATTGGGACAAGCCTCTGCCTTGATCTAGCGACATGCTTTGCTTCCACAAATAGTGCCTAAGCTAGCCCATATCTTCCTGAGCCTTGTTTCTTCATAGTCTGCTGCTTCTCCTCCCTTCACATTTAATGGACTCCAAGATGTAACCCCCACCCACACTGTCCACAGCCCTGCTCCTACAGCTGCGGGCAGTCCCCCATTCCCCCCACAGGGAAGGAGACATGTTGGCCTCAGTCCCTTTGCCTTCCCCTGGGTATTGCTTGAGCTCCACTTTCCCACCACGATCCTACTGTGCTGTGGCTGAAGATCAAAGCAGGTTACTGAGGTTGCCACAGGACCCTGTCTAAACGTGGAAGGTCAGCTCCTGGGCAGTGCCACGGCTATGCCATGGGCACACACCATATGGGGACAGAGAAGAACCAGAAGAAGCAGCGACCAGAAAACGCAGCAGCCAAGGCAGCCTTCAGGAGTAGAAAAGGGGTTTTTTAAATTACAAGAGAAAAAGTGCTGATCCTCAATTAATTTCTCCTTCCTTGACTCATCTCCACATGTGTTGTTTCTCCTGATGCTCACCCCTCACCTCCCCAGCCCTCCTCCCTCCCTCAGCCCAGCTGTGCTTACCTGAGGGGTATGCGGATCGCAATGATTCTGTCGATGGCGATGGCCAGGAGGCTGAAGATGGAACTCTGAGTCAGGACCAGGACGAAGCAGGCAATGAAAAGGCAGCCATAGAAGAAGGCACAGAAGCCAGTGCTGATGGTGATGGCAAAGGGGATGGCCAGCACACCCACGGCGATGTCGGCTGCGGCCAGGGACACCACAAAATAGTTGGTGACGTTCTGCAGGTTGCTGTTCAAATAGACCGCCCAGCAGACCAGGATGTTCCCCAGGATGGCCAGCACCGCGATGACCAGCTCCAGGATGATGTAAGCTACGTCTGAGTAGAAGTCTTCCTTCACTAGCATGGTGAGAACGACCAGGCCAACGTGGGAACGTGCCGGAAAAGCTCAGCGTTCATATCTGCGGAGCACTGAGGCACCACGACGCCGGGAGCTGCGAGGGGCGCGGGGCCCACGGCTGCCGGGGGGCAGGGACTGCTCACACGCACCAGCCTCCCCCCATGGCTGCCCAAGGCCCTCACAGCAGCAAGTGCCCAGGGAAGGAACCAGGGAGTGCCAACCCCAGCCACGCGGATCAACCAGAGGCAGAGTCACCCAAACGCCAGCAGGCAAATGAACAGAAGAATCTCTCAGGCAGACATCCAGTGCTCCCCAGCCCAGAGTCCAGCAGGCAGCAGACACCCAAGGGCACTGTGGGGCAGACTCACATTGGCTGGGATGTTTTGCCTCCTGTTGGCAATCACAGTGCTAGTCACAGCTTCCTGTCAGGTACACACCTCCCGGCAACATTCCCGCTTCTCTTTTGCACCTTTTCCCACTAGGGAAAGATCCTCTTCAGCTGAAACAAACATTCAACTTCTTCTCTTGTAGTTTCCTTCAAAAAAAACCAAAACAAAACAAAGCCACAACCAACCATCAGCCACATCACTGAGTAATCAGCTCCACGGAGGAGATGGAGAAAGCAAAATCTCATTAAAGCGGCACATTAAATTGATAACGGATATTAAACAGACCTAGAAGGATACATCACTGGCAAAAATCTCACATTTTGTCTGTCCTGAAGGCTGTAGGACTAAGCCCAAGTTTCAGGCAGGCAGCATTTCACAGTGGTGACAAGAAACAAGGGATGTTTTGTTTTTGAGGCTACCAAATGAGATGGTACCTCAGCAGCTGCTCAGTAGTCTGCCCTGAAACACGAGAGCCCCACTAATTATGCCTTGGCAAGTGCTGTGGCTGCAGAGAGGAAAGGTGGAGAAGCCTTTGCACATAAATCTGCCTCCCTCTGATCACAAACACGAGACTGGAACCATCATGTGCTGCTCACTCCCACGTACTCTGCCCCTCCATTCCCAAAGTGGGGGTTGCTGCAGGCACGTGTGGCCACTGCTCTGTGGTCAAACACAGCCTCGTCCTCCAAGGTGCTGATGCTGAGCGTGCCCAGCAGCAGGGAGAAGAGCTGGAGGTATGTCAGACAGGGACACCTCTGGCGACTGTCCCTCTGGGGCTGTGTAGGGGCTGCAAAGGTCTCTGCAGGTTCCCCTCCTGCAGCACCAATGTTTCTGGTCATGTAAATCTTTATCCTGGAAACAAAGAAGGTACTTTCATTGTACCTGCATTGCCCACAGTGTTTGCTGCATCCATTGATGCAGGTCAGCATCATTCTTCAACTGCAACCTGCCAGAAACGTATCCACCAAGATACACCTCTCCCAGAAACACACACAGAGGCACAATGCCAACAGCATCTCTCAAGTATACATTCATCTTCCTGCAGCAGCATGCACACAGATCTGGGGCTAAAGTTGGTGCCACTTGCAAGGAAACACAGTCCTTCCAGCTGCCATTTCACTGAACAGCTACACATCCCTTCGTGCTGGCACTCCTCACTTGCACACTCATCTTGCTTTCAGATAGGGATGCACTTTACCACCTTCAGCTAAAAATACAGCAATGGAGAACACAGTTCCCTGAGCTTTGTGCCACAGTCAAGAGATAACTGCTTCCTGTCCTACTCTGTCACTTCCAGGGTGGGTTTTAAACCTCATTTAGCAAGCTTTAGCAGTAATTCTTATTAGTTGAAGAAAACAGGTACTTGAAACGTAAGAAGGTTAAGGGAGACAATTGAGCTCAGTTTCAGATGCAACATGAACCTTCAGAACAAAAGATTTTTGGGATCCTGTCCACAGGTGACCTGGTGCAGTCTAACTCAGCAGAGTTTCATGCCTTCACAGTTCACTTTGTTTTCCAGTCAGAAACCTAATTTCTCAGGATAAAATAAAAGGGTAAAGACAGTGATAATAAAGAAAATATGATTAACTTGTGATTCACATCTGATCTCAGGAATATAATCTAATTTTAGACCTTTCATTGATTTAGAGCTCTATTGCTAATGCTGCATTTGAAAGGAAAGTGAATGATTCTTGGTGGTTTGGATGTGCTTCAAAACCTGGCTTTTTCTCCACCTTCAGTTATCTTGTTTCTGTGTTTTGTTTGGTTTGAATGGAAGAAATCATCAGAAGAGATTAGTTTGTGATCTGGCTATGAAGAAGAAGATAAAGATCAACCATTTAATCTTTTCTAAAGAACGAAGAACCCCAAGAAGTCTCTATATTCTCCATCTCCCTTCAGCAAAACCTCCAGTTTTCCACTGGCCTCAAGATTGCATCTATTTTCTTGAATTTCAGGGATGTCAGTGATATGCTCCCACATCACTCTGCTAGCATCTGACTGTCCATTACAAATCCCAATGGGTTTGTTTCAGAGCAGTGATCTAAAAACACCTCCCCCCACTCCAGCCTGACTTCCAGGGAAAGGGATTAGAACTAATGCAAGATAGGAACTAAAAAAAATCTGGAGGGAGGGAAAACGGAGAGGGCAAGATGAAAAACAAACAATGCTCTGTGTGTGTGTGTGTGTGAGCAAGAAAAGGGGTAAAAAAAGACAGGAAAAAGTTGGTAGGAGATAAAACCCCAACTAATCAAGGGAAGCTGGAAGCACAAGAGGCCCATAAGAGTGTATGTGCCTTTCAGAGACAGAACAGGGCTGTGCCTGAGGGCCCTGTGCTGAGGGTGAGCTCCCATCTCCCTTGGTTTCATGGCAGCTGAGGAGGGACCGGGGTAATGCTCCGGCAGGAGCACAGGCCTCTCGGCTTCCCCACGCGCTCCATCTCCCCGTGCAGGGCAGGCTCATGGCCAAACTGCCCTGGCACAACCAGCTTAGAAAAAGTCAACTGTGATATACTTGGGCCAAAACTACTGCTACGTAACCCAAAGCCACCATAAACACCCCACAAGCCACTCTGGCACCAAGTCAAAAGAACTGAGGACACAGCAGTTGGAAAGGGTGGCCTGAGGACTGGCCAGTCCTGATGCTGAGATTTTGCACCTCAAATTCACACCAAATACATCCCAGTGAAGAGAATCCAAGTGAGATTACTGGGATATTCTTCCTCATTTCAGAGCTTCCTTTAGGATGATTATGAATCCATATTAATCCCAGCTGTATTTTGTTTAACCTCACTCTTTCAATGGCTCAACTCAAACTCACTTTCCAACAGGACATGGAAGAAGGTAACAAACCTGTGCTGTGGAGGTTGCACACATACCAATCGCTCAGCACAAAGACAGAGCTGGAACTGCCTCCAGACCTGCCTGTATCCTCAAAGAGCACAACTCTGCATCTGAAGTTTAATGACCACATCACATGTTGTTTTCTGACATAAGAGAGCTTTTAACCTTCTGCATCAACTGTTTGTTTCATGGTCTGATGTGAAGTCTGGATTTTTTATCTCTGAATTTGTTTAGTCCCTGGTTTCCCATCCCCCTTCACGATCAGTGGCCTGATTCCTCAACCCAAGCCCCAGCCATTTATTCTGAAGTGATCTGTGAGATGTTGTGTCCAGAAGAGGACAATGTGTCCTTCCATCCTCTGCTCTCTGATGGGACAAAAACACTTAAGGAGTTCTGCAGAGCCAGCACACCTCAGAAGAGAAATGACCAGAGCTGAGCAGGTGTCCCAGCCAGGACAAAACAACATTTTATGTCTGCTTCAGCATTAGTGCTGCTGCAGCAGCCACTGGCTTTTGAAACAGCAATTATCAGCCACACAACCCCAGCACATCAGAGGCCTCGTCCACCTCTTGCAGTGCCAGCCCGCTATAGCTGTCACCCAACATCAGAACAAGGCTTTAATTGTACAAGTATCTGCCACTTGCTCTAAAACAAGAACAGGCTTAGACTTTCTGTTCATACAGCTAGAAACGTACTGCAAAATGAAGTACAGACCACCTAGAGAAGATGACACATATCCAGAGGCAATACCAAATTTGTTACAGAACCATCTACTTCATGCAAGACCCAAAGGCTCAGCAACCAGGTCTGACAAGACAAAAGTAATGAACAACTTGCTTTACTCACTGGGGAAGTATATAGTTAACATCTCAGGCCCTTGAGGGATCAATATTGCAAGGTTCTTGAAACTTAAGAAAAATAATCACACAACCTGCTGGACAGCTACAATTAGTGTTTCTTCTTAAGTCTGTGTTTTATTTTGTTAATTGGATTAATTCCTTCTTGATACCCTGGGCTATGTTCCGGCCCTTTTCCCATTATTAAATAAACCTTTCTTGCCACTCATAAACCTGTAAAGCTGTTGCTCTTTTCATTTTCAGTGACTTGGAACACTCTGTTCTCTCTCACATTTCAGCCCCAATGAAAAACTATTCCTTGAAAATTCAATAAAGCAGCTGAACAGCTCGTTCCCATGAAGCAGTTCACCACTGGAGCCTAAGCAAGCTTTTGTTTGGTATCTCCAGTTGCCTTTGGACTAAGGTGTTGCACCTTCTCTCTCCTGAGTGCCAGGAGCATCAAGGTGAGTCCTTGGCCACTGCTTGGTTCAAAGCACCCATTTTCAAACAAGCTCCTTCCCTGCCCTTGGCCCCTTCAGGTTTTGCATGCTCACCCTCTGTCACACCAGGATGGAGGAGATGGGCTCTCTGCTCCATATGTCAGGCTGACATACGTGACAGCGTCTGCAACACTTCAGTTTGACAACTCCTCTCAGCCATTAGCAAAATCTCCAGGGGATCAGCATCCCTCAGGGCACACAAGAGAGTCTGTGGGTGACAGGCTGCAGCTCCCTGGGGGGAACAGAAGATTAGTTTCTCTTTGTCTGCTTGGGGCCAGGGTAACGAGGCAGCTCACAAGGCCACAGGGCAGCCTTCATCAAGGTTCATTCCACAGATCACAATCTACCATCTCCTTTTGACAACATGACCCTTCCCAGGTACCAGCATACAGACTACCCAGTTCCCTTAGGGGAAACCCTTCAATTCATACATGGCTGTAAGCAGAGAAATTGGTGCTGCTAAATCATTTGTTTCCTACTCTCCAAAGCCTGGAGGGGGAGATGCTTGTCAGTTTTTATTCTTTCTTTGAAATCCCTTCAGCTCAAAGAGAATCTATCTCTAAATCAAAGGCTCTAAGACATCTTGTCTCTCCCCATTTCTTTAGAGGATCAAGTCACAATAAATGACCCAATGTGCTCACAGGCAGTACACAAATCTGCAAAACAACCCGGGCTGTAAAACAGAACCCAAACGGCTATGCTATTGGGGAAAACAGCAGGGGAGGCAGCAGCAGCACTTCTCTGTGTTGCGCAGTGGTTTCCATTCTGAAGTTCAGTGTTTTAGGGATACTTCACACAGAGTGGCTTTGCCATGCCCCTGACTGCTCACACGAAGTCTGTGTGCTTGGAGTTGTCAGAGCATCCTCACCTCTGCCTCCTGCCAAAGGATGAAGAGACATGGGTGGGGCAGGAAAGAGGGGACAGAAGAGGCATCACCCATCGAACCAAGACACATACTTTTTCTGGTTCCCCTATTTGCCTTATTATTGGCTGCTGGCTAAATGATCTTTTAGGTCATCTGCTTACAGTAATAGGAGGAAATTAAATATTAATAATAGACTATTTCCCTCTAGACTGCTCTTTGTTAACAAAGAGTACAAGTGAAACAAAGCAGGCAAAATTATTGGTACACCATGCTCTTGGTTTTCAGGCACCTGGAGCACTTGCAGTTTCCCTCCAACCTCTCTGGGGTTTGGGGTGCTGTCCTGTGCACCTGCCTGCAGGGACACCCCACAGTGTCCAACACAGAGATGACTGGAAACCCTTGTTCCATCCAAGGCCTCCACATGGCAGTCTGGCCTTACCAGAGAATCCTTTCAGACTTCACCCAAACTATTGTCTGAGCTACTGAGCCACTGCAGGACCACGGATCTTTTGAAGCACAAAGTCTGTCTCCATGCGGGGAGGGAAGCCTCTCTCCAGGGAGGTAATGAGGTTTCTGGATTGGCTTTGCCAAGTCTCCACAAATTCTGAGTGAAATGAGGGCTTCAGCTTTGCTAAATTTGGTCTGATCTCCTCTTACAGAAAAGCAGCAGCCCTTAAGCCTTCAATCCAAACACTTGTGAAAGGCAAACAAAATTACTCTGAAGAGATGTGCTCTGTCCATGATCTTTGTCAGTTCAGAAATGGGGAAGGAGGATGGCATTTCTGCTTTACACTTCCATCTCTGCTGCAGTCCAGGACAGAAAAGCAGGCTCTACTCACAGCAAGAATGAGCAGGGAAAATGGGGATGCAAAGTGGGGATGACTGGAGACACCCACACTGCAGTAGCAAGTGACAGCAACACAAAGCCTAAGAAGATCATACTCTTCCAGTCTGTCCCACATCCCTCTTCTCCTGCTTACAGCCCATATGAAAATCACGAACCAAAACCACCCCCAAAGTGAAACTTCACTGGACAACAAGCAAAGGCCATAAGCCACATGGGCAGCTAATAGGCATGGCTGATCCAGAGCCACTGTTTCAGCTTTGCCTCCTGCCCTCCAGGTTCTAGAAGCAGATAATATTATTGCAGCAGCGGAAGAGAACTACAGCACGATGCATTTCACCATTCTTTTTTTTCCCCTAAGTGGATGTTATAAATGTTTAAAAGCAAGGAAAAAACCCTTCACAGTAATTATTTCTATTCTAATGGTCACAAAGAGCCAGGGAGGGCAAAACTAAGTAAGGCTGAATGACCAGCAGTTAAATAACTCAGATCAAACAAACAAACAAACAAGAAAAAGTTCACCTGTGATCACTAAAGTCTCACTGGGCAGCAGCATCGTGATACATTGCCACAAGGCACAGAAATATGTTAGGGTTTGGAGTAAACCATCTGTACACAGGCCTGATAATGTTGATTTACCAAGACAAAAATAATGATTAAAGAATAGAGCATTTGGACAAGCTTGCATAAGGCAAGACATGTAAAAAGCATAATTAAAACCAGGTACCATGGCCAGAACCAAGTTCCTACTGCCAATATCATCCACAATGTCTCTGAGGAGCCAGTTTGCCTTTCCTGTGTGAGGGAAGAACTCAAAAGCAACCTTAGCCTCCCCACAGCCCTGCTGAAGCCAGCTGTGTTCATACATCAGGAGCATTTCCTTCAAGAACAAAATGAGAGAAATGAGGAAACAGGATCACAGGAAGAGGCGGCCCACTGAGGAATACAGGCGAGGAA
Organism: Colius striatus; assembly: GCF_028858725.1. Classification (NCBI taxonomy): domain Eukaryota; kingdom Metazoa; phylum Chordata; class Aves; order Coliiformes; family Coliidae; genus Colius; species Colius striatus. The sequence goes on along the minus strand of NC_084775.1, from coordinate 6,729,070 downwards.
GGAATTTGCTCTGAAAATATTTATCATATTGCTAATGCATTCATCCTGGTATGTTTTAAAATAATGGCATAGGCTTCTCTCCAGATGTGACTTCATGTCTCATTTCTATAGGAAGTCTCTAGACAGGCAGTTGAGATTTAGGTATAATCTCTTCCTTTTCCTGCATTTTTATCCAGTTGCTCCCAAACCCTGTTTGCCTTCTCTACTCAGAGGTTTGCTCTGAGCCAGCCAGTCCTGGTGACTCCAGCTCCTTCTCCTCTGAGCACTGCTCTTTTGTGGGTTACAAGCAGTGTTTGTGTAAGCTCTGCCAGTGAAACAAGAACTCGTCCTCCTCCAGTGCAGGGAGTGCTGGTGTACCAGGTCAACCAACATCCTATCTTCCACCTTAGAACAAATATAACTCTTATCCATTCATCCATCAACTTAAACCGATTTCCCAGCTGTCTTTCCCTATCCCAATGAAGGCACCATACAACTTGAACAGAGATGAGCAAATCCTACCTGCCTCTGAGCCAAAGCAAAGCTGTTTCACTGCATGATCTCATCCATGGCTCACAGGCTGACCCCTCCGAGCAAGGTTTATTACAGAGGACTCACCATGAAGCTCCCACTACCACCCAAGTGGTTTGACTCATCCCTACCCGTAGTTCGAAGCACAGCTGCCTCCGTTGCGTTGCTAACACAGCTCATTACATCCCTCCTCCCCAGCTCACTCTCTTCTCTTACCAGTGGCAGCAGCAGCACTGAGGCAGAGCTGCCCAGGACATGGCAGCAGGGCCTGTCCACAGCCCCCTGAGCTGCTTCATCCCTGCCCCACACAGCTCACCCTGCTCACGTTTGCTCTGCAGGGGCTCTGAGTGCGGCCTCAGCCTGGCAGATGGGCCACGTGCTCCCCGGGCCTTACAATCCCATCTGACCTGTGGCCCAGGCAGGAGTCCCCCAGGCCTCCATGGCCCCTCGCACCCCTGGGCGTGCAGCCTTTATCCAGTTCATTTCACCTCAGTCTATCACTGAGCTACCAGTGAAAAGGCATTTATGCAGAGTAACAGTGCTGGTGATGGGTGTCCATACCAAAGGCAGGCAAAAGCCACAATAACCTTTTTTTTTGCCTCCTTAGTTTGTTTCCAGCATCCTTCTCGCTTCCATTTTTTAAGGTGCTTACCCTGACTGGATAATGTTTATTTGCTCTGTGTAACGCCTCATCAGCCCATTAATGCTTCTGTCTCAGCCTCAAAGCTATTTAAGACATTTTTAGGACTGTGCCATCCTCTCTGGACAAGAAAGAGTTAATGCCCTGACCATTCTTCATGCCACATACCCTTATTTTGTCTATCCCTCTTCTCTTTGCTATGCCTTGCACCATACTTCTGTCATTCTAGAAAAGCGACTTTGCTTTTCAATGTCAGTCAGCCACACCAAGCCTTTCTAGAGGCACCCAAAGGGACTTTTTACCCCCAAGTCTTTGATTATTGATTGATTAGAACTCCCCAGTGCCACTGCTTGCAGGTCCCAGAGTCTCAGTGCTCAGCTGGTGTCCCGAGGGCTCTGACAAAGCCTTTCCTTTGTTGAAGGCCTTGTGCTGTGGTAACGGCGCTTCCGCCTGCGCCAGGAGGCCGCTGCCTCTGCCCACTTCCTCCTGCCACTGGTCAGGCTGGAGAGGCTCGTGTCCCAGCATGGACAGAGCACACAGCTGCTGGTCAAAATGACGTTTCTGCTCCTCAGTTCATCTCCTACATCAAATCATTACACTGGAGAACCAGCAGCCATTCATAAATCACCTCAGAAAACACTTGACAGGCCTTAGTAGCCATTTCTGAGTTAATGTGGCTGTCCATGGGAAGCAGAATAGCAGAGAGCAGCAGCACGTATCTCACCTTGACAGGGACCCCCTGATCATGCTCGGCAAGTGGCCCTTTTTACAGTTTCTGCACAACAGATCATAAAGAGCTCCAAAACTTGAAATAATTTCTCAAATGCCTAACAACCATGATCCTCACACCCTGCTGAACAAAAATAAACCAAAAAGGACTCCCAAGGTAAATTCTTTGACTCCAAGCACAACAGATATTAGTCAAGCAGAGATGGACCCAGGAGCATGCCCAGAGCAGACATCCCCAGGGCTTTAGGGTGGTTTCTCCCAAGTGGACTGTGCCCATGTCTTGCCTGTTGCCATCATACAGCTAGTGGCTACAAAGAGGAAAAGGGAGGTTTCCCTTTAGGAGTAGGAAAGACAAAATCTGTCAATGAATCCTCTTCCCAGTCTTCAGCCCATGAATATAGCTTCTCACCTTTCTATATCCTGCAAGAGCTGCCACCATGCAGTTGTACCAGAGAAAATATAACTACACTGAATCTGCTGGAATCCAATTTGTCTTATGTTATATTCCCAAGTGAATCACAATGGTCAAGTAGAGTTTGGACCAGCATTTAGCATGACTCAGGGTAACATAAACCAAAAGATTCACGGGTTTTAGGTGTCTGACAGAATTAGGTGCCTCAGTTTTTATAGGTGCAGCTAAAGAGGCCTGCTTTCTGGGAGGGAAGCACTTTTTGGAATCAGGATATTTAAGGAATCCCTGACTAGGTAGCCATTAGCACGGGTCATTTTGTTGCCAAAAATCTAGTCTGTAGAACATTCAAGAAACCTTTTAAAAGTCAACGTGCTTCCCTGCACATGCTCCAGGAACTGCAACGGTGCTGATGCCAGCCCAAGTCAGTCTGATATTATTTTCCATACTCCCATTGAACCTGGGCACTGATCTGTAGATTGGACGTGTGTGGAAACTGCAATTATTCAAATCAATTTCAGTCACGTGCCCCTCTTCTGAAGATTGTATTAGAGTCACATAGCTCTTAGCTGTCTTTTATCCTGGTGAATGTTTCCTATGGAAAATCCCAGCCTGTGCCCAAGTCCATGGATCTCATACTGAAGCCCAAGTTGTAACCACAACAGAATATGAAATTTATCAGCCTACTTCCCTTAATTCCTTAACCTCAACAACTGGTTCATACCAGGATCTGACAATCATGTTCCAGGGAAACCTCAATAATAAAAAAAAATAGGTCAGTCTATGGAGTTGTACTTTCCCAGTACAAGAAGGGGATGGAGATAGCAGGCCAACATTACAGAACAGGGACAACAAAAGGCCAGGGAGGGGCAGGGGGGAAGGGGAGGCAAGAAGCGAGAGGAGAACACAGTAGTCTAAAACCAAAGCAAAACAGCTCTAAAGAAGCAAAAATAGGAGAGAGATGGGAGAGACTCTGAGGTCTGAATATGAAATGAGCAAAAACTTCCAACAGGGAAAATAGTGCAAAGCTCACCAAAGGGATGCACTGAAGGAGCAGAGTGAGACTGAGTTGCAATTCCTTCTGTCCAGTGGCATCACAGACAAGGGGCTCTGCCCAGGGACCTGCTGTGGGCTTGGGGTCAGTTGGGCCCCAAATGGCCCCTTCCCAATGGTCCCCTCCCAATTGGCAGCCAACGAACCCTCTCCTGTCACTCCTCAAAGAGCTGTTGAACAGGGAGCTGCAGCTGTCCCTGTGAGCGTGGCCTAGGCCAAACCCAGGGGCCAGGGAGACAGAAGAGGCCGTGTCTCAGCAGGCCTGCAGATAAACCAGCCCCAATCTGAGTACGAGAGGCCTCCTGAGAATGCCCCAGCGCCTTCCACCCTGGATCTGAGTGCAATCACAAATGCTAATCAACATACAGACAGGAGCCCAGCATGTCATTCCTCACGTCTCCAAAGCTTCAGGAAAACCCCCCTTTCCTCTCCTTGTATCAGAGAGGGACAGGAAGATTCCCTCATCCTCTGTATGCCTTTCCCTCCCCCCGTCCCTGCCTCTAACCATCCCTGCAAAGAGTTTCACTGCCTGCTAACTTCTCCATTGTCTCAGATGTATTGTTTGCAAATGTTCCCTAAAAATACTACATAAAATATTCTTTATTCCTGTTTCAGGTCTTTCCACATCCCCATGTAACACCTGGACTTTATCTTGTTACCTGTCATATAGTGATAAACTACTGCATGCAGCCCCTGACTTATCATCTAAGATAAATACTTGTATCTAAGATCCATCTTGTAGCTGTTGCTTCTTTTCACATGCTGCCCTCCACTCCTGCCCTCGTAGTTGTGACAAACTATTCATTTTATTTGGGCTCAAAATGTGTAACTTAAAGAAATAATTAAACAAATCCCCATCAGCGAGAGCCCCAAAGCAAATGTAGAGTTTCAAACGCAGCCTGTCTGACAGCAGATTCACTGCTGCTTTGTGGGCAAGGAGGCTCCCGTGCTCCTGAGCTTCTGTATCTTCTACAGTGGCATTTGCATTTACTTTACATAAGATACATTATGTTTTCTGCTATCTGGTAACTTTTGATTTTAATAATCAACCAAGAGGCCCACTGATGAAAACCATCCTGTCTCCAGAACAAGTCATAAACTACGCTGATAAGGTTTGAGTCAATTGCTTAAATGTGAGTGAACAGTGAGGTCTGAAGTGCTCTGAGCTACCACATGAGCCCCTGCTGTCCCTGCAGAGAGGCAATCCCCTGCCTCAGGCCCACTCTCTGCAGCCCTGCTGGGATGTCTCACATAGCACTGTCCATTTATAGCACCTGGATCCAGCCCCAGGTCCCCTGAACAGGAAAGGGCAAAGCCTACACTCACATACATGCTGCAGCACTGCCAGCTTTTGCCTAACAGCAGTCATAACCCTCAACACCTCAACAAAGCCATTCTGTTGCACTTGTTTTTTCTCTGAACTCTCCTAAGCACTTAGAGGCTCTTCAGCTCTTTCCATAACCTCCTTGCCGTGCGTTTAGCCAAACCACTTGATCCCAGGGAGCTGCAGTGCAGCCTACCTGTCCCATCCCTCCCAGGCTACAGCAGACACAGGGCAGCCAGGTTTATATGACTTGCTCCTCACAGAACACAAGTTGAGGAGTGAAGGACATCGTGCGTTTACTCACATTTACCAAATACCTGCATTTGCTGAAGCACTTCTAAATACTCTTTGCTGATCCTCTGTGGCTTGCCCACCGTGGTCTGGATGAGGAATGAGTTCCAGCAAAAGAGGTTTAGGCTGGACATCAGAGGGTTTCCTCAGGCCAGGAAAGTAAGGAGTCTCCACTGCAGGTCTGTAGGAGCAGGAGGATGGAGAAATAGCTGTCGGGGGTGGCAAAAGTGCAGCTGATCCTGCCTCTAGGCAGAGTGGCAGGTGACCTCAAAGTACCTCCTGAGGTTATTTTCCATAACTGAGAGTTGTACGGCCCATCTGTCTGTCCTGATGCACAGAGATTCACTTCAGGGAAAAAAGTGCTATACAACCAATAATTACTCCTGATGCAGATGGAACCTCTGCGAGGGGAGAGACATCTGCCTATCCTATAGAGGAAACTGAAGCCTTCAGAGGTTAAACCACCTCCTGTGTGTCTGCCCAGATGCTCTTGCCCTCCCAGGGCAGAAGACTGCCAGTTCTTTGCCCCTAACAGACCAACCCTCAATATTCAGCTACATGAGCATCTCATTAAGCAGGCAACGTTCCCTGCCTTTTTAGAACAAGCAGGGAGGCAAGGAACTGCTGCCGTCGGGTTCAAGGAGCTTCACTAAGGCTGTTCAGGTGCACTGAGGCAAAACCTGAAGGTGATCCATGAGGCAATCAAGCCTTCTTGGTCCTAAATATCAGACCCCAAAGAAAGGGTGTAACTCTCCCTTTGTGAGAATCCTCCCTGATTCTTTGACAAACAGCTCAAGATCTCTTGGTTTTCAGTTTAGAGTCCAACAAAAAAAGAGAAAGCCTTAATAGCCCATCTCCATTTTCAGATGGAAAGCACACAACACCGAAGGACCTAGAGAGCTATTCGCCATCCACACCAGATGGAGAGAACAAACAAGAAGAGCTGAAATCTGTTCAAGCTGAAGGCAAGCTTTGCAGGACACCGTGAGAGAGGTTGACACCAGTCTCTGTATGGAAAACATCTCCCTCAGAGCTGTGCAGAACGCTGAGACCTCAGCCACACCATGTCATGTCCCGCTTCACGTGTGAACGTGGGGGCGGAAATGTCAAACCGACGCGAAGGGCTGAAGCACAGAACAAAGAAGTGTTTTGGTGGAAAATCTGTGAAGCCTTAAACATCCTATATAGGCAAAAAATCACACAGCCATGTTACCCAGGCAGAAAGGAAGTGGTAATGGGGGAGGTTTTCCCTCCACACCAGATGGAAAAGACACCAGACTCAAGACAGAGGGGGCTGCACTGGGCCAGGCAGCCTGACCCTTCAGGGAAACACAACTGAAAGGAAAAGGGAAGATTCAGAACTACCCCTGCAAACCTCCTGCTGGACTGAGCTGCTCCCAGTAGTCCTTAAGGGGCTTAACCACATGGCTCTACATAAAATCCATTATTGAAGATTAAACAAAAAAAGATGACTAGCTTTCAAAAGTTGATTACATCCAAAGGCAATAGCACCAGCAGCCTTCATGGAAACATCCTGTCAAATATCAGTAAAAATAGAAATGCAGATACGAGAGACCTGGCAGGAGGCTTTCCACTCAGACCTTTAATGCCTTGTGCACCCATTGACAGAAGGACAGAGCTAAACACATCATTATTGGGCTGACAACCCCTGACCAGGATGATGCTGATTCTATTTATTTTTAACGTATAAAAACACATATGGAAAGAGAGACAGATTACGTCCACGTGTGACAAACTCATCACCTGCACAGCAGTACCAAGGAGACCTGCCTGCCTTGCCTTTTTTCTTTCCCTGCACCCTGGAAGAGGTGATTTTTATTTTCTATACACACGTAGGTGTTTGCAGTTTGTACCCACGTGTTTTCGCTACAAATGGAGAGGCTCAAAGCTCTCCTGGTTAATGCAGGATTGACTCTATTCGCCACATTAGGCTGAATTTCATTTTCATAGTATTTCTGTGATACATGATCACATTTATATCGACTTTTTTATTGAGATTCGAAATAAAGTATTCTTTCTACAGATGTAATCCAATTGAAATGTTTCTCACATCCCCCGTGCTGGTCACTTTATCTAATCTCTTTGTACTCCACTGGGGCACTGTGCTGTGGGGGTGTGTCTCTAAGAGCAGGAGCTGGCCATGCTCTCTTTCTCTCTGATAGTTTCTCTCCTGCAGAAGAAGGAGCTTATCAATTACTACAGTTGTTGAGTTACACAGGTCTGAGACTTACAAGTCAGATAAGAAACCCAAAAACAAATGCATGCAAAGATCGAGTTATCTAATAGTTGACCATCTCCTTAGGAAAATAATTTAAAGTAGTTACCACAATTCTATTAACTGCTATTTACTGAGTCACGTTGCTCTCTCTAAGTTAACCCTTCATATCTCCTCTGAGGGCCCTCTGTCCAAGGCAGCTTTGAAGAAGGCTCTCGACCACCTCTCGTACTTTCAAGCTACAGCAAAGTCTGCAAAACCTCTGCCCTCAAAACTTACCCCAAGCTTGTACTGCATTGGAACGTAGAAGAGCATCAAACCGTGGTGCTTCTGGGCGACTCTTGGACCACACAAACGACCACATGGAAAAATCTCCTCCAGAAGCATCCCCTGCAAGGGCTCCCGACAGCCAGGCCGGGCTGCCTGCGCTGCCATGAGGACAGGTCACCCTGGCAGGGCCTCATAGCCCCATCTGCCGGGGCAGAAACCCTTCTCACACACCCTCCCAACTGCTCTGAAGACAACTAACACCTTGCAGAACGTTCTCCTTTCCCTCATCTGCGCTCTCGCCCCAGCACAGAGGCACCAGACTCCTCTGTGACTGGCAGCTCCACTGACACACTCACTGGGTACCAAGGCTCAGAGAGCTCCCAGGCACAGCAGAAGGGATACAGCTGAAAAATCTGGGCTAAGGACTGGGGTAAGACTGCACACAGGTTTAATACCATGGATTCAGCCCCTGCCTGCCCCTTTCCTCTTAGCAAAGTGTAGAGAGATCTCTCTGCTAAACACTATAGAAAAGTTTTCAGGATGCAGGGTGCTCCTATAAAATGGCTATTTTATCATAAAGCACAAGCACAAATATCAGCTGAAAGGCTAGGAGGGGAGCAAAGTCCAGCACTTGATGCTTGAAGCAAGATCCGTGAAGCGTGGGGGTGTGTCGGGCGGCTGACAGTTGGGAATCAGCACGGCGTGAAAGCGCCGGCTCCACGCTGGAAAGCCGTCCGAGCCGGCGCCGGGGAAACGGGGCGCCAAAGAAAACTCGCCCCCGCCTGGGGCCGGGGTTAGGCAGTACCGAGGGAGCGGCGGGCGGCCGCCGTGAAAACCCGCGGGCGAGGCAGGAGAGGGACCGGAGCTGCCGCGATCGGCGCGAAGAACGCGAGGGAAGTTGAGCTGCCCACCGCGGCTCCCGGGACCGGCGGCCGCCCGGCTCGGGATGGACCAGCCGGGCGCCGGGGCCGCCCGCGCCGCCGCGGGAGGAGGCAGCGGGGGCGAGACTCGCATCCCGCCGCGGCCGCGAGGTCCCGCTCCGCCCCGAGCGCCGCGCACCGGGCGCCCCTCGGCGCGGAGCCCACCGCGGCATCACCCACCTGCGCTCGGGGCCGCGCTGCGCGCCGGCGGCGCTCCGGGAGGCGTGTGGCGGGGCCGCGGCCGGGGCCGTCCCGCGGGCGCTGCTCCCGCCCGCCCCGCGCCGCGCCGCTCCCGCGGGACGCGCACAGCGCACGCCGCGCCGCCGCCGGCGCCCCCTGCAGGGCAGCGCGGGGGGGAGCGCCCCTGCGGGGACGGCGGCGGCCCCGGCCCCTGTCCCTGCCCCGCCGGCTGCCGCGGCGGGAGAAGCCGCTTGCCTCAGGCCGAGCGAGAGGAACTGGTGCCCGGAGCACTGCGCCCGCCGCCCCGCAGCTCTACCTGGCGGCCGGGGGTAACCGCGCACCGGCGCGGGGGGAGCTCGGCACCAGCAAGGTCAGCCCGGACCAGCGAGTCGCGCAGCAGCAGCAGGAGAGGTGGCCACTTACTTTAAGTCGAGCTTTTGCGTTGAGGGACCTGCAAGCAGCAAAAACGGGCTTTTACCGCGCTTCATCTGCATACAATGAAAGGAGGAAAGAAAGGAAGGGAAAGGAAAGGAAAGGAGGGCTTTCTCTGGACATTGTTTTAAGCTTCTTTCCAGGCTGGAAACCGCCTCAGCGAGTTGAAGCCTATGGCCATAGCAAGTGGCTGAGGGCTGCGCTACGTGGAGATAACCTGGGACCCCACAAGCAGAGAGAAACCACACTTTCTTCTCCTCTCTCCTTGTCAAGGGAAAAGTAAACCCTGTGCATTGCTACTCGGGAAGTGTGTAAGGCGTCTCACTAAAGATACTAAACGTTGTACAGAAGTTGCACATTTCCCACCGCGTAGGTCCTCGTGGGTCCCACCAGTGTGCACACACACAGCTCCTGCCCACAGCATATCCCGGGGGCTACACGAGTCCCCAGCCCCTGACCCCGGGGCTGTGCGTGTCCCCTGGGGCCGTGGTGTCCCCAGCTGGCCCCTGCTTCCCCGCACCAGCAGACTTGGGGAACAGCCGTGACTCATCTTGCAACAATTTTGCGGGAGGGAGAGAACCTCTGAAGAATTTGAACCCACTGCTCTTTGTGGGTATCTTTTGTGTTCTTTAATTTTCCTATTTTTCAGCTTTACATCTTAGCAAGTAGTTTATCTGCACGTTCCTATTGGTTGGACATGACAAACACGAAAAAGCACCAGCGTGACTCCACACTTCCCACCAACTCCATGGCCGATCCCAGCCTATGACAAACCAATTACAGCCAAACTGGGGCCCTCTGCACAGGGGACTGACACAGCTTGGAGGCTTATGCCATGCAGCAGAAGGTTTTATTTCAGGATTCCCAATCCCAGAAATGCTTAGCTCATACCTGCCCTGCTAGCAATGTATGCTCAGTCCTTCGACCCACAGGGAACTGGCTTACCCAGCCCTCTCTGGCAGCAAGAGTGTGAATGATGCTTTCAGTGTATTAAGACAGGAAAGAAGGAGCAGAACCAGCCTCAGCCACTTCAGCACCAGCCTTAAAACCTGTAAGCATGTAAGCTTTAAAACTTTTGCACTGGCAGCAGCATTTGGCACCTCTGCCACCCTCCCCTCTTACCCCAGGTAGAAGGCAAGCTGGCACTAGGGCTGCCTCAGCTGGGCAGCTGTGAGTTAGAGGAGTGGAGGGGCCACAGCACTGCTCCCAGCACCACAGGAATCCTGCTGGCAAAAGAAAAAAAGTCACTTTTGTTGGGAAGTTAAAGAAAAAGCTGGAGTAACCTATACACAGTAACACAGTACTGTGACACTGTTACACAGTAACAGTGATTCTGAGGATTGCATCTATTGACTAGCCGAGACAAGACAAAGCAAAATTGAGAGCAGACAGACAAATTTAGACTCCTCACCAAAACATGCTGCAGTAGGGATGCAATCGGAAACACTGTCTGCCTCCATGAGATGGGCTAGAGCTTTCTGAAAAGTGCTGACAAACACTGGGCACTGCTCACGCAATGGTCTTGCTTTGCCCTGTACAAGAGGCAGTGTTTTCCCACTCCTAGTTGATACTCCATGAAATTTTATACTGTGCAACTGTATTTGAACCGAGGGGCATGTGTTGTGCTGTAGCAATTAGCTGTCTGCCACAACCTGCTGTGGCTGTTCAGCATTGCTCCTTTCCTGGGGAGTGCTTTCTATATTGTAGAGGTTGCCTCTCATCTTTGGCCCAGACTCTCAAAGGCATTCAAATGACTCTGTCCTACTGAAATCAATGACAGCTAGGAATCAAAATACTTTCAAGGAGCAGGGATGCAATTTCTAAATACAATTCTGTTCCTGAATACATTAAAACCAAAGTTGCTGCAGTCCCTTTATTCAGCTGTCATGCTAGTTTCTTCCAACTGTCCCATTCTCAACACATCATCTTACAAGCTTCCTGAATTACAGATGTTGACCCACATATTGTTGAAAGTCCCCAAAAATGCTTCACTGGATGTTTGTTTTCCCAGCTATAACTCATCTCTGATTTCTGCAGCTGATCAGTTTTAAGCTTATTTGATGTAGACGATGTTGATTTTCTTTTCAATCAGCAAGTCATACAAGATCCAAAGCAAACGTCTGGGAGTGCTCACAGGGCTGGCTGATAATGGCACCCTGACAAGCTTCTAATGTTTCTTAGAAATTACTTCTTTTTCCCCATAAAAGCATTATGATACCACCACCAAAACCACCAAACCACCAGTTCCCTCCCTCACTGGCCATTCCAGTTTGGATGGAGTCATCAGTTCTCCACTGTCACCTACTGCTCTGTGCAGCTGGAATTCTGCAGTGTTCCAAGATGTTCAAAGCAGTATTGACACCTCCCAGAGCCAGTTCCTCTGTTACTTTTGCATGCTCATTTCTCACTTCTGCACAAGTGTCTTTGTAATGAGCAACTGCTGTTCCATGTCCTAGTTAGCAGTTGGATGGAGAGCTTTCATTACTACAGTAAGATCTGAACAGAGCTGTTGCCTTGCTTTTGAATTAATAAATTAACTTTTGTGTTATTTCTACGCTGCTGTCCCTGCTCAGTACAGAACTGCTCTGTTCTTCAGATTGTACTCTGGGTATATTCAACACGTATTGTCCTTACCTGTAGATATCTCTACTTATGCCCTCCCTTGCCAGTGGCCAAACAACAGTGAATTGACAGTAAGGAACACAATCAGCTTGGGTTTGGGATTTTTTTTAGGGGGGGTTCTGTTGTTTTGGGTTTTTTTTAATAATATGGGGAAGGGTGGCAGCACAGGAGTGCTAACTGCCTTTCCCTCCTTAGTCACTCACCAAGGAAAAACCAGCAGTTGTGACTGCAGTGGCAGATCCACTTTGAGAAGGGACTATACAAAGCAGCAGGTTGAAGTGCCCTGGAAACAGAACAGCTCCCAGCAGCCTTAGCAGCCATGGGGAAGGTACTGCCACACACCTAGAGCTGGCTGCTGGATCAGGCTGTGAGCTGAAGGAAGTCCAGGACTTGGTAAGGAAATAAATTAAGTTTTCACAGAACCTTAAGGGTTGGAAGAGGCCTCGAAAGATCACCTAATCAAACCCCCCCTGCCAGAACAGGACCACATGGGAACCCACTCATCCAGGTGGGTTTTGAATGTCCCCAGAGAATTCTCAACAACCCACCTGGGCAGCCTGTTCCGGAGCTCCATCACCTGAACAGGGAAGAAATCCTTCCTTGAGTTTTGTGATTCTCCTGTGTACAGTCAAGAGAGGCTTCTTCATTCCTGAAGAGTAGAGTTGCAGCAGCATACTGTACATTATCTCCTGACTGAACAAGCCAAACTCCTGAATTTTGGGCAGCTGAAAAGTAGTGATACAAGACTATTTGTACTTCTAGCAACTGACCTTGGGTAGTAAACTCTATAAAGACTGTAGAATAAACCCTGAAATGAATCCTTCAGAAAGGTAAGTGCTAAGTAAATAAAAACTTCATGCCCACCATGAAACTCACCCTTCTCTTGGCTGATACTGCATGAGCAACAATCTGCCTGGGCACATTGGTATAACACAACACTGTAAACACAAACTAGACCCCTGTAATGACTATACCCAACCTGAGCCTGCCACTTGGTAAGCTGCAGGAGAGCAGGGAAATCATACCTATGCACTGAGGCTTCTGTGGGAAGGACTGTCTAGAATTCAATCTGGAAGAATTAAGTTTAGTTTTAAATAGAGACATTATTTCCATATTTAAGAGATTACCCTGCACCAGCTTTTCTCTGTTGTGAAACTTTTGTTTCTAACCAGACTGAATCACCTACGTGCAAAATTACATTTGAGTGATGCATATTTTGCAAAGAAGCATCAAAATGTGCATTAACACACACATGCAATGTTGTTAAAAAGGACACTTAAAATGATGTGTTCTCACTTGTACATAATCCCATTCCCACAAATACTGCCTGAATCTCCTCAGAAGCAGTGAGAGGCACTTGTGACAGTCTAAGAGAAGGGATGGAGGCAGGATTACTTGAACTCCTTTGGAAACACTAGCAAATCCTTCAACATTAAAGATAGGTATCTAAAGTAAAATCCACATGTGAGTATGTGTGCAATTATTTCTCTCACATTGTTCAACAAGAAATATTTTTAAGCAATTTTAAAATCAACATTGGAAAACAATAAAGAGAGATCGATTTGTTGAAAAGAGTGTCCCTTAAAGTTACACATGCAAAACTTTGCTGGAAAGCCCCATGGCTAACAACTTCATGATGGACACTCTGCTGTGCCAAAGGCTGAAGTCTTCTCACAAACTGTTCAATTCCAGCACAGGAGTGCCCTGTCCTTTTCTCTAGGCTTAGAGAAAACAAGCTAAAGTTAAGGTAAGATTTGTGCTGACAGGGAAACGCAAACTACGTCCCCAACATCATTTCAATCCTGCCACTTGCACTTAGGTCAGGAATGAAAGAAGGATTTTCAGTAATTTCATGTGAAGAGTTGGACCATTCTCCCTAAAAGGCACTGCCCAAACAAACTGAGGCTTTATTTCTCTAAATGCTGTTCAGCATGACAGGCAATGAGATAGAGTTCAATCTAAATTTAAGCACTCTCTGTAGGCTATTAATAGAAAAAAAACTGGTAGCATGAATCATCATGTGGGAGCTGCAGAGCAACAGCTATTTATTTTATATAACAGTAATATATAGAAGTTACCTTTATACAATAAATGAACTGTTGGAGTTGCAAGGCCCAGCAGGAGAAGTCAGATGATTCTTCTTCACTTACACTATTCTCTTTTTATTCTAAGGAGCAATGAGAGGGCAACTCTTATTTAACTTGACAAAATACACATTGTGTATAACCAAGCTCTGTCATAACACAAATTGGAGACAAAAAGTAACTACTGACCCTACTCCCCACCTCTTCCTGCTAAGGAACAGTGCGTGCTGGAAATGTTGGTGCAAAATGATGGAATTTCATAGGTTTATAAAGGTCAGTTGGTGCTTCAGCACCCTGTTCCAATGCCCATAAAATGTCTGTACCTCTGGCCAAGAGGAAAATTGCGGCATGTCTTCCCTTTATGGTTCTTCTCTGCTGGGACAACAGCCTAGCTACATTTTGTTAGACCAGCCATTTTGGGGAAAGATTTTTTTTAAGGACTGAACAGCTCCTGAAGTGCAAATCTGCTGATGCTCAGCACCCCTCAGGATCGTTCTCTCCAATGCTGCGATTTTCAAGAGACAGCTCTGGCTCTGTGCACCACAGTCCTTACTCCATCGTGGCTGATGGACTCTGAACGTGGCCCCGCAGGGACACACAGCATTAACTCAACATGCTGGCATCCCAGTGCTCTGAGGGATATTTATTTTTGAAAAATATGATATTGTCAACAGCTCAGTGAAGTTGTCTCCAGACTGTTATGTCTCCTTCTCAAGTTTCTCTCATTTTTAAGAGCTTAACTTTTGGGCTTCTGGCCTGAGGAAAAGAGCCTAAAATGGCTTAAGAACAGGAAACATAAACAAGGGAGTGAGCTATACACAACACTGGAGAGAAGCACAACTATCTCCTCACACTACATAATCAATGCAAATGTCTATCAGTAAAAATACTGCAATACAACACTACTGTTTGCAGTCCTATTTTCATAATGAGATTAATGAAGTTCCAAAGAACTGAACATCCTGAAGGGCAAAGGACATCTAAGAAAAGTTCACATCATACTTTTACAACTGGGCACTTCGTATACAGAAACTCAATGCCATAGAGTTCAGTTGGTGGTACAGAGGGCAACGGCAGACATGAAGACTAGTATAACACTTACCTTGGATTAGAACAATGCCATCGGTCCCTGACTTACCTTTGCTCTAAATTCATAGACAGAGCTTTTTTCTAAACAAGGACTTGCACTGGAGACCAGAAATAACATTTAAAATAGTTCCTTTTGTAAGGGCTTCTCACAAGAAAACATAAACATAGAATTTGTTATTTGCAATCTTTATTTCATGAATAATTAAGAAGAAAACATGGCAACACTGGCAAATTGAAGGCATACATACTAAATACTCATACAGAATACATTATGGAGAAAGTAAATGCCCAGATCTTTAGTGGTCCTTGCAAACTAAAAGCATATTGGTCCTCCAAAAGGCTTAGCTTAAAATATGCTAGCTTTTAAGTTCCAACGATTAACAGCTTGTGCCTTTCAAACCAGAAACAGGGTGAAATACAATTTGAACATACTTCCACATTTTCCTCAAGTCTGTGTTATCTCAGCTCTAACCAGAAGCAAAATGGTTTTTTCTCCTTACCTTGTAATTATATACACTAATACACCACCCTAAGTATTCAAGATGCAAGCACTTCTTGAAACAGCTCAGTTTTATTAGCAACCTGCAGATGTACATATACGTACACACACATGCACCTATGTGTGTGTACATAGACACACTTATGCAAAGCCTCTCTACCTATGTAAAATATTCATACATGTCGATGTGTGTCCATAAACCATTTGAAAGGGTTCTGGAAAAAAAGAAAAGTGCTTGTTGTCTATTAAAAGAATCACTAAAACCATACATGAACTGTTAGGTCAGTCTAACAGTTGTGTCTCAAGAGAGTATAAAATCAATACAAATCAGAAAAGCTGGGTGGATGAGAAAAGCTTTTAAGAATCACTGTTTTTTACATCATCTTTGAAGGCCATGGAAAAATGAGTTTTAAATTAGCTATTTAGGAGATACTATTACTGGCTGCAGTGTCATCTCAAACAAGGTTAGTCCTTATCACATATAGTGCTGTGAAGTTAGGCTGAGACATCAATTAAATTCTGTTCTTCCATGAAGTCCAAAATTCACCACACTGTTCTGTCAGTTCTGCCTCACACCTGAACTGGAAGTACCCTCACTCAAGAGTTGGAGGGTACCAATTAATGCCCTTCTGACTTTGATCTGGAGAGTTGTCCAATATTAAATGAGATTAAATGGGATTTATTTCATACACATTGAACAACTCTTGATCATTACTGACCTAAAGTGAACTTACAGTCTGGAGCCTAACTAGTCTATGCTTTGTTTAGTAGTGTTATACTTTCTTGTCATTAGATAACATACAGAAAAAACATTTCTGTTCAAAAAAACCCCCCTTCAGATATGTATAAAAGTGCTACTTAAAAATAGTAAAATCGACTTTACAATACATGTAAAACCAAGTCTCTAACAAACTGAAATGTTGTGAGTTACAAGGATTAACTACTCGAGTATGCTACCTGTACGTGTGCCCTCTTTAGCGAGCGGATTCCCAAGTAATTGTTCTAATTGAACATATGCAATAATTGGAAACCTGTAAAAGCCTCCAGAGAAATCTCAACAAAGGAACACAAAAAAAGAAGAGCCTTTTTCTCCCACTTTGTTGAAATAAGAGTTCAGAAACAAAAATTGACTACTCCATTATTGCAAATGCAGTCTACTGTCAAAACAGTCAGTTCGTTAACTGCAGAACCAGGACTGTCAATGGCTCCTCTGCAGCAGGAAAGGTCCACCGGGCTTCCCAACTACCACATAAATACACTAGTTACATGCAATTAAAATAACACATATATCACTGGAGTGAAAATGCACGGAATACATCGCTACGCTGGGGCAGAGCAGGTTTTAAGCCTTGACTTCCCCAAATAACTTGTTTGTATTCTAGAACTCTATGCAAAATACAAAAGCCTTAGAAAAGTGCAACAAAACTAGCTTCATGACATTTTTCTTTCTGTTTCCATAAATACAATCTCATAAAAACATTATTAAACAGAAGCATACTTCCCAGTGGAGAACAAACGTGCCACGTTTCAGCTTTGAGGCAAGGGATTTTAGCTAAACTGAAACCCCCTGAAAATAGGGGATTCAAATGAAACCAGCTTAATTGCATCAGGTTGCCAGAATATTCTGTGCCTAAAGTTTACAAAAAAGTTTTGCATCCACAAGTGCAACTCTGCAGCAGACAGTGGCCTAAGGACAAGGAATATTCTAAGCAAAAGCTAACATCAGTTGGAAGGAAGTCCTCTGGTATTCATAGGGTTTACTGAAACTTCAGTGTGAGGAAATAATTCTGGTTTAGGGAGGTTAAGACAGTGGCCTTGTGAAACTGAGCTCAAGGGTGCTGCAGCCCAAAACCTGCCAAGCACAAATGTGTACAGAAAAAACGACACTTGTATCAAGACTGTAGCAGAAATCAGAACTGTAAAAACCTTGATTGTTGAAGTTATTTAGCATTAATTACCAAAAGCATACTTGTTACATATTGCAGATGCTTAACATCTTGGCTTTGACAGTAAAAGTGTACTACAGCAATGAAACCAGGGAACAGAACAAGAAAAAAAACTGAGATGAAGGAAGGACTGGGAATGCTCAGCAAGCCAGACAGCAATTTAAAACTCAGCCAGCCACTCTCCTTTGCAAACAGAAACACTATTAGAGGTATCTTTCTAAATAAGGACAATTAAATATATTAAGGGATTCTATGAACCCTTATCTCAGGAGCTGGTAACTTGGGGACAGAAACACCTGATGGACACCCTGGGCTGATGTAGGCTACATAGGAGATGAGGAAGTTGTGGGAGAATTAAGCAGCTCTAACATGTCTTGCCAATCACCACACACACTAATTTGGACACACAGAGGCACAATCCAGAACTCATGGATGACGACTAGACTTTAATACCACGTCTCACTAAATTGTTTCTAAAACTGGTTAATAGTACTGAGTGTTCATATACTAATTCTAGCTTAAAGAAAGGAACTGCAGAAAGAGAGCTAAGCAGAACAAAGATAGACCAGAAAGAAATATTTACCAAGCCACGGGAAGAGCCACAAACTCTATAGCTAATTCAGTCTGTACATAAACACCACTATTTTAAAATCCTCTTTCTTAGGCCACTTCAGCAAGAGTATTACTCACAATGAGCAAAACAATATGTAAAGGTGTACAACTGGATTCCTTCCTAGAAGAATTCTGCCCATTAACAGCTGCTGCTTGATGCAGCCTGCAGCTAAGCTGTGATTGCATTAATTGCAAGAGGCAAATAAGAAGTCAAGTCACCACGAGTCACAGGAACACTGTTTCAAAGGCTTAACTTTAGCCTATGCATAGCTTCATGCCAATCATTCAGAGGGAACAGCTTTGCAAGATACTGTCTCATATCACCTGAAAATCAGACAGCATTCCCAAACCAGTCACATGCAGAACACAAAGTGACAAAAACATCCAGGAGTTCTCCACATCTCCAGCTTCCCAAATAATCTTGTTTAAAACTAGACTATAAGAAAATTTGTGCTCTGGGCCAAAAACTGTACAAAATTTGAAAGAATAGAGTAAAAGTAAATTAGATGCTCAAGAGAATTTTTCTTCACAGCTGCAAAAGTCTTAAAGCAGATATTCAGCTGTTTATACCACTGCACTGCATCATTACAGCAGGGGCCAAATTCATTCCTCATTATGTGTGTAAAGCCAGAGTACTGCTGTTGCCAGTGATATTTATATGAGTTTATATGGATACATTAAAGCTGTGTTCATTTAGCTCTGTCAAATTAAGATGACAGCCTTCCAGAAAAACACAAACAGTGGAAATATTTTAGAAAACTGGAGGAAAAAAAAAATCAGAAGTGCTACATTTAACTTGAGGAACATGTTTTAAGCAAAATAGACAAAAAAATACTTTTAAGTCAGAAAATGCTGTAATACTGTATTCTGGATAATCCATCCACAAGCACAATTTTAAAAGGGAAAATTTCACTCTTCAGAGGCAAGAGAATGAGAAGCCTTTGTGAAGGCTCAAGATCCACACCAGAAATACTAAGTTAGTGTTTCTGTTTAAATACATACAACAACCAAATCAAATTGGCTCAGATGAAACCAACTGAAAACCAAATGAAGCATAATCCATTCTGAAGCAGCCTCAGTCCTGTTGCTGTTAGATGCTCCATAGCAAAACCCCTCTGACAGAACTTTCCTAAAGATCCAAAATTAAGGTTTTTCCTCCGATCCTTTCTTTTCGGTGAAGAAAACCCCACACTGTTGATTGCTACTGATCTTGCATCAAGATGACAGCTAGCCCTGTCAAATACCCACCTGGCTCTAAACTGTCCTCTCCAAGCTATAGAAGGGTTTCAGTAAACAGGCTCCAGAAAATGATACAGCTCTATCTGCATCAAAATGTTCAACAGCTCTGTTTTGTTGCCCACCCCACCCCTACAGCTGGCAATAGTAACCCTGCTGTACTACAGCACAGGCACTTGCAAGGCACATATTAAAATGCAATAACATGAACTGATGATAAAATATTTGTCTTCTTTTTTTTTAGTACATTCAGAAATATTTTCTGGATTAAAAAGAAAGGAAATGAAATCAGCATAAAGTTGCACTTGGTAGGTACAAAAAAACCAGGCTGTTTCATGACTAACTCTGAGTAGGAACCAACAGCACACCATCATCCATGTCCAGAAGGGCTACAGCTATTCTATTTGAAAAATTCAATGTGGTTTGAACCTTCAGAAAAAAACTTGTTGTGGAGTGCAGCAGGGCATTATCTTTGTCTTAGATCTTCCATTGCTTCATTACTTCCCTCAGACAGCTGTGCAGCGTCTTATACACAAAGGCTCAGATAACACTGTTATAAAAAGCTCTTGACAAAGCCCAATATTCCTTTACAGATATGAACTCAGCAGAGCTTTATCAGGCAGATCACACCAAGCAGTAGTTTACAGAGCTCTGAACTTCAAAACAAGATCATGTTTATAATTACTAACAACTTTTCTCTCTATCTGAAGAGTTGCAGCTCATCTTTTGAACTGAAAATATCTGGAAAATGTGATTTCCCTTTTTACAAAGGGTTGTACTAGTGTTTTATTTCAGTTAAGGACTAATACAACGCTCCAGGTAAATGAAGTTGACCATTGGACAGAAAAAAAATCACCGTGAAGCAAAAATTACCTTAATCAAAGAGGTCATGGGTGAATTTAGACCAAGAAACGCTACCCCTTTCTATCAGAAAAATACTTCCTTAGAATCTAAGACAATGAATAAGACAATCACTGATAACGATGTCTGTTCAGGGGATCAATAGGGTTTTTTAAACACAAACTGGAAGACCCCAGAATTTAGTAGTGAGACAGCAATAATGTCCATTTCCAATTTCTTGAAGAACTATACAGGAGAGGAAACTGTATTTCAGACTTTTATTAAAATCTGTTAATGAAGAATTTTCACTTGAAGCCTCTCTTGCAACCATTGTCTTAGGGTATCTAGCTACTTTTAGGGTCCTAAAGAACTGTAATATGAGACAGTGCTGTTCTGAAAACTTCTCCAAAGGCCCTCGGCATGGATTTAGTCGGTATTTTGCACATTTCATAATCCTCACAGGCACGTATCAGTGTAGGAGTGTACTTTTATACAATGCTAGCTGCTAGAGACATGCTGAATTATTACTCTTCACATGGGCTATGTTCTTCAGATGACAGGTTTTTTGATTTGGCAATAATTTTGAGTTAAATCTGTGCTTTTATACAATAGTGAAGTTTCACAGATGTCAAGCACAGTTGTGTTTGCTGAGTTAACATCTATGACATTCAAGCTGTCCTTAACAGTCACAAGAGCACCATAGGAATGGCAGATTCACCTTCTTTATAACAGAGTTACTGGGTTGAAAGAGCATGTGCTTATGAAGAGCAGTTGTTACAGAACTCACTTCTGAAGTAGGCTTCTGCTTAATATAAGAGACCTTCGACTGTGGCTTAACTGCTGACAAGTATTCAGCAAAATAAGAGGCAGAAGCAATGGTAGAGTGAAGTCTTCCCTTTGATTTGCAAACATGACTACAACAAACAGCTTATGACAAACAGATCTATGAAATCTTTCTGAGCCATTAACATTCTGCACGAGGCCCTGAAGTGCCAGGACGTATCAAGTCAACCATCGCTAAGGCACTTACTTGAACTCTTTTGCCCGAGAGTTGTTACATGAATTCAGGTACATTTTAGGAAAATACAAGTTGAGCAGACTAAAGTTCTCCAATTCCTTCCTTGTGACACTGAGTCATTTCCATGCAATATTCGAGACCACTGGGTGTATACACGTTACATCAGTTCCTCCATAGTTCTTGTCAGAGAACATCTCACCCTCTGTCAGTCAGATGAGGATGTGCAAGATCAATGAAAAACACAGAGAAAACATGGCAAAGCTGGATTTTTGAGACAAAGTACTTCATTAGTACATCTTATTGAAAATAACTTCTCTGCAGAGGAAATGCTATCCCAGTTCCAAAATCCTACCACAGGAATCCATGATGTATGCTTGTATTGCTGTAAAGCCTGGGGCAGCTCTGTGTGCTATACAGGCGAAGAGTGAGGACAGCCACACACGGGTTGGTTATTGACTCATCTCTGTTATACTGGAAGCACAGGGAGTTTGGACAGATTCCTTGAATTATAGCATAACCTGAAAACCAGGAGCTCTGTGTGTCAGTCTATAGTCCGTAAGATCAAGTTGGAAGCCACATCACTGTGACAGAGGTAGGCTTAAAATGAAGCTTTAGAATGAAGAGTTCATCTGTGCCAAATTTTTCGAGGTATTGAGAGCGCTCTTCCACTCAATTCGTTTTTATGGAACAAAAGCTTGTTTTCATAGAATATTGTGCATATTTTAAAGGAGGAAAAACAGCTGTGAAGGCAGTAACTAAATTACCATTGAGAATTCTACTGGATTGGGGTGCCATATCCTGCGGGTGGAATATTCAGACTCCGTGGTACCAGGATGCTACAGAAAGAAGTTCAGTAATATGATGCCATGTTATCCTTTCCCTTCTCAAAGCTTCTCAAATCTGTACATTCAGTCGCCTATACGCTGGAGGATCCATTCATCTCACTATCTTAGGAAATAAAGCTTCAGGAAGTCTGGCTGGAAAGGCAGCGCATAAGTAGTCCAGGCTCTTTAGGCTACATAATTAATCCAAATAGCTTAATAACTTGGGTTATTCCAAGCACTGTGGCAACAAGATCTTGTTTTTAAACAGTTGTTTCCAGGTTTAAATAGCTGAAGCAATCTGAGGCAATCCAGGACAGTGTCACTGAAGTTTGAGGGAACTCAAATGTTGCCATTTTCAGTGAAATGGGGATTAGCATTTCTGTAAGATTTCCATCTGGTAGCTCATGTTGGCTCTATTGCATGGGTCTGTTGAATTATTAGGGTTTCAGGTTTCAAAGTATTTGTAAATTGCTGTAACATACAGCATGACATTCTGCCAGTCTGGACGCTCGGTTCGCACCATTTCATTGATGTCCTGTCACAGAAAACAGATTGGTCAAAATCAGGAATGATAACCTTGTGTGTATTGTGGTGCTTTCACAAATTCCTGGGAATGCAAATCTGCAAAGTTTCCACAATTTAAAACATTGATGAAGAAGCTCTGTTTTCCTCCACAGATCTTTGTGTTACTCACAAAATGTAAACAACTGTGAATAGCTTATCTGTAGACAGCTATTTTGTTGACTGAAGATGAAAATGTGTAATGCTGTGGACACTTGGGTTGTGCCCCACTTGGCACAATTTGTATAGAGTCAAGACTTGCATGTCCACACACCCCTAACACCAGCCTCACAAGTCAATGTGACTACCTAGGAACTGACAGTCACAGAGTCATTAATGGAAGCTAAAATTCAAAATTCCTATCAGAGTAGGAGTCAAGCATCAATAAATAATTGAATCCCATTTTACAGCAGACAACTGAACTTGTAAAGAGTCAAAGAAGAGGGAAGTTTAGTTTACTACCAGCTCGGGTGTATCCAAGAGACGAAGCGACCAGTTGGTGCCTAACTGATGGGCCAGTTCACAAGAGATTGTGACAGTGAAGAGGCAGGGAGAATAAAGCTTGAGCTGCCCTTTTCAGCACATGTACAAAGGAAATCAAAGTGAGGTAATTTTTGTTTTCTGTAAGGCTCTATTTTGTAAGCTTTGGGTGCAAGAACCTCAAGAAATCAAATTAGAGACTAATTTTTTGCCACTACTATTCACATACAGTAGCTTTCACACCCTTTTTTACCCTCCATTCATGTAATAGAGATAAGGAAAAAACCCCACAAACACACACATACATACTGTGTATGTAGGGATGTAAAAAGATACCAAATACTTAAGACAGATACAATTTGCACTTAGAAGATGTAATTCCATTCACTTTGCCTTTTTAGGGTGTCTGTAATTAAGTACACTACAAACAGAAAGCCCAGACAATAAGCATTTGTACTAAAACTGAACTATGTAAGAATTTCTTCAGTTATTTCCCACAATCTAGTTGTTACATCAGCACTTGGTAAGAAACTTCCAAGTTTCAAATCACTGAACAAGTCAAAGTAGGAAAACCCAACAGCTGCATTGCTATTGTCAGCAAATACAATGCTGGGGGGGGAAAGAGGCTGATAAGGATCAAGGAAAGTGTTATTTTTAAAAAGGTCTGACTCTGTTGTATTATTAGTTGCCAACTATGGCAGCTCTGTTTGAGTCGAGGTTACAAAATATCCCTTAAGTATAATTTCTGATACTGGCAATTTTAGCTCTTTTTTTGTGATTACTCACAAGGGCTTGAGACACTCTCAATGCTCCCAGTTCCAGATCTTCAGAAATCTTCCTTTCCTAGTAAATACTGCACTACTGAAAATTAATTCTTTTAAGGTAACATTTGGATAAGGAAGCTTATTATAAACAGCAACTGGGAAAACCCTTACAACTATTTACAATGATGACAGATTAGAAGTCTAAACTTAAGAGGTAAATTTTGTCTCTCATATGACACAAAGTAAATAAGATGCAGGGAGAGGATTAATGAATCCTTGAAGACTGTATCACATAACTATTGCTTGAATTATTTTCAACAAAATCCCTTGCCTTTATTGCTATTACTTCTTATGATACTCGAAGTTTGGTGAATCTTCCTGTTCTAAGTTAAGAGTTATCTGCTACAGGTTATCATGCTGCTGCCTTTGCTGCAGCTGCTGGAATACTGGTCTATACCTTACTCACTATTTAATGCAAAAGACATGTAAGCTTAAGTTGTTGATGACAGTGGGTTTATTAAACAAAGCCACTGAGGTAAGGACTATCTTTTATATTTTTCAGTCAAGTGTGACACAGAGGCAATAACCTCTAGCTGAGCTCATCTACTGCTATTTTTAAGTATAATACATCAAAATGTTTCAAAGGTACAAAATAGAATAATTTGATTTTAATAAATGGGTTGTAATTCATTCAGTATGCATTTAAAACTTACCAGAGTAGATTTGATGCCAACACTTTCAGCTGCCTGAAAAGCCAAAGTGAAATTTCTCCTCTGCAGGAGATATAAAAACATGTTAGAAACCAAAGAAATGCTACTTCAAACATAATAATGTGGTGTTAAGAATTTTCATAGTAATGCTGCTACTTTTGCTTCAATTGGAGTCTGTAATTTGACCATAGTAAAAGAGCCAAAGGAATGAACATGTTCTAATATCAACTGAGAAGTTATGGAAAATATTTACTAGTTCCTCGTGCAGAAGATAATGCTGAAAAATGGTTGTCAGTGAAGAGTCACTGAGTTAACAAGTACTAAAGTGCTTTTTATTCTTTTAAAAGCATAAATAAAAAAAACTCTTTGTGTGTTATGAAATATTCTTTTTTAGGATTATATTATTGTTCATAATATGTCTCCAGATAACACACCCGTAGGTGTTACCTGCAGCACACTGGAGTACACACAGACTGCTCGCAGTCTTGACATCAGCTAGTTTACCTTTATTTGATACACATCACCTGAGTAGCACAGTCACGTGGCAGTGTGAGAAAGCAGGATGAAACAACATCCTCACAATATTGAAAGGAATGAATGAAACATGTCAAGGTGCAAATGTGATAGATTTAAACTTTAAGATTAAACACTCCTTGCTGCCAAAACTCACAGGGAAAAATCACTTCTCGACTATTTCAGTTATGCCTCAGGCTTAAATTTATAAACTTTTCTTGTTGGTTCTTTTTCTTCTACCTGTTCCAGAGTTCCATTTAACCCAATGATCTTCTCATACTAAAAAGTTACAAGAAGAATAGCAGCAAGGTAGTGTGAAGTGTTTCAATTATGATTACTAGTAATATTAAGGTTTGTTTAGGATTCCCAATTGTTCACTGTTCTTTACTAATGTGTATGAATTATACGGTCCTGCAGTCCCAGGAACTGGATTTTTACTATCTTACCTTGTCCTGGCTGTTTAGCTCTTGATAGGGAATATGGGCTGGGAGGTAAGTATGGAGGACTGCACAGAAAGCCAAGCCGTCGTTCCAGCTACTGCTGAAGTTTGTTATGTCGATATTCTTGCAGGGAAAAAAATGGAAACTACATTAAAATCATAGTCTAACGAGTATTAGTTCTATCAATCCATCAATACTTGTAGGCATTCTTGTGGTTTTTGTGTGTTTTTTTAATGTCTTTGAATAAATCATCAGAAAGAGTGAAAGCTACGTTGTGTGGTAAGAAACCAGAACACACTACTACAGAGAACAACAAGCTGCAGTGACAAGACAATGCTATATACATTTCAAGTAATGTTAAGTTCTGCACTACCACCGCCTGCCCCACCCCCAAACATGCAAAATATGTGTGTGTAAGAGTATAGATTCGGTACAAGTGTACACACCAAGGTGGAAAAGCAAACAGATTAGAGATGTATGTCTAAAATCCCTGAAACAGACACTATGAAACTACCTTTGTTAATGTAAGGCTTTACTTTTCTGCTTCTACTGAATTAACATCCAGACAAAAGTTCTAATTGATGAGGACAAGTATTTTTTCCTCTAAACAAAGCATTTCTATATAGAAACTTATGTGAACAAGATTCCAAACAAATATTTAGTTTCATTTGGAAATAAAGATGTTCCCACAGATTTGGAATGGCAGGGAAGCATTACCTTTGGAATGAGACTAAAGCTGAAATCTGCAGTCCTGTACTCTTGATCTTTTAGTTCCAGTCTCCTGAGACTGTATATATTGTAAAAAGAGGTAGCTCAGTCTGAGAGTTATGAACAAGATGCCTCAGTGACTTTTAAAATGACTGTGTACTTGTCTGTGGGCAGTCAAACAATAGTAAAGAGGCGAAGTGGATAGGAGTCAGTTTAAATGTCAATTAAGAAAAAAGCAGTAACAACTCAGAGTTTATCTCTCAGACCTTTAAGGAGAAATACAAACGTGCTTTAATACCTAACTCATGTCACTGGGTTTAATCAGAACCTAACCACCCCCCAAACTTAGTGTTAAAAATTTTAGTGTAGCAGGAACTATGACCTTCAGTCACAGAAGTGCAGAAACAATCACACAAGTCAACCTTTCATTATCATCACCTGGATATGACACTAAAACCTGCCATTCCTAACACAGAAAACTGCACCCAGATTCAGTGTTACTGTGCCACCCAGGCTGGGAACCAAGGCAGTTGTGCTTCTTGTCAAACCAATGGCTTGGATCACAAATGGAAAACAACTGCAATCCCTTCCAACAGAGGAAAAAACCAAAACTTGAAGCAATTTCTAGAAGAATGTGAGGGAAATCTCTATTTCCTGCTCAGCTTTAGCACATTTTACACAAAAGTGCACCCAATGTAGGTTGAAGCTGTGGTTACGTAGGCGTACGTGCTGGGGCTCACAGCGCCCCAGCCCCGCTCTGAGCCTCGCCTGCCGCCCTGCCGCGACGGAAGCGGCATTGTTGGAGACCCCAGTCTGTGGGAACATGCTCTTCACACAGCTTCCTCAGGCCACAGGGGTGGGAAAATGTAAAAGTAAAAAAAAAAAAAAGTTGTCCCTCCTTTCTCTTTCAGAGAGACAGGAAATTGAATTTAAATTGATGCTTGCTTACAACTTCTTCAATGTTACTTAAATTAGTGAGACAAATGCAACACACAGCACAGGGCAAAAAAAAGGGGAACAAGAAGAAAAAATCAGATTGTTAAAGCCAATAAACTCCTACTTCTGTTTAGAAAATTACTTTTTGATAAGTTCTTTACCCTCAACCTGTAACCACTAATGCCTCAGATCACATCTGTACCAGTAAGATGGATAAGCTTGGTTGGATCTCAAAAAGAAGTTGGCATACTCTGTTTTTCTAAATCTTCCTGTAGGGTCCAACTTTTATTATTAAGACAACAAGCAGAAAACAAACTCATCATCCAAGAATCTTAATGTATCCAGAGAAGTTGAATTAAATACAACGGAAGGAAACAATAAAAAGGGACTGGTTTCTGTTTCCAGTTGCTCAGAGCGTTATGAATTACTATTACCTCTCAGATTAGAAAAGTGCATATTGGTCAGACCCTAAAGAAAAAAAAAGCACATCTAGAAACTGGACAGACTGTCATTTAAACTGAAAACTTCTGTTTTTATGTAGAGCTTTGAGCACATAACTGGCATATTTAAATACAGCACGACTTTATTTCCCAAATGCTTTTAACTGCTTGTGGTTTTTTCAAAAAGCTCGGTCAGTATAATGAAATCAATCTTGCATTAAGCTCTTATTTCTCCAAGAATTGATGGTAAGCAGAACATCAACCTAAAATCTCTGACATAATTTCTTCTTTGTTACTGCTTTTATTAAGTAATTGGTTGTATTAAGAGAACTCTGCTGGAATCTAATCCAGAATTTCTCTTCAAGCCATTTCAGACCACAGAGCACTAAAGCAACTGAAGGACATACTTTCAGAGAAATTGGCAAATGAGGAGAGATGAACTAGAAGATTTACCATTGAACATTAATGTTTAATGCTTAGGATGGAGTGAAGTCACCTCTAGCATTTGGGATACTGTTTGTTTAAAAGGCAATTGTAACAGAAGGAGTTCAGCAACATACTGTTGTCACACAAAGATCTGTGGAAGACACTTTCCAGCTATGAATAAGGCTTTTCTAGAGACAAAGCATAAGAATATAACAGTTTACACAGACCAAATTCTGCAGTCCATTCTACAGCCCTGGAAAAGAGAGGAAAGACGAGATGGTAGGGGAACACCCAGGTGGATCTACAACTAAAAAACATTTCAAGCATGACTGAAGCTCCAGTTAGACTAACTGCAGAGTAGTTTATACTACTCACAAAATGAGTATTTCCTCGAGCTTGCATAGAAAAACCAAAAGAGCAAGAAGATTCTTCCTGAAACATGGCTGAAGTGTAATAGGAACAAAATGATCCATCAGCTTAGGCTGAAATACAATAGTGGTTGAACAGTAAATGATCTGGATTTAGATGTGAATCAGAACTGCATCCTTGCGGTAATGAAGGCAAACTGTACCCTGAGCTGCATCGCTAAGAGTGCAGCCAGCAGAAAGAGGGATGGGATTCTTACACTCTTCTGGGCCTCTGTCAGTTTAAATCTGGAATACTGTGCAGAGTTTTGGTCCCCCGGTTCCAAATAATCATTGAGGAACAAAAAAAGGTCCAGCAGAGATGATTATCAAGATGATTAGATGGTTAGAGAACTTGACAGATGAAGAAAGGTTGATGAAGTTTAGTTTATTCAGACTAAAGAAGATTCGAAAGAGATGTAATCAGTATTCCATGTCCTAGAGGCAGTTATAGAGAAGATGGAGGTACTCTCTTTGCAAGTACATGTGGTGGCAAGTCAAGATGCAGCCACAACTCCTTTGCAGGGAAATTCTGCCTGGATAGAATAAAAAAATTCTTTACCATGAAACAATTAAGTATGGGAATAGATTGCCCAGAGAAGTGAAAAAATCTCCTGCCATAGAAACATTCTACACAGCTTAACAGGGCTCCATCCCTTGCTTGCACAAGCAGCAGAGGTTCCCACATCCTAACTCAGTTTGGCTCACAAATGAGTTAGGACATGGAGAAAATAAAAACATATGTCTATGTCTCTGTTCTATTAGCTAATTCAATAAAGTGGTCTGAGAAAGCAGAAGCATTAATGTGATTCTGTACTATAATATATTAAACCATTTATACATATTAAACCATTACACAAGATTTGAGGCTTCTTCCTATGGCAGAAAATTACTATTCAAAAGCTTTTAAGGACACATAGACACACCAAAGAAAAGAACATCTATTAGAAAAAAAGAAACTTAAGACACAAACTAATGGCTGTTCATGGTCTGTTGAATCAGGACTCACTGATTCTCAAATCATGGATCAAAGCTGAGGCTATCAGTACTTTTGGCAGTAGATGAGAATGTAAAGGTATTTCTGAAATAAACTTAACAGCAGTCCCAACTACTGTCTCTTCAATCCCAGCTTCTGCAGCAGCAGTAAATGGCAAATATAAACCATCAGACCCCTTAAATATTGACCATTAATGTTTCTTTTTATATCAAAGTCATTGTTATTCAGTTTTGGCATGAAAATGACCCATAAAAAGAGCAGTAAGTCTCAAAAAAACCCCAGTAATAGCATCAGACATGAACATCTGAAGCACTTGGAGAGATACAGACAGCTTCATAATTTATTCTCAATTTTGCCATAATTAAGTCTAACAAGTTGACATTTCTCTTGTATCAGAATCCAATCCAAACAGAAAAAGGAAGCATGTCCTTCCTTAACTCTACAACTTTTGGCTTAAGCATTGTAGCTTAAACCAAGGAGAGAAGTGTTCTGGCAGCCTGACTGCTTCGGTGAATCAACCAGACAGCACCAGGGAAAGCATGCACACTCTGGCATCACCTGAACACAGACTCACCCAAGCACATGGCCTTCTCCTCTTTTTGTGCTTCAAAAAAAAATCAATATAATACTCTAGAGTACAATCTGATCTAGCTTAGTGTTGATAAAAATCCCACATGTATATAAGAACAGGTCTTTAAAAAAGCAACCTGACCATCTTTTACCTTTAGCATTGTTTTTCTACACATTGAGAACAAATGAAAACACTTCTTGACCTCAAGCTGCATCCAGCATAGCATCACACACACATGAATTCCTACTTGATCACACTGCTCAGTCACTACACAGTTTTTTCTTTATTGTTTAATTTTTTTGCAAGACACACAGCTTTGGATTTGTGTAGGAGGCAAAAATTAGGTGGCCCTTCCAGAAAAATCCAGCATTGCATGAATTAGACACCAGGTACTACAAGGCTACATTAAGGATGTTGTCTAGTCCATCTGTAACAAGGAAGTGTGGAAGACAGAGAAAGGCTAGAAGAAAATTCAGTCTATTCTGGCTGCTATCTGTGACAGGGTCTTTTTTGGTGTCAGACTTCTGGAAGTGAATTATCTCCCCGAACACTGACAAAAAATGGAAAATGAACCGAAATACTGCTGTAGATAAGAATGGGCAAGGATGTGTGTATCCTGTTTGTTGGTCCCTTTCTGAACATGAAACATGCATGCTCACATCCTTTTCTGGACTTTTGTTAGTTGTGTACTCAAAATGAAAGTAGCTGTGTTCCAGCTAGGGTGAATGCTCCCTAACAGCTGGATGGGATTACTTTCTGCTTTGAAGCTATCTGGAATTTATGACAGTTTTATGACACTGCACATATTTTAGAGGAGCCAGGAGGTTTCTCTTCTCCCTGGAAAATGCAGTACTTGGCACTGTACTCAATCAGTATGTCAGATCCTGAGCAAAGCAAACACATGACCAAATTTCAAAGATTCTGTGCCTATTCATCTGAAAACTAAAGGTGATTTGCTCCTCCTTTATCTCAATGCTTAAAAACCCCGCCCTTATCTTAAGAAAGCAATGCTTCTCTTTGATGGCTTAGGCTGTTCAGCCCTGAATATAATTCAATTCAGTAACTTAGTCCTTGCAATACTGTCTAGACTTTAGATGAAAGTTAATACAGAACTGCCTGTTGTTCTGCAATGACCTTCTGTAGTGCACCAATCTCCAAATCTAAGCTTCAAGGAGAAATTCTGCTTGCAAACAACATCCAGACAACACACATATTAAAAGCAACAATATTTAAGAGAAAAAGTGCTTTTTTGTTTACTTTAGTAAGGATTAATCAGGAAGGACTTTCATTGCCTGTATTTTTTAAGATTGAGATACTTAATAAAAAACCCCAGATTTGGAACACAGTTAAATATTGTTTAACAACTACATTTCAAGAGATCTGTTAATTTATTCCCTTCCAAATTTGCTTGAATAAATCAAAAACACTGCACAATGAAGTAATTTCTCACAGCTTTTTAACAAGGTTAGGTATTAGCTCGTTTATCATAATGCATCCTGAAAAGAAAAAGTCTTAAGATACCTTTAAAAATTCTGCTATATGAAACTAATTATTTGTCAGAGGTGGGAAGCACAGTTTGATGTAAATGTCAATGTGTGTGAAGACCTTTAAATAAAATCCTTCCACCACCATGGGCTGAAATTAGAGCTTCACCACATTATCATCTTTGAATTATTTAGCATGCACAAAATTTCAGGCTTCTAAAGCAGAGATACTGAAGACTTTTAATTAAAAGCTTGAAAGTAATTTCCTAAAGGGGACAGGACAGCAGAAGTTATTACTTCAGTAGACAAAAAACTCCAACTAGTTATACCAAGCAATTATGCAGTACTGTATTCTCCACAAGCACCTTGAGAATAAAGGAAACCTTTCCTCTGTGAACCAGCACAGAGCTCAGTGTGTTTTGCTGTGAGTTTTTTTGTTTATTTCTTCTTTAGTATTTTTAGCTTAAGAACTACAGTTGGTCTACAAAGAAAGTAACATTCAAGGGTAAGGGTAAGATGGTGAGATGCCAGAAGGCTGGTTAAGCACTATTTACAATGAATACAATGATAGCTATGTTTAAAAAACTAGACCACCACCACTACCATGGTGTTCATGAACTGAACTGAATTTCAGGGAATGCTGAAAATAGCAAAATTCTGGACAATAAAGCAATAAGAAATGATTGCGTCTAAAGCAAAATACATTCTTCTCCAAAACTTGATACAACTTCATGATACCCTTTGAAAAGAAGGCTTGCACTGGTTCTGCAGGTGCTATATGCTCTGGTTTCTCAGTAACACCACAAGCAGAGATCCCATTACAGTTGTTGAATCAAGTACAGTAAGTGTCAAAACCTATTCTATTAGTGTTCATAAAACTCAAGTAATGAGATAAGCACCAATCTATATAAACTAAAGCATGCCCTTGCATGTGCACACAACCAGAGAATGGAAAGTTTGGAATACTTTCTAGTGCTTTTCCTAAGCAGACACGGAAGCTGTCAAGTTCATCTTTCATTTCAAGACAATGTGAGAAAATAGTTTTGCATTCAATTTCGGAAGATTTATAAAGAAATATAACATCCTGCCTTTTTACACATGTGGTGAAGGAGAAAGGCCCTTTCCACCAAGAAGCTTATCCTCAGAAATAGCACAGTTTAGTACTAGACGTGCCACAGGAAGAGGGGGAGGGCTTATATCACAAGCCTGTCCATTGTACTGAAAGATGACTTTTCCTATGGATGGGTGACCATCCTGTTATGCGGCTCTCAACTTCCTCCTGTATTGTGAGCCTCAAGTCATGGAAAGAGTAAAGTTCTTAAACTAAGGATTGTGTTGAGAACTCCAAACACTTTCAATACAAGTTAACCAAACAAATACATCATGGTCAGACTATTAACATCCTGGTTTAGTTTGCTGAAGCCACTATTCTTTTGGAAAAATAATGTAATCAGAAGAGCTCTGTATAGTTATCTGTTAGCTCTTCTGGCTTCTGATAACATTTGAACTAACTGGAAAGAAAAAATGCCTGGAACCACAGTAGAAGGCAAGTTCAAAATGCAAGACAACGCAACCATCATAAAACAAACTATCCCTAAATAGAAACTAAATGAGAGCACACTGAAAGATCCAAAAACCACTACACAACACTACCTACCTTTTGATTATCTTCCACAAAAAATAGTCTGAAATAGGAGAAATGGTGCTCTAACTGCATGTAGGAAACACTACTTTAAACCTTCAGTTGATAACGTTTCAGTCACAGTTTCAAAAGTACCACCTGTAAAAACCTGTTTTAAACAGCAGGCCAGCTGCCCCCTTAAGAAAAAAGCCATTATCAACATAGAGCAAAGTGACTGAAGAGCTATTAATGTTAACCGAGTCAGGACTCGTAGCATGTGTTCCAAGTACAGTACATACCAGTGCCACTGCAATCTATGCAGTCAACTGTGGAGCAGTCTGGTTTGTGCCATTGGCAGATTCTAATGTGTTGCAGCTAGACGTATGCTACGTTAAACAGCTCTACTGTTACCTGATATCCTTCTGTTTTTTTCTGGCACCACTTCAGCAAGGCATTTCTCTTGGATCCCCCATATTCTCTTGCTAGGGCAGACAAGGGATCTTTCCTCTCTTCCCTAGAAAGAAGGCAGAGGTGCAACTTGGATCTTGCATTGTATCTTTTGCAATAAAGATAAATCTTGTAAAAGCTTTAAAAAAGGGACAAATTACTGTCACATTGAAATCATTAGGGTACAAGACTATTGACTGAAAAACAGAATAGACAGAAATACCTGCAGAGAATGAAGATATTTTGGAGTAATTCTTTTATTAGCAAATCCCTTTTCCTTTAAACTTTTGTTTCCTAGGTCTTTCAACTTCAATGGTATTTTTTCTAAGGGTTCAGAAAATTGAACTCACAACATGGTAAGTTCCAGCTTGAAACATTAAGCTAACTCAAGTGACTTTATTTTGTATTTAGAAAGAGAATAAACTGATGCTATCTCTTTTGCATCTCATGACTGATTACAAATGTCACCTTGAAACAACAAGTTTGCACATTAGCAGCATGGCATTATTAATAGAACATCAGATTGAGACCTGGAGTTCTCAAAAAGAGGAGGGAGATCGAACTAGGCTGATTTGCCATTTGATATACTGGCCCAATAAAAGCTGTCAATTCATTTCACTTCCAGTTTGTCAAGCTATTTGCAGTACTTTTCTTCTTTTAAGTAAGGCTGGAGAAGAAAATGATCATATTTGAGTTAGCCATTTTTTCATGACTCTTACATTACAAGCATCTCTCTACTAGGCTTCAGAAATGACTGCTTAGTTTAAAAAACCATATATATATATTACAGAGGTTAATACTTTTATAGTGGTCTAGTGCCATAATTCAGTATTTGTACAAAAACTCTAATGAACACTCTTGACAAAAAGACTAGGTATTACCCCATTAGGGAGCTTGGTTACTGGATGTGAAGTTGCTAACTGTGTATTTTAAATACGAAAAGGAATTATGTGAAGTTACTGTAACTAAAACCTCATAGGCACCATGATGCTTCAAGAAACTCTGTACTTCAGTTCTTAAAACAGTATATATTTCAACAACCTAAACTGGTGTATTTTCTGTATCAGCCATTGAAACAAATAACAATGGGATTGCATATTCAATCTACAATGAAGATTACACAACACTAGAAGAACTTTAGAACAGAGATTTAGAACAACGTATGAGAACTCAAATTAAAAGCTCCTTCTCTTTACACTAAACATACTGTTTAGCCACGATAGAGCTGTACAAACTGTTCTCAAATTCCAGCAAGAGCACATGGTTTTTATCAGGTTCTCACAGTTATGAAAACACTGCTGAAGAAAAAAAATAACCTAAATTGTATGGAAACAATGAGAAATGGTTTAAGGTATAAATCTTGCAAGTTAGTGTATTAGGTCAGCTGTATTCCAAATCAAAGAGGCAACAAAGTTTCAACTAGAACAGGGAACAGTAAACCACAAGTGTTTGTTTTAGTGAACTTAAACAATAACTGTTTATTTTACAACAACTTTAAGAAAAAGGTAGGAGGAAAGATGATGACACAACAAACTGAACTGCAGCAGTGCCATTGTGAGGATGGCTCAGAAGAGCATACTCATCACCATGCAGATTCCACTGCTCAGCCTTCTTGTACTTTGCAAGACAGTCAGTGGTCAGGTGGCACAGTGATGACATCACAATTATAACTGCCTGTTTTTGCCATGAAATGCTACAGTCTGCAGACTGACATCAATGCAATTTTATACATCACCAGTTTAAAGTTCAGAGATAAATGTTTTAGTCTTCTTTTTTTTAATTTCTGGATGTACTTGGTCTAAATTTATGTGCTACCACACACTATATTAATTGCTGCTGGTAATGCACCCACAGATCCAAACTTAATTTAATATCTGCTCAGTGAAAGGGCAGCAGCACTGAGGCATGCCTCAGCTCATTTCAGGGAGATCATTTTCAATAGCACCCGCAGCTGTAGATAACTTCACACATTTATAACATTATTATTACATATTGCAAATGTCTTGGAATATTAAGGGTTTAATGTTTTTGCTGCACAAAAGCTTTGTCAGGAACCTCTGTGTTAAATGGTCTTGAGAAAGTCATTTAACCTTTGTCTGCCAGTTTCCCAATCTATGAAGCAGGGCTAAGTACATATTTCAGTTGCATAACACGAGGCTTAAATGCTTTGAAGTTCTTTTGACTGATAACATTACAGATAGGAAAAGTTTTAAATTTATTACAGACTTATCTTTTTATCTTAATAATGAAAGAGGGTTGCCTGGCCATTTGTTGCTTAAACTTGCATTATGATTTCATCTGTAGGACAAACAATCCAGGCCCATTCACTCACAGCTGTTTAGAAGACCTGGCAGTGTCTGGAATTAAGACCTCATGTTGCTGTTTGTCATCAGCTGGGATTACAAAAGGTTCATCATGGGTCTCCCTGGGTCCAAGCCAGTCCAAAACATTTGTTTAATGTGTCATAAGCTCGGGGTTTTTTTATTTGGCTTCATGGTATTTTGCACTAATATGATGCTATTGTTTAGTGACATGACTTGGCTTGGTTTTCTACTAGAGCACAAAGTTTTGGTATCAAATTCACAAGCTCTAAGAAGCCTAATTTTTACCCTAACTTTTAAAACGTATACTGAGCTGCAGAAACCACTTTCTCTCAAACATTACTGAAAATTTTTACTGCATGAGTGTCAGCTGAGCCTGCAGTTTTCATGCCAGATTATATATTAGACATATGCAGACAGACAGCTATGAAATGAACATGTGTCAGTGCACCACAAAAAAGGGTTTCTACCTTATTCGACTTCTGGTCGTAGGGGTGACTGACGCTGTAGGAGAAGATGAGAGTGACAGCTGTGGTGAGGTGGTACCCATTGCCATCAGGGATGCTGGAGATGCTCCATCAGGTGCACTGATGTCCCGCTTGATTTCTTCACTACTTCTTCGAGACACTAAGTGGGAAAATGCTCATATATTTCTCATTCACAAAGATAAAAAACTGTCCAACTTATTCTTGCTCTCTGCCAGACATTAATTCAGAAACCATGCACAGAAACCTATATCCAATACTAGGTTTAAATGTTTTTTTCTTGATAATCTCCACTTAGGGAACATTAAGGCTTTAGACTGTACTACCAACATTTATCCTCAAGCCTGTTACTTTAAGCAAAGAAAGTTTTATGAATCTATCCTAATGAAATATCACTACTCCCATTTGAAGGGTTTCATTAATGAAAAGAAATTTTAACACCAAACCATTTAATTTCTCTAGTCCATGGAGCTGTCTTGCTAAACTTCAAGTAGTTACGGAAAAAGAAAATGAAAACAGCTGCTTTATTCCTACTTAATTTTAATCAAGAATTGTCATGTGTGTGATGCTCTTCACATTAATTAAATATCATCAACAAATATATCAAAGACTGACCTGACACCATCCAGCCACGTTCCACAGAGGTGGTTTCATTTTATCAAAGGACAAACAATTTTTCTTTTGAATGAAAGCATAAGCATTATACTCTGTAAAATCAACTGTCGAATGGTTATATTTTCTCTACACAAAATGGACTATTTCAAATGATTCACTGCAAATGTTCTTCTGTCCTACAGATTGGTACAAGTCTTGCTAGCTAATGTATGGAAAATGTTTATATGCATTAGATAATGTATAATGATGCATTTGTTACCTAAAAATATTACCTGAAATAGATTTGGCACTTTCCATAGCGGGTACTCTTGGCAAAGACGCCGGCCTGCTGGTAGATGATGTTCTCAACAAATGTTCTGGACAATGAGATGGAGGAGAAAACATCACTAATGAAGACTCCAGTTAAATGTAAAACATTTATGTATGAGTCATGAATACTGTGTACCAGTGCCTGAATTTGGCAGTTTTAGTGAGAGCAACTGTTTTTATCTGTACGGAAGAAAAGGACTAAATTTGCTGATTACCAATGAAGTTCACCATGAACATATTAATCCTTCTTCCTTAAGGCCACTTCTTAATCCACTTGCCTTGATTTATAAAGAATGAATTGTTAAACAGAAAGACTGAGTAAGGAATCCCCGTTTAGCATATAGTAAAAAAACATTCAGTATGCCATTCACAATGTGGATTGGTAAAGCAGATGACATCCTCCTTCGTGGCATTTTTTCCCCCTTTGCTTTTTTGGGTCAGGTTTTGTTGTTCTTTTAAAAAAAGAAACACAAAAATTCACGTGTTTTTTGCCTCTTCTGTATAGTGGAGTTTAGAAGATGCCTTTACATATTGTATGGAAAGATTAGCTCTGCCTACTGTCAATAACTAAAATCAAGCTACAGCAAAAGTAATTTTTGTTACATCAAATCAGAACTATTTCTCATGGTTGAATAAATATTCCTTCAAATAAAGCCTTTACACTGCAAACAAAAGGTTTACATAATCCTATGCAGAAACTGTTAGAGGGCAGTAATTTGATTACAAAACCCCAGGAAAATGAAAAATAAGGATTTAAAAAAGTGAAACCCCATTCACTAATTAAAAATGGACATAAGATGTATTGGACAGAAATACTTTAAAAAGATTTATGTTTGTAAACAGGAATTCTGGCACATTCTCTATTGGAATGCAGACTTGCTCCTGCATTAACTGCCTACAATGGAAACACAAAAACAATGTAAAGCATATCACTGGTGGTGTGTTTATGTCTACCCCCCAAACTCTGTAACAATTAAAGAATCCTAAACTATCTTCTTGGAAAGGCATTTTAACAGTCCTAAAAATATCAGCGCTTCTAAAATTAAGACTCCAGCTGCATTGTCCAAATAACCTCAATATGCATTCAACAAAAGCAAGGAGGAAATCTGGCACATACAGACCATTATGAAGTGCTACAAAAAAAAAAACCCCAAACCAAACACTCAACCCTTTAGAAAGCATCAGACCTCGGGAGAATACCAAATCCAGAGGAAATATTCGGCTTGGAGTCGTATGGGGATTATCTTGAGAAACATCTTACAAAAAAAAAATCCCTAAAGCAGGCATAAATCAGAGAGCTACACCCAACACATGATAGCCATTCATTCTCACAGGAAGGGCACATTGTGAACAGTGTTTTGAGAGACAAAACAAAGTTGACAGAACAGGGAAATATTGGGAAACAGATAAATCAACACTCAATTCCATTCATTTTTTTTCATCTGGCTCCTGAAGATTCAATAATTTATATGTTTTATAATTTTGTTATTCACATGCAATGCAATGCCAACCGTCATCATTTTCTCATTTTGGTGGAGGGGAAGAAAAGACCCAAACCACAACCACACAATACATAATGCAGCTCCCAAGGTGTGTATTTTTAATATCTGGAAGACAGCTGCAAGGTGAATACCACCTATTCAACTGAAAAGATCTTATCTTGATTTTGTAAGTGATCTGTGTTTATGTGCACAAGAAAAACTGTCAGGATAATGCTGAGTTATCAGCAAGCAATCATGTGGGGTTTTTTAAGTTTGAAAAAGCATCTTTGCAATATGTCACCACATGTGGTGAAACACAAGCAATAAAAACTTGAATGCCAGATACTTTATGAAAACACATTGACAATAAAAAGTACATAAAGTGATAATGATGCACATAGTAAACAATTTTAAAACATTAATAGCATTGCTAAAATCAAAGTTTGAATGCACTTAAATCAATACCTTGCACAGGGATTTCAGCATAGCTTGGTCTTTTATCTGTCAGGGTAGCAAGGGGTTTGGAAGCTGAGATTGGTCCGCTTATAGAATGCCTCTGAAATGGAAAAGTATTTCTGTCAAACATCATGTGAAGAGAGAAATATGGAATTGCAGAATCAGTTTTAGAAACTCAGACATGACACTATTATCAATTTAAAAGCACAAAAATAATAAAGGAACCTTTAAAGATACTTAGTGAAAAAGAGGGTCCTCTCTTCACTGGCTGGTTTCACCAATCTCAATACACAATCCCCTCCTCCCACACAAACACACATTGATACCGTAACATTTACACTGAAACCAGCCCCTCAAACCAACGTGGTAAAATAAGGTTGTGAATTCTCTTCCAGTTTTTATATTAACTTTAATTTATATTTGGTTTGTACAAACCTGTTCTGAGAAATGCCACGTGTTTAAATAAACTAATAGAACCCCCAACACGTAGCCATGATTTTAGGGCTTGAATCGTGTTAATGACATGTGCCTTTACAGCTTTGTGTCTTCTCTGGGAAAATTGGGATGACATATTGGATGTAGTGACAGAAACTGCCCTTTGCTAAGAAAAATCCTACTGAAAAAAAGGACATTTCATTCAGAATGCCAGTGGCTTCATTACCACCTACCAACTGAGATGCTCTGTGAACAACTGCAGAGGGAGATTTTGTCAGGTATTTGTTAAATAGGTAATAAAATACAAAAACAATTCTTTTTTTCTTTCTCAGGTCACTTTAATTTCTGTTCTGCTCTAAACTAGCTAGAAATTGATTTTTCCCCCCCTCTTTTCAAGCTCTATGTAAAACATTGAGGAATGCAGGGCTTCTGGCAGCTTAGTGTGAGTACATGACCACAGATGTTTTAAGGCTTGCACACAACGACTTAGTAACCACTGGATAGCACTGAAATAAGCATTTGAGTACCACACAAATGAACTGTACAATACAATAATTACCCTTACAGTTACTGAAACTGATATTCAGTTGCACAAGACTCAGGGAAGGCCGCCCCCAAGTATTTTATTTTAATT
The DNA here is from genome assembly GCF_028858725.1 of Colius striatus. NCBI lineage: Eukaryota > Metazoa > Chordata > Aves > Coliiformes > Coliidae > Colius > Colius striatus. Next base: position 6,689,068 of record NC_084775.1, on the reverse strand, counting down.
AATCATTTCAAAGAGCCTATTATTCATCCCCTCCTTTCTATTAGATTCCAATATTTAATCACAACCAGTCCAGCAATGTGTTTACCCTGAAAACTCTTCCAGCTCTCCATCTGGCCCAAGATTAGATGAGAAGGTTAAATGAGCTTTATATCTTCATAAGATAATAAAGGTCAGATGTTTCTCACGCCAAATCATGTAGGCGAGACAGACAAATCCAGAATTCTGATTAAAAAAAAAAGTTAACAGTGCACACTGCAGCGCCCTGTAGCACAGCCAGGATTACAGAGCTACTTGTTCATCAGAGTCAAACTAGAGTTGTGCTTTTGTGCTAGAAATCAAACAACTGACAAAATACAGACCAAAAATGTCACCACTTTTGATATAAAAAGTCCTGTAAGTGCACTACAAAGATTATCCCTTTAAACATGCAGATGGAAGTGACTGCAATTGGGAGCCTGCACAGAAGGGCCTAGCAGAGCTTCCATAAGAACTGGCATTTCAAACTTGCAGCATGTTTGAAGTTCACTTCACCCACCGAAGAAATGTTATTTTTTTCCAAGCGAAGGAAAAGGAACCAAAGTGAGAGTCATTTGCTCCATGCCACAACTCCCCCCTGAGGAGACAGCTACAATAGTCAGATAACGAGGTTAAATGAAACAGATTTCGTTCTGGTTAGCTTTGGGGTTGTCATTGCAAAGAGAAGGCAGTACAGAACCTCAGCCAGGAAGCACAGGTATGGTGCTGGGTAACCATGGACCTTTATCACCTTCTCAGCTTCCAGGTATCACTTAAAACCAAACATCCTTTATGGATATTGTCAGAAAGTGGTTGTATTACTCAGCTTGCTGTGTATTGGTCTTGTCTCCTTGTTATAAAATGAACTGTTTGTCTATTTGTTCCTGTTGACACTCCAGACAGGGCTTACCTTCACTGTTGCTAGTTCCTTATTACATATCCTACTGTTACCACTACCACTAGTAATGTAGTGACTAATACACTGCAAATTAGAGGAAAATGAACCAACTAATGTTCCTCTAGTTCCACCTGGCATCACCCAGCAGCAGTAGTGCACAAGGATCTTGGGAGAATAATTTTTCCTGAAGCATTGTACAAGTGTTAAGAACTTTTCTGCTTGACTGAGCTTTTGCTGAATTTGCATATCAGCCATTCCTCATTTCACTTCCAAAACAAAACACACCTGATGGTCAACCAAACACATACAGATCCTACCAATCCCTTCATAAACACCTTTTTTTCTTCAACTGGAAATACATGCTAAAACTTACTTAAATGCTAAACACCACTTGTCCTTTAAACTAGCATTCAAGTTCCTCAACACTAAATGAAAGGATCAGAAGTTGAGAGGAATCATGTGCTTTTGAGGCTATTAATGAAGGCTACTACTCGGATAGAAATTACGACAGACAGTTGGCAATCTGTGATCCTCCTCTTTTTCATCCTGCATTGAGATCTACCAGAAAATGCTGTGTGATATGTGAAGAAAATAATTCATAAACATGTTTCTACACAGTAGTTCCTGTATTTCAGCAACAGATGAAGTTAAAGATGCCAAGATGATCAGCAATTACTTTCTCACAGCCGTTCTTCATTGAAGATAGGAGTTTCTGCTACCTACCTATGACTTCCTTCAGATTTTTTTCCCTGGTAAAATGAGTAATAACTCTAGTACAGGAACCAGCACACAGGTAAGACAAAAAAGAAGCAAACAAAAAAAAGGAGAACAAACACCCAATGCTTCAAATTTGAGACAGAAGAACGGTAGGGTGCACTACTCCCTTAAACTCCAAATATTTGCTTCATCCCTGCATCTGCTGCTGGGTATGGAAGGAGTCATGACCTTCAGCCACTACCCAGGTGCCTACCCCTGATCACTTTGCACTTCAGTCTGTACTTCAGTAAGCACTTCATGCCAATGCACTTACACATGGCAGCTTCAGAACACACACAGTTCTTCACATAGTAGGTAGGTAAGATATGGAAGTCTTTCACACTGAATTGCTCAAAGTCTGACAGTTTATATGCACAAAGAAAAGCAGGACATTCAGTAGTGACCATGAAATCATGTCTACTTCAAAGTCCTACAGCTACAAAACAGAAAAAGCAAGCACTTGGGAAAAGCAGCAGGTGTACTTCCTTGTCTTCATATTCCTCTCTAGGCATCTGCTTTGGTCCCTTCTCAGTGGCACACCAGGCCACCTAAGCAACCAGGTTAAGTTTCCACATTCTGAAGAGCATTCTTTTCATACCTATCTTCTTAAATTGTTTTGCAGTATTGCTAAACACTACGGTAAACAACAACTATGTTCCAGTTCCACTGCAGGCTTGGGCCTGAAGCCAGAAATAGGCTTGTTTGTTTGTTTTCAGTTACATTCTTGGATATGTTTTTTGCATCTCCTTTTCATACAGGTAGTACTGTAAAGAAAAAAAACCAAGCAAACACAAACTCTCCAAAACTGAGGAGATTCATAACAGTTCAACAGAATAATGAAGTGATATGGGTAGAGGGCACATGCTGATGCATTTGGACTTGGAGGATCTTTTTTGCAACCAATCCATCTTATCGTAATATCAAAAGCTAAGCTTCTCAGTAGATGCCCATGGAAGTATTTCCCCTGGGGTAGCATTTACAAGCAACCTAGATTAACGATAAGCACTGCGACATCTATACAGAGATCAATCCTTCCACCTTTACTTGAGAAAGTATGGATGACTTCTGTAAGCTGGGAGCCAATGCCTCAAGTCCTGCTTTGCAATTGCAAGAAAGGAAAAAACCCACAGACAAAATATATGAAAATTGCATAGAAAACACCAGTAGAAAACCAGGCAGTAATACAAAAATAAAGAAAAGGAAAAGATTGAAGTTGGTTTTGAATCCAAACGCCTTCTCTTATGAGGAGAAAATATTCTTTACGTGCAGCTTACAATTGAGGTCACAAACCCCAGCTGGATAATTACAAATACTTTCAAGAAAACCACCTATCCTCAAAAAGATAATAGAAGCCTTTTCCTTTACACACCCTCCCCTTTGTTTTTCAAGCAATGTTTCTCTCTAATGAGTACCCAGCTGTTCATGACTTGGGTTTATACCAGAAGTAGAATTCAAAATTCAAGTAATTCTGGCAGATTGGGAAGATCAAAACAAGAGCTGTATATCTGAGCAGGTCTGCAGTATTTTTAAGAAATTACAGTCAATTTAGAGGTAAATAAAGTGAAATAAGCCTCAGGCTTAATTCAAAATGTCTTCTGTCTGCCAAGGCTCTGGTGTAGCCTTTTACAACACAAGATTAAGTGTGAGTCTTTCTGCACGAGTGCAGAAATAAACAGAAATCTAAAGATGGATCAATAGGAACAAAGCATCTGTCAGAGAACTTGTCACATTTAACTGCTTTAGAAAACTGCTGTCAACAGTGACTCAGCCACAAGAAACAGCACCAGCTCTCACAGAAACATTTAATTCTTTATCCTTGCTATGAGACTATTTGTTTTATGAAATTCATTCTTAAATGAATAAAAGCCACACTAGTCTGAGCACAGGAGGTCAGTCTGTTCTAGGTATTGCTCTGAGAGCACTAAAAGCCAATATGGGTATAGATTCCTCAGTTCACATGGACAAGATTTATTACCAAATAGACAATTACAGTAATCAATCTTGGTACTTCTGGTTAGTAATATCTTGAAAGCAACAGGAGAATTACTGATATTAAAGGAGTAAAACATATAGTACATTCTTCAATTTTTCTTTGTGACTCTGGGCCCATCTGGTTTGTCCTTAAACTCGTTGGCTTTTGCCAAAATCTCCCTTCACAGAGCTAGTGGGATAATAAAACCAGCAGTGATCTCTAGAGATGAGCTAACGCTGTACTGAGCTAAAGCTGAGCTACTGATGATGTAATCTTAGCATACCTGGGCTCCTAAAGCAGCTGAACAAATGGACAAAGCTGCAGAGGAGACAGGACAAAATACACAGCATAATCACCAACTGGTCGAATTCTCAGTCGGTATAAAATGAGCAATCAATTCCCATTGATTTCACTCCTGTCTGCTCCTGAAAGCCCATGCAACATGGAATACATTTATTGCTGACCAACGCTGCACAGATCTCAGTCCATTGCTATTACTGCTGGTTCCATGTCAGGCACAGGACTAAGAACTGATAAACAGCAGCTCCAACTAAAACCAAGGAATATCCTAAGACAAAGTTTTCCTCCCATGCTTCTCAGGAATAGTAAGGGTTGGGAATACTTCACAAGAACCTCCAAATTAATGCCAATTTTTTTATTTACAACACGGTTCTCAATGAAAGACTCTTACTGAACATTTTAGTACTTACCTACTTGAGGCGACATTTTATCATTAGCTCCCCACAAAGTCAGATGATTTTTTATGTTACCATCTGTAGTTTCACATGCTCTTTATGAAGAAGGATTAAGTGCAGTCATAGAACACCCACCTGCATAGGGGACACAGCAGCAGCCGGGGGAGTTTTCATGGGACTTGGGCTCAAGGGAGTGCGAGGAATGGTGGCAGCAGCAGGGCTTGGAACTAGCAGAAACACAGAAAGGAAGCCATCATGAGCACTGCACTGTTTTGCAGTGAAACAGGAGATGGCTGTTACAGCAAACTCTTGCCTTGTACTTCACTAGTTTTACCAGATCACATCTTTCAGATTTCAATGCAAAATCATTTAAAGCATGCCTACACATTTACTCCTCTGTAATTACATTCTTTGTCTACCTTGAATATATCAACTATGGTAAAAACTTAAGTTTACTGGGGGTGGACAAGGCTGAGGTTGCAGGCTACTATTAGCCTGGCAGATATGTATGATGGCATTACTGGTTCTCTGGTCTCCAAATAATTAAAGAAACGGTAGCAGGCTCCTGAGTCTGCCAGTAAGACAGGATAGGTAACATGTATCACACCTCCTTCTCCTTTCTCACTTCCAAGCAAAATCTACAGGTACTACACATTATATGACAGTCCCCAAAATTTTAAGATCAAACAAATAACATTTAGAAACGTTTGAAAACAGACAAATATTGAGTTGGTGAATCAGTCATCTGACTAATTAACAGCACGATTAGACATGAATGCTGAGGAAAAAGATAGAGAGATGCTTGAAAGAAAAGAAAGGTCATTTATCATTTTACCAAGTTAACTCTGCCAAGAAAGCACCTTTATCCAACAACAGTTTAAAAAAAACCCCTTCAAAATTGACGTCAGGAAAGCAGAAATTCATAAGTGACTATGAACAAAGAGAACTGCCAAATAAGACAGAGATGCTTCTATACCTTAACAGATTTTCAGTTTATAAGCAACTAAAAATAATTTGCCATGCACAGAACAGTACTTCAAGTCTCTCTGGTGCACAGTCTAATTACAGCCAAGCCTTTTTGCATCAGAGACTCACAAAGACATTATCGTAAATGACATTCAAGGCCCAAAGGCCTGGCAAGGGAAATAGTTTGATCCAGACAAAGTCTCGTGAGCAGTCAAAGCTAAAACTCAAGTATTTCTTATTTCAGGGTATTGACTTGGATTCCATACTCTGCTCACCTATACAGGAAGACAACAGCACCTGTTTCCACAGTGAATTATAGTCAAATTCATTTTCTCTACAGGGAGATCCCTTTCATTTTAGAAAATACTCCCCATGTAGGTGATACTGGCTGGATTTTGTTTTTACATTTCACCAGCACTGTGACTATAGGAATGGAAGTTATTAAAAGAAATAAATTTGTCTCTGGCTATTATGTGGCTTTTAGAATACTTAATTTGGCATATTAGGTTCACACTTTAATAATCAGGCTGAAATCAGCTGTGCTTCCAGCTGCAGTTGTGTGCAATACGTGTTTATGTATCTCTAATATACGACAGCACTGAATCAAAGTGTCTATTATATGAGTCATTGGCATGCAACAGTAAAGAAAATATAAAGACAAGACAAAGAATAAGGATGTCTGCACTGAAGACAGTGATCTGTTGTGCAATCTAGTTTGGTTGGTTTGTGTCAGTCATCACTTACATATCATGACAGTACAATAAAACACCTTTGAATTTGCTAAGCCATTAGAGTCCTTGTCAACATAAGCAAAAACCTAACTTGGTACATCTGCTATGCTGGTTGAAATTAATTACCTTGGGAGGCACTGTCAAATGACTTGATGAGAGTTTTCACAGTAGGAGTTGGCTCTGAGGAAGTGGATGATCTGCGACTCAGGCCCATTCCTTGTCTTAGAGCTGCCAAATCTCTCTCCACAGCATTCATGTAATTGTACACTCGACCACGTTCCTCTTCCTGCCTGAAATCAAGATGCAACTCATTTAAGGCATTTAGAAAAACATTTTAAAATGCCAAGTCTTAAAAAAAACCCTAAACACAACTTTTAAACCAAGTAAAAAACCTGTGGTCCCAATCAGTCATTACATTAACTTAGTTTTCTTGCCATTGTAATTTAGAAACAAATTATCAACCTAAATGACCACTGTTGAGTTCTTACTGTTTGTCAGTAAGAGAGCTTAAGCACCAGGTGAAAATTCTATCATATTAATACTTGATTTAAGGCTTAATTTCTGCTCCTCTCTCTTACACACATGTACACATAGATGGAAAAAAACAGAGCCTTTGATATTTCATCACTTCACATGAAAGCAGCTCAAAGGGCGGATTTCTTTTTTACCTGTATAAACAAAATGCATACTAAGGAGGTAAGATTACAATTCTGGCACACATCTTTATGCAGCATATCAATCATTTTCAGAACAAAAATTTACATTTTAAGTACAGAATACTTCTGGTGGTTACTGTCCTCAGTGTCACTTATAAAACAACTGACTAAAGCAAATTGTTTTCTATAGTCTGCAACAATTAAACTGAATTTTGCTGCAGACATTGTAGTAGACTTTTCTACCACCTTCCCTCTAACACAATAGCTACACCACTTCCAAGGAATGTGATTCAACTCTCTCCTTGTGACTGAAATGTCAAAAGAGGCTTGTGTATAGGTAATAATGAGTATACTGACCAGAATCAGCAAGTCAGTTCTACCTTTGGAAGTGCAACTGCAACCTCAAAGGTTCACTTGGAAGCAGTAACTGAGCAATTACATTTCTGCCAGCAATGTATGAGTAAGCATCATTCAAGTTGCTCAGTTTGGTGCTCTTACTTCAGGTAACATGTCTTACACCCACCCCGTAGTCTCCCAGATAATTTTTCTGTTTTGTTGTAACCAGTCTGCTCCTCCTACCATCAGCTTTTCCCCAAGTTGGGTTAAGTGTCAAGTATCCTATAAAAGACTCATCCATGAAGGAAGAACTTTCAATACATACATCACAAACATCATTACTGTAATTGTAAGCTATAGATGTGTTCAAACCCTAGAGATAGTCAGGATTCAACTGGTGCTGTCCAAGATGTTCCTATTATATGGATTTAGGGACTTGAATACTTCTGTAAGACACATAATTCAGTTTCTATGTAACTGTAGCACCTAATTTAAGCCACAACACATCACAGTTTGATTTGTTTTTATCAAAAACATACACAAAGTATCTCTAACTATTTCCAGAAACAATTATCCATGGAAAGAAAATGCAGAATTAGACAAAGGTTTCTGCTCAGGTAGAAATCCAGCTGTGTTTTTAACCATACCAAAAGCCTTGGCTGCTAATATGAAGTATTAATGATGGTACAGAAAAGTCAACACTGCTTGTTTTTCACACTGAGGAAAATTAAATCATGTCCAGCTGTTAAATGTGGAGAATTTTTCCGTTCAACCTGGTTTTGCAGAAGCACCCAACTGAATACTACAGGGCTCTGGCACAGGCTGCCCAGGGAGGGTGTGGAGGCTCCTTCTCTGGAGGTTTTCAAAACCCACCTGGACACGTTCCTGCGTGACCTGACCTAGGCAGACTTGCTTGAGCTGAGGGGTTGGACCAGATGACCTTTAGAGGTCCCTTCCAACCCCTACCATTCTTTGATGCTACGATTTTAATATTCTTGGATGGATTCAAAACACAGTAATAAGAACAATTTGTTCTTTAAAGTTTACCTATTTCAAGGTAAAACAAGCCCACATGAAGCAGTTTGTTCATATACAGATCCTCACAGTGAGAGGATTTATGAACTTCCAGTGTCTCAAATAATAGTCAAGATAATAGTTTTCCAAACTTGTGCCCTCCCTACAAAAAGCACAACATCCCTGTTGCATACTTGCGTGACTTTATTTCCTCCAGCTCTTTAGTGAGCTTCTCATTTTTCTCCTGAGCTTCGTGTAATCTCCGCTTCAGGTCTCCTATCTCTTCCTGGGCCTCGGACTTGATATCGTTTGCTATAACCACTGCAGTCTGCAGATCAGCTTGGAACTGACGCCATTCAGCTGACTCCTCCTGTAAGAAAATAAAACTTTAAAGCAACAGCAAGAATTTTGCAGTTAAAAATAAAAAAGTTATCATTATTCATAGTTTCCTTATGCTACTACAGGAAACAATTTACAGGCATGATAAAGGCCTTCATCTCTGGCACTAGGCAAAACCTAACTGACAAGTTAAATTGAACAAGTTCTGCTGGAAGTCAATAGACTTTCAAGGTCTTTAATTTCTTTTCTAGAAACAATGAAAATGTTCAAAGTGGAAAGGCAAAAAAATAAAAGTATGCACCAGAAGACATAGGAACACTTTCTCCTAAGCCCAACACCGTGTCTTTGTGACAGAGAATCTTTCACAAGTTAATTTGTTAGTGTCTGTAGGTTAGTAAATATATCCCCATAAGATGCCTGTCTCAGAACTAATTACTTTAATGGTGTTACATCTCATCATATTACCTTCTCATAATTTTACTCTCAGGTCTTATAACATTCCAAGTTCACAACTTACTGAGTTTTTGGGTTTTAACCTACCCGGAGTCTCCTGTGAAGATTCTTTATCTCTCTTTCCATGTCATGCTTTTGGTCCTGTAGTTTTTTAACTGTATCTGGAAAAAAAGTCAAATTATTTGTAAGATTTTAGTTAGGGATCTATTTACTTTAAAAAGAGTAACTGAAACAATCTGCAAGTGTTTTTAACAACTTACTCAGAGACTACATTTTTATTACCGGAGCCATCTGGAGAAAAACAGTATGAGTAGAAATAGCTTGACAAAAAGTGTCAATAGGGACATACTTCTCCATGTCTGCTGAGGGGATAGCATAAGCCAACTCCATTCTTTTGCACATCCCTCTCATCTCTAGCCTTCACAATATTAAAATAACAAGCAAAACCAAAGAGCAAATAAACAAAGTAGGTAATTTAACGGCAAGAATCTTAAAAATATGGATGTCTGGGTCTTTCCCCTCTTCAAACATCAGCTGCAGCTCCACGACACCTTTTAAGTCACCGTTTATTCCCTTCCACAGAACAGCTGACACAACACTCACAGCCCTGCCTTCAATGGGGATAAAACTCTACTTACATCCTCAAGAATCTTAAGTTCTTGTCTATTAAACTACTATGTGAAGTTCAAACAAGCTATACTTACAGCAAAGGGACAAACAATCTAAGTGATCCCATTATGAAAGAGATAGTCCCTTAAATCTGTCAGCAGCTTTAAAAAAGGGCACGCAGCTTGACCACCAGCAGCTCCTCATGTGGCGTCTGACAGGCTGGCTACTGCAATTATTCTTCATTTGTTACTTTATTTGATACACAAGAACAATGTGATTGATTACTCCATTCTTACAACCAAGCAACTAATGAAGAAGAACACAGCATAAATTTCTAACCGGTGTGTCCACTGATCTTGGGATTCCAGGTTGATTCTATTTCTGTAGCATCACGTAGCTATTTCCAAACTGTAAAAAAACGATGGACCGACAGACAATGCAGTTTTTTTGTTCTGGTTCATTATTCCAAGAGCTGCTGCTGAAAATTATTTTTCCTGTTTATTAGCAACACTCCTTCCACAAAAAGACTGAAGGTAGCTAATAAATTCAGGCTGTTGAAAATACAAAATCTTGGCAAAAATCTATGGAACTGCATAATAAACATCTGAACAGTCAGAAGACAGGTCCAAATGTTCATAAAGACAGATCAGTACAGTAAAGTTCTGCCGCTCTCACTTTCTAAGAGAAAAACTTTCCAGTACTTTTATTTGGGTATTATGTCTCAGGAAAACAGTAAACTATGATTTATTCAAAGTTTCTTGTCCTGCCAGTATCTACCAGCATCTTCCCAAGTAAGCCTACAGCTTCAGTACTCCTGGTCTTTTGTCAAAGGGCTTTTCTTAACAACAAAAATGAGGCTATGGCAAACTAAATGGAAAATGGTAAGCATTTCAAACTGTTTAAATCAGTTGCAACAAAGACTAAGAACAGATGTAAGCTTATTTATGCTCATGTGTACATTCAGGAGCCTCAACTCTGCTCCAAAGAATATTCCAGTTTTTCAGCCATGGGATTACCTTGGGCTCCTTCATCAGAATAAATTCTTGAGTTTTGCCTCAACAGTCCCATGCACAGAGACTTTAATGCCACTGATAATTTCTTTACAAGAATGATATAAATCACAGTTGGCCTGAAAACATGATAACCTTTCAGGCCTGGAAAAGTTGAAACACTAAAATTAGACATTTCTGTATTTATCTCTCCCTTGCAAAACTGCACATTTTTAAATGCAAACTGGTCTTTGAAGATCTGTGCCACACTTATCTCACGCTACCGTGATATAAGCAGCACTCTCCAATTTTTAACTTGTCTCTATACATAATCTGTTTAAGCTGAAGTGAGCACTGAGATGAAAGGTTTAAGTCAAAGTTATAAAAGTTGCTCCCCCTCCCCACCTTTTTTTTCTTTTAAAAACATGCTAAAAAGTCCCACTGCAAACTAGTAACTGTCAACAGTGACAGCAATTCAACACGCCCTAAATTGTTTCCAGTAGCATTTCGAAACAAAATCTAGCAGATGATAATTTTCCCTTTAAAGACAGTTCAAAGAAAATGTGTTTTTTTAAAAATAAAATTTGTTCTACTACTAAACGCAAGCTACAGTTAATCTAAAAATAACCACAAACCAGAAACTAGAAATGCACCCAGAGTTAAAGCTTGTGTAATGCCATTGTTTTGAGCTTTTGTGAGATATGAAACGCACCATTAAGTTTTAGTATATTTATGCTTTGAAGTAAAACAGAATGGTCTGAATATTCTGCAGTTACTATAAACAATACAGAGCACTTGACAGCAGTTGCTGGAAACAGTCTTCTCACCAGTCAATAGAAGAGATTAAAAAACCGAGAAAAGAACTACCAAATTGCAACTGGATTTGAAATGTAGTGAGAAATTAAGACTAAGATATGTGATTTCACCTCTTATAGCATGAGCTCCTGAAATTCTTCACATTGTGTCATCAACTACAGCCTGAAAATTCATATAGTTATAACAGGTAAGAGGCAGCAATTCTCTGCACAGCTGCCTTGTGGTATCTTTCCTTTCTGCAACCTCAGCCCCCATGACTCTAACACACACACACACACATACCTGTGCGTGCTGCAGTTTTCAGTATGGTAGGACAAATGCTTCTACCATTATTCATAGACAAGAAAGATGATCAAGATAAAAGGAACAGTAACTATTGTTTAGGGTAAGTGAAGAAAAAGGAGATTGTTCTGATGAATGAATAGAATAATAAGAAATGGCAAATCAGCAAGCTGCTCGTGTTTTACTGCAGGATTCAATTATGCCTACATTTTATAAAATAGCATTGATTTAAATCAGTTTGACAAGGCCTTGCCTTTTAAAGGTAGAAAAATTAATTATGGGATGTGCAGACTACAAATGTGCATTATGACTAGGTCTCAGGGTAGGAGGAAGAAACTAAGAGAGCATCTGAATTTTGTAAGGCTGACAGAAAAAGTATCACTGTATTCTGCAAGTGTAACTAATTTTAATTAGCAGTTAGAATTTATCACTCTGAAGTAAAATTAGTATCAACACTCAATTGTTTCATTTCAATAGTCTTTGAGGGGGAAAAAAGGCTTACCATATTCAGATAAGCACAGTATTTTCAAAACATGGCATTACAATTCCTGATAAATAACACTAAATTGAGTAATCCCAACACAGGCAGAACCACAATGGGCATTCTCACATAACAGTTACATTGGTTTGCTTTTCACTAGGATAGCAATTAAATTTTTTAGCATTGAAATGGCTATCCCAGTATAATCACATCTACATGGAGTAGTGCCAGCATTACAGTTAATTTAAGAATTACAGCTTCCTTATATAAGAGGCACTGGTTACAATACACCAAAGCTCAGGGAATTTGCATATCCATCTTGCTTTTGAGCTCATCGCTGTCAGACCACAGGTCTTTAGAGCAAGAAAAATGAATTTAAAGGGTCCAACGTTAGCAAGGAAAAAAAAGAGTACTAACAATTAGAAAACTAATGTTCAACTGATATTCCCAATGTTATGGTAGAAAAGGCCTAAATATGGTCATTTAGTTTCCCAACCATTGTTGAGATCTATTTCAAGATGAGATACAGCAGAATTAAAAACTAACACTGTCAGCTCCATAAAAGAACCATTCATTCACAGATATATCAACCTTCTTACTCACCTATCCTTGCCCAGAAAAAAATACCAACTTCAATAGTTACAGACTAGGAGAATTGATATGTTTAGCAGATCTACCCTGTACTAAGTGAACACGCAGCAAGTATTTTCAGGCTTTTGAAGGAAAGGCTGATAACTAATTAACTAAGCTACAAATACCAATTTTCTCTGGAAAAAAGCCCCCCACAAACTTATTAACTGCTGGGAGGAATAATAGGTTTCTTTTTATCCCTTTAGTCATCAAAGATGACTAATGTGACAACTTGGCTAGCTGACTACTTAAAGCTTTCCTGCAGTCAGAACTGAAAAGCTGAGGGCACACCATGCAGCACAAGGCCCAGCTGCCAGCCCTGCCCTGGCCTGCACTGCCACTCCGCTGCCTGCACTCTCAGCACCACTGTGGCCTGTTTCCTCTCACACACCAGACTGGATGTTAAAACATGCAGGTTACTTAAGTGTTTATCTTGGACTTCGTAGTTACAGTACAGAAACACTATGCTTAAAACATCTCATCCCACCAGTAACGAGTTTAGCTGCCACCAGCTCCAGTTCCTGACATCTGTATGGACATCAGGCACATGTTGTATGTTTTTAATCATCCTGTCCACATCAAGATGATCCTGAGTTTTGCAGGCTCCAACATGACAGTTCAATATTCAGGCTTCTGTGAAAAATGTTTCATTATATGTTTGTTGTGCTTCTTTTTGGTGTTTGGAAAGCCCACAATAAAGCATGCGCTAAACCAGTGCTGGAGCATTTCACGTTCCTACATTACTATCTAGTGTTGTTTAACCATCAAACTGACTGAACACTCAACATTTCATCTACAAAGCTTCTTTGTCCTAACTGTACTTGTTATTTACCAACTGGTAAATAACATCTTGCTATCATTTCTCATCACTCAGTAACTTTGCCATTAGGTGAATCCTTTCCTTAAGGGGTGGGTTACGCTTCTTCATAGTTTAAAATCTAAATAAGAGTTCATGGATGAAAACCTTTCTGGCCCTTTACCACATGTGGCTATTCAGGCTGAAAAAACACCATTGCTCCAACTACTGCTTTATTATACCTAAACCTACACTAAATGCTCCACATTTAAAAGCCCTGGTGTTATACCTTTGGCTGATAGACTGCTAGAACTGACCAAAAGTCTGATCAACCTAAAAAAGGTTTATTACTACTAAGATGTGCTTTTCTGTCACTTTAAAATCAATTATTAAAATTCTGTCTTGGATAAGTCATATGTACTGCCTCCAAATCCCAGATTTTATGAGATCCTGTATTTTCTGTCACTACATAGACGCTACTGCCAATAAACCTCTGTATGAGGTTTAACTCTGAACACTTAAAGAGACAGTGTTTGAAACTGGTCAGAGTGAAATAGTTGATCCTATTCTTGGGTGCCATTCTTTCTTCCTGCCACTAGATGCCGCTCTCCCTCCTGCCTAGAACTGAACCATTGCTTTTATTCCCTAAAGGCTCTCACCAGGCCATCAGCTGGTACACTTCAATTTTCCGATCTCTTTCAAGAGCAATGAGTAACAAAGACTTTGTCTGCATGAATTTTTACCCGTTTAAGTAAAATATCTGACAGTCATTTTGTACTCCCAAAACAAAAGCATTTAAAAGTTAGAGCTGCCTTGTAATCAGGTATTACCAGGCAAATCTCTACTTGACTACAGAGCTCTATTCTGTACAAATGTTTCTCAGCTAAGGGACAAAACAATGCAAGCTGAAACGCATTCAATCTTTCTAAGGCCTTGCAACAAAATTATTTCAGGAACCACATCAGAGCCACTGGCCACGTGCCTCAGCTCCTGCTCCCAAGTAAATGTCTGGCTTTGGCTTTTGAATGAGGAAAAGAAAAGCAGAATAAAACCTAAAATATTTTTGTAAAGAGAAATAGTGATTATCTTACAAGAGCAAGAAGGATTGCTTAGGGAAGCCAAGCTGACAGTGTCTTCAGACACTGAGCTTCAGCTGCATAAACAACTTAACTTGCCTTTTCTTGATAGTGGAACAATGCAAAATCCCCTCTATGAATATTTCCCTTGCTGTTAAAAGGAATCATGCTTTGGTTCTATTTGCTATGTTGTTTAGTCTTTGTACACAACAGAATAGCAGATATTTGAATTCTGTAAGTGGCACCATGCAAATACAGCTTCCCAGGACACAGTTGCCCAAGTTATGCAGGATCTTGCAGATCAGAGAGGGAACTAAGGCACAGAGAGGTAAGATGAGTGTATAGTAAACATGGATTTCATAATAAGTCCCAATAGTTTCTTGTATGGTGGCAAGCTACCTGGTAGCTCTTAATATTTGGACACTCAAAAGACAGAACATGCTTTAAAAAACCCACCTAAACACTAAATCAATCATCCAGTCTCCAAGATGCACAGGGAGCACACTATTATTAAGTCTGTAATTACATATTCTCCTACCTTAAAAACAACTTGAAAAAAGCATTATCAGATGTGATTTTATTCTCAATTCACTGGTTTTCATTCCCATCCCAATTACTGTAGGGACTGGAAAAGTAAAAACAACTTGATTTCTTTCCCCTAGAAAGGTTCTGCAAAGCCCAGTCTGACCTGAAGTCAGACATATGGAAAACAAGAGCTCTACTTCAGTTGTTCTTAAATTATCATTTCTCTCACAAGAGAAACTTGTAACACTTACTCTCCAAATCAGATATGATGAGGTTGTCATGAAGCTTCACAGCACGATGCTGCTCTACCTCATCCTCCAATTCAAAGATAGTTTCTTTCATGTCACTTCTCTCAGTCTCCTTTTCATCTAGTTCTGTCCGAAGTTTTTCTAGAGTCACGTTGAGATCTTCAATTTGTTTCTTGGCTTCTTCTTGGAACACTCTGTATTCATCTTCAACCTGAAAAAGAATATATCATTGTAACTAAATAGCTTGCATTTTAAAACACAGTTTTAGTTTTGTAACTAGCATAATTAGAACATATTTCTGTAATCATAAAAGAGTAAGCCTTTAGAAATGTATTCTAGTGTAACAATTTTCCTGAGGCACTTAGAGTCTTCTATTCCCATGCTGAAAGTATAAGCACTTCCTGGCTATCTTGTATTAAGGTGAAGTACAATACCATAATACCAACACTGTGATGTCATGAACAGCTGATCCAATTTAACATCTAGCTGCCATTTAAAACTAAAGTGTGCATTCAGTAAATTAAAGTTAATTTGGAAAAATCTCATCAACTTCAAAATCAGTTTTTTCTTGGCTGAAGAAAGAACACGTTTCTGCTGGCTTTACTGTTAGTTTATTCTAAGTTAATGGAACCAACTTGAGTAAGCTGAAACTTCAAGAATTCTCCCAACACCTGTGAAAGATTCTGTAAGTCATCAACAGCTGGATTATCATTTCAAACTGACTCCCACTACTTTCTCATTGACATCTCTCATCCACCAGTTTGGCACTAGCTCCCTGAAACTCTTGCAGCTGGCATGCAACTTAAGCACAATATCCATACAGTACCTTAAACAGTTTAAGTTTGGCCCATGAAATAAGATGCAGTGTTTAAACACCAACATTTTGAAGTAGTAACAGGACAGTCACCCTCACTTATAGCCATATAATTTTAGAAGGGGATCCTGTCCTTTTCATAAAGGTTAAGAGAAAGTAATATGCAATAACCTCACAATTAATCCTTTACTTTTAAAAGTTTTTACTTTTAAATCTATAGTGACCAACAGTAAGTCAATGGTGTATCCAAGATGTTAAAATACAAGTTAGTTTAAACACTACCTTAGCAATGGCATCTTGCAATCGATTGGCATCATTGCGAGTGTGTGCCAGCTCTTCCTGCAGACTACTGGCCAAAGTCTCTGCTTTTTCTTTATCCAGTCTGACACTCTCCAGCAAATCTTGTATATCTGATTTATCTCCAGAGTTATGTATAGAATACAACTCGGCCACTTTCTGCTTTTCGTGCTCTAACTGAGCTTTCAGCCTGTTCATCTCTATCTGGTCACTGGCTACTGTGGCTTTGTACTCCTCTAAGGTAGATGCTATGGCTGTTTTGCTTTTCTGCTCTGACTCAATAATCCGTTCCATGTGGTGATTTCGTTCTTTTAATGCCCCTATCATCTCTTGGGCCTCCTTGTTGTCTTGTTCTGCCATTTTCAAAGTGTTACTCAAATGCTGCTGAACACCCAACAGCTGCTCTCGCTCAAACCGAGCGTTCTCTGCAAGGTCCATGTAACGTTGCTCTAACTCCATGTAGCGACCACTTTTCATATCTTCATCAATGACATATGAAATATGGTGTTCATCTAAAAGGGACCGAAAATACTCGATCTGACGGCTGAAGTGTTCCAACTTGTCACTTTGCTGGCACAAAGATTCCATAAGGATTACTTTCTCCTCTCCGAGTCTTTCATTCTCACTGTTTAGCTCTTGTGTTATTTGCTGTAAATCTGCAAGCTCTTGAAGTGTGGCTTGGAGCTCTTCAGCTGTACTGTGCTGATTCTCTTCCATCTGATGTATCCGTTCTGTCAGACAAGCTACGGACACTTCACTTGCATTGCCACTGCTTCCCTTCCTAGATCTTTCTATACTTGGTACGCCTTCAGACTCTGAAGATGATGGAGCATCTAGGGCATCATCACTTGATGTCAGCGGCTGATAAACTTCACTGCACTCACTGTCTAAATTATCCATGGAATTGCTATGTTGGTTGTCCATCAAAGTGTTTTCATCCTGACTTAACAAGTCTTCCATCGATCCAGGAGCAGAACCTTCCACAGAAGATGTCAGAGTGCCACCACCGTCACTGTGGTTGCCAGCTGTAATCTCCGGACTCAAAGACTGATAGTCAAAGAGTTTTTCAGAGTTGTCCAGCCTTTGTTCCAAAGAAAAGCCTAATGCATTTAATCTGTCTTTTAACATTCGATTCTCATTCTTCAGTTGGTTTAGCTCTTCTCGGATGGCAGTGTTTTGTTCCTGTAACTGTAGCAACGTAGACTCTACATCAGTTGGCTGATGGACAACAATGGCCTCTTTTTCTTCAGATTTTTCATCACCTTCAAACTGATCTTCGTTCAGTCCGAGCTGAGCACGCATGTCCCTTAGTTCATTCCTCAGGTGCAAGATTTCCACATCTTTAGTTTTTGCTAACGTCAAAAGGTCGTTCACCTTTGCTTCCAATGCTGCTTTGTCACTGATTTGATTGTCTGATTTGGATTTGCTCATGCGAATGTCGGCCTCCGGGTTGGCGCGGCTGCGGGAGCGCTTTGCCAGGACCGTGTCGTTGGTGCCCTGGCCGCTCAGAGGCAGCTTCTTGCTCTGGCTTAAACGAGAACGGTCGCGTATTCTTTCCCTAGAAGAGCTTGACTCTTTATTGCCAGCTGAGGTGCTCCGCTTAGTTGTGGAACTCGTACCTGCAAGGTTTTTGAAAGTCAGGAACATGAATTTCAAATACAGTATCTGTAACAGGAGACTGTCTGTCCTGCGTCAGCAAGAGAGGGGCTGATTTGCTGAATCACACCGGTAAAAACATTTCATAAAGTACGTTTCGAGTACACATTTATACAACCTCAGTCATAAATCAGTGCAGTTATAATTTAATTGAGATTTGCTTTACCAACTGCTATGCTTTGCCAGTATTCTGAAAATAAGTTAGACATTAAAGTTTAATGTTTGCAAATTTCTTTGTTTCTGTCTTCAACAGCTTTTGACAAATTGTGCCAAAACCTGCAGCAGTGCTCTTCCTGCAGGTTCAAATGTGCTTCTCTCTTCGGTAGATTTGAATGCAATCTTTTAAGTGATGAATTGCGTATTATGATTACCCAAAATGAAAGTTATTTAATCTCATTTCATAAGGACAAAGATGGATTATTACTATTTATTTCCAGATGCTTTACAGCTTTGCAAGCATTACTGAATCCAAAACATAGCAAAGGAGGACAAGAAATTTTTCCATCCATACTGATAACACACTAAATAATTTCACTTTTCTGAACAGTTTCTGAAAGCTCTTTTATCTTAGTTCTATGAAGCAATACACAATGTCCAAACTGTTGACTGCAACAAGTGGTTACATCTTAAAGATTTAGCCAAATCAGATTTTACTGAACTCTATGATTCTCTAGAATTAGTTACATTATCTAGTTTTATATAGAAGTTGCATAATCAGTACTTAAAAATACTAAAAGGAACATCCCCCTAAAAAGGCAATTACATTAGTATGAACAGCAAAAGAGCACAGGTGTCTGATTTGAACATGACCTTACTGACCACTTCATTAGGCAGCCTGGATCTTCAATACAAAATAGGAAAATACAAAGCCACCCAACAATCAGCTTTAAAGATCAATATATACCTGCAATAGTTTTGGGTTTATTCTCCAGACTGTTCATGGTCGTCCCTGAAGCTGAAGATGCTGTTGATACACAAGTGCTCTTCTTTGCCTTGACACCATTGGTTATTGTCACTCCACTGCCACCAGCCATCCCTGCTAAGAGGTCATCATTGCTCTTAGTCTGAAAGAAAGGGAATGAGAGGCTTTAAGACAGCTGGCTGAGAAGTCTGCATAGCCAGTAACTGTATTTTCAGATGGATAATACATTTGAAGTCTCAACCAGCATCTCAGCTAAAAGGAAATGCTTTGGAATTAACAAGTTGCTTTACATCATGACTCTCAAATTCTGCAGGTTTATAACTTCTAGCTCCTATACATATTCATGTTAAGAACTATATGCCAGACTTTAAGATTCTATATATTAAGAATGAATTAAAATTGGAAAAAAAAAGATGCCTCTTCTCTCCTTTCTATATATTTTCTTTTTCAAGTGCAAATTTCAGAACAGTTAGGAATACTGACCACGAAATCATGAAGGGGCACGGATGGGATTTGTGGTGTTTACAAAGAACAGCTGTAAATCAAAAGGGACCTTGGGAGCAGAGCATATTTGTTCTGTGTGGAGTTGTTAGAAACACAAGATATTTTACAGATAGAATCAGGCATTTCTAAGGGCAAACGCTCTAAGACAAGAATGTTTTTATTGGCTCATGCAGGAAACAATATAGCCTTGTAAAAAGGATTATAAAAGGCTGGAAGAAGACACATGACTCTCCAGCTCTAGCTTGACGTGCATCTAAACTGGCTTTCCTGCTATGAAAAAGCTGCTGCTGTTCTATTCCCCTCTCCTCCGTGTGCAGACAACACTGTGCTGCGTAAACTAAAGCCTTTTCAAAGCGCCCTCTCCTCCCAGGAGCCAGGTCAGTTCCTTGATCTGCTGTATCACACCACTGTGCAGAACAACCAAAGCACCAATGGGAAAATTAAAACGTTGGAAGGCTACAAAACCAGCAAAGGCCACACTACTGCGGGGGGGGGGGAAGAAAGAACTGAGAACAAACTACTAGTGTATATTAACCTGTAATTTGATCAGATTTCATAGCTAATCTAAATTCATTTTGTGCACACAGGAGTAGAGGAGGAGGGAAACAACCTTGGGATGCAACTATCCCCTAAAACAAGGTATTAGAAAAAGGCCCAGAACAGTGATTTTTCTATTGTGCTACTGAATCTGCCGATCAGTCTGCAAACATGATAGTTCAAATGGGCTATCAGCTGTCAGCGGTTTTACCCTGTTGAAAGAGTGGGGAAATTAGATTAAGCTTTTAGGCACTTATAGTACAAGTACATATAATCAAGCCAAATAGGTCAAGATGTGACTCAGCTTGAAGAGGAAAAAAAAAAGCTAAGTAAAATACACACTTTCTGACATTAGTCATCTCCAGTCTTCACTGAACAATGGAATTTAAGACAAGTCATTCTTCTGCTGACTTCCCCATAAACTATTTCCAGCCTAGGTTGGAAAGCATTGCCTCCTCTGCAGCCAATTAGTAAACAGTTTCTCAACGCTGTAATGCTACACTCTTGGCAAAGAAAACTATTTAGCAAAGCTTTGGAAAAATGACAAACCAGCAGCATTCTGTTCTTAATGCTCCACGATAGCAAACATTCTTGACTTGAAAAATCAAAGTATGTTTGTAGCATATACTTTTAATGGAAGCAAAAATCAACGTAATATGTTTATTAAACAGCTTCTTCCTCAAGGAAGAGCAGTTCTTCCCACTTACTGAGAACTGTGCAATCCTGCATAGAATGCTGCTTAGCATCAAACCCCCTACATTAAAATATGAAAAATAATACATCATAATTAGAAATGCTCACCCAGACTGACTTTGATTTTCTGTATTAAAAACCACTTTATAATTACCCAATTCATATTCCATATTCCCTTATCTCTTTCTTTCAGTGCAGTGAAACTTGAATTATCTCTTCTACAATTCATTTCATCTTAGTTTTTCAACAGGTATATCCTATTTACTGCATCTCATTCAAATCCCTTTATATATAAATATAATTATTACTACCTGGAAACTTTTTTTTAATGGTTGCTTTTGCTGCATTTGAGTTCTTCAAACATCAAACGTCACAACAATCTATAATTAAGGTACTGCATTTTGCAAACAGAATACTGAAGCCTACACACATGAACATGGAAAACACATTCTGATTTTTAATATTCAAATACTGGTGTCCAAGTTCTGGCTTTTCAAGGACATTGGATTTTGCAATTCCTTTGTATGAAGTACAGCTGCTGACTGACTACAGTTTTGAGCACAATCATAAGCTCATTAGCTAAAAAAAAAGTTTTAAAATGAGCTTAAAAGTAAGGACATGTTATTGGCAGAGTATTTTTTGACAGATGAAAAACTAGAATAGTTGGTGGTTAGCCTTCTGCTGAACTAACATGTAGGGGCTGGTGGTGGGGGCTGAATATTTACAAAAGTCCTGGGCAGAATAAGAGCCAAAAACCTACAAAGTAGTAAGCAGCGGACAGCATTCTGAAGGAGACAGACAAACCACCTCTGGAACAGTGTTCAGCTGTACACAAGGGTGGGTCTCAGTTTCTTCCTCTGCTCATTGTCCACACACTTTGAAAACGCCAGAAAAAAAAGCCAAATCTGTAGAACAATGCATAGGGAAAGCAGCCCACCCAAGGCCGAACACCAGCCTAGGCTTATGTTATGAAGGCTATAGGAAAAAAATGTATTACAAAGTCATTTTTAATTTTGCAATACTATTACTGACTGATCAAATATAAAACAATACAAAAATTATCCTAAAAATAATACAACTTGTTGTTGATACTTCTTTCATGCCAGTAATTATAAATGTGAGCTGTTGGTATCGATATGTCAAAAAAACACAAACAACTAACTTGGTTGTGCAAGTATGGAACACTCAACAAACGTCAGATTCGTCATTAAGTCACACAGCTGGCACAACAGCAGCAAAAGACAAGTAAGATATCCAACTGTATGAGTAAGCTTGGCTGTAACAAAGTTGAGGTAAGTCTTAGTAATCCAGAGAAAAATTTTCACTGTGCCTCAAACATACGATTGTCATAAATTCTAATCCTACACCCAAACATAGCCAGAAGTGTTACTAATGTAAGTGAAATTGTGAAAGCATACTGGATCTAATTACTTCAGTGTCAGTTCATCCTCCTTTATCTGAGAGGTATGACATAAGAGAAATGGTAAGGATGGACTTTTGTTTCCATATTCTTTGAGATGCATCTAGAAATATAAAATAAGTAGTGTCTACAAGCATCAAAAAACTAGTTGAAGTTAGGAAAACTGCAAGAGACTTTCTGTGACTGAAGAAAGCGGGGCACTGGGAGAAAATCCAGCTGAGACCACGCTCACAAGTTCATCACCAAAATATATTAACCATTCTTCCATTAAAGAAAAGCAAGAAGAGAATAAGAGAACATTTCTTTTCTCTTCAAGAATCCTGCATAGCTAATACAGAGAGACCTCAACCCTTCCTACTTCTTTAATTTCAAGTCCTTATTTGCCAGTTATTTAAACGGCTCATCTGGCTTCCTGTAGGTGACAGCAGCTCAGGTCCCAGTTGCAGACACCAGCCCTTTCCTTTGTTCTGTTCATTTGCTCCAGGGCAGCTTTGCAGTCTGGGCTGAAGAAAGGCAAAAGGAGGTGGGTCCAGCTATGTTTCCATGTCAGAAGAGAAAAGCAGACCAGACAGGCTCATACAATCCATTCAACCCAGATGTGTTCGCTCTCAGATGAAAACTCCACACCTTGGTACACCCTGTTTTTTCTTAGTTGTTGAAAACCACATGCTCCTAAACCTACTGCCCTGATGTGCAGAGAAAAGAGAAAACCTCTACCTTTGAACTTGTTCTAGGAGCAAGAACCAACATGTGAAGGTTCAGCTCAAGCAGTATTCCACAAAAAGCAAAGGCCAAAACAGCTAGAAGAATGCATCTGCACTGACCCAACACAGATCACGGACACCAAAAGTCTCTCAGATACCTCATTGGTGCTTTTTTTGGAATCAGTCAATAACATATCAAATCTCATTAGGCACTGACACACATTTCAAGCATAATACATAACACAACTAATAACATTCACCAGAATGCAACTTACACTCTGCTCCATTTGCAGGCCAGTCAAGTTCTGCACAGCAAATTGGTTTCTATCACATCACACACTGCAATATGAAAAACGCAACGCAAATGCCACGCGAGGTCCTATCACTCTGCCAGTACCGGGCAACCATCCACATTCCCTCCAGTTACCTGTATAACAAACCTCCAGTCTAAGATGCATTACAGACAGGACTTAGAATTCTGTTCTTTTTCAAGAGTAGAAATTGTAAAAATGACAAAGAATCAGAACATTCTGTTGGCTGTCACCTTCAAAAGAGATGCTGCTGTCCCGGTTTTGGAGAGTTTTGTTACTGCAGACACCGAGGAGCCGTTTTCTGGTTTGGCCTTTTCAGTTGATTGAGTTTTATTTACTCCAGGCACTTTGGGCGCTGAGCCAACACTCCTGCTTGCTTTCTTCATTCTGGGCTGTCTGTTTATGATGCATTTACAAACAAATCTGAAAGCAGAAAGAAAAGATTTTAAATCTAAAATACAAATGAAAAGCAATGTCTTTTTTTATATATTTATCATGCTCTGTTTAAGACCAGAAGCCCAGGATGGCAGTGAAGACCACAAACTAGAGCAAAACAGAACACATGTGACTCACCAATGGTTTTTTGCTTTTTTGAAAAAGGAATTTTTACCAAGAACTGAGCACTTTCTACAGCTCCACTCCAATTTTTTTTTCCAGCTCTCTTTCCACAAATGGCACTGAACTGAGGATATTTTGTAAGTGGCCAATGCTGCCAAGTTCATTCGTTAGCTAGCAAAAGAAAGGCTTCTTAGGGCAGCAATGTTCTTTATTTTTGACTGTGGGAAGGAAAATAATGTGGGAGTATTCAGGCAACAGTCTGACTGCCAACAACACTGGATCTGAGAAAAGATTACCACCAGCTTGGTAACTGAAGGATGGAGACAGCAACAGCAGTTGCAGATAAAGTATTTTATAAACAACTAAAAGAAGTTGAAAGTTTCCCTGAAACCATTATTAAAGTGTTAATAAGCATACAGGATTTTACAAAATGTAATAGTCAGATGATTATGAGGATTATCTCTGAGAAGAAACCAGTAGTACCCGACCACGTTGCACTGTCTAGAGTCAGAACACTTCAGCACCTTTACCTTGCCTTCAGGTTTTCTCAAACAGCAGACAACTGTCAATACTGTCATTCCAATCATAAGCAAATAAACAAGACCCTGAAAAACAAAGCTGACTTCACACAAACCATGAGCAGCTGCAGCAGACCCAAACACTGTAATTATCACAAGAACTGCTAATTCTGGATGACAACCTAAGAAAGGGGAGACTAGCCAACAGCTGTAATCTGAAGCATGGACCAACAGAAAGACTAGGCACATAGGAATCTTCTTCCCTCTTGCAAGAGTGGAATAGTTGGTGGCTGTTTCTTCATCTCCCCTGACTCAGAAGATATAGGATGGGAGATTAAGAGCAGGAAACTTCCACTGTCCTTTCAGCCTTACAGATTCTGTCTGGAAGTAAGAGATCAGGTTGATCTGAGCCCAGTATCCTGCAGCTGATGAGAAACATGAACTACATCTAGCTGTTTCCATCTCTTAAAAAGTGAAGAATTTTAAAGGCACAAAAAGCAGACTAGGGACTGAGTGCATAGGACATCTGACAAAAACACAGTGATCAGGAATACTAATTCAATTAATCTAACAAAATTAACACCACACACTTACACACACTTCTTCCCCCTGATCAGCACCTCACCTGCACATGGTGTATTTCAAATCTAACTTTGATCAGTCGTAATACTCCAGGAGTTTTGCCTCCTCAGACCCTAAGTGCTGGTAACAGAAGCAACAGGAAGTTTCATTTTAAGACACTAAAATCATATTTGTTTGTATCTTCCAGATTCCCTTTAGCTCTGAAAGCTGGCATGAACAGACACAGAAAACTTTGTTTGCTGTTGCAGTTTCATCATCAGAATGTCAAAAATGCACCAGTCCTGCCATACAGCTACTAGCAATCAGAACGCCCTCACAGGAGAACCGAGAGATAATTTGCAGAGACACTCCTAAGAAAACCAAAATCCGAACCAGCAAAGTCCCACGAAGATAATATGTTTGCTATACACACGTAATTTTAAGTGGTACAAGTGCCTGCTAGATTCCAGAAGCAGATGCTAGTGTTTACAGGTAAGATCAAGTTGCCACACTTGCCTTTTTCATGTTCCTGAGTCAAACATCTATTTGTGCTTTTGATCTTTTACACTCAAAACTCAAACTGAAAAGACCAAAGAGGACCCAGTTGTAAACTGTAGACCTGGCAGCATTACTACTGAATTATACTTGTCATGTTCTAAAAAAGTTGCCCGTATCATGCTTGAGAAATAATTGCATTTCAGCACACAGCCTGTGGTGAAGCTGACGGTATTCAAAGTTACCTCAAAGAAAAACCTATACTCTTGCAGCAAATGCAGTAAATCAGAACCATGGCTTTTTGACAGCTCACAGAGCTAGTCAACCAGTGCTACAATGAACATTGAGGTACTGGCAATGATATGACTGTCATACATTTGGGCAGAGCTTGACAGCCCTGTCTGGCAATCCAGATAAAGCAGTAGCTCTGGCTGGCCTACAGACATCCTGCAAGGGTCATTTGCAATACACATTTATCAAGTCTACAGAGCACATCCATCAAGTCTGACACATCTTACATCATGTCACACACTGCATACATGATCTTTGCATGCACAGTAAAAGGTCAGTGCATCTGGGATCTGCGTATTATAGCCAATAATACAGTAACATAACCCACTGGATGTGTAACTTGAAAAAGAAATACAGGCTAACGTTAGCTTTTACAGTACAAAACATGAACACTCTACAAATATATCACAGAGGACATCAGTGACAAAAGATTATGTGTTGTCAAATGCTTCACATCCACAATTCTATGGTTTTAGAATTGTTCCTGAAAACACACAACTGTAGTTGCTTCAGGAACAGCAACTGCATAGCAAAGTGATGTAAATGAGGAAAACTAAACAGAGTAAGCTAAGTATGATCCTCATGCTTCATCACAGCATTACTCTAAATTAGTCATACATTTGACATTGAAAAACACTATTTGTGATTTACTAAAACTCAGACGTAGAGTCACCTTTCCAGGAACTTCAAAGGTACTTAGAGGAGTGGGAAGAGTAGATACCACTGTTCCCATTTGTCTTCCAGAGAAACCAAGCTCTAGTAGTTTCTTGCTGAAAGAAGATTGTCTATTTATGGTTTAAAAACTGACAAAAAGATATAAATAAATCCAAAATAAAGTCAAGACATTGATTAGCATTACAGGTTCTAAAAGCAGCTGCTCACTCTGACTCTTAAAGTGAATTTATGGTTTCTCAGTGCCAATTTCTCCTCTCCCACCTTCTCCAGGAAGGAAGATGATGGAGTTTCAGCACTCAAAACAAGACATCAACATCGTCGAATTGTAAGTGGAAAATGCCCTACTTCTGCTTCTCAAAAGGCAAATATCACAGATAAGGACTACCTTTATGCTCCTCAAGAACACCAGATTCCTCAGGAAGACACTGGGAACCAACAATAAATTTGCCTTTGCCCAACACTAAATTATAAGTTGAGAAAATGTATCTTGGTAGCCAAATGAAGCTTTCTGAAGATTAACACTGAGCACTAATAATCCAAACAACAGCTAAAATATTATTTCACTACTGTTTTAAAAGGAAAACACTGCATAAAAAACCTGAAGTTACTTAAGATTTCCTTTCTGTTCACACACATCTCCTCCTACCTCAAAGAAGTAAAAAAAGAATCAGGAAAAAAAACAAAAAAAAAAGAGAGAGGAAAAATTTAACACCAAAAAGCTTCAGTGGAATTAACAGTTGCAACCACACAAGACAGTCAAGAGTGACTTTTGGAGGTCTCTCATATCATGCTAGTAAACAAAATACTCATCTACCAGGCACAAGATGTTACTGGAAAACATTTGATAATGCTACCAGTACAGTATCAATTATGAAATTAATCAGGATGGAAAAAAGCCAAAACAAGCCCAAAATATCAGATAGAAAGACTGCATTCCTAAACTCAAATGTAACTCTTTGCTCTAACCTGTACCCTTTCCCAGACGTCTCTCTCTCCACAGCACACATAGCACAGGAAACAAAAGGGAATCTTGTTCGGGAGCGGGCTCTCCTTGCTCTGGAGGCATGTGAAACCAGTCCTGTGCTTTATACCAACTGCAAACACAACTCCATAAATAATAATTTAAAAGAGCTTTGCCCAATAGCATGGCTCTGCTCTTTACTGTAAACTGATATGATACATCCACCCTGCCAACATGAAATGCTTTCAGCGTTACTCTTACGTACTCTTTAGGAACCTGAAAACTGAAGCGAGGTGGTGGTGACGGCGTATGATTTCTTGCAAAGATTATTTTAATCTCACTCATTACTGAATATGCTTATTTATGCTAATATTGCTGTCACAGAAAGGCTCAATTACAAGAATGAAAAAAAATGGTCTCCTGTGCCTCTAAGGTGAGAGAGGATTAAGCAAAGAAGGTGCCTTTTGCCTTTAGTTAAAAATACAAAGGTACTAAGAGTCACTGAGCAGTTTTACCTATTAAAAAATAGTGAATTATTAAGAAAATGATAAATAATCTTAGAATTACCTTTTAAGAGTCCCACAAAAATAAGAACAACTGATCCCTCAAATGTTTCAGGACTGCACAGGGTTATCACATCAAAACCCAAATTATGGAGGAAAAAAAGAAACATTCACATCCAAGAGCAATGGAGCCGGTATACTTTTGCTTTTGATAGATTTAGGCTGACAACTTTTGCCCAAATAATTAGGGAATGACATTTCAGAGCCACTTACGCTGTCTCAAAAGCAGACCTGTGAAGAAAAGATTACAAAATATATCCTCTTCAACTCCCTGTGTAACAGATTCAGAACTTCCCCAGGTCTCTGCAGGCAAGCACAGCACAGTCACCAACAACTCAGCGCCTGGGGTGTGAAATACACTACATGCTAGGAGACAGAATTCTCTACATTTATAGTTTCCACAGCTCAAATTTTCAGCCTGAATGCTGCACAAGACTCTAAAACAATGTCTCTTGCTTAATAAATCCAAACCCATAATCCATTAACCACTGGATTCCATAAGCCAAGAGCAAGAAGTGCATTTGTGTTATTGCCTGGGATGAAGACATCGGTTTTTGCAGACTTGGAAATTTGCTGATGCTAGAGGGTTACTTATAGCAAGGATAACAAGGAAGTGCATGAAGACTCTTAGGAGACTAAGTGGAGAATAGAAACAGCCAATAGAAGTAAATGTAAGTAAACACAAAGCAATTTATCCATTGGGGCAACCTGAGCTTCATATATATTTGTGTTCTCAACTCATCTATACTGCTCAGACTGCATCTATACTGCTTCAGTGTTTTGATTCACAGCTCCATTAAACTATGCATAGAGTGTATGGAATAGGGCAAGAAAAATCACAGTCATTCCAGGAATTACTAAAGAAAGGAATACAGAACAAATCATAAAACCCCAAATATTATACTCAACAAATCATTTTTCCCTCATCTTCCTACACTTTAATTAGTATGTGCAGTTCTGGTCTCTCAAGCTCAAAAAAACCATTCTATTAGACCTGAAAAAAGTTCAACAGGGAGCAAAAATAAGATCAAAAGTATATAATAGCTCCCATGAGACATCTTAGAGCGAATACGACCAAAGCTGATCAAATCTTAAACAGCATCAAGAAGGCAGACTGGAACCAGCTGTTAATAATCTCTTCCAGTACTAAAACTGGGGACCAATGGATAAAGTTAAGGGCAAGTTCAAATAAGGAAAATAAGCCGTATTTTTAAGCAGAGTGAAGGAATGCTGTGGCTGCACAAAGCTGCAGAGTGGAAGCGGAGACTGGACATGCGCAGGGCAGAGAAACTCCCTAATGGATGTTAAATAGCTGAGCACAAAGGGCTCAGAAACCCCTCTGAGTCAAAATTAATTGCAGGGTGGGAAAGCAGTCAGGGTGTGAGGGAAAAGCTTGGTTTGATTTTTTTCCTGAGGCATGTGCTCACAGCCATGGCTGGACCCAGAGCACCAGGTGGGATGGATCCCTGCTCCAGTCAGGACGGTGTCTGCTATGTTCTTATGCCTTGAGGAAAATACACAGATGTCAGTGATTTACGGGTGCTGCAATTCTGGAACTGCTGCAGGTAGTTATTTAGAGAGGAAAGACTTTCCTATTACTCTGTACCTTAAACATTCAAATGAATCTTCGCAGTTTTCCTCAGCAAATTGTGGAATTACAAAAACAGGACTCCCACCTTTAAGTTACGTTATCCATTCACTGCTTTCGAGCCAAGTCTGCTATTGCTACTTCTCTCTTAAACAGAAGGGAGGAAAGACCAGAGCTTTGGGTAAGAATTGGCTGTTACACACCTAAATTTCTCTGCTCCTTGTTTGGAGAAAACTTCAGAGCTGTAACTGCTGTGAGCAATGTGTAACCGTTGCAATACTTAACATTCCAGACAAGTGACAGGAACATTTACAGAACTCCTAAACTTACAAACTGTGCTCTAAAAGCCTTTTTCATAGCAAAATTAAATAACCTAGTCTTGTTTTCAAGCTCCTACTTTAAACAACCACTACTTCAAACCACTGCTGAAGAAAGAAAAACCAACACTTCGTCAACGAAATTCAACTGACTCTTCCTGGCATGGGGAATCTATTCCACAAGGAAGGGGAGCACTCTCCATAACTCATTCTCAGTACTAACTACTCCATTGAAGCTGGTTTGGTTTTGTTTTTATTTCCAGTTTTGGAAACCGGAGGAAGAGACCAAGTAAATCTGTACCTTACTGGTATCCATAAGTGGGCCAAGTGTCCTGTACCATGCACATTAACTATGGCTGCTCACATTGCAGATGAGAATACCATCCAAATGACTATTATATAGGGTTTGAGTCACTGATGTTGATAATACACATAATGACAAATACCTTTATATCTGCAGGCAGTCTGTGTGTTCTTACAGTGTAAGTAGAGATAAACCTCAACCAGCAGAACTTGAATGAGAGAAGAGGGAATAAAATACGTAGAATATCAGTATGATCATGGAGGGACACTAAAATCTGGTTTGGCTACATCATCATTTTTCACTCTTTTGGGTAAACTTCACAGTTGCACCCAAATTTTAAGCTATGCACTTAAAGATGATGTAACATATACTTGTTTCCTGGATGGTAATTATATCTCTGTGTCAGTTTTAAAGGCCTAAACAAACTTGGCAGAAACATCAATGCTCTCTATAAAACCCTTAGGTTAATATTCTAGTAGTATAGAATTCACCCTTATTTTGGCACTACAGATTTTCTTGAAAAAAAAAATCAACAAACAAACCAAACAAAACCCCACAATGTATTACCCAGCCAAAGGACTGTCCAGCTTCAACTACAAAAACAACTAGTCTAAAACAATCACATTACCTGTCACCATTCCAAGTCTGTTCTAGAGTAAAGTTGCTACAAAGACCAATAACCATTTAGTTACAAAGGTGTATTTAGTGTCATATAACCCTAAGTATATACTGTACTCCTTAACCAACAATGAGATTCCCCTGCACACGTGGAATTGTCCTTGCACCGCCAGGGATGTACATTCATTGCAATGTCCTGCCTCTAGCAGAGCTGTTCCCAAAACTGCCAGCTACCATAGGTGACCAGAGTGGACCTTTTCCCTTTCCTCCACTGAAACTGTTGTCAGCTGAACTCTGCTGCACAAAGCTCTCATGGAGAAAGCAGGCAGGCAGTAGCCTAGCTCCAAGCAGAAAAAGCAAGGCAGACAAAGTACATGCAATATGCTTTTTCATGAGCTAGGCCAGCAGCTCCCAGCACACATCTTACAGGTGAGTAACTTAGATAAGGTGCCATGTTCATCCAAAACACTCCATCACACCTTCAGTTCATGCAAAACCCCCAAATCCTGCTTCCAGCATGGTTACAATGAAAAATCTGTTCTTATCAGCTGTTGGCTAATGCATTTTCAACTTGAGGACTTTCTATTGCCTGCATTTCTGCAAGTGGAATATGACTGGGTGCTCACTTTGTCCATTTCACCACTGACCTGGTCTGGCAACATTCCTGAAGGCATTGCACCAAAAGAAGCAGAAAACAGGAGAAGCATAGAGAGCCTTCCCAGCTCTCAGTACTTACAGCTCGAAGATTCACAACCCGGGAAGGATTCTCCGGATCTCAGCTGGATCAAGGGTATGGCTTGGATGGGAATAGCCCATCCCCAAGCCAGCCTTGCTAAAGCTCCAAGAGGGAAGTGCCTGTTGGGGATTGCTTAAACTAGTAATGAAAACAATTTAATTGTACCCTGCCACCAAAAAAGGCACTCCTACCCCTTCCTCAGTCCTCTCCCTTCTTTCAATTCTAGAGATCAGAGCTCATTTTTTGATGAGTTGGTCTTTCAGCCATATCAGGGCTGATCTGACTCACCTTATAATTGCTAGATACTATGCAAAGGAAGCAGCGGGACTGAACTGGGGAGAAGCAGGAAGGCTCACCCTTTCAGACAGCAAGGCCCCAAATTTGTTTCAATTCAGTCTCAGGCGATTGGAAACTCAGCAACAGCCCCAGTTTGAACAAGCCTCTAACCACCACCACTGCCCAAGCCACACTGCTGTGTGGAACCATGTGGTAAAGCACAGGAGGCACCAGACAACTCTGGCAGTACCTTGGAAATGCACACACCATGGTGACCTCCAGCAGCTTCACTCTCCAGTCCATGAGCCTTAGAGCGTGTTACAGCTCAGACTGCAGCTGGAAGAAGACCAATGGCCACAGGACTGAAGAATGGGGACTAGGCCATCCTTGAAAACCCATAACACTCACTTAATTAAGCAGATTTAGAGCGGTCTACTATCTAAGGATACTTAACTACTAAATCAGGATTCTGGATTCCATTCTTACATCTGCCCGTTTTCCTCTATGGCTTTGAGACAATCAGCTCCTTCCCCAGTACAGTCAAACCTGGTGATATTGCCACATTCAAGGATGCATCTCCCATCTAGAAACCATAAGAATAATTTGATGACAACTTCCATCAACTGCTCTTATTTAAGAAGTTAATTATTTCCAGAGAAGACACGTAATTGTCCACCTGACAGAAGTGAGTTCAGACAAAAAGTAGCTTTGCACGACTATGTCACTGCCAGGAAAGACCTTTGTCACAGTAAGAAATAAAAGCAAAACCAAAGCTTCAAGAGAGCAAAGTTACTCAGTCAGATCTGTTGCAGGAATTGTGCTTTAGTTTTTGTTTGTTTTTCTTTTCCTCTAGAGAAGTCCATATTCCTTCAGGGACTTGAAGGAAATATTTACCATTAACTATTTACAATGCTGGTTCCTTCTTAGGGAAAAGCAAATTGGAATAACCAAAACTATTGCTTACAAAGAAGGACTTTTCCCTGCCCAACAGATGGTACTTTAAATGCACACCCACTATCAAATCTGTGTCCTTTAGCTTGCTAAATGAAAGACACTCTGAGCTCCATACAACTTGGTAAGAAGTTGCAACAGTACTTTTACAATCCTACAGCTAAGCAAAGTCAAGCTCTAATAGATCAGTTGTTATAAACTCGTCCCTGTCAGTTAAGACTTGTCAATATGGACGATGACAGCATTTTGGCTATGAACAGTGAAATATGTTGAAGGAGCCCCTCCAACACCAGCTCTCACACAGCAAGCAAAATCTGCAGTTGAAGCTTCAAGAAGGTTCCATCTGCCAAGAATGCTGTGTGCTTTTAATTAAGAAGGTATATAGAACTGCATTGAGAAGAAAAAGACTCAAGGAGTGTTAAGAATGCCAGCCTCTTGGTCAAGCTTTCCACCCACTCCCCCACTGTACATCCCACAGGAAATCATTATTCACTGCATGGACCTGTGCAGAACACGTATCCCACGCTGGCTAAAGTGACCAAAGTTAAGGAAATGTTGTTAGCATCAGAGAAACACCAATACTTCCAGGCTGATGTCATTCAATACACCACTCAAGTACCTCAATACTACCTTTATTCTTTAATACTATTCAAATCCTAGGTGTTCACTTTATTTTCCGGAGTAAGACTGCATATATAGCAGCTAGTTGCAGGCGACTGTTAGCTCGGCTTCACTCTGGCAAACAGTCATGGAAAACAAAATTAACTGAGGATCATGCAAGACTTACTCTTCCTAAAGATCACATCAAGTCACGAAGTAAGTAGAAGTGAGTTATTTTTTCTCTTCAAGTTTTGCTTAAGTGGCTTTTCAACACTTTCATACGTAACAAGTGGCTAGTTCTCAAGTATGATTTGATCTTAGTTTTGATCTCAAAACCTTGCAGATCAAAGCACTTCAAAAAGATTCTTTTTACCTAAATTTGAAATTTATTCTTCTATTACTCTTTTCTGCCATTTAGGAAGCTACTAGTTCTGCCACTTAGTTGCAACACGCTATCAGTTACTCACAAAGTTAAGGTACCCTAAGAAGATCGATTGTTGCAGTGCCATTAAAGAAAAGTTCTCTGTCCCAAAGAAAAATCACACACATGTGAAAATTCTAATGAGAAATTATTTATATGTTAAAGAACAGTATCCCATGATTACTTGCAGGCCGTGTTAAACTTTTAAGTGCTCCAAACAGGGGCTCCTCTGATCGTTTCTGCTGGAATAAGCTCAAAAGAAACAAGTAATGTGTTCCTTGTGACTAGTCACTTCAGGCTATGATTAGGTATGTAACTCATCTTCTGACACTTGTTTTCCCTCTCCCTTTTTCAGTATCAAAACTTAAGATTGAAGGGGGTGATTTTTGAAGCCAGGAAGTACAAGCATAATATTTCTAACACCGTTTTTCCCAGTGAGCAATGGAGATTCAGTCATGTTAATAGCATCAGACACTTCTACAACTGGATCCTAGGTGACAAGACAGGCTCCAACATCACAAGATGAAGGCAAGTAAAAAAGCACTTCTGAAGTACATTAGTGAAAGATCTCTTACGGAGTAGCCACTTCATGCCTCCACCTTCCGAGAATATATTTTCATCTCTCCTACTAACAGTAAAGCAAAAATGGCACCAACTTATTTCCCTTCACCATGTTACTTGTAAGTATACATTTATTTATATCTAAAATGTTAACAGTACATCACCTCATCTATTCTATACAATGAAACCTTTGCAGCATCAAAACAACAATTCCAATATGCACTCGGGCAGAAACTTCTGAAGCTCACTGGCTACAGCTTACACCAGTCACTAACACAGGCCCGATTGTTCTTCAGTCTAGAGTCAACCAGCACCACTTGATCTGTGACAAAATCACTTTGCCCTCCCTCCCATCCATAAAGGACATGATCCATGTCTGTTTGGAGAAGTCCTGGCATTTACCATCTTTGAACGATGCCCAGATATGGCTTTGGAAAACAGCAAACCATACTAGTGACCATGCTGACAATTTACCACACTCACACCCACCAGACCTCTGCACAACACCCAAGTTCACTTTGATCTGCTACTACACACATTCTCTCCATTAAAAGGGAAACCTTCACTCAAGCCTGATGCAGAAGAAGCCTTTGGTAGTCAGCCACGAGGGCCACAGAGATCACACTGCCTTAGAACGCAGAGGGAAAGGGGAAACACTGTAGTGCCAGTAAGGCGCAAAACACCGTAAAACGTACAGTCCCTGAGAAGGGAAATCCCTGCACTGAGCTTTGCCCACTGGGATGTTCCACCATCATTACATTTCAGTAAAGCAGTCCTTCATCCTAGTAAAGAGAGAGCAGAGATCTGCTCAACGACCGGACCAAAACTCACGTCAAACAACGGCTCTTTGACTTGGGTGGATAAAATAACTGAGAAATGAGGACTGTGGTGCTTACAGATGGCTTTGTGTTTGATAGAACTGGTATAATAAGAAGATTTGACAACTTTTGTTCACCATAAAACAGAAAAATAGACATAGGTCTTCAGGCATACAGAAACATCTGAAGCCTGAGTTTTCTTCTCTCTTATTTCACACAGTCTACCAGCCTAAAATCTGATTTTTCCACTAACTGAAAATTAAGTGGCAGCGTTACAAGAAACTACTCCCGTCTCAGCTTCTCAGTTTTAAACTCAGATTGTTTACAGTTACCTGCTCTTTTGATTTTTTTGCTAGCAATTGGCTAACAATCACCTAGTCTGGAGGAAGGAACTACTTTGGAGCTACTGCAGAACTATACTGTGTTCCACAGCGTTAAAAGCAGCCGCTGGCTTTCACTTGCCTAGTTTGAACAGTCAAAGTCCATGCTATGAATTAAGCAGGAAGCAGCACCAGAAGGCTTATGTTTGCTTTTGGGGTGAGCAGAGCTTACATAGACTATGTCCTTCAACAGAATCTACTGCTCTTCAGAACATTTTTCACCCCAGGAATAAGACAAATTTACTGCTATGAGACAGCAGCGTTTTCCAGATCCTAGCACAGACAAACACTTCATACAGTCCCAGATGGTGAGATGCTGAGGTGGAGAAATGAGAGCAGTTTGCTCAGCATCAGCACTGCATTGGTTTTCTCTCCGAGGACACAGAGTACAGGAAGACTCTTGGAAAAGGCTGGTGACTGTCCAATTTTGGCCCAGCTGTAGGAGCCTGTTTTCCTCTGTCCCTGGCCCTACCGGGTCATGTAAGGCTTGCAAGAAAAAACACCGTGAAGCACAGGAAAGCAGACAGTAGGCATTAAACTGGAACTTGTAGGCTCTTTCAGCTATAAAAATGCAGAAAAGCGTCAAATCTGAATGCAGAGAGAGATGCTGCCCGCACACAACCACCTGGCAGCAGAGGTGCCGAAGCACAGGCACCCCGCCTTTCTCCTCAGAAAGCGCCCACGGGTGCCACCACCGTCCCCCTACAGAAACAAGTCAGCGGCGCGAAACAAACGCGTGCAGACCTGCCGCTGCCCCGCTCGCCGGGATCCGCGCAGCCCTCCGCTACCTCACCGCCTCCGGCCGGCCGGGCTCCCGCGTGGCGGCTCCGGGACAGTCACGGCACGGGTGGCAGCGCCGGCCGGGGGCACGGCGGCGGGTCCCTCAGCGCCTGTCAGCGGCCGAGGGCACGGGCGGCGCGGCCGGGGCGGCGGCGGCCCTCGGGGCACGGGGGAGGGGCGGCGGCGGCGAGGAGAGCGAGGCCGCGGGGCGGGCGTGCGCGGGAAGGTGCGCCGAGGCGCCGCGGGCGGCGGGAGCCGGGCGGGCGGCAGCAACCCCGCGACGCAGGCCCCGCCGGGGCCTAGGCGGCCGCGGGCGACCCTCCGGCGGGCGGGGCGGGGGTCGGAGCCGGGGTAGGCTCGCCGGCGCTTACCGGGCAGCCGCCTCCTCGTCGCTTCCTCCGCGGCACGGCCCGAGTCTCGGGGGGACCGCGCCGGGCCGGGCCGGGCCGCGCGCGCGCGCGCCGCCGGCGGGAGGGGGAGGGGGGGGGGCGCGGAGGGGCGCGCGGGGACGACGGGGACCCCTCCGCCCGCCTCCGCCCCGCCCCTCGCGGGCGGCGCCGCCGCACTGCGCCTGCGCGGCCCCCCGCGCACGGCCCGGCCCCGCGCCGCAGGGGGGCGCCGCGTCCGCGGGCCGCGCGTGCGCCGTGGCCGGCGCCGCCGGGCTCGCGCGCCCCTGCCGCGGGGGGGCGTGTCCGGGCGGGCGCGTGGCGCCGCACCTGAGCGCAGCGCCCCCTCGCGGCTGGGCGGCGCAGCACAACGCCCGCAGCACAACGCCCGCAGCACAACGCCCGCAGCACAACGCCCGCAGCACAACGCCCGCAGCACAACGCCCGCAGCACAACGCCCGCAGCACAACGCCCGCAGCACAACGCGCGCTGTCCGCTGGGCGAGGAGCAGGCGCTTGAATGCCGCGAAGCGTTCCTGACTTCGTCTGCTGAGGTTACACGAGCTGTCGGACGGCCCCCGGTTCAGCTTTGCAGCCTGTCCTGCAGCGTGCTGCAGTCGGGAATTACAGGCAGCTGCGTTTCATAAGCCCGCTGACAGCGCTGGTGGTTTCGTGGGAGGCATGGCAGAGTCTGTGCTCATAGGCATTGGCTGGAAAGTGCTGCGAGCACAGTAACAGAAAATGTGCTGATTTGCCATACCCCTGTGAAGTTTCGCTGTCAGGGTTCCTGTGTGTCTCAGACCATGGGTTAAGGCCTCTCTCCCAATAGCAATTCAGCTGTTTTATGGAAAGAAATGCTGCAGTACGAGATTGCATCACAGCCGCTCCCCTGAGGTGCACTCACCCCTGCGACATACACAGCTGCAGACTGGTGAGGACAAGCGTGATTTACAGTCCCCTCGTTATCTTGGGTGAAATGTAACTTTCAGTACTGTAAACCAAAGCAAATGACGCCTGTATTTCATGAGAACTCTTTAATACGGGGAGGATATGTGCTTCCAGATGTCACAACGTAGTTTGGTTCACACCATGGAAAAAGTTTTCCTGTGTGTGTATCTTACCCAGTCGTTTTTTCAAGGTCTCCTTCCCCATCCATTCTCTGTCAGTCTGCCCGTTCTCACCTGGCGGGGCTTCCCCTGGAAGGCTGCTGCACAGACTTGCGTGGCATTGGAAGGCTCCTTTATGCTTCCCTAACATTTCTGGTTTGTCATCCCACTAAGTTTGCTAATCCATGATGAGTTCAACAAGATGTTGCTCCGTGTTTCCACCTTTGGATTGAATTTTGTCAGTTATTTATCAATGACAATCAGCAGCATTACTTCTGTCTTAGGGCTGTGTAAACACCTGTGTGTCATGTACTATGTGTTTTGCACAGCAGCCCACAAAGAGTCTCTCGACCTGTGTTCCCTAGCAGGGAGCAGTGCTTCAGCTCTGTGAATTCCTGAACAAGCTGCAAGCTGGCAGTGCACGTGCCTGCTGTCCTCTGTCAGGAACAAAGGCCACTGAGGAAACCTGTATAACATGGTGGTGTTATATCCTGTAACGTGTGTGAGTGGTCCAACTGCCCGCT
The DNA here is from genome assembly GCF_028858725.1 of Colius striatus. NCBI lineage: Eukaryota > Metazoa > Chordata > Aves > Coliiformes > Coliidae > Colius > Colius striatus. The sequence continues at coordinate 6,650,940 of NC_084775.1, read as the reverse complement.
GGGAAACCTTCCTCACCGTCCTGTTCGGGATGAGACTACCCAAGGGGGTGACAATCTCAGCCATGGGAGCCTTTTAACCTTCTTTGCCCAGTGTAGGGGTAAGCATGATCCACTTTTTTCTTGACTCGCCTCTCATGTCAGTTTAAACACTGTCTGCGATATTTTTCCCTATGTTGGCTATTGCCATTGAGCTGTGTCATCTGTGACCCACACTGAGTGACGAGCAGCTAGGGAGCTTCCCAGCAGATATCTTTTTATTAGAGGGAGGCTTATCTTTTATATTGCATTTGGACTATATTAGAACAGAAATGCACTTTAATTACACTAACAATTTAAATAAGATCTGATATAAATAAAGCACCAAGAGAACTTGATTTAACTGATGGATTCAGTTTCCACACAGATTCCTGCAAAACCCACAAATTTCGTGCAACACTTGAGGAACTGGAGACAGGAGCATCCCTGTCCCTATGACTGAACTGCTCTGCACATGGCTGTGACGGCTCCCAGCCTCCAGCCTGGGCCTGCTGGAGCTGTGCTAAAGGATCAAATCAGGTCTGACAATGGATTTGCTCAGTACCTCTCCCCATGACATGTAAACCACTTCTAGTCATTATAGTTTGCTTTGTTTAATTCAGCAACAACCAGTACTGACTTCCAGGTTTTAAGTGATTTAGTTTTTACCTTGTAAAATATGAAATGCCTTTTATTTTGAAACACCAGGGTTCAGTTCCACACCTCTGCCACATCCAAGCAGATACCTGGGTTTCACAGATTCAGTTTAATGTAGACTCAGTTTTTAGTTAAATAAGACCAAGAGAACCTGACATAGATACAGGAGATTTTATTTAACATTGTATACAAAGAAAGGCTACAAACGCCTTAGGCTTTTCCCCCAAAGTACAGTTTTTGGATCCCTTTGAAATATGACTTTTGTCAGAAAATTAAAAAAAAGAAACAAAAATCCAGAACTCCACTCCCCCCTCCCCCCTTTCTTCTCCCCTTCCCTTTCCCCCTCTCTTTGGGCCTAAACTGAGCAGTAGGTTTCAACAGCTGTCAGGATGAAGCTGTTGGGAGTGCTGTGAGAAGCTGAAGCATTAGCCACAGCAGCACAAATGTCAGAACCCGCCTCCCCACCCCGGTGGCGTGGAAACAATGCCAACAATGTTAACTGAGGAAACCCAAACGTACCCAAACAGTAACGAGTTGTCTGTCTTCTATGCCTGATAATTTAGCACTAATTATATAATTGTGTTTATATTTAAATAAATAGTCTTAACTCCTTTTCCTTGGACTTCTTCATGGATTAGAAACTCTTGTAATACTAGAGATAAGAACAAACTACACAACTTACATGGGCAACAGAAGGCTCTGCTTTGTTTTGCTGGGCAGACACAGGAAGGACAATCCTTCCCAGTGTCCTGCTGGGAGATCATTTTAAATTCACTGTTTTTTTGTGGTGTTATCTGTCACCCAACACAACTCCTTACCCTCTCTTCTTCTGCCCTGGTCATCCCTTTTAGCACAGGCATCCGACTCTGCAGACCCCTGTCCCTGTGTGGCCACGTTCTATCCAGGACTTGCCCAGTTTTGTATGTAACTGTGAAGCCCCAACCAAGATTTCTCTTGGGCTGTGAGAAGCAGTAAGGAAGAGATTAGATGAGGCTATTGTGAAGAATTTGACTATTTACATAGTCCCTAGTGTAGTCCCAATTCCTCCCCAAATGGGACTAAAATGGAGGAAATCTGAACTACTCGCTGTAGACTGGCATTGGTCACTCAGGCACAGTGAGAAAAAACTGGATGAGTCTCTCCCCATAACTGCCTTCCAAGCCTCACTCAGCCCAAGGCACGAGGCTGCCGCCTCATTGGCATCCCTGGCCTAGGTCACCTGAGGAAGCTGCATCTTCTCCTTCAGGCAGGAAGATGATTTGTACAGAGCCTGCCCTTCCGTTCAGCCGTGGGCCAGAACGTGGCCTTCACCTACACATCGTTCTGCAGACTAGAGAAACAGTGCATCTGGAATGTCTGGGGTCCTCAGCACATCTTACCTCTGGGGAAAGGGGCTGCAGCAGTTACACACACGAAGGCCATGGTGGAAAAGAAAGTTTTCTCCCTTCAGATGGGCCATTTTTGCCAATCCAAGAGGATTTGGATACAACTGCAATTAAGACAAAGCAGCAGAGCAAATGCTTCTGCTAGGCTGGGGGATTCTCTAACCATATTAACTCCTGACTATGATTCAACAGGTGTAAAAACCAGAGCCTTACTCAGCTCACACAATGGGACCCTGCCAGTCCAGAGCATTGGCAGTGCTGGGGCCCTTCTGCACCAGAAGACTGGAAATATCTTTTCCATCTCCAGGGACAGCTCTACTACAGCCTGAACCCCCCGCTGTGGCAGTTTCTACTGTGAGGAATGAGGTGAAGCTGTTTCTGTTGGAAAAGGGGACTTGTTCTTAGGGCAAGGTAAAACATGACACAGCAGGAAGTGACACGGACAACACTCATGTGGTTAACCTGCATGCTTTTGCAAGGGTCTCCAGCAATTACACTCTAAGATGGTAACACAAAAATCAACTGGCTCATTTGATAGTTTTCTCATTCTTGGCAAAAGTGTTGATGTATTTGTCTGACCTGGAAGGCCTGAATCTAGTGGTATGGTCATGGAAGGAGGGGAATTGAGGTAACATGTACACTGGGGTTTGCTTTGGTCCTCCTGTTCCAATCATTTCATCATGGTCACACGCTGTGGCATTTCATCCTTGCAGCCCAGAAACAGACTTTTAGCTTAAACACTTGCCTAACATTCCAGTTCTGGTGGCTAGTTGCTCCTTTGGGGCAGTGTTTCGCCTCCACTGACAGACAGACTCCATTGCTCCTCCTTATCTAATGCCACTGCGGGGAAAAGGGCAGAGAGCAAGTGACAAGCTTTGCTTTCTTAGCAGTGGCCTGTGGCTTTTCAGTGGCAAGGAGGAGCTGCAGCACACAGGAACCGGGAAGCTGACAGAGCAAAATTCATGGTGTTCCTGTATTGATTCTTTACTGGCAAGACAGTCTTTGCTCCCAGGTATCTCAGGCTAAGCCACGTCTATAATGGGAAAAGGGAAGGTCTTTCTAGAGGGTGTGGTCTGAGCAATTCCTAATTACCCTTTTCCATTTCTGTTACTTTTACTCCCCTTTTACTTTTACTCCTTCCTTAGAACCATGTCTGACTGTCAGTGCTTCCTTTAGAGCTTCTGTTGATTATAAGGACAATCCATGTATTTAATTGCATTCAATGACAAAATTCATAGAACACATACAAATGTTCACATCACCCTAGTTCAGAATGGAGAACTGCTAATGCCATGTTAAGGCTCCAGTTTCTCACTTGCACATACCCTGCAGTGAAGGAAGGGAACACAATCTGATTTATTTTTCCAGTGACAGTGCTATGACAATGGTAGCAAAGTTTACAAAGAAAAACATACCATGACTACAAATTCAAAAGGGCATAACCAAGTGGCTTACTCACTACACCTAGAATTTGATTGTATCTACTTCAGAATTGCCCTTTCAGATTTTTCTTCTTCAAGGAACAGAAGCAAATCCCTTAAATCTAGCACCAAGGTATCGGGCTGCTGTTACAAGTCCCCATCTGCTAGAACTGAAGTAAAAAGAGCAAGAGTAGGAGTTTTTTTTAAACATCTCCCATTTCTTACTAAAATTTCCACAGTAAGAATGGCACATCTGAGGATGTTATCCCAGTAGATGACCAAGCACAAACAAGAGGATTTGCCCAGCAAGGAATTGGAGAGGGCTGGGGTTTTGCTGTCTGATTTTAAACATTTCTAAAACCCACGTTGGTCCTTGAAAGAACAGCACGTTAAGAGAAACGAACACATTGTGATGCCTCCCAGTGCTGTAAGGTGACAGACAGGTCTGGAGGTCCATGTATGTGTCAAAGAACAGTACATTTGTTTAAACAAACTCACCCAAAACTAACATAAACAATCGTAGTATGAACACACTGTAAAAATGCTGCATCTCCTGCTCATGAACACCCCTGTGCTTCCTTCCCCTGCCCCGTGCCCAGCCCCATCCCTGCCCTGTGCTGCTCTGCGGGTGGCAGCAGCGCTGCTGCTCTTACAGCTCTGCAACAACAACCCTCTCAGCAGCAGTTTAAGGGCTGTGCTTCAGTTTGGCATCAGACACCCCCCTCCAAACCAAGCACATGCAAACACAAAGCTGAAAGGGATCTAGAACTGTTCTTATGGGACAACCTGTCCCATAGTTTGCTTTACTTAACTGCTTTTGATTTTACTTGAAAAACCTACTCAAGTATTAGGAAAAAAAAAAATCCATGAGAATTTTAGGAGAGTTTCTAGATGCCAGGAAATGGTGCTGACTCCTCTCCTTGAAGGGAGCAGAGATTGTCCTCATTGCCTGGATTTCCTCAGGTGGAAGTTTTAACGCTCCACATTGCTGTGACTGAAAGCCAATACGCTAGAAACTGAAAGAGCATAAACTCTCAGTGCACATGTAAAGGGCAGTTTTTTGCTGGTTTGCACTTACATTGTTTATTTGGTACCTTTTTGACAGAGAAAACAGGAGGGTTAGGTTTTCTGACAACTCGTGTGGGAATATATAAGAGTAGAAATGAGGAGGCTTTCCCTAAAGCCAAGCTTTGCAATTCCCTTTTTGTTTAAGCATGATAAGGCTTACTAAAAAAACAACAAAGTATAAAAAAAAAAACCCAAACCCACCATCCCTGGGAAAAGAACATAAAAAGCCTTCTGGAAATACTTAACTTCTGAAAACAAAACAAAACAAAAAGTTAATTGCAAAATTAAAGGAAATTCAAGAAATCAATTCTTGTCTTTCAGATCAGCCCAGGATTTTGTCACCAGCAATAAGATGCACTAACTTTTCCAGCCCAAAATTACCAGCTTTGGGGAAAACATATCCATACCTAACAGAAATAATTAACGGGTTAAGTTAAATTAACTTCATTTTTTTCCCTGATCCACATGCCTGCATGTTAGATAACGTTACACTAGAACCCAGCACTGTAAGGAGAGACTTTAAAAGCAACAACCTGTAACAGTAACCAAAGCAATAGCCATTTTCTCATGGTTACACACTAGAGCAGTAACTTAACATTAAAATTAACTTCCTATATAAATAAAAACCAAAAAGTTGGGCAAACAGAAATTGGCACAGTCATTATGGTATTGCTTTCCAGTTTCAACACTGTTGCTCAGCTCCTTGATCCGGGCCCTGGGCACAAAGGCTGCTGCGCGGGCCCTGGGCTGGGAAGGGGCTGCAGCAGCTCCAATAAAGTCAGAAAAACAAGGCCAGAGTGTGGTCTGCTGGTCTGTGTCACTTTTAAGTCCACGGTTTTCAGGACTGTGACTAATTTTTACCTTTGAAGAGGCCAAAAATAGAATTAAAGAAAACAAATCCAAGTCTTAAAGCCTTGGGGTTGCTCTGCTTCCCTGCCCCCTCCCCACACGGCACCCCACTTCTGTGTTACGGGTTCAGAAGTTGGAATGTAGTGAAAATACATACAAGAGAGAAGGAATTTCTAATTGTACATTACATTACAAAGAGGTTGCTCCCAGACCTAAGGAGGGAGGGATACTAAGCAATATTGAACTCCTATCAGAATCCTTACAAAGCATGCAAAGTATTGATATACTCACAAAATTGAAATTTATATTTGTTCCTTTTTGAATTTGCAACTTCACAGTACAATAATTCCTAATATTATGCAGCAGTCAGAATGACAGTGACTACAAAATCATTTCCCTTTTTTGTTCTTTCCATTTGTTTGAGACTCCTTTGTTTTGGTTTGGTTTTTTAATCGAGAGGTTGCAGATCACCCATCAGAAAATGTGAAGTTCAGCATACCGGGGGCTGCTCTCTCTATCGTGTTTCCCCTCAAATGATGGTGACACCACAACTGTTCCCATCCTTCAGAACCTGTTCCTCCCTCCCCACACCCTCAGCACCCTCCTGCCCTCTGGGCCCTGGCACACCCTCAGGCCACTGCCTGCAGTCCCATGACATTTCTGCACTGCTCTTCCTTAAAACAGGGTTGGGATTTCTGGAGAACACGATGCCTGCTGCTTGCTGGATTGTCCAGAAAGTACATACTGACACGCTTCATCACAGGATTCGCATCTCTCAGAAGACTCCTGTAGCAGCAACAAACGAAGCCTCCAAAGCCCAAGGACTGACAGAGGTTTGGAGTGAGCAGCCAGCCCCACTCGTGGCCAGCCTGGTGGGGTTTTTTCTCTTCATTTCGTCCACAAAGGCTTCCATTCTTTATGAGGGATAACAGCTTCTCTTTGGAGTGTTGGGAATTAATGCTCTCCCCAATTAATTTTCACTAAGTTTTGTGAGGTCTAAGGATTTCAGCAATCCTGTCTGGATAATACTGCCTCTGTTTTTATATGCAAACCAACAATGGAATCACAGACAGAATCACTGGCTCTAACCCTCCCTGCCCCTATTTATTTGCTGTGTTTACTTATCATTAGGCCAGGCTCCTTGAACCCAAAACCCCTTCAGAAGCACAACAGAGGCCAGAGCAGGGCATCTCCTTCCCCAGAGTTCTACCAACGTTTGCAAGGGAAGGGGCAGGTGAGAGAAAAAAAGAACCCAAAACAAACCCAAACAAACCAACAGTTCTAGTTGTAGGCAAAACTTACATTTCCATTGAAAACCCCATTCAAATTGAGACCTGAATTTCTGAGGAGGGAATCTTAGATCCCAGACCCTTCCCTTCTCCTCTCCTCTTGCAAAGCAACGCTATTTTTGTGGCCTAGAACAGTACGTTAAAAACAGCAGTTATTAAAGACACAGTTGTGATACATCCTTTAACTCCCCCTCACCCAAAAAAGGGGCATCCTATCAAGTGGTCCAGTAGAAATATTGAAGTTTCTTTATGATAAATTAAATCCATAAAATGAGGAATACCTTCTGTCACATTCCCAGTGAGAGTAAGAGCCACACTCTGTGGTGCATTTGTTCAGGTGTCTATTGCTCCTTCTAGTGGAGATTCCAACGGCTCCATCTCCAGTTCCACTCTGGTCCTACCACGCAGGAGTAGAGATTTTTTTCTCCTTTCTCTTCAGCTTGTCTCTGGTCAACAAAGAGCAGAAGCACTGAGTGCCCCCACTCCCCAGGCCAGGGACAGGCCGGTCACATCTGAAGAAACACCAGTGGTCTTTTTCTCAGGTGGGGCAGGTTGATGCCAAGAGCAGTTCGTGTGTCCTGTTGGTATCACAGGTACCTACACCTCTGTGGAAAAGAGAATGCTCTGCCTCTTGCTGTCTGGGGTAGGGATAGTCTCTAGCTGCAGGAAGTACAGAAGAACTTGAACCTGGAAAGAGAAAGAAAAAGGTAATAATAAAGCTCTGATAACTCTTCCTTGTTCTGGCTGTTTGAGAGTTGGCAGACGTGCCTACAGCTCTCTCCATGGGAGCACCTTGCAGTCCTGTATTTGTTTTACTACAGCAGGAACCCTAAAACTAGCAGCACTTCAGAAACACTCTTCTCAGCTCCCAGGGTGTGACAATGGTGTTGGTACTCCACTGAACTGAAAACATCTGATCTGGGATTTGCCATTAACTGAATCAGGAATGCTCAGACCAGGCTGAGCAGCTGACAGCCTCCAAGCCCCAATTCCCTGCACTGCCTTCGAAAGGCAGCAGTGGCCAAAGAAGCCTGAGTTCAGCAAACAATCGTGCTGTGCATCAGTGAAGCGAGTTGAGGAGCCTTGTGGAAAAACACTGATGGTCTTTTTATACTGGGTGAGCAACGTGACCCTGGGAGGCAGCCTCAAAACATCCTGCTATGCACCAGCAGGCACCAACACCCAGAGGGTTGTGTGCAGGCTCTCATTCTTCTTTGAACACATTCCTAGCTCTGTTAGTGCAGAGGCAAACTGAATTGCCTGAAGAAACACAGTTCTACAAACAGTCTAAAACGTCAGCATAGGGGTGAGAGTTGTTTATGTTCCTCACAAAAACTGTCATGAGAACACAGGAGGAGGGCAGAACCAGGCCTTGCCAGGGGACTGCAGTCTCCCACATATTGTCCCCACAAGAGTCAGCAGTACATTTCGGATTTTACCTGGGACATGACTTCTAGTGACCAGCTGTCAGTCATTGTGATGGGCTGGGTGGGGTTGGCAGGGATTTTACTGTCCTTCTCTGAAGGCCTGAGCAGCGTTGGTCCAAAGACAGTTGCAAGATTGTGCAGGGACATCTTGTTAACACTTTCCCTCTCAGCAACCCTGGGAGAACAAATGGTGAATGAGACAGATCTTTATAAACATGTGAGTTTGGAAGTGGCCTTAAGTAAGAAACCATACTTACTCCTTCTGTAAAAAAGTTTTAGATGTGTTCAATCAACCACTCACTCTCTCTGTGCCTAAATGAACTTTATATATAAGCAATACCTTGACCTTGGACAGAGAGTGCAGGCACTCTACAGACACAGTTTAAGTTTGGGAAGGTACACACTGTGCAGGCAGAAGTGGGACAGAAAGAAAATAATGTTTTTCATCCCAGTTTTATAAACGAGAAACTCAGGCATAACGTTTACAATATTTACCCAAGGGCAGAACAGCCTGCAGCAGAAAACACAAGTAAAACCCCCATTTCCTGGATTTTAGTCCAGGACCTTAGTCACAAGATGATCTTTCCTCTCTCCAGTGACAGTCTCTGGTGTGCACAAAGTTGGTACCTGAACACACCATGTGTGTTACTGCACAACTTACTGCATTAACATCAAACACATAGAAATGCTTTTTCAGTTACAACCATATTTGCAAAGACATAGACATGATCAGAAAGACAGGTCTAAGCAAGGAGCTGACAACTCCAGTACACATAAGTGCAAAGCTGGAATTTTTAGAAGCATCTGTTAGGTTGCAGACACATTTTGAGACAGAGCTCAAAAGCCCTTAAACACTGCCAAAGCTTCACCATTTATACTGAAACTTTTCTTTGTATATATTGAGGCAGGTGCAGTTTTGCAGTGATAATGCAGCAGGGATTTGCACTAGATAAGCCCTGAGACTTTTGTTACCCCTTTCCTCCAGTTCTAATCCTTTTAGTAAAAGTGGAAGTGGAATTCAGGATTTAGTACCTCACTAAGTGAGTATGAGACAACAGTTATTTGATGAGCATTCACAGCAAATGCTTCTTCATTTGCATGATCCATCACAAACTCAAGGAAAAGGCTCCTCTTTTCAAAGCCACAGTGCTTTATACCTTAAATAGGTGTCTAGGTTTTGTCTAAAGGATCCACATGTTACCTTTTTAAATGGTCCAATAGGAAAAGGAATGTCACAAGGTTGGGTTCTGGAAGTGATAACAATAGATTCAACATACAGCTTTCCTTTGCAACAGGATCTGAAAGTGCTACAAAACAAAAAAGAATAAAACATCACTGTAGGCAGTGAACAAGACTTTGACTGACTAAGTAACTTCCCAAACCAACAAACATGGATAGTGCTGAATGAGCTGTAGTTCCATCATAGAATCATGGAATTGTTTCAGCTGGAAGAGACCTCTGAGATCATCAGAGATGCCTATCATTACCCCACAGGATCTCTTTCCTTTATTTCATAGATGCCTAGAGAATCCTTTTATCTGAAGCAGTTCAAGTTCTTCCAAGACTTTCAACCATTAAGATGTTTTCCCCCTGTACCAAAGTAAGACAAGGTACACCCACACACAGAGGGCTTCTCTGGGAGACTAAATGGAGCAAACAGCAAGCACAGCCTCCACAAGTGGGCTGTCATTCTATTCCTAACATCTCCAGAAACCTGGACATTTTCACCTCACAAGAAGGCATGGCAGTTGCTCAGACTCAAGCTCAGAGGAAGCACATGTCACTCCAACGCTCATCTCTAAGCTCCGTGTCACTTCCCGAACAACTTGTTCCAGGCTTCTGTCCAACACTATAAATACAGGTTGTGTTGCTTTAGGAGCAGCCTCCTGCAAGAAGGGGTTCTGTTCCCAAGGGCTATTTCTGCTGCCACCTACCAATGCCCTCAGCAAAGTTGGGGTACAGTTCATCTGTGAAGAGGGGCTCAGGCAGCTCCCGGAAGTACAGCTTCAAAGTGCCTGCGATGGCGTTGACATCCATCTCGCTCATCATCACTGACACATCCTTGTTATCTGAAAGAGAGAAGAGGGGAAGCAAAGTAAAACAGCTGCTGTCTCCCATTCACTCTTCCTTTCACGATCCAGTTGCAAACAAGGACTTCTGTTAATTTGGAGACCTCACAACAGTGAGGGAGTTACAGCTTCTGATTGCTGCTGCTTCTCCCGAGGAAGATGCCTGCCCTGTACAGGGATTTGGAAGACACGCTCCATGTCTGCTGGGAAGAACATAAATGGGTTATGTGGTTTAAGGAACCATCCTCTATGTATGTCTTGGGTTGTATCTGTAGCTGCAGAATATCAATGAAACATGCAGCCAGGGTTAAAATGACTCTCCCTGTGCAGGAATCTCTACCTCTTAATGCTTCTCGGGGAACACAAGATTACAGCCAGCAGGGCCATCTGTCAGGGAGCCCAGGCAGGTCCCCACAGTGCAGAGGAGAACCTCAAAGCCATCACTTACTGACGTCGAAGGCAGCCTTGAGAGCCTGGATGTCGGTGGCGACGCCCGAGACGCGGTAGATGCCCACCTCCTCCATGCCCCGCCGCTCGATCTCCTCCACGCACTGCCGCACTATGTACGGCACCTTCGACCGCTCTCTCCTGAGGAAAGTGGAGAGAAGAGCTCAGAGCAGCCTGTGCCTCGGTGCTGGCCCCCGTGGCCAGGCTGCCTGCAATCACCCCAGTGTCTGGCTGGGCAAACCTCTCCTGGAAAATGGGAGAAAGGCTAAGCAGGCAATCAGACTGAGCTAAAAACCTCCTCCTCAAACTAGAGAGGGTTTCGTGAATGCCTTGATGCAGCTTTGCTGCTCTGCAGCTGCCCTGAGCACTGCAGCTCAGGCCAGGTCCTTGTGCCAATACAACCTGTGACTCTGCAGGTACAGGGGGGGATTCCAAAGCAGCCCCTGGACACACAGCAAGGACTGCCTCCCTCTGAATGCAACTCCCCGGGGAGGAAATACCACGCTTCCCAAACTATGCAACGGAACAAACAGGTTTCTTCTGGCAAACAATCCATGACAAAAGATCAGGGGTTAAAATAATAGAACAGGATCCAAAGAACTTGAACATTTCCGATTATGGGAAGGAAACATCACTGTTCAGTGGCTCTGGAAATTCGTGACCAAGTCAGCTAACTACAGAGTAAAGGGGCAAGGGGTGTTTCCGGAGCTCAGGAAAGCCATTTGCTGTCAGTAAACACCCTGGGTTACAGAGCCTGTGTGCACACTGTGTTTTTTGCCTGCAAAAAATGAAGCTCAGAGAAGATCCAAAATCCCCACTCTGCAGTCACAATCATCTACTCTGCTACAAGTAGCACAGGCTGGACTGACAAACCCCTTGGTGGGCTGAAGGCTGATGTAACCTACTGGTCAGTTGGCTTTCTACAAACAGCAGGGAGAAAAGTGCCCCATCAGCTCACTTGGTGACAATGGCGATCTTGACCCCGAACACGCCGGTCTGCTTGCGGGAGGGCATCCTCTTCAGGCTGAACTCCCGGCTCGTGAACTTCACCGACAGCTTCACTTCAACCTGCAGCAAAGAGAACAGTTGTTACTCTTCAAACATTTTCCTTTTTATGCTGCAATCAAGAGCAAAGGGATAGAGCGGGTAAGAGGCAGAGAAGCGGTGCTAACTTCTGTTCTCCATACTTACTCCATTCATCGAGATGACTGTGCGTTGCCAGTCTTTGTCCTGCAATGTCTGGGGGTCCAGCTGAAAAACATGGAAGTTACCCATCAGTTACCCATTTCAGAGAAATCAGCTAGACTGAAAGGCTTCTGTGAGCCAGCACAGCACTACCAATTTTAATGTGTTATTTCTTTTCCATAGGAAAACACACATTCCAAGGTTTCCAGGTAATGGGACACAGATACTGAGTGGTTTTTTAAGCAGGGCTGATGAGGACTCACACACATAAGAAACCCAACAGCATGTGGGCAGTGTTTGCTCAACAACAAAGGTAACCTCAGGGAGCAAAATCACTGAAAGCCAATAACCTCAGCTTTCATAGAGAGAGACTGCATTTGTTGCTGTAGAATGACGGGCATGTCAACAGACACCCCAATTTGTCCCATCCCATAGGACTAGGAGCCAGAAAAGAGGAGGAGGGATTTCTGAAATAATCCGGGTTTAAAATAGAGCAAACGGTCTCCCCTCTGTAGTTTTGTAGAGACAGGTGAGTTTGCATGATTGTGAAATTACTGCACTGAAATAACGAGCCAGGCTGGAGAACTTCATAGCTCCTCACTATGAAGCTAACAGCTTCCAAGGACTATGTTCCACTGCATTCAAAAGACAGAATGACCCTAACAGTGAGAACAAGGAAGAAAAATATGAAGTGATCCATAAAGAGGCAAGTAGCTTTAAACAAACCTCTGTCATCATCTGACAGAAAAGAAATGTAGAAAATTGGCCCAGAAATCACAGAAAGTTGTCCTACTTCAACCTGTTCATTGCATTTCACTTCATTTGGAGCATGCAGGCAGGAAAAATGCCTGACTCTGTTACTGCAAAAATTCATTAAGCAGAAGCAAGTTCTGAAGCAAAGCCCTAATCTGCCACTCAGCTTTGCTTCATCTCTTTTGAGTGGGCAGCTGTGAGGCTGGGAAACAGTCGACCCAAGAACTCAAACGCCACACAGCAAATTCCAGCACTGCCCGAGTGAGCCCAAACACATCTGAATGGCTGAAGAATGGCACTCAGCTCAAGCTAGACTGGCAAAAGTGAGAAGACAGCCGTCTCTGTGGGGACTTCCATCAGCAGTCAGCAGCAGCCAAAGCAAGCAGCCTTCAGTGCCTCCTGAGACTGGCTTCGTTCACTCAGGTCTTGACACCAAGGCACAGCAAGACCGGAAGGAGCCAACTGCACCAGACTCCCGTGTTTTGAGTTTACTGTTGTCAGCACACCAAAAAACACTCAGTAACTAGAGCTACTTCTGCAGCACAGCTACGCTCTCTCACAGAGCCCTGCACAGCAGTAGAGTTCTCTGACAGGCAGAGGTATGTGTTGGAGCAATGGCAGCTGCAGCGCATCCCGGGAGATCTCGGATGCAGCCACGCTCACACTCTCTCGCAAATCATTGACAAACTAGCCCAACGCTGCTGACAGCTGCAGAGACAAGGCCCCCATGCCCACTCCCCAAACCAACAGACTCCTGTTTGCTCACACAGCAGACACCCCAAGGAGGAACAGACAAGTGAGGCCGACCTTCTCCCTGCGCACTCTGTTGCGGACGTGTGCCCAGAGCGAGACGCTGCCAGTACACACGTGCTGTCCTGTCGAGTTGGACCGGCTCCTGTAGCTGCAACTCTGGCAGAAATTCCTGAAGACCCCTTGTAAGGAATAGTCAGTGAGCAGCAGCTCCCACATTTTGAGACCCGAGGCCAAATGGCAGCAGTGCTTAGCTCCAGTGCCTCAGCAAGCCCCTGTAACAGCCAGCTTGCCAGGAGGCTTTGCTTATAACCGTGGCGGCACAGCCCCTCCCCGCCGTGTGCTGGCTACAGCCGCGGCTGCTCTTCCCTCAGCTTCCGTGATGCAAGTTTGGTTTCTTTCAACAACAGCATTCTTTCCCAGAACCAAGAGGAAACCATTTCTCAAGTGCCTGGTTTCCTATGAAGGCCAGCCATGCTCACTGTTCCTGAAAGCTCCATCTCCTGCTGCCCAAACAGTCGCCTTGTTGGGCTGCCAAAACAGCCCCGTGAGCGACACGGCTGCAGCACAGACACCCCCAGCTCGGAAGCAGCTCTCCACATGCTTTTAGAATGGGGTCACTGAGAGTTTATTTGTTAAAGCAGGGACAGACTGCTCAAGGCTGAAGGGGAAAAAGGGGTTTGAATATTTTAAAAAACAGTTAAAATGAAGAGTCCAGGAGGGTCCAGTTTCACTTTATTTAAGCCAAGAGGCTTAAGTGATGACCAGGGAACTCCTACCATCGTACAAAATGAAAGCACGCTGTTAAAAAGCATGAGCCAACAAAGTCCTACACTGTTTGAAGAGTGGATATCATATGGCTGCAAAGGACCAGTAAAAGCAGTGTGCCAGAGCCAAGAGCTCACAGAGGCTCTTCCTTGCTGGCTGACTCCTAGAGCTGAGCAAGGACTGCAAGTGGACCTGCTGCCACCTTCTTCCTCCGTTCTCTCTGAGCCCTGTCACAGGGCTGGTGGGACACCTGTGCTCCCTTCACCTGCAGTTTGACTCCTGCTGATTGAACAGAGACAGCCAGGGGAAACAAGCACCACGGAGTGGGTCTGGCTGACCCAGGCCAACCCTGCACAAATCACTGGTAATAACAACAGCAATTTTAAAAAGAAATACCCCCACAGATGTTTTTTAAATAACAAAGCAAAATTACAAGAGCTAATAAAAGAGCAAAGCTTGACTAAGCTCCCAACAACACTGAGACAGGAAGATCAGGTCTAACAGTCTGGTAAAGTCACTGTAGGAAATAACAGTCAACAGGAAACTAAGAACTCATTTAGACTTTGAGCAAGCTTTCAGTCCTGGACCTTACAGATGACTGACCTTCCAAGGCCAGAAAGAGCAATGCAGGGAAAAGGCAGCTGGAGCAGACAGGTTACACAGCAGACTGAAGACAAAGAGCTAGTGAGTGTGATGCTTCCGCATAGAGAAAGCCTGTGACAAATGGAGCCATGCTGTCTTCTGGCCCGATTTGGAGACGGATGACCTGGAAGAGGGAACACTGAGTGGACAGATGCAGCCTGCAGAGCTTGCCAAAGAGGCTGCTTGGGGAGGGTACCACATGTGCTTGCTCCACCAGCTCAAGCAGGAAAAGATGGCTCCTCTGCATTCACTTGACAGTGAGATTTACTGCACCTCTAAACATTTCCTTCAAGCAGTTGTTTGGTTTAAATGACAAAAGGACCTGTCCCATCTCCACTGAAACTGCAAAAATTTGTGTTGTTTCCGGGACCCATGGAAAAACCCCTCAAAGGCTCTGTCTCACAGGCTTGTCTGCACAGTCCCCACCAGAAGCACACACTGCACAGGAAAAATACAAACTGATCAGTTTGCCTTTACACCCCCAGCACCTCCAGTCCCTTTGAGGCCTGATCTTTGGCATTTGCAGAGGCAAGCTACAGTCCCAAATTGACTAATGAATCAAGCAAGTGCCTCTCTGTATCCTGCACAGCACAACAGAACAACAGAGCTCAGCACCACAGGGATTTCTGAGTGCAAGCCCCTGGCTCTTGGGGCAGCTTAGTACTGAATTAAGCCAGACAATGAGTGTACAGCAGTCAGCAGAGGCTGAGTGTGCAGGGCCCAGAGCACTGAGGACCTCAGGAAAAGGTGACTGGGGATGCTCCATGGCAAATGCATGCTGGGCAGCAGGAAGGGTGTCTGTGCTCTGTCTGAGGAAACCACCACAGAGATGAGGTATTTTTTTTACCCAGAAGAAAAATAACATGCTGAAAGAGGAAAAACCAAAACCAAAAAGCATCAGTGAAAATGAAATGCCTGGGAGCAAGGAGTGAGGCAACCCTAAGGTTACTGTCATTTATGGTATTTATTCGCATTACTTCCTCCTGTCATTAAATGTCCCTGGCAACTTTACACTCCATCAATTTTTAATTGTAGCTGTTGTGACATACATGTTGTCAGTCTCACTGCTGCTGGAAACTCCCAGTCCAGCCATAACTATTCTTCTCAAAGCTCCCCACTGACATGTTAATCTTTCCCACCATTACCCTTTAGACATGACCCATTGCCTTCTTCATTTCCACCCCGTTTTCATTGCTGGGATACTGTTCTGCATGAGCAAACTGTTTGAACGGACCTGAGCGTGTAAAGGTTTTCTGAGTTGACACTTGGGAGGGACAGCATGTGACAATCTGTTTTACATGGAAAACAACCCAGAGGTCTGAATTAGCCATGTGTACTGCTATCGGGCATCCCAGATAATTAAGCAGATAAGAGTGATTGTTTTGCATGGCAACAGAGGAATGGTGTTGTGCTGCTACCACAGAATGACTGATCTAAGGTCACATCCTCTCTGATTTTCCAGCACTGCTGAGAGGGAGAAGGAAATGGTTTGTCTGAGCTGATCATGCAGAAAAAAACCTCTCCAAACAACAAAGGAAACAGCATTTGGAGGAGGCACCAACTGGAGGAGCTGGATCACAGGATGAAGTATCAGTTTACTCATGCAGTCTGTTCCCAAGGCAGAGGCCAGCTTTGCTGACATATGTGCACACTTAGATGAAGTCTCAGGACCAGACAAAAGGCTGCTACACTACAATATGTGGACATGCCTGCCACATAAAGTGCAGAATCCAAAGAGCAAAAAAGTCAGTCTCCTAAGTGCCAAAGATGGATTGCAAGGTAACAGGAGAAAGAAAAATGATGAGTTCAAAATGAGAGGAGCTGATGCTTACAACCCAATCAAGCCTCATGTCTCCTCCTGTAAGATGATGTCCATTTCTCCCTCCCTCAAGACCCCTGGTAACTTCAGTTTCAGAGCGGACCCAGGAATGGTAACTTCTCTCTAAAGGTCCTTTCCAACCCTACCATTCTATGATTCTGTTTTGCATGTCCGTGATGTAACACAAGCCCCCAACCGTTTGTGCCAGTTGCCCCCAACACTGCACATCCAGTGCCACTCCACTTCTACATTTACAGGAATTTCTCTCATATTAAAACCTTGTGGTTTTGTTTTTCAGGGATAAAACTTGCAGGTTGTCAGGCAACAAAGCTCTTGCATGTGGCTATAAAAAGAAGGAAATAAAATATTCCATAGGAAAAGAAAATATGAGCAGTGGGAGCTATTAAAATTGCTGCCCATTCCTGGAAGCTTCTGATCACATGGACCAATTTCCAGCCTTCCTTCCTCCAGTGCCATTATGTAACGGAGAGATTTAATAAACATATCACAGCTAAAACAGTCCTCAGCTTCTTGATGCATTGTCTTCATCACTGCAGCTTGGAGAATGTGGTGAGTCAGAAATCCCATTAGTGGGAAGTTGTAGATTTACCATCATACATGGCTTAACAATACAGTGCAATTTAGCCAACACAGAAACGTCCCTGTTTTTATCAGCAGGAGGATGCAGACATGACTCTTGATCTTCCCAGAGTTTTAAACTAAAGGTAATTTAGGAAAAATCCACTCATCCAGCTCCACAGACCTTGTCTTTACACAAGGCAGACTTTGGCTAAATGGTGACAACACAACAACAAACCAGAAGGCCCTAGATACACTAACAACTCTGAAATAAACAACAGGTGTAAAAGCACCTGGGAAAAAATGACCACAAAAGTAGTGACCGGAAAAGATGCTGAAGCATTAATACAGCCAACCTTCAGCACAGGCTGTAATTTGATTGTGTTGTAGCATTATGATGATTTCCTAATAGAGAAAATCAAGATGCAATTAATAGTCAAGGGTCACCAGTTTTCTTACTTAATAACTTAAGTATAAAATGTTTGAGCAGAGTGTGCAAGTGCTGTGCATAAAAATGCCTGCTCTTCTGGAAAAAAAGTTAGAAAATGTAAGTATTTTATTCATTTTTTAATCATTCTGTGTAAAAGATCCAAATAATTTAAAGGGTGGGTGACTTCAGAGCTCTCCATTGGGAGCACACACATCTCTAGTGCATTTCAGGGCTGAAAACTTCCTCTTTTGTAGTTGCTCAGCTCCACGGAAAATAACCTTTTGTTAGCAGAAGGGACACAGCTTTCTGCTTACCCCGAGGGACACAGACAGGAGACACCCTGTACTGGCTTCTAGTGATTTTACACAAGTTCTCTTTCAAACCCACCATGTCTTTGGTGACAAAAGCTTTCCCTGAAAAGTGTGTCAGGGCCTCAGGGCTGCAAGAAGGGAAGGAAAGGAGCAGGCTTAATGGAACTCCTTTCAACAATGAACTCTTCTAGAGTAAAGGTGGGATGTGATCTTGCAGGCTGCCCTCAGAGCTGCTCTGAAATCCCACAAAGGGCCTTGCCGTGCGTGAGGAAGCTCCATCCACGGGGTGATGGGAGTCAAATGCAAAGGGAGGAGAACCAGGGGTATCTTTCAGCATAAAGTGTGATCTGGGCAGAGCCTCTGCTCTGTACAACAGCCAGTCCAACACAAAGAATGTGTCCTCAGGGCAAGCATTTAAACATCCTCCTCAAGCTGTGTACAGACAATGCAACAAACTGGAAGAAGGGGAAAATCTGTTCTCCATGTGACCCTCCCTGATGGCCTGATTTCTCCTGCATGGAGCTTTGCTGCTTCAGCACGCAGCAGCTCACTGAGAGCAGCATCCCTTTGCAATCATCTCATCACTTCCCCTATTATATTAAAAATCTGCCACACAAACAAAGTGTCCCACACTGATCCTCAGCAGTGGAAATGTCTCTCAAACTCCATCAGCTTCCAGCACATACAGAGGCAGCAGGTCTTCCCCATGATGTGCAGAGGTGATGACATATTCATAGTTTCTCCTTTTGTCACAAATAGAACATCCTCAACAGTGTCCAGGACTCAGTGACAGTGCAGTTCCTATATACTGTACTGGAAAAATGTGAAGTTAATGGGCAAATCCGAGATCAAAATGTAAATATTCATGAAAAGGCATCTACTCCATCAGGCTACTGAAGTACCCACTGGGGACAAGGCAAGAGGGAAAAGGCTGCTGACTTCCCACCTGTGACTCTCACTCTGTACCTTACTATCTGGAGAAAAATCTCCAATGCTGAGACAAACAAAGTAGAAAAAAACCTCTATGGTGCACTCCAGGATTCAAAAGTCCTGCTGGGTTTTGTGGTAAGGGTATCAAGAGCGAGGGTCTTACCTGGATCTGTCCTTTCCCCATTATGCGGTCTGTGCTCTCCCCATCCTCTTTGGTGAGCTTGGTTTTGTTGTAGCACTTCTCATAGCACAGAATCCGCAGAGTTTGGGAGCCTTCCAGCTCAATCTCAAACTCCTGAGGAAAGAGCAAGGAGTACATCATGCCAGGACACTAGTCTCTTAATAATCAATATAGTCTCCTTGAAACTAATCAGGAGGGGGCACTGAAGGACTGACCAAAACCTTCTCCCCAATGGAGCTGGTCTTGAAATAAATCCAAATTGTATTTGGTATATATAAGGTGTTAAAATCAGAGACTAAGATGGTTGAACTCCTTAGATTTCACTGAGTTTCAGCAAAGCCTCATTCAAAGAAACAACCTAGCCCAACCTAATTTTGCTCCTCAGTACATTTAAGCTGGCTGTAAACAGGCAAAGTGTCTATAACTTCCCCCTCACAACAAAGAAAGAAAGAACACCATCTCCTTCTTCAACAGATTTTCACTTGTATCTTTAAAAAGATAATAAAACATGCATCTGTTTACTGATCAAATGCTGGGCAAGACTTATTTGTACTGAAATGTTTAACCACAGCTAATCCAAGAGAAAATCTTCTGCAAGCTCTGACAGCCAAATGGCATAGAAGTGTTGTCTGAGAGGCAATTTATGCAGCACATGTGCTAAGTGTGCAGGAAGTTGCTTCACTTGCAGGTTTTCTGCCCCTCATGCATTGATGTCTGGCACATGGAACAAGTCACGTTAAGAAAAACCCAACCTACCTCATTCCAGTTGGGTTCTGTGGTGTCTCTGTAAACTCTAGTTTTAGCCTTGTTCACGAAATAGCCAAAGGAATCCACCTCCAAGGTGCAGTACAGATCTGGGGAGGGGACAAAAGGACAGAAACTTTTTAAAATACAATTTGTATCTCCTAACTTGCATTAATCACTTTCAGGGTGTTGCCTCCATTGGCATCTTCTTTGTATTAGTACCAATAACACCATCTAGCACAAATCTCATCACCTGGACCAGCAGAGTTGCTTTTATGGAGCTGAAGTACCAGCACAGCTGAATGACCTCAGCACAGACAAGCCCTTCACCTCTGTCAAGAATCAGGTGTATGCTTTTACCTAATATTTCCCAAGTCAATCCCCAATGAGCAGATGTACAACAACAAGGAACAAAAGTTTCTCAGTTAAACACTGGACCTCATCAGTGCATCAGAACCAACTTCCCTGAGAACAGCAGCAGTACAATATCCCTCAGAGAGCAGGTCAGGAGTGAGCCTTCAACACTCATTACCTTCACAAACTGGTCAACTATGTGGTATCTGGTGCTTGTAATGAACTGTAGACATTACTCCTGTTTGTAAGTTCTGTTGTAAATGACTTTCACCAGCACCTGGGAAGTCAGTGGTTCAGCAGGAGAAGGACTAACAGAATCCCCAGCCACACGGCCAGGTAAGCTTTGCAGCTTTTCCTACACTACCCTCATCAATGGCTGAGAACCATGTTTATTTCTACAGTGTTCTGTTCACTCTTATTTTTTTCACCTTTTTTGATTCTTTTGTCAAATAATTTCCCTGAATTTAACATCTCTTTCTTTACACCAAGAATTCTGAATGTCAGAGAAAGCTTCCTGTTCTTTCATTGCAAACCAAAATACAGTTGAAAGAATTCAGGGTAAGGGCTGACTTGTACCTAAAACTGTTGGATAATTAACAAACACTGCTTAAAAAAACCCAACAGACTAGACCTAAAAAAATGATGCTGCATGCTTGATCCTTAATCCTCATCTTTCTGAGAGTTAGTAGTAGCACTAAAAAACTGCATTCCCCTAAATTCACCCAAATGTCCAGATTTCACTTCCAGTTCCCCAAACACCCTCTCTCCACCATCACCCCAGATGCTGCAGTACTGAATTAGTCTATGCCCAGCTGTCACAGCACCCGAATTATCGAGCCCTGATCAGTCCCTCTGGGTGTTACAGAACTGCAACTCACTTGAACTTTGCTTGAATCCTGTGGCCGAGTGAACGATGACATTCAGGAAGCCATAGAGACCTGGGGATTCATCATCTGTACAAGAGACACAGTGAATTCTGTTATGTTCTCAGAGAGGCCAAGAGTGAAAGACAGAGTGATGAGACTGATATTGTACAGGTTAATAAGCAGAGTAACTGTCCCTAAAAAGGATGGCAGGAGTGAGGCATCTTGCCATTTCAGCATAAGGGGAGACTGCTGGATCCAGGGTCAGGGTGGGTTTCTCCTCTAAAGCCTTCTGGCAATGTGTGGCTTTAAACTTTTTAAACATTTCCAGAGTCAGCAAGACTGCATGGAAGAAACTCAAAGGAGAAAGAGTAAAGTACAGACACTAAGTCTATACTAGCAAATTAAACAGTAATTTAGGATGGTCTCTGACACAAATTTTGGCCAACCAGTGTTCTTCCAAAGGATGTCCAGGCATAGCTCACAGTTGTATCAGGCTGAGACTCTGAGAGGCACTCCAGTCCCTGTCATGTTGGCTACATGTAAAGGCCATTGAATAGTCAATGAATATACACTGAAGAATATCCAGGAATATGTTAATAATTTAGATGTACCCATTTAATTTAGAGCTTGTATTTTTATTGTTACAGCAAGTAACACTGGGATGACAGGCTGTTCGTGTTCCTGCTGCTCTCTTTTTGTACTCATCCACTTCAACTACCCTACAGAAGTTGGGTACATAGGGTCTCAGTTTCTGTAAAACAGAAACTCAGTTTGCAACTCCTCACCAGCTTGAAGCCTGTAGCAGACAGAGCAGTTCCAGGGGAAGTGCACAGAGGCAGGCAGAGGCAAGTTCTCTGTGCAGCTGTAGCTTAAACCAAAGGTCTCACCTTCCTTATTGATAGTGAGCGGAATGTTGTGGACTGTTTGAAGCTTCACACAGGAGTTAGTCAGCATCTGGAGCTCCACCGATGTAAGTGAGAAGCTTTTAAAGCCTGCCAAGGAGATTTACAGAGGGAGCAATTAAAATTCCAAGCAGATGCTCCCTCATTGTGGGCATACCTGGGCTAGCTGTTCCCTGGGCAACGCTCAGCAACAGCACTGTGGTGCTCAGGTCTGTACTGCTGCAGAAGCCCAGGTCTACAGAGGGTGCAGTTACTCTTTGGAGTAAAGAGTCTCAGGATGGTTCACAGGAAACAAGAGGGGGCTCTTATTTTCTTGCAAAGCAAAAAAAACCCACCCATGCCAAAACAGCAAATAAGTTTCTTTGGACTGGAGCCAGGTAAAAGGGTACAACTGTTCCCTTGACCTGGAACTGCACAGAGCTCTGATCTCAAGGATGACTGAACTTCCCCACATACTTACCACATGCTCTGCCTACACATTCCCTACATGTTGCTGCAAGCAAAATTCCTGAAGACAGGCCCAGATGTGCAGGCACAGACATCCACGTTGAGGATATGCACATCTCTCTTTGCAGGGAACCCTGCCCTACACATGCTCTGGAATCCTGCTCTCTAATAAGATGACAGCATTTGTAGCCATGCCCAGCTGAGGGACACTCACATTTCTTCTGCTGCTCCCGGATGTTCTCCCTCCACTCTGCCCTCTCATAGTCAGATGAAATGAGGAACGTGTAACTCTGTCCAGGAAAACAGAAAACAGAGTAGGCATTAGTCTGACAGCTCACTGAGAGCAGCTTGCCTGCCTCCCACCCTGCTCCAGGGGGCACTGCTGGATACACTGGCCTGCTGGTACTGCTCTGGCAATGTGCCCTCTTGGCAGCGTGCCAGCAGTACCAGCACAGGCTCCTGCAGTGGGAGTTCTCACAGAGCTCTGCTCTGCCAACAGCAGCTGCACCCCAGGCAGTAGGAGGTCCCATGGCAGCTCTGGGCTGTTCCTCCCAACACACCTGCCAGGAAAACCCCAAAGCCTCCAGTTCAGGTCCAGACACTGATGCAAGCTGAGGAAGCAGTGACCAGCTTGTGTATTTTCACCAAGCAGTAACAGGATCTCTTGAGACTAAAGCAGACTGTTGACAACCATTCAGCATCCCTGGTGCCAAGAGCACCCTACAGTCCTGAGCAGGCAGCTCTGAGGGTGCTAAGCCTTGGACTTGAAAGGGAGTCCTGCAGACAGCTGCTGTAGAGCTGTACCTGAGGTGGAGAGAGCCGTTCCCATTGCTCTGCCAGGGCAGGTGCTGAGTGAAGGTTCCTTTCTAAGGTTGTTTTTTAAATGCCAAGGATGCATAAATGTCAGTCACAGCCTTACAAGGTGCCATAATAACCCTTGGGGGAGCAAGGGCCAAGTGTCTGCTGCTCAGAAAGTGCTTTCAGGCCAGAAAGCAGAGGGCATATGAAGACCTCCTTGCACGATGGCCCACACAAACACATCCACACCTCCCTCAACCTGTGTCCTGTACAGAGGGAGAGCAGGAGAGGCACTCACCTTCCCATTGCGGTTGTGCACCCGAAAGGCCATGTTGGGAGACATCAGCAACAGCAGGGATTCCTGCTCTGACAGCTTCTTTTTCAACCTCTCAATGACCTTGCTGCCTTTGTTGGCTCTCTGAAGGGTGGGGGAGATAAGACAGAAGACACATCATTCTCCAACATCTGCCCCCATTTACACTGACATTCTAAGATCCACAGTCCCATCCCTCTGAGCAGCCAATGGCAGCAGCAATGCTGTGGACAGGATCCACAAGGCTCCCAGCTGCTCAGGAAGATGTTACCTGCAGTATCTCTACACTCAGACTTGGCTCTGTTCCCCAATTCCAGTTGCCCCAGCTGAAGATGCAGAGGTGTGTGGCCATTGTCCCAGCTACACCCAGTACTTTGTTCTAGAGGCTGCAGCAGCATCATGTCACTGGGCAGCCACAGCACTGCTAGGTCCTGTGCAAGCATCCTTAACTAAGAAGACTGTAAGGAACTTTTCTAGAGGCTTCTCAGAACTCTGTTACCAAGATTCTCTCCTACTCACCACCTACCTATCCATTTTCAACAGGACAGCTAAAGCCAAGGTTTTTCTTGGATAAATCCCAGTCCCAAACCCAGGCACATGTATTGTTTAGCACTGATGCACTGAAGCATGTATCTTAGACACCTGCAGCTCGTGAGTATGACGCTTCCACATGCTGTTCCTCCTAATATCTTACTTTTTCCAGGAAGCTCTCTCTGAAAGCCAGCCAGGACAGAGAGGCAGAAGCCTGTTCTTTGGAAGTGTGGGATGGTCTTCTCATGGAACAAGCAATGTTATTCATATCCTGTTCTATACACCAGCAGGCTTCCAGTTTTCAAACTCTTAATTCTCTCTTGGGTTCCAGGAAAGTTTGGAGTTTAACATCTCCGAGAAAACATGTCTTGCAGTAAAGAGAAGCCTGAGCCAAAGACACCATGTCTGTGTCAGACTGTCCAGTCAGCATAATTGATGTCCTCCATATATCTGCTGGTGCTCTGACAGTGTTTAAGTTAGAAAAAGCTTCAAAAGCTCAATTGAGCTGACAAAAATTCAGAAGTACAGGGGTTTTGACCAAAATCACTTTCAGGATCATACTTTAACAGCTAGAAATGGGCATGCCACACTCTCAGCCCTCTTTGTGCTCACAGCATCAGAGCCTTGTCCCCCACACAGATGCCTGGGGGCAGCAGGAACAGGCAGTTCAGTTCCACACAAGTAAAGGAGCTACCTATGTTCATCTACAGACCTTTTTGTTTCTGCCTCCTCACAGAACACCATCCTTCAAGCCATGCACTAGGACAAGCAGCAATGGGCTGCAGAGCATCTGGGTATCACCCATACCAGGGCTGCCACCAGTGCATACTCTGTTTCACTGGGAGTCCCCATGCTGTGCAGCTCTGGCAACACCACTTCTATCAGCACCTCATCTCAGCAAAGGCACTGAGTCTGTGCTTGCCATGGAGTGCTCAGCCTCTTTTACCTTTTCACGCTGGATGTCATTCTTGATCTGGGATATCTTGATCTTCATGGCATCCAGCTCCTCATCAGGTACCAGTGGGATATTGGGCACTGCCTCAGACTCATCCACCATCTGGAAGCTAAGGTCAGTGAGTGGGATGTACCATTTGCAGTCATATTGTTGGCTTTTTCTGAAAGATAAAACATCCAAACCTTTTACAATTACTGGTGTTTGGCAACACCAGCCTGCCCTTCCTGCAAGTCCTTTCTCACTGTAGGAGTAGGGACAGAAATGGCCACAACTTCATGGAGTCTCTCCTGTGGAAAAAGTCTAGTAAAGGGCTGTTTCCCAGCACAAAAGCCTGGAAGGGCCAACAGCCAGTTCAGGACCTAATAAAGCAACTTGTTTTGGTATCTAGTTCTTCTCATCCCAAGAAACCAAAGATATCTTTTATGAACCCTCTTAGTCCTTTGTGCATTCCCTCTGAAGCCTCCATGGAGGCAAAGCTCAAAAGCCTCAGACCTGGTGGCCACCTACAGCCTAAATCCAGGTCTCTGCTGCCCGAGGCAGGAGAGCCAAAGGGGGCAGGTGAGATAATATAAATAACCCCCTGTGTAACTCAATCATGAGAGACAAACTACAGCTTGTAACTGCCACTATCCAGTAATTTCACCAGGATGACCAAGTTCACTTTTCAAAAGTCTGATGTGATTTATTCCCTCTCCACCTCTGCTCTCGGGAACATCCACTCCCTGGAACATCCCACTCTTTCGAAGCTTCATTCCTCACAAGCAAGTGCTCCAAAAGGGACAGTGACCACTTTTTGTTTGAGGATGGCAAGAAGATGAGAGAAGTCTCCCTGAGCAGAACACTCACCAAATGAAAAGAAGCCCTGTTTGAGGCAGGTATGCTGGGAAAGGTTCCTCCCCTCTCATTTGGGAAAAATGTCAACAAAACTATATAGCTGCACTTTGGGGCTGACACATAGTCTGCTTATTCTACTTTTCCATCTTTCTGCAAAACTGTTAACTGGCTGTAGCTGCAAGGGGAAATAAATAACCTTAGTAACAAAAGAAAGCAAAGAACGTCACCTATGGACAGGGGAAGTAGAAAAATGAATGGCATTTATCCAGAATACCAGCAGCTACAGCACATCCAGTTTTCCTAGGAAGGCTCGGGGCAGGAGGCATCAAGCTTTCCTGAGGGGTCAGGGCTTGGCCAAGGTCTCATACAGTCCAACTGTGTCTTGTGGATTATGGTTACCCAGGTCTGAGGAACTCAAACGAAAACTGATGGCTGGGTTTAGCAGGATTCTACTGAAGCTAAGGTGCAAAGCACCTCAGTCTGGAAGCACATAGTCCATTAGGAAAACCTCACCCTCCAATCTGCTTCTTGAGCTTGGCACACAGGAACAGATCAGTGAAAAGAAAGACATGCCGTAGCTTGCGAGCCCCCTCCACCAGCTCCACCATGAAACTGTCCTTCAGCAGCTGCCGGTGCTGGCAAAAAACAGAGAGAAAATGGTTCAGTTAGTGCCATGTGAGTCTCAAACTTGGCACTGGGGCAACACATTCCTTAGCCATGACTCCTACCAGAGCCAGTTCAGTATGCTGGTCTGCCTCAGAAAAAAAGTCAACTGCTGTAAGCTCTGCTCCCTGCTCCATATGTTCATCTCTCCCAGGGGTAGAAATGGCTAAGCACGATCTTTATTGCCTGGTTCTATATCAGACTTGCGGGCTCCCTCCCTGCCCCGCTCCCGAGCCCCGCGGCCGCGGGCAGAGGGTGGCAGAGGACAGCAGGACGCAGCGGAGGCGGCCGGCAGAGGGCGGCAGCGGGCAGCGGAGGCCGCGGGCAGCGGAGGCGGCCGGCAGAGGGCAGCGGAGGGCAGCGGAGGGCAGCGGAGGGCAGATGCGGCACCGGCCCGGCCCCCGCGCGGACCCGGCTCCGGCGGCCCAAGGCCAGCGCTGCTGCGTTATCACAAGCGCTGTTAAGGGATAATTCACGAACAAAACGTGTGTCGAGCGAGCAGTAGTCCCTTATCAGCCTGTGTGCAAATAGGACCATCTGGCTATGTTCCCACCCCAAGCCTCTTTAAATCTCTTATACGTATAAACACCTCAAAGATGCAAACAAGCTGCATGACCCTGACGCCTTTATTCCTGTTTCTAGTTTCAGAGAGCATTACAGCCTCCTAAATAACAGGTACGTGTTGGTAGCCAAACGCATCACTTTCCTAATTCCCTTCTGAAGTTAAGGACAAGAAGGCTGTAGCACTGGTGCTGACACAGAGGCTGTGCACTGTTTCCAGGGACCAAGGCAGGAGGTTCAAGCCCTGCTCTACCTACACTCAGGCCTTCTGCTCTGATGTCAGGATCAAGAGGACTCTGAGTGCACATCTGGAATAGCTACCTCCCACTGATTAGCAAAAAGGAGTAAGAGGTATTCAACTTTGGGCAAATACTATTCCTACAAGTATGTGTAACAGTCAGTGTTGCCCTGTTTCCCAGCAGAAATCATGGAATCATAGAATGGGAGGAGCTGGAAGGGACCTTTAGAGACCATCGAGTTCAATGCCCCTGCCTAAGCAGGTCCTACCTACACAGGCATGCTAAGGCACTTTTTTCCTGACCTATACTATTTCCCTGCTATTCCAGCTGGGAGGATGCTCCCCTGACAGCAGTGCCTAGGCAGCACAGGGCTAGGAGAGTGCTCAGCACCCACCAGCACCCCCTGCTTGGCCTCACCAGCCTTCACCAGGCCCACGCTCCCTTTGCAGTATCTGAGACCTCCACTGCTGGGAGGTGCAGCTACAGCGCTTGTTCCTTTCCAAGGGGCAGCTGGCTGCAGCTGTGCAGCAGCATGCAACGGGGAAGCAGCTAACCTGGGCAAGGTCAGCACATCCCAGCCAGAATGGATGCCCCAGCTTCTCACGTTCTGGCCCATGGGTTTTGTTTGCTGTGTGACATAGCAAGCCCTGAACACACTGCCTGCAGAGGCTGTGGGAGTGCAAACCCCCATGCTGCCTCTCCTTCCGCCTAACATTCCTCCCATCTTCGCTCTTCAAAATGAAAACAAACCCCATCAGTCCTAAGCCCAGCAGGCATCATGGCAAGGAACACGAGGCAGAGAAATGCCCTTGCAGACATCATTCGTGCTTCCACACTCAGTCCTACAGCACCCCAAACTTCCTGACACGGATTTAAAGTCTTCAGTAGCCTGTTTGCAGCTGCACAGACACAGCAATGTCAGCATCTCACTCTGGTGCTGCTCCCATTACACAAAGGTCCTGGAAATCTCTGAGCAGCAGCAAAAGCTGCACCTTTCCCATAGTGCCATGAAGCAAAGCTGCTCCCTGGCAGACTGCTGCCCCATTTCTGGGCTGTCGAGATCTGGTACCCAGAAGAGATTCAGGCTCTGAAAGGCCTGTACGTATGTTTATGTTTATTTTCAGCTGGTAGTCATCCTTCTGGCTTCTCTGTAGTAGTTTGGGAGAGAAAATCTGCCTGCATTCACCTCTCTGCTGCTGCCACTTGTGCAGTCCTGCCCTCCTGCCTGGCAAACAAACTCCAGGCAGGAAAGAGAAACATTGAGCTTTTAAAATAAATAAATTAGAGGAGGAGGAGGTAACCTTGTCTGTTAGCAAAACCACTCTCCACAGCTGCAAACAATTTCATTTGGGAGCCATAATGAATCAGAGAAAAGTATTTTCTGAGCAAGCCAAAACCCTGATCTTGGGTTTCCAGATCTGTGCATATTAATTATGCTGCAAATCAGCTCAGCTCCTCCAAGGCAATGAGAATAGCTGCTTATTGCCAGCTCAACCTTTGCTCATTGTTCGTAGGTGTAAAGATGTTCTTACAGCTCACTCATCTCTGCACCCAGCAGGATATGGTACTGTCCCTTCTCTACCTGGCAGGGATGTGGCACAGTGCTGACCTGGACTTCTGGTGCCCTCTACCACGCACTGGCAGTGAGATCAGCCCAGACCCCAGCCTAGAACCCTGTGAGAGTTCTGAGCTGAAAAACACCCCAGGCTTGTCCAGAGCACAGGCTCAGCCCCACCATCCATGATGTCTGTGGGGCAGAGCCAATCCAACAGCATGGCCAGCAATGTGTTTCTTCACAGGCAAGGGAAGGGACAGGCCCATGAGAGCTGCTGGACTGTGAGGGACCACTGCTCAGCCCTATATCAGCCTCCTGCTTTTGGCAATGTTCAGTATCAACACCCAGAAGGTGTTTTGAAGATGAGCATGTCCTCAAGTGAAGCAGAAGCCCCTACAGTGGCATCAGTGACTGAAAACCTTTGTGTCAGACCTCCATAAAATAAGAAAAGCCCATCAGTATTCCCTGCAGCAAGGCTACAGAGCTCCCTATATGGCCTGCCTGGTCCAACCAGGCCAAGCAGAAAGCCCAGCCATATGATGCCAAAACAGGAGTGTGATTCAACAGCCTTCATCCTTCCCATGTGGGGCTGAGATGCCCCTCACTTGCACAGAGTTTATTTTGGCTAGCACTCCTGGTACAAACTACCCAGACTGACACAGTGCTACCATGAGGCTGCAAAAAGCTTTTGGCAGTGTAATCTCCCAGAAAGAGAGCTGGGTGAGAAGACAACAAGGCTGTATTTCCTAAGCTTGACTGGAACAGAAGAGGTGAAAGGGATGTATTCCAGTCAGCCACTGAGCTTCCCAGACCTCTCATTCTTCAATTCCTCTCCCTCCTGTGCTAGTTGGGCAGGCTTCCCTTCAGCAAGCAGCAGGGGTGAACAGCCACAGAAGCAACCAAGTATCTGGGGAGGAAAGGACAGGAGAAAACATCTGTGGACCAAGTCAGGAAATATCTCCTCATAGGGGTGTGGAGCTTGATATTAGATTTAACTACCAGCCTCCCTTGGAAAACAGGGCTTTCCTTGGGGCTGGGCAGAGGGCATGCCCCAGGCTGCAGCAGCGTTGGAGCAGAGAAGGAATACTTCCAGCAAAGGGGCACATCCTTTGTTGCAAATGATTCATCTTGCTGGGAGGGTTCAGCAGGTCAGAGGGAAACAATAAAAGGATTTCACAACTGGCTTACCAGATCCCTGCCAAAGCCCACAGTGGGGGAGCACAGAGCACCTTCCTGGACCTCCTGAGTCAGCCCATCCTACCCCATGCTGGGGGAGAAACAACCCTGTCACGAAGGGCTCATGCTGATCCGATGCCTGTGCCACCTCAGCCCCATAGGCCTTCTCTGTCAGTTTGGAAACCAAAGCCCACTTTGGTCAGTTCCCTCCACCCAGGGCCAGTAATGGCTCTTCCTTTGGTGGCCTCCTGTAAAACAGGTTCTCCTGAAACACAAGCCTTTTGGCTGGGTGATCCTGCTGTACATTACACACAGTAGCCTGTGTGTGGGAAACCACCTCTCTGCCTTGTTGCCAAAAGTTTGCTAACGTTACCAAAGTTGCTAAAGATTTCCCAAAAGGTCCTGAATTGGCATATAGACTACAGAAACAGTAAACAAACATCCAAGAAAACATCAACTTAGGATCAGAGAGGCAGTACAGTGGCAGAGTGACTCCCTCTTTTCCACAGGCAACCCCAAGACTGTCACATGTCCAAACAGAGAAGTTCAGCTACAGAGAGACGTTCCATGAGGCCTGGGGGAAAACTTCCTATTCTCTACCATAATGGACCTCTCAAACAGAGCCTGGGCTGGCTGTCACCCTTCAGTGGCTCTTGCAAAGCTATTGGACTGGTGCAGTCTAAGTTCTAAATCTTTCTTCTAGGTCCCACTTTCCTTTGCACGTTTTCACCTGCTGCTTCTCCCACCCATCTCAGTGGTCTGGACAAAAGAGCTCTCCCTGCACACTTTTCAGTGCTTGGATACCCTCGTGGGATTACCTATTGTTGTACTCTTCCTACCTCTGCCAGTGAGCATCTCCCTCTCCTCTGCCACCAACCTCATGACTACCTGTATGCTCATCTATTCATCCCACTGCATTTCAGTGCTGATTGCATGTGATAAATCCTGCTGCTGTCACGTACTGCTGAACTCCAGGAAGCATGGCAGGAGACCAGCTTGTCTGAGACATATTACAGAAAGAGGGATTTGCAACCCCCTGCACCCAGCAGCACAGCTGTGCCAGAGGCTGCTCCTCAGGCGAGGAACAGGGGCCTGTGGGGTGTGTGTGTGTGGGTGGATGAGAGTCCCATGTGTGATGCAGGATGGGGAGGGGAGAGTGGGAGACAGGGATTGGCACATGTCAGTGAGGAAGAGGTGGTTTGGCTCTCTGCAGAGTGTAGGAAGAAAATGATTCCTTGTGTGTATGTTGCAAGACCAGCACTGCAGAATAAGGGGATGCTCTGCCTGGGGAGTTAAACTGGCCGCTCTTGAGCATTTTAATAGCCTTTCTTTTTTCTTTCCAAAGCTTCTGCCATCAGGAGCTCTCTGACTCCAGCTCTAAGTGTGAGGCATCCAAGACCACTTTGAGTGCTCTATTGCCAACATCTGACAAAGGCCTCTCAAAACAGTAGGCACCCAGCTTAGCTCCCAGCTTTCCAAAGCCTTTAGCTTGCACTTCTGCTCCCTGGCAAGTGTCCTTTGTCCTTTCCCTTCCCTAGCACGCTTGGTCTCTACCAAGTTAAACAGGAGACTAAGGCAATGATATCCAGTCCCTTGATTGCAGTTTAAAGCCACATTTATAAACATGGTAGAGCAGCTTACCAAGCAGCCTCTTCTCTCCAGGGCAAGGGAAAAGGTGCACAGTAGCATAAGCAGATCCAAAATGTGATCTAGTGGGCTTGATCCCAGAAGGAGCTGCCTGTTAGCCCTCTCACATCTGGACAGGTGAGACCAGATACTAAGTCACTCAGCCAGTGGAGTGACCCAAAACTCAAAAAGGCTCCATTTCCAGGCAGCTCCATTCCTCCATGCCATTGTGGGATCACACAAATACCAGTGTGAACACTGCAGAGAGAGTGGGACTGCACAGCCAGGGGCAAGGCAGAATGACAGCCACCACCACTCAGGTTGGTCTCAACTGCCCCGAAACAACGTCCTGCAAAGAGCATTAGACAAGCAGCAGTTAAGAAAGGAACCACCATCTCCCAAATGAACTCTGCATATTTTTTTCTCAATTTCACTAATTTCTACTTCATAAGAACAAGCTAAATTAACTGAAAAAACAAGCCTTTACTTCTGGCAGGGAAAGATGACACAAGCTCTGAAGTAATTTGCATCCAGGCTTAGTTGAAAACAAAAAATGCAGCTTGTATAGTTGCTCTGTTAATAAGACTTGAAAGGTTATTAGTCCCTTCCTTGTGTCACATCCTTCACCTCAAAGCACTCATTTTCTTGCTTCCTCAAGGGACCAGCTCCAGTAGAACCTCAAAGAGGTTCCCTATTGAAGCCAAGAGAGTGTTGAAGATGGATCAGCAGGGAGTAAGAAAGACGCCTGTTCCATGGTCCTAAGGGGTGGAAGATTCTCCACCACTCACATTCTAAGTCAAGTACTGTGCTACTCAGAACCAATTTCTCTCCAGGTATTTGTTTGGTTATTTAGAGGGTTGGCAAAGTAAGTACCTGCAGATATTCCAAAGTAAAACCACAGAAGCATGAAAACCCATAAGCCTTCCTGGCTGCCTCATGTCATCAGGCTAGAGCTGGGGCTTTCCTGGTTCCTCTATACCATGACCCTCAGCAAACCCCAGGAAGACAGGCAGAGTCAGCCTGGCAGGCAGCACAGCCCAAGCTGTCTGTTCAAAAGCCTAACCTGTCAAAGCTGCCTTCCCTGGTACAGCCCTCTTTGTCCCTTTGGGAAATGGTTTTACTTGGTTCCCATCTCCTTGCACTACCTTAAATGGTCCTCAGCTCAGCAAATTACACCAGCTCCATGTGTCAAAAAAACCTTTCAGTTTATATGCATAAGTCTAGAACTAGATAAAAGCCTACAGAGTCAAGCAGAGCCAGGGGCTGGGGTGCAGGAAGGACACCTGACATCATGCAGTGAGGCAGGAGGCAGGTCAGAGTCAATGCTTCCAGAGCAGGGAACCACCTTTTGCAAAAGGGAGGAAAATATTGTGCTGATGAGTCTGTACTCTCTCCTGACCTGCACTCCTCTCCTTAGCAGCCTGTCACTGGGGAGATTAACAACTGCCTGCTTTCCTCAGTTCAAAGCAATGGTGAAAAAAGGAGCTGGAGCAAGAGGCTGGCAAAGGAGATTTGACTCCTCCCCACGATACACTCAAAAGGGGAAAAATGTTCCACATAAAAGGCGAGGACTGGGAAAAAAAGATAACGGAGATCAGCACCTAAGCAATACATGAGGGGAAAGGGCTGTTTCCCTCCTTCCTTTCCACCAAGGAAATTTCAATGGGAGGAAGACAAATAATGAAAAAAGCCATCAAAGCAAGCTGGTGATTCATTAAAATAAAAAATGCATAATGCATTGAGAGCAGTCAATTAGGAGATGCAAACTGCACGCTGTCCTGTCGCCCTGGGGGAAGCACGAGCAAGGCGAGTGGGAGGAAAGGATAAGCAGAAAAGGAAAGATTTACAGGCATAAACAAAACCCAGCTATGACCTCCAGCTGAGTAGCTTGTAGGAAGGAGCAGCCATCAATAACCCACAAGGAGTAGCTGGGAGCAGACTTGTGTATCTGGATGGCTATGCAGAGAGTGAGTATACTCCCTCTCCAGATACAGAGTTGGGTTACCTGGGGCATTATTGCTTTGAGAAAAGATGGATATTGGTGCCAGATGACTAAAGAAAGTGTCTGCCATCAGAGGGCAAATTCTAGGAAGCACCAGAAGCAAAATCTTTTTCTTCCCTGGGTTCAGTGTAAGCTGTGTGCAGTGAGGGAGAGCACAAAGGGCCCCCAGTTCCTTCCAGCACAACCCCAGCCCTCTCCATGGGTATGTCCCCTTCTTTTGCTTCCCAAGGCCAATCCCCTTCCCATCTTCTAAGATCTGACAAATATATCACCCCAAAAGAGATCACTAGGATCACCCTGCAGAGCCTGCCCCTCTGCCAGGGCTCTGCCACCTCATCAGGATGCTCCAAGAGGCTGTTCAGAGCCTGCACTCCTCACTGAGATGTGACAGACAACCAGACAACACAGAACACTCCCTTCCCCTGCGCCAGGGCTTTTCTGCCTGCCATTTCTGCTACAACTCAATCAGCATTCACCTTAAGGAGACCATCTACTGCTGCTGAGGCCCGAGTGACTGACGGCTGAGCTGCTACCCCAGCCTCCAACTGCCCAGCCCCTCCTCTTAGCTGCAGACTTGCTCAGTTGACAAAATGAGACAAGGAGGAAGACTTGCAGGACAAAGCACACCAATTCCCAGTACTGCAGCTTCTAGCAAATCTTTGTCAGCTGAAAGTCAGTTTAACAGCTAAAAGCAAACATGTTTAGCTGACAGGATTTGGGAATACACCATGAAGGTTCACGGTATCTTAACAATCTCTTGGGTGTCGTAAGAGATGTTTTTGTACAGGGTAATTTGGGCCAGTTTTGATCAGCCAGTGTCTCTGGCATGCTGCCACAGTTCCTCTTACACATATGCTGAGCTTCACTCCTCTTCTGTCCAATCTCCTGCACCCTTCTCTCTCTTAATGCATCTGTCAATCCTGGCTTTGATTTGATGAATCAAACCCATTGAGGACTTCATCACTGTGTATCTCTTACACTCTTCTTGCACAACACTGCACGCAGGCAAAAGAACTTCCCCCATCTTGGAACTATCTGGGTGCAGTCCAGCTCCTAGCATTGCTGAGAAGAGTTATATTACACCCTTAGGAGTCAATCCCCTCCCTTAGCTTTCCCAGACTGTTCCAGTTGTTTTGCTTCCTAGCCTCATTTACAACATTCTTTTAGAAATGAGGATGCAAAAAACAGGTTTTACGGTAAGAGTGAAGGTTCTGGAAAACAGCTTTTCCTTGTCTTCTACGCTTTCTGATGTTTCCTCACCTTTTTCTCCTCCCCAGCTTCCTGTCTGGTTTCAGTTTGCAGATAAAATACAAATCCATTTAGTGCATTGCAATATGCATCACAGAAATTAAGTATGACAAATGATTCTAACAATGCTAAGGACAAAACCACAACCACACTTTCCTCTGAGTTCCCAAACTGTTTTCCTAACAGAAAACAGAGAGGAGCTATACCACATCCTTCAGAGAACAAGGACACTGCATAACGTGTATCTTAGCAACAGACGAATTAATAGCGTTACATCCTTGTCTGCTCCACAGCAAAGGCACAACCAGCATTTAGAAACTGAGAAAATAACAAAAGCAGAAAGACTCACCTCCCCCTTCTTCACAGTCATGGACTGCCGACGAGGAGTGATCTCCTCATTGATGCTGGAGAGGAAGTTCTGTGAGATTCGCAGAGCATCCTGCAGGAGGGGATGGTCAGGGTGGCTCATTGGAGTGTGCTTCAGCAAATCCTGACACCAGCAACACAAAGAACAGAACCATGAGCAGCACTGGAAAGCAGAAGTGTCTGATGTTTCCTATTTAGAGCTATAGGACAATATGCTTCAACTTCTCACAGAGCAAGGCTTTACCTCTAGAGGAAGATGTTAATACTCTGCACTTCTTCCTAACACCTCTGAAGAGGTAGCAAGGACCTAGCTATGGGCCCCCTCTCCTTAGTGTAAAGGGAAGAGAGACTCATTTAGCATGACATGTTTATTTTTGCAGTCCTGCAGCTCCATGGAAAATGTAAGGGGTGAAGAAAATAGGAAAGAGGCTTGAAATTTCAAAACTACACTTCAGATACTTACATGCAGGACGAGTGTGCTGCGAGTCACTCGATCCACTGGTTTATATAATAGAGCTGTGAAAAAAAGCAGGAGGAACATAAGGAAGAGGTGCCTAAATGCAGTCCCTACAGAGCAACTTTTTCAATGCAAGTGAATGTATGGGCACAGGTTTATTAAAGAATGAGTTACTGGAAAACTCCCTACTCTAAAGGCTAATGTGCTGCACAGTTAATAAAACACACATGAAGACACAGAGGAAATAATCAAGCTCCACAGGTGCCCACTGTGAGCATTCCCTGCAAGACAGTGGATGGGGAGTGCACAAGGGAGCACAGAACAACTGCATCCAGCAAGACATGCTCTGACAGCTCCTGCCTGCTCCCACAGGCCAGAATCAGCCCCTGCACTCAGAGTTCCCAAGGAGAGCCCTGAAAGTTTGGCAGGGCATCTCTCCTCTGGAGTTCAATGTGACATGCTGAGTGCTTCCAAATCCTGACATCAGGCCAAAACAGGACAGGGACTGGCTTTGTGAGTATGGAAGCTTCTTATAACGTGGCTTGTTACATACATAGAGACAAGCACCTCATCTTGAGAACCTCATTTTGACCAGGGTCTCTAAATGCTACCATAGGGCAAGACCCATATAACTAGCTTATATAAACTGCTAGGATGACGTTTGTGCTGTCATTGGGTAGCAGAAACTGTCTTAAAATCCCAGCAGCACTTCAGTTGGCCTGGTGTTACCTGAAGGGACTGATCAGGTTTTAAGCTGGGCAGAGGCCTTTCCATGCACATGTGCAGCTTACTGTGCATACTTGGAAAACGGGAACTGATTTCCTAGGTAGAGCCAGCAGAGACTCTATAGCCTTCCAACATTTGGCAAAAGCCTCCACACAGTCCTGACAAACCACAGTACCCTCTGCATGGATCACTCACTTTCCAAGGAATTTTTCGTCGTCTGATCTTTAGATTCCTTTGTGCTTCTAGCCTTTAGATTCTAAAAGAAAACAGAAAACCCATGTAGCAGATGGTCAATCACCTTGAAATATCACATGGTAATGTATGAGACTATCTGCTCCTCCTAGGGAGGGCTGAAGTGTGAATGGAGGGCACCCTATCCCAGTTGAAGTCAGTGAAGGAAAAATGTGCTTTCCTTTCCTTCTTGGTAAATCCACCATTGCCACATGACAGGCACCAGCATACTAAATAATTTACTGAGGAGTGCCTGTCAATAGGGATGTATCAAAGCAGAACACCACCTATGGTGGAGTTTTAAAATCATCTGCAGGAGAAAGACATGTCCATAAAGATGCAGCTGTTGTCACAGCATGTGTACACCACCAATGAATAAAGTACAAGATTCAGTACTCCCAAGTTATACTTCCTTAAGCCTGTTCTCAGAGCTGTGTGACCTTGGACAAGTCACCTCTCTGTCATGGCAGAAAAAGAACAATGCCTGGGGCTCTGCACACACTGTGAAGAGGCATGCATGAACCTGCTGAGCTCCAAAATCCTCACCAGGACACAAATGCCAAAGTATCATCACAATCATTCCAAATACAGTAAATACTACCATAATTTCAGACTCCTCCTCAGAAAACAGCAAAACCAGGGATCACTTTTGCACAGAGCCCATAATCTTAGGGCCTTTATCTCTATTCTGTCTTCTAGGGACTATCATTAGACTATCTACACATATTACTATTATATATTCCACAGAGGAAGCTACTTTACTAATTATTTGGCACCACCAGAGTATGGAAATGGTCATGTCTGGTTGTTTTTAAGGACACACATATAAAGCTCATGTTTTCTTGTTAACCAAGTTCTTAGAATCATAGAATGGTAGGATTTGGAAGGGACTTTTAGAGATCATCTAGTCCAATCCTGCTGCAGAAGCAGGGTCACCTAGATCAGGTCACATAGGAACATGTCCAGGCAGGTGTTGAAGGAGACTTCAAGGAAGGAGACTCCACAACCCCTCTGGAC
This sequence comes from Colius striatus, assembly GCF_028858725.1. Taxonomy (NCBI): domain Eukaryota; kingdom Metazoa; phylum Chordata; class Aves; order Coliiformes; family Coliidae; genus Colius; species Colius striatus. The sequence continues at coordinate 6,613,354 of NC_084775.1, read as the reverse complement.
AGCCTGTGTCAGGGCTCCCTCACCCTCACAGTGAAATAGTTTTTTCTTATATTTAAGTGAAACTTTTTGTGTTCCAGCTTCATCCCATCATCCCTGTCCCGTTGCTGGCTACTACAGAAAAAAGGGATGTCCCAACCTCCTGACACCCACCCTTTAGATATTTATAAATGTTAATAAGATCTCCCCTCAATCTCCTCTTCTCCAGACTAAACAGCCCCAGTTCCCGCAGCCTTTCCTCATATGAAAGATGTTCCAGTCCTTCTTGAAGATACAACCACTCGAATACTAAGAGTCAATGAGATCATGTACTGCAGGTAAAGCTGGTGGCCTGGGAATCCTGAAAAAGCACTCAAAATGACTTGACAGAAGGTATTCCTCTTAAAAAGTGGAAATTAGAGTAGTTCAAATGACTAACATTATAGATTATGGTTGACACACTTGTGTTTTTAAACAGTTACCCTCTCCTCCTTTCCATGACAGAGGAGGAGAAGGTAACAATTGCAGAAGCCTGCAGTTCCACTGACAGCCATAATGCAAGTCACTAAAGATGGCTTTTTACATCAGCAAGAGACACATTTGGGAAAGTCAAATACAGCTTTTGCTTCTAGAAACACATGAAGGTGGCACAGAGCTGAGAAGTTCAAAGCAGTGCCAATATTTACCAGACTCCCTGGTTGAGGACAGCACATAAAGGCTGTCTATGTGATAAACTCCATCAGCCCCAAGTATAAATGGCTGTCAGAACACAAGCTGAAGCAGGGAGTCTACTGCTGCAAAGATAGTTGGAGGACAGACAGGAGTGACACCGCAGGGTATTAGTCAGACCCAGACAGCTCATGTGTCTGAATACCATGATATTACCTCAGAGATTTCAGCAAACTGAGCATTGGCTTGGCAGCATTTCTCTGCTGTCTCCATAGCAACTTCATAGTTATCCACAAAGGCCCGGTACACTCCCAGCTGGCTTGCCTGCAGGAAGCACAACAGAACAAAATAAACGCTGGGGAAGCAGAGAGATTGGGATGGTCAGCCTCAGAATCTGGTGGTCAGGTCATGTCCCTCCATGCCAAAGAATTTCAGGGAATGCTGAGCAGCCCCAGAAAGACATCTCTGACCTGTCAGCTTTGTATAACCAACAAAGGTGCTCCTGTGCACCCAGTTCCATCTTTGCTGAACAAGTTCACTTGTGAAGGATGTGGAAGTCTGCTAGAATGACACATCCTTATTTCCAACATCTATTTTTCCCTTCTGAACTGCCAGATTAGTATCTATTAATATTTTAGCTCATTGATGTAACTGGAGCTGCTGGCTATTTGCCACAAAATATGAATCAGAGAGGAATGATTCAGCCCAACAGCGCAAATGTGACTCCAGTAAGCTACTTGATGACTTTTGCATGATGGGGATACTAAATCAAACCCAGTTATTAACCCACATCTGCATTGGTGAACATTGTTTTAAAAGCAGCAGAGTGCTGAAAATACAGAGATCCAGAGCACAACCTGTTTGGAAGGCAGAGACTGCAGCATGAGGTGACAGAAAATGGCAGGTTAACCAGCAGAAGGAATATGCAATTGGTCTAGAAGACAACAGAGCAGGCTCAGAGTGCAGTAATAAGCCATTATTATTACTGAGTCTTAGCACTGATCCCGTTTACTGACCTAGGAATTGCAGCCATGTTCATGCCAGAGAACATAAGATCCAGCCTGGGAAATCCCTGGGTAGCTTCCAAGCTTGTCTGTATTGCAGAGCTGGTTGTGTGCTGCAGAGCAGGCTGTACTGTGAACATCTCAGCAGCTTGCACGTGCTTGCAAATGCCTGGTCAATAGTGAGCCAATAGGTTGAGTGCTGTAAAAGGCTCCATTAAAGATAAGGTTCTTACCAGAAGAGCTTCACTTACCTTTTTATTTCTGCAACTTCCCTGACACATCTGCCCATGATGTGCAACAGGCAGAGCAGTTAACTTTCACATAGACAGTGCTCTTTTTCTCTCCTGCTTTCTCATAACCATTGTGTTCCCCACTCTCTATGGAGCTTTGTGCAAGAGATGACAGAAGAGAAAAAGCTGCTCTCAGGAGAACATTCCCTGCACAAATTTCCTTAGCTAATAGAAGCTAAGAAACAGTGAGCTAGTTCCCAGGGCAAGGAAATATTTCTAATCTTTCCTAGAAAAGATCAGAAATCAGTCTCAACCTTCATACAGAATAACATGGTTATGATTGAAGTTGAAGGAAAGTGTACTTATTTATGCCAGAGATGACCTGGCCCCAGCAGTGTGGAGAGAATAAAATCCGTGTTTGTCACTGGGGCACAATTCTGTGAAGAAGGTGCTGTCAGAATTGCTGAGCATTTGCAGGGCTTATGACATCCAGGTTTGGTTGATGCTCTGAAGCCTTTCCATTCCTGTGTGGCTCTTCAAGTTTCCCACTATTCCTGAATAGTCTTTCTAAGCTTTCATCTTCTTCCTCTAAATGTGCTGTTATGAAAACATCTTAAAAACTGAGCTTCCAATCCAAGCAATAATGCTTACACACAATTTTCATGCTGGTTTTAAGTTTTTTCAATTAAAAAGAACACACTGAAAATTGAACAAACTTTTGTAGAAATAACTGGCTTTTGGTTAATTTTTTTGTCCATTCCTGAAAACCGTTAGTGATAACACTTGCTAAATATTTCTTCATTTCTAAAAACAGTTCTAAAGTGTTTCCTTTCTAGTTATTAAAAATATGTAAAAAATATGCCCCCAAAATAAGCAGCACATCTCACTCCCACATACCCAGAATCCTTTTTTTTTTTTCCTCTTCACTAGTTTTAATGGAAAAAGGTGGAATAACAGTCACTGATGTTGTAAGTGCATCATACTTTGTGCCAAACCATATGAAATACTGAAACTCCTTCATGCATCTGTAACTTCAACTTCACTTCATGCTTTGTTTTGCATGATACTAAAGAAATTAATGTCCTCAGGGTCCTCAGGATAACAACAAGGATTTTGGTGTTTATCATCAGATTGCATGACATGACCACAAGTAAACAGCTTGATCCAAAAAGATTTAATATACATCTGGTACAGATATCCTGTAATGCCTGAAGTTCTTGCTGTCTCTCTCATCTGGCTGCTTCCCACTGCCTGCCAAGAATTACCAGCTTTATCTCATCCAGCAAAGAGTTTGCAATTCACACTGACACTGTACCAAACTACCAGAAACTGCTAAGCTAGCCCAAAGCTCCTTGCACGAGGGTAATTTGCTCCTTTGCTTCCAATACTCATCCAGTAAAACCAACAATCCCGTCACAAATGCAATAAAATGAGGGGAACATATAAAGAGAGTGCCAGAAAGGCTTAACTCCAGCACCTGTGATCACCTTCAGCAAGGAACGGTCTTAAACGCCTAAGTAGCTGTACAGTGAGTCAAACCTTGCTTGACAACCAGTAATGGTAAAAAATGCATTCAGGTCTTCCTCAGTTAGTGCTGTCTTCATTGCTGCTCTACACTTTCAATGCAGTTTGTGATGCTTCCAATTTCATCAGCTTTCTGCATCTTTGCTTCAGCAACCAACAGCAGGTGGTTTTGTCTTCTTAAACCAGCTGCTCAAAGTGCATACCATGAACTACTTACCAAGCCACCAACTTGACCCCTCCTGGCTAAAATATGCTGGCAGTGGAAAGCAGATGCCCATATTTTGATCTTGAGCTGCTGGCATGCATGCAAAACACCATCTTCCAGGCCCATCTTCCCCTGCTCCATAGGGGACGGGGCTGATGCTGGGCTACACAGCTGCTAGCAATTGAGTGACCCTGGTGAAGTGTACTCCTCATCCAATAAACCCCTCACTGGAATGTCACTCCTACCCCCTGAGAATCAGAGGCACCTCAGGAATGCAGAGATTCTTTTCTTTTCTAAAAAAGAAGAAACAGCTCCTTTAATCCTTTACTCTCTGCACATGCTAGGGGAGAGGCTAAAGGGGACAAAGGAATCTCCTAGAATGCAAAGAATTTGTCATCTGGCTCAAAAACTCAGCAAATTTAATCCAGCCTCAGGAACATGCTCTATATGTCTTACTCCTCATTCTGCTCACTGAGAATCTTCTCAAGGTTGCTTGGAGGACTCTCAGCAGCAGGTTGACTGCATCAGCGTAGCAGCAGAAAAGCAAAGGCAAAGGTGATGACTATAAACCAGAGAAAATCAGCAGAAGACAGAGTAAAGCACCACAGGGACAAGTGTGTGTGAGAGAGTTCAGCAATACTGAGAAAGGCTGAGCTGCTGGTGTTAACTATATGCTCTGTAATACTGCCACTCTCCCACCTCCTTCTAAAGCCAATGGTCTGATGACACCACAGACACCCTGGAGACTCCACACTTCTGTGAAACACTGTTTGCATTAGCAGCACAGCTTGCTGGAGTCTTTAATTAAAGGCAATGAAACAGCCACTCTTGCTTTTGCCCTTCAGTGCAGGGGCAAAGCCAGAAGCCTCCCCTCTAACCAGCTGTGGATCTTCATTTGGTGTAGGCACAGCCCCTGTGGGACCAGCACCGGGAGGCTGTGAGAGGCAGCAGAGACCCTGGTGACTCACCAGCTTTTGGAAGAGGTCCCCCACACGCTGCTGGTGACTCCACTGCTGCACTCGGGGAAAGAGCCCATCGTAGAATTCTTTGTGGATCTCGTAGAGCTCAGGCACTTTGAAGAATATTGTCTCAATCTGCTGACTAGTAAGCACAGGCTGAGAGGTGGTGGCAGCTGCTTTCAGAGGCTTCATAGGCTGAATTGAAGAAAGGAAGAAATCGTTATTGTGCAAACCAAGTACATTTGCCCTTGCCACGTTACAACACACCCCTCCAGAGAGATGTTTCTCATCCTATTAATAACTGATATTTGCATTCACGAAACTCCTGAAAGCTAGACATTAATAAACTCTCTCAGAGGGATCAGTCACCCTTGATGGGTGGATTTTCCCAGGGTATTAATGTTGCAATTAAATTCCCTTTGCCTTCCATTTCCTTAGTCTTTGTCCAATTGCACAACAATGTGTCTAACAATTAGCACAGGATACCTAAAGACAGGACTCCTGGATACTATCCCACTAATAACTTCCTGGTTGTGCCATATCTAGTCCTTTCCTTAAGCCTCTCTTTTTCTACTAGAAAAGAAGAGTAACAGGTACTTTTTGCTCCCAGCAACTTGTAACTGATGGGATGTGAAGTTCTTGAAAATTTTAGATGGAAACAGCAGTGAAAATTCAAGTACCAGTGTTTGAAATGGCATCTGCCACCAGTGCTTACCAGCAGCAGAGCCTCCAGATGGCTTAGGTAGGTTTCCTCACTGGCCAGGATTCCTGACAGGACCCATTTTCTCATCTCTAGTCCTTTCTCCAGATCTGGCTCACTCTATAAAGAAGTTAAAGAGAAAAAAAGAAAAATAAAAACAGAAAAGGAAAAGGCAGGAGAGAAAGCAAAAAAACCAGGAATGAGGATGGAGATTAATTCAGTTGACCACAGCATACTGGGGTTTTGTGTTTACTTTCAGACTAAAAAAACCCCAGCCAAATAGAAAACCCACCTCTTCTCAGTGTCCTCTTTCTACAAACACATAAACATATAAAGAAATACTTATTTACCAGCAACTGATGTAATTTAGATTATTTACAGGTGTTAACTTTAGTCATCCAACTTTAGTGCCTCTATTAGGTGCTTCATAAAATTCAAATCACAGAATTTTAAAAACCAGAATTATCCTCCTAAACAAGTCCTAGGGACCCTTGATTATGTGCAATTCACTGCCTCCTCCCATGAGAGTTTCAGTGATCTTATGCCAAAACCATGTTTCTCTATGCAGACAGGATCACTTCCCCTGTGTCTACCCAGATGCACATGAATATAGAGCAGCCTCAGCCTGCCATGGCTGTTAAGATGCCTGTTCTTTCTCCCACTCCCTACTAGTCACTAAATTATTTTTCAGAGCCAGCTTGCACAATGCCTATTTTTAGTTAAGGGATGGAATAATCAGCACTGCTTGGAACACACATGCTGATTTTCTTATTGGGATTCCATGAGAAGTTCTTGGCTGAAACAACTGAAGAAAGAGGAAAAAAAAAATATTCAGAGGCAAATGTCCACATCACAGGAAGATAAACACCAAGTGCTAAGAGAAGCAGTAATCCCCTCTGTTGAACTTCAATTACCCTTCCTCTCAAAACTGTTACCTGAAAAATGTTTAACCTGAAAAAGTGACATTGAGTATTCTGATAAATTCTGAAAAGGATGTGGCTGAACAATGAAGGTTACAAATAATGAAAAACACCCTGCTTTTGCAGAACCTTATTTCCACTTCTTTTTATTTCTATCATTCACAGAAACAGCTTTTTACAGTTCTTGCAACCTTCTCATATTGTTACATGTCTCTAAGAATTAGTTGGATCTGAAAGGGTAGATACTTTTCAAGGGCTTTGGGCAGGTTGTTTGGAGCTCCATCCTACTCCTCTTAATACCCAGAGGAACCTTCAGCTACTGATTTCAGCAGGATCAGGGAATAGCAGTATGCTCCACACGGCTGACTGAATAGAAAGCCCTATAGCTGACAAACACCCCTCCATTCAGTTTAGGGTCCTATGCTTTGAACTCTGCAGAGGTATATATCAGGTTCACTATGGAGAGAAGATATCTTGGCTGTAGATAAGCTTACAGTAACTATCAGAATCTGAGTGAAACTTTGAGCCTACGCACCCCATGAAGAAGGAAACGGATCCTCACGCTCCCAGATATTTCTGGATCCTGTCTCATCAATAACCAGCCTGACTTTTGAACACTTTCATTGAATTTCACAAGCTATTTCTAGGCTAAAAGACCTCAAAGCAACTACTTCACGAAAATGTTGTGAGGTGTCAAATACCACCATCACCTCTTGAATAAACGTGGCAGACAGAAGCTGTTCTAAGGAAATAAGTAACATTTACATGCATGTCAGGTGCTACATGGAAAGAAGAACTTGTCTTTGCATCCTTCAGTGAGGTTCAGTAAGAACCACAGTGCCTTTTAAAATCTTGAAAGGGCATCTCAAGGAAGCTAGGAATTTGTAATTAAGCAGTTGTGTTCAGAACATTTCAGAAACAAGCCAGTGACAAACTACAGTGGTAAAACAAATGCTGCAACAGCTTCCGTGTGTGTGCAGAGCACTGTGTGACTGCCATGGCTCCAACACAAAAGTGCAGCAGCATCAGGATCATCTCTTACGATTTCAGCACCAGCAGTGCCTGGATGTCCACCTCATGGACCATTTCATATGGCACTTGTGTATAATCAACACAGACAGCTCCAAGATGCTAAACAAAGACTGCCTTAATCCAAAGAGGCAGGGATGCAGCAGCCCTGGTGCAAGAAAAAACACAATACCCCTTGGTTTCCAAAGATTTCTTACAACATTTATAAAAGAAAAATACAGCTCCACAAAGAAGCATTGAGAAAAACTAACAGTGCTCCAAAGTCCCCACTGCTGAGGATGAGGTAACTGGTCAATATTGACACAGCACTATAATTATCTTTAGCAGGTTCTCTTGAAGGAGGTGAGGATTTAAATACCAGCTGGGTATGTTTGTGACATCTGTAAAGAGCAGCACACAATGACGAGTTACTTAAATGATTCAAACTTTTCCATCACAACAGTAGCACAACAGTTTTCCTTACAGCACTGAGAACAGCTTTTCTCTTCACAAATAAAAGCTTTAATTTACAAGCCAGTTTTTGCTGGGTACCGTCAGCTGACAGAGACAGCATTTTCCGCCTGAATGTTAATTTCCTCTCTTTAGAAGAGATGCGCTTTCAGAGAGACAAACATCTCCCAGGACACACTAGAGGCTTTCCTTCCTGGCTATTACCACAAGGTCGTTCTGCAAACTCCACGGCATTGTCCTCGCCCTTTTTCACAGTGGCATTTTCCAAGTGTGATGCTTGCAAAACTCTCGCTTCAGAAGCAGCCAGGCAGGGCAGGGCCTGGCTGCTCTAAGCAGTAGCACAGCCTTGCTGAAGAAACCCTCAGGGGAGTTGATTCAACAATCACATAGCCCATTACAAGATTTACAGTGCAGTACCACAAATTTACACACAGATTCCTCCTATGTGAACAGATGATCTCCTGCTGTTCCTGCTGTGTCAGGGATCAATAGGACAGCACAGCACTGCTGTCTCCATTGTGCTGCCTCTCTGTGTTCCCTCCTGAGAGCCCGTGCCCTGACAAGAGTCTCCTGCTGAGGGAGGCCTTTTCTGACAATATCATTGGAGGCTGCACTAAGGTGCAGTTCTTGCTGCTCAATGAACATCTGGAAAACAGCCCCTCTGCTTCTTCAGCCTCAGGGTGCTTTTTAAGTCACATGTTATGAAACATACTCCAGGACTGAGAAATTCACTGGGAGCTGGTGCCAACACCAGGAAGAAGAGGAGCAAGCTTATTATTTGGTATTACAACATTCCTCACTTAAAGAATTCGTTCATCTGCTCACCCCAACCAAGACAGAGCAATTAGAAGGTAGAGATACTGCAAGACTGTCCTTCCACTCTCCCCTTACAGCATGCCAAAATGTGATGCACCCAGAGCCAAGGGCATTTTCTGCTTTGCCCACATCTGACAAAGAAGGGAAATGAAGAGCAATGCTGTGACCACAACAGCCTCACTGACTGCTCTGTTTCTGCACTCCAGCAGAAGGGCAGTTAAGAGAGGGAACATCCTGGGCGTAGGTATCAAGCTTCCCACCAGCTCAGGGAAACACTCCAAGGCTGAAGACTTCTTTCCCTACCCTGGCAAGAAGGAAGTAGTCAGAAATCTTTGAGCTTCTTGTGGCAAGGGGAGGAGCTGTTGCCACATCTACCAGACCACATTAGCTAGGGAAAAACACACCTATTAACAGATGGGATGTTCCCAGCAGGATGTGGGAGCAGCCTGTATTGGCAAACTCCAGCCACTCAGCAGGGAGTGCCAGGTGGTCAGAAGTCCAGCCCATGCCTCCTACCCAGCTTGGTTAGACCATTTTTCACTTGTACAAGTCTAACTAGTATTTCATGTTCTGACTCTGTCCCTACTTCTTTAAGGCCAGCATCCATTTCTAGCCTTTCTCCATTGCCCTTCCACCTTGGCTACGTCTCTATCTATACATTTCAGTATAAGTCTGTCTTACAGGTCTACCACAGGGCAGCAGCCAAGGCATTCCTGTGTGTCTGCCATGGGAGCTGTGAGGACCCAACACTCAGTCAGTTCTGAACTAGCAAGCAAAAAATACAGTGCTTTGCTCCTGACTACTCAGGAATGACACTAAAAAACTCACAAAAATACTAAACCAAACTAAAATACAAAACAATACAAACACACAAAAAGGTGGAAAGCAGTATAAAAAAGGTTTCATAGGCACCTCATGCTTATAAGGTTCTGGTGTTTTCTTCTCAACCAGGTGGTGCTCCTTGCTAGTCTAAACACTTAAAACCCAAAAGATCACGTCCCTAATAAGTGCAATCTTGCAGCTTGAACCAAGGCCAGTCAGAGCGGTTAGAAGCACTGAAGACATTAGAGAGCGTGCATACACTGGCCCTCAGCCATGGCTGTTCTGAATGTGTTTACAGCTTGTCAGCCAAGCACTTCAGTTTACTAACCAGGTTGGCATTGCCTGTTTTATGAAATTACTGCAAGCCTGAAATTCACCAGCTCCAAGGATTAGACAGATTGAGCTCTTCCTGGTTCTGTTTAAGGAACTCAGCGCTCTCTGGTTGCTGTTTAAATTAACAGTAATAATTCTTGCAAATGCTAGAAGAAAGGACATTAAGAATCTAGAAACCACAACACATGAGATTTTGCAAAGTGGTTGCTGCTAGCACAGCTCTGTAAAGAGAATCAGCGATTCCAAGTGGGCGTATAAAAGGCACTTTAACTCTCAGGCCTTCCTTTGGTACAGCGTGTTCATGTGCTGCGCAATGAATGTGCTCAAAGGAGAGTTTCCTGTAAAGAAGCTCACAATCTCACAGAGAAGCTGACAGCCTATGAAAGAGAAAAAATATTCATTTTGATTTTTAAAGTGTAAATATCTTTGAAAGCTTCTGCTAAACAGGCTGGAGGTGTCTTATTGCCTTGGTGATATTAAACCGGGCAAATCCTGTAATCAAGGCAATCATGCTCCACACAGGGAGGAGAAGGAGCAGGGAGAGAAGCCAATATTATTTATAACATCGGTACTGGTGTGCCAGCTCTCCTCAGGAAGGGCTGTACATCCAGGCAAAGCCCTTAAGAGCAAAGAGTTGGAATAAAAAGGAAAAGTTGCATCTGTTGGGGGTGGTGAGGGGAAAGCGACAGAAAAAGAAAACAAACAAACAAAACCAAGTACTGAGAGGATGAAAGAAGGAGGATTTGGAACTGCTGGAGAGGGAAGGACAAGCTAGCAACAGTAGTACCAAGCAGGGCAGTAATTCCATTTATTGATGTAGCTTCAGAGATCAGCTTCTCTGGATCCACTTGCGACCAAGCTAAGGGAAAAGTCCACAACCTGTTCTGCCATAGCCCAGCTTTCTGCATAGCTGGCAGATAGTGAGAATGCTGCACTAACCCAGGGCTGCATGGCAGAATGGGGAAGAGAAATTCCACATTTTCCAGGACAGGTTTCCAGAATCTCTGGATAGTTCAATCACAACAGTTTGACTGTTACAGAAAGCAAGGTTCAGGAAAATTAAATTGCTTCTGAAGTTAAATAAACAAACAACTCAAGCATTAGTGGAACCTATTTCTCCTTTTTCCTCTTTCCTCCAGGCTTGCTTCAGAGCAAGAGTCAAAGTGTGTCAAAAGCCTTGGCTATATGCCAGGACACATGTTGGCAGCTCAGTACAAGAGTCTGGGAGAGCCTGCAGTGGGGTACAACCTGGTGCTCAATGCAAACTCCTGTTCAGGCCTCCTTACCACAGAAACGCCGAGTCAGGGATGCTGAGATCCACACTACAAACACACATGTGGATTATGTCTTCTCTGGGTCACAGACAAAACTACTGCTGCTACACCACTTGTCACCCTCTTTGGAGAGCAACATGTCTGTGCAATGGACGTAAAGCAGGGGAATACAAACTGGTAAGAGGTGGCTTCAGTGCTAGTTTGGAGACAGACAGTGTCTTTTAGCCTGCTTATATGTTGGGGAGGTGTAAGGGGGGATTGGAAAACCAGGTGGAACTGTGAGCACTATCCAACTGAAGACTACAGCTGTTATAAAAGGAGATGGAAGGACGTAGTCAAACACTTGGCAGAAAAATACAAAGTTCAGAGCAAGGCCACAAAAATCAGTCAAAGCAAAATGTCCTCAATATCCAGAGAGTAACGCCCAGTCTCCAGTGTTTGCCATTTTCTGGATGCCTGACTGGAGTGTTGTCAACTCTTGGTTGCAAGTGAAATTAAAGGGATTTTACTTTAAATGTGAAGAAAACAGCATTAAAAGTCAGAACCTGGTTTTGCAGAACATTACACATCTCCCACTAACCACTCAAAATTAGCAGATGCTTTTCCTATAATATCTGCCTTGATTCCCTGTGGTCAGGTCTTATCTCACAGGAACATTGCAAGGATAATTGTGTAGCATTCCAAATGGATTTGGAGTTAATGATCACGTCAAAAGGAAATGATTACTTTTACACTCAGAGCAGAGTTTGCAGTGTCCTGTAAATAAGGTGTACCCATAGCTTGAGAGATAAAATACTGAATTCAGAGAGTATCATTTACTGTACACACTGATCAATGCAAGAAGCCCCATGGGAGAAATAGGACATGATTGTGTAACCGAAAGTTCTAAAGATTCAAGACAAGGCTGTAGGCACAAGGCTGGATAATGACAGTAATTTCTTAACCTCTGAATGACTTCACAATCCAAATATTTTGTCAAAGTGGTGTATATGGTGCACGTGTCATGTTATTACACATCGGTTACTGTTGATTTCTAGATTCTGGTCACAAAGATAATCTAAAATTTTCAGAGGTAATTGCAGGTAACCAAGAAAGAAGTAAATGAGCAAGAAGGCAATTAAGAAAGCAAACACATGAAAACAGAAGATGTTTTCTTCTGATCCAGTGTAGTGAAAAAGAAATTAGAAAAGACAAACGTCCTGGTATTATTCCTGGTCCAACATATTTTATGTGCTTGGCTCAGCACAGTATGTTTGACAATTTTGTTTCTGACGTCTTTTCTACTACAGCTGAAAACATAACTACAGTAAAAGCTATCTAACAACTCGTGATGACAGAAAGTTTAACTTGTTTGGGAAATACTGCAACCATATATAAATTAGTCTCTTCCTTCTCCTCATAGACCATCCTTCATAAGTGACATTGTTGTTTGTGGACTAATTACAGACAGTTGAGGTTAACGATTAAAAGTCTAATCTGCATCAAGACACCTCTTTCTTTTGGAAGTCCTAAGACATCTTTTTATAGAGAGAAGAAAGCAACTATTTATGTTTAAAACTATTTTTTAAAAGGCAGTCTTCTAGCACTATTAAGGTAACTTTGAAATTAACTACTGTTAAATGCTTATGAGGCAATACTACAACAATCAGAGAACAATATTAACTATTAGGCAGTGTCTCTTCCAAGCCTCCAGTCACAGGCACTATGACAACTGGTTCTTTGCAGATAACTCTCAGCCTTTTGTAGTCATGTAGCATTTTTCCTTCATCCTGAGAAATGTAACCTGGAAATCTCTAGCCAAGATGAAAACATTCCTGGAGCTTTTGGATTTTACTAATGATCATTTCTTCATTCAAAAGCCTCTTACATATCACAAGAATTCTCATCTTGAGAGATAAAAAGGAAACCATCTCAACAGCAACTAGTCACCAATTCTCTCCACTAAAATTCACAAAAGGTGAAAACCTGAGGCTTAAAAATCACACAAACAACACTCATCCCTTAAGTTTATGCTTAGTTTCAGCTAGGAGTCTCAGTTTAGCTTAAATACACAGTATCACTCAGGCACTGCTGTATTATGTCAGGTAGTCTGTCCCGCAGTGCTGGCAGCACCTGTTTCTGCTCCCTGTTAAAGCAGTCTGTCCTTTGCAAACCTGCAACACTGCTTGACCTCAAAAAGGCTGGAAAGGACTCACTGATTTTGTAGATTCCAGAGACCCTGAAGATAGAGTGTCTCGGCTGCCTCGACTCTTGGAACTGAGATGGGGTGAGGATGATGGTGAGTCATCAATATAGGGCATCATATCATGATGTCGCCTCTGTTCTTCAGCACGGTCTGCATCATAAGCATAGCTAGGTGGTGTGCCACTGAATGAAGCATCTGGAAAACAGGAGAAAAGTGTATCTGGTTAGAGTCAAGCTGAACATGAGACAGGTTGGTCAATCAAGGCTCTGTCTGCCTCGCAGCTATTATGATTACTTACCAGTAAACCCAGAGTAAGAGATAGTTCAATATAGATCAACTGGAGGCATAAATTTAATTAAACTCATGTGGTCACCAAACAATCACTTAATCACTTCATTCATTCAAAGTCCTAAATGGTAAAGTCCTTTCTAATATCTAACATTGATGTTAGTTTAATTGCTGTTCCTTCCCTCAAGTTTTCCTTCAAAATCATTAGCATCAAAATCAAGGCGTTTGCAGGCTCCATACAAGTTATGCAGCCCAGGTTTAGGAATGTACTGAGTAAGGGCAACAGACCCTGTTCTTTCTGTAGAACAAGAATACATGATGCCCCTGCCAGTTTGGCAATCATAGACAATATATAACTCAGGGAAGAAACATAACTCTTTCCAGACCTCTCAGCAACAAGAAGACTAGGAAAGAAAGGTCTTACATGTCAAGTGAAGTAGCCTACTGCCAAAACTAAAATCTTCTTCTACTGGTTGCCCCTCTTCCTCAATCTGGAGACCAGCTCCATAAACAAATAAATATACCACCATCCTGCTCCCTCCTACATGCCCTCCTGCCCTCAAACCAACAAAAAAGGATGGTGGCAAGAAGAATCAAATTAACTATTATTTCATGAGAACTTCTGTAGGAAAGATAACTAGTAAAATTGGTTTTGGTATCTCTAGCAATTGCAGACAGAGATTGTTTCTGCAAAAATCTATATTAAGATAAAGGACACACATTGAGCAGTTCCCTCTACCGTAGGTTAAAGGTCTTCTACCTCTCTGCAAAAAGAAATATACACAGAGGACTCAAAGTCACTTTCTGTGCAATAGCACCATATCACATACACCTTGTCTGATGGAAGCTCGAGGCAGTCTGACATTTGAGTTACAGGGGCCTGTGAAGCACTTTGCCCAGAAGTGTCCTGTGTGTAACAGTAGCAGCCACACACAGGCCACTGAACACAGAATGGCAGAGTTGTTCCTCCTCTCAGTTACAAGCCACAAACACCATTCTTCTCCCAAAACTGAAAAATAATGAGGAGATAAGCTAGACCCACTTATGGAAGACAAAGCCATACACAGAAAAAAACCCTTTTCTGTCTTGTAAGTTTAAAATGACACATTAAAGTCACACCTGAACACAAGTAGAACCAATTTTTACTTGTTTTCACAAGTACCCTGGTTCTGTGAAAATAATAAGGACTAGCTGCCAAGCACACTAATAATCCTGTTACAAATCACTAAGGCAGGGTGGAGGAGTAACATTTTAAAGCCCACTTTCCTCCCTCACAGTAAACTCAGTTAAAGCATGACTCATTCCAGTAAAGGATGTGAACTTTGTGTGGAACAGAATAAAACCTGATCCATTTGGCTTACTGACGAGGGAGAGCTGGTCCAGGGAATTTATGCAGACAATATCCTGAAAATCCAAAAACTCCCTGTAGAAGTAAACCTCTGTGTCAGTTCATATCAAGTACCATCCAAGGCCTTTAGGCTGCTGAAGGACTGTGGCAACATTATGTTAACAAGCTCAATGAGCTTTATGTCACCCACCCACTCATGGTACTACCTTGTGCTCAAGCTCTCAGAGTTTCTCAAAAGGCCCATAAGATTGTACAAAACCACAAAAATGGAGAAAAAAGAAAAAAAAAAAAAGGAAAAAGAAAAAAGGTGGCATATGTTCTTTGAAGGGACTTTTGTCTACATGTTAAAGGTTTCCAGAGCTCCCCAGCTGTTTATAGTAGACACTGTATTAAGCTGATTTGGTAAACAGAGGCTTCAAGGTGAGTTGCTGAAATAAGGATGCTCAGTCACAAAGAAAAGAGATTTTTAGGTATTTGAAAGCAGGATAATGCCTACAACACCTGCAAGACAAATCTCATGCTGGAAGTTTCTAAAGGAACTTGACCAAAAGACAGCAGAGCCCTCACTTTGCACAGCCCAAACTGGCAAGGAAATGAAAAGAAAAACTATTCCTTTCGCACACAAGATGGGACAGTCTTCTGTTTAGCCAGAAGGTTAAGGGACTATCTTGACTCCAGAGACCAGAATTATAAATAGGAAGGAAGATGAGTATCTTCTTGCATCTCTGCAGTATTTATGCTATATAATAAACAACAAAAAAACCCACAAAACAAAAGCTAAAAAAACCCCAACACCATATCACTTCAGTGAAGGAGTGTTAGGTATCTGCTTGCCATTGAACTGTCCCATTGTGCAACTAACCTAAGAAGCCTGTAAGACCTTACTGACAATTTAACACTGGAATTACCTAAGGAGGAAGTTCAGTACTGAGGTATGCTTCAGACCTTTGATAAGCAAGAGGTCTTTTTCCTTCAGAAGTTTCTTCAACTACTTGTATCTAAACCAGATCCTCCTGATACATGCAGTAACAAGACCATGTTGTTGTACAGAAATTAGGGCAGGAGTATTTCCTTCATTCCCAATGCTCACTTTCAAAAGCTACAGTTTGCTTCACTTCTGTTAATGGGGGAGTGAACACAGACTAAAATGTATTCACAGAAAGGCTTGCAGTGAATCACAGTATTTTCACTTTCCTCACTTTCTCCTGCTAAAAAGCAAGCTTCACACTTCTACCTTCCATAACATATTCTGTCTCCTACTGCACAGGGAAACCTTTATCTGAAACCAAAGGAAAAGGCGGGTGGAGGGCTTGGGCTCAGAAGAGGAGATTTATTCCCAGCTTTGCAAGAAGATGCAGTCTACATTTGAATCACTTTGTATTCCTTTCCATAAAAATGAAAATAACACACGTCAACAAGGAACGAATTTATCAGACTGCCATGACATCTGTGCATAGAAAGCTGCACACAGAATTTAAAACCTTATTTCTGTATCCTCCAGGGATCCCTCATACATGAAAAAGCTTAGAAGTAGTTATGATTGCTCTTCTTTCTCCTATTGCTGCATGGAATACAGCACTGAAATCTATCTACAGAAACTTTCATTATCTCCATGGCAGATGGACCTTCTTGCCTTTATTCTACCATTTTTACCAACAGAAGCAAAGCATTACTGTAGCCAGATACACTACACAAGTCCTAACACTAGTGAGAGAGGTAGACCAACATCTCTGTGATTAAAAGGAATACTGTTGCTAGGGAAACTAGGTTATTTGGATCTCCTAAACCCCCAGCACAATGCTGCACAGGCTGTTCATGCTCTACCTGGGAGCAAAAAGACTAGAGCAAAAGCGATTAGAGCCAGGAGCACACCTGCTCAGACACTTCCAGCTGCTACTGTAGATGGCAAGTAGAGAAAACAGCTGGGCCCAAGCAAGAGCACTTGGTTCCTTAGCCAGCATCTCAGGCAGGGTGAGAATTAAGAGTTCTTATTCTGAGTCATCAAAGCCAGAGAAAGATGAAATACAGGAACAAATACTTGCTAACAAAGGACAAACTAAGGAAAAAGGGTTGGCATACAGTGATGATGGACTCAAACGTGTTGCATTGAGAGAGCACCAGAGACACTTAGGACATTATGTATGCCATGCTTCTCTCACCTCACCAGCAGGCCTCCTTTTTCCTTCTCTTCGGGTAATTTGTAAGAGATCCCATCCAACAGAGAAGAGCAGCAGTTGTGACTTACAGAAACAAGGCCTCTTAGTACCTAAAATTGACTGTTTCTATCACTAGTCCTCTGACATTCTCTTACAGTACCTTTCTTCTGCACCAGCACAATCTTCAGGTGCAATGAACTAGCTGGGGCTACAGGGATTCATCAGCAATTCCCATATTCTGCTAAAATCCTCAAGCATTTACTTCTTCCTTTAATTCTGACAGTAACAGCCTCCCTGGCCTTGCTTTGCTCCAGCTTTTACAAGGCTGTTCCACCACTCTCCTTCTCAGTTACTGCTTCTGTCCTCTTGCCTCCTTTCTCATCTCTGTCTTTTAATTTTCTTTTGGTTTTCTCAAGCTTAATGTTTCTTTTCTTTATTTTCCTGTTCTTCCCCTCTTCTAAACTGCTCCTCTCCCTCCTTGCCTCAAATTTCACCTGTCTGGGGTGTAAGGAGGTATCTAACAAATTTACAGTTAGTCACA
Source organism: Colius striatus (assembly GCF_028858725.1). Lineage (NCBI taxonomy): Eukaryota > Metazoa > Chordata > Aves > Coliiformes > Coliidae > Colius > Colius striatus. The sequence goes on along the minus strand of NC_084775.1, from coordinate 6,595,925 downwards.
AGTTCATCAGCACTGTGAGACAGCAAAACAACGCTGCTCCCTTGTCCTGTTGCCTACATCCTTCCTGCTGTGTGTCACATTCATTCTTTGAGAATATGAAACCAAGTCATCAATCTAACTTGAAAGCAAGAAGAGAAAAAGAAATTAACCTCCAAGTAAAAAGAAAGATTAGCTGCATCTAATCCAGGGCCACACAATGGTTCAAATGCATGTGTCATACTCCCACAGCATCACAACATCCATAGCTGCTTGAGAGGCTTAACAGCAGCATGCAGCAAAGCTTCCAAGCTAGCTGTGCTCCAGCTAATCCTGCTAAAAGAGCAGCGAAGCCACAGCAGCTCAGATCTGCCTAAGTAAACACCTAGAATCCTGAGAGGGAGGAGGAGTTGCATCTCACGCCAAAGCCCCACATCACTGTGGCTTCATTGTAAATGGTACCAAGGCTAGCACAAGTTGGTAATGTCCATACTCACTCCAAAAACATTCCTGCAACTGCTGAGCAGAGGACAACTAAGGCAGCTGGCACTCTCTGACTCTGTTTTCCTATGCCAAAGAATTGGTGAAGCCACAGTTTGACAACGCACTGTCTTGGTAGCAGTAGGGGTTTAAGGTTTCTCCCACCAAGCCCTAAGTCACTGAAAGGCCCTTTCCCCTCTTACCGCTTAGTTCTGCAGCCCCACAGATGTCTATAGTCCAGATAAAGAACTCAGTCAGCTCAAAGAAAAATCTCTCCGACATTTCCCTTCTAAGCTGGATGAGCTCTCTGATCTAGTCCGTGGCACAGAAATCCAAACTGAAAGGACACATACATGGTAGTTCAGGGGCAGGTGTACTTAAAAGCTTCATCTGCCACTGAAGACATCATATTAGCAAAACACTGCTGCAGCTTCCTTTAGGCTGTTCCTGGGATTTACACATGGCTGGTTTGGAGATAAATTAGCAGAATGCAACACTTCTTTTTTGTAACCTTAAAGTTACTAATATGCCTTACTGACCTTAGCTCCAGCTCTTACTATCATTTGCTTTCTGACAAACAGTACAGAACCGTGTCATTTTATTGCTTAGTGCCTGCTGGGCTACTTGAAGAAATAAGAGCAGGGATTCAGGCCCAATGCTGAGCCCACATAGAGGTACGTGAGTGTAGATGGGCTGTGAATGCAGTTGTCTAGGGGACAGAGCAGCACTTTCTAAAAATCAAAAGAATTAAACTATGGAAAACTAGAGTGTCTTGCTTATTTCCTTGACACCTTCTGAATCATCACCTCCAAGATGAGGAAACAGTGCACTCAATACTTCATGCAATTCTGCACAAAAATGAGATTCACAAACAATAATTATGCTGTCTGTCTACATCAGGGGCCTGTCCCAGAACAAAGATCAAGTACCAAAAGGGAAAAAAATAGATCTGTTTGCCATGTCAGATCCCTATGGCTTTATTATTCTCAGATTGATGAGGAAAAGGTTCTACTAGGATGGCAGACATGCAAAACCACCTCCTTCACCCTCAGTATCTCTTCTCTATGTAATGACAGCGCATCTACATCTAAAGATGTTTAGCAAACCTGAAGTCCCCACTCAAATACAAAACCAATTAATTTAGTGACAAAAGATTCCATTAGTTTGCAAATGTATGTTTTAGTATTAGAAGGGCAAGAAAACAGAAAGGCAGAAACTAACAAAAGCTCTCTCAAGCCTGTCTATGACCTCAAATAGCATCCAGCTATCAGTGCTAAGTGACAGAATCCTACAAGGCACACCATCACTTGCCATTTTTCTTCAATGTCCAAAGCATATCTTGCTTACCACCACTGAAGCTGTGTGGGAGCACGGGTTGCAAAAGTAGAATTTCAGAGAAATACATAACAGCCCATCCAGAGGAAACACCCATCAGTACACAAAACCAAAGCAGAGTTAACCAAGCAGTTTAAACATTACCCCAGGAAGGGAGGTTTCTCAATATATAGCTAGACTCTGAAATGACAACTGCAGCTTGTACAGCAACCAAAAATGGAGATCTGTGAATTCAAAACTTCATCACATTTTCCTGGAGTCACCATATTCATTTCAAGTTTGCATCCTTCCTTCTCCCATTGTAACAGGTCATCTTTCTGCAGCATGTTAAGTGGCTGCAGAAATAACTACCTGTCACATGGAAATTTTACCCAAAGTTTTGCTTTCAGGGTGTGTTTGTGTGCACACGAGTGCACGTGTATGTGTTCATGCAGACATTGAGAACTGCCTCTTATTTTTATGACAGAAGAAGGAAAAAGCAAAGTGCCTTGCAAATGGAAGCACCAAGACAGCTGGTAGTTCCCTCCATCCTCTCTCCCCTGGGGGATCCCAGGCCAGAGATATTAACCAGCCTGTAAGAAACATCTCTCTCTACCACAGATGAGCTTTATCCTTGCAGCAGACAGCGCCCTTAAGTCTTTAGGAAATGAATTAACTACAGTCCACTTTTAATCTTTTAGGTGTGTCAAACTTGGATCATTAAACATCTGAAAAAGAAGATCAGAGTTCTTTAATCTGTGCATATATTCCACAAAGCAGAGACTGGAGGACAAGTCTGATTTGTCTGCAGCAGTGTCTTACTGAGGCATGCTGTTGCATTTTGCCCTGGCTGGCATTTTCCTGGCGACAGATTTAACACTCACACAGATCTCATATGCATGCAGAGTGAGGTTCCATGATCCAGTCTTGATGTGAAAGCTGGGATTGCTGAGGACTATTTCCACCTCAGGGAAGCCAAAGGACTGAAAGAATTGTTCACTAAGGCTATTGAGAGAGTCACCATAATGAGAAAAATATTCGGGAAGCTAACCTGATCATTCAGGAGAGGCCACCTGTTACCTCACAAGGCTGCACTGTAGCCTGCTAACTCTAAAAATTTCCCTTCTGACAGCCAGAACAATTTCCCTGCTGCTCATCTTTGCTTCAGACAACTCCAGCTTAGCAACCATGGAGTGCTACATGCTAAGGAGCACAGCCCAAGCTGTCACCCACACATTACATCCAGTCAGGCTCTGACACAGTGCATTCCACAGACGTCAGCAAGGGAAGAGTAGCAGAGGTGTAAATTCCTATCTCTCTAAGACATTTGACATTTGGATCAGTTTCAATCAAACTGAAACACTTGGAGGGAAGCACAACCATTGCACACCCCAAAATCGGCTGAGGAGTCCAACTGAGGGTTGGACTGAGAGGAAAATAGGAAAATAGGTTAGGCATTTAGAAGAGGTGACTTTTCAGCTACAAGGTGTCTCTAAAGCAATTTGTGAATTGTAGGATACACTTCAAGCAAGCTGTATGTAACTAACACTAGGAAAGAAAGTTACTCTCGGTTACTGCAGAGGCAAGGTGAACTTTTCCCTGTGACAACTGACAATGCCTACACCCTCCTGGCTGCTACATGCCCTGCAAAGCACTTCAAAGCTTTAGTCACCATCACTTAGAGCCCTAAACACCAGTGAGTATACACATGCACGTATGAATGAGGTATGGTCCTCTCACGACTGCCTGCAAATATGCTGCCAGCAGGGAAAGACAAATTCTGGTCAGGCTCCAATTACATAGGTACCATCCATTCTCAGAAGGGTGTGAGAACATTTAACTGACCAGGCAGGCCATTTTTTTACTGTTTCTCCTAGATGTTTACCACTAAGTCATGTGGCACAATATAACACCCCGTAAAATACCTCTCAGACTCCTGCCTTGAAGGGAGCATAAAATGAATGTTTCCATCCAGGGTCTACATCTTTAGATTCCTCTCCTGTTCTATGGTGTTCCAGGCAGGCTGGAAAGGTTTCCATGTTCAGTTCATGTTGGCAGTCAGGCTGCTGGATGTTCTTGGCAAAGCAAATCCTAGAGCAAACTGGAACACCTTCCCAGTTTTCTTTTCCATTCCCTACTCAGGATTGTGCACCAAGTTTAGTTGTTCTCATTCATAGTAAGTCTCACAGGCAGAAAATACATTTTAGGCCTGGTTGTTGAAAATTATGTGGACAGACAAATCCATTTGTCAGTACATGTGGCTCTGCAGGAAAGGCACCAGGAGCTTTAGCACTGACTAGACCAGACTCTTTCAGTGCAAGCTGACTGAAATAGAGAAAAGGTTTCCATGAAAAATAAGGTTAAAAAAACCAAACCAAATAAACAACAATGAACTACACACAGTTTTAAAAACCTACAGGTCTTTCACAACAGAAGCAGAGGCTGCATTATGAGACCAAGTTATAGGATGCAAGCAGTCTCCACTCTCTTGTGGGTTCCCATCCACGTCTTTCTCACTGTCCCATAACAGCCATGTTTGCAGGGAGCACAGAAAACCACAGGAGGAGATGGTTAAGCTAAAAATAACCAGCAAGAGTGTTATTTCATAACTCAGAGCAGTTCCCTGTTCCGTTTCGCTGATCATCACCACACAATGCATCAGTGTAAGAGCACTGAGGTGGTACAAACATGACTGTTCCGGTCAGTACTACTGCTGTGCTCAAACTACAGCCTTCATTTCACTTCAGAAAAAACCCTAATAACAAAGCCTAAAAGGAAACTGCATGTACTAACTACACTGGGAGGGCTGCTTCTCTCATAGCCAGTGCCGCTCTATCATTTGTCAGGTGAATGGATGAAACAACCACAATCAGCACACTAATTACTATTTTGTTCTTCACAGTTGTCTCAGAGTTTTGCAGCCACTTCAAACAATGTTTGGTAACGGGAGTATCCAAAGAAGTAGATGAGGTTATAAAATTAATAGAAACAAAATGGACCAACCGTCTCAGCAGGATCTGTTAACAAAAACACCCACGATGTATATATTCCATTTCCTGTATTTAACTAGAGCAGACCAAAAGCCCTGCTGTGCAGAGAGGACAGTGCCTGTTAAAACAAGAGTTTAACTGACCTGACAGTTTTGTGAGGAGGGAAAGGAGGACCAGCCCTAGGCACAGAGGTATTAAAGTCTATTTAGAAAACAGTCAACATGTCTGATAAACATACTCTCCTGTTTCTAGATTTCAGTCTCCTTCAGGATGAGCTGCTTTGTCTTCTTTTTTCATATTGTTTTGTTTTCTCACTAGTGCAGCTAGGATGCTAAGAAGACAACAAAGCCAGCCACAATTTCCTGTTCACACTGCAAATCTCGCCATTGACATCTTATTTGCTACACTGTAAAAAATAAGGTATTGATTAACCATCTTGACCTAGAACAAGCAACCCTTGCCAGGCAGATGGCTCTGCCTACACCACTAACAACCTTTTCCGAGCATAGCTGCTGCCCAGGCTCAGTGCCTTCCTGTCATCTGGCTGGAGAAGAAAAAACAACAGTTTTGTGTCATTCATAACCATAGCAAGGTAGTCACAGAAACTTTTAAAAATTGTTATTAAAGGTGCTGAAGGTAGAACACAGCTCCCTACCAGCATTAATAAACAACATCTACTCCCCATCTCTTTCCTCTTGAAACTAATGGATAAGATGAAGGCAGTTATGGTCACGTGCCAAGGTTTGTTCTGGGCTGGTAAGCTTTCACCTGACATATCTTTCTTCCCAAACTGTGTGCAGTTTTACAGAATCTGCTTTTAGAAGGGGAAGAGTTTTCCTGGAATTATGATGATTGTGAAGAATAAATTTAGGAAAAACGTGATTCAGAGATGTGTTGCTGGTCTGAGTCCTCAATAAAGCTGAAGAGGAGATGGAAGAGCTCTCAGGCTGAGCTCATGGTGTACTCCATGATGCGGGTTTACACTTCAGCACCATTGACTTACTCATCGCTGTTCAGATTTTACTAAGACATGGGATAAAAGGGAGCTTATTTTTGGTAACACTGATGTGTTACACCACCATTTCATCAAGTCCTGCCTTCCCACAGCCTGAATGAGCCAAAAAGTGATTTTGAAGCCATGCCAAAGGGAAGCACTATAATGACAATGAATTTTGTCCAAAGGAAAACAGGACCACACCAGCCCCAACTAAGGTGCAACAACCTATGCAGATGATGGTGTTACCCCAATCTTGTATACACAAAACAGCTCCTGTTCAGACAGTAGCTCTCAAAGCAAATTATTAGAGTCCTTGTGCCCAGAAAGTTACAAAGTAGTTTCATGCACTAACTTTGCACAAAGGTCAACAACTGAGCTCTTGTAGCTCCCCAGTACTTCAAGGAGAGTCTCATAGATCCAAGCAGAACCAGAGCCCAGCTGCCGGGAGAGATGGCTGTGACTGCCACATACACACATTTCAAGGGCACTCAGCAGCTGTAATAAGAGATCAGCTAGTGCAGGAAAAGAGGGCAAAGCAGGAAGAGGAATGACCTGTGAAAACAGCTCTGCTGCAGGCCCCAGAAAAGTCTTTGCACTATTGCTGTACTGCAAATGATGTAGCTAAGGATTATCAACAGTGAGGACTCACTCCTAGGCAAGTCACAAAACAGATTTTGGCAGGGGGTGTCCCCAGATCCCACTTTCATGTACAAGGCTTTGTCTTTCCCTATTGGTGAAAGAAGTTTGTTAGGGAAACATCCTGGACACAAACTGTCAAGAAACACAAAAATATACACACTAAGCGTATGTACATACACACACCCACACACAGAGCAGAAGATTGATCACTTGTCCCAACTATCTGGAAATAGGATTTGGCTGTGCCAAAACACAGATTGAACCCAAGGAATCTACACTAGACCCCTACTGAGCAGGCTGAGCAGCAAGTAAGATTTTGAAAGATGAAGCACAAAGGCATGAACAATGTGACACTTGCTGCTATTAACATTTCCAAATTCCATTGCTTAATAAAAGCCAGGTACAGTTGCATAATGCAAGCCAGAAGCAGACCTAGAGAATCAGTTTATCCCAGAGGAATCATCTCAAAGCAAGAAAATGTTTAAAAAAATTAAAAATATACAGCAACAAAAGAAACACTTTCTCCATGAGGTTTCAGAGTTACTTTCTCCTTTTCTTTCCAGTGTCAACCACCTCCCAGAAGAGCCAGACAATCATTCCCCAAGATGAAGGGCTAAAATTCCAAAAGGAGTGACAATCACAGTGGGCTGACACTGGCACTTAAGGGCCTGTTTCTGATTTCAAGCCTGAAAAAAAAACCAAATCAATTACTTACCAGAATTACAACCTACTTAGCAGATAATAGCCTGGGATCTCCTTCCTCCCCCCCTTTACAAGAAACGTTTATCTAGAGAATAAAGCATGAAATGGAAAGTAAGTGGGAGTAGCTGGAACAGGGGCTGTCTTGCATGAGCTGTCACCACCAACAGCACTGTCACATCAACCACTCCTGACAACCCAGGGCAGGTCCCAGAAGGCAGAACCAGCTCCCCTTGTGTCAGGGACCACTGAGCTGCTCATTCCTTTGCTCACTGCAGTAATCAAAAAATGGGCTTAAAAGCATCTAGTGCTCAGAGGAAGCAAAGAGCGCGCTTGAATGCCTGTGACTGGCACCTAAATAGTGGATGTGGTAACCCTGGCTGTTACCATGCTCTGCATGAATTGACATTGAAAGCTGTATTTTGACAGGAAAAAGAACCTACAAATCCAAGAACCACCAAGAGGAGATCTGAAGAGAACCACCTACAGCTATAAATAGAAAAACCTCCAAAATCTTCAAGACAGAGTTTCCAAAAGCCCTTTGTGTGGAGCAAGAGATAATGGAACTGTGTGCCCAAATGCACCATAAGTACACATATAGGTTCATTGTCTTGAGTAAAAACCCCAGAAGCTCGTTTCACCTCACGTGCTTCCAAACAACTGATTTAAGAATGGTATTGACCTAACTCCTTATATAGTCCAGAGGCATGTGCAGAAGCAGACAAAATCTTAACTGCTATCACAAAGGGATCAATCGCTTGACAACAAAAGAAATCTTCACAGCTATGCCCCTCCCCTCAGAAGAAGGGGATCCAGGCCCTGCTTTCTGACTTGATCAGAAGGTAAAAAGATTAGCCAGGCACTGAACTGAGTAAATTGTCTGTACAGCTCATCTTTGTGCCAGCAACAGAGCACACGCCCAGAAGGATGGCTGCTCTCCTCCATGCAGCACAGCTGTGGCCTGCTGGCTGACTAAAGCTTTGCTGCCTCATATCTTCATTCCTTTTTTAGGAAATTTACTTATTTATTTTAATCTCTCATCTTCCACACCGTGTTTGTAGGCAGTCAAATATTTTGAGTGAAAATTTAGAGAAAAACCTAACCCTCTTTAAACCAGAAGCAAGTAAAACACAACAGGGGGAAAACAAAGGAACACTTGTACATCAGCACTATATTTAGACACTGCTTTACTAAGACTTTTACAGAAACTTGGAAGACGTGTTGTGTTGATGCTTGGTCCAGCCCTAAAAAGCTTCAAGCAATTTGACACAGCCCTGAAATAGAAGTTGTGACGTTTTTGACTGCAAGCTGCACAGAGCAGATACTGTTCAACAGCACAGTAACTGTTTTCTACAAAACCTCTGCACGCCACTATGTTTCCTGGATTAATGCTCCACTTCAATTTCCAGTAGTACTTTTAAACAACAACTACACTGTCTGACAGACTTATGCACTTTGATAGATTTGAGACAACTGAAGAATTAGTGAGACAAGACAACATTCCTGTCAATATTACTACAGCAGAAAGACAGAAATACTACTTGTAAGTCACAATATGTGACTAGCTATCCAATGTGCCAAGTAGAGTATCCACTCACAAAGTGGAAAGCTGGTTCTTGCTTCAAGAGCAGAGCTTTTTCAGAATGGAAGACACACAGATAAAAAAACCTCACCCCAACCAAATAAAAACTACCTTAACCTGGGATTTGGTTTACATCCTCAGAGTGGTGCATGGCACAGTACAGATTTTATACAGTTCATAAAGTACACCCACCCAGCACCATTCCACTATCACAAAATAACAACCACCAGCTTAAAGAGGCTCCTTTTCTGTCCCAAATACTCATATCATCTCCTAAAAACAGAAAAGTTGGAAGGTATCTTTTGAAGGTGAATTAAAAGGGGAGTACTGCTACAGGACATGGGGCTGAATTTTTGGGACCACACTGGTACCTCATAAACACAAGTAAATCATGAAAATCAGACTTAGATCCAAGCTACCTGAGCAGATTTTAGCCTGGATCCTCGGTCAAGAAGCTTTCAATCAAAAAAAGTGTAGGCGATAAAAGTAGTGGATGTTAAAGATGCCATTGAGAATGACATCAAGTACTAATGGAAGAAATGCAGTTCACACAAAAGATGACAAATACCCTTAGGCACCTTCTTCCTCTTAATCAACTGCTTAAGTTGGTAGTTTCACATCAGCAACACAAAGTTGGTGGACCACAAGTGGCTAGAAACAGAAGGAACAGGAAGAGAAACATGCCTCTTCTGTCCCGAAATAAAAATGGGCTGGAGCTCCATACCAACTGATCATTTTATAAAGGGCAAGCTGCCTTTTAACAGCACCCTGGTAGAGATGAAAAATAATGGAATCATCTCATTTTTGTTTATGAGTTTGTTTTTAACAGATGGGAATGTGAGAAGAGAAACAAGCATAACTCATTCCTTCTGCAGATTACTCCTGAATGTAACAGCCAAGAAAAAACATCCACCTGCACTGATGATCATTGTGTAATAATGAATCTTAACACAAAGCTTTCATGAAGCTGAAAGCTGAATTCAGTGAGCAAGGTGAGAACTTTCTAGATGAGGTCAGTGTACTCCTGTGCCCACCACCTATCTCTCAAAGATTCAAGTACTGAATCCTCAGTTTTATATCAAGCAGATGAGGTCTCTTGCCTTTGATGAGTATGACCCTCTTCAACAGAAGCATGAGTATGCACACACTATACAAGATTAGGTACAGCTTCTCCTCTGCCTATGACTGGCATTTGATATTGACAAATGAGAGGGGAGTAATCAGGGAATAAAAAAAGCACAGTTGGCCCTTGTCAAAGGCTGACAGTATGATGGCCTGGACATCACATAAACTGGATGTTAACCAAAGGACTTGGTTGCTCAACCTTAGTCACTGCCACTGCTTAGTCACTACAGTACCTTACAATATGTACCTTATTACGTACTTTAAAAATGCTAGATCCTTCTCCCAAAGCCTATAGATTTAATCTTAAACTGAATCTGAAGTTAACTTGAAGTTAACTTGAAGCAGCTGTTCTGCCTCAAAGAGGCTCAAAGGGTCACAGCAGCAAAGGCAGTGAGAGTCTCAGGACCTGAAGTGCTCACACAACAGACTATATTAACAGAGTACCACAAAGTATTCCTGTTGCTGTTGTGTCTTGGTTATAAGGATTTGAGCTACCATGCAAGCCTCCTTCCATGGCTGCCTCTCATGGGGAAGGATGAGCACTGATTGATAGGTCTCTAGCAAAGAGCAGCCACTATTCCTTTTCTGTAACCGCTTCTCACAAACCAAGTTCCTCATGGGACCTGGCAACAAGCCAAGGGTGAAACATAAAATTGAGTAACAGCAGGATTTGCAGCACAGCAGTCTTGCAGTGCAGAGACTCTTCTAAAAGGATTACTGGCTACCAGTCACTCTCAGAGGCGGCTCTTTACATGAGGCTTGCATTGCTCCCAGCAGAAGGTGTCAAAGGATGACACAGACACTAGGTAACACAGGCATAACAACCCACCATGCACTCACTGGGGATGAAACCCCTTTGAGAATCAGGGAAATACAGTTATTGCAACAGGAGGTTTTCTCAGATGACAGTATTACCTCTACAGCTACTAACAGGGTACCGAACGATGCTTAATCCCAGAGCATCCCTTAAACACAGGAGCTTAGGCTCCAGTGTTCTCCAGAGACCATCACATTTCTTAACATCCCAAGATGTTAAGTCTCACAAGGATATTACTGATGGATGCTATTTTTCACCAGGTGCACATAAATAAGCAGGAGATATCACTGGCACACAGGAGCACAGGCAGTCACGCTGTGTCTGTAGCAGGGAATGTGGAGAGAAGGGCATTAGCAGGCACTAGGAAAGCTTGTGTGTTCACACACGGGTGCTTAAAACCCACAGTCAAAACTCAGAACGACCATATTGCAAAAGGAGTTTCCCTCTGGAGATACAATTTCTTTCTCAAACCCAAGCTAACCTTTCAGGCACATGAACAGCCCACAATTAGAATGTCTCTCTCTCTCTCCTAGTTAAAGTATTTTCTTTCTAATCTGCCCTCTAAGTAGGACAGGCTTGCTTCTTTCTGACCTTCTTCCTGCCTGATATCCTCCAAGAACCTCAGACTTCTTTTGCTTAGCCCACAAAGACAAAGATGGAAAAGTTTTGTATGTGAATATTCCTATTTCATTGTCCCAAGTATTTTTGTAAAACAAAAAACACTCTATAGCTTTACAGGATACCTGCCCTAAAACACACCAGGTGGCCCTGTGCAGTTTGGTAAGAAACTTTGAAGAGACAGATCCAGTAAAGATTCTCACCTCCTTCAAATTCTATTAATCCACCTTTCTTACTGAATGCTGTCCATACATTACTGAGATCCTAAAAATGCACCAGCATGTGTCATGTGCACAGCTTCCCACATCTGGAAGCCTGCAAACAATGAGAGGCCATGGCTGCATCATAAGCTGGGAAGCTTCAGGCACCATGCAATCAGCTCAGCTCATTTTGTGGTTTAGTGCCTAGCCTCAAAACACCATGTTCCCAAAACAGCTCAATTAATAGGCCCAAAACCAAATATGTATTTAAGGGAAGCAAAAAGGAGGGGCAGGGGGGAGAAGCCATGAATAGAAACCTTTATGTCAGGAGTTACTCCCCATCTCATTGCTGGCTATTTTAAATCTCTCCTTCTCCCCTGCCAGTGGTTACCGAATTCAATACAAGGGAAGCAGGGAACCACCTTGGACAAGCCCCTCCTCCTCAGTTTCTTTAAATGATAACAGGTTCCCATTTAGTCTCACCACATATAACTGAAAACTAGCATGATTCACTACTACAGGTACTTATTTTATATATTTAATTACTTACAACAACAGGTCTAGTCAAACTTATTTCCCTGTTCCCAGTGCTAATCTTTCCCTCTTCACATGCTGGATATGAAAAGTATTATACACAATGATAGTCAATGGCAAAAACTCTTCCATTCTTTAAATCCTACAAAGCAAGGCTCACAATCAGTGATGAAAAGAGCTCACACATAGAAAAATAAGTGGTATTTCTTGAGATGTCATTACTTGCAAGAAATGGAGCACAGGCATCCTACAGTCCTGTCCAGAAGAAATGGAAGAAAAGACTGAAGAAAGGGCTTGAAATGGAAGTTATAAAAAGGTGGCTGCTTTAAATGGAAATCCATCAAACTTTTTTTTTTTTTTTCCTGCACAAGCAAACCCAGTAATTTCTGAATGCTCCTTCAGTAATTCCATCCAAAGGGTCAGGAATTCCTAGCTACAGAGATTTTTACTGCATTAGAAGAATTGAAACCTTCTTCCTCCTTACATGGGGAACACATTTAATGTCAGCTGTGCAATAGATTATACATGCATGTGAGTTAATGCCTCTTCTGGCTGTAGTTAATGGATGATCTTGGTAACATAAGAATTATATAAAAATTCCACCACAAGAGATAAAACTAACTTACAGGGAAATAGCTTTGCACTGAGTGAGACAGAGCTGCAAATGAGGAGAACTAAAGCTTAATTTAGGTCTGCTTCTGTCTGCAAGAGTAGGAACAAAAATTTAAACTGAGGAGAAAAAAAAAGTAGAAGAGCTAGTGACAAATAGAGAATTAAATCCAAAGAAACAGGATGGCAAAGAGAAGGTGGCTTCTCTTAGAATGACAGCTGGAGAAAAGAAGTTCTGGTATGCAGGAAATCCAAGGCAGAGAGCACTTTCCCCGCCTCTAGGACTGCTGGAAATTAGGAGCATTCCTAGTAACTGCACTTTGATTGCTTGTAACATTACAGTTCTCTGAATGCAATCAGAGTGCTCTGGAAACAGGCAAAAACTATTACTACTTCCAAAATTACCTATGAGAAGTGGCACAATGAAGTTGTACTTCTCTGTATCTTGCATATGTACAAATTCTGATTAAAAGAAGTCAGTGATTCACAGCAATCACTGGAAAAGTGTCTAGGAAACTCTTTTGTAAGGTTTGACAATGTGGCACCACAGTTACTGAAACAATACAAGGCATAAAATCCTGCTATAAGTTTAATCACATTGTGTTTAACCATCTGAGACAGCAATTCCTTTCACTGAGTAAGGATAAGCCCTAGTATTTTAGAAATGAGGCTGTTTGTCTAACATACAGGTTTTTGCTGTTGCTTTTTATCTTTTTAAAATGTACAGATGTGTTAAATTTATTGTTTTCAGGACATGTGACTCAGAGACAACAGTTGATCAGCCTATTTTGTTCAGCCAGTGAAAAGTTAGACTCTGGGAAGAACCAGGTCAGTATACAGCAATGCCTTGACTTCTTCCATTTTTAAACTGAGATAAAAACTATTTACACATGGAAATTAAAGTAGAAGTTTTAAAAACTATATCTGAAGCTGTCTGGGCAAATGTCAGTTATTCTGGGTAACATTAACTCAACAGAGACTAGCCACTTGCCAGAAAATGCAAACACAACAATTTTCATAGCAGGGAGAGTTTGGTAGGTGAATTAGGGGAGTTCACATAGCTAAGGACCGAATTATTTAGTTGCAAAGAGGAGAAATTCCAAAGCATCATTCAGGAACAGCTTTCTGAGACAAGGAAAATTAGACACCTTTAAGTTACTAAAGAAACAAGTAAAACACACTGCCATGCACAACAACAGAGTTTCAGAATTACTTAAATCCACAACCTTCAAAATCTTACACATCCACATCACCACCAAGCCACAGCACAGTGCTTTGCAGTCAAGCTCTTCTGGATGTCATCTCTTATTCCTCTTCTACCTTTCCCACTACCAATCCTTTAATCAGAGCTTCTCCAAGGGCATGGGAAAAAAAAAACCCTCCATCCGTCACAAATTCATAATGTTTCTAGTTTTTACCCACACATACTCCCTTCAGCTGTGATGTTATGGTTGCCATTCCCAGCAGCTAGTCTTCAGACCAGTTTATAAGTAATTGACTTGGTTTCTTCTCGAACATTTATGCATTATTATTTTGAGAGCTTACAGGTACAAAGGTCATTGTATGAGGGCATCCCTCTCACTTCTCTTAAAATTGTGCTGTGAAGTACATCATCACATCTGCTGTTAAGGTATTGCAACATGAGGAAGCCCAACAAAGGCAAAGATAAAGCCAGCTCCTGTACATATCCCAACAGTATCCCTCTGCTCACACACACACAGGTTGTATAAAGACAACCTGGATTCTTCCTGTCTACACCGAGCCTAAACCCACTCTGTACAATTCTACAGAATGTCACCTCAATAAATAATAAAAATCTGTAGGATGATGCTCTTTGACCTCCAGCACATAAAACCAGACAATTGTTCAGCCTGAATAGTTTCCACCACTCCAGGAGCTCTGTATTTGCAGGAGGAATGCAGCTGGGTCACTGCCACACCTCAGCAGACCAAAAATACAGCTTCAGGCACCTGACCCCAATGCTAATTATTTGGTGTCTTTTTCTATTTTCTCCAATCAATCACCCTCTTTAAGTAAAATTCTGGGTTTTCCTGTTGCTAAGATCTGCAATTCACTGCTTTAGCTTGGTTTCCTCTAGGACACATGGGGAGGAGAGATAAGCCCTCCCTTTCAGTCAGTGCTGACCACAGATAAGCACAGGGGCTTTATTATTTTCCACCTGGTCTCTACCAGCAGAACACAAGCAAGGATAATCTGAAAACTTGACAAGTTGAGGAGTGGAAGCAGCAAATGCTTCTTCAGCAAGTCTCAGCTCACTAACAAGGTTTAAGAAACATGGCACTCTATTCTAAGCCCAGGAAGTAACCAAATTTTTCAATTCCACAGGAAAGAAAATTAGTTCTTCTCCCTAGCAAATCTGAGGGCGAATATCTGGTGTGCATAACCATTCTTTGGAGAGCAATATGTTCTGGCAAAGCTTTCTAAGTCAGCCCTTAGTCACATCAATTCTCTTTAACATAAGGAGTTTGAAGACCTCAGTCTAACAGATAAGGAAGCTTTGCCATCCTTTGCAAAAGTAGCACAGGGACTGGGCATAAAAGAAGACGGGGAGGACAAAAAGAATATGCTGCAGTTCTAGTGCTTCAACAAATATGAGGAAATTCCAAAGTCCTGCCTCTTATTTTGTCCCAAAATACAATGGTATGATTTAAGAAGGGTGTGTGAAACATTATTTGGTGCACCTTAATTGTGTATGCTGTTGCCCACAGTCCGAGATACTGTACTCCAAACAGCATGACAATGTAATGCTGTTTTCTTGATTTCTTATCACCTCAAGCTATAATGGAACAGATGCACTTTTAAATTTTGCTTTTGTTTACTATCTTGTACCCATGACACCCTGCAGATCTTGCTAGAGAAAAACTTGTCCCCTAGCATAAAGAAAACGCATTTTGAGAAATACATGAGGAGATTAACTGAATTCCTAAACTCATTTCAGCAACTTCGCTTCTCATTTATACTCATACGCTGCATTCTCCAATACTTTTAAGTTGTTGCCACATTCCTCAAGACAGCTATCAGCATGGCAATTGCCATTACAAATCTGGAGTTCCATCTTTAGACTTAAGATGAAGTCTGGTCTCAGAAATGCCATGCAAGAAAACAAGTCTATACTATCAAATGTTTGGAAATTCTTAGTCAAACAGCTGAGACAATGTTTCTGCACTGGAAGAATGTGCTCTGTTCATCAAAAAGCTGTAGTACTTTATGTAGGTTTTCTCTATGCTACAAATCCTATGTGGATGCTTGTCAGGTCTGATCTTCAGTAGATAGTCTACATCTCAGAGACATTTCTAATCTGAATTCCCCATGTGATCCCTACATGTAATGCATTGAAATATTTACTGTGGGCTTAAACATTTACTGGTCTAGTCTCTTCCTCAGAAGTTATTTCAGAGAAAAGTTTCAGACATTTGTGGGCTAGGACAGAGAAATACAAAAGAGACTGTTACTAAAAAGATATTTTTGTAATTTGTTTGAGAAAGGACTTTTTATCGAAGCCAATGAGACTCTATCAGAACATATTAAACAGACAGAAACATGAATAAACATAGAAGAAACACTAAAGTGTCAAATACTGCAGTGCCTCAGAGCATGTGTTCTTTAAAAGACAAGAAAGTAATTTGCAAAATTTAATTTAGAACACAATAAAACCACTCCTCCAGAAACACAAAGCCACAAAGCAAGATGCTCTCAGTAAGTACAAGCAGGCAGAGCTTGTGTATCTGCAGATCATTTGACCTATTTTGATTTTTTTACAATGTTTTCATAAAATAAAGTACTTAGATAAGTAAATCCAAATATTTTGTTTAATCAATGCTCTCCCACAGCATGCTACCAGACTGCCTGTCAATTTAGAAAAACCCCTAAAGATATAGTATTTTATTTAAAACAGAATGAAGAAACACTCATAATTAAAATAAGTGGGAAAGTACCTTTCAGTGAGGAAAAGCAGTGAGCAGCACTGGAGAAAGTCATTGAAAACTGGTTTAGATTTGACAAGTTACAGAGTCTGCTCAGGGGCTATACAAGCAGTACACTCTGTGCAGCATATACAGACAAGGAAGTCCGTACTACACACAGATCAGTGGGTAACCTACACCATGCAATTAAATATTTAGAGAAATTAAAGGATTAAAGAAAATGAAGCTCTGCAGGAGCCCCTGCCTCCTTACACTCACTCTGGAAGAGATGGTACACATCAGCCTTTGCACAGGCTCTGCCCTAAGGATAACTTTCACCTTCATGACAATATGTTCATGGGTAGTTGTGGCAGGGGAAGATGCGATGCTCCAGGTAACCAAACTACCCTGCACAAGTCTTGCATGCTTAAAAGTAGGTAAAAGCCGTGCAGTCCCAAAGACTTACAGGGTCAGAGCTCTTATGTTGACTAATCAAATCCACAGTATACGCATAAGGACAATATTCAATGCCAAAACACCAACATGTCAATGAATCAGTGTCTTTTCCTGAAACCAGAGTTTTGAAGGAACTCACACTCTATGCATTGGGCAACAGTGAGGAGAACAAGCTTTACTGCTGAACCACAAAATACTCTGCACGTTCTGAAAAATTAAAAATGAAAACTTGCATACTCTGTAAAAGATTGAAAACGTTGATAACATCTGCACAGTGAACTGTAACATCAGAGCTACATCTTTAATAGCCTATGTAAAGGTGTGTATCTATCTTGGGTTTAGAGTATTATGAAACCAGATTTCCTAGAGATGGAGCCTCTTGACATTGCTACAGTACAGCAAGTAAGACCAGACTGTAATAGCTACTAAATAGGACACAGCTAAAGACATCGCACAAAAATGGTGTCAGCCACCAAATCCTACATGCATTTGTCTGCAATTACAGCTTATTATGGCTGCAGTCAGAATAGTTATTCAACAAATTCTGAAGACATTAGCCTCCTGGAGAGCATGAAGTAGTTTTTCACCACCAGAAGAACCAGCTGCCTGAGGATTACTGCAGTGATAAAATGCTCTTTCTCTCTATGTCACTTTACAGTGACAGCAAGGGCATCAAGCTAAAGGGGCAATGGACAAGACCCAAGTCTGTTTAACTAGTTATCTATGGAGTTGGAGGATGGCAAATGGATGGTTCTGAAAAAGACTACCCCAGAGGCAACATAGCCCAAAAAGGATGCGTGACAGTTCAGCTGAGGAACCTGCCTGATGATGTGCACATACAGCCACAGACTACAGATTGCTACAGGAAAGGAAGTGCCAACATTAAATGCTTTCCATGCTGCTCTGACACGCGGAATTAAGAAGTTCTGTCAGTATTTCTACAGCCTTAGTCCTGACCCCAGCAGAACTGTATTCCCAGAGAGGAGTGGACACCAAGAGGCAGGAAGGAGCATCTCCTAGCAGAAGAGCAGCTTGCCATTCCAGCTGGATAGTGCTCTGGGAACATCTCTGCTGTACCAGCACGGGGAGTCTGCTTTCTCTGAGACAAATCATGTTACCGGGGCCTTCCCAAAGTCAATTCATCCAAAAAAATTGCCCTTTCTCATACTAGTTTTCAGCTTCAGTATGAAGCCTGATCTTGATTAAGCTGTAAGATTGGTCTGGCAAAGAAATGCTGTAGAAAAGTAAGGCAAAAGATGCAGATACTCCATCAAGTTATTAATTTTAACTTACAAACACAGCTTTGCAACTAAAAGAGGGCATAGCACCCTGTGAAAGAGTATCCCTAATTAACCATCATCATAAAGGCAACATACCGATTCAGTGGAAGCAATTTACCTTTAAAACATTCTGGGATTAGAATTAAATAAATGGTGCATATGCTGCAAATCCACATCTTTTATGTGTTGAGTAGTGCATGTCAACATGAAACAAACGTGATTTCAGAGTTGGTACAACAAGACTTTTCTAAATCACTGAGTTTCACCCAGACAATGCTTCAAATATGCCAGGCAGATCTTTGAAGACCTTTTTGTTCAGCATTTCATAGGGCGTACATGATATACTTAGATGTTCAAGGTTGTAGTACATTCCCAGATACTTCAAACTCATGGAGAAAAAACACACTCCTCAAAACGAATTTATTGGCACTTTCTGGTCAGTACTTCAGTAGTTAAAAGAATCAGGAATGTCAAGTGCTGGGGCTTGAACTCTGTGTGCGGTTACCAAGCCAATACAAGAATCACCTCATGTTTTGCCAGGGAGACAGAAACAAAACTAAATTAAAGCCAGGATCTCTGGTAACAGATACTAAATGTCATCTTGAGTGGTGCTAACTTTGGACATGGAAAAGTTACAGAACTGACTGCACACCTGAGGATAGGCAGTCATCACTCTGTTCCTGTTTACTAGTAATTTCTTGGCAGATGGTGCATGAAGCTTATCAGCAAAACCAAACACAGCAAGAGAAAATTTTGAGTTGGTTTCATCTTCAGACACTTCAATAAATGTCTGTCTGAGGAGTTAATTCTCTCAAGCTTTAAAAATCCAAATGGTATTAATGTAATGAAGTGACGGTTTTCTTCTTAAAGAACAAAAACTATAGGCAGAAAGTCATTGTATCAAAGGTGACTGCTCCTTTACACCAACCTTTACTTAAAGGATTTATTTGTATCCCTATCAAAATCAAAACCAGTATTCTGTCTTCCATATCCCTTTACTACTCACCACCTTGCACAGCCTTCCCTATCTAAACAAATATGTAAGAACAAAGTCTGCCTGTGTGCTTTATTTTACAACAGATTCCAAACCGATCCAAAAGGTTGTTAATCAAAGCTGAACTTACACTTTAAGACTGCAAGTCTATCCAGGAGGAAATAGACTTTCTTGTGTAGAAGAATTCACATTGCTGTTGTTCAGAACGTGTAATTAAAAATAAACATATTTCTAGAGTAGGTTTCTTATGAAAGGCTCAGAACTACCTTTACCAACCCCTTGAAGGTGATGAATATTTACAAGTAACACAGTACCACCAAGACAATGCACAGAACTTTTGAAAAGTAAACCAAAATCCTTCCCTTAAAAAAAGGAAAGAACTCTTTTTCTGGACATGCACAACAACCTTGACAAAGACACTTGTACTCTAAAAATCAATCTACAGTTCTTTCACAAACAGATCTGTGTAGCTGGCAGAGGAAATCTCATCTGGCTACATTGGGCAGAAAAGGGCTGAAGATCCAAAGGCTTCATAGTGTGTATGTGACAGGAAGAACCTTTCCTGTTGCCCCTCATTGGAGCAGACAAAAATTCTGGAATTACCCCGTCTCTAAGAAAACAACACCAGAGTGTTCATCCACCCCCAACTCCCCTTGCACCTGTAGCACAGCCTAAGTTTCTAAAGCACTGCTGAGCCATCAGCTGTGCAGATGAAGTGAGCAGACAGGCATCTTTTGTGCCGCTCTCACTTGGCAGCTGCAGGGGAGAGGTGTGGGGGCTGGGAGGAGGGTGTTCTCCCCTAATACACCCAGGGAAGAGCATGGAAAAAAGGACTCAGGAAAACAGGAAAGGCAATACAAAAAGCTCACAGATGCCCTCTCCTTTCAGCTTGCAGTTATTTATTCTGAGGGCTTATTTTTAATGTTGGTGAAATTTCAGGTCCACATAAGGTTGAGGAATTTGAAACAGAAAAAGTGAAGTACAGGACAACCTTGCCTGCCTGCAGTCTTTCTGGGACAAGGAGAGAAGAAAAGCCTGCTCGACAAGGAATCTTAGCCCCAGTAACTCACAGCTTCCATTGGCCTGGCTTTAGCAAGATCCAGGCAACTAAGGACTGGAAGAAAGCAGTAGTGCCAGCCAGCACTGTACAAGCACTGGCACTGCCAGGGTTCCAGCCTGCCCACAGCCAGGCCACCAGTTAGCAGATACCAGAACGGGGCGGGCAACAGGCTTCCATACCACAGGCAACAGCTGGGTCAGAACAAGTGAAAAGTTGAAAAGCCACAGAAGGGGAGCAGCAGCTGACAGGTGAAAGCTCTCCACAGATCCCAGCTGGAACTCAATACAGTAAGTTAGGAGAGTGGTGGCAGTAATAAGGGTATCTAAGCAGCAGGAAAAGCTATGTTTTCCCCAAAGCCAAGTCCTCCAAGTTCAGCCCTTAAAAAAAGAGAGACAGCAGTAAACCAAAGTAGCATAGTAACTGTGAGAGGGACAGTAGGAGAAACAATATAACATGCTTAGATAACATTTACCACATTTAGTGGGAACACACTAAATGTGTGTACCCTTACTGATTTTTTTCTGCCCCTTCCTCTGTTTCTCTGTGTTCCTCTAACTAAACAACCACTCTCTAAAACTCGATGACAATTGAATTGAATGACCATACAGCAGTAAAGTTCGCATTTCCCAGACAGAGAAAACTGAGGGCCTCTGCAGTCTATAAACAATATATGAATATGAATTCATATCACATTCATTTCCCATCCAAAACATGCACTGTAGTCAAGGCAAGACAAGTGGTTCTAAGTCTTAGTTTAAAAATGAAACAAAACCAAACCAAACAACAAAACCAACACAGAGCAGACCACAGCTGCTTTACTTTTAGGCCTTCCTCTCCCTAACAGCAGTTCAAGAAGACTCCCTGGTAACCTTGGAGCTCCTTCTTGACAAGCCGCTAGCTGTTCTGCAGGGCTGCCCCATGAAAGCAGGGGTTCCTTTACTTCCAGTTTCTTCCCTCCTTTTCCCACCAGTCATTTTTGAGGGATCATATTTCCTGTTTTCACTGCTCTGCCTCCATTTGTCATTCATCACAGCCATTAAGTCAGAGGGAAGCACAGGGAGCAGATCAACACAAAACAAATCCTTAGGGTTCAGCAAGCAAGGGATTAAATGTCACCTCTTCCCCCTCTCAGCCTCACCTCTCTCATACACACCCTCCAAGACATTATGTACATATGGCTTATCCTCCAGCATGTACCCAGATTCTGACAGCTTTGACAGGTCAGACATTTCAAGATGGATCACAGACAGTCAACCAGTTCATTCTGGTTTGTGACAGCTACTTTCCCTCTGGCTACTCCATTTTCGATCACAAACCAACTTGTTCTGGAAAACCCCTACCTGTATCTCCTCGCTCAAAATGGTGCCACATTTAGAGATGAAAGCAGAGCAATGTAACCTAGATATTCTTTCTTGTTACGTTGTGGCAATGCATTGTACCAGAAGCAAATGATGGCTAGGGGATGAAGAGAAAGATTCAAAAGCAAAATGTTGAGACAGGGACAGAAAGACTCGGAAATAAAGAGCTTTTGGTTTCTGAAGACAGCTGAGGGTATGGCACAATAATATGGCTAAGCTAATCTAATGAACAAGTGTAGGTCTGTACAGCAAGAAATCATATACACAAAGCATTCTTACCCAGGTTTCTGAAAGCAATAGGGTTTAACTAGGCTGAGGATAAAATATCAACATCTAAGTGAAAACTAATCACATGCAAAACCGAACCATGGATGGCAGGTACACAAATGACAGGAGATAGTGCAATGGTGAAGGGCATTGAGAAGGGCGAAAAAACACCAGAATCAAAAACTCTGAGATGACTGCAGCCACTTCTAAGGAAGATATATTTTTGTTCCCAGGTACAGGGCAGAAGTAATCTTAACTTTATGCGAGTGCAAAAATGAATATAT
The DNA here is from genome assembly GCF_028858725.1 of Colius striatus. Classification (NCBI taxonomy): domain Eukaryota; kingdom Metazoa; phylum Chordata; class Aves; order Coliiformes; family Coliidae; genus Colius; species Colius striatus. The sequence goes on along the minus strand of NC_084775.1, from coordinate 6,573,723 downwards.
CGCAGCAGGTAAGAAAAAAGCAACTAAAATTATAGCAATGGCTCATGAGATCCTAGGCTTGACATCTTACAGCTCAGATTGCACAGCTGGGCAAAAGGGAGAATAACTCTAAAGATAAACACAACTTACCAGCGCAGAAATCAAGTTCTCCCTTCCACTACCTTAGTAAGGGCAGGAATCCTACCAACATTAGCTCAAAACAGGAGTTCAGTCCTCTCTAACAACCTGTGCCACGGTGGAAGCTAATCACAGTGATGCCTGTGCATCAGTGTACTCTGATGAGTAACAGGTGGTGTATACACAGGAGGGCTTAACACTGCAGGGTTACTCACAAGAAAGTCAATCAAGCTCTTTCACTCAGATGGCACATTCCCCTAAAGGCTGAGTATTTCTTTTTCCTTTGAACAGTATCACTTTATTTCTTGATGCTTGTGTAAACAGTGTCACTGCAAAGACTGGTTTAGGGAGCTGCTGATTCAGAGCATTAGCAACTGAATTAGCAACCTAATATTTTAAAGTTCTGCTTAAGCAGTAGAACAAGCAGAGGAGCTTTGCAAATAATAATTATAATTAGAAAAAAAAAGACACGACGGGTACCAAGAGTATAAACAGACCACCAGACAGTGAAAACCTGGGCAAAGCTGCTGAAAGGAAGATACTGAAAGTTTCTAGGCTTTGGTAGTATACCACAGTCACAATACAGTTGCATTCCTTTGCTCAGTAAGTGCCTCAGCTTCTCTCACTGATCTTGCAAGAGAATGTTAATGACACCTACCTGGAAGGCTTAAATTTTAGGGAGAGTGCTGTTCTGGCAGGAACTTATGGGTTAGTAAGTAAATCTGAAACACAAATGACATTTACTATAAATGCACCTTTCCAAGCACTTAAAACACCACACACAAAAAACCCCACCAAACCCAAACCAAACATCAAAAAACTCAACATACAGATCTGCCTTTGGTAAAATGTAAATAAGAAAAGCCGGTTAGTCTAGAAGTCAATCCTGCAGCACAGGAAAACTGGAATTGTTTTAATTCCTATCTCCTTTGTTGTTGCCAGCTAGAGGCTGTGCTCATCTCATAAGCAAACTCAAGGGAAGAATAGACTGGACTTCCCTGAAATAGTCTCAAGCCACATAATTTCTCTGTTGCAAAATATCATTCAATTTAAAACCGTTATGGGCAAAAAAAGCACAGCTTGCGCTGTAGTAAGTGTAAAAGTCAACTCCCCGAATTCTACTGCTCTAGGTGCTGTAAAAATGCCTGGAGAGAAACACAAAGACAGAAGAGTTTCCTAGTAAGGAGCCTGATAATGAGACATGAATTATTGTATAGCTTCAGTCCATTTACATCTCTTAGTAATTAAAACCCAGTTGTTGGGTTGGTTACATTAAAAAAAGCTGTAGTCACCAGTATGGTCCTTGATCCCTAGAGTAACAGTGGAATAAGCCAAAAAAGGGCAGTAATAATGGAAAAACAAGATGGTCAGGTGAATTTAACTAGTTTTTCCCTTTAGGCCCTACCCATTGCAGGGTTCTAGCAGAACTGGTGAAAACAACAAAGAATAAGCCATGTTTATCTGACCACCACAGACAGAGATGAGCCAGGATAAAGCTTATTTAGCATTGATGTTAACACCTCACTTCTCAGATGAGATATATGTAGTTGAGGCTGTCTTAGAGGTTAAGTTCTAGAACTAAGAACAAACGTTAGATGTAGATGATCTTGGACATCTTACTTGGAATTATCAGAGCTTCAGTTTCCCTGGATGAACAGGATATTGATAGTTGAACTTAACCATATTTCTGAAACACCTGCAGATTCCAAGAGCAGAAAAGCCCACATCACTACAACGCTGCAAGAGAAGACTTTGACAGAAAAATCCAGTTTTATCACTGTGTATCCTTCTGCTTTTGTGCAGAAAATCCTAGGCCAAGTTTTCTCTTCCCCACTCCCTACAGATCCCTAAGGATTCCACATAGGATCCTTATATGCATTTTTTAAGTCAACCTCCAGAACAATACTTTATAAGGTCAGAATGATAAGCTATCCTTTTAAGAGTAAATAACTACCTAATTAGGGTCGTAATTACGACTGTACTCGTAAGTTTCACAGAGACTACTGTAATTAAAACTATATTTCATCATATTTAAATCAAAACCCAAGGGTTTTTTAAAGACAAGACTCCCAACATCTTAAGCACAATTCCTTTCTACAGGCCTGTTTCTCTGAAAAACTTTCACCCACACAATTTTTGCCTTATCAGGAACCTGCAACATTCCAAAGGGCTGTGCTCAAGGTTGTAACGTTCTTTTCCAGACATTTTGCTGACTATTTCACTGCCAAATACAGCCCTATACGGGATGCATTTGTTTGCAAGAACTCAAAACCTGAGACATTACAACAGGGCTGCACAGTCTGCTGACGGGAAGAAGGAGACTGCTGTTTACCTCAATCAAAGGGAAAAAGTGTGTCACTTTGTATATTTTTAAAACTAAGAATTAATAACCGGCATTTGCCTTCACACAGTCCTTTGATCCCAAAGCAAAACAAGCTAAAGGGATACATACAGTAGCACTGCTGCCCCTGGGGTGAGCCACTAGACAGCTGACAGTGTGCAAGGTTGAGAACAACAGGTAAAAGAACATGAGTTTGCCCATGTAACAGGGAAATAACCTCTTCTAAGTCCTTGCAGAGCAACTAGACTTTCTGAGTATTACCTGAGAGATCAACTTGTAGACAGCATGATAGTAAACAGCCTAAGTGGTTTGCTACTCCTAATTTTCCCTATAAATAGCAACCCCTCCCCACTGCCTACGGCACTGCCTGACATCTCCCAGGCACACTTGGTATGCACACAGAGATAGGACAGAATTTGACAGCAGGTTTCATTTGGAACTGTCTTCAAGGGCATATTAAACGATGCAGTAAAATCCACTTAAATACCCAACAGAGTATCAGAATAAATCTGTTAAAAGGATTATTCTACATACTAGTTGATTTCTACAACAGTTGCATTTGTTGCAAAAGCCCTTTAAATGAATACGAGATAAGGAAATCACCTTGGGGCCAAAGCCTGGTAGAGCATGTAGACAAGATATGCAGGCCTAAGAGAAGAAACCAGCTCTTTTTAAAAGAGGTTTGGCAGAAGAGAACCAGACTCATCTCTGTTGAGTGGTTCAAACTGTCTCAGATATTAATCCTATTTCAGGAATATAGGGAGTGCTCTGGGCACAATGAGTCAGCAGGGTGGGGCTTTTTTTTCCATGTTTGTGGACTGAACAGGAACAGAAAGAGCAAAAGAAGCTGGAAGCCAGAAATGTAGCACCTGGCTGCTATATACAGGGAGGAAATCAGCAGGGTTAAGTCAGAAGCTCACAAATCTGTGCAGAGCACTGACAGGGAAAAATAGCAGTCTTACCCAAGAGTCAAGTAAGTATCCTAGAGAAAAATGAAACGAGAAACTATAAAAATGTTTCAATGCCATAAGTTAACTATATTTTCTCCTGATGACCCTTGCCCTCTTCTTGTTCTAGACCAAGCTTCTGAAGCAAATCATGCTATAAGACACAAATCTTAGCTGAACTTAGACCGGGACAATGACATTTTATATCACAAAGGAAACAAGTGTAAGAAGGTCTGACAATAATCTCTAAAACTCCCCTTTGTCAAAAAACTCACAAGGAAAACATTCACATACTACATAGTTGTAAGCTGTAATATTGCAGATGTCTCATTACAGTAACTACATCATAAAAAATAGTATGAAATCTTAGCCCATGAACACTCACACATATTTCACTCCTAGAAACTAAATACATGTTACTTCAAATGATCAACTCTCCTTTGAAAGCTATGCTGACCTGACATCCATACAGTCCTCCTTCCTGATGATTTATGACCGCAACAATGTTTTAGCAGAAGCTAGAGACTTTTAAAAAAATCTTAGTAATAAGGTATCTTTTCCATTTTCTCCTTGCCATAAACAGTCGATGTATTTGCTGATGTAATAATTAAAACACATGAAGTACTTACATAGGCAAGCAAAAGCTGAGTCAGTTACACGGACTAGGATATCATCTGGTCTGTCTAACAAACAATAGTGACTGTAAATATATATTTTTCCTCATTTCCAGTCCTAGCAGTCTGTTTAAATGTATTCTTACAAAACAGACTCCATTTTAAACACCAGCAAGCCCTTAGGCTGCCTTTTCTTCCTACCCCCACAACAGTAGAAACAAAGCCTCTGATCAGGAAAGAGGTACTCTGCTCAAAGGGTACCTCAAACCTCTTCCTGAAATCCCAAAGCAGCTGGCTAATCAGAAGTGAAATTGCTAAAGTTAAACATGACTTCTCAGCATTAATGTTCCCATTGTTATTTGAATTAACAGCCTCAGAGTCCCAAAGGACTAGGGGTTTAGGCATACATTGTCTTTCGTGGCATTACTCTCTCTTCACTCCAACATCAACCAATCAGTTGCTGCTCCAACACAAACATTTGTGGGGAGGATGGATGGGATCCACAGTTAGAGGGGTTTTGTGTTTTGGTTTGGGGAGTTTTGTGATTTTTTTTGTGTGTTTTTGTCTGGAAGAAAACCCCACAGATAAATTCCCTGATCCAGTTCTCAGCGTGAACCTACAAATGAACAGTTGGCACAACAGACAGGGCAGCAAGCCACAGCATGAACCATTATCACCAAAGACAATTTAAATCAAGACTTAGCCTCAAGGGGCATAATATGAAAATACTGGAAGACACACACAAATACATGTTGCAAGACAAGGCAGCCCTCACTTCAAATCTTACACAAACACACGAAAAAAAAGGAAAAGCTAAAAGTAAAAAAAACAGAGATCAATACACAAGCAGAACCAATCAGAGACAGAGGCAGGCAAACATGACCCAGATTTTGAACTTAGAGAGGAAACTGAATGATCTAATAGTAACACAAAATTAAGAAAAGAGTAGTGGAGAAAAGCATATGAATTGTAAACAACAGTGAAAGGGGAAACCTCCAGCAACAGAATTTAGCAGTTTTGTCATGTTTTGTGTTTCTTTTTTACAGCACTTTCCTTTGAAAGTTATATATGGTTAAAACCTCATTTCTAAACATGTACATATAGACAAAGTTAATCCATTTTCCAGCTAGAAGAAGTGTGGTCCAGGAGAAATGCATCAAATTGGATTGCAGGACACTAGGGCTCATCAAAATTCAGATAGAAGGCTGAGCTTCAGTGTTGCAAAACTTGAGCTGCACAGTTCCTTGTTAAAACACTTGGAAATTTATTTATGCAAATCACCACATAAGATAAAAGTTGTTTTTCTTTTAAAGGTCACTTTTCATTCTTCACCTGTGTTTGAAAAAAACCAACTTGCAAATGACTGGTTTCTTTATAGAAGAAAAAAAAAAGAAATCACACAACCAACTACCAACTATTATTAAAGGAGCCAGTTTGCAATGTGCATCAGCCCTAAGTGGCAAGTGTCCATTAATAAGAAAAACAGTTTTTGCATCAGAATGTTTCTTTAACCAGCTGTTGATCTCATTACAAGAAAAAAGCTCATTACAAAGTTTAGGTGCAAACTCACAAGGGTGTTTGTGTCTTTGCAGCAGTGCATATTTGCACATACCTTGTAACCAGTTTGAAACACGTACATAAAGAGTAAGTTCAAAAATTCTTCCTCTTCAGATTTTTCTTGGGCACACATCTATTCAGAATGCATTTACAAAACAGACAATCAAATCTCCTGCCTTACGTGGAGATGCTAAGACTTCATACAAGTATTGAAATGGAGGACACTAACTGCGGAAAGACACACAACCCTTTCTCTGCAGTATGAATTTTATTACCTTTACATATCAAGCATAAAACAAAGTAGAGCTTAGATCACATCAGTATGTATTTTAGTTTGACCAGACGGTGAGACCACAAGAAATTATGTACAGGTCAGTGCTCAAGACTGAATAAATTTTGGGTAGTCAAGGTCAGGGCTAGGGCATGTTTGCTGAACATATTCAAAGAGCTAAGATCACACCATGGTGTAAGAGAACAAGTTTCTCGCAGAGGATTGCCCAGCTGAAAGGAAGGCATCCTCTTCTGCTGTCTCACATACTCTAAAAACAAAAATGCTGCTATTTTCTTCCAAGTATTTTAAAAATACCCTACCTAACCAAAATTCATTTTGACAGAGTCCTGCCTCAGAGGACTCCACAAACTGAAAAAAGCATACCTGACAAACACCATTTTGCCACTTTCTCTTGCCTTTTTGCCTCATAAGGTGGCAGAGCACTAATGCCATTTTTACTTTATAAAGTAAAAATGCTTTCCAAATGGCATTAGTGCTTCCATAGCACCCATCCAGGAGGCATGTCAGATGCATATAGACAGCTAACAGTTCCCCAAAAGGTAAAAGAAACTTCAAAGCAGAATTACCTTTTTGAATTGCCTGCCCAGTACAACTCAGAGAGCTCTCAACCACATCTCCAGCACTGCTACTGAAACTGGACAGCATAAGCTGCGCACAAGTTTTAAAACATTTATAATGTAGGCCTGTGAAAACCCTGTCAGCTCTTTTGAAGTCAGAGATCAAGCCCACACTTCAAAATCAAGGTATCTTGGGAAATTCTGGTTCAGGTAGTTAGAGAAACACACAGCTGGTGCTGTGGAGCTTCAGTTACAGCAAACCAGTCACTAGAAATCTGCTAACATCAGGAAGTCCTGGATTATCTTTCCTGAGATACTGTTACTCTCAAGAGCAGTCCCTGGGGTGTCCAACTGTTAAATAAAACAAAAAATAATATTCCAATAAAAAACGAACAAAAAACCAATCCAAAATTCCTTAAGCTCTCTCATTCCTTCCTTGCTAGTTATTCCAAACACTACCTCTTTTCCATTAGGATAGTATTTTTTCCAGGTGAGAACCCTGACCCATTTAACAATACAGGAAAACTCTGGTAACTGCAACTTGACTTCAGCTCTGTGATTGTCTGGTAAAAATTCATATTCCTAACACTTTACCAGGTAGATTTTAATGGAGATATCCTTAAGTACTCCAGTTCCCTCAATGAAATCAAGGAGTTCCCTTTAAAGCTAAGTTTGGGGCAGGCAGTGCAACCAGTAGGCACTTGTTGCTTCTAGGCACAGACAGTTATTTACCTTAGACATTAGATTTTCTCTTCTGCTGGGGTCAGCATTACCTCACCCATTCACTTCTCTGGTTGAACTCTTCAGTACAACACAGATTTTTTTTAGTGGTGACAGACATTTAACACAAACAGGAGTATAAAGATAAAATCAATATAAAATTGCAGACATTGTCATGGAGCTCTTAAGCTAATAGTGGGGGGTACTAAAAGAAACATCATAATACTATCAATTATCTACTAAAACTCGGTTGAGACTGGCCAAGATAATACCCCTCACTCCGAGGTGGAGGCTGCTACAAGACCTTCTCTCTCCTACATCTTCCTGGGAAACATGTCCCCCCATTTTAACACAGTTCCTCCCAAGACATACAAATGCTCCAGGATGCTGCCCACTCCCATCCCCAGCAAGACGGACAAGTGCTACTTCAACAGTAGAAGCAAGATCACTTTCTCTTCCCTGGTACTGAAGTAGAACTGGATCAGCATCAACCTGAAATTTCTGGTACAGTTTTGTGGTAACCAGTAATCCAGTAGGTCCATCCTTAGTTTACTTTGTTTACCAATTTATTAATTAAAAATTATTTCACTCAGTGCATACAGAAGTTGCAAAATCAATTTGGATTAGAAAGGGCCAAAGTGATGTATAAATCCTAGGTAAATATTTCGACACAAAGCAGCGTGGTTTCTCAACTGCAAAGGGAAAGGCTTATAGGTTTGTGTAACTGCTCAGCTGTGCTTAGGAGGACTTTCAAGAAATTCAGTAAATCAAATTGATAAAGTGCTCAAGACTAAATGGTTGTGGTGACAGGTCTGTGTTCTCTGGGCTACGTGTTCAAACATCACTTGGGAATACAGGAAAGTGATAAATATTTTTTTCCAATATGCCTTGATCTGAACTCATAAGGTATGAGAGCGTTTGCACTCACATGAAGCAGAATCCAGCCCTCATTTCAATTATAAGAGCATCAGGCCATGTAAACAGTCTCAAAATTACAATCAGCCTTTCATTACTGTCATTCAAGAAGGCAGCCAGGCCTGTAGCTCCATACTCCACCTGAAATACCAAACTTAAAAAACAGGGAATTTTGTTGATCATCAGAAAATAGCATGGGGACCATCAGTCAGGTCTTACAAAGACCCTTTTGCCAGAATAAATGACCTGTTGTATAAGACAGCAAGTGTTTTCCATGCTCCCTGTTGAGGTGAGCTCATGGTGTCTCATGAAGATACTTGGGGACTAAACACAGTCCTCTTTCTCCCACACTAGACTCCTACATGTGATCAGAAACATGCTCATCATGCAGTTCTCTTAGCAACATCTGCCTTTTGTCTCATTACAATCACAGGTCTCCTAGGAAAGCGAGCAATAGCAGACCATGGAGCAGCCAGCCTAGATACATGATTCACAGGATACTTCATTCCTATGGGTAAGATCCTTAGGAAAGAAGCCAGGGGAGAAAAGACTGAACAAAAGGTTCACCCAAACAATTATTCAAGTGATTGCTAGCCCCAACATATTGCTTCTGTTAAGTGTACTACTTTTCCATCATACTTAGAAGCAGCTCTTGAAGGCCTTTGAGGAACATGCTTGTTCCAGCAAGTCAAGAAGCCAAGAGCACCTTTGAGACAATACTCTGGACTTGGTTAAAGCATTCTCCTCCTGACAGCCATTGACCCCATATCAGGGGCTATGAGTGACCAATATTAGACTAGAGAAGTGGTGTGTGTCACAATGCTGAAGAATGTGTTTTCATCAAGACTATAGCTTGCCAGATTTCTTTCCTCTTTGCAATTCAGATTTCGCTCATCAGCGTTTTATTCAAGAAAAACTAGAAAAGTAAAATAAGGAAGAGACTGTAAGATATATTGCTCTTCACTGCAGTCACTGATGTGTTGCAGGCTGCACGTCACCTACACGAGGCATCTTGAATCACAGCCAAGCACTGGGCTTGGTATCCATTGCAATTAGGCTTAAACAACAGAAGTGCTACAGAAGTTTACAGCAGGGTCCTCTCCGCTGGCCAATCCACAAATTCACATCATTAGTACCATCAGCAAAGACAAATCCTATGATTTCCTCAAAAAAAAAAAAAAAAAGAATATTGCTAGACTGAGGTATTTTCTTAGAGTAACGACAGAGATTTCATCCTTATTAAACTGAGAGGTCCAAGAACCACCTCAGAAGAATGTAAAGCAAAAACATATAAGACACTCAGAAGAGAAGGTAACTCCCACATTCAAATATTCAACCTAGAAGGATTCAAACCAAAGGAACAATCTGCAGAAGAGCAGGGCAGGGATGGGGGAAACACACAGATGTCTTCCAGCAGTGACCAACTCACATTTTAGCACATTATTTTCTGAAACCATGTGGTAATGTCAGTGCTGACCATTACAGAAAAATTTCAGCAGCACTGGTAGGTTAGCAGGAAAGTAAAATTGAAGATTGCTATGAACTGAGGCAGCTGATGCTAACCATCACAGAAACATGCTTTTCTGCGCCTTGAATCATACTAAGCAGCATAATCTAATATCTTTTGGAAAGCTCTGAGTCCAGCCAGGCTGACAGGCCATTACTATCTTCCTGGGCAAAATCATATCGTGCCATGTAATTGTATACTGCAGCAGATCCAGTTCTCTGTGTGTTACACCTCCCTAGTGACAACAGACCCGTCCCATTCGCTTTTTAGCAGCTCAGACACGTTTGAAGCCTGATGCTCCAGGGAATGAGGTATTTTTCCTCAGAACAGATGCTAGGAAGCTGCTGGCCCATTTTAAAAGAACACACAGATGTGTCCGTAGGTAACTGAGGGTTTTGTTGTTTTTTTGCAGCTTTTTGTGTGTTTTGGGTTTTTTTAACTGTTGTAACAACTAGAGCCTGCTCCAGCCTCACCCAAATTGGGCTTCGAAACAGGCACTCCTTACCTAGCTTTGCAGCCATATCCCATCAGAGAAGTAACTGCATTTCAGTGTTGACTGTAGAATACTCTAAAGTCCTTAAGAAGTAGTAAACACACAGAGGGAGCTAAGGCTGCACAGTGCACTTCTTCACACATCATGGACAGGTGACAAACACTGAGGCACTGCTGAGCTCAAATACACAAGTTGCTCACTTTTAAGTAAGTACTGCAAAAGCTGTCTTGTTAGATTTCAGCTAACAGCCTGTGATCCACAGCAGCCTGCTACAGTTGTTACTATCCTGTTGTCACTGACCAGTCTGCAAGTAATGTGGGGCTTTCAGATACTTCCAAGCGAGATCGAACCTATGCAGAAACTCCAAAAGAGGATGGGGTGCTTAATACGTTATTTCTAAAAGATGGAATTGTAATGGATTTGTTCTCCCTAGAAAAAGAATTCCTCCATTCACAAAATTTTTTAAAAACCCACACCGAAGTAACAAGGGTTACTGAAATAACTGCAAATAACAAAATAACAGAAGGTAACAACTAGGCAAAAGGTCCAATACACACAATTCAGTAACACAAACCAACAGACTGAACTTTACTAATTCACTCTTCCTACAGGGCAATTATTGTGGGTTCTAACACAATACATACTCCTCGTGTATTCATGAGCAACTAACTCAGCTCCAGCTGCCATGTTTTGGGCAGAGCTTTCTCTGAAATAGAGTTTCCAATTACATTTGCAATAATCTGATTACCGTATCAGCTGTAACCTGGTTAAGAAAGGGTCTGAAAGATACCATTTTGGCAGCTGGGAAGAAGAAAGAAGGGAAGACACCTTTCTATTATTTTAGTACCAGAATGATTTGCAAACTGCAATCAGATTTTGAGACAGAATACACCATGCTGGTTTTATACACACGCAGTACAACTCAATACGACTTTAGAAAAGTTATGGAGTTATAAAACTGCCTCAGCAGTCAGACAGACCAACATTCAAGGACTTACAGCTTATGGTTACTTTCACATCACGTGCAATTTAAAGATAGAATCAGGAAAGCAATCCACTTTGTAATCAGTGATCTGGCCAAAACCTGCTTTGTGACTTAAGACACTCAAATTATTGTTTTGGACGTACTTCATTTACAGGCAGTTCACCCAAACTAATCTATGCCAGCACTTCTATGGTCACTTGCAGTCTACTCCATCTCCACAGCAAAGTTGCCATTCAACCTGTACCCAAACATCACTTCTTTTCTGACATGTGCCAGCAAGAGATTACTTGATATTCAATGATATTTCAGCAGGGAAAGAATAGGATCAGGTCCTTATTATTCTTTCCATGCTTATCTGACTGGGCAGAACAATCAGGAGGATACAGTAAAAAAAAATTAAATGCTAGTCTTGGTTTCTCTGGGGGGAAAGCAAGCTCCAGATAAGGTGTGCCTCCAATCAACAGTCTGATTTTTGTGAACAGCAATATGCTTCCCTATGGTAATTGAAATGGAGCAATTCTCCACAAACAGCTTGCCGAGTCTCAACTCATTAACCTTTACGGACTGACCTCCAAAATTCCTTGAAGCTGAAATACAGGTCCCTCTGGCCTCTGCACAATAACTGTTTACCCCTAAGAGGCTGTGGGGAGAGGGAAGGGCATTAGAAAGCAAACTGATAAACGTGCTAGAACTGGAAGACAGATACGTATTTCCAGGCTGCTGCCGAGGCTCAAACATTCACAGGTTTCTTTCTCCTTTGCTGGGCCATCTTTCAGACAGCCTGCAAAATCAAGTTTGGATTACAAATCACCTTCACCTGCTGTGGCCATAAACCTGTGCTTTTTCAATGTTTTGAACACAGTCAGCAAGGATTATAGAGGCAGTTCACTGAACCACAGGCTTCTTACTGTGGTTTCACTTGCCTACACATCATCTCTTCATTATATGGTATTCACTGCTTGTAGGGCTCCAGCCTGTTTCTGTGAGATCACTGTGCTGAAGTCACCTAGGTCCAATTGTTTTGGCATACAGAATAGTGTTTTAGTCTGTGATCATCACATCAAGGACACTGCATGGACATCAATCTGCCTGTGTTGCAACTGAGTCCCAATCTTGAGTTCCTTGTAGCACCCCCAGACTTCAAGTGCACACTGGTGTTAAATGTCCCCTGCCAGGCACAGGTCACTGCCTGTCTGGTAGGCCCTCACCCAGAAACGGCAGCAGCACAAAGGGCATTCATCTCTCCTGCCAGATAGACCACTTTTAAACTGCTGGTAGTTATGCAGACGTGACAAGCAGCTTCCTACCTGATCCATTATTTGCAGAATTTGGAACTCTCTATCTACTTACTTCATAGGAAAGCCAGCCCCACTTGGATATCTCTGTTGTAGACTATGAAAATGAGCTTCATACAGACAGACAAGGTGACATGAGCATTCTCCAGGGCTTCCCAGTATCAGACAACTACTATCTGGATTGGTTTACACTCTCATTTCAAAAGCAGGTGCTTTGTGATTGCAAAAGAACCTGAACATTGGGGTGTAAGTAACTCCATGATCTAGGTTAAACCAAAATCTCTCTGCATGCCATTACTTATGATAGATCTGAGGTAAAGCTTAGTAACCATTTATGGAAGAAGGAACAAAACAAACAGGACTGCAGAGCTTATCATGGGCACTGGAGACATAAAGCAGAAGCTCCACAGATTCTACTAAACTCAGCTGTACCAAAAGAGAAATCTAGTGGAGAAAGAAAAGGAGCTCTTCACTCTCCCAGACTAAGAAGATGGGAGTGGTAGTACAAGCAGCTTGATAATCTCAAAAGCCACTAAATCACTGGAAAGCAAAGGGAGGGGGTGGGGGTTCAGCATTTAAACAGCATCATGTCCTCACTGCTTCTAGGAAATCCACTGATTAACACAGCAAAGGATTAAAACATATTTAAAAAGTAACAGCAAAATGAACTAAATAAGTGCCAGAGAAAATGTAAACTTCATTCTTGACTGAATGTAAGACAGACCGACAGCAGAACCTGTGGCCAGTAGCTCTTAAAATTAACAAGTGAGCTGCACATTATGAAAGTTCCTATATTTCAGATCCCCGGAAGGAAGAATCACTACACAGCAGACTGAAGTCTGCCTCAGTTGCTAAAAGAAAACTTGTGTTTCTGAACAGCACCAACCCCACGGTCATGCTCCCTCATGTATTGTCTTTGTACTGCTAAACCACTGCAAAGTACTCTTCAAACTGCATCTTGTAAAAATCACATAACACAATAGTGGGTGGAAGAGGTGTAGAATTAAGAAACTTGTCCAAGATCTCAGAACATGCAACTAACTTGCAGAAACTGGTACAGAACAATGTCCTTCCTTGATGACATATTGCATGCTTTCTCGAGACTTTAAAATTAAGTAGTGTCAAAGAAGTTCCTTTCCAACCCACACCATTCTATGATTCTGTGATTCTATGATTACCTTAAAAGCAGGAAATTCAGATGCTTGCCTATCTGGTCAGGCATTTAAGGCACACAAAAACTGAAGAAACTACGGCTCTAAGTACATATGTGCTTTAAAATGGCATTCTGCTCAGTGGAGAGAGCAAGAATTTTAAAAACCTTGTCATTCCTCCACAGTCATAGTAAAAATAATGAAGCTTAACACAAATATATGATTTTTTTTTTACTCCCACAACAGAAAATTAGTCATACACAATTAATCCTACCATCCTGGGCTCCATTAAGTGTATTTAATAGAAAGTACAGTTACAACCAAACTTCAACCCTGAACCTCCCATTCTGGTCCTTGAAAAAAAGGAAAGCCTATTACCTTGGCCTGATTTAAGGCTTTTGATAACCCATCTCCAAGAATCCTGATTCAAATTTTGTCTTGGACCCCATTCACTTGAGAGTTAGGTGAATTCTGGTTTTGTAATTAAAAAGTAGGAAATTATCACCCAATTGTGAATTTGGGCAAGAAACAAAACAGCCCACGTCTGCTGGCCGAGCTCAAGATGCGCTGGGACAGCAGATCCAGACACAAAGTTCACATCGCACCTGTTCACAACATATTCAGTATTATCATGGCCAGAGTCATGAAAAGCAGAGCCAGCAAGCACACAAAACTCTGAATGCACAAAGAAGTCAAATACTGTTGAATAAACTCCACTTGATGATAATTAACATTAGGACTGGCTAGAACCTGCTGTGATTCAAACTCTCACTCTGTTCAAGCAAAACTTCAGGGAAGCCTGGTAGACCCAGTGACTGCACCACAGGTGCATGAAAAGCTGCCTGGATCAGTGAACTGCTCAGATACCACGTGGTGATGGAAAACAGTCCACAGTCGGGCATGATAGCTGGGAATGGTAACCAGCCAACTCATCACACAGTGATCTCTCATGCCATTTGTTTGTTTTATGAAAAAGAGGTTGTGCCAATTGGTTTTAGATCCAAATTCTTCCTAAACAGGAAAGGAAAAAAACCAAACCATATAAAATGATACTCAGTAGGAGTTAATCAGAAACACAGTCTCCTGAAGGCACAAGCCTTTTTCTTGGTTAACTAAAAAGTTGCCATCAGCTAATGTGCAAGACAGTAATGATTAGCCATCTGGTGAAGGTTCCTGCTAAGCTTGCCATATTACCCCCTATGCTGAGGAAAGCAGAAGGTGCATCAGTTACATTCTGTCCTTGCCTGCAGTTGTGTGGTCATCCTTAGGAACAAGACACAAAGCTTTCCAGCACAAGCAGGGATTGTAACTGCTCTGACTCTTCAGCAGCCCACTTTTTTATCATTGCACCCACGATAAAGAATTTAAAATTAAAATTACCTATTGACTTTCTATAAAGCTGAACTTTTCTCAAGCTTTATCAACCTTTGTTATTTTTGTCCCTTTGTTTCCCTCTGCAAAAACTGCAACTGCCAGGAGGTTTCCCAGTCATCTAAAGAGCATCAGTAAACAAGAGCAGAGACAGATGGCTGCAGCTCAGTTTAAACCTGCATAAGATTCAGGCTCTCCCTTGCATTGCAAGATACAAACATAGGCTTAAAACCTAACAAGAATGCAGTAGTCCCAGACAGAAAACAAGTATGCATACACAATCTGATAAGGAAGAAGTCACTGTGAGACCAAGGTGCTGAAGTTTCATATACACTGAACATCCATTAAAATTGTACAGCCTTCCAATAATATAAAGGGATGTAATGATGGCACCGGTAACAGGGAAGAGCTTTCCTTCCATTGTTGCTCCCAAAAGCATGTCTGGCAAACCACATCAGTAGAAAAAATCGAACCAGGCACCTCCTTCCACCAAAGTTACTCTTCTGAGAACTAAGACACAGAACTTGCACAACCTGAGAGAACGACAACATTTCTCATAGGCCTCTGAATTCATTTACTACTTCAGGATTTCAGTTCCATTGACAAATAACAGGTTAACCCCTTGTTAAAATGACAGATTCAAAGAGACAAAGAAAACCTACAAGATAACTCACACATTTATAATGATAGAGGTCTATCAAAACAGAGAGTTTTTTCTTTCCTGGACTTGTTCTTCATTTACCATAAAGGAGATTAGTGGTGCTACTTATATTATGTGCCTTGCTAAATAGATTCAGATGTCCACATACATTCACTAAATCTATCTGAATCAACGTAAGTTCACTGTTTGCCTCTTCCACCAACTATAAATCTACTGCTATTCCACAGACACACCTGCATGCCTGAATGGCTTACACAAAAACAGGTTCAAACATTGCCCATTCTTCCACAAATAAAGATTTTGACTCTGCTGAAATTAAATTAACAGCTCTCCCTGAGGGCTTCCTGATATTCCAAGTTCTTCCCTCACTTAGTGACAGCAGAAAGCTTCAAGAACAGTGTTACACAATCATCACCTCCAATCAGCTCTAATTGAAGGATGACACGAGACAGAACGAAAAACTAGCACTCCAATTAATACAGACAGGAAAAAACAAGATTGTGGGAGCAGCATCATTATTGGGAAAGCTCCAGCAAACCCCTCAGGTCGTAGCAAGCTGGCACACTACCACCTCTGAGGTAGAGTTTAACTGCTCCTCAGTGCAAGAATACAAGGGAGGGAATGATGTGGTGGTGAATACTGAACAGTTCTGACCTCTTTCTACCTCAGTGTTAACATTCAAAGTTTAAACACTGATTAACATGGGACTCTCGGTTGCCTCCAGAGAAGCCTGAATCAACCCTTCTGGGAATTCAATCTCTATTGCCAAAATGCGTTGACATATATTTCTGCAGGACCTTTCTAAAACAGGAATAATACAAAACATAAATTCCTAAAGGTTATTTCTAAAACAGGAATAACAAAATAAATAGAGACCTCTCACATGACACAGCTGCCCCCTTTGAGCAATTCACCCAGGGTCACCTAGAAAACCCTCTCCTACTCATTTCTACGATGCTATGAGCATAACCGAACACAAAGCTGGTACACACCTGTATCCCCGTGGAAGCAGCTGTCCTGGTGACACCTCCCAGAGGGCAAGTCTCCATCACTTGGCCAGATCTGTCCCGTTTTTCGTACGCCCACAATAGTAGCCTCAGATACAATGACCTGCTGCTGCCTGTGCCGTTTTTGAGACTGGGGGGTTGGTGGACTACTGCTGTCAAAGGACTGCTGAGAGTTCTGGGAAGGCGAACGGCTTTTATCCCGATACATGCGGTAAGTGGTGGGGCTGGGGGAGACATGGCTGGACTGCCCTGAGGAGAAGTCTTCCTCACTAGAGGTAAGGTTCTCATTAGAGCTACAGTCGGGAGTATATCCTCCTCCAATATCTTCAAAACTCCTGGGGGAGTAAGATCTCCTGGGCCATGTGAGATGTTTTTCCTGGTCAGTTGTGCCCTGATTTCGCAGAATAGGTCCTTTCCCTTCTCCTTCCCCCATCATTCCACCAACATAGATACTTTGATAGGGTTGAAAGTCCATAGGCTGCCAAGGTGAGCGGTTGCTGCCATTGGCATTGATCAGATTATCTTTGAGAAACCTGGGGTTCAGTTCAGCATCCTCATATTCTCCATCATAGCCAAAGCTGCTCTCTGAGGACCTTCCCCTGTAAGCAGGCCTCTGGAACTCACTGAAGCTGGGTACCATGTTAGAAGGGAGGGAGTGCAAAGACTTTTTGCGTTCCATTTGCATTGCTTGGCTACCAAGGGAACTTATTTTATCGGAAACATCTTTGTCATTGACCTTTACTAAACCCTTCTCATGATGATACTCCATGTTCACATAAAAGGGCTTTTCAACACTGTCCTTGTTTTCTCCAGAAGAATGTGAGTTGACCTTTTTAATCCTTTCAAAATTGGACCTTAGGGCTGCCACGCTGGTGCTGTTCCCTCTGTCCTTGGAAATAGGTTCAAATGATCCCTCCTTCTCAGCAGATCCCACCAGCCTGCGAGTAGAAGCTGATCTGTGTTTTGAAGGAGAGCCATCTGTATCACAGCGATTCTCCATATCTTCTACAACTCTCTTCAGTTTTTCTTCACCATAGTACTTACACCTGTCCTGCTCTCCCTCTCCATGATGGGGGCTGTCCAAAGGCGACAGGTCTGACCCATCGCTCTGAGTAGATAGCTTCCGCAGAGAGGGTATCCTGGGTTTGAACTTCTCTTCCCCATGGTGGGACTTGCTTTTCTCATATTCATCTTGGTCAGCAGACTGGTGATGATGCAGGTCTTGGATCTGCTGCTCTGCACCCCCTTCAGGCAACTGAGAAACACGTTTAAAACCCCATCTCTGCCTATCATAGCTTTTTTTCTCCTTTGCCAGAAGAGTCTGCAGGTAAATCATGCGGAACCTCTCCTTGTTGACTTCCATCTCCAGTCTCCGGATAGACGCTTTGCACATCTCCAGCTCCTGTTCAATGTCTCCCACAGATTTCAGCTCCATTTTAGGTGGCTCAGAGTCTGCAAATTGTGCTTTCCAAGCCTCCACAAACCCCACAGGGTCCACCATTTTGCATACAGGAGTCAGTGGAGAACACAGGAAGGAGGCTAGAAAAAGATAGGTGGAGAGAATAAACCAACCGGATCTCACATGTAGAAGCAGAAATAGCTCCGGCAGGATCAACTCAATCCGTCTCTTTCACGGTCCATGCAGGGAAACTGGGAGGCAGGAGGCAATGCTCGGAGCAGTCCCTCCTCCCCGTCTCCTTCAGCTTTTGCCGGCCCCAGCCCCTCGTACACTCGCTACTCTCTCCCCGGCATGACTGATCTTTTGCTAGCGAACAACAATGCTCCCACCCCGGCGATCCCAGAGCACTTCAAAGTGGGTGGACAAAGGAGCAGGCTCGGGGCGGGGGAGGGAAAGTAAATATCGCCCACCACACACCCACCCACCTCCTGCCGCTGCAGTCCAGTGCACGGTCCTCAGCGTAGCCACGCTCAGGAGTCTTCCGCTCCGTCCTCCCCTCGCCAGCCCCGTGTTGTGCTTTCTCTTTCTCCTCCTATCCCCCTGCCCCTTCCTCTGTCTCCTCCTCCCGGCTATTGTGCTGTCCTCCGGGCGCACACGCTCTCCGGAGCTCCGGCGCACAGCGGCGCGTCCCGCGGCGAGCTCCGCCGCTACCCCTCGCTGCCCGAGCGGCCCGCGGCCCTGCGGGAGCCCCCTCGGCGCGGCGGCGGCTGGCGGCGGGGAGGCGGCGGCGGCCCGCGGCTGCCCATCGCGCGGCCCGGCCCGGCTCAGGCGGCGGCGCCCGCAGCGCGGCGCTGCGGAAGGGGAGGAGAGGGACGGCGCCCGGCGCTGCGATTGGCACGGCGCTGGGGCCTCTTAAAGGGGCAGCGCGGGCCGGCGGCGGGAGGCCGTGCCCGCGGGGCCTCGGCACGGGTCCTGAGCCCTTCGGCAGCGGCGCGCTCGCAGGCGGCTGCCGCCGAGACAAAGGCGGAGATCAGCGAACGCGTGTGCGTTCACGCCTGCTGACACTTGCAGCCCGCAGGCCTGGACATCACCGTAGACAGACACTATAGCTCAGCCTGGGCAAGCGCCTACCACAATAGAGAGGTATCCATTCTTGTCCATCTCTCCACGCCCTCCCAGACTGTGTGTAAACAGCAGCACGGCTCCGTCCTCTCCGTGTTCACAGCAACGCCCTCACCCCAGGCACTGGCACAAACCTCCTTCAAAGGGCACGTTTTCCCCCACTAAGACCAGTGCTGTTTAGTGAGAGGCTTGGAGCAGCAGTAGACTGTTTAAGAGTAGGGTCTCAGCATCTGCTCCATCCTTCCTTAACAATAAACAAGCAGGGTGATGGCTAAGGTGGTACTCTAATGCTACAGTGACCTTAGCAACAAAGGATGCTTTGGTCAGGCATCAGGCTTGCTTTTATCCTGTATGTTATCCCAGACCCAGTAAGTCGGAGTCCTACACCTCACCTCTGGGTCAAGGGTGGCAAATCATAGAATGGTAGGGGTTGGAGGGGACTTTTAGAGATCATCTAGTCCCATGCCCCTGCTAAAGTAGGTAATGATTTAAACAAAAGCCTGGCTGTTGAGTATTACTCCTGAATTCACAGTACATGACCTTGCTTATGCCTTTTTTCTTTTCCCTGTACTAATTCAACTTAAGAAAAAGTGGTAACAGATACACCCAAAGTTCCATTGTGCCTCTTTAGATGACAGGAAAAAGTGAGATATGTATACCTCATATCCCCCATGAACCTGCTTCTTTCATGTCTTTGCTGAAGTGTATCTTTCCTGGCGTTATTAGAAAAGAGGGTGGGATATAGCACCAAAAAGAACTACTAAAATCAGGTAAGAATCAAAAGCACAAGTCCACAGGAGCAGCACTCTTACCTTCGACATATGCAATGTTCCACAATCCAGCAAACAGTTTTCCTCTTCATGTGTTTTTGTATGCCAAGCAAAATATTTTCCTGTATTTTCAGGCATACCACAAACGGCTAATCATGTATTCAATTTTGCATAGTTCATCTCTCCTGGTTTTTGTTTCCTGGCTTTAACCTCTTTTCCTGCACTTGTTTCCTCAGCTTTTAACACATAAGAGGCATTGGCTGACCTACATGGAAAACAGATTATCATCTAAATATGAATAAAATCTATATCTTAAGTAAATACCTCTACAAATCCTTCAAGAAAACTAAGTCTTTCACAGAAATAAAATAGATTTTCACCATTCACTGTTTGCTATTTGATGCCTTAGTTCCAGTTTGAACAACAAAATTTGGATAGGCAATGTGTTTCTAGTAATATGAAGTTTGAGACTGTACCGGCATGGTTATAATCTCTATGATGTAATATATTTGTCATTATAACATTCTGAATTCTGACATTACTTTTAGTGAAGTCTTACAGCTTTGATTTTTAATGTCTACAGAGTTTTTCCTACTTGGGTTCACTTTTCTGACACTTGTGCCGTTTCTGGAGAGAGAAAGAATTCTGCTGATTTCTGTATGCACACTTAACTTTTAGTGAATAATGCTACTAAACAACTGTACTTTCTTTATCTTCTAGGGATACTAAATCAGAAATTCTGGTGGTAATTGAAGGGATTCCCTGATTTTTTGCTGATACTTTATATGTTCAACACAGCATTATTTTAATAGGCTATAGAATTGTGTTAAGGCTATGGTGGCAGACACGTATCTGTGAGCCGAGGATTCTTTAAAGAGGGGGCTGAACAGAGACACTGTCCAGCACACCTCCTTCCCTGGCCTTCAAGGCATGCAAAGCCAGTCCAAACGGGACTCGTACTAGAGTGACCACAGAGCTCCCTCTCGTGGGAAAGAGGAGCCAGCTGCCTGAGTCTTCAAAGCTTGAGCTGCCACTTGGGAACAACATGTTTCTTCAGCGTGATCGCACGCGAGAGAAGCAGAGGTTTTGCTAGAGAAAGTAACAACAACCCCAAAAACCCAAACCCCCAAAACAAGACGGTAGTATATAAGCTGAGTCTTTTAAAAGATGAATAAAATGATTTCTGATTAATCTATGACAAACTAAGAAACCATATTTTTGTAGCACAAAGCAGCACGCTGTGGTAGAGTTAGAGGACAGGAAGTCTTGCAAAGTCCCATCAGTCTAAATCATTCCATGAATCTAAAAAATCTGGGACTTTCCTTCTTAGAATTCAGAGAATGGCAATTTCTTACTATGAGAATAGCCTTCTGATCAACCACCTTCACTACTAAATTCAGATTGTGTTACAACTTAAACTGGCATAAAACACTTCAATTCACATGCACACAGGATGTGATACAGAGGTGCTTACAGCATCTACTCAGTGTGTTACACTGTACTCCCTTAGAACCACGTCTAACTATTGGCGAGAACCTGAACAGAGACGGACAGATTTATTCATGAAGAATGGACTCCAGTCATACCACAAGATGAACCTGAGCTGGGAATCAACATGATTTAGAAAGATTTGAATCACATGACTAATAAGAATACAAATAATAATATCCTAAATCATAGAATGGTGGGGGTTGGAAGAGACCTTTAGAGATCATCTAGTCCAACCCCTCTGCAGAAGCAGGTCAATCCTAGATCAGGTCACATAGGAACATGTCCAGGCAGGTCTTGAAGACCTCCAAAGGAAGGAAACTCCACAACCCCTCTGGGCAGCCTGTGCCAGGGCTCCCTCACCTCAACAGTGAAATAGTTTTTTCTTATATTTAAGTGGAACTCTTTGTGTTCCAGCTTCATCCCATCACCCCTTGTCCTGTTGCTAGCTACTATAGAAAAAAGGGATGCCCCAACCTCCTGACATCCACCCTTTAGATATTTATAAATGTTAATAAGATCTCCCCTCAATCTCCTCTTCTCCAGACTAAACAGCCCCAGTTCCCGCAGCCTTTCCTCACATGAAAGATGTTCCAGTCCCCTGATCATCTTGACGGCCCTGGACTGGCCTCTCTCCAGAAGTTCTCTGTCCCTCTTGAGCTGAGGAGCCCAGAACTGGACACAATACTCCAGATGAGGCCTCACCAGGGCAGAGCAGAGGGGGAGAAGAACCTCCCTTGACCTGCTGGCCACACTCTTCTTGATGCATCCCGGGATGCCATTGGCAAAAGGCAGAAACATCAGTAAAAATGACGTATTTATAATAAGATTTTAACTCTGCCTATCAGGTGACTGTTCCTTAAATGGCTTTTGATCCATTACTCATTGTTTTGCTCAAACTGACATGCATACTTATTTAAACAGGAACTCACTGACACATTAGCTTCTGCTTATTAAGATAAGAAACAGCTTAACATTACTTCTTTTGGGAAATTGATTATTACAATTGGTTGTGAACTTTGCTTCAGACTGCCTCCAAATTTTGCTCCTTCAACTTCTCAGCCACATATCCCACAAGCAAGATGGCCCTGCAACTGTAGCCATGACTGCTGCGAGGACTTCAACTAGTATAAAAACTGTGGTTTAGCCTGCCTGTGTTTAGAGTTAATACAGTTGTTCAAACACTGTTTTCCACATTATTAAGGCTTCTTCAAAGTCAATTAGGTTGCTGATAGAATAGATCCACATGCATAGATAAAATATAGATCAGACAGAAACATTTAAGAAGTTGCAAATTTCCATTTATTCCTCCAGCAAAGTCTGTTTTCTTCATGCTTCCCTAAGAAATTCATCATTTACAACATGATCTAGAAGTCACATTAGATAGTTAATTATTAATACTGAGTTCTTTGCAGAGGAAGTCTCAGTGGGCTAAAAAACTATCCCCTCAAACCAACCAACTAAACAAAAAAAAAACCTGCCAAAAAACCCCCAAAAACTCACACCATCCAAAAAACCTCAGTCTCAAAGCATCCATCAGAGTGAGTCAATCCGTCACTGTCCAGCAATAGTCTATGACTGACAGAGTATTGCATTTGTACACAAAGATTTTGAAGCTCCAGAAGATACAAACCAGTAATTATATCAAGCACTGTACACTAGAAAAACCATCCCAGCTGTTTTTCCAAGCAATGTGATTGCATTGCTGAAGAGATTACATCTCTTATTTTGTACAATAATTGAGCTCAGCAATGAAAGAAAAACTTAGGAGATGGGGGAGTGGGGAATGAGTCATGAGGAACTGGAATCCTGACCTTTTCTTAAATTTGTTAGAGTCATTTTGCAGCTGTAAACACTAATATATCTGCACTGAAAACTGGAACCTAGTCTAGATAATATGATTTGCTGCAGTAGAGTCAACCATCTTTTCCACTCTCATTCAAGCTCAGTAAACACAAGGACCATGGCTATACAGCCCACTCAATGCAGCACACGGTGCAACAGGAGTGGATATTCGTCATCCTTGTGAAACATACTTGGGAAATGAACAAATAAGCAGAATATAATAAGGTCAAAATATTGCAGATTTGGATAACTAACTCCTTACATCCCCACACATAAGCGTTTTCTCCACCAAATGCTACATTTCTGTTTTTGCCAACAGAATTGGCACAATTGCCAAAGTGAAGACTGATTAAAAAATAAAAGCATAGATTTCCTAGATCTCTGTTCGATGAAGCTGCTCTAACTTACATCATAAGAAAATAAAAGTAATACAAAGAAGGTTTAAGTCATCTTTTCTCCATTTTTTTTCTATTTCTTACCCATTTATTTAAGGGGAATATAATAGCAGAGAATCCAGAGTATTTGCAGTTTAATGAATATATCTATTAACGACTGCTCTATTTTCTCAGCAGCTCAGAGCTGAAAGGTCCTGGTATAATTTGTTTTCCAAACACTGTTCAATAAGATACTGGAAAAATTAAAGGGAAATGAAATAAGTGTATTTCCCATTCACTTCTTTTAAACTGCAAAAATACAAGCCAAATGATCATAATCAACCATTCTAATAGAGTTTCACAAATACTGACCAAATATTTGTTACAGCAATTTCTGCCCATGTCATTTGCCAGCTGGAATGACTTTTAAAATAGGAGTATCTTTTGCCATCAGT
This sequence comes from Colius striatus, assembly GCF_028858725.1. Taxonomy (NCBI): domain Eukaryota; kingdom Metazoa; phylum Chordata; class Aves; order Coliiformes; family Coliidae; genus Colius; species Colius striatus. The sequence continues at coordinate 6,549,740 of NC_084775.1, read as the reverse complement.
TATTGCTGCCCAAAGAGCAGAAAAACATTGTAAAGCTGCTTTACTTTGATGAAATTCAGTGGTATCCAGAGTTAATATCTCTCAATCAAACAATTATTGCAATTTCTGAAGAACAAATTGCACAGATTATGTCAAAGGGTATTTGAAAGGCAAAACTGGGGCAATGGTTGGTTGATCCAGCCAGCACATCAACACGTCCAGAGAGCTTACAGTAGAACCTGTGCTCAGTAGTACCATCTTCATATGGCAAGTACTTTAATATTTAACAAGTATGTGTTTACTTTGGAGAATTCCACCTTTTCCCATTCCTGTAAACCCCATACCTTTGCAAAACAGCACTTTACAAAATGGCAAAATTATTTCTCTACCATTACTGCTTTTATTAAACAGTGGACAACATTGCTTCTGGCATTTAATGATCAAATCATCTTCTCTAGTAAAAGCAGATAGTGACTAAGAGTTCAGTAGCAGTATTGAATCCAACCTTACCAGCTCACAGTTCCTACCACAGACAGGAATGAGCATGTTCATGACAGACTGCACAAGGTTCCACAATCATGTCACATTACTACAATCAAAAAAACCCTCAGAATAAAATGAAAAAGTCATTACTCTAAGCAATAAAGCAGAACTGCAGTGTAGACAATATTCATTAAGATCAATCCAGAGAATGATTCTGCATCCTCTTTGGAAGACAGAAAGATTAGATTTCATCTGTTGTATGCCATGCACCTATGTAACCATTCCTGCTTATTCAAGAAAGTGTAAAAGAATAACATTCTTAGAGCCTTTACAAATTATTAGACAACTGGGACAAAACAACAAGTTCCTACCTGGACTTCTTTTAGGCTTGGATTTAAATATACTATCAAGAGGAAAATTAAAAATAATACAGATTTTTCCTGGATGGAGAGACTACAGGTGGGAATTATGCAGTCTGCATTTGTGTACTTCCATACCTGTTATTTAAAAATATTTATTTTGGAACAGTAAAAATATTTAGAATATACAAAAGCAAGTCAGAATTATTTTATCCTATAATCTTAAAAGGCAAAAACATATGGATAGCACCCTTTATTCTGAACTGCCATTTGTTTTCTGCTCACATGGGAACACAAACAACTTCACCAAGACTTTTAGAAAATTATCAAAGAACAACACACTAAAATTATACAACTTTTGACTACAAGTGTTTCTGGCAGACAGGTGAGCACACAGCACTGACAATGTCTTCTTGCATTAAGACAAGTATGTTTCCACTACACAGAGAAAGGTTTATGTAACAATTATATCATCCTGCACAAATAAGCCTGCAGCAGCAATGGGACTCTTTCTAAGAGGTTGGATAAGTTTTTCATTCCTCATTTCCAACAGTAAAACTTTCTATTTTGGTTTGAGAGCATTAATTGTTGCAGGTACATTATGATGGACTACAGAGAAGCATGGCACTTGCCAGTAACAGTTGACAGTTAGCAGCAACTCAGGCTGACTTGAGTGTTGCCTTCTGGGATTTCCATAATGTTTTTTTCCAATTCTGTAGGGGGGGAAAAAAAAAGTTATAAAATCAATTCACAAGAAATCATACCATCCAATATTAAGGGTAACAAAAGCTGAATGCCACTCCAGTCACTCCTACATGCTAGAACTCAGGTAGATGCTTACAATAATATACTTGCAGTTGCTTGAAACAGGCTTTAATGCTTGAAAAACCTCTCTAATCCTTCAGATTCTAGAGGAAAATACAAAAAGCAAAACTTAACATACTGATGAAGTTTCCTGCCCCAATTTGGGCCATGCAGTGAGCAGTTTTCTCCATCTCCTTTATCATGGACTGTTCGAAGGCCACAGAAGCAACTCGGGAAAAGAATTCTTTGACATTTTCCCCTAGGATACAGGACAGAAATTATGTGGTTTTACAACTGCATGTCACACACAATCAAACATAACAAGCATATCTGTGAATATCAAACATAACAAGCACACTGCTCAATACTGGGACAGAGTAGGCCTATCCAACAATCTGTCCTCTTTTCTGATCACTGTAGAGAGAATTCTCATTTTCTTACTCTGGAATACTGTATCCTGTACTGAATCTTATTTTAAGTCATCAACAGAGAGAATTGAGTTTGTGGTATAATCTTTTCTCATTGCTAATGCTGAGTAGCAGTGCACAATGTGTATTATGTAACTACTTATGAATTAAACATGTTTAGATATTGCACAGCAGCTCAAGTACTCATTTCTGTAAACATGACAGTGCAAGCACACACACAAATACTCAAATAAAACCAACCATTAATAAACCCAAAGATTCCAGTATCAACAAAATGCAAGAACAACAACAAAAATCTGCATGGGAATGGGAGGAAAAGGAACTTCAGCTTCTTCCCACCTTAACATAAGCCTTTGTGGCTATGCTGTTTTCAGATTCTTTGCAGCACCTTACCTGTTTTGGCTGAAACTGACCAGTATTCTGCCCGCATCTCATTGGCAATGCGGATGGCATCTACCTCTGTCCTTTCACACACAGCATCTGACTGAGTAAATGACATGGAATAACTTTAACATAAGTGGGCATGGGCTAGTAATAACAGAGGTATTGCTAGTGCCTATACAGTGATGCTTCCAGTTTTCAGCTTTCTGGCCTTCCCTAAGAATTTGTGCCATCAGACATGACTCAAGAGCATTTAAGTACTTAGTACTGCTTTAAAATAGAAGACTCATCTCAGATACTTTTTTCTACTCCATCTATTTTCACTATGTTGTAACAGCACATAGTTGGGGTTTTTTTTACTCTTTTTAATCTCCTCTTAGAACTGACATTTCTTGCCCCTTCCATGGATTTTCTTCTCTTGTACTTCATTTTTTATCTTCTTCCCCTCTCATTTGTTCTCTGTAGTAAATCATATCAGTATGTTCCTATTTGCTTTTCATGTCTCTGCACAATTGGGAAGAATATTAAAAAAAATCTAGAAAGGATCATGTGACATTGCAATGAGAAGAGTGAATTCCATTGGGAAGATAATGACTTAATACTGAAGTAATACTTAGAACTCATAATCCCTTGCTTTGTTCTGTTTCCTTTTCAGTTGAAAGTGCTATCATTCTAAAAATAGAAACTAACCTACAGCAAGTAATTCTAGCTTAGACAAGACTTCAGATCTGCATCCTCAGAGGACTAGCACATTTAGCTTTTACTGCAACTCAGAAAAAAACAGAATAAGCAACGCAAAGCACCAGAAAAAAAAGTCAGACACACAATTTTCTAGAACTTATTTTCAGTGAAGGGTAAGAAACAAACCATGTAAGTGATACTGTGGCAGCTGAGAGAGTGTGGGAAATTTACAAAACCCGTAAAACCAACCAAGCAGCAGAGGTAGGAAGCTTATTTTGAATTCTTAAGAATTAAGTATTGATAGCTAGAGAAAGACAAGACTCAGAATACTGTAGGGTAAATGTATGATATCCTGTTCTGCAAATTATATCACATTCAATTAAGTAAGAATTCTTCTCTGTCCCTGAATAATCAATATGCTGTCCCCAAAAATCCCAACAAAACCTTCAAGATCACTAGATACACTGTTCTTTTCCACACACAATTTTACTCTGCTTTTTGAAGTGCATGATGTTTTTCAAGCACATGCAAACAAGGATGGGACATAGGGAAATGTCATTTAACTACCCACTTTTTTTCAGAAAGCATCTTAAATTGATTCCAAGTGTGCTATTTATTTAACTGTGAATTACTTTCTCTTTAGGTTTTTCCCTCAATGTCTTTATCTCAAGAACAGTGTGCAAAAAGTCACTTGAGGAACTAGTGAAAATCTGATTTCCTTATCTGCATTCAGTTTACTTACGACTAAATCTTTTTTTGTTCCAACTAGAAAGATGAAGCTGGAATCTGGCTCATTTTCCCTCAATGCATCTTCTAGCCACTGTCTGAAATACAAAAGAGAAAGGAGAGAAACAGTCAGAGAGACTGAGTAATACAGGAGAAACTGACAGATAATAGGGGTTATAAGAAAACGAACTTTTGTGAATGTATCAAAAGCCTTTTTTCTGAACAGGAGGAGACCAGGAGGTATTCCAACTCCTTTGAATGCATGCCTTCCACTAATGAAAACTTCCATCGTGCCCACTGTAGAGTGCAAATTCAGCAATGATTTTGGCACCCAGAGAGGGTATTTATCAGTGTAAGGGAGGGGGAAAGTTTTAATCAAGATCACGAATAAGAAAACAAGAAGCAGAGGAAAAGATATGAAAGCAGATCAGATACAAGTAGGAATAAAGAAGAGTGAAATAATCTATTCAGAATTATAAAACAGCTCCCTAGGAAGGCTGGAAGATTGTCTCAGAAGCTTTTATATTTTTGTTCCTCTGGCAATCAAGTTCCTCTTGAGTCATTCAACACAAGTCAAGGAGGGAAAGGAATGTGTGCGTGTGTGGGAAATCAGGTTCATAGGCTTCAATTATTTTCAGCCAAGCAGCGACACTAATATATATATTATTTTACAAAGTCCTATGTAAATGAGCTAAGTACCATGGCAATAGTCTAAGGAAATAAGTCTAAAACACATTCAAATACTAGAGAGTACAGGTTGTGAAGAAACATGTACCTGCATTACAGTCACAACAGTACGTTAGAAATGTATAAGCTCTGAGCTGGTGACAGTGTGGATCATAGATTCATGTAGGTTTTTGCAGCCTGCACTAAAAGCAGAACAAGTTCACTCATAATAATTAGCATGCTGTTGTAACCAAGCCATTACAAGTATCTGAACAAGTAAGATTAGCTATATCTACATATACTTTGAATTTCTAATGTTATCTCCTCTTTCTGACAGCCTATCTCCCAAAAGAATCCCTACAGAAGATAGAGAAAGGAAATCATTTCAGGCCAGCAGTACACCTAGAAAATGAGAGGCTCAAGACGTTATGCATGAGATGCATCTCATCAATTTCACCACTTACATCAGTTGCCAGCCTGTTACAATGCAAACACAAGAAAAAAAAGGATGCTTTAGGGGTGCACTTCATCTGTTTCTGCATGTCCAGTTTTGGAAGGATCAAGCTCTTACTGAAGTGCCTTTTTCTCTCCATGACAATAAAGGAAGTCAAAGGTAAGTAGTTAAAATTCATGCTCTGCATTTTCTTCAGAAAAATCCCATCCTATATAACCCAAACAAGTGACTGTTACTCTTAATTTTTCAGTTCAAAGAAAATATACTCATTATCCAGTAAGTTCTTAACAACTACAGGCTACACAAGTCAATTAAACCTGCTCTAAAAACTTTAAAGGCTAAGTAAAAATACAGAAACTTACTTGGTGTGATCCAAAGTCTGGATATCAGCCAGATCAAACACTGTTATTATAACTGCAATAAAAGACAAGAACAGAACAAAAGTAATTCAGTTAGAAAGTGCATCAGAAGTCTCTCCAACTCATCTTGTTAAATAGAAAAAATGTTTAAAGTGCCAGAGCAGATTTAACACAAAGGAGATGGAAGACTATCCATTTGTTTATTCCTCTTCCTTCTCTAGCAGCCAGCAGGACTCAAGTCTTCAACCTGTAGTTTGCAGTCTTAGTCTATAACCTGCAGTCTTCAACCTTAGTCTTTACTTGTAGTCAGCACTCTATAGTGCTATTACTTCTTTTATTTAGGGATCACTTTAATTCCTGAAGAATTCATCTCTTACCAAAGAAAATGCCAGGAGCATCCACTTGTGACTTCAGCAGTAATTTTACCCAAACTCAAATTCTTTTCCCCATAGACACAAGTGTCAATTTTGCTCACTGCATCATCAGAACATTCAGACCTTGCAGGTGTGACAACATATGAATTTGAGCTATTTAATCCCTTTTTCTCTCCAATAACAGGCAATCCATTCCACCACACTGTGTCTACAGGTACCTTCACAAAGAGCACATATGCATATATGTTTCCATATAAAGTACAAACTCCTGTCACAGGCAGGATCAAATTAATATTGTTCTCACCCTCTGCTCCTCGGTAGTAAGCAGATGCAATGCACTTGAACTTTTCCTGACCTGCTGTGTCCCATCTGTGCAATGGGGGAAAAAAATAAATTTCAAGTTAATGAAACCCAGTGTAACCTGAGTAAACATGCTAATGAAGGAGCAGACTGGTACAGTTGGAGAAAAATGTGATACCAGTGAAGTGTTACCACCTGGAACATGTTATTCATTAACTACTGAGAGAAATACAGTAAAGCTCTATTATTTAATGAAAACATTTGAACTCTGTTGGGGTTTTTTGTTCATTGTGGTTGTGTTTGCTAGTTTTTAAATACTGGTCCTTTTGGAGACCTAATGAAACATTTATGTTCTGTATGGTAATGCCCTTTCCTTAAAACGTTTTTTGTTCACCCGTACAATTTGCATGTGTTTCTAGGGACATCTAATTTCAAAAATTTTCTATGCTAATACTACCCAAATCATATATCAGCCCTTATTAGAATCTTGCAACTACTAGATATTATATGTGTTCATATACTACAAATTTAGAGACCTACAGCTCAAGTGCAGTAGGCACTAATGGCAGCAAAAGAAAAATCAAGAAAGTGCTGCTTATAAATGAAAATAAGCAGAGCTCTCAACTACTGCCATCACTACAGAGGTAGCCTAGTACTGCCAGTTACAGACACTTGCAAGTTTATCTTGTATGGAAATCTCTTAGCAAGAGGGGGCACTAGTGCTTATCATACAGAATATTCTACGCAGCCACTGAAGATTCTCAGAGTAATGCAACCCGACATACAGTAGCCCATTGCTTCAGTTGGCAAAATGCATCAGTCTAGATTATTAGAGGGACTCAAGTTCCAAAAAGTTCCTGCCTGCTAGGATTTTAAAAACACAATGGCACTGAAATCAGTGGGAAATGGGCTTCTAATTAATTTTCAGTAAATCACACTACCCATCTATTTACATCAATGATATCTCAGACATTTTATGTTCCTAAGTGAAAAGACTTGTAAGATTCATACACTAAAATATTTCATGCAGAACATCTTATTTCTACTATAGGTCAGAGTCCAGTGTAGATGACTCAGTAATACCCTAGAACAATATTGCTAACCACTGGAAATACCAAAGGACATCTTTCAACAGAATCAAAACAGGTAAGGGAAGGCCAGGATTCCCAGTAGTTTGACGAAGCTGAAAATCAAAGATTTTAGTGTTTCCTTCTAATAAAAACGATCCAGTCTTTCTGATTTGGGGAAATTCAGTTAGTCCCTAATTAAAGGATGCTAAAAATTACTGGACACCTTACCATTAATTTCAATAGCTGCAGGAATAAAACTCTCAGTAAAGCCAAGGTCAGTGTTTATTGTGTCTACTAAATAGAAATGACAGAATTACACTTTTAAAAGCAACATGAGGAAAAAAGGTAAAATCCCACTGAGTTCCAAGATGAATTATCATTGATAAGCTTATAACATTTTTTGATATGAAAATCCAAGAGAGTAAAATTTTTACTAAAACTGCAAGTCCAGGTACAGAATCTGTTTTTAGATCACAGTATTCTTTGTGCAATTTTTTTATATTTTAAAATCTTTATTCCATTAGAGCCTGTAGCAATTCAAGCTCTGCTGAGATTGTACTCCATGCAATGCTTAACCATTCTGTTTCAACTTACATCTGGAGATTATATGGTATTCCAATTATTTCAAAACGTTCAATTTCAAAATCCACTCCAATGGTTGCCTTGTAGTCTCGATCAAAGTTATCCTTACAAAATCTGAGGAAAAAACATACTAGTGACAGCCAGCTGCAAATAACTGCCAAAGTTAGAAGATCTAGGCTGAATTATGAAGAAAATAATTAACTAACTGTGGAATAGCTACATATTGCAGAAGTATATATAAAAACACCAAGAAACTAATTTTAAAAATGGATATACTGGATAGCAAACTAGAAAGCACACACTTCTGGCAAACTGTCAGGATGAGACTAGCAACACAATAAAATATCTTTGGACTGCCAAGAAAGATGCAGTATCTTACAGTTCTAGTTACAAGAGAATACATTTTGGGTCATAAATAATGATCCAAATCATTAACTGATGGGATCAAAAACTTACCATACCTATTTAAGAACATGGAAGAAATAATAATAATCAAATACAAGCATAGACAGGAATACAGTGATTTGTTCACTGAACTTAGATGCAAAAAGTGTAAGACCTGGTTTTAACACCCAGTAAAGCATCCAATAACTATTCTTTTAGCCATTCTGGATTTTATCTGTCCTTTGATTGTGTATCCTGTAGAATGGATTTCTTAAGGAAATACTGTGTCATATTTGACTGGATAAAAATAGTTCAGAATATAACATATACTGATCAAATCACCATAGTGTGACTTCCTATGTTGGTATATCAACTCTGTCTCATACTGGAGACATTGCTTTGTTTTTTATTTTAAAACAAAACCATGGTTCCAAACAGAATCATGAAGTACCTCACCCTAAATGGACAAGAATGGAAACATTGCATTTATTTGAGAAATGGCAGAATCAAACCATCTGCTCAGATACACCATACCTGTTGATAAGGCTGGTTTTGCCAACATACAGGTCTCCTAGCACAACCACTTTGGATATTTTCAACCTGTTACAAATATTTGAAAACATTACATGTTTTTATGTAGTAATTTCAATGTTTTATCTCTAAAAATTCTGAATTAGATCCTTAAATTGCAAGTGATGAGCAAATGTAATTCCAGTTTACCTAAATGTCACTATGCTGCAGGATCAGAGTCTTAAATGGTAAGAAAGTCACCAAAAAGCCTAAACTCCTGTGGAGTTGCAGTAGTCCCTGTCTTACTCATTTTTTTTCTTAAATATAATCCAGTAGGACATAAATTCTATTCTAACATCCCTTTTACTACAAGCATATACATTTGGCAGTTTGCATTTAAGACCACATTAAGTTTCATTAAAATTAATCACAAGTTTCTTATTGAGTTTAATATTACAAATCAAGTCCTAATTGCAGAAGATAACAAAATAACACACTGCAAAATTTGTTTCTGGAAAAAAATCCCCATAGTTAGAGCCAATACATTTTCTGACTATCTGGAATAATATTAATCTGAAGCTGGCTTCATGCAAATAATCCTCTTTGCTCTGGGCCTTCCCACAGAATACAACAGATGGGCTTTAGGTGACTCAGTCTGCATTCTTAAAATTGAAATGTAGCATACCTTTCAGGAGATACAGGTGGATAAGTGAATGTAAGTGTATTTGTTGACCTAAACTTGGATTGACATCACTTGTGCACATGCTACAAAACTGGCTTTAGAGGTTTAACGTTCTTTTGTATCAAGCAATGGCTTTTTAAACAAAGGAATTAATCTCCTATTGAATACTACTTCTGGTTATATCAGGCTTCTGTGTGATGCTGATTCCAAGTTATCTATTCTAAATAGTCCAAATCTTCACTGTTAAGCTGCATGACTAATATTTCCGAAAAAATTAAGCATTTTGTGTGCCAATCAACTCGAACCAGGTGGCCACAAGCCCTTAAGCTGCTGAAATGTCTCTGCCTGACTACTTATCACTGATAAAATACTGACTGAAATAAACAACCTTAAGGGAAGCAAGAAAGTAAGGGATGGCTTAGAGGTGTGTGTTCCCTTAATTCACACTGGGAGGAAAAAACCCTGCTGCCCAGAGGAGTTGTGGAGCCTCCTTCCTTGGAGGTCTTCAAGACGCGCCTGGACATGTTCCTATGCAACCTGATCTAGGTGAACCTTCTTCTGCAGGGGGGTTGGACTAGATGATCTCTAAAGGTCCCTTCCAACCCCTACCATTCTATGATCCTATGATTAGACAATGTAACACACCGATGAAATACCAAGACAGTTTTAAACACAATCATTAGCTACTGAATTTCTCAGAATACCTTTCCAAATAACAAAGAAGTTTTCCATTAATTTAGGAAAATGGAAAAAGAAGATAATGGTTATTCCTGTCAAGCTTTACAACTATTGTACAAAACAGTCAGTTGTTTGTTTCTCCTACTCCATCCCACCAAAGAAAAAAATATCATCTCTAGAGAGCAGTGACAGGAAAATGGTTTCATTTTTTTTCACAAAGGCAAAATGTAAAGCTTTTTTACCTATGCTCCACTACCACAATAAATGTTAAATCAGAGACCTGATTCACTCTGGAAATAAAAAAAAACAAATAGACCTTGGTTATGGAGGGACAAAAAGCCTCAATTCACTAAGGCTTGTCTTGCTAGCAAAACTGTCCAGATATTTGTAACAAATTTATGTGGAACTAGGATAGCAACTGTGCTTCTAAAAAGCAATAAACTCTCTAATGTCTCTCAGGAACACATATTTTTACTTCTTTTTTTTTTAGCAAGATTCTCTAGCAAAATGAATAGAAATTTGCATTTAAAGATGGATATCATGACAAGTCTCACAGTAATCAACAACTCTAACTCTAGATTTGAAAGAGCTGTGAGTGAATTGTCAGTATTGTAGAAGCTCCAGTTTATGAAAGATCTTTCATGCTGGAGCACAGCAGCATTTATCAATAAAACATACAGATATTCATTGTAACTGAATAGTGATAATTTCTAACACAATTTAGCTTTCTTGCCTTGCTTCAGGAATTAAATCAGTACTAGTAACAGTTCTAGGAGAGAAATGATGGGGAAAAAAACACCTTAAGTATTATCACTGGGCATAAAACAGTTTAAATCATAGAATAGTAGGGTTGGAAGGGACCTTTAGAGATCATCTAGTCCAACCTCCCTGCAGAAGCAGGTTCACCTAGATCGGGTCACATAGGAACATGTCCAGGTAGGTCTTGAAGACCTCCAAGGAAGAAGACTCCACAACCCCTCTGGGCAGCCTGGGCCAAGGCTGATAACACAACACCACCACTGATAACGCAGAGATGTTTTTGTTCTTGCTGAACAGTGCTTACAAAGAGTCAAGGCCTTTTCTGCTCTTCACTCTGCACCACAAGCAAGGAGGCTAGGGATACACAAGATGTGAGGGGATACAGATAGGACAGTTGACCCCAACTGACCCAGGGGATACCCCAAACCATGTGACATCATGGTCAGCATATAAAGGTGGGGGAAGGAGGAAAGCAGGGGACATTCAGAGTGATGGTGTTTGTCTACCCAAGTAACTATTACACATGATGGAGCCCTGTTTCCCTGCCAATGGAAAGTGGTAAATTAGTTCCTTGTTTTGCTTCGCTTGTGCACAAAGCTTTTGCTTTACCTGCTAAACTGTCATTAATTCAAGAATTTTCTCACTTTTCTCCTTCTGATTCTCTCCTCCATCCCACTGTGGTGAGTGAGTGAGCAGCTGAGTGGTGTTTAGGTCCCAGCTGGAGTTAAACCATGACACACATGCACAGGTTTAGTTACCTTGAAACACACTGGACTGAGGAAGATGAAGAATGAGGGAAGAAAAGCCTATGAAGGAAGTGGACTATAAAGAGCTTAAACTTTCTTCATTGTGTACTTGGTTTATTACAAACTTACCCAACTGTGCCAGTGCGCTGCTGACAAGCAGCCCTGACCTCTGCATGGAAGTGCTCTTTGAACTGCAGACAGGCCTCAGGTGTGTACCACTGAAATGGGATAAACTGTGTTATGGCTGCTTTGCAAGAAGACAAATCAGCAAGGAAAAAAAATAGATTATTAATTCAAAGAATTTATGAAGCACACGGATACTCTGGCATAAGAATTGGGATAGCTTGAGTTAGAAGGTAGTAAAGCCATCTCACAATCATGTTCCTAAAAACTCCTTTGGCCAGGAACATTATTTGACCACCTTTTTAAGTGTCAGCATTTGAGCTCTAGCTGAACTTTCAGAGTTAAATACATTTGCTCATCGTTCTGTACAATAGAAAGCACCTTAAACTATCCCAGTAATCCAAGACATGAGACACATACAAAACAGAGCATACCACCAGCAAGTCACTACTACTATGAAATCTTTCAGATTTGTGTGAAGCACTGTTTTTATTACTAGTTTTTAATTAGGCATTAGTTAAAAATGATGAAAATCTATTTTACCTTATATTTGCTCAAAATAACTGTGAGAGGTTTTATAAAATTGAAAGCAAAATATGTGGATGAGATCAAGCATACAAAACCCCACTAACTCCCTTAAAAGGACCTTTTGAACAACTGAAAAAAAACCAGAGTGGCAATTCCTTGTCCTTCCCTGTCTTTAACTCTCCTATTATACTTCAAATACAAAATTCTTCAGGGACATCAACAATCTTTCCTGTCTATGCTTCTACAGTGCCTATTACATTTGATCTTCTGCCTAAGGTTCCTATCTCATACAAACAGCAAATTAAAATTGCCTCAAATTCTTCAACTAAAACCTCCATATAGATCTAATTAGACTTTTTGCATATTTAGCATCATCCATGGTTCTTTATTTTCCCCTCGCTGTAGGAGCTCTGTAAGCATGTAATTCTTAACGGCTGTTTGAAATAACAAGAGAGATATTATAAGATTGCACTTTTGTGGCAAGAGTCACTTTCTGTAAAGGTTAAAAGAAGAAACGAGAATTATTATTGCAGACATGAGCATTGAATGGGAACATGAGGTCACATTCATCTTTGAGAGAAATTCTTAAAGAATTTGTCATTTTAGCAAAGACAACTGTACCTTAAACAAAACCACTATTAGCAGAAGGAAAAGAGAGCTTATTGTTGCAGGCACTACATATTGTGACCAGAGGGATAAGTGCTTACCTTGGGAAATTGGGATATTATCCTGTCTCTACTCACTGGGGGAACTAAATGCATTAGGTTGGACTTCATCCTCCAAATCAATCAAATTCTACCAGACAGGAAATAAGAGAAACGCAGGATTCAGGAATTGTCTCAATACTGGGAAAACCTGACAAAAACCCCAAGCAGTTCTTACAGACTCATCTTTTTATTATTATTGTTCCTTTTGATACAAGTGGCAGTTCTTTGACTTCATTTGTGTTAAAGAAAACCAGTTTCTTAGGTAGAACAGACTACCTCAGTGCACAGAGCTGTAGTAACAAACAGGGGCTTTCTAAAACTACAAGGCATCAACTCTAATTCTGTGGGAGGGCAGAGAATTCAGCATAAGCTCTTGCAGGTAGCCCTCAAAGCATTCACACCATTTCATTTTAAAATCTTGCTCATCTTGGTTTGAAATGTCTCTGCACTAAGCATATTGATAAATGTTAAGGGATATCAGCTTTCAATTGGTCAGAAAAAGAAAGGATGAAAGATGAAGCTGCCACATTTCTTGTCACAACATGAAGTCTTCAGCCAAGATCAGCTCAGAAAAAAAATGAAATCAGGAGTCTGACTTGGAAATGAATAGCATTGTCATGAAAATCACAAATGCATTTAGCTATCCCACTTGAGACATATCAATTTGGTTATGCAATGAAACCTCGTGGGTTGTTGGAGGAGGGGACCCTTAATAGTGTACCAATTTCGAAAGAATGTTTCTAATAAGAACATTCATCATGTAGCAAAGTGTAAGGAAGGACTCACCGTGCAGCAGCTGATGCAGCAGGATCCCAGCCACACACAAACAGCTCAGCCTGCTGCTGTGTGGCCATAGCAACAGGCTTGCAACAGTTCCCTTCCTCCCCTTCCCTTACAGATTGGGAAGGCGGAGTTGGAGTAATTTAAGTACACATGGAGCCCTACTTTTAAAAGGATAAGGTGGTTTTAGTGGCCATATATATTCCTTTGATTAGAAACTGCTCCTTAATAAACCGATGGTCAACTAATCCTGTAGAAATAGTTCCACTTTCTTCAAAGATAGTTGCATATGTGGATACAAAGCAAGATATAACACAGCAGACAAGGAACTAATCCAGCAGGGAACTGTCACAAGGTAACATTAGGCATACTAGCAATTATAAAGAAACTCCTGAGGGATTTTTTTCAGAATTCCAGCTTTATTTCATCTCAGCTTGAGAGTCAGGATGCCACTAATAAAACATTTTAAGTTGTAGAAATGTCTTTCTAGTTATTAGTAGTCTTGCTGTCTTTAGCATTCAGTGTGTTAGAAAAGGAATTAAACACCAAAACCACACAGCTCTGTCATATTATTTAAGTACTGTTAACAACTCCTTAGTTTAGACAGCATTTAGTATGCTAGACTAGAGCCTAGGATGCTAAAACATTTTGCTGTTTATTTCATTATAGAATTTAAATTTCCAAATTTCAGGACAAAAGAAATGTCTTACATTCCTAAAGTCATATTTTGATAATTCTGGTACAGGCTTAGACCTCTTAACATCCTCTTAACATGTGTCTCCTATTCCAGTAGCAGACTCAAAATGTTAAAGGGCAAATCAATGTAGACAAGTAATTTTAAACGACAAGTGAGTTTACAACAACAAAAAAAAATACAGTTGTGTTTTACAAACCCTCACTAAGAACAATGCTGAACAAATTTTCTAGTCCATTACTCAGAATTAATGGGGTTTTTTTCTTTTTTATGAGGAATTGCATTTACTTCAGGCACTCATGTGATCTCAACCATATTGAAACACCCACTTTTCCCCAAAGAATTCAGATCTGCAGTTGACAAGTTATTCACCAAAGAAGGTATTGCTACATTTATTTATTACCCTGTGCATAGCTCTACTTATCAGGCTACTTGTGACTTTATAAACTAGAGAGATATAGACCTTTTTTGTAGTTAGCTCCTGCCTTTTTGTCAAATTTGAATAATCTTATGGCAGTGTTAATGTCATCTCTCTGGAAACAAAAACAGCCAGCCAGTAAGTTTCAAGCACTAACTTGCCTTGTCTACGTTCTCCTAGTTCTAGTTCAATACATCCTGAGCACATAAAAATCTGTCATGTGTACACAGGCTGACTCACTGCCTGTCTCCTAGAGCACAAACTAAGCTACAGAACAAAAAAAATCAATTCAAGGGTGTCAGTGAATCCAAAGGAGAGACCAAGGCAACCAAACAGAAACATTTGGAAACTGAGAGGCCATCTTCCCTTACATTTACTGTACTTAATCTAAATCTCACATACATATACACATACTCCAATTGACCAAATCAACAAATTAGGGACAGTATTAGAGGCAACCAATCGATGATTTAATAAATACAAAGCTTCTAAAAAAACTGATAATGATTCATACTGATATAACGATTTTTCTTCTCTTACACAACTAAAGGGGATTCAATCACCAGGGAGGATTGAGTATATAATGTCTCCAAGGCATCACAACCCGCCTTAGATCAACACTGCAGAACAGCAGCACCAGTAGATTTCGTGCTTAGACAAAGGGTTCAAGGAAAGAGTCAAACTCAGAAGCTGTATATAAAATAAGTTAATGTCGTGACTACTAACCAATAATCAGTCTTATAAATTATGGTGGAGGTCATGACAGAACAACTCACACCAAAAAGAGGTGAGAAGAATTGACAATGGAAAACAAGAGAAGTCTCTGATCTTTGGGAACAGTTCACATTCTTCTTATAGAAAGGGTGAAACTTTACAAATACATAGTTAGTGGAAGTCTAATATAATTCAGGAAAATAATGTTTACTGTAAATAATCTGCTCTAAAACATTGCAGAAAAATGAATCCTCCCAGGAAAACTTTTTAAAGTAGTATTTTTTCTTTAATGGATTTTGAAGATCAACAAATCACAGTCTATTCATGTGTTGTACTTTAATCCAGCTGATCTGAATTACTTTGGCTTTGCAAAATCCAGTTTAAGAACTTCGATTATTATGATTGTTACTCAAACATAATCAAAACCATCTCAACAATGTGTCTATTTACACCGAGAACTAACATTTTTATAGCACAAGCTGTCTGGAATTGGATTTTCCTAATGCCAGATCACATCTGACAATCCAGAGCACCCTTAAGTTGTGCTCACGACATTGCAGATACATTCTCCCTGTGTATCATCCTCCAAACAAAACTATACCTTTCAGGATACTAAAAAAGATGGCCACGTCTCAAATAGAGTTATGTGAAACTGTACCACAATAATGGAAGCCCTGCTACACATTTCAGCTTTTTTTGTGGTGATATGCTATTAGAAGACTAGGAGAGGTAACCATCCAGAGCTGCTTAACTCCCATCAACCCTAGTACCTCACGGCACTCACCTGTTACACTGTTGACATTAACTCGACCAACATTTTGTCCAGCCCGAATTTTTTTCAATTTTGTTCAACTGAAATTACTTAAAGAACAGGGGCTGAGAGGAGTCGCTCCATGCTTCATCAGAGAAGCGAGGGAAAACAACATCCACTCTACAACCCCAATGGCGGCGCTTCGCCCGTCCCCTCACACGTTCCCGCCCTGAGGGGCCGCGCCTCAGCCCTGCCGCTATTCGCCAACTACGCCATTGACGCTATTCTCTCACAGCAGCCACCGTCAAACGCGGTATTTACGCTATCGGCGCAGGGCCAGACCCCGTCTGCTCGGCTGCGTAGGTTTTATTCACGGAGCGGGGCGTACGCAGCGTACGCTGGTTGCTGTGGCAGCTGGAGCACGCGCGCGCGGGAGGCGCCGGCGTAGCCCTCAGCGGGAGCAAGGGACGGACTCAGGCGACGAGGTGCTGGTGGGACGCGGCGCCTGCCATTATTTATTCGATTTCTTTTATCTTGAAGAGAGAGGTGCGATTGTTTAGCAGTTGTTTAAACTTTGCAGCTGTTTTTGGTTTTATTGCTGTTGAGCGGTTTTCAGTGTTGGAGGCCTTGTGCTGCTGTCAGCTGAGCTGTTTTCCTTCCTGAGGGAAGGGGGAGGTCAGCCATCACCGGTTCTTTCAAACGTTAACGAATTCTGAGGGCAGGTTTAAACTAGACTCGTTTTAAAGGACACTTTTTGGAAAAAAATGGCGTTTTGTTTGCTTTTGCTTTAATATTAATTTGATCCCCATCTCTAGTTTGGGACACGGGACTACTTCACTTTAACCCTTTGAAAAACATTCCCTCCCTCACCATGCATCCTCTCTCTTTTTGTTTTTACAGAATTACACCAGATAAGACAATTCATCTGATGAACAAACATTAATGCTGATGACTATGGACCATTCCAGCCTCTTTCATAGCTTCCCAAGAGTGAATGTGTGCTAACATATCTCTTCTGGGACACAGAACACTGTTTAAAGTCAGTAGTTGACTGAGAAGAGAATCCTTCTCAGGGAAAATTTGAGATGGCACATGCTCGTATCTCAGCCAACCTCCCTCCTGATATAGATCCCACGAAAGCTCCTATTGCATTTGGAAAGAGGGCCCTCCCTAAATTGAATGAGGACCTACACTCTCCTGAACTGCTGACTCAGCAGCGGGCATTGATGGCGCTCTGTGATCTGGTTCATGACCCACATAATGTTAACCAGGCAATAAAAATAGGTAAGTGGTCTGTTGTCATGAATTTTGCCACAGGGATCAAGGGACACACAATCACTTTCATGTACATCAGGATTCTAGCTGGCCATGACTATCTTCAAAGGTTTTTATCTTAGCACATGAAAGAATCCCAAGTTTGGATTTTGGAAACAAAAATAAAAACACACGAGCTTGCAATTTTTAGCAGTCTACATGGCACGTTTGCTAATGCTGAAGAAGTTCACTGGTTTCCAACTGTTTCTACCTCCATTCATATTTTTTCCCTCATAAAATGTATACATAATCATGTTTAAAACTTACTAAGTTATTTTGTGATTAACAGTAACGGCTGAAGCAATGTGAGGCACTTGTTTGGGGCTATTTTGGTCAGTGCTATGTATACATGTATTTAATTTCAAATGTATTTTTACATGTGAAAAGCACTGCTCTGGGGTTTTACATAGCCCATGCTACACCTGAAGAATTTTTTAAAAAATTTAGGCATCAATCCAGCAAACACATGCTTTTATAAAAACACCAAGAGCTCCAGTGACTTGAGTTATCCTTAGTTATATCACTTAATGGATATTTGCAAGATTAGGATTTAACTTGATACAAAAGTGAGCAGCTTGTTTGTAGCACGTAATTTTTGGAAGTGGGGCTTGAAACTTCAGAGTTTCTTCCCTATTTAAGATGTGACAATGAGAGTTTCACTGTCAGGATAAGATGTAAATTCTGATTGTTTGCACTTAAAATTGTGAGATAAAAATGAGTGTTGCTATTTCAAATTAATGCTAAAGATAAGAAATGTTTAAATGAACTATTGTGTCTTGTAGGATTATTGGCTAGCCTGAAGACTTTGCTGCTACATAATGACAGTACTGTCCGACAAAAAACAACAGAGATCCTCTATATAATGGCAATGCATAGCATTGGCAGGTAAGTGTGATTCCAGAGCTTACCGAATGATGTGGGAAATTATAAAGATGTTTCAGTGAGAAATAAGAAGAGAATTTCTAAATTTTGGCAAGATATATGCAACGTAAATCATAGAATCACAGAATGGTAGGGGTTGGAAGGGATCTTCAGAGATCATCTAGTCCAACCCCCCTGCAGAAGCAGGTCAACCTAGATCAGGTCGCATAGGAACACATCCAGGCAGGTCTTGAAGACCTCCAAGGAAGGAGATTCCACAACCTTCCTGAGCAGCCTGTTCCAGTGCTTTGTCACCCTCTATTTAGTTAAGCAGCATGCAAATATATATGAGTTTCAATATGCTTAGTTAAATCTGTTGTCCAATGTTGTTTGTAGGCAAGGGTTGATAGAAAATGGAGTGATTCCTGCCCTCACTGAGCTCTTGGATGATCCAGTAAATATCTGTCGGAAGAACACACATCAGATTTTTGAAATGATGGCAAAATTACCTAAAGGTAGGGATTCTTTCAGTAGTTAAGTATTCAAATAGGCAAAGCAGATAGGTGAATTTACCTGATTCCTTATGTAATATCTTCAGAGACAGACATCTAGGTTTTCCATGTTTCAGTCTAAATAGAGGAATCCAATATGACAATTTGTCTTTGACTTGCCAGAATAATAGGTTATTATACCTTCTACATGCTTTCTTTATATGTATTATGTGTAGTTACAGTTTTCTACATATTTTACATATACTAAGGGAATTTGTGCCGATTGGTTACCTTTATTTCCAGATTATATTATTATCATTTCAGTACTTTTCTAATCTGAACATTAGTCTTAATTTTCATCAACTGGAAGAAAAATGTTTGTAGTTTAAAATTAAAATGTCAGTAGATAAAGTTATCAATTAAAATGCCACACTAGTTAAATTCATTGGAAAGTATCTTGTCTGAAGGAATTCACTTACCTTACTGATTGCTTAAAATAAGAATTAAATGAATGCTTAAAGCCTTGCTGAACGAGTGCACATGCATTCTAAAAATGTAAAGGCATATCTCTACACACATGCAACCCTTTTTAAAGTCCTAAATAACTGAATCCATATGAAGGATATTAACATAGTGGGCTAAACAACTTTGTGAACATGATAGAAAAGCAGATTTTTCTGTTAATTTCATTTCAATAGCCATTTTACAGATTTTCAAATCAAATGAGATAGAGACTGGTCTTAAGTAAATTTTGACCTGTTTGACTGCCTTTAAAGAATTCTGTCCCTTACATGTGTAGACTGATACCATCCTGTGAATATCTAGATCATAATGAAAACTTATGGAAGCAAAAAAACTTATGAAAGCAGAAAACTTAACAGAAGAGAGAGTTTTGCAGATCACTATTAATCATTAACCATTCGTCCATTCTGGCTAAGGCCTCCTTCTTAGCCCTTTTGAAACCACAATGTTCACTAATTAGCCTTGCTGTTCAGTCTCTGCTGTACTGAACTTTGTTATTAAATGTAACCTTCAGATGTGGCTGCATCTCTAGTAAGCTAATGCAGGAACTTAGCATGTGTCTCCTTTTGCTCATGGAGTTTTCGTATGTGTGTGTGATGTGCAACTTCAAACTGAAACCTTTCCAGTCAGAAACCTTTCAAACTCAAACCTTTCCATCTTTTTTTTTTTTAAAAAGGCTATCTGTGTGGCCCTGAGAGCAGGTGAGGGCTTTCTGTTTTTCAGTGTTTGTAGTAAGACCATTTCTAAATAGCAGGGAATAAACCCAAGGGTTATATAGAGAGCACTTTATTAGAAACACCGTTTCTATTTAGAGAATTACTGTAGCAGTAAGCAACACTAGCTCTTGGTGATGCCAAAACATAGAACCATAGAATCATAAACATTGCTTGTTAAGAATTCCACATGGATCACAATGCATTGCCCATGTAGATACACCATACTGCTACCCAGGTCTACTCCCATTGTTCCATCTTTGTCCTTGCAGGGACCTGAACATATCACCTTAAGTCAGGAGCCATTGATGGGAACTGTCACAACTGTAAAACCAGTTTGGTGATAATCAGTAAATGTGTGATTATACTATATAAGGAGAAATCAAATTGCCTCCTGGAGTGGAAGAATTATCTAACCCCTGCTGACCCCAACTCAGCAAAACTTGAGAGCCACCTACAGCAGTCTCTCCTCCAAACCTTGCCTTTGAAAGCAAAGGATTCATATCAGCTCTGAAGTGAGCAGGAACCTCTGTCAGACAAAGATCAGTTTCCAAATTACATTACAGAGCTATATTGTACAAGTTGCCTGTATTTCCAAACAAGGCTACAATTCCCTGAGTGGTAATTCATTTTCAGTGAGGCTTCACTTGAACTAAGGCTAATAGCAGGTTCTTCATTTTACCTTTCCCACTTCAGATACTGGTGGCAGATAAGAACCAGGTTCTCCAAATTAGATTAACATCAAAACTTGTTTTAGGAATGGGTTCTGGACTTTTGTCTTCAAAAAGCAGGGAAGGGTAAATAAAAGTGTGCAAAGAGGGCATTGAAACAAATGTAAAATTAGTTATTTGGTAAATTCTGTGTATCAATGCCTTCATTACAATTTCCTTTTGAATAGATGGAGATAGAAGAGGAAGGAGAACCATCAATAGGACAAATTTAAGAACATTAGAAAACTTAATAGCAAAACTTTCACTCTTTGTGAGAATGATTAGTTGACACATGACACTTAACAATATTAGTGAGTGTCATGCAATGAAAAATGACCTGGGCAATAACAACTGCAAAAATAGTTCTAGGATAATGCTGTAAAAGTTAATGCTGTAAAAGTTTAATAACTCTTACCCATTATCTGTTCTGTCTTTTATGGGTACTTAATGCTTTTAGACAGATTGAGGTGGATTGGATGGGCAATGGATTTTTATGCTTGCCAGAACTTCTGTTTGGGAAAAGTTCAAGAGATAATATTTACTGACCCTCAAGGTCTGCACTATTCCACTCTTGGAAAATCATAACCAATCAGATCTGTGGATAAGGAATGTTTAACAATAATTTTCCCTCTGAAACTTGCTTTGCAGAATGGGGTGCAAATGATAAACAGACAGATGGCATTCTTATTGCAGCAGATGGAACATCTCTCCTGTGAATGTCATTGTTGCCCAGATGAAGTGAAATCCCAGCTGTATTAATGCAGTTCTTTCAGGTGGCAGTGCACTGCATCACTGATAAACCTGAGAACTAAGAAAATAAATACAAATTTAATTGCATGATTTATCCAAGTGGAGAACAAGGAGTCAGGGGATTTCATTTCAGCACGTCTTTGACAAACTTTTTAGTTTTAACTTCCCTGTGCCCTGAGATTTCTTATAATATCAGAAAATAGAACTACTTCTATGTAAAGCACAATTTAACATCTTGAATTCTTCAGATGGAAAACAGAGTAACCATGAGTTACTTAAAATACTAAGATCAAAACCATCCAAGGAATTAAATTATTAGAGTTAATAGCCAGGAATTGCTATCCAGATAACATGATTATGTGAACTGATTATTTGAACTTAATTATTTACCACTTTATTCTTCCCCATGCCTACGCCTTTGTTAAGCCAAGTAGGAACACTCGTTAGTGCTTCAATTTCTTTTCTCTTTCCCAAGATAGCCTTAATTCAATGAGAAATGTAACAGACTCCTTTTCTTTTGAAGTATCCTTAGGCCTTTATTAAAATATCCTAGGTCCTCCAGTTCTCTTGTAGGTTGTCTGTAATACTTAAGTTACAAGAATCTTCTTAGTTAAATAAAGACTTGCTTTTTTAATATAAAATATCTCTTACCTTTCTCATAATTCACTACACTTTTTGGTTTAGTTTTCCTATCCACCTTGAAGCTATAATGAATGCCAATGTTTCCTACTCACTTCTTTCATTAGTCTGAAATGGCCAGAGTACCATGAAGGCTAAAGGTGAGAGGTATAAGTTCTAATAGTTCATTCACTGGAAAAGGAAACCCTGACTTATTATACCTTTTTCACAGTCAACTAGCTAGTAAGAGGATATCACGCTGTAGAAAGTATCTTAATCTAGAAGTATTGTGCAATTTCTCAAGTAAATGACAGCACTTTAATGGTAAACAAGTTTAGAGGATCCTGTACTAGCAATTACCATAGCTTTTAGTAAACTCACCAAGAAGCGTCACTACAAATATCATAACCAGGCAATAGTATCTTCTCATTACAGGCAAGACCTAAATACACCATGTGGCACGACAAGCCACTTACTTATACCTTCAAAGCACAGCCTCATTGGCTCTTTTGCCTCTATTCTCCAGGTGTGACAGTTCATAGGGAATGCTTAAAGGGGCTCTGTATTTTCAGTATAGGGATAAAATACATTCTTCAGATTTTTTCCATTATTGATTTAATCTGGATTGAACAGTTTTGAAAGTTTTAACTCATGACTTGAGCCTCAGAGAATATTTTTGGTTATGTTTGCATTTTCTAACAAGGTTGAAAATGATTTTTCCTCAAACTATTACCTTCAAGGACATTGTAGTTCTCTTGGCAGTCACAGCTTATCATTATCTTGAGTCTCCAGGTCACTTACTTAGAAAAATGCTAACTTAAATTTAGATATCCTCAAACATGACAAGAAGAAAGGATTCTTAAGCATAAGGTAAGAAAGATTAGGACTTTTTGATGCATTTTGTAGAATTGCTGAGAAGAAAATAAAGGAAGGAAATTATCCAAGCACCATCAAGTATTTTCAGCTGGTCTCAGGAATGATTAACGGGGTGAAGGGTTCCAAGTCAAATTGTGTTTAAACTAGTTATAGTCTGAATGGATTCAATTTTCAAGAAAAGTTAAATGAAAAAAAACATGACTAAGATTGATGTTTATAGATCACCTTATACACTCAGTTGAAACAAACAAAAAAAAGCTTTTCTTCAAGCCTATTTTTTCACAACCATGAGCCAGACAGAACTTTGTGTTGATTTCAGAGACTTAAAAATGTTAACATATTTTTCAAGGCTTTTTCCATTTTTAAATATAGGTTTAGGGGACCAGCTTCAGGCACACTTCAAACATTTATGTATGTGCTTATACCCAGACATGTATTTCTAAGCACACACATCAGGGCAAAGTACTTGTTTGTGTATGACAACATAAAGGTAGGCTTCTTGTGTATCTTGCAGATACCGTGAAAGTTTCTTTCCTGACATTTCCTATAGATATTGATCTGTAACTTCTTTCCTAAAGTTGCTACTAACCACACTTCCCACCAAAATCTAAAAATAACTTGAATTCAGAATCTTATTGAGTCACCCAAATGGAATTGCTTAAGACTGACATTGCTGAATGTTGATGAATAAACTGAGGAAAAAGATCTGGAGCAAATAAACAAAACTCAGCAGTCTGTCATAAAGGAAAGAAAACTTTATAAACATTATCAAGTAACTGGCATAACACTAACTAATGAACACACTGTAGACACATTCAGTATCATTTGAATTATTTATTTTAAGTGGACAATTTAAATGTTGATGTTATTAACCATTTCATTTTAAATTTCTTAGAGCCCTTGGCTGAGACTTCTTGCACTAATCATAGTACGTAAGGGGAACAAAAGTGGGTTATTTTCCAGTGTGCATGTGTGTCTGTGTCTCTGTGTATGTATGTGCTTTACAATTATCAAACATATATTTACACACCAACTTTACACTGAAGTCTTTAAGAAGTCTTTTCTATAGCAGGGGAAATAATCAACTGACCAAAGACTTAGGTATATACGATCCATTTGAGATTTTCCACTATAGTCCCACAGAGCTTCTCAGACATTTAAACTTTTGCCAGAATGTTACTCCATCCAATAGTGTTTCTTTATGAGATGAAACCTGGAACTGAGGAATGCATCTCTTGAGTTTCCTTAACTTCACTAACCTTAAATAATTTAAATTATTAAATTGAAAAATAAAGACATTTAGATATTGTTCATATCGCTCATCTTTAACCTTCTAATAGTACATCACATTTTAAAAATAATTTAAAAAACAACAAAAAAAAAAGACTTTGGAGGCTATATACTACACAAGCTCCATGACTCCTGCATCTTGGGAAATCTGTTACAATATTACAATTCCCAGAATGTATGTGGAGCAGTGGAACAGAATTCTCTGTTGGCAACTTTCACATTCAGCAATCCAGACACTACATCAATAATTTTTAAAATTGCCTTGTGATTTATTTTTTTAAATCTGTATTAAAAAAGGAACACTAACCTACTTCTTAAATATAGTTTGTTTTTTGTGAAACACCACAAGATTTGGCAAAAAAATATGTAAAAGAAGACTGTTTTGATGTATAAAACTCCTTACCAGTAGAAGAAACACTGACCTTAATTTGGCCTATTCATAGATTCATTTCGTGTAGTTTTGCTGCATATTTGAAGCCTTAAAAGAGCAGAAAGAGCTGCTAGTCAGTTTGGAAATCACAGAACAGTTGCGCACCAACAATCCCTTTAACAGGCAAGATGTCCATGATAGACAGTAAAGTAAAGCAGAAGTGTGTACATACTGTGAGTCATGTGCATACATGATACATGTGTATACACTGTTTGGCTGTGTGTACCAATATTGTGGGTACATGCCCATTGTCTACAAATTTAAGTAGTGATTTGCTTGAACTCTCCTGTTCTGCAGATTCTAGTTTGAACTAGCTTTTCTCCCCAACACAACAATTCTGCTCCACGCCCTCCAAATGAGTTCATCCATCACTCACCAGCTTTTTAGCTTCATATCAGTAATATTTTAGGACAACTGGATGAAGAATTGCTTCTTACACAGAATATGATAACACTCCCACTGTAGGAGATGGAATGAAGGAAATGGAATAAAAGTGCAGTGACTGTGGTGAAAACATCTCCACAGAGCTAGGCCTCAATCTCTCTCTTTATTTTTGTTTGGAGTTTTTGAATTGTTGGGTTTCTTTTTTCACTGGGATGGAGGTGGAGGGCAGGGAGACATTTGTATATTTTTGGAGGGGAGGAGGCTTTCACTCTCCAGAACATGTATTTGTGAAAAATGATGTAGCAGGTTAAGGGGACATAAGAGGAACAGTGTACATACATCAGATTTCCCCATTTCTCTCCTTGGGCTACTAAGCATTGCCCCATTTTTTTCCACTGGAAGTGGAAGTGGTTAGCCCCCTTTTTACCACTTCAGAATAACAGATTAAGCCCAAGGATTCCTAGCAGAGGCCAATGTATTTGAGATTGTTCTGAATGATTACATCTGTCACTGCATCAAAGACAAATTGTATATTACTGGTATCAGTGGCGCAAGTGAAGTGTGAGTAGATCTCCTTGGTCTCCTTGTTGCGATTTAAGTCCTCAAACTGGCGCTGGATGTAGACTGCTGCCTCCTCGTAAGTGTTTTGGCCTTTGTATTCAGGAAAGCAGACTGTTAAGGGGATACGTCGAATTTTTTCTGCCAGCAGATCTTTCTTATTCAAAAAAAGGATGAGGGAAGTGTTGATAAACCAATTGTTGTTGCAGATGGAATCAAAGAGACGCAAACTTTCTGCCATTCGGCTCTGTAGGAGAGGAAACAACAGTATCAACAATAATGTTTCAGCATAACCATGCAAAGCACACAGAACACAATACTAGGTCTATCAATGAGAAAAATCTGCTCTCAGAAACACTTTTTATTTGGTGACTGTCTGTCTTACCTGATCACGACATTTCAGAGATCTTAATTCACTTATTTTGATACAAAACATTTCACTGCAGACTACTGCTTCCTTTATTTTTTTAAGTATTTGGCAATTATGGAGGAAAGTCTAAAACTGAAGATTTAGAAACAACAGGTGTAACTTGGGAAAGCATAATTGTGTTCAAACTTAGGTTAGCACTATAAACAAATTCTTTAAATAAAAAGGATTAATAATTTCTAGGATTTCACACTACAGCAACATTCTGCTATTCAAGTTTTTAAAAATACAGAACTACTACAGCACAATTGTAACATTGCATCATTAGTTATGTAGTTCATCACACCCCATCTACTCAGAATTTTCTCCTTGGCTTACTTCTGATAAGCTTGAAAGTATACACAAGAACCATCTACTACTGTGGGGCTTGTATATATACAGGTGAAAGCTGAGTTTAGGCAGATGTGTTTAACTTCTTTCTGTCAGTTGCCCTGCGTGGGCAAACTCCATTTACGAGCAACTGAGGATGACCACCACAATCACTTATTTGGAAACAGCTCCGTGCTGCTGTAAGCAAAGCACAAGCACCAGTTCGAAACCGGCTGGAGTTTTCCTGGTGTGTTGTCACTTGTGATGGCGCCGGAGCTGTCCGCGGTACCAAGGGCTCTTGGAAGGTCCCCGCATTGGGGCGGTTTGTCTATTTTTTCCTTTGTAAAGGTGGGGTCATCTGACACTTGAGACTACTTCATATACAGATCTTTAGGTTCAAAACTATGTCTTTAAAAATATGTTTTGAGGGTTTATTTGTTATGTTCACTATGCAAATCCTGACACAACAGATAATCCCCTAAAGACGTCATAGGTCTCTACAAATAATCATGCTTTTCTTTCTTTCCCTGAATTTGTAGCCGATAATAAAAGCATACAATAAATTTTTAGCTTTCAAACGCTTTTGCTACTAATTGTCTGGAAAAAAATGTCATAGAGCTAATACAGGTTTTTGGCCAACCTTCAGAACATTCATGCCAAAAGGATATTGCATTTTTGTTTATTATAGTTATATTTTGTAGTGAATCATCATGCTGTCCCTCTACTACCAAATCCTGAGTTGGAGTCTGTAGTTTCAGGACAAATCTAGAGAGTTAGAACTCTTTTATAAGTTGTGAAATATAGGGAACACAGAAAATATTGTACAATATTAAAACCCCTCACCCCTCAAAGCAAGCAGAGGCATTGAATGCTGCTAATTTGCTGCTTAGTTCTAAGTTAAAATCTATCTTAATTTATACTCTGGAAATCTTAATTTTATGGCACTGTCAAAGACACTGAAGATATTTTCTTGTATTCTTGTTATGGCATGTTTGCCCTCTTAAAACTACTTGGCCCCCAAAATAATACACAGAGAATCAGTGCAAGCTCTCATAACTCTTATGGGAAGAAGCTTATGTAGCATAAAGCTGTGTTGACCTTTGAGGCAGTAAAAGGACAGTGTTAACAGTTGTCTACTGAGCTACTGAAACATAGTAAGCTTTCCTTTAAGGAGAAAGAACAAGCTACCCACTCACTTTAATGATTAAATGGAGCCCTGTGAAAAGAGTCCATGACACCGTTTATCTTGTGTACTATTCCTACAGTCCTGCCAGCATGTTATCTGTGTAATGTGTAGCTTTTAATATGTTGGCCCATTGTGAATAAGCCTTTTGGCCTGTGTCAGCTGCAGCAGCATTTATTTTGCCAATCTATCCTCATTAGCCCTTCCCAGAAGTATTGACTTGTGTCCCTGCTCTATCAGGACCAGTGACTACTCCATATTTCTATTTTCTGTAACACACCTCTTTCTAGAAATTTCCTCTGGACTTGTAATTTTGAGAAGTAATAAACATAGCACATGCACATTTTATAGCTTCTAAATATATTTTTCCTGTACTTCAGCCGGCTTAGAAGATATATATAGCATATATATACACCACAAGCAATAACACAATCTAGATATATTTATCTACTTTTATTCTGCTTCCTTCCTTGTTGTGGAACAGCCTTTAATACCTTGGCCAGACACAATGGACTAGCCTTTATCTGGATCTTCCAGCATTTATATTAAATGATGAATGCCCCATGCTTTCTGATCCCTGAACTCAATAACCTTTTCCTCTGTTCTTCCAAGATTTATATATATATCCTTTCTTTACATTCCCTGTAGTTTATAACTCCTAACAGAAGCACCCGTTATCCCATTCTTTCGCTTGGAAATCCCCTGGCTCAAGATGTAATTCTTCTGTCAGGAAATTTGATCAAACTACTTTCTCAGCTCGGGCACTCTCCTTCCTATAATTATAGCTGAAGTGTCAGACTGTATTTAACAAATCTTTATTGTTCCTGTATTGTTTTAGGAATAGAAACCAGTTTTGGTAGATGGTGTTAAAGCGTGGTTTACCCTAGTCTGTCTTTGGCATCCATATGTAACTTCTATGTAACAATGTTTCACTTACCCTGCACTCCTACAGACATGACTTGCTGTTTCAGTGCACACCTGAAGAGTTGTGCGGATCAACTTTCAAAGACAAATACTCAGGACTGTTAAAGTAATATTTCCAATTAAATTCTGCTTTGTCTAGTCCACAATAAGCCTTATTAACACCACAATTCTTTTCCAGTCACAGAGATCATATGTGATGACATATTTCTAATGTTTTCATTGATATCCTATACAATAGACAAGACTAAAGTTCCCTGTGTAATTCTCATTCATACTGCCAGACTCAGTTAGCTGCAGAATTTTCTGTAAAGACAGTAGTAATACTCCACAGGAAATCATCCAGAGAGTCAGTATGCTGCAGTACTGCTTTGTCAGGTTGTTTTTCCTTTCTTCCCTGACAAAGAGGTATCAAATATTGACTGCTGCCTCCCCTACCTGTTCTACATTTTCATGTACAAACTGTAAGTATAAACAATCACAGGATATTATCTTTAAATTAATAAGGAATTAATTTGTTAGTTTACAAATTACATTTGCTAGTATGATTTTTCCTCATGATTTGAGGATGACTGTGTTTAAAAAAAACTGGAAACAAGCTTGTTCCACATGTAATGCTTTTTTTTTCCCCCCTCACCATATAAATAAGTATCTTCCTATAGAAAATCACACAAGATTTAGTCAGGGCTCCACTTTATAACTTCCATGTTTTTCAGCCTTCTATAAGCTCATACATAACATGTTATGTTGGTTTTCCAGCTTTCTGCACTTCACATTCCTTTTATACAAGCAGGACATCAAAAAGAATTTTGGTAGGAAGGACAGAAATGGATGGCACATGCATGTAGATATCCATATGGTAGATGCTATATTGACATAGCTGCTTCTGATTATTCTGATCTCCTTCCTTTTTGGGTTTTTTTTTGACATTGAGCTGGTCAGGAATTCTGCAGTGATTTTAGACTAATGTAACATATTACTTTGGTGACAATGAGTTTGCTTGTAGAATAAGTTAAGCTGCTAAATGACTCAAGAACAACTCTAATGAATTCACAATGGGACTTACCCTTCTATGTCATCCATTTTAGAATGCCCAACAATTTCCAAGAAAACTTTCAGATCTTAGGATTAGAAAGAAAGGGTCTGGAAAGGCAAGCAATTTTGTCTGTCAAACCCTTGTTGGTTACCCTGTCCCTTCTGAGAGACACCAAAGCTAGAAACAGATATATAGAGGACAACATGGGTAAAGTGTTTAATCCTACCTCAATGAGGTTCTTAATCTCCTTATTTCAGAGCTATATAGTGTGAACTGGATTAAATCTATTTACTTCTCTCCAACAGATAGCCAGGTTCTTACAATACGTACAATAGACTTTTTAAGTCAAGAGTGTCTTCTCCAGCACTCAGTCAGGACTGCCTAAGCGCCAGACAGGAAGAATCTTTCAACTAATACTCAATCTAGGCAAGAAAATGGTATATGTCTATTTGTCCAGGCTGTCTCTTGCTTTTTGCATCATCTGTATTTTCTTCTGCAAAATTCTTCTGCTTTCCCTCTGCCTTCCATTACATATTTATTCAAGCATAGTTTGAATTCCGGCATTGATTAGATTGTGACTGTCTTGGGCAATGGTATTTCCTTCAATTTATTTTGTATACTGTCATTATTTCAGAATGGATTAATTTTTTTTGTATAGTAACCTTAAGGAAAAGCCAATGCTTACATCCAACAGATACAATTATCTTTTTACCCCACCATCCCTTCTTCAAATACTTCATCTACTTTCTATAGAAGGTCTTTAAGTTGGAGATCTCTAAAGAATACATTTGAAATAGAAAGAAAAGATTCCATGCCATTTTGTGAAATGGCTCATAGCTCCCAGCATATATTAAATGTCAGCCACTAGTGCAAGGAAAAGCCTCAGTAGGAAAATAGCAACAGCTTCCACTGGTTCTTCCAAGATTTACTGACATTTAAAGATTTTCTAACTTTTCTGGAAAGCAAATGTTACCATTCCTGCACCAATTTTATTTATCTTTGTCTGTGGTTTACACAAGATGATTTGTTTAGTTAAGAGCTTCACATTCACCAAATGCCTACCAATTAAAAAATCACGTCAAAAAAAGAAATAATGACTGAAAGTTCTTAGGTAGTTACTATAAATGACAGTTAATTGTCTTATTTGTGATAGTTTCTCTCTTCACAATTTTGAACTTGAAGTTCAAAGCTCTCCCACCTGTGACCAGCTTTACTGTGAAAGCTGTGAGGTGATACCATATTCCAATTTGGTGCCATTTACCAGGTGATTTTTCTAATTATTTGCTATCTTGATAACAGGGTCTTCCCTCTTGAAAACTCTTAGTTGTTCTAGAACTCCTTCCTGCTAAGCACACCTCTGTTCTTGCAGAGGATGACCAGGGATGTTTATATATTTGTAAATTATTGGCAGAAGAGATGCAGTCATCTGTTCCTTTGCATGTTCTTTCCCTTAAGCAACCAATTCCTGTTTCAGAGAAGAATTTGTAATTAGCTCCCAACAAGGCTGACTGTCTAATTATATGAAATTACAGCAGCACTTTTTTTCTGACCACCTGGCTAGCTACTCCCCTCAGTATTCCTAAACTGGGAAAGACACTGTGAAGGCGAATGTTCCTACCATTATTCTTTCTCTACATTAACAGAACGTTTTTCTAACTCCTTTGGTATTTGTACAATAATTGATTCTATTTTTTTTGTTCTAATAAGCCCTAACTTCTCAAGTTCACTTTCCCTGTAACATATATAGTAATTTTACAGTATAGATGAAACCAGAAATGAGCCTGTTGTGGTAGGATAGGAATATATGAGTAGGTACATCATGTGTCTTTAGGCTCAATGTCAGCCTTCATCTGAGTACTGTGGACATATCACTTCTTATTTAAGGTTTTCAGATATGTCAAGAGATGTCATCCTACAATAAAAAACTGAGACATATGTCATGCTTTGCAGTTTCAGATGTGATTGATGCACTGCACAAATCACAAGCCACAGCTTATAAATTTATGAAGGCCTTGTCCTGCCATGTATACTATTTTCTCTTAGGTTTGGATTTACTTGTTTGTCATTTAATTCCATGCGAAAGTGACATTGAACATTATATGTTCTGTGTCTCCATGTTAACAGGTAAAAGAAAATTTCTGAATAACTTAAATTGGTTTTCTGTTCTTCAGATGCAATTAGATGCTGCCTGTTTCCCTTTCCCTAAAGTTTCCATAATTATATGGATGACATCTTACTGCTATTTGAAGCCTTTTTTTTCCCCCTTTCTGATACGTTTCCTCAGTGTTCAGTAACACATTTTCTTCCTTTTACTATTATAGTTAAATCATGAAATGGATTTTGAGGGCTCGTTTCTCAAGGCATATCATGTTGCCTGTGTCTTTGTTGGAAATGATTCCCAATTAACTTATTTGAATTTTCACTAAAAGAAATTTTGTTTAGTTTAGTGAAGGTTTTTATGATTTTCAGGTATTCAACCAAAATAATAATAATATTACAGAAGAATAAATCTTTTAGGTGTCAGATATAACACTGTATTAATTCTTTCTATTTGTAGATCACTGGATTTATAGTAATTTTAAAATATCAATATTGTACAATGTCAATGTACAATATTTCAAGAAACTGCATTTTTCTGGAGTTGAGAATAAAAATCTAGTTTTAAAATATTTTCTTGTTAAAATCATACTCATTTAAAGTCTCACCTTAATTGTAAATATCTGGGTGTTTTGTCCTTAGATTCAGTTATATAAATAGTAAGAGAGATCAGCTTTTTTATTCCTCACAATATATATTTTTATATATATATATTTATTCCTCATAATATATTTCAATGCTTATTCATTGTTTTCAAGTGGGGTGTGGTTTTCTGGTTTTGTTTTCTTTCAGGCCTTTAGACTATCTGCTTAGCTTGAAGGCAAAAGGATCATTTCAAGTACATATTCAACATAGCTGAAATGTTGCACAGTTTTACATAGAAAGTGGTCTAGGACTTCAGCTGTCCTCATTTGAGACCTTTAAGCTTAATATCAGCCTTCTGTGTATAGGCAATAAATAACTTCATGCAGCATGCTTCAAGGAGAGGCTGAGGGAATTGAGCTTGTCTAGGCTGGCAAAGTGGAGGCTAAAGGGTGATCTAATAACACCCTACAATTACTTGAAGCATAGTTACAAAGGTGGTGATGCTATACTCTTTCCAGCAGTACCAGAGGAAAGAGTAAGCAGCAGTGAATACTAATTGCAGCTTGAGAGTTTCACATTAAATGTCAGGAAAAAAAAAAATCACTAGAAGACTAGCACAGCACTGGAACAATTTGCCTAGAAATTGGGAGAAATCTCCATCCATAGAGGTTTTCCTCACTCAACTAGATAAAGCCATAGCTGTCCTGATTTACTGTTGGCAATAGGCCAGCTTCAGCTGGGATGATAGAGAAGTGACCTTCAGAGATTGCATCCAGCCTACATTTTTATAATTCCATGAACTGTAAGAATATACTTATAGTTGAATCCGTAAATTAGAAGTCAATTTTATGCATGCAGTTCTTAGCAGATCTCAAAATTTTCATCCCAAAGAGGCAAATTCAAGCATAAGAGCTATTGTTTTGATAGAAAGAGTTATACTACACTGTCACCATCCTGTTGGTGAGGCAGGATGAAAAAGAAAATGGTCAAACAATGGATTTGTGGCCTTTATAGTATATCCATTTTTTTTATTGCTTTCTGTTCTTTCTTGTCCTTAGAGTAGCCCCATAGCTATTAAAGTACTGCAGAAATCTGCATGAAAACTACATGAGAACATGCAAGTAAAAAAAAAACACCCTATACTAAAAAGCATATTAGAAAGAAAAATAAAATCTATAGAACAACTGTAATGCTACAACCCAATTTATGGACTTGTGCTTTACTAAAAACTTGCTATTTATGAACTGCTCAAAAGACAGAATTAATAGTTTCTTCTCAAGCTTATAATCATTGTGTCTGAATATTTTGTTGGCTACATTTGTTTCCACAGCATATTGTTTGTTAAAAGCACTTTATAAATAGGGTATGATACAATCTACACAATGAGAAATTATAGTCAGAAGAAACCCAGTAATTCTAGACACCCAATCTAATTTTCTAGAGCCTATTTTTTTCAGTAAATGTATTTATTTATTTAACAGAGTTTAACAGGTTTTTCAAGCTGTCATTGACATCTGCTATAGCTCTGAGTAATCAGACCTACTACACATCAAATCATAAGACCACAAATTAGGTCCCTTTAGGAAAAGTAAGGAAAAATGTGGGATTACCTATGAAAGTTTTCACTTAAACTGATTTGGAACCAAAAAAGAACATGAGCTTATGCCAGGATCTAGTACAGTTATTCAGAATAGCATTCAGTTGCTTCAGCCATATGAACTTTCTGTTTTCCTACATTCCTATGTTCCATTCATTTCATATATACCTCTCCTCTGCAGTACTGCTACAGTTGACAGTCTTACCACTAAGCCCTCATTAATCATATAAAACCCTTTTTATTCATTGAACAAGGCAGAATAATCCATTGAAAAAATATCATCACTGTAAAGCCTGAATCAAAATATACAGAAACAAGACATTCAAAAGAAGGTTGTACCAAGAAGGTTGTACCAATGATATTCTCCCATTTTCTAGCTCTTGATTATCTGATTTCACCAGATTACTTAAAGACACTCCACTTCATCCACTGATACTGTTTCACAATCTAAACTTACTCCCAACTTTCTCACTCTTCCAGTTCTGTTTCCTCCTCAGACTTGTACATTCCATAAGAGAAACAGCGCATATATAATTTAGAGGTGATCAGATCTTCCTAATGATGGTCTATACCATTCATATTAGCACAACAATTTTAACAGTTCAAAGTAATTAAAACTTTGAAAGGAATTAGAAAGAAATAATATATGTGAGACAAGGGCCATGCCAAATGTTAAGATGTTGTTAAAATTGTCAGATTTTTATATTTTTTCTATTTCGTTATTTTCAACTTGCTGTTTATCCATTAAGTTAGAAATACTATAATTAATTCTGTACCTTATTATAACATTTGCTAATTCTGGTCCAGAAAGTCCTGAACTTAGCCTAACCACAGAGCAAGAACTCAAGATGCCTTCTCTGGTTTCCATTGCATTAAAGTTCCTCTTTAGGTTTCCATGGAAATAGCAGAGAAGTGTGCTTATATTCTTGGCATTAAAATATTCATAAAAAGAGGTAAAGAGATAGCTTATATGGCAAATACTGTATTGTTGAAGCAGGCAGTCAAAAACTAAACTCCTTGTATGTAAATGATCATCTGCATAAGTGAATGGAAGAACAGGCCCAGAATGTATTCTTCACAGGGATAGAAGAAGGATACTCTATAATTCTATAAAGCTGACCTGCAGAAAAAGCAGGTATTTCTATCTGGAATTTAAGACTTCCCAGAACAATGGACAATAAAGTACTGCTAATATATTACCATTAGAAGTTGCAAACATTCTCAAGGGAATGGAAGATGACTTAAGCTTACTACAGAGATACATGTTGTACTAATGATCACATTTGAATGAAAACGTCTTCTCTAATAAAAATGGTGTATTTCTTGAAACAGCAATTCTCAAGTTGCTGTCAACAGCCAATACATTAAAATCTTTAAACCCAAAGTAAAAACTATCTTCTTCATAGGGAAAATATTTTCATAAGCCTGATGTTTGAGCAGGCATACGAAAATCACATTAACAGCACTTTGGATGTTCCAATTTAAGGTGAGCAAGTAACAATTAATTGCATTTATTTAAAAATAGACAGACATGGATTTTGATTTAAAATGTACATCTCACCATCCCAGTGGTTGTACTATATATGATAGAAGGGCAGTGAACTATATACTGAATACAAGATTTGAAATACGCTGCCCAGGGATCTGTTTGAGTCACCATCCCTGGAGATATTTAAGACATGTAGATGTGACACTCAAGGACATGGGTTACTGGTGGCCATGGCAGTGCTGGGTACATGGCTGGCCTCCATGACCTTAAAGGTCTTTTCCAATCTAAACGATTCTATGATTCTATAGCAATTTTGCAATCCTTGTTAAGTTAGAAGCAAGCCCCAGTGGCACCAGTCAATCAACTTCATGTTCTTTATGTCTCTAGGAATGCCACATGGGCTCATCATATCTGTATGGGGAAGATGACACAGATAACACTTTACCTCTTTCATTTTAGAACAGTGAAGGTATTTTACATCCAAGATTTATTACCTTGGAAACTCTTCAGTTTTGAGCTTGCACTTTCAAATAATCATGTAATTTCCCTATTGTTCAGAGGATGATCATCTTCATAACAGGGAAACAACAGAATAAAGCAAGTATTTGTCAAGCTGTTCCAGAATCCCTGGTCATTTCTGAGTGAGCGTGCTCTGAAATTGTGTGTATAATGAAAATTGAAAATGCATCTTGTAAAAGCCCTCAGCAGAGAAATTATTATAATTTCAAAAAAATCTTTATGTTAAGTTGAACCTGCAAGTATCTGAAATGATACCCTTTGTAAAATTCATATTCACAATAGTTTTCTACTAAATCTCTGATGAATCACTCATAGTTACATTCTAATGAAGCTAGATGCTGACAGCTTAGGAGCTAAAACCCAAAAACAAAGGACAGAACTCTTTCAGCAAAAATACAATTGCATGAATATTGAACTCAGACAATTTATGAATCTTTCTGCCTCTGGTGCAGAACTTAAAATTTTAATTTATATGACCTAATTTTAAGCTATTAAATTGTGGGTTCTTTTAATGGGAGAAAAGTGAAGAAAAAGCAAAGATTCTTTTAAAGGTTGTATGCATGTTTTAAAATATATACGTGGTATCTGATATGATTTTTGTATCTGGAAGAGTGGAATAACAATAACAGATTTACAGAAATGTTGCCTAATGGACTGTACAGATATTGGTTGTAGAATGTTGTTACACAGAAGAAAACTATTCATAAAGACAGTAAGTAACAGTCCATAATGAAAATGTTCAATGGAAAAAGATTTTGACAAGAATGTAGGAAGTGAAAAAAGAGAGGTCTGAGGAAATAATTTGCAGATCACCACAAGTAAAGACTTCTCTACATAGGAATGTAAAGTTTTAAGACTGTGAATTAACAGGCTTGTTTCAATGTCTTTTTCTGTGAAGCTGTTTTCTCTACTTTCAAAGTGGAGCAATCTTGCATTTAGGTTTCTCTTTATGTTTATAACTGATGGCTCCAGTGCTTTCTCTGGAATTACGTGACAGTTCCATTTCTCTTTCGATTTATCTTATAGCTTCAGCATAAAACACTCCTACAAGTCTACACCCTCTTATATTGTACATGAGCTTCCCTATATATTGTGCCTGTACATTGAGCAATACAACAAAATGAATATAAAACTGATTCCTAAAGACGAAACTTAACTTTATGAATCAGAAAGCAAGGCATCATCCAGGATCTATTTACCAATGAAAGAAAGAACTGCAAATATGCAGGATTAATAAGGAAAATTAGTACTAATAAAAATTAGCAATTTCCTCACAGCAAATAATGAGTGCAAAGAGCACAGAAGTATTAATCAGGAAAGCAAAGTAGAAAGAATTAAAGTCTGGAGCCTGGGTTTGCTCACATTAAAGTCAATGGAAATAACAGTCTCATTCACTTTGTTATTTGAAAAATATTGATATTAAAATGAAATCAGCATCTACAATACAATCTGCTGGAATTCTATAGTATTTCACAGTACTTAGTCCCTAGTAAAACAAAGGCTTCAAATATTAAGCCACATATCTGACAATATGATGATTTTCATCATCTAATTGTATATTTTGCAAGACTGTTTACTACACTATTCTTTTTTATTGCTTTTTCTATGAAGTATTATTACTTCGCATTCTTTATTATTACTTTTTTATGAAGTTCAGTATTTCTGACAAGTGCTTGTATCTTTCTATCAAGCACAAGCTTTTTTCCTTATCTTTAAACTGTTCTCACATCTTCTAAGACAGTGAGTAATTCACTGTGGTAAACATTGTAACATAAAAAAGAGCATTAAAAAGCAGCTGCTAATACATACTGGAGCAAGGGAGGTAAGAATAGTAGTAAGAACTAAATCTAACTGCATCCTACCATGTATCCCCTGATACATTAAAAATATAGCAGAAATTGACTGAGAACCTGATTTCTGACACAAAACCCCTATGATTCCAATATCTGAAGTGACTGCATTTAGGGCAGTTGATAGATCAAAATGGGAAAGTGGCACTGATCTACCTTTTGATTTTCCTCTCCTGCTGGATATGGGATCCTACTGCTTGCCTTACACAGATCTGGAACTCACTAGACTCCTCTGTGAGTGAGATACTTAGGATTCAAGCAGAAAAATCAACCACACTAAAATACTGGATAATTTTCTCATAGGTTTGTGAGTGATATCTATTTAGCAAAGGGCTCAAAGAGCAGTAGAGCTGACACAAGTAATAAGATAGAACCATCCAGCAGAGTTAGCAGTAGCTGGTTGAAGAGTTGAACAAGCAGAAGGGAGAGGATAATACCTGTCTTTCTCCATAGGTGGTGATCTTAGAGGTAATCTCATCAGGTTTATATAATATTTGCATTCAATATGCATTTCACCAAATGCGTGTAATTCAGCTTTCCATCAGCTGCTGCTCATAAGACTTGTTCTCTAAACCCTTCCCTGGCTTCCTTGCCTTTCTCTGGACACACTTCAGCACCTTAGTGTCTTTCTTGTAGTGAAGTGCCCAACACTGAACACAGCACTCAAGGTGTGGCCTCACCAGTGCCCAGTACAAGGGGACAATCACTGCCCTGTTCCTGCTGGCCACACTAATGCCGATACAAGCCAGGGTGCCATTGGCCTTCCTGGCCACCTGGACACACTGCTGGGCTCTTGTTCAGCTGCTGTCACTACTCCCCCTAGGCCCTTTCCTTTGGGGCAGCTTTCCAGTCCCTCTGTCTCACAATTGCCTGGGTTTGTCGTGACCTAAGTGCAGGACCTGGCACTTGGCCTTGTTGAACTTCATGCAGTTGACCTCAGTCCATTGCTCCAGCCTGGCTACATCCCTCTGTAGAGCCTTTTTGTCCTCACACAGATGAGCACTCCTGCCCAGTTTGGTGTTGTCTGCAGACTGACTGAGGGTACACTCAATCCCCTCATCCAGATCATTGATAAAGATGTTAAACAGCACTGACCCCAACACTGAGCCAACTAGAACACCACTTGTGACATGTTGTGATTTGTCACAATTATGGTCATTTCTACCTATTGGGTTTAGGGGTTTTTTTTTAAAAGCTATTTCAAGTTGGTATTTATCTGACCTAGCTTCTAGACAGTTGTTCTTAATTTGTCTTTCTCCATTAGATTGTGTATTTCTATAAATACTAAGCATTTTTTGCTCCTTCAGGTACTTACACACTAAGCAGGAACTTAGCAATCTTTTTAGCTAAACAAAGCAAGTTACCCTTTGGAAACACTTTTACATGCTTTAAGTCTTAGTCTGGATTTCTGGATAGAAATGACAGCCAGATGCTCTGCAGAACACTGCCTCCAGGACATTTTAGGCACAGCCACACTGCATTTAGTTTTGTCAGCCTTTTTTTTTTTTTTAAACATATCTTCAACCTTCTTTATTAACCTCTCACATTTCCAGTTCTTTTCAATTGTTCCCTGTGTGGGTTGTTAGGGTTTTATTTATTTATTTCTAATTACTGCTTTCATTCAATCTATTGAAGAATAGCAAAGGCACAATGCAAGCTGCTACTAGAACTATCAATTTCTGTATTGCTGCCAGGAGAATTCCTGCTATTGCATTACACCTAAAAAACATTGTAAAAATCAGTCTACTCTAACAAGTCCAATGACATCCCTAGCCAGTAATATCAGGGCACTACTGCATAAACATTTACACCAATAGAATTGCAACTGATTTTGGCAAAA
Source organism: Colius striatus (assembly GCF_028858725.1). Classification (NCBI taxonomy): domain Eukaryota; kingdom Metazoa; phylum Chordata; class Aves; order Coliiformes; family Coliidae; genus Colius; species Colius striatus. The sequence goes on along the minus strand of NC_084775.1, from coordinate 6,510,250 downwards.
ACTAATGGAAAGAAACTCTCATTGCTATGTGACAGTTGAAGTGAGAAAGCTCGGATTGCTAGAAACACTGCTAGCTTTGGCAGGACACAGCTGAAACAAAGCTCATTGTCAACTGATATGACATTCTACCATGCCATGTTGCCAGGGAAACAGCAGAAGAGGAGAACATAAGGTTGGTAAACTGGAGAGGTTCTAAAAAACCTGAAGTAAATGTAGCATATGTATGACACTGTTGTGGTATACTACAGAATTAGTTTAGTCATCAGCTGTCTTCCCATAACTGATGGACTGAAGGATTCTTGCTTCTAAAGATGCTACTTCTGTTACATGGATTTTATGCTAAATTGTCTTAACTATTTTGAAAAATGTATTTCTACTGATTGTAAATGGTTGAAGCTTGGTTCCTATTTGTACAGTAATTAGTAAACAATGAGGAAAAGTAAGTGGAGAATGACCGGACTATGTGTTTTCAAAGCAAGTTGTTTCAATCAGTGTAATAATGGAAAGGAAGGACAGTATCAAGATTAGATATCTAAAAAGTAAGTGACAGGAGTTAGAGAACTGAATTAATTGGAGTAGAGGAGTTATTCATCGTCTGCTAATTTTGAAGTATAATCAGGGGACACTGTCATTGGTTGACAGGTTTGAAATTTAGCTAAAGCATATTAATAGCTTTTAAAATTGCATTCTGATACTCAGTCTTGGCAGTACACACACACACAAAAGAAACTCCACAGCACATGTATATGCTGTCTCATCCATTACTTTTCATAAGAAAAAGAAAAAAAACCAAAAGCCAAGCAGCCATCGAAGACAAAGATCCATATACTCCAAAATCCCATGTCTCTGACACTGGCTAACAGTCAATTTGGAAGGAGAAGAAAATTAACATCTAGAGGAATACAAATAAAATAGTATTTTATCCCTGCTTCTCAAAGTCTGAACTTAGAACATCCAAGTCAAAAGCACTCTCTTAACATTTTATAGGTCTTGATATATATTTCTTTTACACATCTTCCTATTCCTTCTGAACTCGTGCAGAGTTTTGTTACCATGACATAATAAAGATCCTGTGATTAAGAGGACTTGAACTTAGGAAAGAAACCTATGTAGGTGACATTAACCCTAGTCTCAAACAGGTGTCAGTAACATGTTTCAAATACTGTTGTCCATTTTCCAGTTTTACAAATAACTGTTTGTTTTTACCTTTACTCTGGTTTATGTAAGTGTAGCCTTATAGTTGCTAACATCACAGGAGTACATCATTTCTATCGATACGATAATACTTCTGACAGTAACAGCTAAACACTCTGCCAGTACCCAGGATGCCCAGAACACCCCCAGGGTGACCAAGGAGTAGGATTGTTCAGTAAGCTACAGGAACAAGTAGAACAGGGTAGATAACATGGCAGAATTGTTTTCTGATAATCCAGCATGCTGAAGCTCACTCCCTGCCAGCCTAATAATAATGCCTGAACTCTGAAGGAGTTTGTAACACCCCCTATCATATACTGAATTGTTATTAGGGTTGACTTTCCAGTATGTGTCTACATCCTGTCTCTAACCATACACCTTGGGATCAGGTGAACTGTGCCTTCTTTCTGTGCCCAATGTGTTACATGATTTTGGGCAAGCCATTTGAAAGCATTACAGCTATTATATTTACCCTGCTTTGCTTACCAAATTCTTCAGGTTTATTCTTCTTCCTTGTCATGTGGAGCCTATGCATAAAGAATAAGCTTCTGGCTATGAAGATTATTCTGCCTATTGAAAATGTCAGAAAGGGCAGTAAAACAGCAGCAAGAAGTGCAAATTACTAAATATATGGAAGCGTATAGGGAGATTCTACAGTGGTCTGTTTCATGTCCAAGCTTGTTTAACATCTTAGTTAATGACAGAAAGAGTAACTGTACTGACAGATAACATTACATTAAAACATACCATAAACACCAGCTAGGACAAAGACAACAATATAGCAAAATTAGAATGAATTATAGTCACTTGCCAAGTCACTAAGATTTTTTTCTATTCACATAAATTCAACTCAGGGATTTTTCAGAATTGACAGAGATGGAATCCATTTATGATCCTTAGAAAGAAAACTAAAGCCAAATGAGGTTCATGTTGGGGGAAGAGTTTTTCATCCACAGATTTTCAATGCAAAAAAGAACACAAAAAAGTTGTACTAGAAAAGGCTTTAGTCTAGACTGAGTACCACTTCAAACTGCTCCTATGAGAATATTACTATGTATGTTTCAGTGGTCAAGTAATTCTATTTGAAAAACTTTCCTTTCCAGCATGTATAACAAGTATCTACATTTTCTGAAGTTGTAAACTTTCTGTCAGAAAACTAGAATGAATTGTAAGAAGGGACCAGCTAGAGTATTCCAATAGTATAACCAACAGATGGTTTTGAAAACAAATGGGATAAAAGGTTATCAGTATAAATATCCTATGAGGATATTTGTAAAAATATTGCAAATTTGGAGTTGATCATTTTCGTTTATGCATATTCATTATTTTACTGATATTTACATATTTTAGAAGATATATGCTTGGATACAAGTCTTCAGGCTGGAATCTTGATATATCACCATCTAAAATTAAACTTTATTAAGGAAATACATATACACATCCATGCTTTGCTCCCACACAAAGTTCACTGTGAAATACCTTGAAATGCAAAAGCTTTCAAAAAAATGAGAGCACCGGAATGGTTTACGTCAGTCTGTCTCAGATTCCCAAGTCACTTACTTTATCAGAAAGATGTTTGCTGGCATGTTTTTTTCCCCACAATAATAACAGTTGCCAAAAGGGCTACATGAAACAGGTATCACAATCTCCCCTCTGTCCTGACTGTTACTATTAGTATGGAAGGAAATAGATGCATGCCAGAAACAAGTTTTAATATACTGTAGTCTGAAAAAGCTGAACTATCAGGAAAGGCAAATAAGCTCCTTAAATATTTGGCTTCAGGGAAAAAAAAATAAAGTTAAAAATTCTGTTTACTTGATAACAAAATTTCCTGGCAGAAACAGGATTTCAGTTCAAAATTCATACAATTAGCATATGACAGAGGGCTTTCCAGGCAAATTATTGTTACATAATTGGGATGTTCCATTATGACCCAAATAATTTGTTTTGCATGAGGCCTACTGCAGTCTGAACTGTTTGCTGCAGCATTTTAGTTTTTATATCTGCATCTTTCTTTTAACAAGATGCTATACTAAAAAAATAGCCTCAAAAAAGCCTAAAATTTGGGTTTTCCATTCACTTAGAATGGCTGTAACAAAGTCAATAAAAATTGTCAAATCAATAGCATTCCAAAGGTGTTGTAGAAACCAATTTTGCAACTGTGTCAAAAGCAGAGGCAGCTGTTACCTATCACTTGTTAGCTGAGTCATACTAACTAGATATTGATAGTGCATGGAAAGATGCAGCTATATGTATTACATGCTAGGTAGAAAAAACATACATTGTGGAAATGAAAACACACAGATCAAATTTGCAGGGAACTCTAGATAAGCAGGAAAAATATTACTATTAAGAGTGATAGAGAAAAATGCAGAAAAGGGGGGAAAAAAGTGAAGAATTAGAGTTTTCACTGTGTTGCCGTTTAGTAAGCAGGTAAATATCAGCTATGTTGAACAGACAAGTCAAAACATTGCTTTGGCCAGACCTATAAACCTTTAGCTGAGGTGATTTTGTCACTACAAGGGATGTTTCCCAGAATAAAGCATAGCAAGAGAAAGATAAAAGGCCCAGAAAAATGCTGTCTTCCCCTTCACTCATGTGTTTCCAGGCAGTATAAAGTTTAACTTAGTGTTCCTCAAAATTACATAAAAAGGGAAAATTGTCCAGGCAACTGATAGTTTGGGCATCATTTTTGTTCTCCCTTCTGCACATTGGTATCACTAAAATAATCTCGCCCTGAACAGACTCTGTGAGTTAGCCATGTTCAGGATGCAGAACTAGCTCATTTTTTTTGCCAGTTTTTACCCTATTTATTAATCATTACTTATTGAAGATGTATTAAAAAGACAGACCTCATGCATAGCATTTATCCACTCCTGTCAACAGGAAGCACAGGAGTTATCGTATTCCTACATAGTTTGCTCAACTTTTGCAGTTCATAAATCAGCCAGATTCTTACACGCTCTGTCAAGCAGCAAGTTACGTTTGGTGATGAACTAGTTTTATTTAATAGTTCTCTCCACCCCAGATACTACATCGGAATTCATTTTAGACTTGGCAACACTGTTCTTTGTAGGGCTCTTTTCATGAGTGGCAGTCTCAGTGTTGCAGTTCAAGTGATCTACCACTGCAGGTACTTACATTTAGCTATTGGAGCTGTTACCACTGTATTGCGTATTCACCATATGTGAAAAGCACCTCCATTTCTTGCATAAATGAATTAATAAATCTGTCCAGTGAGGCAAGCTATCCAAACAAAGGAATCATAGCTTCTGGCTTTTTACTATAGATCAGAGGTGAGGGGAAGGAAATCACAATTGGGAACACAGACATAATTGCCTTGGGAGGGTAGGGAAGTGGGGAAGGAAAAAAAAGGCCAAACACTAGGGAAGGGAAAAGGAAGAGAAGAGAATAAGGAGCAGAAGGTGCACTTACTGTTTGGTTATCTTCATACAGCTTCAAGTCGTATCCACTCAGCTCCACACAGAAAATTATTGCTGTAACCCCCTCGAAACAGTGGATCCATTTTTTGCGTTCAGATCTCTGTCCACCCACATCCACCATTTTGAAAGTCAGCTCTTTGAAGGTGAACTTATTTTCTACAATCCCTGTGGTCATGTCCCGAGAGCGCAGAATATCTTCCACTGTAGGGATGTAGTCCAGTGCTGCAATCCGTTCTAGGTCATTTAAGTAGTAGGCAGCATTATCCTCGAGGTGGTACTCATTGGAGCGGCAAAAACACTCCTGCACCCCAGGGTCTGCCCAGAGCCGCTTCATGACCCCCAGAAGCTCGGGGGTAATCTCACCTTTGCTCTCAGCTGGGCCTGTCAGAGCAAAAAGCTGCACAGCATCATATGCTCTGTCAGGATTGTGAAATTCTATCTTAAGGGTGGCTAGAGCCCGAATGATACGTGTCAGAGAGTCAATTGCATTATAGATAATCAGAGGTTTGTACTCCTTACAAGCCTCCAAGTTAAAGCCACCACTATGAATGATTTTCATTTGTTTTACAATAGTACTCTTCCCAGAATTGCTGGTACCCAGGAGAAGGAGCTTGATCTCTCTTCGTTGTCGCTGACTTTCAGAGCGCAGGTGGCGGTCAATCCTACGGGACCGCCGCGCTGCCTCTTTCTCCTCCGAGCTTTGCCGACATCCCATGGTATAGCAGGCAGTTACAGAAGGGAAAGGTTAGAGATTAGCTCACTCTCTTTATGTCTCTGAAAAAGATCTGTGGTGTCTTTCAGTTCTTGTGCCAGGTAAACCTTGAACAAAAGAGTTGCTCTCCAGTACCTGATGGTCCAAGATGCCTGTACCAGCTAATTCAGTCCCAGCACGAGTGCAAACACATGTAGGTATGCAACTACAGAAATAGTCTCTTCAGTAGATCTCATGGCACTTCCCTTTCCAGTGCATAAACAGTAGCACATTCCTGTTAATGAAGGGATGCTTCCCTTTGCCACAGTTTGGCTAGATCCATCAAATACTGTCTTCTGTTCTGCATTATTTTCCTGCCTTCTGTCCAAAGGTGGGGAGCTGTACTTTCACCTTCTCTGCTCCAGCCCTTGTCTTTTAATTGTATTTTCTGGTTGCTGTGGTGATGCTGCTAGATAAAGCTGAAGCTCTTTTCAATGGTGCTGTACTTGTTTTGTTTCTCTTCTTCCACTTCTTCGGCTGATCCAGTTCAGCTCTGTAAATCTGTGCTTTCTACCTGCCAAATGATGAGAAATGAATTAAATGAGAGACTCTACTTCCTCGCTGCAAACCACTCACTCTTCTAGACCTCTAAACCTTTTATTACCAGAAATAGAAAATACAGATGGAAAAAAATAAAAGCAAAAATCTAAAACCCTAGCAAAAACATAGGGACAGCTGAAGCTGACTGACCTAAGAAAATGTGGTTTCCCAACAATGGCAAATCAAATCTCGCTTTCAGCCCTCTGTGTTTTATTATCTAAACCTACATGAAAACAAACAGAGCTGAGCTGTGCCCCAATTTCTCCCTCAGCAAGAGCTTATGGCAGCGCTTTTCCTGCACGGTCCTGTTCTGACTGGATTTTCTGAAGTAAAACATGAAACAGACTCAGAACTACTTTTCCCAGGCTCTCTATTTATACCGATATCTTGTACTCTGACAGATGTCCTCCAAGTTTTCTTTCATCTCTTCTGCTTGCACTGAACATTTAAATAACTAAACTAGGAAGCAAAAGGAGGTGATTAACTTTGCTTCATGATTTTGTGAAAGGGAGCATCCCTGATCTTTGCTGAATACAGTAACAGATCTTTTTTCCCCTTAAAGAACAGTACTGTTCAACATACCACCTGCATTCTGCAATGAACTATTACAACAAACTTTGTAAGTTAAGTGTGATTAAGCCTCTTCCATTTTCACTACAGAAAATTCTGAGATGCAGTAACCAAGTGAAAAGTGACTACAAGGTGAATGTTTCATACAAAATAAGCCCAGAAAATGCCATCCCAAGCAAGATCTGACAGCTTTTCAGTGACTGTTAAAGCAATTATTCTTTCCCAAATTAAAGGCTAAGCCTACTAGTTGGAACTCTGCAGAAGGCAACAGCAGGAAGCAGTTACCTCTCACAGAGGGAAAACACATTACTAACAGCTGATTGGTGGTAACTTGCCTCTTAGTAAGGGCTTGCAGCTCCCACTAAGCTCTCAGCACAGTGGGCAGCAGAATCACAGATGTCATGGCTTCCTCACCAAATGCTGGGCCCAGCCCATTTCGGCACCTATCCTGCTGTCTGCTTACTCGTGTCTAGAGGGTCTTCAGTGAATATTTCCACAAACTAAACTACATGCCACTGATAGCCTCAGAGCTAGCCTTAAGAAAAATTTCAAAGCCTACTAAAGTAGTATAACCTCTACCACATTTTAATAAGATTAAATCTCCCTAAATCCATTTTCAAAGTTGCCCTAGAAGTCTTTACAAGTTTTTCCTTTTCAATGTAGATGTGACAGAGCATTAAAATACATACTGAAGAGGATGATTCCACACTACAGAATGACCCAAGCCGGATATTGAACCTGTAGATTTTGTGAGGTATTGGGCAAGTTCTTGCAACACAGTGGATCCCTTTTCAGCAGTTTCCAATACATAAATGTGAAACATCCATGTGTGGAAGGACAAACTGTTACAGCAATCATCATTAGTCCCTTAACATCAGAGACAAAGGTATAAAGACTGGATAGAATCAATGGATGACTTTTGCATATTCATTCCTGAAGCGTCCGAGGACATTAGCCTGGTATAGTTGAGCTTGCAATTCCTCCACCTGGGCACACCTCGCACAACAGTGCTCCCCACTTCCACCCTTGACAGCTGGACATGTCCTGCATCTGGATACTTGAGTGTTGCATGCTCCCTCTGTGGTTCAGTCTGGGTTGCTCCTGAGCATGCAGAGGCCATAGCTCTGGCTTTCAGCTGAGTGCTACCACCTTTCTCTCACCAAGCTAGTGGCTCTCCTGCTCACCTGCCTGTGCCAACTGCTGTGGCTGCCCTGGTTGCTGCAGCCCTGGTCACTTGCAATCCCTGGGGACTGTTTAACAATTGCCCTATATGAGTATTTCTGTAGAGTATTCTACTATTCTGTAGAGTTCCTATTGCATAGTTCCACACCACATTCAGATGCATCATTCATACCCACAGTGCTTTAAACATCCGGTATTCTGCTTGTCATTCACTAATAGATTTAACACAGAAAGGATAGAATGGCACCTCCTTACGGGAGGGAAGGCCAGGAGTACATAAACACTGTGTGAATTACTTTTACACTGTTGAATTCCATTTCTTGTCTTCTAGTCACTCCTATTGCATACATTGCAGTGATGTTTGGATATCACTATTTCAAAGCAGGAATGCGACGAGATGATTGTAAAGCCGAGCAGTAGATATTATTTCTAAATAGTTCACTACAGTAAAAAAGTTTGATTTATTTAACTTTTCCCAGATAGACTGAAATGCATCTTCTGCATTCACAGTTGCTACATTTCTAAAGATTAGAAAAAGAAAACTACAAACTATCCCATTACTACATCTCGCTGTTCTACATAAAGATGGATTTCCTCTCACCAGTTTTAGTTTTTTTAGAACACACTCAGGAAATAAGGCAGTCTATAATTTGTTCTCCTTTTCTAGATCAGATTTCGTATTACAAATGCAAGTGTTTCATGGCTGTGAATTTCTAATTGAAGTCTTTTGAGTTACTCTAATGGAAGTCCGTATTGCTTCCTTTCACTGCACACGTCTAACAAAATCTTATTCTTTCGATGACCAGATTATACTGCACATGTGCATCTAAACCACTAAATCTGCCTTCTCTGAACAACTGAAGATGCTTTATATATTAAAATACATTTGTTAAATCTGATGAAATATATGGGCTATTTTGTCATGACCAAAACGGGTCATTCTTCCCATAAGACAAAATTAACATGCCTCAAATCATGAGCTAACAATGATCTACTTTGGTTATGAAAGAAGTAGTGCAGAAAAGTTTATTTTTGCAGAGGAAAGGATATTTGAGCAAAATTCTGCACTTATTCTATAAATCTCTTAAAGCCCATGTAACTGGGCTGACTGTTACTAGTGGCATGTTCCTCTATCCATACATAGACAATGAAACCAGTCACTGTTAGTTTCGTACCTAGACTTGCTCTTTGCTCCTACCCTTTGCTTCTGTCTTGCTCAAACTGACCTGTGTGTTTGTAATGATAAACACTTACAGGGCAGGATGGGAGGAGAATGACACAACAACACAAGTCAATTGTAAAAATTTCCCTAAGGAAAGCTCTGAGCATTGTCCCTTGTTGCACTGGCTACTGGCACGTTAGCATGGAGCAGAGTTACAGAATACACCTTGAAACATTTATTGACAGGAACTGGCTCCTGGGCTGAGAATAAAGGCAATGCTGTTATTATCCCAGTCAATATAAAAGCTGTGCACACAGCACGCTGCTAGCAGCAGGAACTTCAGCTGGCACCACAGGCACAAAGCTATACTCTCTCTCAAATGCAAGTGGTACCAGTAGTCTAATAATCTGGCTTCACCACCTCCAGCCCCCACAGACAGAGCTTTAGGGGCCTATTGTCATTCAGTATTTCTATCCTAGGAGCCAGATGATACAGATGATTTTTTTCCTCAGCAGTATCTAATTTAAGAAAGTAAAATGAAGTTTAAAAGGTTGCCACAAACTTTCTATAGCAGTTTTAGCTATAGTTGCCAGCAATCTTGGTTCATTCAAGACTGATACTCTATTCAGTATTACAGAACATGTAGTACCAGAGGAACAAAACAAAACCTTACCCAAGCTACACTTTCCCAGCTTATTGGTTCTGATCACCTCCTCTTTTTTCCTCTTATCTGAAAGTTTAGAGGTAGTGGAGCAGACTGTTTGAGCACTTACCCATGTAAAAGCAAATGCAAGCAAATATAGAAAGAAGTAGCACAGCACACATCTAAATGTAATCTAACCTAGTGTAATCAGTTTCTAATGATTACACACATCCACGGAGGATTCCAGTACCTTAAGAAAACCTTATTTTTGCAGGTTTTAACTTTCAATCACTTCTTACACTATTAATGAAACAGAAGATGACACAAGGGAGCATGCTATATCAGGAAATACCCAAGGTAGTTTACTGAGGAAGAAGTCAAGCATTCCACTAAGCAGGCATAATATTTTCGTGGGTTTGGGGTTGGGTTTTTTAAGAGAAACTGAGGGCAAGAAGTGGCAAAATTGGTTCAGAATACCAGAACCTATTAGTTATTTTACTTTTGTGTGCACACTCCACTTACTTAGGTATTAATACTTTATAGGATTTAGGTTTCCAGCTGCATGAAGTTGGTAGGTATTTAAACCACAACTTGTTTTAGCAACATTCACAAACTAGTGCAAAACAATGAGAAGCAGCATCAGCACAACCAGTACATAATACTGAGTGATTCTTGAATAGAGCCAAAAATACAGCAGTTCTATTCTGAGTTCTGTTGCTGAAAATCCAGAGTAGTGTCAGTGGCTGCACGTGGAGCTGCCTGTGCTTCATGGTGGTTTAACTAAGACCAGAATTTGCCACAGCAGTCATTTTAAAGGTGATCTTTAGGCTTTCATAAAGAATGAAATATTACAAGAATATCACAGTGGGTGTGCAGCAAATCCCAGCTGCTAGACAAGAGTGAGGATAAACACCACACAGAGCATCTGCTTTAGGGATATACAAACATCACACTCATTTAAAAATCTGCAATAAAGCAATAAACAAAATGCAATACCCACATAGTGTTTTGTAAGCACCTTGGGTGACGACAGGAGTGTTGGATACATCTTCATTAGAGTTGGTGTTTAGATTTATCATTGGTATTACCAGAGTTGTTCTGTGGGTGAGTCCTGGGTTCAGACTCATATACCACAGGGTCTGTGTTTCATAGGTCTTGCAGATCTTAAAGAGATTACTCAATTACATTTAAAAACCCGGTAAACATTAGGTTTGGTCATTATATAGGGGCAAATTTCCTATCACTCTTTCAACCTTATTGCACACAATACCTTATGAAAACATAAGGAAACTTTGGTAGTTACAGCAAATATTCAAAAAACATACAGATGAAGTACTGAGGGATATGGTTTAGTTTAGTTATGGGCTTGACAGTGTTTGGTTAGTGGTTGGACCTGATGATCTTAAAGGTCTTTTCCAACTGTAATGATTCTATAAAAAGAAAGAAACAGCATAAAACCATAGCCCTCTAAAAGGAAGTTTCTCTTCCTGTGCATAAAAGGTCATATAAAAGAGAGAAAAAACACTTGTTTTAGACTGTTCCAGTGACAGGTATGAGACAGTCAAAGGTGAAAATCAGAATCTCTGCAGTAAGAACCTGAGAGCCTGGGTACAGATAACATTGTCCTGAAGACAAGTAGTTTGTTTAATGTGACAGTGAAAAGCAGACAGTCAAGATTCAAAGATTGAAGCTCGAGGCCAAGCAAGAGGCAAGCAAAAGATGATCTGGCAAATGGGAACCATGGAAACAGAGGAGTTTTATCTGTGATGATGGATAAGAAAGCATCTTGGAGATTCTATACAGAAATAAATCACAATAGTTCTGCTTGTGTGTTTTAAGGGAAAGGACCAGAGGAGAGGAAAAAAATTAAGGCAAAGAATGAGAGAGTAAAGTCATGGAAGCCAGATAAAAATTCTAGTGTAAACTAAAAGGGTATATAAACACAGGAACCAAGAAACTTCTATATCCATGAAAAGAAGAGGAAAGAGGAGCTGAGAAGCAGATGGGCACATCTTGCTATATCACATTGGCAGAAAGCAGCAGACATTTATCTACAGAAAAAAGGCCAGTGGGAAAGGATTGACTCAGATGCTGTAAAGATGGGTCTGCACATATGGAATTTAATTACACTAGTTAAGAAAAAAAAAGATATAATAAATCTGTGGTGGAAGAAGTCATCTGGGTCATCAGTGTTCTGCCAGAATGGTTTTGCTAAAGACATTGTTGAGATTAAATCAAGGCTGGACACTGGCAAGACAGACCTTGCAATGAGAGGCAGAGCAAAAGGTTTTTGAAGGAGGAAAGCAAAATATATGAAACAGTTTCAGTAATGAACACTGAATTCACAGAAAGGCTGAGCGAAAGCATGGGAAGAGTGGACTGGCAATGTGATAGTTAAACTGAGCAACAGAAAATGAGGAATATTTCACAGAGAACAAATCAAAAGAAGCTTGGTGAATGGGAAACCAGAAAAACAGACGTAAGTTGAATGAGTATGCAGGAGCAGCAAGTTACCAAGGTGAGAAAAAGTAATAAAAGGAATAGAGGAGATTTGTGTGAAGAGAGAAGAGCATAAGGGAGTTCAGAGACAGCAGCTCAAAGAAAGCACAAGAGAGAAGAGCAACATGATGCAGCAAGATCATCAAACGGCTGGTCAAAATGCAGAACAGGAGAGGAAAGGAGGACTGTGAAAGAATAAAGCCAATAAGCTTCATGATGGTCTAATTTAGGGAAGAACAAAGGAAACCTCACAAACCTGCTGAAGTTATCAGCTTCACAAGATGACAAACGTGGATTAAAATACTAATGCAATATTCCTAATACATCAAGGGAAAGAAAGGAAGAAAGAGTGGGGGTGTCAGCATAAGAGGCAGGCCTGTTATCGGGGGTTAATTTGGTAGGTGCTGCAGAGAGCAGTTTCCAGCCTTGGGCCACATATAAAATTAATCATATGAACTAAGTCAGAAGGTATCTGCATCAGAACTGTGGATTTCCTAGGTTTCATATTAACAACTCAAATTAAGTATGATTTTACCCACAGAAAGAGAGATGAGGACTGGAAGAAGTATTAAACCACAACTCAGGAAAAAAAAGAATCCCAAGAGGCTAAACAGAATCCACAGTGTTCTCTATAGCATGACTCATGGGAGAGGACTTGCATGCTACCAAGCACAGCTTACAGCTGCAGCCTACGCCTGGGCTCACTCTGCTTCTCGCTTGAAATTCAGAAGATTTGACAGTCTTACAATCCTGCCATATGCAAGAGCTTCAGCAGGTACAGCTCAGACAGCTGAGCCATTGTCATAGTTACTCTCCAATTCAAATGACTTTTTTTTTTTAATAAGCTGAATATGAAGGAAGATATCCATGTTCTGGGTTTGATATGAAATTGCTTTGGGCTCATTTCAAAAGAAACAGATATATTTCTGTTTCGGGAAACATAACTCTGCAACCAGAAATATTTTTGAACAGCCTAGTGCAATGGCTAATTAGCTCCTTGTTTCAAAAGCTAAGCTAATATTTTTTATAACATTTTGCCATCTTGATGAAGTTCTGTATGTATAATTTGCTATTATATATAATTATAACTTAAGTTCTTTTGCACTTACAGTAGAGCAAAGAGGCCTTGATATCCTGATGCATTGACCTCATTAGCTACCATTTTCCCTCCACTAACATCTCCCCTCTGAAACAGAACACCACACACTGCTGCTACCATAAAGAACCTAGTATCCTACTCAAAGTTTAGCATCTACTAGGATTTTTCTTCAGTTTCTCCTTGCCAGTTCCCTCTCTCACACCTTCCTTACACCCCAGCTTCTGCTACTGCAGTTACACACCCACCACAAACCAGAAGGATCTGAGTTGCTTCATGCAGGCTCCTAAGTATGCATATGAGGAGCTCGTTATTTTGAACATACATCAAACATTAGAGAACACTGGAGTGGTTAAATTTCTTTAATCAGACTGTTAAAATGTCTTTCAATAAGCAAGCGTCTTGTGGATGAAGTGAGAGAAAGTGCAGGTTTAACCACCTAAAGAAACTGAAGGCCTAATTTATGCAGAGAATGCAGTTAGAGCAGCAGTGCAAGCACCTCTACCAATATTATTAGTAAGTTTTTCACCATTCATGCTCTGGAGAGTGTAAGTTTCATAAATAATGCTAGATTTTTCCTCATAGTCAACCTTATTTTTTCTACTGAGATCACAAAGATTTCTACCTGGCACTCTATGAGATTGCAATATGGGCCAGAGGAACTCTGCTTCGGCCGCTGTGGTGAAGTGGCAGCCTGTGAGAACTGACACCTTGGAATAAGAATATTCATAGTTCTACCTCAGTATAATAAACGCTATTTCATTGTTAAGGCAAAAATAAGAATAAAACCTCCTATACACTGTAAAGTGTTATGACTTTAATCCACTCCCCATAAAAGGAAGTCTTTTAGTTTAGTGCATTTTGAAATGAGCCTGTATCCAGTTTCACACAGGATGAAAATAAACATGTATCTAAAAACATTGCAAGCAGCATACCTAACTGCCAGCAACATAACAGTTTTACTGACCAAAAGTCAGTATTTAGTGCTTGATTCATATTCTTATTGTATATGAATATCTACAGCTGAAAACTTCTGTGAAAATAGGTAGGAAAGTGAACAGTGTAACTCAGCTCCCCAATTTTATATGGTCTTATCATTACTATGTGACTCGTAGATATTGAAGCATGATTAGCATCACTGCATTTCAACATTCATTTCTTCCCTGTCTGTACACAGTCCAACCTGGCTGCTGTTGGTCTTCACTCTGTATCTTTGTTCATCAGTCTAATCAACCTTACAAAAACACCATATAGATTTTGAGTCATACTATGGCCAAATCTAGTCAGAGTGGCTTCACATATTGAGAGGGCCAGACAGATTCTGTTGGTATCAGGGATCGCTTTCATGTCCCTCTAACGGTAGGCACAGTATGTTGGTTAATAGTCATTATTTTTAAAATGCATAGATAGCAAGATGCACACATACTGATGATCCACTGGTGTTCTGTTAACAGTGCTAGTGGTGTTGTGCATACACATGCATGTAGAGAGAGAAGGAGGAAGGTAATTACTGCTTCTCTTCCAAGTTTGTGTTTTATGTAAGGACATTTTCAGCTTTCAGATTTTTTGCCCCTAATTACAATTTTTTTTATTCTCTGTAGTCCTACAAACTCCCAAACCATACAACCACAATTTCTATAGTTTTACTAATCGTGACAGCTTTTTTACTCATCCTTCAGACCTTAAATTCTGTCTGTAAATAATATGTCTCTCCTGTTGTACAAAGTTCTTCTATGCCCAGGTCAGAAAAGTTTTCCTTCTGCATCACAGCTCAAGTAGAACAGTTTCCTCTTCTTTAAGTCACCTAATTAATTAGCTCACCATTTTGTGACCGACATAGCTTCATTCATTTTGTTTGAAGTAGGCTCTTGAATCAAATCCTGAGAACTCTTAGGTTGATTTATGATACTACCTACACTATCTACTGCTACTGTTAGTAATAAAAACAAATTTTGCAGGTTTTTCTGCATGAGGCAGCTCTAACAGCTTAAGTGAGAGTTTCACAAACCAGACAAACGTATGACAATAACCACACAGTACAGATTTAACAGCAGCATTTCAAATGGTTGCTCTTTTGTTCTTTTTACGCTCAGTGACATCTCTTCTTGACTCAAATAGCTGTGGCACTAAAATTATCTTAAAGCAGCAATGTGCTAATCGAGCCTTTAGTTTATTCATTATTCAGCAATGGATCCTTAGTTATTCATTTCTCATGTTATCAGAAAAAAGTTACTTATGGTGACACTGAATCCTACTATTAAGATGGCTCATAAAGCTGAAATTCTATCACTGATAAGAAGCAATGGATTTGCAGAATCACACAGAGTCACAGAATGGTTGGGGTTGGAAGGGTCCACCGGAGCTCATCCAGTCCAATCTCCTGCTAAAGCAGGTTCCCCTCGATCAGGGGGCACAGGAACTACAATGGTCTCCTAACCATTCAAGTTAGCATTCTGCATTTCACACATCAGATATGCGGGGGGAAAAAATTATAATTTGCCGTTTTCTTTCTTTCTGCTCACCAAAAATCTGCTGTCGGTATTGTTGTAAAAGCAAGAGACAAAGAGGCACAGATGTGGGATAAGAAATAACATATGCGCTGGAAGTCCCTCAGAATGCATCCATACCTCACTGGAAAGGTCATACACAAATTTCTTGGGAAGGTATATTAGATCAAAACAGTGCTGTGTGGATTCCAGCTTCTGAACTCACCCTAAACTCACAAAGCAGATTTACCAAGTGGAGACCAATATCCATAATGCATGGCAGAAAAAGATTACTCAACTAGCAGGGGTGTGAGGAGGGGGGGAGCTGCATTGTCAGTAGCTTGTCCTCAGGTACCACTGATTAAATATCATACCATTTCTTGTCTGGTAACTGCTTGCAGCATTCGAGGATAATCGTGCTTAAAAGCATAGGTTTTGTTATGTTTTGGTTTATTTACAGCATACCTCAAGACTTTTAAGTTGAGATGTTGGAGTCAGTACCATAACTAAAATGACAAGTGTATCATTTCCTAATGCCAACTACAACTTTAGAACAGCTTTTGAATCTTCGTCATCGCAAGACTGAAAAATTCCCCACAGGATGCATCTTAGTAGTAAGAGAATAACTCATTATCAAATATCAACCCTAAAAGCTACACATGTATAAAAACAAGACATAAAATCACTTACCTCTCAGCTCTAGGAGCATGTTTAACAAAGTGTCCCTCCATTTTTACCAAAAGCACACCTGAAGGCAATAGTTAAGGTGTTCACAGCTGACTTAGCTTTCTGCCCAACCCACCCTAAAGAAGTCTGGATTTTGTCTCAGTTTCTTCCAGCTGACAGCAATCTCATTAAGATGCAATGCCACTGACATACACACTTACTAGCAGTCCCTTCTCCTTAAGTGTATTTTGCACCAAATACAACAGGAAGAATAAAGCAAACAGTTTGTGTCGTCTCTTTGCCCAAAGAAAACTCCACACATTAGGGAAACATCCAGTAAAAGTTTTCAGTAGTTTTGCACTGTTAGAGTCAGAGGAATGGCACAGAAACAGCAGAACAAGGGAGTAGATTCTCATCATAATACAGATCATGTCTCCTTGACTATTCTGAGGCCTTTTTATTTTCCCTAGTTCATAAGAATGAGCTACAATGTTTGAATGTATTTCAGATTCTTATGTCTGCCATTAAGTTGTGTGAATTGGTGCCCTGTACCAAAATATTTTTAACTGTCCCCGCCATCTTTTGTGTTGGTTGCAGGAGGAAGCTCATCCCTAAGAGTGAACTTGCTAAAGGCTTTTGAAAAGTTAAAAGGAAAAAGTATTTTAAAAAATACTTTTTGAGATAATTAAGATAGTTGCCTAGTGTTATTCCATAATATTTTGCTGCCCATACAAGGTGGTCCACATTTAATGCTATTTTAATTAGTTGTGATCAAAAGACAATGTTATTCAATAATAACATTACATCAAGACGGAAAGCGTCTCGATTCTTTCACTCTCAAGGGGGAAGTTGTACCATCAGGAGTTCTTACATTCTTTCAGGATTTTAATCAAATTTAGCCTTTCTTGAATCTGCCAACCAAACTTACCACTTCTCTCCAGTCAGCTCATTTGGGTAATCCTACTTAGAACAACATAGGGAGGCATCTCTAGCCTAATGGAAACTCTTCAGTTCAGACTTACAGGCTGGGTATGGAATAGGAACTCTGTTGGTTTCCACAGAAAATGACACGCGCTTTCCCATTAGTGGAAAAGAACAAGATCTCTTGCCTTTCTCAGTTGGCTACTGCCCTTGTAATACCAACTAAAATTACTTTCTAAACATCTAAATACAGACATTTATTTTCTTGAGCAGCACTTTTTCTTCTACTTCAAAGGTACTCCTGTAGGTGACAGAGGGTAATTGCTGATTGCTTGTTTAGCTTATAGGTCCTTTTTTTGGGGCAGTACTATAAACTTCTGTTTGGTCAGCCTTTTCCATTGCGTTCGTATGAAAGACTGGTAGAACGGTAGAGAAGCAATGCAGATTACAGGATCATGAGAGAGTACCTTAGTGTCTTTGTACTCATTTCACTTTCAGTTGGCTGAAATTCAAAGTAAGATAATATTATTAGTAGAACTACTCAGAGAGGTAAGAAGGAAGGTAATTGTCCTGCTCACTGAGTTCTGGCATCAGTGTTAATGTTAATTTAGTCTGCAGTACTTAAAGGTACTCCCAGAGTTCCATGTGACTGCGTGCCCAACATTCCCTTTAAAGTATACTTTTGCTATAATAGGCATCACACATTTCTTTCAGACCAATTCTTACAAAAAGTCTCATGCCTAAGTGATTTCCAAATTAGGATATTCCAGTATCTTCTACTTGGGGTTCATTGCTTTTCAGTATCAGAAGACACAAGTAGAAAAGCAACATGAATTGCTCAAAAATATGGAGAAGGGCAGACAGTTCTAGACTTGATCTGAATAGGGGATCTGAGGTTTAAGATCTGAATAGGGAGAAATGTTTTTTCATGATCCAGCCTTCATTGCACAGCCAGATTGGAGCTGCCTACATCGCAGCATAAATTGGAACAGTTTCCAAGTATGATCCAGAGAGACCACAGTATCAGCAGCTGCTCTTGGTTTCCTTGAGTGCAGAAGTGGGAAATGGCCAATGAGACAAAGGAGAGGCTTCTATTGTCACAGACCAGGATAATATCCTTTGTAAACATTTCATTTCATTTTATAACCCACTTATACTGGCAGAAAACAGGACTATAACAGAACCAATAATTCAGTTCTTTATGGTAGGTTATTACTTTGTCAGTGGTTTAACTTCTGTTACACAGAATTGCACTGTTCAGACTGCAGTGTACAATCAGGCTTCTTGGGGAAAACAGAGAATTGTAATTTGCAGTGTTAAAAGTCACAAACTCATACCTCTCATTGATGTTGATACCTGATACTTTCATTTGTTTAGATCACTACATATTTACTTGCCTTGTGTATTGAAGAATACTGTACTGATATAAGATGTACTGATGGGCATGTCAGCCTAAAGTCTTGCCACATTTAAAAGAACAATTGCTAATCCCTTGATTTAATACACTGATGAATTTAGTAGCCAAGAATTTGTTCCTGTAACTTAAAAAAAAATACATAAAGTCTTCAGTATTCTTTTTTGTGAGCACACTTGCAAAAAGCAAACTTGACACACCTATGTAATCACAGTCATGAGGCAAAGTTCAGATTTGCTCTTGGGAACACTCACAGCAGGAAACGTAATCAGAGGACTTATGCTCATCTTTTCAGGGAACAGGAACAATATGATAATAGAACAATTGTTCAAATTTGAAGTAGGCTAGTCTCAGTGTTTTAAATGCCAACATAAATGTCACCAAATTGCAAATTAAAGTAAGTTTATCTGATCATGGACATAAATGGATTGAAAAAGAGGTTAAAAACATGTCTCTGAAAGGACTGATTAAAGGAAGATTCTGCCATTACTGAGCAACGTGAAAGCTCCATTGGTTCTTAGCAATAGTAAGAACATATAAATACTTGCTGGTTACAAAATGGCTTCTATTATAGCACCCTGACTCTGACAAATTTAAAGGACCAGGCACAGAAAGGCATCTTGACATAAAAATTTCCTGCCAAGACCCAGTTGTAACCAAGATATTTTGTAGGACACCATCAACTCAGTGGCAGTACAGAGAGATGCTCCAGTGCAGCAGTGTTTATCCTGGTATCTTTTACATTACAATGGATTTGGGTGGCATCATATGCATTAAGTTACTGATGAATTTTAGTGCTTTAAATGATCTAGAATAAAGTTTTATGTAGTATCGGTTTGAATCCTTCCCCAAAGCATAAACACTAGGGAAGGTCAACAGTTAATATCATGGACTTACTTTCTTTCCTTGTAAAGACATCCAAACTGATAAAGCCACTCTAATTCATATATATATAAAAATGGTTGTTATATATCCAAATGAAATCACAGTTTGTTAATACATTCCAAATATTTGGATTATATGACTTGGGCTGCTAAATATCCAGAGAAGATACTTTTCATTCAAAAAAAAAAATCAAAAAGAAAACTCAACTGTATTATTTTCAGAAGGATGTTCCCTTAGATGATATTCTTTTAAAAGAAGTACCATAACCAGGTGCATACCCTGTCTACACAACAAGCCCTCCAGAGCTAAACATCCTACTGTTTTTGTTAATATGCCCTGATACTTTCATCTGAACTGATTATAATTCAGTTGAATTGTGTTTCCTTTTTCCACAACACAACTGTGTCAGCTGTATTTGTGCATCAGCACTTGATACGCTGTCTAATTGTATTTGCCTTGATGAGTTTTGTGAAGATAAAGGTAATTATTCCACATTGTCTCAATAAGGTTTGAAAAGACAGAAAGCAGGCAGACAAAATGAGGGTGGAAACAGTGGGGATGTGTGCTAGAATGCCTAAGTACCAGGAAAAACTGGGTAAAATATTTGGGTTACTTGTAGTGTTTCAGGAAAGTCTTTCCTCTGCAGTACAATGGCATTGCTAAGATACAGTTAGAGGGTGAAATCAGCATTCCAACCTAGTTACTATCAAAGAAAACAAGGTAGGTATGTAGGGAGTAGCAACTGTATTATTAGTTATAATACTTATTATGAACCATGAAAATATCTTCATCATTAACTAGTTGGGATTGATTAAACATTACAATATAGACAGTGAGAGTGGGATTCATCTGTCGAGATTCAGCATACACAGGTTGGTGGCTACTTCTGAGGTAGCCACTCAGTGCTTCCTCTGCAGGCAATGGAGAGAAATAGTCATATCCAGAGGTCAGTTCATCTCAGACTAAGATAGTGGTCAAAAACTATGATTAATTGCATTGTAAACTGATTAAACATGATAATTGCATTGTAGGAACCTTTTTCTCTCCATCAACTACAAGGGAAGCCTTAAACAACGACTCCATACCTACACTCCATGTTATAGGTATCTAAAAGTGACGAGATAATTCTTCCTATCTGCCAGGCCCAGCAAATTACTATTAAATAAATGTACCATAAAAATAACAGATTAACAAATTGTGGTTGCTAGAGAAGTTGTTGTTTGCTTTCATATGTGTGGGCAAAAGGAATACTTAGAATTTGAATTATTTTTTTCAGATTTGCCTGTCTACATTTTGCTATTGGCCAGCATGATCCCTGGCTATTTCTGTAACATAGAATTGTCTGGAAATGTTATCACACTTGTCTTTTTGATGTGATGACTTCGCAATCCAGAAGAGAAACAGCCTTTGGTATAAGGGGCTTAAAGAGAAAGCACGGGTAGAGGAAAATAGGATTTGTTGGGTAAAACTGTGTTCTCTAACAATATATTGGATGTCCAATACTAAAGAGTAAAATGGGATTCTGCAAGGAGCAGAGTTTCTGCTGAACCACAGATAATGCTCTCAGCCACAGAAGTTAAAAAAGTACAGAGAAAACTGTTGCCCTTTGAAATTTTGCCATGTGTTTTGTTAGCTGTGATTTTAAATGTATTTAGTAGCAACAAATGTTTGCAGTGTAGGTAACAAATGATGGCCTCATGAATAATCCATTCCTTCCGCTGGACTTCACCTATGCCCTTCAGGGTCAGGGAAAGACCTTCTCTTCAGCTGAGAGAGAAGAGCTCTGTAGCTTTCATCTCAGGAGTTAAGTTCTGTCCTTGATTACACCAGTGTAAAGCTAAAAGAACTTCAATTGCTAATACATATCAACTCCAGATTTAATAGCAGAATAAATAAAAAGCTGAATTTGGCCCTTATGTGTCATGTGGTGTATTCCACATACCTTAAATTGCCAGGGCACTTTGAGAATCAATTTCAGTTGGTTTGGGTCAGTCTCGTTTTTCTCTTTTGTGATTATTCTTTTGTCAATATGGTAGTTGAAATTCAGACTTCATAATCACCACTCTTGGATTCTGGAAAGTTTAACAAAAATGTGAACTTTGAATATAATACACAAAGTCAATCTCTCCTCTCAAGTAGACTGAAGGGAATCTGTTTCTAACTATTAAGGGATGTGGACTTATTCTGAATACTTTGGGGATCACAAGCAACAATACTTAGCCTTCTTTTTCAATAAGAATAGGGGAATTTTTCTCACCAAGTATAAAGAATATATTTGTGTCTGGCAATATTTTGATTTTGAAGGGCTTTGGTTTAAAAGTTCTCTTAGATAAGATAAAGTAGTTAATCCCTGGAGTAGTAAGCTGCTGCTGCTGCTGCTGCAGGTGGGCAATGTCAGCCCTATCAGCATTTGTGGAAATAACATTACAATTCTGTCAGTAAAAAGAATAATATTAAAGTCACTGATCATTTAAATATCATAACTAGTGATGCAAGTAGAGAATTACTGAATTTGTCATTGAGATTGTGACCTCACTGGAATCAGCTATGAAACCGTTCAACATTGTTGTTGCTAGAGGGCATGGGAGAACCTGATCAGTGAAGCTGTGTGTGATCCTATTGAGCTTGGGCTCTCGCCCGCTGA
This sequence comes from Colius striatus, assembly GCF_028858725.1. NCBI lineage: Eukaryota > Metazoa > Chordata > Aves > Coliiformes > Coliidae > Colius > Colius striatus. The sequence continues at coordinate 6,488,154 of NC_084775.1, read as the reverse complement.
AACCAGGGACAAATTTCCAGAGACTCCTGTGAAAGCAGACCCAGAACTCTACACAGAAACAGATGGATTCAACTCTTACTTCCAGTGACATCAGTCTGGAGGATGTCTTCTGAAATCAGTTGAATTACCGTGATTTAACCCAAGGGAACTGAGAGTATTTTTCTTTAATTGGGGCAGGGGGAGGAAGACATCATTCCCTTATATTTCCTCACCACTGCATCTCAACCAAGACTGTATCAGCTGTCAAAATCCTTATCTTCTTAACCTGGAGAGGAAGAGCTGACTTCATCATTTAAGGATTTAAGCTTTTATTGTCTACTGAATTTTCTCTTATCCTTATCCCTCTCCTTTCCCCACCCCCACTGCTTAGCAGGTAGATTCCTTAAGAAGGGACAAATTTCTGGTTCTGTCTAGATTTCTTAACCTATAATGCACCTTACTCCACCAATGTGTAATTGGAACTGAGGCAACTAGAACACTGTCACGTCAGTCCTTCAGAACTACCTGGCTGGTTATTTTTAGATTATTGTAGTTAAATTCAAAGCCAAAGTCTGTAGGTGAAACACTGAGCTGTACTGGAGCCCCACTCACTTCAAGGTAAGGCCTCCAGAAGAGCCATTCAACTCTGTTCACCAGTGGTCAGTGAAGGGACCAGCAGATAATCCTCAGATGGAGGTGTAGCATTCTTTATGTACCACACAGAGTTTATTCATCTCTGTAAGATCCACTGTCAGGATGAATTCTCCATGGCCTTACACAGAATTCGTCTGATTCTCTTTCCCTATAAGCATGCATGTGCACATACAAGTGGGACTCTTCTTTGAGAATGCAAGTCAGTGCTTTGGTAATGAGTGATAGCATGAGATTTTCTCCTAAATCTGCCATATAGTTAAGATATTCCCTTTTCATTGCACCTGTCATTGGCTTCTTGAAGACTGGAACTTCATTCTTCCGTACACATAGGCCCATCCTGTAATAACGTCCTCTATCCAAGGACAGGGATCTGTGCTTTTTCTACAGTAGCTTCCAATCAAATGCTTTGATGGAGACAGACAAGTTAATGGCAAAAAGCTCTCTGTTCTGCAGAGCTGTATCTCTTCAGATCGCAAATATGTGCCCTGTTGCAGGAAAGTCACTATTTCCACCTGTAACAGCACCTAAGCCAGCAACTCAAGCTTCAAATGTCTATAGCGTAAAGTCAGAAGCCATTTCCCCTACAGAAGTACAAAATACACACTCATTTTTACTCCTCATGATCCATAAGCAGATGTTCACAATACCATGTTTTTCTACCTGACCTGCTGTTGGATGAGATTCTGATGGCCAGCTGAAGGGTGTGACCACAATGGCGCGAAACAGAGCCAAAATAAAAACCAACTTGTGAGTGTATCAGTAAATGGATAGAAAGAAATGATGACGGGAAAACTACTGAATTGTTCTCAAACCTGGCACAGGAAAATGTTGTCAAGGTAGGTCAGCAGCCTCCAGAATAACGACCGCAAGAACACCCGTTAAACAGCTCCTACAGTGAAACAGCCCAACAGATCAGACCAGTGCTGTTGGCAGAAAGCAAACTGACAGGCATTTGTGTGAGCACTCTCAGCAAACACTGGAGGACTGGGGGGTTCTGTATGAATCATTCACCCAAAATGCAACTGCAAAGCTACCAAACAACTTGTGGTTCACAACTGCAGATGGGAGCCGTCCACAGGTGCAGATTCATGTCACAAAACCTCCTCATTCCTTCACACGCATGGGCACACACAAGCAGGGCACCCAAAGCTCCGCAGAGCCACACACCCTCAGAGTGAGCAGCTGGGACTGTTATAGGGAGGGTTTGGTACAGAAAGCAGCAGCAAGGAGCCTTTCGAAGGGAACGTGAGCCAGGCTGCATTTCCCTGGGAGGAGGTGCCACAGAGCGTGGAGGTTCTTCTCCCAATAGCCAGAATCTGCTGGATTATCTTTCTGAACCATTAAGAGAACGCAATGGGTCTTAGGAAGGCTCAGGTACTGGATGTTAATGGGTTACAATCCAGGCTAGGAAAGGGAGATGACTTAATTTTGTGAGAAAGGGATCAAGCTGAAGCAGCAGCTGATGGAAGGCCAGTATCCCCTGAGAAGGTCATTTTCACTGTATCAGCAGACTGCCTCTCCTTACTAATTTTTTTTCTCCACACACAGCAAAACATCTCAGCCTCACAGACATTCATCTTTTCTTTCATCCAGCAAGAGCATAGGTAACTGTTTCAAAATGACATCTTTTTCTTCTAGCTTTAGAAGTCCCCTTTTATTTTAGAAATACAGAGAGAGGGAAACGTTCATCGCTACACTGACTGAAAAGAGAAAGAAATGTGGACCATTTCACTCACCTCTCCAGCGCCGGCAGGCAGGCAGCAGGCAGGCAGCCTCTACCGCCTCAATCCATCAGCACAAACGCTCGCATCCACTGACGCTTCTCCTCTCTGGCCCTTTTTCGCATCAGCAGCAATGATTTGCGGCGAGCGGACACACCACGACTGCAGCCGCTACCCCCGCAGCCCCCGCAGGAGACAAAACCGGCCCTTTCTCATTTTCTCCCTAGAAATGAACGGGGTTTTCTGAGGGCGATAACGGCACCGCTCGTCCGGCGGCCCCCGCGGGAGCCAGGGAGGTGCTCCGCGATCTCGCCGGGAAGCCGGGGCAGGGGGAGCGCGGGGTGGCTCCGGAGGAGGAGTCGGAGGCTGCCAGCCCGTTTCCAAGCCAACGGCGGGGGGTACCGCGGGCGGGGGCGCGGCGGCGGGCGGCTCCCGGGGCGGCGGCTCCCGGTGCCCGCCGGGGCGGCCGCGCCCCGCAGCCCCCGCGCCCGCGCTCCCGCCCCGAGCCCGCCCGCCCCGCCGGGACTCGGGCTGCGGGTCCATGTTTGCTGCGGCAGCGCAGCCCGCGGCTCTGCCGGGACTGGGTTTCTGTGATAATCTCGCACCGCATGTTTTAGGGGAGTGATGCAGTCGAGAGAAAGAGTCATAGACATGTTAGAATGATGCAATCGAGGCTAAAGGGAGAAAACCCGGTTCATTTAGTTACGCGGAATTTAGCTGCTGTTCACATCCCACTTTTTCCATCCCTCAGGTGCTCTCGGCACTGTGCATGGATACTCTTTTGAATTTCCCATTCTGCTTTCCCTTTTCCTGTTTGTTGCATTTGTGTATGTGTAATTTACTACAGCTTTTTTAAAGTCATAGTGAGTACAATTTTCTTTTTATAAGTGATTTACTCTAGTTATATTTCATATTTCTTTCTAGTGTCTTCTTCCCTCTAGCAATAGAAGTTGCATTGTTGAATCTGCAGCCCTGATCAAATACCTGTAATTTCTCCCCACACTGTTAATTTTATAAACATAATTTGTAACTGATACACTTCTGCTGGAGATAGCAATAGAGACTTTCAGACATAGGACAAATGTAGGCATTTTCCCCCCCAAAATACAGTGCAGAAAGCATCTGATTCCTGTAAATATCACTTCCAATATTGATGTTATCAGCAGAGCTGTAGCATCAATGTATTACAATAACGAAATATTTAACTGTAAAACACAATGTAGCAACGTTATTTTTCTTGCACAGAAACAAGATCCATGACTTGGTTTACCATAGGAAGGAAAATTTCCTATAAGCAATGACTCTTCAGCCTTGTTCCCACCAGCAGAGTTTGCCAGTATGTCTAGACTGGCAAAATTGTTCTGCTAAACTCTCAGCATTTAAAAAATAACTTGCATTGTTCTCCCAGCAAAATGGAAATATCCAACTCCTAAATTTGCCCTGCTTTAATAAAAAAGATCATCCCTACAGCTTTATTTTGAAATGTTAGCTCTTAATGTATCTGCAGACACATCTTTTGGTGCATGTATATGGTCAGGTGGAGGCCAATGTTTAAATTATCACAGTATTTTGTTTTTCAAAAGTACTCTTTGCCTGCAGTTGTGTAAAGCCCCAATATAGTTATGCTGGCCAGGGAATAGACTAAAAAATTGTATCTGTGCTAGCTAATAGTCTAGATAATGAGATAAAAGAACAGTAACAAGGTGTACAGGTTTAATGTGTTATTCCATAAAGAACAGGTAGTTACTATAGAAACTGTCACGTTACCTGTAGCTCCACAGTACCTCACATGTGAAAAAGAAGCATCTTCCACACATTAACCAACTTTGGCAGAAATAACAGCATCAACTGCCATCACCCTGGATAGGAAGATCATCATGTGCTCTCTACAGATTTCAGCACTTTTAGGTATTTTCAATTGACATAACAAACCACATTCTTTCTTGCAGTTTTAAGGGAGGCACCTAATCAAATTTTGTCAGTGAGGGATTTAGGAGCGTGCAGTACGTGAATAATGGAACAGATCTTGCTCTGAGGAGTTTAGGTGGTATTATTTCAACACCACAGTCTGGGAGCTTGCTGTTGATTAATGGCAGAATTAAAACCCACCTCATCTTAAAAGTAAATCAGCAGATCTGTCTATGTTTTCTTCAGTCTCACCTTGTCCTGCATCCAGAACTTCTCAATTAGGGCCTTTCAGCATGCATTGATTGTAATACACACAGCTAAGCTCCCACAGGACTTTCAAGAGAAATATCTGTCTCAGAATAGCCTAGAGAGGTGCCAATGGCAGTAATGCCAAAGCCAAATGGCACAGAAAACCCGTTCTTTAGCTTGGGTCTCCAAAGGTTGGTCTTTGTATATGGATAGATAGAAAACACTCAAATACCAACTGAAAATTAATAGCTTGCTTTACTTTTTTTTTTTTTCCCTGGAAAGAGTAAACAGCACTTGGGAGAGCTGTGATCATCTGGCTGGAGTCCTGCTCCCTCTGCCATGTCAGACAGGCCACCATTTTTTCCCCATATCACTGCAGGTTTTGAATTTGAAGGAAGCAGCATTTGGCTGTTGAGGTGCAACATCTAATGCACAGCCCAGCAGAACCTTGAGCTGCACGAGTTTCTCTCAACTTGCCAGTGCTATTCATTGACCAAAAGCCAAATCCTTGCCTGTTTACTGTTGCTTTCTATTTACAACCAATCAAAATAGATTCATTCGTACATGTTTAGTTTGAAGACAATAGTGCCAAACCAGAAATATGCTTTTAAGTGGAAAATCCCATAGGGATTTTTCTAATCAATTACCCTTTATTATACCATGACAACATCAAAATATTTATATGCACACATGCAATGTTCTTGGTGAATGTAAAGCTCCAAATGATAGAGGGTAAATTGAGAGGCCACATCTGGTCTGTAATAAAAATATAATAAAAGACACTTTGTATTTCATTCAATTTTCTACCAAACACCCTCTTTTTAACAAGCAATTGTAGATCTGGGTTAGATATTTATAGATGGGTCCGTGATTCTCTTTGAGCACCAAGACTGAACAGAACATTTAGAGAAGAATAAAAGGGCTGTATTTTTATTTTTAACCATTTTTTCTCACGTGGAAGAGCTTAAAATAGCATCAAGTACAGATGACTGGGATCTGATATTTATAACTATCTGAGATATTGTTGCTTTGTACCACTGACTGTGAGATGGTGGGGAAAAAAGTCATGAATGCACGTTCCAGCAGGGGGTATCAGCCTGACCTCACTTGGCTTAATCATTCAGGATGAAAACTCACTTTCTACTTGGATTTTACCCTTTTGTCTTCTCACATCCTTCAGGTAGCTGAGGGTTTCACTTAATATCAATTGTTTACTCTTCCTATGAGGTCAAATCATGGGAGACATTTGCAAATGGTACCCTAGCAAGGAGTTGCAGCTAATGCCACAAGCAACTACACAGAAGGTTTCCTCCAGTTTTTCAACAGAAAATTTTAAAAGAACTCTAAAATTGTGAATTGCCTCACATTCATGGGTTGTTTATGTACCTGCTGTGTTTGGAGCTCACAGCCCTTGGATCAGCTGCTGAATCCAGCTGATGCCAAATTTAGGAAAAGGGGCATTAAATCCCAGAGCAAGCCCTGGCCTCTGCCCAGCCTGGGTGGGTGACTTCACATCGCAGTCCTCACTCATCCTCAGCTTTGGGATGCCAGCTCCTTCAGAGCCTCCATGGGAAGAAAGATACAGAGGTATCAGGAAATAAGATCGTATATTTCTTTGTAAATCCTTCAAGGCTACGTTATTATTGTTGGTGTTTTTTTAAAAAGAAAAGGAGAATGAAAGTATTCTTTCCTCATTCTTCACTGTTAAGGCCAAAGAAATGGGGAAAACAAAACAAAGCAAATCCCCTTAACCCAACAAAGAATGTGGGGATCGTGTAAAAAATACAACAAAAGATCCATCAAGTGTGAACAACAGACAAAGTCACCAAAGATCAAAATATATGGATTCTTTGGGAATTACACCCAAGGAGATGCAACTAAACAGGGCTGGGAATTTTTTGAGACCAGAGCTTTTAAACTAGAAAGTATCAGCTTCAGATCTCCTAGTAAAGTGGTTTGAGCAACAGGCTGTTGGTTACCCTTGGGATACCCTCTTCCCTCCTGCAGTCTTGTTGTTTGAAGATTTTCCACTTTGTAAGAATGATTAAATATTCATTGAAGCAGTGAGTTGAAAGTAGGTCTCTCCCACTGGAGGATACAGGTAGGCATTTAGGTTTTGTTTCATTTTTGCTATAACAAACAAACAAAAAGACATGGCACTGATTTCAAATACCTTCGGTTTTGTCACTGATGTTCTTGCCAGTTGAAGAACTGGGGCCTTAAAAGAACTATGTATTTTTTTAATAGCTTCTTAGAAAAAATAGATTTCACCTTTCCTTGTACTCCTTACACATGGTCATTCTACTTCCTGTAGGAACCATGGGATATAGCTACTATTTCAGCAGGATCTTATTATTTGTCCCTTTTATTACTTTGTCATGGCTGATCAACAGGGATGAGAAACTGGTAGTTTAAAAAGAAACTAGACTGCTAATTTTGTTTGAGGACACCAAGGTAACTCTGGGAAGCTACAGAAAAAGAGCTGGGGACGTTCAGGTGGCTTTACCAAGGGGACTCGATGCCAGAGCAGTTCTGTAAAAACTTGGAATACTGCAGTCAGGCCTAAAAAATGAGTTTAGATAATTCCATGAATTTTGTATCTGCATAAAAAATAAAGGTGTGGCATACAAACATCTACCAACCAATTATCATGTATGAACTACAAAGCAGATACATAAAGCGGCAGCGTTAGCTGGTTGTAGCTGATCACCACCTCTTTTGTGAACCATTTTTAGACAGAGTTGAAAAGTGAAAAGTTGTACAAAAGACTATTTAGTCTGTGACTACATTAGTGATAAACTAATAGAAAATTGCATAACTGGGACTGCTGGTTGTTGTGATTTACCACCACTCTTTATTATTGAAGGTTTTGCTCTGGCAGTGACACCCACAAGATCAATTCAAATCATAAATGCAAGTCCTTAGGAAGCAATTCAGCCTCCAGCCATCAGTCTCTAAAACTGCTTTCAGCTTTCAAGGGTATCCTGCCTGGCCTCCAGCTGTACCCTAGAAATGTCCTGTAGGTCTTAGGTGATAGCAGACACCTGAGCAATACCTCGGATACTAAAGTAACACTGGAAACCTACACTGAGCCAGCTGAGCCTCTTTCTCACTAACTAGGTGATGGAATCAATAAAACAGGCAAAGTACATGATGCTAATTTTACCCAACAAATGAACTGATTAAATCGATAAACACTTTATCAAATCTTTCAACTAATACAGTCTTCAGACTTACTTACAACAATGTTATTTTTAAAAGCATATTAAAATGGCAGTAATTTCTATTAGCTGATGAAATTGGTTTTGATATCTGTTGTAATTGCTGCAAATACAATTCTCTGTTCCTGCTTAACAGTGTTGTGAATACTCTGTATGTAATGTTCTTAAAGATAAGCACATTAGTAGCACTGTTGAAGTGCCTATGCTTAATCTGGCATGTTCGCAGAAGCTAGACCTGGTATTTTAGGGCAAGTTAAATAACAGGTTTATTTCACTGTTATGGCTTGGGTCCTACTGCACTAGTTGTTTTCCAATTAATTGATTAAAAAAGGTCTTTTTGCAAGAATACCTTTATCCATTGACTTAGAGAGCCTCATTCAGGAATGCATCTCTAATCAGAAAATCTGTATACTGTTAACACATGTGCCTATTTGCAATAGACTCCTTTCAGCCAACGTTTGTGATTTACAGTGCACTGGAGAAATAACACTCTCAACCCAAGAGCAACATTTACTGGGGAGGCACTTCAAAAACCAGATCACCCTCAAAGCAGCCCACACCTTGGCAGTCTTGAATTCAATTAAGATTTAGGATTTTTTCACTGCTGGAAATAAAATACAGACTAAACCATTCTGAAAATCACTATTGTAGAACCTCATTCAGAACAGGCTGCAATTTTCATTGAGTAGTTTTCCTTAAGAGCATGACTTCCCGTGGAAAACGTGGAGTCTGCAAAGCAGCAGCTCTGAGTGGAAAGCAGAGACTCAGCCTGCCTTTCCACACAGCTCCACTCACATCGTGCAGCCATCTGGGCCTGTGGTTCTAATCAAGATGTGTTACTTCTACTCTCATTTCAAACAAAATTGCCAAGCCAGACCATCTGAGGCACAAAAGGATCTCACCCGCCTCTAGCACTGTATTCCTCCCTTCCTCGGGGTTTTATCAGCTCTAACCATTCCGTTGTGCCTGTTTTGGCATCGGTTTGAGCAGTGTGAACTGGAGGATAAAAATCAATGTACTGCAGCTTTGCCAGCATGCTAGATCAGCAAATGTGAGCTATGGATTTGCCAACACTACCGTTTCTCCAGTTTCTTCTTCTTATAAATTTCTATTTCATTTTTTTAAATGACAAAAGCCCCAAACCCTCCCACTCTTCCAACAAAGGAGAAACGGAAAAAGTGCCTCTACAGTGGTGCTAAATCAATGTCTCCTTTACCCTCCTCCGGTTGCCTTCTGCCACTATTTGCACTCTTTCAGTCTGTACAATGATTCATATATTCAAAACAAGTTTATGTTAATTTTCAAGATTAAACTCCTCAGTATCTGACACCCAACTCATTCCAGCCATTTTGTCCCTTTAAGCATCTCATTTATTGTTTGACAGTGCTATAATCAAATCTGTATAGAAAACTTTCCAATACCTGTTCCTGATGGCTTGTGATTCAGTTATGCTGTAGAAGTTCAGAGAATAGTTTCACCATCTTAATTATATATTTCTCCTAAGGAACAAAGCTAAAGGAATACCTGCTCTTTTACACCTGAGCACGTGGGATTTAATTCCCTAGTTGCAAAAGGTGAATGTTAAAAACAACCAAAACATTACAGTGGACATTTTGCTATGTAATGCCATTTTGTACTGCAGAATGCCAGTTGCACAGATACAGCTTCTAGATACAGAAATTTAGGATGTTTAGCAAAACTATTTCATGAACTTCAATCACACTGTTTTAATTTTCTGGTCTTCTGCCCCAAAAGAGAAAACGAGTTTTTTCTGAAATCTATTCTCTGGGCAGAAGCTCTGTAAAGTGCAAACACACAATTGCGCATTTCCCGCACACTGAGGGCTTGTAAGGCTGCTGGACATAAAAGTTCAAAACTATTTTTATCAGTGTAAAGCATTGCCACAGTCTCCTGAAAGGAATCTTTCCAGTCAGGCATTTGTAGACACCACAGTAATATGATTAATGCAAAGACTTACCCACAGCCCTGAGGAAGCTGCTTCTGCACAGCCTCCCACAGAGGAAGCTTCCCTCGTCTCGCTGAGCCTCCAGCCTCATCCCTCCCTGTTCAGCTCTCCGTGTGTCTGCAGTGGGCAGGAGGGTTACAGCCTCTCCTCCCAGTTTACAACCAGCAGCACCTCAGGAACGTGGTGCTAAACCAGGCTCTTCTGTGACTTCTCAACCATTCAACTGACCTGAAGGATTACTTCAAACAACTTTCTGCCTCTTTCCTTCCCAAGCACTCCTTTTGCCCTTTCCAGCCATCTGTAGGAAATGAGCTGCCTCACACCTCTGGGGCAGAGCAGATCTCCTCTCTCCATAGGCATCTCTGAAGTTTACTCCAATGTAAGTAATAATCATCCCAACATTTGTCACACTGGTAACATCCTGCTCACTTTACAGTGTCAGCTTCTTTGTACTGAAACTTGCCATACTAATTGTGAACATTTGCTATATTCTTGCACATATTTGTTCTACACTATAAAATCCAATATTTAAGTTAGTGTTTGCCACTGTGCCAGTCCAGGCTCCCTTCTGAACACGCTCTCTGTGTTGTGCACACTAAATGTGCTGCTTTCTGTGAATGTTGAATTTCACAAGGGATACTTGTGGGAGCAGAGTCTTATGGTTAAAGGGTTGCATAGGCCCCCTTTAGTCGCATCTCATAGCTACCTCTCTTCAATACTGATCAGCAGGAAAAAAAAGGACAAATTTTGACCTGGAAAATCTCAAGGCTTTAGTTTTCTCTACAGTAATTGATCAGAGGACTTTGGAACAAGTAGTACATATGTCAGATTGCTTTCCTTCCTTCGTGCATTTTGGCAAAGTCTTCCCTGTAGAGGAAATTAATAAATTTCAGGCTGACATTTCCTTCATCCAAAAGAACAAGAAAAAAAACCCCAACCCTCTGGGCTATTTTCAGTCTTCAGTTTTCACAATTTAAAAAAACCCTTTCTCTGAATAAAAGAAAGGTACTTGTTGAGAGAAATAAAACCCAAGACATTTCCTAACTTGTGTGACCAATATGAATGCCAGATCAGCTGAATGCATGTTACATGTGTGCACACACACAGGGATGGACGACCATCATATGTTAAGGAAAACCTAAAGAACATTAATTATATGGGAAGGGCAAACAGCTGAAGTTCCGAAGGGCAAAATAAAAACACAACAAAAGATGGCAATGCTTATACTTCAATGTGCAAACAGCCTATGAACAACTAGAGCCAGGAGGAAAATTGATAAGCCAGTGTTCCTTTGCCATTTCTATTTCACCTTTATTTTGATTGTTTGCTTTCTTATGTATGACAACATGTGACTGCAGTTTCATTAAAAGGAAAAGATGCTTTCATTTTGGAGACTACTGTACAAATGACCAGCAATCCACAGTTCATGGGTTCTGCACTATACAGAGACCATATTTCATTATTTCCACCAGAGTGGCTTTGGTGATTTTACACCAGAGGACGTGACACTGACGTCAGTCAGAAGTAGGATACTTGTCTTGGTCAGTTATTGATCTTGCCCTGTAGATAACTGTTGCACAAAAAGAGAATCCAAGATTCATTTTCCAGGTTGGAAACTGTCTCTATGTGAAACAGAAATCTACTCTGCCTAATTCACCCGTGGATTCCTAAAGATTCTGTAACAAAAGACATTCTGTAGACCAGAATTTTTAACTTCTTTGGGTATCGCTCCTCTTTTCAGAGGGCAGAAATTATTCTAGATGGGTAAACCACTGCCTTCAAGCAGACTGTCACAGGCAGCCTTACTGCCTACCAAAAATTACTTTTAAAAGAAGTTCATCTGTTTCTTGGAGTTCTGAATTATAATATGAAAGCTACTACAGACATATTAGCTGCAGTTCCTATGCTAATTGTTTTCAGCAGTGCTTTGATATTATCATTTCACACATGCTAAAGTAAAGCTTCTAAAAATAAAAACAAGACACGCAGGAGTCTCTTTCATTCTTCACTGGGGATCAGGAACTCTTGTTTATCAGACCAGTCTTTCCTTGGTAATGCTGGAAATGCTTTGGATTTTGAAAGGATCCTCAGAGGCTGCCACATTGTGTGTCTCCCAGTGCACTGCTCACTCTTTAATAGATTTCTTAATTTCTGCCATGTCTTTCATTCAGATAACGTCCCAGAATCCTTACTATTTAAAAAAAAATCTCAGTGGCTTAAAAAGCAGATCCCTGCTTTTATCATGTTTACAGCTATTGTATTTTTAGTGAGGATATGACAGCTGCTACTACTGAGGTTGTGATAAATCCCCAGGGCTGGCATAAGACAACTGCGTTCAGCCAATGCACAGATTGGAAATGGTGTGAAATACAATTGTTTACTGCTTCTAGTCTGATACCAGTGTCTGCAGTGTTCTCTTAAACTCCCCTGACATACAAATGGCTCTTCAGTTCATTCAAATAGAGACTTTCCACCTGTCAATCCTTTAAGAGATACTCTTTGTCTCTAGTCATAGGCATCCTTTGGGACACTACTGGTTATTCCTATTAAATTATCATTGCAAGACAGAATTACTGTTGCAAAGAAGAGGAAAACATTCTGACTTTCAAAGATATCAATAGAATTTTCCCCTTCAGTTAGACGACTTGATAAAGATGACAGGGTAAGGGCAGGTACTTCTAGTTCCTCTAATGTGGTCTGTGTCCTCCTCCAAACTTACCAGAAAGACATTTCAGCCCAGTTTTACCGTAGAATTTTATTTAATCTCCTTCCTGACACAACCTTAATGCTGGAAGCACTGAGACTCAAAATGCTGAATCTTACCATTCAGTTAGCTAGCTCAGGCTTCTCAAACTATGCTCTTGTGACTGGTGACTCAGAAATTTTCTCAGGGAATCTAAAGTATCAACTGTTTTCTCAACTGAAACAGTAGTGAGCAAGGAGTTATCAGGGCAGGTGTGGGGAAGGATCTCCTGCACTCATCTTGTCACTCAGAAAGGAACACTACGCCAGCACTGCATTTCTAAATGGGTATAGGATATGCCAGCACTCCCTAGTGTACTTTGTTTCCTCTAAAATGGTGCTAAACTATTGCAGTGCTAGCAAGAGGGCTGCTAGGTTTAGAAATTGTGTCAGGCTCAGTTAGCTTCCCACAGTGAGCGAGCTCCCACCTGAGACAGCGCAGCCGCTCTGCACTGCGTGTGCAGCTTTCTCCCTTCTGATTGTCTGGCTCTGCTTTTCTTTTCCTTGTGTGCCCCTTCCTAAGTAGAAATGCTGTTACTGAGCATTTCAAATAGTTGTGTGAACATCACAGAGACACATCTGAGGTGTCAGCAAGGCATTCATACCATATGGAATCTGTGTTCAGCTATTATTTTCCTGTGTTATCCTGCACCGTCCCTCACTTGTGGCCATGGTGAGGCACATGCTTCCTACCGAAACAAACAGTAACATGGCTTTGGGTTGAAAACTGACATTTGTAAGGAAAAGGATTTGTAATGGGATTTAATTGATTTATGTCATGACAAACCAAACCAAACCACCACTGTTATGTACTATAAATGACTCCTTTGTCTTCTACAAAATTTGATTTGTTTACATGCCCTGCAGCTACAGTGAGAGAACAGAGTAAATGGCAGCTCCTCTTTAGGCTTATTTGGGAAAAGAGTCAGGAAAGGGAGGATAGGAGTGGCCAGTGGGTTATAAGAAAAAGGAGATGAGAGCTCAGATAAAAAGTAGTGCAAGGGAAGATTGCAGGTTCTGAGAAAAAACAGGTCAATAACAACATCAACTGTGCAGCTGCTAATGCAACTATGTACCTTTTGAAAACATTTTTCTTTACTACTTCACTATGTCCAGAGTATCTAGAACACTCTCTTCAGTAGATAAATCACCTTTGAAAGGGCAGTATTTTAATTAGAAGTCACCATCCTGAGGATGCCACCACATTTTTCATTACAGGACTACCACAAATATCAGCTTCCCTTCTCCTATTGCTTGTTCAATTATATGCATGGATCTGAGACTGCTCTAATTTACAAGTCACTCTAAACAACTTTCCACTGAGTTTGTCTCCTCCCTTTTCCCTTTTACCTCCCTAGACCTTTCACCTTTTAGTTCCCTTGGGAAAACCATGACGAATTTCCACCTGGAAACCTCAGTCTCAGTGTTAGCTAGTGTCTTTTTGTTGTTGTTGTTGATGGCCTTTCCTCTCCACCCTCTTTCTCTTGACCACATGGAGACTTTTGACAAGGTCAAACAATTCATCGTTGTTTCTATATTTGTATCTGGGAAGCTCCCTTTAGTAGCATGAAGGCATTTCAGATAGGACAGCTTGACAAAAACAGTAGATAAGAAAGCTCTTGCTACAGAGACCTGGCCTGGCAAAAGAACACATATTTTAAAGAAATGAAAACAGCCCAAACATTCACACATGATAAGCACCCACTGGCTTCATGGGCATTTCTGACCACAGAGTAAATATTACTTAGTGGCTCCACAAAATAAAAGCTATGCTAAACAACAGTCTGTACATTATCTTGCCAGCTTCCAGAAACAAAGACATAAAGTGTCTTTGTTGTGTATTTTGCACTCAGGACTGCAGTGAAACAGTAAAAGCTGACACCAAAAGATGTGAAATGCAAACACAAAGAATGAGGGATGACTGAGTCAAAGAAAGTGAATAAACCTTAACTGGAAGGAATGAACTCAAGGGCCAGTGAAAGCAGCCCTCTCTAGTTGAATTTATTGGTTGGATAGAATCATAGAACTGTTTCAACTGGAAGAGACCTTTAAGATCATCGAGTCCAGCCTTTGTCCCAGCCCTATCAACCACCAGAAAAGACAGAAGACAAGTGAAAGACACAGACACCAAGAACTGAAACATGAATGCTGGCAATATGAAGATGTAGGGCTCAAGAGAATTGAAATGTTGGCTAGAAAAAGAGGGAGCTGCAGGAAATCAAAAATGGAAATGAAGATGATGCATTAAGAAATGGCTATGAGTATTTGAAGGCAAGTGCAAAAGAACAGTAATGGAAACCTCTCTAGGAAAGGAAAAAATGTATCTACCAGAATGAGAAACACAGACAGAATGCTGTGGCAATACTTGTAACAAAGATGGAATGGTAATTTACAGCAAGCAATGGCTTCTCTTGGCTCAAACCAGAATGCTGACCACTCTGTGCATGAGCAAGTGTTTGCTTATGAAATGATGGGAGGAAATGCTTATGGTGTGCCACTTTCCCAGGGAAGATGGTATCAAGGTGAATTAAAGCTACACAAAGGCTCTGGAGGAGCATGGAGTTTATTTAAATCTCAGTTCTTTGCTATTCTTATTTACATTTACATTCAGTGTGTTATCTTGTCTAGAAGGAATGAAATTACTTTAAGGACAAGCAGTCCAGATGTAGCTTTGGTTCAAAAGTATCACAGATCATCTGGTAAAGCAACTGTACAATAAATATGTTTGCTACAAGGAATGTCAGCTTCTAAGTCTACCGCCTCTGATTCATTAACCTTCCTTTGAATTTGTACCTCCCAAGTTTTGATTTTACACTGATTTCCACAGTGCCTTCAGAAGCATACACAGTGCCTGTGTGAGCAGTCTGGCTATCCCAGTTTCATGTACACACCCCACATAGTTTCTCCTCACAAAAAAACTTCAGAAGTTTTAAAAGTTGCCTTTGAAAACTCATGTCTTTCAATAGGCTCCTTCCAAAGACCATTGGCAAGTCTGGCTACACCAGTTCTGGATATGATTCACAGTCATCTGAAACTGCTTTAAGCTGCTTCCATGGGAGCAGCTCACTCGGTGGGTTCCCTGCTGCCTGGGACTCTGAAAGGCGTGGAGTGTTCCCTGCCATGTCCTTCTTGTTGTCTAACCCACCCATAACCCTTCTATCCATATAACCTACAAGCCAAACACCTATAATCCTGCTCAAGGGAGCTAATGCTGGGTGATGGAGCCAGCTGGGCGAGCTTTGCCTCCTTCTCAGGGACCCGTCCAGGAGTGTCTTTGGTCAGACCAATAATGCAGGTTTCCTTTGACACATCCTTCTGTGAGGACAGCAGGAAGGGGCTGGAGCCAATCCTTGAGAACTTTCTTTTCATTACACGGGGGGGGGGACATAAATACAGGGTTGGGTGGGGTTTTTTACTATGAACATGCCAAACCCCCATCTAGTGATTCACAACAGCCACAGCTTCAAAGAGAACATTTTCTTTAACTTTCCTGCTTTGTCTTCCTGGCACAAGGAGAAATCCTTGGGTTTAAAATGTTGCTATCCTTCAAGAGTGAATTGCCTGTGTTTCCTTATCATTTATAATTCCCACAGCAACTGACCTCCAAACGTAGCACAGAGTGAAGCTGTAATAATCTCACCCCTTGGTGTTTCTTTGCATTTGCATTAGTAAAGTGGATCCTAATCAGTAATGTAAGAAGTTATTCAATGTCAGCAAAACCTCAGAAATATGTACAACAGAACAACCTCTGGTTTCATGGTTTTCACCTGATTGTCAAGTTGAAGGGTTTCTCCCATGTGCCCCTAAGGGCCATTAAAATCTCACTCTCACTTGTCCTTTATCCCTGCCTGTGGAGATTCATTTGAAAATACCTTGATGACTCTTATCCACAAAACTTCCATATCTAACCGTATATGAATCACTTTGAGAAGAGTCACATTTCTCTTAGCAACCAAAGAATCAGTCTTAGCAACAAGACAGCTGGAGAATTTTGTTTTCACATGGTTACTCGTGGACAGTACGTTCTGCTTTCTGCTTTCCCATGGCACTGCTGCTTCAGTGTTAACTAGTAAAGCGTAAGAAATGGTACAAAGGAGACTGTTGCTCTTAGCAAAGACATCACTTGCAGGCCAAATGATGAACTTCCTACCTTTGATGCTATTCCCTTTAGGAGATATTGCAAGAGTAGTGACTGCTGGAAAGCTCGACATTTACATTTTCCCCATGACAGAATTACTCCAGGCTGATAGTCTCCAAAATCTTGACTTCTCCCATAGAAACCAGAGTGGAAAATCAAAGTACTAGCTCTAAAGGCTCCCATCTCAGCCTCTTTGGCATCTGTTTATGTTCAGAACATAGAACTGTTGGAAACATTGGATATAAGGTGACTTATGTATCTATCTATCTATTTCCTGTATTTTCTTAGCAAGAATAATTTGTGGAGAAATATTACAGTGGTGGAACCTGGGAACATCAGAGCAATTGCCATTTTGGTTGTTACCTGGGCTGATGTCTGTACAGGACTGTCAGAGAAGCTTCCTGAGGAAACACTAAGATGGTGTTTATCAACAGGGCACTGCTGTTATAGCCTCCATTTCTCAGTGGTACAGCTGATTAAGGAAATGAGTTATCACATGTATTTTGATCCTATTAAGAAATTCCAAGTGAAAGTAGAAATAGTAAGTGTACTCACATCTCACCCATGTTCCTCCTGTCTCCTCTGCAGGGGCTGCTGACATCCTGCATGCCGGATTGATTCCCTTACTTGTATGCAAATTGAAGACTGAGTTGGATGAAATCCAGGAGCTAATCCTTGATACACTCTCCAGCTGTCTATGTGTGGAGGTTTCTGAAGCTCTGGCAACTGATGCCATTACTATCCTCAAGGAAAAGCTCACGCACTCATCAGCAGCCATCAAAAGCAAAGCAGCTCGAGTCCTGTTAGAAATTGGGTAAAGAAATCTGTAATACTTAAACCCAAGAAAATACTCATGTAATGATTGAATCAGTGTCATTAGTTTGCAGTTGTGTTCCACTGCACACTGAAGCTGACAGATTTTACATGTAAAGCAACATCAGCCTAGATGCACACATAAGTGGAAGACTTCTAAAAGTCATTACTGCTATAAATCACTCAAGAAGGCAGATGCTTATCAGAAAATGTCATTCCCTCTCCTCCTGTTTGTCTTCAGCATTGGCAGTGAAATCAGGATTTTTTTCCTGGTATAGCACTGTTAAGAAAAAATTCTTGCACAAGAAATCACGTGAAAACAAGACTCTGACCACTGTGGAGGAAGGGAGAAGCTCGCTTATTTTGGGGAGCAACTGCTCTCCCTCAAAAAATTGAAGTTCCCGGGATACTTTCAATGTGATTGAGGACAGAAATAGTTTTCTGACACAGGCTGCTACGTCCATCAGTGATGGCTCAGAGAAAGCAATCTTTATATTAGATCTGTGTATCACACACAGAATGAAAGGAACAACTTAAGTCCGCTGTCCTGCAATCACTAAATATGATTAAAGTGCCCAGCAGATGTCTAATTTAAAAAGGTCTGCACATCATGTAGTTTATGCACCCTTTGGCACAAAGCACTTCCTAATGTCCTGTAACAAAGCGAGGTCTTACAGGAAAAAAGAGTCCAGATAACACGAATCACAGAAGGGAAAGCAGGAGTGCAGGTGGCGTAGGAACAGCAGCTACATTCTAGGCCCCTGCAGCAGCTAAGCCATGTGAAATATTGCCCACATTAGAGAGGCTGGGAAGGAGAGAAAAGTTGACCTGGGTGAAGAATTGCAGATCCCTAATTTAGCAGGTTTCAAAAATGAGTGTAGGGTTCACAGCCAGGTTTGTAACCCAGCTGCCACTGGGACCATCAGCACCCTTAATCCTCTTCTCCCTGTTACACGGGGCTGCCCATCCATCTCCAGCGGATCAAACCAATTATCCAAACCACCTACAAATAGCCCAAAAAGTAACCCACACACATAGGTTAACATGATATCATCAACCTCATATCAGCAATATCGATAGGTTTTATAGAGAGCAGGCACAGGCAGACGTCCCTTTCCTTTCCCTGGGCTGAGGAGCAGCATTTGCCATCTGTGCCCCAGTGAGAACACGGCAACTGCACAGAGAACAGAGCAGGCGACGGTGTCAGCACTGCTGGAGGAAAGGGGGAGGCTGCAGGGGCCCAGCTCTGGGCAGAGCCTGTGGGCAGCTGCATGCTGAGCACACACAGATCAGGAAAATGACTTCACTGTGTTTTCTACACAGAACCCACCCAGAGGGAAAGGCCGTGGTGTGCGAAGACATTATCCCTGTGCTGGTGAGCCTGTTGGAAGACACAGACCCTGAAGTCCAAGCGAGTGCAACAGGAGCACTAATGTTTGCTACCATCAGACCTCAAGGTGAGACACAGCAGCCCTTCTGTTGGGATACTGTCTGTAAATGCAGTTCTAAGGCCACTTAGTAACAACACTTTGCCCCCTACCCTCAAATCCACAGTTTCTCATAGTTTTAAAATTCTTCAAGAACTCTAAGATGAGGACATTTCTTTATACCAGCTTTGAGCGGATCTTGTTGCTCCCTCACAGTGGCTGGAGTGGGACAGTATATTTCACGTTTCATTCACCTGTAGTAGATCAAGAAGTTGTTTCTCTACCTCACCTGCCCCATTTCCCTCCAGAGGAGGAACATTCTCTGTTCAAATCCAGACCACACAGAGGTCTACATACCTCTGAATCACCAGTCCTCAACATAGGAGCTCTGCTTTGTGGAAACTCTGTGTATTAGAGGCAGTTTCTCTCTCACAGCTGAGAGAGGAATGACTATTAATAAGGTCTGCAGTTATCCCAAGGATCTGAAAGACACTGCAAATACTAACTGCTGTACTTTCAGTGTGATGAACGTGTATTTAAACACAAAAGACTCTTAATAACAGCAGTTGTGTTCCAGTCCTCCTCTGCAACCGTCCCCCAGCTTCCAAATCCAACACAGGAGTGGCTGTCACTGAAGTATCTTTAAAAAGAAAAGAATTGAGGATGTTCTTAAGAGCATCTCACACACACACACTCCCCCAAATAGTTTATGCTGGCATTTGGTGCCTCATATATTCTTAAATAATTTGTTTCAAATGAAATAATAATGTGCAAGGCAGATAAGGTTAACTAAGAAACATAAGCACTGCACCCTCTGGGGTGTGCAGAGCTGTAGCTGGGCAGGGAGGAGAAAGTAGCAATTCAAAAAGCATGATGGTTATATGGAATAAGACATTTGAAAGGCAGTTTCTTTCTTCACAGGCAGATTCTCAGCCCTGGGTGCTGAAGCCATTCCACCTTTACTGAAGTTGGTTGCTGAGGAAACCAGCAAATCCCGTCTGAGTGCAATCAAAACCCTCACCATGCTGGCTGAGGTACCAGAGGGCCGCAGGACACTCCTGCATCATACAGACACATTTCAACAGTGTCTAAATGACCCCTCTGAGGCAGTGAAAAGAGCTGCCAAAATTGCCATCGCTGTCATCAAATGGAAACCTTGCTGAAGACGTGATGCTTCACAGGGAGCTGTTGCCCTCTGTTGTTGTCTGGCTGTAAAGTTGCATGATTATATGAGACCTTCAAAACCAAAACCTCCAAAGCTGCAATGTGGATGAATGAAAAGCATTGTAATAATTTGGTATGAGACACTTGGAATATAAGCCAAGTGTTTTAAGTCATAGGCTCTGACACTGACAATAAAAATGCTGCACAGAGCGAGGACGAGCTCACACTTACCTCAGGCTGAGGTGCTCCCAGGTACCCTGAGCAGGCCTTGGGCACTGCCAGCCCAGGAAGGGAGTGGGACACAACAGCTCGGGGGCATTCTTCTCTCTCACAGCTCCTGTGGTAGATAACAAGATGGAGTGTTCTTCAGGAGGGACAAAAAAGACAATCTGTTTCATTAATAAGAGGAGTAATAACCTCAGGCACTGGTGCTGGTTATGCTGTTTTTCATCAGAACAACTAGAAGGTACTGGAGTGAAGGCAGTTTCACTCCATTCCTCTAGCACAGGCCTGCAACACATACTCCATGAAAAAAAATGCCATGAATCACTAAGTGATTTCTGAGTGTCTCACTCCCTGTGCCAAATCTGTGATAAAGTGTAGAGTGGAACAGAGGGAAGCTCTCTAATGGTGGCTCCCTTTCCACCCTGGTAACACCACAGGTAGGTGGCAGAGACTTGCATCTGGGAGGTAAAAATCACCAAATCAATTCTAAAACCCCAGCAGCCTTCTTCAGAGCAGCTTTGCTGTGACCCCACAGCTGTGAACAACTCTCTCTACACACCGTGACTGCCTGTGCTCAGGAATCTCAGCTTTAAACTCTCCTCCAGCTCAGTGCTTCAAACCAGTGTTCTTCAAAGCCAATGCCCTAGAGCTTTTCTCCCAAATGCCACTCACTGCTGGTGATATGTATATTTATGGTTCCACTTTGCTCATTTTTATGTGAAGCACAAGCTGACAGAAACATTCCAACTTTTGTCAGTTAAGAAAGTGATCTGAGCAGGAGTTGAGCCAATCAGCAGCTGCAGCTGCTACTGGTGCTCTGGACACCATGATCAATCACACCTGAAGAACTCAGCCTTGTGCTATGTCCTCATTGACCATGGGCAGACATTTTGGTTAAAACCAAACCAGGGTTACCGTAGATATATTTCAAATGAAGCCACAGCCCTTCCCTCCCCCACTGTTTTGGTGCATGAGCTTTTTTTAAATAACAAAACAGGAATAACACCAAACTCTGAGTTCTAAGGACAGGGTGTTCTCAGTATCACTTGTGAGATGCTTGGGTACCTTTGGGTGATACAGAACAATGAAAACTGAGATGAAGGGTGGTTACCCTTCTTGACAACTTGGCCTGAAGTTACGTAGTGATTCTTAAATGGAAGACGTGATTTGTTTAGGGCATGTTCTTTATGTATCAGTGTTGTAACTGGCTTACAGTGCTAACAGGTGAACATTTGATTTAGTTATTTCATTTTAAATAATTCTGTATATCCAACCAAAGTCCACTAAAACAAGCTGTAACCCTGTATCTTA
This sequence comes from Colius striatus, assembly GCF_028858725.1. Taxonomy (NCBI): domain Eukaryota; kingdom Metazoa; phylum Chordata; class Aves; order Coliiformes; family Coliidae; genus Colius; species Colius striatus. The sequence goes on along the minus strand of NC_084775.1, from coordinate 6,466,636 downwards.
CCTGACAGGCTAAGCTGGGATGTCTCAGGATCACCTGAAGCAGACTTGCATTGTGTTGCACATGACACACACACAGATTGTGGTGCTGGCCAGAGGCAGAGCTGGAGCCTGCACTAACCAGAAGTATTTCAAACACACAGTCAGCCATGGGGAACAAGCATGTGCTGACTCTTCCGTTCTCTGCAGCATGAGAAAGCCCAGGATGGTGTAAGCTATTTTGGGTTTTGCTGAGTGTCCCACAGCCATGGCTGTAGCAAGGACAGATAACTGAAGAAAAGTCAGTTTGTTCCTTAAAATCCTGAAACTGCCTTTGAATGCAACAGCAGCTGACTTGAGGTGGCATTTAACTATTAGTCTAAACATCCAAAGGTGTAGCAGCTGTTCACAACAACATCAGGTGTTTTTTTCTGTGAAACTCCACACAAGATAGAGAAGCACTCCAAGCAGCATTCAGACTTTAAGTAAACAGTTGTACTCTGCCCTCTACACATCCAGTTTTCAGACTGGAATGAGAAGAGGCTGTGAGGATGGGCAAGGAACATCTCTGGGAAATGCAGAGTTTGTTTTCCAAAATTCTTCATTCCTAGGGGAAAAAGCAGAAGTGACAGTGTCTCACCTAAGCAGGAGGCCACCTCAAGGCTGAATTGCCTTTATCCAATTAGCTCTATAATTTCACTATCTCTTTCTTTTTGGAACAAAGTGTGACAAAGAGGGACCTAGGCAATCCTCACTGAAGTCTTTCTTGTTTGTTTGTCATCCATTACCATCACCCAGAGCCAAAATCTAGACACCCATTTAGGTTCCATCACATTATACAAAAATCCCATTGTTCCGTGGACACCGAATACTTCAAAATATACAAATACTTTAATACATACAAGTCTTCATGGTCCATTAAATAGAATTAATTCCACAGTCTTTAAAATACTCTGTCACCATACGAACTGTAAGAACGAGTTTTGCACTGGTGTTAGTACAGCACTGATTTGATCTGCCCTGTGCAAAACCTGTCAGGGTACTGCAGGGCTTACACCAAGGAGCAGCAGTTCCACTCAAATCCAGAGCACTTTGGTTTATATCCAAATGAAGAGACTGCCAGAAGATTATAAAGTGAAGGTGTCTAAAGCTGCAGGAGCCAGCAGCAGTGTGGGACTGCACAGAGCGACAGCCAGCCCTGGGCTCCCATCTCCACAGAGGACTTGGCAGCGCTGGAGGCAGCAGCGTCCCAAGGGCGAGGAGCTGCATGCAGCTTCCCCACAGCACCCTGTGTCTTCTTTTTACACTAGATTCCCCAGGAAGCTGAATTAGATTATAAGAAGACCTATTGCTTTTTGAAGTATTACATCTATCTTTTCCTGTATCTCCAGCTGTTATCAAACTTTTCCAGTGGAGACCATCAGACTGTTTAGCTGATATCCCACAGCTGTGAGTGTTCTCCTTGAACTGTTCACTCATACTGTCATACAGCATGAATTCTACTTCTCAATGAAATCTTCAGAAGAAAGATTCATAGCTTTGCAGAAAAGCGGTATAGAGCCTTCAAATGTGCTTGAAAGAAAACTGCAAATCCCAGCATTATGGTGCTTGGGGATGTTTCAGGATGTGCATGGGATGTTTTGTAGCACAGTCCATGGAAAAAGGCAATACACTAATGCCAACCCCACAATAAAGCAGCCCTGAGAGCTCCCAGTAATTGTGGGTGATCAACTTTGACATATTGAGATAGAACTGATCAGTAAGATATAAACATATATATACACATGCACACATGTATATTTTATATATATATAGTGCATATATCTAATGTACTGCAGGTGTATATATAATATATGTGTTTGGTATAAAAATGTTACACATTCAAGTATAGATACATATTTAAAGCATAAAGAGGATCTTTTGAAGTTAACCTTAAATAGAGAACCTATCCTGAGCAGAATTCTTCTTAAGATCATCAAGACATGTTTTCCCCAATTTCAAAATGCAATCAATTCAGAAGGTTAGTGTTCCTCAGATCACTGAGAAACAACACAGTGAAAGTGAAAAAAGGGAGGAGAAGTTATAATAGAAAGTTTGATAGTGTGTCAAGTAGATCCATTATATACACAAATGCTTTACTTCAGATATCCCATCCTTGGAGGGAACAAGAACGAGTTTTTCACTTGAATTCATGATACAGTCCCTGAGTTGGTTTTTTGTAATTAAATTATCACAGCCAAAGGAAAAAGAAATGTGAATGATCAGAAGGGCTGCAAATCAACCCTGAAAGGTAGTTCACAAACCTTATATAAAACAAATGCTCATGCAGCCTTGTTCTGCACCTAGAATATGAAATGTATCACAAGTAGAGAGAATATGGGATGGAAACTCTGAACCTCCGTTAGCCCTGGATTGATTGAATGTCTGTACAGAAATTCTCTCTCTTGAAACCCCAGGGGCCCTTCATCTTTAGATTGTTGAAATTATGATCACAAAATCAGCAAGTAAATCACCCTGATTTTTTACAAACATAGACAATGGAAATACTAAGGGTCTCTAAATCTACAGGTCACCGTTTTTGCTTGACAATACAGTACAATTTCAGAACTATGATCACAGGTTTATGCAAAGAACGCATGGCAAAATACAGCCACAGTCAATAGGATGATGCCATTGATGTTCATAACATTTCTCCAAAGTGGCACTTCACTTGTGTCAGTCAATTTCTTCTTCATCATTTCCTCTTCCTCCTTGCTCAGTTTGGGTTCATTTCCTTGATCTAAGCCACAGAACCAGTTGTAGGCTTTCTTTAAGCACCCCGGTTCTTCTTTATTTTCCTTGTTAACTGGAAGGAATAACACACTGGTCATGACACGTCAGCATGGGCCACTGCATGCACTGAGGGCATGCCTGTGTTTAGTATAGCAGTTCTGATTTATGGTCATAGTTACACAGAAACATTTTAGTCTGAGGCAGAACAAGAATGAAGTTGATATCGTGTCCTCACAGCTCACCTTGGAAAAAACTGTGATTTTCTAGTTGCAAGTGAGCCTTTGGCAGGAAACACCTGAGCCTTTTGCAGCCTATAGACTTGGTGTGGTATTAGAGAAGCAAATTGTGCTGCAGAGCTTAAACTCTATTTTTTTTAACACTTTCTGCATTTTTAATGAAAAAAATTAATTTGATGATACTTCAGAGAAGGAACTTGGCAACTGCATCAGACACCCAGTGAAGAGAGCAGGTGGGTTTGCCCAGATGGATGTCTGGCAATTTGGTGCCGCGGTGCCTTGCACCACATCCTTGCTCCTTCAGTCCTGGCTACCACCCACTGTTTCCACCCACTGTTTCCAAGTGAGTTCTTGTTGCTTCATTCCAAAAGCTGGAGCTGCATGGATCTCTCTCAAAATACACCAACTCTGACAAAAGGCATCTCCACTTTCATCCTAGAACTGCCACCCAGCTACCTAGAGAACAAGATTCTCTTCCTTCACATCCACTTTACTTCTGATTTCTAGTAAGCTTCATAGATTGGGAAAAGGCAGCTTACTAGTCATTTAAATATGTGGGGTTTGGGGTTTGTTGTTGGGAGTGAGGGAGGATGTCTTCCAATGTCAAGCATGGCAGTGTTCTTTCAGAAATGAAATAGGGATACATAAATATGTTGGCAGCATCTTTAGGTAGTACAACAGAAGTTATTCAGCAGTTACCTGATTCCTCATCTTTTTCCTCATCTTTTTCATCAGCTTTGTCCTGCTCCTCCTCTGCATCCAGATCAATACGTTCCTCCTTGCTGTTCCGCAAAGACCAGACCAAGCGGTGAAGCTGCCGTGAAACAAAAGGAGTTTACAAACCTACAGCCTTCCTGCACAGAGACACATCAGTCTGGCCAGCAACCAACAGGGCATCCCAAAAGGCTCTGAAATCAATGTTTAAGAGTATTAAGAGTCACTGAAGATTTGTGACAGATAAATTAAGACCGTTTCCTTTACTTTCTTTACAAGGGCTGTATGATGTCAGGAGGTAATATACCAAGTACAGTGCTTAAAACCAGTGGCTTTGTTGAGTGCTGTTTTGTGAGGAGAGGGACTGCAATAATACTCACATGTACATCAGGAATGGGCTTAGTCATGAAGGAGACTGCCAGGACGACGATGGAGCTGACCGCAAAGAGAATTATTGCAAAGTAAAGGTAGTGAATGCCACAGATGATGAAGGGGCAGTTGGAAGGGAGAGCGCAGCTGCCAGTTCCGTAGGCAAACTCTGTAATCATCCTGCTGAGCCCAACCAGCAGCCCAACTATCAGGCCCCAGAAGGCACCCTGCAGATAAAGTGACAAAACTATCAAAATGAGTTATTGCAGGCATGGAATCAAGCTCTAAACTGAGAATAGGTGCTGGAGTAAACAGAGCGGTGGTGATGTGCCCCGTTGCCTTTGGCACATGGGTTTTAACCCAGATGCCTTCAGTGACCACAGTTACAGTTTGGGATATTAATGCAACTGAAAGGGGCAATGACTGGCAGCTCAGAGAAAGAGCATAGAGAAACCTTCTCCAGCTCATGTCTCAAAGCTCATCCGTCTCCACACAATGCTGTCCCTGGTCTAGGACAGGCTCTAGCCACAGACTGCACATCCCAAGGGCTCTTCTCACCTCTTTTTATCTTTGAGGGCTAAATCTCTGACCACTCCAGCCTGATGGAACTGGCTAGCAAATGTGTGTCATTCCTGCTCAACTACCCGTCTGTTTCTTTTCTAATGACCCTGTTAGTTAGTTACAAGTTAATTCTCCCCACCTTCTGTGGATGTTTGTGGCTAAGTTTACATTACCCCAGCCTGAAGTATAAGAGATGTACAGATATGTCTGGGCATCAATTGAAATACAGGAATATCTGTTTAAACATAAATCTATTTATCTGTTACCGTAAGGGTGAGTGGAACAGGTTACCTAGAGACATTGTGGAGTTCCCATCCCTGAAGGTATTCAACACCCAACTGGACAGAACCCAAACATCCTGCTCTTGTTAGCTCTACTTTGAGTAGAAAGGGTTGCACTAGTCCAGAGATGCCTTCCAAACTCAACCACTCTGTGAGTTTGTGGAGTGAAAAAGCTAATAATGGTAACACAAATTTATAATTCCTGATTAAAAAATATTCTGTGTTTAAGAACAAAACGGTTTTAATTATCCAGCGGTCGAAGTCACAAAAACACCCTGCAGTAGGACACGTAGGATAATTTCATTTCTAACAGAAAAAAGAATGATTCTGAGCAATAAATACTGACAAGTCTTATAAGTAATTAAATATTGGAATTCATCTTACGCAAGGCTCCAGTTTCTCAGAACCCTTGATGCTTGTCTTCCCTATTGACCTAGGTTTAAAGTGGCAATCAGTGTACCTAAACCCCTGAGAACTACACTGAGTTCATACTTAGGTAAAATTCCACCTAAATTCAAAGACATGTTTCCACAATGGACACGGAGATTTAACCAATTTGTGAGGTTTATCCATATTGGGATGGGAAATGGGACATCCCTTGTGTGTAAAACAGGCATTATTGGATATACACACACAAATAACCATCAAACCAGTCTTAAAAGGAAATCTGAGAGAAATGTTTGAGCTGTATTCAAAAACCTTCTCTCTCTAGGCTTTCCCATTGAACTCATCCTCCCTGGGGCAAACAGGCAAGTATTGTTATTCCTAATATTATAGAAAAGAAACTGAATTCCTGAGCACTGAGTTTTCAGAATGCCTGAGGCCCCAGTTACCAGGACCCTTCACAGCACATGACAGAGCTTGTGCCTTCTGAATTACTTACAAAGACTTAAGTACACTATTTCTCAGTTCAATGCTCTACAAATAAAAATCACTGATTCCCAAACTGGGTCCTAAAAGCAATGAGAAACAGTGTAGAAAAGAATAGCATGATGGTTTAAAAGGCTGTTGACAAAACATACAGCAGTCAAGAGGACGGTGAAGGGTGATACATTTTGTAAAGCAGTTTGATGAGCAACATCCTTTCAGATATGTCCCCATAAATTACTCATTTGACACACTTCTCAGCAAAGGGAGAGATAACCTAAGTTTCAGAGCTATCTAGAAATTCCTAGAGGACTCTGTGTTTATCAGATTAGCAAACAACTTTTTCAAGCTCATCTCTGCAGCCCTGGGGTAAGGGAACAATATGCTGGGACTTGGGAATAGAGTCCCAGGAGCAGGACTAGGGAGGATCAAAAAGATAAAAAGCAGGAAGAAGTTGCTAATAAAGGACACCAACACAAGTAAGTTGTCCCAATGCCTAAAGGAACATGCAGCACACTTGGTTCTGAATTTGTTCTTACCTGCTCATTGACCCTCTTGCAGAAGATGCCAAGCAGGAAGACAGAGCCGATGGGAGGCCCCAGGTAGCTGGTAACTGACTGAATGTAATCAAAGAGCTGCCCACTCTGAGCTGACTGCACCACAGGAACCCAGGCAATGCTGACGCCAACTAAAACCAACATAAATGCCCTGGAAACACAACCAGAGATGCTGTTAGCCACCTGCTCAGAAGCATCTATTAGAGAGAGGGAAAAAAAACGAAAAGCAATTAACCAATAATTTAAACATCCATTTTGTATTTCAACCAGCAAAATCATCCAGGCTGGCTATTGTGTCTGTCAAACTACAGCTAAACACGGAACATTACTTTCTTGCTTTGTTTGCCGTATCTACAGACAAATCAATAGCAGATGAACCAGCACAATCCGCTCATTGGTGCCGTAGCAACGCGCAGCACACCGTTTAGCTACTTCATTCCCCACCGCTAATGAACCGGTGCCGGGTTTGGGGGTCGGAACGGCGCGGGCGGCCGCGGGAGGCCGCTGCTGCACCGCCCGCACGGGCAGCGCGGGGCACGGCGCCCGCCGCCGCTCCCGCACTCACCTGCCGGCCAACATCAGCTCTTTCTCGCTTGCCTTTGGTCGGATTTTGGTGTAAATGTCCATAGTGAACAGAGTACTAGCGCTGTTGAAAATGGACGTCAGGGAGCTCATAAGAGAGGCCAACATGACCGACAGCATCAGTCCCCGCAGACCTGAAACGCCGAGAAGTGGAGCGGGATGAGCGTTCGGTGAGGAGCCGCCGCCCGCGGCCCCGTCCGGCGCGCCCCGCACTGCTGCCCGACCTCCCGCTGCTGCCCGGCCTCCTCCCGCTGCTGCCCGGCCTCCTCCCGCGCCGCTGCCCGGCCTCCTCCCGCTGCTGCCCGGCCTCCTCCCGCGCCGCTGCCCGGCCTCCTCCCGCTGCTGCCCGGCCTCCTCCCGCGCTGCTGCCCGGCCTCCGTCCCGCACCGCTGCCCGGCCTCCCTCCCTGCTGCCCGGCCTCCGTCCCGCACCGCTGCCCGGCCTCCCTCCCTGCTGCCCGGCCTCCCTCCCGCACCGCTGCCCGGCCTCCCTCCCTGCTGCCCGGCCTCCCTCCCGCGCCGCTGCCCGGCCTCCCTCCCTGCTGCCCGGCCTCCCTCCCGCGCTGCAAGCGCAGTCCCGGCTTTCCAAAAGCGGTTTACGGCAGTGACAGGGCAAGTCTTGAGCTTTTAGAAGACAGGTGTTCTTTTTGTGAATGCTGTCTGATTTAAGGCTAGCATTAAGAGATACTAAGCACACTTTCCCTGAAAGTTATTAAAGTGCTTCGCCTTGTCTGCAGGCACGTGCTCCCTTGCTTGCACTCGGCAGTACGGCTGTCAAGCGCTTGGGGGGGGGGGGGGGGGGGGGGGGGTGGGGGTGGTGGTGAAACAAACCAATAAGGAAAGAAAGAAAGTTTCTTTTACTGTTTTAAAATCAGAGTAAGCCACTTCTCCAGATGGTATGGCCCAGGGAATCACTGCAGTATTTTAATAATACCATGTACAACAGCTGTAATACTGTGGGGAAGTACTAAAGATGCCACAGAAGTACCATGGTCTGTCTAATAGCATAATCTGTCTTTCTAGCCTTAGGAACCAGCCTTGTGGTTTTCTACAGAAATTTCTCTTCCATGTACGTGTGGTCCACTCCAAAGTGGTGCCTCATTCTCTCATTGAACACAAGCACTATGGACCAATGTGTGCACAGAATATTTTCCCTTCTACCTCAGTGGGTTTAGCAGGACAGCAAGTATATGGCTTCAATTCAGAAATGCTGGCAGAGACAGTCTTTCATAAATCATTGGCAAAATGTGTTATTCTTTACCTTTGCAGAAAGGGAGCTCAGTTACCATTCCTGCACCCAGTATTTGCCAGCTGAGAGCTGACATTGTCAGTGTGGAGCTATTCTGCACCTACAGCTAATACAGAGTACTCCTTTGATTAACAGCACATAGTTCTAGCAAGAATTTTTGAACTTAACCTGGGAATGGATTCCCTCTCTCACTGTTTTTTATGATCTGGCAGCCTCACCTTTCCTAATACGAACAAACAAATACAAAGTGTGTCTTACCGTTTGGCATGAGCTCCACGACCATTGTCGGGTAGGCAATGTTTGTACAGCCAACTGCGGTGCCACAGTACTGCTGGCAGAGCTCAGGCACAACACAAGCCACCACATCTGAGGAGAAGGTGATGAGAGAGGGTTAGATATGGTCACATAAACAACAGATTGCCCCTAAATATGTAGAGCTCCTAAAATTTATCTCTGTGCTAAATCACTGGACTGACATGCTTGATATCATCCTTGGTCTGCTGGCAGGGAGGAAGGTGATTCCAAGCCTCCATCCTTCCTTTCCTCTGTAAAAGAACACCAAAAAGTGCAGCAGGGGGAAAAAAAAAATCAGATGAGCACTGAACAGCACAAGGAGAGTAAATAGAAAAACAAGCAGAGGAACACAAAAACCTTCTCTCCAACCTGAAGATCTCTCCCCTGCCTGCTGTTAAAGACATCAATTGCCAGAGGGAAGGAAGGTTGGCATTTCCCCGTGTTGCACTCAGGACTGTCCATGGCCCAAAATGTTATACTGACTGATAATCCTCTTCCTCTGCCAGCAGAGGATCTGTTCTGGGCAACATTTTCCACTCATTCAGCCAGAGGGAGGGAGATTGGAGTTTCTCTCCCCTAAAATTGACAGCAATAGCCTTGCCAGAAAGATGGGTTCAGGGAAAAGAGAAAGACCTGTGGCTTCTTCCAGAGTAGTTAGTTTTTCTCCATACATGTACCTGGACAATATGGACAACAAGATGACAGTCTAACAAATGTTTTGGAAGGGACAGAGAACAGGAAATTGAGCGAGACTGGCAGTGAAAGACAGGCAGCAGGAAGTAAGGTGCATTTCTGTACACATAGACATACCTGTATACAAAATTCGGCTGATCATTCCAGGCATCACTATAATAAACATGGGCAAGAGTTTCAGGTACCCACACATGATACAACCAGCCTTCACATGGGACATGTTCTTGCCAGAGAGGCACCGCTGGACAATAACCTGTCAAGGAGACATGGCAAATGTGCATGACTTGACCAGGAACAGCATTCCCATGAGCACACCATGCCAAGTTCCACATACACGTACTTGTTAAACTTTTGATAGTGAAAGAGTCTATCTACCATTTCTTTCACTAGCACACATAAAAACTACATGAAAATCAAAGGATATATTTGAAATAAGTAAAGGCAAATATCACTTATCCAGTGTATGTGTAAGAGGTAAGATGCTTTTCACAAGATGTTATTAAAGCAGATAGACTAAAAAGCCAAAAAGGAATCACATATTTACATGAGCAATCAGTATGGTTACACTGGGGGTTTTTTCACTGGTTTAGAAATTGGGAAAATTATCTTTCTCACAATTCAGAATGCAGATAAATGAGTTGCTAGAGATTGGGCACATTCTTATGTCACATTTTCAGGAGCACATTTTCCTCATGTCAGTGTGATCTCTCAGGGAAACTGGACAGTGGGTTTTAGGGAGAAGGAAGGAACACCAGGGAACTTGCTCCAGACTGAAAGACCGACATATAAGGAACAGCCTGTCAAGACTGTGCATGCAAGAATAAAAGCCACACAGATAGGAAACAAACTCAGATTACCAAATGGGGAAACATAGTTAGATCCAGTCTAACCAGGATCATTTGGGAGATGGTTTTCTAAGTAAATATTCACTTTACACCTTCTCTGTGTTTTTACACACGAGAAGTCACACACAAAGAGTGAGAAAGGAATTCTATGCAATATCTGCTGGGTGCATAAGAAGAACTGAAAGAGCACCCATTCCATTTTCTCACATGTGGGAAGGGTTTAGAAACCAGAAACTGAAAAGTCACTGACTAGTCTTGAAATAACTGCCCTTTCTGTGACCTAGCTTTGAACTACAGTGAGGGAAGAGTGACATCAGAGTGCAGAGTCTTGTGTTTGCCATTTCCAAGTCATAAAGCTTCCACATTACCTGATCTGTGCACCAGTACCACAAAGCAATGATGCTCATACCAAAGATCACCCCTGGCCATGGCAGATCTCCGCTGACGGGATCTCGGAAGAGGTGGAAGGCATCCTTCCGAGGAGCGTAGCACTCTTCATCAATCGTAGTATTCCCATAGCTGATATTGGATGGACTTGCCTCCATGTACTTCTTCATGAAAGCATCATACCCTCCTACTTCAGCAAATCCTAAAGAAAAGAAAGTAAAAGTAGCAAGAAAGTATTTAATACTGAAATCTCCCAACCCCACCTGGACACGTTTCTGTGCCACCTGATCGAGGGGAACCCGCTTTAGCAGGGGGGTGGGCTGGATGAGCTCTGGAGGGCCCTTCCCACCCCCATCATTTTGGGATTCTGTAATTCCAGTTTAATTCATCTGGTTAACTTACCAAATCCCACGAGAACAAAAGATCCCACTACCATGATGAATGTTTGTAAGGTGTCTGTGTAAATCACAGCTGCAAGACCACCTAATGGCAAAGAAAAGTCAAGACAAACAGGTCAGCCTCTGTGCAAATGCCCCAGTGGCAATGCTTGCTTTTTTTTCCCCCCACTTTTCTCACCATCTCTCTTCTCAAAGACCACTGCAAATCACTTCCCTTTCAGGATTTTATTTCTCTCCTCTTGCCCACCTCCCCTCTTCTCTTTTTTCTGGCTCCCATAACTTCTTTACTAAACTGCTTTGGAAACTCACCTGTGATGGTGTAAAGAGCAGTAATAGCAAGCAGGATAATGATGGCCAAATAAAGATTCAGACCTATGGCCAGCTGTATAAATATAGCTCCAGAGAATATGTCTGCCTATAAGAGAAAAAGTGATAGATGAAGCAGTGTTTAAATTCACAGTGATGGCATATTACGCATCCATGATGCAGATACTGAAATACTGAACTTCCCTGTTATAGTACTGCACATATTTTAAAAGAAACAATAGAGGCCATTTTAATACAAGTGCCAGTCTCCTCTCAGTCCCATGCTGCTTTCAGTACAAGAGTTGCAACACTTCTCAAAGTACATCCAGGTCTTTTTCAACAGATCATTTTAGCTAAACAGAGTCGCTCCGTTGGTCCATGCTTACGTACTGAGACAGCTTAATGACAAACCCCTTACAGCTCAGCTTGCACAAGCTGCTCTGTGCAGGAATGGACTCTGAGACACCTCCAAGACATGCTACAGTTCTCTTCATTCAGTGCTACTCTATAAATTTCTTTCTTTTTCTTTACTGACTGCAGACATGCAGCATAGCTAGTCTTGCTGCTTCAGGAAGAATGGTGATTAAGGGCAAACACCTTGTATTACCTCTGTCTTTACTTTCCTGTCAGAATAATTGACATCTGTTGGCTAACACAAGAGACCTTTAGCTCTTGTGCAAGAAAAGAACTGTTCAGGTTTGAGAGTAACCCTCTGAGATTTTATTAAACCAGCTCCTGAATTTGCATCACTGTTACTCACGTTTGCAACCACAATAATCTACCCCAGTGCACTTCTAACACAAGTGCAAACGATGCTTCCATTAGAGCTTTGCATCTGCAGCTGTCCTTGCTCCTGAGTCCCCAGTTGATGGGCTCATCTCCTACCTCACCTGTATGTCTCCTTTTTGTACATACCACCTCTATGAGGCTCTGTTTAGGGAGTCCTCTCCTTGTTTAACAGTAGAAGTCCTAGTGGGGTTCAACAAGCTCAGGAGCTTCAAAATGCTGCAGGAACTGCCCATATGCAGGGTGTGAGAAATCAAGATAAGTAACATCATGTGTGCCCTGGGGAAAAGCCTGCAGGCACAGGGCAGCTGCTGGGTAGCAGCTTGCTGGAGGAGCAGGATGTTCCATGGGCTGCTAGGCAACCAGAGCTTGTCCTCACCCAGTAGCACTTGCAGGGCTCTTGTCCAGGCCAGGCTGACGAGAGGCAGGAGCTCCCAGCAGCAGGCACACAGCATGGCTAGTGGGGAGACACCAGGTTCATTCCAAAGCCACTGAAACTGAGGCTGTGGGGTATGATCTCAACCATAGTTCACTCTGGAGAATGAGGAAGTGGGACAGCCCTCTGCAGCAAGAGGTCCCCCAGCTATACTGCCCTGACGTGCGGAAAACGACCACGAGGCAGAGTGTGAGTCACAACACAGGTTACACTCCCAAAACTCTGTTTCTGGAGCAGCTTGAGGTTGTTTGATTTCTTACAGGTTTGAGTTTGGAGCTAGGAACCAGGACATTTAGCTCTTAGCTCCAGTGGCTGTTAGACCATATCCTTTGTCCCTTCTCTCTGTAGGAACAATTTTTTCCTATCTTCACACCACTGACCAGCTTATGTCCCAGGTCTTTCTTTCATTGCTCTTGTCCTTAGTTTAGCCTACATAGCATTAAATATTAATGGCTCTAAAATCACTCCCAGAAAGAAATGTATAGTTAATTATTTAGCATCCAGAGCAATATATCAGTTTCTTTGAATTGCTGAGTTACCTTCCAACTTCACTGCTCCTCCCCGCCCAATTAGATTATTTCTTTCCAATATTTCCTTGTTTCTCCATTATTACTCTTTTATAGACACTAAACAATGCCCTTATCTTATCTCTGAACAGAGTAATCTTTCCTTTGTATTACAAGTTATCTCACTGTATCTCCATATCTCAATCCATGTACAGATCATGCAGCAACAGCTGGTAGAACACAAGTCAACTAAGTGAATCCTGCTGCAACGTTAACGTGGGAGTCAGAGCAGTGGCACTTATTCTTTACCTCCTAGACCATGCAGCCTCTAGAGGATGTTATCCTTCTCCCTCGGGCAATTCTATGCCATCCATTTATTATTGAAGTTACGTACAAGGAGTGCAAAGAAAATGCTGTAACACGTTCAGAAACTCCAGGTTACAATTTCTGCTTTCTCCAGAAGCATTCAGATCTTAAGTCCCTTTTGTCAATTTAATCAATTACTATTCATCAAATATTTTATTTTTACTAGGCCGTTTTCTTTGGCATAATGACCAATATTAGCAAAACTGGTGGCTATCAAGCCCCTGAAAGCTGCCATGGGCATTGCTCACAAAGCTCAGCATGCGTAGGAAGCATGTACACGTGAGGCATCTACGCAACAGAAGTCCTTCAGGCTCAAAGATCACGAAAATCCTCTCAGAATGGCCTTGTCTAGCAAGTGGCTGATTAGCCACAAAACAAGGAAAGAAATCAACAAAAACCACACAGAAGACGTGCAAGAAAAGAAATGGCAATGACCTTGTGCAGAAGTGTGCAAAGGGAGTCTGATCCTCACATGGCAGTGGCACTGTGCCACAATGAGCATGCCCAGACTTACAACACCTGATGTATTATCTGGTTCATTGGAAAGCATCACAGTAATTATATTATTAAGATAATTAGCTAATATTTTAACACATCAAGGAAGCAGCACATGAAATAACTACCCCAGAAACAAGATGCCACTCTTCTACAAGGCCGTGTGGCAGTAAGTATTGCTGCCAGTCAAACCAATAGGTGTGACTGCCTGTTAAGGGCAGGGCAGAAACCCATCCTTCTGTATCAAATCTCAATAAGCCTCAAAGATTACAAGGGATTGTTTGCAAAGGCAGCAGTCAAGGAAGTAAAATGCAAATCTCCAAGCTGGCTATGGCATGGATTGGCAACTCAGGGGTATGTCTGGAGGTGCAATGTGCCCCTGGGAAGACAGACCTATGCTGGCTGCATGCAACATGCATTTGTCTACAAAGCACAAAGTCAGCTCCAGTCCAGGAGAGAATAGCCCTTCCCTTTCTTCTTTTGGAGCTTGCTCATTTGAGGACAATTTGGGCATGGTATTGCATAACACGGTATAGAAAAATCTACCCTGACATCCCCTGATGGTACTGATGAAACTTGCTATGCTTCCTACTCCAAGGACTTGGGCTGTTCTGCTTATTCTGAATAGGATGGGCAGTAAATCAGACCTGAGCATCTCCTGCCCTAACGAATACAGTGACATAAGACAGAAACCTGGGCCAAATCTGTACATGGGGCAGACACTGTCAGAGTTGCTCTGGGCAGGTGAGTGAAATGAGAAAATAACAGACCTTGTGCACCAGATGTTTCCCTTGCATAGCACAGAGATCCTTCCCCACAGCGATTCCCCACACACACCTGGAATAACTGGGTTAATGAGAAGCTGGAATGGCCACTGGTAGAGTGGGGCCCAGGTAACCTGCTGCTATATAGGTCTCTTTGCTATATAGGACTACTGCTTTGCTCCCTAACAAGACAGGACCACAAGAACAGGAGAGAGTTCTTCAGCCTCATGACCACACTGGAGGCTTAAATGGAGAACCTCTCTTGCCTGGAAGCAAGATACTCCTAATACATCTGAAATGGGGTGAAAACCCACAACCAGATCCTTAGGCATAGTAGAGACTGAAAATAAGAGGTAGATAGCAAATTCAGAACCTACATAACACCTTGACGGGCTCATTACAGACACGTTGCAGAATGGAACTGTGAGTCCTCTGACTGGAAGTGTTTCTCAGCTGCTAGAGCTGCCAGAACTGTGTCACACTGGGATTTCTGATGGTGGTAGTTAAGAACAACAACAGCAAATCAACTAATCTTTTTGAAATATATGGAAAGCCAACCTAAGGCCAGTTCCACAGTTTAATTTATAACCTTTCTAAGGATCAGTTATCATGAAGATGTGAGAATGAGAGCAAAAGGCCAATCTTTTAGCTTAAATTGCACTATTATCACTCAGTTCCCATTCAGAGGGCAAAGAGTAATCTGCCATGGCAACTCTCACAAAACAACAGATTGAGGTATGCCTGAACTGTGGACTTTTTTGAGGCTTGCTAGTTTTAAGATACATGGAAAATACCAGCTTCCTTCACTACTTCACAGCAACACAATCACTTAATAAACATTAACTTCATAGCACCTTAAACTTTATACCAACTACTTGCCGATTAAAAGAATCTCTCCTCTCCTTCACCTTTGCTTTGTTATTCCCCCTCCCTCCTTGGCATTTCCCTTCTTTATTTTCTAATTCTTGTTAATCTCTTCTTCTCCCTCATCTATATTACCAGAGGATGCTAAAACAGATAAACATGAAATTAGGGAAAAAAAAAATCCTGCTACATGTTTCATGGATCCCTAGGGTAAGACACTAATGAAATACAAGTTTCCCTCCACTCTGACTTGTTGTAGAGGAAAGTGTAAGTAGAAGTAACTCTTAAAACCTAGAAAAGAAAGAGAAACCACAACAAGTATCAGGAGACATTGCAAGGAAGGAAAAAACTTGGATTGCAGGACACACCTGGATACACAATGTCACTGGACAGAATAAAGCAAGCACAAAATTGTATTTTTACCATCCTTAATGCAACCAAGGTCTCCAAACAAGAAACAAAAATCATAAAAATGGGAGTTGCTTTTCTTTAGACTGATGTAGGATGGAAAAAACGCTGTAAAACTTTTACTTACTGAGATCTTTGTGAAGATATACAGGATCAGAGAAAGGATTGACAGGTAGACCTGAATGCGCTTCCCACCAAAACGCTTCCTCAGGTACTCTGGCATTGTCACCACCTGCAGATAATGGAGAGGGGGTTTCAGATAATGGGGAATAGGTACAAAGCAGAGTACTAAGGACTTCTCAGCTCAAGCCTCAGAACAGAGAATCCTCACTGCTCAAATACACACATGGGCCAGTTCTAGCATGCTCAGATCTTGTGCCATTCATAATGGCATTGTAATAATCAAGACCTGATCCACAAATATGAACAGCAAAGAGAAGCATAGCATCCTGTTTTGACTTACCCCAGCTTTGATGTAAATGGGTACAAACACCCATCCCAGAACAACCACAAATACCAGGGCCTGCAGACAAGACAAGATCAGTTGAATTAGCTCCTGCTCTCTAGATAACTCTCCCCAAGACCATTTATCAGGCCCAATAGCAGCTAGAGACCATTGAAACCACATAAAGCTGGGTATTGTAAGGATGGGGGTAGGAAGACCTGCTCTATCCTTTGATTCACAGGTGAAAATTTGGGAAGGAAGTCTTGGCCATAAAAAATGTCGGGTAT
Organism: Colius striatus; assembly: GCF_028858725.1. Classification (NCBI taxonomy): domain Eukaryota; kingdom Metazoa; phylum Chordata; class Aves; order Coliiformes; family Coliidae; genus Colius; species Colius striatus. The sequence continues at coordinate 6,450,193 of NC_084775.1, read as the reverse complement.
TGCTGTCAGCCTGGATTTCATGCCACACGTCCCAGAGCAGCACACATGATGATAATACATTTTCAGGAAAAACAGCTGATTTCTGCTCAGAGGATTGCCCTCTAGTATCAAAGCACCAAAGCAATATTTCCACCATACCTACTAATCTGTACACTAGTGTCACTATGTCATAAGCAATGAACTATGTAGTGCATCTGCTCAAATGCACACATGCATCATTGCTTCTTCCTAAACAACAATTACTGTACACCATGTCTTCATATGAGTCCACACAGAGTCTCCCAGGAGATGAAGTGTGAGAGGTGGATATGTTGATGGATATAGGCCCTAGAGATCTGAATAGCATGAAGCCTCAAGCAATTCTTGTTCTGTTTTGTTTGGCTTAGTTTTGGTACAAAGGGAAGGAGACTGAGTTTTATTACAAGATCAGTGTAATCACATAGGGAAACATGACACATTAACCATGCACATCTCATAGAGCTCATTTTAGCCTTTCTCTCTCTCCTTCAATATTTATATCATAGAAGTACTTGACTATTTGCAGCAGCTGTCTACTTGTTAAAGAAAAAAGATAAATTCCTCAGGGTAGCAACTCTGCTTCTTTCACCGTGCAGAATTAAATGCAAAGAAAGCATTGACCTATGTATGCTCACTAAGTTCTTTATTCCATGAAGATGAATTAAGCAGAACAAGGGCATTATTATCCACACCCACAGAGCCTGAGAACACACGGAAATGGACTGAATTAACTCATGTGAATCTCCATGCTGTTGCAGTTAACACCACTCCTGTTACTCCAAGTAGTGTCAGCTTGGACATCTCTGTCCTAATACCATAGCCATAAACAAAATACACACAAAAATAAAGGAAGAACGAAGTAAAGGGGAAACATTTTTGGAATGCAGGTGGCTGTGAGGGATGCTGAAAATTTCTGACAGGCTGTGAAGAAATCAAAGCTTTTCAATTGTTCCTATATAACCAAATGCTGTAAAAAACCACTATGGATTACAGAACTGATCATTTCTTCCCAATATCCCCCAGTCTGCAAGTGCTCTTCATAAATACTTCAAAAAGTTATTTTAAAAAATGTACAGAGATCTGACCAATTTATCTGGCTCAAATGCTCTCCAGAAACATTCATTCAACAGAAAAGTGTCATCTTCTCCCCGTGGCTTGGACAAAGACCAAGGAGGACAGGCTTAACTGATTACATTAGAACTTACTGGTCTGTACAGAAAGGAAGTGTTGCCAAGCACAAACTTTGTCAGTCTTAAATGATTAGGTTATATTATTTTGATGAAGCTCTGCAGATAATCCTGATGTCACAAGTGTGTTCACTTAAATGCACGCCACTTACATTCCATTCAAATCCTCCGATGGCAATTCCTCCAGCTGCTGCCGTTCCTGCTATTCCCACAAAATGTCCACTGCCAATGTTACTGGCAAACAGAGAAGCACCAATCTGGAAGCAGAGAGAACAATGTTTAACTCTTAGGTCCTCTTCATGGAAACTTGAAAAATCACGTTCACTTGGCAACTTAAACTCATGTCTTTCTGTCACCAGATGGTGACGATGACTATGTGTGACAACCAACTTTCTTAACAACTTTCAAGGTACCCTCTTATTGTTCACCCTCAAACTCCAGACTCCAGCCATCAAATCTACAACAATGAGAAAGAATAGGATGTTGCATAGATGAGTTAAACAGATTATTACACCAATATAGAATTTAACATACTTGCAAAACTTGACTAGCTGACATTTAGGTGATATCCAAACCATTAGGGAAGAGGACTGCGACCTGTCTTGCTCAAGAGGTAAACGGAAAATGCCATTTGTCAAACTGACACTCCCTATTTCATATTCCACAGTCTGTGGAACCAAATGTATCCTCCCTGAGAGTTGTACCGACTTTGTACTTGGTTCACTTTTAGTCAAATGACATTTGATTAGTGAATTAAATTCTGAGAGCTGCACAGCAGAAATGTCTGCTGAGAAAGTGCTTCTGGAAGATACAAACAGTAGCCAATCAGGGAGCTGCATTTAAGAAGTGCTGGATCTCTAGGGCTCCCAAATATTGCACTGATCATCCAAAGAGAAGTGGGAGAAAGCAGGAATTGATGGACAAGGAGACATTAAAAAACCGAAAGCTTTATGTTGTATTACAGGCAGGAGCCGTTCACAAAAGAGAGATTGTGCCAAAAGATCTGATTCCTTATCAAATAGCTCAGACAATAGAAAAGATGAAAAGGTATGAGCTTCATTTCCTCAAAATGAAACCATGAAGGGCAGCAGAAATGCCCAACAATCATTTACAAGGTCAGACACTGAAAGATGCAGGGTGAGAACTCAAGCACGAAAAAGAAGTTGGGTTGGGTATTGTGGGCAGAAGACACGGGAGCTGGACGGGCTCCAAGGTGAAAGACGCAAGTGAACATTTTTTTATTCACTTCTATTTTTTCTTTGTATCCTCTGAAAGGTGCAAAGGGAAAAAAAAAATAGGAAGCATGTAGAAGGCAGGTAAAAGAACCTCTGCTACTCGCTTCTAATGCTCTCAGTTGAGGTTGACCTCTCATGTTGAAAGATCCCAAGGTGCTCAAAAATGATTTAGACATATGGACAGAAGACCTGCATTCAGCACATTCTCCTTAGTTAGTTCCCAAGTACAGGTGGTTGGAATGTGTTCAAAAGTCACCTTACAAAAAGTGAGAAATATTCCTTCTGTGCAGATAACTCACTGGGAGATTTTTATGGTCCTAAAATATATATACAGGGAATAGCTCCAGACTTCCAGGTCTGCAATCATTGCAGTGAGTTCTTTGAGTAGCAGTAAAAATGGCATCAATCTTTCTGAGAGCAGGGCTACAATTGCCTGAAATTCAGGAAGATAAAAGGGATTTCATCATGGACATCCAGCTCCGAAGATCAGTTTTATTCTACAGAGTTATGCCATAGCCAGGAGCAACAAACACACTCTTTGATTCACAGTCCTGATCTTTCATCACAAAATAGATTTTCCTCCCTCATTTTTTATACCCAACGTACAAATAAAATTCATCCGTGGATGCCACTCTTTCTTTTCCAAGCTTACTTTTTTCTCCTTTCCTCAGTTTGATCTCTTGACTACTTCTAGGCTTTTTTCAGACAAAGTCTTCTTCTGCTGTGACAGGAAATTTAAGTTCACTCGGTTCAAGAGTTTGGGGATTTTTTACGTGTTTCTAGAGGTCAGATTTGCCCTACAGAAATGCAACCAGTTTGCCATCTGACAGATACTGCTATAGGAATGGTAAGTGTTGCAACAAGCATTAGCAAATAAGCCAGAGAGATGACTGGTAATAAAGAAAACTTTTTTCTTCTAACCTCTTTGTGACAGCACCAGTGTTTTCCCAACAGTGACCATGAAGAAACAAATACCATTTATGCCAGGCACTAGCACCGTTGCCCAGTGCTTTCCCTGGAGATGAATAATTAAGCTTAAATCTAGGTTACTAGAAATGCAATCACCAGAAAAGATTAACCACATTAATCTCTGATTTTATTTAATGTGTTTCCCCTCCTATTTCAAAAGCTAAAAATGTGCTGCAAGCAGATCTAAGTAACAAAAGCAGCTAATGAATGACTTTATGGACCGACAGCTGTAGTAAGCTTTGGCTCAGGGCCTGACACCCTGGCACAGATCGCAGTGGTACTGACAATGCTGTGTTCCCAACTTTACCCAGAGGACAGCTGTATTAAAAGACAAATGCAAAGCCATACCAACCCAAGGCCGAATTGCAAACATAGTTATGGCCAGCACAAGGACAGAACCACGTGAATGCACATACCATCTTCACTCTCAGATTTCTTTCTCTGAATTAGGGAGCAGCCAGTGCAGCAGAACCAAAGGATCAACACATGGCAAGAATGGATGCAAAGTCAGAAAGCAGTTTATTGTTACGAGTACCTGGAAAGGTAAAACGTGTCTTCACAGCTGGGAAGCATGGTTAAAGCAAGAGGAGTGTTTACCAAATATGCTTTCACCCTGTTAGCTGCTAATGCCAGAGGCAGTACTTCATGGCTGAGGGAAGAAGGCAGATGGGCTCTGGGCCCAAGTTGTCCTGCTGAAGAACTTACTGCTGCAGTATTTGTGCACTGAAAGGGCTGGTTACTGGAACTGCTTGATCTGGCACTGGTAGATGCTGCAGCACACCAGTGCATGACCTCCAGAGCACTGGGCTGAAACTGGGCAATGACAGAGGGGAACAATTTTCTACAAGTGTCCACTGCTCTCAGTGAATGTGTTAGTGAATTCATTTGAAAAACAGATCTAGGAGGAAAAGTAAAGAAGAAAGTTTATTGAAAGGAGCAAAAGCCATTAAGAGGGAAAGAGAGGACAAAAATCCAAACTAACCTGAGGCAAAGGTGGAATATTAACTCTTAAAATCTTTGAAGAGGTCAGGTTTTAACAAGAGTACTCTGCTCAGGAAAAGAATCACCAGCTGCAGAGAGATGATGATCACTATGTTTTTTCCACGTTACTCATTAACTGTTTCACCTTGCTCTCCCCATTAACTTGAGGATGCATTGACATCCTGGTGCTTGTTGTTCCAAATCATACACGATGTACTTTGCAAATCAGTGACTACTGCAGTGACCACATGCAGACTCTGCAGCTTATGGCTTCTCTCTCTCCCAGGACATGATAAGGCATCTCCTGTGCCCCTAATGTCCATTTTCCTGTTTGACAGTGTTAGCTCAGTATCAAACTCTTTTCCCTACCCCAAGAACACCTTGCCTGTGGCCTTTAGCCTCTCTACAGACAACAGCAGAGGCTCCCTCACATGAGGTCATCAGCCTTGCCCTGAGGTATTGCTCCTCCCATGGGTCACCTACAGAAGCTGCTTCTCAAACGTCGAGCCAAATTTCTCATTCCCTGGGTTGAGAACTGCTCCCTGACACCGTTCATGTGCTTCTTCAACTCACAGCTCTTCCCTGAAACATGTGACTTTACTCTGATGGAAAGACACCATTTTTCCCACCAGCAGTTTGTGGGATCACCCTTAGTCACTTTGGAAAGTTCAGTACGCTGCTTACAATGAAATATTACTGCTACCCTTTCAAGGCTCTGAGAGCCAAAGGCAGAACTGCAGGGTTTTATTCTGCTTTCCCAATTACTCTGAAAATTCTTTGTATTGTATTACTGCCAAATTAAACCACATTTATACACTTCCCAATTCACGACATGAGAGAGATGGATATACAACACACATAAAATGTGTCTCTGTCAGCCAACAAGCCCAATGGCTGCTGAACAGCACAGCCACAAGCACTCTGAGCTGATACCTTTCCACCTTTGTTCTTTGAGGCAGAAACATCTCCCAGCTGGATGGAAAATTTGGACAGATTATTTAGAAATCTGCTTCACTGAAATTTTCCTTCTCTATCACAGCTTTCCTTTGGTTATTTTATTATTCTTTTTACTCTGAAAACCACTGATTTCACTGATTTGGCATGAAATTTGACAAAATAAGTTAATTAATTTCTTATTCCACTTTACCTAAGAAAAGGAACTACAATCTTATTCATACCAGAGTTGTCAGATTGAGCAAGTGGGGACAATTCTGAGAATATATAAAGCTTAACTGGATGCAGAGATCAGAGAAATGGTGCCAGTGGTCAGTTCTGGTGGCCATCAAAATCAGTCATGCAGACTGAAGCAAACATCTCCTAGGGTTTTTTTTCTTAATCCCTACCTGTCTCACAAAGATCAACACATAAGTGACAACGAACAAGCTGAGTTACATTCCTGTTTGAAGTATAGTTTGTCCTTGACTCTGCATGACTCCTTGCTATTCAGTAATTCTTTTGTGAGCATAGTTGGACTTCAGATGCCCAGCAGATATTCTTCATCCTACTAACATTTATGCCTCAGGAACCAGGGCATATAAGGTAAACCTTAAAACTACAGAACCTAAAGCTGCTGCCAAAGCTCACTGTTCTCCAGGAAGAGATATTTCGTTTCCTGCAATAGCAAAAAGTATTTGGCTTAACTAAACTCCCTCACCCAATAGAAGAAGCTGAAGCTCAGTTTGCACAGCCCACTGTTACAAGGCTGACACCTTCCTTGAGCTTCTCTCTGCCTTTCAGGAAAAGGCAGAGTGGTTATGAGTATTTAGAGCCATATGTGTCTTTCCTGAAGCTATTTCCCTCAAAGCCCAAGAGACTAAAACCAGTTTCTTGGAGATTCTTGTCTCAGTTTCTGTAGAAAGGTTGTGGAAAGTGCCCAGCATTTCATGGTATTTCAACAATGGATTTCCATTTCTGGTAATCAGTGAAAAATGTAATTGTATACCTCAACTAACTGCTGGAACTACTGAGTTGGCTCATGCACTGAGCAGAGGCAGTGATCTCAGTGAACTGACCCATCACCTCAGCAGAGCAGCCAGCAAACACTAACTGTGAGCTTGGTTCTGCAAAATACTAAGCAACATTCATGGATTCTGCTGGAGTCAAGAATCAAAGTTGGACAGATTTGGCTCAGGATAATTGTCTCACTCCTAGTTTATACGTTGAGAAATTGAATTACAGTCAGGCAAAGTGACTGACACAGATGTAAAATCCATATTGAAAGTGGGACTAACCTCCAGCCCTTGATTACCATGGTCTTCTCTAGTCTAGTAAACCACATCTCTTACAGCATTTAAGTGAACAGAATCTATTTCTCAGGCTTGCCAGTAGGAGATCCTAACACATTGCTAATGAGCCTCTTTCCCTGTGGGGTCAGAAAAGCCACTCATGGCTGCCCTGTATAGCACAGAACATACCACTGTTGCTGAAAAATACTAGCAGTTCAAGAGAATTTTCTAACAAGTCTGTGGAAGGATTTTTTTATTCTGTTCCAGAGGGCAATTACATGGCCTGGGTCATTATTCTGAAACCACAGGGAAGAGAGCTGAGAAATAAGAGTCCACTTACAGGACAACATCCCCCATCCTGCCTCTCATCTACTGTGGAAATGTATCTGGGCTTTCCAGCAACATGCCAGGACAAGAGAAGGATCAAAGCACAGAAGAGTTAAAAAACTGTGCACAGCATTAGCTGTTGCTGAACTGAGATCCCACCTCTGACTGAACTTCCTAGACTTTCATTGGTTTCCTAGTCACCTCAGTCCAGTGTGCACAGGGTGACCAACATCCTGTCTACCTGCTAAACTCTGGGAATCAGTGCTTTGGAATCTCTTTTCATCCAAGGCAAACTTTCCAAGGTGGTGCTGCTGACATGGTGTTTAGTTTGTGGTTTGAGTGCCTGCTGTTTGTTTATTTTGAGTGATACCAGGAGGAATAGCAAGAAGGGTTTATTTTTATGGCATTCCAAAGGAAAGGACTGAAGAGGCAGTGCAGGACTCCACTGCCGACAGCACTTCATCCATGCTGAGCTCGCAGAGTTTAGGAAGGAGAGGTGATCCTAACAACCACTGCAATGTGAGCTCATCCCTTTTGTCTCCCCATCAGAGTAAGGGAGCTTGCTGAAACTGTTGGGTTTGTGTTGGCAGAGAACTTGTGTTTGATAATCCTCTCTGGATCTTCAGTGCCACTGCAGCCAGACAGGTTTTTATAGTGAATCTTTCCTGCCTGCTTCTTCCACCTTCATTTACATCTACACAAAAGGGTTTTCATATTCGCCCTTGACAGGCATGCAAAATTACACAAGGTTTAAACCAGCCCACCAATTAAAGTGACAGTTAACAGAGCAATCTGTTTGGGGTTTTTCTCTCTGTCTAGAATTATGGGATTTATCTTAAAGTAATTATTATGGGATTATCTTAAATTATGGGATTTTTCTTAAAATAACTTGTAAACTTTCTCTTTCCTCAGTCTTCTAGTAGAACCTGAATTTTCTTAGATCTACTATATCAAATGAGGAGACCTTTCACTGTGACTAGCATTTCATCTTTTTATGTCACTAAAGAGGCAGTTCCAATCCCTTCTAAAGGCAGACAGCAGCTCCCTGAAGCACACGAATTCTGGAAGATGTGTAGGTATTTCTGCAGCCTGCTTTAAGAAAGTTCTCAAATTTTTAGACAATGATTTACTCTCTCCTTGATCCTGTAACTAAATCCATGTGGGTGGAATCTTGAATCAAAAGTCTTAACAAAGTGCAAAAACCACTTTTGGTGACTGAGAATGTTGAGGATTTCCATTCAAGAACATGTAAGCACGTGTAACACAGGTAACACAGAAAATGTGTTTGTCTAACTTCTCTGCTTTTCCAAGAAGTCACACTAACCAGACTGTATTGTCTAGAAGAAATAGATAATTGTTTCTAATACCACTGCTGGATGGCTAGGAAGATATTTTGTGTCTGTGACTGCTTTGCTACACCCTGGAAGAGAAGACAAATTCACTGAAGACAAAGGACATCAGCATTTTACCAATAACTTACCACAATATTTCCAGGATTTTCTCCTCGTAGAGACCAGAACTTGCTATAAAAAGTGGAAACAATGGAGCAATACAAGGGGCAGACTTCAGCAAATTAGTTCCTCTCCATGATAACCTCAAAATGAGCCAGATGCTTCGAGTGCAGGGAAAGTAATACATTCAAAACATCAAAAAGCTTTGAAGTGGACTCAAAGGCAAAGCATCGGATTTGCCTCACTGACACGACCGATGTATCTAGGTGGCTTTTGTTGTGCAGCTTGTCCTGTGTCACCCAGGCTAGAGAAAGAGTTCGAAGTACATCTACGTGACACAGCTGTCACAGCCTCAAAAGTACTGTGAAGATACTTAATATTTAAGGACTAGTTGTAGTCACATGGAAGTGGATGCACATCCATATAGATGGCTTGTATAGACATACAACATGCAGCACTCACCGGCCACCAAACCATGCTTCGTCCAGCCAGGAAAAATCCACCTACTGTCCCTCGGTTGGTTGAGAACATGGCCTGGGAAAAAAGAGGAGGATTGGCTTGTATTTTCAGTGTAGTAGGCAAGCTATGCACAGACTAAGAACAAACAGCTGGAATGAAGGGGTAAAACATATGGGGAGGGCAAAGTGGGAGAAATAAACAGAGCGGCTAAAAGAACAAACGTATGATGATGAAGAAAATACAACTGAACAATGATTCTTGCACCTAGGTCTACATTAACTGTTCAAGCTTCATTCCTTCACCTTTCATTACAGTCCAAACATTAAAATTAAATTAAATGTAACAAAAAAAGAGAAAGCTCTACTAAAACTTCATACAAACACTTCATTGGGGGGGCAATGCCTTTTATTTCTGCCCTCAAGAAAGACTATAAGCTGCAAGTTCATTAACAGAAAATATGCAGCTCTTTTACTCAATACTATCCAGCCCCAGCAGATCTCTACAAATGGGTCATTTCTTGTTGTGATAACACCATTGTACCTGCTTCCCTCTGAAGTTAAAAAAAAAAAAAAGCCAACTACAATGTGCTTTTCACAGAATCATTTCATGTTTGTCAAGGGATGGGCTTCAGTGGGAAGCTTCCTCCAGTTTTTGTTCATGACCCTGGTCCAAATATTAGATTCCCATTGTCTCCTCTGATGGACCTTGATCAGGCAATTAAAGAAACAAGACTTGGGAAAATTAGCCAGATCTTTTCTTCTGATTCAGAAAAAAAGAAGAGGTAAATACACTAGACTGTCATTACACATAGCAACTGAACAAGTATGTGTCCAATAAAGAGGACATTGTTGCTGAAGAGAAATGGCTTCAGGAATCACTCAGCACACAATGGTTCACTAAGTTCAACTACAGCAACAGCCAGACTTCCATGGCAAAGATCCAGCTCCCTCAGGCAAGACAGCAAGGTGTTAAGGCATACTGCAGGCTCCAGATGTACATCTTTGTATCTAGTACCATGAAGAAGAGGTAAAGAAAAGGTTGTGTCAATTTTGTGATCATCCTAACCTTCTGGTGCTCTTCAGAACATTCCCCAGCTGCTGGGAGGGGAGGTTTGTTCTGCAGCTCAGTTCCCTGCCTGAGCAATGCCCCTCTGGGATGCTCCTGGCAAGCAGAGGATTACTGAAGGACAATGCCTCCTCTTTGCTTGTTAATGGCCAGATGTTCAGGTGGCCCAGAGAGCTTGCCCCAAGGAAACCAAAATGTAGGGACATTCCACTGTTTACAGCTTTGTGGCCCACAGTATCAGCCGATTATCTTCAGCACTGAGGTTGCAGCAGCAGGATAGCATCTGCCTTCTCCATTAGCTGTGAAAGCACTGCTTTGTTTTCAGGATTTCAAATCACTGAGCTTTCCCTTGCAGCCCTCAGCACTTTGGGCATTTCAGGGTGAGCACAGCTGGAACTGCTGTGCTTTGATCACCAACAGAAAGTCACTGCCATCACCTGTCACCCATGAAACTGTTCCTTCCCCACAGTCCCTTGTAGTGGAGGTATTGCTGGCAAAACAAAAGACACAATAACGTTGCCCTCAAGTGGCACCTACAGTCCTGACCTATCTCACGCCTTTGCTGTCCCTGCTGTCATACAGAGGCAACTTCACTGTTACACCCCTGGACTGCCCTCCCCACACATCAACTTCATCACTTCTTCTGGCATCACCTCACACCACCAGTTCTGGCTGTAGCTCCTGTGACATGCAGTGCTCAGCCCCTTTCTCTCTGCCTCCAGCCTGCTTCCCACCTGGGACCATTGCTGACCTGACCACTCTTGCTAGGATCTCTCAGCCCCTTCCCACACAAACCTCATTACTCCACCTGCCACACTAGTTCTACTCATCCATCTAAACAGATGCCTCCCCAGGTCACCATCCTCTCACAAGTAAGCACCCACATTTTCCCCACCACGCACTTAGTAGCTACCTCAGTTAGGAACTAAAAGCTTTATACAATTACACATTTTCATTCATGAGCCTTTTCCCAAGACCCTTATAAACTACCAGCTCATTAAGTCAAAAACCATAAAACAAAATCAACCTACCCATAGTCCCACTGCCAGGACTACCACAAAATAGAGGACAATGACAGAGATGTCCGCAGCATTGTTGATCTTCACGTTGCTTTCCATCCTGGCTGCTTCTCTGGCTTTCCTCCTCTTTCTCTCCTTATGTGCTTCTTGCAGAGTTCAGGTTAATGATAAACTGCTGTCATCCCCTACGTCTTATATAATAGATAACTTCAGATTCACTTGTCTCCCATGGGACACAAGTTGGAGCTGCTGCTTTTCCTCGGGCAGCAATTCCTTCCCTAATATTGCTGCCCTGCTACACGTGCTGCAGGTTTCAGAGTTCAGTGCCCCTGCCAAAGGTGCTGGGGATTTTAACACCCAGGAGCAGATGTCTGAGCAGGAATGAGCGGGAAAGGAGTGGCTTGGCTGCAATAAACCCACATATTTACCTCACTCTGGGTGAATACTTTTTTTTTTTGTTAAGTGGTTGTACCTGTAAATCAAGTCATGGAAGATGTTGTTCTTTTAGATTATGATGCTAAGCAATTATCTGTGAGGAGGAGTGACCTGATACCCGGGGAAAACCCAGGGGTCGGGGAGCTGGGACACGCTCTGTGTCATCTCTCAGCTCAGCAACATTACTCAATGGAGAAAAAGCCCTGTATTTTGGGGAAGGAACAGCTTGAAGCTGCCAACATCTCTCACACGGACGCAGGTAAAGATGCATGTGAACCACAAGACAGATGCAGGAGCTTAATGTGCCAAATTTCAGAGTGTTTATAACACAGTATTGGTTTTCTCTATTGTAGCTAATCAGCTTCACATTCAAATAAGTTCAAAGTTCATCAGAGCTAGGGTCTGCTCTCCCTTTATTTGTTCCTCTGAATCTAGAATCAAGCTAAGCAAAATACTTGGTAACAGAGACGTGCAACATGCTTATTACAGACCTGTCATCACAGTTTGCAATAAAACAGCTTTCCCAAATGACACCTGTGATCACGTGTGAGCCAGAAGAGGTCAGAAAAATCCAGCATATTTTGAACAAGACAAAAGTGCCTGGCACATTTCTGGGCTCTGAGGATATCTGAAAGTGCTATTCTCAGCTTGATACTATGGAGTCATTATTGATTTACAGCTGACTAGGACGCCTTTTGGGATAAAACATTACCTTGAAATTACACTGAGCAGAACAAGCAGTACAGTACATAAAACACACAGAGGGTTTGGCTGATCATGCAGTGGTTATTTCCCTGGGAGCTGAAATCGAGGTCTGGCACTCTGTTAGCAACAAATTTTCTTAGGTAAACTACCTGTTGGTGATTGTGGCTAATAAAAAGCATCAAAGTCTAAGAAAGTTCTAATAAAGTGTGATTGCTTAAAAGAATAAAATAAAAACCTCACTATTGTTTGAGCACCTATATTCTCATAAAACTGTCCTGGCCTCCGATAGTTTAGGCATCTCTCCCAAAACAAATTCTTCAGCTTGTCCTACAGGACTGTGAAACGTTACCTTTAAATCCAACAGAGAAAAAATTAACTCTGGGAGCTGCTGAGCATCCAAAATTCCCATTAGCTGCAACCCTCCCTGCCGTGTATTTCAGAGGAAAATAAAAGACTTACTTACTAACCTTAATTATCAGGAAACAGTTTGCCTAAGACAGGCTGTAAAACTTCTTTACAAAGATTGACATAGAATCCTGAGTCCTTGCAACTAACAAAAAGTTTGGTTTTCATGAATTTGATTTCTGCATCAGCCTACAGAGGTAGAGCAAAGAAAGCATTAGAAAGGATCTTATCTACTACAATATATCTTATGTTCTCATCCAGACCTCTGCTCAGAGGGTAAGAAAAACTACAGCTGCCTTTCCACAGCTCCCTGTGTGGCCATATCAACACGACTCTACAGTTTGAAACAGCAATGGAGAATCAGTATCTAAAAAGACACTAATCATGCAACTTCTATCTTTATATACAGCGGAAACAAACTGAATTCTGTTTTCTCTCTGAACTCCACAAACTCAAACCAAACATTCTCTACAAGACTGTCAAAAGGGGAGGCAGCTTTGTTGAGGCTCTTAATATCTCCACATCCTTGTATCTGCATTACACTCAGCAGATTGTTGGTATACTAAATGAATCACTTCACCAATTGAATGCATATAAATGCTTTCTGAGAGTTCAGCCAAGTTTCCAGACTTGAAAAAGGCTGAATCTACGTTAGTATTAAAGCTTGCAAAGATAAGTGGAAATAAAACTCCTGATGTCAAGAGTGAACTTTGCATGAAGGGACAGTGATAACCTCTTTTTCTCACCTTCAGCTAGCAACGTGCTTCAGTGGGTGCTCTCATCATCCTGAAGCATCTGGTCAAGCAAATATAGGGCTCCAATGCTAGAAAAAAAATCAAAGGCAAATAATTTGATATATTGAGGAAATTTCTCTAACGTCTCCTGTAAGCCAGGCCAGCTCATTGAAGTAAAAGAGATTTTAATGGGAGTGAGAAAAACAATGAGTCTGGGTAGCAACTGTGATCCACGTCCATAATGATTGCTCCCCTTTGGAGCAAGTCTGATGACATTTAGCTTATCATAAATATGTGTGTTCATACCTGAATAGACAAAACAGACAATGGATGAGAGCACAAACAGCTACAGAATGGTGTAGTAATTGGTTTAAAATCAGATTACATGAGATTACTAATGGAAACCAAACAGAATTATGTCATGGATTTGCATAACCCTACTAGAGCACTGCAAGGGCTGACAGAGGCACCAGTCCTACAGTGCACCAGGTAGGTACATGAACTAGGCAGAACCTCTGTTGTCACTAGAAAATGAGACTGTACCATAGAGAATTTGAGACTTGCAACACTTGCTGCCACCTAGTCCAGTCTCTTAAAAACTTGAGGGTAAATCTTCCTCCTGAAGACCGCAAGTGATAAAACAAATAGTAAAACAAACAAGCTACAAAGAGGAAGATGCATTAGTATGCAAACTACCTCTCACTGAGAGAGAACTCCTCTAAACTTCTCTCTGACACTCCTCCAAATTTCTTTATAAAACAAGCAGATTTCTTTTGGGGATGCCTTTCAGAAATGCTGATTCATACACAGGATCATTTGTACTATTAATCAAGGACAAAAATGATTAAAAATTGCAGCTATTTTACTTGCAGAAGGTTATACACTACATCAGTAAAGTCTCTCCCCTCCTTTGCTGGTTTCCTAGCCAAAATATTATATGTGCAAGTGGACAAAATACGAATTCAAAGGCTCTCAGCAAAGTCTTCCTCAAACAGCCCCTAATGACAAAGGATGGCACTTAGAGTAGGAGACAGGAGGATTATTTAGCATCTTTTGTTGGATGCCACAAGTCCTTTTTCTCTTTATGCAATCTTATTTAAGTCTGCAAGACTTGGGTCTCACTAGAAGAATTACTCATGGAAGCATGACAAAAAAGCTAGAAACTAAAAAGCAGATTTCATAGAAAAGTAATTACCAAAAAAGTGCCAAACTCCAGTAGGTATGATGAAGATAGAAAAAGAAATCAGTAAGAAAACAGGTGCTGCCTTAGAAAGTTATTAGATAGAAAGCAAGGTAATTCTATTCTTATTCACTTAGAGAATCAGATCAAGAGACATGAGAAAATACACACATTTATCAACAAACAGAAAAGATAACAAAAATGAACACTTTCTAGACTACTTTTCTAACAAGTATCTCTATGGAGGAGAAATATCAGAGGACATAAAAATAGGTTTATATGCAAATAGACCAACAGAATCGAAGCGAGGAAATACACTCAGTTATTCAACAACTGATTAAATTATCTCTGTGTGGCCATTAAGTAAAGCCAGTCCTGCAGTATCTCTGCATTGACAGTGTTATAAAAACAACAGTCCAAGGACTGTACCCTTCCTACAAGATAAGCTAAGACAGAAAGTAAAGCTACTTGAATTTCTTTTTTCTTATAACTCAGGAAAAGAATAGAGCAGAACTTCTGGCAAGAGACAGGTTTGAAATTTCCATGGAGGCTAATAAAGTTGAACATGAGATTGAAAAGTTCTCCCTAAAAGCAATGCAGACTGTCACCAGATTCAGCCACCTGACAGCAGGGCAGGTTGTTTCCCACAAGCAACTTCTTGAGTAGCATTCTCATTAAAACAGAAGTACGATTCTTATCTCATAGGCTATATAACACACCATGTATTTATTATATGTAATTCATCATATTTTGTATATGTTAGAGTGTTACCAACCCTTCTTGGCTGCTCCCTATTTTCCCCTTAAACAGTATTTGCAGAAGTGGGGGTTGTTTTGAGGTGGATAAATGCTGCTTTGCCACTTTTACTACAGCTGAAATTAAATAATAGAAGGAATTATCCAGAGTGGCTGCATTTTCATGATCACAGCTCTCACAAATAGTTTTGCCACTCATGTTTCAGAGATGCTTTAGGGAAAATAATACCTGCACTGCATAAAATATAAAAGAGAAATGAAGAGGAGATGAGCTTCTGATGCCCCTTCCACTGAAATAATAACCCATTTTTTCAAATGATCTAATGAAAACCCCAGTTGCTCTTACTCTGTTTGGCTCAAAATGAATGTAATTCTTCCTGAACAACAGATAGCTTCAGCCCTTGTGGATATGTTTTGATTGCTCTACAGCAATAAGCAGCAAATACATTATTATTATTAAAATATACTGCATTTGACAAGTTAATTTGATTAAATAGATCTAAGTGGAGGAGAGAAAAGATCATAATCTACTAATGAAATTGCCTAAAACATCTGTCCAATTTGCCCTACAGAGTCCCAGGGCTCTTCAGTTCAGTCTCAGGTTTGCACAGGGTTTGGTTGGAAAATTATATGAGAAAAGAATATATCAATACAATATGAAGCTTCTGGAAAACCAGTAAGAACAGAAAACACTGTTGGAGAGAACACAGGGGAAACATTCTTTAAAGAATCTGGTCTGAAAGAGACAGTATTCACATTTGGCACAAACGGGTTTTTTGCTACTAGAGCAATACATTGATCAGAAACAGGGAAGAGTAAGACATGGGAATCCCTGGTCGGGATAAAACTGAAAAGAATTGCCTGGAAACACTTCTCTGTTAGGAGGAAGGAAAAGCTAATATTCCAACCACCAAGGAAAGATTTCAATTCTGTGAGTCTGTAAAAATATTTCATGGAGCCTCCTGATATTGGGCAAAGTGTCAGAGCAAAACCTTGTGACTACTGAAACTGAAACCTCAATAGACATGAACTTTATAATTTTATTTGCACTGCCAAAACAGATGTGAAGATTTAAAGAATTAATGTCATAAGAGGCATTCATCATTTAAACCTCCACCACAATCCCTGTGATGCAATCTTTGGATCGATGGTTATTTTGTAGAAAGCTAAATTCTAGGAGGACTTTTAGTTTGTGGACCTCACAGATTAATAGTTGCATACATGAGATCTGTACTGTTTCAGTCTGTGGTGTGCCTGTTTACTGGTACAGGCAGGTGTGTGCTTCAGTGAGGGTTTTTCCCTGGACACCAGGATGTCAGTGCATGATGCACCAATGCCAACATATCGATGGGTGTGGGTATTTACGGGATTTTGGCTGAGGCATAAGCTGGTCATTTATATTTTTAGATGAGTATTTGATGACAGCAGCACATTAAAAAGAGCCCAAGCAACCCACTTCATTTTTACAGGTGCCATGAAATTGGTTTCCTCATATTGTGATGTAAGGAGCTAAACTATAGGGACAAACTGCTAATTAACCACCATCATCTGTTTACAGTAAGGAAATGCTTCAAAATGTCTATAGCTCTTGCCAAAACAAACCACCTCTCTGAATTTTGATGCTGCTAAATCCCTCGGGTAGCCACAGGTCGCTGAGGTTTTACACCTCCTGTTTAAGACCTGCTGAGAGCACTTTTAATTTGAAACAGTGCTGAGAGCAGAGGCAGCCGACAAGAAGGCAAGAGCAGTCTCAATGTTATCGACACTTGGAGCCTTCTTTGTTAAAGGGAGCACGAAGGTGATTACCCCCTAAGAATGCACAAGAAGGAAAATATTTCAGAATACATTGGCTTCAAAAGCCTTATCTGACAACTGAAAACACCAGGAAGCCTGACTGACAGGATGAGCAGGTATTCCTCAAACCGCTACAGAATGTAGGGAATACAGAGGATGCAAGCGATGCCCAGTTATGGATCAGAAGAAATGTTCCACCTGGAGCTGTTCTGCTGATTCCTGAAACAGCCATCCCAGGACTAGCACAACACAACTAAACAATCAGCTTTGTATCCTCCTTTCTTTCTCTTCAGTGGTGTCAGGCTCTTGCTCCAAGATTTGATTAACAATTACCTTTTCTTCCAAAAGCAATCATTAGAGTAATATTGTTCATTCATTCATCCCACTGCACAACCTGAAGCTGAACTCTGGAGTACACA
This sequence comes from Colius striatus, assembly GCF_028858725.1. Classification (NCBI taxonomy): domain Eukaryota; kingdom Metazoa; phylum Chordata; class Aves; order Coliiformes; family Coliidae; genus Colius; species Colius striatus. The sequence goes on along the minus strand of NC_084775.1, from coordinate 6,432,830 downwards.
TGCGGTATCACATACCAAACTACCCAGATCAAGTGTTAAATGGAAGCTCTAAAACATCTATTCCCAGGATAATTTGTGCCAATATTGAAAGAAGAGGAGAAAATCTCATGGAATTCTTCCTCCTCTGCAAAACCCAACAATGAACAATTAACCCATAAATGGTGTCATATCGGTTCCACAGGGATTCAACATCTCCAGTTTTCTTCTCTAAAGCAAGAGGATACTACTAGCAATTAGGAATGGAAAATCAGGAAGAGCCTAATAAAGAACACTTTAGCAGCAAGACATATCAACTTCACTTATTTTTCAAGTAACACTGCTGAAAGAAAAAGCTGCTGTGAGCTCTGATAGCTTTTGACTGCCTGTTTAACTGCCAGGGAGCTCAGGGCCCAGAGTGATCTGTAACAGGTACCTAGAATGAGTCGTAACTAAACCCACCTTAATCAGCAGCTGTACTTACATTGTGATACCAGCAGTAATCATTTCTAAGCTTCTTCCTCACAGCCTTGTTACACTACTGCAGTATGCAAACTCACTATGGGGGTAATCTACCAGAAATAACAACCATTGAATAAAGCTTTTGATAGCCTAAGACATATTAAAGATCATTCATGTGCTCTGGGTGGTAACTGAGCAAGGAAGCAAAACATTGATGACAGGTTCTCTACACATGCTTACAGCAAGAGAAAGATCTTAGCTTTAAATTACTCTTTTCTTTCACAATACTTGAGGTGTGGAGCTTCCAAGATTGGGGTGCAGTTACAAAGTATAGCATGCTCAGTGTAGTACACTATGTTTAAGAAGGGTGTGTAAAATTTGAAATCTACTTTTCTGTGTCACTTAAAAAGTTTAATGTCATGGGGACACTGCTTACTGGAAACTGTGTTGATGACTACAGAGTGTCTCTATACAGATCCGGTTGAGTATTGAAGACATCCAAGAGAAGAATGCAATTTCCATTCCCATCCAAACAGATCACATCCAGAGGGACACACAACACTGGAATACAAACTCACAATCTACTCTCTCAGATTAGTCTCAGAATAGTAAAAATATCTTCTGAGTCCTCAAGTGTCAGTGATCCTTCTTTAAGCTCATGCAAAAGAAATGTAAATGTTTTGGCAACATCATGCAAAGATCACAGATAGAATAAGGCATTCACATTCCAGGACACTCTGGGCATAGCCCAGAGGGACAATTACAGTTTGAGTTGCCATTTGTATTCACAGGTAAAATTTGATCTGAATACTTTAGAGAGTGAGCAAACCACACATTTATTTTTTTAAAAAACCCAAAACCTGCAGACTATGCAAATCAGGCCCTTTCATCTTCAGGGGAAATTGTAACTTGGTGGAATCCATCTAGAAACATCAGTTTTTAAACTATATTACCACTTAGAATAGTCCTCAGAGATTTCCTGTGTGTCAGCACTAGGAGTTTCTATCAGGAAGCTGAGTTTCTCAACTAGGATACACGTTAAAAGCTACTTTTACATATTAATTCATTAGAAATCACCTCACTTATCTGAAATATTACTTAAAATGTACCCTTCTGCTCAGAGATCACACGAGGCAGAGAACACTAATTGTACAATCACAGGATATCAAATTGATTAAGAGAGGCTATTAGTTTACTACTTGTTAATGATTCCTTAAGTGTACAGAACAATTGGCAATAACAGAAAGGGAATTCATTTGACCATGTAAGACTTTTTGCATCGTGATCAGATGCTTCAGTGAATCTGAACATAGGGTGCCTCAGATCAGGTCAGAACTGAGGTGACCCTTCTGAGCAAATGACTGTCAAATAAAATTCATCAGGTCATAATTTCTCAGCATTTTGGGGAGAGGAAGGAACAACTTTCATTGTCAGGGGTGACAACCGTAGAGCCAAGTCCCTCCCTACAGCTACACAAAGCCAGCTCCACGTGGCTGCTGTCACCTCCCAAACTGTGATGGTAGGTTTTATGTCCCAAACTGCCTAAAAATAGAGCAATGGCAGTCCCAGGTTACAAGGCTTCTCTTCTCACTGCTCGGTGTCTGCTCCACACTGGTTGCTGTTTTGCCAAATAAGCATTGGGCTGCCTGCCCAGTAACATAGACATTGTCTCTCCTGTGCCAAAATCCTGCTTCCACTGGTAGTTTCTTTACACTTGCAGAGCAATCCTGTAGTCTGGATGCTTCTGTCAGACCAAGACACTGTTTAGATTGACAAATGAAAACTCTTTGGGCTTGATTCACGTGTCTTGTCAGCATGTGACAAAGGCCTAGTACTGCTGCCTCTTCCATCTGCTGCACTTCCCCTTCTGCCTTTTTTCCATTAGACGTCCTCTGTGTTGCACAGGAACCTGCCTTCTCAGCAAGGGCAGTCTGCATGGATCTCTGCTGCCTTTCAAAGGAAACGAGCAGCTTGTGGGACAGCTGCTAGGCAGCTTCAGGCTGCTTTTTGCTAGAGCCTGGCAAATTCTGATGGAATGGTAGATAAAAAAGGGGACAGTATTCAGGCACTCATGAAATCCAATGTCCTCTCACTAGTCCAGTGTTTCCCATGACATTGAACCCAGAGGAAGCTAATCTCAAAAACAGCAACAAAAAAAAAAGATGACTGGGAACAGCTGTTGCAGATTTACTATGGGATTTATGAGGTTTGCCTGATAAACCTGACTGCCTCCCACAATACAGTAACTGGTTCTGTGGGCATGGCAGGCCATTGACACAGTCTGCCATGGCATCACTGTAGCCAGACTGGTGAGGTATGGACTGGATGAGTGAGCTTAAAAGTTGGGTGAAAAACTGGCTGCACCATAGGCTCAAAGGTCAATAGTTCAAAGTCTAAGTGAAAGCTGCTTACAACTTATATCAGGCTCAACAGCTTTTAATATCTTCATTACTGACCCAGACCTTGACCAACAGGACAGAATGCACCTTCATCAAGTTCATAGATGACATGAAATCCAAGATACCAATTCATGCGCTGGAGCTCTGAGCTCCCATTCCCAGAGACCTCAGCAAGCTGCAGGTATGAGCCAGCAAGAACCCTGTGAAACTCAGCACAGACACAGCCGAGTTCTGCACCTGGGGCAGAACAGGTTCATGAAACAGGCTAGAGGATACTGGTGGAAAGCAAACTCAACATGAATCAGCAATGGCAACGTTTCTTTGTAATGCTGAAGGCTCAGTGTGCACAGGATGGTATTAGCAAGAGCACAGGTAGCAGGCTGATGGCAGTGAACCCTGTTTTACAGCTGTAAGGGCTTCAAACTGCATCCAGCTGTGGCCCTTCCATCAGCAAAGTGATGCTGATAAACTGCAGAGAGTACAGTGAAGGGTCATTAAAACAGTGAAGCACCTGGACTACATGAGATATGAGGACAGGTGAGGGATTTGGTTTGGTTAGCCTCAATAAGACATGATCTGGGAGAACAATCCAAATGTCATTGTCAAATATCCAGATGCTGGTTACATGGAAGACAGAGCCACTCTTCTCAGAGATTATGCAGTGCAAGGACAAGAAGCAATGGTCACAGATTGCAGCAGGAGAAACTGTGAGTTGATACAGGGGTGGGGAATTCAGTGTATGTGGTTAAGTCCTGAAATAGGTTGCCCTGAAAGACTGAGAATTCTCTGTTCTTGAAGGTTTTCCAAACCTGATTGGACAAGGCCCTGAGCTATCTAACTTAACTTTGAAGTTTGCCCTTCAAGGTTTGTGGAGGCCAATTTCAAACTCAATTATGCTATCTGGAGATCTTTGCCACGTTTTCTGTTCTTCAAAGGCCACCTTGCTACATAAGGCTGCCTGACAAACTCACCTCTGCATTTGAGTAGACTGCCATAAGCTCACAAATCACAGTTGTGATGAACATTCTCATACTTCTGAAGAGTCAATGGTGTCATATACTCATTTCTTAGTACCCACTCACTGACAAAACCTTGAGCCTGCTATCAGGCAAATTCCCATAAAACCCTGGAGAAAGTAGAATATACTTCAGTGCCACTACTTCTTTGTGACTTATCTGAACAGAAACTGCATGTGAGCTAACTGAAACTACATTAGGGCTGTGGGGGCAAAGTCTGGAAGCTCCTATTTGTTCAGTTCTTACATAGACATCTCTTTGGAGTTGCAGGTATGGTGCTTGAACAAAGTCTAAGCAAAGCTGACAATGGACTTCACCAATTGACTATAACTGATTTTTACATTGAACTGTTGGTGGATGACTCAGAGCCCCAGGCTATACACCCCATTAGCCTTACCAAACTACAGACAGCAATGTTTATTCTCCTTTCTAATACAGAAAGGATTGTTCAAAATCAGTGGAACTGATTGAGAATAAAGGGTAGTACTGACTTAGATTTCCCTTTGAGTTCTTGATCCCAAAGGTGAAGAAGAGTGACCACAGAGAGACAACAATGACATAGGCCAGCCTTGGGATCCTGACTGTCTGTGTCCTAGATGACACTTTGGAGTGGCAACTGTTTACACCAGCCCACAACTGAGCCAGACTTACTCCCCTTCTCATTTCTCTGCTAGAAATACTTCCTAGACTACAATCACAGTGGAAGTCTGGCACAGATTGCCTGTGTAGTTGCAGTGGATTCTTCACAAGAAGTTTCCAGTTGTTTTGCAGTATTAATATGAAAAAAGTAATGAATCCAATGTAATTGCCAGAAAGAGAAGGATGAAGAGGGGGAAAAAAAGCTTCTAGATTTTAAGAGTAAACTGAGATGGACCAAAATACAAAAAAAAAAAAAAGCTATCTATAACCATATTTTGTGTTAAACTCATTGTGAGTTAGCTAATTACAACAGAATATACATATTAAATCCAGAAAAGTGAAACATAAAATTACTAAGAAATTCAAAATGAAACCAATAGAAAATACTTTCCCTTTTCCCACTCCTAATTTTTATTTTCATATTCCAAGTAGATGTCTTGGAAAATGCAGGACTGATCTTTCTTTGCTTGGCAAAGGCTTTACCTTTAATGGGATCCATAATACACAGTAACATGAGTAAACAGGATAAATTTGTGCTCAGTGGATTATCAGCAGAAGAGAGGAAAACATACACAGTCCTGCATTCACACTGCTCTGGCTGTACTCAGAGCTCAGTGAATTGTAATTCCTCATTTCACCTTTTCACTCTCCAATTATGTCACTTCCATTACCTGGGAGACTGCAAGGCTATTTCACGTTGGTTTCATGGCACCAATGGAGAATGTGGATGGTAATAGCTAATATTTATTTCTTATGAATTATGTTTCTAGGGCTTAATGGCTTATGTTTCCTTGGCAACAAACACATAATGTGCTTTTTAATAAGGTTTGCATATGAGCTGTGTACAGGACCATGCCAAAGATCCCATCTGACAAGGTTTCTCAAACATTAGGAACTCAGAAGAATGGATCTATGCTCTGGCAAAGCAAGGGCCACGCTGCTGATCTGACAGAAGAGCAAGAGCCTTCCCTAATCTTTCTAAAATTGTTTGAACTGCAGTGTCTTGCTTTTCATATATGTAAGGTTTGTACTGTACACGTCAATGATCAGTCCTTACTCAAGAAAAGACTATCCTCACTTATTTTACATCGGTATAATTTCATTAACTTCCTGGTAACCCACTTAAATATCTCACAATGCAAAAGAGCAGGATGATATTCCAGGAATTAAATTTGGCCAGTAAGGCTGCACTGTGGTTTACCCTGAAGAAATCATAGAGAAAAAAAAACCAAGATGCTTATTTTGTTTCATATTTTTCTACAGAACAACTTGTTCCAGGACAGAAGCTGCAGAACTTCAACATGCTTTGTGAAATCTTCTAAGGATCACAAGAGGATATCCTACATCCACAGGAGACCTTTATCTACATAAACCAGTAATCAGTAATGAAAGAACCAGCCCTCTGATGAATACACACAGGCACAACTAACCCACGACTGAAAAAGGAGAAAATGCAAGTTGGAAGATGAAAGTGAAAGGCAGAGAATTCAACTTTATTATCATACACAATCCAGTGCCTTATGATTTCATTGTATGTTCCAGAAAAACCTCATGCTACAATCAGTTCAGCTCACTTTCAGATGTTCACACCAAGTTTTGGGTTTCACACAACCACTGTTTGTTCACTACACAAAATTAAGGGACTTTTTTTAATCAGGAGGATACGTGAATGTTTCTCTGTGGAATAAGGGGTATATCTGGAAAGAACGAACCTTGGAAGAACTGTCTGCATCTCCAGAAAACTTGCAATTATAAAGATGGAAAAAAACCAGCAAGCAAACCTTGTGCCAGGACCAGTATTCAACAGGGACTAAAGGTGGGAAATGATGTTGAAAAGGTCTTTTTTTTTTAATTACTATTTTATTGTCATGACCCTGGAAACAAGTAATGTCAGTAACACCACATAAATCTTGGCTGACTCCAGTCTTCACAACAATATAAAACCAGCAATGGGCAAATGGGTGTGGGACACTGAACCTCTAACACAAAGTGCCAGATAATTTATTTTCTTAGCCTGTCATTGCCATAGGATAGCGAAGAGTACAATTATGTGATCAGAAGCCCCCTAGAACACTTAAGGATGAGTAATCCACACTATGCTCAGACTTAAGGGATGCTGACATCCTTTGGCATCAGTACCAAGAATGAGAGGAGAGCTCCGCAGAGTTAGAGCTACCTTCTGTGTTTTGCATCTTCGCTGATACTTTCAAACACACAATACTTTATAAACTTAAGTGAAGACAATTTAACAGCCAGTTAATGCAGATTCCTGTGCTACTGAATCTACTTGTGAGTCAGGGACAGCAGAGAGAAACAAAAGGGTGCAGATCTGTTGCATGGTGACATCAGAGTCAGATGTCCTCTGCAGGTGCTGCCTCTACAGCTTCTATGGAGAGCAACCAGATGAAACTTCCACTGCTAAAAGGTGCTACAAAATCTACAACATGAGGATGGAAACACTGATGCAGTTCGAGAGACATCCACTCACGCAACATGGAGAGAGACTCAGCTAAATAAAAAGAATCTTCCTTTCCTGGTGTGGAAGTTACTTTCTGCAATTTTATGGCACCAAAACTAAGACAGGTTCTCTGGGTGATGCTGAGCACATCTCACTGACAGTCTTGGAATGTTCCTCAGAGAGGACACCATAAATCCTTTCTTTCCTCTCCACATCTTATCTCTTGGGGTTTATGTTCCAGAAAGAGAAACTTACCTCTTCCCATTATTACAACTGGCTTTGTCTGTTTAGCTTATTCATCTAAAACAACCAGAAACTCCAGAAAGAAACAACTCCAAACACAGAGTGCTCCATGGTTCCACTTGAACCAAGAAACACAATGAAAGGATTATTAAACATGCAGAAACAAGATCTGATAGATAGGCAAGAGGGTAGAAGTGGCACCAAAACAGACAATAGAACAATCAGTGTGAGGGACATATTGTCCAATCATATTGAATCAAATTGAAATTAATAAATAAGGTGTGCATTGAACCACTACAGCTGACATAGGGAAGAAAAGATGACACCAAACCTCTCATATCAGGCAAGCTTGCATTAACAGAGAACTTTGTTTAATTTCTCCTCTTTGCTCAGTCACATTACAACAGGCCAGAACGGTGCAATCAGGAATCCCCACCTGCTATTGCACCAAGCAGAGCCTAATCAAACATCAAGAGTGTTAACAGGACATTGCCTCTGCCTGCAACTTTACCAGATGTAACAGAATGATACTCAAACCCAGGACCAACACCGTACAGCAGAGCATCACAGAAGTATAGAGAAGGCAATTTGTACAAAGCTGACAAACTGGTACATCAGTGGCAGTTTCACCAGCGAGTGTTGCCGTCATGGCACCATTCGACCATCGGAAAGAAACTGTTATTTGCAGTTGAACAAAGCAGCCAAAGCTTTGCAACCTTCTGCTTCAGAACAGAATTGCCCTCTGCTCCACCAGTAGAGAGGCAGAAAGGTAGAAAGGATGAGGCAGTAGAGAATAGGCAGCTGCAATGCTCATTCTCCAGAAACTGATAAGAAAATTGATTTCCATATGAGTCAACTGCTCAAGTCAACATCCACCCTCCCTTCCTTCTGTACACAGACACTTTTCTTCCTTTAAAATAAACAATATTATCTCAAAGTTAATGAGATGATTTTTTTGTGATTTTGGTCACAAACTTGGGTGACAGTTTTGTGTTGAAGTTCTTCATATGCTAGCAAACTAGTTCTAAAATTTGATGCTAGCCACAATTTGATTCAGATTTATCAACACAATATGACAACATCCCCATGGTTACACTCCCAGAAAGTGAGGAACAGATGAAAACTTCATCTCCCTGGGATATGGCACTGTCCAAGGCTACAGTGATATCACAGCAAGAGGCAATTGAAGCTACTTTATGACAACTTTTCATCAGGAATCTACAATTGACCAAACGCTGAAGTATTAGTAACTTTATAAGAAAGCCATTTGAAGCAGCAAGAGCACGTGTATCTTAACAACAGTAAGTAGCTCCATCCCAGTTCAAAGGTAGTAAAAAGAAATTGAAGCCCAGAGGACAGCCATGCACGTGTGAGTTACAGCATGGTATGCAAGTCGTAAAGATACCGACAGCCAAACATTCTGGGGATGAAAGTAGGCACATCAGCAGTGGAATGTGCTCCTGCATGGTCATTTAGAGAACTGCACGTCTTCCTCCTTTATTTGCATACCTAATGTGATGGGCTGGCAGCCTTTTTTTTTAAACAAGCAAACCAAAAAAAAAAGCCTCTAAGAAAATGCTTTTTTATTAAATTACTAAGAATGGCAACTTCAGATATTGCTGCTTCTGCTAATAAACTCACAACACAAGGAAGCTTTTGCCTCCGGGCTCCACATCATTTCTTAAACTGCACATCCAGCTCAGTTAATACTACTGAAAGGTAACTTCTGATGGCTAATGAGGTAAACAGCAGTTATTTGTCCACATAAATTATTACTTTTGGACTTAGGCTGTAGTGTCCCTACAATTCACAGATTGGTTTCCCCACATTCTCAGTGCTGAGGGCTGAACACATGCTTCCCAGAACTGAGCTTCAGAAAAGCACAGAAACTCCCCCACACTTATTACTTACTATTTACTTATAAAGCACATAGTACCATCAGTGGAAGATACCTTGAACTATTTTTCCTCAAGAGTAGAAGAACAAGGAATGCAAATCTAAAGTCTATACTTCCTACCATTCTTGTGGTTCAAAAAACCTTGAACCCCTAAAATCCCTTCCAGTGCTTTGGGTTTCAAACATAGTTTCAACTCCCTGCCTCAAATCAAAGAGCACTTGGCATGGTTACTGTACAATTAAGTTATGCACTCAAGCAACATAGCACCTTATCAAGCACAGGTATTTCAAGAAGCTTAACAGCAACATAAAATTCAAAAGCTGTTGTATTCTATGGAGTAGAAGGGCAACAGGGAGAGCATGTCAAGCTTTCACGTGAACAGCTAAAGATACTTATCTCGGTGTAATAATGATCCTAAAGGGCACAGAATTGCAGAGATTGCAAGCAGGCAGGGGCAAGGTGCTCTGACATGATGTCCTTTTTATAAAGGCATTGCACTAAGTATTACTTGTTTAGACACCTATAAACAACTACGTTTAGATTGAAAAATAAATACAGCTAAGTGCATTATCTTCACATAGGATTATACTATATACGAAAGTGTACAGTTTGGATAAATTCCTCTAAAAATCATTCCTTTAACTAGTATATGTAGTCTTACATTTAAGTTTGTTAATTTCATATGTAAATATAATTTCTTTCTATATAAATTTCCAGTACATGTAACATAAGCAGGATACACTTATGTGTAATGCTACTGTATCAAATCCAAAGGTACTCTGATCTTATTACTTTTTAACGACACTGATAAATAACAGTAACATAGAAAAAACCCTATTTATTCTCTGTGAAGTTTACAGTTTGAGGTGAGTTTTTCTCTATTTGCACATTTTTCCTACAAAACCTAACAAGAATAATAAATGAAGAAAGGGCAGAGCAACCATTCTGTGCTGTTCTTTCAACAAATCAATGGACTTGCAGGACAGAATGAGAAGAATCACTCATTAGAGAGAAAGGCTGGCTGGGAAGTACCATCATGGTACACATCTCTAGAAACAAGTCGATTCCAAAACTCATGTGTAAGGGCTCCCCTATAGCCTCTGAAGTCTCTTACTGGAAAAAAATTTTGTGTTAAAAGGTGCAAAATGGCCCATGAGGAAAATATTTGTAGATTCTGTTCCTTATCCTATTGCTATCTTAGTGTATTTTAGAACACAACATAGATGTATTTATTCAAGATAGGCAGATAATTTCAAATGCAAAGCTATAGAGCACAAAAAGCATTTTGATTTCACAACTCAATAGCATAGATAAATTTGTTTTATTGTAATAATTCATAATGAATATATCATTGAGGTTTTCATTAAGAAGACTTTGGAGCTCTGAGTGCAGTACAGAGTGAACACTGTGAGAACAGAGTTGCCCAGCAGATGGAAGCATTAGTCAGCCAAAGCTGAGCTCCCGCAGCTGGTGGGAGCCCGTCCTGCAGCACTGCAAGCTGCAGCCCACAGCCCTGTACCATGGCCGTACTCCAAGTGGGGGACACGGGTGAAAAGCGCACCCAGAATTCTTCATCAGATCTCCAGGATTGCCATATTGCTGCATCCAATCGTTATTTATTTACAAACCCCTGCATTGGTGAAAGATCAGAGGCAGGCAGCTGGAGCACCAATTGGGAACCTGACCCCAGGTAAAATTACCGAAACATGACAAGCTTTACCAACCTGTTCCCATGCCTTCCTGACAGTTAAACACACACAGTTCAACTTTTTGCTTTCTTTCTCATATTTTACTGATCCAAGTAAAAATGTTTAGATACACTAAATTCAAATTGCCAGCTAAAGTGCTGAAATAAAACAAAATCAATTTCAGGGGTCATTCTGAAGCTCAGTCAACAGAAAAAGTTACACGAGTGGCCAATAACAGTAGTATCAAATATCCCTTCAATTCCAGATCCAGCAGTATCCCATAGCAGTAACTGAAGGGTTCTTCCAGTCCATTACAGCCCAGGAAATGTGTATATGTCAGTAATGCAAGTCTCTTAGTTCAAAGCAGATAATGTGCTCCAGTGTGCAGAACACTGAACAAAGGGGTTAGAGAAGGGTCCATCTCATGGTTAACTAGTGGCAAGTTGGTAACTACAGTTTCCAGTGAACTCTAGAGCATCTGTACGGGTACTGAGAGTAAAGCCATCCTTTGACATGTGGGGATGGTCACTCTTGCACATGCATAACTTGTCTAACATACCTTAGACATGTAATTCACTCAAATTGCAGAAAGTGTAGAAAAGCCATTAACTAAAAAAACGTATTGATCCACAGAGCAATTATATGTATGTCTATATTCATACACAACACTCTGCCAGAGCTACCAATCTGCACACCCCAGACAGACTTACTAGACACACAGTTCTAACTGCATTTAAACTCCTATGTCCTTACATGACCCATGAATGTGGGAACCCATCTTATACAGAAGCACAAGACAATGTAGCTTCTTCCTATTTTCTTGTAGCCTGATGTTCATTCAACAGCAGAAACAGGTGAGCAAGATCACATAGAGCAACAGAAAGCAGCCCAGATGGAGCACGTTACATCAGGAAAAGAAACAGGGTCTTTGAATCCCAGGCAGCCCGCCCTGGAATATAAAGATATAAATAAAAGTCTCTATTGCCATTAATGGGAACGTTTCCTGGCACTGGTCAGATGACAAGCCCTTTTTTCCCAGTTACTTCAGCCAACTCAGTAACCATGGCAACTGTCTCCAGTGCAATGACATCATATGGTTTCCTAGGCAACAGTTCCCAGTGTGGTGACATCATGTTGTCTCCATGGCAATGCTCCATGAGGCCAGGAAGAAAGTATTTTAAGTGGGAAGACAGGTCAAGGAGGACAAAAGGGGATTTGGGGAAGAGCAGGGTAAAAGTGAAGGGAGGTAAAAATATGAACCTTGTGAGAGAAAGGAATAGATGGACAGAGTATAAGGACAGGTGGGAGGCTGAAAAAAGTGGAGAAGGGCTAAAAGAAATTTTGAGAACTTTAAACTGCTGTTTGTTAATATATATCTCTCTACCTTCATTCCATTATCCACTTTGATGACACATTATTTAGGTCAGGGTTGCTGAACCACAGCATGCATGCTCACAGGGAGCTTAGGAATGGCTTAAGTGCTGATTTAGTGGAAACACTTTGACAATCTGTAAGAAACTGACAGAAATGTCCAGAGAGCCACCATGTGAAATCACATTAAGAGGAGTATACCAGGTGCTTTTTCTAATACAAGGTGCATTTTCTAATGTATTTCCATTCTCTGACTGACCAATTACTTGGGCTCTATCACAGCAGTGCCAATAACCAAATGTTGCCGTCACACCTGTATATGGCTTCAGAAGGTTCCTTTGCTCTCTTTTTTCTGTTCTTCATACTTGAAGATAAGATAATGAGAACCTGGCCAACTGACAAATGAAAACGTGTTTTCCATTGATTGAAAGCTCCTTCAGATCCTCATGAAGAAGAGGAACTTATGGAACTAAAGGTTGTCTCTTTCTTTTTAATTTTCTAGATCTTCTTCCATTTCTATTATACTTTCAAATGTTTGATTTTGATGAAGATAAATATCCTTTCTGAATTCAATTATCTTTTCATTCCAGATAGTCTCTACCAGGGCAAAATGTTACTACCAACTTTATGTTATATGGCTATAAAACTCCTAGGGAAAGGTGTCTTGGCAATAAAGCTTTGGCATTATTGATACAGTGTTTTATCAGCGTACACAGCCTTGTGTGAAAGATAAAGGAATGAAAAGTTGAGCCTGTTGAGGACAGCTTGCAGTCTAAAAGCTTAGGACAACATTCTTGAGGAAGATTCCAAGGCTGTCATACAGTACTTTTCTGTCCAGCAAGGCATCTTTACATATTCTCTCTTAAGCAAAACCTTCATGCAGATTGCTGCTGTTACTCTGACAGCAGCAATGCATTTAGTAAGCCCAGTATTTTCAAAATCTATACAAAGACAGGCATTAGGAGACATGAAGTCTGACTCCTTCAGCAAAGTGCATTTCAAGAGGCAGCCTTACTGCAGCAAATCTCAAAGGGGTTTCATTGCAAAACTCTGCAGTCATCAGGCTGGAAATGTTCCAGGTGCTTAACCATACACGCCAGAGTGAAAACAGAGAGAGAAGAAAATATCTGCGATACGCAGCACTAGGAAGGATGTGGTGGCTGAGGGAGAGAAACAGGAAAAGGGGAGGAGGAGAGGAAAGTGAGAAAAAAACTCTCATGCTGTTGATGAGCAGAAATGCAAACACTAGAGAGAGAGACACATAAAGCAAGGCCAGCATCAGCTCCCCAAAGTTATTCAGTCCTCAGACTCTTCCTCCCTGAATCAAAAGATATTCCCAGAACAGCTAACTGTACCTCTCACACAAAACCCAGGCTAAGCTGGCCATTCTCATACAGTTCAGAGGTCTTACCTAGCAGTTACATCCTCATGGTACTACCAAATTGTGTTTCTTAGGGAGAGTGGAGAAGAGAGGAAGTCTTGGCAGAGTCAGCACAGAATGAAGGGAAGGGAAAAAAAGCCAAAGAAGAATAACTGGAAACAGGTGGAGGGAGGGTTGCTTTGATTTGAGTGATTTTTTCAGGCTGAGCTGTGAGACTGAAACACCTGCATCAATGAAGCCCTGTTGTAGGCTGCAGTCTTATTTCTTAAAAAAAATGAATTTTTGAGAAACACCAGCAAAATACAAGATGAACTGATTGTGCCCTTCAGTTAGACTTCTGATAAATTCCTTCAATGAATTATGATACACACCACCATTAAAACAAACCAAATGAAATGCTGAGAGAGAAAGGGCGAAAACAGTAATCACAGCCAAGTGAAAAAAGGGAAAAAAACCCAAATCTATTAGCTGCTTTAAGCAGTGTTCCCTTAAGTCACAAAGACTAACCCGTACAAATATTTAATCACTTCATTACCATAGTAAGTACTATGCTTTACAATTGCACATACAGGTGCTCTGCATTCATAGAGATAAATTCTGCTCTGATTAATACAAGACAATAAAGCTCACAGATAGTAGAAGAAAGAGTAAAAGGCAGCTCACTGATATGGGCAAATTAATATTGAAAGACAGAACAACAGTAATATTGAAAGACAAAACCTTTCAGAGTGATTCTTCAAGTCCAGTTTAACCCTAAAAAAGCAACTGACTTCTTTGTGATTGTTTCTGTTATTTCAGCATTTATTTTTCTAAGTGACTTATTTCTATGAAACGAGAAATAAATTAGAAGAGCAGAAAAGATATTTAGCAGCAGTAATTAGAATAGCTATTGAACAAAATATCTCCCAGATGTTTTTGATTTTGTGCCAGCCCATCCACCTGCTAATAAGCACCAAGATATTAATGTGATTGCACCAGGATAACAAGATGAATAATTCATCATACCTTACCTGGTTATCTGACATATGAGCAGTCCTTAACCAGTTCCTAACCCCAGGATTCAGAGTAACTTTTATATCAGAACTAACAACATACACGTGCAATGTATTGCATAAAAAATTTAAACAATTCTTTTAGGTACAACTAACACCGGGCTACAAAGTTCAGCTAAAGACAGGTTTTACGAAGCTAAAAGTAAGTTAGTTTTGTCCACTCTTAGACTAGTCCAAAGTGACATTTCATGGCAATAATATTGTGTCAGGTCCCCCAGATGTTGAGGTTTTGATCCCATGAAAAATGACCAAGAGCACTTTAAATTCTAAAATTCCTACACGTCCTTTGAAGAGTGCAAAGAAATCTTACTGGACAAATCATTTAATGTCAGAGGATAAAAGACAAAATCCTGACTTTATAGTACATTAGAGTTTAGACACAAAGATAATTTTATGAAAATGGCTGCTTTAGAGTATCTGCTCATTCCAATCACACAGTCAACTACGATACATTATTTAAGAAAGAACACCCTGGTAAATGTATCATAAATTTCCAAGCATAGAAAAGTTCTTTCAGTATGGGCTGACTGCATTCACCATCAGAACAGGTGAACTCGACAGCAATGATACAATTAGTCCAGGAAAACACTCAGGTCCTAATATGTCATTTAGCAACATTTAGCTTGGGGAGAAAATAATGATAATTTTTTAAAAGTTCTTACAAATTAAGAGACAATGAAAATGGTGATTTCTTAATTTAATTTTGTGGCATATTCCGTTATTTTTTAAATAACTGAGCACTTGAATGAAGGTCCAGACAGCACAAGCAGCTACCTAAGAGATAACTGGAAGGATGAGAAAATATTTAATGAAAAAAACTCTTCCCATCATTGGGATTTTAACGTTCCTCTTCAGTGAAATGATGTTCAGCTGTCAAAGGAGAACAAACAGAACCTTCAAAGTGAAATTTAGATGAGCAGTTTATGGAACTTGCACCTTTTTTTCTTAGCAATATTAAACACTAAGGAAAAAATCAGCTTATACTGTACTGTTAATATTTAACAATATTAAAATTCTATCAAGAGATCTTATTCCTTGCTGATAAAGTGAAATGTTGTCACCTATTGTATTTTCTAAATCTGTCCTATCATGAATTACTAGACATTTCAGAACATGAGCTGTTAGAGATTGCCTTTCATCCCAGTGGCTCACAACAACTTGCAGAATATTTCCAAATCAGAGGACCGTTTATTTTTTACTATTAAACATTTTTAAACATCTCTAATTAATGATGTTCATTGCAATGTTGCACACTTTGCTGTGTACAAAATGAACATTACTAACACAGAAAAATAAAAGTGCAGGTATAGTCTCAAAGAAAGGAAGTCTCAGCTGTGAAAACCAGGAGAGTGAACCCGCAGCAGCACCAAACATTCACATCTATTAATAGTATTGGACTCTGATGATACTGATGACAGCAAACATCTCAACTTATCAATCCTTCCATAGCATTTTACAGCCCAGAGAGGCTTATTAGGACTTGTTTCAGAAGAGGCAAATATCAGACCATAAAAAGCTTGAGGTGGCACAAGTGAACAAGACAAGACGTTCCTGTCCTTCTAGGACATGCTGGGCTCAGCAGAAATGAACTGACCCAAGATGGTGGGCAGCCAACAAACACCTGGGAGAGCAGTGTCATTCCCTGTAGGCTCAGGCCTCTGCTGCCCTCTCTGGTCTGGGATGCAGAGACAGGACCAGGACCAGAGAAGATGGCTCCAGTACAGCTGGTCGCCATGGAAATGAGAAGTCCCTACAGATGGTCCCCAGCTGTACACACTCACGTCCTAGAACCCCAAATTCTCAGACTCTCCTGGGCAGGTACCTCACTGAAGTAATTACAATTGTACTTCAATAATAATTAACCACCTGGGATTTGGGGTTTTACTGTGATTTAAAACAAAGTAAGCACTAGTTTCTCATCGTAGAGAGAGAACATTCCCCATTTTAATCCACAGGGAAATCAGTTACTCAATTGCTCTGTTACTACTACTCTCTCAATTATTGTAGAATCATAGAATGGTAGAGGTTGGAAGAGACCTTTAGATATCATCTCCAACCAACCTCCTTGCCGAAGCAGCTCTGCCCTCTGCAAGAGCCAGATGTTCTTTTGTGATGCTGAGGACACAGCAACAGCCAAAAAGCCTGTTAGCAAAATGCTTTTCTTGCCAACCTCTTGCGATTCCTGCCTCCTTCCACCGTGTGTGTTGTGTGCTTGGGAAAGAAATCCACACTTTAGTGCTATCCTTCTGTTTTCAGTAGCCTCTGCTTGAGAAAATTCTGAATAAGCCACCCCTCAGATGTTCAAACAAGGACGCAGTTCTCCAAATGCCATAGATTTTACGGCAAATATATCTAGATTTCCAGTGCAATATCACTGGGAGTCCTGTGGACAGTGTGTTTTGATCTGTCTCTTCCCTTAGATATATTGTTAAACCAGATAATTCTGTAGAGATGGAAGAGTTCAACTACTAGTAGATAAAACCCTGAAGTAAAGTTGATCACATTATCAAATTATGTGAAAGTAGCTCATATAATTTAAGTACATAATTGTATGTAAGTGATTTCTTAATGATTACCTCTATAAAACTGTATTAGATGCTGGAATACTCACAGTGCTTTGCCCTAATGCATTCTGGGGTTCACAGACAAACACCTCCCAAACAGAAATAACTCATTGGGCTGCCAGATTTGAGTTAGGACACACCACATGGATTTGTAGCCATTATTTAAAATCATTTAGACTAAAATGTAAGACAGCATGTAACACTGAAGATTCAGGGGGGAAAAAAGGATACTGGAATTATATACATAAACCCAGAAATAACATAGAACATATAAGAAATATAGAACACATAATAAAAATATACACAGCCTTCACTGCCTGCAGTTCACAGCTGCAGAAATCCAAATGCTAGTGATAAAAGGCATCTTGCTGACAACAGCCAAAAGGTATCGTATCGATATCCACACTTACACTACATTTTTGAAGAGGTAGGAATCCACATTCATCCTAAATTTTTAAAGGGAGGTATTGCTTCATTATTTACACATTGTCAAACCCCCAAAATCTTTAAAAGAACAGTACATTTTTTTCATGCAACTTTGTTCCTAAAAATTGTTTATCTCAAACAAGCTTTAGTTCCTTTCATTCCACATCCTTTTCTCAACTGATCCATACAGCTACTAACTCATAAATTCTTCTCAACACTCCAAGTTAGATGTGATATAAAAAAAATCTGATAGCACATAACCCAAGTGGGGAGTAATTGGGGAAAAGAACCAGAACACATCGTTAGAAACCACATGCACAATATGTGCTTTTGAATATTTAGATATAAACTGTCTATCTTCATTTCCCCAGGGTATAAATTCCTTGGTGAAGAGTTCTTTACAGTATATTTATAGTTTTAAAATGGCCCATCCTAACTGTATCTTAACCCCATCCAAGCATTGATATTAAATGTTTTCTCCCTTGATTGCACTTCTCATGGCAGAGACATACTGTACCAGACTGTTTCCTCCAACTTGAATAATGTGTTACAACAACTGTGCTGTATGTTAATTGTATTGCTTTCAGTATGCAGCTTTCATATTTATAGGAAATACTTAAGCATCTAATTAAGCTACTCTAAAAATAAATCTTAAATATGCATGAAAATTTAAAGCTGATAATTTATTCTGCATAATTGCCTGATGGGATTAATTTATACTGTGCTGCCTTGAGATGAATTTGTACATAGTAGCCAAACCGTGTTTTCATTTTGTACTCATGCAGTAAGTACATTTAGCTGATCACATTTTATAATTATTAGCTCATTGCATATCAGGCCTTATGTGCCGGGCTTAAAACCTGCAACTGCATCACACAAAGTCATATGGTAGATGAAATATCTGTTGCCAATCTCAAAGCAAGTCATTAAAACTGACAGAGTTCACTGAATCGATTTAAAAAAAAAAGAAAACCAAAAACCAAAGAGCAGTTCAGTGAAAGCTCAGAAGACACAAGCAGCACATATTTGTACTGAGATTTTTAACCTCTGTTCACACGTGTAACTGTGGAATCAAATTTTATGTATTAGGAACATATATGAGCTTCATTTCATAGAACAGCAGAAGGAAGTGTTAAGAAAAACAACTGATAATAAGGCTGTGTAATGAAGAGGAAATACTGAGTTTATAGATACCATTTTTAAAGTGTATTTGTGACACTTGAATGCAATGATTTATATAAAATGTATATAAAATCTGAACATATTTGAGCAGTTTAGGACACAGACTGAAAGTATACCTGCCCCTACAAAGGCCACACAAAGGTCTGACAACCCCTGAGCCTTCAAGCTCATATAGTATCAAAATTTACTGTTACTAAATATCAATGCTCCCAGAGTGACCTAACCTTCCAACAAAGTTTGCCTGTGAGAGGCATGGAAAGCTTGGTTCCGGATGAGAGGAATGCTGAGGTAGACCCTGTCATAAGCACTACAAGTCATGTCAGGATTAGCAGCAGCCTATGGTGCCTGAAACAAGGCAACAGAAGTCCCAGGGAGAGGGGGCAGGGAGTCACTCAGTTTTAAGCCTTTCCTTAGGAATTATTCCAGAGACTGGTCTAGCCTTGGATTTTAATCATTTTAGAGACTGAGAGACATGATTTGTGGGTCACCTAATATCAGTCCCAAAATATCTGAATCCTATGGTCCATTGAAGAATGCTGCAATAAACATGTGTTATTCATCTGCCCTCCAGATCATTGCCACAATAAGGGTTACAAAAAAGCACACAGCCTACCCAGGGCCAGAAAACGAAAAGCTTTCAGAAGTGGAAGCAAGAACAGAGATGGCATTGGAGCATTTCTTTTCCTTGATCTATAAAGCAATCAGTATTCCTAGAAAAAAAAAAAAAGAGACAATCACAAAAACATGCTCCCAGTGCCACTGGATTATTCAACAACAGGAGAAGTATCTGCTCTCCTCCTCTAAGGCCAACATGCAGCTATACCGCTACCAGCAGAAGCAGGTGAAAAAACTTGCCTTATATCTCCTGAGACTCATTAGACGAGCAGCTATCAACTACTGCAGAGCAACCATGACTGTCAACACTTGGTTTATGAACCCCTAGCAAGGACAGAAATGCTTTTTATGCCACAGAGCACCCAGAGCAATAAGACATTTTAATTTAAATTCCTGGAAAAAGTACAGATTATCTGAAGATTCTGCTAAATAACTGATTTGTTCTCAGGGAAGCATCCACTGCTACAAAGCTAAAAGGCAGATCACACAAAATAAAGGTATGCCTAAGTACAGTCAGGCTTTCCAGTTTTAACAAAGCCAGAACTACTTCTGTTACTTGGATATACCCATTGATTTCACTCATCCACCTTTAAGTTCATCACTTTCAAAAGAACTTGATCACTACTCTATTGAGGTTGTAACTTGAATAATCTTAAACCCACAGGTGGCCCAGCACACACACATGCTGCCACTTGCATACACCACAACCTGTCAGGTGTTCTTCATGATGAATTTCAACCATTCCATTTCAACCAGGGAGCTAGTTGGTAAACTTGAGAGAATTTTATCCTGTCCCCAAAGTCTGCTTTGCTAGGAGCACTTGATAATAAGCTGCCTACATTTTTCACAGTTCATTAACAAATTTTATGTCATTTAGGTAAGATTTATTCTTGATATTCATAATTCTTTGTCTTATTTCTTCTAAGATCCTAACACAAGGTCTGAAATCCTTAGAAGACCATTTGTACTTTCCAACCATGTCTGTTTATGCTATTAGATCCTAATGCTTGGTACAAAGCCTTGATAGTTCTGAAATATCAACCACCTTTAGATAGAGCAAGCATGCCCAGGCCAGTGTGTGACACCCCACAGTTAGCATTCCTAATTTTCCATCACTTCCAGGATCATTCTGAGGGGCTCAACATTCACAAATTCTAAAATAGCTTCAGTCAACCAGTGAGAATGTGTGAGATGACAGATTAATCAAGAGCCCATGAAAGGACTGCAATTTTTCACACAGCTTCCTAATATGTGACTATCTTATCTGTTGATACTTACGGCTTTAACAGATTTAACCACTGATGCTTACACTGCCTGGGAGAAGGGAATCCACCCTTCCAGCAGGGTCAGTAAGCTATTTCAAAATAGAGTTTCACACTTTATGATACCCAGCAAAGATTTACCCAGATTAGCGGCAGTACAGATAACCACAACAATCTGACTGCTATCCTGTACAAACTTTCCTGCCAGAAATTATTATAACACCCAGGAACCGCACCATTCTACAGAGTCCTTTTGGTCTCTATTTCGCATCTCATGTGCCAGATCAATAGCTAATCTTCAACTGCCTAATCCAGATGTGTCAGAGACCTTCTGATTCACTTCTAGTCTACATAATGCTCAGTTTTGCGACAAATTAACTAAAATGAAAGAGTCCTTAGTTTGTGAATTAATAGAAAAGTAGTGGTACTTCTATAAACAGGAAGAAAATAAACCTAGCAACTGCCAATAATATTAGTTACTAACCAGCCCGAGTGTCTCAGCATAAAAAGCAAGCCTTATGGACAAGTTTTACCCTGGTTCCACAGGGACAAGTAAGCAAGTCTGAGGGAAAGGAGAGGAATCCAGGAGACAGGCAAAGCCCAAATGGATATTATTACCAGGAGAGTCCTGCAAGGCTTACTTGCAAAAAAGGGACCTAATAAAGACCTGGACACCACTTGATGAAATGGGAATAAATAAAAACTGACTTCCAGAACAGGCTCTGGCAGACAGCAGTAGTTCACTTTACATACACTTCAAACTACAGTGGGAGGTCAGGCACCCCAATACCAACGGTCCAACTAGGATCTGCATTTTCATCTTTTTTAGATGGTGAATTAGTCTTTCAATTGCTGCCAACTTTACTGATGTAATAAAGCTAGAATTATCTAGAGAATGATAGAATGTACAAATCTACACAAATCTGCCATGAAAAATTCTAATCCCCCACATACTTAAAAATAACTAGCATGTGGCTTTTAAAAAGTGTGAGTAGTTATGTGTGCCCAAAGCAGTAATGTTTACTGCACAAATCAAAGAAAAACAGATTTAAGATAAATGACAACTTAGATGACCTTTGAGCTAGCTTGGGTGGCAGCAGCAGTCTGCATACAGAGACACATAACAGCTAACTCTTCATGTATGGAACCAATAAGTATTACACATACACTGACTATGGGGGGGGAAGCAACAGAAGCTTGAGGTCTAGACAAGGTCTAGATCTATATCACACACACAGGTCTAGCAAAAACAGAGGCACTCTAAGAATAAATACTACTTCTGTTTGAAGCTGGTAGATACAAAATAAAGTTACTGGGATTTTGACTTGTAAAGGTGATTGGGTAGCTAGCACTTCAGGAAAATAAAGGTTTACAAGTTACAGTGGACAGAAGCAAATACAAGTCTCTACATTGGTGTGACAAGTAACTTCAGCTCCTTAGCAGAATTGCATCATGACTGTTCTACCAAGCAAATAACCAACTATACCACTTTTGGAAGCGTTACTTTAGCACAGGTGAGCATTATCACTTTCTAGATGGCTGTGAGTGGTTTCGGGTTTTGTGGGGGGTTTCTGTTTGAGCTTTGCAGCACAGTGTGTGTTTGGTTAACATGTGACACAGGGTCTCATTAAACTTTTTAATAAATGTTTTATGCATCAGTGATGTGTTAGGTAACTCAGTTTCTGCTCTGAAGAAAAGACAGGACAGCTTACGTAGAGATAACGTCCCCGAAGCAGCATTTTATTTTATTCATTTATTTCCAAAACATTTAATTTAGAAGTCTGGCATCTCAGTCATCCACCTTAACACGGGCTAATATTGACATAGTGTTGTCAGAATACACAGACAACTAAACAGCCAAAGAGTTTACAAAAAAATAAATCCATGATTCTCCAAAACAACTGCAAAAGGTTACAAGTATCAAAACTCTTAAGTAGATGCACTGCATTAAAAGAAACTGTGCACGGAAGTCAGAGGCAAAAAAACCAAACTGCTATTGAAACCTCACATTTCAAAGTTTATTGTAAACTGATGAACAGGTTGTCATTTCACATCAGCTTAAGTTTTCATTGGCTGAAAAAAAATTTGGGGTGGCTAATTTACTTTGCATGCACAAAATGTACTGCTTAACAGAACTGTCAGCTCATTTCAAATGGAAAAAAAATAAGTGGAATCTAATCTTCAATCACTTTCCATTATTCTTTCCCATATTTTCCAATCAACAAGCAAACTAAAAATGCCTCATTTACGAGGCATCTTTCTGCACTGCTCAAGCACATCTAAGATAAATAGGGCCAATAAGCCAATCAGTACATCAATGCCCATGAAGACTCATCTGAAACTGCTTCTTGATCAAGTGGACAGCAGATCCGAATAGCTGTACAATACAGATATGCTTAGCACTAGATATTTAGTGTGACTGTGGCAAGGAAATATCGGTGATGATGAGGATAGTGAACTGGATGAAAGAGGGATCAGAGGAAAGCTTTTTAATTATTGCCTTCTCCTGCTTCTTCATCTTGCTGATCACTCGTCCACAGAGTGAGGTTATCTCGAAGTAACTGCATGATGAGAGTGGAGTCCTTGTAGGAATCCTCATTTAGTGTGTCCAGCTCTGCTATGGCATCATCAAAGGCTTGTTTGGCTAAAAGGCAGGCCTGCTCAGGAGCATTCTGGATTTCATAGTAGAACACCGAGAAATTGAGTGCCAGCCCCAGCCTAATGGGGTGAGTGGGCTGCATGTGCTCTTTGCTGATTTCAAACGCCTCCTTATAGGCAGCTTCTGAGGCTTCCACGACACTGTTCTTCTTCTCTCCAGCAGCAACTTCTGCCAAATAGCGGTAGTAATCACCTTTCATTTTCAGATAAAAGACCTTACTCTCATACTGAAAGTCATTGCAGTTCTTGATCAGGTACTTATCTAGGAGAGCCAAAACATCATTGCAGACTGTCTCAAGCTCCTTTTCTATCTTCTCTCGATACGCTTTAACCTTCTCCAGCTTCTTCTCATTCCCATCTGCCATAGTCTTCTGCTCTATGCTGCTGATGACACGCCAGGAAGACCGTCTAGCTCCAACTACATTCTTGTAGGCTACTGACAGCAGATTTCTATCCTCATTTGAGAGAGGCTCATTCAGCTCAGTTACCTGAAAATACAGACAAAGATCAAATTTAAAGAGTTTGTCTTAGAGAAGAGCATGCAAACTTCCTTCGATACTTCCATCACGAAGTAAAATATTAAAAATTCCTTCTAGATCCCAAAATTCCTTCTGGACAGGAGTCAATTTGTAACACTGAAGGTTTAAACTGTTTCTGCAGTCAAGACAAAACAGTGAAACCCCCATAGTTCTGTTGTAATAGAATGGGTATTTAGAAGCCATTGCAAAGCACATTCACTGAGTCAAAGTGAGTCAGGCTTGTGTAACGGAGGAGCATTCACAGAAGGCAGGCTCGGGTTTCTTAGCAAATCTGCTATAATTATGCAGACTACACACTTAGTGATGAATGTAAATGTACCTAGAATACCAGTGTTGTGAATCTGGAACACAGCACAGACACTGGAACCTGGTGCAGTTCTTGCATTTCTTTCCTCTGCTGCTTTCTTTCACTCCATAGCAGAGATGGAAGTGCTGCACACAGTACAAACGGAATTAGCATTTCACAGTATCTTTCAGTTACTTAGTGATCAATTATAGCATGTAATACAAAAGTTATTCTGATTTCTGATAACTGGTGGCTGTAGACAAATTTCAGATAGGATGTGAAAGAAGCTGCATAAAAACAGAACAGAAAATCAAGACAGAAAGCCATGATCCACTCCAAATTCCTACCACAAAAAGCCAAGATAGAGGAAGGATAATACCTGTAATACTGTATTTAGGCCTATTTCACTGGCTGTGTTAACTTTGGGAGTAAAACTTGCCAGACTTACAGTCACTTAAAGTTGATCTGCTTATGCAAATAGAAAAATAGGAAATTGAAACTCACAAGAATTAGGATGAAAAATGTCACTCCTCTCTGGAGGTTTCCAAAACTTGCCTGGACACATGCCTATGCTCTCTGATCACAGGGAACCTGCTTTGGCAGGGGGTTGGGTTGGATGAGCTCTGGAGGGCCCTTTCAATACCCACCATTCTGTGATACTTTAGGCCACTGCATTAAAAGAAGTCACTAGAATTCTAAGGTTATGTACTTTGGTGGGAAAGTAAACTTGTCCTTGCTCAGATGCTGCCAAAACCATTAAATATTTCCTGTAAAATGCACATATTTATCCTGCTTGACAGGCATCAGAATATCTGCAATCAGATACTTACATACTACAAATAACCAAGACACAAATAGTTACTGTTCTGAGACTGCTAGGGTAGCCTGTGAACCATCCCATAAGTGTGTATCTTCTCAAGTATAATAAAATATGTGTAAGAATTATAACTGTCACAGTTTAGAGAGCTTATTTTACAGTGAGAGCTTACTTTCAAGTTCAGAGTTTGTTCTTAAACTGTTCTAAGTCAATTAGTTTTATCCCCGAAATGCCTTCTTCTCACAGCTCAGGAACCCAAACTCCCAAAAAACACTGCTCTGCCTGGTCTACTACAATTAGAGACAATCTACAGAGGGCAAAATGCACTGGTATCAACTAGCATGACATCCTCGTCATCTTCCAGTCAACATCCTTCCAATAATCCCTCCCCTCAACAATCTCTGCTATGACCCACCTATATAATTTAGTCTAGTAAAGACATGAACTCTCTCAAGATGTAAAGGTTCAGTAAGAGCTTTTTATTCCCTACAGCCCAATAGGACAGAACTTACTAAATAAAATTAATAACAACCTGGTTATTCCTGCACTGCCAGAGGACTTTGTCTGAAAGGTCACTACAAGTTCTCAAACATAGTGGTTAATCTAAAGGAGTGATTAATGTTTTGCTAAAACTTAAATGTTATTTATTCAACAAAAAAATCCTGCCTCTCCCCTTACCTTTCATTATCTTCAAAGTATTTCAAAAAAATTTAAAAAGCAGATTTATAAAGCCCACTTGCGCAGCAGCCATTGCAACTGCAGATAACATACACCTTAGAATCCCTCTAAACTTCCTTGGTCAACCAAAATTCAATGCAAGTGCTGATGAACAGCATAGTTATAGAATTTTCTCAAGATCTCATTAATAGAGGATCTTGTAAAGACTAGTATGAACTCTGATACAATCTTGGCTGGTCTTTACTAAACATTCAGTACTGAAAGTAGGTCTACAGTACACCCTTTAACATGCAGCATAACTTTTGGAAATATCTTGATACTATATTTAGACAAGCCAGTTAAGGTTTAGCTGTTGCATCAGCTTGGGCTGAGTAGGTTTGCTAAAACTCTTAATAAGCACCAGACTTAACAAAACTAATCCTGACATAGTAAGATGGAGAAATAGCAGGGAATACTCACAACAGATTCATGTAAAGCACAACAGAAAAAAAAAAAAAGTGCAGGAAAGAATCCATCTCTCAGACTAACTGCAGAACAGCTGTTTGCATGTGGGGAGAAAGAATGTGAACTTATTAATCAAAATATGCCTAAGGACTAATTCCAACGCTATTGCAGATAGTTACTAGGCTGCTGTATAACTCAGTTCCTAAGACTGATTTAAACTCACCTTAAAAACATCCCTTACAGAAAAAATTTACAGATAAGGTAATTTAACATGCTTAGAGGATGCTTATTAGTTTTAAAGTATATCTGAAGTTACTATGTATGTTGGAGAACCAGCAACTACTATCAATTCAAATTATTCCCTATCCTAGCTAAAAAACCTTGATACTTCATGTAGATACACCTGAAAATCACAACTGCCTCCCTGGTATAACAGCTATATTGCAAGAAATTGGACTCAAAAGGAAAGTATGTGGCTTTTAAGAAGCTCTATTTATTTCTTATCTTCCATTCTACCCGTAGAATGAAAGATCTTGGGACTGTAATACTTCACTTTTACATTTTAGATGTACACACACTTTCTTATAATGGCTGTTAGGAAAAACAGAAGCACTTAAAAGATTAAAAGCTACTTGCAGTATGACTTCAAAGCAGTATTTACTTACTCGGGCGTTATTCTATACTTGCCTTATGCAAATATATCTCTCACATACCAAAGTTTAGGGTTTTTTTCAGTCCTGAGCCAGATGATGCAACTGAACACACAGGCTATGATCTCCTAGCAGTTTTCATTCAGACTGACAGTCTGCTTTTAGTAACAAGAACACTGTCCAAATCACTTACATCTGTAATACTTACAGGTATATCCTCCTCTGCTTTATGCCCACAAAGTTCTTTCAGTTTAGTGGGGGAAAAAAAAAATGAGTATATAAAAAGAATCCTGACAAGAAACATGGAATTCCTGACAACACATGCTTATGTGTGTATCAGCTCAGAAACAACTTCTGTGTGCACAATCCCACAGAGGCCATTCCAAGCCAAGTTACTATCACACAGAAAACACAACAACGTTCCAAAGCTGCCAGCACATCTATGGTGCACTGCTGGATTACCTACTGGAATTTGGCACAGGGCAATTGAACGTATGTGACAATATGTCTGTGTTGCTAGCCAGAGCATGTCAGTCAGAGCTACAGCAAGTTCTTAGCAAGCTGCTGCAAACTGATTGTACCTGAGTCAGTATAAAGGCAGGTTTAATTTTGAAAAGTCTTCTGATATAAAGTCATACTGTTCATAATACTTGAACAAACACACATCAGACTAATGAATTTAAACCAGATCAGTTTCTGGCATCATGTCACTTCAGTGTTTTAGATAAAGCATTGGAAGTTCAATAGCTAGATTTACCGTATGAAACCACAGCAAGATAACAGTCCCACAGCAGAGGAGGATATTGTTTACATTAAAAGTATCTCATTTCCCACTCATATACACACACACACACTTCATTAATCCAAATACTGACACAGTAAGAAAAATATGGACCACCACAAACTTTTAAGTCCATTTATGTACACAGATAAAGCCTACTAATTGAACTTGCACTTCAAGCTATTTCGCTTAAAAAAACTCTGTATCATTCCAAAACCTGATTTCATGCTGAGCATTTCACACACAATTTATTTTAAATTATACCTCTCACGTAACTGATTCATCTTGCCAGTTTTAGACTCACCTGCTATGTAGCTGTACTAGAAAAGCAATGTAAATTAACAGAGATCTTGAGCACTATATATTAGGATTCATCCTGTCAGAAATACTAAGAGTTTATACAGTTAAAATGTTTAACTATTTCTGGAATGATCTATAACCAAAAGCACTCAATGCAGTATTGTCAAGATGGCAGAGCTTTTGTTCCACCAAGTGAGAACCTTTAACATGGACACTAAAAGCATCTTTCTCCAGTGTGTCAAGAAGTGAGTTTTTACCTACCGTACAGGGTTATTTCAAATAGTTGGAATCCTGGAGCAGCATTTAGTGCAATGAGATTGCCATACCCCTTGGAAAAATGTCATTTAGTAGATGTATGATTGCATAGTAGATGTACATAAGACTGCATTTTCTATTACAGTTTTGACAGGAAAAGAGTAAACTAAATTAATTTATAGCTGAAAACTAAGCAAAAGCTTAATTTTCAGCTCCTGTCTACACATTATAAGCCAAAATAATAGAATTCTTCCAGTGACAAAGTCTGACAGCAACAAAAAAGTGTATTATGGAGCAATAGTTTCCTTATTTCAGCTACAACTGCTACCTGATCTGGTTTTTCTTTGAAAGAAGGAACTGACTGGACTGAAAAAGTGTTTCTCCAGCTTTATACCGACAGCTGAAAAGGCAGTCTTGCCATACTTTTTCTTTCTTCGTGGCAGTCTCAAAGACTCACACAAATAGGTTTTCACTTAAATAGTCTTTGTTACTTTATGCTTTAGGAGCAACTGTCAGGCTGTTGGCTACGTTGTGTATTATGAAAGTGTAGTAAAAAATACCACAAAACTGAAATGAATTACTGACATTGGTAGCTGTGCTGGAAGCACGCTGCTGGCATACAGCAACCTTCCAACACCATTAACTATAATAAACTTCTCAAATCCAGGTATCCTGTATTGAGAATAGATGTTCGAGTTAGAAAAACCAATTTCCTGTGGAAGGAAGTCTAATGCCTCTTGAGCACAAGAAGACTATTTGACTACTATTTATATGGATAAAAAGTTCTCTTTAATAGCCGTTCTTTACAACCACTGAAACAGAAGGAAACGTTAGCTATATAAGACCAGACAGCCCATGTAACAACACTTCATAGGACCTTATGCTCAGACCTACAAAATCAACTTTAAGCACTGAAGAGTATTCTGGAAATCACCATACTGGAGTGAACACCTGTGAAAGCCAAGGAACCCACAGGTGCTACATTATGGGCATGCAACAGTATATGAACAGCTCAGGAGGAAGAAACTGTTGCCTTTTAAATTCAGATTTATTTTCTTTGGTTTTAAAGTATCCATAATGTAATGTTCCATACATGCTCAAGGCTCAGCTCACAAAGTGTTCTTGAACTCCCAACTGCAGAAGCTTGTCATTATACCACTTATTTGAGAGCAAAAATAGCATTACAAATGGGAATGCTGCAACTCAAGATGAATAAAAATTGCACAGTAATTCAGATAGTTTAAAAAGACAACTGGACATATGCACCAGTTACATGTACTTTATTTATGCATTTCCTAAAACACAGTAACTGTGCTCTGTCTGTTTCACATGCTCAGAGAACCATACATACAGTTCAGCCACACTGGTTTCTGAATTTCATCTTCTAGAATTAGTAACTGGAAAGATTAGAGAGATAAACACGACTGTTACAATATCATTAAAATACAGCTTATTTTCATGTCTAGTACCTCTGATATTAAGACACTCAGAAGTATTACTACTTTAGAACTGGACTAGTCATAGTATCTGTTATTACACAACAGCAAAAGTGAACAGGAGCAGCTGCTTCTTTTTAGAAGTGTCTTTTTACCTCCCTCATTTTAAGGGACTCAACATACACCACTGACCCTTAACAAGGCTAAACAGATTGACTCTTACAACAAAAATGTCAACTCCCTTTGAAGCTGCTCTTCCAAACTAAAATCTTCTTGTCTTTAAACAGCAGTATTCTCAAGAGAAATGATTCCTCCTGGGGCCTTTGGTGTTCACAAAGGACAGATTATTTAGACAAACCAGTGTAAGCAGATACAACAAAGACACTGCTAAGCATTTACTGGCGTGAACATTATCCTTAAAATTCAGATTACAGGAATACTTTGCTTTTAAAAAAGGGACTAGACATAGAAAGTTTGATCATTCTGCAATTTTATTATGTATCAGTACAGAAAAGTCAGTACAAGTAATTTTCATGGCTTGGTTCTGAAAGGAGCTGAGTTGCAACTGTAACTTATTGATTAAACACATGTCAGTATTCAACTGGGTGCAGAACGCACTGAGAATTTGCTGCCCTACAAAGAAGAGGCAAAAAAGGCATCGTTAAAGCTTCGCAAACGCTCTCTGTGCATTGGGTAAAGCTTTTATACCCGAATGCCACTACTGTCTTTGAGTCAGAGCGCGGATGCTTCTGGGTGAGGCCTCTATTCGTGTCTTTTACCGAGAGACCGAAGAAACACCTAGAAAACGCAGGGGCTCCTCTTGCCGTGTACGGTTTCCCCACACACCCCCCGCCGCTTGCGCGGCACCGACTCCCCGAGAAGGGGAGACGCACCCCAAGGTCAAACCCGTCACCCCCGCCGGCGGGGGGTGCGGTGCGCAAGGATGGACCCCATCTCGAGCAGGGGTCAGAGAAAGAATCCGCTGCGTTCGTTCCCGCCGCTGCGAGGAGAGGGGCGGGCAGTATTCAAACTGCTACACTCCGCCCCGGATTGGCGGGGTTGGGGAGCGAGGCTAGAGGAGGGCATGGGGCCAGCCACACCTCCGGGTCAGGCACGGCCGCCGAGAGCACTGCGAGGGAATCGTTACGAGGGAATGGAGGAAACGAGGGAAACAGAAAATAGATTTTAGGAGAAAGGGAGTACTTGTGGCCGGGTACTGTGTGCCTCGTCTCTTCCCGAGGCAGGTAGCGACGGGCACCACCCCACTCGGCGGCGAGGGGCCCCGGCGGGACGGTCTGGTTCTTGCTCCCGCCCTCCTTTCTTTCCCGACGGGTGGGACCTGGAGGCTCGCATCCTCCCTGGGACCCAACTCCGCCTCGGACCAGCCCGGACTTCCTTCCCCTCCCTCCCCCGCTACTACCCGCCCTACACACTCCTCCCCGACTATGACCCACAGCCGCCACGCGACCAGCCCCACTCACCGACTTCATGGCCGAGGCCATGTCGTCGTATCTCTCCGCCTGCTCGGCCAGGCGGGCTCGCTGCAGCAGCTGCTCTCGGTCCCCCATCGCCGCTTCCGTGGTGGCTGCCGGGCCGGGCACCGTGCGCCCCTCGGACAGAGAGGAAGGCGGTGCGGGGATCTGCGCCGCGGGAGCCGAGCCGGGGACCGCGACGGAGCCGCCACCTCACGCTCGCTCTCCCGGCGACCGCCGCTGCTCGCCTCAGCCGCCGCTCGCCCGCCGGCCGCGCGTGCCAGCCGACGCTCGGCGCCTCGCGCTCACGGACCGCGGCAGGGCGGGCAGGCGCGCGCTCGCTGCGTCCCCTCCGCGGCGTGTGCAGCTCGAGCCCTCCGCCCGGCTCGGAGCCTCGCGCTGCTGCCGCCGCCTGCGCCTGCGCGCGGGGAAGGCAACGAGGGGGCGGGGCCGAGGGGACTGCAGGGGAGGGGAGGGGGCGCTGCTCCCCCGCGTTCTATTTCTAGGTGACGTCACTTGCTATAAATAGCTACCCCGGGGCGCCGGCCGCGGGACGCGCGTGCGCGCTGCGAGTGCTGCATTTTCCTGCTGCAGAGGTGGCGGTGGGCGCCGGCGCGGGCACTGCGGGACGGGGCGCGCGGCCCCGGCCCGCGCGAAGCTGCCGCCGCGGGCGCGCCTCGCCCGGGGACGCAGCGGAGCGCCGGTCGCGGCCCGTGGAGAACGGCGCGCCGCCTTCCCGCGCCTGGCCCTGCGCCATTGCAGCTTTGTGCCACCGCCGCGGCTCCTTCCGTGACAGAAACGAATCTCGCAACAGCCCTCGTTGTGGGGGTGGCAGGCACGGAGCAATTCTGCTACCTTGCCTACGAGACGCAACTAAGTTCGATTTTACTACGTATTTTAATTTGTAATAGTCGAGCTCCTCTTTCATATGTCGTCTTTTATACGTACCGGCCTTACATAAAAATCATCTCCGAGGAGAAGCAAAGCACAAATGATACAGCTGCTGCTGGCTGCAGAAATGCCGGCAGCCACCTTACTTGAACGATACATCATGGATTCACTTCTCTTATTCAACTCACAGCCAGCATTGGAACACCTCTCTCCTCCCCCACTGCATGTATGGGGAGTTGCTATACCACTTTCCACATCTGTTCTCCCCACAACGTGGAGGAAGAAAAGCACATGCACACACATCAGAGGCAGGGGACCAGGGCTGGTCCAGCTGACACACTATTCTCCCACTGTCCTCAGTACTCTGCACTGGTGCAATCCAGTAAATCCAGTCCACTGTATCAGCCAAAAGTTTTCAGCCTTAACTATAACATTGCTGGTGTTCTGTGCATTAAGCCCTAATGACATTTAAAATAAATGCTGCAGTGAGTTTCAAAAGGGACTAGACAAATACTGGGTTTTTTTAAGGACAAAAATAAGCATTATGACACATAAGAATAAATGGTAGGTCTAGGTAATGAAGCAGGAAAGATAAAAGTGACACATAGCATGTTACAAGCCAATGGCCAGAACCTTTGGGCAATGGCATGGCGTGGTGCAGTGAGGCACAACCATCCACAGGTGCCTATTCCCTAACATGAGTGCCATTCACAGCTCCTGAGAGGAGGCAGTGACACACAAAACATGAACAGAGTGGATCCCAACTATCAGTCTAATGTATGACAATCGTATTGATTTTACCTCAGGATAAAGTTTTATCTATGGACAGTTGGAACACATTCTTGAAAAGGTATAATTCAGTGTGATATAATTCAGTGTGGCATATTTAAAAGGTACCAATTCAATAGCGAGAGGTGGGACAATCCAGAATGGCCAGGACACTTCTCCAAGTTGGAAACTTCACAGCTGTAATAACTACTTATTAGAGATCAGTCAGTCTGCAGAGTGCTCTGACAGCTCTGGCAATGTGTAGGGTCTACCAAGAGCTTTCCAGTCTGCTACAGCAGTTTCCCGAGGGAAACAGATTAAGAAATATTTTTAAAACCAGTTCTTCACCCACTGAACAAGACAATCTGCATTTATCTGCCAAATGCACGTGGGTATATCTACACATGCACAAAAACATTCTCATTACATGCTTTTGGGTTTTTAAATTGAAGGTTCTGTATAATAGCTATTTCTCAGGCTAAAGCACCTCAAAAATTCTTAACCTTGAATCCACAAGTGATATATAACCTCATTGCTCTAAAACCAGACACATATCTAAATCCGACAGTTGCAATGAAAAGTACTAAAATAAGGCAACCTCATATGCAGCATTTCTACAGTCTGACCACAACCTAAAAAAGAAAAGCTATTGCTCTTCTCACATGTAAGGTCTGTGGGAGAGTACCTCTGCTCTCCTGTGCATACAGGGCCTTGTGCTCTG
Source organism: Colius striatus (assembly GCF_028858725.1). Lineage (NCBI taxonomy): Eukaryota > Metazoa > Chordata > Aves > Coliiformes > Coliidae > Colius > Colius striatus. Next base: position 6,399,503 of record NC_084775.1, on the reverse strand, counting down.
GATCTTCAGCCGTAGCAGCAGCTGCACAGATCTGTAGAGGTACAAATGAAAACAAATCAGAGCTCATGCTATGAGTTTCAATCTGCTATAACATTTGTAAACTGAGTTACAATGTCGTAACAATAAAAATGGAAAGGAAAGGGAAATGTCTGCAGGCCTTCTACTGGAGTGCTGAAGGGGATATCCAACAGCAAGTTCCTAGCAGGGCTCAGCAATGCTGCTCCCGTGAGCAGGACTGAGAGTTGTTGGCAAAGGGACTACATCCAGCAGGAATTTGTAGATGGAGAAACTGATGGCTCTGAAAATTGCACCATGACCTAAGGCAGTGGCTCTGCCCCACAGGCATATCTGATTATTGGGCAGCACCACAAATAGCTCCCTGATGAAATGCTGTCCCAGTTCACTGCTTGTGCTTGTCTGCTCACCGGAGCACTGGGGGTACCAAAGCAGTCTCAAGGGGCATCTTCCCAATGCTGACGTTCAGCTGAGGGGACAGAGCTTGAAGGTACACTGGTGAAGAGGAAACACAACAAGGAAACTGCCCCATGTCATTCCCAGCCTTTGCCATGGTGGAGAGCTGTCCCCTCTGGTTGTTCTGGTAGCAGCAAAGGAGCAGCCATGAGAACTATGGTAATGCAAACTCCCTGCCACTAACATCCTCTTCATTCCCAGAACTTTCCCTCTCTTTTTCTGCAGCAAGGAAATGTCTTATTTAGGGAAGTGATAAATAATAAAAGTCTTGTCCCCAAGACACTGAAAAACAGAGAGAGAACAAAAGTAAGTACCAATTGATGGGGGAGGTTAACCAGCTTCTACATCACAGCAAAGGAAATAGGATGGTTATATCAGAGAAAGAAAGAGGGAGAGTTTGTGGGCATCTGGTCTTGGAAATACCATGACTGGCACTTCCATGGGGCATGATGCTCAGATAGTGCTGTAAGGGCAGATTCTTTCACAGGCTTAGCTCAGTAATTTTTATTGTTAGAATCCCAGCAGCACATCCCCCAGTAAAGCGAGAAAAGTGCGCACCAGGGAGGAAAGGTGTTGTAACCAATGACGAGATCAGAGCACGAGATAGGAGTGGGTGTAGCTGGTGTGATGATTCTTTCCCAAACCACAAGGGACTATAATTTCAGTGATATATTTCTAGCCAAACCATACAGCACAGTTTAACGAGCAACAGAACCCTCTAGGCTGTCACAGTGTGTGTGAAAATATTCTACTATTTGTCATATTTCAATTTCATATTAATCGTGAATCATTCTCACAGAACCTCCCTCATAACTCAAAGGTAAAACCTAGAATGAAGAGAGAAAGATTACACTGTCTGAGTGCTGCTCAGAAGCAATAGGGTTCATGCTGTTAATTGTGGTAAAGTACGTTCAACAACATGTGAAGATCCTTAAAACAAGGCAGCAATTTGTACAAAACCTGAGAAGCTCTTGCTCCCTCCCAGGAGAGGTTAGGTCTGTGTACCGAAACCCATCTGGGATCACTGCAGTGTGTTAATGCCATCCAGCATTCACACACAGTAGCCTTTTGCATGTTCAAACCCTTGTGCAGACATGAGTTGATAAACCCTCAGAACTCTCTGGCAAAATGTGCTATTTTCAAGCTCTCGCTCATTTCAGAGTCCAGTGAAGAACAAGCAGTATGTCTGAATAAAAGATTATAGCAGTGTTTTTACTTGCCAGATGATTCAGGGATATGCACAGGAGGTTGTGAAGCATCCTCAGTTGTGGGGGTTTCTTTAAGTGGGAAGAACACAGTAGCTAATTGAAAGCAGCTTTAACTCCTCGTGAGCTGCTTTAGACCACAGTGTTTGCTATTCATTTCCAGAATGTGTTTTTATTCTTTATGTAATCAAAGGAAAGTAACCAGAAATCACAAATATAAACAGGAAAACATGAAAAAGCCTGCTTATCAGAAGCTGTCACAAGAGCATCATATTGAAAAAAGGCTCTACATGCAGGAGGAAAAAACTCCAAGCTATGCTAAGTAAATACTGTGAGAAAAAAACCCAAACAACAAACCAATAAAAAACCTCTCAATCCTAGTAAATCCCAGAGTTTTGCAGAGGTGCTGAGCATTTGCAGATAAGATCAGAATTTAGATGTCCAGCATTTCTGGAACAAGCCCGAAGACACCTCATGCTGGGCATACACAATTAAAGACTCAGCATCAGCAGCCACATTTAAGAAATAAGCCCAGATCTGTCTTAATAAATGACTATTTACTGCTTTTCAAACTTTGCCAAAATAGATTCATTTCACTTAGAAGTGGAATAAATCACACAGAAAATGATTGATCTGAAACAATGACCTTTTACCATAGAACATAACATGAAAGACTTTGGGGATAAGAGTAATGAAGTGCAGACATAAACCAAAATGCCTTTGCCAACATTTTCAAAAGTGGCCTCCTATTCTGGGTGCCCTGCTTGACTCGCTGATTAAGCATTTATTTCCTCTGAAAATGAGGCCCCCATCAAGTTGAGCCAGGCATCCAGAACAGGAGACTGCCTAAAAATATTAGCCTCCAAGTCAGATTCCCTGACATTTGTCACAGCTGGGCCTCAGATGCACCCATCCAGTGACTATGATAGCTGGCAGAACTGTCAGTGGGATTGGAAGCTGGGAAAGCTGCTTCCCATGTCATCCATCCTCTCTAGCACTGCTGTGGGGCAGTTAAGAGGAGTTTTTCATTGGCAGTTGCCATGCAGGTCCTCCATACAGCCATTTCTATACCACACTTGTAACTTAGAACTACTAATGGGCAACAGCTCAATCTCTGACGTTGCCAGTCCTTGGGCTGTCTGTCAAACTGCCAAGAGGAAAACTGCCTCCAGCATGGATGCCTGCCTACTGGGGAAATGTCCTTCTCATCTCAGAGACAGCTAAGCAACAGAACTTCTGAAAGGGCTCCTAGATTTCCATCTCCTTTCTGTGATAATTAACATGTATCTGTACTGTTATTTGGGCTCTTATATGCATTTTAAGATAAAAAATTGTGCTTTTTGCTATCTAGGGCAAGCTCCTTCCCTTGGTAGGCCATGCCATGTTGAGGAGGAGGAGTGACAAAGAGGTACAGCACGTTCAGCTCAGGGCAGGTCAGCCACGTGCTTAGAGGGCTTCTAATTACAGCTTCAAGGAGGAACAACACAAACATATCCAGAGCTTGCTACATATGGTAGAAAAGTGAAATCAGAACATGACGGGGATGCAAGTCACACCTAGGAAACAAGGTAAGACACAAACCGAACAGTTCAAATGTGAATGTGAATACATTATAAAGCCCCATGTGAATACAACATAAAGAATTCCACTTCACTGTCCTTCAAAGGCTAACTCCACCCAGCAACACTATCAGAGAAGGCCGAATGTTAAACACCACTGGCATTAAAGAGAGATCCACTTGATCACTTCTTCTACTGCACAGATATTCAGCCCATCTATTCTACCTGGGGGACAGGGAAACAGCAGACTGCCTCTGCTATCTGCTCAGCCACCCGTAACTCAGTGAGGTCAAGCCCTCTGAGATCATCTGTAGGCACAGCTTGCAAATTCTTGTCCAAATGCAATTAGCTCCACAAAAGTGATTTGTGCAGATTTGATATCCAGGTGGCAAAGTTGCTAGTGGGACAGAACATACTGAATTTTACATCTCTTAAAGAGAAATATTTTTCATTTGCTAGATTTCACATATCAAGCTTTGAATCATCTAACATAACTTTCCAGAAAAGTAGAAAGTTATTTCATCTGGGAAATGACCTAGAAAATTCAATTGTCCTCCAGAGAATAACTGTGCCAAATTTGGAAATGAAATTCATCAAGTCTAAGAGAAAAAGCTTTAATTCTGCTTTATCTGGAAAGCTTTTTTCAGACTTAAGTTTGGAAAAGAAACTTGTTCCTCCAGCACTCCATAGGAATCCTGGTGAATTGAGTCTCTTCCATTAAAAAGTCCGAACAATTGTGTTCTTGAACTTTTTAGACAAAAAACTTGTAAGGTCTTATGACCCTGGTATTAAGAGGTAGCCCAAAGGCCAGTTATCTCCAAAACCAAGATACCTGCATTCCCTAGCATGGGTTCTTTTCTTAGAAAAGAATCTATTTACTTTTCAATGACAGCTACCTAATATACAGCCAGATTAGTGTTAACCTAATCTTTATCTCAGCAAATGTTCCCTGGCAGACAACTGGACTAAAAGGAACTGAAAATGTGCCTCACTGTGAGAAAGGCATCATTCCTCTTTACCCCAACACATCAATCTTCAACGGCAGGGAAACGCAACCACTCTGGCGTTCATCCACACGTATTACATACCACTGACTACCTTAAATCATAGTAATTTCACCTATGTGACATATTATTAGGGGTGAGAATTGAAGTACCTTGCTTGGGATGTTCTACACGTATCTATCAAGATCCAGTGTGAGTTTTGCTATCGGGCCGCTGCTTCTGCCCTTGAGCCGTTTCACCCTCAGAGCGCATCCCAGCCTCTTGTACCTTTCCACCACAGGCCGCAGAGCGGACACGACTCGTAAATGGGCCTGGGTAGCGTGTGTGGGACCGCGGTACCATCCGCTCGCCACCAGCAGCGGCGGCTACAGCGGCAGCGCGGCTGCCGAGCCACCGCCACGGCCACGGCCCCAACGCCCCCTCAGCCGCGCGCCCCGCCCGCGCGGGCCCCCAACGGCCGCCGCGCGCGCCCCGTCAGGCGCCGCTGTTGCTATGGCCCGGCGGGAGGCGGCAGCCAATCAGGGCGCGAGAGGATATATTTGTCGCTGTTGCTGAGGCCGCGGCCGGCCAATGGGGAGGGAGCAGCGCGGCGGCGCGAGGCGCGCGGCAGCCGTCGCGCACAGGGGCCGGGTGTGGCCGCGCCGCGCGCAGCGCCTCAGCGTCACCGCGGGCCCAGCCTCGAACAAAGTAAACCTGAACCCGCGTGTAATCCATCCAGGGGCCGCTGCTCTGAACACGAAACCTCCCACAAGAGCACGGCCTTCCAAGGGAAGAGCCACCAAACGTGTCTCCCGCACACGAGCGTGCCCAGGGCAGCTGGTGCGAGGCCTTTAATACACTGTGACAGAGCGTGTGTGACCTGTCACCTCACCGACCGTGAAAAAGGAACCCTGGAGAAAGAGTCAGTCATAACCTTTATTTGCTAACTTTATTACAAAAGGTAACAAAGGCATCTCCTTCATCTCAGGGCTGGAGTTTTGTCAAAATTACCCCTTTGCAATACAGATTTAAGCAATAGCAGTAATTGTATGCAAAGGACCACTCGGTGCCCAACTTGCTTTGCTACATCATGCCCTAATGCTGCTTTTCAGTGTCCAGCAGAAAGAAAGGAAACCAGGTCTCCTGCTCTGTGAGCAGCAGGAGATGAAGCCCCACACCACCAGCCCTAAGGCCACTCATTAAATAAGGAAAAGCACTGGGCAAAAAGACCAGAGTTGCTCACGCTCCTTGGGAGAGCTACCGTGGAGTAAACAGCCTTCAGACAATTACAGTATTAGCCCCACACTTACTACGGTGTGTAGGAAACTGGCATCTGCTCAGCTGAGACTGCCTTGCAGGGTACTTGTCTGATAGGATGCGCTTGCCTGCCGCTGCCTGGGCTCAGGCTGCTGCAGACCACCTGACAGGTGATGCAGTTGCCCTGACAGCTTCAGTCCATCCAGAAAATGGATCAAGAGGGTTCACAGCAGCTCCCGCCTCCTCCATTCATCCTTCTTTCCTGGGCAATCCCAGGTACAGGTTAAAATACTGACAACACAGGTATGCCCTGCACACCCCACCATCCTGCAACAGCATCTGTGGCACTGGGGAGTATGGAACACTCCAGAAGTTACACCCAGCAGTATAACAGAAAGATGAGGGATGAGAAATTGCAGTACTTTACTAGCACCTAGCTGAGACCTTATTTTCCACACCTGAGAAAATGTTACCCAATATCCACTGCTAGGAAATGTAACTAAATTTTAGTCTTTTTGAGTATAGGAGCTTCATTTACCTTCACAATACAACAAACGACTGGTATGGGTAGCAATATGTAACTGCCACAAAAACAGTGACTTGATATTTTTAGCATCTACAGTGCAGCTTCAGACTGCTCCAGTAAAAAGCTACAGTCCACAATGCACCTTTGGTTTCTTCTGTCCTTTGCAAAATTCTTAAGAAAACTGTAACTATAACAAACTTTTTAACCATTAGAAAAGGCCCTCATCCTTCAACCTTATGCTATTAATCTCCTTGTCAAACCCCTCATTCATTTAATTAAAAAAAGTGCAAAAACTCAGAAGAGGATGAGGTGTTTCCTGGGGACGTGCAGACCACGGCGAGTGTCTCTGCAGACAGGTCACATCCGTCTCCCGGCCGAGAATTCGAACAGCAGCCACGCTGCCCAGAACGTGTCGTTGGTCAACGGGTCACCAGCTGGATCCTCCAGGACCTGAAAGGCACGGGAAGAAAGCAAAGCTTCACCACACACCATTCCTGAGAATGCTGTTGCTCATGGGGGAAGCTCCTTTGGGCAGACACACAGCAGCACACAATGGCAGTGCTGCGGAATGTCAGCAGTGAGGGCTGACATGTCACAGTGAGGGCTTTGTCACAAAATTCTTGTTCCCCTGTAAGTTCAGGATGTGGGTGTAAAACTGACAAGCACAATCACGATTCAAGTCTTAGTAATTCAGAAGAGAAATCCCCTACCCTCTGCCCAATGCACTGGCTCCTATAGAAGCAAGTAAATGACAGAGGGATGTAAGACCAGGATGAAATAATTAAGGAGGGAACGATCACCTGAGCAAGGGAATTCTGTTCAGGGAGGGAAATAAATGTCTCCAAAATGAATTATTGTTTTGTTTTACTCTCATTTTGGCTCTCATGGGATGCATGACCTATGAAAAGCAAATTACAAGTCACATGTGGACAAAAGCAAGGGTACATCTGTGCCCTTCTGGTTCACACACTGCAACCAACTGTCTGCATGTTCCTGCAACAAGCCCAGGGCAAGTTACTTCAGCAAGGAACAGAGTGCCCAGGAAGTCTGTTGAACACTGTAAAATTATATATGCATTCAAACTCTTCCTTTTCCTACAGCACACTTTTCTGGATTCCCAAACTGAGCAATTGTTACAAGGATTCGAAGACATCCCCTTTGACATCTGCAGGCATCACAGGCTGTCTTGCTCCCCAGCCCATCTTGCACTGAGTATCATGTTTCTACACCATTACAAAAATCAGTGCAAGAATGCAGAATTGCAGGATGGAAACTCCAGCTACAGAGCCTGCATGCTTGGAAATCTTAGCAAAAGCTCATTCATTATTAATGTCCAAAGCTTTCCTACTCGCCAGGCTCGCATTATGGCTGGTAAAAAGGCCACTTTCCAAGATACAGATCTTTATATTGATGCTTTCAAAGGCTCAAAAGAGGTTGTGTTACTACCCTCTGCCGCTTGCTATAATGAGGCTGGCAGATATGGTCTCCTGCTTTTCAAAATCTCTTTTAAAAAGGTTGTCTCCAGCAGCTTACACTGCAAGAGAAACAGAAATGGATGCTGACTGACTGATAGGCGAACAAACGTGAAGTCAAAAAGTAGCTGAAGGTACAGTTTAGATGGGGCTTTCTTGGGTCCTATTTTTATGTATTTAATTCAGAGATGTGTTCCCATCCCCTTGAAAGTACCAGATTTATAACTTCTATTCTCTGCTGCCTTAAAATCAGCATAAGAAGGCATGCAGACCGCATCCAGACTATGAAACTAAGTTCTGTTTTTCTTGTCCTATAGTAATACTGCTCTGTACAATGCTATCAGCCATCTCAGAACAGTGCAAAATCCCTTCTCCTCATCAAAAACAGACCTGGAAATTAAAATTACATGAATATTTTAAGAGGTCTGAGAGCAGAGTCAAATCCTGCAGAAGCCCTCAGAGAGGAGGGCCCTCAAGCAGCCATCTTCCTGTCATCTTCCTTCCACCATGCTAGGTGAGCCCCACATTGCTCAAAACTTAAACGACACTTTGGATCTGCACAGGCTGCTTTGGGCATCATTTTAATGACATCTTTAGTAAAATTAGGGTCTGAGTGGAAAAAAACATTAGCAATCTGAGTAGAAAAAATGCTACCCAGGGAATGCCCAGCTTGCTCTGGATTCCAAAGGCATGCTTAGATCAGACGTGCTTCATACTAAACACCCTGTGAGGTTTCAGGTCTCCCGTGTGAGAGGTACAGCTGGATAGTGTGTATGAGACTGAGTTCCTTTCCCTGAACATTAGGTGTGTTCTGTTACCTGGCTTTGTCCCAAGGCTTGGCTTTCTTCCATGAAGGGTGCAGAAACAGGTGGGCAATGAGGCTTGCCAAACATAGTCTGACAGGAACTGGAAGAAAATATGATATACAAATGCATTTGTATTTATGCTCTCCTCACCACTTACTGTAACGTTTTGCAGCAGGACAAGAGGGGCTGCTAGCAAGGCTATTCATTCAAAAGAGTTCTTTTAAGTTGTCTACAAACCTGCCCCATTTCTCCAAATGGTTATGACCCGACAGTACAGATTCTGCATGGGAGGACTAGCCTGAACAGGAGCAGTATATAGGATTTGCTACTTTCCTTATGCCCCTAGAACACTCTCCATAAACAAGGAGATGTCTACTAAATCTTCTCTGTCCTGGAACATATTTTAGAGATACAGATCCCAAGAGTCAAAACAGATAAACATGTGGCTTGAGACATAGCCACAACACTGGCTACGAGTCTACTACAGCTTTTCAAGGCTGCCCTCAAGAGCCTGGGGACTGGCTGCTCTGCCCCCACCTCCCCTGGGGCTCTGCCAGCCTCTCCAAAGAGGTCACAGTCTGCAGGCACTGGGTCAAGTAGGAGACACCAGGTACTTGCTGATGGGGACTTGTTCTCTCCATCACCAACTCAAAAGTACCTGTGCTCCAACAACATGGTCCGTACCACTCCCAAGAACAGCCCAGGGCACCGATGGCCAAATAGGCCCAGACCAAAAGTGCCAATTCATACAGCATAGAAGAAGCAGGGCAAGTGTCAGTTTGCCCTTCCTTGGCCCACTGCCAAACTCCCAGCAGTCAGTCCTGAGACTCCTCTGCTGCAGGCTGCATTCAGGCAATTACATGCACTAACACAAATGGACTCAGCCCCCTGCCCCCACAAGAATTTGCCTCTTCACAGCCCACTTACATTGACACACTCAATGCCCTTGGCAACGAATTCTGAGATTTAATTATGCAACATGCCAAAAAGTAGTCTCCTTTTGTGTGTTTGGAACTTGCCAGTGTTGGGGTGCTGGGTCATCCAGGGGGGAGAGCCTAACAGCAGGAGGATTGCCAGCACTCCGAGCTGAATGCCACAATTGCAGGCAGAAGCAGTAAGCTGCAATGAACATTTCAGCACTGGTGTTTCCTAAATCAGTATGCTGGCTCGTAAATGCAGTCTGCCTTGCTCCACAGAGTTCAGTGTGCTTTTCTGCTTGCAATGGGAGTTCTGTTCTGCAGGAACCATTAGCTGGCCTACGTTCCACCTGCCCCAGCTCGAGGAGCAAAGAGGATACATCGCCACTCTCTGTAAAGACGAGCATCTGTCTGATGTCCCACAGGGACTTCCAGTCCACTAGCTGTATCAGAGTCTCCTGTCAGGCAGCAGGAGCAGATGGAGACAGTCAGTTTCAAGCTTGGTTCCCCCTCACACTCCCACTTCACAGCCCTGTAGATCATAAGGGGTTTGGATTCATCCCAAGTGCGTAGGACTGACTGTAAAATCCCATCAAAGAAATCAACAGGAATTGTTCTAATAAGCATCCAGGCCAAGCCCTTTCCAGGGCAGCACCTTTAAAATGAGACAAGCAGACTGAGGGTCCTTTGGCTGACTTATAGCTCTACCCGTGCCCTTAGGAAGCAGGGAGCCCCAGCTGCTGGCAAGGCAGACAGCCCACTCCAGGAGGAGGTCGGTGACCCTGGATAAATAATCTCCTCTGTGCAGGGATAACTTCATTGCTCTGTCTTTCCAGGACAGCAACATTCGTTTGCCTCGCGTTTAAGCTGTTGACTCCCTCATGAGTCTGAGACGAGTGATGCTTATCCCAACAATACTGCTGAAGATGACTGGTGACACAATACTTCTGTCTAACCCAGTTACTTCTCTTGAAGGGCTCTGCCTGACCACAGAGGTGATCCTCTCTCACTGCCATTCATAGAACAGTGGTCTTACCCAAGGCTACTCACATGAGAGAAATGCAAAAGGGTCTGGTTGAAAATGCAGCCCAAGAACCACTCATTTCCAAAGAGATCTGCTCTCCTGGTATTTGGGGGAGTTCAAGGTTTTGGGGGGACCTGGACCAGGCCACTAAACATGGTAGAGTTCAAATAACTATATCTTCAGCAGAAGGTGTCAACAAAGCAGTAAGTCCTGCCAAGAATACTATAAAGAGTGTGTGGATTCCTGGCACAACTGACATACCCAGCAACATTCACCATGGATTTCTTCTACTGGCAGGACACATTTTAAAAATAAACATGAGCTCACTCTAGAGTCAGAACATGCAACTTTAAATCTAGCCAAAATATTGTCAGCAAGCCTCACTGATCTTTCATGATCTTTCACCACTGTTTAAAGCCCAGAAACCTAAACCACAGACTGAGGTGGGTTTATAATGCCCAGACCTGGGTTCTCCCCAGCAATTCAGAGGAGCTTGACATGCACGTGAACAGCTGCAGGCACCAAGTCAGCTGGGAACTGGGGGCAGAACTGGGAGACAAAACCCCAACAACCTTTATCTCCAGTGAACCATTGCCTTCCCTTGTTGCTTAACAAGCCACAAAGCCTCCCTGTGCCTCTGCTTCCTCATCCATAAAGTGGGAAAAAAACTGTTTCCCTTTGCTGAGTTATTGACAGTGTCATGCCAGCACAAATGCTGGACAGTGTTAAGCAGAAGGGTTATGAAATGGGGCTCCTGCTCCCTCTTGCAGATCACTACGTTAAAGGAATCTTATAACATGTTTGGCAGTGTTTATTTTTATGTAACATTATGGAAGTTGTATAACATATGGAAGATGGCACAGATTTTTGTTGTTTTGCATTCTGTGAATCTATCTCAAGTCCCAGAGAAAACCTGCAGTCTGAAACATTTGTTACAGGTGGAAAACACAAAGACAGAACAGTGCCTGCCTTTCTGTCTTCCAATTTGGAAAGCTCACACCATGGAATAATCATGTCATGAGGTTATGATGCTACAAAGACTATTTTAGGATGAAGTACAGGCCCTACCAACCCAGCCCACAGACTCACTGGATCACTATAGGTTATGATTGTGTGCCAAAAATAAAAACAGGCAAATAACTTTGAAGCTAAGCCTGCTTTAAAGACAGGGGTTCGTGTCTTTTCTGAGGCGGCAGGTCCCGAGTCTCCTTGGTGCCTCCACTGTAAACCACACGAACACTTCCACACACACACCTCCACACACATATACTTAACACACACACACACTTCCACACACAGACACTTACACAGCATTTCCCACTGCCAGGGCACGGACAGGAATTTCTGCAAAACGTGATGGACACAGGGAGAGTCAGGCCCCTGGAGTGAGATGCATCAACTACACTCTTTCCACAGCCCTTTTCTACAGAGGCATCAGGACCAGGACAGACCCACAGCATCATTGTTACTCCTGCCTTTAAGAAGCCCTGTGCTTTCCGCTCCCTTTACCTGTGGGGAAGAAGAGATTCCAGAGTCCCTAGCTGTCCTTCTCTAAGGATGAAGCTTTCAACCTCTAAATCTGACTGCTGAATGATTCTTCCTGAACTGGCCTCAATAAAGCCACCCTGAGGGACTCTGCTCAAGGGAGCTGTGATACCTGCTGAAATAAATGCTCATATTAAAGACAATTACAGATAACATGACCCCAACCTCTGACCCAGCTATTCCTCCCCTTGTTCCACATTCACCAGGTGCTGGGTGGATGGCACTCAAAGCACTTTCTGTTCTGCAGATCTACAGCAAAAGCAGGTAGACATCACTTACATATCCTGTTAGGCTCTGAAGAACAGGGAGAGGAAAAGAGATGGATGGTATTGCTGAAGGCAAGAACCATGTCACAGTTAAAGAGTTCTCAGCCTCTGCTCAGGCAATCTCTTTGCAAACTGGCAAGGTGAGCAGACAACACCTGAAGGGACTCTTCCAATGGAAATACTACAAGGAATCCACTTGTCTGGAAAAGTACTATCTTACAGAAGCAGCTACAGTTTAAGCAGAAGAGTAGGTAACAGTGTCTGTTTGAATACCTTTCTCATTGAGCTACTATGGGAGTAGAGCTCAAGATGAGCCTTGCTCACATCTGTCATGGCATCAGGAAGCCACGTAAGTGAGGAAGAGTGTTTACCACAAAGGGAAGAGAAGCTTGAATGCTCTTCAGGTCCTTAGTCTGGGTGTAGTTTTACCAACCTTGTATACATGGGGTCCACATGGAGCCAGAGATGCCCGTGGTGCAGCCAGGGGCCTGCCATGGGGCCAGCTGCCCAGTGGGGAGAGCCAGGGACCCGCAGGAGCACAGGGCAAAGTCATCCATCTGTGGGCTGGCAGCAGCACTGCTTCCTGCTTCTCTGGGCTGCATCACAGCAGAGCTGAAGCAGGATCTGGGTTCCAGCATTGCCTCAGTGCAAAAAGCTACAGGTTGTTCAGCATTGTGAGTGCTCAACAAAACCTGGTTTGTCCTCACTTCATACAGCCCACAGCTGTGCATAAAGCTGTAACAATGGAGAAAAAAAATCAGCCAGACATATTGCTTTGCAAGGAGTGGAGACCCCCCAGTTAAACCTTTGCATCCTGCCCTTGACAGCTGGGAGATTAACTGCTAGAAGTTGTGCCTGCCTGATACTGGGCATTGACCATGCCCATCTATGAAGTCAAATGTCCTAAGTGATGTTCCCTAGGAAGTGCCATGATTGTCAGTCCTATGAATGAGTTTAAAGGTTGCTTCATGTCTCAACTGTCACTGTAAAGATTTTTTTTCATACATCACCTGGATTCCAGCATCTTTAAATACGTTCCTTCAGGAGGCTTATCCAGATCTGCAGCTGACTGCTCCCACCCTGGGTCACAGGGCGTGAGGGTTATCTCCATTTGCTCAGAGCTGATGTCTACATGAGATCCATCTGAAAGATGCAGGCCAGGAAGGTAAAGGAACACTAATAGTTACTAAAAGCTAAAGCAATTAAACAAGTCTAATATTCCAAATGCAGCAAGACTTATTCCCTGTGACTGAAGTGTGGTGAAGATTTTGGGAAGGGGCATAGAAACACTGAGTTTTACTGGAGTACTGCCCCGATCCCAGAAGCTGAGAGCTAAAACTTGCCTCCTGTGTGTTTGCTTTTGTGTAGTGCCCCATCTCTTTTCACCTGTCCTCACACAGGCCTTAGCAATATTTGCTCTGTCTACAGAGCAACAGTCTCTGGCCAAACAACAAGGCACCCTACTTCAGCAGAGTCCTCCTATGTCCACTTTGTCCATCAGTGTACAGAAGTTACTCTGGAGAAGGAATATCCTTCCCCTCCTGAGGGAACTGAAAACTGCTTTTTAGCTTTCTGGACCACAGACAAAGATCATTAGGGAAGAGACAAACCTGCAGTTTGTGAAGCATAAGATCCTTTATCCTGCTGCTCCTTTGTGTGGTAAGACAAAGCCCTCTCAGAACACATGTTGTTGAGCTTTTCCAAACGAAGGAGGGAGGATTTTTGACGCCGTCGATAATTTGCAAACCAATTATAGACCTGATTTGGCTGCAGGTTCATGTCCTGAGCCAGCCTCTCCTGTGAACCCAGGTGTGGGGAGAGATCAAGGGTAAAAGAATAAACCACACATCCAAATAATCAGGCTTTTCCCTTCAGTTCTCAAAACAGCCCAGCAAAAGAGCTTTCAGACCCAGAGATGTTTGCTCACTAAGTCTCTGATAAGTCTGTGTGGATCCCATTGAGACTAATTTATAAACTCATTAGAGTTGCTGGAAAACATATATTCCACCCTGCTCCCCAGTCACTTTGTTTGCTAAAAGAAACCATATACTGCCATTTTATATTGCTATATTTAAATGTAAAACCTCACCTGATGCTCTTTCCACAGAATGACAGCTTTACATCACTAACATGACACTAACAGGATAAACACTAACTCATGTACCACATTCAATACTTTTCACAAACTCTGAGCAGTATAAACATCTGCATCACAGTGACAGAAAAAATCCTGCTGTATTAAACTATTAAATAACGAGGTTGCATGGTGAAGAAATCAATGCCTAAGTGACCATTGTGTCCTCACCATTTAGGACTTAAGCTTGTACCTTCATTATGCTCCCAATTCCAAGTGGTTTTTTTAAATGAAAATTTGGAAGTTGTTGCTGCTTTGTGAAAAGGGTAAGAAATAAATCATCTTCACATTGCAGAATCATCAGGCCATGCTGCCTCATATAAGAGCAGTGGAAACACTGAGCACCACAAAGGCAATCCAAAGCCTTCACCTTGCAAGGTGGTAATCACAGGGATTACTGAATTCATTTATATGTCACATTCACTACAAATTTGGCCCTGTCTAAAAAGGTAGATACATACACACATCAACACAGCCTATCACGTTTGTGACTTCTGTGAATTTAATGTGATAAGACAGAACAAAAACCAGTCTGGGAAGTCAAGGGCAATTTTATGCAAGCTATAACTCAGCCGAGTCACCACCCATCCCTGTACTGTAGCTCTTCTGAGCAATGGCTGTTTCACTGCCTATGCTCAATCACTACAAAATTAGAACTGTTAAAAAGCCCAGTGAGGAACTTTTTTCCCCTGATCTTTCTGTCCAAAGCAAGTGAAATTACTTAGCACATACTTGATCCATTTTTAAGGAAACCTTTAGGGAAAGATCACACATGGGGAATCCCAACCCCACTGGCACTCCTAAAAAGGAAGCTTTAGAATGAAACTAGTTATAGATCCCTGAATGCAGAGTTGTGCTTGTTTGTGACAAGGAGACCTGACTGGCAGTGGCATTTCCCTACCCGCTGCTTCTTGTTTGGGTTTGTTGTGACCTCTGCAGCAAACCTGTGCAACTGCTGGCGTACTTCATCTGAATAGTTGCGACTCTTCAAACCTTCAGGACAAAGGGAAACAGGTGGGGGATTCCTGCACACAGGAGAAAACTGGATTAAAAAGGACTCAAAAAGAGTCATTCAGGGGAATTTTCTCCCATTGCCACAGGTGGTCAAAAAGCCAAGAAAAACTTAGCTCCAAGAAGCAGCCACCTTGAGATGCAAAACCAGCCTCTGCATCTCTGGCCCCTGCATCTGCTAACTGCAGCAGAGAAAAAATCCCCAGTTTGCTTCCCCCATGCTACAGCACCTCTTTCTGCAGCGGAATTTCTGCAGTGGTGTCAGAAAATCTGTGTGGTGTTTCTCCATAACTCTCTGGTAGTGAATCTCATGCCAAAGCTGTACCAGCTCCTCCTTCTCTTCTGCCTTGCAACACTAAAACAAAACAGTATGTAAGCTTTCCAGGTCAGGCTCCCTATAAAGGAGAAACCCTTAACAACCAGAAACTTACTCAGAGGCTCCTCCTGGTCTGACAAAGCTGGCAGCATAACCCAAGCACAGGGCTCACTGTACCTTCTCTAATGTATCCAGGGAGTTGTCTGCCTAATGCCTCCCTTTTCCCTGGGGAACATACCAGGTCTAGAGCCCAAAATATCTCACCTTGAGTGGTGCCATCCAGCCTTCCTCACATCTTCTCATCCTGGAAAGCCTTCTAAACTTGGCTTCCCCAAGGCTTTTATGTACTGAGCCCCAAGTTTGTGACAAGAACCACCACACTTAAGAACAAATATCCCACAAACTACAACCAATCCTGCAATCACCCCATTACCCTTTTTCCCCCAGCTGACTGACAGTAACTGCCTGTAGCAAAAGCTTTATCCTGTGTTTCAGGTCAACCCACAGCACCTAGCACTTTCCACTGCTGTATGCCAGCTGGAAACGCTCCACGTCCTGCAGTTTGGGTATCTCTGCACCAACTGCTCTAACATTTTTCTAATGCTGCTTTTTGTCTCCATGAAGAAATGAAGAACACATCCCTACCTCCAGGAGCTTGCAGGCTGTGTCATGCTGCCTGTTACGGATATGAACAAACACACAAGCTCGGACAATGTGGATGTTAGTGAGAAAATGTATCTTGTGTTTGCATCCCAGAATGGCCTCAACCAGCTTCTCCAGATGAGGAGACGAGCTCTGGAGGTCCTGGCAAAGCTGTCCTGCTAGATCCAGCAGCTTGGTGGGAGGGGGATCCTTGTTTTTATTCCTGCTTAACATGGCCATGAACCGCTTCATCCTTACGTCCTGTTGGAAACCTTCTCATGCAATGCACAAAGTTGTGGTTAGAGAAGAACCATTATCTCCTATTTTTAGTTTCTATGGTATGCTTTTTTTTTTAAGGGAAAGAAATTCACTGTGTTGTTAAAAGCTGCTCAACGACCTCAAAACACTTAAATAAAACCAGGCCTAAAGCAGCCGTGGAAGGCTGAAGCCACACCAGGTTTGGAGCTGAGAAAGCTGAGCTCAGAAAGGCACGTTAAACTTGCCCCAAAGCTTGGCGGCTGAAGGAGGCTAAAGCCGGAGGGCGGCTGTGGGGAAGCGCACACGGGGCGGCCCCGGCGCGCCGTTCGGTCTGTCCGTGAGCCCGGAGCCGCCGTCGCGCACCCCCACGTGCCGCTGCATCCTCCGCTCCCGCCCGGCGGTGCCGCCGTACCCGAACGGGCACTACGTACGGCTAAAGCCACCGGAGCTTAAAGCCCAGACACGTTCAGGTCAAATTGAGGTTTTCCTCCAAAACGGCACAGGAGAGGCCGGGCGCAGGCGGCAGCGACCGGCAACAAATGACGGTCGGGGCCGCTTTTGGCCCGTTTTCCTGGGCCTGCCCCGCGCCTCGGCGATACCCCATCCCGGCTCCCGCGGGCCGCGAGGGCAAAGGCTGCCCAATACCTGCGAGGTGGAGGCGGACGGAACCCGCCGCCGCGCCGAGCCCCGGCCCAGAGCTCACCGCGTCCGCAGCCGCGGGCAGGGGAAGGAGCGGCGCCGGGCCGGCCGGCGCTGGGGGCTGCCCCTGCCGCCGCCCCCGCCCCGCAGGCGGCCTGGCCCCGGCCCCTGGCACAGCCACACGGGCCAGCACCCGGCGCGGGAAGTTGCTTTCAGAGCAGAGAGCAGCTTTTGAGATGTTAATGAGGATCAGACCGGAGCTGGTAACTCGGACACGCTCAGGTGAACTGAGGGGTGCACTGTTTACTAACAGGCGAGTCAGACTAAACGGGGATGGTTTTCCAGGAGCTGCATCTGAACGCGGCTGAGACCGTGTCAGCCCTCTGCCGACTGAGCGTCACGAGATAAGGTAACAGCAGCAACATCTCACAGCCACAGCCAGCAGCCCCCGCAAACGGTGTTACCAGGTCCTAAACCACTCTCCCTCCACACTTAACTACTTCGGGCCAGGTCCCTGCACCATGTATGAACCTTCTTTGTGCAACAAAGCAAAGGTGCCCGTGCTCGAGGCTGTGGCCCTTGTCTGTACACAGACGTATCCTAAGAATCTGCTCATCATCATCCCTGTTCCTCCCATCAGCAGCAGCGTGTGTTTAGTTGCCCTTGATTTCTCCTTAGGCTTGGATGCTGGCCTTGCAGAACAGTAACTGGCTTCTTGCTCCTGCAGCTCCACTGTTCTAGACCCAGAGCTGGAGACAGAAAGTCCTGGATGCTTAAAGGACAAAGCAAAGGACAAAGCCTCACCAGTGAACTTTGAGCATTTCATTATTGAGCTGGACAACAGAAGCAGACTTTCCTGTTGGCAATTATACTCTTTCTCTCGCCCATTCTGTATTGCTGTGTGGAGTTACAACAAAACAGGAGGTCACTTGATTTTCTGCATTTTTACTTATTTACAGGTATGAAATTTAACAAGTGTCTCTCCCATTTTATGTTACATATTCACACAATCAGGTACAGCTCAAAGGGCAGAGAGGCAGGCTGCTCTCAGGCACACTGGCTGATGGTTACCTGCTGCCATCACATGCCGTGCTGAACCCAACTGCCCTTGAAAACCACTTGCCCCCTCCCTCCTTTATCTCTGCTCTAACTGAAATTTTGGCAAGCAAAGACTGCAGCTACTTGAAACCAAAGCTGAGGTCAGGTGACAGACATTGGCAAGCCATCAGCTCAGATTCTTTTTCCAAGGACTTAATCAAATTCTGTTGAATATCAACAGCAATATTGATCAGGTCCTTTTGGAGCCTCAAGATGAATCCAACAGAGGCTCTCTTCCAGCCATCCTTCACTTCTACTTCCTTGCCACAAGGTAAAGCTTCCAGCTGTCTCCCCAAGAGATACAACCCTCCTTCACGGAGCACTGGCGTGCATCTTATCCAGACAGTTGGTCCAGAACAACACCAGACGACTGTCTTTGTTCCAGCAGAAGTCTGTGAAGTCCTTCAGCAACCGATCAGCAAACTTCTCATCCCCAGTGGCACTGGACCTCCAGGTTTTGGTCAGCATCGTGTTGTAGGCCCAGTTGTAGCCGATGCGCTCCTCACAAAACATGTTCTGCGTGGTGGAACTGGTGGAGTTGCGCCGGCGGCGCTGCTGCCCACAGGAGAACTTCCGCTTGGAATACGGCAGCTGCAGAAACACTGTCCCTGGAGGAAACACAGAGCACTTCAGTCTTGGGCACATCCAAAGCCCCACACTGGTAGGTGACTAATTGAACTGAGTTTCATTTAATTGCCTTCTACCAAGATGAAGTGGGATCTTTTCCTCCTTTGCTTTTACACGCTACTTCTTCCTGCAACTCACAGCACAGGGAGCGAGCACACTCAGTCCTGTCCTTCTCTTAGCTGAAGGGAATGAAGCAAAGAAGTAAGCTCTGATCCATCTCCCTGGCTTGACATCAGTTTCCATTCTCTTCTGCCATTTTCCAAAAGCTCTCTTCCTGTCATTGTCTCCATGTCCCAGCAATGCCTCAGAATATACTAAGCTATTTTACTGGACTGTGCCATGCATGGAGCTCAGTTAGGAGTGCTGACAGACCATCAACATTTGTAAGAACATAACGATAATGAGAAAAAGTGGATACTAAATAGTTTATCTCCTACATGGTGTAGCTCAACCCACATACCTACAACAGACCTTTGGCATGAGAACTTGTCCCAACACCTTTCCCTTCTTCTAGCTTCTAGATACACATTTATTTATGCTGCACTTGGAGTAAACTCTGCCTTATTTATTTCTCCATCTCCTGGAAATAAAACCTTCAGAGACATTGGAAAGCAAGATTTTAAACCAAGGCCACTGACTAGCAGCCGCATTTTGTGCTTTTCATACTGCCTCTCCAGCTTTCTGGTGTGTGTTGGCTGATGCACTTACTTGTCATCTGACTCAGGACATGATGAGGACCAACACTGCTGACAAAACACAAACTGCATGGGAAATCGTTCTTTTGTTTATATCAGCATCCTCCCTGCCCCAATGCCTGCCAAATATTGCTTACCTGTGACATGGATATACTGGGGCTTGTTCTCAGCTGGGAAGTTGAATGCAGAGGCCGAGTATTTGTCTTGCACAAATCCAAATCTGGAGAGACAAACATCATGGGAATAAGAAAAAAAGCCACTCCAGGTAGGATTCTTTCAGCCCACAGGGTTGGGGGGGCACCAGGGAAACCTTCTGCTATCACAAAGACTCCTTTATGGCCTGAAGGCAACAGGAAAAGGGATGAAGAGAGCTGAGCTTCTCCAAATATTCCCCCCCCGTGCTAGGCACAGGGTGCAAGCTTCGTGTATCCACACAGTCTCTGTCCTAACTCCTGATAGGGAAAAAGAGCACCTAGAGCTCAGCCTGGGAGGGCACTGAGCAGTCTCACAAATAGGGGCAGCTGCACATGATCAAGGGAAGAGCAATGATCAACACAGACATTCCTTGGGTATGTTTCAAGCTGTAACATATTGTTTTTCATGAAGATATGATATTCCACACAGACCTTCAAGCAGCTCACCCAGCAGTTCTTTGCTGTTTGCAGAATACTTGTTACTCTCCTGCTTTCTAAGCTAATGAAAGTTTGTTTCCAAGCTAAAGTCCATTGCAAAAGGCAGCCTCTCTGTCATGAAAAAGACCTTGGCAGTGACACCATGAGACAAACTGGCAGCTCAGGGTCATAAAGGGGAAGGGGTAAGGCTACATAGTATTCAAGAACTTCTTCCTAAACTAGACCCAACCTCCTGTGTGCAGCTCACACCCCAGTGTGTCACTGGTTGTCATCCAGTTCAAGATGTGTTAAGTACATAGAAAGGAAATAACTGTCCCTTCTCAGAAAGAAATCTATTTACAGTACATCTGCTACTTACTTTGAACAATCTTCCAAAGGCAATGCCTTCCCCATGAGAAGAGTGTGGCTGGCTAATGAAACCCTGCCCAGCTGCCCCCTGCACCCACAGAGCCACTACCAGGCATTCTGGTTGGATTTGAGTCTAAAAATCCCCAAGCAGACTTTAGAGACAGATGGCACAGAACCCCCATGGCTCAGGAGCGGTGTTGTCCAGCACAGTCTTCACCCTACATTATCCAGGGAGAGAGGTGCCTTTCAGTCTCTGCTCTGTACATACCTGTGTGCAATTGCTTCCTGGAGGAGGTGCATACGGTCCCAGTATGTTTCTGGTTCAAAGCCTGAAACAAACAAAAAGGCCAGTTACCTGTTAAAGCCACTTTATTTCCTTCTTTTTCAAGATTTCAGTTTTCCTCAGAAGACCTCTGTACACTTTGCTTTTTCTAGCAATTTAAGTCACATTTTTCTCCCATCAGTTGTCCCTTGAATGGCATCTTATTAGAGACATGTCTTGGACACTCCAGGAGCAGATTCATCCCTGAATTTCGCTTTTGTGTCTCTTGAGATGAAGGACAAGAACGTAATGTTGTGTGTGGGAGGAAGCAAGGAAGGAGAGTGGGCTGCTGTGTCTCACTGGAAGGCTCTGAACGTGGGGCTATGGTGACTTCACAGCGTATCATCACTGACTATTTTATACTTGGACACCAGGTCAAAGGTTAATGTAAGTGAAGAAAAAATAACCTTTAGTATTTTAAAACAGAGCTTTTTGCTAATTGTACCCTCTCTGCATGGGAAGAGAGTTCTCTGATCTTCAAGGTTCCAGTCTTACAACAACAGCATCACTTGGAAGGGCAGGGTCACATTGCAGAAAAGGAGACTGCAGTTTCTAGCTCTTAATCTCATGTGCAAACACTCTCACCGTGAATGTAACCATGGTAACAAAAAAGAGAGCCCAGTCTCACCAAGGGGGAGAACAAACAAACACAGGATACAAACACAGAGCAGCTGTGGCCAGGGTCTACCAGCAAACCAGACTCCCAGTGTAACGCCATGGCGAGGAGAGTAACTAGGTGACATGGGCTGTATAAGGGCATGCAACATTATGGCAACAAAGACCACCCAGGAGACAACCTTTCCTGTGCCTTGGTACTTTTTGCTGCCAACTTCATACCCTTCACAGTGTGCAGATCAGCCTCCCCACACAGCTTCCTCAGCACTGCCTTGAGGGGGCTGCGAAAGCGGGGAACGGGCCCTCCATCCAGCCAGGGCATCTCAGGTAAATATGTCAGCTACATGCCCCAAGGGACCTGCCTGCAGAAAAGCATACCAAGGGGGAAAACAAAGAGGGCTTCTTACCATCAAACAAATGCTCACTGCCCTCCTTCAATAAGCAGCTGACATTGAGTGGGATGAACAACTGAGCTCGAAGTGGGTCTCCATATAAGTAACTGGGCAAAGCAAATGGGCCTTCCAGGACTGGGACGAGCAGGAACCCACAGGATGTGGCTTTCCGATGCCAACCCTGAACCTGAGAAAAGATTCAAACAATGAGTCACACAACATATGTCAAACTGAAGAAGGGCACTTCTGTGCACAAGAGTAGCTCATTCCCTGAGAACAGATCAGGCACGCTCAATTCTCCCCAGGCTCAGCTTGCTTTGCATGGCAAGCAACAAGCATCCTTGTAAGCAAAGCAGCACAAGCACAAGACATCAAGCTTTCTTTTTTTAAGTGCCACATCAATCAGAAAGCACTTTAACACAGGGCATTTTTCAGGAACTGATTGAGCCTGCTTATCATCAGTGGCTAAGCACTTCTGCTTTACTGGAACACTGCAATGATTTCAAATAAAAAGCAAAACCAACCACCAAGTGCTCTCTGGCTGGGTGGGGCAAAACCTAGTGTTAAATGATTTGAGTTTTACACAAGCTACAAAAGGGAAAATAAAAAACTCAAAACATTAAGAAGTGACACAAACCATTTGCATTTTCAATTCAAAATGTTTTCAAGCGAGTTTAAAAAAACCAAGCTATGAAGCATTGTTGAACAGTAAGAACATGTTGCCTGGAAAAGCCCTGTCATGAAAGCAGTTCCACTGAGATATATGGTTTTCAGGCTTAGGGACAGAAGGAATGTAACATGAAATAAGATTATTTTCTAAAAACCCAGCTCAGAGCTCAGGGTTTGCCTAAGGGAGACTTAAATTTATCACCTTGACCTGTACTGATCTCTGCATAGTGTGCAGTAAAAGCACAATACTACCCTGCAGACAGGAGGACTACAGATAGCATGATAAATGATGACCAGATGCAGGGATGCTAACAACCACCAGTAAAACTACCCATGGGAATAAGGGCAGATCCAACTCACAGTCTCTCTCCTACTTCCCAAGCCATGTCCCCCGCCGTCGGGCATTGCTGCAGCCACCCAGAACACAGCAGGCACACACACACACTCTTACCATCTCAAAAAGAACAGCTGCAGTCACTGCCATCCAGTGTAACTTGATTTCAAAGGCAGCATTCAGCGAGAAGTTGCCATGGTAATAACAACTGCACCACTCCAGACGGTCTGTGCGGTTATTCACATCCACGTCGAGCGTCACCGTCCGCTGCTCGGGCACCGTGGCAGCTACGCAGCCAAGGAACAGGGGCATATTTAACAGAGGCATTAAAGGGAGGGTGGCAGACAGGACGACAAGAACAGAAGAAACAAGACAAGCAACTTGAAATTAATTTGTCCTGCTACTCCTCCCCAAATATCTTCGGGCTAGCAGAGTAGTCCCAGAGTGCTGCTCACCCAGGTCACAAAAGGCAAACCCCTGACATATCACTCAAATCGGGGGCCCATGCCACGGAATTGCCTCCCCAGGCAGTCAAAAGACATCTCAGCTGCAATAAAACACAGAACCAAGAGTTGAGCAGCTAATCAGTAAGTGACTGGTGCCATAACTAAATATGGCCAGACAACATCAGCTCCTTCAGGCCCAAGACATCCCAAATTGGTTTCAGTATTTCTATCTGCCCTCACTAGAACTCACAACAGGGCGCAGTGACACAGGGCACGAGCATTCCAGGACTTTCCACAGCTAAAGGAGATGAGAAATTACATTTCTTGTTTCTTCAACCCACATCAACACCCCACATTAGTGCATTGCTAAAACTGCACATCCAACACTTTTGATGAAAGCACGAGGAGTCAGGCAGGACTCATGCAGCAGCATCCCCATCACTGCAACACCTCCCACGGCTTTGCAGTCAGTGCTGGAAGAGACCCGAGTCCAGCGCCCGCTGTGCCCCAGGGCCCCACTCCCGCCGAAAGGCACATCTCAGCTATCAGGTGAGAGAAGGAGAAGCACAGAAGGTGGCTGGTGACCCGGCTGGTATCATGCAGCAGACTGTAAGGCCAGGGATAAAACCTGGATCTCCTGACTTGGAGACCAAAGTCCTGCTACGAAGCACATTCTCCCTTTCAACTTTTCTTTTGGCAAATACATAGTTTAACGTTTCTATAATGTACAAAAACTGACACAAAACAAAGGGCTGAAATACTACTATTGAAAAACCTTTGCCCTTTTTTCAACTGCATGCATGAGGGATGGGTATTGTTATTTCCTGCTTAAGTAGAGCAAGATGTGCAACCTTTATGTGGTCAGCTTTTAAACGATCGTGTAATTCAATGGCTTAATGGCCTTTAAAAATAATGGTTGAAATTCCTCCTCATGGTAGATGGAAACTTTCCACCTTCTGCTGCAAGTTAGCTGGAGACACTTTTCAAGGTTATAGGAAAATCTTTTATATTGCTATTCCTGCAGCTTAGGAACAGAGGGGGAAAAAAGAGAAAAGCCAATAACAATGGAAGAACATCAATCAGTTTTGTTTTGTAAATGAGTCTCATTTTTGTCTTTGGAAAATGTATCATCTGCAATTTCTGAGGTGTGGTCTGATGCTGTCAGACAGACCAACATATTTTTCTTGTTCCTTTTCAGTGCAGTATCACTGTGAATTCCATGCCTGCAGCTGGAAGGTTATGGTGCCAGTTTTGTAACCAAGTATGTCGGGAAACAACGTCCCAATAGCTGTGAAGCGAAAGCGGCTCAGTCAGGCTGATGCTGGTCATGAGTTACAAGGGGAAAGGTAACACCCCAGTGCAGTGTGCCCCAACTAGCACGCTGCTAGTGAAGAATGAGCTCCCTGCTCCCCTAGCCTGCTCCTTTTTCCAGCCAATGCAGACTCCCCATTAGTGCTGGAGCTCCTCTCGCCGCCTCGCCTGCAGCTGTAATTCACAGGTACAGCAACAGGACACAGCCCAACTGGGTGAGCTAACGCAAAGGACCTTCAGAACTGATGAGAAACATCCACGTGGCTGAACACAGACGCTTCAGATTAAAAGCACCTTCATTTGAATAAACTCTGGCTTCTGTAGGTCTGATTTTATGAGGACTCACCTGCTTCCCAATTGTCTTGTACCAGTAAGTATTTACCTGCTGATTGACTAACTCGGAGAGGAGCAGGCAGGTTATTCTCCAGCCACAGACTACACTACATACATGACTACAGTTGCTAGTGCATGCATTGCTATAAATCAAAAGGGACAAGATTAGGTATATCACAGGTCAGACTTCCACTGGGAAGGGAAAGGGGACAATCACTGGGCAAGTGACAGGGGAATTGGAAGGGATAAAGATTTGAGAGATACATGGAGCTTGTTCCAGAGCTCCTAATGCTTGCATGCAATTTCACGTCACAGCCTGACATTTAGGGAAGGTGGGGAGGGGAAGAAGTAAAAACCACAACCAAATCAAAGCCAAGAGAGGAACAAATGAAGTCACGTGGACCAGAGGTCATCTGGGTTTAGTGAAGATCCTTGCCTCAGATGAACTGATAACAGAGTTTTTTGTAATACTGTTTAGAAGAGGGACAGCACAGAAACATCAGTTAAACCAGTTTCTTTGTAAGAAACACATTCTACACTCGAATTCTCTCCAAGAAACTATTATTCCTGGAATAATCAGACTGCATGTGAGCAATCTGGACGCATTTGTCATTCACCCAAGGACCACAAATTAGTTAAATAGTGGAATGGACATAATTCCAAGTGAAATTTAAAAGATGAGCTACAAAGGTGTGCAGCTGTATCACATGTTGAGTGAATACACTCTTCCCTGGCTGGCATTAAAGAAAAAGCAAGAGGGCCAGTAAAGCACCCTTCTTTCTTTGCCTGCTTCCCCAGGTGCAAGTTTACTGAGCCTCAGTCTTCTGATAGCTCACAAAAGAGGGCAGACATAGAAAAGTGAAGTGGCCTTCTTGGGCTAAATCATAAGAAATTAAAGCAGGAATAGGATCTGGCCCAAGCACCTCCAGCCTTCCCAGTACTTTCATGCAGCCTACGTTCAGGCTTCAGCTTTGGCCAATCATTGAGCTAACGAGGCTGGACAGCAGCCAAGGCAACAGATTGATCGTGTGACAGGGAAAAATATCCTGCATATGTTGGCTTCAGGGAATTAGTTCAGACTTCCTATCCTTAACACTTTCCCATTTCTGATGCTGTTCCTCTTCAAACAAGGCTTTCAGAAATACGCAAGGATTACTGTAACTTCAGGTTTAAGAGATACAATGGCAGTGCTAAGTCACTTCTCATCAGAACATCAAACATACAAAACAGGAGAATAACACATTTTTCTTTTTATCCTCAATGGACAGGCCTGTAAAAGATGCATCTAAATAAATCTGAAGTTGCAGTTTCATAGCAATGATCTTTCTTGTAATTTTAAACAGGGAAAGAGGAACAGAAGCAAGTGACTCAGGCTGGCCTGGAAATGCAACAAAAAGCTGACAAAGCAACACGATCGCTCATGCAGCCAGTATGTTTCACAAGCTGTCAGTGGTAGTCAGTGTTATACTTCACACATTACAGAACTTGGATATAGTATCTTGCCCAGCAGAAGATCTTCCACACGCAAATCCCACTGCTTCCACGCTGCAGAGATCACGTGCAGCTGGGCTTCCCAGGCTTTCCTATAAGAATTCTGGCCATACATGGCTCAGATGAGCTGAGAAGCCTTCAGCACACAGCAGAAAGCTATCGTGTGGATTTCACAGTGGCTTTTGCCATTAAGAAACAATGAGACATGTCATTTTAAGTACAGCTTGTTTGCTCTGTTGTTTTCACAACTTATCCCTCCATGCTCACCACAGGCTGTGAAGAGTCACTACAGATTCACAAGGAGACAAAGTCGGTATTTTCCTCTTTCAATTCTAGAGGATGGCATGAGGGGAGATTCAGAAATAAACATTTAAAGAATACTTTTTACTGTGTTTCAGTACTCAGAAGTAAAACCTGCCTGCTCAGCCAGTGAAACACACCTCCAGCGTACGAGAACAAGTCCACATGCAAGACAGATGTAAGGCCAGCATGAAATTTGCAGCGTTATTGCTGGTCCACGTGAGATCATGCCCTTGGCTGGCTGCTCTTCCCCTTACAAACAATCCCCTTGAACTTCCCCAGCTGTCACCTGTGCTGTGCATCTACCTAATAGTGCAGCTGCCTGGCTCCGTCCTCCGAAACTGCGGCTAAAGGAACTGTGCCTACTTGCATAGGAGGCTGGGCGGCTGGGCAGCCAGGGCAGGAAGAACGCGGGGATCTCCGAGTGCAGGAGCTCTTCTGCCACAAATGCCACCTCAAACCATTTCCTCTGGAAGGCAGAGAAGTCATCCATGGCAGCTGTGTGCCACATGGCAGGCTGCTGCATGCCCACTGCACAGAAAGCAAGGAGAGGACACATCTCAGTTAGAAACGACTGCTCAAGGTCAAGAAAGAGATGTAGTTCTTTCTGGAGAAGAGGAAGGAACAAGAATCAGGTTATGTTGGCTGCAATTCCTCTTTTTCTTTACTTTGGAACTGAAAATGAATTTCTTTGACTCTAGAGCAGTGCTTTTGGTTGCTCCCAAAATGTCTTTCTGCTGTAGGACCCACAAGACTCAAGTAGAGCAAGTGACCGTGCAAAAGGATCAAGAGGAAAGGCTGGCAATGACACAATGCTGACCTCGGTCTGCTTCTTTGTCCACAACAATCTTGTAAAAATAAAAGCCATAAATAAAGGTTCGTAAAGCTTCTCCAGATGCATGGACAATGAGCTGCTCTTCTAGCATTTTCTGAACAAAAAAAAAGAGAACAGAGGAACACAAACAGAAAGTCACTCTTGCAGTTACATAAAAAGGTTACTAGAGAACATTAGGAAACCATTTTCTTTTGTCTTGACATCTTTTTGTCCCGATGTAGTGCCTAATAAGAATATCAGCAGTGGTATCTCTTGATATTCAGTAAATGTAGCAAGTCCTTATCTCTCAGAGAAATTGCATTTGAACTCTGCAGACGTCTGCCTTTTCCCCTTCCCCTGCTCTGGTTGTACAGATGGATTTATAGCAAGGTAAGAGGTTGGAAACATTCTAAGTTCTCTATTAATTGATATGGGATCTCAGCAGAGGAATGAACTCATAACATTTTCAACCTTCTGCCCCAGACACACTGTGATAGAGAAGAAAAAAAATGGACCAAGACCAGCAGCCACCTGCACAAAGCGTGTGGGGTTCAGCACCCAGAGCAGGGAGGTCACATCCTGCTTTTATTACCACTTCATTAACGCATCATCAGGAGAGAAATCACTGTAGTGCCTCATAACCCTCACACAAGGAGAGTTCTTGGTAGCTACCAGCTAACTGGAAGTTAGAACTGTCACCATATATACATACTAGTGTCTTCCACTTACATTATTACTGAAGAACACATTGCTCTTTTGTGATAGTGCCATCATTACCTCATATGCTGTTGAGCAGTGTTTTCAGTATCTATCAGTAAGAGGATTTCAATAAGAAACAGAAATGATTGCTATGCTTCCCTCTATATCCCTCCTTCCTCCAGAGCCAGGTACTGCTGCCCACCCAGGACCCTTGGCAGCTCCTCTACCTGCATGATGTCGATGGCCATGGCCTGGGTTTGCACACCCTCCACATTATTCACCAGCCAGTGCACCACTTCTGCACTGATGAAACAGTACGGAGAGAGACCCTTCTGTTCAGAGAGCAGCTGGATCCCTGTGCTGAACCACAGCAAAGAACACATGTTAACAGGGACTGATTGAGAGTTCTTGAAGTTACAAAGACAAAAGTCACTGCTGGGGGAAAAAAATATGGGATAAAGACATGGGACAAGAAATACACAATGGCCCCAGAGTGACACTTCATTAGCTTCTGATAACAAGAGCTGACACTAACTGCTTTTTAGTGTCTTACTGAGAATTTCTGCTTTGGCAGGATTCTGGGACTCTAATAATTGAAGTCTCTGCAGCAATACCCATACCTCAATTTCTATCAATTTTCTTTTTGGAGAGATTGGAACTGAGTAACAAAAAAGAAAGCTTAAAGCTCTTCCACAGCTGACATGGGTCTCTCCTCTGAGTGACTCCACACCTCACGTCCTCTTACCAAATATCTAGACAGATGTTCAGCATATTTATATTTAAAACTTACGTGGGGTGTTTCATGGCTTCGAGAATCTCTATCAAGGTGGAGGAGGAAGTCAGAGTGCTTGCTGAACACTGCTGAGAGCTGGCAAGTAAACAGAAGCATGATCAGAAAAATCAAGGAAGCTGCCAGATTTGCTCAGATTTGTACATATTTAAGAAAAATGCTCCCTCCTCCCAACAGTGACCTTGCCACATTTATTGCCTTTTCATCTCAAGAAGGACAACTAAAAGCATCAGCCCTGTATTTTCCCCTGAGGTTGCCAGGTTGTTGCTGTATTGACCCAATGTACAGCCATACTCAGGAGCAACTGAGAGCAACTATTCTGGGGTTTGGGTTTTTTGTGGATTTTTTTTTACTGTAATACACAACTGCAGGAAACAGGTGCTAATATAGTTTATTTTTAATGTTGCTTCCTCCCCAGTCTCATCTCCAGGTTAGAACCTCTTGGATTTCATCAACCCACTTGATCCCATTAGACCTGCAGGGCCCCTCTTTGCTGAAACGGACAGAAGACAGATGTCAAATTCACAGCCTGGTTTTCTGCTAACAGGTTTCAGAAATGGGATTTCTTCATTCTTTTCCATTTCTTGCAGAATGAAGCTCTTTTTGTGGGTGGGGAAATCAGGCCTTGTGTTCATTTAATTCTGGAAATCTGGGTTGCAAGGCTTATTTTACTACCACCCTTTCTGCATGTAGAAATGCTGCAGTAAGGTCTTGTGACAGAAGTCTTCTAGTGCTGACAGACACAGCACATCTTGTTTTCAAGTTCCTGTTTAAATGCCCATTCCTTGACACCAGAAAGGAGAATGCAACTGAATAGAACTGCTGTCTAGCCTTGCTATGCCCTTCTTACCTGCTCTCAGCAGCACTGGCTGGGGCATACCCCTGGTCTGCAGCACTCTGGGAACTCCCCAAGGTCTGCGTGTTGCCCCTGTCAGGTAACTGCCCTGGGTTTATCAATGTGCTGCCATCTGAGGTTGCAGGAACTGACTGGTCTATGGAGACCTGCAATGAATAAACACAGCAACATCTTTATGACATTTATGATGTAACCCATTTCCCATTTTCTCCCCTCCCCATATCATCTTCACCTCAGCTCAAGTTAGTTAACGACAAGCAACACTATCAGGCAAGCACAGGCATATGCAGAAAGGATAAATACAGTCTTCTGTCATCACTACACAGCCACTGACAAACATGAAATTCAGACCCTGGTAAAGATGAGGATCACTGACCCAGAAACAACTATGTTGAGAAAACTGCTGGCAAACCAGCAACACCAGTTCCAACCTGACACCTTCAACCTGAGTGACTATGGACAGAACAGGGCACTTAATTGCCAAGGGAAAGCAGTCAGCAGTCAGAAAAAAACGGTTTCCACTCTGATTCTCAGACAAAAATATGCAAATGCATCACACAGAATGCAAGTTTCATAATGCACAAAATCAGCTCATCTCCCTTCCTTTCTTAGGGTAGTATCAGGAGGCTGGTTGGCACCCACCCACACCTATGTCGCCAAGACAACAGGAACACTTTCCCCCCGCAGGAACACTTGCACCATTCCAACAGTAGACTGAATAGTTCACAAAATTAACATAAAATCAGTTCAGAAAGAACATGAATGCTGAAAGATTCAGCAAAGTACAGTCTGTAATTGCCATCTGTCATTAACACGTATGGTTTAGGAAAGGCTTATTACATAAAAGCTAGAGAGGTGAGGGAGAGGAACACGAACAGCAGAGTAACTCAGTAACTCCAGCTGGCGTAAATACGAGGGCTGATCTGCCATGAGGAACCCACAGCACATGCACAGCTAAAAATCACAAAGTTGGTAGTTTGACTTAGGTCTGATGGTCAGACCAGAGTCCTTTATTTATGCCATATCACACATCCCAAAGGTCTCTCACTCTGCAATGGCAGATGTCCCTTTCTGGTCAGCCAAAAACGGCAGATGCTCCAACGTGGAATCTACAGTCCTCCCAGCAGCAAAATCCACTCTCCCTCCTCAGAGCTCATTCAACCAGCAGCATTTTCTACAGACACACTGTTATTGCTAACTCCTGTTAAGTGTACAAACAATTCGTGTCGCAATGACCCTTTAAAATGAAGATGACACCAATATTTTCAGCCCTCGGCTGTTTAAGAATCCATGGACACAACTTGACTTTGATCTCCTCAGAGACACCTGTCAGTCAAATACCAGAGAAGATATTTGGCTAAGAACAAGATGAGTAAGCTGTTGCCATTTGGTTTAGCAAGACAAGATGGAAAATGAGTGCTTACTGACACATAAAAAGAGAAGCTTTGGTAGTTGACAAGACAGTACTGCAAAGGACAGTTACACAGGGCACATGAACATCCAAAGCACGTCACAGACACTGAATGGTGGAAGGAAACAGTCACAGCCACCACCACCAGCCACTTTGTCCTGCTAATGCTGCACAGTTGCCTCTCAGAGAGGGGATCTAGGAACTAACACAGGTTCCCCCTGTGGCAAGCTCAGGACAATAAATGTTCTCCATAACCTCAGTCTAAAAGGCAGAGATGACGAGACCCCATTGAAAACTAACCTGTGAGTAGAAGGTTGAAGCTGTACGTGGGCTGCGAACAAAATCCATAAAGAAGGCCCCATCCTGAAGACAGCAGAGGAAGCAGGCCCATGAATGGCAACAGCAACAAGGAGTTGAAGAAAAGCAAACACAAGGTTGTGCGAGTATGAAATGACCACAGAGAGAAAGTATAAGGAGAATGTAAATCCCAAACAGACCCAGAACGTCTAATGCAGCAGAAGGCAGTGCATCAGGAGTTACTCACACACATGCCCTTACTTTCTCTCTCTCTGTAACAAGACAGTTCTCTTCCTTAGCACAGATGCTTTTCCAAAGTTTGAAAACCACACTCCTTAGAAGCCAGTTGAAACTACAGCCTTCCCTCCACGCTTCACAGGAGGACTGGGGCTCTACAGTAGGTGGGTTTCCATCCCAAAAGCAAAGCAGAACAGTGAAACGTGTGGAACTGCATGTGTAATGACAAACATCCAAAGAAGGACAGCTTGTTTCCTAGTCTATCAGTCAATCAAATGATAAAGAGGGAGAGGCAAAGAAGCTCTTTTCAGGGAGCACAGTCTTCCTCTCAAATGCAGGTCTGGTATGATGCAAAGGAAAGGGAAAAAATCCCATCACAAAGATCTTTCCAACACTGTGTTTAATACTTCATGCAAAATGAAAGACACACCACCTGGGCTGTGTCCCTCACCTACCTGCACACCCGGGATGAATTCACCCCCAGCTGCTACGTAAAGGTCTGTCAAGATTCTCTTATCACATAAGACAATGCAGTGGAGCTCAGCTCGATTTTAATTCCCTATTCACAATTCTTTATTGTGTTCCCTAGACAAAACAGTTTGTCTAGCCTGCAGTTAAGATGATGCTTACCCTGGTATGTACATATAAAAACATTTTCTGGAAAGAATCAATGCCAGGGTGGCAATTTATGCAGTGCAGAAGCAAAGGCAAGCAGCCATTAAGGGCAAAGACTTCCCAAACAGATTATGCATCAAGCTAACTCACTATGTTAAAATCCCACTGTATTGCCCAGCACCTGGCTGCAGTGACTTGTCAGCTCTGCTCTGAAATAGAGTCAAGGTGGATCCAGGGACTCAGTTTTGTTTTGGAGTAACTCCAGCACTTGATCTCTTGGCTGCTGACAGAGCACACAGCTGTGACACTTTGTCAGTACTTTGGCTGCAGGTCTCCAGACAGCCAACAGACATATCCATGCTAGTGAGCCCCAAAGGGACTGTGCTGTCCTGGAAACAAGAGGCACACGCTTGCTGATGCTCCAAGTGAGCAGAAAGGTTCCTGATAAGGCTACCTGTCTACAGGCACCTTTCCAACAAGCTGAGACATCAATTTGGAGATCCTAATTGCTTCTCTACCAGTCACTATGTGTAAATATTTACAGGAGTGTTTACTACCATGGTGTGAAAGGCTTTCAACTGATAATACACTCTTCCAGATTAGCCCTCCAGCTTTTGAAAGGCAGTTACTTAAAAAATTTACACAGAATCACATTTGCTTATCAGCATTTCCTGGTAGCACAAAGCCTGGTACTTTGTTTCCAAACACTAGTGTGCCATTGCTAAGGAGGTCAATTTTGCCTTTTCCCTCTGCCATACAGAAGAACAGGACACAGTATTTTATGTGGAAGTCTCACCAGTTTTAGTGCTAGAAAGAGACATTTACAATGTCTGTATCTAAAGAGGGAAGTTTGATGAAGCTGATTTTCCAAAATGGTAGAAAAGGAGATTGCAAAGCCTGGATTATGATCTGAAAGTTTGCAAACGTGCCTCAAGTCAGCTTCTGCAGCTACTTCTTCCAAGCCTAGCATGACCTGCTCCAGAATCTCATTTGTGTTTTGGAAACATTCTTATTCTACAGATTGGTGGCTATTACTAAAATGACTGCAGCTACTCTGTCAGTTCAACTAGCAACATCCAGGTCTCCAGAATACCACAATACTTGACCCTGGAGGTGGCAGAAAAAGGTGGATGTCAAAACACTCGATAATAATAGAAAAAGACTGAAAGAGATGGTTGAGCTGACACTGGGGAATGAGCTGACACTGGGGAATATGACTATTTTTTTTCTTTGCAATACTTCAACTGTTGGATCCAAAGACAAACCACACTTAAGTGTTGTATCTTCATTCAATTCCTTGTTACTTCTGATCAACGACCTTCAAGCCAGAATACAGAAAAAGAATCAACTATTTCTGGTTGGCCTGGGAGGAGTTTCTGCTCTGGCAGTTGACAGGAAGGCTGAAGGATAGCACAGTCTTTTAAGCATCTTAAGAGAGTTGCAGGAAGACAGTTTTCTCCAGCCTGGAGTTCAGCCAGTGAAGGAATGACATCTAAATCACTGCTCAGGAACACATCCTCTCCTCTAAGCAGATACAAGTGACTGGAGTTCCTGCTGTTATGAAGGAACAGTCACGGTGTCAAGCCCGATTTTGCTCTTAAAGACAGCCTTCACAGAGATGCAGACAGCACTGTACCACTAAATCTAAACATCAAACTCTGAACTGAAATGAAATGTGCTACTGGAAAAGGAAATTGATTAGTTACAAATACCATTTAAATTAGCAAAACACTCTGAGGTAGCATCCCAGGGACTTCACTTCATTGTTACAGTGTTAAAGCATTGAAGGGTGGTTGGGCCCAACCTCTACTTGTGCCCTTGCACACAAAGGGTATCACTGGTACAGGACCAGTCTCAGCTGGATTAAAGAATAGGATGTGGCATGATATAAGCCATATGCTTAGAGAAATATCTTCTATTATTTGGGAAATTTCTATGTAAAAATAGTAGCTAAAGAAAGACCACAAAGTCTTTACCTTACGAGGGCTGTCCATATAGGTGGGTGTGATAGCAATGCTCCCACTCTCCGAAGGCTGCCCAGAGCTCTTCCCAGAAAGCATTGCTGCCTGCTGCTCCCCCAGTGTCCTAAAACAAAAGGAAGGAATCCAGAGTTTGTTCAAACACACTGTGTCAGCTTCCACCTGAATGCACTGCTGCAGAGGGGTACTATTGTATTTTCAGACACTGAAGCATAGAATCAGTCCAATGTCCTGTAGTCCTTGTCACTCCAAATGAACAACAGTTTTATTATGCACATGTAATACTACCTTATCACTTAAAAAATAGTAAAACTTCTTAAGTATTTAACAGCTACAATGTTTTAAATTGTCTTTACAGCATATCTGGTATTAACTTGAGTTTCTTTGAAGCATTTGTTACCCAGTGTTTACACTGAGACCACTCAATTGGCCTGGCGTACTTGTGCACACTTGTGTCCCAGTTCAACTCTTACATGGATAGAACTATACTCATGAATCACAAATAGATGACAAAGCTGGTGTGTAACAGACTGAGATGCTACTGAAAAAAATGCTCCTTCTAAATTACCAGACATTCCCTTCTCTAGTCTCCATGCTCCTTCTAGTCTTTGGTTTTCATTTTATTCATGGAAACATAATAGAAGGAAGTCACTGGAAAAGCCCAGTATTTCCCCAGCTGTACCACACGGATGGTAAGAAGCAGGATCTCACATCCTTTTTTTCAAAACAAAGTTCCCTAAATCTGCTTTAGGCAGCTCAGGTGGAACACACAGGAAGGATGTTCTAGTGCTCTTCACACAGCCCAGTTGTAGAGACTCACTTCTGACTGGCTTCCATCTGCAGCAGAGCTGAGAGCGCTGAGGTTCCTTTCTTCCCAATGGGAGGCCCAGACTGCTCCAGAGAGTGGGTGGGAATTGGCCCAGTAATCTGCAAGCCTTTCATGGCAGACCCTTTCTAACGATGGAAAAACAAAAGCACAGACTTCATCAAGCAAAACTTAACTAGTAAGGGAGAACATAACACCACCTCACATCAGCAAGGCTCCATGAGGTAGACATTAAAAAGGGAGTTAAATCACAGCTACAGGAGAAATGGAACAGCCTAGTGTCTTGTGGGGATGCTACTCTCAAAATAAAATGGATGTTGCCTAGGAAAAGGTGGATTTGCTCTGAAATAGATTACCTCATTCAGTGTGTGAATTGGGAGAGTTTGATACACATTAATGAGGTTCCCATCACCCTTGTGAAACTGCTCTTCACCAGGAGTTCACCCATATGGATGTCTTTGCACAATCTTTTTCCTAAGTCTGTAGCACACACTCAATCAAGCTAGAAGTTACCAACTTAACTGCCTCACAGATTCCACTTTATCCATGATCTGCATCACAGGGTGCAATGTGTTGGGCCAACCATACCTACAGCACAAAGCAATGCACATTTGCAAAGAGGCATCAGGCTTGTGGTATGAGAAGATCAGCTGAGGAAGCAACAGTAGCAACAGGCTAAGGTACAGCTACCCTGTGCAGAAGAGCTTGGCTTCTCACTGAGTGAGCAAACTGTTCTGGTCCTGGCACCAGCCACAGCAGCATGAGGTACCCATTCCAGGTCAATGCAATTAGTTCAGGACCAGCAAGGTGTTACCGAGGCCATGCTGTAAGACAGCTGAAGCAGCACGTTGGTCAGCACAGTGCTTTATGTACAGATGACCCACACGTGTGCCCCTCAGTTTGCCTGGGCCCGCCTCAGGTCTCTCTGCCCACATATTGGATGGCCCAGACACAAGCCAGGCTCAGCTTCAACCCCAGCTCAAGGCTGACTCACGCGGATCATCCGGTCGGAGCGATGGCGGCGCCGGATGCGGTTCAGGCCCTCCACGAAGCGGATGAAGCCATCGAGGAGCTGCCACTCCTCCTCGTCAGAGCGCGGCCTGTCGCCGTACACGTCGCAGTGAGCCTCCCCCTCCGAGATGCGCTTCGTGGCGCTGATGCAGGCGGGCAGCAGCAGGAAGCGGGTCCTCCAGAACTTCAGCGACTCGATAAGGCTGAAGGAACACGGAAGACAGAACAGAGCTGAGCTGAGCTCCCTGTGAAGGGCCTGACAGTAAGCAAAATACACCTGTCTGCTGGAGAGTTCAGCGAGTACAGTGACAATCCCCTTCTGCTGTGCCCGAGTGAGGACGAGCAGAAACACACAGGAAGGGCCAGCAATAGGAGTATCACTTGGAAGTATTCAAACACTGATATGCAGAAGAGAAAACAAGGCCACCTCCAGAGCAATTGCATTACAGGTATATTTTCATTTCTGCAAAAGACATTCTACAAAGGCTTGTTCTCTGAATATGTGAAAAGGGAATTTTCAAGGTACACATCCCAGTAGGAGGCATTTTGATTGACATCTGAAATGAAACAAAGATAAAAACTGGTTTTCTAGAGAGAAGGTATCAAAAAGGCTATTGATACTAGGGGAGATACTTCACTTTGCTAATAAGAAGCTCTGTTCTACATAGCCTAGGAGTTTGGCTGGAGTCAAGCTGAGCCAAAGACTCGAGCAAACCTCTACCAGCTTCAAACTAAATGGAAGTTTTGAGTCAGATCCAGAAATGACTAAGAAGCCAAGAAAAGCATCTGTGTGGTACAAAATGCCATCGTATTTATTTGCATTTGTAACAGCAAAAAAAAGAAACAGTTCATGTTGAATTTTGTGATCAAGACTTTGTATCAAAGGTCAGATAATACAACAGCAACACAGTGTATGATTCCTACAAGGCAGCAGCTGCTAGCCAGTGAAAGCAGGGCAGCTACTCTCGCTGGAGTTCTGAGCATTTGTGGGTCAAACTGGAAGAAATTTTAGGTCAAAAAGGAAAAGAGGCAATGAGGACACAGAACAGTCTGGATGGAAAAGGAGATCTCACCTGAAATCCTCAGAGCCAGCAGAACAGATATACTGATCCAAGTAATTCCACTTGTACTCTTCCAGTCTCTCATGGGAAAATTCCACCCAGCAAGAGACAAATTCAGAGTCTGAGTGTGAGGGGCACAAGCTGTAAGTGTAGTTTATCTGTGCAGATTCATATGGATACCTAAAAGAGCAAACACAAACATTAATCTCAGCAGCATTTATAGCAGTGCTTCTCTCTCTTCTCCTGAAGAGAAGGAAGATTCTACAGTATGTTCTTTCAAGCAAGTACAGCTGGAAAAGCATGTTCACCTGAACATGGGGAGCAAAGTGCTGAACCAGAGAGATACTCACTTTGGCAGGTATCGAGTCACAGTAATAATTTTGTCTTTCAGTGTTACTTTGTGGAAGGTACGGCCCATACTCAGCCAGTACTGATCTTCTTCCTCAGGTCGGTTTCTTGATACAAGACCTAATTGTAAAAAGCAACACACGCCCCCTTCAGCTTACTGCAATAGTCAGAACTTTGTCAACAAACTGTCTCTACAGAGAGTCGAGAACTGGGAGCAAAGGTTTTCATATTAATCACCACCAAGAAAAAAAGAAAGAATAAAACCAACAGAGAGCTTCAGTGAGCACCTCTGCCTAATTCCTAGAGGTTACTGGGATTGGCAGAAAGAGAAAGATAAAAGACTGAATTGTCTACCCAAAGTCACTCACCTCGACTGTACAGGGGGCTGCTGCTGAGCGGGGGCGGCACAGCCGCGGGTGGCTTCTGCGGCTTGGGCTGCACAATGATCTGATAGCCCTGCATGAGCCGTTGGCAAATGAACTCCTCAAACACCTGCTGGGCTGTCATCTGCACTCCCTCCTCATCTCTCCTGAACACAAAGGTTAAGGACACTAGAATAAAGAAGCTGACCATACACCTATTCTTAGCTCTGCCCTTCCCAGTGGCGGATTTCTGCCTGCCCTGGCTCTGTGCAAGTGGAGCCCTCTGCCTGCAAACAACAACCTGCACAAATAGGAGACAAAAATGGGTACCTTTCCATTTTAAACAGCTGATGCTTATCTGTCTGGTACTACTCAGTAATGCCTTTGAAAGCAGTTTTGCAACTAGTAACCAATTTGCTTACAACAGTTGTTAAACTTCCAATAAATCCACCCATGATCCCTTTTACAGCATTTTGCAGAGAACCTCAGTGCAGTTTGCAAATGTTCAGCAGAGCTCAGAACTGCAACTGTGCAGGAGAGCTCTGCCCTCTCCCAGAGCAGGAAGTCTAGAGCAGAGGGAGGTTAAAAGATACATCACTATGGCATCTTACAACTCCTTCTGCTCTGAACTTCACCTTTCTGCCGTGGAGGGACATTTCACGTTCCCGTTTCTTCATTCATTCTCTTTCCTATGTATTTCAATGACTCTAACTTCATTTTTGTTTTGTTCCCATAAAGCACTAACATAAACAGATCATTCTGATGTTTTGTAAGTTGTGGAAAGTTTGAAAAAGGCTTAAGAAGATGAGATAGTTTCAAAAAAATCCCCAACCAACCCTATTAAAGAACAGTTACAGGAGACCTTTGAAACAAGTTGAGAAGTTCTATTTATCCCACTCACACTATTTTCTACCAACACTTTTTAATCTAAATATCCCTGAATGTGAGGATAAGTGTCTTAATCACCACGTGTACACAGGCATTCTCCCATGTGATGTTTCCAAAACACTCGGTAGAAAACAGATTAACACAGGTGACAGCTTGAGGCTGATTGTTTTGATTGAAGCACAACAGAACAGAAGAGAGACCTAAAATTTTGTATGCAACCAATTTCTAACATAAAATCTACAGGACACAAGAGTGCCAGATGGCAACATCAGAAAGGGTGTGGAGTTATCACTGAGAAGAGAAAAAAAAATCAAAGTATTCTGCTGCTAACTATCTTAGTCATTCATCTTTCTCTTGTACAGCCTCCAAAGTGTTCCTCTTCCATCAGCTGCACCTCCTGCACTCGGATTCAATGCGAGTCACTGTACAGAGAAGGTGCTGCCCAAACCTGTCCATGTCAGCCTCGGGGAGCAGATCATAGCAACCCTCGGTGTAATCGTTCTGCAGGCTCTGGCGGTCAGGGAAGTAATCCGTGGTGAGAGGGAGACAGGCCGGGGTAGTGAGGGATTTCCAGTCCACTCCAACTGTACAACAGAAGCCTGGCACTACGGGGGGAGCAGACAGCGTCAGAACTGCCTCGTTGTATCATTGGGGGCGGCAGACAATGGGGGCATATATGGTCACCCATGAAAAAAACAGGGTGGAGAGGAAGATGAAAGAAATGCGTGAAGAGGAAGGTTAGAAAGAATGAGGGACAAAAACAGAGTTGGCATAAAGACAAGAGGGACAAAAAGGGGGTGGAATGGGGAGGGAAAAGGAAAGTAGGACAGGAAGAAGGGAGGGAGAGAAAGAGACAGAGTTTGTTAAACAATGCAGTGCACATGCTGATTCAATCCCATCATGCAAATGGCATTCCAAGTTAATACATTTAATTTTCTGCTGATTGAAAGCTAGAGCTGATATAGCCACCGCCCCTCCACAATTACAGCAAGTCAGATGCAGTTACTCATTATTAATAAACCAGATCAACATTCCAAGTTCAAACAAGAAAATCAGAGTTTCGCATCCCAGACAACTACAGAGAGAGCTGGGAATGAGGAGAGAAAGAATGACAGACCAGCCTCTTTCTGTAACAGTACAACAGCAGAAAAAGGGAGTATTTCTACAGTTATAAAACCAGAAGAAAGATCCAGAAGGGTGGGAAGACCAGAAAAATAGTAACTTGGAAAGAAAGCCTTCCCCACACCCTTTCTAGTTATGTTGCAGTTTTGAGATTACAGAGATCTAAAACTGGACATTAAAAAGCAAAAGCTAACTAAACTATACAAATCCTCAGCTCACTGCCACACTACATTCTAACCTGCCTGAGACAACTATAGCAAGGCACTTGGCCAGCTTCTAATTCACAGCCTCTTGTGGCAGAGATCTT
The DNA here is from genome assembly GCF_028858725.1 of Colius striatus. Classification (NCBI taxonomy): domain Eukaryota; kingdom Metazoa; phylum Chordata; class Aves; order Coliiformes; family Coliidae; genus Colius; species Colius striatus. Next base: position 6,359,236 of record NC_084775.1, on the reverse strand, counting down.
ACAGACAGAATGGTGTTTTACTATAAAAATGTTAACACTAATGGCAGGAACACTGCCCAGGGAAGTAACACAGGACAGACTGTTACACAGGAAATGTTTTCTGAGGCAGCCACACACTTGTTTCTGCGTTAGATCAGGACAGGTATCTTTCATAAACAGTACCAAACTCAGAAACTGACTGTACTACTTCTGCTTCAGTCACTTGGTGCCAAGCAAACTTTTCACACTGAGAGGCTGGTAAGAGTTCATCAGCTTTTTGCATAACAGTGTCTGGTATTCTTAAGAGATACAAAACTGTAATCACAGTGAGACACACAGCACAGGGAAAACCTGCAAATGACTGCAGGGCAAAATAAACTACTGTCAAAAGCCAAGCAGGCTCCTCAGTTTCATGCCTACCACCTCCTGCTGCCTCTATATATGTACTTGCCCTTTCCCCCCCTTACTTCCCAGCTATAAAAACTCTTTTTCAAACCTTTCTCCTGCTTACTTGGATCTGCAGAGTTAGAGACAGCATCTTCCAAGGAATCCTTGTTCTGAGTTTTGAGGTTCATCCCTACAAGAAGGAAATATGTATTTTACTTTAAGCAATTCTGCACTTCACTTCCACTTCAAACAAAAACAAATCAAAAGCATGCAAATGTTTTAAGAATATGGCATTTCTCTCCTTGGACAGAACTCAGGGTTCTGCACAGAAGAAATACACACAAGGCCAACTAATGAAGGAAAAAAGAAGACCTATTGGATTAAATTTGGACATCTCATTCAAAGTGTTCAGTAGCTAAAACACAAGCAAAATCAACCTCCCCAAAACACTGAAACACACTGTGAAAAGCAGATGTCATATAAAAGCAAGCAACAAAAAAGAGTCACCTGTAATCACTTAGCTTGCTCATCTCAAGGTCTCAGCAGCTAAGTACTTTTAAACACATTCAGTTTCCAAATCAGAATCTTTTTTATTGGTTTTCTCATTTTATGAACAAGGGATAAGTTAAGAGGAACAGTTTCATAGAACATGGGAGCAGCAAGAAAGGAAACTGTAAGAGACTTTCATCTGATGGAAGACAGGAACCCATATAGAGGATTCTAATTGTCTAAGACTTTACAGAGTCTAAGTAATCTATGAAAATCACAATGCAGACTTACTCCAATTCCAAGACTTTTAGGCATAAATTACCAGTACACATATTGCCTCTTTGCCAAGGGGCAGAAGAACTTTTGATTAGGTCTTGAGACTATATTTTTTCTCACCTTTTTTTGTTCTAAGCGGCCTATTAACCCAGAAAACAGATACTGAAGCTACAGCTCAGTGAACACTAAGCCAACGTCATGCTGTGGTACCTCCTCGACCATTTCTTCCTAGTGCCCATATCAGATCAGATTAGTATTTGGGTAGTTACAGTGAAACAATCCATACAGAAAGAAAACCCCAGTTATTCTTCATCTGGGTCAGCTCCCTGAGCTGGTTCACCATGTAGCTGCTGCAGCACGTAAGAAGAAACAAGCAGCTAAAGAGACAAGAAAAACTGCTGGCTTAAAAGGCATTTATCAAAATACAAATCTCAGGAAGCCTCCAAAAGATTAAAAGGAACCACTTTTATAGAATTAGGTTATGAAAATTTATCCAGGGAATTGATATCAACATGATAGTTGTCACTCTAAACAGCATTTACTAAGAGAAAGGATGGTTATCTGCTTCCATGATGATGCCAGTAAAACGGTAAAGCAGCTGGCTGAAACTGGCACTCATCTTTCACTCACTCCGCTGACGCCATCTGCCCTCGAGTTCGGGAATTGCAACAGGATTTATTCGCACTGCTCACCATCTACCATCTGCTGGGCAACAGAGACAACACACCGAACGTCCATGGAAATAGATGGACTCGTTTTTCACTGTGAAGCCCACGTTGCACAAAACGTGCTGCGAGCAGCAGAACAGAACCAGACTCCTGACTTCCAGATTTTTGGAAGCTTCACCTCAGAGGTGACTCAAACCATAAGGGAGAAAGGTTAGTCATATCCCTGAGTCCCAGTTACAGATGGCTGAGGGCATTTCATCAGGGAAGGGGCTTGTAATGACTGGCATGAGGACAGACACAGATTAACTTCCACCACACACACGATTTACATCCAATCTACAGACACAAAGGACTCCTATGGAACACAAGCATCTTTATTGCCAGGAGAGGCAGTTCTGCAATTGCAATAGCAAAGTCTATCTGGAGGATAGGAAAAAAAAAAGTAAAGCAAGAAAATGAAACACATCCAAGGTGAAATTAACAGAATGGAACAGAAAAACAAAACAAACAAAACTAGTTTTAGTATGACTGCATGACCACAAGACAAGAGAGACAGAAGAAAAAGAAGCCTGCTAACTTCTTCATGGCTCCTCAAGGTACGAGCACAGGGGAAACTGGAATTGTTGTTGTCTAAATGTAACTCTAAGTGGGGTTTTAAATAATTTTTAAATTGGTCTTGAAAAAATTAATTCTTGAGTGCTATATATAGGCTCTAATCCTTTGCACTGCTAACAGGGCAGGGCCTTCTCTCCCAGGCTCTGCTCTGCCCCACCACTGCTTTCTTACCTGCACTGCTGCTGCCAGCCACACTGTTCGAGTATTCCTCTGCTCCTGTGAAGCTCAGGAAGGAGACATTTTCACCTGCATGCCGAGAGCTGATGTGCCTGGAGGAAAACAAACCAGCCTGTATTATACAACCTTTCCTCACTCTTGCCATTCCTTGCTTTTAGCAACAGCTGGTCTAACACATGACAGGTAACCAGCCTGCAGGTCTCAGCTGGGCCACACTCAGCAATGTCTGTGGAGATGACACCAGGCACCACACAGAAGGCTGTAGCAATATTCCCTATCTGTCCATACTGTTTGTTCTGCCTCTAACAATAACCAGTGCACTGTTTTTGCAGGACAGTAGAGAACCAGCTACTCATACACCTCCCAGAAGAGAAAGAAAGCTTAGTTCTTTACAGACTTGATTTCATGGTATATAAAGCCAATACTCCAGACTGAGCAAATTGCTCTGGATGAGCACATCATCCACAGAGGCATCAAAGCGGTCCAGAAAAAGAATGGTCAAGAATATGACACAGGAGATTGGTGTTAGTGACAAGATACTTTAGCACACTAGGATGTGCTTTTAAAGTAACAGAAAGGCAATTTTTATTTTTCCATTAGAACTAGTGAACAAAGTTGGTGAGGATAACGTTATGCAACACAGAAAGAGATCAGAGTATTCTAAAGGAATGGAACAACACATTATTTAAGATCAGAACCTATGACTGCCTTACTGCAGCAAATACAAACTCCTAAGGAAAAGGGATGTTCATGCAAAACCCACACAGATTGATCCTGATGACCTCACCTGCCAGTTGCCTCATGATAAGCCAGCTCCAGCAGCTCAGCAGAGGAGTGTGTCAGATCCTGCTGCCCGCTGCCCTGCATTTCTGCCATGTTCTGACGGGTCTGGTGGTGGATCTGGATAGCTTCTCCTGATGGACCTACACAGTCACAGTTGGATCATTAATCACATCTGTACCCTCCTCTTACCAAAACAGGCAATACTAACTAGTGGAAATTAAGAAAGCACGTTTATGAAGTCTTCAAACCTCTGGCATCTTCTCTGAAGCCAGTCAAGCAGAGCACTATTTTAAACATTTTAGAGGGCCTACTTAACAAAGATGAGAACAACTCAGCATCTGAAAGTCAGCTCAAATTACAGCTACGACTCCCTTCAACAGCCTCCACACTATAAGACTGCTCCATGGTACGTGATGCTGCAAGTTTGCCAACAGTAACGCTTTCAAACAGGGGGTCTCTGCTTTATCAGCCCTACAGGCTTAGCCCCGCCTGTAACAGTACAGTGTGCTGCAAGACGCCAGAGCTCACACTGGCCGCTGCCGTGTTGGTGACCCACCGACGGGGAAGGTGTGCATCCAGCGGCGGCGGTTGGACGTCAGCTTCATGGGCATGCGGGACGGGGCGAAGGGGTTGATGAGCGCGCGCTGCGGCACCAGCCCCCCCGGCCGCACGCGCAGCAGCGACTCCGCGCTGCCCACGTGGAAGCGCCCCGGCGCGCTCGAGTCGCGCTGCTGAGACTCCAGCATGTTCTCCAGGGCATCTGTAAAACACAACGTCGGTGTGAGGGCACGTGGAGCCCAGGAAGGGGAGGAACTGCTCGTGGCGCTAAAGATCCCCCTGGGCAAGTGGGAATAAGGAGAGACAAGCAGCAGACACGGAGAAGCTGAATCCAGGCTACAAGTTACAAGGTAAATGAGAATCCAAGCAGCAAAGAGCATTGTTTCTTCTGCCATTACAGCATTGCTGTATACTGTGTCACTCTGTGCTAAATAAAGACACAAAGAAACCAGTTGCTAAGTCAACTACTAACAATTACTCAGAGCTTTGAGAATTCCCAAAAGACACACCAGAAACTCCAGGATCAGCACCAAAGCAATGACAGTAGCTGCAACCGAGCAACAAAGACCTTTTTTGAAACACTCAGATTTGACCATTGAAATAAGGGATTACTTCCAGAAGACATGGGACACGGCCCTAGCAAGCTGGCAGTCACTACTATTCAAGGTAGAACAAAAGTGCAGTTATTTAGAACTAGGACAGAGAAACAAACCAGACAACAAAGCAGCAATTATTCTGTTCAACAAGTGGCAATCCCACAGAGAAGGAAAGGTCTCATTCACCACCCTACACTGCTGACTAGAACAGGTGAAAACCCTCAGTCACTCTCTTCCCTCACTGATAGTCTTGCTCCACACACATCCACGCTCAGTGGCACACCTTCAGCTGGGTCACAAGACTGTCCTTCAAACTACAGGAGCAACAGAAATACATGCACACACACAAAAGGTGTGTATATTAACTGACAGCAAGGGAAAACATGAAAGGTAAATGCAATGTGAAGCACATTGTGACACAGCAGTTCCACCCCAGTAAATCCAGTACATTTGGTATTAGCTTTGGTACATTTATATCTAGTAAATACAATTCAAGTAACAGAGTAAATTTGGTACCCATTGTCATACAGCATCACAAAAAGAACCCCAAAAATTTAGAGCTTTCAGTGACAGAATTTGACAGAAGATCAAACAATTGCAGGAAGAAGTCAATTTACCCAGAAATGAGTTGGGTTTGTGGAAGGTACCACACCCTAAGAACAAAATTCAATTAGAAGGAAAAAGGGAGAGCACCAGCACTGCCAGCACACTGAGAGAGTTCATCTGTGTGTCGTCTAAAGGAAGGATCCAGAAAGTGACTTCTAAGGACAACTAAGCCCCATGGAGGTAAGTTATAAGCAGGGTCCCCCAGGGCTTACTAAGGCCGACTCTCATTTGACAGATTATAGGTGACCTGGATAATAAAAAGTTACTTGTACATGTCCACATTTGCAGGCAGGCACAGGAGAATAGTCACACATTAAAGAAGACAATAGACAAGGGAAAAGAGCAAATCAGTGTCAGGACACTTCTATTTAGGACAACTGGAAAAAAAAAGAGCAATGCAATTGGACAAAGGTAACAAAGGCAGAATGCACACCTGGGGAAAAGGAGTGCCAAGAATGGCAATGTAAGCACTATCTCCCCTGTGCTGGCCTGGCACAGGCCAACACAAACTTCCATCCCCTCTCCCCTCTCTCACCACCTCAAGTACATTCCCATCTGCCTCAGGCTGACCTCTGGTACTGGTATAGCCCAAAGAGCTGCTGACTTCACACTGGTGCAGATGAGGCCGTGGGATCATGAGAATGTTGGAGATCTTGCCCAGGGAGCTGTCATCAGAAGCCTGGCTCCTCACCTCCTCGGGGGGCAGCGTGCGGCTCTGCAGGGACGGGCTGCACGACACATCGTAGGAACTGGAGCTTTTCCTGGTACGACTCTCTCTCTCCCTCACAGACCTGCTGAAAATCATTAGGTATATTTAGTGATATGAAAAAGAGATTAATTCCTGGGTTATCACAGGACTTGAACAGGCCCAAGTCATGTAAGAGATACCAGCTGTGGTGCAGAAGATACTAGGAAACCACTTGGAATTATTAACGGCATTAAACTGTACTGGCATCCTCCAGCATGGATTTCTACGAGCTGCTTGTATTAACAACTGAGTCCACAGGCACAGCTCCCTTACATTTATGCAATATTACTGAAAGAAGGAAAGCAAAAAAAATAATTTCAGAACAAGTTCATCAGCCCCATATTCTTTAAAAAGCACTAAAACATGTTAGTTGTTCAATGAATTTAGCCAGGATCTGAGAATAATTAGCCCTTCTTCTCAGACAAAAGGCCATGACATGGAATATTTGAGAATCTGCACTCAGCTCTTCTGTTTCTTCTCTCATTTGAAGAGGTATCATTTTCAGGGACAATTTTCCATCACTTGACATTCAGCACCAATTACTAAGTGCACCAAACTATTGCTGTTTCCTCTTGGAAGGTCTACTGTGCAAGTACTTTCTTACCAGCTTGCAAAACCTGCTGGGAATTCAGCAACAAAGACAAGTTCCATTCTACTTCAGACAAAAGTAACGAAGTAAGGAAAAATATACTTATGCCTTTTCCTAGACCCCATACACTGTCTTAGAAATAAAGTACCAGACAACCAGCCATAAATACTTACCACAGACAGAACTTCTTGTTCAACTGTAAGCACATGGAGCTTAATTTTCCTTGTATTTCTCAAAGCACTTTATGCATCAAGAAATACATCATAATATGGCTACTCTAGAACTAGTACCCTCACGAGGCTCTTACCTGAAAGTGGTACAGCGCTGGGCTCTGGATGGGCCTGGCAGTCTGAACACCTGGGCATCGTAGCCATCATAATCCACCTGGATAGGCAGGGCATTCTCAGCATCTTTTGGACCTCCTAATGCTGAAATAGTAATCATATAGCACTAGAATCTCTTTCAAGAATGCTAAAGATCTGCAAGTTAGAAGTATCCAGCTCTCTCCACTATGCACCTATTCCAAAAGAAATCATATAGCCCTGTGAGCAAAACAGCTGGAGCTGGTCCATTATCAAAGCCACTACCTCTGAGGGATGCTGAGGCCCTAATATGTTTCCCCTGTATATCCAAGATATTAAATTAATAATCAACAAATCAATCCCTCAAGTTCCCTCATGAGGGAATTGCACATTTTATAGCCTCACACATAGAATGTCCACCAGCCTGAAACAACGGGGTATCAGAAGAACACAGGCTTCTCCCACTGTAGGTCTGTGGCGATATCACTGACAATATCCCAAGCCAGTGAATGCCCTCCTGTCCTGCTCCCATCAACAGCACTGCAAGCACACCAGCCTGACACCATCTGCTCCTCCAGCTAGGTGACAAGCAGTCAGGACAGAAACTCACCCCTCCACATTAGTTATTTGCCAAGAAGGCAACTACCACGTGCACACTGACATCCTGGGAACTATCTGGGTTTGATGGTTTTCTGCAACAACTGTCCCTTCCCATATCTCACCAGTAGTGTTTTTGCTGAAGTGTCATTGGCTTACTACAGCTGTCTGCTAGTTTGGGAGTCAGTGGGACAGATCATTCTAGAAGAGAATTACTCACAGGCATCACGGTTACTTTTTGCTTTCTCAGTCGGTGGCTGGAGAGTCCAACAAAGGAAACGTGGAATGACAACAAAAAAGATAAACAAAAGAGAGCAAGAGAAGAGAGAAGGCAGTCAGTATGTTCTCAGGACATATCTGCCCAGTGTGATCAAGCATAGAGACTTAAATTTTATCCTGCTGACTCAGCAAGGCAGCCAGACCACTTCAGAAGCATTAAATACTGATACCCATTCACAAATTTGTGTAAGAAACACATCTTCGTCAACACTTCTCTCCCTCTCCACAGAGTTCTTCATTACAGAATGGAACTCTAATTTTTATGGCAGCTAAAACATTCCTCACCTAGTTTCAACCTAGAAGTCAAAGACCTACAAACTAGCCCTTATTCACAATCCCTGCAACAATCATGATGGCTTTGCTTTCACTGCCTTTACACTGAAACTTACAGCTGTTGGAACACTTGCTAGGAAGATTCTCATGCTTGGCTGAGAAAAAGTATTTGACAAGCAAGTAAGAAGAAAAGATAAATGAGAAAAACACATACTTTCCTTCCTGCCAGCTTGATCCGTGGGGTGAAGCTGTTACACAGGAGCTGGCTTTTGGATGTATAGAAGCTGAAAGGAAAAACAGGGTGGTTCAGTTATTAAAGAACTGAACATAGCTGGTTACCTACACAGCAAATAGCCTGTGAACTACTATGGCACAGAATATTTAACAGAAAGCAGAAAGGAAACCTACCATGTCCTGCAGTGAAGCAATGAGCCTCGGTGTTTCCTGCAACCATTCCAACCATTACCCGTGTTACCCACACGTTCTCTACCTGTAACTGTTCACTAATAACCAATCTAGTTGAAATTACTATATTTTTTGTTTAGCTTCCTGGCTTCCTTTGAGCATAGCTAAAGGCTAAAACTAAGTTAGCTGGAAAGAGAGCTCAAGATCAAGATCTTTTCCTCTGCCAATCACCTGTCATCTCTGAAATGTTGCATTAATGCCCAGAGTTCTGCAAGACTATTGTAATATATGTCTTTGCTTCACAGGGAGAGCAGGGGAAGTAAATAATAAAAGAAGAAAGAGAATTCAACAGATTATAAAGAGAAAGGTAAAGTAGAAGAGTTTAGCAAAGGCTGAGAGAGCTCACTTACCTGTGGTTTATCCAGTGTGGAATATTGTAGTCATCACCCAATCTGGAGTCTCCAGGACCGCAGCGATTGTGGAGCTGTAAGAGTAATTCAGAGCATAGTCATTATTTGTGTCCACCATGTTGTAGGAGCAGACAGAAAGGAAAAGCAGCACGTGTTACCTTAAAGAGTGGTACAGCATGCAGTGGTTGTTCTCCCATGCATACCAAATCCACTCCTATCCCTGTAAACAAAGAACAGCAGATTTCAGCTACCCATCAAGCAGGACTGATGTGCTAAGCCAAAAAAGGTCATCAATTTGAGCTGAAGGCTCCATTTGAATTCACATCAGATTTTAAGATGCAATGATGCTGAAAATGGTAGTTAACAGTCCAGTAGTACGGTTACAAACCAACAGAGTCAGTGGGGATCTAATGAATGCTTCTTCTAAAGTCATGCAAGATTATCCTTTAAGAGGAAAGTCTGACATGAACAGATGAAGTTCTCTATCACAAACAAAAGAAATGAAACGCAAGTTCTCTGTAAATGTGCCCACTTCAACATGAATTTGCAGACACAAATCTTCCAGCTGCAGCCTTCTTCCCAGAGTACACAGGTTACAACAGATACCCTTTCAGAGCAAGAAAAGGCTGGAGCTCTTCCAAATCTGTCTGCCTTCCCACAGACTGCAGAGGATGGCAAGTGATTTACCGTTGTCTATCATCCGCTGCTTGGTTAGGATCATGAGCAGCCGATCGACCTCGAAGACGCCGACACCAGGAGTGATCACCACAGACATCTGCCCCGTGCGGTCGAAGTTCCGGTTGATGTAGTGCTTGTCAAACACTGAGGGAAAGGATCAGGGAATACTTGACAAGAAAAAATATGCTGGATATTTTTTTTTCACCAAAAGACATGACTGTTAACAGTGGTATTAATTTCCCACCGTGCACATGCAGGCACGAGAGGGCTTGTATATAACCTCACCCAATCAGTAAATGTTAATACAGAGAGAGGAGTTAGGGCAGAAGACAAGAAAAGATGGGAACCACATAGGTAAAGGAGTATTTTTTAATATGCTTAATGTTTCCTTTATAACATCTCAAATAAACCAATCCAAAAGTAACAAACATTCCAAAACCAACAAACAAGTCCAAAAAAAATCCCACAACAAGATCAAGTCTATTATTAATAATTTTAATTAACATCCTGTGCTCAATCCCATGGGAGCAACACGACAACCATTAAGATGACAAAAATGACACCTAATACACAGAATTGGCTAAAAGCAGATCTTTGGAGAGCCTTTCCAGCCCATTACATCCATTTCTCTGCTAAAAAAAAACGATGGATTAGCTTCACCTAAATCACATTTCACCTAACTTGATTCTGAAATGCTTCTGTAATTTGAAATTTTAACTTCTACTCCAAGAGATTCTCCTACAGATACACAGTTAGAAGAAAAAGCTTCACCCTAACAAGGCCCTGTACATGGTTCCTGAAACCTGAAATGCTCAATACTCAATTATTTGAGAGCCACTGGTTTCCCAGAGACACACAAGACAATTTCTTCTGAAGCTGAAAATAGTAATTTAAGCACCTAATATAATACACTCCTGCTCTTCAAAGTGTTAAGGAAAAGGTAACAGGAGTTTGCTCCCATTTATTGGTCACTGCTTTAATGGTTCTCCCATACATTTCTGTCCATTGTTCATAACTTACCATTGAAAGAAAGATTTATGGCCTCCAGGTAGTTCCCTTGTGCTGAGGTAGAATTGTAACCTGGAGGAAAACCCTCTGGACAAATGTTCAGAAGGAAAAAAAGGAAAAAAAAAATCTATATAGAGCACCTTTTTTAAAAAACAAACAAACAAACAACAAAACACCACAAAATACAACTGTACTTGCAGTAAATCCTACCACTCCAACACATTACAGACAAAATTGTTCTACCTCACAGAAAGATCCGAGCAAAATAGCCTAGCCAGAGGTGCACCAAGCAGCACACCACCAGACTCCAACTGAAACTACAGAGTTTACAGATAACATTAAAAAAAGAAGAGAGAGAAAAAGGTAAAAGCATTGGAAAGGAGGACTCTTGTACCTGCTTGCTCTAGTCGTACCAGCACAGGATACTGGATGAAAAGCTTTTTAATGGTCACCAGCAATGAGGTCCATTCTTCTCGTCTCTCATTCTGAACTACAACTCTAGAGAGAGAACAACTTAATGAGGGTCAAGGAAGGAAGCTATGAAAGGAAACAAGAAGAGGTGAACAAAACTATAGAAAAAGGAATGCACAAAAAGGTGAGCCTTTCTCCCTTCTGCTATGCAGCATGTTAGAACTGCTGCATACTTGTAGCAATCACTAAGGTGTAGATGCACACACAGAAGTGGGCACATCCCCAGCCAGAATAATCTCTTGCTTGAAAATAGGTGCCAAATATCTAATGTCCAATAGCATCCCTGTTCTGCAAAGCAGTAAAATCACTAACAAGTCCAAGTCCATAATCAAATGACAGTTTTGACAACTTCACCTGTTGTGACCATCAGCCAAAGAACTCCAGTACCTAACTGGAATCACTGACGGTTTCAGCAACAGCACAGTTTGTTCTTCAGCTACTCAAGAATACTAAGAACTGAAAAACAACCAAGCCTTATGCAAAAACTACTCCCAGCACCACAGACCTTTTGTGTTTCCTGGCAAATTCAATAAAGCACAGACATCACGATGTCGGCATGCCCACGGAACACTGCCTCAGCAAAGACAGGAGTGCACTAACAGATAGAATGGGGGCTACTCCTCGTTTGCTGATAGTTTCAGACACAGATGTTTTCCCACTGTCTCAGTTCCTTGCAAATCCCCCTCATGGGTTCCACATACACTGTGGGACAAGAGGTGAAAGCACTGGGAGCAACACATACTTGTAAAAGTCTTCGTAAAATCTCCCCTCGTGATCCTGTTGGATTGATGCACGATGTGCTTCGGGAAACTCATCTGAAGCAGAAGAAAAAGCACACGTTACTCTATCCTGTTGTATAGAAGGATTCAGCTTTTGCAGTAAGGAGTTATTTCCATTATTCACAGGAAAAAATCAAAACCAAACAGTTTGAAAGATCCCAGATCTCCTACATAATATTACATTTGCTTGAAAGCCAATATGACAGCTCGAGTATGTTGAGGAACATCTGCCATACACTCTTTCTGTAAGGGTTCCACTGCAACACCTTCAAAAGAATGGCCAGGTATCCACTGTGCTTGGTGGGGAATACTTTGAACATAGGCATAAAAAAGGAAGGGGAAAAAGTCACTGGCAGCCTGTGACCAACTTTCAAGAGAGGAGGAGAGAGGTTTAAAAATAGAAACACGGAAATACAGAATTTACATACCGATAGATTTTGCTTCGTAAAATGTTCTCGAAAACAGAACCACTGTCACTTCATGGCTGCAATTCTTCTCCTGTTCAAGAACACATTAAAAACAAAACCTTAAGGGTCACAATCAGTATGAAACTGTGGATATACACCTATAATAACACTCTCTTTCTCCTCACACCTGGGACCAAAGGAAACAAGAAAAAGGCAGACTGCTGTACTAATATATCTGCACATGTACTGCATATGCCTTTATGAAACAATGTAACAGTCTGTCCTGTAGATTCTGTGCTACACCACAATTACCAAGAGCACCCTCCACTAGTCTCTCTACAGAAACTCCTCTCTGTAGTTGCCAAGATACAGTATTTTAGTTTAAAAATAAAGATGGTTAACTCCACTTGTTTACACATACCCAGGGCAATTTGATATCCCTGTTACTGCTTACAGAGATGCCGCTAACAGTTCCAGAGAAAGAGAAAGTTAAGTCTCCAACCAAACAGTTCCAGTGCTAACACATGCAGTGGAATTGATCTGTAAAGTGCACAGTGGCCAGCACACTGGGCAACCCCTTGAAAGGAGAAGCCTGAAAAGCACCGTGAGCCCTGGCATGGCTCAGGCTATCATCCAACGGGGTACAGCGCTACTAAAAGCAAACCAGGCATTTCACAGACATGTCAGGCAGGGCTCCCAGTAACTCCTCAGCAGACAAAAAGCACAAAGGAAATGAGACAAATCTCTTGGGCACACTCCTGCTTTCCTTGACATTCAGAACCATCACGAGCTGGACTATACACAGATGTCAGGTGTTTAAGACTTCAGGCTCTTTTGCCTTGCCTAGCCATTCTTTCCATTTAGGCTGCAGATTTTATATCTGCCTTTTCTGAGTACTTAGTGGAAATCTGCTGCAGGGCTGCTAAGAGCAGTTGTATCTGGCTCTGAGCCAGGTCCTGCACCGAGGCAGGAAACAGCTTTGGGTCGTTCAATCATAAGAGGTAGTTAGTCTTTGGCTGAATTTGAAGCAATTTGCTCTCAAGAACCTTGCACCTTGTCAGCAGCCCACAGACTACAACAGAAAGAGAGCAGCACTAAACAGATTACACACTGTAACTGGGGAATATTTGGAACTGAGTCATGGAACAAATAAAATTGTGTAAAATGCACTTGTGCCCTATTGCACAAGCACAAACAACCAAATCACACATTTAGTGACTTTAGTCCAGTCAGAGCCTCCACACAAAGAAATCCTGTGATACAAACACAGCAGATATGACAGATCAGTGCTGGGGACCCTTGCCACATGTTTGATTTGATGCAAACCTGTAGTAACCACTCTCTGATGCCCAGGAGCCACATCTCACAGCCCTGCAAATCTTAGCACTGCCTGACACAACCTGGTCTTCCTCAGGCTGGCACACCAATGGCCTCATTGACTTGTCTTTTCAGAACAGGATGAACACAATCAGCTATTTACCTTCCACTTTGTGAAGAGGTCAGCAAGGAAGCCATTCACAGCTTTCTCAAAGTATAGGTCCCCTGAAAAGTAAACACCTCCAAAGCATCAAACAACAGCAGGTACTTCAACAGCGGGGTATATTTAACCCCAAGATTGTAGGATTGTTTTTTATTAGAATCAGAGCAGCTATGTGCATAACAAATGCTAATATCACCAAAGCAAAGATGATCAAATGATTAAAAAGCACAACCATGTTTCAGAGGATGTAAACAAGACTCATACTGTCAAAAAGGTCTGATCTTTAAATCCATCTTTGCAACACATTCGTGGCATGCTGGGAAAGCATCTGTACCATCTTTCAGGCATAGTATGCACAACTGACTCCCTGCTCAGTTTTGAATAGGTGCCCAATTACATATGCCTAAACACATGGTCAAAGGAAATGGTAAGAGCTTTGCTAAAGAATTAAGCCAGAAAAAAAACAGGACAATGACGCAGATAAGTGACTCATTCTTAATGCCCAAAGCTTTACCACCTCTAGCTGACTCTAGTTGTCTTAAACCAGAGTTTTTGCTTCTCACTAAAGTCAAGAGAAATCTAAAACATCTTTGCACAGGACTTTCATACATTTCTGGTTTATGGATTCACACAGACTTCCACCTGCTCTCATCACCAAACATGTCCATATCCACAGAAAACCTTTCCAATGTCCATAGTCAGGTGGTCCCCCTGATTCCTTGACCGTGATAATGGTACCCAGGCCCTACAGGGAAATGATGGAATACCCAGGAGACAGAAAACCACAGCACTGCAAGTAAGGACCTAAGAAGGCACTATAGTACACACCACAGCACTGCCTATGCCAAAGAGGGGGAGATTTTAGCTTTTCAGTAGTGGCCAAAATAAATAGCAGTGGCAGTTTTCTAGCAGTGGCAGAAAGGACAGATGCTACCATCCACATTCATCATCAGGCAGGTCAGTTAACTACACACCATAAATATCAAAATCCCACATTTCACAGCTCATCTGGATAAAAATATAAACCATGGCAGACGTGGAGCGGAAGACAACCTGCAGAGGAAGAAAAGATCTTATTTAAAACAAGGCATGCTCACTAAAAGGGCCAAATGCATCAGTTAACTACAGAGCAACTCATACAACTGTGCCCACTGCACCACAAGAATTTCCCCTCTAACAGCATTTCAGCTGCTCAAGTAACTCCTAGCGCTGCCAGCGCAGAAGAGTTGAAGTTTAACTATTCATTCTCATTGATCTCTTGCCATTCTTCACCTTAAAACACAGCCAATTCAAATGACCCACACAAATCTGCAAACAAGACAGAATGATAAGAAACCCATCAAACAAAGGAAGGCAAAAGCTTCCTTTCTCCTGATCCCCGAAATCTTACCCGAGTGTCCTCACTGATGTAGCCACAAGTGACTTTCTCACTCTTTACCCACAGTTCACCTGCCTGTGCCCTGGAAGAAACAGAGTGCAGAGTATTTGCTACACAGAGTGAATAGGAATGTATATAAAAAAAACATTATTTGAGTAAATCAGGGATGTACCAAAATCTGCATTCAAGGACTTGAACACAGAGCAATTTATTTGGTTAAAACCTGGCCTTTAACCCAAAAGATACAAACAGCCATTTCCCCTGTATCTGCACATTTCCTTGTCCCTTTGTCATTTCAATAGCAACTGAAGTAACTCTCATCTGATGTACTGATACATCTTGGGAAGGAGGGAAAATATTGTAAGAGGTAAAAGGAAAATATTTGGCATTCACTGGTAGCAAGTGTGGCCAGCTGTCCTACTATAAGTTTCTTCCACCCCAAATCAGATAGAAGCCTCCCCTCACCTCTGTGGTGGGGACAGAAATCTGTAGATGAATAAAAGAACAATAAAACACAAAGGATTTTTCAGAGAAGATTCCCCAGTTGGATACTCTGTGTCCACAATCACAAGTAACAGAGAGCCCTCAGAGAGGCACTGACCTGATACCTGCAAATTCAACTTTCTGGGTGACATATGCACATGTGCTGACCTAAGAAAGAATAATCACAGGTGTTAAAAGAACAGCAGGCTCAGAGTTGGCAGATCAATTCACAAAAAAAACATTCACCCTCAAACACCTGACTTCTGCCATAACAATCACAAAAAACACTGAGCATATTTACTACTATCTCAGCCTACAGAATGAGATGCAGAAACTAAATGTTCTAATAGTCAATTACAAAGTGGTACTCTGAGAGAGGAGATACTTTCACATACCTCTACTTGAAAGCATTTGGATTCAATTCCTTTGAAATGTAGTAAATCATTAAAATCAGAACAGAAGAAAAAGCCTCTCAACAGCATTTTCAGTGCCCAAAGCAGTAATTAACATTACAATAATGGAGTATGAAATGATGGGATCATTTTCTCTGCCACACTTGTACACCCATTTCTCCACCTCTGACATGCCCCTTACAGCGTAAGTTCCTTGGGAGCTGCTGACACTGGCCTTGCCCTCAGTTTTCTGTATTTTGTAAAATGCTTATTTTCTTTCATAGCAAGCAAAGAAAAAGGTACATAATCCCCTCCATCCTACAAATGAGGACAGCAGAGACCTTACCAAGCTTTTCTTCAGTCGCCACATATCCCCGCGCCCTATGTACTGATCTTTAAAGGTGAGCTCCACCAAGTCCAAGGTCACCTCCTGGAAAATGGAATTAAAACAGTGCTTAAATTTTACTGGTTGTTTCTAAGTAGCAACTTTCAATCTGTGTGATAAGAAACAAGTGTTACAGGGAAGGTTGTGCTAAAGCAAGTCAATACTCCTGACAGACGCAAGATACAAGGGCAGTCCCACTAGAATAACTGTCACAGTTGGGTATGTACCTGGAACTACTGTGAGCTGCAAGGCACTGCACAATGTGACCAGGAAAAGGCCAAGGACTCAATCTGTGCTACAAGTCTCATTGCAAACTGGAAGCACATGCAAAACAAATCAGTCCCATTGTTCATGACACTCCAGAAGCCTCATTTCCTGCAGAGTTTTGTCCAGTGCTGAAGGTAAGCCCTCACGAAAGCTCCTTTGCTAGTTGAGACATCTCTAAGAGAATCCTCTCTTACAAGGCTCTCTGGTGTCAAATAATGCAAATCCATCTCATAGCTCTTCTTTTCACTTACTGTTTCTCCACACTCTGCCTGGTTATGCTGAATTTCTGAAATCTAAAAATAGATAGAAAAAGCTTGCAAAGTCACACACCTTTGGGTCAACCACATTGACATGGACATCCTGGTACGGCCGCAGTCGGAACACTTGTGCAACTGTCTGATCCACACTTATCGTTTCTGCCACAAAAATAAGAAAGGATGACAGAGAAGTGAACATCCCCAAAAGGTTCCAAGTGGTTTAAGAGTAAAAAAGCCAAGACAGTGAGACTGTCATGAAACATTTGGGGCCTCAGTAAAAGACAACTGCTTCTTTCAGCTATGGCCCAATTTAAGCCATTAAATCAAAGCAGGCAAAATAAACTCAAAAGTTGAGTCTGAATCAATTAGTGCAAGAAGAAAAGGTAAAAAGATAGTCAGAGAATGCAGAAACAAAACATTCAGGCTAGAAAGCCAACTTTCTTTTAACCATATCCCATATTACTCAACCAAAAGCAGGTTTAAAATTGGCTATCCATTTTCTGGTAAATGATAATCCTTCCATTCCTAAACAGACAAAGCACTGGTTTGCTTACAAATTCAAAATGCATGCATTAATCAACCACAGGTACAGACCAATCACACACTCTTTGTCTATGATTTTACAAAGCACTCTATGGGTCTAGAGCTTTACCTTTCTGCAAATCTTCTTTCAGTGACTTGACTTGTAGAAGCAAGGGACTAGCATGCCAAAAAGAAAAAAGGCAGATAAATTGAGATACCAACATTCTACTCTGGTGAATCACTGTCTCAGAACTCTTTAGCAACATGGAGCATGGGATAAGCTGAAGAGAAACGTTCATATTTTCTAGAAAGCTTCATACATCATCCTCTCTGCCTATCACTCTTGTCTTGTTCTTTACACCTTACATAATTGTAAGGTACTCTAGGGAAAGACAATACTCTAAATAGGAAAGCAAGTCACACAGGAAATTCTCAGAACCTCCTACAACTATACTGCTACTTTTCATATGGGGGCTGCAGGACAAAGAGCTTCACATACAAAGGTTTATGGTTTTTAAAATTGGTCAAGAGGTTTTAACTTTGCCTCAGATACACTATAGGACAGGAGGATAATCATTAGTTAACAGCAACTCCAGGAAGAGGATAAAGACACTGTAGATTCTATATTCAGGTGCTACTTGCCCTGTTAAAGTGTCCTATGAAAGATCAGTAACTAATACAAAGTACTCCATAAACTTCTAGGAAGAACTCCTGCTACAGTTATCCCCTTTACTCTCCCTCAGGCAGAAAAAAGACACGGCAGCATCCTGAAGCACAGTTATATCACCTCTAAGAGCCTCTCATTCCAGAAGCTGCTGTACATGAACAGAATTGTAACAAGCCTGATCAATATCAGCAAAAAGAGAACTCACCTGTACTCATCATTGGGATGTGCAATTTCCACAACATCTCCCAGCTTGATCTGTAGAAATACCTTAGGATTCACCACCAGTTCATCATCTACAAGACACAAAGCAATGAGAAAAACTGCAAGGAACAGGTATATACCAAACACAGACACCTGCATGCCCATATACAGTAGCCTACTCTCTATAAATACACTGGCCCAGGAAGGCACTATGTTCACCACATGACAGTGCCCCTGTCCAGCCACTTCAGTTTGGCCACTCTTGTGGGCAAAATCTTTTATTTCAAATCACTGAAACTTCACAGCAGATTTGTTCAGCAAAACAGTGTGCCTTCATTAGGCAAGCAAAACCATCTCTGGATTTTTCATACAACGAACACCAGCAGGGAAGCAGACAGGTATAGAATCCTAACTAGATTTATTAAGGGGCTGTAAGTCTAGAACGTAGGGAACAATTAAATAAATGACATTTTTCTTAGCACATTGAAACGCATCTACACAGAGTCACAAGTCATTGGCATGTCTGTCATTAGGGTGACTGGAAAAGAAGGTTAAAACAAAAGCAAGGAAACAGAAGGGGAAGGAGTAGAGACATTTTATTTTATGGGTGCAGCCTCACTCTGCTCCAACAAAAATAATTTAATTCTGCCACATCCTGCTGTTAAAGCAGAGCTTTCCAAACTCTGGCTGGTAATACTGTTTGTTGCATCAAAGCTCCATCTTTACTGTTATGCTAGAAAGATCAATAAATCAGTTAATTCATTTGAATTAAGCAAGAGAATGCTGGTCTCACTGTTATGAACCAGGGGATACTGACCACTGCCTCCAAACCCCTTCTTATGGATGACAAGCTTGTACACCTTGTTGGTTCTCATCTTGAATTCCAGTTCTTCTCAGCTGCTTTGAGCAAAAACAGTTGAAGACATCTTGCATATCTAATATAGAAATTAAAACAATTAGATATCATGTCATTACAAACCCATTTGTTATGAATGAACAAAGGATGTTGTACCACCACAAAGCCAAGAACATCACACGTGAAAGGCAGGACTTTACAAAGTTTAAAAGATCAGATTAAAAGTTTAGTAACAACTTCCTCTGCCAGCACTCCTGTCACAGTGATAGTGGCCCTCTCTACAATCACACCTTTTATATTTCAAGTACAAATTCTGAATCCTGTGTTAAATGCATCAAAATGAATACCCAGACTTATGCCTGTTGCTAACTATATCTTTTAGTTTTGTCATTCCATCCCTTTTGCATGTCTTTTTCCTCATCTTTCAAAGATGATGGAATCTACAACCAGATCACTTCACACTGCATCAACCAGGCTGCACTTGAGAGGCAACCGGGCTGCCCTCAGGGCGCGGGGGGAACCGGGCTGCTGTCGGAGTGGGCAGTGCTACTGAGGCACGGAGTGGGCAGTGCTACTGAGGCACGGGGCCAAGCAAACATTTAAAGTTTGTGGGCAGTGCTACTGAGGCACGGGGCCAAGTAAACATTTAAAGTCCAAGACACTGGTTAGCATCACTTTTAAGTGCATCAACCACTGCATTTTTTCTTCCTGCCACTCTCATTTAAAATAAAGCACATTTTACTTTTACAATTGACTCTTTTTAGAGTGCATTTACTCCAGAAATTATCAGTAGGAATAAGGTTTATTTCATAAAATTGTAGCCACGTTTTAAATGAAGAGCTCCGCTCATTATAATTGTACTCTTACACCAAATCAACATTAAAACAGAGAGGAACTGGAAAGTGTGCCTTTCAGACTGAAGTGTGAAGCTTACAGATGCGCTGCTCAGGAAGCTAACCGCCGAGCTACAGAGGCACGGCCGGAGCAAACCGTACACCCAAAGTTTCTTAAATAAATCCTACAAGACCTTCAAAAGCGACGCCGACGGAGGTTTGGAAGAAGCGGCCGGGATTCGCACGGGGCGGCCGCAGGCCCGGCAGCGCCGCTGAGCGCGACCGCGGTGCGTTACAGCCGGCGCTCACGCGTGCGGGGACCGGCCCGGCTACGGACGCGCTCGGCGCACGCTCGTAACGCGAGAGAGAAGCAAAACAGCGGCCCGAGTGTCTCCCCTCCCGTCCCACCGCCAGGAGCTGGCCGGCAGCAGCAGGGCCCAGCGGAGGCCGCATCCCGCAGGCGGGCGGCAGCGCCAGGCTCCGGCAGCCGCCGGGGAACGGCACCGCCAGCGCCGGCCCTCCTGCGGCAACCCCGGGCGCAGCTCCCCCCCGCGCCAGCGGCCGCGGAGCCGGGTGAGGGGCGAGTGCGGGGCCCTGACCTGCCGGTCCCGCGTCCCCCGCCGGAGCGGCGCCGTCCCAGCGAGCCCCCGCGGCAGCGCGCGCCCCTTCCGCATCCGGGGCCGGGCAGCGGGCGCGCCGCGTGACGCCGCTCACCGGCACCGGCGGGCGGGCGCGGGCGGGCGCGGGCGGGCGCGGGCGGCCACGCGACGGGCTCGGCCCCCTGGGCGGGGCCCTGCGGAGACATTGGGCGGGACGGGGCCGCGGCCACGGCGCGGTGCTCGGCGGGCCGCCCGGGCGAGCGGGCCCGGATGAGGAAGTGATGTGAGCGGGGAGTGGGCGGGCGGCGCGGCGCGGCGGGGCGGGCAGGAGCGGCGCCGGCGGCCGATTGCCGCGGAGGTAACGGGGCAGCGCTGCCGCCGTTGGGCCGGGCACATGGGCCGGAGTGTGTTTCTGGCGCGGGTCTGTCTCTTGTGCGCGCCGCCGGCGGTTGGGAGTGCGCGGCGGCGGCGGCCCGGCGAGGGGGGGGGTGGTTGCCAGGAGGGCCTGCCCGGACGCGGCGGGGGCTCTGCCGGGCCGAGCCCGCCCGCCTCTGGCACCGGTGGCTGCATAATTACCGAGAGCGGCGGCTTCCCCCGGTGCGCTGCCTCGGGCGGGCGCGGAGCGGCGGGGATGGGCGTAGCGGGTGTCGCCCGCGGCTGTTCGCGGTCCGGGCGGGGGCTTCTGCCTGGAAAGAAGGCGAAGGGTCCGAGGCTGAGTCTGTCCGTGCCGCTGCGGCGCTGGGAACAGAGGTGCGGTGCTGGAGCTGCCCGGGGCCGCCGGGAACGGGGTTGTTTCCGAAGGACGGTTGTCCTCGCGTGTCCGTGCGGCTGCCTTTGCCAGAGGAGCCCGCTTCTCTGCGGGCTGGCTTTGTGGTAGGAGCAGAGAGAGCAGCGCTCCAGCGATAAGCTCGTGTGAACCGAATGCTGATGCTCTCTGGAACCTGTGTATCAGTAGGACCCGTTCCTGTCTGTGCACGCATCTTCAGCAGCCATCGGGCGGTAGCGTTTGCACATCGGGGTTTTCATTGTGCCAGCGGCCCTTGTGTGGGATCAGCCGTGACTCATCTCCACGGTGACGCGCTGCTGCGCTGTCGCTGGCCGGTTCTATCTACTGGGAGACGTTTCAATGGGAACATGAGGCTTGAGAATGTCTGTTTGTCCACACTCTCTTCTTTGGTTAATAGATATTTGAACACTTCTCAATTTCTTTCTTAAAAAAATGTTGGGAAGTGTTTTTTAAGCCTGTGTGCTTGAATCCCGAGCAAAGCTTTTCCTTTTAATGCAGAGATTGCTCCTATGTATGTTGACTGAACGTTGCTTTTCTTTCTAGGGTAAACTGTGAACAGCTTAGTCCACCCATCTTTCAGCTGCCCTGATGCTCTCATCTGGGGTGGAATCTCTCCTTGAGTCTGTGTCTGCTGACCTGGAGAGGCTGTACCCAGGCCTGCCCAAGGGCTTCTGCGCCGAGCCCATGGCCGTGCCGGAGCCCAGCGCTGGGCTGGATGTAAAAGCGGATGTGTTGGCGCCTGTGCTGGCACCCAGGGACAGCCTGGCAGCAGAGCATCACAGGACTTCTAGAGCAGAAAACTTTTGCCAGAAGACAGAGGATGTGGGTGATATGCTCAGGGTGGTTTCTCGTGGCCCAACAGAATCTCTTACTGAAGAATTACTAAAGGCTGGAGACCTGGATGAGGATGGAAAAAGCAGAAACGTTAGGAAACGAGACTGTTCCAGTGATGGAAACCAGAAAGAAGCTGAAGAGGCAGCAGATACTGAGGAGTATTGTGCTGAAGGCTGTGCTTTAACTCCTGGAGAAAGTTGGTCAAAACAAGTAAGCAAATGAAAAAATTCACCCTTAAGTGGTACTTTGCATTTAAGGCTGGAGTGACCAGGCAGGGGACTGTGGCCAAGTGGTTTCTTGTCTCTTTTTTGTGTCCTTCCAAGGGAAGGTGTGGTAGGAGGCAAGTTCTGCTACAGATCAGAAAGTGTTGCATCTGAGCAGAGGTGTACTGTGATGGTTTTGGGGGGGTGAGGTAGATTTGACAACTGGATTACTCTTCTGATTCAAATTTGCACCCGTTTGCATTGTCAGTGGCTTACATTTCAGGTGCTTGCATCACAAGATTTCACTGCTGCTAAATACCTTTTTTTTGTGGATGCATCATTGTTTAACAGTGAGGTGATAGTGATTGATAGGATCAGAAAGGAATGACAAGAACTTGTGTGAGCCACTTGCAATGCCAGGCTGCCTTTCTGCAAGGACAGATACATTCTGAGGTTTCTTAGTGGCTTTCTTATCCAGACTGACCAAGCTGAGCAGATGCAGTCCCTGGAACACTCTAAATGTTGCAGAAAATCCATCAGTCTCCACTGATATTTCTGTATTGTTTCAGGAGGACCCTCACTCAAACCAGCATGATATGAAGTCTTCAAGAACCTGTTGCACTGAAACGGATGCGTCTCTGGAGAACACAGGTGGCTGTTTCAGTTGTACATCCCTGTCAACCTCCTGCTTCTCTCCTTGGTTACTTTTAATTTAAAAGTGATGATTGTGGGCTAGCTCATTTATTTTGCTTTACATTAGAAACTATTACCCTGCATAGCTAGAGAAATGTGAAACTTAATCCTCTGTTTTTTTCCCGAAGATCTTTCATGTATAAGAAATGTTTTAGTTATTTAAGTCAAATACTTTGTTCCCCCAAAGCAGGTGTCGTTAATAGCACTTGATTTACGTTTCCTTTTGAGAGCAGTGATAGCAAATAACAAAAGTATTGCTCAATGATTTTCTTATGTTTTAAAAATTAAAACTAAAACTGCAGACTAGGAAGGAAGATGACAACAACAGAACTAATCTCATTACGATCCATAATCTTCTAGATCCAAATACTTGGGTCACTTTGCATGCATCTAGTTAATTATTTTTTCTCCCTCTGTGCTTTTATAACCAAAACCTGTACATAGTTGAAAAATGCCCCCTCTGTCTTCATCCTTACTAGAAAATATGAAAAGAATCCACAGAAGTCTGAGCAAAGTTTTGAAGACGAAGATATTGTACAGTAACTGTAGAATGCAGGTCCCTGGATACCTGCTGCTCATGGGGAGTGTCTGTACTGAAAAGGATTTTAGTTGTTACCTTAGGTTCGTGGTGGGATGATTTGGCTTTTTCCTTCTAAAGGCCTGCAGTAGAATTTCTAGAAGTAGAATTCTCAGTCTTCTGGTAACCAGCACTGTACACAGTATTGTGTACCATACTGAAAAGGACTTAGTGAGCTGAATGCCTTCCAAATTCACCGTGTTCTTTTGATTTCTTTTTTTTTTTTTTCTTCTTCTGCAGAAGAAAACCAAGCAACTGTTCAGGTGACAGCTGAAACTCTGCCAAAGCTCACTGAAGAAATACAAGGTATGAAGGCTGATGGGACTAGGATGTTAAGTAGAGCAGGATACTGGAATGACAGAGTGAGTAAAGGTCATCCACCTGAGAGCAGTGGTTGCCCAGAGGTAGACACAGTCATGGCCGGAGCTGGGGTCTCTGAAACCAGTATGTTAGATTTTTTCCTGTAGCTAAACATAACGAGCCTCATAGGTTGTCATCTGTAGGAAGCTGTAGAACATTCTCTGCAGAAGGTTCTGAAGTGTTCTGTATGGTTCTGAAAAGCACCTGTGACCTGGACTTCAGAAATATGCCACTAGAAAACAATAGTACTGCAGTCCATGGAATTCTTAATGAAACTCCCCAAAAGCACCTTTCCCAAAACAATGAAACTCAGACTCAGTGTGATCATGGAACTGGGTTTGTAGAACACTGAACCTCCACATCCATACCCATAGAGCAGATGTCAGTGGTGAGAAGGGTTATCTAGTCCTAAAAACAGTCATCGGGAAGGGAGTGCTAGTGCAGCTAAATCCTACAGCTCTGTATGGGAAGAGGCTGCTGAAATCCACAGGAAAATTGCGAGAGAGAGAACATTGAAGTTCGTAGCTGGCCTGAAGCTCAAGAGGGTGTTAATTCTGAGCATTGTCATTCTTCAGTTTTTAGTTCTGTTGCTTCATCTTCTGAGGAGTTCTCAAAAGAAAGACTTAAAATGGTCCCATCAGAAGGTGCTAAGTCAAAAAAGGACCAGTGGCAACTCTCTGTCAGTGACCTATGGAAGGATGACATAAAAGACAATAGTCTCTTGATGGACGTGAGCAACTCTGCTTCCCATGAAACTGGACAGATGGACGGGTGCTTTTTTAATACCTCCAGTAAAGTTTCTCCTCCCAATAGCCACAGCTGTCTGGATCTTAGTACTAAGCTAGAAAAAGAGTCCCCTGAGGTACAACTGCTTGAAAAAGAATCTGAGAGTAACAGAGCAGCAGAAGAGTTGGCTGGCAGCTTAGTTGAAGCTACAGAAGCTAACAGTGATGGCAGTTTGTCCACTGTCAAAGAAACTAATTTGGTTTGTACACTAAACGTAACTCTACCTCCTGTTGCACAAAAATCAAGAGAACCTCCTTGTAAGGAGTGTCCTTGTACTGTTAATGAAGTTTCAAGCAGGGACAAGGCTTGGGATAATCTATATGAAAAAGAATCAATTGGTGTTTCTGGAACGACGGGGGAACAAGTCACTGAAATTGTGCTTGATAAAGACAACTTGAAGTCTTCAGTAAGTTCCAGGACTTTTGATTACCCTAATGTGACAAGCAAAATTTCCCAAAAGAGCATGAAGCCTTCAGCAGGAAATGCAGAGAGCTTGCTCACCAGTTTAGAAAACAAACGTAGTGGAACACAGAATGATAATGATCAAAGGATAAAAGACCCGTGTGCAACTGCCAGCACTTGCTGTGTTTTGTCAGGAAGTACACGTGTAGGTGATGTTCTCCTGAACACTCATTCTTTTAACATTGAGGTTGATAAGAAGATTGAAGAAAATGATAATTTGGGAGAAGCTTCAGCTGGTTATAATAGTAAAAAGGCAATCCACTTTCCAGAAGCATGCTTCCCTTTGGCACGTGGATCTCTTCCTCGTGAAGATGACGGGGCCAACAGAGGTTTAGATCAGAATGGGCTAAATGACATTTCTGCAGGAAAAAACATGTTTTGCTCAGCTTATACTGCAGCGAATTCTATTGCTATCTTGATAAGACATGAGACTTCAAATGAGAATATGGAGGTTGTGAAACAGTTTGATCTCTGCAAAATAACAGATGGCAGTGAAATTGATTGTGACAGAGATGAGGCAAAGGAAGAAATGGGCACATGTGCTCTGCAGACAGATGAATCTGATAAAATAAGAACTGTGGGTTGTGCAAAGGCTCCCGAAGGCAGTCAGAGAAATAAAATTAGTGAGCAGCTATTAGTCAAAGATTTGAACAAAAAATCCTGTGTTCATAATTTTGGATTTTGCAACTCTCCATTAGGCCCAAAGAAGAGAGACCTAGGCACATGTCAGAAGAAGGAAGTGTCATCACTCCCAGCTAATACCCCTGACTGTAGTGCGTCCATCTGTGATGTGTGTCCATCACTCAGCAACGTGAATATTCCAACACAACATGTTAGCCAAACAGAACAGACCCTTCATCCAATGGAGAATCGGTGTCTTGCATGTCAGAGTGAGTTTGATGGCCCAGTTCCAGGCAGCAAGCAACATTTAGAAGTTTTAAACCAACAACCAAACACTGACTTACAAAGTACAGCTGCTCCTGTGGAAGAAACCAAAGTATCCATTTGCTCTAGTCAAAGTGAAGAGGTGCTGTTAAAAACAGGTCATAGCCTGTCTCTGTTAGTTGATAAATATGCAAGAGAAGACAGTTTTCAAGGAACTCTAAAAGAAAATGTAGTCAATTTGGACTCTTTAAATGATGCGAGAAGTGATGGCTTCATCAGTGATCTAACTGGAGAGAAGACAATGGAACTGAAAGAACACGAGAGCAGATGTGAAAAAGAAGATAAAGGAACTCCTGAAGAAAGCATTTCTAATAGTAAATCACCTTGCTCACAGCATACTTGCTTTATCAAACAAGCAGAAGAGAAAGCAGAGCTAGTGTTTGTAGGAAATCAAATGCAGCAGTCATCGAAGATGAAATGGTTGGTGGAGGACCAGGAAAATACAGTTAGTGCCGAAGTTTCGCCCTCCTCATCAATTCCTGGGAGTCTTTCATATAAGCCAGAAAATATGAATGTGCTTTCAGACACAGAAAACAAAGAAAGCCTGAAAGTAAAATCTGTCTTAGATAGCTCTTGCCCACAGCTAAGACTTGAGCCTGGTAAAAAAACTGATGCTCAAAAGGGTATTGATCCATCCCATTTTGGAAAGTCTGACATCCAGGAATCTTTTAATGAGACTCAGGTGGATTCAGGAACACTATCAGCTCAGAACTTGGGAACCTCTCTGCCTGAGAAAGAAAAGCTGCATGTGTCATCTGAGAATAAGCAAATACATAATCCTGATTCATCTTCACACAAGGATTTTAGCGAAGATTGTTCGGTGACAAAACCTGTTTCTGTAACAATGTCTGTTAAAAGCAAAGCAAGCAATACTGAGATTCCATCTTCAGAGAACAAAACAACTACCAGCTTTCTGAGTGGTGCAAAAAGCTCAGGAGTTTGTGCACACAACAAAGAAAGTCTAGGAGATGAGTGGCATAGCATGCTAACTGTAAAAGACAGGTGTGTGTCTTCACCAAAAAGTTCTCACTGCAGAGAGAAACTTAAGAACATGTGTGTAGAAGAGAAGATGGGAACAGAAGTAGCCCCTAGAAAAAAGTTGCCCATAGATTCTATTCTTGATGGAGAAGATTGTCTGTGGGCTTTGTTAGAAGATTCAAAAGAGTCTGGTAGCAAAATCGTCCCTCTCAGTACTGAGAATTATGGAAAGGTTTTGGAAGAAATGCCGGGATCTAACCTAAATCTTTCAAAAGAAAGAAAAAATCATACAAAGCTCCCAGACTTGGCAGGTACCAGTCTGCTCTCAGAAGCTGTGTGTGATTGTCAAGCGGAGGATGCGTCTGATGCAGAAGCTTCACCAGAATTGCAGTGTCGTAGAACACAGACGAGTTCACTGTCAGACAGCTGCAAAGAAGCACCCCCAGCCTGTGTGGTTTGCAATGAAGTATGTGTGCCTTATAGATTAAATGCACAGAGCAAAGAGAATGTAAAGGAGATGACAAAAGGGCAGGACGCTATACCAGCTCATTCAGGATACAAGAAGAAAAAGGCTTCAGGTTCAGAGAGACCTGGTCACATAGATAAGTGTCAGGTGCTAAGAAAAAGAAGGAAGTATAACAAGATGGAAGTACACCTGTCAGACATGGCACAACAAGAACAGACATCAGAATATCAAGACAAAGCAAAAATCACACTGCAAGCAAGTATGTTGCACAGTTCTGAGCTGTTACGGAGCTCCTTGAGTGAGTTGGTGACATTAAGAAATACAAAGTTTGAAGGCCCTGCAGAGGAGATTTTTGCTGTCAGAAGCAGTGAAAATAAACTATGTAGCACTTTACAAGAAGTCAAAAGGCCAAAGATTACCACAGATATTAGTAGTTCACAGTTTTTGAAGACTCAGGATTCAGAAATGGAAAACCTGAACCTTAATTTAGGGTATGATGGAGTCCCTGGTGCCTTTGGAACTACCAATAAACTAAGAGGACCTCTTCCATTAAAAATACAGCCTGGAAGGACATGCAAAAAAGTTTCCACATATTATCAGCTAAAACCCATAAGAAAGAGCAAGAAAATGAAAAGTTCACCTTTTGAGAGTACCCTGGAGCTATTCCCTAGGCAGGAAAGCACACTTCCTGAATCTCTGCACTTTCCATGCAAGCCACCGACAATGGAAACGGACCCAGCCACGAGCTCTGTGCACGTGCCAAGGCAGAGGGCCAAGAGGTGCAGTTTGTTGAACAGCTTGAAATTTAGAAAATGTACCAAAGAACCAGCATTGTTGAGCAAGCTGTCTGCAATGGCTAGCAAGCTTCTGGCACCTGCTGAAAGCACCTATAACTTAGACCCTCTGCCACGTTCTTCTGAAATGCTTCCAGTGGGTGAGAGGTACAGCCAACGTATTTCTAAAAATCTCCTGGAAGCCTTTTCTTGCATTAACAGGAACTTACACTCATGCTGGGCTGACAGTTGGTGCACCAAGATGTTCAGCTTTCAGCCTTTGGCACTTTATCCTGTAGAATCTACCAAAATACTTTTTTCAGACTTGAGCCACAAACCTTCAGCCCCTTTCCTGGATACCTCTGTTTTCCCTATTTCTTTTCACATAAATTTGGACTCCAGACCTGTGACAGTCCTCACAGGAATTTCATCCCAGCACTCTGCACATCACAGGCCAGTTTTGGGAGAAATGGCAGCACCGTCTTCAGAGTGGACTTTCTCCTTTCTCCTGTCTCAGAGCTGTTCAGATACAACAGCTTTGAAGGAAGATTCCAGTCTAAACAATGAGCTACATTCCCCTTTCTCTGTAAAAACCCAAAGGGCTGTTGCCCTTCATCCTGACTGTGGAAGAAATGCTGTAGCTGAAAGAAGAAGAGGTAGCTCCATGCTTGGCCTTCACACGGTGTTAGCACTCTCTTCCCCTGGATGTTACAGGATTTGGACAAGAAGAAGAAACTTAACCAGTCGTATCCCTACCATCCAGAGACTATTTATATCACAGTTCACACAGGGTTTGAAAGGGACAAGGCATCCAACCTGTGTGTCAGATGACCTCGTCTCTTCATTGCCATACTCACTGGGCAGGGCACTCTCCATATGGAGTCAGCACGGCCCTTCTGCCCGTCCCTCCGAAATCACTCCTCTCCATCCCAATCACTGCAAGTGGCAGCCAAGTGTGGGCATCGAGAACAGGTAAAACCCATCAATTTATTTCTGAGGTTAACTTTGTGTAGGATATGTACTAGTTTCTTTTTGAGAGGGAGAGGATAAGTGCAGCTTGCAGTGGAGGGTTAGTTTCCTCGGTTCCAAATCTACACATTCTGCTTCAAAAATGGCTCAACGTGGAAGATTCTTCCCCATGGAACAGTCTGTTAGCCAAATTTAAATATATTTGCCTTCATTTCTTTAATACTGTCCTGTTTTGGCAGAATGGCTAACTCTATTTTCTTCTCCCCTTCAAAATACACACACCATACATCAGCATATATAATGCAGAAAGGTGAGCTACTTCATTAGGTCTATTGAGAGTGACTGCACGGCAACTGGATTTCTGAGGTAGGAAAGTTTTTTTCAGAGGCCTGAGCCACAAGTGCCACTTGGAACCACTGAAAAATGCTCAATATCAGATTAGGATGAATCCTAAAGGGTGAGGGGGTGGCATTCAGTGAGAGATTTAATTGTATTCCATGACCGTTCTATTCTAATTGAAATCTCTTTATGTATGCTACAGCTTTTGATAGTATAAGCAAGTGTAGCTCCAGTTCAGGTTGGCAATGAATTTTTGTGTGTACATGTCATTGTTGTTATGAGTGGGAAGAGGACTGAAATGTGCTCTGCATATTTAACTTTGCTATTGGCATTCTACTAAGAAACAGAATAAGTTCTTAGCTCAGTTACAGAACTGTTGCATACTTTTGAGCAAAGACTTTGCCCTTTATGCTGCAGTGACGTAGGGCAGTTCAGTCCTTGATTTTACAGTTTTGAGATTCCTGGACAGAATATAGGCTCATGAGTGCTGGAGAAAAATCCATTTGATTAAGTCCTTTGTTTAATGTGGCAGTCTCTAGAGAACTGTTGAGTCTGGCTTATTTTATGTCATAGCTTGACATATGTATAGCGAAAAATCTTGCCAGATCACTAATGCTGCATTTGGCTTTGTGTAAATGCTTTGCATGTTTTTAAAAAAACATACCTAAAAGTTGATCACTTATTAGTACAAATTCTGATGTCTACCAAAGATGGGAGTGAGCTTATGAAAGCACTGATCCATTCTGGGAGCTGTCTGCACTAAAAGAATGGAGTTGAATAATGGTATAGAGGCAACTTGGCAGTGCATTCTGTTGGACCTGCACTCGTTTTCATTCCAAATGAGTCAATGTATCAGGCTGAATTTTCTAGTGTACAGATGAGTACTTTGGAAATAATCACGTGACAAATCCACAGTTTGAGAACTAAACTTGAAAATAAGATATTGTTGCCATTCTTCAAAAACAAAATAAACACCTTTGGAAGCTTCCTTCTGTGCATGAGGTGGATTTGTTATTTTGTATTGTTGAGGCATGTGAACCTTGGACAGGGAGATCAGAGCCAACTTACTCCCATACTTAATCTATAGACTTCCAGGCAGTGTGTTACAGCATAGCTAGTTAGCTGAAGTGGAAGAAGGTTTAATTCCTTGACATAAAAGGGAATTTGAAAACCAAATGTTTTGCTAGGAATCATCATTATCCCAATGGAGGAGAAGCCATATCAAACCTTATCACTTCAAGTGAAAAATAGCCCAAAGTTAAAATAGTCTAAAATTCAGTTTGTTTCTTTCTCTAAAATACCGTATGAATATGTGTATGAGGAGCCTTAATTCTTTAAAGTGGTAGCATGCAGTGAGTTCAAAAGAATGTCTGCAGAAGTGCAGCAAATAAAGTCTATTCCTAAAACATTGAAGCAAAAACTAAAGGTTTGTCTATAAGGCAACACAGGAAACAAAACCTAACATTTTAAATATTTAACAGCATTTTGGATTCTGTTTTGCTGAAAATTGACAGCCTGTGCTCATCAACTAAGACAACTTTTTTAAAAGGTGTTAACAGGAGCACTGATAAAAGGATAATTCAGTGAATCTCTCTTAAATTTGTGTGTACTCAAAAGATCTCCTATTAAATGTTTTGTATACAAATACAGGAATAAGAGAAGTATGTTTGGTACAGTATAAAAGCATTTTCAGCTTCTAGTGTGACAAACATCTTGGCCATTTCTTATTAAGACAGTTCAAAATCAGAAAAATTAAAAGTGCCTCCAAGTTCTTCACAGGCCATTTTCTTCTAGAAGTGATTTGTTGTCTTTATTTCATTCATAGTTTTAAATAACTGGGAGAACAAGGAACTAGAGTCATTTCCTGCCTAAAGAATCATCTGCTGTCACTTCTCCTGAGAGTAATAAAGCCTTCTTTTAAGTGAAATGTTTTTTTCTAATTAATGTTTAATTGGATTAAAAATTTGTAAAGTGGGTTTTTTCCTCCCCATTAGTAAATATTATTACATAAAACTGTAAGGCTCTGCCTGTGGCACTGAGGACAGTGACACTCTCTTGATAACAAGTTCAGTAGTGTTGGGATAGGGAGTGCAGCAGTGAGAGAAACAAATGTTGTAATTCCGATAATTAAAAGACAAATGCAAGAAATGGATCATTCTGATCTCCTTATATTTGGACTTACCTGGCTGCCAGTGTGGTTGGTTCTCATTTATTTTGTAGCATTCCAGCCTGGCTGTAACTTCTTTGCTTTAGGACAGTGAAGTACGTTTAGCTGTGTGGGAGAACAGCAAGTACAAGATTTGCTGTTTAATGTAACAAAAGCTGTCTCAACTGGGTTGTTTTGTTTTGTTTTTTAGTGCTGTTAATAGTGTGGACACAGAAATAAAGCTTAATATTAAAGAACTTAGAGCTGCTGTGCTGACTTCTATGCCATTAAATTATGATCATTACCAACCCTTATGGAAATGCCTTTGGATATTCCAGTCAATTAAGAACATTCAAGTAAGATTGTGGGAGTTGGAGAGGAGAGAGTTAGTTGTATGGAAATCCCTTCTTTTACTTGATACTGTTGCCACTGTGCACTTTTTTAGTTCGTGGCCAAATCCTTCAAGGGCTTTGGTTACTTTAAAGCTTGGGGATTTGAATGAGGAATACAGACTTGCACAGAAATAATGACAACTTTTGGACTAATACTGTCTCCTTATCTTTCTGTACTTTTATTTCCTTTTCTCATCACTACCATTTTTAAGTGAAAGCAGGACTATTTCCCAAACAAGCTATCAGGAAATTTAGTGGACTAAATGGCAGATGTGGCTTGCTCTTCATCATTCAGTCCTTCATTCTCATTCCTGGTATTAGCATTTTTTGTCTTACAGTCCAGTTTATACCAATAATTTTTCCCTCATCTTTTTTATAGTATATACCTAATTTCTGTCTGTCTTTTGGTTTGTTTCTTTGATTTGTTTTTTTTGTTGTTGTTTTTTCTTCATTCTTTTTGTACCAGCTGTGCCATGTTACCGCACTTACCTGTACACAGTGTGGAAGCACTACAGACTGCAGGTCACAAGATATGGTGAGTCTCTGGGACTTTGATATTTGTTCTGAGTAGTGGGGCCATAAGCATTCACAGGAAAGACATTGCCTGTGTCATTTTGGCTTTCAGCTTTTGACAGTTCACTCAGGAACAGCTTTCTGTCCTGAACTGGCTGGATCATGTAACGGAGAAGTGTGGAGGGGCATTAGTGCAAACACCGTGTAGATTATTGCACAGAACAACTCTGTTACTTTCAACCATCCTATGCCACTTCTAGAGTTTCACATATTCATTTCATAAGAAGTTTGTTTCCTTACTTGGATATATGTTCTTTCTGTCTGAACGACTGGATGTTAGGAGCTGAAACTTCCTTCTATTCTTTTTCAGTGTTGGGATGGCAGACATAAAAGCTATCCTTTTAACTGATCTGTAAACAAAAAGTACTAAATTAACAGTTTTGTTAAACAAATTTGCTGGCATAAAACAAGGAGTAATCATTTTGTATGAGTATTTACTAAACAGAGCTGTAAACTGACTTCAGAAGGAAGAGGGTGGGTTTAAAATCACTGTTCAAATACACTGGCAGTTTAGTTTGTTTCAGTATCAGTGCAGGATGCAGCAGGTTTTGCCTCTCTCTGCAGAAGAGAAAGTGTTCACGTGGGCAACTTCTGTGAACTGCATTGCTTTTTGTGCCCCTTATTCCATTTAAGAACATCACCTGAGAGCATGGAATGCTGTTACAGCATCAATGGATATTAATCTACATATGTTCCCTTCTGTCTCTGTTACAGTCTGGAAACTTCATTCCCTCTTCCATTACCAAAGTCTTGCTCACTTCCAGAATCATTGCCATCTCCCCCCAGGCTTTCCGCATCTGAGCTCCAGGTCCATGCCCTTGATGAAGCTGATGCTTCTGTTCCAGCTTGTTTTACATCCCAAGATGACACAGAACTGAAAAAAGTGAGTTTGTTTTGGATTATAGATATCTCAGACATTTGGTTCCCCAGAGCCTGAAGCTGCTACAGGTGAATATTATCTAGTAACTGCTGAGGTGAGAAAACAGGCTGCTAGGCCTAGTTTGTGCCACTTCTTTTACTCCACCAGAAAGAAGGTGGCAAAACAAAGAGGAATGTTTATTCTACAGATAATGTATACTCAATGTGAAAGGGAGTTCTGTTGACTGTGACTGTTATTTCCTTAATTTAAACTTTTTTTCTTTTTTCTTTCATAAGACTGAGCCAGAACAGAGGCCAAAGAAAGTCTCACAGATCCGAATCAGGAAAACCGTTCCTAAGCCAGACCCCAACCTTACTCCGATGGGACTACCCAAACCGAAACGGTGAGCAGGCCCTTTCAGAGGGACTCCCACTGCCTCTGTTGCTGACCTTCCCTGCTTAGTGACAGAATCATTTCAAAGTGATTCTCAAAGTGTTTCCCTTGCCACCACCATTTTGTACACTCCCAGCTGGGTGATAGCTGAGGTTTGCTTCCTTGGTAAGAAAAGACTGACGCAGCTCTGTCAGCTCTATGGGAAGACATTGGTCTTGGAACATAGATTTTTTTTCAAGTGAGGAAGGATAAATAAAGGACTGTGGGATGTGAACCCCTGACTCAGTTTTGGGCAACATGTGACAAATTAAGCTGCAATGGATGATTTTTCTGAAGGAGAAAGAAGTTCATATTGATGAACATATATTGAAAATAAGTGATTTGGTGGTGGTACATGGTCTTAGAGAAACATTAGTTCAGTGTAAATGTGGGTCATCACAGTGCCAGGTATTGATAAAGCTTTTCCAGTCAGCCATCTGGTATTTTGTTCACTTCTGTCTTAAACAGAAGTGTCAGCTTTGACAAGGGAAAACATTTCTTCAGAGATTAGCTTGTTAATTAAGGGTCAATAACTAACTTTAAAAATCAATCTCAAGAGATGAATCTGTTGAACTGTAAGTCTTTTTTTAGCTTCCACAAAAAAGTGACCTGTGAAAGGATTTTCCTTTCTTCTTTGAAGTAGCATTATTTCAAAACATGGTATAGAATGCTAGAAGGAGCACTGACATCTGCAGAAATGGCAAGTCATGACCCAGACCTTATAAAAATGCCGTATGAAGTTAGGTACTCAACAGCCTCATTTTTCATTCCTCCCTATCCCCATTTAAAGCATAATTAGTTAGCATGTAGGCATAGAACACACACCATACTCATTTATCATAAATCTGCTTGTTGTGGAGAGAAGTAGGTTTGAAATTCTTCTTTCTTGATCAATTTGTTCATTATTTTCAGGCTTAAGAAGAAAGAATTTAGTTTAGAAGAAATTTACACAAACAAGAACTATAAGTCCCCTCCTCCAGCCAGGTTGGTTCTGCTTCCTAATAACTTAAAAGTAAGATAAATGTAAATTACTTAGGCAGAGAGAGGGAAGATTAAAGGTGTCTGTAAGCTAAGAGGGAGGTAAGTTTTTTAAATTGTTCTAGTTTAAAGTTGTAGAGAAAGTTAATTCAAAGCCGTATCTTTTAGTGTTGGGATGGAAAGCAGTGAAATAGAATACAGACAAAGAATTTGCAGCTGTTCAAGTATGGACTCTTATATATGGATTTGTTTATTTCTTTCACCTATTCATTCATTCCAGCCTCCATCCAAGTACAATACTACTTCAAAATTCAAAGGCAACTGTTCTTTAAAACACTGCAGCACGATTATCAAGACTGCTCCATGGTTTAATGTTCAAATCTATTTATTTATAGAATTGAGATTCTGTAATGGTGCTTTTGAACTGAAATATGGATAGAAAGAGATTCAACCCAAATGTCTTATGCATCAATAACAAATTGTTTAGCTAGCAGTGCACTTGAAGGAGGTGTGAGCCATGGATTTTACGTTACAAGAGATAGAGATTGTGAAATTGCACAAGTGTGTTTACTTGGGTTAGGAAACCCACCAGTCTCCTGTCCTTGTAAGGTGGTTAACTATTCCCTGAGTATTCATGGCTTCTATCCTTCACTTTTACCAGGAGCTTGGAAACAATCTTTGAAGAGCCCAAGGAGAAGAATGGACGCCTGATCTCTGTCAGCCAGCAGAAGAGAAAGCGGATTCTGGAGTTTCAGGACTTCACTCTTCCCCGGAAAAGGAAGACACGAGGCAAAATCAAAGCAGTGGGGAGTTTCACCCGAGCGAAAAAAGCTGCACTAGAGAGTGCAGAGTTGGATGCTCTTCTGAGTCAGAAGCTAATGGACCTTGAAGCCTTTTTTGCAAAGGAGCCTGAGCAGGAACAGGCCTCTGGCATCTGAGGGAGCCATTTAGCTGAAAACAGTCAAATCAGCTCCTTTAGTGTTTCAGTCCTGTTGGGAGAAACCTACTGACTTCATCCGTTACTCTGCCACTCAGTTCTAGGATCTGCTGATCAGTTGTTGTCTGTGGCCCTCTTCAAGGTGCTATTTTTATTTTTTTAATGCTAAAGGGTTCTTTTAGGTCCCTGTTTGAGAGTTACACGGATATGTACAATTTACCATTCCTCTGGAAATTACTGCTAATGTTTAATTATGTTAAACACCTGTTGGCGTTAGGGTAGGAGAGTAAAGGAGGAAGCTGTGCACCTTCAGTGACGCTAGAACTCTGTACTCCAGGTCATTTGCACATTTGAGTCTGCTGTTGTTACTGTAATGGCTATTTTGAACAACCTGACAGAAGAGATAGAGTGTTTGATGAAGATGAACTCTAACAAACACATTCTTGATATACCACTAACTTTTTGATAATTAAAAGAAGCTGTCTGGGTTTGCTTTCAATTGTCTCTTCCTCTGTTTATTTAAAAGGTTTATTGTGAGTTTCCATGCCCTTCTTGGCTTCAGGCAGCAGAAGCCCCACATAAATAGACTTTAAATAACTTGCACTTTGTATATGTTTCTTTATTTGCTGCATGAGGACACCTTTTATTGTGACAGAACTAAAAAAAAAGGTAATATGTTATGAAAAAGTGGTGCCCAGTACTAATTTTTGGCAAATAGCAGAGATTTTACCTTCTTGGCTGCTGCCAACCTCTCTTCCAGAGGAAAAGGTAATTTGCCCACAAGGGTGTGAAGCTGCAGGATACATAAGCAGAAGTTTTTATTTAACTGAGCTGAGCTGCTGCATGCAGGGAAAACCAGCAGAATCATTGAAACTCATTTTTAAGTGATTTTAATTCCATTTAAAATATCACCTGGATTTTAATGCCAGCAAGAAAATATTTTTTTCCCACGTTGCGGAGTTTTTTACCATTTTAGATTTGCAATTAATGTAACTCATAATTAGATAAGCTCTGTACAGCACTGTTGTACATAATAGCTAGTGGTGTACAAAGAGCCTCCTGGCATGTGGACTTTTTTTTTTTTCCATTATGTCAGGCCATCTGTAATTATCTGATGCAGCACTGGGCAATTTCTCAACTGTACCTTTTGAGGGAAGAGAGCTGTCTTCTGGGATAATTTCTGTGAATCTTACTTGAAGCAGAATTCAAAATGAATGCTAGCTGCAGTTCAGGTAACTTCTGTCCTTTAGTGCCTATAGAAGTTATTCAGGCAAAGCTATCATTGCTGGAATGCTCAAATTTGAGTAGCCTGTTCTTTCTTTCACTCGTCACTTGAAACTTGCACTTTCTTATTTACCTACCCGTGTAACAGAGTTTCTATTTCCCTTCAAAATGAGCAAATATCTAGTAGATGGGTATTTTTGATAAAGTCTCAATAAATGCAGGACTGAAGATACCATTCATATCTTCTGTTGCTCTGCCACTTCTGTTACTGACCAAATAAAAAATGATCAATCTGTTGAATGCCAGAGCTTTGGAAATAGAGAAATGGAAGAGGATTATTACACTCTGTGTGCCCAAGTCTCAAAAGAAATGTAACCTGGGCTTTGTTTACTCCCAGCTTATGTGCCAGGATTCCTAGAAGTTTAAATTCTTGTTTTGGAGGCAAATCTTTAATCAGGAAGACTGAAGAAAACTGAGGAGTGCATACTTAAAGTAGTGGTGTTTGGGTTTTAAGGGTTAAATAACAAGGCAGGCAAACTTTGAACCAACTATTGCAGCAGGAAAGGTCTGGTTAACCTATTTGCTCTGCTGTAGAACTCTTTAATTGATCCTCTTTATTTTTATAAAAAGAAATCCCCCAAAAAATGAAGATCTACTGCCTTTTAAGAAATGTTTGAAACTTTCCCTACACTGTTTTAATGGCCCAATTATTGACTGGTTGGAAGCTGTAGCACAATGAGATCTATATTTTTCTGGTTGTATGCTGTAGAATGGGAATGTTACACAGCATCCATTCACCTCCTGTTAATGTGGGGGGCTTCTAGTGCTGTGACACAATTGAGCTGTAACCATACTGGGGCTTTTAAGGAAACAAGAATATTGATGGTGAGGGAGGAAACTTGGATCCAGGCAAAGTTCAGACCTCTAATGTGTTGTGGTTTATCTTTGGGTTGTGGGATTTTGTTATTTGTTCAGTTTGGGTTTGGTTTTTTGTCTCTGCTTCCTTGCTCTGGCTTATTTCTGAATGCTTTGAAATAACATTTCCTACCTTTCTTTTTAACAGCTAGAGCAGACAGAGCAGAGAAAAAAACCCACATATTTCTCATTAGTTTACAATAATTGGAGGAGTTACAAAACGATGCTGCAGTTGCTTAGCTTGTCCCAGACCTTAGTTTGTGGAGACCAAAATAAATGGCGTTATTCTGTTCTGGTTTAGTATTTGTATAATGATTGAGAAGTAAGCTAATGGAGACAAAGCATCTCTGCCCTTTCAGCATACATTTGTGAGTCAGGCTTGTGCACTTTCTTTCCCACCTCTGTTCTTGTTTACAGCGCTGGTGGAGCAGCCTCATTCCTTGTGGCTGCTGCTTGTGCACTGGGAGTGATGACAGTGCAAAAGCTCGGTATCTGCTCCTCTGAGCTGCTTCTGTCCCAGGTCATTGAAAGAAAACAATATAGAGGATGGAGTTTTGGGTTCCTGGATCCGTCCCGTACTGAAGGATATGTACACCTGCCTTTTCACAAAGTGAACCTGCTCCAGTGAGGATTTTGGTTTTATATCATCATGGAAAGACATTGTACATCCTGCTCACAGAATGGTAACCTGAGCAGCTTGAGAAGAATTGCAGAGCTTTTGCCATGTACTATCTCTGAGCAGTAAGTTTTTGCAGAGCCAGGCAGTTCTTGGCTAAATTTGCCGATTCCAGGAGGTAGAAAGATCACCTTGACAAAATAGATCATCATGCTACAACTGGACCAGCTCAAGCTACTTGATGTATGTTCCAGTGTTCGCTGCCTGGCCCAGTGGCTGCCTACATTTGTGTTCTGGTGCTTGCTGGATAGGATGTTCTGCAAGCAGTTCTCATTTACTGTATTTGCTTTGAGCTAGGACTTTGGTATGTTCTGTTCCAGGTGCTTTTCTATAATATGGACGGTAACTGTGGATTAAAAGTCTGTATGATGCTATCACATTAACAAATAGCTCAATGAGAATTTGTACACTTGTGCTATCAGCCTCCAGAGGGCTCTTGGCCTTTCATTTCTGTTCAATATTGTGTGAATCTAAAATGTTACTGTTTCTTTTGTGTGTGTTTTTAATTTATGGAAATAAATTTTTCTGAGGACTTTTTGTTTTTGTTGAGGTCTTCTTTGGGCTTGTATCAGTAAATAGGCATGATACATCTCTTGCATACATGGGGGTAAGAGGTCACATCTCCAAAGATATTAACAGTGAAGTAAGTAGGTAGGCTGGTGGTGAGGCATAGAGCAGCACTTCTAATGTTCTTTCATCCGTAGCTACACTTT
The DNA here is from genome assembly GCF_028858725.1 of Colius striatus. Lineage (NCBI taxonomy): Eukaryota > Metazoa > Chordata > Aves > Coliiformes > Coliidae > Colius > Colius striatus. The sequence goes on along the minus strand of NC_084775.1, from coordinate 6,319,819 downwards.
AACAGGAACAGAAACAGACCTGCAGCATTCTAAGCATGATCCTAGCTCCTATTCATAGCACTGAGTCAGCAATTGGTCTTAAGAGGGTAAGTAGCAGGAGACAGCACAGACGATTCCTCACGTGTTCAGAGCTGAGGGAGGCCAAATAGTTTGACTACAGGCTCAAAGCATCAGGCTGATGCTTTCAAACTAAAGCTGAAGCACAGGACCATCAAAAAGTCTACTGCAATATCTATATCAGAAACGAACTCCTCGGCCCTGCCACACCCCCAAGTCTTGTCAGATTATAAATGTATTGCTATTCAGCTGCATGCTGCTGTTGGCAAAACAAAGCCGGCAACTATTTCTTCATTCAGTCTCTCTGACTGAAGTTGCAGTGTTACTTGGGGCCTGCAGATGGCATCTAAGCTCCACTAAAGAAAGGAAGGGAGCAGTTCCTCGGAGACCTGAGTCAAGGATCCTGCTCTTCTGTTTTAAGTGCTACAGCTTGCAGGCTGCAATGCAGTTAATGAAGATTTTGCCATATTGAGACTTGCTTCTTTTTTGTTTTGTTTGAATTTTCAATTTCAGATCACAGGACAAATAAGACAGGGAACTGTCTCAGCTAAGACATGTTCAATCTAAATCTCTGTTCCCTGCTCAGAGTTCACATTTTTTCCTTTCCCAGGAAGTGAAAAGGGAGAGTGGCAGCATGGAACCAACTGTTCTCAGCATACATTATACAGATATGTGTTGACTTTATTGCAGCTGGCCTGACTTCTACATTTCCATCTCATTTATTGCTAGCTGAGGTTAATAAAACTGTGATAGATGTAGTAAGGACAGGAATGATTTTGAAATAAAAGTCTTAACCTTCCTTGATGAGGGTGCAGGGGAGCAGAAAGTGAAATTCTTGCCATTAAAGAGCCATCTACTCTCAATCTTTTATCCAGTACCAGGCAAAACAAATACATCATCTATTCCGTTAAAAAAGCTTCATACCATGCTCATGCACTATCTGTTTGTAAAACCAATGCTAATTAATTGATTAATCACATTTTGACACTTCATAAAATCATAGATTTGAAGTGTGTAAGTACTATAAAGGTTGACCTTTTTGTCAAGCAATGCCCATTGCTTTCCTTCACCTTAAGGCTGCAAGCATCCAGTTCTGCTGGCTAGGAGATGCCTTAATACAGTAACTTATGAGAGAAAAATGTTTTTATTTGCTAGGATAAATGCTTGGTTAAAAAAGCAAATACATTCTTCCCAGTCAAATGCAGAAAACACTTCTGACGCTGATAGCAGTTACAGCTACAACCTCTGGCATCTCTGTGTATTCAGCAAGGACTATGTAGCTGCAACCAAAATAATGAGAGCACAATGCTACAACTGCCACAACAGCAGGTGATTTTTTTTTTTTGCATGGCAACAATTTAAAAGAGCAGCAAAGCAAACTTCCACTAACTAACCTGTGCCACTCCTGACAGTCTGTATTTTAGTCCATGGTATTGGCCCTGCTCTTTCCACAAAAAAAGCTGATTTCTCCATAGCAGTTGTACAGAATTGCTGACCCTGGTTCTCTGCTGTGGGTTATGCAGACTGGCCTGTGCTGTTCTACATGGTGCCATGCTCCAAACAAGAAAGGGGTGACAGATGAGCATCATTACATTGTCACAAACAGATAATTTGCTTTAAAAAAAAGAAAAAATACAATAGAGTATTCAGCATACATTTCTGGAGGTGAGATAGGCTGCACTGGATGGTTCCTTGTTTTCAACATTGATGGTGATGTATGGGCCTTGTAAAGCCTCTGCACCAGCTGTCAGTTTGATGAGAGTGCACAGATGTCCTGCTTGCAGAAGTCTAAGATTCCTACAAACCAGTAAAAAGTATACACTTAAAGATGCTATCAGCTTTAAAGGACACTATTCACTAAAACAGCACCACAGAGGTAAAATTCCATGTTTGAGTTTCTGTTATTTAACAACTTACACCCGCAGAACTCTAATTTACTGTGTAATCTTCATTTAATTCAGATTTTCAGACCCCAACCAATTTGACATTGGCTCATAGGCAGTTTCAGTTTTAGTAATTCATACAGACAAAGCCATCCCTTAAGTTTACAAAGGTTTTGATTTTGAGTTCTCTGGGGTGCTCTTTTTTTAAAACAAAAGAACTAATTTAAATGACTTTGAGGTTTATTCAACAATTAAATGCAACATTTCCTATATTTTCCCCAAGTCTGATGTATCCAAATGAACATCATATTCCCCTTTCCCAGAACTGACCCTTGGGATAAATTTCAGAGTGGGAGTAAACCAGTCCCATTTCAATAACCTCACCTTTGCTCTGAGATGTTTTGGTTATTCTGTTCCTGCAGAGCTCCAGTTTCAGTGCTTTTGGACAGGAGTTGTAAGAGGCTCCAAAGGAGCTCAGTACTCCTTGGAAAATTGTTACTAACAGGATTAGTAGAACATACTTCTCCATTCAGTCTAAACAAAAGGACAAGAGCTATGCACAGAAGTCTTCCTGCTTTGCATTTTTCTCTGATTCAAAGTTAAGAACTTGTCTTTACCTGCAGGTGTACAATTAAATACTGATTCTGCCAGCTGAAGGAAAGACACTCCAAGAATTTCCTGATAGCTCATGTGACTTGCACGAACAAGGTACTGAGTAGCATCTTTGAAAAGCAGATCGCTTTCACCATACTTCCAGGACTGAAAGAGATGGAATTCAGAATCCAGTTTGCTTCGCAGAGACTCCTAAACAGAAAAGAAATAAGTTCCACAGCTTGGATCGTAAATAGCAACGTCAAGATAGTGAGCACCAGTTTAACAGCAAGATTTTGCAGTAAAAGGCTCCATTCTCACCTAGCACTATCCTTATTCATGCAAAAAAAAAAAAGATGTTTTGCAGCAGCCTATTTCTCAGAAGAAAAAAAAATATGACTGTTGCAGAATGTCAACTGGTGCCAAAATGCTCATTTAGAGAATCCAAATAATCTCTTAATTTCCTTCTCACATCTTTAATTCTTTCCCATTGGGCCTGAAGGCACTTTATAGATTTAATGTATAAAGCTTTTACCCTTAAAAGGGCTTTCAGCAGCCGTCCCCAACAAGCAGCAGGACAATGCTGTGCTGACCTGCTCCCTGAGATCTTTCCTACCTGGGATTTCACTAGAAACTCGTAGATTTTGGAGACAGTGACCGGGCGAGTCATGATGGTGCCAGGGGGAACAGGGCCCAGGTTACAGCCGGCCCACTCTGTCACTGCAGCACGGCCTCCGTCTGCACACAGCAGTTCGAAGTCAAGAGGGGTGTAACCTTTTGCCCAACCAGAGCTGCCCAGATCTGAAACAAAGGTGAAATGAATGTAAATCCTTTTTTTAAAAAAAAGAAGGCAGAAGAATGGTTAATCTCACACCAAATGTTAAAAACTGAGAGGAAGACATTTAGTTCCTACATTCCAAAGTGATACAGCATGCTACATGGTCAATCCTTAGGAACACATAAGGAGCAGGGTAGTATTTTCACTGAGGAAACAGGGCAGTGAACTTAAGCTGCACTTATCAACTAAAAACTAGAGTAATATCAAGGCATACGAACGGCTCATCAGCTTCATCAGATGGCTTATGAAAGCAAAGTGACTCAGCCTGTGTGTCCATTGCTTCTCCAAACAAACTCTTTGCTGCATGAATTCCTGTCTGGTTCCAGGCTCTTACACCTCCACTTGATTTTTGAGAGATTCCTGTCTTAGAAAAGCCACTTCTGTTACTGAAATTGCCTAAAATAAAATTTTGGTGTGTTTTATCAGGCCAAACAAAATGGAAGTTCCCTTTCTCTTCAACCCTATGAAAAGGCAGCATATTTCAGCTGTTAGAGCAGTAGGCATAATTTGAGGGACTAGGGGGATGTAAGCAACTGTAACCAAAAGCATTTTCATCAACAAAATGCAATGGCTAGACTGTTGCAAAGATCAGTATTTCCCAGAAGAAATTAAATATTTCACAGTGTAGTAACAATGTTGTTTTAGAAGCTAAAAGGCAAAATAATTTGCAGCATTTTTACCTATTGTGCTATTTACTCCTTAAGTGCCTGTGAAACAACCCGAGGAAGGTGCCATGTCATGATGAAGGCATAAAAACATCTCCCAGCACAAAGAGCCCACAGCATCACTCTTCTCTGTCATTTTCATTCTTGAAATGGATTAAAAACAATGGCTGCCTAGGGGAGAAGGTCTGGTGGGAAAAGTCACTTGGTTTTTAAAGTTTTGAACTTTCCAAAAATTAGTGCAGTCTCCAAGGATGATTACCCCCTTAAAACACACATCAGATCTTGCACTCAGCGATTCTTCCTCTTTCCCCTCTAAAAGTGAACAGTATCTGAAATTTGAGCTTTACTGGAACACCTACAGGCAGGAAAGTTCTGGCAATTTTCCAGTCACAAACACAACTTCATGGACCTAGATTAAACCTGTAAAAGCTGATCCTCATGAGTGATGGCCGCTGCGTGGGAAGTAACTGACGGTAACATTCTCAAAGGAAAAGAGAATATCTGCATCTCACTCTCTATGTTCTGGAGTAGGTTAGAGTGTTCCAGGAAAGCTACATCTCCAAAGCTTCTTCCACTGGGATTGCCAACTAGGCACCTAGTACAGGAAAAAAACAAAGAGTTATGAGACAGCCACTGCATGATGACTGACGTTTGGTCAGTTATCTGGAGTAGCTGCAAGTACTGCTCTCCTCTGAAATATCTTGGTTGTTCTATGGAACAAGTCAGTGATGTTGGTATAGATCTTGGTGGACAGTGTTCACATATTTGATAGGACAATCCCTTAAAGTTTAGACAGCCAGTTGCTTAACAAAAAAAGACTCTCCAAAGTAAACCATCAGCAAACCAATAAGCCAGTGCTGGCTATTACTCTGCACTTCTAACTCTGACCAAAAGCTTACCTGAGTGCTCCCATATTGCCATAGTAACGCTCGTTGTGACTTGCAGCACATCTGCTAGATACTCGAGTCCCTTCCACCTCACTGTCTCCAATGCACACCTTGCACAGGTTTCCATCTGCTCCTGGCATGCAGCCCTTCCAAAAGTAATTCTGATAAGCTGAGTAAAGAAAACTGGTAAGATTGAGGCAAGGCATTCCAAAGCCTCTGCATGCATACAAAAAGACAGGAATGGAATTCCATCCTTCCAGCCAGCAAGGACAGGGCTAGATAGTGTAAGGAATCCCACCCACTCAGACAGAAGCAAGAGCTGCTTCAACACCCTCTGAGACTGCAACCATTACTTGCCAGTCAAATCCTCATGGCACCAGTCTTACTTGCAAATTTGAAGCTTCAGATCTCCATAGTCTAGTCAACATATAACCAGAGAAGCTCATACCAGAGGCAATGTTACAATTCTCAGTATTATTCTCCAGAGCTCCTCCCATTGTGTATCTGGAAAGCAGCAACCATCCTGCAGGACTGTAGAGGTGACCGTGGCAGGATCGCCTTCCCCGCAGGTTGTGGATGTTGATCTGTTTGGCATTTTTCTTAGCTAAGGCAACAGCATACACGGGTTGCAGTGCTGTAAAATAATGACAACCAGGGCAATGAAGTATTCCCCAGAGCTACAGCCCTGCTCTTCCCTTCCTCATCCTGTCAAGATATTCAGTTACAGTACAACATCTGCACTCTTTGCTTAGCCACAAAGCTCTGTCCCAGCTGCATAGCATTATCGGTAAAACTCTCACTGAACATGCTCAGCAAATTCTTTCCAAACCAACATGCAAACACATTCCTACATAAATCCCAGAAGCAGTCTCAGGAAAATCCAGATCTTTTGCCTTCTCAAAGCTGTCCTGTTACCTTTGTGCTTAAGATGAATTAGTTTCCCTGTTTCCTCTGTGGTCTCAGCAGCCAGGACACAATCACCCCCTGGAGAGACGAGACAACCATTAAGGATATTCCAAATTTTTGTCACCCCATTACATGGCAGTACCCCATCAAAGACCTTGTAGTCCTCGAGTCACGTCAGATAAAACCAACAGTGAGACCAAACACTAGAGGCAGTTAGTGCAAGAGCTAGGTAGAGTATTTGGACATATATATTGATTCCTGCTTCCACCATAAACATCACAAACTGCAGAAATTTAACTATATTTTTAATGGTACTTTTTTTACTCTCTCCCTTCTTGCTAAGGTCACGTGAGAACTTACCATAACATTCTGCAGCTACAGGCACCAGTCCACACCTCCCTGCAATGTAGACATGTGTTGCATCCAGGGTGACTGCATCAGCCTCACTGCTCTGCCAACAGCATTACAGAAAAGAACAAAGTCAGGATTTGCATGACTTGGGTAAGTAAGAAGCTGTACTTCCCCACTGGATGGAAATTCCCTACATAAATTCTCTCTCATTCTCACTGCTTCCTCTAGTGTACAAGTTGTGAAAATTCTTTTTCATCTGAGACAAGGACATGCACACCCCATGCATATCATGTAATGACCAGAGATTCTCCTACCTTGATCATTTCAATGCATTTGGTCATGGAAGTTGCTTGGACGCAGACCAGGGGGTCGGATTTGATGCTTAGTGCCCACTCCTCACATTTGCGAAGCTCAGCATCACTGATGCAGCACCAGCGCACAACACTGTTGTCCAAAGAGCTCCCTGAATCAGAAGGAAGGAGCGCAGTGAGATCACATCACCTGGGCACCAATCAGTTCTTGGTTAAGGGGATGTGTAGGTCTATGCACTTGTGCCTGGCAGTGAGGAATAACATGGAAAGAGAACCTTTTCTTTCCTTTCCTCAGCTATAGCTCTCTGGAAGGCTTCTCACCTTCATGGCCTAGTCCCTTCAGGAGAGCTACATAATCCAAACCAAGGACATAGGCAATCTCTAGCTGGTCCTCAAGAAGCTGCAGGTGCAGAGTGGCATCCCGGAACAGGAGGTTCTTTCCCCCAAAGGGTGTTGAAGTGAAGAGCTCAAATCTGGCTCTTTCCTTTCCTTTTCGCCCAAAGAGGCGCTAGGAGAAGAACAACACTTTTAATCACAGCCAATCTGCTCATCACTTCCAGTAACTCATAACTTTCAGAAGCCAATGCAGGATACTTCCCCAGTGTTTTGTTCACACTAACTAATTTTCTCAAGAAAGAAGGCAAACTGGGTAGTAATCTCCACACAAAGACAGAGAAAGACTTGTGTCTGCAGATTCACAGTTTACAATATCCACTCACTTGGATCATGCCAAGAAATTTGGTGGTGATCTTCTGGAAGTTGTGGCGGGTAACGATACCACGGCCAGGCCCCTTGCCCAGGTTACAGGTGCTGTATTCAGTCAGCTCAGCTGTGGTCCCATCAGGACATAAGAGTTCATATTCTTGATGCTCTGACTCTGTAAAAAGAGGACACTTGTGAATCTTTGAAGTGAGACACGACTTGGCAGCAGGCACAGAGATGGAAGGTAAAACTTTTTCAGAGGAGGTTGCTCAATCATTGTGCAGGTAGCAGAACGCACCAAACACACTTGGAAGGTTGTCTTTCATATTCTCTTCTATTAATAAAGACAGGGGCCTCAGCCAGAGATACTCCAAAATACTCTTTAGCTGTACCCCTGTAAATCTGTCTGTTTAAAAATACTTACCTGCAAACCCTACTGCTAAACCACCTTCAAAAATGTCAGTACAGAGTTTGGCTATGTTTAAAAATACAGAACAGGTATTCAGAAACCACACCTTTTAGCACTTCAGTACATTGAATTTTAAAAGGGCTCTTATAACTCAGGCTATGCAAATACTGGCAGCTGCATCAGAAACTTTGGCCTAAAGAAATCACCTGTATAAAACCATCTGTCTGCTCTCATTATAAGAATTTCATGAGAGTAATTATTGCTCATTTACTCTTTCGTCTTCTGTTTCCTTCTGACTTGCAGAGGGCCAAGAAGTATCACTGAACTGCTAGCAGGGATTTAGTTTTCCCTGGAAACAATAAAAATATCAGCATATCCCCCAAACTCCCATGCAGGAAAGAGCACAGCCAGAGGATAAAAGGAAACTAAGTTCGAAGGATTACCTGTACTACTCATAATTGTTAGATGATCTAAAAAGGCAACATCTGCCACTCCACTCTTCAAGCACCTGCAGGAAAATACGTCATCTTATTAACACATCACCTGGCTTCTCATCACTCACAAGTTCTTTTTTCCCCAAAGGTAAATTCCATACAGTGTCACAGAGCTCACCTGAAGGCTCCCTCAGAGTCATAGAAGGGCTCATTACTGCTTGTCTCACAGAAGTGGTTCTTGTCTCTGACATAGGATTTTTGCCCTTGGCAGAGAACACACAGTCGAGGAGCAGCAACACCAATTCCAGGGATGCAACTTCCATTGAAATACTCACTAACTACTGCAGGTGGGAGTGAGAGAAACAAAAAGCAAGAAGGAAACCAACTGGAAAAAAAAATGGAAGAAAGAAAAGGGGCCAAACATATCGCAGACATAACTAGGACTATGGTGCTTTGAAAATGAATAAATAAATCAGAAAATATGGGTTTATTGCTTAAACTTCAAATTCGAAACATCCGCTGGAAACTGAGTGATCAAATTTTGCTTGGTTAAAACCAGCTTTGTGTTGCTTAGATATTGCAAAGACTTGTTCTCTGTTGCATACAGAACACAACGTTCTACCGGTTAGGTAACAGTTCTGCTGCTTTGAGATCACTACAAAAGTTCTCAAGAGAGCTAAGTGCTGGTATCAAAAGCACTCCTAGAGGATATCTCATCCACAAAGCCCTTTGATTTCCACACAGCTCAGCTCAGTCTACATCTGCTCCTATTGCATTCACTTTTGCTGAACGCTATGGCTCCTATCACCCACCCTGGCTCAGGGGTTGTGCCTCATCCCAGGAAAGATCGTTTCTTGCAAGGAGAAAGCCAAGTGGAATGTTCCAGCCTGATGTCCACCTGGCTCCATTGTGGCAGCTGCGCACACCTCGTAGCCTCTGGATATTCAGAGTTCCTCGTTTGGCAATGGCCACAGAGAACACACAATTTCCTGCAATAGGACAAAATATGTAACAGAATATGTAAATGACAGCACTACAGACAGAATGACTACTGGACACCAAGTACCTCTGGTCTTTTATCATCATTATGAAGTATTTTAGAAACAATTGTTAGTCAGCTCCATACTCCCATAAAGTTAATGAAAAGGTGTTGATTTTTTTCAATAATTCCTGAGCTTTGCCTTTCACTGCACAGCAATTTATTGACCAAAGCAGAAGCACAGTTTATTCTTTTGCTTTATGCACCTACCTTGATCATAGATCTCCTTTGCCACCACTGTCAAACCATATAGCTTTACAGCAGAATAAATGTCTCCAGCATCCAAGGAAGCAGCATCTGCTTTATTCACCTTAAAAACAACAGCAAAAACCTCAAATCAGGTGTGTTTACAAGGAAACAAACAGCTTAAAAAGCAGAATTTCTGCCTGAGAAGTAGTAACCAGTGATTTTTACAAGCATTTACTTTGTTTTTAACTGAATCTCTGCTACTAAGCATGGTGAAATGTTAGCAATGAAGGCTGAGTTACCTTAAAAGAGTAATTTTCCAGTAATATCCTTTCTCAGCTCTTCTTTGGGCCTTCCATTCCAAAAACAAAATTCTGATGCCAGCTGAAGAAAAAAGCAACCCCTGTTCCCTTCTACTGGTCCCCCAAGGCTTCCAGTCCTTCTCAGAGTTCTCCTGGCTATAATCTTTCCATAACTCAGAAAATGTAACTGAAGTCTATTAACAAGAGTTGCAGGACTAAATCACAGAATGTACCCCAACCAACAAGAAAAGTTTTCTTTAGTCTGTTTTCCAGGTCACATTTGGACTCCACTGAAGGGAACCAGGACTGAATGAAAATAGGAACTGAAATTCTTTATCCAAATCAAATGTTAGGTTTGTTAATGAAATTATTCTACAGAAAATGCTAATCTTCCTTTTACTGATTGCTTTCAAAGCATACAGTATGACGAAAATTTCACTTCAGAACTGGTCAATTACAAGAACTTAGACTTACAAAAGGTCTGATATCTAATTTAATTCTAATCAAAGACTTCAATATAAAAAAGGCTTTGCTCTTTACTTCAGAAAAGAACTACTAAGGCCTAAAAATGGCAGAGAATAAATGGAAAAGATACGTTACAGTCAAAGCAGGACCAAAACCCACAAGTAAGGAGAATGCTCTACACAAGTTTTAATTTAGCAGTTTGGTTTTCTTCATTTCTTCCCAAGCAGAATGTTTACTTGTTTCCCGGAGATGGCAAGAACACTAGCTGGAGTAAAACAGCAGAGCAGAATGCCCAAGCCACTGTGTACTTTGCCGTATATGCAATACCATCATTTCATTCTCCCATAGATTCCTGGTTTTAAAATCTCTGAACTCACCCTAATTTTGTCAATGCAGTCATATGTGTTGTGGGCTCTAATGCAAGAGATCCTGGTGAATGAATTTCCAGCAGCAAGGGGCAGCACAGCTGAAAGAGCTTTGGACAGCTCAGCACACTTTCTCTGCTCTAGGTCAGAAAGGGTGCACCATCGGAATTTCTTCCCTGTAGGATCAAAAAAGAAGTCAAGAGTTGTAGGATTTTGTGGAAAAAAAGAAACAAAAACACCAAACCCAAAACCCAAAGAACTCAGTTTAAGACTTTATGGAGGAGGGAAGTTATTGTAACTTCACATGTAAATTGATCCTGCTCACTCACACTTATATATCCACATCCTTACAGGCACCCCAGAGACGTGCCCAAGCAGTCTGACCAGGAGCACTTCAGCCCAACACAGAGGACAATAAATGTTTGCTGTTGAATCATTGCTATGCCTCTTTGCTTCCTCTTGACTGGCAGCAATAAATCGTGTTTTAGGTAGATTTTTTAAGGATCAACAATTATTATGGCACGACTTTTGCCTGAGAACATTCCTTGCTTCATCCTCCATGAATTTTAGGCAAGGCTGACATCCAACACAGGGAAACAAAGGCACGAGCATCTCTAGGGCTATGATTTGTTTTCCTGCTAGGATAGCAAAGAGAGGAATAGCACTTGGAATATAGTGTAACCTTGTTACCAGTTGTCAGACTGCAGTTTTGCTCCTACTGAGTCAACTGTGGTGTGACTTTATCAGAGCACAGACCTAATCTTGATGCAAGCAATGCATTCCTCAGGGCTTATCAGTTTTATTGCTTTCAGTTGTGTCCTTAGTTCAATACAGGCCATTCCTTTAACCTTTGCTCTGCTGTTTCCTCTGGTGCTTTCACACACACATATTCCTATACATAATTTAACCAAACCAGTCTTAAAAGTTCTGTCTAAAGATTCAGAACTATGCCTGCAAAAGAACAAGAAACATGGAGGGAGCATGTTGACAGCGGTGAAGTTGCTATAGCTTTGTTGAATTTGGTCTTTAGAGTGGGGATTGTTGTTTTTTTAACCAGACAACTGGTGTTCCAAGTGCCAAGTGTGGCACAGCACTGAGCTACAGGCTTTGTTAGAACAGGCTTTGTTTTTAGTATTTCCTCCCCATTTTCTTTCCAGATACGGACTGCCTGATTTTAAATGACAAGACCCACATCAGAGCTCCACGGTCAGAAAAACTTAGATTAGAGGAGAGGTGTGAAAATTTTAAGCTGGAAGAAGTTTGTAATTAAATGCTACTTTATAATAGAGTAAACCAAACCCCTCAATCCAAAGAGGCAATGACCTGGGACTATTTGAAATGACAATGGCAATTCTGTGACTTGAACCTTCTTCTGTTCTTAAATAATGTACTATCTCAGTGTTGCCCCAGCAACAAGTAACTTGCTGGATTTCCCTCAAGATAGAGAATTTTATCTTCCATGACAACACACACCATGAAAGGCAGAAACTAGGGCTAATTTGGTTATTGACAATGAAGAATCGTGTACTAGGTTGAATAGAGTATTGAATAAACTAACCAAAAAATCCTCAAAATCCTACATCTGCCAAGCAAGAAGTTAGTAAGAATGATCTTCATTTCTGGATGCTAAACAAAGAGATTAAATAACCTGTACAGGAATACCTTAAATTTGTAGCAGAGTTGAACTATTCAGTTTTCCAGCTGAAAACTAAGTAATTAATAATAAAATACCCCTCAAAAACAAACACAAAAAGAATGCCAACAGTGCCAGCAGAAAGAAGATGCAATTAGGAGGTGAAACTTCCTTTTCCAGGGGAAGCTGGTGGTTTGGTTGGTTTAAACTGGCTACAAAGCTATATCCTAAAGATAGCCCAGACATATCAACAAAATTTGCTCTTTTGCGTTAGGCTCTAATTATTCCATCTTGGATGTACTATGAGTTGTTTTGTTTTCTTCTTCCTAAATGCCTTCTTCTCTGAAATATATTATCATAAACATCTCAAGAAGATACTACGTATTCAAGGACAAAAAAGGTGTTAGCACTATGTAGCAAAACAGCATGAAGTTATGTAACTTGAAGGAGTCATATGATGTAATGAAACCCAGGACTGAACGCATAGAAAACACAAAACTGTTGTTATTTCCAGATGTTCAAGCATTTGGATCTCTGGTGATCTATGAATATTTTAGAAAAATATTGCCTGGGTTAAGTAATGTTAATGATTAAAGCATTGTTTTTATTTATTCAAGCATATAGCATCAGACATTGCTACTCACTCACATTGACATTAATTCAGAACATCCCAAAAAGAACCTGCTGTGGTTTTCGATGGGAGCTCAGAACGCACCAGTGTTTATTTTGACACAGATCTCAACTACTCAAAGGAAACAAACTTTCATAGAATTACTAACAAACTAGTTTATCAAGCTGCTTTAAAACTAACAGGGTCACCATTTGCCAATGATCAAACAGGAAAAATACAGACTAATGGAAATCACAAGCACAGTTCTAGCTGCAACAGCTTTGCACAAAAGAAAACAAACCCAAAGTATATATTGGAGCTTTTATCCTCGTAACCCATCCAGAGACCTTTCTCTTTCCCTCTCTGCATCAATCTTACCTGAAGACAGCAAAGTGAAGATGATTAGGGTAATTAAAAGCACTGTCTTCATGATTACGGCAGTTCAGCAAGGAGCCTCTACCCTGCCGCTCTGCCTTCTCATACCACAAATTCCACAGTGATGACCAAAGCTTCTGGAAGATAACAAAGGGGGTTTAGGCATCAACAAGGATAAACCAAGATTTAAGAAAAAAAGACAAACTGCCAGAGGATGGCAAGTCCTTATATACAAAGGAGAAAGGGACAGTGTCCTACTCCTATCCACAGATGGAAAATATCTGTGCTTTTTCTGCTTTGTTATGAACAGACATAGGAAGAAATGTGAGTCCTTGCTTTTGAACTGCACAGTGCTTCTCCTGTTTCAAAAAGCACCAAGATGCCTTTGGGAGATAGGTAAAACTTAAATCTGTCTTGTAAAAAAGATAAGTAAAACTAAGTAAATTATCCAAACTACTGAACATATCTCTCTACAGAATATTGAAGAGTCCTTCCTACCTTATTTTGTCACCTCATAATTTACTGAGGTTTATCCACTGACTAATTTTAAAAGCAGTAATCCTATGCTTCCCTAAGAATTCAGAACAAAGCCATGACACTGTTGACTTTCTTGACTCTCTTCATTCCATTCTAGCACAGTAGTCTCATCCAAACTGGTTTATTTCCCTGTTTTCTGACACAGCCTGGAGTATTACCTCTGAATTACTCTACAGCAGACATGATTAACATTATTAATTCTATAGAAGGGAAAAAAACCAAACATGCATACATACATATATATATAAAAGCAGAAGTGTGCATACTGATCTGATGGTGCATAAAATAATTGTGAATATGGTTTCATCTTTCCTGTTCAGGAGAGAATTGACTATTTCAAGAGTCATGGAGAAAAAATGTTTCCTAGTTCTGTTTTCCCTTATCTTCTGGATTTTCTTAGTACTGTCTCTGCTTCATGTATTTTTGCCAATACTTCCCAGATTTCTTTTGTTGCTTTACACACTCTTCCCTATTGAGTCACTGTCCTTATTCCCCATTTGCCTCTTTTGCATTCATGTACATGGATTGCACTGCTTATCTCTGTATTTCATAACTTCCCTTGTAGATCTGCAACAGCTGATGACGTGTTACATTTCCCATTCATCCAGTCAGGGATGGAGTTATATTTCTCATTCCTTCCTGCACTCCCTGAACAAATGTTCTCAAGCCCCATATTCTTTCATTTGTTAACAGAACCATGGTATTAATCCACACTTTGACTTGGCTCATCTGCATGGACCTAGCACAGTTCAATACCCTTTGGGAAGTATGTTTTATTCTTTAGGTGAGTGCAGGAATAATCTTTTAATACAATATATTATCAAATGTTTTTAAAATTACAGAAGCATAAGAACAAAACACACGAAAATTAATAAAAAAGGTAAATAACCATACATTTATGTTTCACCCCAGAGAGAAAAATGAGATCAGGACAGACCATTACACAGTTCAGCCAATGTTAATTAATATACACTATAAGCAAGTGTGCTTCATTTAACTACACCTTAACCTCTGAATCACTCCTGAGTCATCCCTGAGGAAACTTGCCTCTCAGGAGCACTAGAAGGGTGCAGTTAGACACCAAAGCCAATGGCTCTTGCAATGCTTGTAGGAAGGTGCCTAACAGGACCAAATCCCATCTTCTTTGGTGTTTTACTTCCTGACAATCCTGCCATTATACACATCTCAATAACTCAATCAGCTAATACTACTACTATTACATGACAACTGCATTTGGATCTCTGCTTAAAGTATACATTTAAAAATAAAAGGCTTTCCTGTACATGTGTAATATTTACACAGATACTCTGCAGCTCTCTGTGGTGGTGTAAAAAAAAGCATGGTGAATGACACGAAGGTGTTGTAGATGTCATCTAGGCCTGGGCACAAAAACAAACGAACATTAATCACAAATCAGGTCCACCCAGAAGACCATGTCCTAAAGCACTGAGGATGTGGAAACAGAGCAGCACCACTCTGGAATTCTCTTCCTACTGATTCACCCTGTGACGCTATGCCCCTGCCACCACCAGAAAATGGGAATTAGTGACTTCCCAGTAATGCAGCATCTATGCATGTATCTATCTAGGGATACAGATGGAAACCAAATAATCCCTATAAAATCCTCTCTGTGCTGCTAGGATCCAGGCACGGGACACCAGTGTAGGAACAGATGTTACTGCAGTACCCTGCCTACAATCTCAATTAAAGCAGGAGCATTGTGCCTATCCCATGTTGTGCCACCTGCCCTACCAGTACAATCCCTGACATCTGTGGTGCTCCCATCTTTGTCGTCAAAGTCTTACCTGCCCCTCAAGAGTAATGCTGAAGCCCAAGTGCCTCATCCTGAGCTTCCCAAGAAGCAGACCTCTCTTCAAACCAGACCTCATTTTAGACAATAACAGATGCCTGATGCCACCCCTCTCTGTGCAGTAGCCATGGCCACAACACATCCCCTCAGGGCCGACCCTGTTCCCACATCATATCCCCTGGAGAACAGCCCTCGCCACATTCCACATTCCCCTGTGAGGAGCAGCCTCGTGCCCCCCATTCCGTCTCTCCCCTGACGAAAGGTGCGGTCCGGTCCCCCCACGCCGCTTTCCCTGCGGACCCCGCCGCCTCGCAGCCGCTCCCCTCAGCGATCCCCTCAGGGCTCCCCTCAGCCGCTCCCCTCAGCCGCTCCCCTCAGCAGCTCCCCTCAGCAGCTCCCCTCAGCGCTCCCCTCAGGGCTCCCCTCAGCCGCTCCCCTCAGCGATCCCCTCAGGGCTCCCCTCAGCCGCTCCCCTCAGGGCTCCCCTCAGCGCTCCCCTCAGGTCTCCCCTCAGCGTTCCCCTCAGCGCTCCCCTCAGCGCTCCCCTCAGGGCTCCCCTCAGCGCTCCCCTCAGCGCTCCCCTCAGGCGCGCGGCCCGCCCCCGCCGCCTGGCCCCGCCCCGCCGTCTCCCGCCGTCCCGCGCGGAGCGCAGCGCAGCACAGGCCGCGGCGGCTGCGGGGAACATGGCGGCGGCTGTGGTGCGGCGTTGCGGGGCTACGCTGCGGGGGAGCAGGTACGGGCAGGGGCACGGCGGGCGGGATGGCATCGCGCTGCCCGGCGGAGAGGGAGCGGGAGCCGGGGCCGTCCGGTCCTGTCCCATCCCGGTTGAGCTGGGGGTGAAGCGACAGTCGCCGTGTTTGACAGCCGGCTCCGTGGGACGGAGGGCGCCGGGAGCAGCTGGGCGGTCGCTCGGTCTTCCCGGGTCGGGGGCTGCGGCCGCCCCCTTCTCACCGGCTGCCTGTGCTCTGACATTTTCCTGCCGGCATGGAAATGCGGTTGGTTCTGGGGCCTCGGCCCTGTTCTCTGAGCATGTGCGAGGAATCTTGTCCTAGTTCTCCAAGCTGGAAAGAAATACGCAGGTTTTACATTTTTGAAGGAAGAACAGTGTGTGGCTGTGTGTGATTGTAACTCGGTTTCATAGTCTGTAGCTGTCGGTGTGTACGTGTGTAGTAGAAATTGGCAGGTAGGGGCTACTGCCCCTAGGGTTATGTAAGCCCCGGGGGAGGAACATGTGTGAGGGAACCGACAGCCGTTTACAGGAGACACGCTCCCAAAGCCTCTGCTTTTCATAGCAATGACCATGTTTTAATGCTGTCTGTAGGACACAATTGTGTGTTATTAGGCAGAATGCACAGTCCCCTTGCTCTACTATCTCTCACAAAACCTAGAGATGTTATGTACAGAGCACACCGGCGCTGTCCGGCTGCAGGTGTGTGTTGTCCTTCGTTCCACTACGGCTGAAGTCACAGAGGAGCTGTAGTGGGATCTGTCAGTTCCCTCTCCAGCAACCTCTGGCTGGGTGCCAGAGGCGGGCCAGTGCTCTCTCAAACACTTACACCCGCCCAGTTCAGGCTCTGAGGAGCAAGGAAGGTGAGGCTGATAGGAAACTCTTTAGTCTGGGCATCTTTACCGAGTTTTTAGACAGATTTCAAAGGAAGAAGTGTACTGGATTTCCCATTTGGGACATAAAAAACAATTTTGGTAAGATCTTAAGGTCTGCATTTAATTCCTTGCTCTGTGATGATCTGTCTGCTGAAGTACCCAGGTCCAGGTAGCCCAGCACTACCCTGACACCATGAGAGCTCCTGGACACGTCTGTGAAGCCAGCACAGATAGTTTTAGTCTGCCTTTGCTTTTTGCTTCTTTATGTTTAGGTTATTATGTATCAGTACTAATATGTCTTAAGAATTCTTGTGGGTCAGGCTGTAGCGAAGTTATTTGTTTGTTGTTTTCCCTGACTTTTTAGGGGTCTAAAGCTGTCTGGTAAATTTAAGTTTAATACTGAGTTAGTTCTCAGGAGTTTTTTTACAAGTAGCCCTCAGCTTACTGATGAGCAAGTGCTTTATCTCAGGTGTTTTAATATGTTGTAAAGCATGCCTTGTAATACCACAAATTAGTGTAGGTCTGGTGTATGACCCAAGAGGATCAGCTGACCTCATTGTTCATGACAAAATTACATCATGTTGCTATGTAAAACATACAGGTTCTGCAACAGCGTGGGAGTTTTTTTCTGTCCAGCTAAGCAAATAATATCCTGGGAGGTGATGCAATAGTACGGCACGTTTAACACCTGGTTGCAGGAATCTGTGTTTTGGGGAAGAGCTGTCCTGTCACATTTGGGTTAATACAGTGATTTCAACAGACATCATGAAGGTGAAGCACAGAGTGAAATATTGCTGACACTATGTCATAGGCAGTGAAAGCTATAGCTCTTGGGCTAACATTAAACATTGTATTAAGTGTCTAATAGTATCGTCATGTGATTTCTAGACAAGAAATCTTCTATTTGTAGCTTCTTCTTTTAAATAAAGAGATAATATCTATATATAATTCAGTAGACACCTGAAATTAGTTCTTAATAATCACTTCCTGGAATTGAATCACCCCAAATGATGAAATAGCTTGTAAGCCAATGAAGTAATTCTGTACTTAATATGTATCCGAGCAAGAAGAAATGAAAGATCAGAGAGCCAAGTGAAGCAATTCCAGCTATGGCATTGCATCCTAGCAATAAGTGGGCTGCACAAAGATGGGCCAGATCTGGTTCTTCCCAAGGGACTGAACCTGTTGGCATGAGGATGCTCCCCTCTCCTCCCCTCTTCTTGGGCCTGTGATCCTGGCTCACAGCAGGCTGTGGTGTTGCCACACTGTCTTCAAGTACTTGTCTAAATGTGCTTATTTGCAGCCTTTGGACAGGAGTAGTTCTTGTACAATTAGATGGATCTTTTCAGATTTCTTAGAAACATGAAATATTACATATTAAACACATGAAAAACCCTGGTTGAACCTTTTCCCTGTGTTGGCCCATTGTAAGTCTGTTTTGTGTGTTTTTAGAGTGGCAAAAACACTCACATTACACGTCCCTGATGGACAGAGTGGTGAGACAAATTTGAAAGAACAGCTTCTGTGCCTGGCAGCCTTTTTACATTCCCAGCTGCACCTCTTGGTCTAATAAATGACATTACTTCTCTGTAGAATCCAAAACTTTTCCAGTGCTCCTCCTCCCCACCAATGTGGTAAGGAAGATGATATGAGAACCCAATTCATCAGCATCTCTTTCAAGAAACAGTTGCTATTGTAGGAGGTTCCTGAGTGACACAGCAGTGTGGCAGCCTGTGGAGACGTAATAATCCCAAGTATTAAACAATCATTACAACGTTTCCCACTACCTTTAGAAGCAGGGTTTGTTTTGATCAGCATGGCTGAATTCAGCTTTGCCTATTATAACAGTACCCGTGGATGGAAGTAAATGTGTTAGCTGTGTTGTTACAGAAGATGATGACTCTTGTGCCATGTCCTTCCCTTGGAAGTACAGCAATCTTTTTTAAACATTTTTGCTTTCCCCAGCAAACTACAAGTCATTTACTGCAACATTAAGTAAATACCTGCAGAAGCATTTGGATTGTTGTTTTCTTATTTGGTTGCTTTTTAGGGAAGGAAGAGAATAGGCTCAGTGGAAATGTTATGGTACTTTGAGGAGACTTTTTCCTTCTCTGTTACTCAGCTTCTGAACCCGAGATTATCACTATATTGAACTATGTCGGTGTGCATTATTAAACACCTGTACTTAAGCAATTGCCTCTTGTTTCTTGTATGTGCAGTTTGCTGACCTGGAACTTCCTTCTACATGAGAACCCTCGTGTCAGAACTGGAGTCTTGTGGAAGCAGCCACCTGCTAGGACGTTTTTCAGCGGTAAGTATCCACACAATATTTTTAAATTCAGAGTTGCTCAATGTGGGACAAACCATGGTCACATATTGGTGATATGAGGAGCCTTACAGACTCAAATCTGGCCCCTGGGTTAGATGCTAACAGTGTACAGAGCAGCATTGGTGAAAACTGGAAAGGCAGAGCTGACTCCATCTGTGGGCAGCATCTGTGGAATCCCTTTACATGAAGCTTTTCAACTTTTCAAGACATGTGATGTTTTTCTCATGAAGATGATCTCTGTATAGCAAATTAAAACCCATTAACCACAGGATTTCCTTTCTTAATTAACTTCTGCACGTTACTTAGTTTGCTGAGGAGTCTTCAGTGGAAAAATACATATTGTGAAATCACGCAGCACCGCTCAGCAGATTTGTCAGGACAGTGGCTTTATATTAAAAAAAACTAACAAAAAAGATTAATTTGCTGAGCCAGTAGTTCATGTACTTCTCACACTTACATTGTATCATTCTTCCTCATTTTGAAATGTGAAATGCTTTTACATCACTGTAATGTTTATGCATATTCTGCAAGTGTTCTGTTGTTCTAGAGTGTTTCTAGCAGAACAGCCCAGCCAAGCAGGAGCCCAGGCATGCTTGTATCTTTCTTTTGCTGGACAATGTAATGAAGGTGATGTGAAAGAGTCTGTGAGGATATGATATCAGTTATCAACATGAAAGCCAGCTGAAACAGAGTTAGATGTGAAGTGACTGCCTGAGAGGGGTGACATCAAGCTTCGTATGTAATGGATAATGACAAAATAACAGTAGAAGCCAGATGGGAAGTTGTTGATAATGTACAGCTGTGTTACCTGCTTTGTGGTACAACATGTCAGCCATTCACCTTGAGAAGTCTGAGGAATTAGGCCGCAGCAGATCTGTAAGAAAGAGAAGATTGTAAATATTTCTACTTGTAGTTTTAATTTTAATAAACCAGGAAGTCAGAGGAGGTTTACATTAAATGTTTAAGACCTGATTCAGTTACAGACTTTACTGGTTCATTAATGTAGGACATGGGGAAAAGTCAACGCTTCAAATAATGTATCAAAAAATTAAATGTGTTTGCTGTGGTTTGTGAAATGTCAGGTGGTTTGGTCTCTTCTTAGCACAGGAAGAGAAACATCAGTGTAATCAACAGAAGCTCTTGAAGTGGAAACAGCCTCTCCCTGGATACAAACCAGGAAGAGGAGTTCTGGTTTGAGAATTTGCTGAGCTCTGATGAAACAGCTGGGTGGCTTTGCTAACTTACAACCAAGATGTGGGAAGGGAGTTAAAAGGCTTTAGGGCTAAAGAGTATCTTTGGTCTCTACATAGACATTTCTGTTGAAATAGCAATGCAAAGTTGAAAGGTTGTAGAGTCTTTGTAAATGCAAAATAAATAAGTCCTTTTTTTAATAAACAATGAGCTGTTGTAAATGATCGCTGTCCTTTACAGAACTTTGCTCTTTAGGGCAGAATATTTTCTACAGTCTGAACTGTAACTGTAGTTGCTGCCTTGTGTTTGTTGGGGTTGTGTGTCCCCATGTGAAAATAAGATTGTTTTTTCTTTGTTGGTAGGAATAAAGCTGTTTTCACATTATGATGTATTTTAGGACAAATAATTGAAACTGTGTTATAAATCACATACTTGGGAAAGGAGTGACTGAAATATTTTGATAAAGTTTGAGCAAGAATTATTTTTAAGAAGCATCTCTTTGTAGCATCAGGGACGAAGAACAGCTGAATGCTTCTAGTCATCTCTACTACTTGGAACTAAAGCTTCCCAGATGCAAAGCAATTATGCTTTGTCTGTATGCATGCCTAGAAATTTGGTGTTTACAGAATTCTTTGGGTTGTTGATGTATCCTTTCATAGTCAGACCCTAAGCCTTACATTGATGGAACAAGATATTGTAGGTTGTTTTTTATTCTGGCTCATCCTGTTAATGATTGTTGTGGAAATAATGTCAATCAGCATCCAAGAACTGGTTCCTTTGAGCATTTTCTGTGTTTGTTGTGACTTCTATTCATTGCTGAGAACTTTAAGGCTGATTGTAATACAGATGGAAGAAGCTAAGCCTAATACTTACTGAGCCCATTAATTTAGAGGGAGATGCTGCGATTGCCCTATGGGGCTGTCCTGTTGCTCAGAGACAGTGCTGGGTAGATGTATCTCACAGATGACATGCAAGGCTTGTGCAGGGGAAGCTTGCTAGTTCTCAGTAAGATGTAGTAGTAGATGTCTTCTTTTTTTTTTCCATGTAGTGACATGTATTACAGCAGAAATGTGCCTATCATCCTATTTACCAAACCTACGCTAAAGCAGGTCGTCATTTCCTTCCCTCTTCCAGTCAGCTGTACAATCTGGGGATGCACTAACCATAATGAAAGCTGTAATGAGGAAGAAGCACAAAGCTCTGCAGTACTACAGATTGTTCCCCAGCAACTGACTGTTCTGTACAGTAACAACATAGAAGATCGAATAGTTGGAAAGTACAATAGTGCTTTAAGGCAGCTCATTTTATATATTTCTCCATGGTGCTTTCAGGGAGCTCACTTTATATACTGTTGGGGGAAGAATATTGGAGAGATGTAGGATGGGATGGAAGAGGTTAAAACCAGATGCCCAGTTAGTGTTCAGCAGCTGAGTTTCAGTGCCTCGGTAGGCTGCAATAACTGGAGTCCTTCTGAGCATCTCTAGGTGCCTGCTGTCATAGCCTTCTGATCCCATGGTCATTACCTAAACTGACATCCCTCACTGTATGCCATAGCTTTTTATTTTACTGTATGCTTTTTCTTTTCCCTGAAGTCTGGGTTTTTTTCTGTTACAGACAAGAAGAAGCTTCATACTGCTCCAGTAGGGCAAGTCTTCCGCCTGCGCCCCTTCCATGTCCTGATAGCTACAGGTGGCGGATATGCAGGATACAGAAAATATGAGGATTACAAGTTGGAACAGCTGGAGAAGAGAGGCATAGAGATACCTGTGAAGCTTGCAAGTGAATGGGAGGTAAGAAACTTGGAGCTATTTTGCTTCTGTCACTTTGATGAGAAGCTCCTTTGCTTTCACTCTGAAAAGGGAATGTTTAATTTGTCCTCTTCTGATGATGCATTTTTACAAATCATGGAACTAAAGTTTCTGTCACTTAAGTGTCATTTTGGCTGAAGTGAATGTAATGATACACTAGGAACTGCTAGTATCTCCTCCATCTTTTAGTATGCCTGCCTTTTTCTTAATCCAGTCCCTTGATTAGCAAGTATTGTATGTGTTGAATGAAAAGATGTTTGGTAGGCATTGAATCATTCAGATGGAAGTAATGCAGTCCATCTTGCTGCTTAAGCAGGGTCAACGTTGAATTCAGACCAGGCTACTCAGGGGTTTGTCCACTTCAACATTTTTGAGGACAAAGATTCCCCCGTGTCTCTAGGCAGCCTGTTGCAATGCTTAATTGCCCTCTTAATGACAAATATTTTCCTTATATCCAGTTAGAACACAACCCGTTTCAATTTATTGATGTTGTGTCTCCATGTGCCTCAGTAAAGAGCCAGGTTCTCTCTTTGGAATCATTGTGGAATTTCAGTATATATATCAGATTCATAGGTAAAATGTCCATTGCAGCACTGAAGTAAGAAATACTTCATAACTTCTTATAAGTGCTGTATCTCCTTTGAAATATTGAGTATATTGTACAGCTCTTGTGTTAAAGTGTAGGTGATGTTCTTCCAAACAGCCAGGTGAGTGCCTGTTCCAGTGCCACTGCTGAAGGCAAAGAGTTAAAAATTCTAGGATTGTGTAGGAGATACTTCGGTGTGACCTTTAGCATCCCATTTCTTTGCATTCCTGAGTGTTCTGCCACTGTGTGAGTGGTTTGGCCACATGCCTGTGGGGAACTAGGATGGAATTCCTAAATTCATTTTCACTAGTGACCCAAATCAGGTCTGATCCTGACAGTCCAGATGCTAACAGCTTAGGCTATGATAGCTGCTGAGGAATTTGTCTCTGAATCTGTCTTCTGTGTATTCTTGCTGAAGTTTATTTCAAATAGGTTTTATATTCTGATTGAAAAATAACTTGTAAGTATCCGTGGAGTATTTATTTAAAAGACAATGTCAATTCAGTTTTGATAGTTGAGAACAAATGGGTTTTTGTTATGGTTCATACTTTCAGGTATGCAATTGGATAATTACCTTATTAAATTTGCTTTCTTTCATTATACTGATATGCTGGTTTGTTATTATTTGATGGTTGTTCATTGGTGAAGATACAAGTATTGCTTTTGATGAAACGGCTCAAAGGATTTTGTTTCTGCACTGAGGAATCACAAAAGAGTTTTAAGCTGATAAGCGGGCCTCAAATGCAGCAGTTGCTAGTGGGAGACACTAACAAGGTTTTTTATTCCTTCCTGATATGCTTAAGTTCTGTTGAATGTTTGTGTGGGAGGGTAAGGAAGCTTAACAGTTATGAGGAAAAGGAGAAACTGTGTTCAGACACTGCAAGAAATATTCCAAACAATGAAGGATTCAAGAGAAATAAGAGCTGTATTATACCTTCTTACTGCAAAGTGGGATGTCCTTTTTGCTGACCCATCCTTTTCCATTATTCTGGTTTTTGCATCCCTGCAAGTACACTTAGGAGTGTGGAAAATGTGTACTCTTGTTCTAATATCAGAATAAGCCTTTGCAAAGGCAAAAAGAGACCAAATGTGATTGAATGGGCTTTGAAAGAGTAAAATAGAACAGAAACTGCTGCACATGTCCTTGCTGCTGAGCCTGCTGCTATGGAGCTCTGATTGTGCGGCACCAACCTCGTGTGAATGTGCATGATCTTCCATCTGCCAGCTCTGTGTGTAAAGCAGATTCCTCTGCTTCTCAGCACAATATGGAATGGGTCACCATCACCTAATGAAAGCATGGAGTCTCTCCCTGTTGCAGAGATCCACATCGGTATTGTCATAGAACAGAGTAGAGGTTTTGGTTGCATTAAAGAGTATACTCCTATATGTTTTTGCTTTGCTCAAGCTCCATAAATGAATGGGGGGAATAGGGAATGAAGTCAGGTCCCTTAAGTTTTTCCACAGGGCAACTTGTTTCTTTAGCACAGGCTTTTTCTTCCTATAATTTTCTTAAGAGACATTATGTAGCTAATAGCTTGAGCTGATTAACAACTTACTCTGTCTCCTACTGTGAATACTAGTGGGGATCAGCTTTCATTTAATTAGATGAAGCAAAGCAGAGGGCTTGGAGGGAGGCAGGTAGATATTCATCAGATGGATGGAAGCTCATTGTTTCAAATCCTTGCTGTCACTGAACATTTCCTGGCTAGGCTCTGCATGCATACCGTGCCATTCATAGGCTAACAAGAAGCAATTTGCCTCTTCTCACCTGGGCACTGAGGCAGTGTTGGTACAAGACTGTGGCCAAAGAGCAAGTTTGGATGAAGAGACTGACCAGATGAACAAGTTTTTGTAGTTGCCCTTTGCTTCCATAGTTCTGTTTTGTGTAAGCTAAATGCAGTGTTTGTTAGAGTGATATGCTGCAGGAAAAACAGTGACCCTCGAAGGGAAGTGAGCTAGCGTGACACCTGATCATACAAATCATCAGAGGACAGACAAATACACAATTCTGTCCTGTGCAAACCTCTGGTTATTGACCAGGGCCACAGTTTTTGCAAACAGTGTAATACAGCAGGGAAGCGCCTGAGTATGAGTTTTTTACCTTGGTTTTCAGAGGTGAGAGCAACACATTCTTTCTTACGGATATTGAAAGCTGCTCATATTGATGTAACAAGGGATACTGGATGCTATTTTGGCAGTAGAATACAGAAGGTGTTTTTCTTGGCCCAGAGGAGACAGACATTTGGTATTGTGGTAAGAGGCATGGATCCAGTTCAGGAAAGAGCTAATAATGGAAAACTATCTGATTATTGTTTTTTAATCCAATTTGGGAAGAATGAAACATGATCTCCAGTTGGTTGGTCTCTTATTTTTCATTCTTGTTCCCATGTTCTGATGTTTTAAGTTTTATTTGAGCAAACATGCAATTACAGAAAGATGTGGTGTAGAGTGGCCCAACACACATGACAAAGATGGTCAGAAAATGTTACAAGCAATGAAATTTCAACATCAAAATGTGTGAAGGGTGTGATGGTGTAAATGTTTTTCTCAGCTGTTCCAGAAAACTGGAGTAAAAGCATACTGTCCAACTAGTGAGATGGCTTTTTGACTACTAAGTCTATTCTATCTCATACAACTTCCCGAGCATCTTGCTGGGATTATGGAGCAATTTCTGTGAGCGTTTCAGGAGTACTTTGTACAGTGTGCTTTCCTGCTTTGGCTGAAAACATGCCGTGCACCGTTCCCCGCCGAGGTCGCTTTCCGCCGTGTCTTGGGCGGCGGGACAGTGAGCGGTGCCCGAGGGCCCTACATGAGGTCCAGCCGCGGGCCCTCGGCCACTCCCGGCACCGGCAACGTCGTCGCCGCTTTCCAAGTCTCCTCCGCTTTCCCTTCCTTTTTGTTTCTCCTGCCCTGGCTCCTCCTCCGAAGGGGGCCGGGGCTCGGCGGAGAGGCAGCCGCTTCGGAGCGGCAGTGGCTGGGAGGGGCGGCGGGGGAGGGCCGCCCGCCCCGCGCCGCTTCCTTAAGGCGAAGGCAGTGCCCCAGCAGCGGGTCGGAGCGCGGGGCGGCGGCGCGGCGGGGTCCCCTGGCCGGCGGGACGTGCGCGGCCCCGGCAGGTACGTGGGGGTCGCGGGGGGCTCGGGGGCGGAGAGCCGGGGCGTTGGCGGGGGCTGCGGTCCGTCGCTTTGTTCACGTGTCTCAATCGGCTTTCAATGGGGGGTCGGCATCGCGCTTAGGCGAGGCAAAGCGAAGGGCCGCGGAGGAGGAGGCGACTGTCTCGCTGGGCGCCTGGCGCTGCCCCCGGCACCGGGTATAAAGGGCTGCGGGGCTCGCAGGGCAGAGCTGGCAATCTGGGGGGCGCAGGGCAAGTAATTCTTGGTCTCTGGCTTGCTGGAAGAGTCGGGAGAGATGTTCCAAAGTCTCGACTCCTGAGTAATCAATCTCGCAGGGCACTGATAAAATCGGTCTCTTGGACCGGCGTTATCGGAGTTCAGAGTCCCGCTGCTCACTTCCTCCGCGGGGCCCCGTGTCGTCCCCCCTCCGTCTCCCCAGGGCGGCCTTGTCCCGCCTCCGCCGGGTTCCGCTGCCTGCGGAGGATGTAACGCGGCTTGCGCTTCCCCTGGACATCCCCAGCAGACCCTGAGTTTACTTTACAGATACTTTGAGCGAAAGTATGTTTGGTTTGTTTTTGTTTAAAACATGGGATGGAAAATATGACCACAAAATAATAACAGACTAGAGCATCATCCATTTTCATGTCACTTTGCAAAAGTAAACGGTTTTTTCCTTGCTTCACAGAAGAGATCTTTGAGACTGTATTAAAGGCTCTTTGCACAGGTTTAAGTTTAAAAAAACCACCCAACCTTTTATGGCTGGCTTAAAATAATACTTTTTTCCCTATTTACCGAACGCAACTAAAACAGCA
Organism: Colius striatus; assembly: GCF_028858725.1. Lineage (NCBI taxonomy): Eukaryota > Metazoa > Chordata > Aves > Coliiformes > Coliidae > Colius > Colius striatus. The sequence continues at coordinate 6,293,025 of NC_084775.1, read as the reverse complement.
ACGTGAAATCAGGGGAAAACTATCGTAAGTTTTTGTTAGCAAATTAAGAAAAAATATAGAGAGCAGCTTTTTCATCTGAAAAGTGAAGAATTCTAGAAAGGATGGGCGAGAAACGCGGCGCGTGGTCCGTTCCGTGAGCCAGCAGCAGCACATCCGCACAAAGCCGCAGCTGGCCGCCGCTCCCGGCCGAGCGGGAAGGGAAGGCGCTGCCCGCACGCTCCGGAGAGGGCTGGGTGGGAACAGGGACTACGTGTCTCAAATTCAACAGAAACTGCAGGGAAAGGAACAGAAGCTTTAACAGACGGTCACTGAAGACCCCTCCCCTGATTACAAGGCCTTATTTTTGCTGGCACTTAAATAGAACAGTTAGTGGGTGTGCGCGGAGCCTTTTTTAAACAGTTCTGTTACCAAATGTAGCAAGTGTGACGAGGGCTTCGAGCCCTCCGACCTGCGCATTCCGAGCCTAATGATTCATGCTTATGATTTAAAACGGAGACTGCAGGTTTGAAGTTCAGTCGTGTATTAGTCTTTTTTGCTAATGTCTTGCCATATTGTTTTTTAAAACTTGAAAAGGCTTCAGGTAGTAATGACAAGTAATCAAATAGGGTCACAGGATTTGAGGCTTATTTGAGCTGACAGAGCAGAATGGTGTTGCATAGCTGGCAGATTAGCAGTTCTCTGAGGTAATAATTCTCTAAGGATCTATACCTGCTGGTAGCTGTCTCTTTTATTCACTTAACATGGATTCTGAGTGAGTTCTGACAGGTGAGGAAAGTCTGATACTGATGACCGACCTCCCACAGTGGTAAGATTTCTGTCTAAGCTAATAACACAGGCTGTATGGCACTGTCTGCATCCCAAAAAGTCCAGATAATGAGATGCTAATGTATGAGCTCCTCTGTCATAAGCTGGTCAATCACCATTTCTTCTACCATTCCCCAGAGAAAGTAGGTAAACTTGGGGTGAAATTTTCATTTCAGCTTCCTGACACTGTAGGAACTGCATATTGCTTCTGGGGCAGCCCACCAGGGATGGTGACTTGCCATATATGTCAGCGTTTAAGCTCTTGGCACCACTGTTTCTCTCTTCCTGGAGATTAATCTCTATTGCACCACGTCTTTTTCTTTGAACTGAAAGGTGGTAGTCCCCACTGTACTGGGCTGTAGAACATTTCAATGGCCATTTGATTTCAGGGAGCAAGTGAACTATCTGATTTGTCCCATGCTTTCACAGAATCAGGCTTGTTCAGGCTTGGATATAATAATTTCTTTAAAATGTTTTGAGGGATGAATTTGAATTTCTGTTGAAAGACCTTGTGGATTTCCTTCTTAGCCTTAAAGGGAGAGTACTGAAGAAAATGTAGCTAAGGCTGCTCTTTGCTCAGTTGTCTTTCTGCAAAGTTATGCATAGGTGAAGGTCTTTGAAGGTGGAGTTTAGACTGGGGGCCTTTCTAATGTTCCTAAGAAAGCAAGAGAAGGAGCTCCCTGGCGTTCCTTGTTGCTTTTCTTTGAATTTTGATGGGATCTTTGGTATCTGCTTTCCTCATTTGACTATACAGATGGCTTCATTTTTGTTGTGTAGGAGTTTCTTGTGCCAGCCAGAGAAAGACTGAGCGACATTTTAAATAGCAAAACAAAAAAGTTGGCACAGGGCTTAGGGAGGAAGGAGTGTTTTGAGTGCTTTACAGTCATCCTAAAATTTACCGTCTTTCAATTAACTGGATTGTTTTTTAATATGCAATTGTTAAAATTCAGTTTAAACACCAGCATGGACAGTCTTGGAACTTCTGAGATAAAGAATACTATAAAGCAGTTTTCTGTCTGAAAAAATCTAATGCAGAAACTCCAGAGGTGTTTCTAGAGGTTATCTGTAATATTTGGGGTTTTAAGGCCAATCAAAATACACAATTCTTGCTAGAATATTTTCCTTTGAAGCCCTAGTAGGATGTCATTAGCTAGTTACTTCTAGCTTTTTCTGCTGGCCTTCCCACTTCCTCTGCCTTACCTCTAATACAATACAGCCCTTCTTCACATCACACCACCAGTGCCCTTTTTTAATCTAGTAGGCATACAGCTTTCATGGTGTTCAGAGAGCTTTGGAAACAAGGGCTTTCTAATAATAGTAATTAAAAAAAAAACCCAACCCTAAAGTTTTAACAGAAAATGCAGGTGAAATGGATAGCCACTAACCATTCTGGGTAGTTGGTTTAATCTTGGGGTGAGATGTAGCTAGCTGACTTCCAGCTTTGAAGCAGGGTCTTGGTTTCAATCTAAATCCAGTCAACGGGGGATGCAGAAAATCTGTGCTGGAGATGTGGTCTGCAGGGCAAAGAGAAATGTCTCACCATATATATTCAGAAGCCTCAGACAGAAATAGACAGCGTTTTCTATTTAGAAACCAAACCAAACCAGCTTCTTTCAGTCAAGTTTTGCATTTTAGTTCTACTGGACATACAAACTGTGACAGTACTGAAAGTCACAGAATAGACACATGAACGCTTTTTCTATAGTCAGTTCTCAAGCTGTCTCTAAAACTGTCTTATAAATTACATGTCTGGGTATTTGTAGAATGTCCTTTACCAGCTCCCCATGTGAGGCTTTTGAGATGGAAAGACTTCAGGAGATGGATGTTGGTGCCTGGCAAGGGTTGTAAAATAGAAAGACATTCTTTTCCTTTCTGTTTTCTTCTTTCCAAGATGGGCAGTAAGAGCAGGAAAGGATTTTTGGTGCTCATCAGTCCAGAACTCTTTCAGAGGCAGCAGCTGCTGCACTGCAGAATTGAAGCTGGGAATTGTCTCCTCCTCTTCTCCGCCCCACTCCTCCTCCCAGCCTCGGATTGAGCGCGGCTCTGGGGTTAGCTGTGCAAGGCCAGCAGGCTGCTCAGCTGACTGTAGCGCATCAGCAGCCCGGGACTGCGGGGTGTTTTTTGGAGATTTCAGCTTCAATGGCCACCCTGACTAGCGAGAAGCAAGGACTGCTTATATGGACAGCTTGTTTTTATCTTGTGCAGAGTCGGCTTTGTAGTGGGATGTTGAAATGTGACACAATGCCTGTTTGTTTGCAATAGCTGCAACCTTCGTAGCAGAGATTCAAGTGGGAAACAGAGGGGGAATCCGGAGACAAAGCAGCGGGGGAATTAGGAACTGTGACGCCGTGTCCTCTCCTGTGCCGGAGCAAGCAAAGAGAGGTAGAGGAAAAAGAGACTTGAGCCTTGCAACCAGCTGTCACCTGACGATGTGTCAGTCAAACACCCTGCAGGGACCAGATCTGCACACAGGGAAATGGTGAGATGCTATAAAGCTTTATCTAACCCTCCACCCTCTTGCTACAACCTCCGCAAAGTTAAAATTCATGTCCGGAGGCTGCGTTCAGGGAGCGGCGGCAGCGGCAGTGCCGGGGAGCAGCAGCCGGGCAGCCCGGGCCCGGCCGGCTCTGCTCACGCCACGCCAAGTAGGAGAACGCGCTTCAGGTACTGTGCAGTGTTTTCTGCTTTGTAGGAATGGTGACTGAAGGGAGAAACGAGGGAGGGAGGACGGATGATGGACGGGAGGGCTTTTGGGCAGAAGGAGCGACAGCCATCTGCAAAGCTTTTGTTTGGCCTAATTACTATAAAGCTCCTTATGCATCGAATTGGCAGAGAAGGGCACCCTGTTACATGCCAAGGGGAACTAGGAGGCTTTCACCCCTTTCCTTTCTACCCTCTGTCACTAGGAGAATGGAAAAATTAGTGATGGATGGTTCTGAAACCAGGCCAAGGCAGTGAGGAGCCCGAGGGCTCTGGAGCGAGCTGCCAGGATGCAGCTCTGCAGGGATTGGTCCGTGAGCGACTGCAGTGAAGGGGGGGAGTAGCGGGAGGGGGAGCGGGACAGGGACCTCTGCGTGGGCTGGCAACAGGGCTGCCCCGACAGCCCCCCAGCAGACCACAGGCTGGGAGGTGGCGAGAATGGGGAGGAGGAATGCCAAGTGTCCCTTCTTATTCCCATGTCCCACCTCCTGCTGAGAGGAAAGCAGCTTTACCTCTGCTGAGACAGCACTTCATCTGCTCAGAGTGGTTTTTTGGTTGTGTTTTTTTTTTCCCCCTGCACAGATCATTCTCTGTTTTGGGTTTTTTTTTAATGTATTAATTCTTAGGGGGAAAAGAAGTTGTGTTTGCTGCAGAAAAAAAATCTCTGTGCCAAAAGCACCATCTTGCACCCCAAAGCAGTGACAGTTGTACCTGCTGCTTATTTTGATTCAGATCCAAGTTTTGAGGAGAAACATGTTGGCAAGAACATTTCCTTTGAAGTTCCCAGCTTCTTTCTGTCTTGAGAAGACATCGACAGTATTTTATAGTTCATCTTTCCTATCACATGAGAGAGAGGCAGTTCTGAGCAGCCAGAGCATACCACTCCCACGTGGTGTGTGTGCAGGGCCTGTGCTGGCTGTGGGCATACTGCCTTCAGCAGCATGTGGAGAACCATCTATTGGTTCATGAGAAGATTGGCAGACTTTCATTTGATAACATGACCTTGGAAATGCCAATGGTTTCTTCATGAGTAGAAGCCAAAGAATAAACGGGGACATGAAGGGTCTCTCATCAGACCTCTTGCAGGTACACGATGTCCTCTGCTAATAAGCTGAACAGCTTTTTCCTCTGAGTTACACGTTCAGCTTCTCCCCATGGCCATTTGTGCAAAATAAATTTCCTCTCAGTCAGGACATGCACTAAACAAGAATCATTGATGCAGCTGGTGATGAGGCAGAGGAGTTAGTTAGTGGACTATGGAGACTGGATTATCTGGCAGCACTAGCAGTACTGACTCTGTCCTCGTGTTCTCTGCCTGGAACTGGGATACCCAGTGAAGGTTTTAAGATGTGGAAACATGTCCTTTGGAGTCAATTATTTGTAAATTGTATTAATGAACACAGGAGTGCCACTCCTGTTCTTCCTCGAGCAAGTGCTTGTTTCCTGAAGTTAGTGAACTGGCTCCAAAATCTTCTGTGATACCATTTGAGGTACAATCTAGTCAAGATGCCTTCAGCACCCTCTGAGGGACCTCAGCTTATTAGATTTCAAGGATTTCTTTCATCAGAGTAACTGATTTCCTTAAAATTGTCCCTCCACAGAGTTCTTACTGAAATCCCAGCATCACAGGTTCTTAGCTTTGAAAATACTGTTTGCTGCCCATTTGGGCAGCTGGAGCAGTCACAGGAAACTTTTTCTGGGGATGTAATGTTCTGGTATTTGGAAGAACCTTTGTTCTTTGTTAATTCCATAGTAAACTCTCATGTTGTTAGTTGGATGAACCGGCTGTGGCTTAGTTTTCAAATGTCCCCTGCACATGGTCACGCCTTTTACATTTTTAAAGGTGCCATTCACCTGTGGGAGTGAACACCATCTTTTGGACAGAGGTTTTTTCTTCTCTTTTTTTTTTGAGATAAACTGGTCTTACTTTCTGGGGAGGGGAAGAGCTGATCAAAGTAAAGGAGTAAAGACTTGCAGAATCAATGTTTAAGTAAGGATTGGCAGGAATAAATCATGCTTAGCTGTCAGAAGCTGGTGGTTCTGAAGCTGAGATGGCTGACCCTGTTATGTTGTGTATGTAATCTTTCAGGTTGCAATTTCCCCAGCTGGCCCTGAGGCGAAGGTTGGGCCAGCTAACCTGTATGTCTAGGCCTGCTCTGAAACTCCGTTCTTGGCCTCTGACTATTCTCTATTATCTTCTGCCTTTCGGTGCTCTTAAGCCCTTGACCAGAGTGGGATGGAGGCCTATGAGCAGGGTAAGTGTGAGCAGGTCTCTTGCGCTTTGTGTACGGTGCCTGTTTTATGCCGAAGGGAGCTGGCAGCAGCTGGGTAGAGGATCCTTAACACAGAACAGGCTGATGATCCCTAGTGTGATAGCAGAGAGATATAATCCGTATTTCCCTTTAGTTGTTATTGTTCATAGCTGTGTTGACCAGTTGCTTCATGGACAAGAGGTATTTTTCAGTAGCAGAGAACTAGTTTGTGCCCTGACAGTCAGGGATCTACCCAGGAAAATCAATAAACTTGTGAATTAATTCAGTCACCTCAAAGTATCAGGGCCAGGATTAAGCAGACCAAACCTCTCCTCAGGTTCTCTTTCCTGGCCCCATTGAAATGGTCTCTTTGCCTTCTGTCATTTTTGCACAGAGAGAGTTTGTTCCTTAAATTCTCTGAGCATTTGCAACCCAGCCTGTCCAAACGACATGCAAACCTCTCTGAGAGGAGGGTGTGGGGCAGCTTGCACGTGTTCATTCTCCCCACAAACTCTGCTGTTTCAGAATGCAACAACCACACAAATATTTTGATTGAAAACTGCAACAAAACTGCCATTCTTAAGACTATGTCATTGAACAGCTGTTCTGTTTGCTCCTATAAACTTGAAAACCAGGCCCTTCTGAAGGAAGGGGCTACTGGGAAATCCCACTTTTGGCAATTTTTGTGATTTTTTTTTTTTATAGTTGTTGTATCTACAAATTCTCAAGTGTTGTGTAAAACTGAGCAAAATTGATTCTAGAAACAATCGTTGTATAATGCATGTCAAATAAAATGGCAAAACAGTTTCTCTCCAGTACTTCAGCTTCTATAACCCAAGGTATCGTTCATTTAGAAGTTTTTATCTGAAACAAGGTGAGGTTGGTGTTTTCTTTTTGAAGTATCCCTGTATTTTAATGCAGGATGGCAATGTGTGAGTGAAATCTTCAGTTGCTGTATTTAATATGATGGACAGGCTCTTGGCCAGTGTGTGTTTCTGTTTTGTTTATGGCTGTCCTGTTTTGATTGATACGATTAATATTGAAAATAAGTGATGACTTTCACCAAGAAAAAAAACCACCCTGACTTTCAGTTGGGAGTTACATGTAGCTGAGCAGTACTGTGCCATAGGCCCCAAAAGATTTACCTGCTAAGTTGCCAACAGGAAGGTGCTGTCATCTATCCCCTTACATCAATATGTGTCTCACCAACAGCGTTTTGTTCAGGTTATTTTTCCTACTAAACCATAAGGTTTGGTATAAGCTCAGAGATGTATTTCTGTGGGAATAAAGGCACTTTATCCTCTTGCAATAACAGCTCCCATTGTTGTGAGAAGAGTAGGGCTGGTGTCAGGTGACCCCCTGTAGCCACAGCCACACAGGGACGTTTCCTCGTTCTCACTAATGGCATCAGAGCAGCACAATAGTGGGATGTGACTGTGCCCTGGCAGGGAGCTGGATCTGAGGAGCACATCATCAAACACTACAAAATTATTCTTCAGTCAAGTGTTTTTGGTTATTTTCAGAAATTAACATATTGGTAATGTTCAACTCTTCTGATGTGTGTTCTACCAGAACATGTGAAATATGTCTTTTTTTTTTTTCCTGTAAGCCTCACAGGCAATTTCCAGTAACTTGAATGTGGAGCTTCAGCCTGCACCAGGGGCATGGAGATTTTTGCTTCAGTTTAGTAACCTTCATCCTGCCCTCATCTGCTCCCATCAGAACAGAGGCAGTGAGGATGGAGCACAGTGTTAATGTTTTGCTGATGTAAAGGCTACTTCGTGCTGTAACCCACTGAATTCAAGGGAAGGCTTTGCAGGAACAGTTTGATCCCTTCTGTTTTATAGGAAGAAGTAAGAGAAAGCCATCAGCAGGGAGAACTGAGTGATGTGCTGCGATTCTCTCTTTAGGTTGCTCTGTACAAATCCGTCCCAACTCGGCTGCTGTCCCGGGCCTGGGGTCGGCTGAACCAGGTAGAGTTGCCCACGTGGCTGCGGAAGCCTGTTTACAGCCTGTACATCTGGACTTTTGGAGTGAATATGAAGGAGGCAGCTGTTGAAGATCTGCATCACTATAGAAACCTCAGTGAGTTCTTCCGCAGAAAGCTGAAACCGCAAGCACGGCCAGTCTGCTGCCTGCACAGTGTGGTGAGTAAAAGGGAACAAAGGCCTGACACCACATTGCCAGCTTCCCCACCCCAAAGGGGCCTGGCTGTTTCAGGAGCAATGAACGAATTCCTCATGTTTCTGGTTTTTCTCTTTGTTGTAGATTAGTCCCTCTGATGGAAAGATCCTTAATTTTGGGCAGGTAAAAAACTGTGAAGTGGAGCAAGTAAAAGGGGTTACTTATTCTTTGGAATCTTTCTTGGGTCCTCGCATCTGCAGGGAAGAGCTGCATTTTAGCCAGGGTGAGTTCTGCCTTCGTTCTGCTCTGTCCTGTCAGTGTTCTCACATACCACAAAAAAAGAGATTACTCTTTGTTTTCCTCCTCTCCACAGTGTCAGGAACAAAAGTAGGTCTGATTTTTGTTTTGTTTTACTTGGGGGTAAATATATCACTGTTCTAGTTCCTCTCTTTCTCACCATTGTCTTTATAGTGTCTTGCCTGGCTCACTCTGATTATATGATTTTAATTGCTTGGTTCCTACAACTGACTCCAAACTCTGCCACTATAACGAGGCTGTAGCGCTCCTGCTCTGAAGCTGAAATGTACTCAGGCACCTGGCTAGCAAAAATTGTGTAAGGTAGTTTGTAAGGAGGTACATGCTCAAGCACTATACCTGTAATGACATGGGCTGTTACTGCTCTGCTGCACCTCAAGCACTGTCTCCAAGGCCTTGAGTCTTAATGAAAGGAACACATTTTTGCTAAACTGGCAAGGAGACTAGACAGAGTGGGTTCTGCAAACAACAGTTATTTTCAATATAAGCATGTTGAAAGTAACTGATGTGTTTTATAGCCTGTCCACAAATTCTGTTCTTAAAAGGGTTGCTTTGAGAAAAATTCTGTTCTTGAAAGAGTAGCTTTAGCAAGAACTGTTTCCCTGCATTGTAGTTCTGATGTTGTTTAGACAAGGGCAAACTCCAAATTAAGAAGTTTTAAAAATGATTAATACAGCAAATGATCAGATTTTGTTGTCAATGGAGAACACTTGGAAATGCTGGATTGCTGAACAAAGTATCTTTTTGTTGTCTCAGCAGTACACATGGACTGCATTTAGCCCTCTGCTATTGCCACTGGCCCTGCTGTAGACTACTCAGCTATAGTTAGACGACTGTGTGACTAATATCTTTAACCCCTTTCTTTCCATGGTTTCTTGGCAGCCCCATCTGGCAATTCTTTTCAGCAACAGCTAGTCACAAAGGAGGGCAATGAGCTCTATCATTGTGTAATCTACCTTGCACCAGGGGATTATCACTGCTTCCACTCACCCACTGACTGGAGAGTGTCACACCGGCGTCATTTCCCAGGTAGGTGTCTGTTCCTTAGGAACCAAGTGCAGAGCAGCTGTTGTACAGTTGTGTGATGGGTAATGGGAGATAAGTCATTTGTCACAAATGGTAATGAATTTTACAGCAGTATAGTGTGCCAGAACAAAATCACAAACGAATGGTGAAAACAGTAATATTGTTTTCAAGCTGGTTTAGTTCTGTGCAATACCTGTTGGTGCATGCTGACCTGATTTGTTCAGTTTGCACCTGAAATATAGACAGTTCTGCAGATCAGACAAAAAACAGGTGCCTAAAATATCATCTCTTTCTGTGTTTGGCAAAGAAGATGCAAGTAAATAGTTAAGCTACTGGAGCTGGAATCAGAGGAATAAGCTTGTTAACTGATTCACATTATTAGTATTTCCTGGTCAGCTCTAGCTCACTGGCCACTGGGCTCTCAGCCACAGCCTCTGTAACCACTGCTATGCATTTACCAAGGAGAGCTGGAAGGGGCTGCTCTCCTCTGCTGGATGGTGAATAGTGCAACCTAAGCTGTAAACAGTTCCCTTTCGCTTTTAGTAGCCTGTAGCTGTTAGTTAGGCAGATCTTATGTGTGTATTAGAAGGCTTCTTTCAGTTCCATCAGGGCTGAGATCAGGGACTAGCTCTGCCTTGGTCTATCAGATGACAGTTGCCACGTTGTAGATTACATGTTTGGTAGAAGAATAGTATCAGCTACTGTGGAAATAAGTCTCTGCCACTCCAGCGTGGTGACAGAGTCAGTATAGCTGATGCTAGAACACACTTCAACAATGGCAGGTAGTTTTAAAGGGACTCTCACCCCAAATTTTGTGGCAGGCTTTCCCTCTCTGTCTGTGATTGTGTGAATGCAGTCAAGGTCCAGCTGTAGGTGGGTGGGAACAACACTGGTCAGCCTGAAAAGAACCCATTTCCAGAGATGAAAATTTAAACTCTTTGCTCTTTGACAGAGATTGTGATAGGTGGTGCTCCAGACTGCATTCAGGCCTTACAATGAAGCCTTTGGTTTTTGCCTGTGATTATGTTAGGGGAAAATGCCAATAGGAGCCCTGCCCAAGAGCAGTGATCTTTCCAGACTAAAGATGAAGACTTCATCTTTCTATGACCCCTTTGTTTTTACTACACCCTTGTCTTTCATCCAGTGTCTAGCATGTGCTTCTCTTCAAAGAAGTGGCAGAGCTTTTTAATGGATCAGCTGCAGTTACACTGAAAATACCATTTGGGTGGCATTACAATTCTGCTACAGTCCAGACAACTGAACCTGAATATTTTCTCACTGCTGCAGGCTCTCTGATGTCTGTGAACCCTGGAGTTGCCCGCTGGATCAAGGAACTCTTCTGCCACAATGAACGAGTTGTCCTGACAGGTGACTGGAAACATGGCTTCTTCTCCTTAACAGCTGTAGGAGCAACAAACGTGGGCTCGATCCGCATCTACTTTGACCAGGTGAGCAAGACCATAGTAGGCAGCTTTCTGGTTTTGATGGTTGAGGTTGGTACAGTATCATTCAAGAAAAATACGGAAAAATTTAAATCTCTTTACCCTGAAATGAAGGTGTTTCCCACCACTGATGATGTAAGACTCTGATTTCAAGGGAGTCATCTCCAGTATAAACTATTTTAAAAAAAATATTCCTGTTGCACTTTTGAATTGTAAGTTCCTGCATTGAAATGCCTGGAACAGTCTACAGCTGTGCCAATGAACAGAGAGTACTGAAATCTTCAACTAACAGTTTCTTCCTTCTCTGTACAGGACTTGCACACCAACAGTCCAAGTTACTCTAAAGGTTCCTACAATGACTTCAGCTTCATATCCAACAACAACAAGGAGGGAATCCCCATGAGGAAAGGGGAACATTTAGGGGAATTTAACTTAGGCTCTACAATTGTACTGATCTTTGAGGCACCCAAGGACTTCAAATTCCACCTCAAACCTGGACAGAAAATCCACTTTGGAGAAGCACTGGGCTCCCTATAGAAAGTGTCTCAGCAAGGTGGTGTTCTACACAAAGGGACTGTCATCACACCACTGAGTGTTTCCCTTAACAATTATGTGTCACTCAGCAGGACCTGGGTGAGGAAAACAGAAGATGTCATTGCTACGTTAAACTTGAGAGTAATTGGTCTACATGGTGCTGACTGCAGAAAGAGAATTCAATGACCATGTATGTATCAGGTACAGCTGCCTTTAAAGATGTTGACGATGAAGGTTGTTGTCCCACCCTGTGCCTGTAGTCTCTCATGCTCTCTCCTGAAGTGCCACAGGGTAATTAAATAATGAAATAATTATGTTCTTAGAGTCTCTAAGTCCCTTTTAAGCCTTCCTAGGCTGGAAAGGGGCAATGGGGCAGGGAGGAAGCAGAGAAGCTATATGTAAAGGGACAGTGACAGGCTCAGTCAGACCATGTCCCTTATTTCTACACTATCTGTTTTTCAGACTTCGAGTAAAGAATGTGTTCTTGTATTTATTTTATTCTAAGATACTCTGCTGAAGTTCTTACATAAAGGCAGCCTGTGAATGCATGGAGTGCCAAACAGTTGAATTGGCCAGGATGGCTTCACAGCCCCAACTAAGCAAAATGTACAGGAGCCAGCATCAGCACAATAAATTACACTCATCAAGGTTTTCTACTGTCAGACTACTTTTAATTCTTTCCCCTGACATTGTCCCTTGAAAAATGGACTTTGCACTGTATTTTAAGCCTGAAAACACTGTGTCTACATTCCATGTCTTGGGATTTTCTTTTAAAAAATCAACAAAACAAACCCTCTGTGTCCTGTTCCTAATCAATGATTTTATTTTGCTGTTCCAGGCCTTAAAGATGTTGTTTGTATAAGAGAGTTATTTCACCTCTTGAAAGACATGGGATGTTTTTCTCATGTGATGTAATAAGACAAAAGAAACAATAAGGGTTTACTTCTTTGCTATGGATCTGCATTGTTCCTTTTTCATTAAATTCTTGAAGATTTAATTCCTCTGTTAACAGAAGAGCTTCAAGATCAGTTTTTATTGCACAGTGAAATACCCTTTGCACTGACTGTGTAGGAAAGTATTACAGATTATTGAAGCAATCCCATCTTGCCTCCCAGGTGCCAACCTGGCCCTCCTATAATGGACACTAGCTCTGACTTGTGTCCTCCCACTAGGCATGTGCTGGGGGCTGAAAGCTGTATGTTGAAGCTTCATCCTACAGCAAAACTTTAGAGCCTCTTTGTAAGTTCCTGTGTAGAAGTGTTAAAATCTAACACCTTGGAGCTGTTGCATCTGGCACTACACAGCACTGACAGAAACGGGTGCCCCAGCGAAGAGGAGGAATTGAGTTTTAAAGCAATGTGTCATTTTTAGAGAATAAACTGATCAAAGTCCAGGCACTCAGAACATTTAGAACTGACAGTGCTGTCCAGAGCTTCTTGGAATGGACATGCTTATGAAACCTGCTCTCTGAAAGAATTCATTCCATGCTTGAGCTGTGGGTGTTTTTTCTCTGCTCGTTGCAGGAGAGGGTAGGCTTTTACTATCTCAGATTTCCTAAAGAACAACTTCTCTTCTTTGTCTGCACCACAGGAAATAGAATTTCATTTTGTTGTACAGTCCAGTTGGCCAAGTCCTAGCTGCTTAGCTTGTCCTCAGGAAAGAAGGGATGATAAACCACCTCTGATGAGATGTAGCCCAGCCCTGACCCAGATGATGGTGGATGGTGGGGTGACAAGCAGGAGAAAATTCATTTGGCTCTGAGAGTCAGCATTTCCTCACTTTACAGAGGGAAGAGTTTTGAAAGCTTGAAGTGGCTCCCAGCCACCTGGCTTGTTAAACTTCTTAGCATGAGCGAGTTTACTGGTACAGGGTGCAGTAGTGTATTACCACACGTTATAGAAACGTGCATGTTTTTATATAGAGAGTCTGAAGAGCCTAAAGGCAAATATCAAGCCCAAAAGGCTAAAGCTAAGAATAGTCTTTTGACTAATGCCATAGTAACAGTAGCAAGCAGCATTGCTCCAGTGGATGACAGAGAAGACAAATCAATCTTTTCACACTTTTCCATGGAGGTTTAGGGCATCCAGACACAGCCGAAGCACCTTTAAGCTTTAATTTCTTCCTGCTCAGCCTCATCCATGGTATGTGAAGGTTACTGTCAGCCTAAATAAGGGAGGATGGGTTACCTGATGTTTGCTTTATTAGAAATCTAAGGAGAGGATTCAGCATGCAACTAGCTGGTTTTGTGATGGTCTCAGTACTGCACAGAGCTAGATGATTAACAAACATTGCTTGTTATGCAGTGGCCAGCAACACACCCTGGACGTGAAAGCAGAGTTCCCAGAGGGTACTGATAATGCTGTGAATATCTCCTGCATGGAGAATCCATTGAATTCAACTGTATCAGTAGCACGGTATTTTTGTATGTTAAAGTGTATGACTTACTGACATGAACTCATTCAATTGCAAACATTTGGAAATAAAGAGTCTTATCAGTGGTGTTATCTTTCTGAAATGGCAGGGTAACCCAGATTGAGTACGTTGAGTGCAGGGGAAAATAGCTTTAACTCGTGTTTGATTTGGTTTTTAACCAAGTGGGGTAACAACATACAACAAACAGAACTGCATACATGGACTAAGACAATATACATTTTTTCCATCCTCCCCTGTTATGAAAGGGGCAGAAGCTCCTACCTCAGAGCTGGAAAATTAGTTCAGAGGCATTACATATCCAGAGCAATCTGGATCTCATGCAGGCGAGCTACCAGGTTCTGCACGTGCTGTCTCTCTTTTAGTTTTGCTTTGGTGAGAGTGTTGATCCTCACCTGCAACTGAAAGTGAAGACAATTGCATAAGCTGTGCAGAACAACAGTATTTGGTCTTTTTGACCAAGAAAGAGTATAAAAGCTAGCAGCTTTTATATTATCCCACTTCAGAACCATTAAGTGACAGGATTGTGTCACTTGTGAACAGCCAGGTAGTGGCTAGCTTTGGAAGTAACAGTGCAGTACCCACACCTGTGGCTGTAGGAGCTTGGGGACTGACAGCAGTGCAGATGCAGTCAGTGCAGGGTGGCTATATGGCCCTGAAAAGTCACGGGAAAAAAACCTGACTCTACTAAAGCCTGCTGCATGGCTTGGAAGTAGCCTTAGAAAGGTCTGTTGGAGCTGGAGTTGCATTTCTGAACAAATAGATGCATCTACACAGCAATCTGTTCACATCAGCCTGCTTCTGATTACAAGTTTCCCTTCTCTGGGCATTTTACTAACAGCTTACCATACAATTCTTCACAACTACCCTCAGCCTTTAGGCTATGTGCATAGCTTAATGCTAATCAGTTAAGTAACTTCAAGTTGTTTGCTGTTTACACACCTGATGCAATTCTTCCTGAACTCCCCGTACACCACCTTGGTCCTCTGGCTGTGGGCTTGTTTCCAGCCACTTCTGTAGAATCTGTGCCTGCTGCTGACAGGACCTGATAAAATGGATTAGAAAGATTCTTATCCCAGTTAGGAGCTTGACAGTCTAAGCCAACTTAGATTTGCAGTTGATACTTCCAATAAGACAATTTTTTTGTCTGAAACCAGTGAATGGCAGAAGTCTTTAAAAATAAAGAAAAGGATGCTGGAAAGCAGAGAAGTCTGTCTGAAAATGGTTGTCTCAAGTTCCTGACTTTGTCCATTCCAGACAACTGAATCCCCTCCAAGCCCTTTTCTTTTATGTGTTTTTGTAAATATATTCTTGTTCCAACCAGAGAAGTTGTCAAACACTAACCATAGTTATTTTTTTAACTGACAGTTAGAAAACCTAAGTCTTCAGTCCTCATGATAGAAGAACTAGAAGCTAAATTTCATCTGCTCTGCCAAGTTCATTTGTACTGCTTTCAGATTACACTCAATTATACCTTTGTCATGCTTTCTCCATTAGCTGCCAAAAGTATAATTGAACCACTTGCTGACTACATGAACAGTTGCACATGTGCCCACTCACCTGGAGAAAATAAAAGTCTTAAGAACTTTTCTGTTCCAATCACAGTTCTGCTGTGAACAGACTGGTTATTTTTGAAGTAGATGCATACAAAACATGCAGTATTAAGTTGACAACATGAAGAAAGGCTGGCTAAAGAGGCTGTGCAACATACTTTAGTTCTTGCTTCCTGCTTAAGTAGTACTGCATCTGTTGTTGGATGTGTTGGAGTTCAACTTCCAGCTTCCTCTGTAACACCATTTCTTCTCTGGAACTGCACTCCCTTTCTTGCCCTTTAGATGCATGGAAGATACAAGGTACAAGCAATGTAAGTAGAGTAGACTTCCACTATTTCTTCTTATCAAGGAAAGTCAAATTGGTAAAGAGTAAACACAGAACCCTCCCAAGTCCTTTCCACACCTTTTGTCATCTTGTGGTATGTACCTAATCACCTAAAAGATCAGATTTTGTGAGAGAGTAGGAGCCCTGACAGCATGACAAGCTCTGAAGATTCAGTTTAAACACAGGGAAAAAAAAGATAAGAAAGGCTCTAGTGCATGGTTTAGTACTCCAAATGCTATTTGGGCTTACTCATCATTTAGTGTTTTACATCTGCTCTAAAACTTAAGTCCACCTAGTCCCATGGAACACAAGTTCCACATCGTTGTGTGATTAGAAACACCACAGGGAGAAGCGTTTAGACACCTATCCCGGAGAACCTTACTGGTGAAATTCTTCCCTCTTGAAGCCAGTGCTGCTGTACAATCAGCCTTGTGTAATAGAAAGCCCCTCCACTTAGGCATATCCTTGCTAAAAGAAGCTGACCCCAAGCAGTTCCCATCCTTCAGTCCTAAGAACAGGGCTTTAGCCCCCCGATTCAGCAGAATCCATAGAACTATTACCACCCCTAAAAGGAAAGACTGATGTCCTTCACCTCCTGATTCAGGCACAAGATTGCCTTCTCTCCCATACATTTGTGGAGCTGACTTGCAGTCTGGTATGTATTGGAAGAGGACATTCAACTGTTACAGTTTAGATTTGAGGGCCTACCTGCAGTTTGGTGACTCTGTTTTCCCACCAAGTCTTGAGGTGACGGCAAATGTGGCTGCAAGTTTGGCCACAACTTCTCCATGGGATCCTGTTGAGAGTCCTGGGAACAGGCTCCTTTGTGACCGCTGACAGCCTGACCTCCTCTCTACAAGGTCAGAATGATACTGTTTTTCGCTTGGAAGGATTTCCGTGAGTAAGCCCTACACGTAGGATGCACATAGCCTACTAAGCTCTACTCCACTCAGGCACACTGTAGTTCCTGGCCCCTCATAATTTTATGAGAAAGAGAAGCAGCACAGCTTAAGAAATGGGCTCTTTCACTTCAAGCATGGAGACATTTCATCAAGATTAACACCTATCATTCTATGTGAAGCAGAGAGAGTTTCAAATACAAGCACGCACTTGCAGGTCAAATGAATTTCAATTTTTGAGACTCTCAGCCACAGCCCCTGGGACTATACAGCGTTAGTCTGTAATCTGGCTGACAAACTCACTACTCTGAACTCTTTGAAGAAACAGCACTCAAGACAATTGCTTGGAAAAGCATCCAGCGAGGAAGGACACAAGGAGAAAAGCCATAAATTACAGTCCAACACATAAGTGGATTGGGCAGCTAGTGAAATACTGCTTCAGACTGGGGGTAAACAGTTCTTGGGTTTTAAGAGACAGTTAATTTGGCCAGCTTTTAAGATGACAGCTAGAACAAGAAAAGAATAGCTCAACACCCAGATGGGCAGTCCAGAAGAGCCATGGGAAAAATTCAGCAGGAAGTAGCATGGTGCTGACAGTAGCTCAGTAAACATGTTAATTTTCCTTCAGTGATACACTCACCATTTCTGCTCCAGCTTTCATTTGGGGCTTGAAAGATGACCATAGCTCTGGTCTCTGAACAGCACGGTGCACATCACATGTCCACAGTGGTACAGACAGGAGAGCAGCATGTGTGAGAGGTGGACAGGAATAGGCAGTATTGCCCATTTGAGACAGACATTTACAGGTACTGCCTTCCATTTGAGGTGTTGGCATGAAGTTCCCAGTCTGTGCAGAACATTTGTTCACAGATATTTGCTGAAAGGGAGCCTCTGATCTGTAAAGGAAGAAGGATGAGGTCCTTATACTTTGCAAACCACTGGCCCAGTCCTTTGCAGTCAGTGAAAAAAAAGGAGAATCTTGTTATTCCCTTACACACAGCAGCAGGGGGAAACCCCACTTTGAAACAAACGACCCACCCACAGTGGTTTAAAAAAATCCAAAAAAGCAGCAAAGCAGTTAAGGCTTCCATTGCTTCTATCTGCCCTGGTCCAAATTCTCCACATTAATCCAGGCTGAAACAATTTCTTTAGAGCTGTGATTTAAACCAATTAACAAAATCCTGCCTTATTTTGGTTTGAGGACAAGAGAAAAGGAAGCAGAAGCAACAATCTCAGATAGGTTTTGACAGGAAATTCATAGGTATTTCCCTCTCTAAAGCTAATGACAGAGCAGATTCACAAAGTTCAGTCTAAACATCTGCTTAAAAGGAATTTCAGCTTCTACAGCAAAAGGAGTTTCAGTTCCCTCACTTTCCATTATGGTACCACTTCTTAGCCCTAAAACAAGTGCAGAACACTTAAGACAGTGAAACTACTGCTTAATTGAACAATTTCAGCAGCACAGACCTTTTGTGCAAAGTAAAACATAAAATAGCAGCTCTTCTTTCAGAGCAAC
Source organism: Colius striatus (assembly GCF_028858725.1). Lineage (NCBI taxonomy): Eukaryota > Metazoa > Chordata > Aves > Coliiformes > Coliidae > Colius > Colius striatus. The sequence continues at coordinate 6,275,105 of NC_084775.1, read as the reverse complement.
AAAGTTGATTCAGATAAAACAAATAAATTTTCAGTTCTGGCTTTTATTATCAGAATGATCAATGATTTCCCAGTAGATTAATCAAATCAGACCCAAATCTATTGTGGAGCAAATATGACCTATGAGCCAAAATGCATCCTGCACAATTCTCAAATTTCCAAGTTTACATGCCAAAACTGACAGAAAAGGAACCTTTACTTATTAACTAAGCCTTTTCATTTTGGAACTAAGTCATAAGTCTCATCTTCCCTCAAAATTTTTCAATAATGAAACAATGGCTTGGTTGCTATTTAATTAACTTGAAAGTTCTGTTATTCTTGTGTGTTTCATATAAGAAACTTGACATTTTTAAGGTCAACATGGCCTTTTGATAGTTCAGAGCAATGCACCGTCCCACAATCACTGAATATTGTATTATGAAGGTAAGGGGATTTGAGGGGATAAGCATAGCATAAGGCCCACTGTAAGTCATCCTCTTTCTTTACTCTTAAAAACAGGTTTTCTACCTAGTTAAAGGAGGTCCCAGCAGCTCCTTGTTTTCTGAAGATTCCAGAAGGAAGTCAGGCCTCTGTGGTGGAAACCTTGCTCTTTGAATAGCATTTCAGAAAAGAACACACAGAACCACTAATGCCTCAGACTCATCGTTATTTTGAATTGGCAAAAGCTGACACTGCAGATAAAGAAAGTCCTGTTCCATCATTCACCTCCCTTGCATGCTGTAATCATTTTTAAAGATAACTTTTTGACCTGTATTAATGTTGCAATCTGGTTCACCACATGGATGATAGTGCAATCACGAGGAGTGGTGGAAGGGACAGACCTGAACAAGGCAGAACTACTTCTTTTGGCAGCATATATTAGCTTGATTTCCCTGTAAGGCTCCTGTTCTGGACAGAGAAGCTCCATAGAATATTCTTTGCAATTGCCCTGTGATCTGTAAGAATTTTTTAAGGAATAGCTTCCTCAGAGGAAAAAAAGGGCAAAAAGAAAGTTCAGTTTCTAGACAGCCAGGATCTTGACATTCATAGTTTCACCAGAGCCCATGCATGACTTCACGGGAAAAAGGGCTTTATTGACAGCTCTCGGTTACTCAGGCAAGGTAAGCTCTCATGATGGTAGAAGCCTCATTTTAGACATCTTTCCAATATTTCTCTGTGTAACTGTTCCTATGACAAGTGACCAATGCTCCAAGAACTCACAGCTGTACATTGAGAAATGCACAGTGGAAAGCTTAGAGCTGAGCTGACTCTACCTGTTGCTGATACCTAAGTATAAAGTCACCGATTCTTTCATAATGCATGCATCAGCCCATAAATAATGGAGCAGCTCCTGTCTAACTCTGCAATGCCAGCTGCACGATGCAGGGTCGGAGAAAGAGTTAGGGAAACTGCAAACCAACAGTCAGTGTGAAAACCTGGAAATCAAAAAAAAACAAAAAAAGAGAGCCAGACAGACTACAGATATGCCAGAGAAACAAAAAAGGGACTAGAACTTTATACTCACAGATCACCAAGAACCAAGTCCCCACCAGCAAGGTGAAACGGTAGATGACTGCATTTTGAAGGCCATGGCTCTTCCTCTGCCAAATGTCTTCTTGTGTCAGGACTAACATCATGCATTTGAAATGTCACTTGTTTCTTCAGAGGCAGCAGAAAAGAACAAGACTTATTTAATTTCTTGGAGAGAGCCTTCTGTTTCCATAGCATGGCACAACGATACACTGACTGCTGAAGGCTGTAGGCTGCCTGACAACATAAAGAATAGTAGAGCATTTGATAGCTGAGAGTAGGAACCACCAAGCAAAGCCACCCAGAGAGAACCCCACCACAGAAAGAACTGAGCTTCCTGATGACTGTACAGACCATACCAGCTCTCTAAGCCGATGTAGCATATCCACTGTGACAACATTTGGGTAAGGAGAATTACCTGGGTACTTGTGCAATGAGGCAGACTGCACAATAGCAAGTGGAACAACTAGTGTCCTGAAAGCCTGGAAAAGTGCTGGGAAAGTTGCCACGGAGCAGGAAGAGAGCAACTAATAGAGGCATCCTTGTCTTCCTTTCCATGCACACAGCTAAGCTGATACTCAGAAGTGATGGAAGCCCACACTAGAAGGTGCAAATGGTGCTAAAGCTAGGACAGGATTAGACGCAGCCTCTAATGTGGTGTTCTAGCAGAATTTACAGACCAGGCCCCAGACATATGGAAAGGCTTCATCCAGCAATATTGGCTACAGGAGGAACTGGCCAGTTTTGAAATAGCTTCATTGAGAAAGGTTCACAGTCAGCAACACAAGTCTGAAGTGCTATAGTCTCAACTGCATGAAAAAATGGGGCATTTTGCTTTGAACCACAGGCAGAAGTGTATGTCAGATCCAAACAAGAGGCAAGCTGTAGGGCTCCAAGGTATGTACACATGCACAAACATACAGAGAGTAGATCAGAGCAGACCAGTCCTGGATGTATCTGAGCAATTGCTTGTCTCACCTTCAGCTGGTGCTGGGCTTGGAGCTGTCCCTGCAACTGTTTCATCCCAGGGGTGTATCTCAAGGCCTGGCTTGCAACTTCTTTCAATGGAGTGCTGTGGTAAACTCTTGTGGCTTTTTCAATGCGATCTTTCTCCTCCTTTTGTCCCTTGGCAAATCTGAGCCAAACATCAAACACCTACAACAGGACCAGCAGACAGCTGCTAGCGTTAGAAGGACAGGTTCTTGGCCAGGGACTCTCCTTACAGACAGGAAAACTCTCCCTTCCACTGGGTATTACTAGGCAGATCTATGGCAACAGCAGGACACTACCACAAGGACAAAGGGACAGCAATATAAATCAGCTGAGACTGGATGGAGAAAAACATGTGCAAGGATTTTGGGACTTTCCAGCATCACAGAACAACAGATAGCACCCCAAAGGTTAAAGGAAACAGACATTCACTGTGCATTCTGCTGATTGCACTCAAATCTGTGTATGATCTGCACATCTACCAATTCCTTTGTTGGCCCCTGACCCCACACACTCTTACCTTTCTCTGCAGTGAAAGCGACCAGTGCCACAATGCTTGCACTATCTTCCGTTTTTCCTGTTGCTGTTGTAACAGCTATCAGGGGAAAAACATTGCACAGCAAGCAGGTTAGGGGTTTACATATCCCACAGCAGAAACACCAACCAGAACATCAGCCAAACACTGGTGCAGCCATAGCAGAGTAACCTACTCAGTTCACCCACTATACGACAGGATGTCTCTTGTACTAGTGAACCCCAAAATCCATTAAACATTTAAACAAATCATTGTGATCCCTATGTGTAAATAGAATATGAAAAAGAATAAGGAGAAGGACCAGCAAGGAGCTAGCTAGCTACCCAGGGGACAATTCCTTACCTGTGTCTTCCAGCAAGAGAAGGAGGAAAAGCAAAGTCTATGAGTCATGAGCTGATCTCCCTGTCTTTGTAGTAGCTGTAAGGCAATCAAAACAGTAAGTCACTTGCAGACAAGCCCTACTTGTCTAAGCCAAATGCTACTAGAGCAGAACAGGTACCACACAGCCTTTATCACCCTCCCTTTGTTCTGCTGAAGCCACTCTCAATACCCAAGTGCTCTTTGGTGTTACCCCAATCTGCACCCCACAAGGATTTCATTGACAGTAAATGATCCCACACATGGCAATGCCAGCTCCTCATCTCTTGTTAAGTCTATTAGTTCTAACAAAGGTTCTTTAGCCAAGATATGGGCAAGTTCATTCCTTCTCAATGCACAAAGGCTGTCATGTTCCTCCTCAGCCAACGCTGCCATTCCCTCCACCGAGGGGGCACGGCCTACTCCCTCTGCACCCGTAATTTCCCACCCTGGGTCACTGGCTGGGGATGCTCCTGATCCTTCTCACCATTTTCTCAAGGCACTGCTGATGATATTTCTTCCATTTCACCAGGTACTTCTGGAGCAGGTGCTGCTGGTGGTGCTGCTCTGCCCTGTGCTGCTGAGCCCTCAGTAGCAGAGACTCCCTAGTTAATTCCTTCCAGTGGAGAAACAGGGTCTGTAAACGCACTGTTAGGAGAAGGATAAATTAACTAGTGTACCAAAAGGAGACTGTCAATCTCAGAGTATTGAGTGATCAGGTACTCTTCCAGGCTGTTTTAGCAATACTCAACACTGACAATACTCAGCACTATGAAGAGAGATAGGGAAACACTTCAGGTAACAGACTGAGAGCTGTGACTTCCCTGCTTCCACTGACATTCTTCATAATCTCTAGGAAATCATTTGCCCTCTGTGCTTCAGAGTCCTCATTACAAGAATGTGGCTGGTACCACAAAAATGCCTGCAGAGTTCAAGGGCCATTCGGTATTAATTACTAGAGAAAGTTGGAAGCAGTAATTGGTAAGATTACTTATGCTGCTCTCAAAACAGAGCTGTGTGACCTTCTCAAAGTTAGTAACAGAAAATTCCCTTGAGGAAGGAAGCATTACCACCCCTTACATAGACAAAGAACCAACAGAGAAGCAAAGTCACACAGGCAGTCTTGAACAGATCCCAAGTCATTCCCCATTTTATGGAGACATCCTTTATTGGCTCAATAAGCCACACAGTCATTTCATCTGTACAGATGACCCAAAAGACTGCCCTAGTAAGCCATGTCTTTCTATGGATCATACACAGATAACTGAGCCCTTTGAGAGTTTGATATCTTCATCAGCTCACTTATATCCAAGTGTTTTCTGGCCTCCATCACAGCTGTCGCCTTCTGCTGACGGTGAAATACTTGTAGCAAGGCGGTGTATTTCCACTGTAGCAACACCTAAAGATACAATGCAAACAAGAGACAGTATGCAGAAAGATACTTTCAATGCCCTATGGAAGGTGACGCTATGTACTCCACATTGCTGGCACCATAACCATTTAAAAATCATTTTTCACATAATGCTCAGCAATACAGTGCAAATTTCCCACTAAGTAAACACAGCAGTATTTCAGAGGGTCCCTTCTTCCTAGAAAACAGGGAGAAAGAAAGGAAAAATTACAAGCTTAGACAGACAAATTTAAGAGATGCCTAAGACGGGACTCTCTCTTTTAGACCTTTCTTAGCAGTGACTCTTAATGTAAGTTTTTGGTGCTTCTAATTGCATTAGCTGACCCCTGCCTGAACTAGCATCTGTACTCAGACTTTGACATCTGCTATACAGACCCTACCTTTGACAAGAGGGTTCTCCTGTAGTGCTCATCTGCACGAGCGGTTGCCTTGGCCTCACGTATAACAGCAAGGGCATTTTCTCTCCACGTACACAGAAGTTGTCTGAAGGCAAAATATATTAAAAATCAAATACAATTTATTAAGAATGATTCTCACTCATTCATTTGTCATCTTCCCACTCACAGGAGAACCAAAACCAGTTGCTTCCACAAACTCAGTCCTGCAAATCAACTTTGCTCCTTCAGGTCTCTGCCGAAGGGAAGGTAGTGCAAAACAGAATACACCCTTAGCTCTAGCACCTTAAGCTGAATTAATCAGGCTCTCCAAGTGACTCAAGTTGTATAGCATTAAAACAATAGAGGCAGTTAACACTAAAGCAACCAAAAACAATACAAAGCAGTATTATTTTTAATTACTCTTCTCACTACAACACCAGACATCTTCCAGGTTGCTTTAACACCACAGCAGTCAGAATCCACGTGCTGCAGTTTGCTGTCTCCTGTCTCTCATGGGACTAAATAGATATGAAAACAACTTAATGCAAAAAAGATGGCAGCCCAGGAAGAGGTTGATTTATTTTAGCTAGATGACCTGCACAGAAGCAGCAATGCAGAGCAGTCAGTTCTCAGCACTGAACACCCAGAAATTTACAAAAGTGGCAGTGAAAGTGTAATCTGACTGCTGTGCAGCCACTTCTCTCTCATGCTGCACAAGGAAACACAGGCTTACCGCAGCAGTAGTCTAGTGTGATGCTTCTCCTTTTCAGCTACTTGGTAGAGAATGCACTGCACGTTATGTTGGTAACTCTGAAAGAAAAGCAGTGAGAAGTTTCCCTCCACTGCCAACACCTCTGAGGAGAGGAGACATCTAGAAACCCTTAGCAGCTTAGAAGAGCAGTAGTGGCAGCAGAGCATAGGGGGGAAAAAAAGTGACAGGCACTGAAATCAAATGCTACTATTATTAGACAGGCAGTCATAGAATCATAGAATGGTAGGGGTTGGAAAGGACCTTTAGAGATTCTCTAGTCCAATCCCTCTGCAGAAGCAGGTCAACCTAGATCAGGTCACATCCAGGCGGGTCTTGAAGACCTCCAAGGAAGGAGCCTCCACAACCCCTCTTGGCAGCCTGTGCCAGGGCTCCCTCACCTCACAGGGAAATAGTTTTTTCTTATATTTAAGTGGAACTTTTTGTGTTCCAGCTTCATCCCATCACCCCTTGTCCTGTTGCTAGCTACTATAGAAAAAAGGGATGTCCCAACCTCCTGACACCCACCATTTAGATATTTGTAAATGTTAATAAGACCCCCCCTCAGTCTCCTCAGTCTAAACAGCCCCAGTTTCCACAGCCTTTCCTCATATGAAAGATGCTCCAGTCCCCTGATCATCTTGGTGGCCCTGTGCTGGACTCTCTCCAGAAGTTCTCTGTCCCTCTTGAGCTGAGGAGCCCAGAACTAGACATAGGATTCCAAATAAGGCCTCACCAGGGCAGACTAGAGGAGAAGAACCTCCCTTGACCTGCTGGCCACACTCATCTTGATGCATCCCAGCATGTCATTGGCCTTCTTGGCCATGAGGGCACATTACATACAAGTTAATGACGTTATTACATACAAGTTAATTATGTACCCTATGTACCATACAAGCTATTATGTACCCTTCACCAAAGCCACAAGATTCCATTGGTTCTTATACTTCAAAAAACAATGTTTGAGTTTATACAACCCTGCCTACAAGAGCCTCCATTCTACCTTGCACGCTTGGCATGTAAGTGCCTACAGTGAAACAGCATAGCAACTCTGCAGCTCTCATGCAACACTTCAGCACACAGACCCAAGTCCCTCAAAGAAAAGGACTTTGCCTCCTACCTTCCAGGTTGTCAAGGTCTTGCCCAGCAATGTGTGCTGATAGTGCAGGTCTGCTTGTACCAACTTCCTCCATTTTTCACGCTGGTGTCTCACATACTAGAAGTGTGGAAGGAAAAAAAACCAAAAGGTACATACATGTGATGGAGGCAAAACATGCAATGGCAGAGAGTAGAGTGAAAAAGACCATTCCCAGTCTCTGGGAAAACATCAATCCTTTCTCTTGCCCTTTTTAAGAATCTGACAGGGCCTGCCTTATGACCTGTACACAGCTACAGATCACACACACCATGGCCTTGCTGCAAATTTCCAACTTCAGTAAGAAGGACATACAAAGCACTGCCTAGGGACAAACACGCTAACTCTGGTTACATTCCCAGATAAATCTCCTCAATTACAGTCCCATTCTCACTATACCTAGACAAGAAGACAAAGAACTTCCCCTCCTCTCCATACAATTCCTATTCTGTCCACACTGAAGTGGTTTCATCCACCTAGAAAGGGAGGAGAGCTTAGGAATGACTAATGTTTAAAAGAAAAAATTTAAATTTCTGATTAACATGAACATAAAAAAGATTCAAGCTCTTCCTCATCTGTTAACTCTCTCACCTCCTTCCACTTGTTCCAGGACTGCTGCAGACACTTGGAATGGTGCAATGTTAAAGCTTGCACCTCCTTGAGCCTCCTGCAAGATAAAGAATTTAATTATTTCTCCTACAATGCAATCCATGGTCCTGAACCCCTTGAGCACAGATTGAGTCCACGTTTGCTATTTTCAGTAAAGCATTTACAGAAAGACAAACTCACAGATTCCAAATCACAAATAAGGATTCAGAATCATTGTGAATTAAATGTTGCTTTGTCACAAGTAGGTCACCACAAGGCCAAATCAAATAATTCTACCTTTTAAAAAACCTTCTTACTCTGTTTTTCTCTCCCAAGTATTTCGCTTCCACAGACAGAAAGCCTTTAACAGCAGCAGGTTACTGTAGTGATCTGTTGCACGAACCAAGCCCTCCTGCTCCTCCAAGCGAGCAACTGCTCTTCTACGCCAGAAGCGCCAGAAAGAACGCAATAGCTGTCTTTCAAAATGAAGTACAGCCTACAAAGGAAAGAAGGTGGCAATGAATTTGTGAAACAGGCCAGTTTCAAACAACAGAAGACAATTCCTTAGAGATGACATGCACAGAACTGCCCAGTGTTTGTCTTGTCCACTGCTGCTCAACATGAGAAATGTCAAAGCCCCTTGGCTGCAAGTTTATGTGAACATGTTCCACACACACTTACATGCGTGCAGAAGGAAAAGCTGCAACCAGAAAACAGTGGGCTAAAGAGAGGACAAATACAAGCTGATAAGCAGCATGTGGAAGACTCCCAAGAACAGATAAGCTCCAGGAACCAGTCCTTCTGCATTCGCAAGAACTGATAATCTCAGAACACCAAGAGTCAGCCATATCTACAGAAGGCCACCCACACATGCTGCCATCCATAAGGAGTTGTGTAACTTAAACCACATGAAAGGCAACAGTAGCTGTTATGTAGAACAACTACAGTATTATATATACATTTTAGGAAATTAAGGACTCCTTAAGAGACTTTAAAGCAACTCCTTAAGAGACCTAGAAGCAACTAGTTTTGTCAGTACAACCCTGCACTCTTTATTACTACTATCATTTCAACCAGGAAACTACAAGAGTGTGAGAGAAAAAGCACACACATATTTACTGGATGAGAGAGTGAATGAACTGTGTGAACAGTTATCCTCTAGCAACAACAGCTTGATTCTATTACTAACAAATGGCTTAACTTTAAAAAAAGATTATTAATAAATATTAGTTTTGTTTCCACCAGGGAAAAGGGAATTTACACCACTCAAGTCCATCTTATGCTAACTGATGTTCACAGAAGCAACTAAGAAGTCATCCCCTCTACTCCCTAAGCAAGGACAAGTAAAAGTTGCATTTACCCTCTCCTCTCCCATTCGATATTCTTGCTGCTTACACGTGTTCAGCAACCATGTGTCAAATATCTGTCTCATCAACACCCTCCTGCAACCAAAAATGGACAGTGTCATCACAGGAGATAATTCCTTCAGAAAAAAGTCTGATTTTGTGATTGTCAAAAGATCAATCAATCTACAACTTAAAGTTACTTCATTTTTCAAACCATGCAAGCTTTCCCCAGAAATCAGGCAGCTATTTGTCTTCATTAATCTCTGGGTTAAAAACCAGACAACTGCAACCTTAACTAGAATACATGAGACAAGGTTAGTGAATTTTCTGAAGTTATGAGAACTCCCTGTTGACATTCAGATCATTCAAAAGATTTTTCTAACTTTTCCCAATTGATTTTATTTATAATCATACACATACAAGAATTTATTAAATAACTTTATTTCTCCTGCACTGTAAGTGCAGTCTACTCCCTCCTGTCTTAGAAATATCTTAAAAACCTTACTCTGCTTTTTAATTTAAAAATAAACAAGCATTGTAATAGGACTTGAAAAAAGCTGTAACAAATAATGAACAGCTGTGTGGTAGGATCTCAACATTGAAGGGACTCTACTGAAACCTTCTAAAATGAAGAAAGTCAAGTTACTTGAAGTCAGGTTACTTGCTCCCACATCAAAGCTTCTTTCTTTCTAGATGAAGATAATATTTGCTAGTCTGCCTCCTACCCAGGGATGCACAAGATTCATTATCAAACAATATCCCAAAAACATGATCAATGTATATTTGTGATTGAGCACTATATATATCTCTCACAGAACAAGCACATGGCAGCAGCGCCCGAGTCCAGAAGTATGAGCTACACCCTACTGGAAGTAGCACACAGTTCAAACTACATCATTATCTCCAGAACTCAGTCATGTGGGTGTACTAATTAGACTGACAGCAAGTCTCAGCTCCTCGAGTCCAAAGAGACCTTAAAGATTTTTTGGATTGTTACCAGGCAATTTTTGGAAGGTAGCTGTTACCGCTCATTACAAGTTTATAGGCTGGTAAACAACAGGAGCTAAATATAAGTCTTCCTGGAGGGTAGAGATAGTGGCCAGCAAGTGCATCTTTGATCTGTAGACAGTCACCAATCTCAATTGAGGGCTCTTCTGCACTATCTCCTAGGTGTTACCACCAGACACAGCAACTGGGGCACTGACTTGTGAGACAGCAGGTATGTGTATCAGAGACCAACAGGGAAGCAGAGTTCTGTCAAGCTGCCATCAAAGTTTTACTTAGGTCTGGATAGAAAGCAGCCCCAGAACTCTCAACAAGGAAATACTTCTTAACATTTGTTTGTGTTCAGGAAACAGAACTTCAATTATACTCTTTCTCCAGTGAAAAGATCGCAGACAAAATCATTCCTGACTCACTAAATGAATCTATGGCCACAGAACCAATAGGAGCCCTTGAATCATCTGTTGGCCCCTTCACTGGTGGGAGGCGTAAGATACATTGCAGCAGTTCTTCACTAAGCTTTTGAGTTCTTGAGACTTTTCTCTCTCCTTGTCTCCAGAGGGTAAGCTAATTCACCAAAGCTGTGTTCTCACACCAGTTGAAAAAATACTTTATTCCTTGCAGAAATGCCCCTGCCCTCGTTATTCAGCCCACTCTCCAAACCTATTTGTGAATCTCCCAAAAACCAAGCCAATATTCAAGGCAAAACACTTTCTGGAGTTTGAACTGTGAAGTCAGGCTTCTGATGACAGAAAAGTATGAATCTAGAACTCGGGATGTGGCCATCCTCTGCTAATTAAAGATGCAAAGTCCCAAGTCTATTAGGAAAGAAGATTCATGGTAAAAACCTTTTTTTTTTTCCTCTCAGCTTACACAGGAAGAGGTGTCCCATGAGGGGACCCACTGCAAGAGTGTTTTGAAACAAACTCTTTTCCAAAAAAAGTATTCTAATTGTTATTATTCTAATACAAAAGATGGGAAATTAGCTTTAATGGCATCATAAATCATAACTCTACCTGAAGAGTCAGCACTGAAATTATGGGTAAAAAAACAAACCTGGGCAAGGCCTTTAAGGCATTTCAAAACAGACAAATACTCTTTTTGGTCATGTCCCCAAAAGTATTATTATATTTTAAAAGACAGCCAAAGGCCCCTAAGTTTGTACAAAATTACAGCAATATTTCTGGGTACCTGTAATGGGCCTGAGCCAGTGATGTTAAGGCCTGCTGCTGTTCTTCTTCCTTCTCTTCCAAATGGGATTTCCAACGGTTCCAAAATTTCTGCAGCACCTCAATGAAATAAAATAACAAAAACATGAAAAACAGATATTGAGGGAGAAGAATGCAAAGAAAAAAATTATTACATGTCCTACTGAAACAACATGCTGCCTCCTGCTCTGCTTCATATACCAAATTTGTTATAACCTGCTATGAATTTTTCATAAAAGTGACCATAAACATCAGAAAACATAAAACTAAAATAACAAACCTAAGACTGATGGTTTATTTACACAGATTTTCTGTGGCTATTAGCATTTAGGAACAAAGTCACTTTAAAAAGAAGAATTTTGTAGGTGAAAGTGGAAGTCAATAGGACAGCTCAAGAAAATGTAAGACAAGAACACCAAAAATGTCAAACTCACTGTAACTTGATGCTGACGATATGACAGATTTTTTCTTACTCGCTGAAGACGAGTGTTTGTGACATTCTGCTGCAGACCCTTAAACCCAAGTTTCTGTAACAAGAAATACACAACTTGCATGTGATACAAATCAGCAAGCACTGGTAAGTTTAGAACTGGCTGCTCCTTACAGACAAATTATGTTTAATGCTAGTTTGCAATAGCTAGAATTTATAAACTTGTCAAAGCCATGCATCAATTTCCTCTCACAAACCATCACTTCTCCAGATAAACTAAAATTCCCTTCCACTTCCCCAGGGTTTTATTGTGAGACATTTAACTCCTTATTCAGCTACCAAGACCACTACCCAAGTCCTTTCCCACTCTATCTCTTCCTTCAGTTCAAGACTGAGAGCTTGCTACTTATCAAAAATGGAAAATCTTCACTTCCCTTTTGGGTCTCCTTTGGACAAGGTATTTTGGTCTGCAATTCGGGGAAGAACATGGTAAACATCATTATGAGACCAGATCGCAGCACCCCTTCCCCATTTGGATTCAACTGGAATATTCCAGAATAGCTGGAATTTAGAAACTCACCATGGCAGAAAATGATGCATCCCCCACTTAACACCCACACACCACTGTCAGTACTAAAGGCACACTGCCAGTCAAATCCTCTCCACAGCCTCTTCCACCTGATGCATAACAGTGCTCTTACCAACAGATGACGCTTGTAGTGTTTGTCAGCCAGTTCACACTGTCGAGTCTCTTCCACACACAGTACAACATCTGCCACCGAGTTAAGGCATTTTTTACACAGAAACATCCCTCCTGATACATACACAACCTTCTCCCACAGAGGGGCACTAAATCTCCATCTGAACCTGCTTCAACATTTGAATTTCCAGTACTGTTACCTGTGTGAGTTTTAATTACAGCCAAGTACTTAGTTTTTGCTGGCTTATCACAAGGCATTTCTGACTCATTGTTAAGTAAGGAATTCCTCCCAAACCTCAGATTATCTTCTGCATGCTCTCAGCTGTCAACAGATTATTATACTGTAATCAGAGCAGTTTTATGAATTGTTAGCATGGCCTTACATGCATCCTTCCTATGGTAACATGTTTGTTGTCATCCATGCTACTGCACAACATTCCTGCTTATTTACCAGGTCTTCCCCGCCGTGAGAATACTTTTAACCTGTCCCTGGTAGAGACTAAATACAGAGTGGATACAATGCTTCCAGTGAGCAAAGACTCTCCATAAGGCAATCCTTGCTGCGAGTTTTTCAATGTCTTTTTGGTGAGCACGCATTCTCCTCCTGCACTCCCACGACTGCCACCAGTTTGAGAAACACTGCCGGACTATCCTGCTCCGGTGATGCTCTTGGGCCAGCTCTGGAAAACACACACACAAATTACTCAGGACTTGTTCTGTCCTGGGCTCATTTATACCAGATGAGGCCACCACATTTAAGCCACAGGTTCTGAACTGACAGCAGTAAGAACACATGGTAACACTCATCAATGGACTACACTCTTCCTATTGATCACAAAGGTAGTTTTAAAGCAGTAACATACTGTACTGACTTAAAGAGAAGTTAAGACACTGTCACTTGTTCAACATACACGAGCTGGCTCACATTTCAGCATACTCCTATTACTAGTTCCTAGATATCCTATATGGATGCTTTCCTGCTACCACCAACCAACAGGTAATTCACATAAGTGGCTGAACTTATTCCAGTGACTTCAAGGAAAGAAACAAAACAACTGGTGTCATAATTTTTATAGCTCTGTATAAGCTGTGATTTGTCTGATTATGAAGAAAATCCACACACAGATTGACTGATTAGAGTCTTGAATAAGTCCTTCTCACAGATATCTCAGTCATCACACAATAGGCAAGGGGCAAGTTTTTATCAAGGGAACTGTAAAGCATTTTCTTTTAAGTCCCATGGAAAGCAAGTGATCTTCCCAACAGCTCCCTTATAGCTAACCAGGCCTGTAACAGTGTACAGTGCCACTTGTACCTCATCTGTTCAGCAAGCAGAAACGTGGCAGTTTCTCCTAGAATAGAAAAAACACATAATTGTGCCCAAAGCAAATGAGCTAAGCCTCCTTCTGTCTTATCTCACCATTTTCACTCACCGTTCTGAAGTTGCTTTGCTCTGTGGAGGTTTAAGTATCCCCGCCACACTTCCATGCATCTCTTCAATTCCCAGCGCTGATGGTGAGTTACTGCCTTAGTCTCCTTCTGCTTGTCACTCTGGCTGTACAAATACAGCTCTCGCCACTGAAACCATGCCTGACAGAACAATTGAGGAGGGAAAGCAGTAAGGGGAGAAAAACAGACAAGATTAGGGAAGCAGAACAAAGGAGAGAAGAGGAAGAACACGCAGGCAATAGGATATTCCATGAAAGATCTAAAGGTGAAAGCCATGAGCAAAGAGGTTCCTCTCCACAAGGAGGAAAAAAACCTCAACAAGGGAACGTCAGCATAGAAAAGGTCGAAGACAAAGAGTGTTGGTATCAAACTTTTTTTCCTTTTTTCCATACTTTTGCACTTTTTCCAGTAAAAGGCCAAAAGAACAATTTTTGGACAACAGGCTTTCTTTCAGACAGAGTATTTTCATAGAAAAGAGAATCACATTGTGAAGTATGATCATTTTTCCCAAGTCTAGATTTCTTGTAAAAAATTTGGTTTGGCCTTCTGCATAGAATCACAGAATATCTCAACTTGGAATTGAGTGCAACTCATTGCTTCTCACAGGATTATTTAAAACTAAACCATATGACTAAGATGCTTCTGGAACTTTGACCTGCTTAGTGCCATGACCACTACTCTGGGGAGGCTGTTCCAGAGACCAGCCACCCTTTCAGTGAAAAGCCTTTTCCTAATGTCCAATCTGAGCTTTCCCTGACACAGCTTCATTTCATTTCCTCATGTCCTAATATGTTCTTCCATCATAAATATTGCAATTTGCAAAGCAAACAAGGCCCATATTTATTAATCTGCAACATCAGTCACCTGCATATGCAACTTCAACATCAGAAACAGTAGTAGACAAAGCTCCTGGGACTTACTCGAAATTGGAGGCTCTGGGCCCAGTGGTGCAAAGCCAAAATATTCATTTTATGTCCAGTGGAGTTCTCGTAGTGTCGCCTTTTCCACACTGACCACCATATGCTGCCAAAACAATGGTACAGAATTTCAAACACAGGTTCTGTAGTTTGGTGCAAGACATCACCTTCCTTTCACTGGAAAAAGGTATGAGCAACAAACTTCTAAATTCAGTCTACAGGCATACAGAAGGATTCAGAGCCATATCAACAAAAAGAATTAAAAACTCAAAAGTGGAATAAAGTCATTGCAGGAAAAGGTAAGAGAACAGAGGTAAAACCCATGGCCTCACAGTCAGCGCCTCTTTGCCCACTCCTACTCCATTCTTACCGCAAGTTACTTCTTTCCCTAAATGCCAGTGCCACAGACTGCATCCCATGTTTTGTCCTTTTAACATCAACATAAACCAGCCAGTGCTGCCATGTCCTGAGCAATATTTGCTTCTTTGCTGTGCAAAATAGAACAAAAAAATCACAGCATCTTCAGTCTATGTAAAAATGTGACATTTTTTAACGACTTCATAACACTTGTCCCCGACCTCCAGTCCCCTCAACCCGCACTGACACCTCGTGGGAAACCCTGAAACAACAGGGCCACAGCCACCTCGGAAACAACCTCTGAAACGCTGACAGCACCATGCCATTTGTTCAGAGCAGCGTGAACTATCAGACAATGGCATTGCTTTGTCTTCAGTGCTTACAGGGTATATAACTGTATAACAATATTCAGTGTAAACAACCTTATGGGGTAAGAATTACAGGATTTTCTTTGGTTTACTGTTTTCTAAAAAAAAAAAAAAGTTCATCAGGTTAATCAGTCAGTTTTCAAGAGTCATCCTCTATTAGAAACAGATAAATCAACCAGAAACAAGACAAGTTTACTTAGCAGGCTAGTCACATAGCTGAAAACAGAAGTGGTGTCACAAATTCTAGTTTAACACTTTATGCAGTGCACTGCACTTTCTTCTCACAACAGTCTGGCTTGTCAGAACTGACACTACTGAGGCAAAGTTAATAGAAAAAAAACATCATGGATTTCATGCCACTTCGCACTGATGCAAAAAAAAAGACAGTCTCTTTTTCAGACTTCCTTGTGATATGGTCAATCAAGTATTAACCTGCCTTAAAACAGGTCACTTCCCTACCGTTTTTGACCAAGTAGCACACAACTGCTTCTGTAAGTACTCTGGCCCCACTCAGTAAGAAAGGAAATCTAGATTGCCTACCAGTTTGTTTCCAAAGGTGCCAGTCTCTACAACATTCTGAGGCTACATTTTTATGCAGAGACCAATTAACTTATTTTGCAAATCAGCACAGAACAAAACCATAGTATCATCTTTAAAAGAGGGTCATCCTCTTCAGGGAAAGAGATACTCTCTGAAATCAAAGGAAGTTGCAACCAACATAGGCAACTTCAGCAGAAGGACAAATCCATTGCAGAACAAAGAATCTACACAATAAGACAAGGGCACTTCAAATGCTTTGGCTTATTTTCATTTGCAAGACACAAGCTGGAAGGAATAGTGAATACAGATAAAATATGTACAGTTAATGCTATAGGGAGTCATTATCTCATTTCTGTAGCCACAATTGATAGAGAATTCCAATAGCCCATTCTGTAAAAAAAACCTTGAACACATATTGTGATAAAGCAAAAAAACCTCAGGGAACAAAACATCACCCAAACCACCCCCCACCAAAAGTAAACAACATAATGCAGAGCAGATGGAGATGCCTTAAGCTTATTCACTGGCATCCTTCAATAATTATATAGGCACACAGCAAGGCATCAAACACCCTCCTCCCCCAACCCCACTCTCTCCCAGCTTTAGACAGACAACCATCTTCACCTGAAGGCATTACACTACCACAGGGGTGCAAACATGCACATGGGACAGAGATTCTGAATCAACATTTCCCTTTGAAACCCCTAGCTCACTATGCGACCAAATACAGGTAGTTATATCACTTACCATGAAACTCTGCAACATAGTATTTGTTCCTCTTTCCTTGCTGCTGGCATACATAGGCTCTCCAAGCCTTGAATATCAAATTATAGAGTAACTGTCTGAAAAATTTAAAAAGCATCAGTCAGTAGAATAGCTGCCATTGTCTAGAAGTGAGACTCTTTCAAGCTCAGTTGCACTCTAAAGATATGTTGGATAGGAAACTTAGACTTTATCCTAAGAGAACAGCAACAAGAATAAAGAGGTGAAGAAAAATATGAAAATAAGCAATGAAGATGTTGCTCTTGTCCTAGAGGTACTGTTGATGTAACTCACTTACTGGTATTAATAATCCCTTCAGAACCTAAGGGCAATTTCTCAGATTTGCTCTATACACAGAATAACAGGAAGTCATTTCACAAACCTGTAATAGTTGTCTGCTCTGAGGCTGAGCTTCCTTTCTCTGCAAATGGTCCACCACTCCTTCCACTCTCCAAAAGTTTTTTGAAGAATCTTTTGGTCATAAAAGCATCTAAACAGTTGAAAGATTTAGACATAGGAAATATCATATAAGTTTCCAGGTTGACCACAAAACAGTTTTAATGAACATTATGCTGCCTCTTTTCCAGTCTTGTCTGATTAGCCTAACAGCATCTAATTAAACTTTAAAACCACTACCCTACTGTGACACTTTATTGCAAGATTCTTAAGTATTACAAGAAGCAGTCAGCTTACTGACTGTAAATATGTCACAAAGTCAAGGAAGGAAAGAGAGATGTTGTTAACTGACTAGCCAAATGTCAGAATGCTAGTTGATTTCAGACCTATGAATGACACATATTTTACCCTCAGTTCTGTCTTGTACTCAACCAACCAGTGCAGCTGACAGTGATATGTGTATTTTCCCTGTTGTCTGTAACAACAGGATTATGCCTGTAATACCTAAAGGCCCCCTCAGCAAAACACATACGAATCCTCTCACAAGTTGCAAGTCACAGCTACCTACCCCAAGGCAAGTTGCTAAGTCATTCCAAGCACTCAAGCAGAAAAGAAAAAAAAAAAGAAAAAAAAGGAAATGAGCTACACATTTTTTAACTTGGTGCATGAAGAAAGCATTGCAAATAAAAACTACAGAGAACTGAAGACTTTTAAATGTAAAAAGGCCATTAGTTACTGCTTATGCTCCTTGCTGAAGTTCATATAATGTATTTCCAGCCATCTTCCTAAAAAAATAAAGTAATAATCCTTGTCCTGAATTTACATGTAGACCAAGTAATGCAAATTCAGTACATGGGATAGCAAGAATGGTAAGGTTCACAGGATGACTTCCAGTTATCAGCTAAGGTAGGCACAACCAGAATATATTTGATACAGGACAATGACATCAGATAACTAAGGGTTACTAACAGTACCAACAGTACTAAGGGTTACTAACAGTAAGATAACCATCTTACTGTTATTGTAAGAAAAGCAGGTCTTTCCATTGGGAATTGCTTCAGTTCCCAAGGGTGTGGTCAAACAAGAATGAACATGCAAATTAAAGCAAAAGAGAAAAGAGTATCAAAGTGTTTGTTTGCAGTAGCTGACAGAACAGTGACAATAAAAACAAATTATCTGATACAGGTATGTCAAAGTCAGACAGGTGCAAAGCATTTATAAACATTCAGCACAATAATGTCAACAGTAAAATTAACTGAATTTCAAGATCTATCTCTAGTTATAGCTTTGAAAATTCTTAAATTGAAAGCAGATATCAGAATCATACCCGATCATTTATCAGCACATACAATTCAACTTCATCAAGACAACAGCAATTCCTGTTACGTCAGTTAGTAAAGTTTGATCATGATTATTAGGAACAAAAAGCAGGAGCAAGAAGAGAAGGAAATCTTCAAGTGATCTTAAAACACATCGATATATTTTCTTGGCAGCCAGTATTCTCTTAGCACAATGGTACAACACTAAACCATAAATCTACCTGGCTTTGGAAGGGAGAACTTGTCCAAATGTCTTTTTTGCCCACAGATAGAAGAATTTCCTTGCTAGATATCTGGAATATAAGGAAAGGTTAGTTGGCTTTGTATGCTCCCACTGTTAATTCCTAGGAAGCAGTGCAAATGAAACTTCTATGCTAGTTTCAGTAATAAAACTAAGGCTTTTAATCTCTAAACGATTACCATCTCAACTTTACCAAGATTTCTTCAACTAACAAAAGAAGTAGAGATTAACACAAGAGGAGGGCATCTGACATCTGTCAGTTCCCATCAAAGCATATTGTTAAACAGCCATTTACAAATTTTACATTAGAAAATTTTAAAACAGTATGACTCTGCCTGTGCCAATGCACATGATCAAGTTACCACAAAACATCTTCAGAATCATCTGGCATGACTACGAACAAAAACCTTTGCCTTAGCCTGCACTTGTACTACTGAAAACAGACTTCTTTCTGTCTGATCCCCCTGCTACATTCCGTGAAAAATGTACTTAACACCCAATTTGGAATTATTTTACCTTCTTTGCTGCCAGGTATACCCAGGTTGACCTCTGTCCTGAAAGTGATGCCTGGCAGACTGGTGAGGAATACATTGCCCAGTTGCATGCATTTGATGCCTAGGTGGCTTTCGGATTTCATACATCTTCAGAGGTTTTGAACTTAAAAGGAAAGAAGAAATATTTTCTGTAAAACCACATTAACTGCAAAAAAATGGTGTTATTTCAATGGTGTTATCTATAACAAAGGTATGCAATCACATATAGAAGTTACAAAATGTTAAAATAAAATGATTGTCTATTAGGTATTTTTCACTATCTGGAAGGTTGAAGTTGTTTCCCCAAAACAAGCAGGAAGACACATTTCAGTGCATAGACATGTCATAGACCTTTTTTTTTCTCCTCTAAAGTTGAAATGAAAAAGCACTAAAAGGCATTTATGCCTCCCCTTCCAAATGGGTGCATACAGTGTGCCATCATAGAGAAGATATCAGTGTGATTTTCTGCCTTTTATTCCCATATATATATATCTACGTATTCTGTCTCTTGCTGAAAAATTCTCTTGAAGGCTGGGGAACTGAAGTGAGAATTTCCCGTTTCAACATGAAATGGGCTTACATATAGCTCTTTTACAAGAAATTCTTTCCTAGATTTGTTCATATTTTAACTAAACATTGCTTCTTAAAAAAAAAGAAAAGAAATCAAAACAAACCTAAAAATTTCTTCCTGGTTTTTACATATTCATCTTTATAATGCAAATGTAGACATATTTTTCCACTGTGCAGCTTACTTTCACACCTAATTCTAATCTGAAGAATAACAAGTATGTTTCTATGAATTCTAAGTGTTTCGTCTGAGTAATTTTCTGAAAACAAAAATGATAAAAAAATAGTATCTGACCAGACAAAACTTGCTGAACCAGATGTATTGAAGCTCTTTTCCCAAAACAAATACTGCCACCACCCTGAAAACTTGAACTACAAACACATTCTTAACTCCATAACAGGCAATAGAAAGGACAGTCTGAAGTCTCATCCTAATAACCACCTGAACTGAGCTTAGGAAAACACAGCTGCAACCATAAATAAATGCTGGTTCCACAAAGTTTTTGGAGCAATCCATACTACTAAGTTTCAGTAGTTCAGCCGAACAACTGTTCACACTATTAATAACAAATCAGAGAGAAGAATACAACAAAGCACACACAAAAAAACCTCATAGGAGAAAATACAGTATTTTCAGCTTGTTCCAGCAAGCTGCAAGGAGCTAAAACAAAGCTAGTCAAAGAAAACAAGGCTTATATTTTGTGCGTGAGAGAGGAACTCTTATTCTCCTTTGAATGTTTTGTGAAAGAGGTGAGCCCCATCCAGCAGAGGAAAGAACTCTGTTCACATCACAATGTACACTTACGGCAACTGTGGGCACTTTTGAAGAAACGAGTTACAGGCACTTTTAAATTTATGCCAAATAGCTTTCAACACATGTTCCTGTACACATCTATTAGGCTCAATTCCCTTTAAAACATCTGATCTGCTCCAAAGGTAAACCTGATCTGCCTATATGCAATGACAATGTAACACAAAGTAATCAAAAATACGAAGCTTGGGTAGAACATATAAAATTTTTGTGTGAAAGTCTAAGGCATGTGAATACTTAATGATTTTCCAACATAAGTAATTTTTACCGGACTATTCCTAAACTGGGAACACTGTATGTGCTACACAGATGGTGTGATGAGACAGCCCATGTCCATGAGAATTTATAACAAGCAACCCCAAAAAATAATCATAAAAGAAGGATCATTTCTTCCCTGTAAAGTTAGAAAATAAAAGTACTGGAAGAATAAGAGAACACACGCCACAGAATAAACCTGTGCTTGGGCCAACAACTATATGCAAATATCTTGCCTTCCAGTTTAATACCTCAAGCTCAAGAACATAATTTTTGTATTTGAATGATATAATTTAAACCCCCATAAATACATATTTTGTGATGGGTTTGGAAGTGGTGCTGTGTATTTGTTTATTTGTTGTTTTTAAGAAAGGCACTTTCTGGTTAATAATGTTCCCAGAGACAAATAAGCCCTCATTTGAGAATAACTCTGTTCTGTGGCATGGAATGCTTAAGGTGTCATAGTTAAAAAGAATAAGTTACAGCTGCGATCTTTAACAAGACAGCACCTCATTACTGCTCACCTGCATCTGGATCTCTCCATTTTGCTACAGTTCCCGGTCTGCAGTAAACAAATCCACTCTCTGCACTGCAATGTTGTATATCAGCTTTGGAAGAAGCACGATGAAGCCATCAAACGGATTTCTGATAAATGCAGTCTGTACCTTAACAGTGATAGGAATTCCACTCACTTGACCTGCATAAAGATGGCATGATGCAATTCTAGGTATTTAATGTGAAAAATATCTATCTGCATACTCAGAGTCTGGCTGACCTCAATGATACTGTGCTGACATAATCTATTGGTAATGAAGTCATAACCGTTTGAATCCAAAGATGACTACTGTGCCCACACAAACAGAGCAGTGCTAGAAAGATGCTGTAAAAATATGGTCCTAAGTTATGCTCCCCAATTTTGAAATAAATCAATGGTGACAAAACCAAATTGACTGCTTTTCACTGTTTTTAAACAAGTCTGCCAGCTTCTATCCAAGCATGTACAAATGCAGAAATCAATTCATGATACTCAGCTCCAGCAAGAACTTCTGTATGTACAGAACCTCCCAACCACAAAAAGTCACAAAAGGGAGAGTAAAACTGTGAAAACACATGGATTTGCAAACAGCAATCTCCTAGGTGTGAGATGTAAATCACACACTTCTTTGAGCAAGCTGTGGGAGAAAAAAATATAAAAAATAAAAAAAACTTACTGCAGTCAACCCATTTGCCTGCACGAAATTCGCTTTGGCAGAGAACCCTATAACCTCAATGCTTTTAGTGCTTATGAACACACACAAAAGAATCACGTAACGGTTGCTCTATAACACTGCCTTGAGGGGCCTGGAGGCCATGGCCGCGCTGCCTGCCCGAGCCACTCAACAAACAGATCCCGCCGCCAGCGCCCGCCACGCCGAAGGGGCCACGGGCCCCGCGGCCAAAGTGGCGCAGCTTGTCCCTGGGGACAGGCCGGCTGCGGTACCGGCTGGGCAAGGACAGGGCCGCACGCAGAGCCGGCACCCGGCCCTGGAGAGGCCGAGGGCTCTGCCCGCCCGAAACCAGACCTCCACGCTCTCGCACACGTTTGCACAGCCGCGGCAGCCCCCGCTCAGCCGCCTCCAAGCAGCAAGCAAACAGCAGCCGCAGCGAACGGGAGGCAGCCGGTTTGCCACGGCAAGCTCACACCCACCGCGCCTCAGCACGGCGCCGGACGCGCTCCTCAGGGCGAGGGCGGGCCCGGGCCCGGCCCCGCCCCCCACCACGGAGAGGGGCCGGAGCGCCGCCGCCCAGCCCGGCTCCCTCAGCGGCGCCCCCCGGCGGCTGGAGGAGTGCGGCCCGGCGGGAGCCGGCACGGCCCGCCCTCGAGCCGCGCGGTGAGCCAAACACTGAGGGGCGAAGCTCGACCGACCCGAGGCATGAACTGTAGCCTCGAGCAGCGGGAATAGGGCTCAGCGTGCCACGACGCTGCACTCCTGCTCACACTGCGCCGCAAATGGAGAAACCCGTTTATTTGACCGTTTCTGTGCCTTTGGGCTGTGAGTGCCCAGCATCTTCAGAAACCAACAGAGCAGTATTTCAGCTCACAGCAGCGATGCGTAGTAACGCTACAGTGAAACACACCGCGGCCCAGGCCAGCTCAACGCCTCCAGCATGCCGTGATGGCTGCCTGGGGAGACTCGCTTGGAGGAACTCTGTAACAGCTACAACGCATTCTTATTTATAATGCAGCACTTTGTCATTTAAGGGGGGAAAAAAGAGAACTGTTTATTCCTGTTTTCATTCCATAAGTTAACCAGTTTTTAACACTGTTATTCAACTTTATCAGCGATCTGGGAAAAAACACGTTTTATTTATCAGATCCTGCGATTACCTTCCTGCTCCTGCATAGCCTGAGGAGAAGCATGGCCCCCACGGTGCCAGGGACCCCACTCCCATGCAGCACCGGTGGGAAACAGAGCAACAGCCTTACTAAAACTTCTTTAAACTGGTGTTGAAAACAATTTCTGCTTCTTATTAGCAACTCGCAGCTGTCAGGTGAATGGGCTGTGCTGCTCGCTGCAGCAGCGCACATCCTGCCACCCCACAGGAATGCCTAACTTCCCTTTTGATACAATACGTACAACCTGGCAGGACAGTCTGCGTGTGGCACCGGAATTGTATGCGTGCTGTCCCTGCGGTACCTCATCACCAGTGCCTCCAAGCGAAGGGGCCGAGGGCGGGCTCGGGCCGTGGGGAGAGGCCCGTCAGCGCTCCCCACACGCTCCCGCGCCTAGGGCTGCACAGCGGGAGCGCGAAGGCGCCAAGCGCCGAAGGGGAGACTTCCCTCAGCCCGTGAATTACTCCGTGCGAACGAGGGGTACGCGGCGGCGGAGCCCGGCGAAGGCGCTAAGGAGGCTGCCAGCCGCGCCGCCCGCCATCGCCGCCGCTGCTTGGCTCGCGCCGAAGCGCTGAGGGGGCCGCGCTCGCGCCGCCGCTTCCCGCCCTTTTCACCCCGCGCGGTCCCCACAGCCGCGGGCCTGCGGCGGAACGTGCCCCGCCCGCTGCGGTGTCGCCAACGGCCCCGGCCCCGCTGCCGCCCCGGGCCCCGCGCCCGGCACATGGCGAGCATCACGTCCCGCAGCCGCCGCTGCTGGCGGCCGCCTCCCCCGCGGGGCTGCCCGCCGAGGCCGCCTGCGGGCCCTCAGGGCACCCTGAGCCTTTCCTCACCCACCGCAGCGCTCACACGGTGAGACGACGGCTCCGCGGGCCGGCCCGCAGCGGGGGACACACCACTGACCCGCAGGGGAACGCGGCCCCGCCGCCCCCGCCCGCCTTTCCCTGTCAGGCGCCGCGCGGGGGAGCCCCGGTGCGCGCACCCGCCGCCGCGCCTGCGCGCGGGCCATTAAATGGGTGCGGGGCGGGCAGCGGAAGGCCCCGGTTACGGCGGCTGAGGAGAGACAGAGTCGGGCGAATAGGGAGAGGGCGCGCGAGCCAGCGCGGAGGGGCCGGAGCCGCGCGAGCGGAGGCGGGCGGGGGACGGCGCCGGCCCGGGGAGCGTGTGGCGCGAAGGGGGGGCGAGCGCGGCGCGGGGCGCCGCCGGCGGGGCGGGCAGGGGTGAAGCGGAGCCGGTGGCCGGGAGCAGGAAACGCCGCGGGCGGCGGTAAGGCCTTCAGCGGAGCGGAGCGCCGTCGGGAGCCCCGCCGCCGGCGCGGTGAGTAGGGCTGCCTGGGCGCAGGGCTGGGGGCGGCGGGGCCGCCGGGGCAGATGAGGATCCGCTGAGTCACTTGTCCCGCCGCCGTCCTCCCCCTCGGCTTCGGGACCGGGCCTGGGCCGCGTAGCCCCCGCCGCCACGCGAGCGGCGCCCGTCTCCTCTGGCGGCCGCGAGAGAGGGGGGGGGGTGTCCCGGCAGCTCCCCGGCTCTTGTTTTCTCCCGGTCGTGCCCACGGAGGGATCTTAGTTGGGCGAAAGCTGCTCAAAGGCAGGGCTGCTGTTGCGGGACAGGTCCGGCGGGGCTCCGGGAGTGGGCCGAGTGTTTCAGCGAGAGCTACTCGGCAGGAGTCGGGGAGGCTACAAGTAGGAAAAAGCCGCTGTTGGGGAACGTGTCTCTTATTGTTTTATCGAAACACTATATAGTCCTAGTCTGATAGGGAAAAAGGCACCCGTTAGAAAACTGCATTTTCAAATCTGACTGCTTGTTATTTTGCTTTTTTTGTTAGATTCATGGTCAAAGGCTTTGAAGTAACCATGGATAAACGAGGAGGCATAGCAGAAACTGAAAATGGCGATGCTTTCCTGGAATTGAACAGAGTTACAACAAAATACCCACATCGTTACACAAAGGTTAGTTCTCTCTCTTTAAAAAGTAGTATGTAGAGCTGTTGATCACAGAAATAGAGGGGGAGGCAGTAAGGTGAAGGCTGAAGAGCCTTGGCCTGGTTTAGGATTTACAAGATGGTGTAAAATGAGCAGCTTGTTAAATGTGATGTAGCTGTGCAATCCAGTTCTTGATATACTTTTGATTCCCACCACCTTATTTTAATATTTGAGCACCTCACAGCTTCTGTTAGAGAGATTGTGGGAGAGACTGAAGTATGTTGTTCTACCAGCTTTCTCAAACACTTCTGTTTCATAGTTCTACTTCTAGCAGTCTTCCTTTAAGAAGTTGACCAAAGTGATTCCTTACAGTAGGTGCTGTTTCCTTGGCACATATAGCCCAGCAGATCTTATCAGGAGCTTTAACATGTTTACAAAGATGTCTCTTTTTTAATCCTAGGATTGTTCATATTTGGCTGCTGGCACTTATGGCTAGTGTTAAAATCTTAACACAGGTGTTTTTGTTTAGCTTTGAGACCTAAATGTATGTATGAGTGGAAGAGCAATAACTAAATACCCTGAGAATAAAGATTCCCTCAGTGCTAAGTGGGTTTGATATACTCTGGTGGTTAAGGTTCAGATCTTGTTTGGGCTTTGGTACCACTGCAGAAACATGCTTTTTGAAAGAGACTTTAATGGTTGCTGATTTTCCTATTGCTGAAAGCTGTGGGAACAGGTGGTCACTGCTTTGTGGAATTCTGCTAAGATACTCTGCAATAAATGGCCTGAAATGTGGAACAGGGAGAGACAGTGGGTTTGTTGCTGACTGTTATCTTTCTTGAGGAATTCTAAACTATTGACTTTCTAGTTGGTTGTTTCTTAAAAGAAAAAAGAATTATCAGTGTGGCTGTGTTATGTTGAGATAGTAGGGTTAGTGCATTTGAACGAGACATCAACAATAAACCAAGCTCTTCAGAGTTGGCAAAGGCTATGTGGGAATAGCATGGCTTTCCAATTCTCTAGCTGCTTAGAGAAAATGTACACTTGACCTTCTAAAATGCGAAGCATGCTATTGTTCAGACTTTATTAAATGAACAACAAATTGAAGGAGTGAAGCTGTGTTTAGACTTTTGCTGCTGGATAAGAGATATCTACTTCTTCAGTCCTATCCAATTCCTCTCAAGAGAAGTAACTGAATGCAGTTTCAAATTCTGCTTGCTCTTTTGGGCAATATTCAGCTGGTGCTGATGGTAACTGTACACTGAAACAGATGCATTTGAAGCTTCAGCTTTATTAGTATAGTACCTATACTATAGGTACTATAGTATAGATCTGGTCAGGATCAAGCTGCAGAACTAGTGCCAGAAGTTGTGTTTATTTGTTGGGTCCTAAGGAATTTAAAGTGAAAAACCACCAGTAATCTGTTTTAAAATATCTTGCATCATTTTTTGTAAGTAGTATCTCAAATATAGCTAGTTTAAGGTGCTCATGTAATCAACATTGCAACACATTCTCACATGATCCAGATCCAATCCCAGATTAGGAATGGGAGGAACACTGTTGCAGGATGTATGTATTTCCTTTTATGGTGTATACTAATTTACTACCAGTAGGAAAACAATTGGCTCATACTATGGATCCCTCTAAACAGTGGGAATAATACTGTTTAATTAAACAGCTAAACACACTTCCACACACTTAAAAGTACCAGCGTGTGAATTAAACAAAAAAAAAGCCTAAATCACACTCTGGAAGCATGGGTGTTAATCTCCTCTGTTGTGAAAGTGTTATATAGTCCAAGCTGCATCTTTTCTAGTTCTTTGGAAGCTGTTGCTCCAAGGGTGCACAACTAATGAGTGAAAGCCAGGAAACAATTCAGTTTTTCTTCACTGAAGAATTGCAATAGGATCTAACTGAAAGACTCTGGACTCCCTCTCGTGGCCGATGACACAAGTCTTAGTCTGGTGATGGACAGTGCTGTTAATGCTTGTAATATCTGCATCAGACTATAATGATATTGCACTACTGATATTCCTCATAGATCAAGGTTTATTTTGGGAAGCTGGGGGCAAAGAGGCCAGTCTCTCCCCCATAAATTGAGCTCTTTTTGCTAAAGACTAGTACAGGATGATGCTTGGATATGCATGTATGTGTGTGCATGTTAAGGTTTTGTCCAGTTACCAAACTGCCATCTGGAAACTTTCAAGTATCAAGCTCACATAGCTAATGAACCTATTTTAATCACATGAAGATAATGGTGTAAAAGCTCTAAAGGATATTGTATTCCTGGGGAAAAAGATGAAGAGCTTTCATTCAGTTTGGTGGTATGATGTCTGCTGTTAGGACTTCTTTATCCTTCCAGATGCCCACTGTTCTCTGTACAGTTCTGAATTCAGTACAGCTGGGAGTGAGGCAGATTGAGTAAAGGTAATTGAGGGAGAATGGGTGAATTTAATTAGGAATGTGCATCTTGACTGCAGCCAGGTTAATGATCATTCAAAGCACTGATGATCCCACCTTTAATAGTGGACACTGTAGATTGATTGCTAGTCTGCCTCAAATGATTAACTGTTGAAGTGTGCAATAGTGAACTAAGGACCAAAATAGGAAGGTGTTAGAAAGTAGGGAAAGTTAAGTATTCACTCAGCATGGATTTGGTGCTGGGTAGGGTGAGTAATTGTGTAACATAAATTTGGATATTTTGGAATTGGTAGTGGTCAGAAATGGCAAACTTGTCTGGAATTTCTAGCTCTACATTTGTAACTGGTATTGTGGTAATACCACTTTTTTACCTGGTGAATCTTGTATAGCATTAAACATAGCAATTTTGATTCCATGTGGGGGACTTGCTAGCTCCAGTATTAATGATGTCTGTCTTGCTTGTACACTGGACTGTCCAGGGAAGCAAATAGGTAAACATGTATGATGTGAACAGCCTTTGAAGGGTTAATGAGGACTGAACCTGACCTAGGCAGGTACAGTCCTTCAAATAAGTGTTTGCTCAGTGGCCACTGGTAGGAGAATTGAAAAATAAACTTGCTGTCTAATGTCAACTTTTCACCACAGTACTTCACAGAAAATGAAACAATGTATTAGGAAACTCTGCTAAATTTAAACACTAAACTGATCAGAGAGTATTGAATAGATATTTTGGATCACTGACTCTCCTCTGGGTCATAATTGGAAATAACTTCTTCCTTTTTCTAGGAAGAACTGCTGGATATTAAAGAGCGTCCCTACTCCAAGCAAAGACCTTCTTGTCTCTCTGAAAAATACGACAGGTATTTTCTTGATTATACAGAAACTGTAAATGGTTGTTTGAAAATAAAAGTTTCAGTTGCAGAAAATTCTTAGCTTAAGAGTGCTTGTGTTGCAAGATATACGTGCTCCAGGATTTAGTGTAATACTGTTTTCAGAAGCACTGATCTACTAGGGAAGATTTAATGCCCTACCTAGGAATACTGTCTTTACTGTTCAGATTAATTGTGCATGTAAGCAGGAGACAGAGGTAAAACTTTCTGAATGCATAAGAACAGTGATGTGATTTGCTTGAGCTGTTTTTCGGTATACCAGGCAAACTTCAATATCTATTGGGACAACATGTCCGTATGTTGTCTCTTATCTCATGCTGAATATTGTATTCCTTTAGAGAAGGGATCCAGAGTACCATGTATGAGGTTGAGTAAGGGAAAGATTTAGAAATTAGTATATGGAAGATGTTTCACTTGTACAGGTTGCTAGTCGCTGAATCCTAGGTTCTCAGTAGCCATACTGTGAATTATTTGTTGGACTACAAGTAGCAAACAATCCTACAATTTTATTTTCATAGTGATGGTGTCTGGGATCCAGAGAAGTGGCATGCCTCTTTATATCCGAGTTCAGGAAGAACTTCACCAGTGGAAAGCTTTAAAAAAGATTTGGATTCAGATCGGACTCCTCTTATGCGTAGGATAGTAGGTAAGAGCTCTTACAGCACAAGGCTCAAAACTGAACATAGGCTGTTGGCAAAACCTTTCCTTTGGCATGATGCAAATGAGACTAAACAAGATCTCTGGAAGTTGTTTGCGTAGAATGTCAAGGAAATCTTGGTTGCTTCAACTGTACTCTAGTTTCTGGTATTCTTGTGACTGTATCCAAGAACAAATGTAGGTAGCAGTTGTTACGACCTACTTTTCTTGCTGTGTAGTAGTAAACATGTATTTAATAAAGCAAGTGCAGGGGACAGTTTCCCTACAGTTTGAGACTGATTACTTGAAATGTCTATGGTGGGAAACAAAGTTCTTCCTAGGACACTGCAATCGTTCCTCAATATCCACCTTGTTTTCCTCTGTTCTTCATGTGCTCTCAGCTAGATTAGCTTCGCAAAAATAAATAACATGTTTTCTTTCAAAAGGTTCTGGGATAGCAGCAAGGTGATAAACAGAAGGCTGTTAAACAGATAACTAGCTTATATTGACCAGTATGTTAAATTCGGTGCTTTTTGTGTGGTCTTTCTCCTGTAGATCCAAGAGAGCGAGTGAAAGAAGATGACTTGGATGTCGTCTTAAGTCCGCAAAGACGAAGCTTTGGAGGCGGCTGTCACGTAACAGCAGCTGTGAGCTCCCGCCGGGCAGGGAGCCCGCTGGAAAAGGAGAACGATGGTGTTCGTATTATTGGGGGCCGCAGGATTGGCAGCGGAAGAATTATCTCTTCTCGTAACTTTGATAAAGACCACCGGGGTGGTGAGAAAGACCTACGTGATTCTAGAGATGCAAGAGACAGAGACCGTGAGAGGGACTACAAAGATAAACGCTTCAGGGTTAGTTCTTTCTTTTCCCGATACATGGAAGCCTTTGGCCACAGGGGCGGGACAGCTGCTTGCAGCAGTGAAGTTTTCCATGTGAGTAGGCTGTTTCTTAACAGCACCTTTATGGTGTGAAGGGTGAGCACTCAGTTCAGTTTTTAGTCCTTCAGATAGCCCAACAGGGATGCATCTAATACCATGGATCTTACAAACCTTGCCTGTGACAGACTTAATAGCAAGATATTCAGAAGTCTAATAGTTTATTTGTAGTTTTTGATGTGGCAGTTGTCAGGAAGCATTGTGTTTAAACTCAGCAGGTGGAAACTTTCCGTGCTTTTAGGCATGGGTTTTGTTTTGTTTTTTTTTAAGGAGGCACCAGTAGCCTCCCTCTCAGGAGACAAAGCTGAGTTTATACTGGTTCTTGCAGACCAAGAGCCTTCAGTTTAATGAAGCAGAAATTCAGCAGTGATATTTAAAATACAGAAAGCTTACTGAGCATGCAGAGTGTGCACGTAAACCTTAATTAGGACACCAAAACTGGTGTGAAAAGGTTGTAATTTGCTTTGGAGATCGGGGGAGGAATCTTACGAAGCAGTATCTTATGGTTGTTTTTAATATCTCACTTCAGAGGGAATTTGGTGACAGCAAACGTGTCTTTGGGGAGCGGAGAAGGAATGACTCTTACACTGAAGAAGAGCCTGAGTGGTTCTCTGCTGGTCCTACAAGTCAGTCTGAAACCATTGAACTCACAGGCTTTGATGATAAAATTTTGGAGGAAGATCACAAAGGGAGAAAACGTACAAGGCGACGCACAGCCTCACTGAAAGAAGGTAATGGCAGATTTAACAAAAGCTCTGGTTGTCTGTTGGATGTCAAGGTGGTTGTTACAGATCCAGCAAGTGTAAAGAGTAATGCAACTTACCAGCCTTCATCTTAAACTTACATTGCTTTTGGTCATCCTGAAACATTAGATGTAAGGCCCATAACTCATCTTTCAGATTGTGAATACCTTTTAGAGAAACAATATTTTATCATTTAAAGGCAGAACTGAGAGGCAGGGGAAAAACCTTTCATGGATGTCAAATGGTATTGGGAATCTGTAAGCTATTAAAAGGGTCCATTTCTGTATGTTGCTGGGTGCCAAAGGCTTGATTTAAGCTAAGCTCATACTCTGGGGGATTTTAAATATTTTTTCCTTATAGTAATAATATGAGGAATGCAGACTTGGATGTACAACTGCCAGTAGTACAGCTGCCAGTAATACAGCTTTAAGCTGAATTTGAAGACCAAGTCTAATGACTGCAGACAAATTCAGATAAAGTCCAATTATATTATTATTACCACTGAAAAAGCTGTAGTATGAACTTCTCTGAGGCAAGAGAATATGACTTCTTAGTACTAGAAATTCTGTAGGTGGACAGCATGAATAGTTCAAGCTTAGTTGTGTATTCATTTAACTAAAATGTACAATTTCAAGCTTACTAGGTTTGTAGTCACACCACAGATTTTTTTGAAGCACCCACGTGATCTTTTTGAGTCCTTCAAGTGGCCTGTGCTTTGCTCCTGCAGGAGCAATATGTGTCATGTATGAGAGTATTAGAACCCTGGTCCAGCTTTCAGGGAGTCTGTACTCTGGGGCACCTGGGATGAAGGCAAGAGCTGCCTAAGGGTTCTTGATAATACAGCACCAGCTGTAAACTTACTGTACAGTGGTATCTGCTTGGTGTGACTTAGCACCTGATGTGTTCCAGGTACTCCTGTGTTGACCAGGATACCATTGTTAACTCATGATTCAGTGGCAGTTCTTACTTTCTTGAAGAAGATAATCTTAATTACAGTCAGGAAGCTCTGTGCTAGGAGTTCTAGTGGATGCTAGTTTCTGTTGTGGCAGACTGCAGCCAGCACAACATAACTAGTGAAATACCACGAGTGGTTAAATTACTCTGGTCCTGTACTTCTGATTACTGGGAAAATGCATTGACTGTTAGGTACTACTCCCACTGGAAACAGTCAATACCTCAGCAATCACTTGGTTTTTCTTTTTAAGGGATAGAATGCAATGGTGGAGTGGCAGAAGAGGATGAAGTGCAAACTGCCCTTGCCAGTGAAACACCAGCAGATCAAGAAGTTCCTAGGGAAGCTGTTTTACCAGAAGCAGCTCCAGGAGAGTTTGACTTCAATGAGTTCTTCAACTTGGATAAAAGTGTTCCTGGCCTGGCTTCGGTGAGGTGTTTGAGGTTTTTTAAGACTGGCTTTATTTCTGAGAAGCTTTTTTGCTTCTGATGCATTCAGTGAAAGCTAAAACTT
The DNA here is from genome assembly GCF_028858725.1 of Colius striatus. Classification (NCBI taxonomy): domain Eukaryota; kingdom Metazoa; phylum Chordata; class Aves; order Coliiformes; family Coliidae; genus Colius; species Colius striatus. The sequence goes on along the minus strand of NC_084775.1, from coordinate 6,242,875 downwards.
CTTACTTTATATAAGTTGCATTATGCAGTGTGCAAGTTCAAGATGAATTTGTAGAGATTTAGCTTTGGGGTGTTAGGCTGCTACTTTTAAAGTGTTACACCTGAGACTGGCTCCATTTCCAAAGAAAGTGTATGAGGCAAACTAGTTGATTATTTTTCAGAAGATTTACTGCACAAGTTCAGTCTAGTTGAAAACAACCTTTTGCAGTAAAGTCTAAGTGCAGCAAATGGATGTTTCATGCAAGCTTCCTGGAAGGCAGTAAGCCTGGAGACACCTCATGGATACTGTTTGAGAGGCAGTTTTATCTTTACAGGACCAGTAATGTGGCTGAAAGGATGTATGTCTGAGAGGGTTTGAACCTTTATTACTTAAACCTCTGAGCCTAATTCATACTAATTCATAAACTGCTGCTGTTTGTTCTGACCTCTCCATCAGTAGAAAGAAGAGCTGTTCTTGACTATTCTAGGTGGTATAGCTGATTAGTAGATAGAATTTGAGTTAAAAGGCTTAGTGTTGTAGAAACGTAAGTGTGTTCCAAAAGTGTTCTGACCAAAGAAACAGACACGATAAAGAGTTTAGAAAGGTTAAGATTTAAAAAAATAAACCCTGACCTCCTCTTCAATGAGGAAAAGCTGCTTATGTTAAAGGCTCATCATACTGTGGCAGTAATTCAACACATACATAATGGAGAGTTTGTTCTCACTATAGATGTGAATGATGTGGCTTTAGACTTAATCTGATATTCCAGCTTATCAGCAAGATAGATATTCCTTTCAAAAGTAGGGAATTCCCAAGACACAAAATCTGTTCATGAAACTTCAGGGGGCGAATGTTCTAATTTGTCAAAGTTTCAGACTAGCCAGATGACTTAATGTTTTTTTCTTTGATATGTCTGTGACAAGTGTTACAGTAGATGTGTACATTTCCTGACACAACTCTCTTAATTCTTCTGTTAGATTCAAACAATCAGAGCCAAGCAGATCAATAGTATCTTGTTTTTGCTGTTGTAAATAGTGTTGAGTGCCCCGTATTTCAGAGAAAGCAGCTGCTCTGGCAGGAAGAAGCTGTTCTTCCTTTTATCTAAAAGCAAATGTGCTGCATGGTGAAGTAGAAAGAGCTTTAGTTTGAGTTGAATTTTATAATGTGCTGGCTTTAAATGCTTGTAATGATTACCAAAGAAGTAAACAGACACTATAAACTGCAGCAACTTCTGATGAGCTACATGCAGTACTACTCAGTGACCTCAGCCTTCCTGGAGGGGGAAGGTGCTAGCTGCCAGAGCTTTGCTGATGACACACACTCTCAACTGAAGAATGCAATCCTCTGCTTATTGCCAGGATGCTTCAGCATGTAAAGTGCAAGCAAGGAGCCCTTAGCTCAGTGGCTTCTGCTCCAGCCCTTGTGGGATGCTTGCAAGTCAGGTTGTAGTCTTGGCACTTAATTCCCAGGCACCATCCTTGGCCAGTGCTGGAACTAAACTGAATCATGGTTGCAAAAAATCCAACAGCTCAAGGTGCTCCTTCTGTGCAGTGAGAGGGACCAGCCCTGAGACATCTGTCAACTACTGGTTATTATGATTTGGTTTTAATTCCTGTAGCAAGTGATTTTTACTATTTTTTGGCACATGCACTTGAAAGTGGTGTGGGTAATGGTCTTGGGAGGCTCTGATTCTGCTGTTTCAGTTAGAGATTTACTCAGAACAAATATTTTTGATATAAATAGAAGATGTATGATGTGTTATAACTATGCAATTGCTGCCATATTAGAAGAAAAAAAGGCAGTTCAAAGCTTGTAGACTGGGCAGCATCTAGTTGTTTGTAGCAGAGGAATCTTGGTTGCACAGTAAGCTTCTCAAAGATGTTACTGGTCTTGCTTCTGTTAAGATTATCTTCTTTCCTTTTTTTTATCTCCCCCTATAACCTAGATGATAGAGGATGTGCTGGGGGAAGGTTCAGTGTCTGCCAGCAGGTTCAGCAGGTGGTTTTCTAACCCTAGTCGTTCTGGAAGTCGGTCAAGCAGTTTGAGATCTACACCACATGAGGAACTGGAGAGGCTAGCAGGTAAGACTATGGGACAATGCAGAGTCAGATTGCCTCCTTCCACATTCCTTTATCCTTGTGCAATAGAAGTGTGACATAAAGTTTTAGGATGGTGAATTCTCTCACAGTTTGAGTGCTTGACATTCTTTTGGAAGCTCTCAGAGCAAACAGCCATAAGTTCTTTATAAATGGTCTTGTTATGCTTCCTGATGATTTTCCAGTTCATCTTGGGCAAGGTGTATGAGATGACTTTTCAGTGACATATTGAAGTTGGTTACCAGTGTATGTTCATCTTGAGACATTGGGTTGGTAAACTGATGCCGTAGTGCTCCTGGTTTTGCTGTTTCAGGTCTAGAGCAAGCCATTCTCTCCCCTGGCCAGAACTCTGGAAACTACTTTGCTCCCATTCCATTGGAAGACCACTCTGAAAACAAAGTGGACATCCTAGAAATGCTACAGAAAGCCAAAGTGGACTTAAAGCCTCTTCTCTCAAGTCTTTCAGCCAACAAGGAAAAGCTTAGAGAGAGCAGTAAGTGGCTCTTCAGATATTGTTGCTTCTTGTGATGCAGTATCTCAAGACAAGAGGCTTGGTATTCTGGAAATTTTACCTGCTAAGTGCAGGAGCAGGAAGTATTATAGGTTTACTTACACTACTGAAAACCCAATAGCAGATCTCAGTTGTGTCAATACCATCGCTGATTCTTTTCATCCTAATCACAGGATGACATCAGGACTTTATCAAATGGCTTTACTGGCCACTAAGCATCATGAGTTAAGAAGATGCAAATCTTGATCTGATTTTCCAGCTTGGTCCATGGCATGTGCACAAGTTTCTCATTACTGGAGACTGGTAATGTCAGCTCTGAAACAATGTGGCATTTAAACTCTAGCTTTACACAAACCTTAGTGCAAGTCATTCTTGCAAATGTCTGTAATGGGTCACACATCCATTGAATATTGGTATCTAAAGATGAACAGTGGCTTGAGGATGTCAATTTTTTTCAAATGCATACTGTAAACTTGAACTTTTCAAGACTGTTGCTGGCACTTGAAGCACAGTGGTCTGTGCCCATTGTTCAATGCATTAATCAACAGAGCTGCAACATAGAAACAGATTTGCCTTAGTTATGCCAATTTGGCTGGAATTGTGGGATTCCAGGGAACTTGGTCTGCTAGAATTTACTTCTGCTAGTATCAGCTGTTCTAAACAGAGTTTGGGGCTGACTTTAAACTTAATGATCAAGGGATTTGCATGCCTGGGCCCATAGCATGCATGAAGGGTACAGAATGCATGTGTTCTTTGAAATCTCAAGGTCTAATTCTGAATTGGTTTCTCTTTGGCAAGCAGCATGTATTGCCATGTAAACTGGCCTGAACAAAAAGTAATTCTACCGAAATTTGTGTCAAGTAGCTAGCAAGGAGAGCATCTGAGCACTACAAATGTTCTTAAGCATCCAGGCTGGGAGTAGGAAGTGTTGGCTAACATGTGAAGGACTCTTTCTTAATTTGACTTAAATAGAACTGCAAGTCTTTTCTGTGTTTTTCTTAGTCTGACTTTCCTACTAAAAGCTTTTTAAACTTTGATCCTCACAAACCAAAGATGAAGGAAGAAAAAATTATGGTGAATCTTCCATTCCCTCAAAAGTACCTGATGTGGGTCCTGTATTCTCATAGTGCTGTGCAGTTCTTCAGTGTTGTGGAGTTTTTCTCTCCACTAGCATCATATTTTTCCTCATGTTCCATACTGCATGTCTGCATCATTGTTTCTTTTCTTCACTTTCTTGCCCAAACTTCCAGTAAATCTTAATTCTTTGGGCCAACATCTGCTACAGCAAACCATGACATGCTCCTGTCTCTTTTTTCCCTTTTCTCTTAAGGTGTCATACCTTGCGATGTGTGTTAGCTGGTCCATAAAGCATGTCTAGCCTTGATGCCAGGCATTGATAGATACTTATGTATGTATACAAAAGAAAAAAAAAATCACTGCTTAATAACACTCCTACCTTTTATGGCTGTGCCAGTAAAATCTTTCTGTGGTGGCTTTAATTTCTGAGTAAAAAAATCTACTTCAAACTTTACGCACACTCAATGAGGTGTGTAACAGTCTCCAAAGTATCTAAATTTCCCAGGTATGTATTCTCTCTACTTGTGGTAGCTTCAGACAACTTGACGTTGCTTACACTGTGCTGCAAGATCATCTTGTCTCATGAAGTACAAGAGAAATTGAACTTTCCTAACGTGGATATTAAAACGCCAGTCTGAACACAGGTCAGACAGGGTTTGACAGCTAGTATGAATATCACAAGATAAGTTTTTGGCCGTTCCTTGTTTTTAAACAACTTGTATTCAACACCTGCACAAGAATTACTAGCTCGCTTGTAAACAGAGCGTGATGGTTTACCAGGATTTCTCCTGTATTTCTTAGCACATTCAGGAGTTGTACTTTCAGTGGAAGAAGTCGAAGCTGGGCTGAAAGGCCTCAAAGTGGATCAGGAGGGAAAAATTGCTACTCCATTTATGGCTGAGCAAATGGAGGAAGCACTGAATGTCACCGGCTCCAGACAGATCAAGAAAGATGGAGATATGACTGCATTTAATAAACTAGTCAGCAGTATGAAGGCAAGTGGGACTCTACCGTCACAGCCCAAAGTCAACGTAAGTAGCCCATAATTGGCTCTCCTAAACTGTTTTAAGATGTGGCTTATGAGCTGGAACCCCTTACAGAACACTTCGATAATATGTGAGCCATGACTGAGTCCAACAGCATAATATTAAATGAAGGCTTACATTTATAATGTTGTTTTTTGGAGGGGAAAGTAAGAGGAGTGCTTTGATCATTTTTCCTTTGGTAAAGTAATTAAGTCAGACCTTTTTTCTCTTCAGAATTTACAGGATTGACTTTAAATAAAGTTTCTGAAAGCACCATAACTCTAATATTATGTGAGAAGTCAAATAATTGCCATCTTGAAGTATCTTAGATATGTGGATATCCAATCCAATTGATTAATTTCTGGACTTAAAAACTTATCTGTCAAAAAGATCCTGTATGATGAAAAGGCTGAATCTTTCTAGAGAGGACATTTTGATTAGTGTCTAAGTGTCTCCTACGCTTGAACTCACCCCATCTGAATCTTTTCTAATAAAAACAAGAACATGGATAGAAAAGGTACTGTGTATAACAGACTAGTATAGCTAACATTTACCTGAATCTCAGGTGTCTTAGTGAAATATATCAGTGCATAGTCTAAAATTCGAAACTTGGATTTTGAAGCTATTAGTACCAAAGTAAAACATAAGTGAATACTTGTTAGCTGAAAGATTAACATTAAACGATGGATGACACTAAGCTTTAGACTGGAAGAGGCTGTATGAAATCTAATCTTGCCACTAACTGCCTAAGCAGTATGCCTGGCCCAGAAGCTACCAAGAACTCATTTTGGCACCAAAAAATACTTCTAACAACTGAGAAGTCTGAAACATCTGTTTTTTTTTCTTGTCAGACTATAACCAAGGACCTTTAGCCTCATCCCACTTCACTAAAAGATAATGAAGAATGTAAATTTGCCCTGTGAAGATTTTTTTTTTCCAGGCTGATTTCATACTTAAATTGAGACTTTCACATTTGTCTGCCTCTTTACACTGACATGCAATTTTGAGGCATAGAAGAATATCTCAATTTATCTGATATACAAACAATTTTCAGTTTGTGTCACAGTTTCAGTTGCCCACCAGGCCTGATGTTTCATCTCCACTCTACACAAGTATATAAATTCATACATTTTACTCAGACTTTAATAAGGCACATTGTACTACCTGTATGCAATCTAGCACTGGGCAGTTTCTTTACTAGGGAAGATTTGTGAGCCAGCTCAGCCCTGTACTTTGCTGGAATTTTACCTGTCTGATGCATGAACTATGGTACTACCAGAGCAAGTGAAGTCATTTCAGTCACTGAGACAACTGTGGATTGTCTCTTCATGAATTTGATGCTTGTTGTATCTATATCTAATTTACAGTGCTTTTATTTTCTTAGCAGAGCCTTGAGAGCCACCTAATGTCACCTCCAGAGATGCTGGGTCAGCCTCTAGCAAAGAACATTTTGCAGGTACTTCTTATTGAGGGGATAATTATACTGGGGATACTTACAAGTGTATCCCCAGTGAGAAAACAAATACGTGAAAATAAGACTGAAGGAAATGCTGAGAGCAGTGGTCCACCTTGTCTCTAACTTGCTATAATGTAGCCTGTAGCGTAGCAAAATGAGCTCACTTATATAAATTGATAATATTCTGAATGTTCTTTCATTGCTTATTCTTAGGAACTTCTCGGGCCACCCATTACCAGACCTGCTTCATCAAATGTCTTAAGTGGCCTGATAGGTGGTTTGGAACCTGCAGCCTCTCTGCTCACACAAAGAGCACCTTCTCCCCCTGTTCCACCTGTGTTCCCAACTCGAGCTGCTTCTGCAGATTACCTGCGCCACAGAATATCTTCACCCATTGGTGAGGCTGCTTGCAAAACAGTTTCTTTTTTATTACTTTCTTTTAAACAAGGCTTTACAGAATGATAACTTCTGGCACTTGGTGGGAAACTAGGCCAGTATCTGCCTCTTGAGTGCAAGATGCTTGTTACTTACTAGTCTCTAATAATAAATTAATCTCCAAGAAATATAGATGTCTGTGACCAGATCAACTAGACCTCACAGTAAATTCTGGTGTGGACTGATGTGCTCAGCTACTGTATATGAAGTTAATTTTCAGGGTCTATTTGGCCATTTGTATTGCAAAACACTGCTGGTAGCCTCTCTGTAGCTTCTCTGTGGAAACATAGGGGATGAGCTGAGAGCCTTCACAAGGAATCTTTACATCATGTAGAATTGTTTAACTTAGACATGGATATTGTCTATTTTTTTTTAACAACTAACAGTTTATTTCAACTCTTGGATTGTATTTAAATTATATTCTTTAGGTTTTGGACAAGGCTCTCAGCAATTGCTTGGTGATCCATTTCCAGGTGTAAGGAAGCCCATGAGTCCAGTTGCTGCACAGGTTAGATATTAAATGGTTTTTGCTTAAAGTGTATTCATCTCTTCATATTGCATGGTCTATGAGTAACTTGTAGAAACATATTGTTAGCTCTTGCATTCAGGTGTTCTCAATTCAATTCACTGAGTGTGAGCATGCAAAGTCTAATTTCAAACTCATTGCAATTAGACCCATTTTAAAATACCTCAGGTAGAGTATGTTTTTGAGACTTCTGTTGTCCTATGGGTAAAACAGGTTGCTGTTGGTGGGCAGGTGCTTTGTGAAGACTTTACTAGCTACAGCAGTAAATCTTCAGTAACTTCAAAAAAACCCAACTACAGGCTCTGATTTGTGTGTACTTTATACAACTCTCCCTCAGATGAGTCCCTTGGAAATACAGCAGGCTGCATTAGAGGGACTAGCGTTGCCACATGACCTAGCCATACAGGCAAACTTCTATCAGCATGGCTTTGGTAAACCACAGATGGACAAAAGCAGAGATGGCTACAGAAACAGGTGAGTGTCTGACTGCAAAACAGAAGATTTTTGCTGTCAGCTGATTTTTAATGAGTATTGTCTTTCCATTACCTGTTAGAATACAAGCTTGAGTGACTCATACTGTGCCAAGAGTAAAGCTGCTTGTTAACTAACTTCTGTCCATTAACAGGCAGCAGCGAGTGACAAAATCCCCTGCACCAGGACACAGAGGGAATGCATCTTCTCCAGCCCCTACAGCATCCATTACTAGCATGGTCAGTACCTAAAGTATAGTGAGTATAGGGAAAGCTGTAGAACTGTCTTCAGTAACTAGACTGTAGCAGTTGTAATTGGTGGGAAAAAGGGAGGTCAAAGAGGAGTTCATGATCATGTTATAGAAGACGCCACGTGATACAAGAAAGAATTGCTCTTCATACTTAGCAGTGTCTGTGCTTTAGAAAGCAGCCTTTTCCAACCACTGTTTTATCTAAAACTGAAGAAACACCCTTCTGAAATCAAAGGAAGATAACTGAAGACTCAGGCCCTCATGTCTCGCTACTGAAGTTTTCAGAATACAAGTGCTGAAAGCCCTTAGCCACTTCACAGAGCACTCAAGGTGTGAAGTGACTGACCAAAGCCTCTCTCTAGATTGAAGTATTGCCTAGGAGCTTCAGGGTCACTTAAAAAATCAGCAAAATCTCAAAGCCAAGCTGCTGCCTCACTGCCTTCCCTGCTATGGAGAATGTTGCTTTGATCTAAATTTTCCTAATTTGAAATCAGTCAAGTATTTGTTTGCCGCTCAAGACTGACACACACTATCAGCTGATAAATCAAACAAGTACTTTTGTGTACCAAACAAATGGTTTCTAGAGATGGTATGTAACTTTGAATGAGGGGGAAAAGTACAAATGAGGTAATAGTTTTTGCAGATCTGCCAGCCCTGAGGTAATACAGATAAGGCAGCTCTGTAGGAACTCCTCTTGAGCTGTTGTTCTGAACCAAAAGCAGAGAAAACAGTTGTGACTTGTAATCCAGCTCACCAATTTTGTTTCGAGCTTGTTAAGGTATGATTAACTTTGAGAACATATGCTAGTTTTACTAAAAGTATCAGACTTCTGCAAAAGCTAAAGAGAGAAGTGCTTAAACTGTAGAATAAGGCTGTGAAATGAAGTGAAGGGAAATCATGGGGACACAGTGGCTGATTCAACAGATACATAAATGGTGTGCTAGAATTGGTGTCCACACACTGCTAAGGTAGTATGGCCTTGGTAGTGAGCCACTGAGTAAGGTATTGCTTTTTACTATGTTCTCTGCAGCTATCTCCTTCCTTTACACCTACCTCGGTGATTCGCAAGATGTACGAGAGCAAGGAGAAAAGCAAAGAGGAGCCAGTTTCTGGGAAAATGAAAGTTGGTGATGGTAAAGATGAAAATCAGAGGCCAAATGAAGGTATTGTAATGGCTTTAAAGTAACACAAGACAGATTTGGAATAGAATCTAAGAGTTTCAGCACGTAACATTCCCAGGCTAACTTTAGACACTCCTGATTTGTGAAGATGAGCCTGTAGAGATGAGGGAAGGTTAGAGCTATGGAGAGGACAGACTTTCCAGGGCAATCTTCCAACAGTGTTGGGTTTAAATCCAAGGCCTGGACCAAAATTATCTTTGCAACTGGTGTTGCTGAAAAAGTATCTTAGTGCTAGTAACTACAGAGGTATCTTGTAGTTCCTATTGTACAGTTGACTTCTTTTCCTTTTAGCACTCCAACTATTGCTGTTCCCTCAACTGGTTGCAGATGATTCTAAGATATTTTCGGCCTTGTCTGACTTCTCTAGGTGGTCTGTGGCAGTAACTTCTTGAGGTGCTTTAGTGTTCTGTATCTTGCTAAGCAGATGTCAGACATGAAAGGCTGGTACTAAGCCCCAAACACATCTAAACTGATAAACCACGTTGGACTAGATTTCTGGCGTACTCCAAATTATCTTGTCTAGGAAGAATCAGTTGCACTGTCTATTGTCTTTGGGACTGACTTATCCATGCTGTCAATTTCTAAGGAAGAAATAAAATTAAGAGCTACAGGTGGAGATACTGCTGATTCTGATCTAACTTAAGCTTCCTGTCAAGGGATTTCTGTGGAAAGTATTTCTTCATTATTGTTTTGAAATAATTTGGCCAAAAGCATCCAGGAAACTTCTATGACTAAAGTTCAGCCAGTCCTGTAATCTAGCTGTCAAATCCAGTCATTAGCTCTAGTTTTCATTAGGTGTAATCTCTAGCAGTGGACTATAATAGCTGTATTCAATTCTAGCTACAGATAACCTACTGTCTAGTTCTGTGGAGAATGCAGATCAAGAAACTTTGCCCACCTTAGGTACCAAACTACCTTCACTGCAACGCTCTGCATGTTCCACACCTCTTACCCAAGCAAATCGTTGCACCAAAGAGCAAGACTACAGGCCTAAATCAACTGGTAGAAAGACTCCTACAATGGCCTCCCCAGTACCAGGAGGCCCTTTTCTTCGTCCTGTTCATCAAGTACCCCTTGTTCCCCATGTACCAATTGTACGACCTCCTCATCAACTGCATCCAGGATTGGTCCAGAGAATGCTGGCGCAGGGGGTTCATCCACAACATCTTCCTCTACTGCAAGCAGGTAATCCATACCTTTTTCTCCTTAAGTTAATGCATGTTCTCCATAAGCCTGACTTTGTTAGGAACAGCACAAACTGATGTTCATTACTGGTAATGTTTATTATATCAAAGCTTACTTTTCAAACTAGGCATTAAATTCCAACTCATCTTAAATCTCTTAATGTTTGTTTTGCTTTAAGTTCCTTATACATACCAGGTAAGATGCTCCCTTCCTCTTGTTCGACAGGTATGCTTCCTCCTGGAATGGACCTGTCTCACTTGCAGGGAATATCTGCTCCCATCCTTGGCCAACCTTTTTATCCACTACCAACAGCAAGCCATCACATCTTAAATCCACGCTCTGGGACACCTTTGCAGCTAGCAATGATGCAACAGCAGCTACAGCGATCAGGTAGGCTAAACCATACAACAGTGGGAGTTGCAGAACACTGACTAGTACACCCCAGGTACTTGTTGGCCTTTTCCAGTATACTGTGGTAGCAGGAAGCTACCTTGTTAATTTAGATACTCATCACTAATCTAATGTAGGTATCAGAGCAGCTTTGGCCACTGCAGGCTGTCATGCCTGAAGAAAGGCCTAAATGAAGCATTCAGTTTCAAGATATGTGTTGCTATTTACAGATCTGCCTTCTAAAGTGTGTGTGGTCTCTCTTTCCTTCCTGGGGGAGAGGCCTCTTGCCTCCCTCAAATAACATGCTATCTGGTGCTGGTATTCCAGTAAACACCTGCATGCTATCGTGTCCATAGCTGTTGCTGTCAGGTGGTTTGTGGGAGTACTAACAAGAGAATAAACAAGTGGGGCCTGGATATCCCAGGGCTAATAGACTGAGTAAAAGCTGCATTCAGCTCGTGCCTTATCAGGGGACCACTCTAGGGTAGATCTCTGTTGGGTGAACATACTACTCCACCTTTAATAGCTTTACACTTCACAGGCACCGGACCCCAGGGATCAGCCACTGGTGCACAAACAGCCCCTCAAAATGTGCTGCCTCGGACTGGGTTATCTCATGGGCACACACAGCTTGACCATCGCCCCAGCCAGAGAAGTGGCTCTCCCATTGGCCTTGCCAAATGGTTTGGTTCAGATGTCTTGCAGCAGCCTCTCCCTTCTATGCCATCCAAAGTCATCAGTGTAGATGAACTGGAATACCGGCAGTGAACAGTGACCACTGGGTGGGACGCTTGTGATTCTTTAGACTGGATAAAAATGTCCATAGTCAGGACTTCACCTCTGTTTGGTTTTTGGGGCTTTTATTTTTATCACTCTGTGCAAAATTTCTTTTTGAGATACTAAAGCACATGGCACCTGTCCTGGTCTCATGTCTGCATCAAGACTAAAGGATCCATTATGGCTTGAATAGTGAAGCCTGAAGAAATTTAGATGCAAGACAAAGCCAGTTTAATCCTGGAGGTTGTCTATTTTTTTTTTTGTAAGATATGTGAATGAAGTGCTGATATTCTCTAGTGTAGAGGTAGCAGCTATGGATTCCTCCTGCAGAAAACTAAATGTATAGACCCTTGTGTACAGACTTGTGTATAAACAATCTTTTGTACATATACACACATAGAATAGCCTTTTTGAATCTATACAGCTGTACATAAGAGTAGCTGATAACAGTTGAGCTTTAGTTGTGCCTATGGTTTGGATCTTTCTCCATTGTACATGTGGGACTTTCTTTAAGATTAAAGTTGCATATCCTAAGTGTGAGTGAACAGGATGAAGTTGCTTTGCCTTTTCTTGTTACTCATCTCTAGTCCTCCCTCTCACGTTCTTCTCTCATGTACCATGCACTCAATGTAGCTAAAGTGTCGAAGTGCAAAGCCCACATCTTGCTGTCTCTGTAGCAAAGGTCTGATTCCTTGTGTGTATGACTCTTGCCACCAAATGAGATAATTGTTGTCTTCAAACAGCCTTGAGGATGGGACCTGGTAGTGATGATAATGCCAGATCTTCAGTCTGCCATGTGCAGAGACTGTAGGTACTGATTGGTTGTGGCTCTTCTGAGAGGGCTGGTGCTGGTCCCTGTTTAGCTGCAGTATTTTCCTTGTTTTAATCTTTCAAAGCAGTTACTAAAGGTCATAAAAATGGAGCCTTTGAATCCTCACCCTTCAACTCCCCAGTCCTAGCTGTGGTATGTCCTACACTGCCCTCAGATCTAGTTATGGGAGTCCCAAGAACTGTCCTCAGTTCTGGTGTGCATCTGCTGATGCAGTTACTGTGAAACTTGGAGTCTTGTTCTGTGGCTTGAAAGGAGGAGGATGGGGTAGTTTTGTGATCTTGCTGTGTTTATTTTGTTTTAAAATACTATGTTCCTTTTAAGCCTGTTTAACTTTTCTGAACAGTTAAATGTTCTTGTCCATCCTTCTACTGCATGGTTCCTCACTTCACTTTCTCACTTGTGTCGAGTCTAGTACTGCTGTCATGTCCTCTGTCTAGCTTAGGCCATTGTGCTCTTTTTAAAAAGGTGAAAGCAAACCAAGAATTCTCATGGACTTGCTTTCTTAGGTCTCACTGAATGCAAAACCAACAGCAGGGGGGGAAAAAAAAATCACTTGACTGTATTATAACAATTGCCAGCATGCTGTGGTGGGTTTGTTTCAGTCTAGCAGAGACCATGTTGTACAGAAGTAGCAAGCTGAACTCTGCAGTGTGGAATCTGTTGGGAGTTACCCATCCTTCTAGCAGGTTTTTCCCAAAACAATCTCTGTAAAACATGCAATCACCAGCTTGTCCTTGTAAGATTGTTTTCATACTTTTTTAACTTGACACTTTCCCAGTAACATTCTGTAAATAAAGTTGATTCTACCAGCTGTCTGTATCAACTGCTCCTGAACTAACTATAATGTCACTATTGATGAACTTTTAGCCTTTATCTTGTACAAGGGTAAACTAAACCCAGCTGCAGAAAATGTCAACTTTGGTTTATCAAGGGGCGAGAGGGACAGTCTGCTTTGAAGGTAACCAGCCTTGCTGAAGAAGCTGAGAGTTGCTACATCTAAGTGGTTTTGTACAACCTTGGTTAAGGGCAAGGAACAAGATTCCACTGTACTAGAAGAATTTGTAGAACTACCTCACTGTAAGGAAAGGGAGGAGGAGATTCACTTTTCTTAACTTCTGCACCCCAGAACATCTGCTTCTTGCAGGAATTTACTTCTAAGCATAGAAAAAATATTAGGTAAAAGGCTGAGAGTAGGATCAAGGCATTGAATTGTTTATCCAGGCTCAGTAGCAACCACTGTGCCAAAGATTTCATGCTTGGTTGGCTCTCTTAGGAGAGGCGGTGTTTTTGACACATTTATGTACCCCTAGGAGAGCAAATGCCAGAGGCTAATGCATTTTATAAGCTCTTTCCTCATCTTGGAGCTCTAACTCTGTTCTTTTCTATTTAAAAGCATGGGTGGTGTTGCTTTTAGAGCAGCCTCTTTTTCTTGTCAACTTATTTGACTTCTCTAACTTAAGCAGGAAATTCTTTTAAGAAAACTTAAAAGCTTCCACTTGCTAACACAGTAAGACACAAGCATCTTCTTTACTTCCTGTACTATAAAGAACTGAAAGAGGAACTGCATACAAGCAGAGCCTATCATCTTTTCCACAGGGGCAGGACTGTTACTGGCCTTAAAGTATTCAAACAGTTCAGATTAAGGCACTCAAGCTACAACTGTACTCTAGAACTGTATCATAAGATGTGGTTCTCCACCCTCTGCTTTTCACACTTTGTTTTCACTTAGAACACAATACTGTCTGCTGTGGGAACTTTTTTCAATTTGGAAAGGCATGTACAGGCAGTAGAACATAGCACAGCTTCCTTGTACAATTTTGTCCCTATCAAAGTGATTTAATGTGAGTTTCTTATCTCTATGTTCTGCTAGAATGGGACAGTGCAGTACAAATCATACAGAAATACCAGTTTTACTGCACAGTGAGTTACCACTGTAAAAACCCGGTATCCATTTGATAGAGAGGGCGGGTTCTTTGCTGCTTCTGACTAACAACAAAGTTCAGGCTCAGGGGCAAATGATGTGAGAACAACTTTATTTCTTCACAATCTGAATAACATCCTCATCTTCAAGAGTATGATCTTTACCAACTTTTTGAGGGTTGTGTTTTACAGATGAACCCCAGACCAGTGCACTGAAACGACATGAAAAAAAAATCAAGTTTAAAAGGCTTTAAGTGTGATACACAAACAGCAGAACCAAAGCTCTTTCTGTCACAAATCTATCCAGAAAGCAATGTGTATAGAAGCTACTTTTGTTCTGTTTGTAGCTGGGGGGGAGTGGTCTGTGTGAACCAGAGCACAAGCAGCTCAAAACAAAGTATGAAGCCATGCAAAATGCTTGTGTGTCCAGGAGGGCGGCCCCTACTGCTCCACTGAGTGCTGCTTTCAAATATGAAGAAAAATATTTCCCCCATAGAGAAAACTTATCCAGGAAAGAGCATAGGCACATAAAATGTAGTCATTTCAGTATTAATTGTCATAGACTTATTCCATTCTACATCAGAAAAATTCAAAACCTGTTTTCCCTTTTAGCTTGCAAGGGAGTGAAAGAATATACCAGGAGCCAGATTATTTTCTGTACTCTATAAATTATTCTTTTACAGTAATACTTACTATTTAAAGTCCTTAATGAGATTTTTGTGGATCTTCATGCAAAAGTCCTCCACTGTGGTCTTGCAGTAAGGTAGTACTACAGGAGAGGTGTAGTCTGGGAGCTGCCCTTTTGGTTTGGTGTAGCTGTAACACAGATGGAACAGTCAGTCAGTAACAAACCCCCTCTTTCAACCCATTATGAAATATCACAGGTCATTCACAGACATCCTCGTTACTTGTGCCCAGCTCCAGAGTTTCAGTTTTTCCAACAGATACTTTGCAAATTGGTTTGTGTTCTTAAGCTGAAAATGCATCTGAGCAGCCAGTGGCTGCCGCAGGTTCTCCCATGTAACTGCAAAGGTTTATCACTCCTCTAGCTTCCTCTCGTTGCTTAAAAGATGACACTGGAACAGTTGATGGAAAAAAAACCACCTACAGTGTTAGGGTTCTGACTTGTGATTTCTTTTTTCCTGTCAAAAACAGATACTAGGACAAAACTAAATAAGTCTACAGTCCAGATAAGATGTACCTTTCTCTGGTACATTTTATATTGTCACCAGAGACATACAAGTTTATACTACATATAATATACTATGACTATTAACAGATTCCTTCATAAATTAATAAAAAATGCATTAGAAATACAAGTGAACCAAGAATAATTGATAGTAAAAATGTGTGAAATGCTAGATGAACTAAATTCAGTTCTGCTCAGAGAGCTGAATGCATAACATAGTGAAAAGAGCACTACATCTTTACACTTGGTTTCACAAGATCCTCATTCAATTCCCCTACAAGTTCAAAGCAGCACTTGTCTGTTGTGTGATGGTCACAAGAGAAACACAATTTCTGATTTACAGAGTAAACATACTTCAGTGACAAAAAGACATCATCACTTGAAAGTGAGAGCTCCGCGCTAGCAGAAAAATACAAAACATTGATCCATTTGTGAGACGTTCTTCAGTCTCAGCCTTACACTTCACAGAAGGCAGCAAATCCAACTCACATTCGTACTAGCTTCAAGTAGTCCCAAATCTTCTCCAGCAGATCATCAAAGTTCCAGCGATGATGCGCAGATATCGGTACACAGTGGGGTACTTTGTAAATAATATCTAGTTCCTCAATGGAAATTTGGTCAATTTTATTTAGGACATAAATGCATGGGATGTAAACCCTGCAAAGAAGGAGGAAATACTGTTACAGCAGCAGGACACTGCTACCTTCACTGAAGCACACCTGACAGACAATTCTCTTTGTAACACAAACTACAGAGGTGCCAAAGTCCCAACAGTACCTGTTTCCTTCAACAACGTCAATTAGGTCATCAGCAGTGGCGTCGCTGCGCAGTGTGACATCGGCATTGTGAATTTTATACTCTGCTAAGATGCTCTTCACTGTTTCAGTATCCAGCTCACTCTGAGGACACTGAACGTGGACACAGTATTAAGGAATGGAAGAGTTGTATTACAGTCAAATCAAGTACAAAATTAATAAGGCTATTGCCTAGCAATCACTGCATTTCTAGATTACTAGAATAATAGCTGCATTGTCTGTTACTGGACTTGACCACAATCTTACCACAGTCAGCCTCAGGAGAGGGAGAAAATATTTACACCCTAACAGCTTTAGTTATATTCACACCCCACTGACAGCTGCAAGTGGACATTTCACAAGTAGTGTTTCCTGTCAATCTGGGACCACTTGCAGTACAAACCCCATATCTACTAGTTCAGTGCCCAGGAAACCACGTTAGGTACTTGGATCCCACAGCAGAGTTCTGAGTTTTGGTATCTCAGGCTATTTCTACACTTATAAAGATTCAGTAGTGAACAGGGAGTGAGGAGCAGTCCAGGCCTTGTAGCCACAAAGCAAGAGGCAGTTCTTGCACACTCTCCTTTGGGCCTCTGATTTGGGCCTGAGGAGGTGTTCACGCTCCTAGGACAAATATGGATGGGCCCTGAGTAAAGTAACTGACTACAGCACATTACAGCAGTTCAGCTTCTAAAGAAGCCATGGCACAGGCATGGTCCCAGGCATACCACTAACTGCAAATGCCTCTTTCTACAAGCAACTTTTTTTTCCTTGTGGTTAAGGAAAACTTGCAGCTTACTGTGGCTGTAAGGTTAATGCCTCCTTTGTCCTTTTTTTTAAAGCCGATATTGGGGGGCTTGCTATTCAGACGAATTCCAAATCCCTCCAGTTCATTCTCAATGATTTTCTTGTGACCAAGGGGTTTCAGCACATCCAGAACAATCAGAATGAGATTACAGGTTCGAGCAACTAAGAATCAGAAAAATAAAGACATTTCTCAAAAAAGTACACTCACACAACCTGAGACAAAACAGCACACAACGTGGACTGGTGGCAATATTAAATCCCTGAAGGCCAGTACATTGCTTCTTTTCTAAATTCCAGTATGAGACTGAAGTTTGTAGAGCTGGCCAAGAATCACTGAGACAGATCCTTAGATGTTATAAGAATTCCAGACACTGGAAAAACCTTCCTTCCTGTCTATATTCAGATTGATGACAATAAGCTAACAGGTAAAGACAGGAAGACAGCAGCCTTCTTCAATAGGGGCTCTGATCTGCCTTCAGACACTTTGACTGTGGTGTCAAGGCAGGGCACAAACTCAGCAAACGCATAAAGCCAGAACTGAAAACAGACCAAAATGAAAATGGCTACTGCTTCACAGCAGGCAGCTCAATTCCAGCATGCAATCCAGCTTTTTTAAGACACGAGGAACAGCGATTCAACCCTTCATTCTCATATGCTGTACTAACTCAGCCAGTGATAGAATGCTGCCTCCAGCTCTGATACACTCACCTGCAATGACTTGCCGTCCTCTGCCTTTACCATCCTTGGCACCTTCAATAATTCCTGGGAGATCAAGTAGCTATTTAAGAGGGAGGAAAGTAACTCATGAGAAAAATATTTTTCTTCATGGAGAAACCAAATCCTACTTTTAGTTTTCTCCTAAATCAGATGCCTGTACTGCAAATCTAAATACGATATGGCAAAATTGTTTCCCTTTTGATTCTTATGTGTCCCACGTGCCATATTGGCACAATGAACAGATAATCTCATGGCAACTGTGAGAACTACCACAGGAACTTCTCTTCAGAGCAAAGTGAAAAGCAGGGTAAAATAGTACCTCAGGGAAGTATTTCCCATGTATTCTCAAACACTTCTACACGTTGCTTCTAATGTGCTGATGTCAGGCTATATCATTCAGCCATAGCACCACTGCATCTATATATACCATCTTATTCTCACAGACACAAGATCTCACCTGTATCTTTGCTCCTTTGTATCTAATGACTCCAGGCACGGTAGTTAGTGTAGTGAATTCATATGCTGCCACTTCAGAGTATACACCAGCAAGATTACTTAGAAGAGTAGATTTCCCCACTGATGGAAAACCCACAAACCCAATTCGGGCATCACCTGTCTTTGCAACATCAAAGCCTGCAAATAAGAAGCAAAAATATTTGCTTAAAAATTGACATTTCCTGTCTTCTAAGGTTCTGGACAGCACTCCCACTACTGTTAATATTGCCTGAGTGAAAGCCTGGTATGCTTCCGTTCAAGGAGGATGAGAGTATGGATCGGAGAGCTCATGATCTATATTGCCTTGCAGCATGTCTCCATGGCATGTACCTGTCAATAAAGTGTAGGCTGCAAGGTTTCCCAATAGGCCATACTTGGATTGAGTGTAAGTGGAGCATTCTCATTAAGCACTGCCACTTAGAAAGTTCCCACCTTTATATATAAAAAGAGGTGGCAGCTGCAAGATGCTTCTTCCCATAAAAGCCCTAAGACTTCTGCAAATACAAGGATATATTAGCTAAAATGCAGAAGCCCTTTCGTTTACACTTTAACAGGGCTCCAGCCCAAAGTCCTCGAAAGGGCCACAAACCACAGCTGAGGTACTGCGAAGGACAAGAGAGAGAGAAGTTGCTCCGACTGATTCAGCAGGCAGCTTGACAGGATTGCCGCAGACAAGGTTGACTTCTATCACACACCCTGCACTCCAGCACCACGGAGCGGCCGCTCCCGCAGAGGCCGCGCTGGCGGCCACAGCCTTTCCGCAGGACAACGCACCTTCCCCTGGGCCGCCGCCGCCGCCTCCCTTGGGGGTGATGAGCTCCCGCCGCAGCTTGGCCAAGCGGGCTTTCAGCAGCCCCAGGTGGTGAGCCGTGGCCTTGTTCTTCTGCGTCCGGGCCATCTGCAAGAGCACGGAACCGAGGGCTCGCCATCGGCAGAGGCTCCGGCGGGCCGCAGCAGCCCCCGGCTGCCCCTCGGCGCCGGCTGGGCCCTGGCACCCCCTCCCGGAGCGGCACCGCGGCCTCCCCCCCCCACCCCGCGCCGCCTGAGGCCCCGCGGGCCGCAGCGCTTCTCGCACGGCCCACCCGCGCCCGGGGAGAAGGCCGGCGCGTTACCTCAGCCTCGATCTCCGCGATCTTGGCCAGCGTGCTGCTCATGCTGGCGGCAGGTCCCGGCGCGGCCGGCGGCCCCGTCCCCCGGCGGCAGCGCTCCGCAGGCCCGCTCGGCACGCGCACGCGCGGGCGGCGTCTCGCGCGAGGGACACCAGTGCTCGCGAGAAGCGGCGCGCGCGCGCCTCGGCGGCGGGCGGGAAAGCGCCGGCAGCGCGCGCGCGGGTGCCGCTCGCGCACTGCGCTGGCCCGGGGCGTCCCCTCACAGCCGCGCGCGGCCGCTGCCGCCCGCCTCGCGCCGCCTCACGGCAGCCTCACGGCAGCCTCACGGCAGCCTCACGGCAGCGGCGCCGCGGGAAGAGGAGGCAGAGAGAGCGTGTGTGTGTGTGTGTGTGTGTGAGAGAGAGACTGAGGCAAAGGCGCCTTTGAGGGTGTAGGAATCTGCATGAGCCAGGTGTGGGAGAGAACGGATGCGGGGTGAGGGGAGAAAACCGGGCGTTGTGAGGCTGAGGCGCGCGGCTGTGAGACAGGCCGTAGGGTTACGGTGCTGGGAGTCGGCCTGAGGCAGAGGCTTTGTGAGAAAAAAATGTGTGTGAGGTGTGGTGAGAGCGTGTGGCGATGGGTGAGAGGTTTTTGCGGCTGTAAGGTGAGGCAGGGAGGTGTGTGGAGCCTGGGGCACTTGCGGCCCTGGTATCTGCGCTGCCTTGTGGTTAAACTGGACCTGGTACATCGACACACACAGATACTGGCCTCTGGTCTTCCATGTAGTCCACTTGCAGTACTGCTCATCGCCAGGTGTGTAGTTGTGCATACGTATTCCACAGCCCTTCTGAACTGGGTAGGGCTGCTGTGCTGCTCATTCTTTAGCTGGTTCTTTGTATATCCAGAGCTTCCTTACTGAAGGTTTCTCACAGCTCCTTTCAGCTGAACCCAGGCCATACCACTTTGCCCCAGGGACATCCAGAACTGTTCATTGTATGCAGGCTAATTAAATAGAAGGATTTTTTTAATGGCCCCTTCAAGCTTTAAATAGCTGAGTACCTCCAGCTTTTCACAGTATCACAAGAAACCAAACAGTTTTATTTGGAAAGCAAAAAGTATTATGACATAAGGAAAAAGATTTCTACAGGTTTTCAGGATTTTAGCATCTCCACATTAATTTCTCTGCCATATTTTGTTTGAAATAGAATAACTTATAGAAACCATTTTCACGTATTCAGTAACATTTCCAGGAAGGCTCTTCTGTCTCAATTTGTTGGAAAGTCTGGTTTGATACATTTGAAGGTGAAACTTAACTTTTTTTTAAGCAAAAATATATTCTGGTCTCATACTGTAGAAGTGTTTATAATGATGCTTGCAGAACCACCTGCCACATCCGACAGGATTCTGGGTATAATAAAATTGACAAATTTTAACTCACCTTGTAACAACTTTGGTAACAGAAGTGTTATGGATTATTAAGTCTTCTTTAACTTCCAGCAAAAAGGAACAAAACAAGAGTGCAATGGAAACCGCACTGCTTTTTGCTATCTCTTTCTGCATATGCATATCCCCTGTTTGTCTCCTCTTAATTAAAAAGAAACCCAGCCTTCAATGTCATAAACTCTTTACAGTAGGAAATAGCATTAATATAAGCTTATGCAGAGTTTGCTAAAATAGAGTCTCAAATAAAATGGAATTACTATTCCTGGTAATGTCAGGTCAGCTAAGCTAGGGTAAATATAAATGCACTTACCACTATGTATTTGTTCATGGTTTTCTAATTATTCCTTGTGAAAAAATACCTATTTTGAACATAGGACAGAGCAGATTTGGTCCTGGTTAATCTTTCCCTATTTCAGATGGAATTGGACTTGTTTATATCTCAGCTGAGTTCAGCCATACAATCAGCAAAAATGCACATTCTGAATGCTCAGTCAGGGTTCACAACTACCTCTGGTCTTGCAGTAGATGTTGGCCAACTACAAAACCTGTTGGTAGCAGTGGTAGTAATAGTTCTTACAAACTCACTCCAAATCCCATCTGTTGAGCCTAACTAAAAATTAGTTTTCCAAGTGTTAGCTGAGTGAACAAAGATGTCAAGAACATGTATCGTTTGAAAAATTAGTGGGTGTTTTTTGTTTTCCTGATTTAGGTTCATAGCGTGTTTAACACACAACTGCGAGGTATATGCTTGTAAATCCTTGTTTTAAGGAAAATTACTGAAGCAGAGATTCTATAAAGAACTTAGGCATGTAAAACCTTTCAGTGTTTGACTATTGTCCTTAATCACCTGAAGAGAGTAAGAGCTTAATTAACAAAGGTAGTTTGTTTGGGTTTTTATTTCCTAGCCAAATTAACATTTTCTAATTGTTTAGAATATTTACAGTAGTTCATATTAGTTTATAACACCATTTTGTAAGCTTCAGAAAGGCTTGGAACCACTAGAGATTGGTTCTAGTTTGTGAAGAGAGTGTCATTATTTTCATTTACTGTGATGATTTGTGATTTTTTTAATATCAAGGTGGCTTATGTGATGTAGTGCTTGGAGAACAGAGTGGTTGTAACCATGGGAAGTTAGGTGTGACAACTGGGAAAGTGATTAACAGACGGGTAATTGGAAATGGATAAAAGATGCCCCCTGAGGGCAGCAGTCAAAACTAAAAAACGGAGGGCAAATGGTAAAAGTTTATTTTAATGAAAAAGTCCGTCAGAGAAGGGAAAAATGAAGGAAAATATTAATAGAAAATTGGATATCATGTCAGAAGAGGAAAAAGCCCCCAGTGGAACATGAGAGAAAATGAACAGAGATACAAAAGACTGAGATCTACTCAAAGGTTAATTGAGCTTTATAGTGGGCACTAATGGAAGACAGAGTATATGAATTGCCATTTTTTTTAAATGAAAACATACATGTATGTTTTTAAAATCTAAATTTCCTAAATGGACTTATCTAAATGAAGTGCAGGAGTGGGGTATATTTCTGAAGGCTGTAAATTGCACAACAGTTGCAGAGTCAATCTCTCAGGTGGCCAGCTGCCCTCTGTGTCAGAAAACAGAATAAAGATTCAGACATGGAGTAAAAAAACACAGCTGATCAAGTCACTATATGAATCAGTAACTGACAAACTGACAGTAACATAACATAAGCACTTTCCTAATAATATTTTTAATAAGGAAATCGATATACTACAGGGTGTTTAGAAAATGCAGGAAGACTGCATCTGAAATAAAGGCAATCTCATCAATTAAGAAGCATGACACAGTATAGAATCAGTGTTTGGGAAAAAAAACAGGAGTATTTGTTTCATCAAGCTACAATGACAGGAATGTGACTGAAATGGTACATACTTCATTAGCAAGATCTGAATGACAGAGGGCTGCAGCAAAAGTAGGTTTCAGAAATTCATATTCTACACACTCCAGTCCTGCTGACTCAATGGTTTTTAGCAAGTCATTTCCTTCACTTGTGCCTCAGGTTTGGGGCTTTTTTTGCACAACAGGAATGTGCAGTTGCCACATAATGAAAAAAAAAATAAAACCACTTCCATGTTTCCATAGCATTGCTGTGGGTGGATGGTAAGTAACTGTGGGTCATTTCAACAGCAGAGCTGAGAAGTTAGTGCATTTAGTGTGTTTTCTGACAAAATACTAATCTTAAACAAGCTACTTCATTATGGGCCAAATTCTTTCTGAAACAACTATAACTTTAGCTTGAGTAAGAGTTTTACTTGAGATGCAACCTAAGTATGTTGAGAAGAGGCTTACAAGTCTTCAACATTGTGAGTATGAAATTAATCATGATGACTTGTATGGTATTGTCTTCATTAAAATCACACAAAGACTCTTAAAAATAAGCAGTGCACTTTCACTTAGATGTTTTTCAATTCTTCTTTTCTTTTCCTCCTTTTTATTCTAATAAATAACTCCAGTACTTGTGGATATCAAGTCTATTCACAGTGCACTGAGAAGGTCAGGTTAGCACGAGAGCCACTTGTGGTTTGGTAATTCACCTTACAGCAGAAGCTGTAGAATATACAGGCTTACAGCAGCACCAATGCTACACGTGTGTTTGTGGGCTTGCTAGGGGTTACATTTCTAGCTTAGTAGTGGGATTTCTGCAGAACTTTAAAAAGTGGGAGAGAAGTGGCAGAGGAAATTGAATCCTAATTGCAGGTGAAACTAGGCTCTTATCCTCTCAGAAATTATCACCAGCCCAGTGCAGAATAATCTGTATTGAAAGATAACCTCAAGTACTTAAGAGTTACAGATATGTCACTGTAACCAACCTGCCAGAATTACCTCATGAAGAAAGGGTAACTGCAAGTTAAGGCATATAGAGAATCTGTTCATTTTAAGGTGATTTTTCGGTTGTGGATTTTTTTTTACACTTCTGCAAATCTACCTTTTTTTCTCCCATGATTTGTACTTTGAGAACTAGCAGCTAATTAACCCTATTATTGTACTTCAGGGAAGCACACTTATGCTGAAGAAGAGACAAACCTTTCTGAGTTGGTTGTAATGAGCTCACTAAGGACCAGCACATACCCCTTTGGAGAAAAGAAATTTTGAGAACTCTACCAAAAGGTAAGATTTTTGAGATCCTAGTACCAAATCTTTAATGGAACAACAATAGTGATTGCCTGAGGTGAAGTTGACACAATTCACATCTTAATTGACCCTTAAGGCAGTAGACAGTGAATTGTGTATCTTTTGAATGTTGCCAGACATACAGATATATCCATTCTTAGTTTCTTCCAGGAATCATTTTTTTATGCCAGTTTACTTGGTATTTATGGAGAAGTTGTCCTCAGAACAGCGCAGCTTAGCTATTAATCTGTACATTCCAAACATTCACTACTTGCATTGCATATTTAGGACTGTATTGTAATGTAGGCTTTACATGAGAAAGTTGTCTGTCCGGTTTGTTTAGCTAGGCATGGATGCCTAATTCGTGGGGAGTCCATTAAATGGAATCCTAGGTTGTATTCCCATTTTGACCAGATCCTTAAATGTGGCAATCTTGTTTTGAATGGCTCAGGATGCTTTGGTTCCAGGCAGTCTAGAATAAGTTAAACTGGGTGGAGTGAAGAAATGAGGGGAACAAAAGGGAGATTAAGTATCAAAGGTTGGCTTCCAAGACTCTTTTAAATTAGTTTAACAACGGAAAATGCTTTAGTTTAGCATCAGCTCCCCAGACTCTGTCATGGGCTGCCATGCAAAAGATGGACTACACAGCACAAGTGTGCAGTCCTAGGAGAGTGATCAAAAAAGTAAACAGTACGGTTCTCCTTTTTAAAAATAACTCTTTTTGTATACTTTTCATAGCATCATATATATCCCTATTGGCAGTTGCTGTCATTTTTTGTGAGAACACTAGATATTTTTAAACAAGAGAGTTGTTTGTCTGCTTCTAGAGGAGAAAACTGGCAAATTACTAAACGCACGTCTGGATTACAGGTGAAACTGCCATCTCTGAGAATCCTTACTGCTAAGGTTAGCATTCTCGTGGGATGATTCCCAACAAAAAATTCAGCAAGCTTTAAAAACTAAATTTAAGTAATAATCAACCTAACAAGTAATGAATGATGAATTAATTGCTTGTTAGATCAGTCACAGTTAATTAAAATTCCAGTGAAAGCTCTGAAAAACTGACAGCTACTCGCTGAAATTCCAAGTGTGCCATGAAATGCACAACGTTATCTATTTCTGTGGAACACACATATGAAGGAAATGGTTCATAAGACTGAATTAGTTGGCACAAGCGTTGTACAGAAATGTCTGTGATAATATTATAATCCTTGTTAAACAGTGACTAACTAACCTTCTTAAAGAGTATAATAACGGAGACTTCTGAAAAACTCCAGTAGCCTCAAGACCTACACAGATTCACACATTGAGAGCGTTCAACAAATGGGTACGACTTAATTAATGTGTACCTGAATATGTTTGAATAGATTTGATTCTAACAGAGTCCTTTGTCCCCTCCTGTATCTGCGGACCAGTTTAAGGTCTGCACTTCCGAGTAATGCCAGTAGTGAGTGATCTGCAGTTAAGTGAGCAATGTACAGTGTACCGTCCCAAATGGTACACACATGTTCAAAAGAGGATTTTTAATACTACTGAAATACCAATCAAAGTGCTTAAGCAGACACCAGACAGCTGCAAAACATTTAGGGACAGCTCAGGAATTCCCATGAGCAGAAGTGAGGCAGGAAATAGTGAGAAGCTGAATAAAGTAGCTGAAGAAAATGCCTTTATTTAAAAGCGAGATGAATTCAAAAGAAGTTCAGCAGATCCGAGTACAGAAGATGTCAGAGAAAACAGATTAAGGATCATCTGAAAAAGGAAGGAAAATCTGTATCTGCAAAATGTAAATTTTTAAATTCAAATTTAAAACTTTCATTCACATTGTCTGAAATTGTGTCTTCAAGGCAGTAACGAGCTAGTTGTGATGATAAATGAATTGAAAGGTAATCACACCTGTGCAGTTACATAGTTAAGTATGTGGAAATGACATTTAGTCATCACATTCAACTTTGGGAACTTCACTTTCCAAGTCTGTTACATATGGCACAAACCACTTATTTGCAAACAGAAGAAATGTGGCTGTGCTGTAAGTAACACAAACTGAATGACTGATAGTCTCAGATTCTGAGACAGGGCAAGGTGAGGACCAGAAAAAGTTGTAAGGGTATGTTGGCAAAACTGTAAGGTGGGGGAAGCCAGTCTGGCAACAGTGGAAGTACTAAAAGGAGAGCTCCAGCTGTTTGCATGCCAGAGTGCTGAGGAGCTAAGGTCCATGGAAGTGCTGGTCTCCTTGTGATATCCTTGTGATCTCCTTGTGATTTCCTTGCTTGTGCGAGGTGCTGGCGGTCATCTTTACTGAGCATCCAGCAAGTACTCAGAGTATGTGCTCCCAGCATGCTGATCTGGCAACCGCATGGCGAGTGTGAACAGGTCATTGCGAAGAAACAGCCCTGCTTTGGGGTGAATACTTAGCTTTTACCTAAAGAAGCAGGCAGGATGTGTTGGATGGTGCCTTTTAAACAGAAAGGCTGGAAGCTGAAACCAGAACATTCCATGGCAACTGGAGAAAGTTCTGAGGAAAGTGTAGTGAGAGCGGCAGGACCCCCCCCCTCCCCCTGCCCAGAGGAGAGACAAAGAACAGGCAAGGAGGGAACTGAAATAGGAAGCAGGAACCATGTCAGGAGGCTGGGGACTAAAAGGAAAGCAAATTAATAAACCACTGGGGGAAAGGCGCACAACTGACCAAAGCCACTAGGAAAGATAAGCAAATGCCAGATTCTTTAGCTGCTTTCTGTCTGTGTGCATGCAGCCTGGCTAGTAAGTTTCAATAGCAGCATTTTCCTAACTGTAGCGAGTATAACTCATGTGTCTGTGGCATACTTACAGAATATGAGTGCTGTATTATCTATATAATATGTTCTATTTGTGCTGTGTTCTTCAGCATTGCTGGTAACCTCTCATTTCTAAGAACACATATTCAGATCAGGGTATATGCATACATAATGCAGTAATAAAAGGCTGCTGGCAATATTCTGCCTGCAGTGTAGGCAAACAGTTCCTATCAAAAGCCGGAGAAATCGGTGCACAGGTTGCAGGCACTCTGTGGCCTTAAGTATTAATACAATATTGCATTTTGGAGGTTGGAAGCTTGGTGCACTCATTTGCACATCAGTACTCAGAATGCTTGTTCTATACCACCACTAATTCAAGTGCAGGGTTGGAGCTGATGGAAGGCTCTGTATTTTGTGATGCCCTCGTATGTGCCAAGCTCAGTATTTTCCACAGAATAGTTTAAAGTGATGATACTGGATCGTGAATAGGTCATCTAAGGATCCTTAATTTGGCTCGATGCTACAAATGAAAAAAAGTGCAACTGAAACACTTTTTTTTCAAATGTTGTCTTTAACAAAACAAAGAACTGTGCTTGGGGAGCGTGTATGTGTTGAGTGGGGAGGAATATTTCTTCAAAAGTAGAGAAAAATTCTTCTCCGAGACACAAAGCAAATTTCATCTGAAGACTAATGATGATCATGAAATAGAAGCTCTTGTAGGGAGACGAGCACAGGGGAAAGGTTCAGCACTAAGACAGTCCAAGCAGTCCCCGCCAGTAAATCGTAGCAGCACGCGGTGGAGCGCTTGGTCCAGGGCTTGGGGAACACACCTCACGCCCGGGGCGCGGGAGCCTGCAGCGCGGGGTGCGCGGGGGGCCGTGGGAAAGCCCGGGCAGCGCCGGGCTCGGCGGGGCAGCAGTTTCCCCAACATGGAGGCAGGCACTCGGGGTTGGGCAACAGCCTCCCGCAGCCCCCGGCCCGCGCGTACCGTTTCTCCTAACTGCTCCCGAGGGGGACAGGGGGGACATTTTTGCACTGGAAGAATTCCCGCTGTACCCCTTCCCTCCCCCACAAAGCCGGCGCCTCGCTCTTGTAGTCAGCCTGAGAGTTGATCTCAGTACGGGGGTGGGGGGTGGGGGTGAGAAATGCAATGAAAGAGCGGGGGGAGGCCGGTTTGCCCCTAGCCCCTGGCCCCTCTGGGATCGGCTCTCCTCAGGCGAGGCGAGGAGGTGGGGGCCGCTCTGCGCCTCTGCAGCTCCGGGAGGGTTTGCATTGGACGATTTGCACTTGGGGAGGGGGGGAGGTTGCCCGCAGCCCCCCCCCCCCATCCCCAGCCGGCCCCTCCTCCTCTCTCCGGCGGGAGGGGGCCTGGGGGGCGAGCTGCAGCCCGGATATTTGGGGGAGGGGGCGAGCGGAGCCCCGCCGCCCCCGTGTGCCGCGGGCGGGGGCCTCGCTGCCGGCTCGGCATTGGAGGATCGGTGCTGGGGAAGGGGGAGACTGCAGCCCCCAGCCCCCGCGGGCGGGCGGGGTGGGGGCCGGCCTGCTGGCTCTGGCTGCTCTTGCATTGGCGGATGCGGGGAGGGAGGGGGGCAGGAAGCGGGGGGGCAGGGGGGAGCCCGAGTGGCTGGAGGGGGGGGGGTCTCTATGAATAGGGTGGGGGTCTTCTCGGCTAAAGAAGAGAGGAAAGTTTGCGGCGCCGGTGGTGCGGGTTGCAGCGAAGCGGGCGGGGCCCGGACCGGAGCCGGCGGCGGCGGCGGCGCTTGGTCGGGGAGCAGCAGCCGGGGGGCCCCCGCTGGATTTTTGTAGGGGGGGTGGTATCGCCCCCTCCTTCTCCTCCCCCCAGGGGTGAAAGTGCAAGAGGAAGTGCAGCCGCTGCCATCTTTCCTCCGCTCCAAACACACAGGGACGGACGGAGCCGGCAGCCCGGAGCCGCCGCCGCCGGAGCCCCCTCCCTCCCGGCTCGCTGCAGCCGCGCCGCGCACGCCCCTTCCCGCGGCGGCCTCCGCGGCCGCAGCGCCTCGTGGCGGCCGGGCCCGGGCGGAGCTCGCGCGCCGGCGGCCGCGGCGGCCCCGCGCGGCGCGCGCCCCTCCGCCGCCCGAGCCTTTTGTCTCGCCCCCCCCGCAATCCCCTCGCGCTGTGCAGGGAGCGCAGCGCGCGCCGCCGCCGTCGGCCCGGACAGGGGCGGGGAGGAGGAGGCGGCGCGCGCCGCCGGGCGGCCTGAGAGCGCGCGCCCCCTGCGGGCGCCAGCGGGGCGGCGCAGCCCCATGGAGCGGGTGAGCGAGGCCGCCGCCTGCGGCCCCTCGTCGGGCTGCTACACGTACCAGGTGAGCCGGCACAGCGCCGACATGCTGCACAGCCTCAACCAGCAGCGCAAGAACGGCGGCCGCTTCTGCGACGTGCTCCTCCGCGTGGGCGACGAGAGCTTCCCGGCGCATCGGGCCGTGCTGGCCGCTTGCAGCGAGTACTTCGAATCGGTGTTCAGCGCGCAGCTGGGCGACGGGGCAGGCGGCGGCGGCGTGGAGGGCGGCGCGACGGAGGCGGCGGCCGGCGGGGCGGCGGCGGCGGCCGGCGGGACTCCCGGGGGCGGGCGGGAGCTGGAGATGCACACCATCAGCTCCAAGGTCTTCGGAGACATCCTGGACTTTGCCTACACGTCGCGCATCGTCGTGCGGCTGGAGAGCTTCCCGGAGCTCATGACAGCCGCCAAGTTCCTGCTGATGCGCTCTGTGATTGACATCTGCCAGGAGGTCATCAAGCAGTCCAATGTGCAGATCCTCGTGCCCCCTGCACGCCCTGACATTATGCTCTTCCGTCCCGGGGCTGCGGACCTCGGCTTCCCTCTCGACATGACCAACGGTGCCGCTTTGGCACCCAATGGCAACGGCATTGCTGGTATGCCCGAAGACGAGGCCACACGGGCCGCGCTCACTGCCGCCCAGTCCTCCCTACCTGTTCTGCAGGGTGTGGACCGCCTGCCCATGGTGGCAGGACCTCTGTCCCCACCACTGCTGGCCTCACCCTTCCAGAATGTTGCTGCTAGTGCCCCCCCTTTAAGCACCAAGAGGGGCAGAGGGCGTCCCCGTAAAGCCAATCTCTTGGACTCCATGATGTTTGGTACCCCAGGCGGCCTGAGAGAGGCTGGCATCTTGCCTTGTGGCCTCTGTGGGAAGGTATTTACGGATGCTAATCGTCTTCGTCAGCATGAGGCTCAACACGGGGTGACAAGCTTACAGCTGGGCTACATAGACATCCCACCCCCAAGACTGGGGGAAAACGGAGTCCCTGGTCAGGATGACCCCGATGCACCCCGAAAAAGAAGCAGGACGAGGAAACAGGTGGCCTGTGAGATCTGTGGCAAGATTTTTCGGGACGTGTACCACCTGAATCGGCACAAGCTGTCACACTCAGGCGAGAAGCCTTACTCTTGTCCTGTGTGTGGCTTACGGTTCAAGCGGAAAGACAGGATGTCCTATCATGTTCGATCTCACGATGGCTCTGTGGGAAAGCCCTACATCTGCCAGAGCTGTGGAAAAGGCTTTTCCAGGTAAGGACCATAG
Source organism: Colius striatus (assembly GCF_028858725.1). Lineage (NCBI taxonomy): Eukaryota > Metazoa > Chordata > Aves > Coliiformes > Coliidae > Colius > Colius striatus. Next base: position 6,212,759 of record NC_084775.1, on the reverse strand, counting down.
ACACAAACGGAGACCTAGGAGGTTGTCTTTCCTATCCCTTTGGAAAGAAGAAAAATTTGTACCGAGGAAAGTTTGACTGTTCCACTTTAAAATGTCTCGAGAAACGAGACTTCCATCACTTCCGCTGGGATGCTATTCTACAGTCTCCTGAAAGGGTTTGAAAGTAATTCAGCCTTACAAGTGGGAGTCAGCTGCCTTCTGGGTAATGTTCCCAGCTTTGTCCCAGGCTTGGTATATATGTGTCCTTGGGAAAATCAGTCTCTCCCTCGGATGACTCTTCTGTGAAATAGGTATTGAAATAATTACCTGCCTCACGTAAGTGTCTGGAGACTACTGTTTTGTAGGTAGTTTGAAGGTGCTGTTGAAGTGCAAAATATTAGTACATCTCAAGATTATTATTTTTCTCGTATCCATTTTAAATTTTCTTTTTCTTAACTTCCCTTCATTTCTCTTAGTTCGTAATGTTTTTTATCACCCAAATGTGAAGGAAGAGGTGAGATTTCAAAGGCTGCAGCATCAAGTATCTTTTAATACATGGTCTTTGTGTCCTTTGGGTTTACATCCTTCTGAAGGGGATCCTGTTTCTGCCCTGCAACATACGTAAGATCTGTACATTTAATGTTGCTGATTTTTTGTTGTCGCTGTTTGTGGGAGTTAATTAATAAGTACTTTGATACACGTAGTCGTGTTAGTGGTATCTTATAGCCTGAGTTAATGAGTTTGTGATTTGTATGGAAGTTTGGTGCTTGCTTCGAGACTAGAAGTAGTGGGGGGAGGGGGGTGCATACACTCTTATTACTTTTGTAGCAGTAGTTGGTTTTGTACAGCGGTTGCTCTAACAGGAGGGAAGGAGTTGAGATCCGGCAACAAATCGAAGGGCTGCTAGGGCTAGAATTGTCTCAGCTGTATAGATGAAGGAATTGTGCCTCCCTAGCTCTCTTTTTCCTTTTTTTTTTCCTTTTAAATCAGCAGTAAGTAGGGATGCGTCTTCCCAAGGACTGCAGAATTAGTGAGGGACAGTCGTAACATGCAAATCTCATTTGTGGCTAGAAGTGAAAGTACTTTTCATATTTTAAGTGCTACCTGGCATCATCTGCCATTTTTTGTTATTTTTATTCACTTTTAAAGATTTCTGCAACTGCTGCATGAAAAGTTTTAGTCAATAAGGGAAAGTGAAGGATACATGTTAAGTGCTCAGTTTTCCCAGTATGTAATGTGAGCAGGCAGGAATGCTGTTAAAAAAGTAAACAACAAAAATATCTACACATCTTGGTGAAATCAGAGTATGGATGCAAAGCAGAGACCCTTTTAACTATCTGTATTCAGGCATAAGAGCAGCCAAGGGGAAGTCAGAAGTGTGATGTCTAGTTTTAGTATTCTTTCCTTCATTCAGTGACACAGGACTTGAGGCCACTAGGTATGAGGTACAATAGAAGGACCCCCAACCCGTCTTTCTGGTTACACCACTCCAGCCCACTTGCTGGAGCACAGGTAGAGCAGCCTGATTGCAAAGCTCAGTCTATTTTCTGTCTGCAGTGTGTGAATTCCTTCCTGCGCCCTCTCATTGGAGCTGCTGGAAGGTTGGGGGAGGAGAGTGTGGAGAGCTTGTTTCCAAGCAGTTTTGGCCACATACAATGAAAAGCTTTCTTCCCACTAGGAGAAACTCCCACCAGGAGAATCTGCAGCTATTCAGTCCTCTCTTCTTCAAAGTAGGCTTTACTGGTTGTGAAGAATTGTCAAACTTTTTTTTTTTTCTCAGTAATAATTTGCTCTTCCATTGCACCTTCTGTTGAGACCTTCAGAGCATTTTATTTGTATTAATGCAACCTCCACACCAAGTTGTCAGTTAGGACAGCATTTTTTCGTCTTGCTGGTGGAAAATGTGTCACAGCGACGGAGTTTATAGAGTCAGTCTTTTTGCACTTGGCTTCTTTCTGTGTTTGGGACACGAACCAAAAGGATCTGATTTTCAAATATTAATCAGCTGTAAATCAAACTGCCTTGATTGCTAAGATCTAAATAGGATTTTGGAAGGGGACATGCAGGCTTGGAAACTGTAGTTTGCATTTCCTGTTTTCTATGATCATTCAGTGGTAATTTCTTCCTGAGAAAGTGCTGCATTTTTAGCAAGTTGGAGAGGGTGCTTATCAAAGTAGAGCCCCAGTTGTTGGTGATCTGGTTCTTGGAAAGTTAAAAATCACTACATTTATAATAAATTCCACACTGGGATTTTTTTTGGTCTTAAAATTCTAAGTTTATTTTTAGTATTTGTTTTAAGTGTGCTTATGTGTATTTTCTTTTAAGGCCAGACCACTTGAATGGACACATCAAACAGGTGCATACCTCAGAGAGACCTCACAAGTGTCAGGTAGGAGATGAAGGTGTTTAGACTGATCTGTGGGTAATCTTTGCCATTGCATTTCTATCTGCAGACAATTTTGAAGTATCAGTAAAAATCACCTGTATGTGTGAATTGTGATAAATGTTTGTAAATAACAGTGTTCAACAGTGACAGCTGCTTTACATGCCTCCCATCTCCCAGCTTGTGTCAGCTACAGCTTTGGTGGTCCTGCCTCTCTCCCCTTTTACCAGGTGTTCTTCTCCACTGCTCAATCCCCATCTCACCCTGGATCTCTTACCCAGCCACCATGTCTCTGGCCTTAGAGTCAGTGACGCTGATGATTCTCTCCACTCACCCACCACCCCCGTTTTTTTATTGCAGTTGTTGCCAACAGGAGGCTCCGATGCTGATTCCTTTTTAAACTTTTTTTTAGAAAATTTCAATTAAAGTTGGTAAATGATTGTAACTTGCCAAGTTACTATGTTTTTTTAAACACATAGCCTTCAGAACATTGCACTGAGCAAAACTGGAAGCTTGTTTTATTCCAGGGAGAATATAAATAACAGCATCACAGTATCCAGTGTCCTAAAGTTGTATATACTTTTTTTGCAGTTAATAAATTATTCATTAGAGTTTGAAAGGTCAAATAAAAAAAGATATTTTGTAATGCACTTGTAGTGAAATTAAAAAGGTGCCTGGAAGTTTTCATTAAAACTAAAGCTGAGAATCAGCTTCCACTATCACCCACTGCCTTTGCATCGTTGTTGGGCAAACTTCTAAAATGTTTGTTGTAAACAAACTGTTGTGTAACAATCTCCATGGTCTCTGAAGAAAGATTTTAAAAAAATATTAATTTAAAGCAAGTTGGAGCAAGATAATTTGCATTTTCTTTGAAGACAGTGCAAGTTTGAAGATTTTTTTTTTCCTTCTAAAGTTTTTTAACCACATTTTATGAACCTGCATGACTGCTGCCTCCTGACCTGTTTTTTTCCCCATCTCTTGACTTACCTCTTGTGTGTTTCCTCCAAATCATGAGAGTTTTTAAATTTTCAGCTAATAATCCAGACATACAGGACCATCTAAAGGTTCCTGTTGACCTCCATATGATCTGTGGAAGCCCAGTACCTTTGAAAATCAGGCCACAGAACCTTCACATTGATTTAACTGCATATCCTATATAAAGCCTTAGATTGGTTTATGCTTCTTATGACTTAGGGGCTATAGATTTATATAAATTGGAAAATTTCACTCATAAAAATTAGTTTGGGGATAGCAAGGGGTCTGGGTGGATGAACTGTAGATGACTACAATTTTTTTTCCGTAAGAGTGCATTTATGTGCAAGTAGGAATATGACTGTTCAGGTCCCAAAAGAAACTCATCAGTCTTTTGCCAATTGATATCAAGGTTGCTGAGTGATGACAGTTTATGAATAATGTTGATAGACATGAATTGTCCTTTGACAGCTGATGCCTGATAAGTTTTTTACAGTTCCCTGATTGATTTAAGAATATTAAGTATAAACTCTGTAAGTGTGAATCTGAGGATACAATAAGAGCTAGAAATAAAATAAGGAGGCTAAGGTTGTAAGCAAAGCTCAACTCCCTCTCCTTGCACACATGTATTTTGTGACAGCAATTTCTAAGAAGAGTCTTTCTCCATGTCTGTTGTCTGAAGGACCATAATACTATATGCACTATTTGCTTCACTTTAAAAGTATATGTTACAGGTTACAAGCATTTGAAGAGAGATGAGGTGGTCTTTTGGGCTTGGCTTGTTTATTTTTGGCTGCTTAACCCTGCAAAGTTAATTTTTCATGAAAAGGTGGAGAAAATTTGTTAAAGAGCTGTTCTGTACCTTTGCAAAAAATATTTCATAATATCCTGTCAGCTCTAGAAAGTCTTCTTAAATATGCACAGATCTGGTACAAACGATGCTATCACGCTGAAAAATTGTTTCAAATCTGAAAGCTGATGTATGAATTGATAAAGTTCTCCTTGTGATTATCTCATAGCGAGTAATGCTTCCATGATGTCCATCTAAACACAGAATCTGCCCACAAAGAACGAAAATAGCTTTGTATTGGCATATCGTTTCCCATTTCCATTCTCTTTTCTATTGATTTTGTTAGGTGAATTAGCTGCCCATAAGAGTAGCTTGAATAACATTGAGCATTCTTTTTGAATCTGTCAAGTTCCTGTTGAGAATTCTCATTATTGTCATGCTTTGTTTATGTTTACTGGAAAAGGGAAATACTCTGTCAGTAAACAAAAGAGCTTTCCAGAATCCTCTGTGGTAATGGCATTCTTGGAAGTTGTCCCCTGTTTTGATTTAAACAAAATCCACCAGCCATTTACCTGAGTCCTCCTGTCTTTGCAAACGGGTGGACACCTAATGTTTTGTTGATGTGGCATCATGGTACATTTTGGACTACAGAAACAACAGTGTGAAGGTGTCAACCCATGTTCAGAATAAATAAAATGAAGCTACGAGAATCAAGACAATTGTAAGCTGAACATCACTGCAACAGCTATAGTTTTCAGTGCTCAACATATAGTCCTGCACTCATTCCCCTAAAATAATGGCTGTGCTTCACAAATCTTTTGAAAAACTATCCTAAGTTCCAGCACCTGTAGCACCCGATGCCAGACACAGACTTGATTCCAGCTTTTTCATTACTGTTAAAATAGAATAAGGAAGGCCTACACAGAGCCAAGGCAGCAGAGAAATTGGAGCCAAGAAGTTGCTTTGGTGTCCAGACAAGACATTAAATAGCACTATAGCATTCTGGATCTTTTCCCCTGGATTGCTGCACTAGTGATTTTTAATTTTGTTTTTTTAAGTCTGACAATAGAGTTCTGAATGAAGGCAAAGGGCAAAGCTGGGTCGTTAGTTTTAGAGCTGAATGGTATGAAAGTTAGGCTGTGGTTTGGGACACAAAAGAGCAAGGGGTGGAAACAGAAGTTTGCTCCTTCTCAGAGACAAGAGACAGGTTGTTCTTCTAGGAGTTAAAATTAAAAAAAGAGAAAAATAAAGGTTAACTTAAAGTACACCTTTTGAGAAAGAAAAGATCTATTTAAGTAAACCTAAAATTGGCATCCCACGTCCAGTGCTTTTCCCATTGATTTCAATTGCAGAATGTCCTAATTTCTCTTACTTCCTGCCTATTAGCAGGAAAATGGCAGCCACCATGGAATAAGCTCAGAGACATCCACATCCATAGAAAAGTTGAAACTTCAAGAGGTATTTCTTAAACAATGTTTTTTTTTAAACTTTATATATTCTTTTTGATCTATTTATATACCTGTGCAATGTTTGATAGGAAAGCACTGGAGAGTTTTCTTCTCTGATTAACAATTAATGATAAATACTTAGTACTCATTTAGCACTTCACATCTTTTGTAAAATAAAACTTTTTTCCCCTCTATACCTTTTATAAATATTAACTATTTGAATGTTAACTTTGGGGTTTTCTTGTAACTTAGTCCTGCCTCCCATTGTTATGATTAAGCTAAACTGATTCTTGCTTCCTCCACTGGACTTAATATTTTATTAAGCTTCTTCGCAGATCTATTTACTGTATAGCTTATCTAAAGGTGAGCTTTGCACAAATCGGCAGCAAGAGTGAGAAATCAAATACAGAAATGATTATATTTCCTTTTCCTAAGCTTTCAGCTTGATAAGTTCACTATGGGACAGGTAACAGTTTTACCTCTGGCATCCCTGTTTTTCTGTGATTTGTCTGATCTGCTTCATCAACTAATGCACTCCTAGTACTTTTTTGTGGACGCTTACTGTGGCTCAGGATTTTTAGACATATTAATGATGAATTTCTTGGCTGTCATCCTTAATTGTCTAGTTATATATCTTTAGTTGATATCCAACAGATGGATTAGTATCAGTGCTGGAATCCTGCCTTAAATGACTATTCACCTCTAAGAACGTTTTAGCAAGTGAAAGCTGCACCTGTTTTGCTCAGCGCTGTGTACTGAGATTTCAGATGAAGAGAAATCTTTCACGTACGAGAATTTGCCTCTTAATCTTCATTACTTGTAATTTATGAATCTTTGTCTGGTCAGCTTAGTTAAACTGTGTACTACAGAAATCCAGATAATTTTACTGTTGTCTTTTTAAGTTATTTAAGTCCTGATCCTCTGAGGTGCTAAGTCTTGTGCTTGCTGCAGAGTAGCCTCAGCTCTGTGGGGGTTTACTGGATTTAAGCATCTCATAGGATCAGATGAGTGTAAAGCTTGTTGAAATTGATACGTACTTTTCAGCTGCCTTCACTGTTTTGGGATTAAGTTCTTGATTAACTAAATTAAATTACGTTATATGGATTGTCTTCTTCTGTATTACCATTTTTACTTATTTAAGTTATGACTTTGGAATCTTACAGAGATTGTTACTTAAACAAGTCTATCAAAACAGCTGGTTAGTTGCACAGTGATACTTGAAAAGACAGAACGTGACCTGTTCCCAAATCACTTAATAGCCTCTTATCTCTTAGGATGTTTTGCTTATACATCTTAAAACTGCATTACTTTACATAAAGGTGGTATAAATGAAACACTGTGCGCTTTTGAATGTCACTACTGCCTGCTTGGTCTGGTCATTCTAATGTACATTTGCTTTTGTTTTTCCTCTCACACCTGTGAGCAATGGTTTCAGACTGTGTCTTTAATAAGCTGTGCAGTGTATTGCTGATGATTTATTTTCCTTCACGTGAGAGCAAGCCTTTTATAATGGGCAGGCTGTTGTCATAGGTTATAAACCCATTCTGCATGCCTGCCAGTTGCTATTATTATAAAAATGGGAGGGAGCCTTCACTCATCATATGGATTATGACTGGGAAGTGGGCAAGTAGAGTCAGTATTACCTCATGCCAAATCAAGCTTGTTTCATGGTAGTAAGTGGAATATGATACCTTAATCAGGGGTAAGTTATAAACAGATTACAGTGTCATGCAGGTATTTTGATACCTGCTCAACTCTGAGGCTTCACTTCTACAGTTTGTCTGCACTGCTACTGTGGATACCAGGATGGCTCTTTTACTGTCTTTCATCATGTTCACATCCCAGTCAGTTCTCTGATGCTTTGTTTGTGTATCTTAATACTCCAAAGGGATTCTATGTACTGAAGTTAGATTTATTAGATCAAAAAGTAAAATTAGGGAAGATGACAAAGAGGACATTTCAGTTGGCCTAAAGTGATTATAATGACTTAGTGAAATGGCAGAACTTACTGTAAATGGAATGAAGTAGATTGTGCTATTTTGTTTGTTAAATAAAGTTTTAGTAGCTTCATCCTCAGATGTTAAGGCCTTACAACTATCTTGATTTATGTTTTACTGTCTGAAGTATATTAGAACTGTCTTCTTGCTTTCTTAATTCTTCTGAGTAGTAACATCACATCTCCTGCAATGTGGTGGTGATCTGAATTTTTACTTATGGGAAAATGCATCATGTCATTTGTGTGTTTGCACAGGATCTAAGATATTTACTATAAAGAATACTAAATATATTTGACAGTATCAGTACTTTTAGTGGAGTTGATGAGTCACATGGTTCTCGTTATACCTGCAGACTTGTAATGCTTCCTTTGCCACTCGTGATCGACTGCGCTCACACCTAGCATGTCATGAAGACAAAGTTCCATGTCAGGTGTGTGGGAAGTACTTGCGAGCAGCATACATGGCAGATCATTTGAAGAAACATAGTGAAGGACCAAGCAATTTCTGCACTATCTGTAACCGAGGTAATGAGGAAACTATCTTTTCATTTCAGTGCGACAGGTTAACACTTAAGGGAAGGTGTAAGGTAAGACTCTGTCTGCAACAGGAGGAGGTTATACCATACGTGTACACATTCTTTGGGTTTATTATTGAATATTTAACCTTTCCACTGATGGAGCTATAGGTCTGGGCTTTTACGTGGCTGATAGTTCCTGAAGAAACTCCATTCAAAGCTGAAGCAAATTGTTTCAAGAATTTTATTTGCCAAACAGCCAGATCTCTATAAAATAACTGTGAAGTGTTGCCCTGCTGCTGTTTGCCATACACTGTTTGTTTTCTATACCTGGTTAGACTTGAGTCCTGTGATCAGTTTGGAAAAAGGAATCTTTGAAATACACACTGAGTTGAAAACTATACACTAGATATAAAAGAAATCTGCATTATCAGTCTTGCTTAACCTCCTGGTGCAACAGTAGTCAAGCTGCTTCTCCCTCTTAACCCAAGAAATTGCCTTGTATTAATGTACATTTCTAGAACAAATTTGGTAAAGAGCATTGGATCTGTGCTTTACTTCTATTTGTACAAATGTAGCTTCTTGTAGAATGTCTGGAGTTGGAAGGCATCCATAAAGACCACTGAGTCCAGCTCCCTGCTCCTCACAGGACTAGCTATAACTATGCCATATGACTAAGAGCTTTTGAAGCTTTTCCATCTGTTTGTGGTACTCTTCAATTGGAGAGTGGTAGACTTATGTTTTGTGAGATGTACTGCAAGATGGAAAAAGAATGTTAATCTATTGATGTCTCTTTTTTTTAATGATTAATACACAATTTCAAAATGTATTTTGGGCTCACACAGGCATACATACCTAGTAAGTGTAGGAAGAGGTTGCTGCTGTGTTTTGGGATCTTGCTTTTTCTGATGTCGTGTCTGTTACGATATGTGTTCCCTTTTCTAATTTAAGGGAGGTGAAATCTTTTGAGAGAACAAAGCTGTTCTGTATTTAATGTCAGAACTCTGCTGGGAGCTTCTGGATGACTAGGAGTTGATGAGTAACGAGGGACATTAAATTGCAAAGGAAGATATTTCCAGTAGTTTAATGGTCTGTTAGGATCTGAAAGTGATACTAACAGTTAAGAGTGGAAAAGGCATCTGGGTTGAAAAAATTCTGAAGCTCCAGGTAGATGGTACGAAGTGGAGTTTGGCCTCCCTTTTGTCTGAAGGCCTATCTTCTGAAAAACTGCTTAAGTTTATCCTGATTCTTTTTGTTGTAAGAACACAGAAGATGCTGTCTGAGATCCAGGTGCCATCCTGCTCTCCTTCAGCTGAACGTGGTGCCAAACAGAAACTCCTGTGGATTGGCAGGAATTGTCTTGTTTCCAAGATTTGTAAGCTTGAGTTTCAACTTCACTACCACTGGATGTCACTGCAGCTCTTTGGAAATTCATGCAGTATGATCAAGGCAAATCAGGCATTCAAACAATGAGATGACTGATTTATTCACGTTTTACAAGTTTAAATGTACAGTGGAAATTTAAATATACGTTTCTCTGTAGAAGGGTATGAAACCTATTCTACAGCAAACTTTCAGCAACCATTGTCTTCTTATTGTTTGTGTGTTTCTTATGTGATGTCAGAATTCAGTCTGCTGTGAATTTCAGTTTACATCTTCTCTTAGTAAATGTAATCAGTCTAGTCAATTATTGTTAAATAGCTAACCAGTGTTAAAATTCATAGGAAATGGAAGCTACAAACTGGATTTATCAAGAAATTGTGTAAGAAATTGTTACATACGACAAATTTCTTTTTTTGTATGGATTTGTGATCCATGACAGCAGAATTTTAAATTCAGAGTGTTCTAGAATTAAATGATAATGTTCACTGGTTTAAATAGATATCTTTGAAATTGTAGAGCCTGGAAAGATGAAGTGTAGTGGAAAATTTCTGGATTAGAAGGCCTTGGTGCAGTCAGAAGCTCCACACTGTCCCCTGGACTGCAACTGTGCCATGGCTCTGGTGCTTGTGCAATGAGATTTTGGTTTATTCTGCCCTCAGCTAACATGCTAGTGTATTTTTAAATTAAAACTTAACAAGTTCTGAATACAGTAATTGTCAAGCAGGAATGCTCAAGCTTCCTGTAGAGTGAATTTTGGATGTTGTCTCAACAAAACAAAACAAAAAGATAACTTGCCCAGCTGAACATGTCCTGGTCTTAGAGCATATAATCCCTCCATGTATTCTGTCAGACTGAAGACTTTTTTGTGGAACTCTTTTTCTCATGTTCTTCTAAAGGTTTAATGGATTTAGGAGATGGGGAGTTCAGTATCTGACTGAAAGCAGTACCCACTGGTTTGCCATGTCATGCATGTACCCATTTGCTGGGTTCTTTATTATTTTACAAAATGGCAGTATAACACAAAAAATTACCATCTGTGATCTGATGGTTTTTTTCCAGGTTATTTTCTTACTTAGGGTCTTTATGCTTAGCATAACTATGGAAGCAATTAACTCTTGTTAAATCAGGGAAGCTGCATAATGTGGGTTTTCTTCTGGAATTTTCTGTTTGGTTTATTTTTCTGAGATTTAATCTAAAATGTGCTTATGAAAACTAACTCTCAATCCTCAATTTTAAGACAAATTCTCTTTATTGAGTTTAAATAAAGAAGATCTGCTGCATTGTGGTTACATAATGTATTGCCATCCCTAGGAACTTTTCTTTGCTTGTGTGGGCTTTTTCAAAGAATTTAAGAGATGAATGACTTTGGCAAGTCTAGAGGTAGTGCCTTGTAATAACATGTGTAACTCAGAAGATTGGTTTTCTGTTTCAGACCCTCATGTATTGTTTGTTTCAACAGAGATCAAATGAGTTAGGAGAAGGATAAATATTCCAATCACAAATTAGGTGGTGGGTTTGGGTTTTTTTACAATAACCTGAATTATTGTCTGTATCATGGTGGATATAGAGCTGTTAAATCAAGATATGCTCTCTGCATGTTCCAGCTAAGTCCGGTCTAGAATTCATGAAAATGGAGAAATTTCTGTAGTCTGTCTCCTTACAGATGTGATCCAAGAGATCAAGGGATAGGTCCCATTTATATTAAGCAGATCTATGCATGTTTTTAATGTTGGTTCCTCTAGTATGAAGAAATAATCTCCTCTGCAATACCAAGAGATGTGTATGGGTAAAGCAATAAATACATTCCTTCTTTGAAAAATACTGACATTTTATCCTCTGCATTAGCCTGACTTTGTTTTTCAAGAAGTCCATAAAACTAAAGGATTATTGTCTATGAGTCCTCCATCTTCCTAGAACAGGCATTCATAATTAAGGTCTAGTGGGGGGAAAAAGAAAAAAAGACCAGTGCTAAGTGCTTCAGGAAAAAGAAATAGGATAAAAACATCAACAACAAAACCTCACTTTTAAACAGTTTTGTATGAAGCAGTTGGCATTCTTACTGCTTTGATGGAAGCTGATGACTCACATGTTCATCTGCCAAGTATATAAAGGGGAGCTAACACACTTTGCAGGCAGTTTTCATTATATAAAACAATGTGTTCTGCAAATAGAACTGCAGAGTTCACAGGAAATACTGTATAGCAGAGAGAACTTCAGGTGTTCCGGTGAGATATACAGTATAGCACTTTGTGTCTGAGGGTAGGTCTTGCATTATTTTAGAGGATAATATCCTTATTGTAATTCCCTGGGTGACTTGGCCTGGGTGATTCTGCTCCATTGTATTTTGAGAGTTGTATGTTCTTAGTTTCTTCAGTTGTGATGTATCTACTTTTCTGTACTTTTAACTTAGGGGTCAACAATAACTATCTCTTGTTCATTCTCAGCAACCTGACCTTTTTCCCCTTTAGTACGTTGCTGTGGAGTTTTGCCTTGCTCTGCTGACCCTGCATATATAATTCTTAACAACCCCTGAATCATCTTTGGTCCTGGCTTCTAAGAAGAATCTGGGTTGGGGGACATTCTGTTGGGTAGGCACAGGGAATTCTAGTGTAAAGCCACATTCACTATTAAATTCAGCACCTGGAACAAACAGCTGCTGACGGGAAATTCACCCTAGAGAGGTGTGCCAGTATTGGTTTTGATTCCTTCCTAATGTATTATTACATATAATCAAATGTAAATGCAATTATATTACTATAAAAATGGCTTTACAGTAGTATATCCATATTTCAAGTGAAGAATTGGTATGAAAAGTTCCCTTGCAAGGGCCTGTACTGTAAATGCTGTATTGGTTAAAAAAAATCTAGGTCTTGGGTTTTCTTCATCCAGAACATGAACCTGGAAGTCTGTATCTATGATGGTGAAACTTGTGTTCTCAGTTGTTAAAGGAAATGTTTCTAACATGAAAGTGCAATAATATTCTGTTCAAAATACAATAGAAAATCAAGGTGGGTGTTGATAGACTTACCTATGTAGGAAGTCTTTTAAACTCTGTCCTTGTGCCTCCTATGTGGTCCAAATATACTGCTGTTGATTGCAAATCTTATTAAAATTTAATTTAGAAACATTCCAAATTACATGTGAGGTATTTAGTGCATTTAAGTAAAGAGACCATATTTGTGAGACTTCAAAAACAATGTTTAAAAGCATGTGCACAAATGTGAAAAACTGTTTTGTCCAGAAATCGGTTGTTTGAAATACATGTTTTTCATTTAGTGGTTTGGGCTTGTAGGTCAGAGCTAAGAGACTTGCTGATATTTTTTTGTTGTCATCTGCAGGCAAAAGATGAGCTTAGTATGTTTTATAATACCTTAAAAACTCAGTAGTTTTAGCTTTCTGCGTTCTAGGAGTCACAGTCATTTCGGAAACCTTAGGGGAAAGTGTAGTAAATACCAAAGAGAGCTGTTACTGAATGGCATCCCTTCAAATTTCAACAGCAAAACATAAACTGATTTGAACTATCTTCCAAGGTATTATCAGATGATGAAAGCATTTTTAATTTAAATAAACAAAACAGCACAAAAATGGTGAAGAGACCTGGGTGCCTTTTCGTATTGTGTCTCTTCTGCCTTTTTTTCCCAGAAAGTTTCTTGTCATCTGCTAGGTCTGCTTAGGAATTGTTTCTCAAGGAGGCTGTTCCTTCATCATGACTTCCAAAAACCAAACGAAGTCTAATGAAAGTTATGCGTTGCATTCATCACCTGATTGTGTCTAGGAATCTCACCTGAGCATATTGCAACCAGAAATCAAGCTAGTATAATGGCAGCTTTGTAACAGGGAGCAGAACCAAGAGAAAGATTAAAAGAACAGGGAAGGCAGATGCGTGTCTTTGCTGGTGGCAGGATCTCATCTCCTTTTATCTTGTTTAGGTTTCTCCTCTGCCTCCTACTTAAAGGTCCATGTTAAAACCCACCACGGTGTTCCCCTTCCCCAGGTCTCCAGGCACCAGGAGTCCATCCCGAATGGGGGAGCAGCGTTCCACTGCGTCAGGACCTATGGCATCAAAGGCAAGAGACTCACCGCTCTGCACCTTGCTGCTCTGTGCAGAACATTGTGTTGTGGGCTGTTGGGCTGGTCGTGAGAAAGGGGAGGGAGGAAAGACAGGGAAAATACTGCAGAGAAGCTTAGGGAGGTGCAGAGAAATTACCTAGCATCACATAGTGTGTAATATCCAGCCTTGGATAGCCAGTTTAACCAGTCTGGAGGAAGGAGATGGACATGTAAGGGTATGTGAAGTTTTGGCAGCTTCTTTGATGTTAGAGGTTGAAAAAGCCATGTTAGTTCATCTTGACCATCTTCCTAGGAGCAGTCACTATTTGAATCTTGCCTGAGGGTTGCAGATCCTTGATGGTTCATTTGTACCACTATACTTGAATCTCTCACATCAGTCAATCCATGTTTCTGATTTTTGGTGAAGGAAGGTATAGAGTGCAAATCATAAAGATTCTTGAGCAGTGAAAGCAATATTCATCCTCAGGTTGATGATGAGCCATGAAACTATCTGTATTTAACTCTTTTGAGTGCTGTTGTTGGAGAGGAGAGACAGAGGGTGATAATCTGTCAGTGTTGTTTTTTAACCTGCATTTAACTCCTGGGGGGAAAAAAAAGATATTGTCCAAAGAGCCAGAGTATTTAACTTCTAAAAATGTAAATCTGTGTGTGAATCTATGTAGGATAGCTTGTTTTTTGCTTCTTGATTTGAGCTGTCAGTATTCCTGGTGAAGCTGAAACATCAGAAAATTCTTCAAAATCATGATTGTCCCCAAAAGTCTTCTTGTTCAGGAGAAGACAGCAGGCTGGGTTAAACAAAGTCTGTGCCAGTGGAATGCTAGTTGTATATTTTTTTTTCTGTTGAAGTTCTGATAGAGTTACTGCAGAAGCCCTTTGGTTTTGGATGATGTGCTAACTTAACAAGAGATTTACTCCAGCTCAGTGGTGTACTGATTTCATGCATATCCTGTTCGGTTTGTAACGCCAAGTCCAGAGCAAATCTGTCTTTTAGGTTGTGCCAACTGGTTCTTTGGTCTTTTAGAGTTAATAGTAGATATAGCTTATTTGTATTCAGGGACTTGGTTAGGGAGTATGTCTGGGTTTCCCACGCTCATTCATAAGCAGTGAGCAAAAAGTGTGGACAAACTTTCTTGGCATACTGCCAGAGGAGAATGGGGAACACTCCAAACACACCAATACCTTTGTCAAGATATGTATCCACATGACTTAAAATAGTGTCCCTAACCTCTGTCCTGTTTCACACTACAGTATTTAAAGATGAAAAAGTCTTAGATTATGAAGTTCCTTTCTAACAATGTTGCATTTGTAAGAAGGCGTTCCTTGAGACTAAATGGAATCACACTTTTTAAATGACCGTAGCTCACTGCCGTTTTGCTGAGTATTTCCAGGTTTCTTCACATCTTGCTGCAGCCTGTTACACTTCATTATGTTTCTAGGTTCTTCCCCAAAGAAAGAGCCTATATGTCAGAAATGTGGGAGTGAATTGTATGGTTGAAAACTCATCATTAGGTCCAGCCTTTTGTAGCGCCTGAGGTATAAACACTGTGAGACATCTGTGAGATTCAAAAAAGTATTATATAAACCAGAGACCAATTATATTTTCATTCAGTATCATGCAAAGCTGCAGTAAAACCCTGGATGTTGCTCTGATAGCAGCCTGGTTGTTTGTAAAGAGGACCTATGGTCATGGGCTTCAGATTATGATGTGAAGTTCTGTCACGACAGGTATTGATGAAATCAAGTAGTAACCGACAGAATATATTTTAATGTGTGTTAGTTGTTTTTTTGGAAGGTAAGGTTCTGAAAACTTCTCTCTTTTCTTTTTCCCGTAGAAGGCCAGAAATGTTCACATTCGGACCCGATTGAGAGTTCTGATTCGTATGGAGACCTCTCTGACACCAGTGACCTCAAGACTCCTGAGAAACAGAGCACCAATGGGTCGTTCTCGTGTGACATGGCAGTCAGCAAAAACAAAATGGAGACGGAAGGAGAGAAGAAGTACCCTTGCCCTGAATGTGGCAGCTTTTTCAGATCAAAGTCTTATCTGAACAAACACATACAGAAAGTTCACGTCAGGGCCCTTGGTGGCCCATTGGGGGACCTCGGTCCTGCTCTGGGATCCCCCTTTTCACCCCAACAGAACATGTCTCTCCTGGAGTCGTTTGGGTTTCAGATCGTCCAGTCAGCGTTTGCATCATCCCTAGTGGATCCAGAGGTCGACCAGCAACCAATGGGGCCAGAGGGAAAATGAGATCGGTGTGATCTTAACAAAGCAAAGCAGCAGTCTGGCTATAGTGATAAGATGCTGTGAATGAAAGAGGAAGTAATGAAATTTGGTTCTATAGCTGAGAATTTTTTTACTCGTTTTAGCTTCCCTCTTTGTCTCATGCCCTACCCCACCTTTAAACCTTCACTGGGGAGAGGGAGGAAATGCTTCTTAGCTGATAAATTGCAGAAAATGGTGACCTTGAATGGGAGACATGACCTAAAACACCAAATGGAGCTTTAGATGCTGGTGCTGGTGTTTTGTCACGATCTTCTAGGATAAATAAAAGTTGCCAGCACTGATCTGAGAAGTAGACAGTCCTAGTGACTGAGGCACCTGGGGAGCTACAGCTACAAGGAGCTATGCTTTTTTTCCTCTCTCTATTCCCCACCTTCCCTAACCCACCCCAGAAAAACAGTAGGTTTTAAAAACAGACCCATTATTGACCCATTATGGAATATAACATTAAGTAAAATGCCCCGTGGTACCTAGCAGTTTACAATGCAGTTGTCCTTTTAAAACCAGAAAAATTTAAAGAAGGTGAGAGAATTTGAACCCCTTCTGCCATTTGTGAGGCTGTGAGTGCTGCAGCAGGATTGAACTGCTGGGAAGAATCACCATTCAGAACAGGTTGTTTTTGTTACTTTTAACCATGAAACTTGCTGTCAGGTTTTTAATTCTCTTATTATTTTAGGACCTGTTGTAGTGAATTGCTACTGAAAAGCCCATCTGAGGCGATACACAGAGCACTCTTAAAGCAGCAGTCACATTAGGGTTAGTGTTCTTTTTTTTTTAGATGTACCATAATTAATAACTTGGCTAGTTGATTGTTTTAAGTCTATGAAAGAAATAGTTTTATGAAAAAAAAAAAAAGGAAAAAAAAAAGGAAGGAAGAATACCATTGCAGTCTGGTTGACTGGTGCTCATTTTCCATGTGGGGACCTAGGGTATAAACACAATCAGTTACCGGGTTAACACTATGTACCACTGACTTGTTTAGTGTGAATAAACCCAGGGGTTCACACAGTGATTTTGATTTAATTGGATTGGACTCTATTAAAGAAGTTAGTATGTTACTTTGCATCCCCTTGTTTTGTCTGGTTTTTGAGCATTTTAGCCACCTGTCCAAGAGGTGTGCAAATGAGAACCAGTAAATAAGACATTAATCCCACTCTACGCTGTATTGTAAACTCAGTGAGCTGGGCTTTTTGGCTACAGTTGTGTTCTCCTGATATGCCTCTGATCAGGTTTGAAAAAGCCAGTCTTACTCCTTTCTTTCCCAAAGAAGAAGGGGTTCTGCTATAAGAGACAGGAATTGCAAACAGCATATATCTGAAAAATAATTGATTACAGAATGCAAAGAAGCTGGGCTCTAGGCTGTTGGAGGTTCCATTTAATCTGAAAATGCCACTTGTGCAGAAATAATGTCCCTTCTTGACTCTCCCTTTCCCCCCATGTAACTTGTCAAGGTCTTATGTACCAAATCCAGGTATAAATGTTGTTTAACACAGGGTTAGGAGTTAGGAATATTCTGAGTTATAATTATGGTTCTGCTGTTGATGCTCAAGGTCACATAGGACAGCTCTTTGAATTTATTCCTTAATTTCCCATCTGTGAAGAGTTTTCTCTACCTCACAATTGTTGTGAGGGTTGATAAGCAAAGATTTAAGCAGTAATTTAACAAACTAAGGTGCTGTGTGTATTGAATGTTTCTAGAAAGGTCCCTCTAAAGAGCCCAAGTCCCAGACCAAACTTGCCTTCTATGAAACAATAGCAGTCTCCATCATGATACAGTGCTAGACAGATCACCTTAGACCTGGTCTGAGGAGACCTGTTCTGAGGGTAGACCACCTCAGACCAGGACCTCCATCCTCTGTAGGAGATAGGTCTGTATTAAGTGTAAACATAGCCACCAACTGCTCATGTTCCACAACTTAGTTGCCCAGGTGCCCCTAATCCAAACCCTGCAGGTAATGCATAACTGAAATAAGACACATGCCTGTTTTGGTTTTGTTCTAGAATTATAGAGCATTCTCTAAATATATGCAATTTGGAATGACTAAATTCTACAGCCCCAGCGTCTCTCTTGTAAGAAGCTACTTTTTTTTTTGTACTTCCATCTCGAGTATTACAAAACAAGGATGAATAATGAATTGTTTTCTCCTTATAGCACCAGCACTTTCTAAATTGAGAGCACGTTGCAGTGGACATGGTGTTTTGCTATTAATCTGTGTTGGGAGATTGAAGGACATGTTCTTCTCCGTCTTCCCTCAGAATCCCTGGAATAGGAATAAGTCTCATTTAAAAAGGAAAAAAACAAAACAACCTGCCTTGAAACTAAAGCTTCATGGAATTGCTGTTGCTGTACTGGTAAGCTTAGTTGACAAGTAGAAACAGGACATTTCAGATAGGTTACAAGATATTTTTAAATGCCTTACAAATCTGGACTGTGCTGAGACAACCTCGCAAGCTGTCAAGCAAGTCAAGATAGAGCAGGTTTTCCAGTCAGCATAACAACTCTTTGGGATTATCAAATGCAACTGCAATCACTCTGATTTACTAATAGCTCATATTTAAGCCAGCAGGGAAATGTCTGTTGAATTGAGGCTATATTCTGAAAGCTCTTAAGAAGTTTGTGTCCCTGATGTTTGTATGTGCACTCAAAAGAGGGTGCACTAGTCAGAAAATTCAACTCCAAAAGCCAAGTCCGGAATATAGGATATTTTTATTCTACATTTAGCTCCACTGACTTCAGTGTTACTGGTGGGCTGAATTTTGGCCACATGTGTCAGACTTCAGTTTTCAACACTACAGAATTTGGCCCAATGAAACAAATGAAAAGCCTTGTACTGAAAAAGAAGCCGCCCGAAACACTAACTATGCATTTTGCTTGTCAAAGAAAACGCTTACTAAGTTATCACGAATAGATTGAATGAAAACTACTTACTTCTCAGTCTAGCGGACAGGAAAACAATCAGGCAGGAAGTTAACAATTCTGAAATGAAGGTTCTGGATCATCCTAGTGTAAATGGGAGAGATTTGCACCAGCACAGGAGGCTGGTGCACGCTAGTGCCAGCAGTGCGTTGGACAGATCTTTAGCAGTAGTGTGTGTCCAGGCCTTTTTGCTTCTTTGCGGGCATAGTGTTCAATTTTGGATAGCAATTTAATCTATATGCAAGTTCTTTATATTCTGTTCTTTGGGAAATATCTGCTTCTCATAGAACAGAAGACAGATCCAAATAGACTCATAAAGTTCAGAGTTTGAAGGAAAGTCCTCAACATGCCCTGAGCTGCAACCTCACTTGTTTCTGTTACATTTTTAATTGGCAGATCAGTGTATAGAACCTAGGTCTCATTTTGGGAACTTTATATAAATTTAGATGTAGCATTTCTTTGTGTTATTGGAGTCCCTAAACCCCTCAATGGAGGCTCAGACCCTCATATATTAGGTGTGTTGGAAACATTTTCAACCATTTATATTCTAAACATTAAAGACAGCAAGAAAGGAATAGATGCTTATAGGTGAACAAGAGGAATAAAGATGAAGGACTAAAAACTGCTTGCATGCATGCTTAAGTGTTGTGAATGTAGGGGCACAGACTTATCATTGGGCTTCTTTTGTTGCCTGAACTTGTCTGTGTGTACTGTTAATCCACAACAAATGCAAGGTAAAGCAATTTAATATGGATTTGGTGATGTTACCTTGCATTTGTCATGTGTTAGATGTGTGCAAATAGACTTGCTAGTGTGGCTCACCTGATGGTAATGTGGCACATGTGAGCTCTCAACCTGAAGTGATTTGCCCATGATGATGTGAGAAATTGATAGCAGAACCAGAAATTGAACACAGATTTTTCCTTCTCTCAATCCGTGCCTTAACTGTAGTAGGGCAAAGTATTATATGTTGGGGGGATAATTGTTTTGTTTGGTTTTTAAAGCCTAGAACTAAAAGGTGGTGTGGAGTTGGTCTTCCTACCAATCTTCTGAATAATTGCAAATGCCCAGTCACCATTTTAGACCTGTCTGAGTGCCAGTGACTTAGGGAATATTTGTTATTTCCCACGTATTCCCTGAAACTATTGTTCCTCCTTCACCTGCTGTCAGCAGTAAGGAATAACTTGAATAGAAAAGCTGTGTAACTGAATGTCTATTTAACTCAACTAATTGAATTGATAGTACAAAAGCTAACCTAGATTTTGTAGGCTCTGTTGTAACTTTAGTGTCTTGTTTTTTTCACTAAATCTTTGTTCCTAGAAGTCAGTATCTGAACTTATGTCTTGAGTCTGGAGTGGGGTACCACTTTCAGCTTCATTTTTCTTTAAGGTGCTTGCTTGAGGAAGTAGATGCCAAAGTAAACTTCAAAAGAACTCCAGACTTCACTGTTGGAAGAGCAAGAGCTCTCTTTGGGTTTCATGAGAGATAAATGGACAAAGTAAAAAACAGCTACCAAAATTTTAAGTGATGAAACAGGAAAGACTTTTCTTTATCATCCATAAAAATAATCAGATGTTTTCAATTGTTCATCCTGGCAGAAACTCTTGAGAGCAAGTGCCAAAAAAAAACAGGGAATGTGAAGGGTTTTTCAGCATTATGAATATACCTTAGCAGCATTATAAGTATTCTAATGTAAATTAAGCCAGCTGTGTGCCATTCACTGTTTGCCTGGGCACAGTACCTGAGTTTTAATTGAATACATCATAAGCTCACTGTCAATCTCTGAGCTTGTGCTTTCAGTTCTACCCCAAGAGACAACTGAGCAAAGAGGGAAAAAACCCAATAAGGAGACTTAAAAGGGAAACCCGATTCTAGAAGATTCACATGTTTCCTGAGAGAGTCCCATTTTTTTATCCTGGACATCCTTTCAAAACAAGATCTTTAATCTGTTGTGAGAGCCTGTGGGAACAGATTTGGCTTTCAGCTGGATGTGCAGCTCCCTGTCTCTGCTGGGGGCTGGGTGTTCGTGGGCCTGGGCCTGGGCCTAGGACTGAGGCCACGCTTTCTGTTGCAGAGTCAGCAGCAACATTGGCATAAAGTCTTCCTGCCTATTCCCCTGACGCCTTCACCCTCCACACATTGTTTATGGCAGTGTGGTACCTACTCAAATGTGTACAGCTCTGCAAATAACTGTTATAAATCAAACCAGAGAACTTGTTTGGATAAAAAGGAAGGGTAAAAAAAATGAAAATGGTTGTGTGACATAACTGCAGAGTGGTTCAGAACAGGAGCAGGAACCCTGGCCATAAGGGGTTGTGGTGATGGCTGGAGTGGTTGAAACATGTTAATGAAAAACCACAGTTGTTAGCAGATGATGACTCCATGTTTGAAAAGAATTAACACCTTGTGTCCTCTCTATCCTCTTGCTGTGTTTTGTCCTCATCTAGAAAATGAGATTATGATAACCCATGGGTAAGAATGTTTTGTGATTTGATTAACATGCCAGATTGTGCTGCACAGTTGTGCTGCTGAACTCTGCTACAGATGTTTGGCTTTACTGACTTTGGGCATAATGCAAAGTTAAACAAACATTTGGCCATGTTTTCCTGAAAGGTGAAATATTTAAATGAACTTGAAGACTGCCTGGCACTATTGGTGTGCTCTCGAGGTTTGTGTGAATTAAGCTTTTCCTGGGTGGCCTCTCTGCTTATACTGCAGTTTTGGAGACCTAGAAGTGCTCCGAGCTGAGATGTGCTGAAGGAAGGCGGTAGCTGGTATCTTCACTGATTGATGTTCCAGTGACTCCCTCCCAGCTCCTGGGTTCCATGTACACCATGGGGTCACTTCCTACAGCCACTGGCAGCCATAAATGCTCCTGAGCTCCCTGCAGTCACACAGTGAGCTTGGGTAAGTGCTTTTATAATAAACCAGTCTCCTGCTTGCTGATAGCTTTTTGGCTGCCGTGTCTATGAACTGGTGCCTTCTCCAGGCAATTTTTACATGCCCTCTGCAAAGCTGTCAGACCGACTGCTGGCTCTTAAGGAACCAACCCAGCCTTGCTCTTGGGCTCAGAATTTCTCTTCAGTACTGTTGTCATCTGAAAGTTTGCCGCATTTAGTGCAAATATACAGTGTAAGAGAGAAAATAAAAGGCTGTTCTCAGATGTCTTGTAGAGTGAACAACTGAAACATGAGTGTGCGATGAGCCAGGAAAACTGGCATTTTTCCCTGGCTGCACGCCATATGGAAGAGACAGTGCCTTGGAAGGGAAGGAGAAGAAAAGTTTGCCATTGGCTCTGATGAATCCCAATCCTGCTTCTACTGAAGTTTTTGGGAATCCTCCCACTGTCTTCAGTGTGAGCAAGGAAGGATCTTAAGTGAGGATGGATGACTCTTTCCCTACTTGAATGAAGTCTGTTGCCTATTTATGGGCCTGCTTCTATTGAAACCGAGCCTGTTTTAGCCTTTTTGGGTTCTTAGGGACCTGTTTGTATAAAGCAACTTACCTACCTATCTTCTTTTTTTTTCTTTTTTTTTCTACTGTGTGTATTTTTTGTATGTTCTGTTGGAAGGTGAAGCCTCTGTAGAAGGGGACACAAAAACTGATTTTTAAATAGTAATAAACCAAAAGAGAATTAAACTCAGCAGGCTGCATGCATTCATTTCCTGGAGATGGAGAGCAGAGACCCTGAGCCTACAGAGACAGCCTGTGTTTCTCCTATCTTGAAATCTTCCTCTTTTTCAGAGACAGTTCCTGCCTTTGCCCATGTCCACAGCTCTACATGAAAACCTGCAGGGGAGGGGGGGGGGGGGGGGGGGGGAGGGGCAGGAACATTGTGGATCAGGATGGCCTTAAGTTGACTAGAAAATCTTTTCTCAGGTGCTGTGTGATGAGATTTCAGACATTCTTTTAGCATAAGTGAATAGAGTAACTACGTGGAATTTGGTATTGTCCTCATTGAATACCTGGAAAGCTGTGAAAATGAGAATGAGACAGGATATATAAATACATTTTTTGCTTCTGGCCTGCCTACCTCAGGTGCTAGGTCATTAGTCTAATGCACTGTGTTCTAACACCATTATGTTCTAAAGGAAAAAAGTCAAGTATGAAGTGAAACTTTTACTAAGCCTTTATTCCTTCCTGGTCTTTTTGACTTCTTGTGATGTTACCAGATTGAGCCTTAACTTTCTGAAAGAATGGCAAACTCAAGACCAAAATAACAACAGAGGTTTGCCCCATTCTGTAAGCATATGTAAGGAATGGAGTCTTTGTTTTTGTTAATAGATGTATAAAAAGTCCACGTGTAGATATAAGAGTCGTGAAAAAGGCTGTTTTTTATATGCCTGTGGCATGTGTGCAGCTGGAGGGAAAATAAAGAGGTTTGCCTTTCTACACAGGAGAGAAAGGGCAACTTCCCAAAATAAACAACTCCTCTCACAGCCTTCAGGCAAACACCTGTGGAGAGGGAAGTCTTTCACAGTACCTATGTGCCAATGGTTTTATCTGCTTTCAGGTCAGCTAAGAGAATAAAATCCAGAGGTGAGAGCTCTGCATTGTAAATGAGGGTGAATCCTGTGCTTTCATGAGGAAACACTAGTAGCTCTACTGAAAGGTTTGGTCTCTGCTGCTCTGTTCACATGTTTAATTACACAAAATGGGTCTCTGCTTTGCTCTTACATTCATGACTCCAAAACTAGTCTCAAAGCCCTAGAGAGAGAAGCAAATATATGTTTGGGGTCTTTTTTATGTGTACAACTTTTATAACCTTACTGCCTTTCTGTTGGCATGGGATATGAGTCATTTGCTTATAATGAGAGGTTGTGCTATTTAGACAAGTGTATTTTCCCCGGGAAAAGGAAGTTTTGCATATTTAAGCACAACTCTGTAACCCTTTGCTTTCCACAATGGAATCTCACTTTTACTTTGATAATGTTCCATGTTTCTTGAAGTTTAAACAGCAGAGCTTTGGCCTATCACCTCTGTTTGCTTGTGAAAGCAGCTTCCATGATGAGTGGAAGATTGGTAGGAGGATATTTGATAATCCCATCCAATTGGCTGGTAGTGAATTTGAACAGATATCAGAACAGAAATATGTATTCCCTTTGATTCAAGTCTCCGGATGTCTTGATGCTGCCTTTTTCATGTTTCTCATGTGCAGAAAAACTATTATTTTCTTACAACAACGACTGTTGGGTTTATGTGACTGCTTAGCTTTGCAAGTTGCTGCTGTGCACAACAGTTAAGAAATGAGAAAACAACAAAGGTACTGTTATATCTTAAAAAACAACCAAACAACACAACACATTCTCCCATCTTTTTCCTGTATTAATGCATATTTGTATTTTTCATCGAAGTCAGCACTTCCATACATATCCCTCTTCATGATTCCTTCCCCTTGAATACCATTTCATAAGGTATGTATTGCATGTCTGAAGCTTTCAAAGCACTTTGCAGGTATTTAATCCTTTCTGCTTCTGTGACATAAGTAGTATTAACAATGGAAACTGAGGCAGAAGCTTGCCTAAGGTGAAATGATAAATCAGCAAAAGAATTTAAGACTCCTGTTCTTGACTCAAAGACCTATGTGTTCTGTGAGTAGATCACAGTATCTTTCAAAATAGCTTCCCTTCCTCCATCCTTAGAAATGCATGGTCTGTTTTTTGTCAAAGGCAGCCTGCTTCTGGAGCTAAAAAACAACAGTACAGCTGGGGGCTGATAGATCTTTAGACAGCTGTACCTTATTCCTAACAACACTACTGCAATTTTATGGTGTGCTGCTAGGACCCATTGGACAGCAGGTAAAAGCAGTGTCTGTGTTTCAGATACCAATTGCAGAATGCTGGAGCAGGGAAAAGAGCTAAGTAAGGGCCGTGATCCAAGCTGAGTCCTTTGCAACAGCTGCAGTGGCCCTGTGTGAACACAAAGGTCTGTGGGCAGTTGGGCCCAAGGAAACTATTGAGGCAAGTGTGGAAAGGCACTGGGCATTTTGTGACAGAAAGGACAAAGAAGTGTTGCTGTTAGAGAGAACCTAGTGTGTGAAATTTCTTCAGTCAGTGATTGCCTAGAGTATTTAGTGCTAATCTCTTAATGCTGGAAAAGTGTAGCTGCAGTGCTTCTGCCCAGTAAACAATGGGACCCCGATTGCTCTCCTGAGGCCTCTATCCTTTTGTTACAGCCCACACAGAAGGCTCATCTGAGAAGGCACTTTAAGTTAGTAGAGCAAACTCTGAACCAGTCTGAACCAGTTCAAATATCACATATGGTTGTTTTGCTGCTGCAGACTTCCTTGTTAGTCCTCGGAGGCTGTGGTTGGCATTTACTTAGCAATAGCTCATGCTGTCAGATTGAAGGGGGAGGGGAAAACCCCTCCTTGAACATGTCAGCAGGGGGATGCAACGGAGCAGTCAGATATTTCTATCACTCCATGCTGACTCCTTTGTAGTGACTGTCACTGTCTTGATTTTTGTCTATACTCATCTCAGTTTCATAAACTAAACATCTCATCCTTTTTTGTTGCAGCCCTGATGGTTTTTTTCTTCTATTCAGATTGTTTCTAGGTTAGGAAAAAAAGAACTGTATTTGTTTCTGGCTCCTATATCCCTGCTTATAGAAGGCTTTTTACAGGTGAGACCCACAGTTATTTTCATGATCCACCGAAAAGCAAGGAAGGAGTCAAACTGCCTGCTTTTGTTGGAATTGCAAAGAGTTAATAATGTTTAGTTACATTTGATGCTTACAGCTTTTTAAGCTTTAAGCAGAAACCGCTCTGATACTCTGTGGTGGATGAGCACTCAGAGTATACTGTCTTCACTCGCAGGCAACACAATTTATGAAGGAAATAGAAAATGGTTTAGAAAAACTATTTTTGAGAGGAAGAAAAATAATTCTTTTGGTTTGCATAGAAAGAAGAAAGTTATGGGAACGTGGCATATGCCCTGTTATAGGGAGGGCAATGGTCAGCTTTTTCCATTTTAAGGGTTCCCTATTCATTTGTCTAGGAAAGAATACTTAGATTAGAAAATTGATTTTGCTCACTGCCACCAGTATCTTATTTAGTAAGATTAAATGATAAAGCATGCTTGTTCTTTCATAGGAGGTTAGATGAACTTTTCCCCAGGGAGATCTGAACATACTTGGCTGTGGCCAGAGATGGAGGATGGGCTTGATGGCTCCTTGCAAAGTCCTTCCCAAGCTATGCTTCTGGTGTTGCCTCCCTCTGCACAGCATGCTGTGCTCTGTTAGCTACCTTTTCTTTTTTCTTCTTCAAGATAACTCTGTACACTTTGAATTTTTCCACAGGTGAAAAAATAGAACAAGCAAGCAAGCAAGAGCAGTTGACAGGAAAGAGAAAAAGCAGACATTGTACATTCTGGAGCCTGTGTGAAGTAAACAGCAGAAAGGTTCCAGCTGACAGCTGAAACTGGTTCACAGTGAGTTTAGGGAAGATGCTTAACATCCCTTGTTCCTAATAATAGCATATATATTCTCCTGTGAAGTGTTTAAGGATGTGTGTATGTTACATATGCCTACAAACTTTTACATGTAAACTATGTGAGGATGTAGTTCCAGAGCTATTAGCATACTTATAGTTTGGGTAGTTACTTTAAAATGAAGTCCTAGGAAGTAATGTCAGGTTTAATCTCTGACCTAGCAAGAAGAACAAACCCATTCCTGAACAGCAGCCCGAGCAATTGAGTCTGCCTTTGACAGCTGCCACCTCGCATCCTATTAAACTTAACTCTGTGAAACTGCCAGGCATAAATCTTCCTTCAATCCTGGAGAAAGCTAGAGATGAAAGAGTAAAACTTACGCTTGGAAGTTGGTCATGGAAAAGGCTTTGATCTTTACAATTAATATGTAAGCTTTTGCATTTCTCCCAGATCCCTCATTGTCCTTCCGTGGACTAGAAACTGAAATTGTTTGCTGGAACTTGGCTGGGTGTAATGAGAAGTGCAGATTTATCTTGTTGCATAACAGGAGAGGGCTCTGGGAAGGTCTGAGATTTGTTTCCACAGAGATTACTGCCCGGCCTGCAGTTCTTGGATCGGTATGTGCAGGAGGAGGTGCTTTCTGTGCAAGATAGCAAGGAAATGTTAGTTATTCTCATGCAATGAACTGAAAGAGATTAATTGTACAGGTTGGTTGAGTCCTCTGCAAACTGCTTTGGACAGGCTGTGCCTCTGGATGCATGTATAGCCTTGCAGTTTCTGGCTGCAAGGATTGGAATTTGTCCCACAGAATCTCTGGGAGAGCTATTACAAACAGGTCTGATTCAATAGCCCTTACTAAAAATTCTTGCTTACTTCAGTTAGCCTTGCCTTCACAGAGAGTAACTGGAGAGCATATGGAACATAGTAACCAAGTGTCTGTGCAGAGTAATGCCATAAAGCAGGAGGCATCTTAGCTGGTGATATTGGTCAGGACTGACACATGCAGTTGGTTTTGGGTTTTTTTTGTCTTACAACATGCCCACAGGTTTTCATTAAATTTACAGTGGAGTTAAATCATATTGTTAAAAGGACGAAACACAGGCAAGAGCTAAGGCTTATAGTTTCACGTTCAGTGGCAGCGCTGCTTAATTGACCTGTTTCCTTATCACTCCTCTGTCATGCTGGTACATCAGGGTTTTTGTGGCTCCACTGCAGACTGGATGCAGCAGGTGACCAGGTTGTAAAGGGTTAAAGTGGTAAGAAAAGGACAAGGGTTGGGTTGGATCAGCACCTTGAGCCTGCTTGTCACAGGAGTATCTGTAGCAGCCTGACAGAGGACTGCCACGATGATATTTTCATCCCTGGAAGTGGAAGGGAAGGACTGCTGCTCCTGCCAGCACTGCCGTGACAACTGATTCATCAAACACTGAGTACAACATGCACTTTCCTGTCATAGAAACACTTTTTATGTGTTCAATAGTTTCCATGTGCTTTCAAAGCACTTTAAGAAGAAGGGAACTTCCCTGTCCTCTTCTGAGAAGGAAGGTTTGATTGTACTCATGTAACAGAAAGGAAGGCAAAAGCGCAAAGGAGTGAAGCAGGCAGATTGGCCAAGGTCAGAAGGAACTCTGTGGGAAAGCCAGAAATAGCAGCTTGTGCTGCCGGCCTGTGCTTTGGCTACGGCCCCATCACTTGGCCCAGGCCACCTTTTGGAGCTCACTGGCAAACAGGACCAGGTATTCAGCTGCTTGTTTTTCAATCGTGTAAAATGGAAAAGTTGCGGATGCCTCCAGATGCTCCTGTCCAGTCACTGGCATGGCAGTAACTGAATACCTCCACCAGTTTGGAAACAGAAGCATCTGCTATCAACCCCTTCAAAATGTCTGCACAGAAGCTTTATCATGCTGGCTGGATGCCTGCAGTGTAATTAAAGCATTTCCGGGCTGTTTACCTTGTTTTTCTATAAGCAGACACAACTCTCAGGGTATGTGGAGTCAAAGGAAAGCAATCGATTAGCAGAGGTGAGAATGTAAAACCTTGTGGCCATGCACAGCTGCTGTGTCAGTGTGTACCCCCCACACAGGGTCTCTCTCCACAGCCCTAAGGGAACCTCAAGAACTGGGGCAGAACAATTTAGTCCTTCGTGGTAGTTCTTGAGCGGAGAGAGCAATTTTAGGTCCACGAAAACACTGCAGTCAGCACCAGGGAGTCCCACGTCGGGAGTCTCCTCTCCTGGCCCAAGAACTTCCCGCGGCTGCAGCGAACAAGCCCGGGGCCGCGCTTCCCTAACCCTTCCCCGTGTTCCTCCCCAGCCTAACCGCCCCCGCCGTACCGAGCGCCCTCGCTGCGCCCCGTCCCGAGGCTCGGGAGTGGGGGAACCCTCAGCGAAGGTAGCAGAGCAGCGGCAGGTCCCCGGCCGCCCCTTCCCCTCCCGACGGCGCTGGGAGCCGCCCGGGGGCGGGCAGCAGCGACGGCAGCGTTAGGACCCGGCGGCGGCTACGGGGGGGGGGTGGGGGGAGCGAAGCGCAGCCAGGCGGTTGTTTACCGGGGAGGAGAGAGCCGAACCGCGCGCCCGGGCTGCCGGCTGCTCTTCGCCCTCCGCGCCGAGGATGCTGCGCGGGGGCCCGCGGCGGGCGGCAGCGCTGGGCGCCGTGCTGCTGGGCTCGCTGCTGCTGGCGGCTGCCCGCGGCGCCGAGGGTGAGTGCGCGCCGGCCCTGCTTCGGCGCGGCGGACAAAGGCCGGTCTCGGGGGCCGGGGGAGGGACCCCCTGGGGAGGGCCGGGGGAGGGGGGCTTTCCGGCCCGCCTGCGTGTCTCAGCCTCGTCTCTCCGCAGAGTGCCTCCGCGGCAACGGCGCGTCCTACCGCGGAAGCCGGCAAGTGGCCTCCGGCGGTGCCCCGTGCCTCAACTGGCTGCTGGTGCGGAGCGGCCCCGGCGCCGCGCTCCCGGCAGGTGGGTCCGAGCGCTGCGGCGGGAGCCCGGGGAAGCCGGCGGTGAGGCGGGGTAGTGGGTACGCGGGGTACTGGGGCTGCGGGGGCCGCGGCGGTCCCCGCGTGACGACCCGCTGCTCTCCAGCAGTCGCCGAGGACCACAACAGCTGCAGGAACCCGGACGGCGATGCCGCGCCCTGGTGCTACGTCCGAGGCGCCGCCGGGGACCCCGAGCGAAGACCCT
Organism: Colius striatus; assembly: GCF_028858725.1. Classification (NCBI taxonomy): domain Eukaryota; kingdom Metazoa; phylum Chordata; class Aves; order Coliiformes; family Coliidae; genus Colius; species Colius striatus. The sequence continues at coordinate 6,183,419 of NC_084775.1, read as the reverse complement.
GCGACATCGCCCAGTGCTCAGGTAGGAGCGCCCCCCGCTCGCTCCCCTTCTCCCCCAGCCCTGCCCGTGCCCAGCTGCCTCTTGCCGCTGTGGGGCCCGGTTTGTCGCCAGGGCGGAGTCCCCTCGGCGCACAAACAACGCCGGACTGCCACTGCCCTCCCCCGGGAACGGCGTGTTCCGGGGCTCCTTCCAGCTCTTGCCAGTATGTGCACATCTGCCTCCTGGCTGCGCCTTGCTCCGCCCCCAGAGCTTTTCCATTAGTGCCAGAAAAGGCCCGTGCAAAGCCTCCCCCCCCCTCTTCACTAGGCTCTTGAGCTGCGTTGGAAGAGCCCGAGGTCCGGCTGTGTAGGGGTTGACGAGATCCTGGTAGACTGTTACTGTGGGGCATGTTACTGCTGTCCCAACAGGTGTCCTGCTGCTAAATGAGTGCCAGGCTGAATTTGGGTACAGGCAGGGGAACGAACTAAGAGGAAATGAAGATGAAATGGAGGACAGTGAGAAAGGGAAGACCCCGGACACTCAATTTCTCCTGAATAGCCAGGGTGGGAGACAGTTTGCCAAGAGAACTGTAGCTGCAGTTTGTTTCCGGGAGAGGAGATGTCAGTATTGCCCGAGGCTAAAGTAACCACTTGGGGTTTTTAAACAGTTGTTGTTGAGCCCATCAAGATTTATGATTTCTGCCTGTCCCCTGTTGCTATCCTTGCATGTAAACACTTTCCTTACGTACACATGCTCCTCTTTACTGCTAAGACCCTTACTCAAACAGTCCTGCTTACCTGACCTTTCAGCCAAGGCACCATTTGCACATTTAAGAGGTTTGACTATTTTTGTGTCTGAGGAGGCACCGTTTCATTGTAGTCGTGTTCTGTGGCTCTCCTTAGTTCAGCTTCTCTGGCTGGTCCTACGTGAGGTCGTTATGCAGTGCAGGGACCCTCATTTCCTGCCTCTTAACTCCCCGTTTATGCTTCCATTTCACATTCCACTGAGGACTCAAAATGGCTGCAGATAGGAAATCCCCACAGAGTTACTGCCAGCTGTGCAGTGAGTTCCAGGGGAGAGAGTTTGCAGGTGTATGTGCAGACTCTGCATAGCACTTCCAAAAAGTAGGCGTTTCTTTTTAAGACAGGTAATAGGTACCTACTTTCCACTGTTGTAGCTTTTACTCTGCTACAGCTTCCATTTTAACTGTGTCATCAGGGAAGGAGCTACCTTGAAAATCTTTCAGCACTGTTGACAAAAAAATACCCAGGGCTGGGAAGGGGTCAGTGCTATGAGCATCCACCCTTATGCCCCTTTGTTAGGGCTCTGTCTGAGGAGGAACTTGCTGTACTTACACTAGTTAGTGACTGTGCTGCTTGAAGCGTTGCTCTGACAGCTTATCAGTCGTGGTAAAGGAGTTTGCTACATGACTGTAAAGAAGAATAGTAAGAAGAATGTCCCCAGGTTGTTTTCACACCAGCTGGAGTCTCCTTCCATCAGACCTTCCTGTGTCAGGAAGATGAGGCAGAAGAGAGATAAATAGGCTCTTGGGAGATTTGAGATAGAGATTCTCATAATCTTGTTCATGTCTGTTCAGCGTGATTGAAGCTGCAGCCTGTGTATCGATCTATACACGGAATGAAGTCATTGTGCATCTCCTGGACTTGTGCCCTGAACCCGGGTTTTGTTCTGCTATCTGACTTCTGTCTCATCTGTGGTGATGCCTTGCACTCCTAGTTAAATAGGTTCATATCAAAGGAAAGTAAGGAAGGAGTACATGTCTTGTCTGCCTTGGCAGGGTTTCTGGCAACAACTTGAAGGAATAAGTGTTTGTCAGGGTGCTTCAAAGGCGATTCGGTGATACCAGTCTAGATCTGCCCCACTCACAAGGCACGTGCTGAACTGAAGGACTGTTCAATGCTTGGTATTTTGTATATCTCTCTTTGCTCCCAGCAGAGGCTACAGCTGCTCCAGCACCAGTCCCTACCACAGAAGTTGGTGCTTCTCAGGACGTCGACCAGGTGTTTGAACCAGCCGATACTTTGCCCTCCCGGAGTGAAGCAGCCGCTGTTCAGCCTGTTATTGGGATCAGCCAGAGAGTGCAGATGAACTCCAAAGAAAAGAAGGACTTAGGGACACTAGGTACAAACCCAAGGTCATGTGCCAGATGCAGTCCTGTAATTCTGGCAGGATGGGCTTGTTCTGAGACTCAGCAATGCTATAGCTGGATCTACTGTCTCTAATTTTGCTTCTTTCTCTCTTCACAGGGTATGTGCTGGGGCTAATCATGATGGTGATAATTATTGCCATCGGAGCTGGCATTGTCGTGGGATACATCTATAAGAGGTCAGTGGCTATTCTCCTTGGTCCAAAAGCTGGTGTGGGCATGAAACAATGTACACAGAGCAGGAATGTCTGAGCACCTTCAGATCCAGCCAGATCCCTGTGAAAAGGCAGATAAAGGCATATGTTTTGATACAGCACTTGCACTTTGTGCAAGAGTTTTTCCAGTCACACTGAGGAAAGGACTAGTAAGAGTTTACCACTTTCTTCTCCATCTCACCCATCAGCGTGGTGATTGGTCCCATTGAATGTTTCCAGCTGCCCTCTTTCTTTTTTGGTTGTGTGTGTGTGCATGTGTGCTTTGATGTGGCTTTCTCAGATGCATCCAGGTGAGATTATGTAAGAGCTGGAGAGAACAGGACCCAAGTGCCCCCACGGGAAGTTACTTTTGTAATCAGAAAAAGAACAATCCTTCTAGCAGGTTTCTCTAGTCTGGCTGGCTTTAGAAGAAAAACAGTTGGCAAATTCTGTGCCACTCATGCCTTGTATCCTGTACAGCCGAATGTCAAGTAGCACTTTCTTTTTGTCAGACAATGTTGATTTAACCAAAGCTGCTGTACACTTTCAGGTCAGGTTTGATTCACATTTGAGTTACAATTTGTTCAGTAGCTCAGCAGGAACTGAAGTTAGTGGTAGTAGCAAATGGCTTGGTTGTAAGAGACAGGGCAGGATTAAGAAATAGCAGTGAGTGTCGCTGCGGCAAGTAGAGGCCCAGGCTCCCTCCTCTGGGAGGGTTTGTTCTGTATGTTGGCTGTTTGACAGCAGTCTGACACAACCAAGCAGAAGGAGCCCTTTCCCAAGCTGGGACATGTCCTTATGTAAGTGTTTATAATAAATGCCGACAGAAGAAAACAGAGGGAGGAGTGTTACATAAGGGGCAAAACACAGAGCTCTGCTTGTCGAGGAATCTGATGTGAGATGTCACTTCAGAGAATGCTGTCTCGTGTACTGGCAGGAATGGCAGCCACTGCTGCATGCTTGTAGGCAGCTTTGAAAAGCAGCCAAAATGCTTACGTGCTGACAGGAAACCCCAGCAGCTCTGCCTGGTTGGGATCACAAGCCTCAGGAGTGAGTGGTGCCGGTCCTACCTGACTCCTGTCGGCAGTAAGACCCACGTTGAGCTCTGTCCAAATGCAGATCTGCTGCCTCAGTCCCAGAGAGCTCACAGCAGGCCCGTGGTGCAGGTTTTACCGTCTGTCTTGCCTTGCCTTGCTCTCAAAATTTTATGTGCAAGCTGGCAGGTTTGGGTAGGTGTGGTGAGAATTCTTTAACGAGTTTAGTAGCTTTTGGTATCTGTAGCTGTTCTGGAGACAACATGCTATTAATGCCATCCATTTTTAAAGCAAGGCAGCTCTTCCTCGGTACAAATTACAGAGGTGTTGCCTCCCTTAGCAACAGGCTGAAGCCTGAGGTAGGTTCGGGGAGCTGGCTGTGATGTTATCAGCTGCAGCAGAAGGCAGGGCCAGCTCTTGTGACACAGGTGACACAGGTTTGTTTGCTGCAACAAATGGCAGAATCTGTCGCCACCTCTGGTATTTGTTTCTCTCAGATGAAGCAGGTTACAGGAGCTCTTCTCTGCAGCAGTAGGCTCTGCACTGTCTCACTGCTCCCCTGGGCCTGCACCAGGCAGTACCGTGGGACTGTAAGGGATAAGGGAACATTTGTCAGCCCCATGGTTTGAAAGAGAAGCCTGGATTTACAGTCATCATTTAGCAGTAGCAATGTCAGTGCACAAGCCAGTTAATGAGACAGACAGACTTCACCTGGCTGCTTGTTCTGTAAAGGTGCTCAGATGGAGTCCTCTGCTTACAGCAGGGAATGTTTCTGGCCCTTTGTATGTAGCTGAAACATGTTTCTTAAAGCACACAGTCCCTTCTTTTCTACCACATCCTCTTTATGGGAACTTGATGTCCAGACAGACATGGGACATGGCATTCACCCTGTGCACATCTGTGTTTTGTTTCCTTTTTAATCCAGAGGGAGAGATCTGAAGGAAAAGCACGAGCAGAAAGTTTATGAGCGTGAGATGCAGCGCATCACGCTGCCGCTGGCGGCCTTCACCAACCCCACCTGCGAGCTTGTGGATGAGAACACCATCGTGGTCCACACCAACCAGACACCCGTGGAGGACAGGCAGGAGGGCAGTGGGCCACTGATGGGGCAGGCAGGCACGCCTGGGGCCTGAGCAGCTTGGGCAGGAGTGAGCCAGGCTGAGCAAAGCCTCCAGCGTCCCACTGTGAGTGCAGGGGTTGCGTGTGTTCATTTCTATTTTGTTTTCTTTTCGATGAAAGCCAGATGAAGGTGATGCAGAGGGGCAGAACAATGGGCTATTCATCAGCATCTGTTGAGGGGCACTGTTCAGTGTGTGACCAGCTGGGGACTGGTGTGGTGGACCCTGCTGCTTCCTCCCACCTATCTCCATGGCATGCCAAGGAGCTGGGGGGGATGGTGGTCCAGACTCACAACTGGCCACAGATCCCATAGCCTGGACTGTGGTCTCTGCTTCCTCTTTTTTTCTGTTCCTTTCCTGTTTAATGGTGTGCACTGTTAACTTAAGTTTCAGCCTGGAACCCCAGGAGGGAGCACTACTGCAGGGACTGAGGGGAGCTTCATGTCAGACTTAGCTAGATAATTACACTCTGATTATAGTTCCTGTCTTTTTGCTGTAGCAGCTGAGAGCTGGAGATAGTATGCAGAATCCTGATACTGGATCAGATTTTTTTCTAAAGAAGAGTTTATTTGAGGGATGGCTTTGGCTAGGAACAGTATGTTTAGCTCCAGTGTCTATTTGGAAAAGCTCTTCTCAAGCTCTTGACAAATACAGGTCTTCCAGGGCTGAGGCCACATCTCCATTCCCCTCTGGTGCTACATGCACAGTTGTAGGTGTCCAGGTGGTCTGCTCACTTACACAGATCAGGAGACCAAAGGCTAGCAGTAGATAGCTGTGGAGTGAAGAAAATAAACTGCCCTTCAGTAACCTGTAGCAGGGTGAACACTGAGGATATGTAACATCCTCTTCTGAATTGCCTTGGCTTTCTGCAGAGCCAGCTCTGGACAGAATGGCCAAGGCAGCTGTGGAGGTCACCCTGACTGACCACAGTGCAGCAGCTCTTGCTCTTAAGGGCAGGACAGGGCAGCTACTCTTGCGAGATCCCTTAGTTATGGCATGGCTCTTGGCCTGGCCTCCTTCACACACACTCAGCTTCTTGCTTACAGAGCTTGGCCCTATAAGAGAGGTTTTGTTACAACTTCTGTTAGCATTTCAGGGGGGTTGGAAGGGATGGTTGCTGCACTGTCTCCCCAAGGGAACCAAGGCAAGACCAGTTCAGGGAAACATCCATCCCCACCTCAGGGGATTCAAGCCATTCAAGTAAGTTTTCTAGCCATCTGCTTTATAGCTGTGGGCCTAACAGGGAGCAGCACGTGGCAGCAGGGGTTTTAGTGTTAATGTTTGAGTCAGAAAAGGGAAATGTTTTATTTTTAAATGCCTTTGAATACCATTTCTTTGTAAAATGTTTTAAATACCTCATTATGAGAAGGAGCAGATTGTGCTACCTTGTATTAAAGCTTACAAGAAAAATGCTCTGTAGACCTCTGTGGACTGTGGCTCATCTGTACATTCCTCCTGCCAGAGCAGCACCGTTTTGCTTGTTGCAGACTTCAAATTGAGTAGGGAAGATGCCACTTCAGTTTGCCAGGCTCAAAGGTAACTCCCTACAAGCAGTGGCTCCACTCAGCAGCACCAGCAAGAGGCACAGAGCTCGTCTCCTTGCTGCCAGCAGCTCCTTTTGGATGGGGACACTTCCTGAAAAGCATCTGTGGGGATGTGAGCTGTGCTAGCACAGCAGACTGGCCCCATGGGAAGACCTCTCGGTTCCAGCCCCATCCTGCACTGACACAGGTCACTTGTACTCTGGGGCCGCTCAGCAGTGGCTCCAGCCCCCAGGGCCTTGCATGGGAAAGCGAGATGGAGAGGGAGCACAGAGGTTACAAGAGGCGCTGACAGAGCTGGTCTTTTCCCTTCAGCCTTAACAAATACCCCCTTGAAATACATATTGCAGAGTAAGAAGTTTCCAAGAACAGGCTGTATTTTTATCTCTGGATAAGAAAATGGAGAGAGGCTCCATGTTCTGCTGGCTCCTGTCCACCCTTAAAATAAACCGAAACAGCAACCACCAACCAACAAAACCTGGCAATTTCTTCCATTTCCATCACTCCAGGTAAACAGTATTAAAGAGCACCGTGCCTCTGTAGTTCTGTAAGAGCCTTTTGGCTCAAGAGAGAGTTCTAGATACTTGATTTGTGCAGTTTTGACGTTGCCATTTCATGTCAAGAGAAACCCAAGAAAGTTACAGCTTCCTGTTTTATAAACAGAGAGACAAGAAAATCTTGTTTTCATAGCATACCTTTACTGATCTTTAATTTAGTTAGAACATGGAGCTGTGCAAATCACAGTTCATAAACCCCACCTGCACATCACCCAGGACTTTCCCCTTGAGGGGTCCCCTCACAAACCAGCCTGGGAGGGGGAAAGGAAGGGCAACTCCTGTCAACAGTCCTGAATCCACTGGACCCAGTTTAGAGAGGCTCCTCTGACTCGGAGCACAGGGAGTCCCCAGAGCTTCTAAAGCAGCGCTACAGAGACTAAAACCCACCCTCCCTGCACAGCTCTGTCACCTGAGGGCTGGTCCCATGTTATTTTACATAATACTTTCCAACTTGTGGGTAGGGAAGGATATCAAAACAACAGCAAAGACTAACACCCGTTCCCCACCATTCCATTCCAAAGGGAGGGGAGCATGAAGGGAAGGAGCACACTAGAAATCCAGTTAAATCATGATGTTTGTGAAACTCAGGAGCAGGACTTAAGCCAGCTCTTTGTTCATTTCTGCCTACCACAGAAGGCAGTAGCTTCCTTCCTTCTCCCACACCAAGGGAGAACGAAGAGAAGTGGTGGAAGAAAATACACCCCCCACACCCCCTCCCAGTGACTCCAAGCCCTTTTTTCTCCCCAAAAGCAGGGAATCACCTTGAGGAAAGTTTCTGCTTGGAGAGTCAGCTCAGGTGCTGCAGCAGTAGCTGCAATGAAGGACCTTCAAAGGAAGTAACTTGCACAGCCTGCAGGAAAGCATGAGGTAATGGCAACTGAATTACTAGTTCTACAGCTGCCACTCCTGGGAGGGTGGGATCATCTCCAGCCCTTTTCTGTTCAGGACAAGCCCATCCTTTAAGTAACTGTGGACACATAGAAAGTCTGAGCCACTGCAGACATTCAGCTTTCTCAAGAGCGCTTTCTGCCACCCTTCCTGTCACCTCACATCCACAGGCTGGGCATTCAAGCAGCTTCAGCACTCCAGGGATGTCCACAGCCAGTGGCCGGTGCAGTCCCACACAGCCAGGTTCAAACAATTCCACCTAGTTTAAGGCAGGCAAACTCAACTGTACAGGCTCAGGCGGCTGGTTTGCTGCCTGCCTTGTTCACCATCAGGAGGGGCAAGCAGAGCTCAGTCTTAAGTGTTTTTCTAGGCAGGCTTTTGGAGGTATTCAGAGATGGAGGAGGGAAAAAACCCACAAAAGCAAACCAAAAATTCATGCACACTTCCCCACAGACATGGTATTTCAGGAGAGCTGCCCCAATTCCTGGGGCTTTTCACTCCCTCCCTGATGCACATTGGAGGCTAAAATCTGAGTGGGTTGTTCTGGAAAACACATCCACAAACATTCACACGCAGGCTGTCCTGGTGGGGCCTTTTGCTGGATGTCCAGTCTCCCCAGCTTGCTCAGCTGGGTGGTCAGTGAGAGAAGCAGTTCCAGAAGTGCTGGTCATTGCCCAGGAGAGTCTCCTATAGCAATTCCCTCCCTGGCAGACAGGCCAGGGTGGCTTCACAGCTTTCAGCCAAGTTCTAAGGCACCACAGTAAAGAAGCCTGAAAAGGCCAGAGAAGCATTTCTCAAGCCAGAAAAATAGTGTTGAGCAGCTTTCCTAGGTGCAGTTGGCAGGAAATGGCCCCTTTCTGCTTCTGAAATGTGCCAGCAATCCACAGTGAGTGAGGATGTCCAAGAGGAGGGGTGTTGGGCAGGAGGGAGAGGCAATGCAGCAGATGCACAGCGTGGTGCCCTGTTAATGCCCTGAAGTGGCTGAAGTGCTTCTCCCTCTCCGTGGCTTCTCTCAGGCACGTGCAGGAGGTGACTAGGTTGTGTCCTCGGGGAGCTTGTCCCGGCTCAGGCCATACTGCACACTCACGTTGTGGTCCATCTCCTCCAGCTCAGATGGAAGGGGGATGGCAAGTTCTCCCAGGTAGAGAGAGAGAGCTTCAAAGGAATCTTCCAGCTTGGAAAAAGGGGGCCTAGAAGCAGCAGTGAGGAAACAGTGAGAAAGAGGATGCAGAACAGCATCTGTAAAGGCTGAGCCAGTTGTCCAGCCAGGCCCCTATCCCATGCATGGGGATTCAGCTTCTGAGACTGCAAAGATCCCATCTAGGGGGGCTACCTGTTTCTGCAGCCAGTGGCCAGGGAGGTCTGGATCTCTTGGAACCCACTTGGCAGCAACACTGTTCTGAAGCTATACATTTTACAACTAAAATCAAATGAAGTATTCATCTTTCAGAGCTGCTCCCAAGGTCTGCCCCTACTTTTTGTACATGAGAAACTCTGAACAGTCAACTCTTCCTTTACCCTGCTTCAGACACCTCCACCGTACACAGTGGGCTCTCTCCCAGGCTGAGGGGTCTTTAGTCTCTCCTCACGTGGAAGCCTTTGAGCATTCCCAGAGGAGGCTGGAACACAGCCCACTTCCCCCTGTGCAGAGCCATCCTTCCAGCAAGGGCATGCACACACATCCTCCAGATCCCCAACCTACCTGCTCTCTGGTTCCAATCTGCAGCAAATAGCAGCCAGAGGGAAAAAGGCTGGAGGACAGTCAGCAGGAACAAACTTCTCCCAGAACAGCTTGACATTAAGGCCAAAGTCCAGTGTGCGTGGGAGACAGTCTGGGTCGGCATAAACCTGGCCTATGATCTAGGGAAAAATGAGAGGAGCACTGAAGTATAGCAACAGTCCCAGAATGTTAACAAACAGGGAGCTTCAGCATCAGGCAGGGGCTCCTTCAAAGTATTAGGGTGACAGCCCCTTTCCAGTGGCGCTACTTGCACAAGGGAATAAGCGAGGCACTGTATACAAACTTCACATGCAGCCCTGGTGATGTGGCTACTGTTGTGAAGGCCCAGATGCCTTCTCTCTTTCCCCAGGGTCTCTGCTAGAAGATCCAGGATGAAGTGCAGCTCCCAGAGAGCTTGACAGTGGCTTGCTGTTGTGCTGTATGCTGCTGGGGATGATGCAGCTCCTCCTGATGGCAGGTAATCAACCCAATCTGCGTCACCATCCAGTCTCTCCCCTCTCACACCATCTTACCACACCACCAGCAAAGCTCTTCTGGTCTGCCTGTCCTAAGCCATGCTGTGAAGTCACAGCACTACAGATGCAGGCCCACCCACAGCCAGAGGGTAGGGGCAGAGAGAACAACCACAGCTCAGCCCTAGGGGGTTGCAGGCAGAGGAGAGGGCTAGGTGGATCAGAGAAGCCCTTTCCCTGCACTCCAAAGTCCCAGTGCTCAATTGCCACCTCCAGCAGTAGGGGATTCAAAAGTGTATTAAGAAGGAAGGAATCCACAGCCCTGAGCTGTGGGGTGATCTGGACTCAGACAAGGTCAATGTTAATACAAACTCTCACATGGGGAAGAGTATTAGGTATCACAAAAAGGGTGTTATTTATAACCACCCAGGCTTTTCTGCGCCAATAACTCAGTAGGACAACCACATCCTTTAACGACAGTGCAACACCCATTATATATTTTGGCAGAGTTATTTCCTTATCTGTTTGAGAGGGTAACTCTTTTTTTAGTGTCTTTATTTTGGTGACAAGGAAAACATTCACATGTTACTACCCCTTTGTCTGTTTTTCTAGATGAAACAATTGCTTTAATCTTGCATACAAATTTTGCAAGTTCTGAACTCCATCACTCCCAACCACAGCATTCTCTGAGATGCTCCAGATGAGGCCATAGAGATTTATGCACAGATATTTTCTTTGTCCCCTTCATCTAAACACTGAAGACGAAACTGCTGCTCTCCCCTAGTGTTCCTGAAACTGCTGTGTTTTCCATACACATAACACCCTGCCTTTCACCTGCACTTCTACTGTCTTACATACCTTTTAATCTGAATATACCTTGCAGCTCTTGAGTGGGGTTCTTTCCAGAGAGAAAAGCCCAGTAAGATTGCACATTGGCTCAGAGATAAACTAAGCCAACAGACTTCAGGGCACAAGCTTTGTTGGTGGACCTGCAAACAGTTTCCCCTTGTTTGAAGTGAAATGGAGGCTCTGAATTTGTTGGGATTATACAGCTGATTGTTCTTTTAATGAGCCAGTAGGAAAAGCAAAAGGTATCCCTCAGTTTTAGGGAATATATCTGCTTTCAAGTGGATAACAGGACTCAGTCACAATGTGATGGACTTTTTTACAGCTTCTCTCTGTCCAGAAAGAAACTCTGGGACCAGAAAGTTACAAGACAGTTACCTTCCTTGAGGGGCAGGGTAAGCTTGTGCTCCCAGCCTAATTCACCGTGCTGTCAGGTCACAGACTGCACACTCAGAGAGCTGGCAGTAGTGTGCAAGGAGATGGCAATGGGGAAGTCCTTTAAATATACCATGCAATGTCCTGGTCTTACCTCACAGAGAACAATCCCAAATGAAAATATGTCCACTGTCTCATCATAGCTCTGTCCTGCAGGAAACATAAGACAGGTCTGTGAGAGACAGTTCTCCATCCAACTATTCCAGGAACTGCCAGTCCAAAGCTTAACTAAGCCCATACCCTGGAGGGCCCCAAAACAGGAGACAAAGCAAGGCTTAAACCTGAGCAGGGTCAGTTGCCCCAAGATACATATACCAACTGCACCTTCTTACACTGCCACCACATATTTCAACCCCCTTTCTTTCTTCTACTGGGGAATTACAGGACAGCACGGGGAAGCTTTTGTGTATCAGAGGTCTGAGTAAATGCCAAGGGTAACTATGGAAAGCTTCTGTCTATTCCCATCAACAGCTGCTCTGCTACACTTCTACAGTGCAGCAAGTCAGTGTGCAGCTTCCCCAGCAGCCAGCAAGTGCACAGGCCCTGCTGCAGTGACTGCAGAGATAATAAATTACACACTAGCACACTTCCAATCTGGGAAAGCAGACTGGCTCCAGCACGCTGTTCTCTGCAGACAGACAGGCCCCTCCCAAGCCAGTATCTGGTAAACAGCCTTTAATTCAGAGGTGATGTCAGACTACACTCTTGCTGTTCTCCTGACAAATGCCAGGTCTCAGCCAGGCTCTGAGAAGCAGCCTCAGACTCCAGTAGGGCCTGTAGGCCTTAAGAGAAGGAAACAGAACAAGAAAGCATCAGGGACACTAGGTGAGACAGGGGAGTGGAGCCCAGTCCTCCCTTTCCCACTGGACTAGGTTGGACACTGAGGATACAGTGGCCAGACAGCCCAGCCTGGTCACAGACCTGCTCATAAGGAGGAAATCACATCCCTTGTATTCCCCTTTTGCTTCTGCCAGGGCAATTCTCCCCCTAAGAAACATAGTTCACCCTTAATGCAGCTGAGGGCTGCATGCCAAAAAACTGATTTCCCTGCACTTGGGCAACTCCCACCCCAGTCCTCAGACTTCAGCAAACCTGGCAGCAGACAGTTTCTCCCTGTATCTACATATCAGCACACGTAATCCTCATCTGGGAGGTTAATGATTGCCTGTCCCGAGGGGCAGTTCCAAAGCCTGAGGCTGTAATAGAAATCGATCTCTAGTTCAGTCTTAGTTCAGGCCCCTTCTGCCTTCTCTCTCATCTGGACCATGGCAACTTTAGGTGAGTTGCCCTTCTGAAGAATTCTGCTGTCAGGCCAGAAACATTTCCTGTGCTGGTACAAGGGCTTACCAGGTGAAGTGCAGCTGGGTACCTGTGTGTATAAATAAGCTTGCACAGCTGCAGGGTTAAAACCACGGGCTCTAATAGGTTTGATTGTTACAGGACCCAGAAGCTTTCAGTAATCCTGTCATCCCTGTACCTTGCCATGGGCTGTCTCCTCACCTGCCCCTGGCACCACATCTCACCATTGAGCATCTCTGGGGCCATCCAGTACGGGTTGCCCACCACTGTGTAGCGCTTCTTCCTGTCGCTCTTGCGCAGGGTCCGTTTCTTGGCAGACGCCTTCTCCAGCGCAGGCTTCTTCCGCTCCTCCACAATCAGCCGAGACAGCCCAAAGTCAGCCACCACCACCGTCTTGTCCTACACAAGGGATTTAGGACAGGCCACTGATTCCAGGAGCAGAGAGGCTGCAATTCCTGTTCATTCTCAGCTATGCTGTAAGGACAACTCTCGAGGTTTCCTGCAGAGGAGCGTAGCAAGCTGCCCAGACAGGGGTAAGACACCCAGTTCATGATCCCAACTCATCATTCCCTCTCTTTGTTGTCTTATTTCCTGTGTGGTCACTAACACTAATCTCATCAATTCGGCTATACTTGCCAGGGCAAGCCTGGACCCTTCCTTTCAGACCTTACTATTCTACCTGGCCAGAAATTAACTGACACTTTCACCCCAGATTGTTTGAAGCCCACACGCTAGTCTCATATTCCAGACAAGTGAACAAGGGCAAGGCTTGGAGGAATGAAGCCACACAAAAATCTCGTGACCTAGCGTTTCAGAAAGAGAGAACACACACATCTGCACACATCACACACTTATCTGAATCCTGAGTGACAATAAAGTCATCAAGTGGATAAAAGATGAGATAAGGAACAGAGCTGTGCTAACTCTTGTAACGTGACTGTTAATAGAAGATGTTACCACAGGAAAGGGAGTAAGAGAAAGGGATAAAGAAAGCCAGATCAGTCTGGAAAATCTTATGTAAAGGTGAAGCTCCCTTGTTTAGGGCACTAAAAGCCTCTCTGAAATCATTTCCACCCTGTCAAAAGAGGGAACACCATGTAGCAAAAACCAAGGGAGGAGGATGACCAGGAGGGGAGCAGCATGCTGTGGGGAACAGAGGTGTAGCTCACCAACTTGATTAGGCAATTGTGTGAGTTCAGGTCTCTGTGAATGATGCACATGGAGTGCAAGTAAGCCTGGAACAGAGGGAGAAAACTTGGTGTTAGGGGTTCCCAGGTGAATGTGTCCTTTCACATTTACAGACCTCAACAGCCAGATGCCAGCGGTCAGGCAGCATCCACAACCCCTCACACACCACCTAACCCTGACCCTGAGGTTTGCTCTGTGATGCAGGGACAGCCTGACTCACCATTCCAGAGGCAATTCCTTTGGCAAAGCTGACCTTCTGCTGCCAGGGAAACGGGTCCTGAAAGACAAGTCCGCTGTGGTCAGGGACTATCTTACCAACCAGCTGGTGACAGCAATTCCTCTGCAACAGGGACTCTTAGGGCAGTCAGAGAAAGAGGACACAGCCCCAGGAATACAGCACTTCCTGCCTCAGGCCACCCACAGTGAAGCAGCAGCTTTTCCACGCAGCTCCAAAGCAGCAGACTAGCAGCCAGCCCCGTAAGGCTGTACACCCAAGGCCAGGCTGTCAGCCTCAGGGAGCAGAGCTCTCCCAAGCCTCCCACTCACCGCATTGCGGAGGAAATCCTTCAGGGTGCCTCCCTCGATGTACTCAGTGAGGAGATTCAGTTTTTTGTCCTTGTATAGGACACCAATGAACTTCAGCACATTGGGGTGGTCCAGGCTGCGCATCACTTTCACCTGGGAAGCAGAGACATCACAGAATCACAGCCCACCTCAAAGAAGAGAATGGAGCAAGTCCTGACAGATCTGCTCCACTGTGAAAAGTCTCCAGTGCTGGAGGTTTCCTCCAGCAATCACAGAGTACACTCAAACCCCAAACTTAGGACAGGCAGTTGTCTTTTGCCTCTTCTCACTATGCTTATAACCTGAGATCTTAGTCTTTAAGGAGAGCACTCTTGAGTTTCACTAACTTTTAAGTGACAGGAGCTCTCCAGGGCAGTTATCTAGTCTGTACTGCATGTGTTAGGGCTGAAATAGCAGTGCCAGACATTGCAGGCTGCCTTTAAGCTAAACCTGACTTTGAAAAACATGGTAGGAAGCCACCAAGAAAACAGTTCAGCTTAAATACAGCAGAAGCCTTAAATATCCTACAGATATTGGCCCTCATCATTTGTATTTATGCCCAAAGCTCGAGGGATAAATGCTTTATGTATTGCACAGCTCCATTTGCCTCAGACTCAGGTTGCTTTTTATCATTGAAAAATTAATGACCTGGGAGCTGAAGCCGTGCCTGCTGCTCAGTATGAGTCACACTTCACTGCAGCAAACAGCTCCTGTCAGCCTTTCCCTGTGTGGCGTCTTCCTCTCCTCCTCAGTGCTGTGATTCCTGCCAGGTTGCTGGCATGATCACTCTCTCTGGAGAAGAGTGGAGTGTTCCACCGCACCACTGGCTCAGAAGTTCTTTGAAATCTTGCTCCTACCTCTGTCAAGAAAGTCTTCTGTGTTTCCTCGTCACAGCGAATCAGCTCCTTCATCACCATCACCTTTCCTGTTGCTTTGTGAGTCACCTGGTGGAAACAGAAACCACAACTACAGGCAAGGTTTGAGAACACAGAGCTCCAATGCTCCTGCAGCTCTTCTGAAAGGGAGGGTGATGTTCCCCTCCATCCAGAGACAAATACACATGGGAGAAAATTCAGAGCACAGGGATCTGCAGAAAACTGCATCAAATTTCTCCTTTCAGAATTCGGCAAAGATTCTGTCTGTGAAACAGAAACTGCCTGAAGCTGACAGAGGATCATACCAAGAGACCAACAGCGGCCCATGAGCCAGAACTGAAGTCTCTGTTGTACGTAGTGCAGGGCTGAGCACGCACACAGGCTGCCAGAGCTGCTGAAGGCATCAGTCCCATACTGGTGTGTGCCTCAGGCTCCCTTACAGTGTATGCTCACAGTTTGCACACAGACCCCAAGAGCTACATTCTACAGCAGCAAAGGAATCGATGTTCACTCGTATCAGAAATCAAACAGCCCAAAAGTACACTGCTTTGGTTTTATGGGGACTCTGAAGCCTGATGGTTTCTGATGAGCTTATCAAACTGATGTGCCAGGAGGACTGGGATGTACAGGCTGTTCAGTTAAGGCAGGAAGTGGTTATTTTACCATGCTACCTGCAAAGAATGTCCCAGAGGGGTGGCAAACACACAGAAATCCACCCTCAACAGCAGGTAATACATTTCCTGGCTCTCAAAATGGAAAGCAAGCATTTCCAGTTCCTCACAAGCTGTTTGCCTGTACCCAACCAGTTCCTGGTGTTTTGCTGTGTTCTAGAGGTTTCTTTTAACCAGCTCTGCTTTGCTTGCATGGGGTGTATGAGTGAGTAGAAAGGGTCCAAAATCTGATGAGCAGGTTTTCCTGGAAGTCCTCTCCCCTTGCATTGGCTTAACTTGGACAGCTCAGTCTCCCTACAACATCCAGGTAACTGAACAAACACCTTGTCTGTAGGAACAGAAGGGAACTATTCTCACCAGATACAGTACTTGTTGCATCAAAACCAGTCACTTTTTTCCCCCCTCATATGCTTTAAAATAGAAAGCATTTCAGCAAACCTCCTGAGCTGCAATCCAGAACACAACACCCGGTAACAGTATTTAGGAAGCTCATGAGCTCTTGCAAACACTGTGGCACACTAGCTCTGTCTGGAACCATGGGGCATAGCAAGGCTGATATAGGTGGAATACAAATGCATGGAATAATACCACAGAAGCAAGAGTACAATGTTGTTGCTCCCATTTGAAACCGAGCATCCATAAACAAGTAGCGAGCCAGGGAGCACCACACATTTCAGCCAAGAACAAGACAGCCAGGGACATCTAATACTCAAAGGAAAGTGAAGAGACAAAGACAAGGCTAAGTGAAATTCTTAAGCTGACATACCAGCAAAACTGTAACAAGTGTTATCATGAAACTCTGAGGGGGCAATTTTAACTCCCAGAGCATGCACCAGAACAGGATGGCGATGGGGAGTTCGAGCAGAAAAGAAACTCCTTAGTGCCATTAACTGTGGGGCTGCAGATGACAGAAGCATACAACAGAGGAAAGGTGCTGCTTACCTGTGCCTGTTATTTGTCTATGAGCAGAGGAGAAGAGAAATATACCCATTAGTATGGATCAGAAACATTGGGTTTGTAGTACTGGCTCACCATCTCCCATGGAAGCATGAGATGGATATGGTGGGGGGACACCTGAAGTTCACACAGGTGTAAGGAAAGAAGTCCCATAACAGAGTGAATAGCAGTCTGAGTGCTGAAGGGTTCACAGCACCATAGTAAGTCAGAGGAAGCTGCCCCTGAGGCTGTCAGGGATGCCAGGACAGGAGCTGCTGAAGTACCCCCAGTCAAGACCAGAGAGCTTAAATACAAGAGAACTGCTATTAATGGAAAATTTAATTGTGAGAGTCATGCAGGACCTGACCACTACCACCTCACTGACTGATTTAGGCTCTGCTGGGGGTGCAGAGATGGTCACTACATCAGCCTGGCAACCCCCAAACATGCCACGCTAAGGGTGGGTGAGAAATGCTGTACTGGGGAGCTGAATGCCCCTCTACTTAAGATGCTCATAAGAGAAAGTGTAGCTTGTTCCCCATTCTCCCCACCTCACCCAGCTGGTTGCTGTGACACAAGCACCATGGAGGGGGACCTGCAGCCAGAGACACTCGTGGACAGGAAATGAAACCAAGGAATGGATCTCACTGAGCAAACCAGGCTATGGAGGCAACGGCTGCCATGGCAGATCCTGAGACCAGGCAGACAGTGCTGTAGTCAAAGTAAATGGTGAGTGTTTGGGGACCTCCCTCACCTTGATTGCTTGTCCAAAAAATCCTTTCCCTAGTACTTCGCCATGAATCAGGTCACAGGGCCGGAAGATTTGCTGGGAGCAGCTGGAAGAGGAGCGTAGGGATTCGGAACGGCTGATGTCACGGCTCAGCAGGAGCGGCTCCTTTGGAGAACTGGGGCCAGGAGACTTGGAAATGCTGTTACTTCGCCTAGAAAACAAAGGAGTCGGGAAGATGAGGGAAGCTGCTAGGAAACTCTTGGCTCAACACATCATTAGCTCCTAAGGCACCAGTTTCTAGATGTGTTCCATTGCTCCTCACATCTCCAAAGCCTGATGCTCTCCCAGCACCGTGGAAGCTCTTTGCAAACCTAGAGCAGCTTCCTACTCAGAGCTGCTGATCAACACTGTGTCTCCTGTGCTGTCAGGCAGAGGTGCAACACTGTGGACAGGAGGAGTGAGCTGTGAAGATGCAGCACTCACCATTTCTAAACAAAGACTAAA
This sequence comes from Colius striatus, assembly GCF_028858725.1. Lineage (NCBI taxonomy): Eukaryota > Metazoa > Chordata > Aves > Coliiformes > Coliidae > Colius > Colius striatus. The sequence goes on along the minus strand of NC_084775.1, from coordinate 6,165,700 downwards.
ATACTGGTAAATGACTCAGTGAGCAAGGGAGCACTCCAGTCTAGGAGGATGAGAGTCCCAGGTCTCAGACATGTTTGCTTTAAGGACATGTTCTTCCCTGGCCATTTAATGCTGGCAAAAATCTGGCCTTTTCCTAACCCTCAAACTTAGTACTTTTCCTATTACAAGTAGAGCTCCTTACTTTTGTTCAGGAATGCCTGTCATCCTGAAAGGGAACGGGGGAGAGCACTTGCCAACAGCAGAATCTACTGCACCAGCGGCTCCTCCCATGAGTGATGAGTCAGGTTCCTGGTGAGAGGCAGCTCGGGCAGGGGTGGCACTGCCAGGGCCCTACCTGAGGGAGCGGCGCCGGAGCGTTCCTTCCAGGTTCTCCTTGATGTCCAGCGGGGAGAGAGAGCGTGGGGAGAGGGGCGGCTTTATGTGGGTGGGCAGGCGGGAGTCCAGGCGCAGCCGGTCCAGGCGCTGCGACACGGGGTCGTGCTCGATCAGCAGCTGCAGCGTCTGGCTCGTCTTGCGAATCAGTTCCTCCACCTGAAAGCCAACCACAGGAGAGGATGGCAGCAGACAGCAGGAACACAGGAGATGGAGGAGACACAGCAGCAGAACGCCCCTCAGGAATCGGCGCAGAGCTCAGTGAGGTCACTCCATAGCTGTGGTTTAGCTGCGCACATCACAGCTGTCTACCAGACAAATCACACTGGCAACACAGAGGTTCTTTATGCAAATCCTCTTTTTTTCTGGTCAGCTAGAAGCAACATATACAAAAAAGATGTGAACAGGCTGGAGAGAGTCTAGAGAAGGGCCACAAAGATGATCCAAGGACTGGGAAGCCTGCCTGCCATATAAGGAAAGGCTGAGAGAACTGGCTTTGTTCAGCCTTGAGAAAAGAAGGCTCAGGGAGACCTTATCAATGTGTTTCCAGTATGTAAAGGGCAGCTACGAAGAAGATGGAGACTCCTTTTTTTACAAGGACTCACATAGAAAAGAGGAGGTGTAATGGGTACAAGTTACTCCTGGGGAGATTCAGATTGGACTTTTCCCCAATGAGAACAATCGGCCGTTGGAATAATCTCCCCTGGGAAGTGGTGGATTCCCCAACACTGGACACCCAGACAGGCTGCTGGGCCATCTTGTCTAGACTGTGCTTTTGCCAAGAAAGGCTGGAGCAGGTGATCCTTGAGGTCCCTTCTAACCTACTGTTCTGTGATTCTGTGAAACACTTTTGGTTTTTCTTCTTTTTCTGACAAGTGTTCAAAACCTGCCCAGTTCCTCCCTGCACAGTGCTGCAAAGAGCAGCTCTGCCAAAGCTATGTGGAGATTTATCCCAGAGATGTCCCTTTATGTCTGAATGCCACAAAACCAGAATTGCATCCTGATTGCACTTCCACCTGTTACATTTTCCTCTTCAGTGGAAGGGGTGGCCAGGCTTCTCTCCACATTTATTCCTACCGCTGGGATGAACACTCTGGGTGTACAGACACTGTCTGTGGGGTGGGTGAAGGTGCTGAGAAACAGGAAAGCTGTAGGAAGGCAGATGAGAAGGAGGCTTCAGAACAGAACTCTACCCACCTCCTCCACCTGTAAGGTACGAATGGGAGCTCCATTAATCTCCAGGATACGGTCTGCGGGGTGGATGGCGTTTCGGACGTCGGGGCTGATGTGCATCCTGTTAACTCTAAACATGGGAATTACAGTGCGTGTGGGAAATTGGTTTAGCCAAAATTAGATAAAAACAGCTAATTTCTGATGCTTCCCTTCACATTGGTATTGTGAAATAAAACACTGCTGATCTACCAACACAGGGAGCTACTGTTAGACCAAGTGCTGAGGTCTGAGCTGGTTTGGGGAGAGCTCTTTATTTACCCAATGGCAAAAATTGCCAGTCCACTGAAATTCACCAAATGTTTTCCATTCAGTGAAGGAGACAGCACTCAGAAACAAAGTTATCAATTAAGGTCATCACAAGAAGGAAAAGGAGACCAAACTCAAACGGCTATTAGCCAACACGTGTCCCTGTGGTGCTGGGATGGATCCCTCAGCACTTAAAGCAGCTGGCAGGACAGCAGTGCTGCACAAGTTTCACCAGCTCCCTCTGCTCAGACAGGTCCCTTGCACACACCGTGGCCATACTCACTCTTTCACCTGGACACCAGTGGCATAGCTGGAGCAGCCACCCTCGACAGACACGGAGAAGCCCCTCTTGCCGTCGGTGGCTGCGGGCATGGAGATGAGGGTCAGCGTGTAGGGCAGCTGCTCACGCAGAGACTCTGTGGAGTGCTTTTCTACCATCGGTGTCAGCACAATCTGGTTATGGCATTTTCCACTAACAAAAAGCAAAGAAAGTCATTATGGCAGTGTCCTATCCCTCCCTGCCAAACTCACACTTCTGAGTTCTCCCACTGACCGTAAACTATAGTTCTTAGTGCTTACACCATTCCTCTCTCGTTCAAAAGACAGCTTCCTGGCAGTCCTCGGTGTAGCATTTGGCTGAACACACTGAGCCAGCCAAGCGCAGCTTACACACACAGCAGGAGCAACTGGCAAAGCCCCAGCTCCCTCTTACCAGTAGAGAGTGGAATGTTGCACCAGTGCGTAAGTGTCCCCATCTTCAATGATCACTTTGCAGCTCATACAAGCAAAGCACTCAGGGTGATACTTGTATTCGCCAGCCACCTACAGACAGAAAAGGGAGTTGCTTAGTGGGGCCAAAATCCATCAGCAGATAGAGCTACTGCTTTCCTGTCCAATTCACACATTCACTCAGATCACCAAGTGGCAGTTTCTGCTGCAGCTGTGTGGGCCCACTCTGCCCTTCCTGAAGCCCATCCTTGGCACCTGGTTTGCAAGACTTCTCTGAAACAAAGATGTCAACATGCAAAGCAAAGCTTGTGTCACAGGAACCTCTGCTATATTTGGCAGCTGCTCAGCTATCAAAAATAGTTGATAGTCTGCTGCAGACTAGTAAACAAGATATTAAACCTTCCTGTTGGGTTGCTCTTGGCAAGATAACTAACGTTACGCCTGAATTAATAAAGCTGGAAGGGCTTTTTTTTTTGGCAGTCAGGCAATGCACAAATTCAGATACTTCACCAGCCAGCTGACAGACAAAAAAAGCAAGCTGAGACTGAGACAACAAAATACCTTTAAAGAATATTTCTATTCATTGATCTGTTTTTTCTATTTTCTTATGAGAACTTCCCTTATTGACAGTATTTTGCAAAGGCTTCTGCAGGCAACGAGAAATCATCTGCACTTTTCTCAGTACTTCCCTTTGAGGCAGCAATCACATTGCTCAGTACCATGCTGCTTTTATTTATGCCCTAGAAAAATAATGGTTATGTTTCATTCCTGACAGTTTTAAAGGTTAAACATTTGCAAGGCTGTGGCAAGGAGGGGAATATTTAGCTGAGCCCCATATTGTGCAGGCAGATATGAATGCTTCAAAGCAATTATGGCTAACACTAGTAGACAGTATCAGCCAGAAAACCACTCTGGCCACCGTCCAGCTGGACTTGGATGGCGACCTTCCCCAAAGCCAGAACCTGCTGCTTACCCTGAGCTGAGAGGCCTGACTCCACAGTGCAGTGGAAAATCACCCCACAGAGACACTGAGGCACTGTGCTACAGACATTGAACAGAGACCCCTTAACCACTGCTCTGCTTGTCACGCCTGTGCAATGTCAGCACCTTATTTGCTTTGTTCGTATGCTTCAGATCCTCACAAGTCCCTCCTTTAAGAGCTACCCCCATTCAAAATCAATCTTTATCTAGAAGATGCACACACAAGGCTCATTTCTCATCTCTGATTAGAGATTAGAGTGGTGAGGAGACTAATACCTTCAGTTTATTTGGTCATCTGAATAGCTAGGGCAACTGCCAAGCAAGCTCAAGGAGCTGGAGGCAGGCACATCCTGCCTCCAAGCAGCAGTCCTTCCGAGTCCTTACCATCACAGGTCCAGTCATCAGCAGAGAGCAGCCATGGCAGGATTCCCCAAACTTCCCCCAGTAGTCTTTGTGACAGTACAACTTCCCATCTTTCTCATAGTACCAGTTAGTGAGAGGGTCCTGACATTCAGAGCACCTTGAAGGAGGGAAAGGAACAAAGTTCCAGTTGGCAACAAGTCATAAATCAATGATAAAGGTCCTGTCCTGCATGGAGAAAACAGTTATTCAGCGGCAGCTCTCCACCAGCTCTTCTAGTTACAAATACACTATCTATTCCATTTCCCAATGCTTTTTCAACTGGAAAAGCACCAAACTGAAGGTCTGCAAGGAGAGGCAGTAGCAACCAATACAAATAGAGACATGCTTCCAAAGTTCAAAACAAATACCATCTGTTTATTAAAACACATCAGTAGGTTTATACATTTTGTTCCCCTGCTTTCTCCCTCTCCTGGATGCAAGCTCCTAGCTGCAGAGCTGCCCAGCACACAGAGAGCTCTGCTACACTGCTTAGTGCTTCTACAGCATCTGAACATCCTGTGCTAGAGCACCTTGACTCCTCAGCCAGCTCAGGAAGGGGACAGAGAGGTAGGATCCACCTCTCTGTGCAACTCAAGGCCACTTCTGCACCAACTTTCGGGAAAGCCTTTCTCCTCTTCTGTAAGTAGATCTCTCCCAAAAGGTCAACTGCAGCAATATCTATTTCAGGGAGAGTTTTCAAAGCAGTTCTTCCTTTGAGCTCCACATACTCACTGCATCCACCAATTGACTGTGATGAAAGTCCTGTACACCTCCCCACCAATTGCTCTCCCTTTCCCTCTGCTGATGACAGCACATGAAGAAAAAAACCCACAACCAACCAACCAACCAAACCTCAAACAAAATGATTTCTCTGCTTTCATGAAGGGAATCTCAAAATCCTTCACATACCAGTGTCATTTCAACAAGTAATCATTACTTCTCTATCTACACATTCAGCCCCTCACCAAAAAAGCAAACAACAAAACTCCAAGGGAAAAGATGCAGCAGTTCTATAGCAGGCATCATTTTACCAAATCACAAGCAGCATTCAGATGTTCAGGCTTCCTGAACATAAAATAATCCTGCCTCAGCAGGATCCACTGGGCAAGGGAGTTTAACCTCTGCAGCATGGAGGTGTGACTGAATGGAGAGATAAGGCAGCAGTTGCATCACTGAAGATTATTCCATTAGCCCTGGGCAGCACGTTCTCAGGCTTAAAAAGGAAAATGAGTCTGTTGTTGGGGATTTGTGAGTACAGAAACCAAGGCAGGTTAGTCACCAATAACTGATTCAAAGAAACAGCTCAATGTCATCATCAATGTGGTGCTTTCCCACAGGGGGAAGGGTTTCTTCTGCCCCTTACCCTGACAACTGTCTCAGGCCACTGCAGGGGGGGTTGGGTGGTGTGTCCCTCCTGCAGAGCAGCCCCTCTGCAGCCCCAGCTAGCAGCAAGGGAGGTGTACTCAGTGCTCCTTGGTCTCAGAGCTACTGTTGACTTCACTTTTCACAAGCTTCCTGAAAGCTTGTTTGTGCCAAAGACATTCCTTGTGAACTCCACCAGCTCCTAAGGAGTGCGATGATATGCGAAGCTGGTTGTGCTCCAACATGGACAGAGTTATTTGCTCCATCTCAAGAGGCTGCAAGGCAACAAGGTGAAGCTGCTTGTAAGCAGCCTGTGGTTTTAGGGGAAAGCACACCTCATGAGGTATTTAGTGCCGTACCCTACCCTTGGGAAAATTGCTCCTTCTAATGTATTTGGCTTTTATAGTGTTTGTTCTCCCAGCTGAGCAGCTCCAAATCCTGACCCCTCCTTCCTCAGCGGTGGGAGAGACCTCCAGCACTTGCAATGGGCCCTGCCAATTTTGTCAAAGGCAGAGGGAGCAGTAACTCAGCACAGCTATGGATGGTACCTGCACCACTGCAGCCTCAGCCCTGGGGCACTGTCCTGGTTACACCCTGCTCATGGTATGCAGGAGACCTAGAGGGCATTGCAATGCATTTTGCCTTCAACCTCTTGCCTTTGGCTCTCATTTGCAGTAAATGCCCACGCTGAATGATCAAGTGGGTGAGTGGGAGGGAGAAAAGAGCAAGTGGAGACTAACAGCAAAGATTTCTATCACCTTGTGGCAGGAACATCTGGCTCAGCATGGGCAAATTGGATCCCTCAGACTCATCCTGCGTGCGTGCCTATACCAGTGTGTGCTCCGGGAGCGATTACATCTTCCAGCGGGGAGCTGTGACCAGACCTGCACTGGGGATGCAGACAGCAATCCTGGAGACTGCTTCACCAGGACTTCAAGACCTGGCTTTCTGTCTGAGTTCTCTCCAAGCAGGTGGGTTATTTATTCACTTAGTTTTAAGCACAACACCTTCCCTTCCTCACCCCTCTTCAATTACACCTCCAACCACTCTCTCTTTTCCCTAAGAAAACATGACATTTCTGCAGGAGCAACACAACTGCAATTCTGTTTGGGTAGGCTCCAGAGGGTTGTGTAACAGGTGTCTTCCCTTTACCATTCCTCTGCTTCATGGTTTGATTCCAACCTTACAGCACTTTGACTACTTGGCTTCCATCTGGAAATAAGCACTGGTATCTAATTTGCAACACACCCATAGCAAAATGAAGGTGAGGAGGTGGAGCCAGCAAGCAGTCAGTTCCTTGCTATGCAATTAAACAAATCTGGGCAGGACAAGTTTGCACCTTAAGGCTCAGAACCCCACCCAGGACCATGAGGCAACAGGAACAAAGCAACCAGCCCCAGAGAGGCCTCACTGGCTACTGCATTCACCTGAGGACGTGGCTATGGCCCATGCTGCCAGGAAGCACCTTCTGTTCCCTGCCCTGCAGCCCGTCATGTAGAAAAGGCTGTGGCTTTCTCAGGTGTTCTCAGAACTGGCTGACAGCACACTGATGAGTTTCAAGACCTGTTTCAGTGCCTTTACCCAAACGATAAAGGCAGCCCATGGCAGCTCCATGTGACTCTGACTGGAGATTAGTATCTTCCATGATAACATTCTGCCATGAGTGACCACTCCTTCCCTTTCCCTCCTCAGTGGAGTGTGCGGCACTGCAGCACTGCCACTTTCATGTCAGCTGAGATAGGAATACAATCACTTCTACAGGTATTAAGCAAGCTAATCTTCCCTGTCACCAAAACCAAGAGAAAGGGAGGCTTTTTGCTCCTGTCTTTTATAGATTAGAAACCACTCATCCTCTCCTCAATGATTTGCTATTGTTATTACAGAGTAGCAGTGTGGTAATTGAGTCTCTTGGAGGAGTGGTGACAGCCCTGCTGGACGTGTTTCCCTTGCTGCCCAGCCAGCACTTTCAGGGCTGCTGAGCCCTGCTCTGATTATACACATTGATTCTTTGCTTCGCAGCCTCAGCTATCAAAAATTGATTAACCTGCCCCCCACAGCCAGCTCCAGGAAGCCCAGGCAGCAGGGTGTCTGTTGAGCCCTAGTGCTCTGTAACAGCACACACTGAAGGAGTTCACACATAGCTGCATGATGGCTACTGGGTTTTGTCGGGGGTGGTAGAAGGATCAGGTCGCAACAGGTAACCTCCTGGTTTTCAGTGAGATGGGAGATTCAATTGATGTGGCATCTCTTTTACATATAAATGAAAGCCAATACCCTCATGGAAGCAAAGACTTCCCTGGCACTGAAGAGACTGATCACTTTGAGAAGGGCTCATTAATAAAATGCACCCCTCACACACTGTCAGGCTGGATCAGTTAACGCTGGACAGGCCTGAAAGAGCTGTGGCTCCAATTCTTCAGCAGAGCAGGGGACAGGACGGGCACACAGAGAGCTGCAGAATACAACACAACCCCGGCCCGTGGCCAAGCCAAAGGCTTCTCACCCAAACATAGCAGAAGTGTGTACACTGGCTGCATCAGTCACTAGAGAAGGAAGAACAGATGCTAGCAAACAGGCTAAATACCAGAAGACAGAGTGTTTAAGCCCTGACTATGCAAAACATTTCCACACACTTAGAAGATCTATGGCTCAGTGTGATGCCCCAAACATATAAGGAATCCTGAATGTCTGCTCACCTTCCTCCTAATGAAAGCAGACGCTCTTTCAGAAAGTTGCCTGAAGAGCCTCAGCAACTTCACAGAAGTATTTACTCCTAACATGGGCTGTTTTAACAAAAGGCTTCTTACCCCAAATCAGTACAAAGTGTTTGCAGAAACAGGATCAGTAATGAGCAAATCCAAGTAGAGGGGATAGGAGGGAGACAATGAAACTGCAAACTGTGCCCTTCCCCATCCATTCACCTTATCAGCACATCAACCTCAGTCACCAACCACCCTGGCTGTGTTCAGCCCCACTAGCAGTTCTCACTGTGGAGATGTAACACAATCAAAGCTGCCTTCTGTAGCTATCACCTTTCTCAAGCCTCATCTGTTCAATTAGACCAAGAATGATTATTCATATAAACCAAAATATCACAGGAGAAGAATCCTTTCCCTGTAAAGAAAGTGTGCTGCTCATCCCTGGCTACCTGCAAAGTACCTGATATCCTTTCTCAAGATTATGCCCTGCCTCACTGCAGATTACGTCACCTTCCTGAACTCCAACAGCGGCACCTCACCTCCTCCTGTGCTATGCCCAAGCACAAGCAGCTTTGGAAAGCACAGGGCAGCAGCAGCCATAGTAATCTCATCCCTCTGGCAGTGGAGCACAGCACAAGGGCACGAGGTAAAGTGGCACGTAGTGTTGCCCTGAAAAGGAGCCTGCTTGCCTGGGCTGTGCAGGCACCTTCCCCTGCACCACACAGCTGCCAAGAGCTGCTGAGAAGAATCCTCCTCATCACCTCAAAGCGAGACAGGATCCCAGTCTGAGCTGTGTGCTCCCTGCACACAAGCCCTGCACCTCTCACGCCAGCTGCTGCGAGAGCACTGCAGGGGGAAAGGGCGCTGGGAAGGTCCAGTGCTGCTCCTGCGCCACTTACCGAAAGGGATCCTTGGGAGCGAAGTAAGCTGGGGCAGACAAGTAACTTCCCATCTTCAGCACTGGATAAACCGGCTCAGCCACAAACTCGTCCAACTGCCTCTGAACAGCTCTGTTCTGCCAACATGGCAACAGCCAGTGCTCATTTAACCCGGCGCTGATTCAGGTACTTCACCTCTCTTTGTAGCTGCCCAGGGAACGCCAGGTCTCTCAGCTGTTCGTTCCTTTCCAGCGTTGTCCTGGCTCCCATGGCTATAACCATCTCCTCCTGCACTCGGCAGCAGCAGCACCCTTGGGAAGGACAGAGTAACTGCTGCCTGTGCTACTTGGACATGCTTCTGCACTGCCTCCTGTGAGCTCTGCTGCCTGCTAACTATTGTCAAGTTTTCCCTTCTGTGGTTCCACCCAAGGGTGGGAGGGGAGGAGGAGCCTTTGCAGGGCAGCGTGTGGCTATGGAGGCGGGATAAGCCCCACTTCTGCACAGGGGTGGAGCGTGTATCCCAGAGAGGCTGCTTCAGTGAGTTCTGAGACAGCTGCTTTTGCCAAAGTAAGAGCATGAAACTGCTCTTTGCAGCAGCCGCGGCGGCACATTCCAACAGAGAAGTCAAGGAAGGCAGAGTGTGACAAAGGCGCCCAGCCACAGCTCCAAACACACGAAATTAACCTTTACTGCATTCCTTCCCAAGTCTCTCAGTGAGTGAGGTTCACTGCTTTCACCACACCTACAATCTGTTCAGCCTCCTGCAGGAGATGATTCATGGTGCGCTTCATCCAAGGAAAAATATCTTACTTTCCACGGCAGTTTCAACAGAGATCATTGCAATCATTTAATCTAATCTTCATCTCCTGAACAGAAGCTGAGAGGTTTAAATCAGCACAGATTGCAGCCCATGTAGTCTTGCCATTTTGCTCTGAAGCCAAGTGTGATCTCTAGTGGCCTCATCAGCTAAAGCTGTTTGCCAGGCACTCAGAAATGCAACAAGCACACGCTGCTGCACCGAGTCCTCCTATTTTTGTACAGTCAGCAAAGCCTGGCATGCCTGAACACAGCCCGAGAATCATGTTGTGCTCCAGAGGGAAGAGTACTGAAATGTGCTGTTACTGGAGATGCTGGTCTCAGCTGGCATGATGTTCAAGGGACGAGGATGTCTTGGCTGCAAATTTGACAGCTGCTGCTTGCTGTAGAAGCAAACAGAAAGCCAAGCAGCCTCTTGGGTTGCTTTTTAAATGTCTCCAAACTTTTAATAAACAGATACCTCTAAGAAAAAGAAAATAATTCCCATTTTCACTCCTTCAGTGCAGTTTCCAAGCCTGGCTGTGGAAGTGCAGTGAAGCCTCATGTGGCAGAGCCCGACGTGGCTGTCAATTCCAGCACGAGTCTAATTCCTTCTGACATTTCACACAGCTCTACTGGAAGCAGCAACACGGTGAGTCTGTGTCTAGGAATGTGCTCTGGTCTCCCACACTCTCTATATGTTTCATGCAGAAAAAGGGCCAGTGCTGACAGCCGAAGGCTTCCCTGGCACCACCCCCCAGCACAGCCAGACCCCAGCGCGTCACAGCCCCTCCCCTGCCCACTATCACCTACAGACAAAAGCTTTTCCCCACAATTCTGCTGCCATGGGCTGAACCCCCTCCAAGGGGGATTGCACGTGACCTCATAAATCCCAACTCTTCAGCCAAAACCTTTGAAGATTTGATCCACAGATGTGATAAGCTGCCAGCTAGTCTGTGAACCAAGCCAGCAGATAAAGCCTAACTTCAAAGTAATAAAAACCACCCAGACAGCCAAGGAACTGGGAAGGGATTTTGTTTGAGACTTCCTTAAAGCCAAAGGACACATAGTCAAATGTCTATTTAAACAGGAAACATCTTATCAAAATGATTTTACTTTTGCAGCAAGCCCCAGCAGCAGCCAGTAAGTTACTTTTTCCTACACTGAATTCTCTCGTTACTTCTTGCCTTTTGTATGGTCTCTGTGACCTATTTGAGAACACTGATAAAAGGGCTCTGGAAAAGGTGTTAACTTGTTCATACATTCTAGATCTGAATTCCTGCCAGAATGACCTTACTTCAAAACTGCTGATAAACAGGTGTGTGTGGGGAGGCCTTTTCTATGCAATTTCACTGATACCATCTCTGAGGGCCAAAATGCACCAAAGCAAATTTCTCTTTCACCAGCTGAAGTCATATACCAGCAACTTCTCTCTTCCAAAGGCTGACAGCATGTCCACTACACACATGTAGCCATCCCAGGGAGCTGCTGTCCTTACCACACCTTAGAATTGTACTGTATTTTTGACAGTCAGAGCCTGAAAAATATAACTAGCAACTAAAAACAAACTAAACAAGCTCAAAACGTTGCCAATTGAAATTGATTGCAAACTGAGTCACAGCTGTTAGTTTTATTCCCACAGAAATGCATCAAATAGCTGCTGTGATACTCAAGTGAGGTAACACCTCTCCACAGCTGGACACCCTCTTCACCACCCAGTCTGTGCTGTCCAACAGCAGTCTACAGGCAGATGTATTGCTCAGCACATCTACAGCCCCAAGATACACCCTGGCACAGACAGGCACTTTGGTATGTGTGGGACTGGTAGAAGCTAGGGAAAAAGCATCTGCTTGATGCCTGAAGAGTGCAGCAACTCTTTGTTTCAGCATGGGAGCAGCTTGGAGTCATTCCAAACACTTCAGTACAATCCCAACACCTCATTGTATTTCCAAGGCCCTTACAGGGAACATGGTGCTTTTGCTGCTGTTGACAGACAGCCAGCTCCTGGGAAACTAACACCGTTTGGATACACACCTCCCTGCCTCGGAGTGAAAGGTCTTACATGCAGCTCTCGAGTAAACTAAAATGAGACATGAAGTGAAGCTTGTCACCATCACTGCATCTTACTTCTGAGCAGCAGCAGAACCTCAGACCGACAGAGTGATGTTTTTTCTGTACCTAACATCCCTAAGCACGACATTAAGATGGAGACAGAATTCCTATCCACCATACTCGCCTAATGGCTGCAGGCCTCCTGTAGGCTGAGAGGCAAACCAAAGAAATTCAACCTATGATGCGTGGTTTCAGAAGCAGTGACTTCTGATCTGCAAAGGCAGCACAAATGGCAATAAAACTGGTCCTTACACCACTGCATCTTCACCCTGTAACTTGCTTCTTTTGTCTGTACAGACCTTTAAAGTCCTCAGGGAAGGATCCTGTCTCACTCCTGTGGAATGTCTACCACATACTGGGCCCTGTGAGTAATTCTAATTACCTTGATATAATAATGCTTTGATAACAATGCCCTAAAGGACAAGTCAACTAAAAAAACAGTTTGGACTGGAATGCCCAACTCCTCCTTAACAATAAAGGGTAGTCATGATGTCCTGTAGCTGATAGATTCCCCCAAGGAATGTGGGGCTTCCACCTGCAAAGTGCTTCATTGTTCTTTGGGTTTTTAAACTCTCTGCAAACAGGCACTTAGCAACTATTTCTCCCTAAATCTGACAGTGAGCTGGTGAATTTCAATGCCGATGGAGACATCATGAGACATTCCTAGGAGTCCGCAGGATTAGTGGAGATGCTCTCTCACCTCTGAGGCACTATCATTAGCTTTCTGTAACTGCCAGAAGCTAGAGGAGACGGGGAAGAGATTCCTGTCTTCCTGCTGCTGTAATTCAACTGCCTTTTCTCACTACTGATCTTTCCCCTACTCTCAAATTAACTTGCTGTGTGTGCAAAACTGACTGTGTTCACAGCTAAAAAGCTAAAGGTCCAAAGCATCAAACACCCTCACATTTCAAATTCATCTCGATGCACACCTTTGCTTACATCTTTGTCAACCTCTGTATGTTTGAGCTTCGTATCCTGTCGCTGCAGATCTATTTGTCCTGTTGTCTGTGAGAAGGAAGCAGCTTTTGGAAAATGAAGGCCTGTGCCAAACAGCTTGAACCAACAGACAAGATCCAAAGTCTATAAAATACAGTCTATGAGAAAAAGCAAGGCCCAGGGCTGCTTCAGTCTAGGAGGGACTGATGGAAGACATGAGTGCTGCTTTCCAAGAGGAATACTTGAACAACAGAGAGGGGGAAAGCTGCTTTTTTCATTGTGAACATGACGGGAAGAAATTGATTTAAATTGCAACACCGGAGACTTTTAAAGAAAATAGACAGAAGCTTCTAACAGGAGGGATAATTAAGTGCTAGTAGCCATAGTCTGAGACACCAAAAACCTACACTGAGGGGAGATTGTTAAGTGACCAGTTTCTTGGCCATTCCAAAGCCACAGAAATTGCTTGCTTGAAATGTAAGTTGAAATTTAGTAGATATCCCAAGAACAACAGAAATCAGCTTTAGAAAATACCCTTAATTTAGCTTATCCTGCAACTGCCAAAAGAGGTCTAACTGTATACATTCATAACACAACATTGCCTGACTTGCCTTCCCCTGCCCTCAAGTAAAGAGAATGAATGTGATTCACTAAGTTTTGCTGAGCAAAAAAATATTTCCCCAGCACACAAAATATGCTGCTCAGTACAGAAACATTGTGCTTTTGTAAGACAATCAAATCACTAGAGCTAGAAAATGAACAGTGGTCCTCTTTCTGTGCAGCAGCCTGGAGCCTGGGCATCCCTGGGTGCATGGAGCTGCCCTAGCTCTGGTTTCTGGCCATGGGCAATCCTCATGCTGCAGAGAGCACAACAGGCTAGCAGCAAGGTAAGAATCTACTTTTAATCTCGTTCCACTGCTGAGAACACTCAGAAGGAGAATTTCTGAAGTTCACTTCAGAATACCAGTAGCAGACAGAGCCAGGAGTTCTGCACTCTGCCAAAACTGTTCCACTTCTTCAGAGTATTCATTTAGGGACAGCAGCCTTCTGGTTACAACACTCCCTGTGGTTTCTGGCTTCAGGAAGGGCTCACAGAAATGGAAATGGAGTAGCACATTCAAAAAGAGTGCAAGCACCTGGAGCCTAAACAATCTGATGGATGAACTGATTAACTCTGGGTAATAAAGCATCATTTTTTGGTGCAATTTAAATACATTTTATTTGATTTTTTCAAAAGAGAAAAGTTTCTTAACTATTCCAGGACTGTATTTAGTTTTAGCCAGTATCTTCTACTGGAAAGTCAACTTGCTGCCTATAATTAGTTAAATGTAATAATGCAAATCCTGATCAATAGAAAAATATTTCACATATATGTAACCAGATAGCAAAAGCTCACGTTTTAGTTATACAGTTGTCACAGTATTAAGTTACCATGAAAATATTCAATAATATATTTAACAAATAATAGCATAGAAAGCCATGAGAATTTGCCCTGAGGTGCAGCTGCATTGCACACCCATACAAAATCTGTCTATTAAGCAAAAAGGAAATGTTTGTCCAAAGTGAATTAATGGTTTCTGGTCATCACCATCTCCAGTGCTTCAGACCTAATTATGAAAAACTTTGGTTTCATACAAAATTTTTCTGCTTTCCTTTCCTCTCCTGGAACAAGGAAAATGAGCTTTGGTACTGTTCAAACTTCTCAGCTTTTAATTAACTGGTTTTGGTATAAATGAGTTAGCATATTTTAAAATCTGTAACTGCAGGTCATCAGCCATCCATCAGCTTCAGTAACTTATGTTGAAGATATACCATGAATAGTTTTCTCTGATACAGTGGGTTTGGCTTTTGTTTGAGATTTCTGCAGTAAGCCCGTGTTGCTTGGCTACTTAAATTAGATTTATTTTATAGACCACAGTAATATACATCCTCTGTTATTTAATGGTTAGGAAGGAACTGAACCTCAGCTGTCTTCCTTCCTAAAAAGTTCTTAAGCACCCTGCTACAGTAGGAATTCCTACCACCACTTCCAATAATTTTCTTCATATAGATCCAAAAGCATTCACCACCTGGATACATTCAAAGGGCTTGTTCTGAATTTATGGATTTTAAATAATCAAAACTGAATTTTTTAGCAAATACTGTGTCCTTAAGACTAAACCATGCAGCTGCACCTGGGTCTTCTCATCCCACCCTACTCCAATTCAAATATGCAATATCCCTACAGAGAGAGGGGATTGTCTTTCATTTCATTTGTCTTTATCTGTGGGGAAAAAAAATCCCAAACCAAACAAAGAACACAAAACACCAACAATAGGCATTGAAATACCAGGTATCAACACTTTATTCAAAGGCATAATTCCAGGCAGTATCTTCTGTTTTGCAACACGGAAAAAAAGTTGTATTGCAAGCAGCAAGAACAGTGTGTTCTAGGTCAAAAAAAGCGCTTTCAATAATACCCTTAGTGATCCAGACCCAGGAAAAAAGATCCCTTGATATTTCTCTTTCCCTTTCTTGGTGTTTATTTGTGCAATATAAGTTCCTAATCCAGTGGAACTGTGTATTAGCAAAAAGCAGTGACCTTTGAGAGTGTGTGCTGTCTCAACAGAACTCAGAGGCACAAAAGTACATTCAGAGTTAATTCACAACAGACGTTGTGACAGAAACATCTAAGAAACTTCCTCAGCCAGATCCAACCCATCGGATCCATGCCTAAGGACCAGCTGGCCAAAGATCAGTTTAAAACATCCAGTAGGGATTTGCTTGTCCCTCCAGCCACAGCAGAGAAAATACAGGTTTCGTAGACAAAGCTCCTGTCCATGGAGTTTGAGGAAGGAGGGAAGTGACAAAAACCTGAAATCCTCAGAGACACACATGTACGTCAGCTACTGCCAGTGCCAAGCATGATCAGCAGCCTAGCCTGACCAAGAATAAACAGAGCTAACAAGCCTGGAGCAGTGCCAAGCAGCATTAGAGAAATTATGTGCCAGGCATGGGAGTCAGCTAATCCACAGGAAGACTGTAAAAAACACTCTGCAAGAGCTGCCGGAACTCATGGCTACCAGCTGCCAAAGGCTCCTGCCCTTAGAGGCTCTTTAAAGTTTGGCTTTGGGATATCAAGCACAAGACTGCTGCTCAGCATGGTTTAGGGATAACAGAAGAAAAAGATAACAGTGTGCAAAGTGGACATGTGTTTTCATGTACAGTCTTACCCTGGAACCAGGGAAAAGGGAAGGGCCAGTTTCCTTTACTGGAGGTTCCCATTCAGCATGGCAGCTTAGCTGGGTGCTAGGAGCCAAATGAGCAAGTGCTGATGCTCTTCTCATGCAAAACCAAATAAAGAATAACAAATCCCACCAAACTTTCATTACACCATAAAAACTACAACACCAAATTTTCTTCTAAGTGTCCTAAGGGCTGAGCTACCTCAGCAGCCCTGATAGCAAGAAGCACCAAGACATCTGCAAATCAAGACCCACAAGAGAAATATGTTCAAAAGCAAGAAAGACAGACTTACTACTAGCACAGACACCTTTGGGTCTGGCTACCAACAGAATCTAGGGAACCTCAACCACAGGATACAAGTTCTTTAGGAAGAGAAAAACAGGATTAAGACAAGCAGACTCAACATAGCTAAACATGAATACTCAAACCAACAGAAACCTGAAAGACTGGGCTTTGTAGTGATGTAAAGCTGTCATTGTGATTACCAACATGTCATTGTAACTAACAGCATTTTCCAAGTCAACAGACCCAGCACTGCTGCGGCAGCATGATATGTGGGGTTTTGTAATACATAATCCTCACTCCCACAAAGCTGAAGCATTTTGTTGGTATTTTTTTTTTCTTTAAATCAGGACAGTAGATGCTTATCTTGGCACAGCAAACATTCCTCCAAAGGCACATTTTGGGAAAGGCTTCCCTTTCCCCTATTGCTTTGACAGTCTCCAACTCATTAGCCTCTCCAGAGCCAAGTCAACACAGAAGCTGGTAGAAGCTCCAGGTACCCAATGCCTTTCAGAAATATAACCCCCTTCAGAAATGTGACTCTGAACAGGAAAACCAGAACAAGTATTCATGAAACACTGATGAGAGGCATTGCTCCTACTACTAGGAGGAAAAGCATGAGAGATCGCTTTTTGTCCTTGCTTACAGCAACATTACTGACAGATTCCTAAGTTTGTATGCTTTAACTGAAAAGGAGAGAAAGCAAAAGGTGAGAACTCCCTCCCCTGTATCAGCAGCTTTCCCCAACACCCTGATAATCTGCTTTGTACCTGCCACATATGGAGAAAGCAACAGGCTATCCAAATTGCCTGGGCACTACTTTGGAATGCAACTGAAAACAAACATGAAGCCCACAGTTCAGCTTTCATTTCAATCAGAGCTTTCATTTGTACATTATCTGTGTGCCCGTATGCATTTGCGTCAGCAGGGGAACATTGGCCAGGCAGCGCCACACTGCCACTGGGACCAAACACTTGGCCAGGCAGTGCCACACTGCCACTGGGACCAAACACTTGGCCAGGCAGCGCCACACTGCCACTGGGACCAAACACTTGGCCAGGCAGCGCCACACTGCCACTGGGACTGAAAGCCAATGCCAAAGTGCTGCTGCCAGTGCTGAAGTAAGGCCACAAACAAGAGCATCTGATTGCTCTGCAAGAGGCCCCAGAGCAGGCCAGGCACAGAGATGACAAGACCTCCCTGTTAATATTGGTACTTACCCACCAGGTTTTGAGTCAGTTAACAACAGGAGAGTTTAAGGGGGTCCCGTTTTACCTACCGGAAGCAGGAGATGTGCCAGGCTTCATTAACGGTCTTGTAGAGGCGCTGCCCGGCAGCGATGCTGTCCCCACATCCCAGGCACCTCCACACCTCTTCACCTGCAGGCCACAGTAAAGTCACGTACAGCAAACACTTTCCATCACAGAAAATCAGGATTGCTGCACCTCTGAGAAACAACAAACTTTAGATACCTGACAGGAAAGCCTTGACAGATGGAGAGTTAAGCCAATCCCAGGCAGTCTGTAACCCCGGAGGGGAGTTCCCAAATGGAACTCTCACATCTCTTATAGGTAGCTTTTTTTTTTCTCCTCTCGAGACATAACATCACCACCTGCTCCTTCACATTCTGCAGAAGACAGGAACACCACTTTTCACAGAAACCAGTTCAGTTACAGCTATGCTAGTCTTCAGAGCAGAGACAGCAGGAAGGCAGACTGGTCCAGTGTAACAATTCCCAGAGAACCATGCTAGGCCAGGAAGCCTTGCTGCCATTTCCCCCAAGCCACTGACTCAGCACATAACGTTTTGTGCTCATTTGTATAATTAAATGGACTTCCCAGAACTGAAAGAAAGGAAAGGCAAACTTTATTCAGTAGAGAACAACATGACTACCAGGAAGGAATTACACACTTGAATGAATACTCCTGCAGAGACTGTACAGCCAACACAAGACTCAAGAAGAGCAGCTGATGCTACTGGCCTATTGCCCTTTCAGAAAATACTTACAATAGTTATTATAATAGTTTCTGCTAGACCTGCCATAACACCTCAGAGAGAGCTAGTTATTTGGATGCATGCAAGCAAAGAAAGATGGTGCAAAATCTTGTGCAAAGAGCATTTAGCACACAGAAAAATGCTATCCAAAATCCAAACAGTTATGTGTAAGCACATTAAAGAAAGAGTCAAGGATCTGGAAAAGCACAGGATGGTGCAAGGAACATATCGTGCGGTTGGGCAGATCTCAAACCTGTTTCTTCCTGCTACTAAACGTTTTACTTGCAGTAAGATTGCATAAGAAAAGAAGAGCACTTTGAGAAGGAAACCCACTAACCACAGACTTCCAAAGAGCGTTAAAACTCGGTAGTTGCTCAGGCAAGTTGATATCAAGGTCAAGTTCCTTGAAGTTACACACACCAGAAGCCATCAGCCTTCTATGTGCCAAGCAGGTCAATGACAAGGGTTAAAAACAACCAAGATGAAGATCTCCTTTGTTTTACACAAACAATTACCACAGAGAAAACACTTGTTCCTCCACCACACGAAAGCCTGACCCTTGCCAGCAGATGGGCAGTACCCATGGAGGCATCCAGGCTGTAGGGTCAGACACGATTCACTCCCATGTGACACCGGGGAGAACATGTGTGCCCTCCTGCTCTCTGGAGCACTGACAGCGGTGCCTGACCTCAGTCTGCACGACAGAGTAAAGGTTAGGAGAGACTTGGAAAAGGCTGTCACTACCAAAGAGACCTGGAGATAAACAGCAAAGCCACGTGTGCCCATGCCTCCATGGGCAGGCAGCCGATGCTCCTCTCCCAGCAGCACAAGGCCTGGAAGTCAGCTGAACGTCTGGGACTGCTGCCACTCTGCAGCCCGCAAAGCAGCCCCTTCACCTCTTCTGAGCCACGAGCACAAGATGCAAACGCCCATACAGACCGTGCATCCTATTTAAGGGAATTTAACCACTAATGACCAAACCACAGGTGACTAAAAGCAACAGATATTCGTCCACAACGGTCCTACAGAGCTTTACTCGGGAGGTTCCGAACGTCAGGCAGGAGTTACTGTGAGCTGCGGTACTACAGCTGTTTAACGGTGCCCCGCAAGGCTCATCAGGAAACGAACAGTGCCGTAGTCACCCGAAACTGCGCCGGTATCCAGGAGAAGTGACGGAAATGAAAAAAGCAGAGCAGGAAACAGTGCGAGGGAAAAGCAAACGGACATAATCCATGTAACAGGTCTGTCAAGTCCCCCAGGACAGGAGGAATGTTACAGAGGCGGCCAGCAAGCACCAGCAGCAGCGGCCCGGGGGGGACCGATCCCCGCGGGAAGCGCAGGGCCGCGCGCACAGCGGCACTGCCGCGGCGCGGGCGAGCGGCCGGCCCCCGCGGGCAACCGGGCAGGACCCTGACCCGTGCTGAGAGCGGGCCGGCCGGCCGCGAGGAGCAGCCTCCGCCTCCGCTCCTCGCCCGTCCCAACACAGCCTCGCACCTGCCGCCCCGCTACAGCGCCGGCGGACCGGCACGGCGGCCGCTCGGCGGGATGAGAGCCACGGCGCCGAGACCGCGGCGGCCCCGCGCTGCCCCGCAGGGCGGCCCCGGCCCGGCCCGGCCCGGCCCGGCCCCGCGCGGCCCCGCGCCTCACCTGGCAGCGCCTCCATCCCGCGCGGCCCCGCGGCTCCCGCGCGCCTGACGTCAGCCGCTCCGCACCTGGCCCCGCAGCGCGGCCCCGCGCGCCCCCGCCCCTCTGCCCCTGGCCGCGCTCCCGGGGCCGCCGTCGCCCCGCCCCCTTCCTCGCCGCGGGCCAATCGGCACTCCGCCTCCCTCACAACCACGGGCCAATCCCGGCTGTCCCTGGCGGGGGCCGTCCCGCCCCTTCCGCGGCCCGCACCAATGACAGCGCTGCCACGCCCCCGTCTCCTCCCCGCGCGCCCCGTGGCGGGCAGCTGAGGCGGGAGCTCCCCGCGGGCCCTGCCTCCGCCCCGGGCCCTGCCCGCCCCGGGCCCTGCGCCCGCCCCGGGCCCTGCACCCCCCCCGGGAACGCCGCCACTCGCGGAACGCCGCTCCCGCCCCCCTGCGTCCCGCTTCTTGAGGCACAGACCGGCAACGGGCTCGTCCGCACCTCGCCTCCAGGTAGGGCACCGCGGCTCAATCCGCCCGCGCGGCGCAAAGCAACGGCGGCGACTCCGGGCAATGTAAAACCATTTTTTAATTCTAAATCACTTTCACAACAGTGAAAATTAGTGAACAGTAATGGTAATGCACTAAACACGCCAGTATGGGCTGTGTGCAGTCTGAGTACGAGAGGGAAGGGGTACGATACAAACAGCACACCGAGAAATAAGGTCAGAACAGATGTATTAACACTTTCAGGCTATTTCGTTCTTAGATTGCCAGAAAATAAGGGCGCTCAGTCATGTTTCTGCAGCCACTTCTGTCTAAATCCATTCTATCTCTTACCAACAGATGGAAAAAAAACCAAAGGCAGTAAGATTCCATATCTTAAAACATAAGTGTTAGTTAAATCAGTTTCAATACCTCTTGAACCTGTTGCAGTCACTTGTCTGTCTTCTTTATGGGAAGAAGGCTTTGAAGGGATACCACGTTCCTCTCCGAATGACTGCTCTTGGCATTGAGTTTCTCAATAAAAGGAGAAGGAAAACCGTCCCTTTTACTATCACATGAACTTTCCCTTCTCAACACCAGGTGGTGCTGCCTGCTCGTGAAAGTCAAAGCTGCAACACTGTACTACGGCCAGTTGTTTGTAAGAATGCAGTAAATAGCCTTTCTCCTAGAAAGGGTCCTAGTTACCAAGTTATGTACTTGAGAAGAACCACATGCAGTAGAATTTAAGCTTCTCAAAAGTGCCACACAACAGAAGTTGAAGCAACACTTCAATTACTTAGTTGAGCAATATATTCTGCCAGTAAGTCAGGTGTAAATTTGACTAGACGTGGCAAAATACTGCAGAAGCTTGCAACATTCTACTTGCCAGATGGATTTTTGGAGGTAGGCAAGTTAGACTTCAGTCATCCTCTGTCTTGATACTAAAAGTGAACAGTTTATAATTACATAAATAAGCTTCTACAACAATTAAAGTGTCCTGCCCAGGAACCTCATCCATACACTAGAAAAACCCTAGCTATTGAAACAAAGTTTTGATGAGTTGATTTGGTTTGTCAGTTGTCTGTCTATTGCCAGGGAAGTCACAATATCCATCCTGCAGGAAATCATTATGACCATCAGGAATCTGAATCAAAATAATCTAAAAACAGTAAGAGCAAAAAAATGGCATTGTCTAGTCAAAGAAGTAAGAAAACTGTTCATCTTGTTAGGGAATCTCTTGTATCTGGTCTTCTGAAGGAATCTACACAAATACATCAAGAGTACTCTTTAAAGCTGTATACCCAACGGGATTCCAAAACGGCTGCAGAGTGCCTTCTGAAATATCTTCCCCTCACCACATCAATGGTTGTGATCTTCTCCAGTACTTCAGATTAATCTCTTTGGTTGATACTGCAGAGACTCTTGCACCACAGCCACTGCCACGGCACGGTGTAGCTGTGTGCCCCTGTACAGAGATGCTCTTCCAAATGTTCCCGACTGAGGCATGTGCTAGCAAAGGCAGGAGCTCGTTTTTCCTCTTGTACAGTTTTACAGTATGACAAGCTTAACCTCAAAACTCAGGCAAAGATGCCTTTTGTTCCTCTCCATAAACAAGCTGAGTTCAGATCTGTAATAGGATTCTATTTGGAGTACATGACCTTACATACAAAGTCTCAAAGCCTGCAGAAGAATAAATGTAGCTACGGTGACAAGGTTGTGGGGGGATTATCTGTGAGTGCAGCCACAGGCTGCTGCACAGAACCAAGGAAGACAACACTGTTTAGTGAGCGAGGAATGGGCTGGGTGAGGCAGACAGGCACATCATACTGTTCAGCACCTCCACCCAGCTTGACAACGAGAGAATCTTCCAGTGTCTGGCTCCAGCAAATTCCGGCTTGAAAAATCTGCAGCATAAATTTGTATCCCTTCTTCTAACAGCCATTAGAAGTGCTTCAGGGGGGGGTTTCCATCACACCAGGAAATAACAGCAAGAAAACAAACCAATCTCCAAACCTGGTTCCGTTTGCGTTACGTGCTGTGCCTGAAGAGTCTCAGCAATGCTGCAGATGATTTCCTGAAGGAAGATGGATGTTGATGCAAAGCCATTAAACAACATCCACAGCTCTGGCAGATCCCTCGTGGTCGCAAAAAATGAGATCCAAATCACACTGCAGAAGTTTCTTTGCCTGCCCAGTCTACCCTGGGGCAACTGTCCCAACTTTCACATACACCTGGTGTCACTGATTGGCACAGGTTTTCAAAGCAGCACTCCTTTCAAGAGTGGAGCTCAAAGCTAGGCCCATGGTTTGTGTCAGGAACCCGTTGTACAAGACAGCTGAGTTGAAATACGCTTTTTAACCAATGTTTAATTTCCAACTCTGGTGCAAAACGTGCGATTCCTCATTGTGCTGTGGTACCACCAATACCTGAAGCCCACAGTTAACTATGGGACCAGACACCAAGAGGTTTAAAATGGGATGGGGATGCAGTTTCAGTGGCCTTGGTGGCCACAAATATACAGAATAATGGGGAGGATTTATGCAATCAACAACCAGAACATTATCACCAGAGCCACAAACAGGAAGAGGCGGGATAGGAACTGCTCATCCACGTATTGAGGAGTCCCTGGAACAGCTGGAAAACAGGAAGTAAAAAAATAGTTCAGCTCTTTCCTCTTCTCCAGAATCGTGTATATTCTAAACAAAGTACAGTCATAAACTGAAAGATATGCAAGAATCTACTTGGTGAGAAACTGTTGCCATTTCCTACCCTCAGACTGGCCAGCCACACTGGATGATCAGAAGGAAGACAAGCAGCTGCTCCCTAAATCAAGACTCATGGTAAATCTGCTCCTGACTAATGGCAGCTCCATGTGCTGGAGTACGTGCAGGGCTGCTCAGAGTACTTCTAGGGACAGTGCTGTGCTAAGTGCACTGCTTAGCTAAGTTCACTGTCTCCATCCCACAGAACTTTATCACATCTGAGCACTCTTCCCCATCAAGATGAAGCAACTCTAAGGAAATGGTAAAATTGTCAAAGCTGTGTGTGTAGCCTTGAGCAAGTAGTGAAAAGCACACATTCTGGAACTGCTGTATTGAATCCACAGACAAAAATCAGATAAAGGAATTGTTTAAATTATGGCTGTTACAACAGCATATACCTACATACTCCGGGGCTCAGTCACACCTCCACACAAATCATCAGTGGACAGGGAAGTATAGTTAATATAGGCAAGTTAATTTGACCCAAGGACAGCCCAGGTCCTTGGCAGCAGAGATGTGACATGAAGAATGTGCTTCTGCTTCTCATCATTCCTATGCCATGTGACATGGTAAAGGAAGATTTGCTAGGTACAACCTTTCACAGAGGAAGTCAAAAACATCCAGAGCAGTAGGTTTTCTTGTTCAAAACAAGTAGTTTGTCTACAGTGAAGATGGAGAGGAGGCTTTCTGGGGATTACTTAGTTTTTAGAGAGTGAGGCCACTACTTGGAGTAACCCAACTGTTTTTTCTTAAAACCAGTAAAATTACTTCACCAGAAAGTTAATGTCTGTGAAATACAGATTATTCTCTCGCAGGAACAATCTTTGCTGTCATTCTTTCGTGGTACAGAGACCCAGTTAAAATTTTTCCATCTCATCTTTCAGGAAATGGACCTTCCCTCTCATTTTCGAAAGACTGGTCTCCTTCATACACCCCTACTGACTCCTGGTTGTTATTATTAGAAACTGCAATCCAACTTGTCTCATTTTTCAGAAGTCCCCTGGAGTGCCTGAAGAGACATTTGCATTAAGGGAAGAAGTCTCTGGTGCCACTGTCCCTCCTCAGTTCTGCTGTCCTCTCAACAGGGCCTTCATCAAATCACATGCAAGTGACAAACTTGCTTCTTATAAGCATTTGTACAAAACAGGTAAACACAGACTGTTCTCTGCGAGGTGTTCTCCCTTATTCTGTGTTTCCTTAAACCACACTGACTCACAGCACCATTCAGAAAGTTTTGCCATGTCCCAGGCTATTAGTTTACAAGTTAAAGGGAGTTTGTACAGCTTTGTGCCAGGGCTCTGGAGCAGACAGGGTGCAGGGTACCTGGAGGAGGTCGCCCGTCGTTTATGTTGAATGCTGTTGCAAATATACCAAAGGGAAATGCCCCAATTCCAAAGGACATTTGGAAGCCGCCATCGCCAAAACCAAAGCCCTGGAACCCCTGCAGAGAATGGAGTGACAGAAGAGAAAAAAGGTACCAATCATTTAAAGGCTATTTCAGAATATTTTGTACAAGTGCAGACATTCCCTTCTCACTGCCTTTCCTACAGCTGAAGCAGGATCATGCTGTCTGTCAACTTTCAGTCTGCCACACTTAGTTCTGGTTTTAAAATGTTTCAAGTTGCCAGAGCAACCCAAAAGTTTGGTAAGACAGAAAACAGGAACTGCAGTTCTTGTTTGGAGGCTATAAATTAACAAAAGTGTTTCTGTAACGTTTCTCAACTTAAAATAGTACACATCTGACAACACATCAAAATCAACATTGCCAGTTTATTTAGAATGTCTTTAAAATGTATAAATAATTCTGTATTAATAGCCATTAGCCATGTAACTATAAGAAAGGGATTGTAAAAAAATAATCGGCCATGATTTGCATGATACACGAGCATCACTTCAACATTCAGCAAAGTGATAAATTGCCAGTGGAATGCATAGAGCATTACAGAGAAGAACAGAACAATAACAACAACAAATTACCAGGGGGACTTCAATTAAGTTGGTAGATAAAGTCATCTGGGGCAGGAATGCAAGACATAAGGAAAGGAGGAAAAAAGGAAGAGTTACAATGCAACAACATCGACCCCTATGGGATCCAGACTTAAATTCTGCATCAAGTCAAAAGTCTTCTGAATCAAGATGAATCCTGCTGTATACAGGCAGCATACAGTTCGAGAACCAACTGGCTATAAACCTAAGTAGTTGTATCACGTTAAAAAACTGTGGAGAGCTCACAGTCACCATGTTCTGTAATCTAGCAAACTCTCCTTTGGTCTCAGAATGAAAACAGATACCAGTTCTGACAACTCATCTGGTCTGTCACCTCCAAACAGTGGGAGGACAAAGATAACCCAGACATTTCTGGGTTGATCCTGTATTTGAGGAGTTAAGTCTCTTGACTATGCTCTTCAGGTGTTTTGCCATGAGCTATCGGGATCAGCAGAGCACTCTGCATGTCAGGTCCTGCACCCAGAGGAAATAGGACAGCAGCATCACTACTGCTATGTCTTTGCACCAGCTTCCTCAGACTTATGGCAGCACCAGCTTAAGGTTCAAATCAGGTCTAGCTGCTGATTTAATAAGGCAGCAACTCCCCAGTGAAGGAGAACAACCAAGCTCCCAATATATTCCCAATACAAAAATGTTCCTTAATCACACCCAGCAGAGTTGTTTGCTTGAAGCATCAGGTATATAAATGCTCTCTGAGGACCTCAGGCTGAGTTACATGGAAATATGCAGTTGTTTCATCAGGCCATGCTCATTGCTATTGTGCTATTGTGATCTGTCCTGATGGCTACTCCCACGTCTGTTCAAGCTATGCCAGCTGCTGTTTACATTCACTCTATGTAATCTCCCCAACCACAGATCCCTCTTCAAATTAACATGTGATCCCTCTTCAAATTAACCTGTATCCAACAGTTCTCTAAATTCTCTGCACAGTAATATCCCATAGAGGTGCTAGAAGCGGTGATAGTGCCAAAAAAGCTCACAGATGAATTATACAATTCCATGACAGGAACAGTTTGACAGAAATATATTTGCACAAACCTTTCAAAGCAAAGCGTTCCTTGTTCCTTAAACAGTCAAGTTTCAAGTGGAGCATTTGCAGTGATGCCACACAGGGCTGTTTTCATGAAACACTATTCAAGTTAGCCCATTCTTTGGGATGCTAAAGGTTACTATAGGAATGCACAGCACAGCAGCCATCAATTGTTCATGAAAAACCTAATGGGAATGTGCAGGAAATGCAAGCAACAAAATCCTCACACAGGATCTCTTGCACACTTCATGCCCTCCAGGATGAACAAATACCACCATCAATAAAAACAACTTATCTGCTTGAGCTTGCTCTCTAACTTACCCCTCTGTTCTCTGGTTCAGGTCTCTGTCCTTGGGGTCGGGGCGGAGTTTTCTCTCTGCAGGAAGTTGTGAAATTAGCTCAAGTGCAAGGATACGTGACAATAGTATCTGCAATGGCCTGGCTAATAAGACAGAACAAACATGGAGCACACTCTCCCAGGGCCAGAGCTGGAGGGAGAGTGAATGCACAAACCACCTAGTGATAGGAACCTCCAGCATAGCATCGTATCACTGAATTAAGATACTGCACTTCTGAGTAACAGAGTGCCATTGCAAAGGCTAGAATCTGAGCGCACTAATGTTTTACCTAAGTTTCTCCAGTCAGATAACATTCATTGCAACCTGACACTTGTAACTGACAATTAACAGCTAATTCAAATGAAAATAAATTGCCAGTTGAACAAGAAATGAGGTGTGCAAACCCAGCCCTGAAAAAGAAATATCTGGGAGCGGTCAGTTCTATCTGTCTTTTGACAATGTATCTAAAATTGCAAATCCAGCATTCTGGTAGCTTCATTTTAACACCTTAAACTAAACTACATCTCATCTTTAGTTTTCACAGAAAAGTAGTTTTATTTAGGCTTCTTACCTGGGATCCTGTTGCCCAGTGCTCCCTCTTCCATACAGAGGAATAACTTTATCTCGACTGATTCCTGCTTTGCATACAGGACACACTTGTCTGTTTGGCCTGGTCTCTAGCCACTAAAAGAAAGGAAGTTATATGAAAACTAGTAAAAGATGATGAAGACAACAACCTGCAAACCTCATTTGCAGTCTTTCAGAGACTTCAATTTCTCAGAAAGCCACGGAGAAAAACATTTTACTGAGTGACAAGTACTCTCCAAAGATTTTGGCTCTTGTTCTGGTGCAATCCTTCCTGTTGTGTGCCCATTCAGAACTGCACTGGACTAAAATATGAAGAAATAAACAGTACCAACAGTCCTGCGTAGCCCAAGGGCTAGTGTAGATACCCTCCTGTCATCTGTCTTTCTTATAATTGTACTACCATGTAAAACACTACATAAGCAAAGAGAAGTACACTGATTGGCACTTAAGACTCCAAACCAAACCCTTGTGAACTGTCTCCAGTAATTCTCCTACCCAAACTGGGAATACTCAGTGTTTTAGAAAATCAAAAGTGGGAGGTAAGTGGAATAGAATCTTACATTTTTGTTTTACTGAAAGAGCAGACTGCACAGTGTTGCACAGACAGTGGCATTAGCACACCGTGGGTACCCAGGGGACAAAGAAGCATGTTTGAAAAGCGGGGGATATTCCAGAGAACCAAGAGCTTTAATGAGTAACAGGAGCTGATGAAAGACAAAGTAAAGGGAACCCTGTCTTACCTGGTGCAAACAAGGCCAGCTGTGAGCATTCCCAGGACAATTTGTTCACAGAGCAGAAAAAGAGGGGAAGATAGAATTAGTTACTGACAATTCAACCCAACAAATATATCAAATGCAGAGCACAGCTTGGAGACAACAGAATCCTGGAATCCAGCTGGGCCAGTTCCATAACCTTCCATTAAAATAATTTTTAAAGGCACAGCCCAAGCCTGATCTCCACTTCTCAGGTTGTGCAATCAAAGTTGCTAACATGAGTCTCTGCATATCACCTTTGATTCCTGAGTCCTCATCCATACCAAAGGCCCATACAGAGGCTTACTTAATCTACTGATTACTGTACAGATTTTCTCTTCTGATACCATAGAAAGATATCCCTGAGCCAAGATTCAAATGAGGAAAATGTCAGTAAGGAGACTTCAGAAGAACACAAGGGAAATTTAGCTAAAACATCGGCCACATTCACAGAATCGTGGAAAAAATGAGGCTGGACAGTACCTGTGGTGGCCTCTAGTCCAACCTGAAACTCAGAGCAGGGTCAGCTATTGAGATCAGACCTGGTTGCTCGGGGCAGAAAAAATCCCCTTATAAAGACATACTCTTAAGATTAAATTAATATGGTAACTTTAAAAAGGTCAAAGACAGACAGGCAAGCTATGAGATGAAACTGCTAAGCAGCCATCTGCTTTCAGATCGGTCTTGACAACACTGTTCAGTCAAGATAGATGCTATTTTGAAGGTTCCATTCTTCCAAGTCCTTTTGTGCAATAATTCTAATTTTATCTTAACATGCCATCAGCAAGTAACTTTTCAGGTTTTTATTTCAGGAGGAGATGGGTTTTCAAACCTTTACACAGAAAAATGCTTTTTCAGGCCCCTTTTTATTAAAGGGCATGATTTAGCCTACTGTGTAAGATGAACCAGAAAACCCTACATTTTGCTTTGTCAATCCCTAGTAACTTCTTAATGTTCAAGAAGGGGTATACCCTAGACCAAGTTACCCAAATGAGCAATGCTGCACACTTACATTTGTGTGATATACTCGTGAGTCAGATCAAAGAACTGAAAAGTTCATAGCACAACTGCAATACCACAGGAAAGAAGAAATAGGCCACATGTAAAAGCTTGTTATAGCCTTTTTTCCCCCCTCATCAGTGGTTTCAAAAGGAATAAAGAGTAAGCTTGCAGGAAGTATGAAAACTACAATTTGGCCTCCAGAGGCTAGTTTCAGATGCAGGTTTAGGTATGCACAGGTCAGAAAGGAATTTAGGTCTGAACAAGATCTCTGTGGTAGGCCAGGCAGCACAAATAAACCACCACCTGTAACCAAGCAGCATCAATGTCTGAACTGTCTGTTTGGGGCTGCTTGTTTGTTTGCTTTTACAAAATAATCCAAAAGTATAGGAAGTTTAAGGTGCAAGAAACCTACTCCCTGGATCGTGAGCGAAGAAAAACAATTGAGGAACAAAACCAAACTGCTTCTAAACCAGATGCACGGTCCTTACACATTTTATACAAGACATTTTATTTGACACCTAGAATTATAAAAATATAGGCTTTTATGAGATCACAGATATGTAGGTGTTCTGGTTTATCTGTGGGGGCTCAAGTACTTACCAGAAGAGATGTCCACACAAGCTGATAACTGCATCCTTGGCAGTGTCTAAGCAGATGTTACATTCAAAAGTGTTGTCCTGATTAGCATTGTCACCAGTCCCGTTACTGCTACTGCTGCCACTGGTCCCTCCAGTACTGGAGTTCTTTGTTGATGCAGAAGTTGTGGGTCCTTTGCTTGCCATCCTGAGGAACTACCCAGACACGAGGTCAAGAAAATGTTGGAACCCTAGCAGTGACAAATGAAATAAAAGACAAAACAAAAAAGGTGACTTCTTGTCATTATAGCATTGCATTCTTGTCCTGTTCCAAACTGGTAGGGATTTATCTAACAAGCACTTGAATCCTGTTGTTGGGTTTAATTTAACACAGCCAAGAGGGAGCTTTTTTTAGAAACTAAGCTACTTTAATAAAGTCCTGTAGTATGACTGGGCTGATGTGACCTGTATTGTAAAGTTCCTGACAAGCAATTGAGATCCACAGCCAAAACAAACCTGTTGTATTTTCTCAGAAATGGCATTTGCTCTGAGAAGAATGAGCTCGTCATGTCATACGTGCTCTCCCAAAATTCAGTGTAAGCTGCAACTGTGAGTGCAGTCTGGAATGGGATTTCATCATGAAGCAATACACAGTTTGGACAGACTGCCTTGATGCACAATGTACATTCAGTGTTCGTTAGTCTGGCATGTTAATGCTAATAATGGCAAGCAAAGGTGGCTCTAGTTCTTCATTCATCCCATCAGCAGCATATTGCTGCTATTGCAAACATGTCTAGTCCTTTCAAACTGTCCAACAGTTCTAGTCTAGTAGTAACACAGAAGTGCTAAAAAATTTACTGTGCTTTAATTTGACTTTCATGCTCTCACCTCTCATTAACATAATAATTATCAAAGAACATTTTTATTTTGACAGCAACAACCTCTGCAGCCTAATTCCTTGATATGCAGATTCCAGAGTTTCTAAAGCTGAGACTCAGCACAAGGCATATACATTTCCAAAACCAAGCTTTTCTACCAGTACAGGATTTTAAAATCATGAAGTAAGAGTTTCAGCAGTTACAGAAATTAATTGACCAAAACAAAAATGTTAAAAATATTGCACAGTGCTCTTCATGAAACTCTGACATCAAGTTGCTGCTGCAGGGATATGAATACTTAGATAAGGTTGTGAGAGAAAAACAGGTGATTATCTGAACTTTCTGCAAGTGTACAAACAGTTAAGCATTTTAAAAGGGCAACCTGAATTTTTACAGAAGCTACATTCTTTGTAAACTTACCCCACAAGCATTAAAGACTTTCCTTAGTGGTCCCTCTTTGTAGCAGTGCTGAAGCAAAGGTGCAGGGCAGCAAAATAAAACCTCAATATCTCTGTTACTGGCAACAGCTTTTTCCATACACAACAGTCTCAGTGCATGGGCAAGACAGCATCACACTCAAGCCTCATGAAGGTATTGCAGTGAAGACACTCAGTTACAGCAAGCAAAATGTATTTTTGCAGAGCCTTTTCACTCAGTTACGTCATTTTGCACAGTGTCCCAGAAGGGCAGCTTTGTGTTCACAGATGCTGTACTTCAACATACACTGCTTTCAGCACTGCTGACTCTCAGCATTTCACACCATGACTTCATTTACACTCACCAGCAACATAGTTCACTGTACAAAATTAACATTCATGTTATTTCAAGGCAGATGGAAATGCTGCCAGCTCACAAACTGTATACTAAAGACACAGATTTTTCACACATCCTTACTACCAGAATCTTCAGACTATCTTGCTCAGTAGCTCAATGCTTGAAAACTCACCAACTTGGACCCACATATCAACATCAAGAAAACCTCCTTAAAGCTAAGGAGTTCAACACATTATAAAAAACACTACCAGCATTTTATGTAACGGGCACAAGTAATGGTTGTCTCTCATATCTTGACATATAACAGAAGGAAAACACGTACAAGAAGTAAATAAATTAATTTCTGTGTCCCTAAAACTAATGTGGAAAAAGGGATCCTTTTTTCCCAATTAAATTACTTCTATTTGATACTGTAAATCTGGAGACTCAAGGTAAAATCTGTACCTTCACACTTCCTTAAAAAACCCGTGGCTTTTCTAACTATGAAAAATAAACAAATAATTAAGTTATAAAGAAGTATGATGGAGAAATCCATAGGAATATCAGTAGTGTAATGGAATAAAGATGGTTGAGACAGAAGAAAGATCAAAGTGACGTAGCACAACAGGCACTGAATGTACTCTCTTAGGAGGAGGTCATTCCTTAGTCTGTGCTGGCATCCTCTCCTAATTATTTCTGCATAGGCTGATTGGGCCCAATGACCTATTAGGGTCTAACCAATTTAAAATATCAAAAATGTACCAAAAAACAACACTAAACATAATCCATCTTAGTCTGAAAAGCCTTCTCAAACATTTGCTCTTGTCCGTGGAATATGTTTAACACAACAAGGTCTGTACCAAGTGCTGTTGGGGCCTGTTCATCTGCCAATCACGCTGCACAGATACCAAGAAGTGAGCAGGAAACAGCAGCCAGTGACTAAACTGACATGGGATAATCATACACTGTGTCACTTGGGAGTGTAGCTTGTGAGTCCTAAAGTAGAAACTCAACTGCAAATTCAACTTGTTCTGAGTGTACAACAAGCTCAAAATCATTAAAATGTCACTTGAACTGCTTAAACTCTGAAACAAAACTTTTTAGGGGAAAAAAGCCCAAATCATAGGCAAACCACAAACTAAAAACACCCCACACTAATGCAACAGACCAAAGTAACCCCATTTGCATTTTGCTTTAGAGTTCAGAAGGAAGACTGTGATTACACTGGGATATAACATGACTTTTGGGGTTAAATAAACAGAATTTAGAGGCGCCAGTCCAAGTTTGCTAAACCCATGTCCTTTAGATCAGGTCTCTCAACTCAACCCTAGACATATGAGTAGCAAACAAAACAAGTGAAAGGATATAAAAGTCATCTCTGATCTTACTGCAAACACTGAAATATCTTCTATTTTTTCTTTCTTGTTTCTTATCTATCTAGATATTTACAGGAAAACAGTATTGTTGTCACTTAAAAGCCATCTATATTAGTGGTTTATTTCCTTTAAATCATGAGTCCTCTGATATCTCAACAGGTTGATCTGGAAATGACTGAATCACTGACATTTACTACATCCAAGAATCAAGAGGAGTAACAGATGAATAAGAAGCACAGAACCCATTTTCAAGCAGCCTTCTTAAATGAAGTCCAGTGAAGATGACATGGAAGTAAAGATCCACATTTAGGGATCCAGCACAAATCTCACCGAGGTGCATACAGAACAAGCATGGCTGAAAGAGCTGGTGAAACTGGACCTCTGGGAAGCAGATGGCACCTGGGACCTGACAGTTTGCTGACAACTGAGAGCTCAGGAGGTCCATGAATGAAGCAAATGCAGGAAAACTGGTAAGGTCTTTGTACAAATGCTGTGTATAAATCTTACTAATAAGAAAGAATTTTTACTCAAACACTTAAGACCTTAAATCTATAAATCTAGTGGGGGAATGGTATCACCATGAAATAAAAAGAGCACTGTTGGATGTAAAATTCTACTAGAAAGAATATTTTTTACTAATATATGTTTTTACTAATGACTTTCATTTTAAAGGATTCCTGGAATGAAACAACCCAAATCTAGTTTGTTTCTGAAACAAGATCTGATTTAGCTTCTGAACTTCTTCCTGTTTAAATCAAAGGGAAAACTTGTCAGGCTATTCTTCTTATTGCCACGGTGACAATGTCATTTTCAGACACATATAAGTTTTATAAATGTTAGAAATTCTATCTAAATCTAAAAATATTACTCAGTTTATATAAATACACCCACTCATAAGTTTGACAAAATTCTTATCTTAACCTATCACAATTGCTTGGTTTTCAAGTAAAACTACCAGGCAACCTCTGCTGGTAACTGCTGACAGTGCCTAGAAGAAAGTACATTTACTTCTTGGCACTCGTTTTTACATCTTAGTAATGGGGGACAAAGTCCTGCTGTTAATCATTAAATATACATTTCTCTCTTGCTACCTTTTTACTCTCTTCTGTTCCCCAAACATGTTACATTTTAACACCTCAGAAACATTTTCTGAGCTCATCCTTTCACTTCCTGTACAGCCTCACGTACCTGTTTCTCACTGTTACCCGTCAAGAGGCCAGTCTCGCAACAAGAGCCATTTGCCTCACAGACCAACGTGCCTTTGCTTGGCCTCATTTCATTAACTGGGATTCTGCAACGTACACCTGTGTTGCAGCAGTTGCTGCTTCCAGGGTAAGAGCCCCACAGAACAGCTCTTGGCAGCTCAAGGATTCAGTATACCTCACAAATGCACAACACTGTTATAAACTACCAACAAAACCCCTAAATTATTGCAGTAACTTCTTTTCTTAGTCATTCTATACAAGTATAATGTAGACTCCCAGAAAATGTTGCACAAGTCTTTAGACAAAGATTTTACCCTCTTAGCTCATAAAGTCCAAGGGGAAAAAAAAACTGATACAACCAGTTGGGTAATAGTGCCTGAGCATTCTCCTGGCTTGGAGTGTTATGTAAAACATTAAATGCTCTCTAAGTGGGCTAAGCAGGCTAGCAGCAAAATGTAAAAATAAAGTAGTTATGTTGTAGTTTAAGGAGTAATAAGCGATTCCCAGCGGAAAAAAAAATGACATGTACCAGAAGCTAAGGCTTTGCGACCATACCTAGAGCCAGACATTTATCTAACGCGAAACGGGCGCTCCTCCTCGCCGAGGGCTTCAGCTCTGCCGCAGAACGCGGGGGACGGGCTCCGGCAGCCCTCCGAGCACGGGGGTTCGGAGCGAAACCCTCGCAGGCAGCGCCGGGCCCTGCGCGCCGCCGCGGCCCCCGGGCCGGAGCTCCGGTAACGAGGCCGGCACGCACCGGGCTCGCGGGCCGGCGAGCGGGGCCGCGGACTGCCACCGGGGCCGGGGCTCCCGCGCCGCCTCCGCCCCACTCCGACCGTCCCCGCCTCACTCGCTCCAAGCGGGCGCGGGCGGCTCCGGCCTCCCAGCGGCCCCCCGGGCACGGCTCGGCCCCGGCCTTGCTCCTTTCGCGCCGCGAAGCCGCCACCCGGCCCCGGCTTCCCCCACCCTCCGCCTCCAGCCGCGCCGGGCTGGGCTGGGCTCACCGGCGGCTCCCGCTGCTCCCCCGCGGCAGCCCCGAGCCGCTCCCCTGCCAGCGGCCGCCGTCACCTGATCGCCCGGAAGCCCGGCCCTGACGGAAGGGACCGGCCTGCCCGCCGCCGCGCTGGGCCGCGGGGCCGCGTTCCGCCCGCCCGCAGCTCCCCCGCGGCCCTGCGCTGCCCCGGGCGCCACAGCCTGGCGCCGCTTGGCGCTGCCGGACCGCCCGTCCTGCCCCCGAGCCCCCGCGGCGGACGCTCGGCCGGTGGTTACCCCAGCGAGGGACGGTGGGGAGCGAACCGCCGGCGCTGCTCGGCCGCCACCGCCTCTGCCTGCGCGCTCCCGCTGACTCTTGGCTCTCTTACTATTGCAGTTTTGATCATTGCGAGGTGTTGCGGGGGCCGCGTCCCAACGCCTGCCTCCGAAAAGAGCAAAGACTGTTTCTCATCAACAGCAGCAAGTGTTCGGCCCAAGCAGGGAAGGAAGGAAGGAAGGAAGGAAGGAGGAAAGGAAGCTTTGAGGGAAACGAATTGTTGAAGTGAGTGTGCAGAGCAGTAGGATCCGAGCAGAGGAGCATACCCAGGTGGGATGGGAACACACGGCTTCGTAAAGGTACTTACACAGCTGTGAGAAACCACAGAGAGAGGGACAAAAGGGAGGGTGAGGAGGGAACCTGCTGTCTGAAGGAGAGGTCAGGTCTGAGAAAGGTGATGAGAAGGTGCCTTTAAAGGGTCTTGTCTGTGCTCTGAGGACATCACACCAGTCCTGAGCACACCAAGGTGGAAAACAACACAAAACTGCTTGTTTTATACAGTGGAGAGTGGGTTAATCCCAAACCAAGCTTTCTCACTAAAGGTGATCCTTACAAGGGAATAGTTCAGAAGTTAGTGCTAAGAGAACCAGGGACATTGGTTCTGAAAAGTGGCCTGAGAGTACACAGCTCTAGTGTGAGGGTTGGGACATGCAAGCTGGGAAGTGTTCAGCAACACAAAGCCCAGCAGTACTGAGCCTCCATCCTGCTTTCAGTAGCACACAGGGCTGGCTAAACCCATGCCAAAGCACTTGCGCATCACACAGGAAAATCTGAGGTTGAGGTGAAGATGAAGATAGTATGTGATAATGCTGGTGCTTAGGGCATTCAGGAACACTCTGTAAAGCTGCCCTGCCAACGCTAGCAGTGTATTGCCTGGCTGGGAACACTTCCTCATCAAAGCAGGCAAGCTCATGTTCACCAAGGCAGTGAAGCAGCAGCAGGGTTTAGCACAGCTTCAGCATTCAAGCAAATAAAGGACATCACAGTGCAGTATCCGATTAATAAGGAGTTAACAAGGCCCCAAGTGGGTAAATGACATCCTCCAGATGCTGATTAGAACAAGGATGAGCTTGTGAGATTTGGACCAACTTAGACTAGTCACCATGTGTGTCTAGAGTCAAATAATGTCAGTATAAAAAGTAAAAAATGGTTGATTTTTTGCTACTATAATCATGGGAATGCGTAATGCTCAGAACAGTCTTTATTGTTTGGGTGTCATACAATAACTAAAGCAATCTGAAAAGAAACAGTTACTGCCATAGATAACATAGCCAGGGAACCTTTTCACTGCCCAGATGTCTGAAGTCTCAGAAGGATGGGATTCTGTTGTGATGCATTCCTGTAAGGGCTCATTTGCAGTACCCCTGTTCCACTTACAGCAGGTGCTTTCTTTTTAAAATGGACAACATCCAGAGACAGACAATGAATGAAGCTGGATGAATGGGAAGAGTGGTATACAAGGAGAGAAGGAAAATGTTCATCTTGTTTACAGCTAAGGTAAAGAGGAGAGGAACAGGCCTGTGTAAAACAGCAGGTCACCTGGGGAATATAGGTGGGACATTCAGATTTACTCCTGTTGCCACAGAATAATTACATTGAATGGCAATAATCAGTGATGCAAGGGAATACTTTCCTTACAGAGTTAAGAGATGAGCCTTCCAGGAGCTGTGGATAATGGGGCCAGAAATACAGTTTATACTTATGGGTAGTCTCATGGTGCAGTGCAGCTGGTAGCCAGTGATTCTGTAGAGGTAGAAAAGCCTTGTGCTCTGGTTGCCAGTTCATTCTGGTGTGTGTGTGAGAAAAAAATACTTGGATTTATTCACCTTTTTATCATCTACCTCATAAGATTGTAAAACATAATGTTGATACATATGGTACACAACCCCACTCCTAGAACTCTGAAAGCCACACATGTATGAGGAATCCAAGTCCTCGAGCCTCTTACCAGTATTTCTCTCACCACTTCTCTCTGGTTTACTTGTATTTTCACCCCAATAGTACCTTAATTCACTACTAAACCACATCTAGAAATGCCCTTCCATCCTTGACATTTCTATGCAGGAGTTGCTATCCTGTCTGTGGCCCTTTGCCTTTGTTCACAAGAGCCGTTTCCAAGAGCTTCTGCTCATTTCACTCTTCTGTTTTCAGTACCACACCAGAAAGGTGGGAGACCAGACAGCTATTCCTGGTACATGACATGGTGCATTTGTCTACCCTTTTCTGGATCGTAGCTCTGGAAACTGCCATCTTTCAGAGGGCAGGCCTGTAAACACACTGAGCTTCGCCTGAGCTGCAGGAGCAAAACATGCTGTGGAGCATCTGGTGCCTGACATCTGTGAAGGCAAATAACCAAGCTGAAACATGGCCACAATCTGTTACAGAAACCCCGCTGCCTCTAGCAGCCAGAAGTCAATGGCCAGGATGGTGTTGTCGAGCCAAGATGCAGATGCACTGAGGCTGGGTAATTGCTGATAACTTGGCTGTGCTTGGAACTCGTCACTCCGGATTTATGGACAAAGCCGTTGCAAAAGACAGGCAGAGGCGGTGCGTGTTTCCTTTGCCCTGCCAGAGGTGGAACTGGGTGCGCACTGCTGCT
This sequence comes from Colius striatus, assembly GCF_028858725.1. NCBI lineage: Eukaryota > Metazoa > Chordata > Aves > Coliiformes > Coliidae > Colius > Colius striatus. Next base: position 6,128,174 of record NC_084775.1, on the reverse strand, counting down.
CATGTTTAGTTTGTCAAACCAGGACTCGAGGTGCCTCTCCGCTGAGCTGCACTCAGGGCCTGGAGCTGCCCGTGCCTGCCCCCGGCGGACATCTTGTCCGGGGCTGCCCTGGCGGACTACAGCTCCCAGCATGCCCCGCGGCCGGCCGGCCGGCGGGACTACAGCTCCCAGCGTGAGCCGTGGCTGCCGTCGCGCCTCCAAGATGGCGGCGCGCAGTGAGGGCGCGGGCCCGGACACGGACTCGGGCTCGGAGAGCGGCGGCGAGGCGGCAGCGCGGTTCCGGGAGGCTGCCTGGGACGGAGCCGCGCAGGCGGCAGCGCGGTTCCGGGAGGCTGCCTGGGACGGAGCCGCGCAGGCGGCAGCGGCAGCGGCGGGGCGGGCGGAGCCGCGCGGCGGTGAGAGGCCCGGCGTGAACAGGGGGCGGTGGTCTGGCGGCGGAGCGCTGCCGGCGGCGGGTGTCGGAGCCGCCGGCGCCCGGGGGAGCGGGGCGGGTGTCCGGGAGGGGCCGGAGCCCCGTCCCGGGCGGGGGGCCGACCCCAGCCTGCCCGGGGAAACGTGTCTCTTTCCTCTCTGAAGTGCTTTCCCCCGAACGTGGGCGTGCGTTGTCTTTCAGGCGTGATACCAGCGGGGATCGATGAGGTTCACCCTGCCTTTATTCCTTCCTTTGCCAGGTGCCTTTAGGAAGGGTCGGTTACAGCCTGCTCAGCCAAGCCGAAGGTATTTTCGCTTCTTGTTTCAGACTTAGGTTTTACTGATTAAAAAACTAATATATGTTATGTGTGTGCTACTTACAGGTGAATTCCTTGTGATGGTTCTGCAGAAGGGCCTGTACCCTTGTAGGAATTAGTCCAACCACAGTGTGAAATGCTGCTTAAATCTGGAAAAGCTAATAGGGTTTATAAAGTACATTTCTTATCCCTCTAACAGTGACAGAAAACAGAAAACTGACTCCTGCTGTCAGTTACAGTGTTAATTCCAACTGTCAGAAGCCTCCCCACTCTGAGTGCCCCGTGAGGGAATTGGTACAGTTACATATTTTTAAGTTTTGTTTTTCTTTAAAAAAAATGTTGCACTTGTAAAGGCCACCACTTGTCAGCTGGGAAGGAACAGCAGAGTTAGGAGCCTCGCTGTGGAGGTGATGCTGTCCTAGCTACATTTGCAGTGTTTCTGTAGGCTCAGACTTGAAGGCTGTCAGACAGGCACCTTAATAAAGCCCCGTCTTCTGAAACAGGTTTTGCACAAATTATGGCAGTACATGCAGGAACTACACATAAAAGGAGGCATGTCCTGACATCACTTGCTTTTGTAGGCTATTTCCATGAGAACAAGTCGTCCAATTACTGGCCTTGATAGAGATGGCTAAATGATGTTTAGGTCTCTCTTGAGAACTGAACTGCTGAGCTGTTTCCCATCTTCCTTATCAGCCTTCCCTATCAAGTATGAGTTGGTTGCAAGAGGGTAGGAGATTTTACAGTCCCTTATCTCCTGTTTGGGTGAGAGCACCAGATGTTGTTGTCCTGAAAAGCGATAATTGTTATTCTTATTTTAAACAGACATGAAGTCAATGGTCACAGTGAGGATGGAAATGAGCTACAGACAACACCCGAGTTCAGAGCACACGTTGCAAAGAAACTGGGAGCGCTACTGGATGGGTACTGGCAAAGCAATGCTAAATCAGTCTGGTCTGTGGGCGAAGTACACTGATGCTTTTGTGTGCTAACACCAGGAAATCCAAGATCTAAGTGCTACCTGCATATGGAGAAGTTGTTTCTCTTCACGTCTCTTTCGTTACTGTATTTAATGCAAACTTCCAATCTGCTGTGAACTAACCTGGCCACGTGCTGTGCTCCTCTGGTGAAGGCTCCCTCACAGCACTGCCTGGCTCCTTTTGCCTCTCTGGCGAGTGAGTTGTGGCGAGGAAAAAGTAGAATTTGGGTGCCTTAGCACTTTCATCCTTTAAAGGCCACCATGAGAATCCTTCATTTGTTCTTAAAACCCAACCCCATAACTGATTCAGGGTCGTGCTGGCAGTGTGCCCCGGACTGGGCTGCTGCTCTCTTTATTGTGTAAATATGGCTCTGGAAAACGTATTTAACGTCTCCCTAGACTCTTTTTTTCCCAAGAAGTACCCAACTTTAACTCAGTTTGCACAAACCTGTCTAAGATCTGACTGGGGTTTTCTATTCAGTTTCATCACTGTCTTGAAGGACTCATCAGGACCTTCCCAAACACCAGTGCAACAGTCTGACACTGCAGATGATGGTGAGTTTTAGTCACAGCCATTGTGGCTTTTTTGTGGCTTTGTTGGTTAAGTCATGACAAGCAGGATGGATCCTGCCTGTTGTCAGTTGTACACCCAACTGACTAATTTCACAACAGAAAGGTTTCTCTTGGTGTCCTGTGAAGGCTGTTACTTTGAAGCTGTGGTGTCTGTGCCCTGAGCCCTCCTGGGGAGTCCCAGATAAGTCCCACAAGCCCTATAGCAGTGCAGTACCAGCAGTGAGGCTTCCCAGGGACGTTGCTGTTGATGCTGTCACCTCTTTTCTATCGTGGCTAACATTTTCCTTTACATATTGTAGGTTTTCGTCTCTTCTCCTCCTCTGTCCCTGGAGACTGTGGGAGGTCAGAGCCTCGCCCTGCAGCGAGGAGACATCCAGTCAGCTCCAGGTGAGGCCCTCTCAGCTGCTTTGCCCCAGCAGTACTTTTACATCCCATGTTTCAGAGGCTGCTGGGACTCTTGTGAGGGAGTAGGAAGTGCTTGACAGATGTATATGTATGGCCCCCATATTTGACTAGAGCAGTCTTTTTTTGTTGTTTCTTTTTTCAGTAGTGGGGATCTAGAAATGTTTTTGGGAGATGTTCTTTCCTCTCCTAGTTTGTGTAAAGAACATCTCTGCCTTCAAACTGGTGAGATGCTAACTGTAGATATTGGAGTCCCAGAGCCACTGAGTGTTTATCAGGTGTTCCCAACTTAGATTGCTCTGCTTCTTGTGCTTTGGGTGGGTTCAAGGCAAAAGTGGAAGATAACTTCTGTTCCTTTTGTTACCTTTCCAGTGACACGGACAGTGACCAAGAGTGGCAAAGGTATCAGGAGGCTGCTGTGTCAGCCACAGACATTATGAAGCAAAGTGCTTTTCCTGCACTGTCTCAGGATTCCAGCCAGGATCAGAGTCAGGATTATGTAGAACACAGACAGGAAAAAAAGAAGAAGAAAAAAATGAGGGGAGATAAGAATATTCAAGAGAATACAGCAGAGTGTAACCAGACCTGCAAAGCTTTACCACGGCTGGTGTCTGCAAATGGACATCATGAGAGACAGGACAGCAGCCATGCAGAGAACTCAGTGGTGTCAGGAGTTGTGAAGAAGAAAAAGAAGAAGAAAAAGCAAGAATGAAGATTTTGCTCTGCACACAGCAGGTGATTATGATGGATGAAGGATGCTGAAAAAAGCACCTAACAACAAGAGTTGCTGCAGATGAGGGGAAATGAATTGACAAAGGTTCTGTTCTAAAAGCTCAGTGGCCTGAGAGTCTAATTAAGTGACTTCCTATGTTGTTGGTGTCCCTTGGGGACGGGAACATTGTTCTCCAAGCACAGCAGTTATCTCTGCTGCTGCTGCTTATGCAGACATAGTGTAAAAGGATGAAATACCGTGCAGAGACTTGCGTGACAGGGATATATTCATAGCTGCATCCCGCCTGGTCTGTTCACATCATGAAACCAAATCTTGTGTCCTGGAGAATGTGTATGATGAATTGAATGTGGTTTACTTGACAACAGATGATGAACTCCTTTTTTGCCTCCTCCTAGACACCTACTAAGAATAGCTCCAGCCTGGGGGAGACTCATTTATCCAAAGCATCCTATCCGATAGCAGAACCCCCTTATTTTTTTGCCTGTGGTCATCATACCAGTCTGTTGTTGAAACCTGCCATGTTACTAATCCCCTGTAATCTGCACCTCTCCAGGACCCCTGCATATAAACAGAGGGTGCACTGAGTCTGTTTCAGGGTTGTTATAAATAGGTAGTTCCGATGAAGTTATGTCCATTTAAATTTCTTTTTGTGTATATTTTTTCATGGTATTTGTTATTAAATTCTGCTACACTACTGGTCTTATATAATTTGGCAGGTTATGTGGCTTTCTTGGTGTATTTGGATTTATCCCCCAGTGGAGATAAAGATAGCTCTTTAGTTTCTTGGTGATCAGTGCTGTGATATTGCTACAGGATAGACTTAAAAGTTGCTGTGTTTCAATCCTTATTTTGGTTGATTATGATTTTTATCTCTCTGAAATACATACAGTAGGTTTTTACTGTCTGTATTCAGGAGATAAAAGCCAGATTAGAGAAACCAAACCAGTGAACTGTTGCTCTTTGAGCCTGGGAAAAGCCCAAATGTTTTCTTTCCTGCTGTAAGATCCTTGCTGTTTTTTAATCAAGAAAACACAGCACCTGGGCTTTCAGCTGCTTGGTGATCTAAACATTACCTTTTGACTTGTTTTACAGTGATTATTTTTATGCTAACTAGAAGTTCTAGGACAAGATTCCTTAGAGAATCTTGTTACTGAAATTACTCTCTTGAGTGTTGATGGTATCTAGAGGAAGTTCTTATCAATAAGAACTGTAAGGGACATCTGCAACTTTGAGATTTCCAGATATGGTGACCAAAGAGTTCACCTTTTCTTGTTTAATTCTCCCTGTTACTTTCACCTTCTAAGAGTCTTGAGCACGTTCTAGTCTTGAGGATTTTCATCCACTTTGGAGTTGAAAGAATTGCTCTGTTTCAGTCACAGAGACAAAAACCTTTTGGGGCTTTTCTCATGGCTGGGCAGTGACATATCAGCGATGTGAAAGTTGAGAGTAAATAGAGGAGAGGAATATTAGAAGAAGAATCATATAAATAGATCTGTAGAGCTAAAACACTTCACTTAGTTCAAGTAAGACTCTTAGACCCCAAAGGATGTGAGTGTCAAGAAGTACAGAATCTAGCCTACAGAGAAGCTAAGAGTGAACTGTGTTCTACAGGATGAGTGCAAGCTAACATCTTTATAGAGAGCAGCTGAGGGCAGTGCTGCTGTCTGTGGTGCTTGGAACCCCCAGGCCTGGTGCAGTGTCGGGGCCTGTGGGAAGGGCAGCACACACAGAATGAGAGTCCATGTGCTTAATGCAGAGAACTGGAATCTCCTTGCTGCTGTTAAACTTTAATTTCTGCATTTAAAACAAAGCAGAGCTATATCAAAAATAACCAAGCCATTTCCACTAGGATAGCATGATTTTACAGCAGGTCATTTTAAACTGAGAATGGTTGGTATATTTGTAGTTAATGAAAGGATTTGTAGCTTGTGGTCAGTGATCCCGTACTGACAGGTTTGTGCCAAGCCATTCCTGAATCTGTTTCTTGGTGAATTCATTGCAAAGTCAAGAACCAGGTTCTCTCTAGCCTCCAAGGTAATATGTTTTCTCATGGTTCCCATTGGTGCTTCCTTACAGCAAAGGAGATGAGTGTTTGATGAGTAGTGTCCCTTCTTTGTCAGCTCAGCTTTGGTCTTTCCTGCATGGCTTAGGCTTGTGTTGGCAGGTTTGTACAGGCCCAGCCTGCTGAAAGCTGAGCAGAATGAAAGTCCCATCCATGCCCTGGCATTTTTTCCATATTGCTTTCAGATCCCTCTCTTGATGGGGTCCTTCTTGGGCAGCACAGAAGGACATCTGGTCATTCTAGGCTGGCTCATGGAGTTGGTGCTTGCTTGGGGTTATTTTTTGGGATGGGGGCAATGGATTTTAGCAGTGCCAGCATCATCTTTCCATGGCTTCTGTCTTGAGCCTGAGATGTCTTCTGTCTTGGAGGCAGCTGAGTATGGGATTTGTGTGAGGCAGTAGAGGCTGGAGGTGAGCTGAGCACAGCAGCCTTTCTGTCCTATGGAAGGCAACATTGACAGCCATGGTGAACACATTTGGCATTACACCCGACATGCTGGTCAGGGAGTCACCCTTGAGCTTGTTGTCTTGATTACTGAGTAGAGGAGGCCATCTGTGTGGAGATGAAGGTCTCAATGACGTTGTGAGTGGATGGCAGCAGCTGACTGTGGCTGTTGGTGGAGTCAGAGTTCTGGTACAGCACCAAGCTGCCGGAGGATGCTGTCAAAGACACAGGCAGAAGTTAAGTACAAATTCTCACTGCACTCTCCTCACCACATGTGCCCACACTCACATTTCCAGCATGACTGAATGGTCCTGGCATAGAGACATAACTCCTCCTATTTTGTGTGCCATTATGTATCTGGCTTAAGTCCACAGCTAGCCCGAAAACATTGAGGGCAACAATCTTCAGAGAGTTCAGTTTCAGGATTCTAGTTGATTGTTAATGTCTCAGTTCTCTTAAAACTGAGAAGATAAAACTGGAGTCTGTTCATGAGGAAGTCTTGGGCTTTTCAGCCTTGAAGACTGACTCACAGACTCTGACTTTGTCAATATTTTAAATGTTATTTTCCTCTCTAGATTCTGAAGGGTCCCATTTCCACAGTCTGACCTTATATAGTCTGTGCTCTGAATCTGTTTCCTGTACCAGCTCTTCAAACCCCCGAGACTCTGATGGAGCCCTCTTAGGGAATTATTAGCCCGAGTTATCATTTTCTAACTGGATTTTACAGTGTTGGCAAGAGAAATTAGGCAATACATGGCTTAAGATGGTGATGGCTACTGTTCTTACCAGCAGGGCTGGAGGTGAGGCGAGGGCCTGGCTGAAGGTGCTGGATGGTTGTGTCTTGGTTCTGTAGATGTATTGTTGGTGCCTGTGACACTGGTGTATGCATCCCAGACTCTGTGTGGGTCTCAGAGTCAGGTGTGAATGCCTAGAGAAAAGAAATGTAAGTGCCTGGTTTCTACATCCCTTCTAACAGGCAGAAGAGTAAACAGGTGCTGTTTCCAAGGAGATTACATCCTCCTCGATGATGCAGTGAAGAGGTGTTTCTAATGCCTCCAATACTGCAGTTGGAACCAGCAAGGTGAGGCGATAAGAAAGGTCATTCTGCTGGGCTGATATAGACCACACACCCAAAAACTGACAAGCAAAGAGCTACCTGCTGACTGGTGGAGTTCTAAGGTGGGGGAACAAAGGCATGTGCTGTTACCTGCTTAGTTGGTGTCAGGTTAGTCAGGGCGCTGAGATTGGCTGTGTCTGTTATCACCATGGTTTGTGGTAAGAGGCCTGTATGTGTGTATTGGGCCACTTCAGACTTGGGGCCGTAGAGAGCTGTGTGAGAAAGAAAAGATCATATGGATGTTGGACCTATGCATGAGACTGGTTTAGCTGAGTTGTTCTTCTTCATGCATGTGACCCTGCTGTTTGTCTCCAAAACAGTGGGAGTGGAGGGACAGGGAGATGAATGCAAGAGGGAAAGAAAATGTCATAATTAAAGCAACAATAATAGAAGAGGAAAACAGAGTGCTGCAAGCCCAGGGATCAGGAAATGCTTCAGATAGGGTCGTTTGTTCGTCCGTTTGCTTGAGCAAATGAGCTGAAGTGCTTACCATGAGGGTTCTGTATCTGGGCCATGGTAGCCATGAAGGGGCTCTGGTTGATGTGGCTCTGGACTTGCTGCATGAGGGGCTGCTGGTAGGATGGGTGCAGTTGCTGGGAGAACTGGACAGGCTGCAGGGTGGTGAGGCTGCTCCCCATGCTGTTTATTACAGGGACGCTCTGAGGCTGGGTTGAGGCCAGGCCTGGAAAACAAGGGCTGATGACAGCAGTGCCACACACAGTGGGAGGAGTGTGGCTGAGAGAGGCCCTGTGGCAGGCCTGTCATCACAGGGAGATTTCAGATCCTGCTCTTCAGATGGTCTGTTTGTTATCTGTCGTTGAAAATAGATTTCATATATATGAAAACAAAGTGAGAGTGTGAAAAATGCATATGTCCTGTGTACCAGATCAGATCACTTCCCAGTGGAGTGATAACCTGATACAGAATTCCACTGGTTCCAGAAGTAAACTCAGAGTGTCATCTCAGTGTCCAGTTCATTTTGGTTTGTTTTTATGAAGCTGTTGGCAACAGAGAGAACTGTACTGTAGCTGTAGCATTGAGGGAACTATGTGCAGCCACAGAAGTGCAATTTAAGCTCATTTTGCTTGGGCTGACACATAGGGAATTTGGACCACTAAGAAGGTTTTACACATTACTTACTACTTGTTTCCCACAACTGTCCAGACCCTGTTCCTGTAAATCAGCAAGTCTCTCCCATTTTTTGTTTGTGTAAAATTAGAATTCATATCAATCTTGGGTATAAATGAGGAAATAGAAATTATTTCACAGCTGTCACCATGAAACAAAATGAAGCCTCTTTCTTCCTGGGAAGAAAGTCTAAGAGAAGTCTATGCTTTATTTTCCTTTATCTAATGAGATGCACTTTGGCAGTAGACTGGTCTTGGAATGAAATCTCATGCAAGTCCAGAAAAGCTGTCAAAATGAAAGCCAGAAAAACATAGTAACTCCTGGTGTGGATTCCAAAGGCATATGCTGCTCTTTGCAGGAAGCAGAATGGGATGTTTTGCCTCTCAGGCACTATGAACATGCCTCAATTTTTGTACTTTTAAGGAAATATTACATTTACATTGCAGAAGATGCAGAGCAGCAGAACAAAACATTGGCATAGGAATAGATTGCAAAAGTACTTTCCTCTTAACATTTGGGTTTGTGTGTAACTAACAAGGACAAGGAACATCTTTCCCTTAATTCCATTAGTACTCAGAAGAGGTGCTGCTGCAGATCCTCAGTGTTTAAGACAATTTCCTCAGGTGTCTGTTGCTACCAGCTTAGTGCTTTTGTCTCTGAAGATGAGGCCAGTAGTTCTGACAGTCACTGCTAGCTCTTTATCCAAATCCTGATAAGCAGAGTCATTACAGAGCACTACTCACCAATCACCAGGGTGGAGGCACCAGTGTTGGTGAATGCTGGTGCCAGGGATGAGGTCTCACCAGCTCCGATCGCCATAACGCCTGGCAGTGATGCCATGATCAGGTTCTGAGTTTGCTGGCTCAGTGAATGTGGATTTTGCTCTAGGCTGTGCAAGGCAGTCAGAGTGCTGACTGGGGGGAGAGTTCCTCCAGGAGCTGACACCTGTGTGAAAGGAGGATGGTGAAAATGCCATCTGCAGCAGGTTGAGTGTGGAATCCCTAAGCTGTGATAAAAGATTCTTCTCCCTCCTCCTGCCTGCTCTGACCCTGTGCTCACATTTGCTTGTCTGCAGTTTCTCTGTGCTCATTGATTAACTAGCAAAGGTCAGCTGTTGAAATACTGAGTCCTTGCTGGATGAGTTCTTTCACATTTAAGAAATCATACGGGGTTTACAAACCAGAATGAGATTAGTGCCACTGCATTCTCTATAGGGAAAGTTTACCATCTGTTTTACAGCTGAGGGTAGAAGATGATGCTCAGAGAAATTAAGAGGCTTGAGTGATTTTACATAGTAATTTTAGCTGCAGAGTTCAACACAGAACTCAGGAGTTTCTCTTTTCGTGGTCAGCTTTTCCTCTGAGAAATGCCTGTAATTTCCCTTTCTCACAGCAAGTGTCTTTTAGTGGTCAGTGAGTTTTCAGAGTGAGATTTTAGAGGAGTTGCTGAAAAATTAACATTGACTTTTTTCTCATACAGTGTGTTCTTCAGGCTTCATTACCAACAGTGCCCTGCTGTCAGAGAGGAAAAGTACCTGTTAGATGGAGCAGGACTGTTCTGTGCTTTCTTGATTCAGCCTGTCCTTGAGTCACTGAGAAATTTAGTAACTTCACTGTTTCCTCGTCTTCTAAAATGAACCACATCACCCGTGTCTATGCTCTAGCAGGGTTTTGAGCATAAAGACCCTTTGAAGGAGTAGTATGGAATGCAAAAAAGCATTCTAATAATTTGGCTGACAGAGAAACTTCAGTGCTTTATATTATACTTTTTTTTTCTCCCCTCAGACAAAAATCTGTGAAGAGCCTTTAGTAAGAGTGAGCACCAACAAATAAACCAATGGGACAGGTCACCTCAATCAAAATTTTAGAAGACAGCTGTAGAAGATTATGAAAGATTTTGTTCTTCAGGAAAAGGCCAGAAAGCCAGCAAAGTGAGTGACCCATGAGATTTAAATCCTACTCGTTTATAGTGAAATTAACTGTGCCTCAGGCCAGGATGCACTAATGCAGACTTCTGCCAACTGTTTCACTGTAAGCAAGGGAATATGTGCAAACTGAAAGTGATCAGTTGTGTAGTTCCAGCACTTCATTGCTGGAAAAGGTGTGGGAAAAGGTGTAATCAAATCTGAAAAGGAGATTTGCTTTGGGAAGGCAGATTTCCTCACTCTAGGTATGCAGTACGTGTCTTGGTGGTAAGTGCTGCAGACAGGCTGTTGGGATTCACTTTTACAGGTGAGGCAGATGTGAGTACAGGTCTCCATTTTGTTAATCTCGTTGGTGTCTGATCAACTATCTTGAGATGTGTAAAGTTCAAACAAGAGTTGGAGATGAGATAAGAATCTCACTGGGAAAAGGAGAGAACAGGGTTTCCTAGGAGGAAGGAAATCAGCCATGCCTTCAGCTTTGTTTACCAGAATAGGCTGTTTTGGTAAGGAAATGGCTACACTTGCTTTCATGCTCTAATACCTGCCCTCACCAGCAGTCTTGAGGCACATATATCTCAGAACTGTCCATGTGAGATCGTCAATGTAAAGTGACCATGTAATATTTCTGTAAGCAGGTGATTTTAGCAGTATTCTAGGAAAAACTACTTCTGAATAGTCCATATTGTGACCACAAGCAGAGGATGTCTTCCAGTCACCAGAACTTAAGGATATATCACTTACCAGCTTAGTGTCTGTGCTCAGTAGGTTCTGACTGGGCTCCAGTCCAGGGGGAGAAACCTGATGCAAGATGGTTTGGGTGGTCACCAGGGAGCTGTTGCCATGGTGGTTGCTGCTGGAGGATTCTGCTTCACTGGCTGGCTGCTGGTTGTACCTCACTCCTGCATTGCAACAGCAGGGAAACTGGTTGTCAGAAATGAGAAGCTGAGAAACTTTGGCACATGCAAAATTCAGTTTCCTTGGCAGATGTTTGCCTTCAGGTGTTTGAGGCAGAGACTAGGTGGGTAGTAGGGGAACTGGGAGAACAGGCATTTTCACCACCCTCCCCTGGGTTTCCTGTAGCTTGACACAACTGCTTCCTCAAATCCTGACTTTATGGTACGGCTGTGTGTGCTGCTGGGAGCAAGCGCTAGAAACCCAACTGCTGGATGTGGCTGTAGAGAAGAGAGGTATCGGTGAGATCATCTCTTCCCAGGGTGAGAACCATTACCAGCTCTGGCTGATGAAGCTGAAAAAGCTCTGCTCTTTTTGGATGCAGAATGAATTTTCCTGATGTTTGAAAACTCAGTCCCAGAGTCTGGTGGTGCTGGTAAATGTTGGAAAAGGTAGGAGGCACACACAGGAGTGAAAGGACAAAGAACTGACTTGTGGTGACAGCCAATGGATGACTCCTTGAAAGGTGATTACTGCCTGTCAGATGTCAAAGTGTAAATGAGATTTGGCTGAGAGCTTTGTTCCTGAGCTTTGTCACCTTTGCTATTCTAGCTGTTCTCACTCAGAGCCATCATGTCTTTGTCCCTGATGCTATTCCCTTGCAGCAAGTCTCTGTCTATCTGTAGATTCACCTCCTAAAGGGCTGGACTTTGGAGATAGTTTTGGTGCCTGAGTACAAGTGGGTTCAGTGGTACCTCTTTCAGTTCTCCCTCTAGTTGTTTCTTACCGTGAACTTTGCTGGGTGAGAGGGCAGGTGGTGGCTGGAGGGAGGAGGAGTTGTGAGGAGTTAGAGGAGCAGAGGGGGGCTGTGGGCCGCTGAAGGTGTCCATGGCCAACTTGTGCCGGAAAGCCTCCTCCTTCCTGCGGTTGGCAAACCAGTTGTAAACTCTGACCTCTGTCACCAGGTTGGAGCCCAGTCCCTGAGCCTGAGATGGGGAAACGCCTCTCTGAATACACTCTGCTCTGTTGGGGGAAAGCACAAGAAGAGCTTTGCTGAGATAGGCTTTGTCAGAGATGGGGTAAGAGCACAGCCCCACAGTGACTGTGGTCCTGTGTGCTGTGTGGAAGGGTCCTGCCAGGTACAGCAGGACATGAGGCATTCCTGGTCCTGTGTGGACAGCAAATGCTCCGTTACAGCATTTCCTTCAAACGTGGTTGGTGTCAGGAGTGACATCCACTGCTGTACTGTTGGGCTGCTGCTCACAGCACTAGCAAACACCAAGGACACTGAGAGGCCTTGCTGTGCCCCTCTTCCTCAAAGACAGACACTCATCTTTACCTGTTGCACTCTTCCACCAGGGCCTCTCTCTCTTCTTTGCTGGGGTTTTTCTGTCTCTCATAGGCTTGGAACAGGATCTGTTGTGAGGCAGGACCCCACTTAAAGCGGTTTCTTCGTCCCTTCTTGGTGGGCAGATCATCTCCCATGGGCTCCTCTGTCAGAATACCCTGGCCAGCGTGTGTGAATTCTGCAGGCACAAAGGGGTGAGGGAATTTTTTTTCTGGAGGCATTTCCAGTAGTTCTCTCTGTTTGGGTACCTAGCAGACCCAGTGCCTTACCCATGGAGAATATCTTGTACAAGACAAGAGGTTGAATCTAAATGGGGTGGTAAAAAGGTTCCCCAATCTGCTAAAACTGGTAAGGTGTTCCCTTGCATGCATTGCATCTCTGCTCCCAACTTGGAGTAGTGAAAGCAAATGCAGCGGGATTTAGAGTAAGCATGACTGGAGTTCTGCTTTGCAAAACCATTTAAAGGCCAAATGTCTTGTTTCACTTGCAACTTGGCAATACAAAATAAAGCAAGACACATTCCAGACAAGCTCACAACTGTAGAAGTGCATGCTGCAGGGATGGGTTCCCAGTGGGTGCCTGTAATGAAGGGGCTTAGAGGGAAAGGTGATAGCCCACCATGGCTTTTCACATGAGGTGATAACCTGCAGTGGGTACGGCAGCCTACTGATTTTTGCAGCTAGAGGAACTGTTGCTTTAGCAGAGATTCCAAAAGCTTAGTTTGTGGGCAGAAATTCTAACAGTCATCTGTCCACTACACTGCTTTAGTCTGAGGATGGGTGTAGAACTCTAACTGCAAATGGGGAGTATCTGTAGCCACATGGGGTGGGGTGGTGACTGCAGGCTGCTTCACAAGAGAGTGCTTTTCCATGTGCCATTTGGTTCACCTCACCACTGCATGCTGACCTTGGCTTCCCTAAACTTCCTGCTAAAAGTAGCTTCTCCTTCCATTCTTTTCTTGGTAAAAATGGGGAGCAAAGGAGAGCAGAGGTCTTTATGAAACTGAAACAGGAGAAGAGCAGTTGCCGTACTTACGCTGGGCCACCTCTCGCTGCTTGCGGACGTACCAGGTGTAGAGGGCTGCCCTTTTTTGGGTCTTCATGGGAGTGCCCTTGTTGAGGTGTTGTGAGAGGTGAGATTGGTTCAGACCAGTAGTGTCCACCACCTCACGCTGAGGGATGTTGTGCTGCTGGAGGTAGGATTTCACCATCTTTGCTACTCGCCAGGGATCCTCTCTGGAAGGAGCAGAAAACACTTCTCAGGAGAGAGAGATGCAACATGTGCACTCAGCAGACCTGGACTCTGAGGAGAAGGGCTGGTGCCTCCTGAGATGCTCTTTGCAGGCAGCACCATTGCTTTTGGTGAGGCCAGAGTGTCAGGTGGCTGCATAAGGGAAAGCTGGTGTGGTACCTCGTTCAGTTTTGACTCTGTATTCAGGGTAAAAACTGCATGGTATGAGCAATGAAGTACAAAAGATGTAGCACTAGCTTCATTTAAACTGTTGTCTGTAGGCACTTTGCCCTTAGAAGGGGACTCTGGTTATCAGGAGGATTTCCCAATATGTGACCATGGTCTTTGCTGTCTGTGCTCGTTTGGATACAAGGGCTTGGGCTGTTCTCTCTAAAGCAACTGTCACCTATAAATGGCAAAGTGCTGACTAGTGATGTAAGCAAGGAATGGACCTTTCTGCTGAAAACTGATGTGAATGTAAAGCTTTTTGCTGCTAGTGAGAAATGGTAAGAGGAGGGAAGTGATACTGCATTTCAGTATTCAGTTGGATGTCTTAGGATCTCTTTTTCAGTGTTGACTTCTCTCTTCCCTTTCCCTATATAACTCTTCTTCTCCCTCTGCCTTTCTTTAAAGCATAGGTGCTTGGGGTAGGTGTACTTAATTCTCCATTACAGATTCATTGTGCTATTGGGCTGACCCTAGATCAAGCCCCAGTTCTGATCCAGGTTGGGTTGTTTTGCAATGATTCAGGAAATGAAATCAAGCTTTTGTTACAGTGTGAGGTGACAGCTGTGAGTGCCCATGTACACAGTGAGCCATGCAGGATTATGTTCCCACACATCTGCTACATGTTACTCAAACACCCTGATTTGCTTCTAGATCCTCTCAAAGCTTCTAAATGCAATAAAGGACAACAGGCAAACCTGCTAATTCCTCCTATCACCACCCTCTTTTGGGTTAGTGGCTGAGGGAATAGACCAATTTGAGACCTTGACAATAACGTGATTTGTGATTTTTCTACTGAATGTGAATCTGATTTTTAGGGTCTCTGTTTAGAATATCCATGAAAGCTCCTATGGAAAACAGAAAAGGTGACTGTGACTTCATTCTGTGTGTTGATTTCAGCAGAGCTGGAAATCACTATGGAAATAGAAAAATGTGAAACTGGACAGTCTAGATCCAAACAGTGTTCAGGAGCCTCTCTACAGAAAAACCTTTGGTCAGTTTTAAAAAGAACATCCTTCTGTGCGAAATGTCTGGTGGAAATGGTTTGTGTGCTGTAGAAATACACTGGTGTCACATTCAGCATCACAGGAACAATGGGGATGGGAAAAAAAAGGTACCTAGAATTGTGCAGAAACAATCACAGGAAGACAGGTCTGAGCAGCAGGCAAGGACTGTACTGTTCAGTGCTCTGTTGACTCAGGAGGTTGCCAGAGGCTGCGAAGTGATAAGGAGGACAAAGTCCACACCTGTTCTCTCAGTACAAACACCCTTATCTCTGTTCCCCAGCAGCCTCTCTCCCAGTGGATGGATAGATAGTCCAAGGAGCAAGCTCTGCTACAGTTAAAGTGTGACAGAAACAGTGTCAGTTGCAGCTTTCTGAAGAACCTGCTTTCTTAAAATAGGAACATCTGTTTCTCTTTCATGATGGGCTGCTTGCCTTAGCAGCTTCTATTTTCTAACTTCTTCCTTTTAACTATCTCTGTCTCTCAGAAGCCTCAGTTTGGTCTGAATGTACAAAAGCTTTTCTTTCCTCAGCATGTTTTACTTTTTTTCTTGTCCTGCTGTCCAAACCAAGAACCAATTTGTATTTGTGACAGTCTCTCCAGCACCTGTACCTTGAATTCATTACACAAGTCCCTATACAAAGCAGAAAGGTCTCAGACTTGGAACCTCTGGTCTCTTAGGAAGGATCATCTTATCACCCCTGGAAACTTCTGTTACATGTTGATTTCCTTCCTGCACCCCAATCATGAGTCAATTTTGTCTCCCCTGTGAAGTTCCTCACTTCTTTGTGGTGGGGATAAAGCAGGGAGTATCTGTGAGTCTCTTCTCACAGTGTTTTTTCTGTCTTTTGAGACAAAAGCTGAAAGGGTGCAGAGAAATCTTGGTACAGTATGAGTTCATAGGACACTTGTATGAAATCTCAGCTACTCTGCACAAAGCATGGGCTGTAATATCAATGCAGCAATTCCTTTTGGCTCAAGGCTGCATCACAGAACAAGTGATGGCAGTTGATCAGCAGAAGCTTTGCCCAAATACATAGTTCCGCCTTCAGCCTTCGTCCTCGACTAAAACACCATAAGTTGAAACCTTCAGTCTTTCACTGACAGTAGGACTGTCATTGACTGTCAGAGGATAGGATTTCACCCTAAGCCTAGTTCTCCTGCTTGTAATTGCCCTAAAAGCTGAGTTGCTCGAGTGAGTCAGAACTGTGCAAAAGGCCCTGCCTGGCTCAAGCTCTCCTCCTCTAGCTCTAAGCCTGTTTTCTGCTAAAGCTTCAGATAAAGCTTCTCTTTCTCCCCAGATGAAACCTGTCTCCCCATTTCTCATACGTTTTCCAAGATTTAATCTGTCTCCAAATCCTTCTGATGTGGTTTTCCTTCCTTCCTTCTTCCTAAGCATTGCTCTCCCCCTGTCCATTGCTTCCTTCAGTCTGAGTGTAGCCCCTCTCACTGGCTCATCCCAGCCATGGGGACCTGGGGCCTCTCTCCATGCCAGCTTCCCATTTTCTTAGTTCTGAGATCACTTTTTAAGGGCGTTTTCACCTCCCTTTTGTTACCTGAACAATAAGTAACCCAGGTAGTTAGTTATAAACTCAAAGGGAACAAGAGGCTGGTTGATAATTTATAGCAACATCTCAAATTTAAATGGAAAGTAAATATCAAGTTGTTAGCATTAAAGAAAACCCATTCCAGAGAGCTGGAGATGTAACATTCAGGGGACCTTCTGCCTCCTTCACTCTTCCTGACTTTTCTCTTTCTTTTTCCTTTGTTCCTTTCTTTCCCCTCCTCTTCCTCCTTCTCTCTGTCGCTTCCTTCTTGCTCTCGGGCAAGAGAAGCCTTAATTTCTGTGAGGTGGGTTCTGAATTGCTGCTTTGGACCAGACCTTGCTTAAACAGAGGTTCAGAGCTGTGAAGCACTCGGGACCATCCTCTGGCCCTTTCCTCTGGAGCCTGCTGACAACCCTCACTGGTGCCAGTGCAGAGCCTGGAGCTGGGCTGGGCAGGGAGCAGGAAGGTAAGACCATCCTGGCAGCGTTCCTTTCTATTGAACTTGGCCTGGTTTGCCTCATCTTGGTTTATATGTGGAAATGAAAGGGGTGTGGCAGCTTCATCTCCAGATTCCCCGGCCAGAGCCATTCTAAGACACTGCTTACACAGGGAAAAGACTGAACCTTTATCATTATTTCTTTGTTTTCTTTTTTTTCCTCATGGAAAACATGCTTTTATCCCTTCCTGCAGGGGAGATCTGGTGCTTATCTCAATTTCTCTCTTTCCTAATGGCATTTCACCTCATGCCCTCCAGGTGCATTGTTGCTGTACCTCTCTCCTTTGCTGTACTTGTAGTGCTGTGATCTGTCCCTTCCCCCCAAGCTTGCTTTCTGCTCTGGGGAATATCTGGGAATTACTCCACACAACTCCATCTCCCTGCTGAGTTATTTACTCTTTAACATGGCTTCAATTTGTTTTCTGTGTGGAGTGGTCTGGGAAGAGTGGAACTGTTCAAACTGTAAATCTATGGAGGGTCAATGAGACAGATTAAGGGGCAAAATGAAACAATGTTAATTCCTCACTAGAGGAACCTGTGTCTGAATTGCTTTCAGCATTTTTTTTCAGTAGGGACAAAATCTTTACCAATGCCCACAGGTGCACCCAGTTACGTGGGTGTATCTGCTCTACACCCTGTTTTACTCAGCTTTGACTAGTGCTTTCCAAACTGTGGTTTCAACTGCAGTGGTCCTGGGAGGACACACTTGGTCTTTTGGTGGTGTCAATGTTTTTTTTCCAGCTCCTGGAAATCAACAGACCTTTTCCTGATCTACTTTATAAGCAACAGCTCCAGTTACCACCAGACTTTCTTGTATCACTAATAGCTGCCCACAAATCAATCTGTGTGTTGAAATGGAGTCTACAGTATTAGACCAGGCATTGTGAATCATGCCCAAAGAGGCTTCTGCCTAACCTTCCTCACGTTTGTGATATGAAATCCTCGTAGAGATGCTGCAGTAGCTTGGCAAGCATTGAAGTTTTACTGGGAATCCCTGGGCATGGAGATTCTTGCCTTCCCTGGGAGTAATCTCTGTTATAGGCTGTCCTGCCTGCGTTACAATACTCATACCATTTTAGGCATCTATTAATGGAAAGGTTTGTTCTTAGAAACAAATTTATTAGTGGGTAACAACTGCTCACATATTATCAAACCCTGATACTGCTTCAGATGCTTTTAACGGATTCTCAGACATACTTGAAACACCTCCATACAGACACCCCACGTTTCCATTTTACCTTGACTAACTTTGACCTATTATATTCTTCTATAAATATAATTTTTTTCTGAAACAGTTTTCAGCCCCCTCATGCTGTCCTGGACAGTAGAGGTGAAGTGCTCTGTCCTGTCATACTGGGGACTCTGTTTCAGAACAAAGCTTTGCAATTCAGACCCAGTGTGAGGCTAAGCAGATCCTTGCTCTTGCTCAGTCTGTGCCTTCTTAGGGTTTTGGGTAGGCCACAGAATCTCTCTGTACCTCAGTTCCTGTTTGCTCAATGGCAGTGCTGCTCAACTGCCTGACTGGGGATATGTGACTGTTCATTGGAAGCATTAATATCACAGGTTTGCAGGGGAGGTAAGACTCTTGTGCTGAGGCTGCTAGGAAGCACAGGGAAGATTGGCAGTGAGCTCCTAGAAAGGCAGAGAGGATCAGAAACCAGAACTGATGCTGAAGTGAGGATGGCAGGAAGGAATTCCCTCCACTCGTGAGTCTGTCCTCAGAGCTCAGCAAATGGCACCTTGGTCCACTTCACCCATTCATTACAGAAACAGGACAAAGCCATCTTTAGCTTCCGTGGCTTCCCTTGTGGAGATATACCTGATAAACCATCAAAAGTTAATGATCAAAAAGCTTATCAGGGTCTTTTCATCTATAAATTTATAAGACAAAAGAGAAATAATAAAGCCATTGGATAATTAGTAACTAGCCAGGGCCCGCCCGGTGCCACTGGGCTCAAACTACCCCAAGACCTGTACGCAGACTCAGGAAGATGAGAAGGAGACTAGGATGAAGGGAAGAAAAAGAGTGGAAGGGAGAGAGAGAATTGACCAAGAAGACAGCAATATGGGAGGAACATCAACAGAGACAAAAGCGAGGAGAAAAGTGAGATATATGGAAAGAACGGGAAAGAGTTCAAGGGAACAGAGGAGACTAAAAGATGTGACAGAGCTGGAAGAGATGAGAGACATAGTGGGCCAGAAAGAAGACTGAATTATTGGGAATGCTTTTTCCCCATCCAGGTAAGAGCTGATTGAGTAAATTTTCCTCTGTTGGCTGCTGCTTAGTAATCAACTCCCAACCTGCGAGGGAGCTTTCCTAAGTTTTTACAGTGAACTCTAATGCTTGCCATGCAGTTTTTCTAGCTCTGGCCTTTTGTGGCAGAGTTTGATGTTTGATTCTTGTTGTTATATTTTCTGTTAATTTCCTTTGCATGTAAAAGGCAGTGATTGGAAAGCCTGGGAAATTACCTAGATGGATTTTAGTTTGAGTGAAGATTTGAAGGGCAGGAGATTGCTGCATCTTTTTGTCTTCTGTCAGCTGAAATTTCAAAATGCCCTCAAAACAGACAGACAAGAATCTGCTGCTTTTGTGATAGGCAGGTTGGATGGACTTGATCTTTGCTTGGACAGACCTCTTAGGTCTCCCATGAGAATTTTATCTCAGTAAGAATCCAAAATGGGACTCCCAGAGAATGTTTCTCTGAGTCTGTTGTGAGGCTGAACTCTTCCTGTCTTTTGATCCTCAAAATGCGTGTATGCAAAGGCACATTTTCAGGGCAGTAAAATCTGTAATTGTTGCTGCATATATACTTTGTAGTTGTGACAGGCAGAGGATGGTAGAAGCAGAGTGTTGTGCCCAGGTTTTACCATCTGCATGTATTCGGTGTGTGCTCCTTCTATGAGAAAAATCCCCACTGAAGTCAGGAGAACTTTACACTCACAGGAATGGCAAGAACAAGTTCCCTTGCTTTGTCTTTGGCCAATCATCTACAGCAAAACCCAGTGAAATTAACACTATTAATCTCCTTAAATAGGTCAGGGAAACATTACAATCACTTTACCTTACATCCTCAGGCCAATATAGCACCAGTTAAGAGTGACCAGATTTTTTTTCTCTATTTTTTTTCTTTCCTGATGGTTGAAATCATGATTCCTATGAAAAAATTAAACCTTAAAATCTAACACTCAGTCAGAGATGGAAGTTGTACAGGCCTCAGAGTGTTCTGAAGCCTCACGAAACAAGCACTTGAAAGAGGTAATCAAGCTCTACGGATGATGCATTTTAAGTGAGATGAAAGGAAAGTTGGAGCATTTATAAAGATCTTGGGGGTGTTTTGGGACTGCCCCTCCTGGCGTGGATGAAGACTGTCTCTGTGCAGCTAGATCCACTGTGAATACGAGGGACACTGAGCAGAAGGGGAAAGGAAAAGAGGTTTAGGGGGAGAGTGCAAGAAAGCAGCAGAGAGGAGCAGCAAATCTGTCCTTACTGTAATAGTCTTTCCACCACAGCCTTCTGGTGAGCAGCCTCCTCAGGGCTCAAGTTTTCCAGTTCCTTCATTATTGGAGGGGTAAATTCCTCCCCGTCATCGGAGGTTTCATCTTCTGACAGCCTGGTCTCCCCCATGCCGTTGGGGAGGCTGGGGATGTCGGGACAGGGCTCCCCTTTCTCTGGCTGCAGGGCATTGATAGCACGCTGGCTTTCACTCTGCAGCACGTAGGGTTCCGCTTCGCTCAGCGCCTTGATCAGGGTCTCCTTGGTGAGCCCCGACTCCAGCAGCGCTCCCAGCAGCTCCACTTGGAGATGACTCAGCTTCGAGACCATGGTCTTAAGGCTGGTGTCTCTTGGGTTTGGATTTCGGGTCGTCCTGCTTCCAGCTTCCCTACACCATGTTCCTGAGGTAACACGCCCGACTGTCAGGAGAGTGGGCACAGCGCAGCCTCCCGCCTTCACGCCCCCCCCAAAAAAACAAAATACAAAATTGAGCCAATTCAGACCCCCCACGACTGTCCTGAGCCAGTGCTGATAAAGGGACCCTTGGCTATCTGTTTACATTGGAGCAATGTAAATTCTCCAAGGTTCATATTTATCTGTGTGCTTAGCAAGTTACTGAACTTTGGACTTCAGCACCGCAGCAGCAGTTCACAAAGTGCAGAGGGAGAGAAAGCAGGGGGAGGGGGAGGGAAGCAGAAGAGAGTAACATGAAGGGATAGAAGGTCTGCAAGATGGAAAAGTAAGCTATGGAAAGAAAACTAGGAAGATGAACGTGGAGAAATGTGGCTTATTTGTGGCCTTGTTAGAGAAGAAGGAGGTGGAGTACCCAAAAGAAGAGATGTTTGTCTATGTGCGCTTCAGGAGGTGCTGTCGTTGGAAGGCTGCAGAGCCCGCTCACAGCTCTGTCAGTGGTGAGGTTCAGCCAGTGTGAGGCTCTGCCAAAAGTTTTGAGCAGAGAGAAGGTCACACTGGCAGCTTCACTAGCTCTTGTGTTACCCACCAGCAGAGAAACCACTAGGTTTACATGGAAATGTTCCCAAGACTCTCAGGATGTTCTGCAGCTCCAGTTGACTTCTGTGGCAGAGCATCAAGTGTTAAATGACTTTTTTACTTCTGGCTTTGGCTTGCTGCATATCTCGGTGGGCCAATACTACTACCTTCATTATAAACTGCCATGTTAATTGCTTAATTAATGAGCAGGAGCAGTGTACCCACATAATTTGGTGGATTACACGGCTTACCCCACTCAGCTTTTGATTGAGGCACACAATAAAGAATGGTCTTGGGTGTTGGTTCATGCTGAAAGTCCCTGTCCTGTCATCTGTTGCCCTGCTTGTTCTGGGCAGGCTTGTGGTTACCATTTATTATCTACCTCCAACTCCTCTTGATACCAGCCCTGCTCTAAGGTTCTGCTCCCACATGTTGAGTGACTCCCTAAAACATGCTCACTGGCTTGGCTGGAGTTGCTTAGTGCAGTTCTCACAGAGTCCTTGTGACTGAATTGTCTTTTCTGGTCTGAAACATATGAGTGAATCAACCTACTTTTAGCAGCCAGATTAGGAAATAAGTTGATGTGCAGTTGTGGACTCGATGCAGGAGCATCTCATGCAAATGATTCCTTGTGCCATCAACAGGAGAAGGATTTGAAACTTGTGTCAGTGTGAGCTTTGTGGGGGCATTTGCCTGTCTCTCTATACTCCCATCAGGCCTGAGCTGTGAGAAACCTAGCAGGGCTGTCCCCACGCTGAGTCATGCCCCAAGACAATGCTGCAGAGTGACCTTGGACCCCGTTTTCCCTTTGTGGGCACCATTAGCCATGCTCTCCAGGCTCCTGGGGCAACATGCTAAGTCAGCAGCTGCAGGACAGAGCTGCTTTGCAGAGTGAATCCCCTCCTCCTGCAGGCACAGCGAGCTGCTGGGCTGACCCTTTCAACCACGACCGGTGGTAACTCTTCGCTTTTATTCCAGGTGGCCTCAGCACTCACAGCACCACGTCCCTTCCCTGCAGTGTTAAAAAAGCTTGGATACAGAAGACTCTCTTTATGTGACTAAAAAGAAGTAACCATTTGGAGGCCATGTAGGAACACTTAATGTAAGAAATGTTAATGTAAAAAAATGCATCTTTAATGTCCAAAGTGTTTATTTTTCTCCCATACTCTTATGGTGAGCTTTACTGGCATTGTTCTATCCATGTTTTGATACCATTTCCATGCATTTTATTTTTTTATTACAGTTTTCCTTATTTCCTGCCCCCCAGGTAGACATGCCAACAACACTGGCTGATAACAGTAGTTGTCAAGTGTAATGACAGCATCCAGCCATGCCATGGTTCTGCATGATACGTCCTGTAACTCCAGGACTTTGCAAAGAGAGTCAACAGGTTGTGGGCCTCCTGCAATACGTGTCTGAGGAGATTCCATTGTGCTGTGTTTTGTATTTCTGTCCTCTTTGGCACAGCAATTTCTTTTACCTAAACCAAGACAGAAAACAGTCCCATTTTATGTGTTTGAAAGCTTATCCAATCCATGTTCTCTAAATGTATAAACTTGTTGGATGCTTGAGGGGGGATGGGGACACAGACTTTTAGACAGCAGCAATATTTGTCAGGGGAAACTGGAAAGAGAAGAAAACATAGCAACAAATTATCTCTATTGTGTAGTTTCAAGGATTTATTATGCACCCAGAAGTCCAGTTGCTTCTGCTGCTTTGAAGACCTGCATCTGTGGAGGCTTTAAGTCTGTAAAACCAGAAATGAACATACACTATGGCTGGATGCCATGCAGAGAATCCTTAGCTGATTATGGAAACTTTTCAGATCCTGAGGAGGAGGTAAATATTCTCCATCCCTTTCCTCTGAAGGGCTTTTTCCCTTGGTCTATTAGTATTGTCCATTTTAAAATGGAGCAGCCTGGACAACTAAGAAAACAAGAAGTAAGCTTCCACAGTCAACATCACCATAACCTGCCAGGCTCTGCTAGTGAATGGTTCAGCACTGCATTAGGTATTTCAGATTCTTCAGTGCAGGAAAACCAGGAAGCTGCTCAGTGTTTCTTGACTCTTGTAAATTGCTGGCAGTGAGACTGAACCTTTGAGAAGCAGGAAGGAGAGTCTTGTGAATTAGCCAGCACCCCCTATTTTATACCCTAGCACCAAGGATTGCAGCATCATATCTCTCAGATTATTACATGTGTCACAATATGCAGTTGTGAGGTAATAAGAGCAGAGGTCAAGCGTGGAAGCTACAAGGAATAACTATTATACAAGTTATATATATGTAAAAAATTATAAGGTTATAGTTCTGATAGTAGAGCAAGAGCTGAACTGTAGAGTGCTGTAATCCAGACAGCATTCTCCTGTAACTGACTGTACTCGGGGATATTGCCTTGAAAGTGAATACTGGAAAGAAAAGGTCTTGGTTTTTACCCATTGTCACTACCAGTGCTTAGTGTATGTTGATTTCCTCAATTGCAACAATTTTTTGGGCCATGTTTTGATTCTCCAGTCACCCTGACTAATGTGATCTTGTTAGTTGTGATGGGGAAAACTTTTGAAGCTTGAAGACACCGAGTGGTACCTGCTTGTTTGTCCCATGTTTGCAGTATCTGGTTTATGTATCTTTTTCCTGCAGAATTCCTTGTTTTTCCTTATGCATAACCAACATAGTGGTTGAGACCTCTCAAATTCAGTGCATCACTGACATAAAGTAGCTTTACAACATTAAACTGGTCAGTTTAATAGCAGGCTCAGGGACAATGTTACATAAACAAGTCTGGATGCACATTGCAGAAATATATCAGTAATCACAACAAGTCTTATTTCTGAGCTTTTTTTATTAGCAAATTTAATAAAGATTATTGAAACATGCTTGACACTTTGCATTGTCCTGTGTACACTTAAACATCACTTGTATGCTTTCCTTAATAATGATTTTCTTCTTTTCTCCCGAGCAGCGGACAGGCTGATAACACTGGCTAACAGCTCTCATAAAGATGGGTTCCTGTCACTCTCCAGTATCTTTACAGCCACAGATGTCTTGAGTTCCTCTTAGGGAATTCTATTTTATTGGTAAATAATAGTCTGTCTTGATTAACTGTTCAGTTTCATTTTATCCTACATGTAGTATAGCAGTTGAATTACTAAGTGAATTACTTAAGATGAAGAATGACTGCATGAAGGTATAAATGGGTTTACAATAGGAAAAAGATTCTTATTTTAGACTTGCTGCTCTGCATTCTGCTTATTTCAGTAGGGCAGAACCAAAGTCCTGGTGAACAGCAGAGTTCTATGAACAGAATCAAAGGCAGAATAGTCTCCCAAAGCCTGACTTCTGGTATCAACACTATTTTTACCTTTGATGTTTTCATCTCATGAATCATATCCATTATTAAGTGTACATGATGAAAAATACAGTCATTTCTGGAATAAAGCCAGTGTGGCTTCAAGGAGCATACAGAAAAGGAAAATCCCTAAATATATTTATGATAAAAGTGCTAGCAAGAGGGAGCCTGTATAGTTCCCTGAACGTGGTGGTAAAATTGCTGTTGGCAAGAGAAACACAGAGAAAGAGTTCTTTTAATAATTCTTTACCATTTTACTGTTCTTCCTGCTGAGGCTGCTAACTGCTTTATTGGCCTGAATGACATGAACATCATCCCTTCCTTGAACCGTGACTGCTGTTATTGCCACGCTCCCCCTTATTTCTACAGTTGGGAAAACTGTGCAAGTACCAAACCTGATAATTATTTGTGCAGTGGGAGCTTTAGTCCCAAAAGGCACAGAGGAGTGCGAAAAATCTGAAATAATTGTCACTAGGTAAGTTCTTTTGTAGTGTTGGAGCTCAGCTATTTGTGCAAACCCCGAGTATCTTCCTGGGGAAGGACTCAGCTTGAGTACATGGTTTTAATGTTTTTCACATGTATACCCATTTACTTGTTAATTTAGAAGTCTGTGTTGTAAATATGTGATTATAATAAAAAGCATGATTATCCAGAGAAGGAAGCTGGTTTTTCTGGTGGTGCCTCCTTCTGTACTTTCAGAAGCAGAACCTAAACTTTCAGAGCCAAGGGGATATTTGACTGAGACACTGGAGTAACTTCCTGAGTTTCCCCTTAGCACGGTGTGCAGGACTCAGTTACATTCAGAATTAATGTTTTTGTCTCCAAAGACAATACTTGTTATCTTTTGGGAGCCTCAGGTAAATTGAAGCTTGAGGATTCATTAAGAACTGGCCTGGATGCAGACAGAAGGCATGGTTTAGATTTAGCTGAGGAAGAACTTCTTCCCTGAGAGGGTTGTCAGCCCCTGTCCAAGGCTGCCCAGGGAGATGGGGGAGTCTCCAGCCCATGGATCTGAGGTGCTGAGGGCCATGGTGGGCTTGGCAGGGTGAGGGGAGGGCTTGGACTCCAGGAGCTTAAAAGGTTTTTCCAAACAATTTAATGATTCTGTGATGCTGTAAGGCATAATGGATTTCATTTACATAAACAAGCTGTCCCTTTTCACATTCCTCTTGTATGGGGAAACTGGACTGTATGCCTCTTCCCAGTCATCCATCAGTTCTCCTTTCACTTACTTGCTGTTTCTACCGTTGGGGTGAGGATGAGATTGGAGGAGCAGCTCTGGAGTTGTTAATAAAGGAGTCTCCCACTAGGTGGTAGTGAAGAGAATTGTGTCACAAGTACTGGTCAGTGCACACTTTCAATTGTTTTTATTAAGGGGAATCCCACAAGGATCTTGGAAGCAGAACAGTGTAGCTCTGAGCTCTACTGTCAAAGCCAGATCTCTTGATTTTTTTTCCCCTTCCCTTTCTGCTTATTTCCACACCCTTTGTTCCTCCCAAACCCAAGCAGGGTTGATAACTGTATCTGTCGTGTCCTTTCCTGAAAGGTGAAGTGTCTACATGAAGCTACCCTGGTTCTCTTTCCACCTCCATTACAGCAGAATCAAGACATGGTTAGCTAAATGTCATCTAATGACATTTAAGCAGTGTGGAGGTGAGAACATTTTGTAGCCAGTACTTTAATTTTTCTCCACCACACTTGCCTCTGGGAGCTATGCTTCCAAACATAAGAAGAAAAAACCACAAACCACCTTACTTTTGTTTGCTGTAATAGTTTTGAAATACCTTGACAAGACAAACAATGCATCAGTCTACACCAAAGGTTGCAGACAGGTATTTGGAAAGGCTTTGTAATGGCAGAGGAAACTGTCACTGAAATTCAGAGCAAAGCACTGTTGTAGGGCCAAAAATTGTACAAAAGATATGCTGAGAAAACTATCTGGGGAATGCAAGCAGTGCTTCAATTTACAGTAACAGCAGATGCTGGGTCTGCAAGGAGGAATAAATTTCTCCTGTGAATTCATCCCAGTGCTATCCTCTAATGACAGAGCAAGCTTGCAACATCAGTTCAGAGTCACAGAGGCTGAGACGCTGAAAAAAAATATACTTTAATTGCTCATCAACTAGAAATCACTTGTGTCAAAGGAGTGCACTGGAATTCTGCAAGACTGAGAAGCTGGAAGCTATTTCAGTAAGGACACGAGGCAGAGATATTGTTTCACAGACACCAGCATCAGATGTACATCCTGTTCTCCGGGAGAAAAAATATGAAAGGCCCTTTAGTCCCGAGCCACGGCTGAAGCACTGATTTCTCTTTCCCTCCACTGATTCAAAAGGATGGAGAGGTTATTCTTCCCTCTTGGATTTACTCTACCATAATCAGTGGAAAGAGTGAAATAAACAGGCATGCCAGAGGCACCAGGCTTGTACCCCAGGGGAGTGAGGATTCAAAATGTTGTGTCCATTGTGTGTTACTGTAGATTTTTCTGCTGTGCCGAGGAAGAAGAAAGGCAGGAAACTCTCCCCTTGTGCAAGCTCTCCCCAAGCCTGCACATTGTTTGCAACAGGAGATTGTGTGTATGTGGGAACACCAGAACTTCCTCCAAAACTGACTGGGCTGTGTCCCCCACAGCTCAAGGTTCTGAGCACGACTTGCTTCTCTCTCGTGGCATCACCTCCAGCAAAGCTTTCCATGCCTACTGAGACGGGCACAACTGATGCAAAAATTAGAGGACTGTGAGCTACATGATGTTGGTCTTTCTTCTTAAATGGTAAGAGAAAACAGCCTTGCCAGGGAAGGTTTATATTGGGTATTAATAAAAATGACTTCAAGGAAGGGTTATCAAGCACTAGCACAGGTTGCCCAGGGCAGTGGTGGAGTCCCTACCGCCTGGGCACTGAGGGATGTGGGTCAGCACTGTTAACAGACTCTGTGGTCTTAAGGGTCTTTTCCAGCCCCAACCAGTCTATGGTCATATGAGGGAGAAAGGTTTTCAAGGCAGCCTAGCCTGAGCTGGATGAGAGGAAACTCTATCCTTACCATCCAACCCTTTCAGTACACCTAGCTACCGTGACTGGCACCAGTAGGATCCCAGAAAGCCAGGCAGCCACAGTCATTGGACTATCTCCACCTCATAACTGATAAACCCTTTTCAAGCACATTTTAGTAAGAGGGTTGAGTGCTGATTATGTCAGAAAACCCGCTGTGAATTTAAAGTAAATGCCCAGATTTCTGAACTACCTTACCTGCACTGCTCATTTACCACCCAACCCTCCTTCAGAAGGGAGAGGCACCGCAGCGACCCGGAGTCGTTCTTGGGAAGTCACGTCCTCGTCAAAGTGGAAGGCCAGCGGCACACAGCCCGCCCCGGGGCGACTGTCCTGGGCCGCTGGGCCGCAACCGAGCAAGCCCCGCTCGCCTGCCCTCGGCAGCTCGCCGGCCCGGAGCCGCGGACACGTCCCGCGTCCGGAGCTTTCCAACAGCAGCGGGCGAAGCCGC
Source organism: Colius striatus (assembly GCF_028858725.1). Taxonomy (NCBI): domain Eukaryota; kingdom Metazoa; phylum Chordata; class Aves; order Coliiformes; family Coliidae; genus Colius; species Colius striatus. The sequence goes on along the minus strand of NC_084775.1, from coordinate 6,100,015 downwards.
GGCCCTGCCGAGGCGGGCGGAGCTCCCGGCGAGGCCCGCGCCCCCGCTCCAGCGGCTGCTCGCTGCCGGCCCGACGGTCAAGGCTTGCCCGCCCGAAGCCCCCCGCAGCCTGCCTCGGCTGTGCTGGGGAAGGCCCCGCGGCTCCAGGCGCGGCCGGGCGCGACAACCAGCCTCCGCCGCCTCTCCTGCCGCCCCACAGCGCCTGCGCGCGGCCGGCGGCGGCACGTGAGGCTGTTGTGGACACGTGACCCCGCCCGCCGCCCGCCCCAGGCCCCGCCCGCGGCCGCGGCCCCGCCCCGCCGTGCGCGAGCGCCGGGAAGCGGCGCGGCCTGTCCCGGTGCCCGCCGCCGCCCCGCCCCGCTCCGCCCCCCGCCGCCGCCGCCGCCGCCTCGCCGGCCATGAGGCCCACCCGGCTCCCCAGCGCGGCCCTGTGGCGCGGCTGCTGAACCTCCGCCACCACCATCGCCCTCTCCGCCGTCCCCTCCCCGCCCGGGCGGGGACCCCCTCTGCGCTCCCCTCCCTCCACACAGCCGCCGCCATGTTGGGCCGGGAGCCGCAGCGGGGCCGCCACTGAGCCCCGGAGCCTGCGAGGCGGAGGAGGAGGCGGAGGAGGAGGCGGAGGAGGAGCCCGGGGCCTGGCCGCCCCGCACAGCCCAGCCGGCCGGCCGCCCCGCCGCAGCCATGGCGGAGCAGACCTACTCCTGGTGAGGCGCGGGGCTGAGGCCGGGCGCCGGCGCTGCGGGCCGCGGGGGTGGGGGGGGGGGAGCGGCCCCGGCGAGGGCCGGGCGGGCTGCGGGGGGCCGTTTCGGGACGGCCTCATTCCGATCGGGTGCCTGGCGCGGGGATGGGGGTGTGCGGGAGTCGGTGCCGCGACCCGTGTCCGGCGGCGGGCCGCGGTGGGACCGGGGCGTGCGAGGAGCCCCGCGGAGGGGCCGGGGCCTGAGGTGTGAACGCGACCGAGGAGGAGGGATCGGGCGACCTGGAGGAGAGACGTGCGAGCGAGGGGCTACGGTGGTCCGGCTGCGAGGAATCCCCCGCGCCGGCAGCCGGGGAGCGGGGGGATCGCCGCGGGCGTTTGCGTGCCTGTCAGCCCCCGCCGGCCCGGTGTAGGTGAGCCGCGTCTCGGCACGGCCGGGGCTCGTACGCGGCGATCCGCCGGGCCTGGGACAGCGGCGGGACCTGCGCTCGCGTCGGCGAGGCCGCGGGGCAAAGGGAGATGTTCGCTGGTCCGGGCCGGCTGGGCAGTCGGTGGCGTGTGTGTGTTTTCACCTGGTGACAATAGGCTTGTTCTGTGTACAGGAAATAGAACGAGGAGGAAGAGACCAGTTCCTGTGGGAAGACATGAAGTGTAGCAAATGAGAGGGCATTTTTTTCTGTGTCCTGACACAGTCTCGGGCCTAGCTGGCGTTGGATCAGAGAGACAGGGTTCAGTTTCTTCATATAATTGTGGGGTATTTTTGTATTGTCACAGATCACAGCCAGAATATCTCAGATAATTTACCTGTGCATAATCCATATTGACTTGGCCACTGCAGCAACTTCTGATACTCTCCCTGCATTCCAAATGCATTTTGGTGATACCATCCACAGTTGTTTCTTAGATTTTTTTCAAAGAAGTTACAATACCCTTATTAAAAAGGGAGTTAAATCTCAGCTTTTGACCTTGGTGCATGCTGAATGTGGAGAAGGGATTGAATGTGCAAGGAATGTTTCTTTTCTGAATGGTTCTCAAAATCTTCCCCACTACTTTTGCAGAGCTTAGAACCCCACAGAGGTTTCAGTTCTGCCACATGTTGAGACTTTGGCAGCCGCTTCTCTGTCAAGAACCAATATACATGTTGGGCTTTTTCCTTCTTACATGTTCTTATTTTGTTTCAGGAGCTCAGTTCAGGCAGTGGTCTGTTCTGCTTTAAAACAACAGCAAAAAGACAGTTTTCTTTGACTTGAAGGATTAACTAAGTATTGTTACAGTAAAGGAATGGAGTGTAGATTTAGGGCAGTAGTAGTTCAATTAGATATGTCTGTTGAACTATTGTTTTAGTGTGTTTTAACTGCAGAACAAAATGATAAATTCATCAGCTGCTCTGGGATTGGTCAGCTTTATAAAACTGAAGGAAACAAAAGAACTATTGTACATGATTTTGATATTTTAACTCCTGTGCTTTTATGGATGAATGTCTTTGCCACAGTAGTGTTCCAAAGAGGGTGTTTTCAACAGAGGCCGGGAGGAGGATTAACTCTTCTTGATATTGTGTGTTTTAGGGGAGCAGAGTTAAGATTTGAGTTGTTCTTCCCTGCTTGCGGAGTGGATCACAGGGATGGCTGGTCTTTCTTGCAGCGTGGAGGCTGTAGCAGGAGAGAGATGTGAGGGTGATGTCTCAAAATGTTGTCATTCTGTGTCTGTGTTCACTGACCTGTCCTCACATTTTCGAGATTTGGGTCACTTTGTGTTTTGACCCATGGTCAGTGTTGATGGGGAGCCACGGAAAGTGCAAACATCCAGTTCCAGACTAAGGAGTCCTGTTCTGAAGCCCGTGCCCCTCTCTCTGGGGGTATGTCTTTAATTACTGTCACTTCTAGCAACAACCTCGCCTTTATTTTGAATTGTGGTAATGCAGCTCAGCATAAGATTGGCTGGTGCTTTAGTGCTTTCAGGAAAAAGGAGCATGCTGTCAGCTGAGGAAACTTGGTGCTCCTGTATGGAGTAGCGGTACAGAATTGTGTCCAGTGATTAGTGCACTTGTGAGTTTGGAAGTTGGTGAGTCGTGTTCTGTCTGTTTGCCAGACCTGGTCCCTTTTCTGTGTCGCAGAAGCTGGTTTTTCAGAACAAGAGCCTGCTGTGTTCCTTGGTGCAATGTCTGGCTGCTGGGCAGATACCTCATTTCACAACTGAAAATATGTCATTTAGCATTAAGACACGTCCTTTCATGTACTTGTCTTTAAGGGACTCCCTTTTGTCCAGGAGTATTGCACTGGATTGTACCTCATCTTGTGCAGAACCATCAAGGTGCATCGTACTGTAGCTTCATAAACTACAACAAAGTTGTTGTGGGTTTGATTTTTGAAAAATTGTCTCAGATGTGTTAGAAATACCTTGAAAAACTGTCCCTGCAAGCTGTGATCACTGGACATCAGAGCTGTCAAATGCTTCTGCACAACAGGGCATTTCAGGTGATCCATGTCTGTTAATGTTTTGAAGAGATAAGAACTAATTCTCATTTTCCTATATTTATTGTTTAATAAATATAAATCTGAGATTTTAAGGTGGGTTTCTATTTTTCTTGTAATTATTGTTTTTATTAAGGTATTATAAGGAGGTACTTCTGCTTTTTCCCCTCTCTTTTATAATTTTGAGTATATAAATTGCCACTGGTCTTGTGAGCAGCTTCTTGCCACAACCTCTTCTCATTTTTTTTTTCTCTTTGGTAATACTCACACCTATAATCATCTGCACTTTTATTTAGCTCTTTTTTAATGTCTTAAAATAGTCTTGCTGACCCAGTGTTTCAGATACAGGTGTGTTATCCCTGAAAGGAGGATCTATTGGGAATTTTGCTGCTGAAACTAAATACTATCATCCTGGCAAAGCTGATTTCGATGTGAGACGTGGCATAAATGCCAGGTGGAAATGCTCTTTCAAAGGATATTGCACCTTTTTGTTTTGTTTTTTTAAAAGAGTGTCTGAGTAAAATGCTTGTCAGTAGTGAGTGAGAAACTTTGTCAAGTACCAGCAATAATAGAAGGAAGTTACGAGAACTATGTGTGATGCTGCTGCTCCTCAAGTCTGTACGCTTACAGAGGAAGACAACTGCTGTGTTGCAAGGCTCCTCATAATTTTCTAGGTTAAATGAGAGCTGAAATTAGTTTCCCACAGTTGGAAGGGATTGGGAGAGGAAAGAGGTTGTGGAATACCCCTGTTCCTTTTGCGTCCTGTCTGTATTCCATCAAGGAGGTTGGGGCTGGGGTAGCGATAAACATTTCTGCTACAACGGAGGACAAAATAAATATGGGAAGAGCTGTTTGTCCATAACCAATGTACATGTGTGTGAGTAAGAGGCTGGTAAATGCCCAGGATTTGATTTTTCAGGCGCCAAGTAGCTGGAAGTTTTACAACAGATGGATTTGGAAGCAGCAGGATCTGGATCATTACTTTGTAAAATACTTGGTCTTCCCTTAAATTCTAGGACCTTGTGGTGAGATTGTTGGGCTGGATCTTGTTTAGGGACACAGCAACATACGTATCTTGTTTATCTTCAGTTAGTAGGTGTTCAGTGTTTTTCAAGGCCTGATGTCACACCCCCTCCCTTTTTACTGTTGCCCAGTCCAGCAATAGAGATTGCTTTGTTCTTTTTTTTTTCCTTTCCCCTTTGAATGCACAAAAGATTTTCACAGCTTCCTTCATATGTTGGAAGAAGGGGAAGGAGATTTTTACACTAAAACCACATATATTTTGTATTTTTCCTCTCCCAGAGCATTGTATGAGAGTAGCACGAATTGCAATGTGTGCGTGTCCTGTCAGGGGGATGACTGGGAGGGTTAGCTAAGAACCAAAAGAGAAGACACTATGTTGAGTCACTAATCTTAAAAACAACTAAACTGCTTCTCAAATGTTTTAATCAGTGGAATGATTCTTGTATTAGACATCAAATGTTTGACGAGTGAAATGGTGATATATTTAGAAGCTTCTCTATGTAATACCAAGGGGGTGGAAATTAAGTCTAATAATGTGTCAGAGTAATCGATAAAGCTACTGGGTTTTGGAGTAAGCGTAAATGTGCAGTGCTGTCCTTGCTTCTGGGAGGATACAAATTGGTTGATGTTAAAAGTCTTTCTAGATTTAGATGTCTGAGAGTTTGCTCTCATTGCATTTAAGCATTTAACATGCTACTGCCATGAATTAAGATACAATCTCTTCCAGCAGACTGAGGTAGTGCTTTTAAGTCTCAGTTGGCTGGATTAGATATGTATGTGGGAGGGCAGGGAGTAAGAGGAGCTACAGCTTGCTGACAGAGCTTGTCAAGTACTAGTAAAATCATTTTTTGCATTCAAGATTTTTTACTTGCTTCTCTCAGTTTAGGTTGCGAGACTGTAGCTGACTAATTAAGGTGTTTTGTGAGGATAAGAGGCAGTTTACAGCAGAAACAAAACAAGTCCTTCACCTGAACTCTTAAGATACTGTACTTCTTAGGTGACAGATTGCAAAGCACACAGATGACGTTCTCCTGTGCATGCTGTATAAAATCTGTCCCGACAGCTCGTCATACAAACATGGCATTTGGCCTTTAATCTTACATTTTTCAGAAACTGAAATTACTGGCCACATTCCATTTCTGTGATTGTTAGAAGCCTCCTGAGGACAAGGATGTCATTGTATGAGTGTGTGTGAGTATCTGACACAAGAGAAGTGACTTAAACCTCAGTAAATTTGAGAATCTCAGGCTTACAGTTAATGTGTTTGTCTTTCAGTACCAACCTCACCTCACTGTCTGTTATCCTCCCTCTCGCTTTCGCTATCTCAGACTGTGGGTCATGTAGTCAGGGACTGTCTACACCACCAGACTGAAAGACAAATAAGGCAGAGAGCATGGATTAATTGAAGGTAACAGTGACTTGATTGTACATGCATGTGTGTATATAATGACTCTGATTAGCAGAGGGAGAAGGAAAACCCTGCTCAATGGTATATTAATAATTCTTGGAGAAAAATTTTCAAGTGAAGAATGTAAATCGATGTTTTCTTGGTGCTACTGTGCAGTTCCTATTTCAATTAAGATTTCTGTCAGTTCTGCCTTTAGCCTTTTCAGGGTATTGTGGCAGCAGAAGTGAATGGTTCCTTGTTTTTCACTCAGTGATTAGAGAACTCGTAGAGGATACAGGAGATCAGTTCTTGCCCAGGGGTTTCTAACCTTGTATCTCTCACCTTCCAGGAGAGTGCTCTCATTGCCAAACTGTGTGTTATTCAGAGATTGAGCTTTGTGTGTCTTTCTAAATCTATTTCATTTCAAATGCATACCGTAAATTATTTGCTGGACCAGGAAGCAGACGTGTCTTTCTGCCTTGGTGATCACAATATGGATTTGGGATTGCCAGGGACTCTTGCCTTCCACTTCCTGCGATGATAAGGAAGTTATTTGGAAGCCCAAAGAGGCTGGAGTCTGGAGGGATAGTTCAGGATGCTTTTCTAGAGATGAAAGTTTGAATTTCCATACACAGAAGAAAACCTGAATATGATTTCCTGTGATAGAAAGTGAGCTATTAGGCATATGGATCTACCACTGCACTACTTTTTCCTGTGATTTGTGCCAGGTTCGAGGAGCCTGAGAGCATTGCTTGTTTTTATTGAAGGATGTGATCCAATAAAGTAATTGCTTATTTTTGTGCACTTTGTGATTGTGGTATGAGTTGTGCAACCTGGTGCTTAAGGACATGGTTTAGTGGTGGCAGTGCTGGGTTAATGGCTGGATTCGATCTTAAAGGTCCCTTTTGTGGTTTTATATTTCTGTTCTGTGCTGATAGAATTTGAAGAACTGTGTGGGGATCACCAGATAGGCCAAATTAATGGAGGATGTTAAGTTCTTCTGAAATGAGATGTGTTTTAGTGAACATCACAGTTTAAAATACTAGATTCAAGTGCTGAAATCTCTGTCATTAATCATTTGTAACTGAAACACCATGCCAAAAATATGTATTTATGAAAGCTTCCTTCAAGAAGCAATTTGAAATACGTGTCATGCTTTTTAAAATGCAGTGATTTCCATTTCCTAAAAATTGGAAGAAAAGCAAAATGGATTCTGGTCTTTAGTACCTCAGCTTTTTGTTCCTCTGTTGCAGTACTATGATGTATCAACGTCTCTGGCACAAGTGCCGCCGTCTTTATTGCCCTTTGACATTTTGTGATGACTCTTAAGTGTTAACATATACTCTAAAAGCAAATAATTGATGCAAGCCATTTAGTCAAACAGTCTGATTTAATTCCGGTGACATCTGAGTGAAGTTTCCAGGAAAAACCGAGGCTGAACTGGTAGAAGAAAATCACTGTGCATATTTTCTTTTTGGTGCTACGTTGCTCTATTGGAACTGATTAAAAGTTGAAACCTGCAGGAATATGCTTGAAAATAGTTTATTCTTCAGTCCAGCTGCTAAAGAAAAAAAAAGCTGCTGTGCAGTGTGAACTATTAAAGCTGAATACCCTCCAGTCTTGTGGTGTCATTGATTAGTTCTTAGCTGGTCAGTGCTTTTCTGCTTGTCATTTTCTGTCTCAAAAGCCCAAATTTACTTATTGATTCCTATAGATGCTGCCATTTTTGGACAGAGGTATCTTTAAGAAGTCCTTTTGTTCATCTGACAACTAGCTGGAAGATGACTTCTATGCAATTTGCAATGGTGCATAATTTTGAATAACAAGTTTGTTAGAAGTTTACAGAGGTCAATAGAAATGTTACAAATTCAGCACTCCACCAAGTCAGAGGAGTTTGGGACCTCATCACTCACCTTGTTTTCTCATGTTGATAGTACTGCACATAGCAGTTTCTTGCTAGAATAGCAAAAGCACTGTCAGCTGGGTTTGTGGTGCAGCCTATTTCAGATGGCACAAAACATCAAGCGGGCTTAGCACGTAAAGAGTTTTGTAGGGAGTTGCTCCATATAGGTTGAGCTAGTAGCAACTGTATAGCCTTAGTATTTATTTTAATTTCAGTATTTACTTGGAGTAATAAGTTCATCTTACTCCATGTGAGATGGTATAGCTGGGGCAGGAAGGGCTTTACAAACTGCTGCAGTGGGAGGGAGCAAGGGCAGCCCAGCAGCCCCCGTTGTAGCTTACCTTGCTGCCATGTTAATTCTCCGGGCTGTGGCACTCAGCAGCCTTCCACCCCTTCTTTGGTTGGACAGCCAGCTCCAATTTAAAAACTGATTTAAATTTACTTGGAAGCTTTTGCAGTGGGTAGAAATTCAACGATGAATACTGAATAATCATTGTAGTTAGGGTCAACTAGCTGTTGGTATAGATGTGTTGGATGCATGAAACCAAAGCCCAGTGGTATGTTGTAACACAAAAGACTGGTTTTACTATTCTAAATTTACCCCTGTCAAGGCTACAGTTGTGATTTATCTCACCATCATCTGTGTCAGACCTATTTGGCAAGATAAAATAGGTGTAGCGTGATTTTGACTTATTTAGTCAATGGGAAGTCCCACTTTCCAGGTGACTGTTAGCTAAAGGTGAGGTTGGTGACAAAGCAGGAGGCAAACAGAGTGGGGTTGTACAGACTTCTGTAGCCTGTGTTGCAGGCTGGTAAGGTGAGAGATGTCTGTCTTACTTTCTAGATTTGATGGGTCAAGGTCGTTGTGGTCCTTTTTAGAAGTTCAAATTAATGGTCTCTTTACTGGAGGAAAGATTATCTGCTCTGTGAACTCTTCTTGAGGTGGCTGATCCTGTACCTTCACTTGAATGGCTGCTCTGAGAAATTACCACAAAGGGCTAAAAGCTCTTGTGGGGAATATTACGATCTCTGCAGGGTTTTGAAGATGAAAAGTAGAATCTAATTAGGCTTTCTGTTGAAAATAGTTTAAAGAGGGGTTTATTTTTTTCTTTTCTCAAAAAAGGAAACTTTAAAGCTGTAGAGTGAAGAGATGGACTTTTATAAGATTTATTTTAATTTTCTGCTAACTTGACTGCTTCAAAAGCAGATGCAGCTGTAAGCAGCTACACAGGGTACAGAACAGAATGAGCCTCTTCATCATGCTTAAGTGCCTAACAAGAACCCCAACATTAGTTTTCTAGCTAGTTATCTTTATTTTTTTAATGTTTTTGCAGATGGAACATGAAGAAGAGCCACCATAAAGCTAAAGCAAAAGGTGAAAAAAGTGAAGGGTGGAAGCAGATTCATAAGATTCACAAAACATCCTCTCAGAATAGTTTTCCTACTTTTTAAAGGTTTTAGGTATTTAGTCTAGAATTTGTTGAAAACATTCTCTGTTGTTCTGCTGCCTGTTATCAGATCCTGTCCAGTCTGTCATAGGACAACTTCTGTCATGTATGCAATGCGTTTAACTGTGAAGTGGCCACATTTGTTACGGTTGAGACCTTTTTTTGAGTTTGCCTCTCTGTTGACTGGAGGTAACAAAACCAGGGTGCACATTTTTACGGGCTGGATTTTGTATTTTCATGCCAGCTGAATCTCCAGTCTTCTCACTTTATGTGGCTGTGAGTAGTCACATTTGCTTCAGGATCTCACCAGCCATCATCTCATGACACTAATGTATCTTGATACAGACCCAGCACCGTGAAAGGTGCTCAAATCTGGCTAGACAGACTGGCTGCTGAATAGCTTTGAGTCATACAGGAATGTACTTTCAGCATCATCCCTGAAGATTCAGAGTTTGGTGCTGATGGTGTTAACTCATTCTTTTATGAATTTTTAGCAAAAACAGTGTTTAATTCTACCCAGGCAGGTTATCATAAAGTGTGCATCATAATCCTGTTTTGAGTGGTAAGTCAACTCATCAATAGTATTCAGAGCTGCTCTTTCTGTATGACAAGGTCATATTGATCAATTTGGCTTTGTGTTTGGCTTGTTGATTGTAAGAGATGATTGTTAAACTCTTAAACTATTATCTGTTAGTTTTATTTTTTGATCTGACTTCTAAATACATTTCTAAAAAGAGTTTGAATTTCCAAGCACATAATCAATCAAACACTGGTGTAAGGTATGGTTTTGGTTTGGTTTCTCAAATCAACAGTAGAGTTGATATAAATGAGATAACATCTTCCTTTGTGACCTGAGTGGTAAAAACAACCTTTTTTTCTAATTAGCCTACTACATTTTCATATCTTTTCGAAAAGGATTGGAGAGAATCAATGTGTTCTGCATATTTGTAACTTAGGTACAGAAACTGCTGTGGAAGTTAAACCTTGAAATAGAAAAATATTTTTCGTACTGGGATAGAAAGGTGGGTTTTGTTTAGGAAGCAATGTGGCATTTAGATCAATATACTCCATACCTGAGAGGTCTTCATAGTGTCTGTACGTTAAGTCTTGGGTGAGTGTTCTTCCATCAGTTTGGCCATCTGTGGTTTTGAGTCCATGTAAACTTCAAAGTGAGGATACCTGGTTGTGGGAAATGGTAGGGACACTGGAGTCTCTGCTAGGTTACCTTCCTGGGACCCGGTAGCACTCATTGCCAAAACACCTCTACCTCACAGATAAACCAGTTGTATGGTTCTAGTACAAACATTCTGGCACTTTTTCAGTCTCTGAACCACTGTGGATCTTCAGTTGTTGTATTTCCTTTGTGAGGTGGCAGTGACTTACAAAGAGGTGGGGTTTGCCGCATGTTCTGCTGTTGGAGTTCTATTCTGCGTGATCAGCTCTGTTGCTTATAGAAAGAATTCTTATGCATGTGAATAAACTTTTGTAAGGCCTTGGCTACAGTGAGAGTTATACTTGAGATAGACGAAGGTTAGTGAAAGAATATCTGTACTGCTGGATCTGGATGTAGTGACAAAATCTAGAGCTGGGCACAGCTGCTACAGTGGTCTGGGGCAGCTTGCTCTCCTGTTTCATTAGAACCTCAGGATGCCCATGGAGAGGAGGAGCAGAGCATGGGTGAGAGCCTGGTGCTAAAGGATGAAGCTGGCCACAAGACAAATAAGTTAATCAGGAATATGCACACAATGTTTTTAGATAATACTTTGAGAGCAAGTTAGGCCACTCAAGGTGGACTCTGCAGGATAACATCTGTGTCTTCAGTGAAACCGTGTGCTTACAGAGTCAACTTCATCTCTGGCTTTGACTTTTGATCGAAATCCAGTACAACATTAGTCGTGGTATTCCTTTGTATGCTTTTTAGGAAACCTGCTGTACTCTTTCTGTGTGTTCTTCTCTGTGTTGCTTCAGGTGGAGATGCTTTGGTCTGAGCATGTTTTGTTTAGGCTGTTACCTGCCTCTCTGCATCCCATAAGAAGTCAGAGTACAGATTTGTTAAGAATTATCTGAAATATATGAGTTCTTTTTGCTCACCGTGTTCTTTCCTGACCAAGCCAAGCTGCCAAAATGATTACATATTTGTCTTGCAGTGTTTCACAGTACAATTTTCAATGTGAATTTGTTGATTAGGTCCTCAGAGACAATACAGCTTGTCCTGTGACTAGTGCTGGATTATTTGTGCTTTCAGGTTGAAGGCTGCCTGGGCTGGCTCTTGGTGTGGCAAACTGAGCAGTCACTTCAGTTCACACAATTAAGACACCTCGGCAGGCATCTGGCAAATCTATCTTTACCTGAAGGGGCTGAAGGACGTTCTCAGCACAGCAGTGTTGCTGTGGGACTCTGCCCTTTGCACTGGGATTTCTCTCATGGTATATTGCAGGCTGAAAGCTGTACAGGAATTTCCCTGCTTATAGCCACATAATTCATCTGTTCAGTCATTGCCCTTTGTAAACTGCTTGCTGGCACCATGACAACCATAATATTCTGTATGTGATTGAATGTTGATAAATATGGCTGGGATGATGTGCCTTGGCTTGGTTGCACAGCAGATGAACTTGGCCCTGGATCTTCAGCAGATGCCTGATACTCGGGTAGTACGGCTATAAGAGGAGCAAGAGGAGTAAGGTGAAGATGAGCTATTAGTCTCATAGAGTATTTATCTTGAACAACCTTATTGAGAAAAATGCCATTTCTGTACTTCAGTGACTGACAGTGTCTGGGTCAAGGCTGAATTGCATTACTAGAAGACAGGCTGTGTTTTCTAATGTTAAAGACTCCTTTGTCTCAAGCCCTGTTCAGATAAATTAATGCCTCAGTTCTGGAAAACACTAATGTAGTTCCCTTTCAGTATGGTAAAGTGTGAAAAACTGTTATCCCGTGTTACTAATAGTAGCCTTGAATTCCTGGTTTGTTGTTCAGCTATTGGGAGTTTTTTGTAACGGATTTTTTTCTGTGCTCTTAGGAAACTTGCTGTTTAATATCCCATATGGTGGTACTGCATGGGAAATGGATAGCTTTGGATGAACAGGATTCCAGAACTCCGTGGCAGTTTATTGATAGGATCTGTATGACTGATTTGGAAATGCTGCAGTGCCACAGCCTTTCAAAATTTAGACCTGTTTGTTGAAGTGAGATAAGAGAATCTCCTGACCCCTCAGGACACTGAACAATGCCCCAAGTCATTCCCAACCTAGCCTCCATTACCCTGGCATATTAATTCTTTTGCTAGCAATTTGTGCAAGAGAGAGGAACAAAAGAAAGAGTTCAAAAATAGCTGTGGGAATGACGTGAATTCACGATTCTTAGAAAGTGTGGTGCCTTATCAGGGAGTGATGTCCCATATGTTTTCCACACAAGCTATTCAGCTCTGTAAAATCAAGTAGGTGTTTAGATTTTCTTAAGGTTGTCGACACCTCAGGACAATGATTCCAAAAAATATCCAACTAATATAAATTCATCGTGTTCTTATTTTGGAAACAAAGATTGTTTTGAATAGTAAATGTTTGTAACTAGAAGTTATTGAGATATTTGTTAGAAATGAATGCCAAGTGGATGTTTTCTTTACAGTGAGAGACCCCTCAGTTAAATTTTTAGCATGTTTGTAACTAAGCCTTTTTTTTCCCCCTTAATTCTTGTGTTATTACAGATATGCCACTCCTCTATTTCCGATACATGGAAAGTGAGGAACAAAAGGCAAAATGGTAATGGGAATCCTGCAGAACTCTGTAATACTACTGGTAATTTTCACCACCAAAGCAATTTCAGAAAGTCTTTTTATTATGGTATAAATGTACCAGAACTTGTTTTTGATGTTAAGATTCGGGAAGTGACTAGCCTGTGTGGGTTCCTCTCTTCATTTGCATGTGAAAGTGTGCTGGGTAAGGTGCGAGAAACCTTTCTTTTGCCATGTGGTTCCTTGTGCCTTTTAAGGTGGTGCTCTGTTTTAGATCAGCTACACAACCTCCTTGCTGCCTAGCCAAGCTATGCTTTCCCTGCTAGAAAGTTACAGAAACTCTCTTAAGTGGAAGATGTGAAAAGAGTAACAGAGAAACCCCTTGGGTAACTGTGTGGGTTGGATTTATGATCCATGTTGTTGCTTTCACAACGTTAAAAGAAAACTGGAAGTCTGTGATCTCAGCACTTTAATGGCAGGGTAATCACCTGCTTTGCTTATTGACAAGCCATTGTGTTCTACACCAAGTGTAATTTTCACAGTAAGACATATTCCATCTCTATAGTGGAAATGGGAGCTGTGAGCTGGTGTGTGCCCCTGAACCGAGGCCTTCTGTTCAGTTTGGGGTGTAGCCACTAGTCCAGATTTTGTCTAAATAGCAGCTTTGTGTTATGGATGCTGGAGTTGAAAATGTTTGTGTTATGTCACTTCTTGGTCTTATTACTGTAAAGTGCTTGTGCCTTAGAAAATACAAGTGGTGTTACAGATCATTAGTATTTGCAAAAGAAACCCGCAATAGGAACTGTTAAAGGACTCCTTTACATCTAATAATAATAGTCAGTAAACTTGTCTGCGTGGACAGGTAGCTCTGGGCAACTCTCTGATGCTTTTTTCTGGCTTATTTGTTCACTCTGATACTTCAGATTGTGTGGCTTGCTTGCTAATTATAAATAAAAATATTTCTACTGTTCTAGAGCATCCTTTTGGTCTAAGATGCCAGAAACTTGAGCTGTCTTCTGTAGTGTCACTCAACTATTCCAAATTGGTCTGGAGAAGGAATGATTGATTCAGGAAACATTAAACTTAAAGTTTATTTTATATTAAATAACCTAGAAACACAAACTTTAAGAAGAGCTTTTGTGTTTTGGGGCATTTACTTGGGCTGATTTGTTTTGGTTGTTTTAGTAATTCAGAATTGTTTAACATGAGCAAAAATAATTTCTGTTGAATGGCTTATACTGTGGCAGCAGAAGCCTGTAATCAAAGCCTCCAGACACTACTGGTTTGCTACAACTTGCCTGTGACAATTGTCTGAACATTAATTTAGGTAACTGTCAGGGATGTGCTGTGATATTTCCAGTGATTATTTATCCCCCTTCATTCCCAGGAGAGCAGACATTGTGGCTCATACTTTCTATTTTGTTAAACAAGATTTCGTATAGATGATTACGTCTCTGGAATCTATGTCATTCTCCTCTTAAAAAGAATTTATAAACAAATTTACTTTCTAAAACATGAAAGAAGGCTAGAACAAACTCTTGGTCATCACATTCCTGATCAAATCCAACACCATTCGACTGGATATCTCAGTCAAGTTTGTAGAGAGCATGACAGCTAAAAGAAAGGGAGGTGTTCTCATGCATCTCCTGAGGTGTCAACACGCACTAGTTGCTGCCTGAAAACTCTGCTCTGACTTGCACAAATGCAATCCCCTAAGCAGTCCTACAGTGTCACCAATCTATGTCAGCCCTTGCCGTAAGATGTGTGTTGTGGGTGTGGCTCTCTGTGTTCAATATTTTTAGAGTAGTTTGGGGTTGAAAATGTTCTTTGCCAGACTTGTGCTGTTATCGTAATTTCTGGAGAGATTAGAGGAAAACATTTGAGCAAAACAGTGTTAAGTCCTGAACAAAGAAAAGCTCTCTTCGATTTTTCATCCAGAAACCACATCTGTCACTTTTTTTTCCCCACACTTTTTGATCACTTCCTCGTGTTAAGATATCATCAAACTTTGATCCTGTTACAGAATTAATGATTTGTTTTATCTTAAATTGCAAATACCTTGATTTAGAACTCACTTAAAAGATAGGAAATGCAACAGGCAGGAAAGATATCGTAAACTTTGTGCTGTTTTGATTTTAATCTGCTTAATCCTGCACTTTACCTCCTGTTAAGTGTTAGAGCCGCTTATGCCTTGTTGTTAGCCTCTGTTTATTTCTAGAATGGTAGACAGAGAAGTCTAAAGGGAAAGTCTTTTCTTTGTGTGTGTGTGTGTGCGCATCTTTCCAGACATAGCAACATGGGACTTGAGCTGTGACTCGTGTCGGCTCTTGCTTTAATGCATCCCTGGAACAGCATCGTTTGAGCCTTTGTTTGCTGGCCGTGACAAAAATCTAGTCTGAAAGGTCTGCGATCTCTGGACTAAGTCTCAAGCAGTCACTTGGATCTTCACTGTTGGAATGTGGGGAAGAATAACATCTAATAGAGATAAATTCCAAAGCTCCTTCCTCTTTCTCGTTCAGAGACTTTTGATATATTCACACACTAGCAGCTATGCAGAAGTGACAGTTAAATGGCTGTATAGTAGGTATTAGTACTTGTATGCAGGCTGAAATTGTCTTTCAGTGTGTTGTGGGTTTTTTCCTACCTTGGGATGAATTTGAGCAGAGCTGTTTTTTTAGAGTTTTTTAATTTTTAATCTTAACAATTTGCACACAGAGCATGATTTTGTTTCAGCTACGTGTTACTTGTAAACTTCAAATATTAAAATTACTTTTTGGACATCCAGAAGCAGCATTAGCATGTTTCTTCTTTTGCATTTTGTGTCTTTGTTTCTGTAAACTTCTGGAATTGATCTCTGGGAGTGAAATATACGTAATTTACTCTTCCACCTCTGATTGTAGTATTTGATTTGCAACTGCATGCGTGGCTGATGAAAGCTAATTGCTTACATGTTCATTAAAATCATTTTTTCTTTTTGTATTTCAAACCAAGATGCAGTTGCTCATGCATAAAATCCTAACTTAACAAGTTCCCCAAACACCCAGCAGTAATCAAATAGTGTTTTAAAACCAGCTTAAAATTTATGGGAGCTACATTCTCACTGTGCTTTACATCTTACGCAAAAGTAGTTTTCAAATAAAATAGTAAGGGTGATTAAGTGATATTTAAGAATTATTTACATTGTTCATCACCTGGTACATTCAAATCTGAATAATGTTGTGAAAGTGAAATAGCATTTTAATATTATCAAGGTAACATTTAGTTTTTATTACAGAATTCAAAGCAAAGTTAATTATGTGTAAATTTAGTAGGTGGCTTATATACAGTATTTAAACCAACAATCAACAAAAAATGCTAGTGTGTCTTGCTAAAAGTTTAACTTGTCTTGGAGTTGAGTTCTAGTTCTGCTGTGACTGCTTTTGCATGTAGGGTGCTCTGGGATTAAAAGAGCATTCTAAGAGTGAACTTGGTTATTTTTAGGGAGGTTAAACATCTGGATGTTCACTACAGACCCTTTTCTGAGAAAAAAAAATCATCAGAAATACAAATGCAGCACAACAGTATGTAATCTGTGTCTTCCCAGGAGACTCTGGTATTTTCAGACTGGTCTGTTGCTTAAAGTAACCCTGAGGATTACAGAAGGATATTGGGAGGATTTACCTCGGTAGTATTTCTGTATGTGGATTTAAGACATGGGAATCCAGAACAGGAATGAAACCCAGCAGAGGTGCCAAATTAGAGAGAAAGGAATGGGGAACAGAAGAATTACATTTGTAATGTTTCTAAGACTCCAGGTTTTTGCATTCTACCTGGAAAAAAAAAGGCAGATTTTTGATTGAGGTGGGTTGTTTAGTAGAAAATTGTTCTCTATCACTGTTAGTTTTCTTCATTCAGAAAATACAAAAACATTACAAATAGTATTTGGGGTAGAAAAGTTAGGTGGCACATAATGGTTTAAGGCATTCTCATACTGTGGGGAAAAAACCTTAAAGTTGTGAAAGTTAAATGAACCGAATATGTTTAACTGAAATAGCTTTCTAGAGAGCTAGACTTCTGTTTTATATGGGCTGTCTTACACCCTTCATTATATAGAATTCTGCTTTCAAAATGTATCCTGGCTGCCTAAGTTGAAACTTGAATGGCTGGAACAAAAGTCTTAAATATTTTGCTAATGTGTTTTCAAATCCCAAATTTCAGCAATATTGATTTTGCAGCTGACGGGTATTTTTCCCCTTTATCAGTTTCCAGGTGCTGCTTAGAGAGCTGTGACATTCCCTTTTCATTTTCATAATCCTTTTGAGTGTCTTTGACTCTACACTTTTTTTTTTCTTCTCAGGCAGGAAAACATAAGATTTTCAAATTTTTTTAGTTACTCTGCCAAATTTCTGGTGGTGTTGATATGATAGTAAATGTCTTTGTGGTGAGAGGTATTTTTTAAATCTAACTGATATGTGGGTGTTTAATGTACCCCTTGAGGATTTCAAAACCTCTCCTGTTTATGTATTGAAACACTTGTGTCTCTTCAGATGGATATTAGCTGCGCTAATAAGAGATTACTCCTCTGCACAAACAGTGTTTGATTTTTTTTGTGTGCAGTATGATGGCATGAGACTGCTGCAGAGCTGAAAAGACTTTTGTTAATTTGAAATGCTTAAATCCAGTCACATTAATTTGTATTTTGTTGTTTACTACATAAATTACATTAAAATGTGAATTGAAATAGATGCTGAAGGATCAGCATTTGGGCTTCAGCATATAAAATTTCCTGGAAAGCTGAGTCCTCTTCTGTAGCATCAGCAGTATGTCTTCAAAACCACACAGTGTTTGTTTGATGGTGGCTCCTAGATGCCAGGCATGTATTAAGTCATTCTGAGCCTGCTGGTACATGGACAGCTCTGTCAAGTCCAGAAGTTCTGTGTTTTTCCTGAATGTATTGAACTATTAATAATCTAATCCTTACAGAAATTGTTTTAAGTTAATGGAAAAGTGTCAACTTGCACTTTTCAAAGCAATTCTGTTGAAGGTGGGAAACACAGAAGTTCACCTGAGTTGTGTTTATGAGTTCAGCTTTCCATCCGTATGGTTGGAGGTGTCACAATTTCTAGTAACACCTGCTCCTGGCAGCGCTCAGTTGGACTTGTGTCTGGGTTGGAGTTCTGGTGCTGAGGACTTAATCTGACTCAGCTTTAACACTTAATGAATGCCTAAGTAAAAACATTTTCTTAGAAGTGACTTGTTGCTCTGCTGTGTTCCAGTTTGTCTAGTTTACAACACCCATTAAATGAAATTAAATGAATGCTACAGTAAGAGAGAGATGTGAACAGAAGTTACCATCTTGAGTCCTTTTGCTATAGTGTCAGTTGAACATTTAGAATGACTATTGCAAATTCATGGGTGACATTCTTTCCTGTGTAATGTTATTTTGATGCCTTTACATAGTTGTTCAACTGAATCAATATATTGTTTAGTGTTGGGAAAGAACTTGAATTCCCCTATTGCAAGTAACACAATTTGAGGTCATTTTAATCTCATAGTTCCCTCATTTGATGTTTCATTTTGCCTGTGTGTAGATTTCTCCCCTTGCCGTGCATTTTTTTAATGCTAAATAAACTCAGTTCTTATCTCTCCTAGTCATCTTAGAAACTCTTTTCTGCACACATTCCAGTGACAGACTGATAATTCTGCTCACACTAAGCTAAATTCACACTTAAATAATAGTGGCCACGTTCCCCTTAGCAGTCCTCTCCTTCCTGTGCTGTGTTTATTGTATGCTCTTACAAAATAGAATTAAAAATATGAGAAAGGGAGAGGAGGGAACACCTCAGGAAAAATGTGACTACAGAGTGTTTATCCAGAATACTGGTATTAGTAGGCTCAGTAGTATGGGAAAATAATTCTTATTGTGTAAAACCTTAATTGACTTCTGTGCCAAATCATATGCAGTTTTAAAAAGGTAATTGTATTAGACTCTGTTTCTTTGCATTTAGTGCTATGCTAACAATTTAAGCTGAAGTTCTGTTTTATAGCTTCATGCTGCCCTGAGTCACTCTTTGGCACAGGTACCTTGGAAACATGCTGCATTGTTTGTGTTTCTTTGTAGTGTGTCATTTTGGTGCTTTAGAGTCAGAAATTTTGTTCCTGTAATAAATACATGTTGCTCTCTGATTCAGTTGTTTCTGTTTTCTTTCCGTACCCAGTAAAATAACCATACTTTCCCTTTGATTAGGAAACTTTGTGGAGTGTGTCCTTTGCTTGTCAGGGTGAGAATTTTAATTCCAGTTAATAGGGAGTCAACGACTTGCATAAGAACAGGAGCAAAATCCCGGTTTTAAGCATAATTTCCCTCCTCCACACCCTCAGTCTCCTGCCTCAGTAGTAACTGAACTAATCACAGAAATAGATTTCCATTCACACTCAGCTTTGTGCATTCTCTCAGGGTGAGATCCATTCAGCAGTGAAAAGCTGCTCTTTGATATAATAGTGATGCAGATTCTAATGATAATTGATTTTTTCCTATTTAAAGTAGTTTCTTATTTGTAACAAAATTGGCTTGTGTTTGCTTTTCAAGAAGCGAAATATATTGCTGTGTGATTTTTTTTTTTTAGAATGATACTTCTGCATTTGTGAACAGCAGTGTATTCTTCCTCTGCAAATGAAGTGCTGGACCCATGAAATGGTATCATGAAATGGTATCACTGCATTATTACGGGAAACTTGGTGTGAGATTTTACTTCAAGCTTTTCATTCTAACTGCGAGTAAGGTTTGGGGTTTGGCTTATTTTTGATGTTTTGAACTCCTTGCTTTTCACTTATACTGGAAAGTAGAAGGGATGTTGTTTTCAGTCAATACTTTTGCTTTAAGGAAAAAATTAAACATACATTAAATGTTCTGTGTTCACCTGCTGTAGTTCCTTGATCCACTTGAAAGTCATTTTTCCCCTACTAACACTTTTTTTCTTATCAGGAATAACGATTCTTTCTGCTTAATGAATGTGCTTTGTGATCATATTAGTTGGGAGAATAGATTGATTCATCTTAGACGTTTAACTTTTGTGTGTGTGTGTGTGTGCGTGCACGCGCCAAAATAATCTGAGGCTGTTGTAGAGCTTTCCATTTTTTGTTGTTCTTGAGATGAGCAAATGCAGAGCTGAAGTCATACTATCCCTCACTGTTCTAAATCTAGAAAACCTTAAAGTCTAAGTGGCATAGTTTTGAATTACTCAAAAGTAAGGCTAGTCTGATGTCACCAGTTATCTGAGGTTATTTTGGTGCTCAGGGAATAGATGGGAGAGAGGGCTGGGTTTGGGGTTTTGGGGGTTTAGTTTGTTGTTTTTTCTTTCAGTGAAAACTTGTTTTGTTTTGTGAATAAGACACTTTTATATATTACTGTCAGAGACTGTACACTAATGGTTTGGCAATAGCTTTCAAAGTCAGCATGAATCTCTTAATTGTGAGACAGAGATGAGATATTTGCTCACGACCATCTTCCTGGGCCAGATGGAGCAGCAGTGAAGACTGGGACAAACATTTAATTCCAAATAATGAAAACTCCCATGTTTTGTAAGCTCAGACAACTTTTAGTTATGGCCTAAGGTCCTCTGAGATGCTGGTGGCTGAAAGTAATAACTCGGGCTCTTTTAGCTGTGTTAACAATGTTGAGTCATGATATAAATTGCCTGTCAGCATCTTCACTGCAGTGGTTTCCAGTATTGCTCAGAACAGATCTTGCTGCTCCTGTAAGACCAAAACACCTCTGTCGAGCCTGTTCTGACTGTACCATGGCTGGCAGCAGGAAACCTTAGGCTGTAGACATGTCATTGTACAGCTCACTCTGGATGGGACTTTGTTATTGAATGAGGGGGTTCTTGTGTGGAAGAGACTTGTACTTATTTTTCAAGCAGTAGATTTATTTTATTGTAAATGGGGAGTAGGAGACACCCTCATGTTTTAGGTGATTATAGTAATTGCTATTGAGCTTTTCTGTTAAATAGAAAAAGGCTTACAGAGATCAAAACACAGATGTGAGCCTAAGCTGGAGACTTTGAGCAAGTTTTTATCTTCTTGTAACTAGAACAAGTGCCATAAAATGAAACCTATCACTAAGCAGTTTTGTGTCTAATGCAGAGCTATAGCATCAAGTGATTGAAAACTCCAGGTTGCCTGTATGACTGGGATATAAACTGATCCTTTTATAAGCCAAAAAGGTCTTAGCTGTCAAAATTGGAGAAAACTTTCCTGCACAAGGGGTAACCACTGACATTTCCAAACGACTCTTCCTGAAAGCACAATGTTGTTTGAATCATGATGAGGCTGTCTAGGAGAAAACTGTAGACATCTTGCACAGCGCTATTCTGTAGACTTAAATTACAGTAACCACACCCTTTTCTGATGTAAAAAGGGCTATTTTTGGAAAATTCATACAGTTGAAAGTGGTAATTTAGATAGAAGAGCTGTTTCAGCAAGGCTTTGGAATAGGCTAAATATTGGACTGACCTTTGCAGACTTCACTGGTCTGTTGGAATCTGAAAATTTACATTAAAAAATATGCCTGTGGGTCTGGTGAGAAAGGATTGAGCATAACAGATTTTGATTTGACCTCCTCTCTCCTCCCTCGTTCTAGTCCTCCTTCGGATTATTTGTGGAAGGTGGAAACAGTTTTCCAGATGAGGAAAGTCTTGCTATGTGGTTACTTTGTTCTTGTGGCTAAGGTGCAAACTTCTTGCTTTGTCAGATGTCTCATACGTATATTTATGTTTATTTTCATAGTTATAGATTTACATCTCGTTCTGATATTTGCTAATTTTAATTCTTCCATAAAAGCATTAGAGTCAGATTTTTGTTTGGAAACTTTATTACAGTTCTCAAGAGATAGATACTATTGCATGCTGCAACCCAGGAGTTTCCTAGTGAGAACAAACGTGGAAGGACCAAATAGCATAAAATATTATAAAATGTCATAATAGATTGCAGCAACTACAGTACCTGGGGTCTCTTTTGAAGACTGAACTGATTAAACCTGTGCTAACTTCTGTGAGGTTAGATAGAGGGAAACAGGAAGGTTAGTTTTGTTTAATTTATATTCACTCCAGTAGAACTACAGGTGTGTGTATTTACAGTGTGCTTAATCAGACCTAACTGTAAGCTACTCCTGAAAGGGTTTTAGTCCCACTTCATCCCTGACCATGTGTTGACTTCTTTCGTCTTTGTGTCAGACATAGTAACTGTGCAACTGCTGGCCTCAGTGAAAACTCACTTCAGGTCAGCCTGCTTCTTAGCTGGGGTCATTTTTCCACCTCTTTCTTCTTTTCCTGCCCATAAATAAAATAAGATTTACTAGCAAACCCCAAGCTAATTGTAATGGCAAATGTTTGATAAAGGAGGTTTTGTTGGCAGAGCTCTGTTTTTGCCACTGAAGCCAGAGGTGAGCTCACTTGAGGCGGCTAAAATTTACAGTGTCGGGCTAGCCTGTTAGTCTTTCTTGCTCAGACCTTTGGTTTTCAAACCAACAGAGGCAAATCCTATCTTAAGACAGAGTAATTAAAATAAACATGGCACAATCAAAACACAAATTTGAGTAAAACATTCACTAGTAACAATCTCTGTGTTTTGATATCAAATGTGGTTCTCTATTCTTGTTCAGTTGGACTCATTGAAGTGATCGCTTGCTAACTTTACTTCCATGGGCATCCGTTACTGCAGATATTATTGTGTGGAAGTTTTGTTCACATGTTCAAGAAATGTTTGCAATTGTGTGTACTTGTGGTACAAGTTCATAATCTGCCGCTGAGTGGATTCCCTGACTGGTGGTGACAGATATTTGACAGTAAAAGCATACCCAGTTTTCATGACATCTTGGGTTTTCTTATGTCTTTGAAAGAAAGGAGAAGTTCCCAGGTCTTTTTTTGGTTTTGTTTTGCTGTTTTAGAGCAAAACCCCCAAACCAAGTGAGCCAACAAATCCCCCTCAAGAAAACAATGAACTTCAAAAAGGAAATTTATGTTTATCTGTAGGTAAGAGATGAAAGTTATGTATCCAGGCTCCCATTCTGTCTACCAATGGATAGTATGGAATAAAAAAGGCTGCATTTTCGTTGTAGCAATGTCAAAAACATTCAACATGGTTTCAGGTATTTATTTTCGTTCTGACTACTTAATACTCAAACAGATATGTCTGTCCAGTACAACTTATTTGAAGATATACTTTTTCTCCATTAACCACGAATTGCAGATTTTGCTCCCGAGTATCCTGTTTCCTGTGGTTCCACCAGAGTAGTTGGGAGGGCAGGGGCTGAGGGTTACTTTGGAGTTACAGGGACAGTGGTCTGTGGTGGTTGGAAATGATGCTCCTTTGGATGAGGAGGATGTTCTCATGCTGCCATGTGGGGACTGGAAGTTGTGCATGGAAGTGAGTGCTCCAAGCTGAGTGTGAAATCTATAAATCTGCCAGTTACTGTAGTGCTTAAATGTGAAACGTGATTCTTTGTTCTGTTGGCAGTAAGGTGAACCAAAACTGTAGCTCAGATGCTTTTAACAGAAAATGTTTGGGTTTGTTTTTTTCTTCTTTGCAAGATTATGTCCTTGATGTGTTACTGGACATAGGCTTCATCTCAAGGAGTGCTTGGAGGAGGGTTTTCTCTTAGCAATTTCGTTCGGAGCTTAGAATTCAGTTTTGTGGGGAGAGTTTTAGGACGTCAGGTTTCCAGAGAGGCTAGAAGAGGAAAACAAATTATTAAACTGGATGTGTAGAAATACATGTATATGGTATCTAAGAGTGTGAAAATGTTGATTTGAGACCTCTGTATGATAAATAGCAGAATTATTCTCTGGTTACAACTTTGAAATGCATCTCTGAGCCCTGACCAAGTTTGTGTAGGAAAATCTGGTTTTAGTGGGACATCTCAAATTCCTCTTTTTTCTTTCTGATTTTTTTTCCTTCATACTCTTTTTAAGGTTTTTTCTGAATGATCTGTGTTTTGATAAATTCCTGGGACTTGGCAGACCTTATCTGCATGTGACAATGAGATACAATTGTAAACTTTCTTTAGAAAGCCAGCTATTTCTTTAATGCAAGTGAAGCCATTTGCAATTTGCTTGTTTTTCGTATGAATCACACTGAAGAATGAAATAGTGTTGAGATATGTTTACGGCTGTGAGTGCCATGACTTCACACCTCAAATTATACCTTGAACTGTTACACTCAGGTTTAACTTTGGTTTGGCAGCAAGCCTAATGGAGGCTTTTAAATATGTATATATCTTGCACATGTAAGGCAGTTGAAAGAGGCTTTTTAGTTATACCCTTGACCTGGAATCCAGTAAAGGATAAAAGTAGTATTGGTTTTACCTACAGAGAGAGTCCACCCCCCAACCAAAATGAGGAGCTGTGCAATTAACTGTAATTGATGTTGGTACATGGCAGTGCTCAGCTTCCATGTGCCCTGAGGCTGTGCTCGGAGTCTTTGGGTTCGGTTTGCTCATCTGTGCTATCTATAAATGATGCTACAGAGCTCACAAATGCCTTGCCACTGTAGCATCAAAAATGAATTGCTCTTAGCAATAAGTTGTCCTGATCACTATTCTTTCACACTTCTTTTCACTTCTTTTAAAGAATAAAGTAGTAGAATGTTTGAAAAATGAAAGAGACGAGTAGCGTCAGGTAAACATACTCCTCATGAGTGATGTGCTCTTGCATGATCAAAAGAAAACAGAAGCACAGGGTCATTGCAGCAATGTGGAGGTGAACACTGAATTCTACCTGCCATGGATGACTCCAAAAACCAAGGGTGAGGCAGAGGAAGTGAGTCATAACTTATTCTTCAGCTTGCCTTGAATTTACCAACTGGTATTTCTTGACATGCCGTTTGCTATTGCTATAGCAATCACTGATGTAATAAAGGCACTGAAAAGCTTTTGAAATATATGAAACCCATGGAGGAGGGAGAGGTGGGAACTTCCTCCATCCTTGATTTGGACATTTAACAGCAGGCTTCAGACGAAGTTTATTGTTGAGTTTTTGTTGTGGCTTTTTTTTGTCCCATTTGAAGAACTGAGTGCTGAGATGACACCCTCAAACTGAATTCATGTATTCAGCAAGTCCTGAACATGAATGATGAGTAATAGGTCAGGAGAGGAGATGCCTTGTTGTTACTCTTCCAATGCTGCTGCCTACCTATGAGGAGTTTTCTTTCAAAGAGAATGGGAATTGGGAAAGTGGGATACACATTTTGGTGGGCATGGATTGTAGTCACTTTATAAGAAGACAGTGGACATATTATAATAAAAGTGATATTTGAAGTGTAGGTGAAGAGTACCATATTAATTGAATATATATTCATGGATTTAGTGGGGCTGAAGAGTATCTGAAGTTTTGTGTGGTCACTTCTCAAGCAGACACATCTTTCAGATACTGAAATATGCGAGTGAATTCACATAGGGCTCCAGTTTACCCCAGTTGTGTCTGGTATGAGAAGCTCCCCTTGAGTTTTGAAGGAGAAAAAACGGGCTAAAATTGTAGCAAGAAAGGCTTACATTAGATGTCAAGGAAAGTCTTCTAATTTCACCAATAAGTGTTTTGAAGAACAGATGGGGTAAACCTGTCATAGCTGATTGATTGTCTTTCTCCAAAGTAAGATCAAATATAACTGAGTAAATGAAATGATCTCCTTACATCCCTGTCAGTGTGGATTTCTGTGATTTCGTGATAGATGTCTGCAAGTTGTAGATTTGATCTCATTAAACAAAGTAAAAACTCTTCTATTTTAATCTATCCTTACACTAACCTATCTAGTATGCCTACCTTCCTTTTGTAGATGTGTTTCCTTAATCCTGAAAGTGCTTGTATACTATGATCACTGATAAAGAAAAATGCAAGTTGAAATATGATCTCTCTTCATGTGAACTTTTGTGAAGTTAGTTCATCTACTGCACTTCCAAGTTGAAGTGATTTATTTGTTGTGCTATTGTTTGTATCTTTTGTATGTACAGTAAATGCAGGGAAGGTTTATCTTGCTACTGTTATAACAGCTTTTGTATTAGAATGATTCATATCCAAGGTCTTTAGCCTGCATTGCTATGGGAACTTCAACACATGGGCTTCCTATTCCCTTCTTGGCAGAATTCTGTACAATAATTTCTCTTATACCTGGAAGTCAGGGGAGTGACATTTGAAACACTGACGGACTGAATTTCTTTGATCATACATTCACTAGGCATTTTGTGCAAACATCTTCCCGATCTCTTAGGCAATGATTTTGGGGTACTTAAACCAACGCTGCCACTGAAGAGTCTTTCCTCTTTGGTTTTATGTTCTAGAAACAGGCTAGATCATGAATTTCAATCACTTTGAAAACCTTGCCATTTATCCTCTGTTACTATTCAGGCAGACAGGTCGCCTGATCTAGTTTTCTATGTGGTTTTGCAAATGCTTGTGCTGGCATGGGATGAAGAAAGAGAAAAGGTGATTGACAAGAGGTGAGCAGTTGCTTTCATAATGGCAGTGTCGGCTTGTGGTCATTTCAAACTGGGCCATGACAAGCAGGTTATGGAGAGAGTAGTGCTCAGCATTGTCATTAGGAGACATGTTTAGTTCCTAGTTCTGTCTTTCTCTGGGCCTTCATCGAACAAAATGAGTTGTGGATACTTATTGTTTAAAATGGAGGGCATAAAGAAGTACTGGGCTTTGCCTAAGGGACTCCTGCTGCTTTGGAAGGACTGTTGAGACTCTTCTAAAGAAACTACTTGTCTTTTGGATATGAAGAAGAGCTAAAATATTAGAACTAGTGTTTGCATTGATGGAGTGATTTTTGTCAGTTGGAAGTGCAAAAGAAATAACAAAACCAGAGAAATTAAGAAGCGAGTACATAGTAGAACAGCAGGGCTAAAAGAGGAGATTTTGTAAGAAATTTGTAAGCAGTCAGATGGCAGACCATGTAGGATGAAGGTTTACAAAGACAGGTGAACTTAGACCTGTGGCCACAGGGGAAAGGAGAGCTTTCACCTGCAGCTGGTGATAGAGGAAAGAGAGCTTGCAAGTGTCTCTAATGTATGCTGTTACTATTGTTGTTGCAGCTTCTGTTAGCTGGTTACCATCTTCTCTAGCTGGGAATGAAGTGGGTCTCTGTTCCCTTGGGAATACAGAAGTTATTCATGCAGAAGGGAGAGGGCTGCATGGAAGGGCAGCTGTGAGTGCTGCGGGGTGTTCTGCACAGTGCCGTTTGGGACGCAGGGAAGGGGTGGTGTGTCACAAAGGCTGGGCATCCTTGGAATTGGTCTGTAGGTAAAGGTCTATGGAGCAGTCTGTGCCAGGCTGGAGAGCTCGCTGCTCGGATTGTTGTCTGGACAATACTTTCACTGTATAGCTGTAGGGCTGACACATGGAATATGTTATAGAACAGTGCCTGCTGTGTCTCTGTCTTGGCATGCCTTAGCAGGCTCTGTGTTGTAAGCACTTGCCCATGAAGCTGCCAGAAATAGATGCCTAATGGCAAAGAATTAGCTAAAATTGATCTCAGCAATGTAAAGATGAAGGTTTGGAGTAAGCTCTTGAGTTGCAGATTAGGTGCTTGGGAAGTTACCTCAGTTACCTCTCTCTAGCTGGCTTACAGAGGAAAACGTGTTTGGTTTCATGAAGAATGTGGGTTTAATATTGTAGTCTAATAGCTGTAAATAGTTATTTGTTACTTATCAAGAGGTTCTGTTAATGAACTTCCCAGTGTTAGGGTTTTAGGAGGCAGTTCTGTTTTCAGGTTTTGTACAAATCCTTACATAAATTAGATGTTGAGAAGATGCAGGGTTGAATTACAATGAGATTCACTTCAGCATTGTAAAATTACTCTTGAAGTTTTCTTGTGGGCTACTTGTGTTGGAAACTTTGGATGGAATCTGGAATGCCTGAGCTGCTTGCTTGATTCCCTCCATGCACTTACCCTTAGGCGTGTCACACTGTGTGTTTTGTGTTGCTCTTTTCCCAGCTGCCTCAGGAAGGAGAATGTGACTATGCCCCTGGCCCTCGTTGCTGGGGTATCAGTGAACATGAGTTTTCCCAGACCATAATCACAATACCCACACTGAGTTTTTAGGCTGTGCTGCTATAAGGTCTCTCTGTGAAGAAGTCAGGAAATGTCACTGGTCTGCAAAGAGTTTGTAATTTCTCTGTTGCGCTTTTCTAGTGCAGGACGGAAGGACTTGAATTCTTGTTTTTCAAGCAGATAGCTGTCCTAATCATCACTGCAGCCTATCAGTAGGGTTAGGGTATATTAGATCTTTGGTTTTAATACAAGACTTAATGGATTGTGCACAGGACTGATCCATGATCCATGTATCAGCCTTATTTTATCTGGTTTATAAATATTTTTAACATTTGCAGCCTTGTTTTGACTAGTTTTTAGTAATTATGATGAAATATCTTTTTAATTGTCATAGCTTCCAAAGTTGCCACCAAATGATGAATTGCTTGGAAAATATTGTTCATCTCAAAACTATATGGCAATTTATGAAGAAATAATGTTATGTAGATCAGTTAATAAAGTTGAGTGCATAACCCTGGATGTGTTTAATCCCAGTTGAAATTCCATTCAATTATTTTGCCTTTGTTATAAATTTGGAATTCCTGATGAAGGTTCTAATAATAGATGAATTTCAGTATTTATTCTCAAATCCAAACAGGATGCAAAGTTTCCCTTCACTCAAGGTTGACTGAGGGAGTGCTTCTCCCTGAAACTGAAGCTAGTAACAGTACATAAAACATAGTGTGCTCATCCTTAAGCTGTTTCTTTTAGGTATCTGCTTAGCTGTTTCTTCTCGGTGTCTAAAACTAATATGTTTTGAAATATATTGGATATAACCTGAACAGCATTTATATATACACTGATTGGATGTGCTGAGTTACACATTGCATGTGTTTGCAGTCCAGTAAATTCATAGATGCTTTTAAGGTGCTCTGTTCCACAGACTGGAAACTAAAGGCCAAATGTGACCAAAGTTGAAAAAGGAGAAGGTTAGAATCATTGTTATGTGTTGGCCAATTTTATGAGCAAAGAAGACATCTAAATAAACCTGGGGTTTTAAGCCTCCTGTTGAAATTTCTGTCAGGAATCCTGTATCAAGTTGTCTGCAGGATGTAAAAGGGAAGTATTTGTGTGTGGTTTAACAAATGCATGTTGCAGCTTTTCATGAGGTTTTGGGATTTTTGTTTGTTTGGGGGTTTTTCTTGGGCTAAATGAGCTTTGACTGCCATATTGGAACTTAACTTAATCAGTTAAGACATAAGAAGTCTTACAGAAAACAGGTAGTGTTACTTACATGAAGGCTGCATTAGTTGCAATTGAAGAAATTGTAATGTGTTTGAGGAAAAAAAGTCTTGAGTGTTGTGAGTTCTGAATAAGTTACCACAAGGCTTCTGAATGGTCCTTTGGTGGCTGCACAGATTTTACATGCTGTGGTCTTGAATATTGAAAGTTACAATATTTACAAGCTGCAGGTTTCCTATTCCAAGATGAAAGGAGAACCTTGGAGAGAGCTGCCGTAAAGATTTATCATCCAATTCTCTATTTGGAATATAATAAGAAAAAGAATTAGCAAATGGCACTGGAGGAATGATCACTTGTGATGACACAGCTGCTTTCTTTTTCCCAATTCCAGGGCATATTCCCTTGTGGATTCCAGTCAAGTGTCTACCTTCCTGATTTCTATTCTTCTCATAGTCTACGGCAGTTTCAGGTAAGATTTTTCTTTAAGATTCTGCAGAATTTTTGGAATAAAAATATGACAAGTGACTGAATGGAGTTTATGCCTTTTGTTTCATTGTGTCATTGTCAGACTGATGGCTAATGTAAATTTACTATTTCTTGCTTTCAAAAAGGAAGTGGAAAAGGAAGAAGCAGCTACTTGAGGTTTCTGAAAGATGTAATTGTATGTGAAGGTAGAAGCACTTGTAAGATGACTTAGAAGTTAGTCCTTGAAGACAGCTCTGTAACATTGTGTTGTGGAGGATATAAAAGGGTTGTTGGGAGGGATAGGAAGCTAATGTTATTGGTAGTAGAATTTTATATCTAACGTTGCAGTGTCGGTCGATGTAACGTGTCCTTGTAGTGACTGCAAACAAGTCTTGTGAAGCAGAGATTCCACAGTCCCAGTGCTGTTCACTTGATAGTAACAGAGAAGTGGGAGACAATGTCAGTGTTGAATTCCAGCAGAGTGCCTGACAACTGCTGCAGGATAAGTTTGAATCTTCAAAAATCAATTTTGCTCCACTTCAAGATGCTTCAGAATAGTTTAGAGAAAACGTTCTTGACCCTTTAGACTTATATTATCTTATGCTATACAGTTTCTTTTAGTACAGTGGCACCTAAAGAATGAGATTCATACTGATATATTAAAAAAAACCTATGAACTACAGCATGAAAGAATGAGTTTTAAAAAGCTTAAGTACAGCACGTTTTTTATTCCTGTTCCTTGAACAACATTGCTTCATTTAACAAGTCTGTGGTAAAAGGCCATACGTTCACTATGAAGCCTCTGAAGTGCTACGAGTATTCCTGAAATAGATGATAGCCATGGTCATACATATGATGTAAGTGGCAGCTGTTAGGATAAGAGGTTTTAAATCACCATCATAAGTTAATAAAATCATATAATGAAAGAGACGATTTTTTATAAGAGCTCTCAGTTGTTGCTGTTGAGTATTAGGTAACAGCACTGCTGATGGGAGTTAAAATAGAGGCTTTAGGAAGACAAGTCTAGAGATGGTGAAAACACAAAAGAAATAAAAGATTGTATTTGAGTAGCAATTGAGAAATGTTGGTTTTTTTTTTTTCTAGTTTTGACTCAGTCTAGCACATGGTTGAGGGACTAATTCAGTATTTAACAACCAGCGGAGTGCTTGAGCTCAGACTGCCTGCCCTTCTCACAGCCCCTTGCTGTTTAAAAGTTTTCTCCTGCTGTTTGCCATCCCGTTTCTGTATACACATACTCTTTATCACTTTGTGCTGTGATTTACATTGAAAACTGCTCCTGTAACAGGGTTTCAAACTTCAAAACAGTCTCACTTGTTGGATAAAGTAGTGGAATGGCGATAGATAGTAATCCATTGAGGAAATGCCCTGTTGTAGACCGGTTCCTTTGCATCTCTCCTGAAGACCCCGAGATGCAAGCTATTACAGACCAAGGTAGGGTCCCGCAGTTTTAAAGTTAATTTCTTCTGCATAGTTTCTTTAGCAGATGTCTGAGCTGAAACCCACAGTTACAATGGTGGCTTGGACAAATTCCCATTCTGTTTGGTCAGTGAGTGAGATCAAAAGCTCAGGTCTAAAAAGGGTCTAAGAGACAGTTAAGGTATTTAAGAAATTTAAGTATGGTAGTAAGCTGCAAATTTTTACTCACCTGGAAATCCCTAAAGTAGTAAACCAAAAAACTTCTGGCAAAGTGGGTAGATTTTCTTTAAAAAGTCACTTGCTGGACAGATGGAAGTTAGGCTTTGGAGTGCCTGTTCTCCGATGAGAACGTCTTCATCTAGATCAAAGTGTTTTGACTCTGATGGAGCTATCATAAGGCAAAAAGCATATAGCATTCCTCAATTAACCTTCATGTTTCAGAAAGTGGAGTTTGTTTCTGATATCCAGTCTGAAAAGAAGCAAATGGAGTTATAGTGGTGTTGCTGGCAGTTGACTTAAAGTGCAGTAATAGGATCAGAAAGAATTGGGTAGGTGAGTCATTACGGTAAAATCCACATGCATGGTGGATCTAATCTAGTGCAAGAGGTCTGAGGGGAACAAAGGAAAGTCTTGACCCATTGTCCTTATCCATACAAGCAGCTTTTGTCCAGAAGTGAAACAAACAAGAAACTCCAACTCCAAACCCTCAAGTTATTCAGAAGAATGTCTGGTAGATACTGGATAAAGTCCCCATCCCAAACGAAGGACAGTTTATGTCTTTCATATCTTCCTTTAGAGTTTAGACTCACTCTCTCTAATGTGCACCGAGAATTGATTGAGTAAAACCATCTCAGATCAATGACTAATACTGATTGTAATTTTTTTCTTTAGAGCAGTTGAAATCTGTCAATTCTGTGGCGACCCACAATTCTCATAGCCCCAGAGCTGCTAAGCTGGGTGACTGTCCCCATGAAGTAATGCAAGAAGAAACTTCTCAATATATTGCATCTACAAGCTGCTCCATAGAGATGCACTTGCCTTCATTTTCCCTGCACTATTTCATAAGAATATTCTCCTGCATGATTTCCATGAAGCATCACTGCAGTGGAAGTGATCTGTAGTCGAATCTGAACTTTCATGGTAGTAACGTGCCAGCAGCTTACTCATTCCTTGGCCTTAGTGTAACCCTAACAAGTGGCTCCCTGTGGGAGGCTGAGCCATCCTTGCCTTGAATCGCTGCTACAAATCCCCAACTTGAGCTATGCAGACCCAAGAAGATGCAACGGTGCAGTTTATTGCCCACTGAGAAGTGCTGGCTGCATGTTGCCTTGGGAGTCCAGCAGACATTTAAACAAAACCAACATTTCTCAGTGTGTGATTTCTTTTACAGTCCAGTAGTTTTCAGTATATCTTGTTTTATAATATAGTTTTTAACATTCTTGGAGGATGGAGTATTTTTATTATGTTGGCTATAACTTGTAGCAAAAGGAAGAGCCAATGTGTGAAACAGTTGGAGTTTGTTCCAAAGTTGTCTTGGATCAGCAGCTGTGTTGCTAACTGAAAGCAATTTCCTAATTTATTCTTACTTTTGGGGTAGAGATGTTTATAGGTAGTACTGTAATCATTGCCAACAGTAAGGGGCTGAGGTTGTTTAAGAGCAGTAGATCTAATAGTTTATTTCTCATTTTCTTTGCTGATAGCAACCCCTTAAATTCTGAATCGTCTGATGCCACTGGGAGAAGGATGGTGTGAGGTTCTCTCTAAACTGTGCTAGTTCAGAGAGGAGTGACATGCTCTGCTGAGAAAATAATTACTTTGTTTGGGCGAATCTTGGATCAAGTCCTGGAAGGTTGTCAGCCTCCTCCCAGGTTTTTATAGCTTTAGAGGAAGATTATGAGGCTACAGTGCATTGCTGGGGAAAAAGGAGGTGTGAATGAGGGAACACACTCCAAACAATGCAGAGCAGAGAGATCTTTAGAGGAAAAGTTAAGAGGAGCAGACTGCTTTATTGGAATTTTAGCCTTCTCCATTGCCTCTTTGTATTTTCAATAAGTTCTTAGTTGACGATCCATAATCTGTGTAGAAGTGCTGTATGTCTGAAGGTTGAAGATTCCTCATATTTTGCATGAGCCCAAAAGCTACTTTAATATCATGCCACTGTTTGGGAGCACTTCTACAATAGAAGCAGAAGAAACAAACTAGTTTTATATTGGAAGAGCCTTTTTCTTGCTTCTGTTTTATACAGTGAAACTACTCAACCCTGATATCTGAACACAACTTTCTTGATGCTATAAACCTACCTGTGCTTGGTGTCAGGCTGTATGGCTGCAGCACAAACTTGCTCACCTGGGCATTGCAGTAGTTAACCTGCACACTGAATTGAAATCCCTTTGATACCTACAGAATTGTATAGAAGGCTCTGGTGTATTTTTTTACTTGTCTGATAAATTAATGGACCTTGTTTACTTCACATAGCACAATTACTTTAATGCTCCTGCAGACTTAGACAAGAGCTGTACACTGGGAGCTGTACAGTGCTTCTGGTGGTTCTCTGTAGCTTATTGGAGTAAATAAATAGGCAGATAAATCATGGATGACATATATGTATCAGAGTGAGAAGCTATCAGGGTAAACTTGATTGTATTTTTATTTGAAACAATGTAGAATTTAATGATAGAAACCATGGATGGCCAAAACAGACCTGAAGGGAAATTCCTCCAGTTCAGAAAGTGGTGGCAAAATTTGATAGCATATAATTTAGAAATTGGATCAAAGTGAAAGACTGTGGTAAAAGAGGTAAAGTACTGAGTTATTTTGGAACTTTTTTAAAGTGCATATATCAAAAGGAAAAGATGAATCTATTTCAGCTGAGCTGGGTAGGTAGGGGAATGTCATCAGCTCCCACAGATTAATTAAACTGTGTCAGTTTGTACTAAGTATTCAGAGCTTCCTCTAGTCACCTCTTCTGGCTGTACATATAATAAATACCTGGGTACTTTCTAGGCTTTGTTGAACCCTTTTCAATGAAATGAGACCTTGCATTCATCAGACAATTACTTACAAGCTAGTTTTGGTCATCATTCATAGCAAGATCTAGAGGAAGGAAGTAATACTGTTTTAAAAATGAAACCTGATAGTAACATTTGCATGAAAAGGATCAAAATGAGAAGTTGGAAAGAGTTCAAATTCATCAGAGAATTGAAATGTTTATTGTATTTCCACCCTGTTCTACACTTCCCAGTGAGGCAGATGAGTATCTGTGTTGCTGTTTGTTGCTCACACTGACCAGTCCAGATGCCCTGGTGACTGATCTCACTGTTACAGCCTCTGTGATTTGGTGCCTCACCTGTAACTGTAACCATTTTAATTTTTAAAAATTTCTAGTATGTCTGGTGTTATTCCTAATAACCAGCATTAAAGACCTTTTTCAGAGAGTGGGGGAATGGTAATGAGACTGTAGCTGATGAGCCTAAATAGGAGTTTGAAATTTGTCTGTTAAGTTTGCTTTGTTTCCTGCAGGTCTCTTAATATGGACTTTGAGAATCAAGACAAAGAGAAAGACAATAGCAGCACAGCCGGGTCTTTTAATGGGAACAGCACCAATAACAGTAAGGGTCAGCTTTGCTCCTTATCTTTCTTATCACTTCAGTTTGCAGCACCTTCTTCTGCTTCATCAGTCCATGTGTTTCAACTCTGTGCATTGTAGATTCACGTGACAGAATGGAACTGTTCTGTCTGAGAACTCAGATCTTGTGCATTAACTGTTGTCTCGTTCATGCCTGTGGAAGCTAAATTTAAAACATCAATGTAACATTCCCATAATACATGGAAATTGCCTGCTTCACACTTTGTCAAGCTTTACTGGAAATGGCTTTCTTTAAAAAACCCACTACGTAGTTGTGAGAAGGAAATGCAACTGCTTTTTGTCTGGGGTTGGCTACTGTGATGTGTTAGCCAGTCCAAAAGCAATGGAGACCTCGTCCTATATACCAAGTCCATAAAGATGATTCAGCTTTATCAATAGAGAAACTGAAGTTTAGAGTTCACATGGCTTTGAGCAGCTCTTTTATAATGGACAATAAAATACGTGCTTACACACAGTGTGTTCAGGGTGGGGATTAGTGTCAGCTCCTGCGTGGTTATTTGTCTCCTAGGGAATCTGTAAACAGATTCCAGGCAGCTTGGCCATCTGAGATGGACTGTTTTGCAGGTAAGAATATGGATGTGAGCAGTTGTAGTGGAGTGTGTTGTACACCATGTGCTGTAAATTCACATCCGTGTTTCACTTATAGTAATTTATGTGGCCATAATCTGAGAACAGGCTGGAGAATGAGTAGGTTCCCCAGTTTAAAAGACAGGAGTGAGATAGGAGCAGCCCTATGCATGAAACCCTGAATGCTAAGGTTGCTTTAAGTAAGAAATATAGCTTTTAAAATTACAAATTAAATGACATGTATTGTACATGCCTTTTGCACTTTTTTGCCTTTTTTAAGTATAGACTCTTCAAATTTACACAGTTGTCAGAGCACTGCTTCTGTTGACAGCACAGAGCAAAGAGCTTGCTGTGCCTGGTGGTTCAGCAATGAACAGTTGGGGTTTTTGGCATCTGGGAAGTAAGAGGACAGTCTGGGGAATAAGCACATTCAGGGGTTAGCTGTCAAAATGATCAGAAGAGAAATGAAGAACTTGGACATTTAACACTGAAGGCACTAATTCCAGTATGCCAAGGTGGTTTGTAGTATGTCATTTCTAAGGTTTTGGTTGATTTGTTGTTTCCTTTGGGAAGCTGAAGGGCATTATAATAAATGCCCTTTCTCAAAGCTAGATTCAAGTCACAGATTCGAACACAATTTCTGACTCTTCACATTGTTATCACTGAGCTATCTCTGTTGTACTTTACCCTTTTGTACCAGACCTCAGTAACACAAATACCAGGTGTCTTAAATTCTCCTTCCTTTTTTTTTTTTACAGTTGTTGTGCTACTTATGTTTAAGAGTGATAGAGCTGTGACCTGAGCTCATTAATGCCCATACAGTGCAAGTGCCATGCCTTCCATTCTCATTGTCTAACTTTTCTTTTATGAAAATAGTTAAATAGTTACGACAGGCACTAAGTTGCAGTGAGTGTGTCCCATGTGTGTTTGAGGTATTTTGACATGCTTGGATACATTGGTAACTAAGAGTTGTGTGAGTAAACTGTTATTTAGACAACTTGCCAGTCTTCCACAGAAAAAAGTAAAATAGACACCCTCTCTCACACACACTCAAACAAAGACTATGTGTGTATATTTACTTGTATGTGTGCCTCTCTGTATGTATCTGTACATACATGCACACATTCTCTGCTGGGTAGCCTAAAGGCTTGTCCTTAAAATCCTGAGCCTGATAAAGCCCTGCTTCATCCAGTGGTGTCTCACCATTTTTGGATAACATGGTGATGTTATGCGGGCTTTAGATCACACCTGGCTCTGAGTCTTGAAACAGTTTTTCGTTGGAGACATTTTGGATCCTTCTTACCAAGTGACTACTGCAGATGTTACCTGTTATTTTAACAGCCTAACAGTATAAGTATGGCTTGTATTTTTTATTATTTTAATACTCATGGCTTCTTCCCTCCATGCTCATTACCAAATGTAAATACAGTTACAGAGACTGGTATCAGAATCCATGAGGATAGATGGGCTTTTCAAAGCCTGATCTTCACAATTTTCTTTGTAGTTACAAAAACTCGTGGTAAAATATAGTAAAAAATGGCCTGTCCCATCACTAACATCCCTAGTGGTCACCCTGCATGGCTGAGGTGAGGGAAGCAATCAGAATAGAATACTTCAGTAACTCTGTGCTGTCCAAAATCGCTTCCAGCTATAAAATGTGTGCATGAAGTTTTTTTGGGGTGGTTACAGTGCACACTGAACTGAGTTGGTTGTTTCATAAACAGGTAAATGTCTTGAGTGCTTTTTGAAAACTGCCCTTTGTTGTTAGGCTAGATGTTATCTGGTGATTGCAGTCAGTGATGCAATTTAAGTGCATGGTGGCCTTCACCCAAGTGGAATATGAAGCTGTGGCAGCCTTTGCATGACCTGAGACAGCCAAAAGCTGTCTGCAGCTCCGCTCCTGGCCAGGCTCTGCCTCCTGTGCTCTGTTCCACACCTTTCTCAGCATAAATAATAAATAGGAAATATAATCAGTTAGAAATAAATATATAATTGCTTTATGATTCCTGATCCCTAAATAATGTTAATTTTTGTCACTTGTTCTTCATTCTATCTCTGGCATGAGAAAGGATCATACATTTTCTTTCAACACTGAGTTCTTGAGCTCTGCAGAACAGGGCCAGTCCACACAGTCTGTCCACACCAGGCAGTACTGTCCTGCAGCTTACCAAGGGCTGTGCTCTGTTACGGGGGTACACGAGGGTCTCAGAGTAGATGTCTGTTCCACCAGCACTGAAATGGAACCTACTGTCAGAGTCCTGGACTGTGCTGGTCAGGACAGGCTGTCAGTGTGTGTGTGGTAAGAAACAGACCAGGTTCAATGTCCCTTTCTTTCTTCCGCAGGTATTCAAACCATCGATTCCACCCAGGCCTTGTTCCTGCCCATCGGAGCGTCTGTGTCTCTCCTAGTTATGTTCTTCTTCTTTGATTCAGTTCAAGTTGTCTTTACAATATGCACAGCAGGTGACTGAATTTTCTTCTCTTTGTAAAATTTGGAATAGAACAGAAAGCATTGATACAACGAAATATTGTTGATAAGAAGTAGAATTCATGTCATAGTACGTGTTTAAAAAAAGCCTCCTCAGATTTCACAGTTGTGTTTTCGTGTCTCTGCAGCTATTAATAGAGTGATAAGTCATATTTGAGAAGTATTTTCCACTTGGAGATATGTTAAACCCACTGAACCATAAACTGCCAAAATCTTGAAAGGTGCTGGCTGTATTGTTTTATGTAAAGTTCACTTGTTTATGAATCATTGCTCAGAACTGTGCATGGTCTTTGATAATTCCGGTGCTTTGTAGGATCACAGCATAACTCTGGAGATCCTGTCCAGACACTTCTTTTCTTGGTTTAATTTTGGGGTTTGATTTTATGCTTTCCTTTGTTCCAAGGGTACTACTGCTCTCACTGGCATTTTGAGTGTTACTCTTTTGCACTGCTTGAATTTATAACAAAAATGAATCTGTCATCGGCAAATGAATTGCAAGTCCTCTGGTCCCATTTAGTATCATTTACATTTTGTCATTGAAGTAAATACCAGGGCTTTGGTTTTTGGAAAATGTTGGCCTTTTGATCTCTTTGCAGTTATTCATCCCACTGCTCCAAAAATGCAGCAGCTTTTAAGACTTGCACTCCTCAGTCCACATACTGAGTCAGGCAAGATTGTTAAACCTCAGCATACCTCTCATCCTCTCCAGCATCTTCATGTTGGTGGATGAAATCTAGATCTCTGCTCTTGACATGAGTCTTGAGACTCCTGTCTGTAATTCTGGATACACAGTCCTGGAGAGGTCTGTTGAATGCTGCTTTTGTAACTTTGGCCTATGACACGTATGTTCTTTCCTCTTAAAAATAAGTTACTACTTCAGATAAGTTCTACTATATGCTCAATATTAGAGGCAAAATATATACACACATATATAAGTTATTATATATGAAGATTTTTGACAAAAGACAAGTTTTAATTGGTCAAGCTCATTGGTGCATTTGTTTCCAGATTGACCTTCACATTTGTAAGGTTTTTGGTAACATTTATGATGTCTCATTAGGTGACATTCAGTCAGTTGGGGCTTGTTACAGGTTTAAGAAAGTGCACTTGATGAGGGGAACTTCTTTGCTAACACTTTGGAAAAGGTTCCTAGTTCAAGGTGTGCGGAGTTGCCACATTCTTTGTTCTTTTCCTACCCCTTCTGCTTTTCTTCCTCCTCTCTAAAGTGCTGATGGCCCTGTGAGTTTCCATGGTGCTGGTTGCATTCAGACACTCTAAAAGAATTTATTTAGGAATTCATTGTTTCATTTTACAATGTTTAAAGACTCTTCCTCCCACCAGAAGCAGCAGGACTGAGGGTGGAAAGCTGTGCTTTGACCAAAGCAGTTTCTTTTTTCCAGTTGGCTTAAGCTGTGTACTCAAGAGAATGTTTTATTCCTTCCATCATCTTCATTTGAGAAGAGAAAAAAAAATCCCTTATAAAAACCAGCAACAACCACCCTGTTTTTTTAAGGAATGAGCAGAGGACGGCAGAAGGATCAGACCTGCAACATGCAGAGAACACCAATGGGCTCTTCCATCTCCATTTCAGTCTGTTCCTGCTGCAGCAGTTTTGAATGTGTGCTGCTGACAGCCTGTCCCTCCGTGCCCTCACTCTTCACCCTTTTCAACAGCTCTTAGTACAAGTTCAGTGCTATCCTTTAAAAAACAGAAAAACCATCCAAGGAAAAAATGATTGTAAATACAGCAGTTACTAAATGTTCATACAAATGTGTGGGTGGGAGAAATATGCTTCTTAAAAAAGAGCCTATTTATGGAGATGGTCTGTTTGGATATCTATGTGGTTTCATTGTCTTGTTCTCAAAACCTTAAAGCACTTTAGATTTGAGAAAAGTCCTGTTGGCAGCTACTGGATATAACTTATTTTAAGTTGTATTATGCTTCAGTGGTGAGTTAAAAGCATTTGAGTGAGATGGGAGGAAAAAAATGACTGAGTTGAAAAGTGGCAAAAACCCCTTTCTTGTGCTGACTTGGTCTGTGTCATATGTTGAAGAATTCTGAAAGAATTTCACAACCAGTTTGTAGTAAGTTCTTCCATTTTTTTTGGACACAGAATATTTCAGAACTGTTTTTCTTGCTGTCATGATCATGAGTAGCTTTAAAGCTTCTTTCCTTTGAACGTTTGGAGATGGGTGTTGCATTCCTTTGAGAGCTTTTGTTTTGACTGGAGTTTGGAAGCACACTAAGTTCTGCAGCAAAACCTGGGAGCCTTGAGCTGCTCTTGCTTCAGTAACACCGTAGCATATAATAATCAGACATTGTTGCAAGAGCTTTTCCAAATTGGAGAAGCTCATTTGTGTACTGTAGAAATTAGGTCTGAATGTGCTAATATTACCTTTTCTTTTTTTTCTAGTCCTTGCAACAATAGCTTTTGCTTTCCTTCTGCTCCCAATGTGCCAGTACTTAACACGGCCTTGTTCACCTCAAAACAAGTAAGGACTTGAGAAATGTTTTGTTTCTCCTCTTGTATTTATTTCTTTTAATAAGAATTCTTTCATGGAGTCCCTGGTTTTGAGCATTAACCTCAGGGCTGACATTTGTGCCTATTTTTTTGCACCAACACCACGTTTCCACTTTGAAACTACGAAACCCAGTTTTGGCAGGTCAGGCAGACGTGCCAGCCTGGGACATGTGGTACCATTGCAGGGGACTGGACTTCCCAACAGTGGTTTTTAAGAAAGGTGTCTTATTTTGGCTGAGATTTCAGAGTTTGGGGTTTGGTATTGGATTTCAGTGTTTGTTGCAATGCTGGACTGTGGATTTGAATGCTGTCTCTTCCAGAGGCTGTAGTTACCTGGGTGAAAAGTGCACTTGACATGTTTTGAAATGAATTTTTATTTTTTTTTAACCTTGTGAGTGGAGTTCATGCTGCTGAAAGCACTACCTGAGGTGTGGTCCCGGGAAACTGCACTCATGGTAACTATTTCAAGAGAAGTGGCAGGATCTACAGGGCTTTTCCTGTCTCTCTAGTTCAGGCCATAGCACATTATTTGAGTGTGAGCAAAGCTTTTGTTTGTTGCTGTTTTGGTACCTATTTGTGGCAAAGGATCTTCCCTTCAGTTGTTCTTGGCATCTTTCATCAGCAGTTTGAGCCTTGTTTTCTGTTCTCTAAATGGAAACATGAAGTCCCTCTCCCAGCTGACGTTTGTGTGTCGTTCCCAGGATCTCCTTTGGCTGCTGCGGGCGTTTCACTGCCGCCGAGTTGCTCTCGTTTTCTCTGTCTGTGATGCTGGTCCTTATCTGGGTCCTAACTGGCCACTGGCTCCTTATGGATGGTGAGTACATGAATTAAGCAATTTTCCTACTGCTTTGTGCCTGTCCTGACGCATCCCTTCACATGGTGATGATGGGGGAAGTTTACTAGTGATGGCTTGCTGAGCCCTAATAGTGTGTGGCAGTCGGGAGCGTGCCAGGGTGGTGTTTGGGACACCTGTTTTTCTGGTTTGTAAAAGCTTCCAAGCAAGTGCTAGAGCACTCCTGAAGGATGTTCTGCACCAGTGTGGTGTGGGGTGAGTCGCCAGTTTCAAAGACGCCTGGAGACCATGGTGGTTTGTGAGTCATAACTTGGTTGTAACAATCTGGCGAGTTTTTGCTGTGCTTGATTTTTGGTTCAGATGATCAAATAATTTGTTGTGAGACAGTTCACAGTAGCTGGCTGTCTTTGATCTCTTTGATGCTTGCCAGTTGGGGTGGTGAGATGGGTGAAGCTGGCAGGCACCCAGCTGGCTTGAAGGTGTGATTTATTTATTTTTTCCATGCTGGTTGAACTGAATTCACAGCTTACTGTTCCAAAAAGAGGCTTTTCCTTCTCCCCTCCTGCCTTCCAAATCTCTCGTGTTAGCTCTGGCACCCATTTAATCACATGGTAAACTGATTCAGCTCACTAGAATGGCAGCAGACTACCTTTTTTTTTTTTGGTCAGGCTATTTTGCTGCTGCTGCTGCAGTGAGATGAATTGGATTATTTTAGTCAGGTATGTGCTAAATTTGGCAAAAAGTAAGTGGCAGCATTATGAGATCTGAGAGGATGCAGGGGATATGACAGGAGAGGGAT
Organism: Colius striatus; assembly: GCF_028858725.1. Lineage (NCBI taxonomy): Eukaryota > Metazoa > Chordata > Aves > Coliiformes > Coliidae > Colius > Colius striatus. The sequence goes on along the minus strand of NC_084775.1, from coordinate 6,058,395 downwards.
GAAGGAGGTAGCCAGGAGCAGGACCTCCACTTCTCAACAGTGCTAGGCAGCTAAGTTGGCTTAGGATGTCTCATGAAATGGCACCCTGAGGTTGTGATAGCTTGAGGAAAAATAGCTGGGACAACATCACCTGCCCCTGAAATTGTTTGTTGCAATAGAAAACACACATCCCATCAACTTTCCAGCCCCTCCTAAATGAGATCGCAGCAGCAGAAAGTCCTTTGCACTGAAACCTCTCATGGTGGCACCTCCATTATCTCTTTTGTAGACAGGTGTTTTGTTTCCTTTGTGCTTCTGGCTGCATTTAGATGTTCCCTTGCTGTGTGCTGGAGGATACCTTTTAAAACACCCAGATACTAAATGGAAAAATGCAGAAGTTTGGTTTGTGTTAAGCAGAGTAGCCCACCATGAAATCAAGGGTGATTTTTTGATCTGCAGTACCTACAAAGCTAAATGGAGTGTCAAGTGGGAATTTTGACTAACTCTGAAAAGATTTCTCTGCACTGAGATATCAGCAGAAGCATTTACTTACAAAGAGCAGGTTTTGTGATCATTTCAGTCTGAAATAGGGGGAATTTGAGGGAATTAATGGGCAGAGTACTGAACTATTGGTGCAGAGTGGTTTCTGGGGTTTATTTCTCTTGGTGATTGTTTATGATTTACTGAATTGTGTTGATACTGTCTAGCTGTGGAGTATTTGATGTAGTTTACATTAAGGGGGCTGGAACTATATTGGTGGGCCTCCTGTTGTTTGTTCAAATCCAATGCAATCAATGTTTGTTTGTGACACTGAATAGGGAACAGCATTTATTAGCCTTGGTAAGGGAACCAGACTCTGCAGTGTCACTCTTCATACTACTGCAAGTGGGATCACATCATCTCTGTCTTCACCCTCTGCTTCTCTGTATCTGGACACTCATAAAATTGTAGCATCCTTTTGGTCAGAAAAGACTTTTAAGTTCATCAAGTCCAACCACTCACTTCACACTAACCCAAGTCCCTCAGCACCTCAGCTATATGGTTTTGCAATATATCCAGGGATGGGGTCTCCATCGCCTCCAGATATCCACAGCAGATATTGTCTCCAGGGGGTTGTTCTGGCAGGTGAGGATGTACATTTATGGGTCTTGAAATGCTTATTTCTCAGAGCAGATTGTTTGATGACCAGACACACCACCAACATCTCGGCCCTTTCATCTGCTCCAGACACAAATGTGCAGTGAAGCTGGAAAACAGACTGTAGCCAGAGAGTCTTAATCCTCAGAATATCCTTATTCCATAAGGGAATAAGGGACTCTGAAGTCAATGTGTTCTGTTAATTGAAGGTTAACTCTTCCAGTTAGTTCTTACTCAGCTTTGTTAACCTGTTGCCCAGCACTTCCAATGCAGAGCTACTCTTTGTGTGGCTATTCTACCTTCCTTCTTCTCTTTCTCTCTCTGTTTTTGGAGTACATTTTTCAGTGAGACCTGTCTTAGATCGTTTGTCAACACCACCCATGAGTATGGGTATGGATGTCTTTGTTTCTCTCATGGTTGCTGGCCTGGCCTCCCTTTGGAGGAGCCTGGTGGTGGTTTGACTGTGCTTTGGCCCGTGTTACTCATACTTGCTCTCGGGCATTCCTGCCTCTCTTGTGTTTTTTAAATTAACCATTATTTCTTACAGCAGTTGCAAAACTGCATAATTATTAGCATGTGTATTTCACTGCAATCAAAAGAACTTTTTTTCTGTCTCCTCCTGTCCCCAGTGTTTGCTCAGTTTGATGGAAGTGTTGCCCGTGTGCCTGTGCACCTTCCAGTGACTGAGGAATTGAGTGTGTGCACAATGGTTAAAACTTCATACTGGTTAAAATATTCCCACTTCTAGTTAATTATAACCTGGAAATCCTCTCTTAAGTATAGACTTGCTTGAGCTATTATTAACACTGGCTTTAGAGAAGCCTCTTTAAGACAGACTGTTCCCTTGTATTTGCTCCTCTGCCAGAGAAAGTCTGTAACTGAGGGGTATATTGAATTACTGAATGCAGTGCTTTTTCTCCCTGCTTTGCTGTGTCAAATTCTTCAAGCCTCAATACGTTGCTTACATTTTATGGCTAGTTACAGTTATGCAGCGTGATTTAGGGGACATTCTTATCTGAGTAATCCCATTACTTTGTGTGACTGGTGGCAGTGAGGTCGAGTCCTCAGCAGATAAGGAGGGTTCGGCAGAGCCACAGCTGTGCTGCAGCCCTATGGCACCGCGATCATTGTGCTGGCCTGTGCTTGGGGGCCCTTTTCCTCTTGGATCTATAGGGAACTGTTCCCTCCCTCAGGGTTTTGGTGGCTCCCCAGCTTTCAGGTGAAGTGCAAGCCTCGGACAGTTTCACAGTTGCCTAGTGACAGCGTGAGGTTCATGGTGAAGTTTTGGCCTGGGAAGGTGTGGTGCTGGTGGGCACACATGTCATGGAGTGACTTTCCCTGTGGTTTCAGTTGGTCAGAACAGGATTGAAACTTCTTACAGCTTCTCTGTCACATTAGATAAAATGTCAGACATTTCACTGACAAATGTGTGCCTACTTGAGAAACCTGCTGCCAGCAAGACCCTGTTCCTCTGTGCAGTACACTGATACCACAGGTCAAAGCTGATTTGCTTTTCAAGTTTTGTGGGGTTTTTTCTTTTCAGTATCTCTTCAGGGATTTGCTTGTAATGAGTTGAAATGCATCCAGTTGATAGTTGAGTGTCTTTGGTAGCTAAGCTTAGGCTTAAAGAAGCAGGAAAGCACATAAATGTGAAGACTGGAGCTGGGTTTTTGTCAGCATTAACATCTTACTTTTCTACACTGAAAAAATTCCCCTTGGAACAGAACTGACATCTGAGCCTCAGTGTGTCATTCAGCTTCTTGATCTGACTGAAAACTCACCCTTGGGACAGGGGCCTGGAAAACACTTGCCCCTATTTTTTCCCCCCATTAGTAGGTGGGCTTTCACATAGGCTTTTGTTGTTGGGAAAGCTCCATATCACTAAACAACAACAACATTTCTTAGTTAGGTTCAGGCAGCCTTACGCAATCTTGCCTGAGCAGAAGATTGGTCTGAGTGGGTTTTTGTCACAGCACGTTCCAGCACGTCCCGTCACCCGTGTGTTCCTGCACCAGGAGCCAAGGGTTTGATTTATTCTGTGCATTTACCAGAAAACCTCCTCATAGTATAAAAGAAGTTCACGTTGGGGGCACAAAGAGTTCAGAGTTGTTTTATTGCTTCTGTTTTTAACTCAGTAGTCTGTGTTTTATGGAGAGAGAGTCAGTCTCTAGGAGACAAGACATGAAAACATTTCTTTGTGGTGGGCAGTGGCAGTGAGTGGAAGGGGCAGTGGTGCCTGCAGAGGCATTTGTGTGTCTGTGGGGGCACGTTTGCTCTTGGCTACCGAATAGATTTTGACTTTTCTTCACTCTGGTAAGAATGTCACTATTTATAGTGGCCAGTTGTCTAGTGCATGCAGACAGGGGCTTCTTTGGGGTGTGTTTTGGGGGAGATGTTGGTTGGGGTATTTGGTTTGGTTGTGCTGTTTTTAATGACTCGGTGATGTGGTTGCCTTTTGCAGCTCTGGCCATGGGCCTGTGTGTTGCAATGATAGCCTTTGTTCGGCTGCCGAGCCTGAAGGTTTCCTGCCTGCTGCTCTCTGGGTTACTAATTTATGACGTCTTTTGGGTAAGTAAGTGTTTTGTTTGGTTTTGCTAAAACTGTTTTTATCCTTTGGATTTGTAATTGGCCTTGGGCCATTTTTATATCAATTGTACTAGTATGAAGTCTTGCAGAGCCAAGCAGATCAGCTTCATTGCTCCGTTCTGAGGCACTGAAGTCTGCAGCAGGATACAGAATTATTTCCTTGCTAATTAGTTGACAAAAGCAGGAACATGATTAGAATATTTCAACTTTGGTGTAATATTTAATTCAAAAAAAAAAGCAAATTGTACTTCAAGGTTTGAAAGGCTGGCTGGAGCTCAGGAGCAGCATTTCAAGAAAGCACCGAGCCTGCTCCACGCCTGCACGGTGCACACATGCCAGCCTCTGGTTAGCACTGAAATCTGCACAGCAGGGATTCAAACTGATTTATAGCCAGCGAGGTTGGCAAGAGTTCTTACCACACTTGTACAAGAAACCTGACACAGTGTGTTTTGTAATGCTGAAAGGATTTCTGGTTTACCTTTGGGTAACAGGAACACTGACCCAGAGAGGTGCTTTCTGGCAGCTCTGGCACCCGGCAGTTTCCCAGTGTGATGAGCTGTGTCTGAAGCAAGTGTTGCATCATCCCCTTTATGAGTGGGCACCACACTTACTTCTACTCTGCTTTCCAGCCTTCCTCTATTTTCATTACCCAGTTACCTGTCTTTGCAATCCCGGACTTGCCTGCTCATAGTCTGGACAATTCCTTTGCCAAACACCGATCAATATCCTGATAGCAGAAAGTATATTCCAGTTATTCTGGAGCATTAACAGTGTAAAAAACTTCATCTGAATTGTTGAAATACTTTTGCCTTTGATCATCCTCCACACAGTGTATGTGTATGGGACATGTTGACAATATCCTTGGAATGAGCCAGGGAAAAAACACAGCCAGCTTTGAGCTGCTAGAGGAGTGCAGTTAGTGATTCTGGATGGTTTCCTTGCTCTGTAGGTCTTTTTTTCTGCCTACATCTTCAACAGCAATGTGATGGTGAAGGTGGCCACACAACCAGCTGATAACCCCCTTGATGTTTTATCCCGGAAGCTCCACCTGGGACCAAATGTGGGCAGAGACGTTCCCCGTCTGTCACTGCCTGGCAAACTTGTATTTCCAAGGTAAAACCAGCAGCTCTATTACTCTAACTTTTCCTTTTTGTACTCTCTATGCTTTTTCAGTAGCACTAATTCCGTTGGAAAGTATCAAGTCTGTTCCCTGTTGGGTCACTCCCTCCTGGTGATAGGAAGTTTGCAGCAGGGTGTGGGTTGGCTGTGGTGTTGCTGAGTGATCGTGGCAGAAAAGCTGAGGAGGTGCAATGGGGTCTGCTCAGAAAAGGGCACAAAAGTGCACTTTGCCACACCTGTCTGAGAGCTGCACCTCAGTAACATGGGATTTATGACCTAATGCTTAACAGCAAAAGACCTGAGGTTATTGTCACATCAGAATAGTCCTGATCACTGCATGATTGCCAGTGAGTGGGGAGCGAGTTAGAAACTGAGGCAAGCAGGGGCAGCCTCGCCAGGCAGGAGTTGTGTGGGAGGGGATAATTCCATGTGTCCCCACTGCAGGGGCCCAATGAGGCTGTAACCTCCAGGGCCTTGGCAGTTACACATCCTTCTGTTGGCAGATTGACTCTGTTCTTGAGATACTGGGATGCTGAAATTACAGAGGTTGGGAGTTGATTGTCTGCAGTGGTAAAACCAAAACTGTTCATTTTGTCAGCTTTGTGATGACTTCATTTGCCTTTGTTTTCATGAGAAATACCCTGGATTTAAGACAATGGGCAATTTGAGTTCTTAATCTAACTGACAGTTGGCTCTTTTCTGGGAATCTGGTGAGACTGTAGTTTTCTACGTGTTTCATCCGAATGAGGCCAAAGATCTGAGAAGGCCACACGTGGTACCTTGTGTTGGAGGTGACCTGTGTAGCACTTGTCAGTGTTAGCCAAACAGTCTGACAGAATGGCCACGTCCCATCCAGAGCTGATGGATCTGTTTCACTGAGTGAGTTAAGAGCAAAAGCAGCTTAACTACTGGTTTGGAGCAACATGTCATTACTGTCAAAGTAGGTATGTTTAAAACTGAGCTGAGGTGGTGGTGAAATCACAGAGAGGAAGATCTCCAGCAGCCAACATTTAGCTTCTGCTGCTTAAGGAGGGGAAGTGCCAAAAGCAGAGAGGTCTAGAGCTTGTCAGCTCCTGTTTGGGGCACAAACCCAATTCTGGCTACTCTCCAGTTCCACAGGCAGCCACTTCTCTATGCTGGGCATCGGTGACATTGTGATGCCAGGGCTGCTGCTCTGCTTCGTCCTGCGCTACGACAACTACAAGAAGCAATCAAGCAGCGAGTCCTGCGGCGCGCCGGGCCCAGGGAACATCTCTGGGCGCATGCAGAAGGTCTCCTACTTCCACTGCACACTTATTGGGTATTTTGTAGGTGAGTAATTAGTTTAATATGGCTAGCTGCTTAGTGAGCAGGAGGGGGATTACTGCAGCAGGTTTAAAGGCAATGGAAGCCAGTGGAAAGAGGCTTTGAGAGGACGCATGGTTATGCTCTTTTTTAATCCTTCTGCAGTCTCCTTTCTATGATCATGTTGTTGTTGTATGTTATTTAGAGGATGAAAGAGGTTATCAGTGTATTTTTATTAGCAAGTTGGACTTTGCTTTACTAGCGTGGAAGGCCATACCTGGATTTTGGGAAAAATAGGTGACTTTCTAGATGGCCAGTGCTGTGCAGGAGCACATCCAGAGAACTCCTGCAGTTGATCCTGTGACATTTTTGTACATACAGAAAATGGTGAATAGTCACAACAATGGTGAATAGTCACAGCTGGAATGCTGCTTGTAACTTGATGTAGCCATCTCTCTCCTCCCTACCACAACACTGATTATTTCTTGAGGTCAGGATGTGTGTGTGCATATCCTGCTGTCCTGCAGCCCTCCCAAGGACAAAAAGGGAAGATCATTTCCTACCAACGGCCTTCCTCCTGCCTGCCTCACCTTCCCCCTCATTCCCTTTTGGCACGTGTCCAGGAGAATCGTTCCTGTGTGCACTCTCCTCCCTCCCAACGGGACCTCACACGGAGAGTCTTGAGACATGCTGGAGCGGCCCTTTGGTGCGTGGTGTCTGACCTCCTCCCTCCAGCTTCGGTCGCAGTTCGTTTGCATTGTTCTTAGTGAGTCTTTGAGATTCAGAACAGGAGCAAGTGACTCAACTCAGCCCGGTTTGTTCCCTTTGTTGATGGTTTCAGCCATATTTGGGGAAGGCAAAGCACCAACGAGCAGCTTTTCCACAGTCTGAGCGGTGGGGAAGCAGCTGCCTGTGGGTGACGCCACAGGAACACCCGGATGGAGCCTGAAGATGCTGACAGTCCCTTTGTTCTTTCACAGGTCTATTAACTGCAACAGTAGCCTCTCGCATTCACCGGGCTGCCCAGCCCGCCCTGCTCTATCTGGTGCCCTTCACCCTGCTGCCACTGCTCACCATGGCCTACCTAAAGGTGAGGCCGGGGGTGGGTGGGTGGCCCCGGCCCACAGCTGCTGGAGGGCAGCTTCATTTTGGAGTAGCTGAGACACAGGTTCCTGAGACAGAGAACAATTTCTGTACACAAAGTACCAGTAATTGAAAAGTTACTGTATTGTGAAGTATGGAAGGTGGGTTTAATTGAGCAAGTTTGCCCTGGCCCAGCCGGCTGTGGGGGAATGTCTGCACGGGGGTGGGACAGAGCCTGGGGAGACACAGTGCCCTGTTCTGAACTGCAGTTTTGAACTGTAGCCTTTCGTGTCACAGAGCTGTTGTTGAAACACACACTGAGTGCTCTGCAGAGTGTAACAAAGAGCAGAATTTTCCCTTTGCAGAAAGGTTTCCTTCCAATCAGAAACCCATTTTGGGTGGCTCTGCCACCAAACCAGGCCTTCTGGCCTGACAGGGAAGGGATTTGTCTTCCACTGTCTGTATTGTAATTTTCAAGACAGGTGGATTATAGATGTGCTTTAGGACATGCTTGCAATTATCTGTGCATCTTGAAACTTGAATTGCAAGTGGGGTTTCATGTTTCTGAGGGAACGGTCCTTCTGCCGTGTTCCAGGGCGATCTACGTCGCATGTGGTCTGAGCCTTTCCACTCCAAGTCCGGCAGCTCCCGTTTCCTGGAAGTATGATGGAACAGATAGGAAGTGACCTGAACTTCTGCCTTGGTCCTTTTCACTTTAACTCGTGGCGTTGTCGTCTCCTGGACTGGCTGGTGCTTGGGAAGGTACCGACTGCAGGACTTGTCCGAAAGGACTTTGTGTTCAAAGGAGGAAAAGGAAGAAGCAGCTGAGGTCCTGGAGCTCCGTGTGACTCCGTTATCTCCCTGCAGATGCGGAACTGGGGACCCTTTGTGCAACTGCAGCCACTTTCCTCTTTTCCTCACTCGGATGGATTAGTACCAGACTATTACCTTTGTGAGAGAGGAAGAGACAGACTTGAAACTGAAAACGGCCTGAAGCCGTTCAAAAACTCGTGAACACTAAAAGGAAAAAGGGTCAAGCAAACTGAAGCTTCTTCAGAGAACCCCTCGTGGACATTGGGACCAGTTTCCTGCTGGACTTCAGTTTGGAAAGAACTGAGACAGAAGGTTTTCTGTCACAACATTGGGGTTTTTTTTGAGTTATTAAATATTTCCTGTGGTGTGAGGTTGCTTATTAAATCCACAGACATTGAGTGACTTCTTGCAGTATACATATAAAAATTTGTTGTAACAAGTTACATTTCCACCCAGATGTCATGTTGCAGTGAAAAAGGGCACGATTTTTATACATATATATATACACACATATAGATATATATATGAATAAATAAAAAGGAAAACCTGCTCAGACCAGGCCGTGTAGCAGACAGGGGCTTGCTGTAATTTTTAGCATGTAGAGCAGTTGCCGATGGCTTTTCTTGTCTATGGATCTACAATGAGCTGCTGGGTTTTTTTTCCCCCCCTCCCCTCCTACAACTGAACCTGCAGTTTAAAGACAAGTGTCGTGTTTGTACTGATTGTACTCATGGACTTCAGGGGATATTTGATTTCGATCAATGTAGCAAACTAGGGAAGAAGAGAGTTCAAAGCCAACCCTGGTCACGGGGGGAGGGAGGAGGGCTTTTGTTTCTTTTGTTAATTTACTTTTTTACAGACAGCCCCTCTGCAGGTTTTTAGTAGTTCTCCCTGACCCAGTGCATGTATTATAGCAGCGATTGTCTTTGTGCTTTCTGATCATGTTGATGTATCACTTGTAAATACATTTTTTTTCTATTTTCTATTTTTTTGTATTTTGCATTCTGTTCCATCCGTGCTGTACTTCCCATGGCCCTGCCCCTGAAGGAAACAAAAAAAAAGGAAAAAAGAAAAAGAAAAAGAAAGGTGTCCTTTGCTGTTGTGCCTGGTTGGAGTTTGTGTGTTCCTGGTTTGTACCTGTAACCTGTTAAAATGTGTTTGTTACGTTTTCCTAAGCCAGCAGTTCCAGGTCTCTTTGTTTTATTGGCTGAAACGTTTCCCTGAGGTAACCAGAACTTTTTTTCCTTTAAAATATGCTGCTGATTGGGGACTGGGGAGCCTCTCCCTGAGCTTGTGGCTCATGTTTGACAGATGCTGGTGCCTGTTTGGGAATGACCTGAGCGAGCAACGCCCGGCACCTGAGCAGGGTGGCTGCTCCTTTCTGCTCCCTCAGACCAGATAATTTTGTCCTGGCAGATGATTTTGTCCACCCATGTGTGCTGCCATTAATGAATGTCTTCCCCTTCTCCCAGGGGGCTCTGCTGCTGGTTGTGGGAGGGCTCTGAGATGTCAGGGCTGGGGGGAGGTGTGCTGGGAGCTGCTCTGACTTTAGTTAACATTTATTTTTTTCCCCCCAGCTGGCATCTTTCCCTGAGTTGGAAACCTTTCCTCCAGCATTTGCCTGCAGTGCTCAGGGTCAGGTAACTCTCACTTGCTAACAGAGTAACTAGATTTTGATCCAAACCCTGCTTTTGCTGGTCAGAGGCCTTGATGAGGCCCTAGCCATGGGGGCAGCCTGGGACAAAAGCAAGGCAAATGAGATACTGGTGATGATATCCAGGGAGAGAAAATAGACACTTCTTTGGTTGTTTTCTCCCCTAGAGGTTCCAAACAGTTGGAATAACATTTTTAGATCTGGTTTGCTACTGCTTTATGTTCCCAGCCCATCCACCCACCTGCCAGCAGCACAGACCTCGGGTGCTTTCAGCTTCTTAGGAGTTCCCTCCTGCCTTTGGAATTAAGATCAAAGGTCCTTCTCTGGTTTGCAGTGGTATTTTTCAGGCTCTGGCAGGAAGACATGTCTGGGAATGATGTTGTACATGTAAAAAGCATTCTGGGTAAAGGTTCTAGGAGTGCTAATTGACAAATGCTTAATAAGAACTAATTTAGCTTTCCAGAGGAATCTTGGCCTGCCTTCCTCAGCTGTATTGGCCTCCTGCACACCGTGACCTTCGGGCTCCCACTGAGGTAAGAGCATGAACTGTGTCTGACCGCACAGGCAGCACCTGGGAGCAACTGCCAGGGGCAAAAATGGGGCTGGGAGGTGTTGGAGGGCGAATGTGGGGCTGGGAGGCATCGGTGGCCCCTGCAGGGATGAGCAGCAGCTGCAGGGAAAGGACTTTGGTGCTTCATCTTTCAGCATTTTGTTAAACTCTTCAGTAACCTCCCGGCCCTGTGCTGAGGCCAGCAACCACCTGCCTGCCCCCTGGAAAAAATCTGTTAGTCATCGTTTGCCCAACAGAAGCCTTTGTGTGGGCTGCTGGCAAAATAGTGACAGATGAGTGTGTTCAGAGCAAAGCACGATGGGCCTGGCCAGGCCACGGGCCAGAATTGGCAGGTGCCAACCTGCGGGCTGGAGTCGCTTTGCCGCTGTGTCTTCAGGAGCAGCCGGCTTAGAAACGGTCCTTTGTGTATTTTGAAAGCTCTCTGAGGTTACACAAGAATTACCTTGCAAACATCCTGAGCTCAGAAGTGAGCTGGGGTGGTCTGGCCACAGCCAGAACGGGTGAGGTGTGCCGGGAGCCAGAGCACCCAGGAAGCTGCTGCAGCTGCAGCCGGGTGACCCTCAGGAGCCTGGTGCTGAGCTGAGCAGGTCGGGCTCTTCTGTGCAAGGGGGAGGAGGCACCGAGGCAGTTGGGGAATGGTGGTGGTCGAGTGGCTGCTTTGGAAGGGGAAATGCAGGGAGAGCTCCCAGGTGTTTTTTTACCCCAGCAGTGAGTGGAATTTGAAATTAATTTGTAGCTCAGTAGCAAACTGTTTTTCATTCAACTCAAAGCCTGTCATGCTTCATTCCAGTTCCTCTTCCTGTCCATCCTTAAAGGTGTTCCATTTTTTCACTGCAGAATGCCTTACCAATCTGGCAAGCTTTCCAAGAGCCCAGCATAACCTGAGTGGGTGGCTGTTGCCAGCTCTGTATGTGAGGACTCTCAGCTTAGGCAAAAGTGTTTTCATTTCAAATGCAAATAATTTGCCTTATTTTTCTTACAGATAACAGTCAGGAAAGCCCACTCTGATGTGACAGCACTTCTGCAGCCATTTCAGTGGAGTCCTGTAAGGCCCCTCCTGCTGTGCAGGTGATGCTTTTCAGAAGGGGATCAGACATGGGGCAGCTCTTGGTCTGTGTTGGGGCTGTGCCAAGGGCATGGTCATGGCTGCGCTCCCTGGGAACGGGGAAGTACTTCTCACCTGTGGGTATTGCACTGTGACAGCTCAGGACAACTCCTCTCTTCCTTTAGTCTGTTGGGAACTCACATGAAGAGGCTGTGAGCTCAAATCTAAGGTGAGGGCAGAGGGGGTAACTCCTCATAACGGGGAGTGTGTTTGCCAAGAAGGGGCTCCAGGAAGGGCTCCTCAGGGGTCTGCCTCGGAACCAGGATGATGTACACCTGGAGCACTGTGGGGCAAAACTCACCCTGGGGCTCATCTCCTTCCCCTTCTAATTTACAGATTACCTGATTTTCCCATTTCAGTGCTCCAACTTTGCAATGCTGGCTGAGTTTGTAAAGTGATAAAAACCTGTGGCTGCACTTGTTCTGGGCCAGTCTGTGGCTGCCCCTGTGCAGCCCAGCCAGGGCTGTGGGCCAGGGCTGTGGGTCAGGGCTGTGGGCCAGGGCTGTGGGTCAGCTGCCACAACGCTGCTGAAGTTGTGTTTTGTGCTTTCAGCAGTTCCCTCCTGTAACAGCCCTGAGGAGCAGCCATGTGTTACAGCCAAACTTCTCCCAGCCAGCAGCAGCATTGGCTCTCATTCTCCTGCTCTCAGACAAGCTCCAGCTCAGTGCTCTGGGATGAGCTTTGCTCACCCCACGGCCCTGAGCTGGGCGTGGGCACAGGAACGCTTTTGCTGAGAGCCTTTGCACCCTTATGCCATGTTTTTAGGCAGCAACAAAAGGGAACTCAGGTAGTGAAGGACCCAAAGGTGTCCCAGGCTCAGGACTGCGACTCGTGTGCTGCACAGCAGGGAGTTTCTGTACTATGCAGGCGGGTGCTGACCTGTGCTAGGTGCGGTGGCTCTGGCAGGCCCGTGCCTGTGGGCCAGGGCAGCTGCTGCTGCCAGAGCTCCTGAGGCCCCAGGCCCAGGCCTGGTCTCAGGCCCAGCAGGAGGCTCTCCAAGGGCAGGTGGTGTGATTAGGTGACGCTGCTGCTCCATCTCCTGTGCTGCAGATGCCCAGGGGCTGTGGTGCATGTTCCCAGGCTCACGCAGGTCCGAGTGCAGCAGCTGCCCCGTGGCTCAGCCGGGGGGTGGGCACAGGGGCCCTGGCACTGCTGGCATTGGCTCTGCCCTGGAGCATGTGGAGTGTGTAGAGCTGGTAGATGGAGGTGTGGTGCTGAGGAGGAGCAGTCTGAAAGTACTGGTGGTAGGGGAGAGCAGCTCAGAGGTCAGGAGCAGCTCAGGGAGTGCAGCAAGGCCAGGGCAGTGGAGACAAGCACTGAACAGTAACTGCATTCCTGCAGCCCTCACTTCCTGCAGCTCCTGCTCTGGCTGCCTGCTGCAAGGAGAAAGATCTGAAAAATAATAATCACCTTCTCCTACGCAAGCTTAGAAATAAGCCTTCAGCAATCATCAAATCACCGACAGGAGCTGAAATCACACTGCAAGAGTCTCTGTCTCTCCTAGAAGCCCTCTATAGTCGGGAATGGTTTCCCAGTATTAATACCACAGTGGCTGCAGTGCCTGGCTCGGTGTGTGTTAATCTGTAGGTTTGGGAGAGCACCGAGGAGAAAGCTGAGCCTTGAGGACGCTGTCGCAACATGCAGTTGCCCTCTAGCGACCTGTGAAGGGAAGATAGAGCTGGCCCGAGCCGCCCTGTGCCCGAAGCCGAGGGTGTTGCTGCCAGAGGCCCAGGGGCTGCTGCTGGGGCTGGGACTGCAGGAAAAGATTCTAAATTAATTCACATTTGCATTAAAAAAAAGTGGGGACCGGTAGCCCTTTTAAATCAGGTTTATTTGTCTTCTCTCTTATGTGCAATAGAATCCTGCTGTGTTTCTTTCCACACAAACCTAAATTAACAGCACCACGGGAAAAGAACCATTTACCTCTCGTGCATCCATCCTTGGGACAAGGGACAGGCCCTTCTTCATCCTCTCCATCTTTTCCCAAGTTCAGAGCTTTTCTCTTGGCTGTTGATTCTTCTAGAAGTTAATGTCTTGCCAAGGATAACTGATTGAGGATATGTGCTACTGATAAAGCTTCCTGGTAAGGCTTTCTGTGTCGTCTGTGCCTTTGCTCCTTGTTGTCCAAGGCTGTCACTGCCACTTCATGCACTTCCTTTCCTCTGGGGTAGTTGCTGGAGCTGAAGCAGCTTTGGGAGCAGAGGGTTTTGGTGGGGTTTATTTTTTAAACCAGCCTGAGATGTTGCAGCTTTTGTGTCCTTTGCTTTTACAGCTCCCTCAGTAAGTGGCTGAGGGAGGATGCTGCCGGGCTCAGCTGGCCAAGAGCGAGGGGAGGCCTGACCTTGGTTTTCATCACTACCCAGGGAGCAGCCACAGAGGAGCCTCTGTGCAGCGACACCCATGACCTGCTGGCTGCCTGCGAGGTGCCCTCGGCCTCCCACTGGAACTCCTCAGCCTGGGCAGCAGAGGTGGGGTCCCCTGCAGCAGGATGGGGCCCAGGGCTGCGTCCCGCCGCCTCCGACGGCTTCTCCGGTGCCATGGAGCAACAAACCTTTGCAGCCCAAGGACAGCTGCTGGGGACATGCCCAAGGACAGCTGCTGGCCAACAGCCACTTTGCTGCTACCAAACTGACCCAAAGCCCAGTTTAGGAAAAGACCTACGCTCCTGTCCAAGCCCAGGCTGCCTCCTCCCTCCTGCCCTCACAGTCCCCCTTACACACCTCCACACGGCTCCCACCCGCCGTGCTTTGGCCAAAGCAGAATCAGCACATTGAACAAGAGTCAGTTACTCATTGCAGAGGCAAAACTTCAGCGGCCTCACCCCGAGGGCCCAGCCTGGCTCGCTGCTGGGCAGCGTGCTGAGGCCCTGTGGGGCAGGGTCTGACTCTGGCAGAGCCCTCAGCTGCGATAGGCCTTCAGCAGCTGCCCCGCTATCACCAGTCTCTGGATCTCACTGGTCCCCTCGTAGATCTCGGTGATGCGCGCGTCGCGGTAGTGCCGCTCTGCCGGCATCTCCGTCACGTAGCCCATCCCCCCCAGGATCTGGATGGCCTGAAACACAGGCAGCAGGTGAGCAAGCAAGGGCAAGGACTTTGTTTTCTAGAGCACAGAGCCACTTACAAAGAGCTCATGCCACCCCCACCCCTGGGGATGAGCGCAGCCTGCTTGCAATCAGGGGTATAAACAGGATTTGCACTGGGTAAATGCAACACTGATGAGACAGAGAATGAACCACTGCAGTGGTATTTGTCAGTGATCCATGTTCAGCTACGCCACTTCTCTTAAGGACATGGGAAAATAAATGCAGACAGCAGAGGCCTTGCTCCATTTCTCACTCCTGCAGCCTTACTGGTCCCCCTGACTGGTGCAGCCGTGCTCCCTCTCTCAAAACCTTGACCCTGCTCTGGACAGCAGCAGGTACAAGAGGCCCACAATGATGGCACTGTGCCAGGCCAGCATACCTCCCTGCCCAGCCCACATCCTTCCACACTCCCAGACAGGGTAGGTTGGGGTTTTTTTTTTGAAGTCTGGTAAATTCCACCCCCCTTCCCCAAGCACTTGGGTGACCCACACGCCCCCTCCCTCACAGTGTGTATCAGAGATGCCAGCTGCAGCAGTTACCTGATGAGCAATGGCTGTAGCAGCTTCTGATGCAGCCAGTTTGGCCATCGCCGCTTCCTTTGGGGAAGGAAAACATCACTGAGGGTGCAGCTAGCACAAAAAAAGAACATCTCCCGTGCAGAAGGAGTTTGAAGGCTCGGAGAGCAGCTGTGCAGAGGACAAGGCCGAGAGCTGGTGCCAGCTGACAGTGACCACCCCTGGCTAAAGCATTCCTGGGCCCAGCCGGGTGCTAGCCCCCGGGGCCCCTGCCCTCCCTGCTGCACAAAGGCAAAGCTACAGTACCTTTGTGAAGGGCTTCCCGTTGTCCTTCAGCATGGCAGCTCTCCAGGTGAGCAGACGTGCAGCCTCCAGCGCCACGGCCATGTCTGCCAGCTTGAACTGCAACGACAGCACCCGCCTGTCCTGCTGAGGCCCACGCAGCCCCCTGGCCAGGCTGGCCCCAGGAGGAGCACCCCCCACCCCACAGTAACAGGGGTTGGGAACAGCAATTATCCCCCTGTCCACTCCAGCCCACCGCCAGCAGCGTCTGCAGCACCCCTGTGCCCAACACGCACCTGCACCGCCTGTAGCTTTGTGATGGGTGACCCAAAGGCCATCCTCTTCTCAGCGTAATCCACAGCACAGTCCAGAGCTGCCTGTGCTATTCCCAGAGCCTGCGAGGCAATACCAATCCTTCCTCCATCCAGGGTTTGCTGACAAAGACACAAACCCCATGTGTTGAGTCAAGTCATCCTTGATCAAACCAGCCCCCTGCCTTGCTGATCGTGCTGGGGAGCTGCTGCAGCCTCTGGTCACAGACTGTGATTGAGAATGTTCCTGGCTATGCAGGAACAGAGAGCTATAAAGTCTGGCACTGCAGAGAGAGGCCAGGGGTCTGAGAAGGAAAGCAGAAAGGAGAGGGACTGCTTCTTAGCTGGGGAAATAAAAAAGAGGGGGTGCAAAGTAAACAGCAGGATGAGGAGCATCTGCAGGGACTGAAAAGGGCCCTTCAGGTAGAGCCCTGGCTCACGGTGCAGCTGACTTCATAGCTGACAAACAGAAAAACGACAATCTGCTCACTTTTCCTCTTTGCCCTCCTCACTACTGCACTCACCAAAAGCAGCATCTTTCAAAATGCCCAATGAGTCGAGTCAGTAACCTCAGTGACCTCTCCCGCCTGCCCATCAGGCTTGTCTCTGCTCCTCTCTGCACAGCAGGAATCCCCTGCAAGGCTTCGGCAGAGTCCTGGGCTGTGTCACACAGACGTGGCTGGTGACGGCAGGTGCTTTTAGCCGTGCCCATAATGGAATGGGCTGTTGTCCAGGGAGCTCTGCCTTTTCCAAAGTCAGCCCAACAGTTTTTTGCCTCTACAGCAAGAACAACCGCCGCTTCCTGGAGTGCTGACCCCTTCCCGGGGCAGCGGTCGCTGCAGGGGCTGCGCTGCAGCTGCCTGGCTCCTCCTCAGCAGTCACGCGGGATTTCACCCGCCTTTAACCACTGTCTAAAGGTTGTTCTGGGCCTCCAGGACAGCTCTCCTCTGCCACAATATTTAGGGAAAATGCCACGTTTTCCCCTTCATCTATAGGTAGAAACTGGAGAGACTGAGGGCTGTAAAATACCCCACCTCTGCTGAGCACCTCAGTGGCATCAGCATTGCTCTCTGAGAAGCGACAGCAGCAGAGCTGCCAGGGATCTCTGGCATCAGAGGCTACGAGTGATTCCTGCTTCCTGTTACACGGAGCAGATTACACTGGTGGTTCCCACCAAAGCCATCTCAAGTCTGAAAATGCTTTTGGAAACATGTCTGGGAACTCTGGCATCACCCAGCACCCGCTGCAGCCCGAGCCACCTCTCACCATGGCGATCTTGAAGCCCATTCCCAGCTGCCCCAGCAGGTTCTCCTTGGGGATCCGACAGTCCTCAAATATCAGGTTGGCAGTGGAGGAGGCTCGGATTCCCAGCTTGTCTTCCTTCTTCCCCAGTGACAGGCCAGCTGTCGGCATGGGAACCAGGAAGGCACTAATGCCCTGCAAGGAGAACCAATCTCTTAGGAATGGTGCCAAGTTCCCACTTACCTGGCTGCCAACAAGCTTCCTCCAAAGGTTTTTCGGAGAAGCCACAGCTGGGTAACCAGGAGAAGGGAGGGGAGAGCTGAGACTGGACAAAGCCAGTGCACGTCAGCCCCTCCTGTGCTCAATGGCAGCATGGTGCTAAACACAGCACGCCCAGAGCCTTCTCGCAGCGCTGCTCCTGCACAGCTCCCTCACTGCCTCCTGCCAGGCCCCAGCGAGCTCACCCTGTGCTTCAGGGATTTATCCGTGGTGGCGAAGACGACGGCGGCCGAGGCGTCCCAGGCGTTGGTGATCCAGGCCTTGGTGCCGTTCAGCACCCAGTGCTCCCCGTCCAGCCGCGCCACCGTCGCCGCCGCGCCTGCGTCGCTGCCGTTCCCTGCGCGAGGCACCAGCCAGCACAACTCAGGCGATGGCTGACAGGCCAGGGCACAAACCCACCCCCCGGCAGCTCACGGCCCCTGCAGCTGCGGGCGCAGCAGCACTGTCCTCCCACGGGACCCAGGCAGCAAGGGGGAAGGTGCACAGAAGGCTCGCGTGCCTGTGTCCGTCTCCAGAGCTCCACTCACACAGGAGGAGAGGAAACTTCGGCATGGGCTGTGGGATGGTAGTTAATGCCTTGGGCACTGAGAGTTCATTTACTCAGAATTGCTATAAACCACCTTTTCTCAAGAGTCACAGGCCTAAAGTCCACCCTAACCCTATGGAAAGAAGTTGCCCCATGTCCTTTACAAGGGGAATGGCAACAGTCACATCACCTGGTTCACTAAGGGCAAAGCACCCAATTTTATCCCCGCCGGTGAAGGGAGCGATCCACTTGTGCTTCTGTTCTTCGGAGCCAAACTTGAGTATTGGCCCTAAATACAGAGACTTGAAGAAATGAGAATTGAGTTAGTGCCTATTGAAGCTACAGGCAATCCAGTACCTGCCTGAATCCTAGAATCATTTTGGTTGCAAAAGCCTTTTAAGCTGCTGCAGTCTCAGCCTTCCCCTCACCCCACCAAGCCCACCACTGACCCGTGGCCCTCAGCTGAGGCTCCACAGCTTTGGGATCCCTCCAGGGCTGGGCACTCCCCCAGCTCCCTGGGCAGCCTGGCACAGGGGCTGACACCCCTCTCAGGGAAACAGTTCTGCCTCAGCTCCAACCTCAACCTCCCCTGGGCCAACTTGAGCCCATTTGCTCTTGTCATTACTGGGGAGCAGAGACTGACCCCCAACTTCCTACACCCTCCTGTCAGGGCATTGCAGAGAGTGCTCCTGTCTCCTCTCAGCCTCCTCTTCTCCAGGCTGAACACCCCCATTCCCTCAGCCCCTTCCCCAGCTCTGGTGCCTGGCTCTGGACAGAATGTCTGTGCTCTCCACCACACCAGAGCCCGGCACAGGAGCAGATCCCCCTCCGCCAGCCCCAGTTCCAGGCCCATCCCTCACGTTGTTGACGCTCATGATGACGCCGGTGGAGGCACAGCCCCTGCTGATCTCCTCCACAGCGATGGAATAGGCCAGGTAGTCGAGGCCTGCTCCCTTGTACTGCTCCGGCACGTCCATGGCCAGCAGCCCCAAGCCCCCCATCTTCTTCACCTGCAGGCAGGGAACAGGGCAGTGAGACCCTCTGCACCATCCCGCAGGCACGCGCACACATGGGGAGGTGACGGTGGGGCAGGGCAGGGCCACATCAGGAGGAAGAGATGCACCCAACTCCTGGTGACACAGGACTCTGTACAGACCGCTGTGTCCCCATGTCCCGGGGGCTCCAGCAAGAGCCGTCCGCAGCCACTGCTGCCTGAGACAAGGCTCTTGCTCACGGAAGGAGCTCTGTTCAGTACCAGGACAGGAGCAGCCTTGGGAAGGTGGAATAGGGACACACAATCCTACCAGCACCTCCCCAGCCTCCCACCAAAGCTTTTCCCCTCCCATGTCTCCTGTCAGTTGGAAGCTCTCACTGGGAAATCTAGCTGATAAAATCATTGGAGCTTTACCTTTGAGTCTGCTGAGCTTCAGCCTAGGGCTGCACAAGGAAAGAATGTTACAGAATCAATGACCCACAGAACAGTTTGCAAGAAGGTGATTTTTTTTCATTCCCATTCAAACCAGGTCTCGCTCTGCAGGGAATGTAATGGCTGGTTACACTCCACATTACCCCACTCCCAGGTCCTCAGCTTGGCCTGTGCCTTCCTCACCAGCAGCACCTCCGAGCACTGACTGTCTCACTCCAGCTCTCTTGTTAACGTTTGGCAACATACAAGAGAAAAAACAAACTTTCCTCTGGTTTTACGTTTAAGATGTCAAGCTCCTGGTGCTGCAGAAATAAGCTGTTGCCAGCCTCTGCTTGCTTCAAGAGGGACCTTTACAGAACTAGTTTCCCTCCTTTCTAGCACCCAACACACTCGTCCTTCATGTCAAACGCAGAGGCTGCACAGAGGCAGAAACTAGTTCTATGGATATTGCCTTCATAAACCCTGCTAACGCTGGACTCTTCCCTAACACCTGCAAACAAAAAGACTCAGAATCTAACATAAAATTCTCAGATAAGAATTCCTTGGAGTATGACATTTCTGGCTCTCTTCCTGCCTCCTTAAGAGGACAAAGCCCACACACCTGACTGTGCCTGCTCAGAGCCATTTGGCTGTTAACAGTGCATGTTTTTCTGGAGCTTAGTATTTCCTTGCAATGAGCCAGGTGAGTGATTCTGCCTGACACAGCACAGAACGTGCTGTTCGTCTGCTGCTTTCCTCCAGTCATGGAACCTCAGTTTGCTTACAGCCTCTGAGGATGCCCGACACACAGCTCTGATCTCCCGACCTGCCATCTGAAATGCGCTCAGCTCATCTACACTTCCTCACTATAACCTGGTTTATGGCTTATGGCTACGTGCAGCCTATAAAATTATTTCACTGATTTGCTAGACCAGTGACATTACAACCCACAGGAAAGTCGGTGAGAGCACTGAAAACCCAACGGTCCTAAAGCCAGATGCACGGTAAACAGCTCAACGTGCTGCGGCCGGGACAACCTCCACACACAAACACCTCCGACAGAAGCTGGTCTAAGCTTACAAAGTTGTCCTAAGCCAGAGAACGGTTGCACTAAGGCAGGGCAGAGCCTGCCGCGGGCCCCGGCGCTCCGGGGAGCCCGGCGGGGCCGCCCGCACCTGCTCGGCCGGGAAGCGGTGCTCCCTGTCCAGCTGCGCGGCCAGCGGCATCAGCTCCTTCTCGGCGAAGTCGCGGCAGGTCTGACGCAGCATCTGGTGCGTCTCGGGCAGCTCGACCGTGTCGTACACAGTGTGCAGCCGGCGCAGGCGCCCCACGGCCGCAGCTGCGGGAAGCGGTAACGGCGCTGTCGCCCTCCGCGCCCGCGGGACGGGGCGGAAACCGACCCGGGCGGGCCCCGCGCGGAGCTGCCGGCGGGGGCCCTGTCTGGGAGGAACACTTCTCCCCTACGTCCAGCCCCGAAGGACACCGGCGCCCCGCACCGCCCCCCCCCCCCCGCAGCGGCCCCTCACGGCCGGTCGCGCCCCGCACCCCCCGCCGCAGCCGCTCACCGCCGGTGGCGCCCCGCACCCCCCGCCGCAGCCGCTCACGGCCGGTGGCGCCCCGCACCCCCCGCCGCAGCCGCTCACGGCCGGTGGCGCCCCGCACCCCCCGCCGCAGCCGCTCACCGCCGGTGGCGCCCCGCACCCCCCGCCGCGGCCCCTCACCGCCGGTGGCGCCCCGCACCCCCCGCCGCAGCCGCTCACCGCCGGTCGCGCCCCGCACCCCCCGCCGCAGCCGCTCACCGCCGGTCGCGCCCCGCACCCCCCGCCGCAGCCGCTCACCGCCGGTCGCGCCCCGCACCCCCCGCCGCAGCCGCTCACCGCCGGTCGCGCCCCGCACCCCCCGCCGCAGCCGCTCACCGCCGGTCGCGCCCCGCACCCCCCGCCGCAGCCGCTCACCGCCGGTGGCGCCGCGCCGCGCCAGCAGCGCCGCCGCCATTGCTCGCCCCGCACGCCCCGCAGCCGCGCACGCGCCGCCCCGCCCCGCGCCAGGCGCGAGCCCCGCGCTGCCAACGGGAGGGCGGTTTATTCCTATTGCTGGTGACAAAACGACGTCTGTACAAATACCGCGGCACCGGGCCCCCCAGGGGACAGCGCGGCCGAGCCCCCAAGGCCACAGTGTGAGATACGAGTCCGAGTCCGCTCCGGGCTGCGCCGGGCGGCTGCTGGTGGTGGTTCGTGTCCGTTGTGGATGAGGCGGTGGCTGCCCCCAGCTCGTCCTCAGCGTAAAGCTCCAGGGCCACGGCAGTGGTGAGTCCGAGAACAGCACCCGAGCCCGGGCCAGGCTCACAGCTGGGAGCTCGATGGAACAGGGAGCAGGGCGGGAGAAAGATGACGGGAAAGCGAAGAGGATGGCATGGAACACTGAGCAGAGTTACCGCATTCAGACCTTCCTGCCTCATCTCCACCTTCCTCATTCACTTCTGACCTCTAAACACTTGTATTTTTCTTCCTCAGACAGGTGGAATAAACATCCTCTTGCACCAGAGAGGAGAATCCTGCTTCCCTGCAGCAATAGACACTGACAATCCTGGGGAAAACACGGAAAGGAAGACACTTCCTACCAAGAACGGAGGATGAGGACAGCAGTAGCCAGTCCACACAAGGGACAGCCTTCCTTCACAAGTTGCAATACATATTCCTCAGTCAGTCATGAAAACAGCTGTCCAGGAAGCTTGCTCAGACAGCTTAGATACAAAGCACTTGCCTCAAAAATGTGAAAAAAAGAGGTCCTGGGGCTATAAGAACAAATACTGGAAAGCTTTAGTCTGTGGGTTTGGTCCCTTTTTTTTGCTAGAATAGAACACAGTGTGATTCCAACTCAGCACACAACCTGAGAGAAGCTGTCTGCACAGATACCTTTTCCCTTGCTCAAATGCCCACGGACACTGAAAGCATCTCTGTGGCCTTTAGCACCTGTCTGGGACAGAGCATCTACCTGACGAGATCCCACTGGAATTTCTTCCTAGCTCACTGGCACAAGTAGCTTTGACCCATCATTAAAGCACACAATCATCCCTGCCTCAAAGAGAAGACACTATAGAAATATCTAAAAGACAACCTCAGGAGCAGCTGAGGGGGCACAGGAGTTTGGAAATCCCTGCCTTTTGGATTACAATCAGCTTTTTCAGTGCTGGGTTGCCCTCTTGTAGGGACTCGCTTTCTGCAGCATGCTTTTGGGGCAAAGACCTTCTACTCTGGCAAAGCAAACAAATGAAGCTGCAAAGTGAGGGGTGCTACTGCTGCCTGCAAGTCTTTCCATGTTCCTCCACTCTTCCTTTTCTTATTGCTGGATAGCTGATACATTCACTAATGGGAAAGCAACTGCTTCAGTGCCTTTTTTATTCTCACTGCTGGCAGAGGTAAGGACTGTAAGCACCAAATGCCTCACTGACACTTGGCAGGGTGCTCTTGGGCAGAGCAGCAGCTGGATGGCACCTCTGCCCCTACAAACACCCTGGCTCAACTGCCCTGGGCTCACACTGCAAACACCTCACACACAGTGGCATTTGCCTGTACTGTAATTGCTCTGGCTACAGTCCATCTTTCTTCTAACAACCTTTACACACTGACACAGAAAACTGATAAGGCTCATCATACTTGTAAGAAAAGCAAGAGGTTGCTTCACATAGAAAATGTGACAATAATAACATTTAAAGGCACCTGGATTTGTACTGCACACAAATTCATCTCAAAGCACTAAAGTTTCCCAGGGAGTAACTAGCAAGGCTCCTCAGACACTATCCTGAGCATCTGGGAAAGCTTCAGGATGCAAATCACACTTTCAAATACTTCTGCCTTGTCACAAGTAACTTGCAGCAAAGCCAAGGTTTCCCACCTCGCTAGCACAGCACGAGGCCTTCTGCAGACAATCCCTGCAGGAGGCAGCTCAGGCTGCACCTCAGAAGCAACTCTAATTCTGAAACAACACAACTCCCTGGAGATGGTTGAGGGGATCGATGGTGGCACAACTGTTGCTCATCTTTGATCCACGCAGACCTTGCCCCTCTGCATTCCCAAGGCATTTGTTGTGGTTGCCTATGATTAATGCTCCACCCAGAACAGCTCATTTGTTGTGGTTAATCATCATTAAATATCTTCCCAAGAGCTGGAGATTCTTTCACAGCTGCCACCTCACACACTCTCACTGCTCACCCCGATGCCATCTGATGCTCTATGCCAAAGTCAACACCATCAGTCTGCCAGCTAAAGGCAGTGGCTTCCTGTTGCTGTCTGTGCATGAACAGGCTTCAGGCTGTGATTCCCACCCCACTTTATCCTGCTAAAACATAAACTACACTGAATCTTACTCAACACAACAGGTGATCAACTGTATCATAAGTTTCAACTGTCCCAAGGAAGAAACGGAACTAATACTAACAAAGGTCTCTGGTCTAGACACAACCCAACTCCCTTGTACCAGAGACACTGAGCAGTCCAGGGAGGGGACAGGAAAGATGCCAGGCTCAGCAAAATAGGCAGAAAAGGGGTTTGTTAGCTGAGATTCTGCATGGTAAGGAGCTGGGCCCCAGCATGGCTGCTGGGCAGACACCAGTCTCCTCCTCCCACTGCTATCTCCTATCGCCACATCCCAAACACAGCTGTGAAATACACCCTCTGGGCTGGAGGTAACTAACTTGGCAGAGGACCTTCCTAAACCATCAGCAAGCAGTTAAATACGCAAAGCAGCGATGGGAACTCCACCAATTAAAAAGAGAATCATGTAAATTCTCCCTCTATAAGAATCCCTCAACACCCAGGGATCTGACCTGGGAAGCTTTTCGCTACTAATATCTCAACTGAAACAAAGCACATGAGCTGGTAACGCCCCCATCTCTCCTTCCAGCACTCTGACTGATCATTCAGGTTTAAAAAGCACAGAGACAGAAGCCTAGGAAGCTCTGCTTCCTGCACAGTTTTCCAGTGATTTTCCACATTGTCTCTCTTTTTCCACTAAGCCCCACTAGACTGACACCTTCCCTCCACCCCAGCTAGACTGACAAGCAATGCATTCTGTAGCAAGAGACAAAATTCCTACACAAAGAGACGCAGAAGAAATGGTAGATATAGCAAGATTAACTTCAGCTCCAAGCTTGACCTCTGAGCTCCAAAATGCAACAATTTGCTCACAAGAGCTCCGACAGACATGCTATTGATGACCAACCTGGATAAAGCCCCTTTTTTTCTCCTATCTCTACTGAAATCTCTGGTAAGACACAAATCAAACTGTTCTGGGGGTAGCTCAGGTCCCTGGAGGCAGGAGGAAGATTCCTGCACTGCTTAGAAGCTGAATTAAGCCTCTTATTTTATCTTTCCTGCTGGGGAATATTGGGATACACCCTAAGGAGGAATGTTGGTCATGCTACAAACTAAAGGACTGTGCACTAAAGACATGATCTATTCAGAGAAGAGATCTGCTCTTGAGGCATCACTGGCCACCTGAAGGGGTAACATTTCTGTGCTAAGAAATAGCTTACTCAAAGAATCTGACCTCTTAAAAGAGGGTGATTACCCAAGAGTGGAAGCACTGAAAGTGCAACCTGTGAAGACTGTAACAGCAAGAATTTTCTACTGGTGCCTCTGATCCATGACCTAACCAAGGTACCAGAAGCTAACCAGAAAGAGAGAATGAGAAGAAGGGTATGTTGAGAGAAGTGTCACAGGGAGATCTCCTTTCCTTTCATGAGCTGTTGCCTTTGCTTCATGTGTTCAGCCTCATGCAAGGAGAAAAGATTTGGCAAGAAGCCTTGTTGCAAGAGACAGCAACTCCAGTCTACTCCTGGACATGTGGAATGGTTACCAGCATCACAGCACCCAGTGGACACAGGATGGTTACTGTCCTCCGTTGTAAGCGTAGTCAGCCTTGTTGTGCATAATCAACTTGTTGTCCACAAAGTAGAAGCTGTCTGAGCGGGTCTCGTACGGGTTCTCTACCATCAGACGGACTGAAACAGAAGGCTCAGTTACACTCAAGCCTCCACCAGACAGCACAAGTCAGACTGAAAAGGACTCTGCCAGTCTGCTGCATTCACCAGGCTAATATTCTGCCCTACTCAGGAGAAGCAAACTGCTCCACTGAGCAAGCTTCAAAAGCTCTGGCCTGCCCCTTCCTATTCCTACTATTCACAGGACAAGTGCTGTGAAAAGCAAACAGGGATGGAGCAATCTCACACAAGGCAACCTCAGAAACTGTGAGCGCTGCCACTAGAGCAGAGCAGCCATCCCCTCTGGCAGCAGAGAGGCAGCAAGCTGCAAAGAGTGGCAGTGCCCAGATGTGCTCAGGGGTACCGACACCGTGCCTCCTGCACCTCAGCACCCATGTGCCCGGCTTTACCCACCCCCTAAGCTCACACACACCCTGTGCAATGTGCATTTGCAGAGACCTTGGTAGGCCCAAACCCACAGTTTTCAGAGAACAGCCTGTTCTGTTTGTGCTGAAAACACTTGTGTGGCTGCCAAGGGAACCCTTTCTGAGGGTTTTGTTATCTTCTGGGCTACAGGCGTAAGGCATGTGAGCCCTGTGACTCTGATCAGCTCTTGCAGCCTGTGACTTGACAACACGGGTTGTCTCAGGCTCTCATTTTCAAAGGAGAAACTGCAGCACCAATCTGTAATTCAGTCAAGACTGCACACAGATTAAACCAGGAACCTGTATCTATTTACTCCTGTCCCTCCCCATCCCAGCCTCAACCTCTTTCACAAGTAGAGAGAGGGAGAAAATGAGCATGTGCACACATACACAAACAAAACACAACTCATTGTGGGAAAGGTGATACTTACTAAGGTCTTCTGAGAGCTGAGGGAATTCATAAATGTGTTCACATGTGTTCCTGCTACTCGGGATGCAGAAGCCAAAATCAAAGTCAAAGTTCTTCAGCAAACGATCTCGGAAGTAATGCCTCTCAATCATTCGGAAGTTTGACACTGGCTTCTCTCCCACTGTGAATTCCACTCTGTATGCAAAAAGCAGAGGAAAGGCAGCTAAGACAACATATCTCTCTCCTCTGTTGGGGAAAAAACAGAACCTCAGGCCCGAGGCTGCACAGGAACCCAACCAATCATTCCAGAAAGGGAGACTGATATTTGTAGCATAAGATGAGCTCTCCCAGTATTTGACCCAGTTTTGTTACAAACAGTCATGAGACACTTTGTAAACACCTGGTTTCCCCTTTCTGTGAGCTGATACTCACGTTGCACCTACGGTCCGCAGCCGCAGAAAGGCCGGGGTGAACTGGTACCGAACAAAGCGGCCGGCGCTGGCGTCCAGCTCACTGCTGGCATCCTCATCTTCCTCATCTGGCTCTAGAAACACACCAGCTCAGAGTTATTGTGCTAACAGTGTAAGGTAACACTGGCCAGCAGGTGTATCGGGACAAGCTGGCTGTTGCTCAAGCACTGAATGGTATCTAACAATTGGTCTGAGACTTGTACTGGCACCAAGCAATAAAGGAAAGATCTGCTATGACAGCTGGTGCAGCCTTGGTGGCTCCAGAGCTGCAACCACCCTCAATCTCACAGGATATCCCCCCTCACAACTGCCAAAGCACACGAAAGAAACTCTGTACCAGAACCAGCCAACAAGAGAAGATCTGCAGCTGATAGTGCTCCCCCATCTCCTGATAACCACTTTGTGTTTTTACAACAACACGTTTCTCAGCAAAGGTAAACTCGGCCCAGTGCTTAAAGGAGAGGCTTCTGTCCACTAGGACATATGAAAGGACCTTTCTGCCTGGTTTGCACGGGTCTGGCACTGCAGCTCCTCATGTCTCCAGCCTCCCTGCTATGTCAGCGGGACATACCCGAGGCAGACGGCTTTGCAATTTCAAACAGCACCGTTCCAGTCTCGAGGTCCCGGATCTTAAACCTGGTAAAGTCAATGTTGTAAATGTTGTCCTCGGGTTTGCATAAATAATCTAGAAGAGAGAGAAAACATACAGTAGTATTTCAAAAGGTCTCTGATCAATTACCAAAGGGATTTCTTTGCAGCTCGTTAAGACACATACTGCAAGTTGTTTTGCAGAAGCTCCATCAGAGCGGGGCAAAACTGAGGCTGGAGAAACAAAGGCACGCTGGGTGCCGGGCTGCAGGGCAAGAAAGGGAAGCGACCGGAGCAGAACGGCAAGCCAGAGGGAAAGCTACACCGCCAGCTTCGCGGGAGCTGTACCCAG
The DNA here is from genome assembly GCF_028858725.1 of Colius striatus. NCBI lineage: Eukaryota > Metazoa > Chordata > Aves > Coliiformes > Coliidae > Colius > Colius striatus. The sequence goes on along the minus strand of NC_084775.1, from coordinate 6,031,198 downwards.
GCTGCAGGGAGGAGCGGGAGCTGTACCCAGGCTGCAGGGAGGAGCGCAGCGCGCTCACGCCGCGGCCGCAGCGCTGCCCCGGGCCCCGCCGGCCCCTCGCCACGGGCCACCCCGGCCCCGCCGCGGCCAAGGCAGGACGGCCGGGGCGCTGGGGCCCCCGCACCGCGGCCGAGCGCTGCCGGCCCGCGCGCCCCGTCCCGGCGCTGCCCAGCTCCCGTCCCGCCCCGCACTCACTCTCCGTCACCCGGCACAGCCCCAGGACGTGCTCGGGCCGGACGGTCTCTAGGGCCAGCAGCTCGGACTCGGTCCACGGCGGCCGCGGCGCCGAGTCGGCCGAGCCGCGCCGGCCCCGCAGGCGGCTGAGCGGGCCCCCGGAGCCCGGCGGCGGCTTCTTCTCCGGCCCCGCCGCCGCCGCCGCCGCCCTCGCCTTCGAGCCGCTCATCGCGCCGCCGCCAAGATGGCCGCCGCCGCGCCGGTAGCTATGGGAGCGCGGGGCGGGGCCGCGCGGGGCGGGCCGCGCGCTGCCCGGCAACCGCGGGCGGGCGCCCAAGCTAAGCAGGGCCCGCCGCGTGCGCCGCCGGAAGGGTACCCGCGCGCCGCCTCGTCCCGGCGCTGCGCACGGCGGGACAGCCCGCGGCGGCCGGCGAAAAGCGGCACAAACCCGCACACGCCGCCACCCCCCGAGCCCCCGCCCCGAGCCCCGGGGAGCCGGCCATCACCCGCGTCTCCCGTTGCTGAACAAACCGAACCCCGTGTCCCCCGTCCCGCAGCGCAACACGCCGCTGCCGTCCCCTTCCCAGGGAGCCGCGACCCCCGGGCACGGACGGGACCCTGTGCCCCGAGCAGCGCGGCCCAGGCTCGGGCTGCCGCGAGCACACGGGCGAGGGACGGTGCCAGGCGTGGGACACGGCCGCGGAGCCCCCCAGGAGCGGCGGCGGAGCGCACACGGGAGCATCACACCCAGCAGAGGATGCACTTCTCCCAAAACAGGGGCTGCCCACCAGCCTGCGGTAGGTACTGCGAGCTGCTAAGAGCCACCTCCAGCCCTTGAGGGAACCGAGGCAAGAACAAGAAACATCTGCGTCCTCTTTTCAGGCTCCAGCCAACACCCAACACGCTCGAGATGACTGGAAACAGATTTAGAGCAGTGGTTAGTGACGTCTGCTGCTGCTTGTAAGCAGCACACGCCTGCTGCTGCCGACCAGATGCTATTTCAAACAAGCCTGCCCACGCCAGCACTCCCAAATCCTCGCTGCAGCGGGTCTGGGCTCTCCATCCCATGCCCTAAGAAGGGCAGACCAAGGACTCAGGCTGCCCAGAAGAGCAGCTGCTCTGCACGGTGCCACAGTCCCTTGGCCCCCCAGAGCAGGCACCAAGAGGAAGGAGGTGCCACTTTCCCTCTGCTCCAGCTCCAGCCCCTTCTAACTGCCTCTGACGCAGTTTCAAGCTGAAGTCAGGGCACTTGCAAAACCCCAGAAGGCAGATAACATCTCTGGTGTTCCTGATCTGAGCAGGAAGCAACAAGGTCCACAACAGCACTTTTCAAGAGAATGTTGCGCTGTTCAGCTGGCACTTAATCGCCCGAAACAAGAGGCAAGAGAATGGGGGAGCTGTACCAGAGACAGGCAGCAGCAGGGAGAGGCTCTGTGCTGCAGCAGCGATGGGATGTTAAACTGCCACCCGCAGTGCCTGGAGCAGCAGAGGGACTCGACTCCTGTGCCCCCTGAGAACAGAGGGACCACCTCACCCGAGTGACAATATAACTTTGTTTATTTTTCCTTTGCACACTGCTGGTTGAAACTGCCAGACAGTAGATTTCAGAGCATTCCCTCAACCAAACGTCCTGGGGAGATTAAAAAATAAACTGCTACCGTGTACCAAAAATAAAATAACCCACCCCCATCTTTCCCCCCAGTCCAGTCCCTGCAAAGCCAATGCAATCAGAAAGAGATCTGTGCTTTTCACCCAGGGCCCAAGCCTGCTGCAAAGCAAACTAAAGCATGTCACTGCAAGTTGCTATAACACAAAGCAATGGACAGGGAAAGAAAAAATCCTCCTTCAAACCCCTTTGTACTGGTGACAAGTACAGATGGAGAGATCTCCCCACACTGCTTCAGCCTTTGCAGATAACACAGACCTGCAGCTCCAAGTGGCTTGTGCCGTGTCCCTAACACAGCAGGGTGGGCCTCTGCCTCGTGCCCTGTCCCACACGGCCCCCTGGAGCACAGGGACCACCTCCAGCGCTGGAAGCTGCCACCATGATGGGACCCAGGCACCAGTCACCTGCCCAGCACCTCACAGTCCTGGCATGAAACACAAATCCTGCCTGTGCTCTCAGCCCACCTGGCTCTTTTAAAGCAGGAAAGCCCTGAACACACAAAGCCTCCACAGAAACCACCAAATCTGGAGTCCCCACTTGCCAGCAGGTTTGCAGCCACTGCCCAGGGACAGTGCCCTGGCCCAGGGACACAGCCCCAGCCGTGGCAGCACAGGCACACATGGCCCCACAGCCCCGGGCACACATCCTGTGCTTCCCACATTCACACTCTCCCCAGTTAAACTGGTTTAAGCTATACCTCAAGATCCCCACCACACAAACTCTACAGCAGAGATCTTTGATGTTTGCAAAAGATAATTCACATTTTCTAGCCACCAGCACTGTTTCCAGGCAGGGGGGAAGGGGAAGGGGAAGGGGAAGGGGAAGGGGAAGGGGAAGGGGAAGGGGAAGGGGAAGGGGAAGGGGAAGGGGAAGGGGAAGGGGAAGGGGAAGGGGAAGGGGAAGGGGAAGGGGAAGGGGAAGGGGAAGGGGAAGGGGAAGGGGAAGGGGAAGGGGAAGGGGAAGGGGAAGGGGAAGGGGAAGGGGAAGGGGAAGGGGAAGGGGAAGGGGAGCAGTTCTGCTTTGGTCATTTTCTTCCTTTTTTTTAAATAAAGCACTTTTTGGGGAAAAAAAAAGATTGCAAACCTATCAATCACCTGCAGTAGCATCTCACTGATCAGACTACAGACAGGACTGCCACAGCCCCCCTTCCCCCATCCTCCCCCCACTCTCCAAAAATAGTATTTGATACACAGCAATGAGCTCTGAGCAAGCCAGAGCCCCGGAAGACATGGACCTGCTTTCCCCTCCCGTCCGGCCCAGCACCGTTTCCACACGGCTGCTGCCCCTCTCCCGGGACACATCCCTGGGGATCCTGGGCAGCGCAGAGCGGGGCTGCAGCACACGAGCCTGGGCCTGGCGCCGCCTTTCCGAGCCTTTCCGTCTGGATCCTGCCGGCTGTTGTGTGTGAGAACACTCATGGGAGCCTCCCTGGGACCAGCCAGCGTGGACAGACTCGTGCGACCAGGCTGGTGTTAAAAAAAGCATCATTGAATTGTATCAGGCTTTGGCATTTGTTGTGGAGATGCAGAAGCACCAGTAGGTAAATTAGCTCAGTGCTGGCCCAGCTCCCATTTCCCTTGGAATCTAGCAAGGATATTTCCCTCCCTGCCACACAAGTGCAAGAAGCAGATGGATCTCTCCCACATTTGTGCCCTAAACACAGCCTGAAACACTCGGTACTCCACAGCTGCTCAGAATCTGTCTCGCATCAAGGGCTGAAGCTGCTCTGCTGGTCCTTCTTCTGCTGTTTTCCATCACAGCCAGTCCTGCTCAGCCCAGACATCTCATCTCAAGGTGTTTCCCTGACTGTTACAATCCCGTTTCAACTTAAAGCGAGGCCAAGGGACAAAGCACGAGCTCCCTGTTTGGACCCAAACAGCGCAGGGCAAGCCCTCAGTGAGTGACTTTGGGGGGCAAGATGCCTAAAGACACACTCTGCATCCAGAATCTTTAAGCACCATATGACCACCAAGACCCAGGAGCAACTCCCTCAGCTCTGAGCTGCACAGACACGCAGGCACCAGACTGTCTGGAAGTTCTCCATCCTGCCCTCGGGAGATTTCTCGGGTAGACCAGACCTGAAGGAGCTCTTCCAGTTCTTCTATCCTCTGCCAGGTTTTGGTTTTTTTTTTTTCTTCCATTGACCTGAAGGGCTGGAACCAAAGATACTCACTCACTGTTCTCTGCTTCAGCTGTGACGTCCAGAGCTGGCATCCAGGGACAGTGAGACAGTCCCCATCTGATCACAAGGACAGGGAATGCCTGTCCCTTGAGGAGAAGGAAAAAACAACTCAGAGCTCCTTAAAAAAATCCAAATCTTCTTCAAATAGACTTTTACTCAAAGCCTGAGACAAAGGCACTAAAACAAGAAGGGAATTCATTTGGCTTTCTGCTCACTGCCACCTGGGATACTCAGAAAGGTCAGAGCTGTTTCAGTCACACACATAGCAGGGGAAAATGGCCTAAAGGTATGAAAGGAAGGGCTGATAAGTGGGTAATTAAAATAGCCTTTGGAACTGCCACATTGAGGCTGGATCCAGGCTGCAAACATAATCAACAATGTCATCTTTCCTTCATTAAAATTGCCTCATCTGCTCCTCTCTACACAAGTGCTCCATGAATCAAGGCAGGGTCTGTTCTGACCCAGCTCCCCACACTGCTGCACAGGGACACGTTTCACCTGCCTGCAAGGCATCGCAGCACAGACAGGCTCATCTCTAACTGGTCTCAGTTAAACAATGTCTTGGATATTCTCTCAAATGCCCGTACTGGAAAGCTACAGCCAACCCAAACTTTTTCTTTCCCTGGTTGGGATCAGGTACCTCATTATACCCATCTGGCTGGCAGGTGCTGGACAAAGTCGGTGAGGAAAGCCATCCTCAGGATGCCATTCCCTGAGAGGTGATCCCCTGCCATCCTCTCATGTTCCCACATGCTTGGTTTGAAGGCTCTTTCTGAGGCAAACCTGTCAGTAGGGGACAGACCAACACAGAAATTGCTCATAGCACCATAACAGGGTCAGGAACCTCCCCTGCCATCACCTTTGGAATGACAGAGACCCATAAAAACAGAGCCAAAACAACTACATTGAAGCAACAAGGGATGAACTATTCCTCCACCCTATTCTTATTCAAATAAGACAAATTCATGTGAACGGAGCAGCTGGCACAAACCAGATCACACCCTGCACAGCTTTGCCTTAGAGTGGCTGATGGCACCAAAGGGTGCCCCAGTTGCCAGGCCAGGCAGGGATAAGCCACCTTAGGAGACTTGTCTCTAACTTTTGCACACCTAAATGCACAGGTGAGGTGCAGAGATTACTGCCTGAGCCACAAGAAGCTGAGGGATTCCTTGCTTCAAGGATGCTCTAATAAAATACAACCGAAAAGGCCCAGAGGAGAACAGCTCCTTACAGAGCAGCTTGCTTTCAAGCCCAGCTTCTTTGCTTAACAAATCAGTGCAGTTCATGCCTCTCAAAACTGATAAAGATCTAAATGTCTCCATGCTCCAGTGAGAGCAATCCCCTAAACATCGAGAATCTCTGCAGGCACTGTCACCAAACAAAACAGAGCTTGTAAGTTTTTTAAGCACTAGGATTTTCACAGCAGCTAGAAGACAAGTCAGACAACCTCAAGCTTAGCACCTTCTCATCCTAAGGTTTGTTCTCACCATCTACTCTCCCTAAAGCCTGTCTTCAACTGTGGAAGGGGCTCTCTTGCTTCTCATAAAACGGCTGTCACCACTTGTGCAATTGGAGAGAAGGTAATTTAAGGTCCTACTGCTTGCTTTTTAGCTGAAAGACATAGAATTAGGGTCAGGCCTATAGCAGCGATGTATGCAATCAGAAAGGCTGCAGAGCAGTGCTTTGACACCTCCCCCCGCTCCCCTTCTGGGGAGCTCCTGTCACAGCTTGAGGATTAGGAGGGAGAGAAGGCTTCAGCTGCTTGGGTCTGGCAGAGCAGAAATGCTGCTCCTCCAGTTTCCTTTCCACGAACTAGGGAACTCTGCTGATCTCTCTCAGCTCAAAAAGGTTGAGCTACTGCAGGAAATCAAACCCAAGAACAACTTCTTGGAAAACTCAGGCTCGAGGACAAGCAGCAGCACAGAGGACACTGCTCAGTGTCACTGCTCAGGGTAGAGAGAGCACTTCTAAGAACAGACACAGCATGAGGTAAAGTGTTCTGAGCCCACTGCTCACCAGCACTGAAGCTGACCCAGCAGGACCCAGCCCTGCCTGCGACACAGAACATCAGCCAGAAGCACTCAGCATGGCAGAGCCCAGACTGTGAGAAGGCAGCTCCTGGGGGCCTACAGCTCTGCATCAGCAGGCACAGTGAGGGCTCCTGCTCTGCTCAGCCTCTGCCAGGCAGGCACAGGCTCTGCCTGTGGAAACAGAAGCCTCTTGCAGAAGTATCGCTGCAGGAGGCGGGTGACCTTGTCTCCAGTGTTCTGCTCACTTCCAGATCTCTGGAGGACAACCAACCACCTTTCTCTACAGTACGAAATGCCAGACGTCTGCTCCTTCACTGGAGCTCCCTGATATGCAAAAGGCTGAGCTAACTGAAGATGCTACCCAACTCCACTGCTCCTCTCAGCACTGCAGGCAGGCCTGGTCCCCTCAACAGGGACCGAGAGCTCACGGGGAGCATCTGTCAGGGTGCTGGCTCTGTCTGAGGGCACAGGCTGATCACAGCCACAGGGCAGGGAGCCAGCAATTGGGAAGGTCAAGGAACAAGTCCAGAACCTCCTCTCTAAGATCATCTGATTCTCAGCTTCTTCCAAAGGAGAGGTCACTTGCTAGAAAGGGCAAATCAAGGAACTAGGCTTAAAATGAAACCTCTGAAAAGGATATTAAAAAGAAACAAAAGCCATAATCAATACAGAAATGAAGTGCATCTGCTCAGACTCTAAGGTCAGCCTCTCCCAGGCCAGAGCAGAACCTCTCTGCCATGGATCTAACATTACAAGCGCCCAACTAGGAAAGTCTCTCCCAACTGGTGCAGCAAATGAAACAGGATAAATCCCTCTGCTTCTGGCACAGCTTGCAGTCTGAGGAGGGAACATGTCCAGAGGCTGAGCAGCTGCTGAAGTCTCGTCTCCGTACGCAGGCGAGTACCATATATCGTGTTGCACGTATTTGGGGCGATGCTGAGCCAGGCTCCATCCTCCACAGTCCTTACTCACCCCACAGCACCACAACACTTCCAGGCTCCTGGACAAAACGTGGATCCAGGTCTGGGTTTAAGAGCTGCTTCCCTGCTTAAGGAACCACTATTCCAGCCAGTAAAGGCAGAGATCTTGCAGCACATGGCTTGTCTCAGCGTGGGATGCGGCCCAGGACCAGCAGCATCAGCTTGCAACAGCCCAATACACAGCCAGCCAGGACTTAGCTTACTCTTGGATGCCCCAGGAAGGATTGGATCCCGCACATGGTGCGAAGGGGAAGGCGAGGGCCTCGCTGCTTGCTGGCAGGGGAAAGGTAAGCTCCCTCTTACCTGGACCTGCTATTCATTCCAAATTAATCATCTCTTTTTTTTTTTTCCCTTTTTTTTTTCCTTAATTTATGAACAATATGGAGAAATTGAAAGCAACCGTGTTTGGTCCAACTCCTTCCCTCCCAGCCCCGCGGCTGATGCTCTGTGGGGCTTGCTCTCACAACCGGCAGAGGCAGAAGAGGGTAGGAATGAAGACACCAAAGGCCACCAATATAGGAAACATGAGGCTGCTGTTGTCCGAGGCATAGGGGTTTGGTGTGCGTGGGCCTGACTGAACCCGGTTCTTATTTGCCTGTTTTTTAACACTGGAGCCATCATCGTATTCATCTTCATCATCATCTTCCTCTTTTTTCTCCAGACCTGGGTGTGGCTGAAGCTTTGGAACATCTGTTAGATGAGAGAAAAGGTTGTAAGGAAGCAGGATGTAACCTGGGACATCACTCACGTCACTCCCTTCCCCACTCCCCAGTCCAGCACGAACATGGGCAACAGGGCACCTGGCACCACATCAACACCACAGCCGCAGCAACCCCAGGAACCAGAGGCACCCTCCCACACAGGGGCTCACACCACTCTTCCCTCTGTGATGCAAGAGCATCCAAAGACCCAGTCTGCAAAGAAAGAGACATCCCTCCACCATATCTACGTATCTCACAGGAGAAGGTACAGCACAAAGCACACTTACAGCAGTCAGATACCACAGCTGCTCAGGGAGATCTTAGTCAAGAACAAGCACCATCTGCCTGTGGGACCAGCAGGTACAGGTGCAAACAGGAATGGAAACAACTCTTTCCACAAATGGTCCTATCTCACATCATTGCACCCCCCAACGCCACACCTATCAGAGCAGCATGGTCCAACCCCACTCAAATCCAGTCCTCTGAGTCAGGAGCCTGCATCACAGGTTCCCCATAGAGCAAATGCCACCTGGACACAAGGTCATGCACCAAATCTCCATCAGCACTTGGCACTCCCTGACCAACAGTAAAGCAAACTGATGCTTTGGTCAGAGGGGTCCTAAACCTCCTCTGTTCAGGAACGATAAGGGAACCAACTCCAGACTCCCAGCAGAGACTTACAAAGAGAGTGATGAAACCAAATTGATTTTTCTTGTTCCAAAAATGAAACAGCTTTGTGCACTTTGGAGTAGCATGAGGACACTACACACCTATTTCACTCTGCAACTGCACTCTGTGGGAACTTGCTGAGAGAGAAACAGTTTTGGCAGATGTGGGTCAGCAAGAGCTATGATCTCATGGTCTGAGAAGCAACAGGCTGCTCTCCAAGTGGGAAGAGCCTCCTGGCTCAAAAACTATGCTTACCTTCCACTGTTCCTTGCAGGATGTACAGGGCACAGATTTTGGGATTGTCATAGTAGCCCTAGAGAAAGAAAAGAAGGAAGTCAGTGCTCTGAGGCAAGAAATATTCTCCCCACCTACCACCAGCTTTCCTCCTCCAGCACCCAGCTGCAGCACATGCCTGAGGAAGAAGGGGAAAAGGAAGATCAGGACTTTGCCCAGAAAAGCTTATTACCTTTACAAACTCAATGTGGAGCTTCCCTGTGAATGTGGAAACCTCTCCCTGGACACTCAGTTTCCCCTTTTTGATACTCATGGGAATGATCTCATCGTGAGCTGTGCTGTGACCCACTCTGTCAAAAATGTCCAAGTCCTTCACCACCACATGGCCATTCAAGCGAACATCAAATACCTTCAGGAGAAAGAAACACAGAGTGTCAGAACAGATTCAGGCATGTGACCGTTGAAGGGAACAGAACAGGAAAGGGCTCTGCTTGTTATGCAGCCAGGACCAGAAAGCCTTGCAGCATACACTGTCCCACCAACACACTCCACTCCCTTGGAAGGCATTCAGAGCCCAGAAGTAGCCAGGTAAAGACACCGAGGCATTAACATTGTGTTCAAATGCCCTGAAATCTGCCTCCTTTTAAAACAACCCCTATGTCTGTGATTCAGAACTGAGGCTAGCACAATTTCATTCTGGTTTATTCGTACTTTCCTTTCACAACTTTCTTTGCAGCTACTGGCTGAGGACCTGCTCCTCCAGCCCGGGGCAGCCGTGGCACACCACACCCCAGGGAGCTCAGCCATTGCTAACAAACAGCCTGCAGCATTGCAAAGAGGAAACAAGCTGGTGAAGGACACAGGGTTTGAAGGAGGCAAAATGTTGAACTGCAAACCACATCTGTGAATTCAGAGTGAAAGTCCTCCTCAGGGCTGTAATGACTCAAGCTTCATTCAGCACCTGGGGAATCCCAGCAGAACCACATGAAGGAAGAGGAACCAAACACATCTCATTGCTTCAGTACTGAGGCTGCTTTTTGCATCCATTCTACAAGCCAGCCCCACCAGTTCTGTTCCCTGAAATACTCCTCTGGCAGGAAGGCAGCACAGTGCTTAAGGTGCAGGGCTCTAAAGAAGCTAATGGAGATGGAGGAAAGACAGACTGAAACACACATCACTTCTCTCCCAATTTATCACAGAGCTTTGAGTTCATCGTGCTTCTGCTTCCACACCCGTACACGAGGGATTTTGAGAGTGGACAAGGATTATTCTTCTCTAAAGAGCAATAAAGAGGGCTGGATTTAAGTCTGTGCTTTTAGCATTAGTTTGAACCAATATCAAGTCACTACATTCCTTAGAATTGTTCTGAGCAGTTTCTTTAAGGCAGACTACTTCCCTCATTCAATCTGTGCAACACTTCCTTCAGCACAAGTGTGCTGTCAAGTCAGGAACAAGTTCTCAGAAAAAGAAACACTTCTCAAAGCCAGCTCAGTCTAAACAGATCACAAAGCTCTGGTGCTGGCAATGTTTGGTTGCACAGGTCTGTTTGAATACTTTGTAATGCAGTTTTCCAGGCCAATTGTTTGTCTGAAATGTGGAAGACAGCTTGAAGTTTCAGAGCTCACGAGAGCTCTAGGAACCAAGTTATCTATTAGCATCTTCATTCCTTTTTCCAGCATGCAAAGCAGCAGGGGCAATCTGGAGACACACAGTCCTAGCCAGGAACTCGCATCAAAGAGACAGCAAGCAGCTGTTGCTTACCTTCTGTTGAGACTGTGCAAAATAAACCTCTGCAAACTTCAACACCAGCACATAGTCACCCTCCTCTTTGATGGGAACTTCATAGCCAAAGGTTTCCTCATTGTAACGCTCTGTCTGGTACAGGATTTGATCCTCCGCGTTGGACCGCAGGATCGGCAGCTTCATCCCATAGTCAGAAGCTGCCAAGCACAAAACAGTGAGAGGAGAGGTTAATTTGAGGCACACAGAAGAGATACTTTGTGTACTCCTGAAGTGCTTAACTCTGGTGGTCACACCCATGCCCTTTCCTTGCTCTGACCAGGAGGAAGCACCAGGAGAAGGAGAGTAGCCAAAGCCCCAGAATCCAAGGCCTGTAGCAGAGCAGGTCTGGACCTGATGCAGTCTGAGGGGCAGGAAACTCAGTCACTGTTTCAGAAAGAAGAGTGTATCACAAACAGGGCACAGAACCAAAGGACCTGGCCATTGATTTCTGCTTCAAACGGGAAAAACATCTACAATATTTTTAGTTCATTTTCAAATTCCAAGTCCTGAGCACAAAGCCAGTCCACAGTGTGGGACAGACTCGACTCACTCATTCAACAGACTGGAACGTCACAGTGGCATCAAGTTTTAGAGACTCACTCCTCTCAAGTGAAAACCTGAGGGATGGCAGAAGGGTGAAAAGCACCAGATATTTTACAAAATCCTCTCTTCTCACCACAGCCACGCAACACCCATCAGCCTGCAGACAGGAAGAAGGAAGCAAGAACGACACACAAGTGTTTCAAGAGCAGCAGCTCCATCAGCTGCTGTTCCCACAGCCACCCAGCTGAAACGGGTGCTGTGTGCAGGCATCTGAACAGTGCTCTGAGAAGGGCCCAAACAACATTCCCAATGGGACAACTGAGAAAACATCACAAATGATGATTTTTTCCCCTTCTCGGTCATATTTGACCATCTCTAGAGCAGCTCTCACAAGACGTTAACCCAACCTGACATTTCATCACGTCAGGGTTACTGCACAAATGCAAACTGATGCTTGCACCAAGAGCTCAGAACCAAGTAAGTCCCTGGAGAAGCGGGGGCAGGAGGGAAGACTGTGGACACCATCTGCCCACTGGCACTTCAGGCAGGAGAAGTTGATCCAGACTAAGTTCTGCCACTTCCACCCCCATTTCCATGGGAACAGACACTGTGTTGGCCAAGACAAAGTAAGAACTACTAACCCAGAGCACGTTGCCAAAGAGAGAGCCAATGCAAACGAGTGAGAGGAAATTAATGCCACTCCTGAGTCTCCCGTTTCACACTGAGCTATGCAGGCAATCTTCTGCTTCTCTTTACCATTCAAACAGGGGTGCAAAGGCTGAAGACTCTAATCACCAGAAATACAGGGGTGAAAAGTTTAACCTGTCCTCCCACATGGATATTTCTGGCCAGCTATAGATTACAGTGATAGTAAACCAGGGACTCCACAGAAGTCAGCTCCTATTAGAGGAAAGCCTGCATAGGAAGAAAGACCTTTAATAGCCAAGAAGGTAACTGGAGAGGAAGACCTGTCACCTGCATAGCAAAGGTCTGTTGACATAGCTGCAGAAGCAAGCTGGGTGCATGAAGAGGCAGCTCACTGAGAGAGGAGCAGCACACATTCAGCTGCAACCACGTTTTGCACCTGGCTATTTTGTAATTGCCATCAGCACATTTTGTCCTTTAGGACACTGTATCTGAACCGAGGCTTAGGGAAAAAAAAGCGCTTTTAATTTGCCCAGAGGCAGTACAGCCCAGAAACACTACCCTAGGACATTTCCTCCCAGTCAGCCTGCAGTAGCCATTACATGCCTATCAACACAGAGAGGAGCCCAGGGTAAACCGAACAATGGTGCAATAAAAAGCCATTGAGGGAAAAGCAGCTGAGAGCTCAAAGGGGTAAAGTCTCCTTTGCTGCGCCTGGCACTGCTGGCTGAAGCAGGGATTACTGTATCAGCCTGCTGTGCAGAGGGGAAGCCACAGGCTTTTCCCAAAGGAAGAACATGTCACAGTGTGCTTGAAAAAGGTTCTGTTTTCATCTCAACTCTAAAATATATTGTTCAAGTCCATAAGGACATTCTCCTTCAAGACACACGAGTGGTCTGTGAAGGGAAGGTGACCTACAGTGATCAGGGCACCTTGTGTGACTGGGGTGTCAGGGAGAAAAACTCTTAACAAATTGTATTGGTACTGAAACATGCCCTTCTCTTTATCCCCTGTGCCCAAATGGCTCTCCTCATGCACAGTAAGCAACGGCAGTCCTAGCTGTACAGCATAGGACAATCCTCACCATCCTACATAAAAACAGCAAAGGTTAAATTTAAAAGCCAATAGATAGCTCATCTTCTCTGTGCTCCACCACTCACCTGTAACTGACAGCAGGAGCAGCTCGGCACAGCTAACTGTTCAATACCTGTGTAAATCAATTAAGTTTTGGTGCCTCAATCATCAGAAACACGCACACAATTCACACACCCAGAGCAATTTCAGGGCAAGCAGAAAAAGACAGTCCTAGCACAAGTGCAATATTAGCTCTCCAGTCTGTCCTTACTGGGAGACAGAAGATTTTACTGATTCAGTAGTTAGAGCAGCTGTTCATAGCCCATCTGCCTCTATTTCTGCTTCTGTCCCTGCCCTGCTCGTGAACACCCTGCCAGGACTGGAGCGCAGAGCCGACCAGCCCGTTGCACCTTCCTCCTGCCGGTCCCCAGCACCGCGTCTGCAGCGAGCAGCCCGCGCTGCTCCCCGCCGGGGCCGGGCTGCGGGCATCGCGGCGCACCGACAGCCAGCCGGCTGCGCAGGGCAGGCAAAGCACGTTTGCACTTCAGCGAAAGCGCTGCGGGCTGGGCTGCGAACTGGCAGATCTTGCTGTGGAAACTGGGGTCTTTCAGTGGAAAATGGGGGGGGGGGGGGGGGAAGGAGGCATGCGTGTGCGTGCGGCCGGTCTGGCAGCTCAGCCCCGCCGCTTCCCAGCCGAAATTCCACTCCGGCCCGAGAGCAGCGGCGTCCCCTCCGGCATTACACAACCCCGCAGCCCGAGGCCCGCGGGGCTCATCCCGCCGCCCCTGGGGCCCAGGGCCCGCTCCGCCGCGGGGAACGGGAGCGCAGCCCCCCGCCGGGCGCGGCGGCAGGACGGGGACGGCCGCGGTCCCGGAGAGCGACAAGTGGCGAGCGGGGGCCGGGTCGGCGCTTCCCGCGGGCCCTCACAGCCTCCGGGACACCCTCTCCGCGACCCGGGCCCAGAGCGGCTGACGCGGAGGAGACGGCGCCTGCGGGCCGGCGCAGCGCTGCGGGGAGACCCACCGACCGTCCGCGGCGGGGCCGGGACGGCACCGGGGAGCGCGCGACTCCCGGACCCCCGCCGACACAAGCGGGCCTCGCCGCCCCGGACGGAGCGGAGCCGAGCGGACCGAGCGGAAAGCCGCACCGAGTGCCCCCCTGTCCCCTGGGCGGGCCGTCCGCGCCGCACCGGCGTCCCCCCCGCCCTCACCTCGGCCCACGCGGCCCTCGAGCGGGTCCTTGCGGAAGTGGATGCCGTTCACGTCCACATGGGCATCGCCGCCCGCGTTGACGGCCCAGACGACGCTGTCGGCGAGGCCGGCCGCCGCGCCCCGCAGCAGCAGCAGCGGCAGCACCAGCAGCAACGGCGGCGGCGGCAGCAGCGGCGCCCCGCGCGCCCCGGCGCCCACCATCTCGGGCTCCCGGCGCCGCGCCCGCCCCTTCCTGCTGCCGCCAGGGGGCAGCCTACCCCGCTGCCGGGGCGGAGCGCGCCTCAGCCAATCCGCGCGCCCTAACTGGAATATTAATTAAGCGCCCGCCTACCATTGGTCGGCCGCGGGCCCTTATCTGCATATTCATAAGGTGGCGGGCCAATGGGCGGCGGGAGCGGGCGAGCAGGCTTAGGTGAGAGGCCAGGGGACGGCGGCGCTCCGCGCCGGGAGGCGTGCCCGGCGGGAGCGGAGGGGCTCGGCCCGGGGAGCCGGAGCGCCCAGCGCCGGGACAGCCCGCCCAGCCACGGCGGCCAGGGGAGAACCGTGTCCCCCGGGAGGGAGCGGCGGGGAGCGCCGGGACATCCCCGCGGCAGGCGCGGAGCGGGACCGCGACCCGGCACGCTCCCCGTGGCGCCGGAGGGAACGGCCCCGCCCCCCGCGCCCCGCCAATGAGGGAGCTCCAGCGCGGCCCAACGCGAGGCACTGTGGGACGGCGGCGGGAAGCGGGAGCCGGCGGGTTGCCGGGGCAACGGGCGGCGCGGCGGGCCCGAGCGCACGGGCACCGGGCCCCGGCGGCGGCGCGGGGCGATGCGGCGGGGAAGCGGCGGGGACCGGGGTTGGCGGAGTTTCGCTGCCGTCGGGGGCGGCTTCTCCTTATCCCGCGGCAGTTGCGTGTCCGCTGTGCTCTGAACAGCAGAGCTCCCGCCTTCGCCTCAGCACGGGAAGAGGCGGCTGCCGGCCCGCCCGGTAAGGAGCGAGGCAGCTGGGTGGCGGGCAGCCACTGTGGACCACGGTAGCCTGCTTGAAAAGTAAACAGCCGGTAAGAGAACGATGTGGCAGGTAACGGCCACAGTGCCGGTGGTTCTCCCTGGGCTGCATTTTACAGGAGAATGTACGACCCTGTTGGGGTTTTTTTTCTGGGAAGGGCCTGGGAGGGCTAGAGTGAGACGTTGTGGATGGAGGTTGAGTGAAACTTGCTCAATACAGGGTTGCAGGAGGGCAAATAACTTAATGCTTGCCCTTCTGTCAGATTTTGGTGTTCCTCAAAGCTCGAGACACCAGCCAAGCCTTGTGTCTGCACCCCAGTCACCAGCTGCATGAGCAGCAGCTGCTCCCAAGTCCCAGCGATGTTTTATTAATTGGAGGCTTCCACACAAAGTGTTTGCTTTTAGAAATAAAGACTTGGTGCTGCAGATTGAGAATTAGTGAGTTTGTTGCTTTTGTAATGCACTTATGAGGCCTCTTCAGGACACAGCCTTGGAGAACTGAACTCTGGTTGAGTGGGTAACAACCCACCACTGCTCCCTAACCTGCTGTGCCCAGCTCAGAGTGGGCCCCAGAGTGTGTCCTTGCTGCTGTCACATCAGCTCTTGGACTCGTGGTACAGCAGGGGCAGTGCAGAGTGCTGTGCTCCAACGTTGGTACTGCTGCCAGGAAGGGGTTCCTGAAGCTGCAGGGTGGCTTAGAAAACCACATCCAGAAAAGTAGCAAAACCACACACACTTAGCACCTCTCCAGATTAAACCACCTCACGCTGGTTCCTGGCAAAGCATCTCAGCACTACAGACCCCAGGCCTGGCAGCATCTGGTCAAATCAGATCAAATCTGACTAATCTCCCATATCCCTGCCGTGTTTGTGACCTGTTGGGTGTCCCCCAAGTCCACTTAGCAAAGGAGCACAAGCAGCCATGGCCAGAACAATGCTGTCCAGTTGGCGAGGCAGAGGGAGGCCTCGTTAGAGCTCATTTGTACTGATTACAGACAATCCTCGCTAATCTCTCCCCAAGATTTCTCATCTTAAACTGTGATGCACTTGGGTTAGCAGCCCACCTCCAAAACACTCTGTGTCACCAGGTTACTGCCATGAGCAGCAAAAGTGAAGTGGGAAGAGGGACAGTGTGAATCATCAGCAGGGTAAGGAGATGGTAGGGACAGAGGTTACAAACAACAATGTCTAGGGGTGCAAATGCTCCATTTTCCAGTCCTGAGACACACCAGAGCAGCAAAGGTCCTGCTGAGGGTCACACACAACCCCTTGTGTGGCCCAGGTGGGCTGAGGCAGCTGGACCCTGGGCCAGGAGGGCTACCATAGGTCTCACACACCAAAGGGCAGCAGGGACCCAAGTGTTGACTGGGCAGGGCCTGGCTGGAATCCCATTGTTCCTCCCACTGAGCTGGGGAGCAGGACCATCACTGCCTTGGTGGGCACAGCATCAAACTGCTCAGCCCTGACCAAATGTAAGCCCATGAACAGGAATTCGGGTGTGAAGGGATTTGCTAGCTAACATTTAGGTATAACCAAGACAGGTCCTCAGATGTGCACACAGGCAGCTGGGAGCTGACCCAGCTCATCCCCCACCTTGGGAGTGTCCTCAGCGTCTTTCATTTCTGTGCTAAGCCTGGGACCCCTGTCAATGGCTCCCAGAGTTCCTGCACATCTCACAGCAAAATATCAGCAACTCTTCCTTGGAAAGAGAAGAGTTTCCTTGAAAAGTTCCCTTTCCTTGAACAGAGGAGAAAACCCCTCTCTTTCCCATCTGCCTGAGAACTTGTCCTTTTTAGGGGACAAGGCACTGAGCATTGCCATAACTCTCTTGCCTCTCCAGTCAGAGCATCTTCTAATAGCTAGCCTGGGTGATTATTCCCCAAGAATCAGCAGCTCATCATGAAGCAAGAGGGATTAAGCAGCAGCGAGTGGGGAGGGATAGTGGCTGTGCTCCTGTGGGCACAGCAGCACCACTCGCTTGGGCACATGCTCTGGCCAGAGCTGCTGGCACAGGATGGCAGACATGCTGTCATGGCCTATGCCCACCATGCCCTACACTGCTGCCCCTGAATCATTACTTGCTGTCACCAGCAACTTAATGCCAGCTTGTGCCCCAGATGTCAACAGCTCTGTATCCTGTTACTAATCCACTGAGCCATCAGTCACTTGATGCAGGCTGGATTTCCACCAGTAACCTACAAGTGAAAGGCTTGGGGTTGTCTTCTCAATCCTTTGATCTCTCCCTGTCCCCTGGCACCTGTGCCAAAATGGCTCTCCATCTAGAATCAGTCCTGCCTGGTCAACCTAAAGCCCCGATCATTAACAAGCAGTGTGGGGTGCAGGTTCTGGGTAGTAGCTATTTCCTGCAGGAAAAAGTGATTGGGATTTGGGATGACCCAAAAAAGAGCAACAGAGATGTGTGGGTCAGAAGAAGACCTCAGGGTCAATGAGACACCTAAGAAGTCAAGGTGAGCCAGCCCCATCACCTGGGCCAGCCCCCAAACCACACAGAGCTACAGGGCCCAGGTGCCATGGGAGGACTGGCTCTGCCTTGCCACGAGGAGCTATTTCGAAGCCTTCCTGGTACCATATTTGAGATGAAGGCAAAAGGGTTATGTCTGGAATTAGGTTATTTAGATTAGAGCTTTAATCTCTGACCCTGGCTGCACAGGAAAATAGTAAAACTCCCTGGGATTATTTGGGGTTTGTTGTGCATGTAAAGCCAGGCTTGCAGCAAGAACTTCTGCTGGAAAGCAAGAGCTTTTCTGGAAGGAAAAAAAAGAAGAACGCTTTGGAGACCTGCAGGACCCAGGAAGGAGCAGGCAGAGGCAGCCATCATGCTTGTTGCCACTGACTGTCCATCGGGCTTCTGCATGCTGGCTGCAGCACCAGACACGTGTCCTGAGCCGTCACTGGTCCCCAGAGGCTGCCCTGGCCTCTGCTGCACAGACAGGCAGCACAGCTCTCCTCTTGCTCTGTGTACACAAGCACGCTCCTTCCCCAACAGGCTGCTCTGTAAGCAGAGCAGACTTGTGTACCAACGCTCCCCATGGCATACATGAGCCTGCATAGCTCTCTCCCTCCCCACTATTATCCTAAGTACATATATAACTTTCCAGGACTCTGTGCAGTTTATCGTTCTCATGTCCTAAGCACAATACAGCTGCTGTAACAGTAAATATGGAGATCTGTAAATATCCATTTTCCAATTTCTTGGCTCACACCCACGTTTCTAAGGCTGGACCAGCTCCATAGATACACACACACTTTGCATACACCCACTTGCAAACAAACTCTTCCACTGCTGCAGTCTCAGGTACCTGTCTGCACTCCCCGCTCTTCTGTGCACACTCACAAACCTTTCCCAGAGCACATGCCTGTGCAAACACAAGTACATGCACGCAAATATAAGGAGACACACAGTTTTTCCATTGCTGGGATATCAGCCATCACTGCAGCTAAGCTGGTTGGCACAGCAACAGGAAAGCAGAAGAGAAAATCCTCCTTTGGGACATGTATTTGTGGACCCTGAGAATTTGAAAAGGAACCTGGGAAGTGAGAGATTTGAGATGGAAGAAGAAGGAGGTTACCGGTTCTTAACCTTCCATCTGAAATAAGGGGGCAATGGAGAGGCTCCCAGTCACACCGAGAAACACACAGCAATGATGATTTCTGCCAAGCAGAAATTAGTCCTGACAACCTGTGACTGCATAAAGGGGACAACTGTTAGGTCTGGAAGGGTAGGGGGAGGCTGCAAGGGCCTGGGGGCATCCTGGGGAAAGGGGAAGGAGGATGAGCATCTGGTGTGTCTGGAAGCAGCTGGCAGGGCCTGGAGGCTGCAGTTGTGGTCACTGCCGCAGACACATACAGCATTTTTGAGAGTGAACAAGCTGGAGAGCAGGGCACTGTCACACAAGGAGGCTCCCAGACAAGCCCTGGCACCAACAGTGTCCCTGCTCAGCTCCCACAGCACAGTCCCCACTGTGCATACGCTCACAGCTGTGTTTGATGTGGGCTGAAAAGGAGGAGTGTGGCTACTGCTGCCTGTCCCCCTCTCCCATTCAGCTCCTTTCTTGGCTCTTTCTCCTATTGCTCCTTGCCCCACTCTGCAGGGGCTCTCACTTGCCCCTTCGTGAGCTGGGGGGATGCAGGGGTGGTGAGGCACCTCCAGGCCCCGCAGCCATGGGGGCAGCAGGAGGGAGAGGGAGACCCTGCCACAGGCTCAGTGGCTTGCAGTGACTCCTTCCTGCAGCAAGGACTTGCCTCCAAGCCCCAGTGCAGGTGCTGGAGGCGCTCTGCTGAAGCCCTTCTCCCCAGCCCAGCCCAGCCCAGCCCAGCCCAGCCCAGCCCAGCCTTCCCTCTCCCAGGGACATCCAGGCTCCAAATCATTTCAGCGTGCATATTTATCGCTTTTCCCCCGCAAGACATGTATTTAAATGTACTTTTGGTAAACATAACCACAGGAGATGCGACTATGTGCTGGGGAAGCATAAATAACTCCACACAGATGGACACACACACACAGACAGCAAACACAGACACGTTCACCAAGGGAAACAAAGAAGTGCAGAGAATGCCCTGAGGCTGCCACCGGTCCCAATGGCTTTGCTCTCGTCCACCAAGCCAAGAGGATTCCTCCTGCTCTTGCTTTGCAGCAGCTGGTGGGAGAATAAAGCTGAGGAGGAGGAGTCTAAAGTTGCAAATTTCCCATGAAAGCATCATGGCAAGTCCTGGCTCTGCAGTTTCCTGCAATCATCTCCAAGGAATGATTCCAGTTGTAGGAAGTTGCAAATCTTTCACAGTGTGAAAGGGTGGAGGGGCACGGGGACCATCATGAGGGAGGAGCAAGCAGGTCATCTTGCAATGTCCCAATTGCAGCCAGCCGATAAACCTTCCTGTGGGAACATTGGGGCTAGATGCTCCACCTAGGTCCTCTTCTGCCCTCTCTAAGGTGCTGATTCTTCTTTAGCTGAGAATAATCTTCAACGGGACATCATGCGAACGAACTCTGCAACCAACAAGACAAGACAGCCCTGAAGCAGAAGGTATCCCTGGTCCCCAGCCCAGCTCTCCTTCCTGGGGACAACACGCAGCCAGGGAACCCAGAGTCACGACCACCAGGTCTGTGTCTGCATGCCTGGGCCTTGTGTTAGATACAGCGATACGATCCCACTACCAGGTCAGTCCATTGCCTCAGACTCCTTCCCAGTGCACAGTTTTGTTTGCACAAGCAGCTCCTCGTCAAACACCATGGCAAAGCATTGTCTCCCTTCACTGTAGCTTCAGGGAACCTTAATTTACAGCCTTGGGAACACAGTAGGATTTCTTAGTAAGCTTGTCACTTCAAAGAGGCACCAGTGTGGGAAAGCATTGGTGTTTTAGAAGGTGTCAGCATTTTTTTAGAGAAGAGTTTCCTTTGCTGGACTTCTTGTTTTTAAAGACACAGGTTGACTGTAAGGATACCCTGGATTTGTTTCTTCACCACCCTGCAGTTTGTAGAGTCAATTACAACTGTTCAAATTGAGTGTGAATGCCATTAGGTACAAGTGTGTTTGCATTCTGCACTTGAATTGCTGAGGAACTAATGATTCTGCAAGAGGAGGACAGTGGAAATTACCTCCTTGACTTCTCCTTTCCCATTGATGGAGCTGTCCTTTGACAACTAAAGTAGTAACTCACAGAGAAAATGATACTGCAGTAGCATTTCATGTATTTTAGCTGTCTAATATAATTTAGCTATGGGAAACAAGGAGAGCTACTGTCATGTAATCAGCCAGTGCATTAGAACAACTGCAGCTACCAGATACTTTCTAGAGAGCCACTTCTAGGGTTTTAGCCTTCTCAAAGTCCTCAGAAACTTCAGTAATCCTGAGGACTGAGACTCCTTGTCGTGTAAGAGACCCAGGAATGACCCTGGGCCAAAAAAATTACAGAAACTGTATTTTAATTCTATAGCTCCTGTGCTTCACCCTTACTGCAGAGAGACTTCTGGGTTTGCACTAGGAAAACAAGCAGCCTGCCACGCTCTTACACCTTCCAGCTCTTATATCTGCTTAGCTGTCTGATATCACCTGCTTCATTTGCCAGAAAGCCTGAACTCTATTAATATTGCTTGTGCCATGGCTAATGGCTAGGATAGTAGCTTAACCACTCGGATTCTTCCAAGTCCTTCTGGCATGAAAACTGAGAGAAAAGAATGAATTATCTCTAGGATTTAACATGACACCTCCAGATCAGATATCTGCAGTCTTAGTGAGCACATCTGGCATGCGTCCATCTTGTGACATAAAGGCACAGAAACAAATTCTCTATAAACCCAGGTAACAAAGTGAGCCAGAGGAAATGGAAGGTGCAATGCATTCTCCAAACCAATCCAGCCTCTTCACAGGTCCTGCAATAGATTTAGCATAACAGGCAAAGCCCCATCAAAAGGAGCATGGCACAGCACGTGTGCACCAGAATCTGCTTCTCTGTGACAGGGAACATTATGGAGACCCAGCTAAAACTGAGGTGCATCAAGAGAAGACACACAAATGAACACTTCAGCTGAGGAATTTCCTCTCTGGGACAATGTTTTCCACTTTCCTCAGCTGACTGAGAAAAAAAAATCTTGTTTGATTTTTCCTCCATACTTCAGATAGCTGAGCCCTGAGCACACAAATCTTCCCTCCCACTTCTGTCTCTGAGCTGAAACTCTGACTCAGGCCAGAGCAGATGGACAGGGAGTGTTTGCCCCTTCTCACCTTCAAAGTCAACACGCCCGTCTCCGTTCAGATCCACGTCCCGGATGATCTCTTCGATATCTCGATGGCCCACCTGCTGCCCTAGGAGCTTCTTCATGGCTTCTCGCAGCTCGCTGGTGCTGATCTCCCCATCACCATTGGTGTCAAACTGCAAGCACATAAAAAACACCAGCAGGGGAAATACAGTCACTGGAACTGGATCTTGCTCTGGGTTGGATTTATCCAGTCCTGTTCCTGAGTGCCCTATTTTTCCTGCGTTCATGTCCCTCCTTTTCCTCCTTCGGCTGCCTTTGGTCTGTCTTTTTCCTCAGAAATTGTTTTTAACTGCTGTGTCTGCACCAGCTTTCCTTTTCCTTGTCTCAAGGGTTCCCTTATCTTAGTAACTTTCTCTGCTTCTCCTTGTTCCATGCCTGTCTTGGCTCTTTCTCTGTCTTCTACTGTGCTGCTCTCTCCTCCTTCTTTTCCCTACTGGGTCTTCTCTCTTTCCTGTCTCCTGTTGCTCACCTTTCTGCAGGGCACGCGGTAGGGAGCACTCACCTCTCTGAAGGCGTCACGGAGCTCTTTTACACCAATCATGTCTGCAGTTTCTGCTAGCAGCTTTGGGCCCATCAGCTCAACAAAATCTTCAAAATCCACATGGCCACCCACTTGGGACAAGATGAAAGACTGTGTGTCAGAACTCCATACGTTAGCCAAGCCCAGCACTCACTTTGCACTTCTGCATGGCCCAGAGAGGGCTTAATTCTCCAGGAGGAAAAGCACAGAAGGTGCAGGACAGTGGAAGGAAAAGCAGAGGTGGTTTGACACTGCCTTTTTATCTTCTGGGGTGTGGGCTAGGTAGCTAGTCCATCCCAGGCTGCCAGAGACTGTCACATCCTTATGGCATCATGTACCAGGTATCAGAGGCTTGCTCATTCCAGTGCTTATTGCAACCCTCTGCTGTGCCTGTGCCAAAGGATACAGCAAGGGCATAGCATGGTGCTCCTGCCTGGCCTGGGCAGTGTGCTGCAGCAGCGGTGGAGTCTTGCTCCATTAGCATTAGTGGCTAATGTATGATCAACAGTTTATTCATTGTATTTGTCCTTTTTCTTGTTTGTTCCCAATCTGAAAGCTGGCAGTAATGTTCTCAAATTCCTAAGCACTTCTGTGCCAGGGTTATCAGCTACTTTCTTCTGTGACTGGTTCTGTACATCACAACTGTTTTCCTTCCCTTGACCAAGGAACTTGTCCTTCTTAAATCATCATGTGTCAGAAAAAACATGCACTAAATATCCTTTTCCCCACCTGGCTGAGGGTAATACCTTGCACAGGCAACAAAAAATGATGGTGAAAGACAAGGGGCACACACACAGTTGCAGTGAATCAGATGCATTTTCACATGTTCCAGCACACCTGACAGTGCCAGGCCAGCTCGCTCACAGCCCACCCCCAGGCACACAGCAGATCCACAAACCACCAACACGGAGGGAAGGGCTCATCCATCATCCATCTGACCAAAGCATCTCCATCTTTCCAGGCTCTTTGTTCAGCCTGACATCATTTGACAACAGTTTCAATATGACAACACCCACAGCCTGTGCACTGATGTCTAACTGCCCAGATCAAGGGCAGTTTTATACCTGACAACATAAACATGAAGTACAGCCCTTCCACTCGCTGTTCCCATACAGCGCAGTCCACACTGTCCCTTTGATAAGCAAGAAACAAAGACGTCAACTTCTAGGGACATCACAGCAGAGATGATAGGGAGTGAAAATGAGAACCAAAAGAAGAGGGGAGGGAATCCAAAGGAAAAAAAGACAGCAGGAGATTGAGAGCCTGAGGCAATGATGCAGGGCACACAGCAACAGGAAGGTACAGCTTGGCAGAAATTACTCACGGTTCATGTTGATCTGCTGAGAGAGCTCTATCAGCTCCATTTCAGTCGGCATGTAGCCCATGGTTCGCATGCAGTTCCCCAGGTCCCTGCAGTTAATAAATCCATCCTTGTCTTTATCAAACTCCTTAAATGCTTCTCTTAATTCTGCGGGAGTGGATCCAAAAAGAACAACATTGTCAGTGACAGCTTGAAATACCTTCTCCAATAAACCTCCCCAGGACTGGTTGCCCTTTATGAGGCCAGATTCCCTAAGATAGTCCATATTTTCCCAGCACATCTCCCTCCAAAGAGGCAATGACTGGCTCTTCTGCCAGCAGCCCAGCTGACCCATTCCTAACAGGAAAGCTGGACTACAAGTGTCACAAACTAATCATTGCTAAACTACACACGCTAAAGAAACTGGAACTAGTAAGTTTTCCCAACTTTTAGCCCTGCACTAGATCATATATCCCTCCCTGGAGCCATACTACTGTGTCATGCTCTACAAGACTTTCTGTGGGAGCCAGGGTGCATGGCAGTTCCCTGACAGCAAATATCCCACTACTTTACTTATCCTTCCACCCTGCAGAAGCTGGAATGGATGCAAAATTCTTCACAGTCAGCACTCCTGCAGTTTTACATACTATTTCTTTTGCTGGGATTTCTAGGAATTATTCCAGTAAACCTCTCCCTTGATTTGCCCCAAATAATTTTTACAAAACCACAGAATGCTAAGGGTTGGAAGGGACCTTGAAAGATCATCCAGTCTAACTCCCCTGCCAGAGCAGGACCACCTAGAGTAGATCATATAGGAACTCATTCAGGTGGGTTTGGAATGTCTCCAGAGAAAAAGGCTCAACAACCCATCTGGGCAGCCCCTTCCAGTGCACAATCACAGTGAAGAAGTTTTTCCTTATGTTTCTTTGGAACCTCTTATGTTCTAGCTTGTACTCATTGCCCCTTGGGCCAGCCAGAAGGTTTTATCTGGGCAAGGAGTGACAGAAGGAGTGACAAATTTTACCTTCAATTTCTTCCGGACGCAGCTCTCTATCCTGCAAAAAGAGAACACACTATGTTAAAGCTGTTTGACTGCCAAAGACATAGTTTCAGAATAGCGCTTGTTGGTGCAAACAGTTCTGGGACAAGCCAGAAAGTGAGAGAAGAATCAAGAAGGTGATGACATGTTTAATACCATCTACCTAGGAAGGCTTCCCAGCTCTTCTCCCCAGTGCAAGGGATGTTTGCCTGCATGTTTTTCTCTGGAAGCCCCTCTCCCTCTCATCTGCAGTACAAGGGGATGATAGGTGCTCCTCCAAAACAGAAGAGACCCAGGCCAGCACAGCAATACGTGTGGTCTCCCCATGTGGTTCTATAAGCACCTTTGTAAAGCTCATAATTCATTCTCCAGCACAAAGTCCTGGAGCAGAGCCTGTCCCTGCAGCAGTTAAGATCTCTAGAGCTCTGATTGCATCTCCTACCGCAGCTCCTGCTGACACAACCAGATCAAAACAGCTGGAAGCAGTCCCTGTAAGCAGCAGGTCTATAACATCATCTGCTTGGATCACACTGCTTGATCCCTGTCTTCTGGCAGGACAGCGACAGCCACAAGCTCTCTTACAGCCAGTATCCCAGAGTCATCTCCTACAGTCGGTCTTCACAAAAAGGTAGGAACTTCCCCCCAGCCTCAACTCCATACACAAGCATTTTGAAACCAGGCATGAAGGCAGACACACAACATATACATCATCAAGGTCATCTACAAACAAAACAGGACAAGGATTCACCATGTTCAGGAAACACTGCAACTTCAAACATCCAATTTGAATTTCTCGGAAGAAGGGGAAGGATACAAAAGAGTATAGGAAAATTCCAACACTGCACCAGGAAGAAGAGATGAGCATGGAAATGCACTGCTTTCTGGTTTAAATGCCCTTTCTAATTCCTCTCATGGCTCCCAGGCAAATCCAAAACATCTGAGAATTTGGAAACACAGAACACCATCTCTTTCGTCGCCTCACTCTCAGCTTTTCCCCTCAACCACGGGGAGTTTCTCCTTGCCTTCCAGGTGTCCTCCAGCCTCACCACACGTCATTGGAGACGGTGCCCTTGATCAGCTTGAGAAGGATGATTCTTTGCTATTTAACCACAGGCTTCTCTGGAAACTTTAATGGCAGCTGCTCAGAGTGCATAGCAAACTAGGACACACACTGGTTTACGTCTGTGCAAAAATGGGCTGTGCCAGAGAAATGACCAGCTTGCCACTCATAACCTTCCCAGAGGCATCTCTGTGCTGGATGGAACTGTGGGAGCATGCTGGCTCTGCTGTTTCATCCTTCACAGACCTGGTATTTTCAAACATGTCATCCCATTTGTTCTGCTTTCATCAACACCAAGTCATAAAACAATTCAAACTCCCTAGATCGGATGTAGGAGGCATTATTGCCCTCCTGCCTTAGATAAAACAGCAGATGAAAACCACCCATGATCAGCACCAACATCCTGTGAGCCTCATTCCAGAGCTCATAAATGCTGATCCCTGGCACCACTGCGGCGTGCCAACGGCTGCTGGGCACAGCAGCGGATGCCAGGGTGTGATCACCAGCAGCACAGAGGGTGCAAAGGCTGCCACGACTCACCCGCAGCCACTGCTCCCGTGAGACTGGCTGGGGTAGGACCCAGGCCTTCCTCCAGCGCACTTGTCACAAGACCATCCTTCTCCCTCACTGAAGACCACGTTGCAACCGACATGACTGACACATGTCAGAAGTGGGGCTTCAGCACCAGCTCTGATTTTGCACACCAAGGCATTTGCGTTTGCAGGGCTCTGAGCATATCTTTGCACGTGCAGATTCTACCATCAGAGAGCCACAGGCTGCGAATGCAAGAGCAGGGGGAGGGTTTATGTCCCTCCAAAAATCTGACTCAAGTGATAACTAACATCATGATGAGATTTTCTGGTTTAAATTTGAAAGAAAATTCCCTAAAATGATAAAGGAAGAAAATTGCATGGGGAGAAATGGGCTGAATCACTCTAGTGCTTGTGTAGCACATATGGAAAGAGGAATAAAACTGTTCAGAGAGTTTAGATCCTAGATATGAGCAGAGGTGACCCTCAGAGAGTCCATTATATGTAATGGTCTTAGCCTCATTTGTTTCCCTTCTATTCACAATAAATCTTGTTGCTCTAGAGAGTCAGTACAAGTAAAGCTGTTTATCAGATGCACTTATTCTACATCAGGGTAGTTAGAGACATCACTAATCCTATTTTGGAGACTTCTTTGGGTACTGTGAGTTTCCACAGACTAAGCAGGATTGATACCTGTCCAGCTGTGAGCCTTGCACTAGGGAGTTGGACCTGTCTGCTATGATGTGTGCCTCTGTGTGAGGCCAGCAAGTGTGCTCATGTGAGGATATTATCGTTTGTGTATTAGTGAACTGGCACAAGGAATATGTGATTGCTTAGTGGCTGGAGGTTAGGAACAACAAAAGCCCTTTGACCAATAATGACAAATAACAACTCTTTTGGGAGTTGTTGGTTGAAGAAGAGGTTTCAAAAATAAAAATCTAGTTGTCTTCTACAACTAGCTGTAGATGGCCATGTCAATGCACAAGTGAAAGACACAGAGGCAAGAAAGCTCTGACCCTCAGGTAATTGAGCTTTGTTTCAACACAAGAATATGCAACATACTGGGTGAATATCTGACAACGCACATATTCACTTATACACACCCACAAAAAGTGTGTTAATAGTATGTTTGTGTATGTCTTTAAATTCATCTTCTTGTAGGAATCAAACATTTATGTACAAAAATACGTTTCACTTCCTGTAAAGATACATTACTGGGCTATATATCTATGTATAGTCAACATGTCCAGGTGTGTACCCTTAAATACAAATGTGTGTTTTTATTGTTTCTGTATAAATGCATACATCAGATGCAGATGAACACACAGAAATAGATGTGACTGAACAGGTAGATGTGGTGTTGCTACTGATCCCTCCACGCGTATGGGCAATAGCATTTGGTAGTCTGCCACTATTTGCAAACATGAGGACAGGCTTGGATTATGGTTTATTTGGCTTGGATTGCTGCAGTGTCAGGCTGGGTATGACAGTGTATAAGAGATTGCCTTTGGGTATCTGTGAGGAGGCAGGCTTATGCTTATTTCTGCTGGTACTGTGAGCTGATAGGAACAGTGTCAAGTATGGACATCTCTGTGGGACAGCTTGTTCCCAATAAGGGTGCCCTGATTTGCATTTAAATGGCTATTTAGGCCTTAAATGCTAAGATGAGCCTCTGGGACTGAGATGTGGACATCTTGCTGGAATAACAGCTTTGAAAACCACACTCCTCCTGAGTCAATATGATTTTGTAAGTCCTGAAGTCCTAAGTCCTTCTCCTGAGTCCATAGGACTATGTCTATCCAAGCCTCTCAAGAGTAGGCTTGGATCTATCTTCTGCAGCTGCATTTTAAGAATCCCTCTTCCCTGGTGTTTAGGCACAGGAATATCCCTGCACATCCTCCAGGTTAAGACATTTGCCTGTGATTATATTTGCACTTGGAGCTGGAGCTGGGATGCTGGAGACCCAGGGCTAAGGGTTCCAGAGCCCCAGGCAGCCAGAGCATGCGGCCAGCACCGCACCCCTGGCTCGGTCCACGTGCCTTTGTGCGTGTCTCGCCCGGCTGGGTGCAACTTACGTACAGGCTGCCTGTTCTCTGCGAAGCCCTTCCGCAGGAAGATGCATGCTGGCCCCAGCAGGTTGTGCATGACGGCGCAGTTCTGGGCCAGCACCATGAGCGGACCCTGGTACTCGCAAGCCGACGGCCCCTCTTCGCTCGTCTGGACAGCCTTATAGCACGTCTTCTCCTCATGGCGGATCTTCCCAGCCAACCAGCAGCAAGCAAACAACACAACAGAGGATGTTACCTCCCCGTCTCGCCCAGCTGTTCCTCTGAAGTTTTACTGAACTGCCTCGCAGAGACATTATTGCTACATTTCCTTCATCTGGTGCACACCGGGTCCCCCCAACCGGTCTGTTAGCATTTGTACAGAAGCAATCAGTCCAGCAGTTCACTTTGAAAAGCTGACAGAAGTATAACCCACCACGGGAGTTTCACTTTGAAAAGACATCAAACTCAGCACTGCTCACATCTACCCAGACACAGCCCAAAGGGCCACGCTCTCACTATCCGCCCCAGAGTTAACAGTCCCTCGAATGAGCTGTAAAAGACGAGCACGCCCCAACCTAACAGTACGTGTGCCAGCTTGAGCCCGGGGCAAAGCTGCTGACCGAGCTGTGTCAGGCAGGGCATACCCAGGAGACCAGGCAGAGCCTGCACAGACACTGCACAAGGCTCCAAGTTACACTTCAGCAACACAGCATCACAAGCTTCATAATATTATTAGAAAGCCATTTACAGCATCAAGTGGCTCTGCCAACTGCAGGCTCGCTGTCCCATGCCACTTCTAATTAGTTACACCCTCAGGGTCTCAGGCAGTTACTGCACTGGCCTCTTCTAATCACTGACAGTCCCAAAGTGGAGATCAGGCACAGGCACAATTTTGCCTGTTTGCATTTGCACGTTTTCCTAAGTGCACACGTCCTGCTAAGCTAGGGCTCCAGAACAGAATCCAGCACTGGATTTTGTAAGGAGGCACTGCTTTCCTTTTATAGAAATGCATTTCCCTGGCTCTGCAAGAAAACTCTTATCCTGATATTCCCATGCAGCTATAAAAAGCCAGCACAACCCACAGGACCCTTAGTTTTATAGAATAAACATTAATCATACATCAGATTCCTCTTCAGGAATGATTCCACTTTTCCAGACGGTGCTCCCAGGGGTGATCAGAGAAGCTCAGTCAATTGTCATTGTCTCTATTAACCCTTTCCTTAAAGCCTGAGGTGCTTTTCAGGCTAAGGACTTGACACACACACACGACCCATTCACATTAGTCCGAGACACTTGCTGTGTCTGCCACATGCTGTTACATTGCACACATGGTTTGTAGTTCACCTTTTTGTACAGTCTTACATCAATCTGCTCATGTCATGTGAATATCAAACACCAAACAAAAAAACCCCAACTTAAAAAGCAAGCCATGGAAAAAGAAAATGATGAAACAGAAAAGCATTTTCGTTGCAGTCATGGATGAGGAAGGAATCTGTCTCTGAATAACTCTGACACATAGGACATTTGTCCTTAAAAACCTGAAAGATGAGCATCCATCCACAAATGGCATATTACTAGCTCAGCTAAATGTCAAAGCATCTGTGCTGAACTGCAATAGCTTAGTGATCTCAGTGCAATGTATTTTCAAAATTATCAGCTTTATTTCCTGCCACATTTTGCAGTTGAATATTCCAAATAATATGAATCACTTAAAATAGCCCACATCAGTTCTGTGTTTAACTCCAGTGAAGCCACGTGAAAGGCTGAAGGCCCCACAGCTCCTAATCCTTGTTTGCTGACCCTTCCAATCAATAGAGTTTATTACCATGCCACAGAGCTGTACCACAGAACGGTCATCCCATTATTTTCCTGTGTGGATGGAGATTGCTAGTTTGGTGAAACAGTTGCCAAGAGCCACCAAGGATCCTGATCAAACACCCCACTGCAGTGCCAGGACTAGGTGCATGGCATAGCAAGACCTGACAGGAGCTCCCTGCCTGGCTTTGCTGCTGCAGGCAGGATTTATGGCATTTGATGTTCCCTTTCCCAGCAGCCTCCCAGATTTCTCCTGCAAGTATCCCCACAAGTTCCCTCCACCACATTCCTCCTACATCCCAGCAGAGCCAGGAAGGGAGCTGTGACATGGGTACAGGGCAAAGCAACATCAGCTGCCTCATAAAAGAGAAACAGCAGCATGCACTGTAAGGAAAATGCAAGGATGGAACTGGGGAGTTCAGGCTTTCCCTGTCCCTTCCCCAAGCAAAGCACTACTGCCCTTCCTGTCTGTGCTCAGCCCTTGGTTGTGTCAGACCAATATACCGTGGAGAGGGAAGAGGCCAGGCTGATTCAGAGATGGCCATAGTGATGGTGAGCTTGGATGCCAAACGTTTTTCTTTCTGCACAGTAGATGCACAACAGGATCCACTTTGTTTTCCTGCCTGAGTATCAGATGGACTTTGCAGAGCAGAAATCCTTGAGGGACATCATAATCCCAAGTGCACTGCCTCCCTGGGGAAAGGCAGCCAGGGTGGCTGCTGGGATCACTGGGGGGGACACTGACAGTGGGAAAGGGAAGCTGCCAACAGCAGATATTGTAGAGACAAAGCCTCAGCACTGACACCTGAACAGGGTATCCCTGGTAAGCCAGTCCCAGAACAAGCCAGCCAGTGCCTGCAGGTGACTCCCAAATTCTGAGCTGAAAGCATGGATTCAAGAGATCGGTCTATCATCCAAGTTCAGTTTTCATACACATCATCTACAGTCCCTCCTCTCCACCATTTCAGCAAAATGAGCTTGCCCAAGGTTAAATCTGAGAAAAAAAAAGGCCAGGATTGTAAAACAGCCAAGTGAAGTTGTGCAATGTTAAGACTGATCTGCAAAGTCTCCACTCTAACGATGTGTGTCATGAGCAAAAGAAAGACAGAGCCACAGGACCTGTCAGGATGAGCACCCAAGGCCTCAGTTCACAGCTATCTGGAGCGACATCTGAGAAATTCTCTAATTCAGCTTTGCAACTTTCTCTCTTTAGTCCTGCCATCCCAGCCCTTCTAACTAGGCACATGAAATACATTTTTTGAGCAGCTTTTAGGAATAAAAACATAAATTACCTAAAAGACTGACGACACAGAGCTTAGAAGTTCTTGAATCTATTTTGATTCAAGCAGCCTGGTCACAGGTCAGACTTTAATTGCAATCGCTTTGATCACGTTGAGCACAGCTGCAGCCAACTCCTTTTATTGCAAGTTGCAGGCAACCTAGAAGCAACCAAGTTGGTTTTTCATATGTGCAACATTGGGTGAACTTCAACTCCTTCTGCCTCTCCCTGAAGGACACTCTGACCTAGGGACTGGCCTCAGCACTGCCTAATTGCTTGATGAATTTCCCCTTTGTGTATCCCAGCTTCCCCGCAGCAGCACTTTGCCATTGCTGGCTCTGTTTACAGCAGTTGAGATAACAAGCAAACTGTGTTTATACACAGAAGAAACAAATCTCTGGCCAGAAGAAACTCCCTGCTAGGGGGCCCTCTCCCCAGCAGCTCCCTCCCAGCTCGGTCTCTTGAGTGGAGCATCATGACCACAGTGGTGTTTGACTGTCAGCGAGGTCTCTGCAGAAGTAGCTCCTCACTGCAATACTTTAGATGCTTAGCATAGCTTTTGTATTTACAAGGGGTGAACTGCATAGCTTTTTGCTGAGTTATGAGATTTGTAGCAGTGCTGAGAACTGTGTGGCTGACAGGTACACAGTGCTGTAAGACCTTCCTCAGTCAAATGAGAGATATTTCTGGGGCACGTCATTCCCATTTCAATCTAGTTCCTAACAGCAGAAGTGTTCCTTAATTGAACTTGTCCTGGGATTGCTGTAAAACCTCATCACAGAGCAGACGACAGGCTGAAGCCTGACAGGTACACATGGCAGATTGCAAATGAAGTCCAGCTGGGCTGGTCCAAGCATGCAGACACAGGGGCTGTGCTCACGTGCAACACGATGCATGAACACGCAGCCAGGGCCTGAGTATCTGCTCACAAACAGAGGCATTGACAAACTCATCACAGAGAAAAACATATTTCTGTACCCAAACACATACCAACAAAACTAGAGGCATGCATAGGCAAGGATGGATACACCTAAAAGCACAGGTGTGTCTACATACAGACTGCTGTGACAACCACGAGCAGGTATAGACACACACAGGGCTGTACAAGCAGGGACCCCCGTACACTCACAACAACCGTGGCATGCCTGTTCACACACCGCAGGGTGTGTACGTAAGAGCTAAGGACACACAGATACTTCAGATGGGCTCACTAGGTGTGCATACGCTTACACACCAACAGGAATACGTACAGACACATACCCATTCACATGTACAGGAATTCATGTCCCTACAGAAAACAAGACACACAACTAGACTCATGCAGATACCTCTGAACTGAAGCACGTGCCCACACAAACTCTCACACACGCACGTACTTTCAGATGCCTGTACAAAAGATGTGTGCCAGCACACTGCACAGCGACAAGCACAAGCCTGCACGTACCCAGAGCACAGCCATCCACACACGTGAGCGGGACACACGCCTACCCCTGTGCATGCAGACACACACGTTGATTTACACACACATTGATTTACACATACGTTGCGGCTCTCAGCATCCCGGGCTCTAACGGCTGCACTTACATGAGCAGCTCTTACAAAAAAGTCTGGTGAAGAGAGCTGAACTCTTCACACGTATCTCTGTGCCTCTCCCACCTCCCATACCCCTCTGCCCACAACGTCACCCATCCCAAGAAGCAGGGCTGGAAACGCACAATGCACTTGGATTCAGGGAACATACCTTTTTTGAGAGGTTTCTCAGTGGAGACTTCACACAGTTGCCCATAATATGTTGAGTCTGCCTTTCCGGTGGACTTGGTTATAAAGGAACAGAAGCAATTGATCCCATTAAAGGTATTCCTTGGGAGCAAAGCAAGAAAGGCAGCGCAAGGCAAATCCAAACAGCTACTGGCTGCTGGGTTTTCCCTCTTCAGGGAGCTTTTTCTCTCTCTGCCTCTCTCTCTCCGTGTTTTTACTTTATGTTCACTTTCTTGAAGAGATGAAGCAGGAAGGAGAGGGAGGGGAGAGAAACAGACAGAAAGAGAGGGAGAGAGAGGGAGAGAGAGAGTGAGAAGGGGAGAGAGAGGGAGGCGGATGTATAATCTACATCAGATTAATGTTCAAATCCCTCCCACCCCCCTCAATCTGCAGGCAAGATTGTTTCACTCATAGGAGAGAGCTGATTCGGGAGAATTAAAACAGAGGCACCGCAAGAACTGATTTCAATGATGAGTTCAGTGAATCCAGCTAGTTTGGGTCCACGCAGCCTCTGAACATCGCATCCCTACCCACCCCCCTTCTAACTCCTCTCAGCTTTTCAATCACCAGAGAGCTAGGCTGGCCAGAAGGCAATCCACTTAGGGGCTTGGAGCAGAGTCCAGAGCTCATTTCGGAGCAGAAATGGACCATTTATCCGGGTGGGACCTGCTTCAGCTTATAAATACCAGCAGACCTAGAAGTCCCTCATTCTTTTCCTGCCACAGTGGAAGCAAGCCCGGAGGCAGCGGCCCAGGGACCCTACAACACCATCAGCTTCAGGACGGTAAATTTAACCACAAGGGAGAGACCTTGAGCCAGTCTTGTGGCAAAGTTTTTCCAGCTTTCTGCAGGTAGAAATCAAGTACTGGCTCACCTGCACAAGTCAGCTAAGGATGGGCTCATATCTGCTAAATCTGAACAACCCCAGGCTAGATAATGGGAAACAAAGAATTTGGATGCCAGATCCATCCATTCCATTTCCAAACACTCAAGTTTTGGAATAAATAAGAAGCTCCTAAAACTAGAGCCATCTCTGAGCTCTGGACTTCGGGCCTGTTGTGGCAACTGTATATTCTCTGAAAGAAAAGGGATGGGTCCCCAACACACATTTCTCTGATCTCAGGCTGAGCATGATTATTCAGCCTGAAAAGAGAATAAAATTGCATTAAAAACTCACCATCACACCCAGGCAACAGGATCTGAACAGGATAGTGAATGTACCTTTAGCTATGAAGCCACCACAGCTGCAGCTCCACAGTGGTAAGAGGCCATGGCACGAATAGCTATCTCCTTCAAGAACTGTGAAGACAAAGGTGACACTGATCCTATACCCCTGTCTGTGCAACAGGCTGGCTGGACACTGAGGTGTTCAGCTGAAAGATTTCACAACTTTCTTTGCAAGTATGGTCCAACCAAAAGGCTCTATAAATACCTAACCCATGGGCAAATACTTGCACCCCACACTCTTTTGTGCAGGACCTAAGGACTCATTCTCCTGGAAGCTCTAGGGCTGTAGGACAGAGAAAGATGAAATATCAATGTCATAACAAAGCAGGGGTTTCTCTGCTTCCACTCTGACGGTGGTCTGGCAAATTAAGTGTGATTGTAAGGTGGATCAACAGTTGCTTTACAGCTTAGATGCTTCTTCCACCTGATGAGATGAGTTTAGGAGTTCAACCATGAAAAGTCAACAGCTTCTCCAGTTCCAGTTGCAGCCAGAATTGCACGGCCATGTAGGATGGTGTTTCTTGCTCTTCCTTGTACTGACCACTTCACAAGACTAAAGGCAGTGGAAGAGCCTCCTTTCTGTGATGCCTTCTTCACTGCGTGGCCTGGGGAGAAGCTACACAAAGGTCCACAGGCCGTCCAAAGCCAGAAGCTGCAGTAGAAGACATCCTTTGTACCCAGGACAGACTGAGAGAGGGCCAGAGGGGATGGGGAAGCTCTGGTCTGAAAGACTTCCACATCAGAGCCCACCCATGGTGAGCTGAGAAGCAAAACTGTTCCTGAGCTGAGCCTGTCTCCTGCTGTCACAGTCTGAAGACCCCTGGCACTGGGGAAATACACAGTCACTCCCCAGGGCCTATTCCAGCCCTGGGCTTCACTGTGGGGGGACTTTGCAGAAGAATGCTGAAACTCCGGGCTCCTCTCAAGGCTGCCATCTTTAGCTTTATTTCTCTTTCCCCTCTTTAAAACAACTAATGGGAGCCTGATCTGCCCTCAGCCAAAGTACTGGTCGTTAATAATGTCCTCTGTCAGCTGGAGCCATTCCCCAGGCTCCTTGTTTATTGACAAAGTGCTTGTCTTCCTTGAGCAGAAGCTGCCACACAGCAAGTGAGGCGCCTGGGCTCCTTCCCGAGACAAACGACTCCAATTCCAGAGCAGAGAGGAGAGAGAATCAACTCCCTCCTGATAATGAATCTCCCTCTGACAGGCAGTGTGGAGGCCAGGAATGCCCTGCAATTGAGAAGCACCCAACTCCTGCATCTTCCTGGAGAGAGCAGAGCAAGGGAGTCGGTTATCTCCTGCCATGGGACAGCTTTGGAGGGAAGCCACTGTGCATGTCTTACAGAGCTCTGAAAGCCTCTCAACAAAAGTCAAGACAGCCATCCTCTAAATATTAGCTAGTACAAGGGCATGTGAAGCCAGCCACCATGGCACGCTGATGCTTTTTGCCTGCTCTCCTGCGTTTCTTCCCTGCAGTTGCAAGCAGCTGTAGGAAACATGCAGGGCAGAGTGAGAGGGCTGAGATCTGCTGCCAGGCTTGCCAATGATTTCACAATCCAGGAAGAAAAGAGGCGATGGGAGTCCACTTGCAAAGTCCTTCTACTCTGTAAGAACTCTGGCACTGCTGCAAGGGGCAGCCCATTGCAATCTAGCAGATAGACCCTGTTAACCTCTGAGGAGGAAAGTCACTCTCTACATTGCGGTCTTGTTCCCATCACCACCACTAGCAGCTTAGAGATAGGCAGGAAAGTGGAGTTGGCAGAAAGGTCATTAGAAGATTAGGTTAGAAGAAACATATTTTCTCCCTCCAACTAAGGCTGCTGTAAGAGAACAGGATGCTGAGAATAAGTGTGTCAAAAACATTTGTGTGTAGGTGCTGATCTGTGGGTATGCCTATATCTGGGGTAGTCAGTATGCGTGTGGGAGGGCTGCACATGCATGTATACTGGTTTTCCCACACTGTTCTTTGTGGCAATCACACTGTTCTTTTAAGGTCTGGGGCTCTGTTGTAAACTTTCTAAAATTGAGTAGGAGCTTTGTGAGATGTGAGCCTTGCCTATGTGCCTGCACCCCTTCCCCTCCCCTGAGGCCCAAGGTGGAGAGCAGAGACCTCAAGAGATGTGGTTTGGCACAGAGAGAGGTCTCAGCGCAGAGGAAAGAACCGTTTGGCACATTGACCAACCTGAGCACAGAGCAGGGAGGAGGCTGGGCAACTTGGCATTGAACTGGGAGTGATTTAGGTGGTTTAATATGTCTGAATTCTTTAAAAAGCAGCAGTGCTGTGCTTCAGGCTGGCACCTTTGGCAGATACGCTCATTTCATAGAAAAATGTTGGATCTCATCATAGCTAATCGTTTGGGAGCAAATATCCAACAGCCACAACAGAAAGAACAAAAGTCAATCTAAAACGTGGGATTGCTTATCCAACTTAGCTTTGCTTGGCAAAGATTTCCAGTGGTAGCATGGGTTTGTACAGGGAGACTGTGCAGATGCCAGGCCCATTTCAGTGCATGGTCCTTCACTGGAACGTTACATCAGATGGTTGTTTTCAACACCACACAAGCACTGCAACTGGGCAATGTCTGTAGGTAAGGGGGTTAATCTGAGGGGAGCATATAGTAAAGCAGAGAAAACTCATTCCTAGCATCTTTTCACTAAGTCCATAGTTTTGTCTAAGAGCCTATTGCATTATTTATATTTGTCCTTATAGGGCAAGAATTTTTGGTCTATTTTTAAATATCACAGAATGGAGAGTGCACATATTGATCAGTAGCTTTCAAATCTGCTCCCAGCCATCCTTTAGCTGGTGGCTATAGATCTGTATTTTACAAGAAATAACTCAGTCTTGTTTACCAGATGACCTCAGATGAGCCTAAGCATTTGGAATTGTTAACATCCTTCCATGGCCAGTGCTGTCAAAGGCCTCACTTCAAAGCTCCTGACTGCTGGAACGTGCACTGGCACTCCAAACTTCTGCAGCTGGCTTCCCATTCCTCTACATCAGGCTCCCAAAGTGTTTTTGCTGCACATTGAGTTGTGTCTCCTAACCTTGGATGATTCCATATTCCAGTCCGTCAAGTAGAGGTACATCTCAAGGGGAAGCACCAGCAGGTATTGGTGGATGCAGCCCAAATCCTCATCTAGGGGCAGGAATATTTCTGCAGAGAGTTTGGGAACTTTCTTTGCTGTCAGCTGTTCCAAGAAGAAAGTGTTGCTGACTGGTTGGACTCGATGATCTTAAAGGTCTTTTCCAACTGTAATGATTCTGTGATTCTATGACTCATGCTATGCACAATATTCTCCTCCATTAGAGCAATTGGATCACATTCAATCACAAACAACAGAAAGGTTATTAAAAAGACCAAGGATATTTTCCATCCCTCTCAAGGTAACAAAGCCTGGACTGTCAACTTCTGTTTAGAACAGCTTTGTCTGGAATTAGCCAGCTTTATTCTGCAATAGATGAAAAGAGGTGGAAACGTGCCATCTCCTGACATCTTCCATGCAGACCTGATCCACATATTTTGCACTGGCCCAATTTCCAAGCCCTTGTGCAGGAAATGTGTTGGCCAGAACACAATCTGCTGTGGATATTTTCTGTTTTCAAGATCATTGATGGTCTACAAAAAAGATAAGTACAAGCTTGACACCTCAGACACTGCTGTGGCAATTTCTCATGTACAGGCAGCACAAAGATTGTTTAAAACAAACCTTATGTGGTCCCTTCTCTTTGCTCAGGAATATGAGAATCGTGACTCTGCCTATCAGGGACTACTGCAAAAGCAGCAAATTTAGCCCTGGCTCCTCACCTCTTCCCAAATAAAAGGGGCAGGGTGTCAGCATTTGACTGGCACACTCAGGTGCTATAGAAAAAGTATGGCTGACTATTAGATGAGCAGAGGCTTGGAAACCAATACTAACCAAATGCTCCAAATCAACCCTGCAGCATTACTTGAGATTTACCACCATAAAACCAAGGTCTCCACTTTTATTGTGAGTAAGGATCTGATAGCACCTTTAGAAGGATCAAACTGCATATCTCAGTATGAGACCTCTGCTATATCTCAACACAGCTGGTCTAAAACAACCTAAACCCTTTTTGCACTATTTCAGCAGATGCAGGAAGGTTGCTGGTGGCCTTCTACTTCCTGCCTTCAACTGTTGTGACATGATGCCTCACAACATTACACAGTTGCCTGTTTCCTTCCAAGTGTAGAGAATGTATTTCATCTGTGTGGGATGGAGCAATGCTGTATATTCTTTCCAAAGACAGTTGCAAGGTGCAAATCACTCAAAGAGAGGAATGGGTGGAAGAAGTATTAGATTATTGCTAATGATTTCATTCATAGACAGTGTTGAGTTTGCAGTCTTACGCAGGTACAGAAAGCTACTAAAACCTGAGCTATGACTATATGAGCTATGGCAGCTTGGTTTTATTTCTAAGTAGGGCATTTGGTTGAAATTGGAAGATTACTGAAGTTCACGGGCACTGCTGTTGCTCTCTAAGGTCAGAGGAATGTCAGAGGATTATTGAAAGGGAGCCCAAAGTTAGCTAGGCATCTTTTACTGGATGCACACCATATAGCTGCTTGTTATTGGAAATCAATACCACTCATGGACTCATCAGGGAAAAACAGTTACCAAAGCTGCAATGCTACAGAGAACCACAGCTAATTCAGCTAACAAACCTGCAGCCCAGCCACTACATCTAAACCTAAACTCTTCCTTGACACTTTGTTCAAATCCAATATTGCATGAAACAAAAACCAAAGTGGTCTAGGTTGATGGAATGCATAGTGGGCTAATTTAAAAGATGATTAAGTTATTATTGAAATATTTTCTTCTCTCAAAGCATAAGCTGAATCTAACCAGGTCTGTGTATTGCAGTGCATTAGGTCATACTGCTGTCTATGTCATGAACAGAATATTTAATAACAACTTTTCCTTTAGCTTGGTTTTATTTTTTATGTCTTTCTCTATCCTTTTAAAACAGACCTGTGTAAAAAGTAAATAGCTGACAAAGATTAATGTTTGCTGGCAGACTCACTGCAGGCAGGAAACATCCATTGCCCCTCAGTGATTCCATACATCTGGCTCCTATCCCTCAAGCTCTTTATAAGCAGTAAATGTGATAATTCTTTTCTCCGAGTTGAGCAAGGGGTGAGATGAGTGCATATGCTCGAGCGGAACATTTTCCCAAGTCTGTGTCCATTAACCATAGATAACATGACATATACCTTGGAAGGCATGGCAGGTGTCAGC
The DNA here is from genome assembly GCF_028858725.1 of Colius striatus. Classification (NCBI taxonomy): domain Eukaryota; kingdom Metazoa; phylum Chordata; class Aves; order Coliiformes; family Coliidae; genus Colius; species Colius striatus. The sequence goes on along the minus strand of NC_084775.1, from coordinate 5,991,667 downwards.
AGGCAGGGATGTACACATACACCCATCGTTTTAAGCACAGGAATGTACGTGCATGTAGAGAGGTGGTTGTGTTGCCACACCGACGATTTAGCAGGGGCTGCGAGCATACAAGCTGTGCGTGTACAGAGAAGACGTTTATATGAAGGCTCTTTATGTCAGGCTACATGCACGGACAGAGGCGGTGCCAACACATGCTGGGACGGGAAGCAGAGGCCGTACTAGCCTTACACTGGTACCCGGAGCCCTGCGAATACATGCCCGGCGACCAGCGAGACGCCCGGATCAGCTCTCGCTCATATCGTGGGAACCGCGGGGCTCTCCCCGAGTCTGACACACTCACCGCCCGACTCGGGGACCCGGCAGAGGCCAAGCGCCGGCTGCACGGGCAGGCACAGGGCGCCCTGGACGCACCGCGCCCGTGCCGAGGCGGGCCCGCCGGCCGGAGAAGGGCCGCGAGGAAGGAGGCGGCGGGGCCGGGCCGGGCCGCGCCGGCCGCAGCAGGGGGCGCCCTGGGGCCGCCGAGCAGAGCCGCGGCCGCCCCGCTGTCCCGGGGGCCCCGCGGGACGCTGCCCCGAGCCCTGCGGCGGCCACGACGGCTGTCCCGGCGAGCCCCGGCGAGCCCGTCGGCCGGGCACGGCAGCAACTCGGGGCGTACCGCCGGCTGCAGGAGTGGCCCCGGGGACACACTTCCCTCTCCGCGCTCTTGCAGCAACATTTTGGGGCCGGAACAAGCCTTCAGAGGTTCCATAAGAAGAGGAGAAAAAGTCGGGGGAGGATACAGCGCTTCTTCTGGGTTTTTTACCTCCTAACATGTGCACCCACGCTCCGCACCAGCAGGCTGAGACTGCGCGGTCGAATCTGCATCACTACGACGGTTGGTCATTTTGAGCCAGGAGTCTGTTCACTCTGAACTACCGTGCCAATTTAACACCGTAAATGAGTAGCTTTTTGAAACTGCCCTCAGCTTGCCACAAGCCCTGAAACGCAACGGCTTCCCCTGCAGAAGGCAGCAGGTGAGCCAGACCTTTTCCCTTTGCCATCCCACTGCACGACACGTGAAAGTTTCTGTCGCTGGTGTCACCACCCCGGCACAGCCCATCATGCTGCAGTCTCCTTCGCTAACACACTGGGGCAACTGAAAACTTCCATTTTCCATCAACTGCTCTCCCTTGGCTGGGCTGGCCAGGCTTCCCTGGCTCTGCGCTGGTGGAGCTCCAAGACAAAGTCTTGATGCAGTGACTGCTCTTGGGCAAAACTCCCATTAGAATCAGCTGAAGCCAGGGTGATTGGAGGGAACAAGGTCATCCTGCAGATGTAGAGACCAGAAGGGTGAGAAGCTGGACAGGGCACTTTTTTCTCTACCTGCTCCTGCTCGCTTAGAGGAAAATAGTCTTGACACCTGCTTCCCACACAGGCAGCCTGGGGACACATCCTGCCCTAAAACAGGGCCACGCCTGTCACTCCGGTTTACTGTAAGGTCCATTAAGAACTGTTAAGAAGAACTAAAGGCCGTAAGTAAAGGAAGAGTGAGCAGGATGAAAAAAGGAAAATGATACAGGAAAGGCAGAAATTTCCCTATTTTAATGGAAACATGGATGTTGAAATTAAAGAAGAAATGGGAGAGTGCAGATAGGAGAGGCTTTTAACTCCCTGTACAAATAGAAATACAAAAGCCCCTTTGGCCACAGCGCTAACAGCAGAAGCCTGTAAATATTTAATGATTCCCGACGGCATTGTTTGACCTCTCAGATCCCCATGCTACCAGAGGCAATTGACAGAAAACTGTTGGGGAATCACTTCGATGAAAAATTTAACAGTGAGGCAGGGTGTGAAAGCTAAACGGCTCTGAAAATGGTCAGGTCTCACATGGCAGGATCGCTTGCAAATTAATATTGCATAGCAAAGGCCCGGAAAAAGCTCTTCTTAAAGGTGCCAGCTAGGCTAACGCTGCAGCACGGGAGGAAGGAAGCGATGAGAACCGGTGGGTTTCAGTGCTGCAGTACCCATACAGCACTGTGCTGTGAGCCTGGTGCTGAGATGCTGCCACACTGTAGGTACTACTGCCACATCACCCCTGCCCTGGCAATCCTGCTACCACAAAACTGTTGTGTCAAGGTGTCTGCCACCACCACACTGCTGTCCCAGTCTCTCTGCTGTTGTTGCTACTGTTGTCACATTAACAAGCTGTGTCCTGCTGCCAGGCTGCCACCTCACCACCACCCCAGCTGCTGAAGGATCGCTGGTTCTCTGCTGTTAGGGATGTGCGACTGCTCAATGCTGCACAGTTGCTAAACTGTCTCCTGTAGCCATGCTATACACACTACATCATCCTATTCTGCTCTGCAGAGGTGACAACATGCTCCTTTCTGCTTCAGAACACACCTTCACCACTTGGTCACTCCAGCACTATCTTGCCACCAGGCCAAAATTATATGAAACACCCTTCCCATGCTCCCTTTTCTTGCCACATTCTCACTTGGCTGCATTATCACACACACATCCATTGCCAACTACATTTGTGAGTCACCGAGCCACCGCTGCTGCAGCGCCAGCACTGTCCCGCTACCACATGCACCGTACAGCCAGCCCATACTCACGCTGCACTGCTGTCACCAGGCCAGGCTGTAGCATTGCCCTTGTGCTAACTTACAGCTATGCCTCCCAAATTGCAGCATGGTGGTAACAGCTCACTCGCTGCCTTCTGGTACAACGGGATGGTGCTGTCAGGTCAGCACAGCCCTTGGCTACTATCACACCAGAGGTAATCACTGCTGTATAGAATAGCTCCCATCTGGAATATTGTATTACTACATCATTAGACTGCTAAACTCTTCTGTCAGGCTACAACATCACATAATTATCACACCCGTGCACTGCCAAACTCCTACCGCATGGCACCAGTATCACATCTCTGTTCTGCCACAGGATTGCGTTACCACACCACCGCATTGTCAGTGCTGTGTTCTCCAGGCGCTCGGTGCTGTGCGGCACTGCTTGCTAACCCGGTACAAACTCCACAGCAGAGTGCTTTCCTGCAGCTGCCTCACCGATCCAGTGTGCAAACATGTCATTAGACTGAGATGACATCCTGGCTTATACATCATTACCCTACTCTACAGTTGTTAATTCATGTACTACTCAATTACAAAATGGTAAAATGCCCCAAAAGAGTATTACTGCTTTATTATATTAGAACATCACTGCACCAGTGTAGCATAAGCCTAATTAATAAAATATCACTGCATCCTGTATCCTGTCAGTATCTTAGCATTCTCCTGGAGTACATAATCACAGTGCACTATATTGCTGTGCTGGTTATGTAAACACAGCACTTCTGCCTTCGCAACGTCTTTTTCCCTGCACAGCCACACAGCTGTCTTCCTCAGACACAACCCTGTAGTCCTGAACTGCTCCTTTTTGCTGTTACTGCAACAGTGACATCCTCTGTGAAGTCATCCCTGCAATCTTTTCTGCGTATCTGATCGTACCACTGTAGTGCTTGCATCTGCGACCACATCACTGCACCACTGTGGAACAACAGGGTGATGATGTTCCACATCTGTAGAGCTGAGACAAGATATACTGGTGGTGCTGGACCACAGCGCACTGCTGCTGCAGATAGGCATCACTGTGCTCCTCTCCTTCTGTGTACTGTAAAATTACTGTTTTAACTGTTTCACCGTGGGCTATGTGGGCTGGAGAGAAGTTCCTGCAATAAATAGTCTGTTGAGCTGTTGCTCTCTTCTAATTACAATGTGGAGCAGACTGATTGTTACAGCACCTGCAGCCTTATACAGCAATCCTGGACACTTCTGTGCCTACGACCCTGCTCCAGCCCAGGCTGAAGTCCTTGGCTATCTCAAAGCACCACTCACATTTTTACACAATGCTTATCATTTCTTTCTTCACTCACAGAAACAAAATTTCCATTGTTCAGTTCCATGAGAGAATTTATGTAATTCCTATCCTTGGGCCTTTACTCATCCCAAGATTTTGATATTGCTATGAAAAAAATCTTCACATACCTCTTCTTGTAACCAGTTCTTTGTGTATCCTATTACATAGTTTCCCTTCCTGTATCCACAAATCCCTTGTACAGCCCTACTACAGCGTGCTCCTAAAAAACAGTCCTAAAATCTCTACTAGATGGTTGTTCTCTCATAGTTACTTCAAACAAAGCAAGTGAGAGATGAATACAGCAAGAAATGAGAATAAGTAATATTATGCTCTAAAGGAAACGTGTTGCCATTTGTTTATAAGCAATGGTACAACGTACCTGGTGAAAAGATGAAAACTAGAACTGTATATGTCTCTTCTGTAAGGGGCATTGCCCAACACCACAACTACATTTCACTAAGTTTACAGCTTTCACTAGTGACTAACAACACTGCAATGGCAGCAGAGTGGGTAAAATAAAGATGCTGTTCAGGTAAGGACTTAGTTCAAAATGAGGGACATTTCTGTGAGTGGGAGCCCTGGCGTGGATTTGTTTGTATTTCTGACATTTTGGGGACATATAACTCCATAGACTCAAAACCTGTTCTCAGACACATCTCCACTTTCCTCAGAACTACAGGGATAGCACAAGCCAGAGCTGAGCTCATGGATTTCAAAGCCTTGTGCTGGAATATTGTTTTCTGTAACCTGCTTGAGCACCAAGCCGCTCACCAGGCCCTTCTTTATTAATGTTACAAAATTTTAATCTAGACTTCTGGTACATCCTTGGCACAGGGAGAGTAATATTCTGAGTTAAACATAAGCGTAACATTCATAGATAGCAGACTGTCAGTGAGGATGCAAAATTGTTGTGGAGAACAGATGTGCTTCAATTTTTCTCTGGAGAAGTCAAGATGAACAGAAATAGACAACACTTCCTGATGCTAGATTAAACAGACACCTCCTCCCACCCAACGACAAAAATTCTTCTAATTCTCTCCATAATACTAATTTGAATGAGCACCCCACAAAGCCTCCCAAACCTGCTTTAAAAATACCAAATGCTCCAACGACAGCAAACTGCACAAATCATGATTCTGATTTAATTGATCACTTCCAGGGCTGGAACTTCACTGCCCGGGCTACTGGCTTATACCTATAATTGTGCATCTGGGAGATTGCAGTTACATTAATCTTCCCGGAGATTACATCTCCCAGTAACCTCACTAAATGGCTCTAAAAGAAAATTTTGAGCCAGTCTCCCTCTGCCTGTTCATTTTTAGAGAGTAGCCCTGTTGGGTAATTTCACTACCAGAAGCAGCTAAAAGCGACAGCTTTGTACCAAAAGAGATTTCTAAACACCGAAAGCATCTGTTCCATCCTAACACAGTGACTGGGAAGGCTTCGGAACTGGGTCAGGTTTGGGTTTGGTTTTTTTCTTTTTTTTTTTTTTGTCGTCCTCCCCACTATCTTCTCCTGACAGCTTCTGCCATCAGAAACGATTCACAAGCTGATTGTACAGAAATGTACCATAAGGGGATGTAAACAAATACAGCAAAGCAAGGCGGGGAGCCAGAGAGATAGAATCTAATAAGTAAATACATTTTTTAAATCCGCTTCTCTGACTCTCACCCTCAGCAGGCAGAGCCACAACTTCCCCCGGCGACAGGCAAAGCACGGGCGCTTCCCCCGCTGGCACCGCCGAGAGCGCGCTGCGCAGCGGCCGCGGGGCGGGCGGGCTGCTCCGGCCCGTGCCCCCCCGGTGCGGAGCCCTCCTCGGTGCCGGCCCCGCAGCGCCCCGGCCGTGCCGCAGAGCCGGGACAAGTTCGGCAGTGGCGGCCAGGAAGCAGTGCATTTACAGCTGCGGGCTGCGCCCGAGGCACGGGGGGCTCCGGGAAGCGGAGACGAAGGTCCGTGAGCGGGCGGAGGAGGGTACGCGGAGGGTGGGCAGGGACGGAGGGAGAGAGGGGAGGAAGGGGCGAGAGGCGCTTTGCCCTTTACCTGGCCAAAGACCGAGCTGAGCATGGGATGCAGCTGGTGGAAGAGGGGGTCCGCCTCCACCGAACGATCGCTGCTGCTGGACTTGGTGGAGTACTTGCTGCTGGATTTGGACAGAGGTGAAGCGCCTTCCGAGAGCTTTAGGGACTCTCTGCTGGACCCCTGCCTGTGACTGAAGAAAAAGTCCTCCTCTGCCTCCTCCCCATCCCTGTCTGAGAGCTGATTCTGGTCCTGTGGATGACCGTGGCTGGCGTGCGGAGGGATGTGGTGGTGGTGCCTGGATGTCCGCGCCGGCTCCTTTCCGCTGCCTCTCCTTGGACCTCCTTCTGCCGTCTCCGGCTGGCTCTCCCCGCGTCCATGTGACAGCTTTCCCGCGCCCCTCGCTCCGTCCTCCCGGGCGCCCGGGTGGCAGAGCGGCCTGCGGGCACTGGGCTCCCCGGGGAGCGGCTCCTGGCTCTGCTCCCTCTCCGCCTGCCCGCCTTGTCCTCTGCCGTCCCGGGCACGGCTGCCGCGGGGCTGGGCGCCAGCTGCCCTCCGGCTCCCCGCCGCCTTCAGCAGCGAAGTGCGGGACTCGCTCTTCGCCATGGAGGAGCCGCTCATCGCGGGGCCGCTAGAGCCGCATCCCCGGCCGGGCGGAGCGCTGCCGCTGCGGGCAGGGCTGCGGCGCGCCGCTCACGGCATGTCCTGCGGAGACCCGCTTAAATCCCGCACCGCGGCCCATGTGACAGCGCAGACAAAGGCCGCGGCACGGGCGCTCCGGCGGGGGCTGGCGGGCACCGTCCCCCCGCCGGGGCTCCCCCCGCGCCGCCTCTCCAGGTGAGCCGGGGCCTCCCCCCGCCGGGGGCCGGCTCAGGCCGGGGCGCGCCGGGAGGAGAAGCGGCGCTGCCGCGGGGGTGCGGGCGGCGGCGGGCGGCGCTCCCGCAGCGCGGCGGGCGGGCAGGGCCCGACGGCCCCGGGCCCGGCGGGGAGGGGGAGCGCAGGGCCGCAGCCCCTCGGCGCGCCGGAGCCGTGGGAGCATCACCCCCGGCAGCGGCGGCGCGGATGGGGAGGGCGAGGGCGGCCTCCCTGGGGGTGGCGGGGCGGGGTGCGGGCAGGCCGGGCCGCCGAGGCTCCCGCAGCACCCAGGGAGGAGGTCAGTGCCTCCGAGGGCCGAGCCGGGGAGGTGAGCACTCCTGCCCCAGTGGGTGACTCGCCTGCCTCAACGGCCCTTTGGAGATGCCTGCGTCCCGGCACCGGGGGCCAAGAGGCTGCGGGAGCCCGGGCTCACCTGAGCACTCCTCCTGGGTTCTCAGCTTACTGAAACGGGACTGCGGTGGATACTGGCTCTATGGGTCAGCATCTCTAGGTCTTACCGCTATAACTGAGAGGATTTTAAGTCTTGATCCAAATTTCAGCTTTCACAAAGTTCAGGAGAGGAGGCTGGGCATCCAGCCACTGCCTCTCCCGCAGGAGAAGTTTTGATCCAGCCTTTGAATGGGACATAGAAGCTTTGCTGGGGCATGTCATTAAAGGGTATAAACCTGCAGGAGTTTGTACCTAAAAAACCGATTACCTGACACCTTTGTAATCAAACACAGATAATTAATGGCAACAGGTGGTTTGCTAATGATGTTCTGTTTAAAAACAGTAAAAAAGAATGGTGTCAAATCACACATATGTTCCCAGTGAGGAGAGGACCCGTTTCCTTCTTGCACATCTTCAGACAGTGATTGTGTATCACTGCCAGACTTGGATACCTCAGCAGTTTATGTACCCAGAAAGATGAAGGTGTGATTATCGCATAATAAGCTTACTCATGCTAGCTCTGCTCTTGCTGGCACATGCACAGCAGTTACTATGTGATGACACAGTCTTCCCTGCAACAACCCAAGTGCAACTTCTCTGCAGCCTGTGGTCCCAGTGCAGCCGGTGCTGCCGTGCTACACTGCTACAGTCACAGATGCTGGCCAGGGTAAAACTGAGTGGAAAGAGCTGTGGCTTTGACTCTGTGGGCCCTGTCCCCTCAGCTGCACTATTAGCACCAGATGTGCACTAGCCATGTGCAATTCCTGCATGTGGTGCCTTCTGTCCATTCTCAGGATGGCAGAGAGAAGAGGCTGGTCCCTCTGCCCCTTTCCTGATTTGGACACTTGGTAGCAGCTGGTGTGGTGGCCAAATGGGCTATTCATGGAGTCTATGGTAGGCACATTTGTCAAGCAACCTTTTTCTATTCATACCTGCAGTATCATTTCAGCTCCTAATCATAGCCAAAGGACCTTTTTAGGTGCTTTTTTTTTTTTCCCAGAACAGGCTGCTCCTGTTTGATATCAGCTGTACAGAAACACTACTCAGGGGACACGAGCTCTGGCTTTTCCTATTGCTGGAGTCATGGCTGCCATAGGTCCTTCTTTGCCAGGAAGCTCAGAGGTAGCAGGAAGCTGAAGTGAACATTTATTCATACTTCTCTGTCCCAGGGAAGTTAATTCTGTCACGATGTAACATTGCATCTAGAGAAGCTGCCATTTCTGGAGCTGCAGCTGCTGAGGCATTGCTTTAAGGAAGCACACACAGATAAGATTCTTGCCTAGCCTGACTAATGCTGCCATCACCTTCCTTGGGGTCTTTTGAGCTATTCCTGAGGACTGTGGTGACAGTGCTGATTACAGGTGGGTTGTAGCTCCTTGCCTCAATTGACTGAGCACTGCAGAATTTGGAGCTTAGGCCTCATTAGTGAGAAGGGACTCACTAGTGCAGGTGTGATTCATCACTTTGGAGAGCACTTCAGTGATCTGGGCATGAAATAGCTTTACTAACACAAGCAGTAACAATGCAGGAAGGGGCCATGTTACGGAACCGAGCAACAAAACAGCAATGGCAGCTGAAAAAACTATAAAGTGGGACAAAGTGAGAGTACAAATCAGAAACCTGACTGTCCACAACACCTGTGTTTGAGTGTTGGCTGGGAACCGACAGAATTTGGAGTGCATCCTCCTCACAAATCCATTTTGGAGGTTCTTTATGTAGTTCCTTTTCTAGACAAATTAATCTTGGGATCACAGTGGCTGCATGGCATCCACTGCATACTAAAGAGCTAGCTATTCTGGAGCCAAATGCCAGGGAACAACAGTGCCTGGCTGCAGAGAGAAGCACGTAATTCCAGCACGGATGAACAACGAGATGTGCAGGGACATATCTCCAGAGAGAGCGTGGCTCCTCTTCCATCTGGCAGCACAAAAGAGGACAGGCCTGAATCCTCAAGACACGAAGATTATATTATGTAATGTGCATACTCACTGCTTCCAGAGATGGGGCTAAGTTGAAACCATCTACGTGATTCTGTTGGAGGCCAATGCAGAGGGGAGCTGCACTTTCCCCCTCAAACTAGGGGGATTCTGGAGCAAGTGAGTAGCCTGGGGCTGGCAGGGGAAGGTGAATCCAATTCCAGCATCCAATGTCAAATACGGCACTGCCTGCAAGTGTAAAATCATGTCTTTCCTTTCAAACACTGTCAGAAAGCACAAATGTGAGTGAATGCACAAGTGTTTCAGGGGGAAGGGTTCAGTCAATTCTTTCTGTCTTCACTGGTATAGAGAAAATTTCTAAAACAATTGAGAATACTTCTGAAACAAACAGGCTGCATTTCCTGCTCTGAACTCTCATGTGTGTATTTCAGTTTCAGTTAAAGACCACAGCCTAGACAAGGAGTTTGAGAGTCAAATGAATGAGCTCTGACCAAGGGAAAAAAAAAAGTTTCCAGCAAGTTGTTGATTGGAAGGCACAAGCTGTCTGTGATGTTTTGCAGCCATTCACTTGGTACCTGTTTCTTAGTCCTTATTACTTCTCTCACCTCCATTTGCAAGAACATAATAGTCTAGGGTAAGTATGATATCATACAAACAATTTACTAAAGCACAGTCAAATCTAAGCTGGACAGGGCTGAGAATTGGAATACTAATCAGAAAGCTGTCCCATAGCAGATGACTGTCTAGCCCTCATTTATGGCCTTCCCTTTCCTCTTACTATCTCTCCAGCACTTTCAAAGGGTTTCAGAAACATGTCATCTTTCAACAGTCATAAAGATGCCAAGTATCGGTCTTCTGGCATATTGTATTTGGACAGACATGTGTCTGCCTCCAGAGGAAGCAAAAGCACTGACAGCTGGAGATTCTGTTTGCTTGAAGACTTGGTATTGCTCTTCAAGTTTTACTCCACAGGAGAGGAATAATCCCGACAGCATTACAAAGGCATTATTGTTCTGTCTCAAATCCACCCTGGTTACTTGCATCCTGATTGCAAACGAAGAACTTCCCTTTATATTTGTCAGGACAAGATTGGTAGGTGGATTGGAAGTCCAGTCAAATAGTGTCAAAGCAGGGAAGGGCCTCAGTGTGGTCCTGTAATAAGCCTACAGGAATAGGAAAGGAGGATGAAGGGCAATGGAACGAAAAGAACAGTTCACAAGAGGAATGGATGACCTACAGGGAAAACACAGTTGGAGGAAAGCAAGCTGACAGAGATAAGAGAGAGAAGAAACTTGTAGGGACAAAGGTGAAGCTCCCTATACATTATAATGTAAATACACAGGTCTGCCAGAGGTCCAGGCTCTGCACACTGAGCTGGCAGTGGGAAAAACAGCTAAGAGCAATGATCTGTGTGGAAGATAGGAAGTGTTTCCAAAGGATGCAACAAACCTTTTCACTATGATGTTCTGTGAGGGCACAGACCTCAGCTTGACTTTACACTTCCATGTTGTTGGCACATGAGAGGGCAGTCAGAACAGGAGACCACACTTCACATGGAGATGATGCCCCAACCCTTTCTTACCTTGTTAAAACAAATTACACGGAAGGTGCAACAGAAACTCTGCTGCTCAATGAGACAGATATGGCTGAGCTTCCTGAGCTAGCAAAGGTGGCCTAACCTTAGCCAGGCTCCTGAGAAGAGACCCAACCTTCCCAACTCCAGGCATGTAGCAAAAGTAAAGAATTTTCCTGGAATTACTCCTCACCCTACCTCCTTCCCACACACCCTGTTTGAGTCTCAGTCTTCCAATTCACACAGCTAGGAATGCAATTAATCAAGCTCATATTAGCTGGCTCAGCTTTGCAATTTTAGTGCTGGCGGCTGGCAAATGTCACCTCTTTTGTATCAGACATCTCTGTTGCCAAACTACAATAAACTTCACAGTCATATCTATGTAGAAGGCACTGCTGTGCAAGTGGAGGTGAACCACAAGGCATTCAGGAAGCACAGTAAAGTGGAGATCTGAGTACAGGTTCTAGGGAAAAAAAATACTCTGAAAATCAATGAAGCAAAACTGATGTGGTTTTAACAGTGACAGTGGTCCCTCTCTATTTGACACAGTCTTAAAGCATAAAGTGGAAATGTGCCAAACACTAAACAGCAAAGTGGCAAAATACTCAACCGGTTGGCTTATCTTAGGCTTACATTGAGAGCAGCAATTAATATAGGAAGGAAAAAATTAAATCACTTCATAATTTTCCACTTTCAGATGACCTGAGCTCTCCTAGATAGGAGCAGAGCTTTTCACGACCCCATGCAGATGTTTTGCAGTCACAATAAACTACGTATGTGAGGGAATGATCTTTCTCTGAATTATGATCTGGACCACAGGATTATGGCTGCTTTTCAGAGAGGCAGGTGGACTCTTGAGCTGCATTAAAAAAGATCCCTGGGGTTTTTTTTTTTTTCTGACTAGAGACATTTAATCTTGCCAAAAAAAGAAAGGTTATTTATCAACTGCCTAAAGAATTAGTTCAGGGAATGGGACAGAAAGATAGCAGCAATGAAGGCCAGATACTTGCAGTCTAGGTTGGAAGCAGTTTGGGGACAAGGCTGAATAAATTGCTAATGCTTGCTCATTGCCTAGCAGCCTGATCTCTGGCAAGACTCCTGGCAAAGAAAAGTGTTGTGTTTATTTTGGGAGAGGGTTACTTTCCATTCCGATGGGAAGGGTATTAAAGTATATCAAGATTATGATACATCAGTCCTCATATTTTATTCTGCCACTATTGATGCACTTGGGAAATAAGAATAAAAGTAGCTGCTGCATTTCATCCTTTGACCCTTTCACTACCACCAACTGAGAGCTACTGTCATGAAACTATTCAGTTATACAACATAAACTCAGTTATACAGCAAACAGGCAAGAATATGAAATAATGACAGTGAGTAGAAATTCATTTGGGATTGGCTGGAGTGAATCACTCGTTATCTCCAGGGCAGCTGTTCTCTCTCCAATATTTATTTAATGAACACTGATACAGCTACATAACCAGCACAGTCCTGGTACAAGACAGCTCCCGGGTGACTGGGTTTGGCACATCTGGCTCATAATCAGAAAGGAAAGTCTATGAGTTTCAAAATATGGCCAGGTTTGTGTTAGCAGCCAGTAGTCCCTTTCAGATGAAAAATTAAAAGTCCTAGTACTGACACAAGAGAGGAGGGTCAAGAACACAGTGCAGGAAAGAAACCCTGTTTTAGTAGATCCGCTTAAAACTCCTGTGCAAGCATGTCCACCTCCCTGCTGAGTCAGCAGGCTAGCAGAGGGAGAAGGGGTAAAATGCTGTTACCAGTGCCATTAGCACACAGATCTAAACAAAGGCACCAAGGATTCCTAATGTTGGAAATCTAAACAATTTCTTTTGGTGAGAATTCAATTAAAGACCTGATGTCCTGAACAAATTACAGCTTAGGTAGTTACAGTCTCCCTAAATTACTCTTCAGATAAAGTAATTTGGCCATTCCACAAATAAGTTTGTCACAAAATGCTTTTTTGCCTCACTTCAGAAGGCTACTACATTTTGGGAGCTGATCTAACATCTCATTAGTACAATTATCCAGTTATCTTGAAAAAAGTAGGTTTTGGGGTTTTTTTTGTAATTTCCATTAAGCCATCTTAAACACCTAAAGAAGCATTTCTATTTCACAGTTATTAAAGGATCAAATTAACGCTTACAGAATGAGTAGTTTTGTCCTGTGCAATGGCAAAAATCAACTCTGCAGTTTCCAGACAGGCAGCATGCAACACTAGTGTATAAGGGAGCTGGGTATCAAAATGAGAGCTAATGACCACTCTGACTACCTAGGAATTTGTTTGAATCGCTGGGTGCTAAATTCTGACATCTTCCCCCACAGTGAAGATTACCTACAATGATTTGAGCTTTATTGCACTATGCATTAGTTTCTTTCCATGCAAAAGGCAGACAATAATGTCAGCTTTCCAAAGATGTTCTCAGGTCTTTAGAGAAGTTCTGTTCAGACACAAAGCAGAAAGTGTTGCAAGCATTTAACATGCGAGCTGGAGAAACCAGAAATCTTTTGCTACTGGATGAGACATCTAAATGCAAACTGTGAACACATGCTGGTATGTTCTTTACCTTTTGAAGTGGGATTTAAGGAGAGGTTCGTATTTGCTGTCTGAAGCTCAGGTTCACATCTCTCCTTTACTTGCTTATTTGTAACATCAAACTCTATTAAAATTGTTTGTTTCCTGCATTACTTTACCAGGAAAGCTGTTTACTCTTTGGACTTTGTTCAGTCTGATAGTATGTGTCTGAGATGAATCAACCTCCTGAATCAAGTCTCTTTAAGAAAAGTAAACATGAAGGTTCATACTCTAAACATGACAGTTTGTTAGTTTTAAGGCTCACTCCTAGTCTTTACTAAAATATGTAAGCATTGAGAAAAGCCAGCAGTTGCCTGAAGTAGCTGAAGCGGTGTAAGAAGGAAGGGGATGATCATCTACAATGAATTAAAATCTGAAGAACCATACTTCAAAAACATTTATTGATGATTAGCAAAACCATCTCTCCTTCCTTTTTTTTCAAGTCACTCTCTGGGATATCCACAGTAAGGAAAGTAGTTCCCAGTTTCCAGGTGCTATCATTTATTTACCAGGCTGAGAAAAGCCTCTTGCATAGTGGGATCATATCCACAGTGGCACTTTATGAATATCTTAATTATCTCCATTTCCTACAGCTTTTTTTTGCTTTCCAGATGATTTAGAGCTACAAACATGGCTCTAGAAGACTTTATAGAGACTTCGCTAACTACATCACTACGTGACAGCAAGTCATACTCTTTCTAATAATATAAAATATTTAAAAATATACATTGACTGAGTTTAGACATTTGGAACATACTATTAATTTCTAATGGGTTTGTGCATTAAAGGCATGAGGACTAATGACAGACTAGGCAGATCAAAAAGAGGTTTTTCTTGACACTCCAGCTCTGAAGGACTCAAGTGTGGATAAGGCTGTTATGTAAGACAGGCTTTTGGATATCACTGAAGTGCTTTACAATTAAGATGGAATATTAATAAAAGACTTAAACTGAAAACCTCCAGCTATTATAAGGATTAGGACTTTGCAGTGGGCTAGGGAATACATACAATGTCAAAGCCATTTTATTGGCTGTGATCAAAGGCAGAAAGTACTCTGGCAGAAACAGTATCTTGGAGAGGAACAGGTCAGATGATGACAATAATAGTAATAATAATCAGCAGCAGCATCAACAACATCAACAACTGGCAGCAACAACTCGCACAGGGATTGCAGTCCACAGCAGGAAAAGATAAGAACCTAGGGGTGCAGCCTGGAACTTGTCTCACTCAGTACTGTGCCCTCTGGCAGTGGGTGTCCCTGCAAGAGGGGAAAAGCATCTGCTCGTGTACAGGCCCACAGTTGTACCGTCTTTCCCAGAAAAAGCAAGTGAGAACAAAATTTCCACTCAATGCATTTGTGATTCAGCAGCAACGTCAGCTCCTTACACCCGTGTACTGGCCAGGAGGAATTAGCACAAAAGCTCATAGGGCTACGTAAACAAACTGGGGTTTATTAGATTTGTTTTATGGGGATTGATTCTTTTTCTCAAAAACAATCTCTTTAAGGAAGTGCCCTAAAGGGTGTTTCCTCTAAGAGTTCAGGCCATTTCCCTGTGATTCTCATGGGAACAATTACTCTGATAGTTTCATTCTGTTCTACAGAAATATCGTAATACACTGTAATCAGACAAATAGTATTGACTGCATCTTGGACATACTTCTTACTGATGAGGTCATCTCCTTTTGGAAAACCTGGGGACTGACCCCCTCTGCCAGTGCACCATTCCCACACTACTGCAGGGACCGTGCCCGGAGCCTGTTCTCTCCTAAGCCATAGCCCTGGCAACTGTAACTCTTAAGTGGTTCAGTTCCCCAAGCTTGGGAACAGGGACATAGCAAAAGCCTTCATTCTGTTAAGCAGAGACAGCTGGAAATGTGTCATTAATAAGGAATAACTTTTAAAGCAGTTTGAGTGCAGAGGGATTAAGGAATGCCATATGGTATGAGGAGTAAAAAGATGGCCAAGAGTGTAACTTGAATGGAAAAGAAGCAGCTACCAAGAAGCCCAGAAAAGCTGAAAGTCTGGAAATATTGAAGGCTGTTGATAAAATACTAAATTGCATGTGTATGTGCTAGAAATACAAGTTTATCTAAAATCCATGCAGGCCAGTAAAGAGGAAGACAATCAGAAGCTTGGTTTTTCTTAATACTCAATTTCAATGCATTTGAAATGTTGAAGAAGTTCCAGTCAATCCTGGCAGTGAAAAACCCTTAAAAATCCATATACTTTATGAGATATGGCACTTCACATTAAAAAAAAAAAAGGTAAAGATTTTTTTTCAGGCCAATTTAAAAACAGAAAGTGGAACTGAAAAAATGTGTGTGGCTATCTGATTCTTACCTTTTCAAAGACTACCAAGGGATGTGTCTCCTGAGGCTTTTGCTGAAAATTCAAATTATGGTCTGTCCTCTTAGTAGTGAATTGGTTTTCCCTCAAAATTTCAAGACTGATGGAAGGTCAAAGGACCAGCCTATGGCAATCATTCAGTTCAGAGAGAAGTGCAAGTCAGATCTAAGCACAATGAAAACATGAAATAGACGATGCAAGAAATCTGAGAAGGTAAAGCATATTAATCTCAAAGGTAAAATTATGTAGAATCACACATGTACTAAGACAATAGGATGGACTGAGAAAATATTTGGCTATGGGAAAAGACACTGGAAATGTCATGGATCAGCTTCACAAATTTTGCAAGCAGCAGCAGAGCTGCATGACATGGACAAGATCATTGCATGGCTGCCACAGGTAAACTATTCATAGGAGCAAAGCTCAGTGTTGATAAAGGAATATGCTACCAGCTTGAAAAGAAACAAAACAGTGATTCAATTGGACAATGGTCCACAGGTAAGTATGACGCTATAAGCAGTCTTATGTGCAATGAAAAAAAAACAGCAACAGAGAGAGCAGGGGATATCCAAGTAAAGTTCAGACATTACACTGATAAGATTGTCACCATTAAAGGATTATAGAGACTAGATATATGAGTAAATAGGAGACTCAAAAACATTTCAAGGGCCTGGCTAAGGGTATTGTTTTCTGTGCCAAAGGCACAGCAAGCCCTAGACTTGAGCAAATGTAGCACACATAGGAAGGTTGGTGCAACGTGGAATGCAAAGCAAAGCTTGATGCTGCTTTTCCAGCTTAAATACACCAGATATATCCCTAAGACTTTCCAGTGCTGGAAAGGCTTATTGGTCTCAGTTGTCATCTACGTAAAAGAGACAAGTGACAGAAAAAGCCCAACATGAAGCTTTCTCAGTGGTACAGGCACTGTGCTGTCACTATAGATAATTTCCAGCCTCCATTATATTCCTTTCGCCAATGTGTTGGAAACCCACATTAAAATAAGTTATCAGTTCTTGGCAAATGGTTTTGATTTAACTGATGCAGTCAGATGCTAATATGTATTATTAGATAATTTGATCTGCAGTGCGTAAATCCAATGGGTGTCCAACTGGATTCACAACTCACATTTTGGCAAAAGGAACGCTGGTAACTTAGGAAAATATTCAGCCTAAATATTAAGAAGCATTATTAATACCACACCAGCAATCCAGAACAATCCATGAAACCAGACAATATTTAACAAGTATTTGTCTACTCCCTTGCTGTGGTGACATAGCACTAGGTTAACAAATCAGTTACTTCTGCAGTAAAATCTCCGTATTTTTGATCAGAAAGATAAGATAGAAATTTAAGAATTCCCTTTTTAATCACATTTAATTCAATTTCTTATTGATCCTTTGGAAAATGTCAGAGTTATTTATTTATTACAATCTAAAGATACATAAGAAGCGATTTCTCTGTACTACTGCTGTAACATTTATCTGAAGCTTTCAGGCTATTCACTATCTACTGGTTCATAAATTCGTGTCCTCTTCTACCTAGCAAACTCAGCATGATTTTATTAATGAAGTTCCAAAAATAGTTAACATTTCAATTTACTGTCTCTGAATCAAAAGCTTGGGGGTTATTGACAAAGTTGAAATAAATATACCATTAAAAGTAAGAATATATTAGCTAGATAAAGTAAATAATTTCTGAAATGCTATTACTCTATTACTAAAACTTCCGTGTATGATTTATGTATAATTTTGAGTATTTATAATGCAAGCTAATAGTCTCTGATGCAACATATTGGAAAACCACACTAACAAAACAGGGCTTCTCACCTGTAGACTGTGTATTTAACAAAATTAAAAATGATAATTAGAAGTCAGAGGAATTGGTGTTTTGAAATAATATAGAGAGACATAAACCGGAACAAACTCACAAGCTACACCTTGTAGTCACTGGATCTGCCAGCTTTAGGAATATGACACAAAATTCGTTTATGGAGAAAATCAGTAGCTCTAAATAACCATTCACAGGAGCCCATGGACATAGAACATTGCCCTACAAGGCAGGCATATGCTGGAAAGGAACATACCATACATTTCCAACTCCAGGAACAAGATTTTTTCTTGCCTGAGCAAGTGACAGCTTGGTAGCAGTTATAAGTTGAAACAACTTAATCTAGATATGGTATCACCAAGTGGGCTTAGCACACCCTAACAACAGTAGCTTTATACATTGAGAGACATCGTCAACTTCATGCTATGCTCTAAATCCTTCAAAAAAGAAGCCCAGCAGAAACACACGGTAGCTGAGCAGCTGAAATTCTGACTGATGACTGAATTTTATGCAAGCAGAGCCATTGCACAGTTTCCTACAGTGATTTCTGCTGGCAGGAGAGGCTGAAAATTGTAATAAAAAGCAATACTTGGCCATTACAATAACAGTATGGTGAACATGTACACATGTTCAAATAAGATGTCAATGCTAAAGACTGCTGATCACCCAGACAACAAACATTTCAGTCACTAACCCCCTTCTCTTGGCCTGTGGTGTTTCACTCCCAGCTAGAGATGGAGAATGTGGAAGTTTTCCTAGAGTTATTGCCCCAATCAAGAGCTATTCCTGGAAGCATAGCCTGGTCATATTATTTGAATCCCCATTTGCAGCAGAAACACTGATCTGGAACATTGCATCTCATACCCCTTGGAACAGTGAATCTTTTACAGGTCCTCCTGTGACTCAAGAGCCAGGAATACAGCATGGGAGGAATCATCAGCAAGAAAGCCCTAAATGAAGAAATGAAATACATTTCCCTTGGAGAGGAGGCTTACTGGAGTGTAACGAAAACAAGCCCCATCCCTCCTCCCCTGCGCACACACACACACCCTGGAGGCTTTTGCAAAGCCACAGGAACGGAAATAATTTCGTTTGAATCCATCAAGCATTAAAATCCGTTCGCTGAGGGATTGAAGTGAAAAATGAGCTGGAGACAGGAATTAGAAGCTCACTGCCTGGGCTGTCAAAAGGGATTTTCCCCAGATACAAAACAAGCAACTGGAAATGCAGGGAGGTAAATCCTTTCAGTCTCTGACATGTATGTACATTCTTGGTTTCCCTTCTTGGCCCTCTCAGTTCTGGGTTCATGGAGCCAAGCCTGGACACATCTCCTTAGGCACTCTCTGGCCATAGTGCCCATCCTTGAGATTCCCTTCCAGGGGTCTCCTCAAGAATGTTGCAAACCTCATCTGGGCAAAGGGGAGGTGGTGAGACACACAGGGGAGCCAGCTGCACTGTATGCATTGTACTCACGGGTGCCTGAGGTGCCAAAGGCAGCTGCTGAAAGGATAAACAATAGCTCCAAGAAATATTTTATATACTGTGCAAAATTCTCTGAAGAAAGAGACAAGGAGCAAAGTTGACATTATAGTTGTAATTGCTGCACCTCTTAGCTTACCACTCAAAAAAACCAAGCAGGACACTCCAGATCCCTGAAATGTTGTCTCTTTCTCTTAACACCAGCACAAATATCTCTGCACCAGTACCAGGCTTTGAGAAAGAAATTATCATCACAGCACTATTTGTTTTATGCAAGGTAGAATTCTCCTTCAGTTGGTGGCCAAAACCGAAGGGAAGAATTTTTTATAGTACAGTGTATGTATGAAGATAATAAACCTGCTGTAAAAAAGGCTAGTATATCTCTGAGCCATACCATAGTAATGCAGGACAGCCAAAAGAGACACCACCAAAGAAACCTGTGGATCTACCAAATGTCCTTAATGTGCTGAGACTTTCTACTCATCAAACTGTACACCAGTCATATATTGCAGACACATCAGTCTCTTATTGAAGAAGGGAAAGGAAGAAAGAAAGAAGTAGAAGAAAAATAGAAGATAAAGAGCTAAATATGGAGCATTTAAACTATGGGAGGAAAAAACAGAATGACAGAATCCAAGGAGATGTTTAACCGCAGGCTGGTTCCAGACATAAAATTTAGTTTAAGAACAGGGCAGAAGCAGAACAAGAACAAGGTAAGCATTGTCACAACAGGATCCCTGATGCCATGTGGCTTTGAATTCAAAAGACAGTTAAGATAACAGGCAACTTGAAGAAGTTAAATTTAACATAAAATTCAGTAATTTTAATGTATGCTAATATGCTTCAAGATAAAAGCCACAGCTACCTAGATACAAAGACGTACATAGTCAGAGTAAATATTTTCTTTAACACATGCTGTCCTCTACTGTTGTGTAATATGCTTTCCTGTTGTTCTGTGACTCTCTCTGGCAATAATACTACCACTTAGGTAGTGTTTCGTGTCTATGGTTCCCACTGTGCTTAACCCAGGGGGTATCATTATCTCTGTTTCATATATGGAGTCATGGAAGCACCTAAAGATGAAATGAGTCCGCAGCCAGATCAGAAAACCTACTACAGTTTTATAAATTATAGTGTTAGCTTGTACATAAGACAAATCTCAGCAGGTTTAAATGGGATTTTCAGGCAGCATAAAGTTTTTTTTTTAAAATAGCCATGAAAAGGGCTCATATTAATGGCAAGCCAGGCATAAACATGGACAGAGACAAAGAAAAATAAGGTGATAACGCTATGGCCATGGGTCAGAAAGAATCATTAAGAGTCAGCTTAGCAGCTACAGTAGAAGGACTTTGTGTTTTGTTCACACTGATGACATTCACAGTTGACTCCCTGTTCTTTGAGGAGCTGATGAGTTATCAGCAGAATCTTATGCTGGAACCAAAGCACCCAGTCAGCTGAGCAAACTCTTGGGAAAAAGGGCTGGCTGAAGTCAGCTGGTGGCTATGTGGCTCTTGAGACAATATTGGGGTGGGGATTGATCTGTCTCTGAGAAGTCTGACGTACTATCTCCATTCCTGTCCCCTTCATCCTGCTGAAGATGCTGCTGCACTGAACCTGCAAGGTCTGGTTATAAATAGCTTCTCCCTGCAGCTCCTCAATGAGCCACTGAGGCGGAATGAGTCATCTCTGCCAGCTCCATGGCCCCCCTAAACTGACTGCGTCAGGTTGGGAGCATGGCTGCCAAAAGCAGTGGTACACACTGTTCCCTCTCAAAGGGCAGTGGCCTTGGGGGACAGGGACACTAAACAAACTAGCTCTACTCATTACCCATAAGCACCCAAAAGCCACTTTGCTTTGTGAATAATAATGTAAAATCCATCAAGAGTGCTTAGAAACCAACACTGGCACTTCAGCCCCTTCTGTCCACACCAATATCCATGCCACCCTTGGTTTTCAACTGGAGCTTCTAACCCATTAATTGGCTTCTTATGGAAATGATTGAGCAGATCTCTGGAAGTGAATCTCTCATTCTACTTACAAAGAACTTCTCCTTATCAAGATTTGGTGACATTGTTCAGCAAATGGACACAGCAACAAGTAGATGAGCTGATAAACCCTCATCTCTAAGCGAGGTGTGCTATTAAGCACACATCTGTACATCCTATGACAAAAGGACATGAAAATGGAAACAAGAAAAGTCAGATTTGCTGCTTCTGTTGTGAGAGGAATTTACCCAGGACTCACATGCTCTTCTAAACAAGACAATGCATAGAGCCGATAGCTCTATCGCTTCTAGATCTGTTGCAGGAAAGCCTTGTGTGATTTCCTGAACTTGCACAGGACATCAGGTGCCCAGAGTAAAGGAATTCTAGTCATTATATGGGCTTTATTCAGAGGCAAATTGAGCTCTCCTGAAATATGTACTTTCTCAAGCCTAAGACAGTAAAGATGATTCATGAACTTTAGGATAAACACCTATGTAAGTAAGTAAAGCATAAGTCCTAGCCAAGACAGCCATGACAATTTGTTGTGATTAGCAGAGATCCAAGGGGTTGGGAGTGAGTACTTATGATGGGGCAAATAATTTAAACCAATACTGGATTAAAATTAAGGAAAAGAATATCAGGTTGGGAGGGAAACACAAGGCCAGTGCCAAGGAACCCAGGCAGGGTGTAGAAACCAGAATTACTGTTATGAAAAAAAAGAAAGGACTTACTCCATAGAAAAACCTAAACTTTGAAAATATGCCTGTCCTTCTTTCAACCTTTTCATCACTTAGAAAGTTATTTACTAGTACCTGGCACCCATGAAAGGACAATTCTCCTATCAGCTATCACCTCTAGCCTCTCCTCCATTTCCTCATTATTACCTGTTCTCTGTCCCCTAACAAGAATACAAAGAGTAATATCTGTTTTCTCTTGAGATGTTCCCATATCAGTAACAACAAAGGATCCTCTCCTCCTCACTTTTCACAGTGCATAGGGACAGGCTCTTCACCATCTTTTCTCTCACCTCTCCATTTTTCCATTAGAAAAGATCTAGGCACATTGCTATTGATCGCTCTATTCCTTAGCCTCTCTGAGGACTCCAAGCTGTACAAAGGTTGTGCAGCCATACAGTAATTGTGTCTCAAGGATGCATCTCAGCTGTACCTGAGTGCTGAACCCAGCTCCTGTTTTGTATGACAGCAAAGAAAGTTCCATCCCTTGGTAACAGTGTCAAACCCCTGTCTTCCTTCAATAGTGGGAGAAGGATAGAATAGGTGAATTCCTGGAATTTCACAAATTTCTTAGCACATTAGGATTTTTTAGTCTCCCTAATAAATATATTTTTTAATTCAGAAATGTAACACTTTGGTCCTTTGTTGTATTTGAATCTCAGTGCAGGTAGCTTTAACCATAGCTGTAGGCCAGTTACTTGCCACCTGAATGCTGATACAGTAGCCCATGCAAGACACAGGACATAGATAGCTCAGCACATAAGAAAGCAAGTTCTCTGCTCATTTGCAAACATAAAATTCAAGTTACTTCAAGAGATACGGCCAGAGGGAGCACCTGTCCTAACAATGGGAAGGAATGCCAATGGCAAAAGCTCCAATCTGACTACTCTACAATGGAGAGGATGGTGTTTCCCATACTTAAGTATAATATATATATTTATTAATGAGCAAGAAAATAGTTAGGAAAAGTAAAATTATGTATATGGGAGGCAAGCACCTTACTGAGGGTTGAGGTTCTGATGGTAGCAAGGAAAATACTGATGAAATACAATTTCTTGCTTTAAATATTTGTAAAGGCCAACACATCCCCAAACAGCTTTTCAAGACATAAAAAACATCCCAAAACAACAGAACAATTCCACCAACAGGTGCCCTGGTTGGCCCAAGACTGTACGGCATCCTCTTGTTACACAGACAACAAACTTGGAAAGGTACAGGAAGCAATGCAAATGAAATAGCTACTGCCAGGAAAGGCCAAGAACTCTGACAGAGCAGCTGAAGCTATACAGCTGCCACTTGCTGGAAAGGCCTGCCATTTGCAATTGTCAAACAAGAAATGAGAGAGCGTATCTCTGAAAGTAGCTCCTTCTGTTGAACTGGTGTTTACAGCATCCTATCTTTATCTTTTCTTACCTAAGACCAGGTGCCTCTCCAACCAGGTGTATTTCATCCTCATCTATGGCACTCTGGCTACTCTGAGCACAGGGAATTCCAGCTCCTAAAGATAAAAAGAGAAGAAGCAATTAGCCCAAATGCATCTGTGGTTTTAATTACAACTACAGGTAGGTTCTCTGTCTTTTAGATTAGGATTATTCAAAGTATTACACTCATTCCCTAGAAAAGCCAACCTTTTTAAGGCCCTAGAGGCTGCCACCTAAACTTTCCAGGAATTTATATAACTTTCCCTGAACAGCCCAATGGAGAATGTTTTCTGGGGGGCTTACACTTATCCTTCAGGTTGTGTAGCTTCCCAGGTCATCCCACGAAAAGCATGGTATACAAAGTGAGCAGAGATAATCAGATGTTTTTCATAAGCAATATCACCTTGCAATAGACAAAAACACATGCTGTTCAAGTTCCAAATTGGACACCCCACTTGAAAACTAATATAGGAAATATTTAAACCAAAATCTTCAAGGAATAGGGGAAACAGTTCATTAAAAAAGTCAAATCAACCCAAAGCAAGTTCAGGTCAAAATAATTGCAGGACTCATAATTCAACTCTGTATTCTTTCCTGCATCCTTCCACCACTATGTTTTTCGCCTTTCTGATCCACTGGATTCATCTCTCTTTCCCTTCTGCCTATTCTACTGCCTTAAGCAGAAATGTAGTGATTATGCAATGAGATTTTTCTTTAAATTGCCAAGTGGCATGATTAAGTTTTGTGTATGAATAGAAGAAAAATTCTCCTGATGGAACTAAAAAGTCAGGCACTGTCAGCTCCTGAAGCCCAATGGCACATCCAGTTACTTGGCATGTGGTATGGGGAAAGCCATGGTTGAGGGGCAGTCATCCTCCAAGCAGGATTTTAGATAGAGACTGGGACACAAACATTCATATATATCTGCTGTCGTCATTGCTTAGCAGAAAAAAAATTATTCCTTTTAGGATGTCCAGACATTTCAGTTTCTCTTAGAACCCAGTTTAAAGAAAAAGAAACTGATTATTCCATTATGGAGAGGAATATGGAGGAGGTCACCGCATGTGTAGGACAAATACCCTCCTCTGGCAAACCTGTATCAATCAGTCACCATCATCTGGTCTGTGGGATAAAAATGTCTCAGATACTGTGCACTCAAACATCAGAATTGCCCATCTCATTTACACTGCTTACTGCTGTTCAGCAGGATCAGCCATGAAGTATAAGGTGATTTCTTGTTCAGCCAATTGCTCTTTCCTTTATCTCTTTTTCTTTTTTGGTATTGAACCTTCACCTCTTCCTTTTCCCCAGTGTTAAGTGTAAAAAAATCTGAAGAGATAAAGGCACGGTCATGAGAATCGCAAAAGAGTTGATGTGTTCATGAAGGAAATTAGATTGCTCTGCAGAACTTTCAGCAGATGCTCTGCAATATTGCTTTTATATCTGTCTTTCACTATTTTTTTATACAGTATAAAAAAAACCCCACTGTAGATTCACATCTGAACCTAGTGCCAATGCACTGAACAAATAGTGACTCTGTCCCAAGGGAGGAGTGGGTAAAGAGCAGTGAGACAAAGGGAGAGAAGCACAGGGAAGAAAACAAAGGCCAAGCAACAGCTCAAAAGAAAAAAAAAAAAAGTTCTTTTTGCTCCGCACACTTCCTCTTGTTTCCTTCTCACACTCCAATTCCCCTACTACCTCTCCTGGGCAGTGGGATAAAGTAGTCTGCAGTATGGTGCATATCTGAGTCCAAACCCGACTTTTCAATTTTTAAAGCTCTGAAGGGAACAAGTAAGAGGTAAGAGCATCCCTGAGGAAGCAAGGCTTCTCCGGCAGAGCTGCTGCAGCAGCAAAGCTATTAATAAATGTTTGCAATCTTTTAATCATTCTGCTAAATTGCCATCATGTTCTTGCAAACCCCATAGTGTGTCAGTGCAGCTGCCTCCTCCTGCCTGCCTCCCCGTGTTCGTGCATGTGAGTGAGGGGGAACATCAGGAACATGCTCAGATCTGAGGGCTGCTGCAGCATTAGAGGGAAAATGGTTTTGACAAGTGGCTTCTTAAATCTTCCCTGTTCCAAAGAAACTGGCCCTATTAGTTACATTTATAAACCATACTTCCACCTGGTTTTTCTTCTCCAGATAATCCTGCCTGATTGATCCACAAAAAACTTTTCTTCATGAAAATATCACATGTGATCTGTCAAGGCTTAGGACCCACTACCCAAGAGACCATATCTCTTGAGACAGTACTGTAGTCGCAATCAGCCAGCAGTCACTCTGCCTTAAACAAAGATATTCTCAGCAACGGGCCATTTATGTCTGCTTTATCCCACCCACCGTGGAGCTGATAGTCATCAGGATATAACACAAGTATATATGGCTTTTCAGGCTTTTTCTAACAGGGTCACTTAGTCAGAATATAAGTGGACTGGAAAGCTGTGATTCTATTTATAGCAAGAGATAACATTTCAGGATGAAAAG
The DNA here is from genome assembly GCF_028858725.1 of Colius striatus. Classification (NCBI taxonomy): domain Eukaryota; kingdom Metazoa; phylum Chordata; class Aves; order Coliiformes; family Coliidae; genus Colius; species Colius striatus. Next base: position 5,966,071 of record NC_084775.1, on the reverse strand, counting down.
GATTAATACTTCTAAATTAATTGTCTATTTGCCTTTTCATGTGCCTAAAGCATATCATTATTGTCCAAACTAGGATATAACAGACAAACCCTCCAACGTCATGATGGAGATCAGCTTAATCTTTTGTCTGTTCCCTCCCCCAGCTCAAACTCTCATCTTCATCCTAATTATAATAGCATCTGAAATTATCATGGTTTAAAAAAAGATGCCAGCTTATATAATATTCTTATTGCTTATTAATGATTTCAGAAGGGAGAGCAAGTTGCCTTGCATTCTGGGAATTATGCAAACTAAGGCTGAGCCATACCTTGCTGGGCTCCACCAGTTTCTTATTCAGAAGCCTGATGCGTGAGGATTACCATGTAATAACAGATATTAAGGCTTTTAGTGAATGACAGGCCTGCCGCACACACTTGAACAAGGAGACATGACAGGCATCACATTGCACAGTGATTAGCCTTGGGCACTTTTCAGAGGCAGAAGGCTCCAGGCAAAGTGACTTTAACCGCCCTGCAAGTGTGATAATCCCCAAGACAGCACGGCCTGAAGAGTTTGATTGCTGTTTGGCATGGGAGCTTATGAATAATGATAAAGAAAACGTCAGACTGGATATCAGTGACACAGTTACGTGGCACTGACAGCCAGAAAGACAGTCCACTCGGATAGGAAGTCCTTACGTCCATGACTTTAACCTAAAGTTACTTATACCCCATCTCCTATACATCACCTCCTCTATAAGGCTATAAAGTGTGAAAGATGCTAAAGAACTGAACGTGAGATTTAGCACGTGTCCTTCAGGCTTCTGTGTTTGTCACTGTGGTATCTTTCTGCTGGAGAATACAAGGTGGAGTAGGAGGGAATCTGAATGGGAGCAGGAGATCCAGATCCATGTTATAGACTGCTGCATTTTTATTGGTGTCAAAATAAGGTGACACTGTCAGTCTCTGATGCTGAGAGACTATTAAAAGACTAATGGAGTTGCTTGCTCCTATGATTACAGAGAAACACCTGCACTCTGCAAGTCCCCAAAATAAAAAAGCTCAGTATGTATAATTTAAGTAAATTAATTAAATAAATTTATTTTAGGATTATTTTGTTAATGTCTGTGATCTGACTCGCAGATGTTGATCACAATACTGGGTAACACTGTAATAGAGCGTATATGTTTTTTTTCAAGTAATAGGTTTATCTGTGTAGTGAGATACATAGAAACATTGAGACCTGAACATGTCTAATAAATGTTCAAAATCTAACCTAATCAACATGCAAAATCATCATCTTGTGCTTTTTAAAAAATCCTAGATCTGACCAAAATTAACTCCTAGTTATTGCTTAACAGCTGACCCTCTGTGTGCCACAAAGCAAGCTGAGGGAGTTTTGTTTTGGCCAAGAGGCTGGGGTAGGGACAGGGGAGGAAAAGAGATGGAGCAGGTTAAAAGCATCAATCCATCTCCTGGAGACAAACCCTCACATGTAGAAAAATTCCCATGTCAGCAAATTTAGAAATAAATGAGGATGTCATGCAGACAGTGCTGGGCATTAAGTTATGGTGCTGGGAGACATGTCCTCTGCTAGACCTGCTATTTCATCAGCAGTGTCCCACCCTGCTATTTACCCTGAGAAACCCCCTTAAGTGTTAACTATGGTATCATCAAAGAGGAGCTATGCTGTGCAAAAACACTGGCTCCTGTGACACTACGGGAATAATCTAATAACCTAAGCCAACACTCAGCTGTCTCCAGCTTAGTTTCTTGACCCATAATCAGATATTAAAGCTACACACAGTCCACAACACCAATTATTGATGTATCTCATGTTGTCTCTGCACCATCTTGTACTTGGTACTTGATTTGGCACAGAGAGACAGGCAGCCCAGGGTGCTGACATACAACAGGTATATGCTGAAATGTGGGGAAAAGTGAGCTCCCTTTGGAAAGATGGAAAATGAAACCAGATGCCACCAGTACTGAGAAAGAGAAGAAACCAGATCTGATCCTTTAGATGACTTGATGGAAGCTGCTCATGTTCAGAGGCAGTAGGACCAAATTCAGTTCTAATTAAGTCACTAATGTTACAGCAGGATAAACATGATCTTTTAAGCATCACAGGTATGAAACAGGGACAGAGAAGGTCACATAGCAACAACTGCTTGAGTTCCAGCATGAGCACTATGGAATTTTACTGAGGTAGCCTGAGGGACATGCCCTAGGTCAATTGCCCCAATATCCACTCACTGTGGCACTGCAAGAGGGCTCCTATGTGCATCTCCAGGACCTTCAGCTTGAGACCAACCATCAGCAGGCAGAAGTCATCTAGCACCAGCTCAAAGCCCTATCCCCTCAGGGGAACTGGTAGAATCAGCCTAGCAAATATAGCGAGGTATTTTTAAGTTTTCTTCTGTCTTCATGGTACACATAGTTAGGAAAAGTGACAAATATTTACAGCCTCTTTGACTCAGGTACAAGCACATCTTTAGAAAAAATTGAAATGAACAAAATAAAAGCAAAAAGCCCCAGCAAGCTTTCCAAAATAGGTCAGATGCTTCCAGCATTTTTTGTCATCTTCAGTTTTTAACAGCCACTGCCTCTGGAAACCTGTCTGCACTTACTGGTCTTTGTAAGCACCTCCAGTCAGCATAGCAGAAATAAAGAGCTGCTGTTGGTGCTCCCCACCCAAATCTGTACTCTGCTTTCACTTGCTGTGCTGTGCAGTGGGATGCTACAGCTAAAACTGGATCTAGGCAAGAACAGATGGGTGGGGAGGTCTCTGTCAGAGTGGGTCAGGCCGAGAGTCAAAGCAGTGTGCCGCAGCTAGGCAGTGACTGACACACTCTTTGCACCAAGCTGACATAAGTACAAGCCGAGACTCTGCAGCTGCCCAGGGAAAGTTCAACCATGCCCCACAGAGCAGCTCCACCACGGCCCCCTCCTCACCTGCACAGGCATAGGTCATATAAGGTGGCTGCAGGATGCTTGTCCACTTGCCTCAGCACCACAGCTGCTGAGTGATGGATGCACTGGCAAATGGTTTGTATTGCCTCCCTCATTAGGGACACAAGTGCTCTGCAGAAGATATTTCTGATCCTATGCTGCTCGAGGCTGCTGGAGTTAAACATACAGCCATGTAGTAAAAGGATCGTTCAGTATATGGCTACATAAACAGAGACATCTTACTGTAAAATAGGACCCTGGGTTAATCTGCATGTGGGGATGCAGGGGAAAGAAAATGCAGAAAGCAAAGATCTGTGAGATAAGTAACATTAGACAGATCACTTTTATTTCAGAATAGCCTCTACACCAACTCATATGTAAAGAAGGTGGCTCAGGGTAGGCTGTGTTTATGCTGTAAGAGCATCTATTTTCTCAATTATTATACTGTTTTATGCTGCTTACATTGTGTAATAATGCAATTATTTAATTATAGCATTCCTTGAAGTAGAAAAACTTTACTATCCTCATTTGCCAATATGAAACTGAGGCTTAGAGATACAAAGGCCAGACTTCTATGCACATGAAGGTGTCCAGCTCCCACTGAAATCGAAGGAAGTTATGTACCTACATATTTTGAGGATTTTAAACTACCAACAGAAGTCAGTGAGGAGTTGCAGGTCTGAGGCTCACCAGTGTACTAACCCCATATAATTGAAAGTTCTCTGTCCTTGTAAAAATCATCTTTTTTTTTTTTCTTTTTCACTTAATTCAGTTATCTCACAGTGTCCTCCCTCTGTCAGACACCTCTGCTGCCTCTGCATGCCTACAGCTGAGGTACCAGCTGCTAAAAGTGTCATGCACTGGTTTTGATTTTTTTTCAAAAGCTTCCTTTCCAGATAGGCAAACTTAGGGGTTCATTTTGGTGTTATTTGCTTCTAATACTTTCCCTTTGATTGACCTGTAGTTGTTGCACAAGTTTAAGGAAATTTACTGAGGAAAAGTCTTGCAGCAGTAGCAACAACCAGTCTTACAAAAAGAATCTTATGTTTAAGTGCCATTCAGCGCAGAACAAAACACCAAGTCCTGTCTCACTAGCGTGTTCCAAAATCTGTTCTCTCTGAAAATATCGGTCTCAAGTGTGGGCTGGAAAGTGAGTGAGGCTCGCTGAGGCCATTCTTATGGCAGCCTTTGCCAGAACATTATGGAACGTTGCATAGGTAGCAAGAAGTTAAAATTCTACAGATGCTTTTGGATTCTTTGTGAAGGAGCAATTTTTCAGTTACATGTAATTAAGAGTAATTATCCTTTATCTTCAGAGATCAGAACAAAGAATAATTAATCCATCTTAACATCCCCACTAAGGAGGTATTGAATATGGCTTTTTTCACACAGCACATTACATAGTAACTTCTATGGCCTACTATTCAGTCTGTGTTCCCTAATTCAGAAAGGAAAGAGGAAAGAGAATCCTGAACTAATATTCTAGTTTTTACCTCAGTTTAATTACCTAGTTTGGAAACAGCTGCTTGCTTCTTGCAGAAACTTCCTGCAAGCGAAGAGAGTGCTGCTTACAAATCTTTCATATATAGAAGCAAACTGTATTTGCTGTATATTTACAAACTATAAGCTTTACTATATTTGGTAATGAACAACATTTGAGTGGATCTTTTACCAATTTTTAACATCTATCCATGAGTGAAGTATTTTCAATTTTTCTCATTGCAGAGCTGGAAAAAATGAAAGTTGGAAATTTAAGGCCATCTTCTTAATGCCATCATCTGGCACAAGGGCTTTTTGCACTGCTCTCACGCTGCTGTTGCTGCACAGGAAGAGCAGGCTCCTGATTCTGTGTTCCTTCTAGACAGCACATGCCAAATGCAGAGACACTTATGCCCTTTATCAGACCTTAAACTTGGGCTTCACTCTTCCCAGGTGGCTTCCAGTTGTCAATATCTGAATGGAAGCTCACCTCCCAACACTTGGGATGTCTCTTGGGACACTATTAGACTGAACAAATTTCCTGTTCTTGACTATAAAAAAGTAACAAAGAAATGTAAATTTACTATTTTGATCTTGAGTAGTGTCAGATCATACTGTAAGCTACTGAAAGAGGCAGAAACAACATTTGCTTCAAACACATGGTTTTGCAAGACAAATATTCCACATGGCAGGATGACAGCAAAGATGAGGGCAGAGCTGCAGGCAGCATGTGTGGCAGCTTTGGCAGACAGACCAGCAGTCTCTGGCCTGTGACAGCCTAGGCACCCAGAAAGCTTATAATTAGTGATTACATGTTAAGGTGGTAAAAAATGATAGATTTGATTCCTACATGTATTGATTTGAGGGATCCTGAGCTCAAAAGGTGAGAATAGAGAGACATGGAAAATGGAGGAGTAAAAAGGAAGGGATCAAAGGGAGAAGGAGAACATCCCAAATGTTACATGAAAGCATCTACATGAAAGGCTCCAGGCCAACATGCTCAGAGAATGTACTCTTCTGTCTCAGTGACCTTGTGAAGATAAACAAAAAACTGAACAAAAAGCTTCAGGCAACATCAGACAGGATTTAAGAAGCAGTTTTAATTTTAGCCAGATTGTTTTGTATTTTCGACTGTGGGGTTATCTAGGGATGCAATGTGCATAGAGTGGAACTAAATGTAGTTGTCACCCCTAACTCTGATACTGCACCTGATGGCAAATTCAGTTCTGTGCTTCCAGGGAAATGCAAAAATCATGGCTTTGGCTACACAGGAAAGATGAAATTGTGGTATCACAAGGATGGGGCACCAGCACATCCAACTTGGGTTACCTTATGCATGAACAGCATACAAGACCTTTATCCCAACACAATATGCACTAATATGCTAGTTCCCCTTGCTTATACTATGTCCTTGCTTCTTGTCTCTGGGCTGACTGATAGTTTTTATGAACAAAATGTTTCATCCCCCTGCATGTCAATTGCCTCATCTATAAAATGGAAACATCCTACGTGAAAAGTGTGAAAGGATTCATTAACTGATACAATTTTTTCAGTATACACATTTGCTGATAATTTTAATTATAGTGAACACATACAAACCTAAGAGTTGGCTGCAAACAATAAAACATATGCATTAATCACAATGTCTTTTGCAGCTTATTAGCACAATGAATTTATACAAGTGGGATATAACCTGCAATTTGGACATTACAAATGCCATATAAACCAAAATGAGGGTCTAGACCTTCAAGCCTGTACTAAAATGTCAAATCATGAACTAAAATGATAATACAACCAACCTAGGCTGATTGGGAATAGCGCTTCCTCACACACATTACCTCACATAACATGCAGGAGCTGAGAAAATGAGACTTCAGTATTTTTCTTTCACCTCCCTAGCATCACTGCTTTATTGGACAATCATTGATGAATTATGCTGATGAAGGCTCTTCTATCCAAAGTTCTTAAGCTGCATCACAAATTGTCTCTCGTGTATAGACAGTATATGTTATTTCCCCCCATCCTCATATACTCTGTCCTCTGTAATTTCTACTTAATAACCTACCCTGAAGGGCACATTGCCTCTCCAAGTCTGCAGGAGAGACATCCATCCTTTCTCTTGGCAGGTCTCTTAACCCACTCTTCAGTTTAACTAGCATTTTCTGATTTTTTCTCTCTCAGACCTTCTCTTAGGAGACAGTTCTTTCCCACTCTGACTGTGTAATTCACCATCACTCACGACAGTTTCTTGAACCACTGATGCTGGAATCAATAGAGCAAAGCTGGCAGAGGATGGAAGTAAGGAGGTGGGAAAACAAATGTGATGATGTTGTAACCTTTTAGTCCTGTGCTGTCAGCTCAGCGCACCATGACGCCTGACTGGACTCACACGGCTTCTACTAGCACAGGCAGTGACTGTATGAGGAGCTGTGGTGGCTCAGGTCTGCTCTGCACATCTTGCAAACCAACAACAGGGAACTAAAGGCAATGTCCTACATGAAATGAAGCAGGACACGACTCTCACAACACATCTCTCTGCACTGTGTCTTTCCTAATCAGCCTTCTAGACTGAAAACAGAGGCCCTTGCTATCCATAGGGCCTGGCCTGTAGCATGCACAGTGCACATGTCCTATTGGATTACAGACCAGAGTGCACTCACATGGTCTATATGTCAGAGACCCAGCCATGCCTCTGCAAAAAGAGGGAAATGAGGAAAGGCAAATGAAAGCAACCGGAGCAGCACAGGACAACCTGAGCCCAGTCAGAAGGGAGGATATGGGATACCACCAGAAAGACAGGGGCAATAGGCAAATACATCTTGGCAGGCATGTTAGAAGGCTAAGCTGGGACCTCACTCCATAACTAAAATACATAGGAATCTTCATGGACTTTGATATGACTCAAAAAATGTGAGAACAGCTTATCACCTAAGAGCTCATTGTATTGACAAGTGGAACAGATGACAGCTAGATCCGAGTTTGGATACTAAAACACAAAGCAATATGGCAAAGATCAATGCAACGCAGTCTCTCTCACGGAGAAAATGCTTCTGTCTATATCAGCTTCAGAAACAAACAACTTCCCCCTAGTCCCTTTGATCACGAAGCAAAAGAAAAGGTCACTTGGCAAGTCCATACTGGACTTGGTGCTTTTTTTTGCCCCAGGTATATTTTGCAGTTCTCAGAAAAACATGACTCAAAAATGGGATCTCAAGGAGAGAGCAGTAAATAGGGAAAGGGAGAGAACAGCAGTACAGGCATCTATTTCAGAGGGCAGAAGTTTATCACCCATGACAGGATTTCCACTGGGTTTATCATTGTTTTCTTTGTCTAGAATTAAGGTCATTAAAGAAGATGTTTCCACTCTGAATTAGCAATGAGTTCCCACTTAATTTATAGTGCCTCAGCGATCCCATGTGAATTGGCTCCGGGGTCCTCAGTAGAAGCGTTTTTCCTGTGAATTACATACCACAACTGGTTCTTTCTCCCACCTCACATTCAGGTGCCCACCTCTTTTCCCTCTCCCCAGTTTCTTCTTGTACCTGATCTTTTCAGAAAGCACTACGTGCTTCTTCACATAATGTTAGAGATCGCAGGGTTGGAAAATACTACAGAACTAATGATAATGTGTTCCACGATTCCCTCAGCTGTTTTTGTTTGTTAGACAGTATATGTTCCAAACAACCAATACTCGGAGCCTGAGGAGCTATAAATGATGGGACACAGTTTTGAGAGGTAGTGAGGGCAGAGAGCCTTTGCAGGAGCATAGGGGTGGCACTGGGTGCTTCCAGAGGGTGCCCGCAGCACCGGGCCTGTCCCTACCTGTCCCTCCAAGGACCTTCCCGCGGCTCCGGTCAGGCGAAGCAGGGGTGCGAGCGCGGGACGCTCCGTCTCCATCATTTAGACTTTTTGGCACTAGGCAATGCAGGCTGAGCCAAGGTGGGCTGGAGCAAAAGGGTCAAAAGGGCTACAGCCGAAGGAATTAACCTTCAGCAAGCAAAGGGGGGCCGAGGCGTGGACCGCCCCCTGCCGCCCCCTCAGGAGCGAGCCGCCCCCTCAGGCGCGAGCCGCCCCCTGCCGCCCCCTCAGGCGCGAGCCGCCCCCTCAGGCGCGAGCCCTGCCGCCCCCTCAGGCGCGAGCCGCCCCCTGCCGCCCCCTCAGGCGCGAGCCGCCCCCTGCCGCCCCCTCAGGCGCGAGCCGCCCCGAGCCGCCCCCTCAGGCGCGAGCCCTGCCGCCCCCTCAGGCGCGAGCCGCCCCCTCAGGCGCGAGCCGCCCCCTGCCGCCCCCTCAGGCGCGAGCCGCCCCCTCAGGCGCGAGCCGCCCCGAGCCGCCCCCTCAGGCGCGAGCCGCCCCCTGCCGCCCCCTCAGGCGCGAGCCGCCCCCTCAGGCGCGAGCCGCCCCGAGCCGCCCCCTCAGGCGCGAGCCGCCCCCTCAGGCGCGAGCCGCCCCCTGCCGCCCCCTCAGGCGCGAGCGGCGCGCGCCCTCATGCGGGCAGGCGGCGGGGTCTCCGCGCGCGCTGCCCCGTCAGAGCGGCCGGCGGCTCGCGGAGGCGGCGGCTCGCGGAGGCGGCGGCGCGCGCGCGCACCCTGCGGGGACCACGCCGGCGGCCGGGGCCGGGAAGTCCTTCCCCTGACCCCGCCTCTGCGCGACGGCGATTGGCCGCAGAGCGCGGAGGCGCGTCCCCCTTTTGCTAGGAGCAGTCCCGCCGCCGCCATGGTTCGCTTCAAGAACAGGTGAGGCCGGCGGCGGCGCCGGCGGGCCCGGGCCCGCTCCGTCCCGGGGCGCTGACGCTGCGCGCGCTCTTCCGCAGGTACGTGCTGTGCGAGGTCGTCTCGGAGGACCCGCGGTGCCGGCAGTGCATCGAGGACCGCGCGCTGGGCCTCGCCGTCAGGGACGCCATCGCGCGCGTGCACGGAGACTACGGCCTGGCCTGCTGCTCCATCTCCTTCACAGGTGCCGGCGGGACGCTCGGCGCCTCGGGCCCCCGCGGGGTGGGGGGGCGGTGAGAGGACTCCGCCGGGCAGGGCCGGGGTGCGGAGCTCCCGGCTCACGGTGCGTGTGTATCCCCGCAGTGAAGTACCTGAACGCCTACACCGGGACTGTGCTGCTGCGGTGCCGCAAGGACTCCTACAGACTGCTCTGCTCCGCGCTTCCTTTCGTCCGGCAGCTGGAGAGCCGGAACCAGCGCTACCCCTGCGCCCTCAACACTCTGCACGTCGGAGGTCAGCTGTCGCCTCAGCCTCCCCGGGCCCGGGGTCTCCGGGGCCCAGGGAGAGGCCTCGGAGCCTAATCGTAGGTTCCAGGCCCACTAAAACAGAAGGGGGCCGTGGGTGCAGTAGTCATTAAGCTAGCTGTTTCTAGCAGCTTCACGTATGAAATGGGCACCAGCAAGTGTAGAGACAGACCCTCATTAATTCTCCCTGCATCTTCCAGACATTTAACACAAAACCAGAGCAGCAAGTACTGTATTACATTGTCTTCTTTTAAAAATATTTTTTGGAAGTATAGTATCAGCTATGCCCTGAAGATTAAGCACTTGAGGCAAATAATGGGCACGAGCTGTTAGAAATTATTATTCCAGCACTTAACCTCACCAGTGCAGAAGGGAAGTCTAGAGCCACTTCCTAGCACTTGCATTAATGAAGTTGTTGCCCAGGGCACTTGGCACTTGATAGAATTGTCTTCAGAAAATGCACTAGCAGCTCTGAAACACTTTGTGTTGTAGACTGTTACATGTTACTCTTGTGACTCCTACAGGTACCATAAGAACATGTCAGAAATTTCTAATTCAGTACAACAGAAGACAGCTGCTGCTGCTGTTGCAGAAGTGTACAAATGAAGGTGAGTTCTTCCAGCTGTGATCCTAAAATGTGCCCTCAGTTCCTGGGGGTTCTGTAGGAGATGCTGGGCTACTTCTGAATTCTTGAACTGAGAAGTGTCCTTTCTTTAGTAGGTGAGGATATTCCAGCATGTGCAGAGATTAAATGATGACCATCTCTTGCTCTCTCTGTTGCAGGGGAAAGACAGTGCATACAGAAGTCATTGTTGAGCTGTTCTCTTACAGAAGAGCAGTCTCAAAGTGGAGATGAGGAAGATGATGATGGCACAGAGACAGACTGAACATTACTGTTCATCTCCCCTTTTGTAACGAAGTTACCAGTTACCTTCAGTGTTACACAAACCACGGAACAGAAAAAGTGTATGTTGATATTTAGACTTCATTCCCCCATTCCAAGTGTTCTTAAATGAATAAATATTTTTTAAAACTGGAGAAAAGTTTTTACTTAAGTAGGTTACTTGCCCATTTCACTCCAGGACTCAAAAATCTGCACTCCTAAGGGGTGTCACAGCTCTGTATGATCTGCATGCTGAGGTAGAAGTGAGCTCTGGGCAGTTGGTGTGCCCAAGGAATGTAGTTATTCTCCTTTAGTACTGAGAAATCATTTAAGATCTTACTGTTTTTTACCTTATCTTCAAGTGCACCTGTTATCCCCAGGGCTGTCCATCATTTTGAGTCACAAAAGCACCAGTTGTGTACCCAGGAGCACTGATAACAGGGAACGCAAGGTAGAGCTGTAAGGCTCAACTCCAACCCATTATCAAAGTCATACAATCACTGCTTAGATATTTATTAAGTTTACACCAATCAGTTACAGGAAAGTAGCACTGCTGGTATCAGCTCTTGAATCCATAGGAAAACAAGATACAAGATATCCTGTGGAGACTGCCCTGCAGAAGGAACAGTGTTCCTTGCCTGAACCACTGCCCTTGTTCTAGCGCCCGTGAGATGGAGGCAAGTTAACACCAGCTCCAGCTATTCTCTCTTCCCAATGGCAAAGAAAATTTGATTATAAATGTGTAGAGATAATAGAACACAACAGACATTGGTTAGATACCAAGTAGTTACTCCTGTTCCATGGCTTAAAATTACTATTACAAATAGGAAACAATAGTACTGTGAATGCAGTTAACTGCATACTCCAATCTTATTTGCTTTCTCTGCCCTTATCAATAATTTTCCAGTGTGTATGTAAAGCACTAACAGCAATATGTGTCATCACCTTCAGGCACCTTGTCTTAGTTTCTTTCCACTCTCTTGACAAGCTGCACTCTTTCCATCAAGTGTGGTTAGTTGTGACCAAGCGTGAAGTCAAGCTGTTTTCAGTGTTTTGCAAGTGTTTCCTCCTCCTGTAGCACTTGAAGTGTTCTTTGCCTCCCCTCCTTTCTGGTTTACAGCCACATGTATCCTCTTTGCTACTGCCTTCCTTGCACACATGTTTAAGTGGCTCAAGGAAGCACATGTATAATACAGAGCCTGTTGCTTTGAAATCAAGCATCAACATATTAAGATAAATAGTTTCACAACCAGCATCTTTACCAGTGGTGTTAAAATACCTGACTCTAGGAGCCTCAAAGACACAGCTTCCTTGCTCAGACCTGTTCTGTGTCAAAGGCAGAGGGCACATCAGCTTTTTAAAGCCTGTGCAAGTGGAACTAAAGGCAGCAGAAGACATGTCGGTCTTGCACTGTGAGTGAGGTGGTACTTTACAGCAGGTCCCTGCCCCAATCTTGTCAGCAGGAAGGCAAGATCTGAATTTATGCAACTATGTGTTCTTGTGCTCCACCATGATATGACAGTTCAGGAAGTGTGCAGTACTGTGTGTATGCATATGATTTATTGCAACTGTTGGCCTTGACTGGTATGTTACACCTACAGTTCATTTTATTCAACAAAATCCACACCACTTAACTCATGAGCTCAAATCACAAGTGCACAATGTGACCACCCAAGGAAATAGCAGGGAGGGTTCCAGAAGAGGCATGTTCATAGCCTGAGGTGCTTAGTGCAGATTAACTTACATCCCAGAACCAAATGAATACAGGCCCTCACCCCAGTAAAAGAGACCCCAGATTCTTGCTGGGGGATAAAAGTTATCTCCAGACTCCAGCTATCAGTTGTTCTTCTAATTCAAGAGCAGCCAGTGTCAAAACACCATTCAGATAGTTCCCAAGAGCCCTAGGGTGGAGTGTTTACTCTAGATGATCAGGTTACATAGAATGTGTAGACCATAGTTGGCAATGAGAGAAAAAAAGTAGCAGCCTCACTCACCCACATTAAAACAGAGTTGAACAACTGAGAGAAGCCAGGAGGTTCCTTCTACCACTAGTGCCAGCACGCATTTTGAAATACACAAATTCATCTACAGTCACTTCAAAACCAAGCAGCCAAGTTCTGCTTTACACTCACCTCAGCTTTAAATCTTTCCAAGCCAGGAGAACAGGAGGAATTCTTGCTCTTTAGAAAAACAAGAGGTATAGTGGCTAACACTAAAGCCAGGAAGTTCTTTTGCCCATTTCCAGCGCAGCAGAAGCCAGTTTCTTAAGAGCATTTTGACAGTTTTACCGAAACAGCACTACTGATACAGTCAGATGGACTTCTGCCCAGGAATACTTCGAGGGAAATAAAGGCTCTCTGCCTCTTCACTTACGTAACGCTGCAGTGTCTTGGCAGTGCTACACAGCTGTAAAGACTTTCATACGGCTTATTAGGCCAAAAGAACTGACCTGGCACAGACCAGAAATCTTGTCTTATTTATCTCTAGCTTGCTTCTTTCAAAACATTGTTTCAGTATAAACTGATTAAGCGGTTGGAATCACCTTACTTCAACATACACTGTCATGATTTCCTCCTGAACCCTCTAGAAGCCCAGGAAACATAAGTTTAGTCTCCTCAAATTTAAATACTTAAACTATAGCAGCAAAACAAAGCAAAACGAAAAGAAAACCAGGAGAGGAAACTTCTCTTGAATAGCAGAATCACTTTGTGTGAACAACAGAGGTGCTGAATAATAGCTTCTGCTTCTGTTTCTTTTTTTTCTTGCCTCCCTTTTCCTCTGTGAAAAATTAAAATGATACTGTCATTCTTCTCATAGAACAGTAACATCACACAGACAAGATACATGTTCTTCCCTAGCCTAAAGGACTTCTAGAGATCTATGACACTTCCTATCAACTCACTGAGCATCACGTAGTTTAACCAAAAGATGACTGCAGACAAACTAAGGGAGGACTCCACACTACCTAAAACAAACCTATTCACCCACCTAGCTGATTCTAACATTGCTATTGCAACAGCAGATCCCAGGACCGCACACGTGCAGCAATCTGCCTTTCAGACTACTATCTATTTCATCCATGGCCAAAAAGCACAGCTGGAGCTGATACTCAATGTCACTGAAACTCTCAGGCCCTCCCATCTGACTCTCTCCATCACACAGTGCAGTCTCCAAACACAAGTTGAAGCTAAATGTCAGATCTGAGCATTATAACTGAGTTTTATCAGCCAGCACCAGGCCTAAGGATTCTTTGCTACTTGGAGACCTTCTCAGCCCCTACTAAGATCGCTGCTTTAAGTCAAGAGCAGCCCTAGTCAAGCTGTTCAGAAACCACAACCTGACAAATATTCAGAACTCATCTCTGGTCAAGTTATGGTCCCCAAAATTACTGCTCTCACTTCTTCCAGAAGACGAAGGGGAAATATTCCATTTTTTCACTTCAGAAATTTTTCACACCTTTCCTCCCACCTTTTACCTGATAAATGATCAGCTGAGGATGGTTTGTCCAGTTTCAGGAGGGCTGCCTCAATAGCTTGGCTGAAGGAATTCTGGAAGCTGGGCACAGGTATGCGGTCAGAGCTGTCACTTTCTCCATCACTATCTGCTGGCACAGGGAGTGCCAAAGTATTCTCATCTGGAAGAAGGAAAGGGCCTTGAGAGGCAGAAGGCTGTAGAAAAGTTTTGCAGTGCAAAAGTCCCTCCACACTCCAAATGCTTATTGTGAAGTTACCACACTTCTTAGATTCAGATGCATGTTAAAGAACCTGACGTAGTAATAGCAAATTTTCTTACCTCTTGTCTTTGGAGCAGGTTTGGGCCATGTTTCTGGTTTTGCCTTTCCAACTCTCAACATCTATCAGAAAAGTTGTAAGATATGATTAAATCCCAGGGGATGAGCAGCACTCTTCTAAAGTGGTAAGAAAATCTAGGAACCGCTTTGAGCACTCAAATCCTACGCTGTCTCCATATGATTTGTCCCACCTTGGTTTTGTGGAGGAAGCAGTTTTGTTCTCAGACTAAATCTCAATCAAGCACAAGTAATTCTGACAAGATTTACTCTGCTGTTTACATGGCTTACCTGGGCAAAGGAAGGGAAGGGAGACTCTTCTTCTAAACTCCCACAGAGCAATGGGCTGACCTGGCTAGCAGCAGGTGACAGTGGAGTTGGAATAGACTCTACAGAGAAAGCAGCAAATGATTAAAGCCAGTTTCATTTGTCAAAGGCACTCATTATGCTGCTTATCAACATAATGAGTGCCAAAATAAAGTTTCATTATCTTATGTAATTAACCATCTTTATCTCATCAGTTCCATCCATCAGTCACATAGTGGAACCTTTCAGATTTCTTCAGTCTTTTTACATAAGGGAGATTTAAACCTGGGGGTTTGTTTTGGGAGTTTTGGGGCTTTTTGAGAAAAAAACATTAAGGAAGAGTTTCTATGTAATATTTTCTATGAACTGCAAGATAAAACATTTGGTAAAGCATCAATGGACTAAAAGAATGCTCATCAAAAACAATGCTTTACTTCAGTATGGAATAGTAGAGAAGATGGGAGAGGACAGAAAGAAAAAGTGAGAGTAGTGTTTTTCTGGCATACACAGCTTTCTTTCCTTTTTAGGGTTTTTTTTTTTCCCTTTCTTTCCTTCTACCTCAGCAAAGATTTAAAAGATGGTTTAACTACAGTGCAGTTCTCATACTGACATTGAAGTTGAGGTAGTCAAAAGCAGACAAAGGATCAGAATGTTTCTTATGGGTGTCAGCCTTTTGTGCATGACCTCATAGGTAATCCAGGAAAGACGCAGTCTTTGTTCAGTATTAAGAAATTTTAGTGTGATGAACTGAGCAGTAGATCCCAAAAAGAATGATCAAGATCTAGATATGCCTTCCCACGTGCTCACCTGTCTGACACACGGGGCTTCTGCCAAGAGGAGACAGACAGAAGCTCTGATGATCAATGTTGGTAGTTTCTCTGGAGCAAGAGGTAAAAGCAGGGAACTGCTGCAGATTCTCTAAAGCAATATGGACCTCTGGATCTAGAAAGAGGTTTTAAATTAAAGCACTACACAATGTGGGGGAGGACTGT
The DNA here is from genome assembly GCF_028858725.1 of Colius striatus. NCBI lineage: Eukaryota > Metazoa > Chordata > Aves > Coliiformes > Coliidae > Colius > Colius striatus. The sequence continues at coordinate 5,950,461 of NC_084775.1, read as the reverse complement.
CAATATGCAAGTTGTTTCAGGAGTCTAGGAGGTGCCAACTCAATTTTCTTTCCATGCTCTATTTTAGAGACCAGTACAAGCCCTGCGGATGGATGGAAGCAGTTCCTAGGCTTCTCTTCCCCCTCCACCCCACTTTTCACTCTATCTCGTGATTACTATAAAAACAGAAACTAAGAATCCTGAGAGCTACATGTACCATGAAAATAGCTGCGCCCTCGAGTGCCCTCTGTCTCTCCCATCATGTACAAGTACGCAGCAATTGCATAACATCACTTGACATCCTGACTCAAACAGCTTATATTTTTTACTCTAGAAACATTGTTTCTAATACCTCATAATCTTGTTCTAAGTACACACTCCAAACTAAAGACCTTAGAGTTCACCCTATAGCTCAAGAAATCAACTCAGCATCTAAAGATGATTGGAAATCACCAGTTACGCTCAATCCCAACTTACATTTGCCCTGCTTCTTGTTTTCTTCCATCTCAATTCTGCGTTCACGTCGTCGTTCATCACGAGCTTTTTTCTGCCGGAGACGTTTCCTCTTTTCAAGGTCATCTAGGAACAATGCACAGTGTTGGATATCAAGAAAACCCACACCAATACTTTACCAATGTTTTCTCCAGCTCCAAGAACAACGTGTTCAGTTATAATACACTGGTAACAAAATATGCTTACAAATGACATATGCTCTTCCAAGCAGCCAGGCTTTTTTATTCATTGTGTAATTGTTTATAAAACAGTGAATTGGAGTTTTTCTATCTACTAGTCATCAGACAGTTGGTGAAAGGGGAGTGAAGCTGTTATGTATGTTCTTTTTCCTGCCATTAATATTCCTTCCCATCATCATCACACTCACAAATACAAGACAGAGCCCACTAGAAAGATAGTACCAACCTGAAAACAACTCTAAAGTCTCCTTAGAGATTACAGGTGGCTTCAGAGCCAGTTCACAGATGCTGAACTCACAGGTGAGAGGCAAGTGACAGAGGTAACGATGACGTTGTCTTATATCCTGTTAAAACAAGAGCAGATGTATTACCACAACAAGGTCTAGAGGCTGCCACATTGCTGACTAGTGTATGGAGATAGAACGTCCACCACTTGTCAAATCAAAAGGAAAACAATATTCACAGTGACACAATAATCCCTTTATAAACTACAAACATGTGAAGAATGCCCTGGGCCACAACCAAATGCTCCAAGATCTCCACCAACTACATCACAATTAGATTTGGATGAAGCTACTCTAGCTTGATTATTGATTTTCTTCTTGTTCCTCCCTTCTCACTGATACCACTGGAATAAAATTTTACAGTGCCAGTCTTCCCATGCATTTATGTTTGCACTGGACCCAAATTACCTTTTACACTTAAATTATTTGGACCAACAACTCCGCTGGACTGAAACAGCAAAGGTTTATCTGTTTCCTTGCAGAGGCGGAAAACTTGAAGACAGATCCTTACTGCCTCTGAATCCTTTCTTACTTGAGCATATCCTTTCTTGAAGATTAAGAATTATGTATAGTTGATACTGCAATTTTTCAAGTTATCTTTACCTGAGGTAACAGAATTCAAGATCCATCCCCTTTTCCAGAACTTCAGTGCCTTAAGCACTTTCACTCCCATTATCTCAAGCACTGAATTTTCCTTCTGTCCTCTTTGGTTTTTCAACAACCCACCATGCACAGAAACAATTGTTTGTTCAAGACAGTGGCTGAACACTTCTTCAGGTTGAGAAAGATGATAACCTGACAAGTTCAAGCTACTGTCTTAGAAAATAATTTAAGACAGCTTTAACAAACCAATTTTAAGCTCGAAATCCTGACTCCTAGTTTCCTACCTTCTAAGAAAAAAAAAAAGCTAGACTGCAGCTTACTTATCAAAAGCAACTACAGGTGCTGCACCTTACATAGATTAGCATGTCTACTCATTCAGAGTTCTTGTTTCTTATTACTGAAGAGAAATGTCAGCCACAACAGCCAATCTCCTAGAACAGGGACCCTTACTTAATAATAAGATAAAATAACTACCTCTGTCATTGAGTAGCCAGTTATCTCCACTACAGCTGCAGTTATCTTCTCTGGACTCTTCTCCAAGCTGCCATATTCGCGGACCAGACATCGAACATTCACAGGATGAAGGTACATACACTGTCCATCCTCCGCTACAAGATAAGATGAGATCACTTGTTCTTTGCCTGTTAATTTTCAGTACTCTTCCCCCTACCTCAGTATATTCTCCAGTAATAAAATTAAAGCTCCTTTCTGAGTTTCTGTGGGTAGTTTTACTTCACGTGGGTTAGCAGCATCTAATGAAATTACAAACATCTTTTTCAAGAAGGATCCCGACTGTCCCCATGACTGCAAGACTTCATTGCACTGACCTTGATAGAAATAGTAAAAAGGAGAGGTGTTAAGATGTCCACTGCTAACTGTATCTTTAGATTCTTGGTAACTTGTTTCAGCTGGATTTGGCTCTTCTGTAGTGTTCATATCAGGTTCCCCTATGGTGTCCACCTCCGGTACTTCCTCTGCATCCAGAACTGCCTCCTCTTCTTCCACAGGAGGCGAAAAGGAACTTGGTAGATCAGAGCAAGGTTCCACAAGCTCCTCATCAAATGCAGAGAGATACTCCACACCACACTATCACAGCAGAGAGCGTACAGTTAGTTCCACATCACCTCCTTCAGAAGATTACCATCTCTGTAAAAAATCTTTGGCACCAGTTCACCATACACTGCAATGTAAAGTGGCAGAATGAAGCACTAACAAGACCTGTCAGAACAGGGTTGTCACTCACCTTTTTCTCTTGGGAAACTGCAGGCTCCACAGCCTTGGAGCTTTCTAGGACCAATTCTTCCACAGCTGCACGGATTCCAGCAATGCCACTGTTTTTATCCTGGTCAGCAGAGAGTGCTGTTTCTCGCTCCTGCGTGTCATCCAAAGAGAACAAGTTTCAATGTCCTATTTAAGCCTGCAGACTATCACCATAGTCATTTTTAGCCTTGTCCTATACTTCAGGTTTTCGTAGATCTATAATTAATCTGTGACAAAGAGTGATTGTAGAAGAGAGGTTCTCTCCCTCTAGTTACTGGAAAGAATCCCCATTGTAGGATGCCTAAAGGCTTAGAAAAGGAATATTCTACAGGTTTGTTCCTGTCTGCCCGACAGAACTTATGCAGAAACTGCTGAACCTGACAGTGAAACACATCTTCCTTTGAAAGCAGAACTACTTCACATTTATGGAAGGAATATCATTGAGTAAAAAGCATTCCATTCTGCTGTCTTGAATATTGTGCCAGACACCTGGGATCCAAAGGCTATAATCTCCTCTAAGATCTTTAATGCTATTCTAGTAGCAAACATCACCACCTTGATAGTATGTATATCAAGGAAACCAGGATAATCACACACAACCACTTATGCAGTAGAACATAGATGCTCAGCACTCAACACGCTCTTAAAAATAAAGTTACTAAAAGCCTCCAAAAAGGTTCTCACCTTCAGTTCCTGGATAGCTGCCTCAATAAAGCAAGCCTCTGGGGTGTGTTTCTCTTCCTCATACTGTTTCAGTAATGCCGCTTTCTCCTCCAGAATCACCAGCTGCAAGACCTGCTCCCTGGATGCCAGAAGCAGCTTTGAATACTGACTGTGCTGGTCATCTGAACACAAGGAGCACCAAATCATTAATATCCACACATAGAGGCAACAATTTGGACTAGCGTTTCTTCTGAAGTTTTGTTAATGCTCAGCTTTGTGAATCAATGCACACCAAGGCAGAAAATACTTAGCAAGAGCTTGATACAGACTCTGCATATTACCCTTGTATCACTGGGAACATAAGCTGATGCCACCCACCTGCTCTGCTACACACATCTCCCAGACACAGCAGTTTACCTGCCACTTCACCACTCAGTTGCTACACATAAAAGAAAAAAAACTAGTCTGAACTCTATACTGTGGAAGCAGCACCTTTGAGAAGCCTTGGGTGGTCAAAACTCCCTGGAACAACGCAAGTCTGCAGCTTCTTCCTCTCATCTATAGAGTCAAAAATACTGCAACTGGAAAGTTCTGCAAAAGTTACCTGTTTTGGCTCAAACTAGTTCATAAGCCCATATGTACTACCAATCCATACAAAACATTACTATGAGGTTTTTACAAGAAGTACAGCAGAAACGGTAAGCTAAAGAATTGCAAGTTTAGCAAAAGGCTATCTCTGTTACTAGAGAGCTTTTCTCAACTACAAGCTTTACAGCAACCATAGTGTCACATACTAGTACAGTCCCTGAATCCACTGCTCCTCAAAGCTCCAACTTTATCTCACAAAACACTAAGATAATGCTGAATTTCCTGGGATTAGAACAATCTCAAAACTCATATTTAATTCATTTCATACATTAAAAAAAGTCCTTTACTTTCAAATACTGGGAAATATGTAAGCACACACCCTGTCTGATGGATATCCATCCTGCATTAGGAGACTTGACTTTGTACAGAGAGCTTAAATGCATGCAGTCTTTTATAAATGTGGCTGCAAACTGAAGTGAGCCAAGACAGCCCACAAAACTGCAATGTGAAATAAAATCATTTCTTTAGTCACACCAACAGATCAGATAATGATACGTTAGTCACATCACTTGACTGAAGAAATCTTCAGAAGTTGGGTAACAGATGTTTGGAATAGGTTTGCAATAATTTTGGTTATTTCCCTGTATTGCTCAGGGGTTTTGGGTCGTAAGTAAGTGATGCTGATGAAAAACCTTGTTAAATACTGCACCCTTGAAATAGCTTAGACACAGGGACATGTTTTTTGCTAAGCTGTATAACAAGGAGCCAGAAGGAAAAAGGTTAAGGACATTGACAAGCCAACAAAAGCAGCAAGAGTCATATCAATGACTGTAAAATATAAATCATACATCAAACTAACACCAATGACTGAGAAGGTAGGAGTCTGCAGTGCAGAAGCTTGGAGGGAAACAGCACACAAGTTAAAGCCTTAAAAAAAACAAAGTGTGGGTAGAAAGTTTAATATTAATATGTGGTTAATAAGGTTTTCAGCTGCTAAACCTCATGCTTTGTAGCCTGGTTTATTTCAAGATGACAGCATAGCATTGCCATGTTAAATCCTCTCTATACAAGTCCCACTTCCAGTTCAGAGCAGGATGCCAACCACCAGTTACACTTACCTCTGATGTGAACAGGCTGCACCACATTCATCCACTGAGATTTGGGCAATGCTACCAGAACACCTTTCTCTCTTCTCATAAGTTGCATTGTAATGGTATCACCAATTGCATATTGACGTGTTTCCATAGCAACAACACTGCAATGTAAGGAGGGGGTTAGTAGGGTGAAAAATAACATCAAAACCATACATCATTTAATAAACATTGAGTCTCACCTCTTGAGATCCTTCTTGTGAACAGAGCCATAACAAATAGGACATTTACTCCAGGTCTTTTCGCTCAAGGACAGATAGTGAAGGATACAAGCCCAACAAAAGATATGCCCACAGCGGGTGATCTTTGCTGCGGTTGGTGGGTACAGACAGATTGGGCAAGAGGGCACTTCATGGCTACAAATTCGCTGAAATAGCACACGAGAAGAACAGGACAAGTTTTAGACTTGGAAATCAGTTTCTATGCTAGCTACAGAGTAGATCTTACAAGTTTTTTATTCTAACATACTAATCTTCCAGGTCTTTAGGCTCTGCTTATTTACCAAGAAACTAAGTACACTGTGACCGAAGTAACACCTTCAGACCGAACGTGGAACAACCTTCAAAGCCACCCGTCTGGTATTTCTACCATATTGACATTAAAAAAGTGACTCTTCTCATATTTCCCTTATGTATTCATCATCTCTACAAGTTAGCAGCATCTTCATCATACAAATTCAGAGACTGAGAAGACTGCAAAGGAGCTCTGTCACCTCACACAAACAGATTTGTGCAGCCCCATGAGACCGAATTCATCTATCTCCACGAACATGCTAGTTTAGTCAGACACTGTTAGCATCTGTATGTTGCAGAGACATAACTGCCAAGCTAGCACCTAGAACTTTGGGCTCTGTCATAGCATCAGATGACAGTAAGCCTACCTCCTCTACAGCTACACCATACACCACACTGGCAAATAAGTTTGTACTTGAGGCAACCCAAAGTTCTGACCACAGTTCTCAAGAGATTTTTCATTTCGTTGCTAGGCAAGATGGGCCATCTATGCACAGTATAATTCTTCAAAATTCTACACTCTAGTCCTCTTCCATGGACTCATGCCCAAGTTTTCTGTTAATATCTTGATCACAAGGACTCTGTCTACAGAATGTCAGATACTATTTTTGATGAGCTCCCATCTGCGAAAGCAAGATGAAGCTGCTAATTTTCCTAATAGATTTTAGCACTTCTCTTTTCCTGTCATGAAAGTATTTCATAATATATTCCATGACAGATCTTTCCCAGTATTGTGGGAGTGACAGAAGAGGACTCAACTCAAAAACAGCTGAGTTTTACGTAACAGAGAAATAAAGAGGCAGTTAAATACAGGTTGAACTTCTTAAGAAGAAAAAAAAACCATCTAGCCCATCACAACTGACCACTTGCTCCACAAAGTCCCAGTTGACCAAGGTATCTGGATCAGCAAAGTGGACTGTGTAGTCCTGTTCTTCAGTGACAACAAACTGGCAGCTGGGGAAAGGCAAACAGACAGATGATCCACTCAGTTGTTTCTAAAAATTCTTTCAAGAACTATCCTATAGGATTCTCTGAGCTTCTTCTTGGTCCAGCAGAAAACTGCTGGATGCATTCAGTAACTTGTACCAAGAAAACTCAAAAGAGTTTAATTCACAACCTGATTTCCAGAGTACAAGCGTGTCTAAACTGAGTTAGACACTAACTACAACAACATCACACACACTAACTGCAGAATGAGCCAGGCAGAGTGGTCTTTCAGGATCATCTCAGAAACAGCCAGCTCCACCGGGGATCTATTAAGAAAACAGGGAATCCACAAGCAGAAAAATATGGTCCCAAACACTAAAAAGAACTACTGGGGTTCCTGCAAACAGACTTTGCTACAATAAGCCACAAAACAAAGGCAAAAAAATCCAAGGCATCAAAGCTGAAAATAGTTTTCATTATCTTTGATCAGATACATGAAGTCTTGAACACACTGCAAATTCCAGTGAAAGGGACCACTATTTCTGGTGAAAAGCAATTCTGCTGCTGGATTATTACACTGATCATCATTTGAGTTATACTATATGAGGTCTGTGCAATAGTCAGCTATTTAACAACTAAAGCCCTCATTAATAATTGCTTCTGCAACTTATGAATTCAGATTAGCTTTCATCCAGCAGCTGCTACCCCTACCACCTCAACATACTATTTTTTGGAAAAAGCTATCACCTTCCATAACAGAACCACACAGGTCTGCCCAAACGGAATGACACATTCCACAGGGGATACTGGAGGATTAGAGCAGAGAACTAAGCTGTTTGTATCTGAAGGACTCACTCCATCAGACACCTTGTAAACAGATAAAGTTGACAACTTGATCTAATTTTATCTGTTTCAAGTGTAGTCATTAGCACTAAAAATGCTACAGAGAGGTAACTTCACTCTAGAAAACTCCATACAAGGAGTCAAGGTCAAACAATTTCTTGGCTGATCATCTCTCACAGCTCAGTGTTTCTGTAGAAGTCTAGAGAACCCTGCTGGTCTTCCACTCACTTGGCCTGTAGGAAGAGCTCCTTGTTGAAAGGCTTATGTCCCCACTTGTTCCTTTTTCCCCAGTGGCTATGTCCATTCCCATCAAAATGGCCAGCTTGGCCACGGGGTTCAAAAGTGAAATTCAGTAAGTGGTTCAGATTAATCTTCTTGGGACCAGAGAATTGGGCAGGGCTGAACTCTGCCCGCTGAGCCTCTGCTACCTAAGAGACAACAGAATTGTTAAAACCTGATGGAATATACTGCAAAAGTATCAGTACAAGTTGATACCCTGGCTCCATCAGTAATTACATACGAAATATATGTAGCATCCACTCACTCACCTGCTCCCATTCCCGTTCTGCAAATCAAGCAGTGCAGCATTAGAAGTGCATTAGAACCTGAAAGTTAGGACTGAGTGGTCTTACCCCACACTGATCAAAAGGAAAAGAGCATAAGAACAACCCATGTAAAGACAAGTAAAAGTTAGCAAAATGTAGCAATCAAAGTTAAAAACAGAAGAAAGTTGTTATAGTCCTGACAACATTCTTTCAGGCAGATAGCAATACAAACCTGGTTACTATTTGCACAGGCTCTACTTGTTTTGTTTAGTTTTTATATAACAAAGCAAAGAATGAGAATTAAACAGAAACAGCAGGTGAGTTTTGACAGAGTCAGCAATTTAGGTGAACAGTGTTGTCCATTCACTAAAACTGAAAAAGCAGAGTATAAATGAAAACCCACAATAGTCTGAGGTATGTACACCCACATCGGCATAAAAGCCTCAGGCTGATTTGACTCCATCTTGATGTCACCAAGGCCATTACTTTCCCAATACCACTAACACATGCAGATTTGTACACTGAAGCAGTTAGACACAATCACCTCAGACTTCAAAGACAGAAATTGTACCACTAGGTGTTTTCACAAAGGACCTCTGTTTCACAAGGTATGTACATGACCTGTCTAGGTACCCATTCCTCAGACGGTATTTTTTATTGCAAGTCTCCCAGAGCAGAGAGCACTCCTCTTCTGTTGTCGCCAAGTTGCTGTGCTCACACTCACTCTGGCCATCTCAGTGATGTTAGCACCTCTTATTGCTCTTTCCCTTCCCAGCCCAGGAGCTGAACACAGAAGACCTATCTAGGCAGGTCAGAGTGATCCTCTTGTCCCAAGAAAGAAGGCCTTGAAGGCATGGCATTGCAATTCTCACCTCATCTCGTCTTCCACCATTACAAGAGCTAAAAAGTCTCCCACTTCCACCACTACCTCCCCTTTGAGGGGGCATCTTGTTAAAAGCTTTGCTTTTCTGTGAATTGGAGCGACGGGATTGACTGGAAAAGTTCTCATTTTTGGAATATGAAGTTTCTCTTTTACGATTATAACGCTGTTTGGATCCACTCGCATTCTTTCCATCTGAAAGAAAAAAACAACACCAAGAGTCAGATCAGCAGCCTCAGCATTGTCCACACCAATAACTGCACCTCCAGTAACTCCAGGGCAGAGACCTGTTTACCTCAGCCACTGCTTTAGGCCTTGGTTAAAAGGCGGGTGTTTATCAGGACATCAAATTGTCCCACCAACTCAAACCATTTCATTACTATCACTGCCTGAAGAACTGGTCAAAGAAGGATGTACTTGCTAGGCTTTATCTTTTATTAGAATGGCTGCATCTTCTTTATCCAGATTTGGAACTGCCCTCACTAGATGTTAGCACATTACCTGGTACATTAAGTGATAAACAATACCACATCCCCATGCCTCATTACAAAAAAATGACAACTAGTGCATTTTTTTCATTCCACTTACTGAAAACACACAACTAATCATATACTGCTCCCTATATAATATGCTGCTGCCTGCATTTGCCTCAAGGTTTCCTGCTTTGCAAGATGCACACCGTTGCCTGCTTCGCTCAGTTCTGCCCCTATGCTTAAAAGACCCAAACAGATCTAATCCTGTTCTGAAATACCCTTGTATTTCATGTGGACAACAAATGCTTATTGATCTCCAAGTACAAACACAATGTTTTGGCCTCGCAGGGCACATACCTACGTACCAAGTCCACCAATCCATGCACCAAGAAATGTTTATCCAAAAGCACACAGAGCACACTGCTGACCCCAACACAGGACAAGGCAGTGAAAGCACAAGGCAAAATACTGCAGAAACAAAGCTCATGAGAGCAGAAAAATCAACCAGGCTCTTGAAACCAGTTTACTGTGTCTAAACAGCTGCTTCATTAGACTGGTAAACCAGAAAATTAATATCATAAAGGTATGTCTAAGAGTCTTAACATAAAGATCAAATCTGCCCCAAGGACACAACAGACGCTTACCAGTCACTTAATCTAGCATTTCCACTGAGGGCCCTACGTTTTATTTGCAGCAGAGTTATGTTGATAAGTGCCAAAGCAAAATTCCACAGTCCCAGCAAGACATCTATCCACACCAGTCAGCCTCAAAATCACTCTGGATACTCAGCAAGTGTTACACAAACAGTAACACCTTATACAGTATTAAAATCCATTTTATACAAGCCTACCAGCTTCCCTTTTTCCACTTCATAGCCCTCCCCACCCCTTAGTGTAAATCTTACATGGTAGGCAAACATGGCTGTGATTCAGGATCGCATTGCTTGTATGGGTAGTTTTCATCACTAGTGCCTCCAATTTTCCCCTTCCCCGGGACCATCTACCTGAGCATGTAAAGTAGCTGCAATGGGATCATTCACACAATATCTCACACTTTTTGTTTATTTTTTCTCTCACTTACACCCCCATAAAGAAGGAGGCAGTGGACTGAATGGTCTGTGTGGTGTTTTATGTCACTGAGGATCCAACTACTTCAGAACAAGTTAAGCAATACGAGTGGCTTGAGTGTAGCTTGGGGCAGTGTGCTGTTTCTTGCGTGCTACTACAGCTACGGAAGGACACTACTTTCTCATGATGTGACACTGCTATTTTGCAGACAAACTTCATCACCAGAACTGGTCATTTATTCTTCTATTCAAAAGGCTGATCCTTAAATTAAGAATGAAACCAACTCCATCAGAACCACAGATGTGTAACTCTAGCACGTGCTTCCATAGCTTGCAGTGCTCTAATGCACGTCAGGCTCAAGAGACAGGGTTGAGAGTTATCAGGGGAAAAAACCCAACCAGAAGCTGCCAGGCGCTGAGGGCGTGACCAGGTCTGGCTGAACGATTACTTAGATAGACCTTTTTTGAGAATGTTTGTAGGGAACAAGCTATAATCAACACCTCTGAGGCTGTTCAAAAATTAAGTTGTTATGAAGAGTTTTGGACTACTGCTTCAGATAGTCAGGAGCAGAGCTGGTCAGCTTAGAGCTCAATGACCCTCACATCTGCAACTTCAGTGAATGTACTAGAAGAGCACTCGTCTAATATCTATAACAACTTTGCAGATTCTCTGCAATCATCAGCTGGGGAAAAGAAACAACAGTTAAGTGTGAAGTGAATCTTTAGGAGGCCCAGGAACAAGGAAGAGCTTGCACCTGCAGCTGACAGAAGCATTTCCTACCACTTATAGTTTTAATCAAGTTAGTCACCATCACAATGGTCAAACAGCTGGTTTATACATGTTCCCATCATATTACGGGTCCTTTCAGAACAACTCATAGAGCCTTTAGGAGTCAATACAATGACTCTCACATTTTATAGAAAAGTGCCTTTTTCAGAAAGGACATTACATGATAGTCTAACAATACACTGACATGCCACAGCTGCCAAACCTTGGTCACGATTTACCACAGCTCCATCCTGGATCTTCGCATTTTACTTTTCAGTTACCTCTGGTTAAGATAATCCCAAATATACAACTAGTCCTAGTAAAAGAGAACAGAGTTTTGCTCTTTGATGTACCATAAAGGAAGCAGCTCATTCCATGTCCCTTTGCCCTCTGTGGCTGTAACAAAACAAGCATCTCAGAGGTGGAATTATGTCAAGCCAAAGTTTTCCTTCTGTTTTATTAGAGAAAATAGTCCTTAAAAAAAGTTGGGCTTTTAAAATGAAAAGTTAGTGTGTTGTATTGGAACATCAGGATTTCTCTCCTCACTGCTCCTCTGCTACTAGTGACATTGTTTCAAGCCTGTAAAAGGTGACATTCCACAGAAACCACTTAAGACTTATTTTGGGCTGGAATGACAGGTCTTTTATTTCCTGCCTCACTACAGACACTGTTTCTTCTGTGTGAAGGCAAACCAACCACAGGACAGGCCATCTTAACTCTCTACTGAAAGGTGTTTATATCCTGTGAACAACCCTCCATATGGGATCACACACCCCTAGAAATGAAGCTGGAGTGATAAAGTATCTCTTGGTGAGAGACAGGGACAGAAACTAGTTCCCCACAACAGGAAAATGTCATGTCAGCTAGCCTTTCACAATGCCTCTAACGATACACACAGAGCAGTTTACATACTTTGTTATGGCCTCAGAAGCCAAAGATTTGGTTCTAAAACTCTTGTTGTGTACCTAGCACGTGATATTCCCTGCTGCCACTGGTCCCATTCACTAGAGGGGGAAAAAATTAAAAGAGACCGAAGAATCCTGTTACTGATAAAAAAAGACAACTTTGCAAATCAGTTAGGAATTTTCCCAGAGAGGGCTACCTAAAAAGTTTTTCCTAAAAAGACTTTCACGTGTTTGAATTTGAAATTAAAATTGAACTATAACCACACAGCTGCACCACAAGCTGGGGGGCTGTGGGTGAGGCACCTTCCACGTCATTCACTCCAGTCTGTCCTGCAAGAGTTTATACAAGTGAAGACCAGGTAATACTTGATTAACAGGGATCTGAAGGTCCAAAAAGGAGTCAATACCTTCAAGATACTCATTTTGGTAACCATCTGGAACACATGCTGCTTTCTCAGAGATCTGAATTAATATAGTTGAAACAAACCACTGAAGAGGAAGGAAATTAGCACAGTGATTATGATGATGTAGCAACCTGTTGACACTCCCACAAGTACTTCCAGGACTAAACCCACTAATTTTAGTCACCACTGTCCCATTTCTACCTTTTTAGGGGAAAAAAATAGAAAGTCAAGTTTGTCTGGAAATACTCCACTCACAAACAGGTTTAGATAAGTGGTCTTACCTCAAAAAGGACAGATGACAGGACCCATAATGGCTCCTCATGAATAGTTGTGTCAGCAAAACTAGCTGTTTGCACTGACAGATGTAACACTTTGATTTAAACACCAAGTGAGTAAACAATACGTAACTAATTGTGATCTCCTCCAAAGCAGGTTAGTGAAATACAGCTAGTACAAGGAATGCTGTGTAATGACCTCCTTAAGCAAGGTGTAAAAGCATACTCAACTAGAGTATGGATAAAGTTAAAGTTTCTCTTATTGGGTACTAGCAACTGTATGTTCTTACTATAAAACCAGCTTTGACTCTGAAGCCGATTAATCCAACACTAATAGAGATAAAGCATTAATCCTTCAAGCAAGAACAGAGTAGGAACCACAGCTCAGCAGATAACGAACAAAGCCGGAAGAGGAAGGAAAAAGAAAGCAAAAACAAGCAGTGACCTGAAACGAAGCCTATTAAAACCCAGCCGAGACGCAAACAACCCAAGAAGTTCGATTTCAACATAGACCCAGGCCCCGTAAAGGGCCATCAGCACCCATGGCCTCACGCTGCTCACTCACCTAGGGTTACCCCTTTCTCCGGAGCTACTCTTGCTGTGGGCCCACCAGCGAGACCCAAAGCCCGGCAAGGGGCCACGGCCAACGGCCCGAAAAGCCCGGGACTCCCAGTGCGCCGCCAGACCACAACCCCTGCCCCGCTCCTGCCCCACCGCCGCGACTCTTACCGCCTTTGGGCTTAGACTCCCCCGCGGCGGGCCCGGCCGAAGCGGATCGCGGCTGCTGCCCTTTGCTGCCGGCCGAGGAGCCGGGCGTACCGGAGCCGCAGGGGCTGCTCTTGTCCATGGCGGAGGCTGAGGCGGGGGTCGCGCCGGGCGGGCTCTGCAGCATCAACGGGCACCCCGGCGGGCGAGCGGCGGCCCTGAGCAGGGGGGCACGACGGGCACTGGCGGGGCCGGCGGGGGCCCAGGCTCATGGCCCGCGGGGGCGACCGGGGGCGGCGGCGCAGCGCGGACTCGGCCTCCTTCATGGCGACATCTTCTCGCTGCTCCGCTCGAACCGGGGAGGGCCGCGGAAGGCCGGGCCGGGCCTGCGGGGGCTCCGGGAGTAGGGGAAGGAAAGGAGCTGCTCACGGAGCCCCGCGGGGCCCGGCGCTGCCTGCCGCCCGAGTGGTCGGCACCACCCAGGCACCCACCGGCTGCTCGGCGCCGCCCCGGCCCCGGCTCGGCCGCCGCTGCCCCGTAATGGCGGCGAGTCGCCCACAGGAGTGGCGGGGACCCGGATGGAGCCGGTCCCGAGCGGAGCCGCGGAGCACGCCGGGAGCTGTAGTCCCCGCCCGCCGCCGAGCACGCAGGGAACTGTAGTCCCCGCCCGCCGCTGAGCACGCCGGGAGCTGTAGTCCCCGCCCGCCGCCGAGCACGCCGGGAGCTGTAGTCCCTGCCGGCCGCGCCTCTCCTCCCACTCCACCCTCGCTCCTCCCCGGGAGGCCCGGACCGACCCCGACCACTCCCCGGGGCTGCAGGACGGCCTGCGGGGCCCAAAGCGGCCCCAAACAACGACGCAGCAGCTGGGACAGGCCCTGTCCTTTATTGTCCAAAGCAGTTCTCCGAGGAGCAACAGCAGAAAAAGGAACAGCTCAGGCTTTGGAACTGAACAGCCAGCAAAAGAAGAGGGGAAAACAACATCAAAAACAGACACTGGAAGAATAACAGGTTTGGAACAAAGAACTGAACAGTGTGAGTACTTAGCACAGCACACGCAGTAACTGAGAAATACTGTATATGGCTAAAAATCTCTTAAAGGCAAAACTGCTGCAAGAGCTCTACTAACAAAGCAGCAGCCTTTGGGGAAAAAATAAATACAAGGAAAACTTTTTGGTAGTTTTCCTTTTTATATCCACAATGTAACATCATCTGCTATAGCATAAATCCCTGCCATTGACCTTGAAGATCAAGGTCTGTGTCCTCAGGAAGGCCGTGGTAACTAGTCAGGAGTCAGCACACTGTCCCGTAACCGGGTGGAAGTGTCAATAACAGTCCATGGTTCTAACCAGACTTGAAAAGAAGAATAGCAACTTGGCCGAGGTAGAAGTAGATGAAGTGCTTGGTCTCATGAGTCACGTAGCTGCCAAAGTTCCTTCCCACGATGCAGTGCCAAGTGGGACCGTATTTCTTGTCAAACTCCTGCAAAACAGACCGCTAGAAATTAAGAACTCTTCTAAACAGGTATTCATTTCTAAGAAATTGAATCAGGGGAAGAGCACATGCTCTCAAGTACTAGGATTATCTTATTTACAGCTTATTGTTCACCTGCTGCTTAGTCAGACAAAAAAAAAATCCACAAAAAAGCCAAAGTGCTTCTGAACTGAAGAGTGGTACCTTTAAAACATTACTTTTGCCACCTTTCCCCATAATTCATACCATGACCTGAAACATTATCCCTCAAGTAAAGTCTTAAACACTAGTTTTATACCCACAGAGATTAAGCCATAATTCAGACTTAATTGAACATCAGCAACATGGGTGCTAAAGGCACTCAGTGGAAAATTCTCTGCCACTTGCTCTGTAACACCTGTACTACCAAAAAATCTAAGAAGCTGTGTTCTACAAATTTCAAATAAATCTGTTACAAATTCTCAGAATCTGCTACGAAAAATATCTGAAAGGTATTAGAATAAGCTCTCACTGTCATAGACACATCCTGCATCTGGGAAAGAATCTGTCTCTCTATATTATGGGCAGCGCAAACCAAGATTTCTCAAGTGGAAGCAATCATTCTGCTTAGTTGAATCACTTTTTGAACAGCACTTCCACTCAGTTTAATTTCCATGAACACTCTTAAGTTGACAAAGAAGGAAATACAATCAGAACTAGATCTTTCCCACGTTCAGAATTGTTAATCCTCCATAAAAAAAGTGACAGAGACATTGCAAACAACAGATAATCAGTGCCACTAGATTTTTGGAGGGGCTTTTGTTTCTTTAGTGCTTACCTCACCACAAGGGGAGAGGTGATACTACACTTTTCACTGCATTCTTTGACTCGGTTGGACAGAAGTGTGAATAGATCCTTAAGATTAAGCTCAATAAAAGAGAAACCAAGGACTATGTAAAACTAGCTTTCTTTCTCTCAGAGGAAAATGGCAGAAGAACTCAATAGAGCCCCTGTGTTTTCTCAGCTGACAAGTTACTTGCCACTATTTGTTCACCTGGACAATAGGACAGTAGTAGAAAAGGCTCAAGTAAAAGGTACTGCAAAAGGAAAGCTGAAAGACCTGGAAAAGTCCATGGAAAGGGTGGGGAAAGGAACACAAGGACACCAGCCTACAGAGAAAGTCCAACTTGATTATCTAGTGTCTACAGAACTTGTTTCTCTAGAGCTACTTGCCTAGCAGCATTCTCCCCCTTTGATTTTTTGTGTGTGCAGAGACTTCAAGAGGACATTAGAAACAAACATTTACCTTCTTTATGTGAGCAGAAATGTCCTTCTCAATGTTGTACTTCCCTAAGGCCTGAGTTGCACACTCCACAGCATCTTGCTGCATCTCTTCTGACATGTCCGCATTCTTGATCACTGCCTTTCGATCACTCATGATTGCTTCCACGGAGCAAAGAAGAACGTTCAAAGCTGCAGGACCAGCCACCGGCCAGGGCGCCCTGCCCAGCAGTCCCGCGGGGGTCACCGTTCCCAGGGAGTTGTCAGGGCCCTCAGAGGCACTGGCGCGGCCTGTCGCTTACAGCCGGGAGCGGCACCAGCGGGCCGCCGCTGCCCCCCAGCCTCTCTCCGGCTCAGCAGCCGCCCGACGCAGGCCTGAGCCCCAGGGGAGGGCACAGACGCCCCAGCGCCCGGCTCCTCCGGCCTGGCCCGCCGAGGGGAGCCGAGTGAAGCCCAGCCGCCGCACACAACTGCTCACAGCCCCGCGCGGCTCCAGGGAAGATCCCACCTGCAGCTCCCAGGGCTCGGGAAAGGGGATACAGCCGCCGGGGAAGGGCTCAGGCACGGGGGAGCCTCCCGACTGCTCAGGCACCAGCTGCCCATAGCCTCAGCCTTCCAGGTGGCCAGATCGGATCCTGCCCCTCTAGGGAGCTGCTCCTCCCCAGCGCTCAAGGCCCTCACCGCGCTCTCCTCACCGGTCGGGGGTTCCGCAGGCCCAGCCCTGTGTGGCGCGGGGGAACACACACACGAAGCTCGCGCCGCCGCCGCCGGTGCGCAGGTTTAACCGACCCGCGCGCGCCGCCGTCGGCTCCAACCGCTCCCAGCCCCACCCTCTCCGTACTGTCCGTCAGCCATTGGCCACTGCCGCCACCCCCCGGGCGGTCATTGGTCAGAACCTGTCGCTCTCGTAGCACTTTACTGCAGCAGTTTCTTTCAGACCGGCATGCTCTGCGCCGCGTCCGTTCCCATAGCGACGCGCGGCCGCGCAGGTGCGGGGCGGAGCCGGGGCTCGGCGGGAGACAGGCCTCTGGGCGGGCCCTCAGAGCGAGCCCTCAGAGCCCAGACGCGGTAACCCGCCTGCCGCCGGGCTCATGCTGCTCATTCTCAGGCGATGCGCCGTTCCTGCGCGGCCTTCCCCTTTTCTAATAGCTGATTTGCCTGAAGGTGGATGGTTGCTGGCATCTGTACAGTAGCCTGTGACTGCAGCGTGGGAGAGACTCTCCTGCTCAATTCTCTGGTAGGCAAATATCTCCAGCTAGAGGCAAGACTGGCAAAAAAACCCCACACACCCCCACCCAAAAGGGGATGTTCTGCAAGGCAGCCTGCTGTAAAGAACATAGAGAGAGGGAAAGCATAGGTTTTGCTTGTCTGCAGGTAAGATATGAGAAAATCGTGGTAGGGGCTGATGGTGGCGCTCACAAATCTCATCGTGGAAGGAAGATCTTGGCAACGGGGACCAACTCATACTCGGGAATCCAGTCTCTAGTCTGCTTTCTTAAGTGTGATGTCATGTAAAAGATAAGTTAACTTCTTTGTATCTTCAAAGCTGCCAGTTTCTAGGTGACTGAAATATTGAGATTAGGAGGGTAGCGTTTTTTGGGGGGGAAAAAAAGCAGAAAAGGCGCCCAATTTGTAGTCAGATTCCCAAGAGGAATCGGTGGCAACCTGCCGCTCCTCCCCTCAGCTCCCAGAACCCACAGACCAGCCCTCCCTGAGGCTCCCGTAAGGCTTTACTTAGCTACAGAACTATACAAAAATCTAAAGACGCTAGAGAAAACTGGCTGGTAGCGCTGGGGTGTTTGCAACCGTTTCAAGGCAGAACTGTGGAAAACCCCGGAATAAATACCCGGTACAGGGCACAGGCTCAGAAACCCGCCTTCCTCGGTCTGGGCCCGAGCACAGAGCCCGTCCCGTCCCGTCCCGGCGGGCCGCCTCCCGCCGCCGCGGGGCCCTCCGCGGAGGTCGTGCCCTTGCAAGATGGCGGCGGCGGGGCTCTGCCCGTGCCGGCTGCTGTTCGCCCGCTGCGGCGGCGCCGTGCGGCCGCTCTGCAGCTCCGTGCGGGGCCTCGCCGCGGGTCCGGAGACGCACTTCGGCTTCCAGACCGTGACAGAGGCGGAGAGGAGGGAGAAAAGTGAGGGCGGCGGTGGCGGCGGGGTCTGCTGTGGGGCCGGGCGACCTGCGGCCGGGCGGCGCCCCGGGGGAGGGCGGGTGGCAGCCTCGTGGGGCTCCCGGGCAGCCGGCGCTTCGGCTGGAGGGGTGCTGGGGATGTATTTGGAGCTGGGCCCTTGATCTGAGCCGTTACCGGCAGTCTTGGTGAATAGCATCGGTGTTGTGCCAGCTCTAATCCCCTCAGCTCCGGAAGGGTTACGGGAAGAGGCGTTTATCAGGCAGCAGGCACAGTACGATGAGATTTGATTTTTTTTTTGGTAAGGCTTTTGCAGGGGGTATTCTTCAGTTGTTATCCGAAAAGCTGGTTCGTGCCTGATGTGCAGTAAGCCAGTCTACACACAGAATCGAGATAGTGCTTCATTTTGTGTCTGTGCAGGGATGGATGCTAGGGAGTAACTCCCCAAGGCCAGCACACCCAACAGTACATCTCACACTGTATTTATACAAAATCTTATATTATACAAATTGTTACTCAGTTTGTTACTCTGGCCAGACTATCCAGCCTCTGGTGCCTGATGAGGCAGTGGGTTCCATACTTGCTAGTGTAAGTCATGCGTATAAAGTAACCAGGCCCTTCCCTTCATGCTGCTGCTGCTGGTCAGAGTACAGTCATTACCAAGTCATGCGTATAAAGTCACTGGGCCTATCTCATTGATAATGTTTTCTCCTCCTTAGGCAGAGAAACTTATTACTATTCCAAGGGATCCTTTATAAGGACAGCATGTCTACCCTGAATCCATTTATGTTTATTTTGGTCAATACCATCTTACTATTAGTTCTAATTACAAAGCACCTATGCATCTGGACCTAATACATACCTTTATCTCCTATGATCTTTTATCCAGGTACAGTTCCACATGGTGACAGACCTCCATGAGGCAATAAAAGACATGTTTACTTCCACAGAAACAAATGGCATCTCATTATTGTATCCTTTCTTTGCAGTTTACCAGGTCTTTGAAAGTGTGGCAAAGAAATACGATGTAATGAATGATTCGATGACTCTAGGGATTCATCGAGTGTGGAAGGATATCCTCATGCATAAAATGAACCCTTCTCCTGGAACACTTCTTCTTGATGTTGCTGGAGGAACAGGTAAATAATTTTGGTGGGTTCCACATGACAATGCTACACTGTTTCTGAACTGGTTTGAGTCTGCTCACACTCAAGTTACCTAGCATTTTGTTTGTTTTCCCGTCAGCTTCTTGCCTTTAAAACTAGTGAAACATCTATTTCATTTTAACAGAGAAGGGTTGAGCTTTTTTGTAATTTGAAATGTCTTGCTCCAAGGCTCTGAAAATATTGTAATACTGCCCTGATATGTTACAGAAAACCGTTTCCATTTCTAGGAAGTTATAGACTCTCTGCTTTTAATATCTCCCCTCTATATGTTATACATGTGCGTACACACACACATACTCTCTCCATCCCTCTATACCCTGTGTGTGACTTCTTTCTATTTTTATAAATACATATAAATAAAACCTCATTTTGATATTTCCATTTCATAGAGTTGGAAACATTCCAAAACACGTCTCTTTCTTTTAAAACAAATGCAGGAGACATTGCCTTTCGATTTCTTAATTATGTTCGCTCCGTAAGAGAGCGCCAGCTCCAGCAGAAGCTTAAGCACCATCAGAGTTTATCGTGGCAGGAAATTTCTGAGAGTTACAAGGAAGACAAATCTGAGTCACCAGGAGATTCCCAAGTGGTGGTCTGTGACATTAACAAAGAAATGTTAAAAGTTGGGAAGCAGAAAGCACAACATCTTGGCTACTCCAAAGGTAAGATTTGCATTGTGCCATATCACTAGTATGCCTGATACTGAGAATTTGATGTATGATAGCCATTGAGTAATTGCCACTTCAGGATTACAATATATATTATATAGCTGTGGTATATGCTATAGCTGTGCTGGCATATTTGCCACTGTTGAGTTACTTTTTCAGCAAGCACTCGTGCAGTATATTGTTCAGATGTATAACTAAACTCCTGAATAATACCTAAAACTTTCAAAAATAATCTATGGAAGTGTCTGTGAGGTCTGATATACAACTATGCTTCAAAATTGGTCAAATAATCTAAACTACTGTTGATATCTGTGCAAATTAATCTGATTTTTATGGAGGCAGAGAACACAAAATAGCTCAGCCCCAGAATGGTTACACTAAAAATCTTGTAACAGGTATTTTAATAATGAAGGCAGCAAATGAAAAAATCCAAGAACTAATAAATTATATTGAGAGTCTGTAAAACTTTCCATGGTTAGAGCATATGCTCACAGTACTCAGGGAAACTGCATTATGTTAGTTTACAGGTCAGTGTATTAGTTCACTGATATTTAGAATTTGGTGGGTATCATGCCAATCTTGATTGAAAAGCCTGATTGTAAGAAGTAAGACATAAAGAAAGAAGTACTGCTTACGGCTCAGTGTTTGTGTGATAGCAGTTTATTCATTTATGGCTATTTGGCAAATATTTTAGCAATTTAAAGTATACCAGGGGGTTCCCAAACTTTGTTTGCCTGAGCCTCTGTGGATGTATCCCGAGCTTTCCAACGTAGCCTTTCACTGTGTACTGCTCTCACACCCTCGTTGCTGGGTTCTATGGTGTGTGGGTGGAGATGGGGCCTTGTGACAATAGTCTCCAAAACAGGTGCAAGTGAATTTCCTGTCTGCATATTGTGAAGGCTGAAGGATGTATGGAAAAACTCAGCACAAAGGGGCTGAAATATAAGCTGCTGGCGTAGGTTCTCTCAGCTGCTCTTGCTTCCTGCTGGTGGGTTGCCCCAGGCCATTACCTACCTGCCTCTTCCTTTTCTTTAAAAACCTAAGTTGTCAAAGCATTGACTCTTCCTGCTCTGGCAGATTGCCTGCATTATGCTTATCTGATCAGTTTGCCAGCCAGTCTACAGCTCTTTTTATGCATTATGGTTTGAGAACGCCTGAAATGTATCAACATTGGAAGTATAAAAGCTTTATGATAGTAGTTTAGCACCTAAAATAAAGCTTGATGCTGCTTCCCAGCTACTACAATGCAATTTGTTTAGTGGTGTGCACTTTTTGTGTATTTTTGTAACTTTCCAAATTCTCTAGATGAGGATTTATGATTTTTGTTTTCTTCCTCTGTACATAATAGCTGTAGAAGCCCCACTCTCTTCTTGTTGCCTGGGTTGCCTTATTCCCCACTGTGCCACAATTCTGACTTCTTGCTCACTTTCATTCACTTGTTCGGCACATACCCATTTAATATGCCCTACCTTGTGTTCTTCATGTGATTCCTCCTTACAGTAGTAATCTCATTTCTGAGCTTCATTATATGATGATTGTCTGAGGAGGTTTTTTTAGCCCCTCAGAAGGGGCAGAGTTTTCTTCTACTGCCTTCCTATGCACATTTACCAACAGCAGGGGCTGTGAATGCTGAAAAGAAACACGTGTTGCCAATAGCTGGTTGTGTGTTTTGGTCAGCAGCAGTAGCAGGCTGTGCTGCACAGGCTCCAGTTCCACTTGTTGGACACCAACAGTCCCTTCTATGTATCTACTTAAAAACTCTTGGCCTGTGACTTTTACTCTCACAGAGCTCACTGTAGTAGTTTTCCTGTTGCTCCAAACCTTTTCTTGATGCTCACTTCTTCAATGTCTTTTCAAACTGTCTACACAAGTAATTACTGCTTGAACAATGTTACCTGCTGCTTCACATACAACACTTTCTACAAGTATAAATATATATACAGTAAAAATTACATTTTAAAGTCTCCTGTCAACAACTGTTTTATACTGTTAAGCTCTCATCTATGCCACTTTCTAGCATACTGCTCTTTGAAACTGCTTATCTGTTGCAGAAGGCTCCTGGGGCTTTTCTGTTAAGGTTTTTTTTTGGTTTGCATTTGAGTCACCAAAATCAGCAACTGTAAAAGCTATTAATTTTAAATTCAGCAATCTTATTTTTGGTACAAATAATCCAGACAGCCATGCTGCACAGGTAGGCATGGCCTTGAGCCATTGCGGTTTTAGGAAACAAAGCAACTGCAACAGGATCACATGCTGACAGCGCTGAGGGAAGCAATGTGCCTTCTCATGCTCCTCAGTCAGTGTAAGTTTTCTAGCAATCTGGCTTAGGTGTTATGACTGCTACTGCACAGCAAGACATTAATCATTGTTCATAGTTATTCTTTGAGCAGAAATTCTTACTTTTGCTGCAAACAAATGGCAGCCAGTTTCTGGAAAGCCAGCTGCTTTCCACTACAATGCAAGGTTTGGGTGACATCTTTTTGACAGACTAAAGCACCGTGAACACAACGGGTATATATGCAGAAGAATGTTTGGGCAGATTTGCAGCATTAACTACTTTGCTCAAAAGACAGCTGTATAGTCAGGGCCTTGAAAGCTTTGTGAGTATAGACTAAGGTGTCTGTCCTCCAACAAAAATGCAATGTTGAAATATTAGTTTTATATATCTCTTTCTATTCCAGAGGAAATTATATGAGTTCTAGTTTTTCTGGAGAAGTCTCAGTTCTGTAAGGTCTGTTCAATACTTTGTCTTTTACTACAGGCTTGTCCTGGGTGCTTGGGAATGCTGAAGAGTTGCCCTTTGATGATGATATGTTTGATGTTTACACAATTGCCTTTGGAATCCGAAATGTAACACGTATTGATTTGGTAAGTTGCTACATTTTATCCCAACACAAAGTCCTTACAATTCACCATAGAGTTATTTTTCTATCTGAAGAAGCAAAAGACTAATTCCTTTGGCTAAAGGAACATCTTTGTCTACTCTTGAAGCATTTTAAATTAGTGCCATGTAGCGTGGAACTTGCTTGAATTAAGTGTAATTAAATGCCTCACCTTTGTTATGAAAAGTTAGAATTACACTGGTTGCGCCCAATCCTTCCAGCTTGGCAAGCCACACAATCTCTTCCTAACCAAAAAGGGCTGAATGCTACAGTAATTCCCTACCTCCTTCTGTCCTGTGGTGCTGCTGGATCTACACATGCACAGTGCAGTCAGTCTGCCTGTCTCATATCTTCCCAAAGCACCCAACGTGGGTCTAACACTTCCTGCCCTGTTCCGTTTTGCTAATCTGAGCCAGCAGAGCTCCCAGAGCAGAGAGTGGGAAGCAGCTGGCTGCTGCCAGCACTACTGTTGAACTAACCTGTTCAGCCCACTGCCACCAGTGTCTTTACATAGGCTGGTAGTAATTTCCCATTAAGAATGAGAATTATTTTAATTAGGGTAGGTAGTACTCTTTGTTCTAAACCATATCTGTCCTTTCAGAAAGATTAACTGTCTTGTGGGTGAAGATTAGTTAGACCACCTGTCTAGCTGGACTAGTTGTCTGTGTTTTGGAGGAGTGTGTTACAACTTTGGCAATACTGTGGAAGATAATAGCATTTGGATCCAAAACTCCTTGAACTGTATGCATTTGAATTTCTCCTGTGTGGCCTTTCATGATGCTTGGTCTGCACCCTTCTGAAGCACAGGCTCTTTGCTTTCATGGATACACCAGTCTAGTACTATAGCTCCCTGGAGACCTGATACAAAACACATCCAAACTTCCAGTTCTTTTGAGAGCTCCTGTCACATATGTGTACTGTTTATATTTTATCCCTTAGGAACATGGCAGTTGAAGCCAAGCAGATGTACAACCTACAGAGGTTCTTGAACACAACTCTGCTGTGCTTTTATATGAAAAAACATACAGATGTGAACAGAATTTTGTCTTAGTGCTTTGATTTGGGTATAGGATGGAATTCTTCCAAGTAGTCAAAGGTTTTCTTCTCTTTCCTTCCTCCCTGTTCTCACATATTGCTCATTCAAAACCCAGTATCATTTCTTCTTTGGTCCTTTGGGTGTGCCTCACAGTTAAGTAAAATCTTTTGTTTAAAAAAAAAAATCTGTCACGCCCTCTTCATTTTCAGCTTCTTGTAGCCGAGACACTTTTCCCTGTTTGGGTTTGGTCTATAATTACAAGAGCTCTGCTGGCAAACATTCATCAACTAAGAGCAGGGAGAAAAAAGAAATATTGCAAACCTGACATCATAGTTTCGACACAAAGCTCAGTATAAACTTATTTATGTAACAGCAAGAGTTTTTGTGGCTTGGTTTTTTTGACTGAGCTTTTTTTTTTTTTTTCTTTTTAACTTGTCTTGGGATGCTTCTCCACAAGTAAACATTGGAGACTGTGAATCAGGATCCTCCTTATTCCCCTCAGTTCATCACTGAGTTGCCATCACATGGCATAATAGGCAGGTGCTGTTCTACACGAACAAACTTGTTGCATCTGCTTTGTCTCAGGCACTTCAGGAGGCCTATCGTGTGCTGAAACCAGGAGGAAGGTTTCTCTGCCTTGAATTTAGTCACGTCAGCAATCCTGTCCTGTCCAGGTAGGAACATGGTGACACTCTGCCATGTTACAGGGCCCTCTTATTTGTGCTCAGCCAGAATGAGAGGTGGAGACATTTTGAGGCCATCTCATTGGGCACTTTAAAAATCAGATACAGACTCCATAGCATAGTGGTACAGAGATCAATTTGTGTTGGAGAGGATTGGTTTAGACTTGTTTGTATTAATCCATATTTGCTGTCTGTCTCTGCAGGCTCTATGATCTATACAGTTTCCAAGTGATCCCTGTTCTGGGTGAGGTTATCGCTGGGGACTGGAAGTCTTACCAGTATCTCGTGGAGAGCATCCGACGTTTCCCCCCTCAGGTAAGAGTATTCTGAATTCACTAGCACACAAAACACAGTCTCAGCATCATCTTGCAGGCAGCTGGCTTGTAGGCTTTCAGTTTATTGTAACTATGACACTGTTTTTTTCAGGAGGAGTTCAAGGCAATGATAGAAGATGCGGGCTTTTTAAAAGTGGATTATCAGAATTTAAACTTTGGCATTGTTGCCATTCACTCAGGTTTCAAACTGTGAGTCTGCTCTGTAGCAAAACACAGAAGTGTAAATTTTCCTGAAAGCTGTGGAATTGTAATGCTATTAAGATTGAAGGGGAGTTTTAAGAACTTGGGACAGATCCTTGCTGAGCAGTCAGACTCAGAAGAACAGCAGTTACCTCTTTCCTGCAAGAAATCTGTGGATGGAATGGCTCCTGTGTTGTTTCTTACACTTGCATTTTCTTTCAAGTGCAACCTAAAGGACATGGCCAAATCTGACAGGTTTGACAAGTAAAGCAACTTCAGTTACTTCAGTGGTGTGGATACACATATGGACTGACTAGTTTTCTAATAAAATGTCTCCTTTTTTTTTTTTAAACTAAGCTCCAAGGAGGATATCGTGCCACTGAGAAGTAGCTTGGGTTTATTAGATTTTTATGAGGGTGCTATTATCATGTGGACTGTAATGGATTTTTTCCCTTTCCTTTACTTCTTTCAAAGGCAAATGGAAGGCTTGTGAAATAAAACAACTCTGCATCAACTTTTTTCCTCTTAAGTCAGTATTTTAACTTCTGTAAGAAGGTTTCTAGTTTAAGAAAGGAATTTTCTTCTGAAAGAGAATGACTGCATAAATACAGGCTGGCATGAGATTACCTCTCTACGAAAGCTTTTCATCAGTGATAGATGCATAATCTTGATGTAAAAATACCATGCATTTTCTTCTGTTCTTTAAACTGTGGAAGAGCAGATGCTTCTGTAGCAGGATACAAGGAGAGATTAAAAAAAATCTAGAGAAATTTACATTCTAAAGAGACAGCTCTGTAATGAACTAGTATGAAAATTTCTCTCTGAAAAGTAGGAGATGAAAAGACTATTGCTTAAGCAACACCATGTATCTAAAGTCCTGAATTTGCACTGAAGCTTGCACAGAGTGAAAATACGCTTATCAAGAATTGAAAAGCGGTCTCTCTTCCTTCAGGCAAAGTATCTCCTGTCATTCTCAGTTACTGACTGGCAGCAGATTCATAAATTAGCTCTGGCTTCAGATGCTGTGGAGTGGTGGGCAAATGGGGGATGGGATATTCCTCCTTCATTCACCATGGAGTAAAGAAGGTAAATGCAAGCACTAAGAGGGCACAAAGGGAGAAAAACTATTAAATGATAAACATTTTTCAACAGTTTTATTAGCAAAGAAGCTGTCTTTCAAAAGAAAATAAATACAAGGAAGACATTTTTGCCTTTTTTATAACCACAATCAAAATACCAGCTGCTACAGCAAAATCCCTGACTATTAACAATACAACAAAAGACCTGAAGATCAAGGTCTGCCTCCTCAGGAAGGCTGAAGGAAGGAGGCTGTTTGGAGTTAGTGTGCAGTCCTATAAGCAGGTGCAAGGTTTGGTAATAGTCTGGGGTTCTAACCAGACTTGAAAAGAAGAATAGCGACTTGGCCGAGGTAGAAGTAGATGAAGTGCTTGGTCTCATGAGTCACGTAGCTGCCAAAGTTCCTTCCCACGATGCAGTGCCAAGTGGGATTGTATTTCTTGTCAAATTCCTACAAAGATAGAACTAGAAATTCAGCATTTTCATGAGAATTCTACTACCATTGTCTAACAGGGTTTTTTTTTTCCACAATGATACATCTCTTGTCAACTAACTGCCTTCTTCCAGAAGTAAAACTTGTTAAGGAGCAGCAGTCAGTGGTACAGTCAGTGGTTTTATACTGCAGTATCTCACAGCTGTCACCTGAAGAGACTTTTGGGGAGACCATGCAAAAGTTTGTATTCTGCTAAACCAAACCCTTCAACTACTTGCAGCTCAATCAGGCTCCCAGTAGGAGTCAGAGAAAATCTGACAATCTGTGAGCTATGAACCATCTGTTCTGCATTAGCAGGAACAGTTTGTCTTACATGTGTGGGGGGGGGGAAAAAAACAAAACACTTCTCACAAGACCAGCAAACCACCATTTCTCAAAGAAGCTACACAGAGCCCTAGTGCTTTATACCAGCTCATCTGGGACAGTCAGCTGCCACTCTGCTCATCTGGGCAATGGGACAGTGGTAGAAAAGGTAGAAGGTACTGCAAGAGGAAAGCAGGAGGACCTGGAAAAGTCCATGGAAAGGGTGGGGAAAGGAACACAAGGACACCAGCCTACAGAGAAAGTCCAACTTGATTATCTAGTGTCTACAGAACTTGTTTCTCTAGAGCTACTTGCCTAGCAGCATTCTCCCCGTTTGATTCTTTGTGTGTGCAGAGGACATTGGAAACAAACATTTACCTTCTTTATGTGAGCAGCAATGTCCTTCTCAATGTTGTACTTCTCTAAGGCCTGAGTTGCACACTCCACAGAGTCTTGCTGCATCTCTTCTGACATGTCCGCATTCTTGATCACTGCCTTTCGATCACTCATGATTGCTTCTACGAAGCAAAGAAGAACGTTCAAAGCTGCAGGACCAGCCACCGGCCAGGGCGCCCTGCCCAGCAGTCCCGCGGGGGTCACCGTTCCCAGGGAGTTGTCAGGGCCCGCAAAGGCACTGGCGCAGCCTGTTGCTTACAGCCGGGAGCAGCACCAGCCCCGCCGAGGAAAGCCACGCACTCCCATTCAAGGGCTTGGAGCCCCCGCGGCTCCAGGGAAGATCCCGCCTGCAGCTCCCAGGGAGGCAGGAACGGGGAGGCAGCCGCTGTGGAAGGGCTCAGGCACGCGGGAGCCGCCGGGACACGCACCGCACTGGGTGACACGGAGTGCCCGGCCAAGGCACTGCGACCGGTGCCTGGGCTATTCCAGTCGTGGTCCCTCTCGGGTGCCAGCGACGCCCTCGCCCCGCGCTGCCGCCGCTCCCCTTACCGTTCGTCGGGCGCTGCGGGACCGGCGCTGCGCTGACTGTCGCTCCGTCACTGTCTGGGGCAGACAGCGCCGCGGCCGCCTTCTAGCGCCTTTAGCCCCGCCCCCTCCGCGCCGGCCGCCAGCCCCCCCCGAGCGCTGATTGGCCACGGCCTGGTGCTCTGGCTGGGTTTTACTCCGGCGTTTTCTTTCAGACCGGGATGCCTCGCGCCGGCGTCCGTTCCCATAGCGACGGGCGGGCGCAGCCGCGGGCCCCCGCCGCGCGGTGCGGGCAGTACCGGCGGGCACGTCCCGACCGCGGGCAGAGCCCGTGCTGCGGGCGTTGATGTGGCTTTCAGCTGTGCTGCGGAGAGGCGGCAGCCCGGCTCCCGTGCTACTGTGGCATGGTCTGATGACCGCGCGCACAAAACCCTCTCCGTCGGGTGCGCTCGGCCTCCAAAGCGTTTAGCGCGGCCTCTGGCTCCTCAGCGCATCCGCCCGTGTTATCACTCACACCAACCCACATCACAGAGACCGAATTTAACCAAGTAATCTCTGCAATGAGTCTCTTTAAATTGGTATTTCAGACTAAGTGACGTCCAATAGAAACTTTTAACTCATGTTTTCTGCTCTAAACTTTGTTCCTTGAGTGAACTGAATCCATCAGACTTCTGGTGTCTCATTTAAAGCATCTTTTGCAGGGCTCACTACTTTTGCAACTCTTGCCTTTTTATTTTTTCAGTGCGGTGTGTGCTGAGGGGGTTTGCTGTTTTAAATGAAGCAAGAAGGTTTGTGATATCCCCAGTGCTCTGTTTGCTTAGTTTCATTCTCCCCGGGGCACTTTCTGCTTATACTCTTGTCAGCAGATAGAAAATTGCTGTTGTCTTCCACAGACAGTGATCTGTTAATAACAGGACTCTCGACCATGTCTGTAGCAAACAGCACAGAAAAGTTGTTTTCAGATAGTGGTTGGTGGGACTTCCATTTCCTAGTAGAAAACTTCCTACATTTTCTACACATAGAAAACTTTCTACACTTCCTTGTAGGAATAAAAAAAAAATCAACAGCAGTCATCCACCTCACTTGGAATGCAAATATTTTTCATTTTAGCACAATATAGTTCCCTGCTCAGTGTCATTCACAGCGAAAGCAGAGTAACTGGAAGCAGCCTGTTGCTTTTGCAAGCTCTGAGGTAACATCAGAACAATATGCTGTCCACAAAATATTAAACCTTTTGACTTTATCTCCCAGGTTTTAGCATTCCAGTTGGAAGAGATGTGATTCATATTTCCAGTTATGAAACTAAGGGAACTTATCTGGTTTAATGCAGCAGATGAAAGGGTATAAAAGGCCTTATGTGCTAGAAACTGAAAGCTTTGAATAGTCTGGGGGCTGCAGTAAGCAATTTACAGAACTGTGTTTAGTATCTGCAGCGCTAGCAAAGGTTCTTTAAGTACTAGACAGTTTTGTGCTGACAGAACTGAACATTTAACAATCTTCCTGGTGTTTACAATGAAATTCAGAAACACCCATGAATATCTGAGGAGGTGGTTGTGTTTGGTAGCTGCAGGCAAATTTCTGTGCATGTATTAAGAAATGGTTAGCTGAAGGAACAGATGTGATGACGGCTGCAGGAAATGTCAGTGTGGGTGAGAGATACGTCATTAACAAGAAACATTAAAGCAGGAGATACACAACTTTAAAGAGAAACATTAGAGCCTTACTTGGTAATCAAGAATATAGAAAGATAGTTTCCCTCAGGACAGAGCTGCAGGCAAAGGCAGAACAAATGCACATGGGAGATGATAAGTGGAGTAGAGGAGGCACTGAAAAAAAATGAGTAATAGATAAGACAAATCATGAGATTGCTTTTGCAGATGAAGGTTAGATTGGAAGCACTTTTCAGCTGAGGCCTCTTTTTGCTCTGTTTTGCATACTGTATCACTACATGTAATTGAGATTTTTTCGGGGGGCTCCTATTTACTATAAAAAAATAAAATAATCATTCTTATGAATAAAACAACTTCCATTTCTTTTTTACATAAAATTTTATTAAATCTCTACCTTGAAATTTTCTTTGGAAGCTTGGAATCTGCACGCTAGGGTGTCTATCCAATTTTATGTGTTACAGATCTACATACGAGTGGAAAAACCTTAGTGGGTGCAAGTCATCTCCATGGTCTCCAGGGAAACTACATATATTTACACCATCTCAGAATCTGGCCTCCTTTTGTTGCTTTTTTTAATACAAAAAGACATCTTTTCCCTTTTGTTGTGTCTATTAACCACTGAGGAAAGACGAGTTATTTCACAAACATACATGATGTTTGCCTCACTAAGAACTTAACTGATAGTGATTTTATTACGTGAATCCTTATCTACATTTATTCACTTGCCAGGATTGATAAATTGCATTTTGGCAGAATACTGTAAAGATCTGACCCAGATCCAGACCTACTTATGTGTCAAGGCCCTGGGGTGAAAGCAGGTTAACTGGCACCATGAAGGGTCTCATCAGGGTGCACTCAGAGCCCAAGGAGGCTTTGCACCATCCCGTGTGGTACAGCACCCACAGCATTAGTCATTCCAAGGGCTGGCTGAGGCACTAACATATTCTGCCCTATCGGGAGCTCATCTGGCCTTTGCAAAGGTTTCTGTTTTGGTTGCAGGTGTCTGAGTCGGGGCTGTAGTTCCTTTATTAGCAGTGAAGTTGCAACAAACCCCTTCATTATGGAAATGTGTGTTTTCCACTTTAAATGCAGTTTGTTCAGGAGGAACAAGCATCAGGCAGTCTGTTCTCTCCCTAGAGTGCGTAGGTAGAAGAGCAGCAGTGAACTGGCAGTTTTAAGCTTAGCCTGTGCTGCATTAGGAATGTGAGATTATCTGTGTCTAAATCGATGGTTTGGTGGTTGTTTTTAATTAGCTACTAGATGATATATTGCATTGGAAGCTCCTGCAGCCATGCCGTTCACTCTCAAATTCCTCTTCCTTTTTCTATGTAAATGACATTGTCCCCATTCTCGTGTCAAAGGAGGTGACCAAAATGGGTAGAACAAATGATGAGTCCTCAGACTGGGAATTTTCTGCAAACATGTTTGTGTGTGGAGTGACTTGAGGTCTTTCCTTGTGATTTATATACACATCAGAAATTACTTTTAGGCTGAGCTTGCGTATTCGTAAAACATGAGCATTTGCAGGGTCTGAATGTTGACAAGCCTGAGGCTAAAGCACTAACACAGTGTTACAACTTTACAGAGAACTGGTCTAGTGGGGTTAAATAGAGACATTTAATTCAAGTATTGTAATGATTGTGTTTCATGAATATGTGTAATCTGTATGTATATTATGGAAGCTTAAACAAATAAGTAACTGCACAAATAAGAGTGGGACAAGCATTTGCTCTTGCTTCCCGACAGAGAAATATGAGTTTAAAAAAAAACCCTACACAGTTCCAAGCTTACCAAACATGTAACCTTTGAGGGTAGTGAGTGAAAGTGCATTCTACCCAGGAGCTGTGATTTCTTACACCAGCAAAGACAGCTGTAGCCTTTTTCCCAGTGGGAGCTTGTCAAAGCAGTTGTGCACACAGTATTAACAGCAAGCCACTGATGTCTGAATCAAATACCAGTACTATCCAAACCCTTTGGTATTTTTTTTCAGTACTTTTCAAATGATCTTACTTCCAATATGCTTAGTGGACTTTTGAGATGTTGAGAAACAAAGCATGTGTATCATTAATCTCTAATTCATATTACCTGTTGTTTGCAGCACTACTACACTTTTCACCCCTTCCTTCTTCTGTAAGTCTTCTGTGCAAATGCTCTTCTTTTGATCAAAATACATGCCAGGATATACAGCTGTGACTGCACAAAACTTAGTTTTCCCAAATAAAAGAGCACAGTGGTGTTTGGGTTCTGGGCTTTTGCTACGAGCCCTGCAGATAAGTATCTCGTTCCTCTAGCTTTGGTAAAGGGATGTTACCTGATAGGAAGCAAAAAGAAAGTTGTGTGAGACCAGCCCTAAGTTACCTTCTAGGTAGGACAATTTAGCATAAAAGTGCTTCTTCCATTTATTCTCACTATGTACAGGCAGCTTATATTTCCTGAGCAAGTAAGGAAAGTCCTGTCTGACATCCTGTAAAGAATCACGCAATGTGTGCAAGGAATTTAGAGGAAGATGAGCTTCGGTTACTGCCTTTGGATCAATAGCTTGCAGATTGTTTTATACATGTGGCTACAGCCATTTACTTCAGTACTTCCTTATTACTAGATTGTACTTCTGAGATTAAATGCAGCTATAGAAAGTTATATTCCTCAGGTTGATTCAAGCTAGATTAAAAGGTTTTTCTAAGGAAGATAATACCTGGTGGGGCTACAAAATACTCCTCTACTTTCTCTCGGGCATTTCTCAGCAGCTCTTTCGTGCAGTTACCTTCTGTAACATCATCTTCTCTGAGATACAGACACCTGAAGAACAAAGGTTACAAGCCTATATTTAAGCTCTTCTATAAATATGAATTAGGAAGTGTGGCTTATCTCTAAACCTGGTTCTGGTCATACGTAAGCAGTAAGACAAGCACTGGAAAGTTTTGAAGCAACTTAAGAACAATTGGTGACAGGTATATGGAGAGCAGTGTGTGCAGACCGTTCATGACAAGATACACAGTGGAACTGGAGCTTATCTTTGCTCTGCTTACACCTACAGATCATGGGGGGCAATGACATCTTTCTCCCACAGAAAACCATTATAAGACTTTTCTGTAAGCAGAGAGGCCAAATGCACGACCAGAGTGATTTCCATGTGATGAAAAACGTTAGGAAAGCAAGTAGTTTAATACATGAAGTTAAGGGAGGCTGCTGACATTTCCTACCTGTCCTCCAGGACTGAATCCATCGGTTCCACACCATCGGTGTTTACTTCATGAAGCTGATCAGCAAACTGGATGGCTTTCTGCAGCCGCTGCACGCCCTCTGCATCGCGGAAATCCACCAAGGCCAGGTGCTCCAAGTGATCCAGCACATCCACCGTCACTCTGTGCTGCAGAGAGACAAATACGGACGAAAAGAGGCAGCGGTGAGCAGCTTTAACGTACTGGGGCTTTTTTTAACTACAAACTTGTTACGTGTCAAACCCCGAGTTCACATCTGCCGAGACACGCTGACTTCTTGTACCCTCTTACAAAATTAACCTCAGTCGGACTCGTATCACTTTGCTCCTCGTCTCCTGCCCACCGAGGGGCGAACGGGAGTTGGCAGCGGGCCTGACAGGAGCGGCCGGTGCCGCCTTTGGGGCCGCGCTCCTCTCGCGCGTTCCCCGGCCGAGCTGCCCTACCTGCGGCGGCGGCCGCGGCTCGCCGGCCCTCGCGCTGAGCGCGGCGCGGGCAGCCGGGACCTGCCAGGCCGCGCCGAGCCGCCGCGCCACGGCCAGCGCCCGCACCGGCACCGGCATCGCGCCCCGCGCGTCACGCCCGCGCCGGAAGCGCGTCAGAGCGGCGGCGCGCCCGTCCCGTCCCGGCGCGGGCAGGGGCTGCGGGCGCTCGGCCGCCGCCGCGATGAACAGCGTAGGCGAGGCCTGCACCGAGCTGAAGCGCGAGTACGACCAGTGCTTCAACCGCTGGTTCGCCGAGAAGTTCCTCAAGGGCGAGAGCGGGGGGGACCCCTGCGGGCAGCTCTTCAAACGCTACCAGCTGTGCGTGCAGGTGCGTGCGGCGCCGGTGCTGCCCGGGGCGCTGCCACCGGCTCGGGACAGCAGCGTGCTCACGCTTTGCTGAGTGCCGCCTCCTCGCGTCCCACCCCAAAGCTTCTGACCGCTTTGGCCCACCCGCCGCTGTGCACTCCCTGCGCGGCTCCGGGTTGTCTCTCGTGGCGTACGATATCTTACTGGCGTATCTTACCGTGTTTTCTCCCCT
This sequence comes from Colius striatus, assembly GCF_028858725.1. NCBI lineage: Eukaryota > Metazoa > Chordata > Aves > Coliiformes > Coliidae > Colius > Colius striatus. Next base: position 5,916,430 of record NC_084775.1, on the reverse strand, counting down.
TAGTGTAACTTCTTAGACCTGCTGGTGTTGAAGGTGTAGCCCGTTTATGTGATAGGACGCAGGCTGGAGTTCAGCATGAGTGCTCAGTACCTGCTCGGGCATCTCTAATATTGAAACTTTATGCAAAATAATCTTAAAACTGCTTTTTCTAGGTCACATGTTGCATCAAAAATCACATCATTAACACTACAAAGCTGAGTCCAGTTTCATTTTTTCTTCTTTTCAGAAAGCCATCAAGGAGAAGGACATACCCATTGAAGGCCTGGAGTTCATGGGCCCAAACAAAGCCAAAACTGAGAACTCCTCTTGACCTCAGCTGTATGGACAGAGTCATGAGTATGAGCCTTTGGACTGAGCAACATCAGGTGCACAACTGGATACCATGTGAATAACACCTTTGTTAAGCTGCTTTCAAGGAAGTGAGGAATTTTCTCTGCTTGTAAAACAGCTACACACAGGCACACAATGAAAAACAATCTGGGTCACCTGCTAACTGCTGCCTCCTTTTCAGTGAATTTTGGTGGTGGTTCAGCACTTAAACTGTGAAAAGCTGTTTGAACTAACTTCCTATTGAGTGAACCCTGCAGTGGGAGAATACTTATTGGAGTGGGCTGAGATAGTAGCTGCTTTGTAACTGATTTCTCTTATTTCTATAACACTTGAAAGTGTTTAAAAAGAATATGAAAGAGGGTGATTTACTTTGTCTCATCTCTATGTTGCTGAATTTCGGTAAAAGAAATTTGTTTTAAATGATCCTAATTGCTGAGAGGCTAAAATGTTGTTTTCTATCAGCAACATGGGTGGTATAAAAGCATTCTGATGGACCTGCAATAACTTAGCTAAAATAAACATACCCAAGTTATGTTTTGTTCAAGTAGGTAACTGTCCAGTAGAACCTGCTTGTGACCTCCAGAAAGGATGGAGGTGGCCTGCAACAGACGCTGAAGAGGACATTTTAATGCTGAGGCTACTTCTTCAGCCTTTTCTGAGGTACTGAAACAATCTTGAATTCTTTCTCCTGTAACATTACATGTTCCTGCATTAAAGTGCAGCACAGCCCTGGCTGTCCTTTTCCACACTACCACAAAGCACCAGGCTGGCCACCATCACTGTTACCACTTGTGGTTGTCAAAGTGTGTGTTAAATGAGGGAACCATTGGGTTGTGGCTTGACAGCTGGTGATGTTAAAAGCCCCAGCTGCCACCTGGGCATCATCTCTGCTTGCAAACCTGCTCCTGAACTGTGTGTACTTTACACCTAGGAAAGCACACAGTTATTTGTGCTGTCTTGTAAACTGCAGGGACACTCACAGTAGCTAGAAAAAGGATGTTTGGGAGAGAAGCAAGGGATCAGGATCCATCCTGCCCAGTGGCCCTGCAAGCATTTTGGCAGTGGAGGACATTTCTGTTGATCCTGATACAGGCATGGGGAAAAGCTGTCCTCTCCTTACACCAGCACAAGTGAAAGAGTAAAAAATATTAAGGCCTGGGGATGAAAGAGAAGTCAACTTCCTAATTCTCCTAGAATTAGTGAGGAAAAAAGTGAGCTTCACTCTGCTTTTAAAGCACGACCAGAAGGATCATTTGAGGGGTTTACTTAAAAAAATGATAAAAGTGCAGTTCTCAGCTGTCACAGGTGGGTTGTGTGCAGCACAGCCCCTCAGCAACCACCCAGTTCTCGGGGGTGTTTGGCTGAGCCATGCTCCTGCGCTTGGGGGTGTGAGCGAGGTAGTGCAATGTACAGGGATTAAACATGGCACTTAAAAAAGAGCTGTTGACTCCTAAACTGCTGGGTCGCTCAGGTGAAAATAAAAAATAGCTAAGGGAAAGGTCTTTCTAAAAGCACTGTCAGTAGCATTTTGGGGAGTGTCAAGTATGTGGCTTGTTTTGTTTTAAGGAAGAGCACATAAATCCATTTGCTTTTCTATCATCATGCAAGAATAAATGATTTTTGTCAGTTAGCTTTAAAACACCTGTGCCCATCAGTGCCTTGTTCTGTGCTTTTAACACAGAAGAGCTTGTCTTGGCAGTCATTTTAGAACTAAGTGAATGAAATCAGTTGCATTGAAGCGTGGGAAGGGTGTCCCACAGCATCTGCTTTGAAATTCTCCCTTGCCCTCCATCACTCCTTTCAGCAGCAAGGTGCTAAGTCAGCTGCTGCATTCTGCTTTTTGTGAAACACAGTATTAGTGACAGCTAAGACACAGCTCTGTCTCTCATACCTTGCAAAAAAAAAAAAGAGTTCAACTTTTGCAGAAGGAATTAGAAAATGGTTGTCTTGCAGAATTATACTGGAACAGACTGAGGGCTTTAGAACTGGCTGTTAACTATGGGAGATAATTAAGGTTAAGAAGCTTCTAAATGACACAGCATCATTTACAGATGTATGCAGTGGAGCAGAAAGCATGTTTTCACTTTTAACACCTGTATGAAAGACTGTACAGCCAGACTGCAGCTTTCTGACAAGCAGGGTTGTGGGCAATGTATGTACTGATGTACTAGAAAATCTGAGAGCTGAAGATGAACATTGTGTAGAATGAACATTGTGCACAGAGAGCTTAATTAAACATCTTTGCTGCTGCCTTCTCCCAGAAGGGGTTAAAAGAAAACTGCCTTCACGACTGCTAATAAACATTGCAATAGCTGACTATGGAGACTGTGCCTCAGTATATGCTGAGTTTTAATCTACAGTAGTAGCCTGATACCTGTTCACTGGGCTGTGAGCCGTGGGGTCACAGCAGTCAGTTAAACCAGACACAAAGGATACAAAGTTGTCGTGATCAGATGCAGGAGCAAGTATTGTCATTCAGGCAGTCAAATCCCTTTGCTCATGTATTGTGGGAAGCCTTGTGTCTTAAAGAGCTAAGGATCCACATTAACAAACAAGTCAGACCTTAAATTCAAGTTCAGGGTTGTTTATTTAAAGGACCTCTACACAAGCTCAGACCCCACTCTGCATCATCGTAGCAGGAATGCAGTTCCCTCTGTGAAGATGCCCACACAACCTTATGGTCCAAGATGGAAAAAGATGAAGTTCTGTCTGTAGTCAGGATCTCAGTTTTAATCTTCATAACCGGTTGGGAGAGCATTAACATGGGGGTTGTGGAACAGAGTTTTGTTCCCGTCACCCCAGGGGAAACGCTGTTGAAAGGAGAAAGAAAATGAGCCAGTGACAGCTGACTGAATATGTACAGCACATGAAATCAACAGCAACATGGATGCAAACGATGGGGTGATGAATTAAGGAAGCTGGCATCTGTTCTTGGCCTGGGACAAGTCTCCCTGGTCTGTCAGCCACCATCTCTAGACAAGATGATCTTTGCTTTCACGTAGACATCAACTGTGCCGTAGTCCATATAGAATTATGGGAAAATCTGGGATCCCCAGGGTTAAGTCTCAGATCTGTATTCAATGCAACAGCTCTAAGACTGACATTTTTTTTCAGCAAGACGGCAGCAGGATGACTTGGGAGTGGGAGGCCCATTGGGAAGCCAATGGGTGCTTCATCTGAGCTGCCTCTGAAACAAAGCTGCAAGTTAAAATCCTGACTATTGCAGCACCTCATGTGGCAGGCAGGAGAGCCAGAGATGTGGCAGTAATCTCAGATGAAGCTCTGCAGTCACAGGAAAAAATTAAACAGAATACAGAACATACCTTGGTCCTGATCCGGAGGTGAGGGTAAGGAACAAACTCGGGTCTCTCATGCTCTTCCTTTCCCTTCAAGTAGCAGTTCAGCATGCAAACGCCAACCCCAGGGAGAGCAACCACGAAGGACAAGAGCTTCCAGAGGCGGGCTGGTGAGAAGTTACAGTGGTTACAACAACAATCGCCATTCCCGTCAGTGCTGCTGATCTCAGTACAGTGCCGAGGCGCCGATGGGCGCCCCGTGTCCCTCCCTCGAGCGTGGGCCTCCCTCCCCGCTTTCCACGACGAGACGACAGCTCCTCCGTCTCGTGGGGACGCAGGGCTCCCGGCGCAAGCCGCGGGGCGACCGCGGTCCCTCGGCAGGGCTCACACGGCCGGGCCCTGCCGAGCGCCCCGCTCGCCGCAGAGGGCAGCGGCCGTCAAGGGCAACGGGCCGTGCCCGCGGTTCCCAGCTGCGCGCTCGCCCCGAAGAGCCGCGTTACCTCCGCCGCCCTCGTGGGCCGCGGCCGCCGCCATGGTCCGCCCCGGCGTTGCGCGCGGCGCGGCGGCGCCGAGCAGCAGCCGCGGGACCCTCCCGAGCGCCGCCATCCCCTCCCGTCCGCGGCCGCACCGGAACCGGAACCCGCGGCGCGGGCACGCGCGTGCGCACTCCGCTGCCGTCGCCGGTCTGACCTTGAGCGGCGCGCGCTGCGGGGGGGCGGTCTGCGCATGCGCCGGCGCTGGCGGGCGGGAGGGGCCGCACGTGACGGGGCGCAGAGCGCGAGGCTCGGGCGCCATGTTGGTGCTGAGGGCTCCGGGGCAGGGCGCCCGGCCGAGGCTCCCGGGCCGCGCTTCGGGAGCGGCCCCAGGGCTGTGGGGACAGCGAGGGCGTGAGGGGAGCGCTGGGCACGTCCCAGGCATGAGGCGACTGACCAGTTCCTCGAGGGGAGGCCAATGTAGAGGCGGGGTAGCCGTGAGGGAAGCGGGGGCTGCAGAGGGGCTCGGCGGCCGTCAGGCTGAGGCACGGGGGAGGACGCTGCGGTGCGGCAGCTGTGGGAGCTGGCAGGGATTTCTGCTGGGTATGGGACCTGTGAGCACACAGCTCTCCCGAGAAGAAGGAGATACTGTAGCCAACGTCCTTGCATCCAGAGAAAGCAGGGGAGGAATGTCTCACAGCGCGAATATCCACGAGTGACTTTCAGAGACTCTGCTCAGTGCAGGTGGCCTAAGAGACAGCACTGCTGTCCTCTGGAATCTCCTGTCAGTGCAGTGAGTTGTGGCTGTATGAGTTTCTTTTATGCAACAGCAGAGAAGGGCCGTTGGATTGGTTAATTCAGATAAGAGACCAGTCCCATCGCTGGGATTTCAAAACTATTTCAGTCATGACAGTAGAAATGTTTTTGTCGTTAATGAGATGCAGGTTTGTAACCACTTATGTGTTTTTAATTACATGGATTCCTGGGATGCTTCTGCTTCAGTGATATTGCCACTTGAATAAACACAAGATCTCCAAAAGAACAAACAAACAGAAACCCACAAAAACCCCACCCTAAACTAATTTGAAAACACCTAGATTCTTTTCTAATGACAACCCTTTATTGGTGCCTAATGGTTGGCTGTTCCAGCTGTGGTAAAAGCCATGTAGATGGAAAGTAGATTTCAAACACGTCAGACATGCAGTAAAATGGGAGGACTCTTGTACTGGACTGAAGCAGAGTGGGGAAAGCAGAGAAACTGAGCTTTCAGGAAGGGATGGTGGTAAGGTCTGGTCTGTGAATGAATGACGATGAAAGAATTGTGTTTCCTCCTAATAAAGTATGTACCTTTGTGGGAGAAAGAGGAGATTTGTCTGTTACATGAAGGCATACAAGGAAGTACAAGAGCTCTGTTCTGGTTTTGGGTGGTGTTTCAGAGTGCTGCTCTGGCCAGAGGTAGTACGGGCTCACATTGTGGTCCTACCAAGCTGACTGCTTTTCTGTTGGCAAGACCAAAGCATGTAGCATGGCTGAGTTGCTATTACATGTTGTTAGACAGTAGGGAGCTGTGCTTGCTGCTGAGGAATTTGATTTTCACTTGGAAGAAGGCTTGTGCCCAAATGTACTGTCTAGCATATAGGAATGGTAAGGTGGCCAGGATCTTGGAAGGCTGTTATGAATCATAGCTTGGCATAAAAATACTGATTGCTCAGTAGTTTGGTTACTGCATCTTTCCAGCATAAGCTGTTAATAAGTACTTTGGTGTCTGTTATTCCTTTAAAAAGAAAAATCACAGTTACCTCTTCCAGTAATTTACTTTCATATTGTTTTGTTTAATAAATCATTTTAAGAACAGTCTTACATACTGAAAGAAATTCTGAGCACTTTTTGCACCCATGGAGCTCCAAGGGGCTCGTGGAGAGGAACTGAAAACAGGCTTTGAGGTTCAGGTCTGTCCTGAACCTGAGAGTAGTGGCAGTTTCGTTACAGTCTGAGTTGTACTGGCTTAAAATGGGACTTTCTTAGGCTTAGAAACTAGCCTATCACCTTTAAATAATAAAAAAAAGGTCCTAAATTCTGCCTTTCAAGGAAGTTTCAGCGTGTATATTTTCCCAAAAGACTCAGTGTCCTGAGAGCCCTTTTAGTGCAGAAGATGCTACAAAGTTGGATCTGAAAAAGGAAAAGAAAACAAAAGCCCAACCAGTGCTGTTAGGCAGTCCCTTTGAGAAAGCTTTTTCCAGTGTGGTGGTGGTGGAGGAAGTCAGGCTGGAGCTCCTGGCTGCCCAGTGCACATCATGTGAGTGTGCAGTGGTGACAGGCTGCACCTGGGTGCAACGCTTGGGATGGAATTGCTGTTCAGTTTAGCAAAATTGGAACGATGACATTGAGCTGGTGTTCAGTAAAGGGAGAGTTGTCTCACTAAGCTGAAAACACTTGGAGCAGAAACCAACACTTTGGTTCCTGTGTAGTAAGCACAGAAACACTTGGGGAGGCAGGAAGCTTTACCTTTCCGGAAACGGCCCTAAATTTAGGGAGTTTTGAGATAGGGAGGTTCTCCTGTAATTCAGAATCAAATGCTCTTTTCCAAAGACTCAGTTTTTTATCTTTTCTTTTTCTGATTTTTCCTAGCTGCAGCAGTGCCCAGCAGAGGGAAGAGGACACGGGACAATCACTGGTGAGCTGAGCTTTATAAAACCCTTCTGTAGCGTCAGCTCTCAGAGCAATGCCGGCCTGGCCCGCCTGGTGGCAAACTGCATTCACGGGATGGAAGCACCTCTCTGTTAAGGAGGTTTGGGATCAACAACAGTGTTCACTGGGATTTCAGATTGTAATCTCATCTCTCTGCGTTTTAAAGTTTTCAGAGACCTGCTCATCCCTCTCAAATAGCAATGTTTCCTCCATCAGATACTGGCTTAAATGCAGAGTCCATGCTGCAGAGATAGTGCCTGTGTCGAACTTCACAGAGTTTCTGGGGGGTTCTTCATCTTTTCCCTGTAGTCCTGGAACTGCAGAAATCAATATTCTGCCATCTGTAAGTTCTTTGTTTTCCCTCTTTTCACCAGAGCTTTATCAGCTTTGTAAGTGAGGGAGGGAGGGGGGAAGAGGGCGTTGAGAAGCCATTGTCCCTTCTCTGGGGAACGATCTGGAAGTACTATGCAAATCTTCATTTGAAGACCCTGGGAACTGGGGGAGGGCTTTAGCTGTGAGCTCAGTAGGAGGGGAGCTCTGCATCCCTGCTCACACCCCCCTGCCTAGTGCAAGGAGCTGGGAAGAGTTTTTTGAACTGGCAGAAGAGATGTTTTGTGCTTTGTGCCCTTCTGTAAGGCTTTCCACTTCTTATGTCTGCTCCTTTGTGCTTGTTTCTCCCTACTGTCTTTTAAATGTTTGCATAAGAATTGAGCAGGGGAGAGATCTAAGAGCTGCAATTAGCAGTGATGGAGTCAGAACCGTGCAGGGTGCAGCATCCATCCCCACCTTGCACCCCATCTGGAGCCTCCCACCCCGCAGCAGTGCAGTCTTTGGCTTGGAGTGCAGGCACAGGTTTAGTAAGCAAATTGTTCATCTGGTCAGGAGCAGCAGAGTAAAATAGCTTGCAGTTCTCAGATTATCACATTGTAGCCAGGTCTTAAAAAGCCTTCTCTTATGGGGGAGGAAGACTCAGAGTGCAGTACCTGCTTTATGCAGTACCTGGCAGTCGGTCCTGGCGTGGTTCTGGGCTGTGTGCCACCTGGTTCTATTAGGACGGTCAGTCTAACCGCCAGCTGCCTGGAGGCTGTATGGGGTTGTCCTTAGGCCTCATAGAAGGGGAAATATCCTGACTGCATAGACACATGGGGAAGAGGACGTTAGGGAGGGACAGCACAGCTTCATATCTAGGCGTTTTTGTGTTTATAAGCTCCTCTAAAGACAGTCATAGTCTCTTGGATTTTCTGACTTTCCTTTTCATGGCATCAGTCCCATTGTTTATTTTTTCTAACTTTGAGGGGTTTTGTGTTCCAACAGACTAAAAATTGGTTTTGAACAATGGCAGCCCTGGAAAATGCAACACTATTCTCTCTCCTATGGGCAGCTGAGAAGATGCAGCCATTTAAAAATCACACCTTCTGTAAAAGCCATAGGAGCACACGCCATGAGACTTAACTCTCTGTTACCTCCCACATTATATCCAAAGCCATGTAAAACGCTAGTGTTTTGTTCTGCAAGTACTTTACTGCTTTGTAGAGGGAAAGTGCATCACAAGCATGCTCTCATATGCACAGTTGGGGCTGAATGTGTTCTCATTTCCCCCCCCAACTCACTTTTAAGAGTATCTCAGCTGACTTGGGTGAATGTCCCCTGGCACTATGCTTCCTGAACGTGCCCCCTTCCCCAAGTGCTCCCATTACCTGTGCACCATCCCTGTAGATGCATTTCTGAGTATGCTTGTTTGCATGCAGGCTGCTGTATGAACGCACATTCTTCTCACCCACTCTTCACGTATGCATGCAAACACACAGAGGCATTCTCAAGTGCACACATCCATTCACTTTCTCTCACATACATTTGTGCACATACACAGACCTTTTTGAAAACTCCTGTTTTCAGAAAGGTTTTATTTATAGGTCCTGCCTGGTTGTGAATGTGAAAGGGAGAAAGCCCCTCAGAGGGTTCCTTTCATGTGTAAATCAGCCTAGGCTGAGAGCATTGGGGTCACGGAGAGGAGGATTTCACTCTTAATTACTCAGAGAGAAAGCGGGCAGGGGACTTTCTCAAACTAATAGGGTTGTTCTCTGCTGGGGAAAGCAACTTCAGAAGCCCAAGTTTCTCTTGCATCAGACTTCGGGATCTGATTCACAGGCCTCTTCTGCCAGTAGCAAGAGCTGGTGTCTGTGTGGCACTTGGAACAAACAGTTCAGCTTCCAAAATGCTTTACTTATTAAAGATGATTATGTTCATTCTGATAATTGGGTATTCTTTGGAGACCAGGGGAAGAACTGACCTAGTTTGCTTTATTTTTATGCCACTTTTACTGAAAAAAAAAAAAAAGTTAGTTTGTGCTGCATAGATCTGTGACTCCATCTCAGGAACTCAGTATCCTTTGAGATCTGCAAGCTTCCACCTCTCTGCCAAGCAGAAAAATGCTATTGTCTAGAGATTAGTCTGTGAAGCAGGACTCTGAACTTGGACTTAAAACCGGCACTGAATCCCCAAATCAGCCACCCAATGCCTTTGTGACCTTAGCTGTGAAAGGGCCTAATGGTCCCTCCAGAAGGGGGCTGTTAAGAACAAAAGTCAGTATGGATTGTGGTAATAAGGCTGCAAATGCCAAGGTAAATGCAGGTGAGGAGCATGTCTGTATCTGAAGAGCTCTGTCTCTTTCCTGGAATGCCATGCAAGCACCAGGTTCCTGTCCTGAAGTAACATTGTTAACCTTTCATCCATCAACACAAAACTGAGTCTGGAAATCTGTGGGAATGGGAGCAGTTGAGTAAGGAAGCACTGGGTTCTCTGTGGGAACTGCACAGAGTGCAGCTGCAAAGTGCAGCTATCAGAGGTCGCAGGGAGGAGATCTGTGCTGCCAAGTGCATATACACACAAGCAAGTCTTATTTTTAATTTCAGTTGACTCAGAGTATATCCTCTCACCTGTACCTCCTTTTCACATGGCCTCTGCTTCTCTGGGTAGGAAATAGAAGCTTTGAGTGCTGAGTGTTCCCATCCTGTGCGTGAACAGCCCCACAGAGCCCCGGTCCAGGACTGTTGGAGCTGTGTTAGCTCAATGTGCCTGGGAAGGCCAAGGTTTGAGGCCCAGAGCACCTGTTTGAGGAAGCTCACACAGAGTGGGGACCATGGGCAGATGAGGTCAGCAGTCTGAAGAGGTCAGAGAGAAATGAATGGGTCATTTCTTTTGCAAATGAAGAGCTGCAGCCTGGAGCAGCCTTAGCAGAGCCCAGCATGTGGGTCCAGGCTGTTCCTTTTATGAGCTGATGGAAATGGGGCCCAAAAGGACTTCCCTGATGGAGTTCTGTCACAGCCTTTGTTATTTTTGCCTCCTGCAGCATGCACTGGGCATAGAATATGGATTGGGGGTTATCCTGGCTACCAGCACAGTCAGGAGGATAAGGCTTTATGGCTGCACAGAAAACCTACGGCTGCAGGGTATCCTCATTGCCATTTCACAAGGAAAATCTTAGTTTAAGTTGTAGAACACATGTTTCTTTCTGCTTTAGTGCTCCTTTTTACCCAGTCTACACTAAAATGAGTAAGTTCAAGAACTGCTTTAAAATAATGCACATAACTGAGTAACAGGGATTAAAAAGCCTGGATTGTATTCTGTTGCAATAGATTGTAAATCTATCTATTCTGCTGGTAAATTGTCAGTTACTTTGGCAAAGCCATACGAATGCCTTCTTCCTCTTTTCCTGTAAAATGCTGAAGAACAGCAATGTATCCTTTCTTGTAAAATATTTTGAGGATTTGGGGTAGAGAGTACCTTATATATGCAAAATGTTGCTGTTAGTAGCACCATCTGTCAATGAAATCTATTCTTATCTACTTTTTATGCAACAATACTTTCTCTGAACTGTTGATTTGGAATTAATTTTATGATACATAAGCAATATCAGTTCTGTCTTGCTATTTGCTCTTTTTTTGTTTTCTTTTTTCCACAGACGACCAGGGAACTTCTTTTGCTGTGACATTGTAATGAGAGGTGGAGACACCTCGAGGAGAAGGTCGAAACAGACAACAGCAATTACAGTCAGTAATATCTGACTTGAGCAAATCTTGCTTCACTTACTGGTCGGTGTATGATCTGTGGCATGCCAGCTTTCCAGTGCACAGGTATTTAAAATAAGGCAGGACATGGAAATAACTGTTTCCCTTGTAGGAGCTCTAGAAACAACTGCCTATTATATTGTCTTTATCCCAGCCTCAGACAGAGTAGGGTAGGTTGGGGCTTTTAAGGGGAAGACGGGTAAGGTTGATGTGACTGTTCGCAGGGTTTTTCCTCACTGCTGTGATATTACAGCTGTGACAAGCAGCTGCAAGTTAGAACAGTCCTGAGATTGACAGTACTTGCACTAAAGAGGGAAATAAACTTAGGTTTATGTTGTATTTTTTGACCTTTACTATGTGTGAAGGATTATTTTTTATGGCTATCTTCTCTATTTTACTTTAGAAACCTCTGGAGGACTGTCCAGCCTTCAGATCTGTTTTGATGTGTTTTGAATGCATGATGTGGAGCACAGCCACTCTCAGTAGGTTGGAGAAACAGGACATCAAATCATAACATGACTGTGGAGGGGTAAGCATGTTCTTTATTTCCTAGAAGCATCAGCTAGGTTTATACCACTTTGTGTAAGAAAAGCTGCAAGAGAAGATTAATGTTTCTGAAGGCTCAGAAACAGTTTCGTGTTTGGGGTAAGGCTGAGGTTAGCCATGGAGCCTGTGTCCAGGCAGTAATTTGACAGCAGACATGGGCACACGGTAATGTAGTCTCTGAAAATCACAGAAGCCTGCTGAGTTATTGTGAGCTGGAGAAGCTTTTCTGTTTGTGGGCACATGGGTCTGCCTGCCTCATATTGTGCAGACATAACTGAGACATAAAGGAGGCTGGCAAATTGCAGAACGCTGATGGAAAGGAGGACAGGGAGCTGAAGAAGAAAAGTTAAGAGTTTGCATTCAAAGGGCTCAGGCCTAGTTGTGAATTCCTAGCAGATAGTTGGTCTTTAAATGAAAGCATTTGTAGTATACTGATTTAATGTGGGAATTGTACAGGTACCTGCAAAGGTTTTTGCACTCCATTTGCAGTGTGATTACAGGAGATGTTAACAGAGAGAGCAGTTTTACTTTCTATCATGGCATGTATGTGTTCATGTACCTAAACTACATAGGACAGGCAGTATAGATGACATCATGCAGAGTGAAACACTATGAGGTATGGGCATAGAATGTTCTCAAAGGTTATGACTGATTGTAAAGATGGCATGTAACTTGCTTTCCTTCTGGCAATACTCCACCATACCATCAGCGTTGCTGTTGTATTATCCAGGGTCTTGCATCAGCTGCACTGGGCACCTGACTGATGGTCTGTTTTCCCTGTCCCACAGGCCCACTGCTGTTTCACCTCAGCACTTTACCCTACTCAGCATCTCCATTACAAGAAGCACTGTTCTGAGGCACTACTTTATCTTCTTTCACTGTACTGGGACCTCAGTGCCATGATGAGGTTGCTTGTCTGTACTGGTTAGTAGCTGTGGTCAGACCATCCCTATGCCTTTCACCAAGCCATGGTACAGATGTGTTCCACTGAGCTCAGCCAGCAGCTCCTCTCTGCTCGAAGTGCATCCCTTAGTGCTGTCAGGACTGTGTTAAGGAGTGTACCAGGCTCTGCGTGGCAGGTTTGTTGGCAATCCCCGTACGCTTGTGCCAGTACCCTACCACAGCTGTAGCTGATGCACAGGGTTGCAGTATTTTGAGACTGATCCCCCATTTAATTATTTATTGATTTAAACTTTCAAAAGCCTCTTCTTTAAACCATTCTTGTGCTGGAGCCTTGTGAATTAATTGCCAAGGACTCACAAGTTGCTGATAGATGTGTGCAGAAACTAGCTACATGGTTGGCCATTCCTGTAAATCATTGGACTCTTCATAAATTTCATTCTGGGCTTTTGCATAAAAGCTGTCTCCCAAACTGGACACAAGACAATGGACACCAGCAGGCACAGCTCCCAGTGACTAGGATATTGTCACATATCCAAAAGCCTGGTGGGAGGAGCAGACATTAGGTCTGAATTCATCCTGGCAGGGAGATTCAGCTGAGAGAGGAGGAAAAGAAGGTCAGAGGCAGCTCCAAGGAAACGGCTTTAGTTTAAAATGTTTCATTAGAGTTTTCACTCTGGAAATCTAAAGTGTGTGAATACAATTGCTTGGCAGAGGAGCCACATTTAGTAACAGTCATGTATACATTCAGCACTCAATACAGAAGGAGGCAAAATGTATTCCTGGCCATCTCAGCAAAACTACTAAATGTGACTTTTCCCCAAAATAGCTTATGTAATCTGGAGATGTTTTTTTTAATCAATGTTGATAAAACATGTTCTTTTTCCAGTAGACCATTTGCTCTTTGCTATAGCCACACAGCCCTTGCAGGACAGACTAGCTTTATCCAAGCAGTGTATTGGTGGCAGTCTAGCTGGGAACACTACTAGCATGCTCACCTCACCTCACTCTATTTCCCTTCCCCTCTGCACCTCTCTTTGATTTTTCCTGTTGTAACTCAATAAGATAATGATGGTCACCCTTTTCCAAAGAGTCTCTCTCCCCACTGTTGATTTGACAAGTGATGTTTTGCAGATAGTTCTTACCTGCTACTTGAGCTTTGTCGCCTCAGGATGTTTTACCTCCTCCTGCAGGCAGGGCTGGAGTTGAGGTCGGTGCATACACCCGTGAGATGCAGCCAATGCAGGGCCCTGGCAAGTGGCACCTGTGAGGAGCAGGCAACAGTATGCCCGTGTCTCATATGCATTCTTCTTTTGGGACGTACCTTGACCAAAGAACTAGTGAGGATGTGGTGTGGGTGGATTTTTTTTATGGGAAGCCTGAATTAGTTTACATTTGTCTTTTTGTGGTTTAAGTTACAGGTGAAAAGCTTGGAGGGGCTTTGTCATTGCATCCCAGTGGCAGTTTTAAATTTACTCTGGCTTATGAAGTGTTTCCCCACAGACTGGTGAAACAAAAGCACACATACAGTGAGTGCCCTGCAAATGTCATTCCTGACCAGACCCCGAAACAGCTCAAGCACAGATGATCAATCTTTGACACTGCCAACCCCTGTGGCATGTTTGTACCCAAGTTCTTTTGTCAGCACTTCAAATAGTTTTTATGTTCTTCACTGACTGTTCTGGGCAGCATCCTGTCAGGACCCTAGGTGTATCATCTGTCTGCAACTTCTTCCCCTTGTCCTACAGGTTTGTCTGCTTGTGTTCAAGATCTGCCCTGATATGGTGGAGTGTAACCTGGGATCAGAGTGCTGTGAAAAGAGCTGTGTGCCAAAGAGCTGAGAGAAGCCTGTTGGGGCCTCCCTGCTCCCCTTGGGAGCTGCAGCACAGAGCTGCCCTTGTCCTCAGTCCTCCTCTGGGGTAGGCTGTAGGGCTGGCTGTACCTGGCTGTGGCCCTGGCTGATCCTCACTCTGACTTGCTGACGGGCCATTCTGACTTGGCCTCAGACCTGGCTCATCGCCATGGGCTTGTCTGATGGTCAGTGTGCTCCTGGCTAAATGTGGTTACTGTCACCAGACCTGCTCTGCTCTTCTCACCTGGTGACTGTGGCCCTTTGGCCTAGGATCCCTCAGGGTCAGGCAGCTCAGCTCGCCTTTGCTCCTCCTGCTCCCCCTCCCCACACCTTCTGCCCTGCCCCGCACCGGGCTCTGCCTGCAGACATTTACACACAGCATCACTGTCCTTCGGAGAAGTCAGAGGGAGACACATTGTGGCATCGTGCTGATTTGTTGCTACGACAGATAAGAGAGATGAGGCATTAGCTTTTCCTCCCTTCGTTTCCAGCTTCCTGAAAAGACAAACAGAAAATCTGGTTTATGGCGAGAGCTCGGCCACCAAGAAAGCAGCCGGCAGGAGGAGCCCTGTGGACACGTCGCTGGATCATTTTTGGACAGCCATAGCTGCATGTTTCAAGGGTAGCACTTCAGGTTTGCTTTCTTGGGACTTCTTTGCAGACAAACCATCAGCAGCAGAAGACTGAGGCAACTTCATGGTATTGCAGCTGAGCATCTCCAGTGATTTGCTATTCATTTTTCTCTTGAGATTTCTCAGGTTCCTCCTCCCACCATGATGCCTTTCTTTTTGGTCCCTGGAAGGGGCCAAGTGTTTTATCTTCCAAGAAAGCCAGTGCAAGATTTTATGGATGGCATCCTAGCTGCAGAGTAAAGAATTCCAAAGCAGTGCTTCTCTTTGCATAGAAATACATCCTTCTGGATTCCTCATGATCTCTGAGGGGACATTAAACAAAAAGCTCTGAAGTGTCTCAGTACCACTCTGAATATTAGCCTGACAAAGTTATTCAAATAGTTTTGTCTCCTTCTATCCAGTTCATCTTCTCTAAGAAGCAGGTACAGAGCACAATAGTCACTTTTTTTTTTCATAGCACTGTGTTCACATTAGTTAGGTGCAAAGTAGCACTCTGCTTCTTAAGGCCAGTCCTGCCCAAAATTGCATGGGCCCCATGGCTGTGCCTCTGCACTGCCTGCAAAGAAAGATTAAAGATTGAGGGTGAATTCTTTACTTTTGTAAGTCTGGCCCTCATTTAGTTATCTGCATGGGAACTTGATGCCTTCTGGTTTTCAGTCTTTCTGTAATAATTATTTTGATTCTGAATGTGCCAGAAACTATTCTAATGCATATCAGGGTAAATTAAATCATTAGAGATTCTTCAAATTTATCCTGGTGTTCCAAGAGAAAGGAATTTGTGCACTTCAATGTACAGCTTATTAAGTGATCAGAATTAATGAACTCACAACAATCTTTTCTGTTCCTGTTTACACGTTTCCTTCCTATTCACTCATAGTGTACATGATTTAGAAAAAGCAGGGTGCTGAAAAGGCAGTGTGTGGGTCAGATATGTCCCATGGAGCACAGCATTGTGCTTCAGGCTATAATCATAATTGCAAAGCTGCTATGCAGAAGCTTCTGACTCAGTTGATTCACGGAAACCCAGCTCGACTTTCAGAACCCTCTCTGTATTCTGAAAGCGAGAAAGATATTTATGCTGAGGAATAGCAAAGATGTTCTTCAGAGTTACTGGAATTTAATGGATGCAGAACTATTCCTTCCGGCTTTTTTGACAGTAATTTTTCAGTGTAGTACCACATTTCAGTCACTGCTGGTGCGTGGAAGTACCATGCAGAGGCAGGTAGTCTCTGGAAGTTGCTGTATGGCAAGTTCCTTGATCTTTTTACCTCTTTTTGCTTATGCACTTAACATACCAGTGTTAAAAGATGAGAGAGACCCTCAGAGGAAAGAGCAGCAAAGTGATGCTGGACTCAGTCTGAGGATCTGTAAAACTGGAGAGAGGAGAGCCTGTGATTGCGTTTGAGGAAGGCAGAGCATGCTGGATTCACAGGACTCGGCTTTAAGTACCTCTGACTTAAAATTCTGACTGAAAAGCAAGTGTGTCTTAATACAAGTTTCCACTACTGCTTTATTTTCTCAATTTGTTAGTTTTTCTTTCTTCTTCCCTTCATGCTGATCGTTCAAGCCCACAAGGCAATAACAACACTGCTAGTATTTCCAAGTTCTGTTTCTTTAAGAAGTTCATAAAACTTGTCACAATACCCAGTAAAGCTCTTTCTGCTGTGCTATCTAATCCAAAGTAGTTTGTATCAGATTTATGTTCTGGCAGCTCTGTGATAAACTTGAACTCTACCTTACAAACACAAAAGATTACTTAAAGTTGTTGTTATTGAATTTGAAGGACTCTCTTGTTTCATGGAGTCCACACCCTTGAAGCAGCATTGTGGTCTCTGATGGCTCTGCACTTTATACATTTACAAACTTAGGCAGCCTGGAATTAAGACATTTCCATCAGTGTCAATTTAATATTTTGGTAGATTTGACCTGTTCTTTGTGTTAAAATTGTACATGTCAAAAACTGCAGCGGAAGATACAAAGCACTGGACAATTCAGTGAGGTCCGGTATTTTGACCAAAGGATCCTTGAGATGTAAACATTAGGTTTCTTCTGTTATGAAACTCCCCTTAAACCTGATGTCTCAATTCGTAAGGTTTCCCTGTAACCCTGCTTCAGCCTTGTGAAGGTCCTAGGAAAAGACAATTATGTAGAAAATTATCAGACTCTCTATTTTCCTGGTGTGAGGCCTTGCAAACTTGAGCCTGAAAACATAAAAGACTGAAACTATGATGTTAGTCACACCCTCAACACAAAGATTATAGGTGTAACCAGAGGAGGAATTCATCACTAAATCTCTCTGATCTGAAATCAAGCAGAACTCTGGAAACAGCTGCCACATACCCAAAGCCAGAGACCTCTTATCCTGAGGCCAGTTCTTGTGTTAACCAGTGCTCTAAAGCTTGCTCTATCCCCAGTTTATAGAAAGATAAAAGATTACTGACGTCCATTGTAGAAGCTGGAATGGTTTATTTGTGGGCTGGGGTTTTTGTTAAAGTGAGTCTGCGTTTGGATGAAGGAACAGTAGTTTTTCTTACTGTGACTCTAGGAGAAAAAGATACTTCCTATCTCTGCAAATCCAAGTGAGCAGTTCACCTTACGACATCAGGTGTACCCCTGGGATTGTAGCTAACACTGACTGCCATTATTAATAGCACAATGCTCTGTACTGTCCAACTACCCCTGGACCAAAAGACCAGTTTAATAATTACTGAATTCATCTTTAAATTACTTGTCTTGAGAAGGTTATATATTTGTTGTGTGGGACCTTGCAGCCTGGTCTCTATATGGTTTCTGTACTCATGACCATCACTATTTTGCATGTTTGTTGTCTGATTTTGCTGACACTTGTAAAACATTCATGGAATTTGGGGGGTTCCTTCTAATATTATATCCCAAACACATGACCAGCTCAGTGGGACTCTGGTGGAGGGTCACCCTCCATTGCTCTAAGACCTTTTGGAAGCCCAGATGTACAAGGGCAGCAGCTGAACAGGGCAGGGACAGGCAGAGGATACAGTGAACTTCTCAGCTCACTTCTTATTTCCAGCCCCATGCTCTGTGCTGTTGGATCCTGCTGTGAGACTCCTTCAATTCCATTTCCCTTTGGGTCTTTAATGCTAGCAGATGGAAATCCAGCTCAACATTCAAAAACTCTGAATAATTTATTAAGAACAAAATTGTTGGGTCTGAGAGCTGGTTCCTTCTCTCTCTCTCTTTCTCCTTTTCTCTCTACAAACTGTCTTTCAGAGGCAAAGTTTCTAATTACAGGTCAGGAAGGCAGGTTTAATCACACAGCAGAGCCCTTGATACAGCATTAGAGAGTGTTATTTATACACCTGAATTAATAGGGATGCAGCATTTCAGTTGAGAAGAATAAGGTGGTTTTCAATTTCACTCTTTTTATGTGAAACAAACCACATCAGATTCACCAGGCTTTTTGACCTAAATTACTGGGATTCTGAGTAACTACCAAGTAACTGTTCTGCAGAGATAGAGCAAAAGGAAGCAAGAATAGAGAGACAAATGCTCGCATAGCAAGAGGACAACAGAAGCAGAATGTATCAGAAAAAAAAGCCAGGAGGGGATAGAAAGAAGCAGCCATTGGGAAAACTGAACAGGGGTGAAAGTACACCTGTGCACATGTCTGTCCCAGAGAAGGCTTTTGGAGAGTGGTAGCATCCACAGAAGCTGAAGGGCAGTGTGTTGGCACACACTCTGAGACCTCAAAATATTGCTGTTCTTGTAAGGCCAAGAATAGGAAAGCTGGAGAAGAAACCTGAAGTGAGTGATGAGTCTCTTGTACTCTGCTGCAGGGAATGGAATCCCTACACCGTCAGCATGTCAGTCACCATCAGCTTTTACTATTGGTTCTGTAGCACTGAGAAGAAGTAGGGAGTCCTGGGATGGATTGTTCCTTCAGTCTTGCGAGCACCCACTGAATTTCATCAGTACAGAGATTAGTTATCCCTGATATTTTGGATATGAAGCTCACAATAACTATGAACTTTCATCCAGTTTTATCTTGGTCTCTAACTTGTGTAGTATGGCTCCATGTTTGGATTTTTGCTTGGCTGCTTGGAAAGCCTGTGAAAATTTCCAGGGGCTTTCTAGGCTTTTTTCAGGGTTACAAAGTGGGACACCTGTACCTATGCATCTGATTCCTTAAGCTATGAAATACCCTGAGTAGACTGAGATCCTGGTGCCTGGAGTAATTGTTTAAACTCTGCAATAGGTCTGTATATCTCCAACTACATAGATATCTTGGGCCATGTGGTGGGAAAGGGCCTTCAACACAAAGCTATTCCTTCTAGCAGCAGTCCTCCTGGTTGTGGTTCGCGGATAAGGCACCTCTCCCACAGTCTGCCCAGGTACCTGCAAAGCTATGAAGCTCACTGTGACCTGCCAAACCAACAGATCTGCCATGTGAAAACCCCAAAGCGACAGTGAGAGAGGGCTGCTATGCTTCAAAATAGCAAAAATGCAGGTTCTGTGGGTAGGGAGCAAAGTGTAGCAGCAGGAATACCATGTCTTATGCTCAGTATATGAGACTTGGCATGGCCTTAAGCTCCTAGAGGATGTGTTTTGCTGTGAGTGGTAGACTTCTAGAAGCTATACTCAGCAGTCTCTAAGCTAAGCGACAGATGAATGCAATGCAGTCAGTACCTCAATGATATATTACTTAAGAAAAAAAGGTTATCTACTTTCATAAATTTACTTTCAATCCCAAGATAATTTTTTTTGTTTAGTATACCTCAAGTGTGGACCTTGTTCTCATGTAGGTCTGCAAATCATTACCACAGTGCTGGAGCAGCATGTGCAAGGAGTAGAAACTGATTCACCAGGTACAGAGAGTGTCACAGTGCTCTGGCCGTGGGATCTGTCAGGCTGGGTCTCCAGCAGCATGTCAGGAGCCAGATTGCAAGCTGGATGGAAACTGTTGAAAAGAGGCCACAAGCCTGAGAGAGCAAGCAAAACAGAAGTCTTCAGCAAAGACAGATGGAAAATACTGCTCCCTGGGCCACAGTGGGAGCAGCCCAGCTATGCCTCCCAGGCTCTTCATTGCCAGCAGGAGGTTTTCTACCAGGCTGTGAGGGAGGAAGATGCGAGTGAGTGCTCTCCCTGTGACATCCCAGTTATTACTGTCACATGCAGGTGGCTGACACTTGCTGTGACAGAGGCAATCGAGGGTTTGGTGGTGTGCTGTACCAGACAACTTGTCGGGTGTGTGATAGTCAGGCTGCCCTTCCTGGGGGAGGAGATTTAGAGAGCACTGTTGCTTTTTGGTATGTATGTGGTTTTCTCCTCCAAAAATAGCTATCTGTCAAAGTGGGAGGGTTTCAGAGATGGGAGAGGATTAGCAGTGATGACATGGATGATCATATTTCAGGGCAAACACCTGTAAATCAGTCTAAGCCTGTAAGTAGCAACCTATTAAACTGAGTTCACCTCAGCAGCACTTGCCGTGTGTCTGTGCAGGAAGGCTGGCGCCAGTACCCAGCCCCGGGAGCACGGCTGCTGCTACCAGCTCAGCCTTCTCCCATCTTCTGTACCAGAGCAAATGGAGCAACTGTGGATGTTTACAGCTGATAAGACAAAACACATTAAAGAGGTGATGACATCTTTTTAGTACATCTTCTGCATTTCTACTTCTATCTTATCCCGTTGCTGACCCTTCTGAAATGCTTTTCCTTCTTGTTTTTTTCAGGGGCTTTTTAGTAGAGAAATTCTTTTGAGCATTAGAGAAGTTAGATCAAGTCTTCTGGTACTGCCTATTCTGTTGAGCAGAAGAGCTGCTAGCAAGGATGTGTTGCCTAGTGTTCTAGAAGCAAAGCATACAACTGTCCAAACATCCTGTGTCCTTTCCAGCCTACAGGCATGTAGTGCGAAATCAGGATATGAACCCTCTGTTATTGCCATTGGCTTCACCTCTTTCAAAAAGGACTCTGCCATGTAAAATTTCTATGTGAACTGCTGCATAACAAAGTATTAGGAAAGACGTATCCTATAGATATATGTCTTAACCACAAAATGTCAGTGATTGATAAGTTACTTTGTGAACAAAGACTCTGTAGCAGTGACCTGGTGGTGAAAATGTTACAGGGTCATGGAGCTCAATCCAGTTCTCTTATCGGCTTCCAGAGTGATTTCTGACATTATCATATTTTTGTGCCAGGATTCCACTATTCTGTTATCTTGGTTGTCTAGAAAAGTACCAACCTCAGCAAGACTGAAGACATATGAGATCATTGGCTAGTTTGTGTGTGCAACTGAGATTGCATGAGGAAAGCATCCTTACATTTATGATATTGAATTTTTCTTAGCTTGTCACTACTAGATTGGAGTGTGGGTTTGTATCAATTTTCTGTTGTAGAGATTGGTAGTAGATACCTCAGAGAAAGCATCTAGCAAAAAAAAAGATGTACAATAGAGAGTTACTTGGTTTCTCACCTGTAAGGGAATTTTCTTCTGTAGGTGAGCAGAGTGAATATCCAGCAGGAACTGAAGCATGTGCCTCTGAGATGCTGCATTCATCACTTTAGGATTGTGCTGAGAGTCACTTTCCTTGCTGAAACACTCGCCCTGGTTTCTTTCCAGGAACTCTGGGTGTTTGTTTCTTAAGAAACTTTTGTTAATTGTAGTGTAAGCAGTTCTGGGGGAAGGGAAGAATCAGCTGTGTCAGAAAGAAGATCCACTTCTGCATGTATGGAACAATAAAGATCTGGCTGTGGCATAAACCCTATTCCCAAATTTTCTCGAGTGCTTTTGGGAAAGATTGCACCTCTGTGGGAAGCAGGGTTGGCCTGGGTGAGTTGCTGGCATACAGCTGTCGATAAAAAATGCTGTCTATGCTATTGCCTGAGTAAAGAACATTTCATTTTGTAGTAGGCCTGAGGAGTTGCCAGCATCATTGAAATGTTGTAGCTCTGAATAGTTGCTGTAAATTTCATCTGGGCAATATCCCTGATTGTGTTAGATGTAATTGCATTCAAAGTTCTTTTTAATCATTTATTTGGAACTTGTCCCAAGATTCAGCAGTTTTGGATTGGGACAGAAATTGAATTATTTATTATCAATTAGAGGTTGTCAGAGCCTTTGACACCACGTCGAGCTGGCATTGTTTGGTATCTGTATTAATGATCGTATAGATAAAGGCATGAAATTATTGGTTAGAAGGCTTTTATTCCAGGCTGAGGAGGCTAGTTTGCATACTTGGCTGGATGCTTCCCCACACTCGCTGTCATTATGGCTCTATTTAATCAAGTCAGCGTTGCCTGTGGAATTGCTTGCCCATAAATTGATGAATTGAGTGTAAGAATAATTCCCCCTAGATGGAACCCAGTTGTGACTTCCCAGCCCAGCACGTTTAGACTCTTCTGCTTTGGCTGTGGTCTGCTATAGACCCTGGAACAATCTTTGTCACATCTGTTCTTTTCTTGTGAGAGCAATTTGTTGATGGCGATTGGTGCTATGGTAATGCTGGGTGCTGAGCTTTTGTTCCCCCAGGTGAGGGGATGGAGATGAGAAACTCACAGGTGTTCTTGAGCTCTCTTCACAGCTCTCTGCTGCATCCTTCCCTCATCAATTTGTCTTACTGTGTTTTGGCACTTTGCAAAAAAATTCATCTTAAGAGGTAGATCACATAACAGAAGATGGCAGAGGGTAATCCCAGATACATTGCTGCAGGAAGGGAAACTGCCAGGAAATCAGAGGAAGGGAGCATGGAGAAGATGCCACTTGAGACACTGAAAAGAGCTGCTGAAGAGAAAGGATGCTCATGTGACACTCTCTCATTCCCGTGTCTTCTGGATTTGGCTGTTGCCAGTGTTAGTGTAGCCTTAGTGGGAGAAAAAGTTAAAAGAAAACCTTCTGAGGACATCTCTGCATGGTTTTTTGTAGCAAATACTTTTTTCCCCTGCCTGCTCTCCAAGCTGCTGGAAGCAGTGTGTGTTAGCCCAGGACAGAGCCTGATCCACAATGTTACAAGACAGAATTTGGATAAGGTTTGTGAGAAGTTACATGCTAGATCCAGGGACAGAGCAGATAAACTGATTCATACTGTAACTCCCTCACCAGTTCTGTTCCCCAGTGGACTCAGTTTCCCTTATATCCATCTACTGTGAATTCCGGGATGGTTTTGTGACATGTATGTAACTGTCTCAGTGGGGTTACTGATCTGCTAGGGCTTTCCATCTTCTGATGGGTTTTTTTTTCTGCTTCACACACATTTATCAAAAGCAGGGTTGTCCTGCTGTCACAAGGAAATTATCACATACACCACTTTTCCAATTATTTCATTACAGCAAAGGAAACTGGAGCTAGAGAAAGACTGAGTTCTCAATTTACTGGGAAATGTTGAGATTTCAAAACCTTTTCCATTCCACAATGAATTGTGTTTTAAATCAAACTTTCTTTGAAAATGCAACTGCAAACATTGTTTTGTTTTGATCAGAGCAGTCCCTCTGATTTCAGTGTCTTTAAACTGAAAACACAAAGGTATTTTATATAACTTTATGTAACTTTTAATGTCAGTTGGAGGGTTTTTTGTTTTAAAAAAAAAGCTTTTCCTCAGCAACATTCAGTACACTGAAAATGCCCAAATGAGCCCTTTTGGCATCAACGAAATACCTCATTTATTTTGTTGAACACAAAGATCACCATGTTTTTCAAAACAGTTGTGTTTCAACAAGCGTATTTTTCCTTTAACGTTCCTCCACACACAAACACTCATTATCTACACTGATATTTTAATACTACACAACTCCCACTCTTTTCGAAGTGGTGCCTGGATGGTAAGAAGTACTTCTTCCAGTGAGCTCACTTGGAAAAGCCGAAGCTGCATGTATCCAGCCTCTCAGGCTCAGCACTGACTTCCACAAAGGAAAGTATGCAACTGGAATTCCTGGAACAGACCTCTCTTAAGTATGTGCTGCCTATCAAACACACTATTTCTCAGGGAAAAAGAAAAAACCAAACCTAAGCCAACCAAAGCCCAGCCTGTAGCAACAAATCAACAGAAATAAACCCACTGTTGTTATAAATCAGCTTTTGTCTTTACTTGCAGAAGGTGCAACGGCCCCTTCATCCGCTCAAATCCTTCTATTTAGCGGGGGAAAAGTGGCAGTGGAGAACGTGGCGTGTGGAGCTGCAGTACAAATGAGCCTCAAACCCGGGGAGCAACTTCTCTTTCTCGGTCCCGTAGTGGTGTTTCTGATTCCCAGCCTCCCTCTTCAGAAGCTGACAAGCAGCAGCAACTCTCAACTGAGCAGACTTGGGAAATGACTAATTAAACAGTGATTGCAGGATTGCTTCCTGACCTGGGTATCAGACCACAAGGGTGAAGCTTCATAAAGATAGAGTGAATGCAGGAAGCAGTCCTGCATATTTCCACAATAGGGGCATTATGGAGACATGCCCCGGAGGCTGCTGGAGACCTCGTTGAATGGATCCTGATACCATCGGGGAATGGAGTACCTGCTAGTTCAAAGCAAGGCTGAATGCAGGTTTTAATCCCTTCTGACAATTGTTGAGAGGAAATGGCCTTTCCTCTGACCTTATCGTTGTAAACAACAACTAGTCATCAGGTTTGTCCTGCTAAGGGAATTGTCAAGGTCTATGCAAGGATTTTACTTCAGGTTTTTTTCTCCCTCTTCTTCTCTGATTACAATGGTTTAATTCTCTAGACCTGAAATGCATTCTCACCCCTTAATATAGTGGCTTCAGGTACATTCTTTCTTAATTATTGAGTCTGTACAGCTCAGCCTGGTTCAAATTAGCTTCTTGGAGCCCTGGGCAGACATCCCGTGGCTGGTTTCAGTGCTCAGCCCTGTAGTTGTTTTTGTGATGCCTGTTGTGAGATGCCTTTTGGATATACCAGTATCCCCAGAACTGCGTGTGAGACAAGCTGACAAACTCTTCTAGCATGACAGAGAATCACTAAGAGCTATTTTCAGATGATCAACAGGCAGGATGGAGGACTTGCTACTGAGCACCATTAGTGTGACAGTTTTAATATGATAGAAGGATGCATACACTTCTGGAATTGCAGCAGAGGGTGGGTTTGAGTCTGTGGATTCATATAGCTTTTAGTGCTAAGATAGTGCCAAAGACAGAGGAAATGAGACGGTACCTTTTGCTTGCTCCTGGAGTTAGAGCTAGCTGCCTGTAGCCAGCAGGACAGAGTGAAGATGCAGAAGAGAGCTGACCTGCCATACTGACAGGGTGATGAAATCCACTTTTCCCCATGTCTGTGCAGGTCTCTGCCAATGACAAGCCCCCAGTACTGGGAAGCACATCGCTGTGCCACCTGTAAGCATCCGCTTCCCAGTTGCTACACATCAGGTGCTAAGTGGTGTAACAGAGATCAGCTGTCACAGCCTTTCTAAAAGGGAATTTGCAGAGCTATTAGGAGGGCACTTCTGTGCCTGGTCACAGACTCTGGTGGCATTTGGGAAATTACTGATGACCTTGTACAAATGGGTTTTTGAATTCCAGTGGAGGTTACAGGTAGCACTCACATGTCTGCTCTTTGGTCCTCCATCCTAAGTCAGTTGGCACACCAGAAGAGATTTCTGTCTTGTACTCAACAGCATAGCTGATTGCTGCAAAGTGAGGGGTGGGCAGTGGCAGTCATTGTGCCTGAGCTCTCCCTAAGTCATGGCTTTTTCACTGGAGCAGAGGAACATTTCTTCCCTAAGTAAAGACAGTTAATTGTAATTTTCTTGTTATCCTGGTTGAGCCAGGATAACTTCTGCTTCTCTAGCTTGTGAAGATTCTTATTACATGCTTTGACAGGAGCAATGTGGTATATTCTCAGTAAGCTGAAGTTTACTATAAATATACAGGTCCATATTTCTAGTGAAAAACCTGTAAGAGTCTGCAAGTGAGCCACTTTCCCTGGTTTTGCAGGAATGTCTGAGTGGGCTGTGGTAGGCTAAGGGGAGACTAGTGTATTTTTATGGAAAGGATGGCTGTTTTCCACAGTTACATACTACTTACTACCTGTGGTAAGCGTGGGCTGTGCTTGTGTAATGTATCTGTGAGCAAAGGGAAGAGCCAGAACGCTGGGGGGAGCAATCTCTGCCCACTACAGCATCCTCTGCTGAGGGAGGGGTCAAGGTCAGGGTCTCAAGTGGAGATAGAAACAGGGTTGGATCTGCCCTGGGCTTCGTCTGTGGCACCCAAGGGTGCTGTACCCAAGGGGATGGGTTTCTCTGATTTTCATCAGGGCTCTGTGGGTGGAATAGAGTATTACAATAAGGATTTTCAGTCTGTCCTGTAACCAAATTAAGTTGCTTTGCTTGAGCCATACTAAAAATGAGTTAGGAACACCTTGCTTCTAGTTTTGTTCAGAAAAATCTCTACAAGGTCGTGGCACGGGGAGACTGAGACATGAGTAAGTGGAGAGGATCTCAAGAAGCTCTGAAGTGATGTGCTTGAAAAGATTGCCTTTCCTCACAGCCTGGGGGTTGACCCTTGTGGCAAGGTCACATAATTAGGCTGCTTGGAGGTCCGGTCAGTTGGCATGATGTGCACTGTGTCTTGCAGGACAGCAGCAGATTGCAGGGACAGCACTGCCATGCCAGTTGTCCTGTGTGCACTGGCTGCATCAGGGTTGCATTGTCAGAAGACTATAAGGAAGGATATCAGAGGAAGTATTCCCTTCTCAGTTGGGATTAATGCAGTATTTCCTGAAAGCAATGCTCTCTTTCCACCCCACCCCTTCTCCCATCTGAGATTTACTTGTTTCTGTATTGGCAGGTGGTAGCTCTTTGCCTTGTTGTGGTATTACCCGTGCTAAAGAGAAACATAAAAAGCTCAAGCCGTGGGAGCAGTTTCAGCAGTGATAAAATGCTGTTTCTCCCTCAATTATGGAATACCTATCCCATTTTCTCTTCCCACCCTGAGGTTCCCTTTAAGACTTTTGAATTATTTCCTCCACTTTACAGAGCTGTAACAAAGGCTGGATGGCTGGGTGACTGTGCCAGCTTTACCTGAGTAAAAAGGGCCACAGACAGACTGAAAGGGCACCTGTCAGCAGGCTACTAATTGCGTGTGTCCGTCAGCAGGTTGTCCTGCTACCAAAGAATGTTATCTTGAGATGAATCCATAGGCAGCACAGAAGGGTCCTGTTGAGAGAGGCAGAGCAGGGAGCTATAGAGTGCTGCCACTTGTCAGGACCATGTCTTCCCAGCAGGTGCAAGAGTGAGCTCTAGCTATGCGAGAGCTGCTTTACCTTGCAGTGATTGTGTTAAAAGGCAGGACACTTCGCTTTTCTTTCTCCTAAGGGACCACTTGTATTGTGTTTTGTGCTGCTTTGCAGCATTTCTAGCAGTCTGCAGTAACTGGCCAGCATTCTGTGGGGTTTGTTTGTGGTGAGGGAATCCCGCTTCTCCTGCATGTTTTGTCCTGTGCATGATACACTCTGACACTTCAAACGCACTGTTGGTAAAGGAGATCATTTTTTGTTTGTTTGTTTCAGAGCTTAGTGAGTACCACAAAGGACTGGCTTGGCTGCCTTCATACCTGAGATTTTTTAATTTTGGGGGTTTTTTGTGTAGGATCAGCACATCTTGCTGTTCTGCACAACCCAAGCTCTGCAAGTGGCTAAATATTCTCGTACCCTTGTAAATATTCTTGAACCCGTTGTTCCCTGTAGCCAGTTTTGGAAGCTTCTCACTGAGGCCAGGGAAAAGGGCAGTTACTTAAAGATATTTGCATGTGGTTAGAATTTTTTTTTCTGATCTACTGAGAAATAATCACAATTACTTCCAGATTCTTTCTTTAACTCAAAGAAAGCATCACTAGAGCTGACAAGGTCTCATTCTCAATATCGTATGTATTGTAATTAGGATGTATATTGCCATCAGCACCCTGAGACCCCAGGAGAACATGAGCTGAGGATTTTGCTTGTCTGCCCTTACTGAATGCATGTGAGAGTCTCATGAATATTTTTGAAGCAGGTCAAATACTTGCCATTGCAAATCTATAGAGGCCTTAATGAAAGCAATCCTTTGAGCAGGAGTGAAGGTGGATTTCTCCTCCCTCATAAGAAGGCTCAGTGAGGGCTGGAAGAATTTTGATACAGTAGGTAATGCCTGTGGAGTGAGTTTTAACTCTCAAGTTGGGAAGGGGAGGTTCCTGATGTTAATTCAGCTGCAGGCTGGCATTTAGCACATGTCTGGGGGCAGTGGAAGAGACAGGCAGGACTGTGGGATGCCCGCGCTGTGCTTGGTTTGGAAATAGAGACGCTTCCCAAAGCAAGTTTGCTGATTATATGGCAGTAAACAACTTGGTATGAAGGAGACTTAGGGTATGATAGAATCCTCTTCTTCAGTAATTGTTCATTATTCTTATTCTTTAGAGGCGCTTACATTGTTAAATTAACACCTCACAAACATCATTAACCAGCAAAATGTCACACATGATGCTGATGGGAGGTGGGGTAAACAAACTAAGGCAGCCTGTCACCTCATTGATGCCTCCTGAGTGAGCAGAGCAAACTCCACCATTGCTGGAATTTAGTTTTCGTGCAAAATGCCTTATAGGATCTTCTGTAAGCAGACCAGGCCACAGGGGTGTGCGTGAACCCTGGAAGGAGAGGGCTGGGTGGGGATGCAGGGTGCGAAGTGCAATTCAGATGGGGTGGCATTGGAAACCGGAAAGACTTTGCATCCTTATCACTTCAGAGCTTGACTGACGAAATGTCTGGTCCAATATTAGCCACACTGATTGACTGAGAAACAGAACTACTGAGGAGCCAAGAGGTTAATCCCTGAGCTCAGTGGCAGTCCCGGGAATAGAAACAGGTATTGGCAGAAGAACTTACTGACTGCGTGGAGAGCCTGGAACTTCTGGCCGTGAGGACTGAGAAGCCATTTGTATCTTTGGGTGTTGGAAGTGGGAAGGAATTTTCCTGTGCTCTTGAGCCAGTGCTACATCTGTGATTAGGACCAAGTTTTATCCTATTTCCTTGAGCTCATGCTGCCATTCACCAACTCATTTGCCAGAACTCCCTTTCACAGTTGGATTGCATCCTGAACCTAACTGTGAGCAAAAGACTGGTGAGATCTCAAACATTGTTATGTTCATAACTTGAGTTCCCTCCCCTGAAGCCACATGCAGGATCACTAAACCTCTTCCTGCAGTCATCGTGCCCAGGAAGCTGGAGCTGAGCTTCTGCAGCCCTGGCTATTTGGGGATGCAGTTGTTTGCAGGAGAGCAAGCTTGTGTTTTGGTGGAGGTGTGGAGAGAGGTTTTTCTGTTCTTCGGGGCTACATATATCCTGGTAGACTGTTGTTGTGGGGTTTTTCAGAGAGACAGAAGAATGTCTGCTCTGGCCTCAATGCAAGGAAAGCTTACCCCCAAAATTCTCTCCTGTTGTATTGCCTGGTATGGCTTTGGGGCCAGGGAGGGCTTTTCCAGTAAACTCCTGCACAGAGAAGGCCTGTTGCTGTGAACTCTTGCATAGCAATTAGAGGAAACAACTTTGGGCTGCCACCACTGGTTACACAACGAGGCTGGATTTGGCCACTGTTTGTCACCACACAGCCCAGCACCGTGAGCTGCTCTCTGTCCTGAAACCCCTCCTTCGCCTCCATTCCTGCCCCAGGGAGCCGCTTTGCAGATTGCAGGAGTTTCAGTCCCACAGTCTGCTCCCAGGTAAATCCTGTCTGGGACCTATCAGGGAAATTGTAGCTCCTCAGCAGAAACAGTCCAAGTTTCCAAGGCAACTCTTCTCTAACCCTATTTTGAACGCTGCCTCGTTCCCATAGAAAGTTGCCCGTTAGTCTCGTCAGCAGCTGCTGCGGGGAGCAGCCACCTCCAGAGAAGTTGTCCTTCGCTGGGCTCTTTATTCCCATAATGAGCAGCTGGGGGGGCGCGGGTGGCATGTGCTGCTCCACGCTCAGGCTCAGCCCTACAGCCAGCCTGGGAGCCGCTCTTGAGCAAGCCAGGAGGTGGTTGTGCCTTTCTACCTTCCCAGGGAGAAAGAGGTGCTTGGGGCTCCCCGGAGGTGCGTGGAGCAGGAGGCTGGAGTGCAGATGGGGCTGCTCCTGGGGTTTTTGGTGAGTGGGAAGGTGACAAGTGAGGAAAAAGGACACGGCATTTTATTTAATTAGAAAAACCAAACTCCCTAAAACTAACCTCCGAAGGGCCTCCGTTGTCATCAGCTGCACAAAGAGCTGTGACAAATGAAAGGAACTGAGCAGAGAAAAGGCTGCTTTCTCTTTGTGTCTCTTTCCCAGCTTCTGTTTGCTTTGCTGTCTCCCTTGCTCCCATTGATCAGGCATGTGGAAACATTCCTCCTCCTGCGCTCCCATTGTGGCCGCCTGGTTGCCAGGCTGCCGTTGGCTTGAATAACTTCACTAAGCCAGGCCTCTCCAAAACCATGCCATCCGGCGTGCTGGATGCAGAGCCAGACGCTGCCCTCCCATCCTCCTCCTCTCCCTCCCCCTCCCCAGCAGCGCAGGGGTGCAGTGAAAAAATGCGCCAAAGAACAAGGGAGGTGAGGTGGAGCCCCAGCTGGCCCAGCGACGTGGGGGAGAGGCCTGAGCTCGCCCTTGGAAAATAGGAGCAGCAAGGAGGGGACAATGGGCAGCCTGGATCACTGCCTTAAGAAGGTGGTGGCAAGGGCTGCTAGCACAAAGTTTCTGAGCAGAGAGGGGACAAAAAGGCACATTTCCAGGGGACACAAGCTAGTGAAGTGCAGTGAGGTAAACCCCAACCTTGATTCCTGAGAGGCTGCAAGGACAAAACAGGAGCCAGCAGGCAGGCGGCTGTGACTTGGAGCTATTCGTGGCCAGCTCTTGCTGGCTGTGCCACAAACATGCCCCTTCAACAAGGCACCTTGGGCCAAGCTCACCACTGGCTTTGTGTAGTGGCTCTGGTTTTGGTGGCCTTGCATGAGCTGGAGATGATGCCAGTGCAGAGTGTGGCTGCGCTCCTGAGAAGGGTGCAGGGGCAGGCCAAGGGGGCTATACCCCTAGGACTTGCCCTGGTATTAGCTCAGGGTGGCTCAGGAGGACACTGGACTTGAGCAGGAGCTGTTGGCCCAGGGGGAGGGACAGGGACTTGCAGTTGCTGCAGAGAGGCTGGCACCCAACTGAACCCATCTGCAGCTCTGATACCTACTGCCCTTGTTACGCCAGATACAGATCTGGTTGTTGTTCTAATGCTGCTTTCTGTGGGTGCAATAGCGGTAAGCAATCTGTGCTTTCAGACATGCCTATTGACTCAGCATGGTTGGGGATGGATCCTCAGCTGGTGTAAAGCAGCCCTGGCCCATCAACTCACGGGGTCCTCTGTGACCCCATTTAGTCTTCGCCCTGCTGACAGCTGCGGCCCAGCACTCTGGCTCAGAGGAGCTGTGTGCCCATGGCCAGGCAGAAGATCCTGCTGCTAAGGTGGCCCCAGGTCCGTCTGCAGGGCTGGCCCCTGCATCCCGGGAGGTGGAAAGAGATGTCCTATAGCAGCTGGAGCCTGAGCCAGGACTGGGTTTCTTCTGCAGAGGGGCCCTGGGTTTGTACTGGGTTTGTACTGGTTTGAAGGGCAGGCACTGCTGAGCTCAGGTGATTAACATAACAATCCTGGGGCTCTGCCTTCATCCTGCGGCTAAAGCCTGGTTTGTTCAATCCAATTTCCAGCCTCTGCCCTTTCTTTAGCAGGCTAATTACACCGCCAGGACAGTGGAAATGACCTTCTTAAAGCCACAGTGCTGCTGGTCTACTTACCTGTCAAAACACAGGAGATGGAACTCTGATATCATTCAGTGAAATACCAGGTTTGGTAGTGAAGTAGCAGAGCACTCCCCTGAAGTTCACAGTGGTAACTTGTGTGTTGTCACTAGTGATGTGCAGTTATGAAGATCTTTCTGACTGGCTACTGGGGTCACAGAGATGTGGATTTGTGCAAATCTAAGGAACAGTAAGTGTGCAATATTACACGAATAAATGTTCAAAGTGTTACCATCTTGCACAGAAACCCATGAGGGCACTGGGCTGGAAAGCTGCTGCAGTGCTGGCTTCGCTCATTAGTCATCCTAGCCTCATTCTGTCTCTAGCACATAGTGCCCAGCTCCAGAGCAGCTTTGTCCTCCTCCTGCACAAACCTGGATGTGGCCTTTGGGCCCAGAGAAGCTGTGAATGCTGTGATGTCTGGTCCTGCAGTAACTACAGCGCTGGGATGGGCTGGGGCAGGGGCTGCGTGTGGAGATTGCTTGGGGGCTGCAGCTTCACATGAAGGAGCATGGGAAGCTGCAAACTGTCTCCCTGCCAGGCAAGCTGCAGGAAATCCTTGGGCTATGCACAGGATGCTGATGTGGCCACTGAAGGAGCAAAGGATGGGTGCTCCCAATGTCCTTGCAAGGTTTTGTCCACTGGAGCAGAAATAGGTGATTTTCCCAGAGGACGGAGCATGTTTCCGTACTACTGTTCTGACTGGCTCCGTAAGGACCCGTGCTGTAGGTGGTTTTCATATTATAGTTCTTGAAACTATGTCACCAGCCACATAAATTTGCGTCTTCACAGAGAATAACAAAGTAAAAGCTTGTGCCTGACCAGTAGCTTGGCACAGGACATATCCGTTGTGGAAGGGTTGAACTTTGCAGTGATACTTTGTTAGGATTGAATTTTGGTTGGGATTGTCTTCATGTTAGTACTTGCAAAGAAAGAGGCAATCTCTTGGTCCCAGGAGGACCTGTGAGGTGAAGCCAGTGTGGTTGGTTGAGCAGCCATACCTAAACTACTTCTGGAGCCGAAAGGATAGTTTTGCTATCCCTCCTGCTTGGAAAGAGGAAATATGGTGAGCATCTGGGCATTTAATGTAATGAAACAGGTTGGGAATAAAATTAACTAGGTAGCTGGTACAGCTGTGTCAGTCACACTTTTCCCCCAAAGCTATTGCTGATTGCTGAGATACCTGTTCCGTCAGGCATTGAGAAGAGGTACCCAGACAATTTTCAGTTCATGGCAGTCTTAAAGAGACCTGCTGCACACAGCAAATTTGACACTGTGATAACTGACAGTGTTTGTGACAGACAAATCTGTGGCTTGTGTAGTGAAGCAGTTCAGAAGTGCCTGCTGTCGCATACCAAAAGGCTGTGGAAATGGCACTTGCTAGGAAAAACATTGCAAGAGGATCCCCAATACCAAAGGTGTCTACAGAAAGCTGTAGGAGAGCAACAAGATATCTGGGCACACTGGGAGGCTGGGGTTTGGGTTGTGTGTGTGTGGGGGGGTAAATTATTTTCCTTTCCAAAGGCACAAATGGTAATTGGTCTGATCCTGTTGGAAACCACAAAATAGGAGACTGTTGAGAAACAGGATGGTATCAGGGAAGCCAGTACTCCAGCACTGAACATACCTGAAGGGAGACAGTTACAGGAAAGGCTGTTACTAGAAAATTTCTGGGAGGAGGGCAAACCCATCCAGGGCAACAAGTGTAGGATAAATATAGGGAACAGTCTTGGAGGCATGACCTTGCCCCTCCTTACCATGACAGCCTTTTCCTACATTTTGTGACTGGGAAGACAGTCACAGGAGTTGGTCGTGTCTCTAACATGGAATGCAGGGATGTAGGAAACAGTGCAATGCCTTAGTCCTCTGCAGAGCAATGGGGCAGGGATCGTGGTTAGAACTATGCACAATGAGATGGACTTGCAAATGTTGCTATTAGTGATGATTACAGCTGGTTGCTTCAAGGGGGTCAGATATAATTTGAAGTTATTCCTGTGGATTAATTAAAGCTCATAAGATATAAAATGAAATAAACTTGTAATATGTGTGCTACCTGTAATGCAGGTGCACTATGAGGCAAACTGAAACACACGAGAAATGTTGCTTAGAAAGGGGGCAAAATCTATCTCTCATACTATTTATAGGGCTTTTTGTTTGGGATTATCTACATGAGCCTTCCAGGGAAGACTGCCCTGTTGGAGGAGAGCTCTGCTGCTCCTGGAGAGCAGGGCTCTCATGGGTTGTTACTGGTCAAGTGGTGACAATAGGCAGCTTGGCAGAGTCAGAGCGTAGGCTTTGCAGTATTGAAAACCAAGGCAAGTAGTGTTAGCTCTTCTCCATGTGTGGTTAAACACTCTGTGTAGCTGGTGCCAGGCACTGTTGCAGCCCACTGCTCACAAATGCCTTTGCCAGGTGGAGACCACGTCTGCTTTTAGTTGGAGTTAAGGACCAAATGAGACTTCAGTCTCTGTGTCACTTCTAAATGATGCTTAGGCTCATATTTCAGGGAGAGGGTTTGAAAAACTGGATCCTCTGACACTTTCAATGGGTGAATTCACCGGTCTCCATTTGGGTTTTTTTTTTCTGTGCTCTGAAATACATGAATAACCCACGTGTATATGAGAGCTACCCCATACCACAGCTGTGTCAGGGGAGGGTCTTGTGTTTCCTTCAGTTTCACAGCACACTAAGTGTCTTGGATCAGTCTCTTAGAGAGAAGCCACCATCGGAATGCTGTTTTCAGCGTCTCACCCTGTCCTTGAACAGAAGTCAGAGACCTCCCACTTGAGTCTATATCGTAATCAGTTGCAGTGCCTCTGTTTTGGGGGAGATTAGTGCCATAGCATCTACAAGCAGTCTAATTCTGTAATGAAGAATTACAGTAAAACAGTAGGCAGTGCTTCCTGCAAAGAATATCTGCTGTGTGTGGCTTTATATGGGATAAAGTGTCTGGCTTATTATAGAAGCAGCGTTCTTCTGTCAGGAACTCTAAAGGAAAATGTGTTCAAGTCCTTTGCTGTCACAGTGTTTGGTATGTCACTCACCAACCGAAATTCCAAATGGAATGGGTAAAACACCATTAATTAATTCTCCTGTGATGTATGGGGCTGATGGACATCATTCTACATTTGTGAGATGTGAGCCCATCACAGCATAGCAGTTGCCTGCCAGGATCTGGCTTGCAGGTACCCAGGGCCCCTCATAAGCTGGGCAGCGTGCTGTACCTCCTACAACGCCGGCTGTGAAATCTCCTTAGCTCCTGGTTACTCCCTTTCTCTTTCACTCACAAGGACCTTGATTCAGCTGTGGCTGCGGCAGGCTCTTAGTAACAAAACTTCTGTCTGAAACGTGCTGTGTCTGGCAAAACAAGCAGCAGCTCTTGCAAGGTCCTTCCAAGCAGGTTTCTCTCTCTGCCATTGTTCCTCATGCACACACACTCCATGCCCATCCCAGGATTTGCTGCCTTCCTTGTGGTGACTGACTCTGTTATTTCGGAGTACAGGCTCCCAGAGCCAAGCTAGAGGATCTCCAAGGAAAGTTTTAAGTGTTCAATAAAAGAAGGAATGCAGGGAGAAAAGAAAGCCCCGACTCAAATGGCATCATTCTCTTTCCCTCATCCCTTTGAGGTTCTCCTGCCTTCCCTGCCTGTGGGTGACCTCCCTCCTCTCCCAACTAGACTTTCTTTTTTTGCTCTTCCTCCTGCCCCTCACCCTCCTCGTTCATTGATCTCCCTTTAGGCTTTATTACTGACTCCCCCTCCCACTCTTTCTCTCCCTCAGTTTTTCTGATTCTCTAACGTTAGACAATTGAAAGAGGCCAGACTCCTAAGCTGAAGTTGGGGGTGAGAGGGAAGAGGCGTTAAGATTTAATGATATTGCCTCTTTAAGGAATCCCTAATTCCTAATACCCATCTCCTCCCCCACCTGAGAACCAATTAAAACTCAATGAATTCAAGTGGAGGCTTTTGTGCATCACATGTGCTTGACTAACAAAGCCTTCTCCGTGCTTGAATAAAAGCTTCTATTCAGCAGCCAGTTTGTTCTAATTCAAATCACTTCCACTCCAGCATCCTCTCCTTCCTCGCCGCTCCTGAGTTCCCAGGCTGGGCTGCCGCCCGTGCAGCCCTGCCCAGAGCTCCTCGCACCACCCCGCAGAGCTCTGCCTCCGCGGCGCCGGAGCAGGGGACGGGACGTGACCTCCGTAGGGTTAACTGGGCAGCCCGTGGTCGTCATGGCCCCGTCCCCGGGAGCTGCTGTGCTGCGGGTGAGCCGGCATCATGCCCTGCAGCACAGGAGCTGCAGCCCTGGGAGTGGCTCTGAAGGGGCTCTGCTGTGCCCTTGGGAAAGAGCTCGTCCAAGGACAGAGAGTTACCTTTTCTGTGAGCAGAGCTCAGTCTGCATTGAAACTAGTGAAAACCCTCTTTCCTCTTCACTCTATGCAGATGTGGTGACACCTGAAGTAGCAGAGGAGTCCCGAAGCACACAAAGTCTAAGCAAATCCAAGTAGTATGTACTTTAATCTGCCTCAGGGTACAAATTTTGATACCTGGAAATCTGAGGGCAGCTTACGTCCTCTGCTGTGCCTTGAAAAGACAAAAAAGGGGGCTTGAATAAGGTTGTCTGGAGGATAGAATATATTTCATGCTATTCAACTTCCAAATGTTGAAAGCTTTGCAGCTGCAGATCTAGGGTTTGGGTGACTGTGGAGGGAGGCAATTCTCTGTCCAGATGTTAGTCAGGTAATCTTCCTGGTGTGAGACAGGCTGTGCTGGGAGCTTTTGCCCGTCCTTTACTGATTGGCTTTAGCTGAGCTGTCAGCAAAGCTGTGTGTATGACATGAAATGGGGTATCTTTGCTCTCTTCCTGCAGCCTTCTCTTTCTACAGACACTTCGGGGTTTTTTAATTTTTTGTTGTTGTTGTTCTTGTGAGAAATCTCTGGTGGAAGCAGGTTGAGTGCTCTGCTCTGATGGCAATGAGGTTTCTACTCTAATCTCTCCTGGGAGCGAGCTCCAGCGCTGCAGGCCAGCTGCCAAGGAAGCTATCTGCTCTGCTCCAGAGCCTTGTTCTGGTACGTGGCAGTTGCATCGCCCCTGAAACACATGGTGTTTGCTGGGAGTCAGGAAGGAGGTACCAGCTCTTATGGAGCTAGGACCTGTCCCACAAAGAGCTCTGGCAATTAAGATGAGCTCTTGGAAGCTGGTTTGATATTTGCAGAGGCACCAGTGGTGAGAGGAGTGATTTGGCTTTGCATGCAGTTAGGGACCTGTGGTGTCTGACAACAGGGGTATTACATTTTGAACTCATCTGAAAGTCTGTAGTGCTGGTAATTCTTTCTTCCACACTGCCTTGCAGCTGTGAGCACGGCAGCAAACAAATGGTAACGCACATCAGGGTGTGTTGCAGTCTTCTAGTCAACTTTTATGAAGCAAAGATTTGAGCGTCCCTTAGCAGTCCTGCTTCTTGCTATAGCCGAGATCTCTCACATCCAATCATCAACCCCAGCCATAGCCAGCATGTAGAGCTGAATCTATTTTATTGTTCCCAACAAGCAGGTTTGAGTATATACTTGTCTGTCTCATTTGTGTGTTCATAGATTTGGACACGGAACCCTCCTTTTGCTGTTGAAAGATTTCTGCTGTTTACTAAATTGGCACAAATTTTTCATCCAGCTTTTCTCCTGTAAGTGCAAGTTAGCCTCTCATTGCAGTAAAGCACAGGGTTGAAAAAAACCCATGTGGTTTGGATAGGTTTTTCCTTAGAAAACACAGTTCTATGTCTACATACATGCAAAAGAGCGGGGACTCTGAATATATGCAAAATGCACTGGGCTTCTTTAATGGAAAGTAATGTCACATAACACTCTGTGGTATCAGGACAGCACAACCTCTGTCCATGAACATGGTGAAG
Organism: Colius striatus; assembly: GCF_028858725.1. Lineage (NCBI taxonomy): Eukaryota > Metazoa > Chordata > Aves > Coliiformes > Coliidae > Colius > Colius striatus. The sequence continues at coordinate 5,879,009 of NC_084775.1, read as the reverse complement.
GGGAAGAAGATTAGATCAAAGTCTGTTGGTTTGAAAAAGATACTTCATTCCTTGTGAGTTGGAGAGTGTTGATTATTTGAGGAAGTTAAGAAGTTTTCCCTTTACAGCTTTGGGGTTATTTTCTATAACATGTTCTTTCTGAAGATCTCAAAGCTGCTTTAAAAAAAATAGTGATTTTGAGATAAGGAAGAAAAACCTCAGTTTCCAGGTAGAAAAGCAGAGTTTTCCTGGCCCAAATCACCTGGCCAGTGTGTGAGAGGAGGTAGGAACGGCATTAACGACTCATGAGCTTTGCTGAAGAGCTCAGTCCTCTTTCTTGAGTCCCTTGTGAAACACAGCAATTCTGTTTTCAGCTCTCTAAGGTGAGGGCGTGGGGGTGAGGGCTGAACAGTGCTGTTGTGCCTGCTGAGGACTGGCACAGCTTAGTTGGTCCCTATTTTTTTAATTTAACTGAGGGGAGCAGATGATGTGAGCTCCTGTGGCAGTGTGGCTCGGTGGGCAGAGCAGCCCCTGCCTTCACGGCAGAGATGAACTCTCCTTGTGTCCAACACTGACCTTTGACTCCAGGGCTCTGCACTTCGTTCCTGTTTCTCGTTAGTGAAATGAGTTTGATGGTCTCAGACTTGCTAGTAAATGGTTTCTACTTCAAAACAAAGTGCAGTTAGTTTGGCAGGAGAGTCTCAGGTCTGACCTAAAACTAAATTACAGCTGACCCTGAGACAGCGAGGCCCCTCCAGGTCAGGGACAAGGGCATTGTCAGGACACTGGGAGCTTGCACCGTAATTAGCAGCAAAGGTATCAAATACCTCCGTTTCCAGCATTCCTGGCCTTAAAGCAACACAAGCATAAAATCCTAACGTTTCTCCTACTGCAGCCTCACTGAAAAAACCCCAAAAACAAACCACGAAAAGGAAGCAAGGCTGAACAAACTTTCATTGATTTGTTTTTTCTCTGTGCTGCAGTAAATCCCTCCCCATCTTACATCCCACAATCCCCTGTTCTCCCAGCATCTGGGAATGGATTTACCAGACGCTGCATTGCTTTCAAGGCTCCAGAATGACCAACGAACTTGAGCACATTTTGTCTGAGTAGCAGGAGTGTGTAAGAGGAGCTTTCCTACTTCAAAACCTGACTTGGGTCCAGAGCTGCTCTCCTGTCAAATGTCTCTGGTATCCCCAGGTTCCTTCAAACGCCAGAGAAGCTCCTCTAGATTCACTCTCCCAAATGTGATTGGTTTTAAAATGTAAATATACTTTATGCCACAGGAACTTGATAACTTTTGAGATAGGAAACTACTTGTCCTAGCTGTCTTGGTGTCTAGCAGAGTGACAATAAACAGAGGACAGGATGCTATTGTGGATAAAAATGTAGAGAAGGTACAGATTATCTGAGCATTACGGTTTCAGCCTCATCACTTATGCCACTATGTGTACAGATCTTGAGTGCACACCTTGAGACACTGTGTGCTTGTTCTGCAGACAATGCTGTGTGCCCAGAGCTTCCCCAGGCCTTGTTTGGAAAGAGGAATGTTTACTGTATCTCCTTTTTTAAACATTTTTTTTAACTCAAGTGCTCAAAGTTGATGGGAAGTTTTGGAAGATGCATCACTGTTTCCATCCATCGCAAGTGGGCAGTTTCTGAAGCCCAAGGGTGTTTGTGAAGGCCAACTTGGTGATCCCCAGAGGGGAAATGCTGGAGCAGGGCAGGACATACTACACAGGACTTCCAGAAACACGCGCATAATCAGATTACAAGTCCAGTGAGTCAGAATGTTACAAACCCGACTATGATCCCACTATTTCCAATGTAACTCATGAGATTCCTCTCTTCTGGTGTCTCAAGAGCTGCACCAGTCACCCTGCAAATGAGAGAGCAGAATCTGCTTGTTGATGGAGCAGGAATGTGACAGGTAGATGGAATCAAAATCTTAAGAACTTTTAATTAGTTAAAATTTTTGTGTGACCCTTAAGGAGTTTTTTAATGTTAATAGTCCCTGTACATTTTGATACGTGTACCCAGCAGAAACTTTGAATTGTAGATGCTACTGTTTCTTTCCTACTGAAAGGAGTAAAGGAGTGGTTCCAATATTGTGCACCTCCACCATGAGAGTGGTTTCCTGCTGCTTCTCTGCAGCCTCCTGCTTTTGACAGGATCTCCACATTACCTACATCCCAGCTTTGTGCTGAAGAATGTCTTGGACAGCTACTTGGAGGGAGTTGGTTCTTAGCTGTGGTAGCTTGGCCACCAGCCAGCTGGAAGCTCTGAGTATAGGTTGTGAATCACTTCTTGCTCCTGGTAGGAGAAGGGTCAGTGACTCATGTACTTCAGCTGGTGGAACTGCATGGGCATGGGGCACGTGGAAAAGTTCTGCTTGGGACCAAAATTTAAACAAAAAAAAAGAAAAAGAAAATGGCATAAGGGCCCTGATGTAGGAGAATCAGCCTTGAGGGAAATCCAAAGCAGGCAAAGGTGTGAAAAGATAAATGCTTAGAGGCTGTGAAAAGTGAGCAAAAGATATAAGGGCAAGAATGGACATGTAGCAGCAGGAGCAAAGTATTTCACAGTAGTTTATAAGCAATGCAGAATCAGAGCTTGTCTTCAGTGAGAAGTTAGCTCACTAGGTCTGTGGGGCAGAGGGAATCACTGTGTCTTCAGACCAAAGGATAGGTTTTGAGCTGACGTTTGGTTTCCAAACTGAACATATTTAAAAGCTGGAGAAGGCTGCTGCAGCTGGAATCTTTAGTAACAGCTGTCTCATTCCACATTCCCTAGCCTGAGAGGACCAGGAGCCCATGAGCTTGAGTGAAGATGCTGTGCCCTGGGGTAGGGGGAAGCCCTCCCTCTTTGGAAGATACTGCTCCTGAACCCAGAGCATCTGTTCAGGGTGCAGTCCTACAGAAAAACAGGAGTTCTTCTAGGTAAAACACCCACTGGGCGAGTTTGTGACTTGCCATATACTATTCTATAGTAAACAGAGCAATGACCAGAGATGAGTACCAGGGCACCTGGACCCTCGCAGTCTCTCTTTCCTCTCTTCCCTGTTCAGCAGGGAGAAGGCTTAGGCAGGGGTTACGTGTACAAAGCAGCTAATCCTGCAATCTGAGGATGGAAGCTTTGCCTGGGAAGACACCGGTGTCCGTCTTGATTAGGATGTGATGCCTGATGTAAGTCATGTGACAAGTACAAACAAAATACCTTGGCAAAACCTTGAGGAACCAGGACAGGCTGAGCTGCTTAAGGAGATTTACAGCATGTATTTCTGTCCTGTACTCTTGCCTTGGTCTGAGCCTTCCCCATCTCAGGAGCTCCAGCATGCAGACAGGATTTTAAAGATGGTCTTTTCTGTCCATTCCTCCAAATAATCTGCAAACCTTCTCAATTTTGTGCAGTTAAGTTTAACAGTGTAGTCCCAGCTACTTTATACCACCATAGTCCCAGAATGCTATAAAGTTGTTTTCTGAGAAGTGCTGTTGGGATTTGTGGAGCAAAGGTCCCGTTGGCTCGGATTAGAAAATAAGTCTTGAAGAAATGGGAGAGTTAAAAGCCAGAGTGAGTGTTACAGCAGAGGTAGGAAATCGATTATGTCCTGAAAGAGAGGGGTTGAAGAAATGGCTTCTGCTTGCTCAGCTCCTGTTCGTGTGTTGAGCCAAAAGTTCTCTGTTTGCTCCTGTAAGTGCCTTTTCCTTCTGGTGCTGCTCTGAGACTGTGCCAGCACCCAGCTTCTCTGCCTCCTGCGAGCATCTCAGCGGAGGATCCAGTGCGCCTTCCCCTGAGCCCTGTTCTCCCCTCACTTCTTTGTTCCCTGGGGCTTGGCTCCATCTTTAAGGCGGATTTTAGAGGTCCTTGACATGGTGCTGACTTCAGCCCTGGATGAATAATTCACACATGCGTCAGACCTGCAGAGGATGTGCAGATCAACTGATAGTGCAGCATCACCGGGCCCTGCCTGAGGGGCTGGTTACTGGAGACCCAGCAGCCTGAGCTGCAGTGTCACTGGGGAGATGCTGGGAGAGCTGTCTGCTCTGATGGTTGGGGGATTTTCTGTTGGTTTTTTTTTTATATCATGAGGACACAGGATTTTATTTTTAATAAGAACTTAGTCTTTCAAATGTCAGTACAGAAACCCATTTTGTCTGAGACATCTGGCAGCCATTGCACTGGCTGATGCTTTCAAACCTGACCCAGACCTTTTTGTTACCCCTATTTACCCAGCTGAGTCCCAGAGCTTTTCTCCAGTCCTGTTGGTGTTTGGTGCAGCCTGGCCACGTGCGGCACTGCTTCTTGCCCCTGACATGTGCCTGTGGACTACAGCCTTTAAATGTCTCTGTTATTCTTCTCTTCTCTAGCCTTCCCCTATGCGTTAGAACACACTTAGAATTCCCCTATTAGCTCTCATTCTTGCCTTCTTTACTCCAAACTCTTTCAGTCTTTTCACCTCCCATGATGAAGAAACTGTAGAAACTGAGGATTGAAAGTGATGCCAAGATATCACCTCTGCAACAGGCAAGGACAAAGTAGAACCTGATCATTAAACCAATGTTTGCTTCATTTGCTCTTAAAAATCTGCATTGCCACGGATTCTGCTAGGTTTCTCCTAATATCTAACCTTTATCGCCTTCTGTGCCAGCTGAGACAATTGTCTTATCCTCCATGAGGAGAAGGAACAGTTTAATCAGTCTTCTGTCAAACAGTCTAGCACACATGGTGGATTTCTGTTGCGTCCATCCTCATCCCTCTTCTCTAGCAGTGGGGAAATGTGTCCCTCTGTATCACCCATGGGAAGCTCTGAGCTTCCAGGTGAGGAGGGGAAGAGCAGGGGGTAATGCTCTGCTCCTGGGCTGAGGAGTAGCCTCTTAGCAGCAGATGCTCTGGGAAAGGTCCTCTTTGCATGGATTGCTGGAGTGAGGACTGGGGAGAGGTTTGGTAGGATAAAGGATGGAGCAAAAGCAGTGAATGGTGGAAGTCTGTGGCAAATGGTAACTAAGAGGGTAGAAGGAAGGCAGAGTTCACGGCAGCTTCAAGGAAAGGGGTCCCATTTTTCAAATCTTGCTGCTTTCTGTCCCTTTATATGCAGTCTTGGGAATGTTGTGTTAACAACAACAACAAAAAAGGGAAATGAAAATGTTTTCATCTCCTCCTGGGAGAGGGGCCCTTTGGAGGGTGCTGCAGATGGCACCTGTGGGGGGGCCAGGCTGGTGCGGTGCTGGGTGCTCTCTGTATGTGGAGCAGCTCCGGTGTTGGAGCTCAGCAGTCTGTTCCCTCCCTCATTTGCTGGGGTGGTTTAGATGGGATCATGGAGACTAGACACCACGTAGTAGTTTTTAGAGCTTGTAGAGAGTGAGAATAGCAGGAAGGGCTCTCTGATTTTTCCCTTAGCCATCATTTCCAGGACAGCAAATGGAAGCCTGCAATCTCCTACTGTTCTTCAGAGACTTCTCCTTTTTTGCTGTTTTATGCTGAATCCCTATTCACTACGTTACAAGTTCTCTTGACGTTTTACTTCTATTTTCCATCCTGTGCAGACCTCTCCCCCCCTTTTTTTTTTATTCCTGAGGCTCCAATCTCTCTTGCTGTTTTGCAGTAATTGGGGTGGCCTCCTCCTCCCTCCTTTCTTCCCATTATCCCACTTGTCTTTATTCTCCTCCTTCTCCTGCTCTTTATTCACCCACACCCATGTTTCTCATTTCTTTCCCTGTCTTGCATGCTGCCCCGTTCTCCTCTCTTTTCCACTCTGTCCTTCAGTACTCTGCACCATGTAGCCTGTTTTCCCATTGCAGATCTTGCTCTGTCATGTTTTACATGAAGCAAAGAAATCCTTGGTGCTTTTGCAACCATTCCTCTCTTCCTGTTGCTGACTCTGTTCCTCCACTCGACCTGAGTGGAGTCTAAATAATTAACTTCCATAGAATCAAAGAATCATAGAATGGTAGGGCTTGGAAGCTCTTCTCCCCCTCTGTGCCTGACTTGTGCCCCAACACAGCTCCTACCAGGCAGGAGGTGGCTGAGCAGTGATTTCCCTTTGAGGCAGACATCCCCAGCTGCCTGGTGCTTGGGCTAGCAGGGAGGTTTTGCCATGAGCCTTTCCAAAGGGTCAGCATCCTGTCCAAAGCAGCTCAGCACTGCTGGAAGCCATTGCCAGAGACTGGCATTGCCCCAGGCTGCCCACGGAGCTGCACTTAATGTCTTCCAGGATCGCATGTTCAGCATCCCAATGCAGATATTACAAAAGTTGTTTGAATTCCAGTTCAAGTTTGTTTATCAACTGTCCAGACTAAATGAAAAGCGAAACTTCTCATAGTACCCGGCTGCCAAACACTCCTGGCTAGAGACAGGTCTCCAAGACACAATCTCTCCTTAAGCTTTATATGATGAGGGAGGAAAAGAGGCGGCTGCTGCCCTGCCCCTCCCCTAACCTCCACTTTTTGGAACCTCCCTCTCTCCATGAATAACTCCAGTGTCTGCCACTGGTGCTGAGCAGAGCTTTGCCAATCATCCTCCTGAGCAGGAAGTGGACACGATTTTGATAGTGTCACTCTACCACACACGAGACACTGAATAGCAGCAAGAAAACTGAGCAGTTTTGTTAATCTTGCTAGTGTTTGCCAACCTCTCAGCAGCAGCCACAGAGGCACTACAGCTGTCTGTCTGCAGCCCCAGGAATACAATGCTGCGTTATTTTATATTCGGCAGATCATCTTTCCAATCATAAGGTCTGGAATGTCTTTATATATTTACTTCTCCGTGAGGAAAGCTCCCTACTGTCACTAATCAACAGATTTTTCAAGACTCGCTGTCCTGTGTTAGGGAGATAAATGAATTGATGTTCATGAAGCACTTTGGGGTCCTAAGGTGGAAATACAAAATATTGTGTGTATGTTTTGCAACAGGACTTGGAATAAGTTTTGTGGTACGGTGTCATTCCCAGTGATGCGAGTCCAACCACATCCTCCATCCAAATGCTCCTGAAGCCTCACTTTTTTTTTTCCCCTCTGGTGTTCACAGAAGTTAACTCACATTGATCCTGCTCTCCCTTTTTCAATATGACTTTAGTGGAGAGAAAGAGAATAAAATAAAAAGCATGATGCAAAAACTCAAACCAAAACAATGAAGCGTTTTACCACTGTGTCCCTCAGAGTGCTCCACTTTATCTGCCTCTTAAATAACACACGTTAGAAATTATAGCAGTGCTTTGGTTGTAAACCAAGGTGTGTTATTCTTTAGTGTGTTGAACACTGAACTCTTGTTTCTTTTTTCTTTCCTGTGTTTAATTAGTATTAGCACTGTGCTTAGGTTGGGCGATTATGGAGCATAAAGCCTGTGCCAGGTGACTTGAAAACATTAGTTCTCCCCTTTGGAGTATTTGCCATCCAGCTTGGAGAGAGCAGGTGCCAGGAGGCAGCTCAGCAGCAGCGAGGTTGGGCAGTGTGGCAGGCAGCTGCAGTGGCTCCCTGACAGCCCAGCTCCTGGCCAGGCTTCTCAGGCCCTCAGAGGGGAGGTGGCCAGGACACTGCCTCTGCACCGCTGCTTCCATTGCCCCTGCAGCCCTTCCCACTGCTGCCAGCTGTGGTGACACCTCTGCATGTTATTTATCTTCTGCATCAGCCCAGCTGCCTCTCAGGGCACCTCCACCCAAAGTGGTGAGTTCAGCCCTATGGAATGATGAGTGGGTTATTCTGGAGAAGCAGCACAGCCCAGACTGGTGGCAGCAGGAGCTGGGGCTGCTCTGTGGCCGCAGCTGGGATGCTGCATAGCTCAGTTCAGGGGAGTGGCTACCACATCTCTGATGTTCTGTTGCTGTGCTCAGGTACAGGGCCAGATGACAAGACAGTGTCACTGACCAGCTCAGGAAATGGAGTGGGTGAATGGTGGTTTGGCAGAGCTAATGGGCGGAGGATGAATTTAGCTCAGGGTTGCAGCCACAAGATGAGCCCATGTAATGTAAGATCCTATTGCAAAATATTGTTAAAAACAAAGGTGTCCTGGGTCCTCTCCTGGAGGGAGGTGGGGTGTAGTGGCATGTGGAAAAGCAGTCAGGAGGTAAGGGGAAGAAAGGTCAAAAGAGGTTGGCACTGACCAGAGAGCTGTCAGTACCTCACTCTGGGGAACAATAGGGTACAGGGGAGACTTGTGCTGGAGGAAGTAGAGCTGGAGATGTGTGCAGACACTATGGCAGCACAGTCGGACGTGTGTGGGATCCTGCAATACCCTCTTGCAGAAAGGAGCTCACAGCAACCGTCACCAGAGGTTCTGTGCACTGATAGGTTCAGATATGCCACAGATACAAATACCTTGTCTCAGGGCAAAGCACAGCACGTCAGGAGACACTACAACTCCTATCCCACTCTAGCTTCACACGCCTTTCATTTGTTCCTGGCTGAGCTCCGCCAGCCACTCAGGCCGTGTTGCCCAAGAGCAGAGGCAGAGAGTGCACAGACCTGCTCCAGAAGCCATCCGTATGTGGATGAACTTGTGTGGCAAAGGAGAGAGGCTGGAGCTTGGCACGAGTCTGTCAGTCTGAACGATCAAGAAACTGCGCCGTGAACTGAGGGTCAGCTTGGCCTCCCTCCGTGCTGAGCCGCTGGCAGAGCCGGCTGGGCTGGGCATACCTGCGGCAGGGGCTGCCAGCCGGGGCCTGGCCGGGCACTGCTGTGCGGGGCAGCCGGCGGCGAGGCCGGGCTGCCTCGGTGCCCCGCAGAGCCCCCGCGGGCTGCGAGGGCACCCGGAGGTCCCGGGCTCCAGGAAGGCGGCTCAGGTGCGGGCGCCGAGGCTCCCCGCGGCCCGGCGGCGGTCCCGGGGCGAGCAGGGCGGTCCCGCAGCCGCCGTGCAAGCGCCCTGGGCGGGAGCCGGTCCCAGGCTCTCCCAGCGCCGGCTTTTAACTCGCCCGGTGCCTTCTCGGCAGCGGTGAGAGACCGGAGGTGGGACGCACCGGGCCGGGGTCTCCGGGGCCCGCCGCGGCGCAGCCAGGCCTGACCTGGTGCACTCGGGCTCGCCGCGGCGGTGCCGAGCCCGTCGCCCTTTGTCCGCCGCCCCGGGGCAGGTGCGGGCGGCGCGGCCGGGGACAAAGCGGCCGCGGGCTCCCGGGCTGCTCCCGCCGCCGGCCGTGCCCGGGGCCGGGCGCGCTACCCCAGCGCGGTGCGGGCGCGGCTCCCGGCGCTCGGCCCCGGCGCCGCCGGCGGGTTTTATGCGCAGGGCGGCCGGCGGGCCGGCGGGGGTGGGAGGAGCCGGGCAGGTTGTGCCCGCCGGGCCCTCCTCCCTCGCTCCCTCCCCGCCCGGCGGAGAGGGGTCGGGGGAGGGGGCAGCATGGCCTGTCCGTCCGGCCCCTTTTCCAGCGCTCATCTGCCCCGGGAGTGCGGCGCCGCTCCTCGCTGGGAGAAGAGGTCCGAATGGAGACAGACGGCAGCCAGCCCGGCCTCGCCTCCCCGGACTCCCCGCACGACCCCTGGTACCGCCGAAGCGGCCGTCACCGGCCGCCCCCCCCCATCCCGCGCCCCCACTCCCCCCCCCCCCACCCCCCCGGTCCCGGCCGCGGCCGCCCCCTCCCCCCGGCCCCGGCCGCCCGGCCCGGGCAGGCGCGGCGGCGGCGGCGGTGCCGCTGCCAACATGGCCGATCCGCGCCCTCCCCTCCCCGCCCGGCCCCGCCGCCGCCACCCCCGCGGGGCGCCGCGGCCCCCCGGCGCGGCCCGGCTCACGGCTCTGTCCTTCCCCCCGCAGCAAAATGTTCATCGGGGGACTGAGCTGGCAGACCACGCAAGGTGAGCGCCGCGGCGGCCCCGCACCTGCCGCCGGGAACGGGGGTGGCGGGGCCGGGGCCGGGGCCGAGCCCGGCGGGGGCGGCGGGGCCGGGCCGGGCTGGGACATCCACGGTGGGTGATGTGCTTGCAGAGGGCTTGCGGGAGTACTTCAGCCAGTTCGGCGAGGTGAAGGAGTGCCTGGTGATGCGGGACCCGCTGACAAAGAGATCCAGGTGAGAGGCCGGGCCCGCGCCTCCCTTCGCCCCCGCCGCGGCCCGGCCGCCACTTTAACCAACTTTCTCTGTTCTCTCCGCATCCCCTCTCCTGCCCGGGCTGCGGGGCTCAGGGGCTTCGGGTTCGTCACGTTCATGGACCAGGCTGGCGTCGACAAGGTCCTGGCCCAATCCAGACATGAACTGGACTCCAAGACGGTGAGATGACTTCTCTCATCTCAGGGGTGCATTTGCCGGTGGAGCGGCTGTGCTCGCAGCAGCTGTCGATTGTGGTGTTTGATTTCCAGTTACAGGCTGTAAACTATCGATTACTGATAGGGATCGATCGGCCCCTTCTCTGTCCCGCGCAGCCCGGCTGCCGCCCGAGCACCCGGCTTGCCGCTGGCCCGGGGCTGCTGTGCCCGTGTGGATCTGCAGATCCTGCTGGCGATTTTCCTCCAGCCTGTCAGTTGTAAGGTCCCTCCGAGGAGTGATGGTTGCCCTCTTGGAGCTGGAACACCTGGGTGCATTTGGGACAAGGATTTGCACCGGGAACAGACACGGGGCTGAGTTTGGGGAGAGCGGAGCCACCCCTTTGCCTGTGGACTGCTGAGCACCGCACCCTCCTCCGGGGCTGCCACTCCCCAGTGCCCAGGCCCTGCTTCCCCTGGCCATGGTGGGCTGCACCCCCTCCTCAGTGGAAAGCCTTCGTGATGCACACCCTAGAGACTCTCCTGTGCTTTCCCTGGGCGAAGTTTTTGTAACGGTCATGGAGGTTCAAGACTTTATTGTCTCTGAGCGTGGCCAGCGCCCGCCCATGTGGGCCACCACCGGCCTCGGAGCGGCTGTGGCTCTGGCCCTCGCTCTGTGAGTAGGGGCTCAGGAGGAGCCCAGCTGTGCTAGCAGAAAGATTTCAGTGGTTCCCCAGGTCGATGTTGTGTCGTGCCCGGTCCTGCCTTGCAGATCTGTGGCACTGTGTAGATGTGCAGGATGTTTCAGGGGGTGGGGGTGAGGTGTCTGAGTGGGAGGTCCCTTCCCTTTGGCTTTAGTGACTTGCCTTCCCCAGAATTCCTTATTGCTGCCCCGGGGTGAAGGTGAGGGTAGGGTTAGGGGAGCAGTGGGGTCTGTCAGGGGGTTACATGATGAGGGGAAACATTCTGGCTCCAGGCACAGGCTGCTGAGGAGTCTAAACGTGCAACTTTATTTCTTCCAGCGCATGGCTCGGGCGCCCTGTCCTTTATCTTGGCAGAAGGGAGAGGGCGGGAGAGCGAGACCCCCTTTCTTAGGGTTTACGGCGTGAGTTGCAGTGAGATTTATGTCTGTTCCTGTTTAACTGCCTGGATCGCTCCCTTTGATGTGCACAGGTCCTTCCTCCCCACGGGAGCTCCCGGTTAAACCTACCCCAGCCTTCCTGGCCAAGGCTGGGTCCCCTGGACTCCCAGCCCTCCTCCTTTCAGGAGTGATGTAAAGTGAGTTTTGCTCTGGGGGAGGGTTATGGTAAAGCCTTTGAGGAGGGCCCAGGGTTTGGGGCTTTTTTCTTTCTCTTTTTTTTACTAGCCTATGTAAACAGAGTGTCTGCTCAGCTAGTCCTGTCCTGAGCCCGTGGGCTGGCATAGACCCCTCTTGGATAGGCAAATGATGGATGTTTGTTGTCGCTCTAATCCCGAAAGCATTTTGGGGCCAAGAGTGAGCAGAAACCCACAGTCTCTGTTCTTCTTCCCGACCTGCTGCTGCCGCCTGTGGGAAGCCACTCTACAGCCCGCCGGGATGGCAGGAGGGACGCAGGGCAGGGCAGGGCAGGAGGGACGCAGAGCCGGGCAGGGCAGGGCTGGCAGGGAACAGAAGGGGCTCCCTCATGGCGCAGGGTGCGTGGGGACCTCCAGCTATTGAAATTCCCGGCTGCATCTGCTCGCTCTCCCCGCCAGCGCGGCAGAGGGAAGGGGGGCAGTTTCGCCAGAGCCCTTCCTTTGTTAGGAACTTTGATCCCTTCCCTCTTTCCTTTTTCAGCTGGGGCAGATGTTTTGGGGTGCTTTGCCTGGTGAGAGGTTGTTCTCCTGGTACAGCATGGAGCCCTGTGTCCCCTTTCCCTGCCGAGCCGGAAGGCTCTGTGAGTCATGGGTTAAATGACACAAACTCATCCGAATCCTAATTTAGGGGTTTACGAAATTTTGCAGGAAAAGGCCTGGTGTCCTGAAAGGCCTTCTCTCAGGGCTTGGTGTCTCCTGGCAAGCAGCTCTTGATAGACAGTGTCTGCCCAACTTGTTGCTTCATTGTTTTCCAATTCTTCCTACCCTAACGAGGGCTGTTGGCCCGATTCTCCAGGGAAACCTTATGCTTTTCAGATTCCTCTTTGTTTTTAAGTGAGATAGCAGCAGTCTACGGGGTTATTGATGAAAATGCTTGATATGGGAACTGGCTTTGCAGTCCCAAGGTGAAAGACTTGCGTAAAGAGCTGTGGCTGTCCACTGCCTTGAGCTGGCTCCTGATGTGCTGTGGGCAGAGCGGGCTTGGCCCTGCTGGGTCACCCTCTTGTTTCTTTGTTGCCACTCCTGAGTTCTTGCTGGGTTTGTCTTTTGTGGGGGAAGGAGTGATGTGTGGCTTGGGCAGCACAGACCAGCGGGGTGAAGGTGGTCTGGAGATGTGATGAGTGGACAAACCCAGTCCTGAGGTCCTGGAGGGTCCTTGCCTGGCCTGCCACTGCTTTGGGGCGTTGATGTCAGCTGGGTTAACACAGGACTTACGTGACCTGAGCTATTGAACGGGGCTGTAGGTGGCTTGTGGAGCATTACAGAGGAGCCTGGCCGGCCCATGGATACACCTGCAACGTCAGTGGGATTCCTCATCCCCAAAGCCTTGTGGGGTGAAGTGGAAGCAGTTTGAGCTCAAGTGACTGCCACTCACCTCCGCCTGATCTTGAGGTTTTGTGTATTTGGATGCAATCTGAGCAATCCTGAATGCTCTTACTCTTAGCAGATTTCTATCTGGGTTTGTAGAAAGGATCCATTACGTCAGTGGGTGCCACTGAAACACAACGCTTCCAGGGCTGTTTGTTTTAACACCAGAAATGACAGAATAAGGTACCAGTGCTTTTGCTTTAAGCAGAAAGACTCCAGGCACCGAGGAGCAGTCCAGTTCGAGTAACTTGAGTCCGGCAGCGAAGTCGCTCCCCTGCGCGTGTTCCCAGGGCTGCCCCTGCGCCGGGCGCCCCGGCCTCCCTCTACCTGCAACAATGGCTGGTTGTGCAGAAGAATTTGCGAAATGACTGCCTGCTCCCTCCAGCCAGGAGGACACGTTATCTCTGCCCAGTTGATCACACTCAGGGTAATGAGAAAATGAGGCTGAGCTTAGCATTGCTGAGTATGAAAGCATCTTCTTGGCAGGAGCTGAATGACACTGGCTGAGAAGTAAAAGACAGTAGATTATTGTTTTTGCTTATTATCTGCCATCAACCTCCTGGTCTCCTGCCGTCCCCTGTCCTCAGAATTCACTGTGGGTGTCTGCACTAGCCAGGAAGCGGTGGGGGAGGCTGTGTGTGTGTGTGTGTGTGTGTGTGCAGGGAGGGGAGGGGATGGCCAGTTCAGATGCCCCAGCGAGGCACCGGAGGGTTATGCTGATCTGCTGCCTCTTGGAGCGTGGGGAGGGAGGTTTATTTTTGAGTTTATTTGTGCTCTTCACTTTTGCCTCTGTTTACTTACGTGCTGAGTTTATTTATGTTGTAGGCTGTGAGTCAGGATGGAGGTGGTGAAGGCAGGGAGAAAAGCTGGTGGAAGGGTGCAGGGAGGCCGAGCTCTGGGGCTGTGTGACAAGTGAAAGGATGTGGGACGGGAGGCCAGCCAGGCTGGAAAGCTGAACAAAGCAGCCAGAGGAGCTGGAGAAATACAGCTTCCATTTGGGCTGCTTTTGCTGCCGGGCTCATGGGACAAGGCTCCAGGCTGCCCTCCCAGCTGCAGCCTGTCCTGCGGGGATGAGCCAGACCTGCCTTTTCCACAGGTCTTTGTAAGCTGATTTGTAGGTCTGGATCATCCCTGACGTGATGTAACTTTACAGGAGTTGCTGTAAAAATAGGCTGTAAAGAGAGAGGTGGCTGATGAGAAGGAGAGGAGGCTTTGTGGGTGTTTGGCTTGCAGCTGCATGAGTGTCGTCCCGGCTTTTGTGGTGGTGTGAGGCCAATACAGGCAGGCGCTCATCCGTGCTGAGCCCAGCAGAACGCGCAGCACCTGGATGGCGGCGCGGGGTTGGCAGCAGGTTTACAGCCAAGCTGAACAGGCACAATGGAGGGAGGGCTCAGCCCGCAGCAGAGGCATCCGCATTGTGTGTGCAGCAGCCTGGGGAGGGGGCCCTGGGGCCACAGCCTCCCCGGCCCTCGCGGTCATTTGTGCCGTCCTATCTACTCTTTTATTTCTTCACCCTGTGTTCTGTAGGACAAAGTGTTTGGCTTTGTGGTGCTCTGCCTCTTTCCTGTCCTGTCACTACGCAGGTGAGCTGTGTATTTGTAGGCAGAGTGGACGGAGAGAGCAAAAAGGCTAAAGAAAGCACTTCTATATGAGGCCGGTGATCAGGGCAACCAGGGCCTGGCCAAGGGGGAGGTGCAGCCCAGCCTCTTAATCCCAGCATGTGATGGGCTCTGGGTGCGTCTGGCCGGTGCTCAGCCAGAGACAGACCACTGCATGCTGGGACTTGTAGTCTCCCTGGATTACACCTTACGGAGAGGGAAAGATGTCCTCAGCCAGCTTCACCGTATGCTCCTTCGTTGGGTTTTTAGCAAGGTGCCACGTGGGCAGAGGCAGCTGTGCACATGGAGGAAGCCTGTGCCTGTAAATAGGCAGTGAAAGCGTGTTCACCTGTTCTTCCCCACATCTCTTTCAGATTGACCCGAAGGTAGCGTTCCCTCGCCGAGCACAGCCCAAGGTAAGCACCGAGGCAGCCCTTGCCACCCCAAAGGGGGAAATTCCTGGGGGTGAATCTTGTCCCTCTGTGCAGGGTTGTCAGAGCATACTACGGGGTGTCCCTGGGGTCTGCTCAGGACTTGCTGGGGGCAGGAGCTGCCGTTGCACCACCAGCTCGATGTGCGGTGCTGCAGTTTGCATGGCCCAGAGGAACCGGGAGCCTCCTGGTTGCACTTTAGGATGCACTGCTTGGAGCTGGTGAAATAAATGCTGCCCAAGATGAAATTAGTCCTTCCAAGGTTGCAGCCAGTGTCTGGAAGTTTGAGGCCAAAGGAGATCCAGTACAGCTCTGTGCTGTGGTGTTGTACAGGTGGAAGGAGGGTTGTGTGTGTGCACAAATAGGTACATGGAAGGGAGAAGGAGAAGGGTTTCATTTTGTGAAATGCCCTTGTGTGTTTCAGCACTGGAAAAGGCAGGAGGAGTTTGATGTTGGAGCTTGTCTACAGGAGGTTCTGGCATCAAAATGCACAGTTGCAAAAACTTTTTCCAGGCATGCAGCTAAAAAGTTTTAACTGAGGAGCCAGCAGCAGGCTGGAGACTGCCTTTGGATTTTTGGTCTCCCTTTAACTTTCCTCTTGGATGGAAATTTGAAGTTCAGAGTCTCGATTCCAGGTGCTGTCAGAGGAGAAAGAGTTGTGGAGGGAAGCAGGGTCAAGAAGCAGAGAGGGAAGAGGAGGCTGGTGCCGGGAGGGAAGTAAGGGGGATCAGGCACTGAGAACAATTGGTGAGCAGGTATCCCGAGTAACTGGAGCCAGGAAGCACATGGTAGGAATTGGGTTAATTCCATTAAGCAGTTTGGTGACAGAAGGTGCTTTAGTGTTAGAACGGGCTGCTCTCCAAGCCAGGGAATTGCTGCGGATTAGCCCTATGCTCCTTGGGGTAATTAGGACCATGTGTTCCTCTGAGAGCAGGGGTGTAGCCAAGCAGCAAAGGGGAGGGTGCAGCTGGAGAGCCGGTTCAAAGGATGTCGGTGTGCCTCAGTCTGGCAGCAATGGCCCCTCTCAGGGTAGTTTTCTTCCTTGTCCCAGTTGCATGAGTGACAAGTGGCAGAAGGAGCTTCTCTTTGCCTTCTTGCAAAGGCAGAAGAGATTTAACTGGAGAATTGCCTGGGCTCTGTTTAAGTGACTGGGGAATGGATGTGAAATGTGGCTTCTTCCACGCACGACCGGATGCTTTGCAGTCAGTGGGGGAAGCCTCGAAGCCCCTGTGGCTGCAGGGCTGCTGCCCATCTGTCTGCACCGGGCAGCTTGGAGCTGGCTACTGGAGGAGCCCCAGGGCTGGCGAGGGCACAGTGCTGCCCCGTGTCTTTGGGGTGGTATCTGGCTGCCATGAGAGCAGCAGCAGCTCTTCAGGGACAGGGGCTGGTACTGTGCTTCTCATGGGGTGAGAAGCACAGTACTGGTTGGGCACCAGTTAGCACCATGAGGGGCGAGAGCATGAGCTGGGGTCTGGCATGGGGCAGATCTGGCAGCTGTGTTTGGCTGGAGGGCTTTGAGGAGGTGGAAGTTCAGCTGCAGCAGAGGGGAGGCAGTGGCCTTTGGAGGCTCGTTCTCTGCTCACCCTGCGTTTATTCGCTGAATTCCTGTCCTTCCCTTTTCCAGATGGTGACCCGAACGAAGAAGATATTTGTGGGTGGTCTGTCCGTGAACACTACTGTGGAGGATGTGAAGCAATATTTTGAGCAGTTTGGGAAGGTAAGTCTCTCAAGTGGTGCTGGATCAAAGCTGTTACTTCTGGGGCAAAAAGCAGTTTTCTGAACTTCTGTGGAGGTGGGATTAAGAGCTTGTGAGTCTTTTGCACAGGGCTAAGTAGATTGAAGGTCAGCCACAGACAGGAGGTGGTTGCAGTGCCTTTGCAGGGGCCACAGCTGCTGACTCCTGCCCTGTGATGATTTGAAACAAAGAGTCTGTGCTTGTTGCTGGCGTTGGGAGGACCTGCACTAAGGGTCTTCCAGTTTTTACCTATCCAAAGGCCTCCTGTGGCCCACAGGTTTGCAGTTTGTCCAAGCGCCGCAGGAAGGTTTGTGAACGCTCCTAACAGAGAAGCTGCAGCATCAAACCTGTGACTTTGGCTTGTTTCTAACTCAAAGTCTTCTGGGTGATATTTTGATAATCCTTTACTAAAAAACAAGCCTTTTGGTCCTGAAACTTCTGCTGAGTCTTGAACAAATGGTGATGTCTGAAGGAAATCCATCACTGTGGCTGTCCCTTGTGTTGGACTGGATCTTCTGTGCCAGCTGGTGGCTCAGGGCAGGTGGGCTTCCTGGGGATGGAAGTCAGTTGTACAGTGGCCTGTCGTGGCCAGGTGTGCAAATTGTGAGCCAGGACTGAATCAGAGGATAGAAGGGGACTCAGTTTTGGCCTTTCAGCTGCGTCAGGAGGTTGTGAGCATTCCCAGGAGCAATCTCAGTAGTATTAGATTGAAGGATCCCAAGAGTTTTAATGGGATTAGGAACTGAAGGGGATCATTGTACCCAAATGCTGAATGCGGTCACCTCTGGGGCACAGCTCTGGGGCTGTTTCGCTGTTCGGTAGTGTTGTGTGTGGATTTGTTGTTTGGGGCAGGAAGTGTTGGCTTCTGTGGCTGTTAGAACCCTCCTGCCTGGCTATGGGGGCAGTAATCTGGCCAGGATATTGCTGATAGCATCATGAATGTGGAGGAAAGTACCACAGGAACTGTAGAGTGTGAGGGGTGGGGGCTTTGGTATTTATTTTCTTCTTCTGAAGAAGACACATTATTTGTGAGAGGAATGGGAGTTTTGTAACCAGTTTTGCCTTATTGTTGGAGCTTTGGGGCACAAAAGCTGAAACAAGTGTTTGCTCCGTATCTTTGTTCAGCTTCTGAAGTCGAATCTGCATGTGACTACAAAGTGGGACTCCTTTCGTATTCCTGTTCAATCTGAAGGTGGTTATAGCAAAAGTGGTCAGATATCCCCACATTAGCTAGTCATTAGCTCTGTGAGCCTTTGTCTTCTATTGGAAATAAACACAGTCTGCTGTGTCCCCAAGAGGAATCACCACTGAAGGTGGTGGTGTCCATGGGTCTTTGGGGTCTGAGGCTATTAGTTTGACTTGCACATGCTTCTGCACTGCTGATAGATGTGTTTGATAGGAAAGCAGAATGTCTTGGCTGTAATCTCCTTTTAACCTTAACTATACCTCTGTTAATTTGAAGCAGAAGCATGTCATGTAGCACTGGCTTTATGAGCAGTTGTGATTGCTCTAGTTTGAGATGTACTTTCCAGTTCTTTTGGGTTGTTACGTCCCTCTTGTTTAATGATCACGTTCTGAAAGGTGTCCTGACGTCAGGAGACTGCCAAGAACTGGTTGTGTCAGATTGTTTTCTTTGGGACTGGGCAGAAGGGAGAGATCTGCATGGCTCAGTGCAATTCATTTTCAAAGAGCCAACATCCGGCCCTCAAAATCCTGAGGCCCAATGCAGCTGGCCTCTGGGCTCTGGGGAGTTTCCATGGGGAGAGGTCAGGGCTGGTCAGATTGACTCTCTGTTTTTGGGGCAGTTTTCTGACTCATCTTGAGCATTTCATCTGAGGAGAGATTCCTCAGAGCTCTTGTATAAAGCATCTCTCCCAGCCTGTAATCATCTTCCAGGCTAAGCCTCAAATAATTCACTGAAGGCCAGGAGGACTGTTTCCTGGGAAGCTCTCTCCAGGTGGATGCTCCGTGTGGGCGATGCACAGGGTGGGGGAAAGGTTGTTCCAGAGGGAGGCTGCAAGGTCCTGAGCTTTGAATGCACTGCCCTGGTTTCTAGGCCTAAGAAAAGCCTGTTGCCTTCAATTTCAGATGTGACTCATGGAGAATACGATTTTGGTGCACAGGCTCTTTTGCTGTTTGTTTATGATACTCTGGGGCCTCCTAGCTTTCACAGGTCTCTTAGGATCCCTCCTTTAGCACTGGACTCCGTGAGCCTCATCTCCTTGACTTCTGGTGCCTTTTCATGGGAGGTGGTGAGGCCTCAGTTGTGTTATCCTCATCTAGGCAGGCCTGTCTGAAAAATGTTTTCAAAGCCATTTGGGCCAGTGCTACTCCTGGGATTGGATTGGGACCGTGTGAAAAGGAATTGTTAAGGAAGCCCTTTTAAAGCATTTCCTTGGAGGACTTACCCTCTGAGGAAATGGCTTTGTCCGTGTTCTCTCATCTTCCGAGCAGACTTAAGAGTTTTCTAGGATGTGGCAGAAGAAAAATTGCTCCTCTTTCCTCCTTCCAGTCCATGGAAGTATGGGAACACTTAGGATCTATAGAAGAGAGAGGGGAGAGCACCAAGTCATGCTGTCTTCCTCGGGATCAAGGTACCAGATTCCTGGGGTTGATTTTTTAGTCAATCTTTGAGAATCCAGTGGCAAGCTCAGTTCAGATTTCAGCTGCAGGGAGAGATCATCCTCTGCTTCTGAGGACAAGAGAGTACAGACTGCTGAGTGGATTTTGGGTGAAGGTTATCTTCTAGGTAACCCTCAGGCCACTAGCCTAAATGTGTGTTACATTTGCCACCACTTCAGGCCTTTGAATTAGGATAGATTCTGTTTGAAAAATACATTTTAGTCCAGACTGGAAGTACGCACGTGCTGTCGGAGCTGGGAGAGGAAGTGCTATGGTCCGCAGTACAGATGAGCTCAAATTAGATTACCATGATGTTCTCTGCAGTCCAAGTCCGTGAACTGCAGTTAGCAAGGTGCATCTTGGGTCAGAAGCAGCACACCTCGTGTGTCCATCACCAGGAAAAAAAGGAAGTCTGGTTAGGCTGGAGATGAAATGGTTTCCTATCTCATAAACCAAAATTCCCAAGTCTGATTTTTTCCGTGTTGTCATTTCTGCTTGTTGTCCTAGTTTTGTTTTGTTTTGTTGCCTTGCTGTATCCAAAACCTTGTCTCAGCTTTGTAAAGCAGAAGTGGCAAAAGAAAAAGGAAAATGAGTGAGGAGGAAATCCATCAGTATTACTTGGGGACAAAGAAATAAAAGGAGAGACTGGCACCCCAGTTCTTCACATCAAAATGCTTGGTTTTAAGAGGCACAAAGGGTGAAGCTTCAAAGAGGATCCCAAATACAGTGAGAGTTTCTCTGCTTCAAAGAAGGATCACTTCTCATTTTTCTTCCTGTCTAAAACTGTGAATGAAAAATACAGGCTGCTATTTTCCTGAGGAAAAAAACACAAAGGTTTGAGTTTTTTAGTGCAGAGAGACTGAGAATTGCTCTCAAGCTGGCTCTGGTTTGTCAGGTGCAGCTGCTCGGGCTTTGAACATAGCAGGATCTCTAGGAAACACTTCTGGCTCCAAAACTCGCATCTCTCAGATGCAAGCGAAGGCCATGGACATGCTTGCTAAAGGAGATGATTTTTTCAACTGTAGGACAGAAGTCCTGGAAAGAATTGCATTCACAGAATGTGTAGCCAAGTATCTTGGCTTAAGTTGGATGGTGTTGGAGATCTTTAGACTGCACAAGGAAGCATTTCAACTGCCTCTCTAGATTCCAGCTGCCACCCTCACTGAAACCTGAAACAGAGGAGGAAAGTATCTTGCAGCTATCACCTCAGGCATAGCTAGTCCTCTGTCTAGCTCAACATGTATGAGAATCCCTTAGAGGAGCTCAAGTCCCAGCTTCCTCCTTTTCCACTTCAACCTGTGGGAAAGTGTTGCTCTGTACCCTTTTTTTTGGGTGAGGGAGGAAGGTTGTCCATCAGAGTAATGTATTTGGACAATTGAGTCTTTGATCTTGGAAGCAAGATTATTTGTTTCAAATCCTAACTGTAAAAACGCGGATCATCTTTCAAGGGTTGGTCTGATGAGGTTTTGTGGTGGTCAAATAAGTTGCAAGACAGGAGTCTCCAAACAAATAAGTGCTTCTTGTCATGGAGCTTACCTAAGGTGTGAAATCTCTGCCCCAAGATGATGTTACAGAAATCTGCAAGGGCTCCAAAGTGATTGTACAACTTAATGGAAGGTCTTTTAGATACACAGACACCTCTTTCAGGAAATACCCAAATTCACAAGTGGCTTGGAAAATGATGGAGTATTTTGGGGTTTATCTTACTATGCCTTGTCTGGTCTTTATCTTCTTCCAAAGGTGTCTGGTGTTGGTTGGTATCCTGGGGGATGTTGGGCAAAGTGGGCCCCAGCCCTAAGTTGATGCAGCCAGTCTTTTGTTTGTCATCAGAAGTTGATTCTTTCAGAACCTAGAAGTGCAGAGGTACTGGAGGAAATGGGGGCCTGGACCCGATTTTCTGAGGTTTGAACTCATGGCTTTCCTGTGTGCTTTTGCATTTTGTGAAGCAGAAGTGCAAGAAGTGTATTCACAGTGACATCTTTGCATGACTCACTAATCAGTCGAGGCTCCAAGGGTGCTTGAGAAGTGCTTAAAACGAGTCTGCATCTCTCCCTGGGCCTGCAGGTGATGTGTGCATGTGGCTGAGTCGGATACGAAAGCTCGGCCTTTCTGGGAGGCAGATCGTGCCCAGAGAGATCTGCTCTCTAAAAATATCCTGGAGGCAAACAAGAAAAAAGATCTGCTGAGGTCTGAGGACGATTCTGACCTTTAGGCTGCCATCTAATACTCAGTCCAAATTCTGGACTGTTTGCCTGAGACAGGTTCTGAGATCTCACTGGGGCAACGACTCCTGTCCTGACCGAGAGAAACCCGCTGTTTCTGAGGTGCTGGATTTGGTGAGGGTTTGAGTGTGTCACAAATGCATATTCATGTACACCT
This sequence comes from Colius striatus, assembly GCF_028858725.1. Taxonomy (NCBI): domain Eukaryota; kingdom Metazoa; phylum Chordata; class Aves; order Coliiformes; family Coliidae; genus Colius; species Colius striatus. Next base: position 5,857,407 of record NC_084775.1, on the reverse strand, counting down.
GCCAGAAAAATGGTGTGGTTGACTTGGGTATATTAAATGAGTTTTCCCTGCTGAGTCCTTGGAGGAGCTTTAGATAGCGATGGGGAATTTCTTTGAAGGAAGCCTCGTTCCTGTGCCTGCAGTGGACGTGATTTCCCTCTGTTTGGATCGGGAGAATGTTAATTAATTAATCCCTAATCTGCCACTCTCTGGAAATTTCAGGGATCAAAGCTACTTGTCAACATGCTGTGGATTTCCAAACTGGATTTTGGATTTTCTTCCACAGATCAGAGGGCAATTTATGCAAATTGTCATGTGTAAGATGGTTGCAGGGAACAGATGGGGAGGGGAGGCGAAGGGGAATCTGATCACCTCTCTTGCGGCAGTAGGCAGTTTGGCTCTTGGTAACAATGCCTCTGGAACAAAGGGTTCTCTGTGCTCCGCATCTGGTAGGCAGATAGCCAAAAATGCTGTAGCACTAATGGTCATTCAGGTCTTCAGTGGCTCATTTGATACTTGCCAGGTGCCCACGGCACGGTGCGAGAGCGGCAGGAGCACCCGGCCAGGCCGTCCCGCTCACCTGCCCCACGGAGCGGGCTCTCGGGTGAGTCCCACCCCCAGAGTCTTGACAACATCTTTGCAGAGCAGGGTAGGAAGGGTCCTGGTGCCGCTGGTGTGTCCTCCCCAGAATCAGCCTGTGCTGTTGGAGCAGCTGGGAGAACCTCACGAGGATGCTGATGCGCTCCCTTGACTCTCAAGGGAGTTCTGGGTTGTTCAGTGTGTATTTCCCATGTTGAAGCTGTCTTGGCAGTTACCATTACTCTGCCTGATTTTTCTACAAATGTGTTGCCACGGTTCCTTGTAGGACCAGCCCAGCCACCTTCAGTGGCTGTTCAGGTGGAAGATGCCAGTCTCTCCAAAGCCTTTGCTTGAGTATTTCCAACTTCCTCCACGATCTGCCCCTGTGGACGTGCATCCAATGTTCTTCAGCAAACCCGTGTTGGGCATTTTGTTACTATTTTTTTTACCTCTGCATGAGGCTGGCATCGGCTTCCTCTGTTGCAGACACCTGTGAGTGTCCCAGGAAGACTGAAATATGTTGGAGTGGGAGTAAACCACTGAAAACAATCAGGCATTTTGACCAAAGACAGGTGGATGGTACTGCATTCCACTTTGGTATGAAACGCCTCACATCTGTGCACCTGAAGGTGCTGGCTAGGCTGAGGGCTGCTTTGGTGGAGTGTCTCTGAAACCCGTGACTGTCCCTTTTCCTGCCTGTCACCACCACATGGCTCTCACCACACCAGGTGCTGGTGTGAGAAGGGCCCGGCTCCTCTTGGGAAGGTGCCGCCTGCCGCCCTCCTGCAGGAGATCTCAGTAGGGGCAAACCCATGGAGGGTTAGAAGAGTTCCTCCCCAGGGACAAACCCTTTTTTCACTTTCTGAATGCATTACCTCCACCGAGCCTGCCCCTGAGCTGCCCTGCCGCAACTAGCTGCCGAGAGTCACGTCCCGTGGTGGGGTTCCTTGGGAAGGACGCTCCCAGAGAGCAACAGGCACTGCTTTGGGGACTCCTCTTTTCCTGGACAGTTTTGACCCTTTGGGCTAAGCACGGGGAGAGACACCATTCCTCAAAATTAACAAGACCTGAACTTCTAACCTCAAAAGTTGGGTAACTGCAGCCTGGACCAGCAAGTGCGAAAGTTCCTTGGGAGAGAGCCTTGACCACTAAGCCAAACAGTTTTCTAGCAAAGTGATCTGCTGCTTTGACTGTGTTTAAAGAACTGAAACAAATATTTATTTAAAGGAGGGGGGAGAGCATAGGGAGAAGGACAATTCACGCAGCAAAACCCCTTTGTTAAGGTGCAGTTCCCATCACACGTTACTTCCACGCCCCATTCAACACGGACTTAGGGGTGTTCTGTCCACACAGTTCTCTCGGGCAGCTGGCCCATTCCGCCTCTGCCAGCCAGGGCTCGCTGCTGCCCCGCGGCACGGCGCAGACCCCGCGCCCCGTCCCTGGCCCGGGCGCGCTGCCGTGCGCGGGGGCGCCAAGATGGCGGCGGCGCTGTCCCCGCGCGCTGCGAGAGGGCGCCGCCGGCGGCGGGGCGGGCGCGGGCCGGCTTTGTGCGGGCGCTCAGCGGGCGGCAGCGGCCATTGGCGCGCGCGTTGCCGTGGCGACGGCCCCGCCGGCGGCCGCCTTTGTTGGGGCCCGGCGCGGCGCGGCCCAGCCGGGAAGGGCCCGGCGCGGCGGCCCCGGGGGGAGGGGGGGGGTCGGTTCGCGGCCACAATAGCTGCCCGCCGGGGCTGCCGTCCGTGCCTGGTTGTGGCTGGGAAGTCGGTGCCTTTGGCGGCGGTGTCTCCATCCTCCCGGCGGTCAGTGCTTGGTGCGGGGCCTCAGAGAGCCGTGTGAGCCGAGGCACGTGGGCCCCATCCCCTTGCCTAGCTGCGGGGGTGATGGCAAGAGATGGGGCGGATCTGGGGCGCAGCTGGTGTGAGCCCGGGCCCCTGGCAGGGTGCTGGACGTGGTGCTCTGTGGGCACAGGTGAGGCCTCTCTGCCGGCTTCACAGTGCGCGGCCTGTCCCACTGGCCTTTGTCAGCTCCAGCTGCACCCCCCAGGGCTACAGGACCCTGTGTTACCTCACAGCACTGACTGTGTGCTGTCTGAGACCACCCAATTCATCTCTCCCCTTGCCTTAGAGGGACACAGGAAGATGCTCTCGTATAGGTTTTGTTGGCAATAAAAGCCGCCAGTGGTAGCTGTGCACGGTTGAAGCCCTTGAGTGGGGTGAGACGTTCACATGTCATGTATATCTACCCATACATATCAATCTATCTTAGGTGTAGCTCATGGCAGGAAACAGTTTTCAAATAGGTTATGTGTTCTTGTAAATATGCCTTCATCAGATGTTTTGGGGTGCTGGGAACACTCCTGATCTCAAATCACCATCAGAAACTTAGTAAGAGGCTCAAGCAGAGGAGGCTGCAGCTCTCCTCTGGGCATGTGGGACATGGTTTGGGATGAAGTGGTTGTGCATCTCCCAGCTGCGAGTGCTCAGGTGCCCCGGGAGTGCCACGGCCATTGCCCAGGGCGTTGCTGTGAGGTGGCGTGGGCGTGCGCTGGGCGCTGCCGCTTGCAGCTGCTCCCACTTTCTAGGCTCAGCAAAGAAGAGGTGGCTGCTGGGGCTAGACGGGCAGAGTAAGTCAGCAGCTGGGCTGTGCTTGTCCCCACTGGGTTTCTGTTTCATGTGCCCATCTCTCATCCTGGTGGGTTTGCAGGATCTAGCTGCCTGCATTGAAGTCGTTGGGAGCGGCAGCACTGCAGAGTGCCATTGACACGGCCTTCTCTCAGGGTTACTGGGGACAGCTCAGTGCCCAACCTTTCTGGATGGAAGAATGGATCTAGATTAAAAAAATGAACCAAAACCAAGACAGGAAAGCCCCTTGAAACATTTTTAAGCTGTGTCATGTTTCCACTCAGCATGTCACAGTTGTGCTGGCAATGTGAAGGGAAATGGTGCAGGGGCAGGAGGGAGCGGCGATGGGGATGGGGAATGGCAGTGTGGTGAGCTGCTGACAGCCCCCATCTCCTTGGCTGTGTCTTGGGAAGCTGCTGAGGAATTCCTTTCTGAGGAATGTCTGGCATTCCCTGTGGATCCAAATGGATGCTTGGCACATTTGTCAGGTGTTTGTTGGCTTGTCTGAGGGAGGCTGAGCCAGAATGGGAAGAGCGTGAGATGAACAGGAGACAGGTTGTTGTCCCCTGGCTCTTGTGAGGTGGACGTGTTGGACAAGTCCAAAGGCATCAAAGATGGTCTCTGTCTGATCATGTTGGTGCTGGAAACGTTAGTGAGGGCTCTTTCCATCCTGGTGGCACCGAGGTGGAGCTGGTGCCTCATGTTGTCCTGAGGACTGAGGTTAGGGGCCTTCTCCCTTCCCTGGCTGGATCTGTGGGCTCTTCACAAGCAAAGCCAGTGTCTGGCTGTGCCAGGGTTTGGTTTGAGTGCTGTGCCCTCACAGGTGGGCTATTTCAGAGAAATCAACAATGCAGATGCTGCCTAGAGACAAGGCGAAGGGGGAATCCTTTTGAAGAGTTGGGGGCACACAGGGCTCGCTGCTTGGGGAGCAGCTGTGTTGCGAGGAGGAGGAGGAGGAGGGCGGCTGGGGCAGCTGCTGGCCGGAGACTGCTGCTGCCTCCCCTGAGCACTTGCACGTCCAGTTTGATAATCGGATTAAGGCAGTGGTATTAGAGAGGAGGGATGGGTCAGTGGGACAGGTTTACACTGGGGCTTACAGGAGAGGATTGGAGTGTATATTTTAACCCCGCTGAGGCTGACCTGCGGAGCAGTGCGGTGCCTCTGCGAGGCAGCACCCAGCAGGACGATGAGGGGGCAAAGCGGCACCAGGCCGTGATGTGCTTGGTGATGTGCTGCCTGGGAGGAGAGCAGCCCCAGGCCGGCTGGGGGATGGGATCCGGCTGCCCCTCCCCCCGGGAAGGCAGCTCTGCTCAGGCCTTGCAGTAAATTTGCTCTAATTACAGCCTCCAGCAGTGGGAAACCTCACTTAGAGGAAAGGCTCCTCTGGGGTGGGGGTGGGGGCCTTCCCAGCTTTCCCAGGCAGCCTCTGTTGTCTGAGGCCTCTGCTTCCCCTGTCGCTGGGAGGCCCCTTATTCCTCTCCCCTCTCCAGCTTTGCTTCTCTCCCCCCCCTTTAATTCTCCTCTCCTTTGAGGCTGGGATTTGGTAACAATGCCTTCCCTGCTCCTTGCCCCCCGGCTGGAGCCCCAGGCAAACAATCGGGGTCGCTTGCTGCCAGGGGCTGGGCTGAGGGGGCAGCACCTGCCCCGGGCTGGTGGAGGGGCCGTGCTGGTTGTGGCTGGGGAAGTGCCTGGTGTGGTAGCTGATGTGTGTGCCTGCACACTGTTTCCTTTATGGGAGCAGGACGTCTCATCTTGATCTCCTCAGGTGTGCAGAGGCCTGGGAAGCTCTGCACAAGTGTGTCAGGGGATGCTTGTGGCAACAGTGATAATCTGATGGGAGCCCTTCTCTCTGCAGGTGGACGATGCGATGCTGATGTTTGACAAGACAACCAACCGACACCGAGGTGAGAGTGGCCTCGTGGCCATAGGAGAGGGAGCTGCACGGGGTTTGCCCCCTGCCTTGCCTCAGGAGGGGTTGGTCTCCCAGCAGCAGGGGACGTGGGTCGCAGCTGCTCTTTATCTTGCCTCCAGTCGCCCCATCCTTTTGCATCTGCATCCTTTACCAGCGTCCCTTGCAGCACAGAGGGCTTTTGTCCAGTACATTTCCTGTGCTGTAAACTCGCCGAGTTGCAGATATGTGAGAGGAGCCAGCCCTCTCCCCTCCCCTCTCCTCCCCTCCCCTCCCCTGCCCGCTCACCTCCGGGGCTCCAGCCTGCACTGAGTGTCTTACCTTGTCCTGGGTAATCTGAGCTCCGGGAAAGCTGACACAGGAGCCTGAGGAGTGCCTGCTTCTCGCCCCTTCCTCGGCCTGCAGCCTGCTTGTGCTCCCAGGTCACCTTTTCTTACCTGAGCCTTGCTGCTGGAGTCTGGTTACAGGATGAGAGCAAGGCTGTAAGATCTGCACCGACCCAGCCCACCCATGGGCACCCGGCTCTGTGCTTGCCCGCTGGGCCATCAGCCTGGCTGCTGGGGCAGAGCAGAGCTCTGGCCTTGCACCAGTTTAGAGATCACTGGCAACAACTTAACCTGCAAACTTAGTGTTTGGTGTCTTCCGAATGAGGGCCAGGAACAGCCCTTTGCTGGGCCACTCTCATGGCTGCCTGTTGTTTGAAGCACTTCCAAGCACCAGTGATCAGGGAGGGAACGCTCCCTTCTGCTCTCCCTACACTCTCTGCCCATCAGGTTTTTGCTTTTCTCTGCAGACATTAAATCTACTCTGACTGCCTGGCCTTAGATGTTACGTTGTTCCATCTTCATCTTAAAAGGGGAGAGGTGTTAACCCCTGTTAAGTCCCAGTCCCTAGTCCAATTAAAGAGCTGTTGGGCACTCTGGAAGGAGCACGGAGAGCTGCCAGCTACTGTGTTGGCAGTGAGGGGCTCTGCCCGGGGCAGAACAGGCCTTCCAGGGCTCTGACGTGGCTCAGGGCTGTTTTTGTCATCAGGGTTTTGCTCTTGAATTTCCAAGCTCCTCTGCTGGTGGGTGTCCAGGTGAATGGTGAAACTACCTGGGGACAGGCAGATGGAGGAGTTTATGGCAGGACATTTCTGTCAGTATGGAGAAGAAGTGGGGTTCCCCATCTGCTTCTGGAGGTTATTTTAAAGCATTATGGACTTGGCCAGTTCTGGAAAGCAGAAAGCTCTGCTTAATCCCAGCTTGCTTGTGAAGCGAAAGCTTAACGCCAGCCTCCCACCTGCCTCAGCCTCCCGGAAGCGGCTGCAGTCAGCTGAGAGCGGTTCTGCCTGCCCACCCGAGCCGGGCTCTGCCAAAACTGTCAGCAAAGGGGCTGGCGAGGGAAAGGAGGTGTGAGCGTGGGCCAGGGGCCAGGAACACGCTGTCTTGTCTTAGCCCAGATACTAACCTCCCTTTGGTGAAACTTTGCAAATGGCTTTGCCTGTGCCTGCCTTGCTCTGTCCAGCTGCCTTGCTGACATTTGCCTGCTTACACGAGGCCAGAGGCTGCTGGAAGGCAGCGGGGTGTTCCTGCTGGTGGGATGTGTGCAGCCAGGACGGCGATGTCCTGGCAAGCAGCTGTTCACTTCTCCCCCAACTCTTTGTGTGACCGTCTTCTGGGATCCTCCCCAGCATTACCAGCCACGTGGTTTGCCTTGCAAATAGCAGGGAGCGTTAAAAAAAAGTACTTGGTTTTGAGAGCAGTCAGGTCCAGAGAGGATAGGAAGTACGGGATGAGGAGGAAAGGGGATGGTCCTGTTCTTGTGCATAAAAGCAGGATTTGCTGGCCAGGGCAGAGGAGTGACTGACAGCCGTTTGAGAAAGGGCTGATTGTGCTGTCTTTCTTCTCTGCTGCCAATAAAAAGCTGTAGGTAGTGAGTGCAAACTGCAGAGCTCTGCCCTGATCAAGGAGTTTTGCTTTTTCTTCAGGATTTGGGTTTGTCACGTTTGAAAGTGAAGACATTGTGGAGAAAGTGTGTGAAATCCACTTCCACGAGATCAACAACAAAATGGTGAGTGTCTGGGGCAGAACCCGGGGCAGAAGGGACAGAGGTCAGGGACACAGCGAGCCGGCGGCACAGGGGCAGGAGGCACTTGGGTCCCAGCACACTTACTCTGCAGTGGGGAACTGGGCTGAGTCTTTTCCCCAGAACCACAACAGCCAGTCGGGGAAAGAAACTCGTGGTGTGGAGCTCTCAAGAAGAGCTGTTACAAGGCATTGTGCAGCACTCCGAGGTTCTGAAGTTACATGAAACCTCGTGTTGGTCTGTGAAATGAGGAAAATCAGGCGTGGAGGCCGTGGTGCAGCAGCAGGCAGAGCACGGAGGGCAGCTCCAGGAGGGGACAGCAGTGTTTGAGCTCCCCATTGCCTGTGGTGGCTGCAGGGTGCGGGGGAAGGCGGCAGGGACTGGGGAAGGATGGGGAAGGGCTGGGGCAGCCGAGCCTGATCCGTGCTTTCCTGTGGCAGGTGGAGTGTAAAAAAGCCCAACCGAAGGAGGTGATGTCCCCCACGGGCTCGGCACGAGGGCGGTCCCGAGTCATGCCTTACGGGATGGATGCCTTCATGCTGGGCATCGGCATGCTGGGTAAGGCCAGGCAGCGGCGCCGGGGTTTGGTCGGGAGCGCGGGCAGGGCGGCCGGGGCCAGCCGCCCCGGGGCCGGGGCCGCTGCGGGGGCACCCGGGGCCCGTTTGCGAGCGCAACTTGCCCTCTGGTGGCACCTGGAGAAACTGCAAACTGGTCCCTGCCAGCTCGGGGGTGCCCTGAGCTCCAGCGGTGCCCCAGCACACAGGCCGAGTTCCATAAGGCCTCTCGTGCAGTAGAATGCAACGACACAGCTGAAGCGATCGTGGAGTCATCTGTGCCCGGGCAGCTTCCTCACACTTTAACGGGCTTTCTGATTGAATTAGTTGATTTGAGAGCCTCTGAGTTTCCATTTGGAACCGTGGGTCCATGTCAATGTCCTCACTGCCGTTTAAAGACTGTAAAAATGCCCTCAAAGTAAGGTTTTTCCACTTTGTTCCCTCCCTCTCAGGGACAGCAAGTACCTGGCAAAGAAAACTATACACTTGTCATAGGATTGTCTTGTGAGGAGAAAGTGGTGACAAGGAGTCTGGGTTTTATGCCTGTGAATGATTCTAAGGCAAACACGTTCAGATAAAAGATTAAAAAATGAGAAGAAAGTCCTTTGTAGCCTCCCACATCTACAGACCCTCATGCCTGGTTCTGTCCAGAGTAATCCACCCAGTGTGGGTGCTGTTCCTGCCTTCTCTCCCTCTGCCTCTTGGTTCCAGCCAGGCCTGAGCTGGCCCAGGAGCACAGTTTGCTCAGGACCATCGCTGGTGTTGCTGGGCAGGGTGTGCTCAGCCTGGCTCTCCTCACTAAGCCTGCTGAGTAGCAGTTCAGTCACTGAACAAAACCCAAAAAAGGGCATTTTTTTCCCCCAGTGTTTCCACTATATTTATTGAAAGTAAATCTCCAGTCTGTGCTTTGGGGTTTTGCCTTTTCTAATCCACCTGAATTTTAAAGCAGCAAGGCTCAAGCTGAGTCACCGGGAAATCCACGAACTCGTGTCTGGGGAGATCTGAAATCAAATACCCAGCTGTGGGTCAATGCCCTGCGTTTGACAGGCTGGTTCTGTACAGGTGGGCAGCTCCTGAGGGCCAGGAAGAAGTGTCCTTCCTGCACCCACCCAGCACTTCTAGTGCAAAAGTGGCGCAGAGCTACTCAGCCATTCAAATGCCCCCACCTCCCTCCCCCTTCTCCTCCTGTTTGTAAGTCCAGCCAATGCATCAGAAAGCTGCAGAGCTGTGAGTTTCTGAGAAGGAAATCTCCATGTCCTTACATGTTTGGAGCGAAGGAAAAATTCAATGGGCCTGCTAAAACTCTACTGCAGCCTCGCCCGTGGTGTGTGCGCTCTGCTCAACCGTCTCCTGGGCTTCCTGCCATCGGCCCTGTGCGTGCCTTCTAGCACCACTGGTCACGCTGCATGTGAGCAGCCGGGCACTGAGGACATGGGCCCTGCAAGCCTGCAGTAACAGCCTTTTCTCTTCCCCCAGGTTATCCAGGCTTCCAAGCTGCCACCTACGCGAGTCGAAGCTACACGGGCATCGCGCCTGGCTACACTTACCAGTTCCCTGGTGAGTGCTGCTCCCTCCTCCACTGTCGCCTGTCTTGGGTGACGGGAGTCCCTGGCATGATCCCTGACCCAAACTCTGCCCCTTTCCCCTCTTTGTTCTTTCTTTAAATTGGAGACGGATGTGGAAGGGGGAGGGGAGAAGCCCTGGAATAGATGGGGAGAGCCTGTCCTTCATTAGGATTATCCTCACACACCAGTGGCAGGAAAAGCCCAAGGCTGCTCTGACACCCTTCATGCTGGCCTCCTCTGTAGGGCTGCTGCTGTGATGCAGAAGGGGCCCTGCAGCTCTGCCTGTCTCGCTGCCTTTGTGTGTGTCTGTCTCTCTTTACCAGAGTTGCCACTGCTCTGAAAGTAGCGCAGAATTTTCAAGTGTGGCCAGGGAACTCCAAGTCACCCAAAAGGCAGGTGCCTGCAATGCTGGAGCTGCGTTCTGAGCAGCACCCGGGCCACTCACAGCCTCCAGAGGCTTCTGCTGCGGTGGTGGGATTTAGATCCCTTGCAAACTGAGTGGTTTCCAGATCCCAGCCCTGCCATGTGCTCAGAATGCGGATTCTGCCATCGATGGCTGGAACTTGCTGTGCTGCATCTGCCCTGAGCTTTCTGGGGCCTCTTTTCCCTCCCGTCCTCTGCAAGGCAGGGGAAGGAGGCAGAGCGCTGAGATCTAGAGAAGTGGCAACTCCAAGCATCCCTTCCTTACTCCATCCCTCACTATGGCGGTTTATGTACAAAGTCCTGGTGTTAGGGGCTGGGAAGGGCAAGTTTCCTCTTGGCCTGAGGCCAGCCCAGGCTGACTGAGGCTGAAAGTTGCTGTTGCCTCCTAAGCTGTCTGGGGAGCTCTCTGTGAATCCAGTTCATGGGTCTCAGTTGTAGTGGCTTCAAGTGCCTCACTGTGAGCCCACTGTAAAGCCCGGGTGAGCGTGGCACGTGCTGAGCACCTGCTGGCCTGGCAGCCAAGAGGTGGGCTTGGATGGGCCGCAGAGCGGGGCTGCAGGGCTGCCCCGAGGCTGCACACTGCAGCTTTCTCTTGCCTTGCCTTGGCCACATTGACTCTAAGGATAAATGGATCCTTTCAGCCTCCAGGGCAGGAGTCCAGCACCTTTCAGTACCAGTTATAAATCAGTCTCAAGAGGACGGTGGCCTGGTGGCAGGCTGCTCCCCAGCAGCCCCCGGCTGCCGTCGCTGCGGGGTCTCCCTGGGGGCGCCGATGAGTTCCTAAGCTGTCTTGCATTTCGTTTTTAGAGTTCCGTGTAGAGCGGACCCCTCTCCCGAGTGCCCCCGTCCTCCCCGAGCTCACAGGTCAGTCCCGCTCGTTTCCTACGCTCGCAGGCTGGAAGGGGACAAGGGGCTTTGGGCTGTTGCTGCGGTGTGGCTGCTCCAGCGCAGTTGCACTGCACACCTTCCTCGTTTCCTCTGCCGTCTGTACGAGCTCCCTCCAAAGCTGGGGCTGGGACGGAGCAGAGGCAATCAGAGCCACGTGTGCTGTCTCTGAGGGGGGCAGTGCAGATCATACCAAGGGAAGGCATCAGGTCATCCTTAGATGGTGTTTCCTTGCTGCTTGCCTCGTGTTTAGCTCCTTGCCCCAGGCTGGGTGTAAACCAGGTATGGAAAAGTGGAGAGAGGAGAGTGACTTCTCAAAGGTCTACAAACAATCTTAACCTGAGCTGCTGCAAGCATGAGCCACGGAGTGCTGGGATGAAGGAGAGGGTGTGGGGGCACTCCTGGTGACTTTAATCCCTTTTCCCTGTGCAGGAGGGGCTGCAGGGAATGCTTTCCCTACTCTGGGTGCTGCAGCCCCCCAGCTACTCACACATGGACTGCCTGGGCAGAAGTGAGTGTGGTGGGACCCTGTAAAGTCCTGCAGTGCTCGTAGGGAGCTGCAGAATGAAACGAGGACAGAGGACTAGTCTCCAGAGACTAGTCCTGGCTCAGGGTCCTCACAGCACAAACACCCCCTGGATCCTCAGCCCCTGGGTTGTGTGCAGTGTGATCTCTCTAGATGATGCTCCTTCTGTCTTGCTCTCCCTTCCAAAGCCACGTTTTCCCCAGCTCTGTCGTGTCCATAGTTTTTGTTGTAGAAAAGCAGCTTTGTGTAGCGCCCTGCTCTCTGTGTGCCATCTCATTTCCATGGTGTTCCTCCTCCCAGCGCTTCCCTGCCTCCACCTGTTTCAGGGTTTGAACCTCTCCGTAACAGGGGTGTGGAAAAGCTTCTGGAGAAGCTTTCCTGGAATTATCAGTACTGACAGGCTTGAAGGGGGTTTCTGTGGCACAGAACCGTGTCTGTCCTCAGGGAGTTCCTGAGGATGCCGGGGTTGGAGCCACCAGTGAACAAATTGCCCTGAGGAAGGTAAGGGGAGACCAAATCCTGTCTCCCTCATGATAAACCCCTGCCCTGACAGCGTGACTACAGCTGCACAAGCACCTCACCCCCAGCCCCGATGCTTTTGGTTGCCAAGCAAAGGAGATGTGGGTTCAGTTGTTTATTTACATGTGTGTTTTTCAGCAAAACCCATACAAGTGTGTAGAGGAACGTTGGTGGTTTGGCAGAAGTGGTTTTCCCTGCAAGGCCCTGGGGGCCAGCTACACGGGGCCTTTTCCCGGCGGAGGGGGCCAGCCGGGGCCTGGCTGTCCTCGGCACTGGGGTGCAGCAGGGCTCTGCACAACAACAAGTTATTAATGCTGCTGTCCTGGCTGGCTGCCACGTTAGCTCACAGCCCTGAGTGCCTCGCTGAAGTACCAGCTGGGGCTCGTGGCGTTCTTCCCTTCCCGTTACGCTTACCTACTGTTAAGCAGGCGCTGTGCAGCCTCTTGGCTGGGCCAGGAGCCGCCATTCCCGCGTAGGGGCTGGAGCGGCTCCCGCCGAGGGCAGCCCCTTCTCCTCACAAAGGCCCAGGGAGCCACACGGTGCTCCAGGCCCCTCCTGCCTTCCATGGGGGGGTGTGTGTGGCTGCACAGCCCGGGCTCGGCAGGGAGGGAGAGAACTTTCAGGTGCTTTGTCATCCCCACACAAACCTGGTGTCTCAGCAGACAGACTGCGAAGGCAAGAAGGGGCTTTTTCCTGGGAAAGGCACCGGAGTCTTTTTGAGAACACCTGGCCTACTTTCTCAGTAAAACCACGTTCCTTCAGCTGCTTCTGGGGACTCGAAGCAGTGCTGGGGCAGGATGGGGGCTGCCAGCAGCTTTTCCTCTCCAGAACAGCGTCTTTGGGGTGATGCAAAGCAGCAACATGCTGACGTTGGCCCGGGGCCCGTAACGAGCGGCTAACCCAGATAGGAGCCTCGTATGACGTTTGCTGGAAGCAGCCTGGTGCCTGCTGCTAAATATTCTCTTATAAGCTGGTCTGGGTTTCAGCCTTAACGCGATTGATTTGTTCTGACCTCTTTTTATGGTGCTCTAAACAGAATCACAGTGAATTTCACATTCAAGCATGAAATGCTGACCCAGTCATTTTAAGGGCAAAGAGAAACATACTGGCTAGATGCTTCCTGCCCCCAGGGCTGGATGCCCGTGGCAGCAGAGTTGAGAATTAGAACTGCTACATATAAATTAAGACTTACTGCTTTAATTAAGCCATTTCTAGTTCCTGCTCCCTAGGTGTACGTTTCCTGCTCTTCTGCAGTGAATGGCAAGGGGTTGAGCAGTTCAGGGGCAAAACTCAAGAGTGAGGGAGCCTGGTGTGTCTTAGAAACGGGGAGAAAAAACTGTTGTTCAAGAATAGCACTGAGGGGCCGAGCCTCAGGACACTGAGCTGTCTGCTGCTGTCCCTGAGCTGCTGCATCTCTCCACGTTTACAGATGAAGTGTGGCTCTGTAGCTTGAGATGAACTGTGCCTTGCAAGCCAAGTAGTGACAGGATCCATCTGAAATTGCCCACTTGTGCCTCAGCTCTTCCACGTGCTGCCCTCGGCTGCTCCAGGGGTTGGGCTCAGCGGAGCACAGTGAGCGAGTTCCCCCGGACCCCCCTGTGCAGAAGGATGCCAATAGATGCGGGGCCGTGTTCTCCCGTCAGCCTTCAGTGCCCCGTGGGATGCTCCGAGCCCAGCCGTGCACTGGTGTTTCCCATGGCAGCTCCTGCAGGAGTTGCCGTGAGGCCACAGCGCCCCTGAGCTGCCCCTTGTTCTTTTGCAGCAATCCCCCTCACCGCGTACGGACCGATGGCGGCAGCGGCGGCCGCGGCGGCCGTGGTGCGAGGGACAGGTAACTCCCGCCCTCCTCCCCGGCGCAGGGCCCGGCGCGGAGCTTTGCCAGGGGCTGCGGGAGGGGGGTGGGATGGGGTCGCATCTTGGGGATCTTCCCTACGTAGTTCTGCTGCCTCCTGTAGGTTCCACCCCCAGTCGCACCGGTGGGTTCCTGGGCACCACCAGCCCCGGGCCCATGGCAGAGCTTTATGGAGCCGCCAACCAGGACTCAGGGGTCAGCAGTTACATCAGCGCTGCCAGCCCGGCCCCGAGCACCGGCTTCGGCCACAGCCTGGGGGTGAGTGTTCCCTGCGGGGCTCTGTGCGGCGGGGGGAGGCGAGGGAAGGGAAGGGGCTGCGTCTCCACACGGTGAGGGAGGTGAGCAGCGGCGCTGGGTAAGAACTGCCACCTGCCGCAGCATCTGCCGTGGCCCCACCGAGGGCCGGTGCAGCAGCTCCCCTGCAGCCCGCACCCCTGGGTGCTGCTGCCTCACCCCAGCCACCCACAGGCCTCATCTCCAGAGCTCCCCCTGGTCTGGCCCAGGCCCTCTGGGAGTCTGTCTGGACGGCCATGTGCTCTTTAAACCCGGCACCTCCAACTGAAACTTGGCTTGGGCTGTGACTTGTGGTAGTAGTTCTCCTTCACTGTTGTTTTAAGAGTGGGGTTTTAACTCTTTGCAGGGTCCCTTGATTGCAACAGCTTTTACCAATGGATATCACTGAAGCTGGGGACCAAGGAGGCAGGAGGTAAGAGTGCTTTAAGCAAGAACTGGTAAAGACAGGAGTGGAGTTCTGAGCTGGCCACAGACCTTGGGCTCTGGGCGGGAGCTGTGGATGCTGCTGTGAGCCTTGTCAGGCTGCCCAGCCTGAGCTTGGCAGATTGGGTCTCACCTTACGCTCCTCTGGCTGGGAGTGCTGTGGAGAGGTCACTTAGTGTGTGCACAAACAGGAAGGAAATGGGAGCATTGACAGAGGAAAGGTCTGCAGGGTGGGCTGGAATCGTAGCCCAGTGGTGATCCTGAGGGCTGAGCTTGGCTCACTCGCCTGACTGGGGTAGCCTCTTCCATGCAGCTGGCTGCTCTCGCTGCTGCTGGCACCACTGTCTCCAGGGTGTGGGTTTGTTTCCTCTCCTGCCTTGGAGAAGGGTGGATCAGTTCTGCTGGTGGTCCTCAGATGTGCCTGAGAGGGAGCTGGCAGACGGCCTTTGTTTGCTTTGCAAAAGTGGCTGAGGTTACCTCGGTTAAAGTTAAAATTCACCCCCACCTAGCTTTTCAGAAAAGGAGGGTAAGAGCTCTGAGGGAGCAGTGCCCAGAGAGGAGCCCATGGCAGCCTGGCAGGGCTGAGCCGGGAGCTGACCCTGGGCCAGGGCCTCGGGGCTCTGCCCCGTCACGGTGCCAGCGCCAGCAGAGCGAGGCTGTGCTGGGGCACGTTGGGCTGTCGAGTGAACTGTGGGCTCGCACAGAATCCCCCAGAGAAGCGCCGGTGGTGGTTCCACATCCTGTCCCTCCCCTCCCCTGCTGTGCCCCACAGATTCCCCAGTGACCTGACCCCGGACAGCGGCCGGAGGATCTGGTGAGCCTCGGGGGATGAGCCACGGGTCCCTTTTCCCGAGTCCAACTGCACACTGCCGCCGGCTCCAGGCTCCTGCCGCCCTGCCCGAGCCCTCCCTTTGCCCAGACCACACTGGACTGAACCCCAGGAGATCATCTCGCTTTCTTACTAACCAGCGACGGTTTACGCTCCCCCTGCCCCTGCCCCCGACTCTTCTTTTATTTATTTTATTAGCTGTTAGGTTTATTTTTTTATTTTATTTTTTTATCTTTTTGGGGGCCGCCCCTGCTTTTTGTTGTTTGCTCTTTCCCGAGCTAGTAGACGGTATTTGATGAATTGGCTTTGTGATTGTGTTAGGTAGTTTTTATCGAGGAGTATTTTTATTTGGCTTTGAAACTGTTTTTGAATCTTTTCGACTCTGTTGTTGTTGTCGTCGGTGTTTTTAAAGCACGGTGTGTAACCAGAATGCAGTTCTGAAGGGAAGAACGAGACACAGGGAGAGCAAAGCCTGAGAGGAACTGATGTATTTCTATTTTTTTTAAAGAAACTGTTTTTAATTGTTTCTGTTTTGTAAATGTGAGGCTTTGAGAAGTGTGAAACTCCAAGGATCTGAAAGCGTTGGACATCGCTATGGAACAAAACAAATGTATATTTTGCTAAGTGAGAAACACTATCCTTACGGCTGAAAGGCTTTTTTTTGGTTGTTTTTCCTAGATTTAGGTTTACGTGGGGTTTTTCTTTTTCCTCCTGTATAATATGTAAATATCGCGAGCTGAACCTGGCTGCAGCCTGGCTCCAAGGAGCAGCTCCAGGCCCTGGGCTTGGGGCCGCAGCGTGAGCAATACTCTCCAGCAGAATCCTGACAGGACTCCGTTCTTTTTTTGTACACCTTTTACTGTAAGATTTTCAGACCTCTTGATGAGATGGAAGGGGGGGGTGGGGGGGTGGGTGAACCCTACGGGCCGTGGGCTGTTTGCTGAGCGGGTTAAAGCTGCTTCCACTTGCTCGATGTACAGACTCCATCCCCGGGGCCCGGGTGTGGGCCTTGGGCTTGGCTGTAGGCCAAGGGCTTTGCTGCCATCGCTTGTCTTGGTTCCTCTGAAAGGAATTCACTCTCCAAAGGCATCGCTCGCGTCAGGGTTTCCTGGGCAGGGGGCTCCTCCTCCGCAGGTGAGGGGAGGGCATCTGGAGGGCTGTGGCCACGGGGCCCGGGGAGAGTCGGGTGCTGGTTGTCTGAAGGGCAGGGCGCTGGGTCAGGGAGGCGTTAGTGGGGGAGAAAAGCATTTGGGTGGTGATTTGGGGGCGGGTTAAGGGCTTCTCAGGGATTACATGAATTCTAGAATTGCAGCTTCCCGTTTGCTTTACTCTGTGTTCCGAAGACTGTGGGAATTTGTCCGCTGCCCTGTGCAGGGGTGCTCGGGTCCCTTCTCCAGCTCCTGCCGGGGCTTCCCCTGGCGTGGGAAGGGCACTGTGCCAGGGGAGGCCTCCAGCAGCACACGGGGCAGGTTTGGGTCTGGATTTCAGTGAACCAAAGACCTTGTTAAGGGGGGTGATTAAGCCTTTTATTAAGATGCAGCCAAACTCTTTTCCCAGGGAAATAACAGCTTCATCTTAAATTTTAACAATCATTCCCTCTCTTCCCCCAGACTGAGCTCCCGTAAGGGAGAGAGGTGTTCAGAAAAGGACTCGAGGGCCGCGGTGCCCACAGGGCCCTCTTTCTCTTCCCTCCCTCCCTCCTCCCCCTGCCTGCCAGAGCTTGTCCTGACCTGGGCGATGCGTTTGGAGAGTTCTGTTTAGCAAAGAGGGTACTTAACGGATCAGTACTGAAAACACAAAGCAATAATTTTTTGTTACTGAGACAAGAGTCTGTATGTCTGTTTTTTTAAATATTTCCTAATTAAAGAAGAGCTGCATTTTATTGGGTTTATTTTTATTCTATATACTTCAAACGTTGGGTCTGCGGACAGCGCTTCCCTCCCTCCCTCCCTCCCTCCCGCCCTCCCCCCGGTGCCGTGCCCTGGGCGCACCCGCGGGCAGCTGGGCTGCTGCCGGGCCGGGCTGCGGGGCTGCTGGGGGGGCTGTGGGCGGGCTGGGGGGCTGCAGCCACCCGCAGGCTGAGGCTCCGCTTTCAGGGTGGGCATTTTTTTTAAAAAAAGAAAAAGAAATAAAGCTGTGTTTTTAAGCCAGTAAGTTATTACACTCCAATGTTTGTTCTCTCCACACCTGTAACCCCTTTTTCCAGATTTCAGTTTTAAATTCCTAATAAATTATTTGAAAACAGTCCTTCTCTGTTGTTATTTGGGGGCGGGAGGTGTCCAGGTGGAGGAGGCTGCAGGTGGAGTGGGAGCTGGCAGGAGCCGCATCCTGCCGTTAGGATAAAACCCCCGGGCAGGGCCCTGACTCTGCTTTGGCAGAGGCCCAGTGCCTAATGCGATGCAGGTTGGTTTTATCAGAGATCATGTCTCTCCTCTGCATTTTGTACAGGTGTTGGCAGGTTCAAGAACAGAGGAGGTGGCTGTGCCTGGAAGCTTGGCTCAGATGCTCTGGATTCGTTGGCTGTGGTGGACCAAAGAGGCCAGGGGCTAGATCTGAGGATGTAAAATGTGGAGATGGGAGGAAAGGTCCTTAGCAGAGAACGCTACAAGAGAAAGGTGACTTCTGAGTGTGTGAAACAGTAGGGAGCCCTGTGCAGGAGCTCTAAGTTATAGAGAAACCTTAAAAGTACTTAAAGGCTCAGGCCTATATGTTCAGGAGCCATCTATAAGGTGGGGTGTCCTCCCAAGCATAGTGAGGACCAGCAGCTTTGTACACAGCACAGGGTGGCGGGAACCAAAGATAGCATTCATGGAAATACCTGTGCCCTGATGGCATTTTTCTCACGAGGCACTCCTGTCATGCCCACGTGCTCACTTTCCCACACTTGG
The DNA here is from genome assembly GCF_028858725.1 of Colius striatus. NCBI lineage: Eukaryota > Metazoa > Chordata > Aves > Coliiformes > Coliidae > Colius > Colius striatus. Next base: position 5,839,497 of record NC_084775.1, on the reverse strand, counting down.
CGATCCTCTTGTGGAATTAAAAAGTACAAAATCCAGGATACTACAGTATTTCTGATTTGTGACTTCGAAAGGCCAGTTTATGGGAAGTTTTCTTGGCGACATCAATAATAAACCAGCCATTGAGAAGTGAGGAAAAGGCACAGTCTTGAGGTTCATAGGTAGGAAAACAGAGAACAACTTAAAAAGGAGTAAGGAGAACACTTAGATACTGAAGGGCAACTCGGGAGATTGACCTGTGGGGAGAAGATAACATTCTTTTTCTCAGAATTAGCTGTGGTTACGGACTGTCCTTTCCTGAAGTCTGCTCTGGATGTGTCTGAAAGTGTTCATTTTCAGTCTAACTCCTTTTGGGTCATGTGAAAACAGACACTACTCCTTGTTTAAGCCAGGTAGAGAGGCTTTCCGGGCTGCTTGGCTCCTGTTTCTTGCCTAGCAGCACCTCCTCTTGCTCTACAGTTTCAAAGTGTAAAACAATGACAAGTTTTTCCAGTTCAGCTCATACACAATGGTCAGTTGGGGCGAGTGGATGACCTGCACCTCATCCTCTGACTTAGGAGAATCCATGGAGAGACACTGGATTAATGGTAAGTGGGAGACCACACAAAGAGGATGCTGGTTAGGAGTGTGATGGATATTAGTGTGCCAGCAGTTTCCAACTACCACACTGCTACTGGTTTTTAGTAGAAAGCCCTTAAAAATGTCCCAGTCTTCCAGGATGGCTTCTAATAGTAGCATCAAAGGAATTTAATAGCAAAAAATAGAGAGCAAATATTTGCTTTCCTAGAGGTAGCTCCACTGGCCTTCAACTGTTGATGTCATGGCCACAGCCTTTGATGGAAGAAGTCTGCATTTAGTAACACAAATACTGATTTCTTTATCTCATGCCCAAGTCAAGGTGAACTTGTGGTATAAAGAGCGTGTTTCCTTCAGCACCACTCAGCCAAGCTCTCCGAAGATGAAGTCCCTGGCCCTGCTTTTCCTGCTCTTTGGTGTGTAGGCAGCACTCTTTCCCCAGGATGGGTAACACTGTGCCTAACTCTAACCTCTGTGTCTCTCCTCAGCGGGTGCAGCCAGCAAGGCTGTCTCACCCCGGGCCGTGTGGGGGCTTCGCAAGATGATCAAGTGCACCTTGCCTGACAGCTATCCTCTGCTGGATTACGCTGACTACGGCTGCTACTGCGGCTTGGGAGGCAGTGGGACTCCAGTGGATGAGCTTGACAGGTTTATAAGTCTCTGTTTTTACCACCCTCTTTCCTTGCTTGTGCTTCCATAGCTCTGCACAACAGCTTCATGTCAGCCAGCCCTGCCTATAAACCTCCATGAAACTTGCTAGCTGCTCTGGATGAAGCTTTCTCTCAAAGGTCGATTCAAGGGAAAAGGGATATGCAGTCTCACCCCTTGATGCCTTAGTATTAAGATAAAATATAATCCAAACAACTCTGCTTTCTGTGGCAGCTACACTGTACTTACTCCAGCATGTTTTTTGCAGCAGCGTTGTGCCAGCAGCACTGGGCACAGGTCTGCACACATGGCCCAGGGCACGACCACCAATGTGTGCAGGGCTGAGCTGCACAATGCTGAGGGGTGGCTCAGGCAGTGTGGAGCTCTCACCAGTCAGTCATGTCTCCTCAGCTGCTGGGCATAGGGGATAAAGGCTGGGTTTTGCTTTCCCTGTGCTCAATAGACAACTGTGAAGATACTCCAGTAAGTATAGGTGTAGCAGGCACCTCCAGGACCATTAGCTGGCAGAACCATGACCTTTTGAGGTACTTCATGTCTGCCTTATCACTGGGTATCTTTTTGTTTGTTGTTCAGTGCCTTGTCAAAGCAATACTGTGTCTTATATGTCCTATAGATCAGCTGAATTTGCATTTCTGGTATTTTCTGACCTTTTCCTCCTTGTTTCCCAGGTGCTGTCAAGCCCACGATAACTGCTACTCAGAGGCACAGAAACTGAAATCATGCACGTACATTCTGGACAACCCCTACACAAAGTTCTACAGCTACAGCTGCTCCAACAAGGAGATTACGTGTAGCAGTACGTCCACTCCCACATCACTCTGCTTCAAACATGAGCCCAGTCTCTTCTGGAGGAACGAGGCTGTGTTACGCTTTCTGCTTCTCTGGGGGGGAGGCTCAGTGCGAGTCCCTGCTGGGGGTGGGGTAGAAATGGGGCACCTCACAGGGGCAGCGGGCTGAATATTCTCCATATAGCACAGAATATGAAGTGTATAGAGATGTGTGGTATGGCAGTACCTAGGGAAGCCTGTTCCCTCTTCAGGAGATTGAGTCCCTGCGCTACTTGTCTGGGAATCCCTTTAATGACACTTTCTAAGAGACCAGCACCCTAAGTGGGAAGAGCCTCTGCTGGACATCTGTAATGTAGCAGTGGGGCTTCTCCAGGGCTCTGGAATGGAGATAAACAGCAGACAGGCTGACAAACAGAACTGCAGGGAAGGAAGGGAAGAGCAGGGACACTGCCGGGCTGGAGCACGCAGCTCTGGGGCCTGGGGGTTAGTGGGAAGCACATACACCCCCAAACTGACAGCAGCAAGCAGTCAAACGGCTGTGCCCTGGCAGCAGAGGTGCCTGCCCGAGCCACTGCCGTGCCCGGCGAAGGAGCTGCGGGTTCCGACCGCTCCTGCTCTCTCCTCCAGGCAAGAACAGCGAGTGCGCCATGTTCATCTGCAACTGCGACCGCACGGCTGCCATGTGCTTCGCCAAGGCGCCCTACAACAGCGAATACAAGGCGCTGGACACCAAGAAATACTGCCAGTGATGTCCGTCCCGGCCGCCGCCCCTGGGGTTATTTATTACCCGTCGCTAATAAACCCGCTCGGCAACACCGCGCTGTCCGTGTCGTGCCGCGCCGCGCTGAGGGGCCGGCGCGCGCGCCCGCTGATTGGCCCGCGGGCCCGGGGGGGCGGGGCGAGCGGCGGGCGCGGGAGGCTGCGCGTGCCGTGCGCGGGCTGCTCGGGGCGGCGCCTCAGCGCTCCCTCAGCGCCCCCTCAGCGCTCCCTCAGCTGCCCCTCAGCGCCGCCTCAGCGCCCCCTCAGCGCCGCCTCAGCGCCCCCTCAGCGCCCCCTCAGCGCCCCCTCAGCGCTCCTCAGCGCCCGCTCAGCGCCCCCTCAGCGCTCCCTCAGCTGCCCCTCAGCGCCCCCTCAGCGCCCCCTCAGCTCCCCCTCAGCGCCCCCTCAGCGCCGCCTCAGCGCCGCCCCAGCGCCCCCTCAGCTCCCCCTCAGCGCCCCCTCAGCTCCCCCTCAGCGCCCCCTCAGCGCCCCCTCAGCGCCCCTCAGCGCTCCTCAGCGCCCCCTCAGCTCCCCCTCAGCGCCGCCTCAGCGCCCCCTCAGCTCCCCCTCAGCGCCCCTCAGCGCCCCCTCAGCGCTCCCTCAGCGCTCCCTCAGCACTCCTCAGCGCTGCTCGGGCTCCGTGTGCTCGCCCTGGGCAGCCCTTCCCCTGCCTGCCGCTGTTCCCGGACACCAGCTCGAGGCCTGGCGGTTAGAGGAGGGCAGGGAGCCGCTTTGAGGGACAGTGTCTGCCCCAGTGTTCTTGCACCAAAGGTTCTGCCCACGCTTGGTGCTGTCACACTACAGTTGTACCAGCAGAGGCTTCCAGGAGAGTGCTGGGAGCTGTGGTGGCAGGGGCTGGCTATACCCCTGCTGACAGGGTGGGAGAAAGGCCCTGCTTCATCTCCATATAACAGAAGATGGCTCCTTGCCCCCACCAGCCAGAGGAGTGTACGGCCTGCCCTGTTACCTCCCGGCAGGTACAGAATGCAGCGCTGTAGGGAGAGGCTGAGGGAGCCCAGGCTGCCCAGGGAGGGGGTGGAATCTCCGTGGAAAGTTTCCGAATGCTCCTGCCTGGATGTGTTCCTGTGCCCCCTGCTCAAGGGGAACCTGCTTTAGCAGAGGGTTGGGCTGGATGAGCTCTGGAGGGCCCTTCCCACCCCCCGTCAGTCCTAGATTCTCTGGTTCTGTAGTCATGGAGGACTTTGAGGAGCAGTCTTTGTCCTACACTCAGCAACGCCTGCATGGACGCTACTCAAACATGGAGCAGAACCCAAGGATCTGCGAGAGATCTCTGAGAAAGCAGAAAGAGGAAGAAGCTGGCTTGATACCTGACTGGAAGGTATTTGCAATGCCTACCTACCTTTGAGGATATTAGAACAAAGATAGGGTGGTGAATTGCATTTTGGTCTGTTGTACATTAATTTTCTGGAAATACTGAGCTCTTGAGTTACTCCCCAGATATATGAAATGGCTGGAGATTTCTAAGTTTCCTTGGAAAGCACCTGGTACAGCTGAGTGTTGGAATCTCACCCAATGGGTGTCCCTATGTGGGGAGAGAGGTTCGGCCTTCACCTGGTCCCAGAGGCAGTGATGAGTCCCCACAACTCAGCTGTGATGGTGTCTTACCCCAATATCCCTCCTTTCTTAAGCCACGTTTCTATTAGTTCATTTTCAGGTGGAGCACGAGTGATTCTGGTCATACAGACCTTGGTTATAATTGGTGTAAAATTTCCTCACTTTGCTTTTAAAGATATAGACTAGAAGGAATTCAGAGCTCATGCTCAGCGAGGGCTGGTCACACCTTGGAAGGAGGTAGCTTTTGGGATGGAGGTGTGTTTTGGTATTATAATGACATTATAATGAGCAAAGTTCACCCAAAGGACATGGTTTTGGCAACAAAAATTATGAACTGTTGGCTCAGGGTAGCAATTAGGCAGCTTATCAGTTCCACAGAACTGTCAAGTTCCCATGATACCCTGTGATATCTGGGTGCTATCTTAGAGCCTGGCCGTGGTGCCTTCACCCTCTGTGCTATTCCCTCAGAGTCAGCACACCAAGCTCCCCTGGTGTTGCCAACATCCAAGGTTGCAGGTTGTGTTGCCAAGGGAATCATGGAACGGGATACCGTAGATATTGGCCACAATACTATATGTCCCTTTAAGATGTGGATGTAACTTTAGTTTCAGTAAGTCCCAATAAGTCTCAGTAAGTCACTTCTAGTAATTATTCCACACAGATTTTTGAGGCTCTTGCTGTTGGCATAGGAATGGGGCCCTTTATATGTCTCTTCTGTCACCCTCTCTTACCCTGTTTTATTATGGAGAGTGGTCCCTGGAAAGCCAGATACACTCAACAAGGCTTAGAACATTTTTTTTCATGTTGATTTTTGAGAGACCAGTGACTGTTGAGGACTGCAACTCAAGAACTCTACCTAGCTTGTCTGTTACATTCTCAGTGAATGTTCTGGACTCTGTTAAGACTCCTCCTGTCTCCTAAAACATGCCTGGCAGAACTTGCTGCCAGAGCCAGATATTGTTTTGCCACCTGGAGAGAACAGAGCAGGTTCAATACCAGTGAATACAAACCTGGTGTTATGCTGTGGCTGTTTGTGGGGCAGCTACTTGCAGTGTAGAGCAAAGCATGCACTTTGTCCAGGCTTCAGAAGGGGAAGAAGTCATTTTAAGATCAAGTGCAGAGATCTGAATGTAGGTGGAGAGTGTTACAAGTGAGAGAGCAGAGGTGATGGTTGTCAGCAGTGTGTACAAGGACAGGTCTTGAACCTGACTTCCTAGATGAGGGCTTGCTGAGTAAATACTTAGATGCTCAGCTGTGTCCCACAGAGCTGCCCTGTGTACTCTGTTCAGAAAGGACCTAAGTGTTCAGTTGATGTAATTGCTGGGCTGTGCATCCTTACCTCCATGAACTGCTGTTGTCTCTTGGCAGTGACAATGAGGTGAAGTTGGCTATTTGTACCCTGTGCTTTAGCCTATGACTAGCATGTGTATCTGTGTGTGGGAGGTGGGTAAAAGGCTGCTCAGAGGAGCTTCTGCTCCCTTCCCCAGACACCAAGCAGCAGTGGACAGTGAGAAACCCAGCCCCAGCTCCTCTGCTAAGGAGGCATAAATGTCTCTCCTTACATGGAACAACCTGTGCAAACACACACTGAGTGAGCTCCCTGGCTGTGTGTGGAGACTCTACTAAGCCTTAAGCAATGCTTTGTCCAAAAGCTTTGGCTAGCAGGGCCATGCTAACAATGGAGTGATGTCTGTGAGCTTTCTTCAGTACCAAACAGCAGATACCCAACTTGCTGGAAAGTGAGATCTCCACTAAGTGACAGCAGAATGCAGGCAGGGGGCCTGAGCTCACCCCACTTGGCTTCAGAGTGAAGTCTTCTCTTCTCTGACCCATAATAGCCAAAATCTTGAAGTGCATTAAGAATCCCAGTTCTCTCTACCTGCTTGCAGAAACTGGGTGCCTAAGTATCTCTTAGCTTCTGTGCTTTACTTGCTCCTGCCTGGCGTGGATTTGAACCAACAGCAAAGCAAAAAGGAACTTTGCATCCTGGGGTCAGTTGTCTTTGCTTCTAACTGCTCCTTACAGTTCTTGGCAAAATATTAGTACAGGACACGTTTTGTGGAGAACAGGACTGGGGTTTTTGGAAGACACCAAAAAAAATTCTCCTTTGTAGCCAGAAGGGCAGTGGTTGATTCATGCAGAAGGTCAGCTCCAAAATTCAGTGTTCCAGTGTGGGCAAGATTCTGTCTTTTTCTCCATAAATGGTTTAACATGGCCTATGTTACCACCCTAAGGATCAACAAAAAAAATGGTTACCCAGTAGTGATGGATCTTCTGTTACGAGTGTGGAAAAATACATCTATTAATAGCTTGAGATTACCTCCTGAGGGAGACCTATTGTACAGATTTAATTGTATTTCTCCCTTAATTCATCAGCTGTTAGCAATTATGTCCTGCATCTTTGCAGTGGAAAAAATGAATCCAAACTGGCTATTGAGACTGTGCTTAAATAAATCATAGGAGGGAGAAGAAATTACAATGCAAACAGTATCAATCTAGTAAACAATTTTAATTCACTACTTAGCTATTCATAAATTAAATACCATCTTCCCCAAAAATGCATTCTGAAAAATGTAGCAGCTACACTGAAAGCAGTGCTGGTCAGATTAACTGAAAGTAACTCCTCTGGCATCTCAACAAGATAGAATTTTTAGAGGGTTCAGGTAGTAAGCAGTTTAGCTTGTAAACTGACAGTTGAGAGAAATGCTGACTTCTCCTCCTTAATGGAAGGCATCAGCCTTATAGTCTGTGCTTTCAAATAATCTCTTGCCAGAGCAGTATTCTTCAGCTTCTATTTTTAACCATTTTTTAATGACAGCTGCAGTTCCTCTTGCCCCCTTTTCCCCTTTGCACAACTCCACAGCTGCCCATCAGTGGGGCTGGGTCCTCCAGCAGACACTGGTTTTCCACAGCATCCTCCTGCGCTATAGCCTCAAGTTACTTGATCAGAGCTCCCGTCCCTCATTCCTCTAGAGGACAATTCTAAGAAAGGTATTTGGTTCTCAGATAATCTGATTATCCCATCCCAGGGAATGAAAAGGCACTGTTTACAATGGCAGGGTGTGGCAGAAAAGCAATTTTGTTCATCATCATCCTGTTTCCTGGTATGTGGAGATGGTCTGAGCGGAGAAAACCGGCCAGGCTGACATGTGGGAGGCTTGCTGCCCTCTCCTGGTGTCACAGGGGGCCGTGCATTGGATCTCTCAGTTGCCTCAGACTGAGGTTTTCCCCTCTTGAGATGACAAGTCCTGCAGAAGAGGAGGGAGGAAGCCGCTTTATAGGTGGAATTGATTAAACACCTGTGTTTTGATTAGGATTAGCTGGATGAATTCAAGCAGGCTCAGCTTTTGAACTGTCAGATGCAAAGGCACAGTGTTGATCAGGTTCTCTGAACCTGCAGATGATCCCCTGTAGTTCTCTGACTGCGACAAATGGATTGGAACTCAGCCCTGCAGAGTCTAGCTACTCTTGACCAATTTTCTGGGAGTGTTAGCACTTAGTGTGCTCTTTGTTTATGACCATAGGAAGCAGCATCATGGCCCACCAGAGCCAACCAGTGACAGATGAAAATGTCCAACCACCTTCTGGTGCACGTTTTAGGCAGCACCTCTCAATCTCAGCATTTGATGGGAACCCATCTTCTTATGTTGTCAGGTGACTGATCAGGGAAGGTACTCACCTGGTATAAATAACTGTACTCTTGATAAGTACTGAAGCTCAGCTTGTTGGGCCATGTACAACAATCAAAGGCAGCAGCTCTCCACAGCGGGAATTCAGCTTTAAGGATGCAAAGTGATCTAACCTCGTGGGGCCAATGTTAAGCACTGCAATGGGCAGCTGCTTCTCCCGGGCAGCCAGAGCAAACCTGTAACCAGAGTATACCTGTAGGAATACCAGAAGACAAAATTACATGCAGGCTAGACAAAAGGAGAGCTACAGAAAGGAGTCAGGCAAGTTGCTGCTGGCAGTGGGAAAGGGGACTGTATGTACATGCTGTGTTAGGCAACTGCACTGAGTTCAGGTAGAACATTTCTTCACTCAGGAAAGAACAGCTTTGAACCTCTGTCAGTGAAGGATTTACAGTTTCGTAGATACTGAAACCTCACACAGAGTACATTGAAGGGAAATGTCCTTGTCTTTGAGGAAACCTCTGCAGCACTTTTTACCAGTTATCATAGGTACCTGACTGCTTCTACTTTGATGGTTTTCACATGGCCCAGCTTAGGTGGTATAAGAATGAACCTAAGGCATTTCAATCATTCCTGTACAAAGGATTATAGGCTTAAGAAGTGCAAGCCTAAGGAATTTGTCTCCAGTATCCTGAAGCCAAAAGAATCCCAACAGGCAGCCTTGGGTTTTACCTCGTTCTGGGAGGTGTGAGAGTATGTTTTTTTCCTAATGTAATAGAACTTGTTCATGGAAAAAATTCTCCTACACAAACTCTATTCCTAAAGCTTTCATCTGTTTAACAACAGGGGTTTCTAAGCTGCCTCACCTTATCTGAAGGAGGCTAATGGAGAAAGCACTGTGTGATATAAAGAACAAGCCTAAGAAGCACATGGAGATATTTCTGCTGTTTTATTGAGAATTTCATTAGGAATTAGAGGTGCTAAAACCTGGTTATTTAATGCAGTGTGCCATGAGGCCCAGAAAGCTGCCCAAGGCTAAAAAAATGCAAGGAAAAAACCACTACAAGTGGGGCAATGATCTCTGCAGGACTGAACTATATCAGGTGTCTTGGCTTTATAGGCAGTTGTGAACCTACAGTGTACTGATGGCAGAGGTCAGAGAGAGGTCTGAACGGAGTTATAGTAGCATGAGGCAGCCTGGCTGGAGTGACAGGGGAGCCCAATCAGTCCAACCCTGAAGCCAGATGCAAACCACAGTAAAAATAAAATACAAAGAAGCTCTGGAGGCTGTTGTGATCCACAAGCAATTAGCTCTCCTAAACTGTGGGAGCGAGGATTGTTGCAGGCGGGGCAGCACAGAAACAGGAATGCAGTGTGGGAGGAAGACCTACGCACCTGCATAGAGGATCCTGCCACCAGCATGGAGTCTGACTCTGCCAGGCGTTGGTGCACAAAGTCCACTTTGTCCCGGCTCACGGTGTCTCCAAAGAAGGTGACGTCGGGCTTCAGGACCCCGCCGCAGCGAGGGCAGGCCGGCACTCGGAAGTGACGCACCTGCTCGTCTGACAGGAACACGTCCCCGTCCGGAGCCACGCCGAACGCTTCGGCTTTCCACGTGGGATTCAGAGCCTCAAAGTGCTCCTGAAGCTCAGAGCGCGACATTTGGTCTCCACAAGCCAGGCAGAAAACCCTGAAATTCAGAGCAAAGTCTTAATGGAGAGTTTCATGTCAGGTGAAGATCTGCAGCCTGGAACTTGTTCCCTGGAAGGCCACATTTATTTAACAAATGGTACAGGTCAAGGAGCTGACTTTCTACTTCCAATTGTTGCTTTGTAGGAATGCTGTAGAGGAAGCACTTTGAACCCTCTCTCCCAGTTCAGGCTGTGCTTTTTTTGTCTGGAAGCTTTGGGTGATCACAGCCAGGCTGTGGTGGCCCTTCCCCAGCCTGCTCATCCTCTGCATTTCTGGCACCACCCTCTCTGCTTAGCCCTGGATAGTCCTCACATCCTCAGAACCCTCTTGACTAACAGGACATTTGCTGCAGCAAGGAAAGGGCAAATTCTGAGTGATGCAGGTTCCAGAGAAATGATCCAAATAATGCTCATAGAAAAGAGTGGCATTCATGTTTCTCACATACTGTGCTGTGAACATCACTGTTTTGTGATCTTTTTCTCCACTCCAGCCCAACAGCACCTTTGAGCACATCATCTCCAGAACACAGCACGGACATTTCACCTCTGTTCTCAGCAGTTACCATGGCACTTGCTTGTCAGTCACTGTGAGACAGGAGCATTCCCCCTCCTCCCTGTGCCCACGCAGTACCTGTGCGTGCACCCGTGCAGCTCTGTCATGCGCTGGCTCCCGGCTTTGGCGTGAAGGGCATCCACGTTCTGGGTCACCAGCCAGTGCAGCTTCCCCAGCTTCTCCCAGTCTCTTAGTACCAGGTGTGCTGTGTTTGGCTGGTGGGAGGAGAACTGAGGCCAGCCCACAAAGTTTCTTGCCCAGTACCGCTGCCGGGCACTGGCACTGCGGATGAACTCGGCGTGCTGGACGGGCCGTCTGTCTGTCCTGGCGTACAGCCCCACGCCCTCGGAGCGGTAATCTGGGATCCCCGACTCAGTCGAGATTCCAGCTCCTGTCATTACAAACAGCCTCTTGGAGTTAGAAACAAAGTGCTGCAGCTCCTCCACTTCCATAGGATCTGGGGGAAGAGAGGCTGGCACGAAAGCCAAGTTTGGGGAGGTTCTGGATACAGAGTGGGATCTGAAATGACGGAAGCTGATGTCTCTGCAAACTGCAGACAGCTTCCTGGCAGACAACATCTTCAGCTAAAAGGCAAGAAGAGAACATATGGCAGGTAAAAGAAAGCAAAGGACTTGTCCTTAATTCCATTTTCTTGGGATTCTCTGGGAAATTATGTCCTAAGTACTCGTTTTTAGTAAAGGAACACATTATTTTGGCAATGTTAACTAAAGCCCAGAGTCCAACAGCCGTGTTTGGACATCCCTCTGACAGAGGGCAACACTGGGGACTGCTCAAGGTACAAGGACAGAGTCAGCACGTCTGACTTGCAGGTCCTGGTGTGAAGGGTGGCTGCTTATGAGGACTTGTAAAGAGCCCAGGAAGTCCCGAGCACGCAGTGTCTTTCCTGGGAATGTGGAACAGGGCAGGAAGCCCAAACACTCCACCCTGGAGGCACTGCCTGACTGGTTCCTCCCCAGAAGAGACCCTTGCTCTGCTCTAACACTACCTGCTGCAATTCAGTTCTTTCTGTTTACCCCATTCTTTGCATGTGTTGTGGGAAGGGAGAGAAAAACAACCTTGAAATATTGCTTTTTCAAGCCTTGACTGGAGTTAATCCTGGCTTTTCATAAAGACCTGGTGCAGAACAGGCCTTGAAACAGGACTGAAGATGATAAGGATGCTGCCTAAATGCCTCTGGCACCTCCTTTATGGGTCTCCATAGTCAGTGGAGAGGTAGTACTGCCTGGATTCTCCATCAGGAACAAGGGGCTTTGCTGAGAAAGAAAGGATCACCCAGATGTCTGGAGGGCAGAAAGAACTGCCTGGCAGGTAGGAATGGGAGGAGTATCCTGCACTAAGGGAGGAAGGGCATGCCTGGTTGGGGACAGGCAGGATGGCCTTGCTCACAAGTAGCCTGGAATTGTGTGCAGGACCTGTTGAGAGAGGAGTGGATTGATTTGGACTGTGATGTGGTTTGTTCTTTCTCTCACTCTGCAGTTCTCCTTCTCCATTGCACTATTTTAAAACTGGTTTTTTCTCCTGTGGCTCTCTATAGTTTTGCACACAAAGTACAAAAGCTTTGAAAGAAACCGTACTGAGATTTGACTGTCTGGTGTTTCTCCCTCCCACCATCTCCCTTAGCAAGGGGCTATGTATGAGATCAGGAAGACAGAAGAAGGACTTGAATTAATGATATAAAGGTGATGGTCTCTAAAGAAGGATTGCAACAGACCCGATAGTCTGGTGCTTAAAGCTTGCTCTGTAGTGTGGGATACCTGGATTCATGCCCGCTCACACCTCTGCCCTCACCATCACAAATTACTGGGAGGACACGAAAGGGACTGGGTCCCACTGGGAACCCTCAGCCAGCTGCAGCAGATCCCTTTTAGGTGCTGCAGGCAGTGGTCTCAAGGAGGGCTCCTGATGCACCTAAACTGCATTGCCTGGAGTCCCTGGCGACCCTCAGGTACCAGTTTGTACAGTAAGTGGAGCAATGTTTAAATACAATTAAAGTCTGGGCATTTGGCTGTAAGGTATCATGACGCTGAACTGGTGCTAATGGCAAAGAGTAGATTTGTCTGTTAATCTCCAGTTCTCAAAGCTTGGCAGCATTACCAGGATGCTGAATTACAGGGAAGACTGGACTCCTTCCATAGTCTGAACTACTTTTTAAATCACAGTAGTGTTTGCGATGATTTCTGCCCCGCTCTGTTGTTTGGCAGGAGTTGTGCTGGGCATTCCCCCGAAGAGGTTTAATTTTCCATATGAATTAATTAGAAGGGACAAATCTCCCACTAAACTGTAATTTGCTTTGGGAACTGCTTCTGTCCTGATGCTCTGGCTGTTAAGCCAGTTTGACAGTACTTAAAATTGCTTTAACCGATGAAAACAGTCCATTCCTGTCTCTTACCATCAAAAGCTCCTGAGAAGGAAGTGTTCTGAGGGGGAAAGAAATGGAGATATAACGTGAGTTGGCTGACAACGAGAGAAGGCAACGGTAGGCCCAGCAGCAAAAATAACATGCATTTGAGAGCTGCTGTGAAGCGGGGAAGTAGGGCAGCGTGGGAGAGAATCTTACAGAGGACTGAGTATTTCCTGTGACATGCAAAGCTGCTTTTAGAACCAAAGCGTTCAGGTTAAAAAAGAGCAACGACCGTACATAATAAGTGAAACTCTTCAAACGTACCTGTCGAGATGCTCCACGAAAGGAGTTCAAGGTAGAAGATAAACAGGCTTCTACACATGGTCACAGGCCAGAAATTCAGAGCGACGGCCACGTCATCCGAGTGCTGTGCGGTAACAGTGACGCGCGGAGCCGGGCGGGGGCCGCTGCGAACGGCGGGGAGCGGAGCGGTGAATGCGGCCCGGCCCGGCACGGCGCGGCACGGCACGGCACGGCGCGGCGCGGCACGGCACGGCTGCGCGGGCTCCGGGGCCCCTGGGAAGTGTAGTTCGCGGGGACGTGAAGCGCCCGGCAGCGGGACTACAACTCCCGGCCTTCACACAGGGAAAAAACCCGCTCCCGGCACCGCATAAAGTCCATTGGAAAACGCGGAGAGCTTACTAGCTGCCCTCAGGGGTGCGTGCGAGAGTAACATCGGGCTCCACACGAATGCAGTCGCTTGAAGCGCTTTGTAGGTGCTTGCTATAAAAACGGGCGTTCTCTTCCTGCTGATACTAACAGGTGTTAGGCTTAAAATGTGACAAAACTGATAACGGAAGAGAAATCCACTGGCAGCTGTTAAAGACATCGCTTCAAGCTCTGCAGTCCCTTGGGATGTAAACTGTTGTTGCCCTGTTTCTAGCACTTGTGCTTCAGTACCTGTGTGTGGCTTCGGGAGAGGTCGCGCATTTGGGATGACAGGAACAAAAGTTTAAGAGATAGCCGTGGCAAAAGCCCGTAGCAACGTGGATGAACAAGCTAATAGTGAAAATCCAGTGCATTGCGCTGTAGCTTGTGTGGCTGGACAAAACCTGAAAGGGTGGCATGGGACAGTGATCTCTGTTCAGCTCTCAAGGGATGAAAAATGAGAGGGCAGCTGTATTCCTGATCTGGCCAGACCTCTCCCAGGGCACAGTCAGGCACCCTGAGCCACTTCAGGAATCAATTCATGGCCACCAAAGGGCTTGTGGCAGCCGCGCAGTCCAGCACCTTCCCGGGCCCGGCCGTCGTTTGCCTTACCCGCTCCCACGTTGCCGGAGGTGGGTTTCGGCGGCGGGCGGCTGAGCCGAGGCGGTGAGGCCCGAGGGTGACCTGAGGTGGGACCCTGCGGGGCACGGCTCTCTTTGTGGCAACTTCCTGAGGCTGAAGTGTCGGCGTGAGGCTGTTGCCGCGTGTTTTAGCAGCTTACACGTGTTTTCAAATGGCCGGGTGGCGAGGGCAGCCGGGGCCGGGCACGGCCCCTTTCACCCCGCGGGAGCCGGGGTCGCGCCGTCTCGTGCGGAGCCGCCTGGGACCGGGCACGGCGGGTTTTGACCAATCGCGGCCCGGCGCAGCCCCTCGCCCGGCGCTCATTACCATAGCGGCGTCCCGGCAGGCCCCGCGCGCCCCGCGCCGTGCCTCCCCGCCGCCCGCCCCGGTATCGCCGCCGCCGCCGCCCTCACCGGGAGCGCGCGCTGTGGCGGGCTGCGCGCGGCGGCGCGGGCCGGCGGGGCACGCGAGGGCGCGCCGGCGCGCTCTGACCGCGGCGGGGGGGCGGCGGCGGCGGGGCCGCTGGGACGGCGGTGGTGCGGTAGCTTTGCGCAGTGGCAGTATCGTAGCCAATGAGGTTAATCCGAGGCGCGATTATTGCTAGTTGAAAACTTTTCCCAATACCCCGCCATGACGACTTGAAATATAGTCGGCATTGGCAATTTTTGAGAGCCTCTCTGGAGGCTGTTTGAGTGGTTAAAGATAGATACAAAAGTAAACGGCGATAAAGAGGTTAGACTTGAAGGGATGAGTGATGATCAGCCGGGAGCGGTTTGGTTTGGGCTGGGGTTTGTCTCTGGAGGGGGCACCTCGAGGCCGTCTGTGGTGCGGGCTGCGCTGGGAGTCTGCAGGCTGGGGTACGCCTGGGGCGGGCTGTCGGGAGGCGGAGATGGCGAGGAGCCCCTTATTCCGTGGGAGCCCCCCATTCCTCAGCGAGCCCCTCACTCCGCGAGACCCTCTCATTCTGCGAAGAGCAGCCCCGTGGCGTCACGCCTACTTTGCATACTCTTTCCCAGCAAGCTTCGCGGCCGGCTCGCCGCTCAGTACGAAGAGGGGAGACGGGGCTCCCCGCTCCCGGCGGCGGCGGTGGGGGCACGGCGAGAGCGGGGAGCGCGGGCAGGGGGACGCGGGGGGGCAGGCGCGGCGGCGGGACTCGCCCTGACCGGTGCGGAGGCCCCGGGGCTCGGGCCGTCGGCGGCAGGATGTTCCCGTCAGCTTTGCGCAGTGGCAGTATCGTAGCCAATGAGGTTAATCCGAGGCGCGATTATTGCTAATTGAAAACTTTTCCCAATACCCCGCCATGACGACTTGAAATATAGTCGGCATTGGCAATTTTTGACAGTCTCTACGGAGACTGAATCGTGGTTGTCAAAAACAGATGAAAAATCTCGCCTTGTGAGAGGGTTTGCGGAGAGGTAGTGAGGCCGGATTGAAGAGGCGATGGCATAACAGTCGTGGTGTTGCCTTTGTGTTCGTTCAAGCCTGTTACAAAGGTAGCGACTCGAGCAGTAAACATGGAAGGGGAGGGACTTGAGTCTTACAGAAATGTTACCTGTGTAGCTCTTGCTGAGGAGGATCTTTCGAGGAGCACGACCTCGGGAGGTGGCTTAGGCAGCGGGGGGAGGGCTGGCATCTGAGGGGGAGGGCAAGTCTGAATCGTGCTCGGCTGGCTCCAGAACTGCTCCAAAACCTGGTAGGGAGCAGAGCACAGTGCCATAACCAGCATTTTGTGTGGGTTGCTTGATGATTATCCTGTGGCACCACTTGCTTAAAAAAAAAAAAAGGAAAAGGCTCCATAAGGTCAAAGAAATCACAAACCTGGAAAATGCAGCTGCTGAGTTTAGTGTAAAATCCTGTTATACAAGTAAACCCTATCCATTTCTAATTTGCAGCTGTTGTCCTATTTAGTATCAAAGCATCCCTCGTGGAGGGAGGCTGGTTACCATTGCATGCCAGGTCCTTGGGCTGAACCTCTGCTGGAACTGGAAGCAGCTACCCTCTGTCACTGTGTGGATGTAGCTCATGCTGCTGACAGGTTGTCTCTGCATGGGCAAGGATGCTGCCTGGGTGCTCCTCCCTGCCAGACCCTGAGTTTAAACTGGAACCACAACTTAGCAGTCAGTGTTAATGTTCCCTCTTTATCAGGTTTGCAACATTCAGCTGTGCTGGGGTATCGTACACAGCAGAGACCAAAGAGTGACAGTGAAACCTCAGATTGTATTGTCCCCTTGTTAGTACTTCATTGCTAGCAGTATCATTTTGAAATCAAACCCTGAAGTGTGGGAATGCCATTACCCTTTGACAGAATAAGCCACAGTGATAAATACTAAAAGCACATTCAGTTTACAGTGAGTAATACACTTCATGTAATTGCTTAATTCATCTAAATTGTAAGTAAGTATTGTTTCTACCACTTGCCTCTCATCCCTTTTATCAGAACTGTCCGTGGTAATACCCTGGTGTAGTTCTTCCATTTCCTATTGTGAGGTCATGTCCTACATCTTCTGCTAGACACTGTGTTCATTTTGTGGTAATAGATCTGACAAGTGTGAAGCAGGACTTTGAATGGGGAAGCTGGATGTTGTGGTTTACTGCCATTGCCTGAATCTTAAAGCTCTGCCTGAATTTTGCTTTTAGGCATTTGCCTGAAGAGAGAGCACGGAGGACACCTGCTGCAATGAAGTCATTCTCATTGCTCTGCAGTTTCAAGTCACTCTCTAGAAAGTGCACAGGTAAGCTCTAAACATACCTTATAATTAGTGCAGCTTCATATCTGTTCTTCTCTGACATTGATTGTCTGCTGTAAATAATGGTGCTTTTCATAGGAGGTATTATGAAATGAGCTCAAATTGCTCCTCTATTTGGCAGCCAGTCTGAGATTACAGCCCTGCAGGGGACAGGTGGACAGTTAATCCATTCAGGCTCTGAGTGTCAAGCATGTGGAGGGCAGTGGGTTAAGCCACCCTTCTGTGAGCCAGTCCATAACTGGTAAAAGATGTTTTCAGGAGAGGGGAAGTTGCCTTGAGCAAGTACTCTGAATATTTGGGTTGTGTGGAGCCAAGAAGTCCCGGAGTCCAACATTGGGTCAATATTGGCTCACTATCTGACTTTATTTCCATCTCCCAGCCCTGTTTCCCATCTGTAAATGGGGGCAATAACTTCTTATCACACTTTTTCTGAAAGATAAGTCGAGTCATAATGCATCTTAGTCACAGAGTACAACATGAGAGGAGGCTCCCTGCCTTTCTCCAATGCGCTACCTGCCTTCATTCTGCAGCACTTCCCGCTTGGCACCAGTTACCGGGGCTGTAGCTGCTCTCGGTGTTACTTCCCCCTCAGCCCTACCAGCAGGCTGTGGGCATACCTTGAATACCCTGCTCTGGTGGCAGAGTTGGAGGTGGCCATCAGCAGCAAACTGCAGCTGCTTCTGCCAGCAGCTGGCAGCTGTGTCGGAATCGCCCTTGAGCAGCAAGCAGGTGTTTGTGAGGCAGAGAGCACATAGACGGGAGAAAACAGGAGTTCCAGGGCATCAGTGGGGACAGGAGAGGGTGAACATCATTAGAGGGAATTTAGCTTGTGCCAACACCATTGAGCTATTGTCTTAGCAGCTTGAGTTTTAACCTGCCCTTACTCCTTGGGCTGTTGTGAGAGGGTTAAAGGCTGACAATTTTAAGCAAGAGGTGTTAAGAATTCAGTTATGAACAACACATGGCTGTGAAGTATGCAGTGAGAGTAAGGTTGGTTTTAAAAGCCATGCTACTAGAGGACAGTGTCACTCATGTCAGCCCTGCTTTTCAGCCTCACTGGTCCTTTGATAGCAGTGCTGAGGCCACAGGCAGAGCTTTAGAGGCAAGGACATTGAGCAGCTTGGACACAACTGATTTCTCCTCATTGGTGTTCTGACATGTTAATTTCAGTCTGGGGATGGAATAGAAACAGCTTTCTTGATTTGCACTCACTGCCAGTCTCCCAAAAGATCCTGTTGGAAGCTGAAGATAAAAATTGCATACCAGGCTACAATACAGACAGAGCACACTGGGCACTTTATTTATGCAGAAGTAAAAATACAAGCCAAGTCACAACAGATGCCTGCCACGTATTGCTGGGAGAAACACACACATTGCAGGAAAGGATGTGTTTCTGATGAACTCGGGTCCACTGTGCCACCAGCAAAGACTAATGGTTTATGTTTCTCCACCTTGGGGGACACATCCCGAGGTCATCACCGTGCAGCCAGTGACAGGTTTTGAGAGAATGTAACAGTCCTTTCAGGTAATGTTTTAAATTTTGCTTGGGAACCAGCAAGGGAGATGTTGGATGAGGTCCTTGGCATTGATGGTGAAGCACACACCAGTGGTGAAGTGCAAGTCTTTGTGTATATTTGTATTTCACTCAGATGTAGGTGAGGACATGAAATTCTGCGAAGTCCTGGATTTGGAGTAAAACCTGGAACGAATTTCCTGGAGGCTGTTGATTATTCACAAGTGTTGGCTGGGACTAGGGAGGGGATATTTCCATGCCCCCCTAGTGATAGTTCTCATTATAGCATGACTTAACACAGGAAATAATGATGTCTGTTGAATTGTGTTTGCTGGGGAAACTGGGTGTGTTTGTGCCTAGAGAGTGAAGAATAAAGCGTTGGAGATTGCTAGCAGCTGACCTCATGCTCCTTGGTTTTATGAAAACGCAATGCTGCAGCCTCAGCTTGCCAACAGGACATGTGCTATTCAGCTCTGAGAACATTCTCTGCCTTGATAGTAATTTTGTAAGGAAAAGCACTGAAAGAGTCGTGTTTCCTGGATCTTTAGCTGTTCCCACACTGATAGTTTTTGGTGTATCTCTCATCAGATTAGGAGCTGAGCGCTTGGTCTGAGCATCTGGGTTTTTTTCTGCCATGTTGCTTGGGCCAGAGAGCCATGGTAAAATAAACACTGTCTCTGATGGGGGTGGAGCTGCTCCGTGGTTCAGGCAAGGGTGAGG
The DNA here is from genome assembly GCF_028858725.1 of Colius striatus. Taxonomy (NCBI): domain Eukaryota; kingdom Metazoa; phylum Chordata; class Aves; order Coliiformes; family Coliidae; genus Colius; species Colius striatus. Next base: position 5,820,589 of record NC_084775.1, on the reverse strand, counting down.
ACTTTGCTGTGTTGGAGTGTGGTTTGGTTGTGGTTTGAAAGGAAAAGCCAGTGGGAAATGGAGGTTTGAGACAGTGCTGTCACATGATAAATCCAGGAGGGCTGTTACAGTTCTGAAACAGAGCAAAGGAGAAGTGGTTGGTGGCTTTCCATTATGGTGGCAACAGCTAGTGGAAAATTGTTCAGGAAAGGTTTCACCTGCCCGAGCTTCCTTGGGGAGTGGGTGAATCACATGGAGCTCAGAAACGTCGATTTCTTCGAAGGCTTTTTGGGTGCGGAGCTGAGGTGTGCAGGGCTCCCCTGGCAGCTGCACCCCAGCTGGGCTTGGCGGGACTGCAGGCTGGGCCCCTGGGGAGGGTTCTGCCCCTCCGGTGAAGAGGACAGGCTTTTGGGTTGCGTTCCTTGCCGGGCACCGGCAGCCTCGGACGTGCCGAGGGTCGCGGGCCGGTGTCCCACCGGGGTCCTTGTAGCTGGGCAGGTTTTGCCCCGGGATGGAGCCCCGCCGCGCGGGCAGGGGCCGGGACCGCAGCTGCGTTTCGGCCGCCCCAGCCGGGGCCGGGCTGGCGGCTCCCCCCGCGGCCGGCAGGGGGCGGCGCCGGGCGGGCGCGGCGCGGCGGGGGCGCGCGGGCCGCGGGCACGCGCCGGGGCGGGCCGGGAAAGTTGCGAGGCGCTGAGGCGGGCGGCGGCGGCACCGGCGGCGGGGCGGGCGCGGAGCGGAGCGGAGCGGCCACGGCGGCACCATGGACGACTTGGGTGAGTCCCGAGCCGCGCGTACTTCCCCGCGCGGAGCGCTGCCGCCCCTCAGCTCCCCGGGCAGCCCTCGCGGCCCGCCCGGCCACGTTGTGCCCCTCAGCGCCAGCTCCGCGCCCTGGGGCTCGGGCCGGGCCTGCCGGCGCCCGGGGACGTGTCGCTCCCCGCGCACGGCGCAGGCCCTCCCGACTCGCCGCGTTGCCCGGTCCGCGCCGCCGCCCGCCCCTAGGCCCCTCGGTTGGGCTGCCCAGGAGCTGCCGCCACCCGTCCCCGCCCGCGGTCCGGGCCGCCGGTGTTCGTCCCGGCTCTGTCCCGGCTGGGGAAGGCGGTCTTGGGTCCCGTACTCCGGGAGCAACGTGATCGGGTTTCAGCAGACACCTTCTCCCCTGCTCCTGCCGCAACCTCCCGACCCTGTACTTGGGCGAGATCCGTAACTCTGAGTGGGTCTGGAGCGATCGCTGGGCAGCCCTCGGGGGTGAGCAGAGCGCAGCCCTTGCCCAGCCTGCCGCGGGCTCAGCCTCCTCAGCCCTTGGCTTCTCCCAGGTGTGCCAAAACCTTCAGAAATCGTGTAGCGGGGAAGTGTCAGGCAACTGGTCTCACTGGAAAGATCTAGAGAGTTTGAGTTCCGAGCCGGAAAGAGGGGGGAATCTGCCAAAATCCCTTGTGCTCTGGGAGGCTTTAGGGTGACTGAGTTCCGCTTATGAAACCGATTAAATCAGACACTGGGGAGGGGCTGCAATCCGTTACTTCCATCCTACCTTTAATAGAAACCAGACGTTCTGTTAAGATACGCTCCAGGAGAACTGCAGTTTTGGTGCTGGACCTGGAACCTCACATTACAGTGCAGGCATCAAGCTGGTGCTCACACCTTCAGAAAACAGGCTTTGAATTGGGCTAATGATAAAACTTAGGGGGCAAGGAGTCTGTCAGCTGGATGGCTTCCTGGTGAGAAGAGTCATTCTAGGGAGTGAAACCTCACCTTCTACCCGAGTGAGGTAGCTGGTGGTGCAAACAGAATTAATTTCTTCTGCAGCTTCTCACAGTGATTGTTTCTTTAAGTGGAGACAGCTCTGTTTACTGTTTCACATATCCCCCAGCCTGGTTATCTCTTGAAGATTTGGTGCAAGTTTCTAGCATGTTCAGGAATGTGTTGCTAGTCAGAACAGGATTCACCCAGTCTGTGTATTGACTTGCTGAGTGGCCCTTCAAGGTGAGCATTCAGATAGCATTGTGTAGGGCCAGTTTGGTGTCCCACCAATGTGCTCTTCAGTGAACCATGGCAGCTGTACATTGCTTGCTGAATGCTGGCAGTGTGAGTTCTCAATTGTCTGAGTAGGCTACTGCAGTTCCAACACATTTTTCCTTTCCTCTATAGGAGAATTAGAGGTGAACTGCGAATAAAGTCTGAAAAAGATCTGAATTTGTGTCTGTTTTGTTCTTCTGAGGTGTTAAATGTATTGGTGCAACCAAAAGTGAAAGTTGTGATCTGATTTTTGAAGTGAAACTTTTTGTCTCAGCTACTTGATTTCATCAAGTCTTAATTACACCACGTCTTTCTCAATTTTTGTATGGTCTTTCATACTGGACAAGATCTAAATATCTGAATATCTCACAGTAAGCACCTGAACAACAAAAAGGGGACTTTTCCTCTCTCTAAGCTTTTCTTTGGTGTACAGAATTCACCATGTAAAGGCACACTGGCTTTTTTCTCTCTGCAAGTCATTGTCAGCCCCAAAATCGCTCATTTATTTTTCTAAAGCATTCACCTTATGATGCATGTAGAAGGGGACAATGCTGTGGTGATACAGTTCCCCTGAAATAAGTCAAACTTTTGAGCTGAAGTGAGAGTTGTTTGTTTTTCTTTCCTCATTATCTATGGGTGGATTATCTGGGTTGTGGATTAACTGTGCCATGGATACAGACGTCTGCACTTGCTCTGTCCAGAGTCAAGCTGGACCGGCAGGACTTGTTGGTTCAGGCACAATGCCATATGAACATGGCTTCACTGCTTCCAGGGCCGATTTTGATCCAAAAGTGATTTAGCATCAAGCCTGAGCCAATACGCCACGCAGGTTCAGGGTTGGTGTAAGGTAGACTCAATTTAGATATTCTCACGCCATGCTTCTGAATCTGTGTATTGCAGAACTGGCTAGTGACTGATGGACCTTACTGGGCATGAGGGAACACCTCACAGAGCCTGTTTGTGTGTCTGCCCTAACTCCCTGATTGTATCAAAAATCTCCCTCTTCCTGGAGCTGCCGGAGTTGATCAGCGTGTACTTGTGCACTGTCGAAAGGAGATCCAGAAGTGTCTCAGTTTCATGCTGCCTGGGCTGGAGAGGTTATGAAACGTCTGTGAGAATGGATTTGTGTTGCTTTGGGGATTCATTTGGAGTTGAAAAAAACCTTTGTTCATTTTTTTTCTCTTCCCTGTGTTGAAGAAATGGTGTTACAGCATGTGGTTCACACGGGAAACTGCTTCAGAGCTCTGCAGGTGGAAGTTGTGCACCCCATTGAGCTGGGGGAGCCTCCGTGACGCGGGACACTCAGGGCTGAGTCCTGGAGTAAACCAAAATGGCACATTGTGGGAAGTGTGGGAGGAGACAGTGAATTTGAGTAGCTGACCAGAGTTGCCCAGATTGTCTTCACAATCTCTCTAAGGAAGCATACTTTGCGGATGTGCTTGGAGTCTGACAGGAAGCTTGCTGAATGAGTTTGTCTTCCTGCACTGTTGTAAATTGGCATGGAGAGTAAAACTTTGTCCAAAAGAGTAAAACTCCTAACTCAGAGCTATTGCCCCTTGCAGGGGTTTACCACAGTGGAGTGTGTTGTTCACTCAAGCGACCAACCACACATACTTACTTTAGACAATTTGAGATACTGAATTATTCTTGGGACTGTGGTGTTACCATGTCTAAGTAGCACATGTGATGAGTCCATTGTGGTCTGCTGTCTGCAGAGGCAGGGACCTAATTCATATAGTGTGTTGTGTTATTTTGTTATGAGAAGAGTAGGAGAAAGGAAACTTTACGTTTGCTTTAGTCAGATATCGTTTGATTTTTAATGTTCTGTACAACCGTTCTCTGAAAGGGGTTGTTTGCAAACACTACTGTGAGAAAATACTTCTTTTTTTCAGTTTTAGCTTTGGTAACTTCAAGCAGAAATGGTGTTGCTTTCAGAAGCATTCTTTTATGGCTTTGAAATTCTCACCTCTCTGCTGCTTGGTTTATTTTACTTTTTTAAAAGGTTTCAGATTTTTTTTTTAACTGGATTTTGCAATCAAAAACAAAACAGCATTCATTAGAGCTTGTAAAAGACAGTTTACAAAGAAGTTATTTCTGTTTCATGAGAATGTGTTTGCAGCAGTATTTTAGCTGTGTACATAAATTAGGCTGTAAGCTTCTTATTTTAAGCATTTGCTCACTTCTAGAAGGATTTTCTTTTGCAGAAGAGTTGTCTTGTGATGTGTCTTGCAAATTCTGGGTGCAAACGTTTAGCAACACAAGAAATTTTACTTTAAAAGTTGTTTTAGGAGCTTGACCCCACCTTCCTTTCAGGGCTTAGTCGTCTCAAGATTGATTTTAAAGGAAGTAATCTTGTCATTGATCTTTCATGGGAGTGTGGAGGGGGTACATGTGTTTCCATCTGTCAGCTGTCAGATTGGAAGATTGCCGTGTACTGTAGGGCTATGCTGTCTGTCCTTGGGAGGGGGGTGCTTGCCTGTTTCTGACTCAGTTTCTTCACTTTGGAAGTCATATGCAGCCAGTTTTTGTCTTATCTGACTGAAAGTTTAGTGTGAAATTGCTCATGGTCAGATACTCTCAGGAAGTATCATTAGGGGCAAATGCTGGTAAAGTAATTTGGTGCCTTGACTTTCTACAGGCTCAGGTTTCTGAGTCATCCCTGCTGCTGGGCGAGAAGACTGTAAACAGAACTAATACTCTGCACAATGGGGTTCTGACTTGTTTCAGCTTCTTCACTGTTGTGACCCTTGGTAAAACAGGGACTTCATTGTCCTGAGCAACTCAGACAGGGAGTCCTCTGCCTCGAGCCGTGTGTGATGCAGAGAGAGGCTTCTTTTCTTGTTGCTCTATTTCCATGGGAAGGCTGGACTTTGTGCTGTCTTTAGCTCCTTTGTCCCTTGCTGGGAGAGGTCAAGTTATCCCAAGTGTTCAGCTGCCCTCCTGGTTAAAATTGATCCTCTGACACAATCTCTACCACTAGAGAAAGAAATGAGTAACTTCTCATACATCTTCTTGAACTAATCTCTCTACTTGTTCTTTCTTTCCCAAGGAATCATGATACTACAGTTTCTCTGGAACCTTATTTCCTCACCTCTTTCCTCTTAAAATGTGTCTATTACATGAAACAAATTGTGAAACTGCAGAAATGATGGATAAAATCCTTAGGCAGTATAAGAGCATGCAGTAATCGCTTCCAGTTAGATCCAGAGTTGCTTTTCTCATCTACTGCTAAGACAGACACATACAAATTCCTTAAATCTGTGCATCTAGAAGGGGGGAAGAGCCTGTCTGTGGCCACAAAACAAGCCCGTTTGAATCTGTGTGATGTCCTAGTTGTGATGTACAGGATCTGCTGCAGCTTTGGAGGTAGCCAGAACAGATTCTGAACTGAGTTGTGTTGTACTCGTGTTAAAATCAGTGCGAGTGAATAGGATCTCTGCTCCCAGTTTCCTGCTGTGTGTCTCAGAGGATGCCTCTCTCCCTTTGTGCGCTGCTGTTCTGTGTCGCTTTCTGTCTGATGCGGAAGCTGTTAATGAAGACGCTGTTCTACTCCAGCTGCCTGAAAGTGAGGCATTGTCTGTGCCAAGCTTCCTCGGACTGTGATAAGAGGATGAGACTTAGAGAATGAGTTTCTTGCTCGCTTTAGACTATCCTAACTAACTTAGGTTTAATAACAGGCCCTGGAAGTACAGGTTGTCGTGACTGCGAGGCTACTGTATTTTAAAATGCAAGGTGGGGAACTGTGGAGACCTTTGGGTCCTGTTCTTGTTTCAATGTTTGTCAAGTCTCACCTCACACTTCTTCCAGTTTCAGATGGCAGCCAAAAATGATGCTTCCAGCTTCCCCATCTCCTGTGTGTCTGCTGCTTACTTAGTGGTATTGAGCTCCAGATTGAATCGGTTCCAATTTCCAGTCTTTTAGAAAACCATCCTTTTCCCCCAAATTGAACAAATGATTTGCCACTGGATCAGTAGGATAGCTCTCTTGCCAGTGGCAAAATAACTAGATCCCATGCAGTGTAGAAGCAAGGAGTGGCACCATTCCTTTCTGTTTTGGGCTGAAGTTAAGTGGATTGCAGAGAAAGTGGAAGTTGTGATTCCAAGTTGGTTTAACCTGATGTAACTGCTGGTTGCTGTACAGTGTGTTGTGTTCCCTGCTCCTGTTTTTCTTCCTTGTGTCCACAGTAACTCATGGGCTGTTAGCTGGATCAGCAAGCTGAGACTTCTGAAAGTCATTTTTTTACAGTGGACCTAGAAGTAAGTGAGGCCACTTCTCTTAGCTGTAGTTGGTGTTTACTCCAGCATAAGGTAACCATTTATCTACAGCCTCAAAAACTGCCCCTGACTTTAGGCATATTGTTTCTCCATCTGCAAAACAGGGATAATGGCTCCTTACCTGCAAAGTATGGTTAATCTTGAGATCTTTGTTTTTTCTGGAATAGCTTCCAGATGAATCTATGAGAATAGGAACCTTTTCAAGCTTTTCTGGTCACCATGGCTGGAAAAGCTTACAGTGGCGGGTTTGAATTAGATTGTAAGTTTTTATTCCCTTCTCAGCTCTGTTTAATGTTCCCTCTCTGCCTTTCTGATTGCTCATCCTTTCTTTATCCTCTGTTATGACAGGCTGTGAGTAGGGGAAAAATGTTTCTTTTTCCCTCCCAGTTCCCCACAGTAGTTCTACTTTAGTCTTTCCCTTTACCACAGCATGTTGTGAAGTCATTCAAAGAATGTTGTGTGCTAAAGATACACCATAAAAAAATGAGGCGGGTGATGACTTTCTCATATCACTCAACTATTTTTCCCATTCGTGCTTATTCTCATTGCAAATGGCCTCAGAGCAGCAGAAACCAGCTGGCTGGGGACAGTCTTCCTTGGTTGTATCTATGTACAATCTATGTATCTATGTTTTTAAATCATGATGAAGCAAGTAGAAAAGGCAACAGGTTTGGTGTTGGTGTTTCAGTTACACGAACTTGAGTCCCTAAGGTTATGTCTTTGGGCTCTTTAGGAGTCTGGTAAACTCTTTTTCTGTTCATACAAATGCAGCTTTTTCTTGCAGCAGAGAGTAATTATTCTGATTTTACGTGGGAAATTTATCTAAGCAGTTTGAGACAACTGTAAGATGAGGATCCAAGGGAATTTATGACAGGCCACAGGGGAAGGCAGCCTGCATTGTTATTGCTTGTCTCATTTTCCCTTGTGCTGGACTTCTCTCTGTACTGAACATGTTTAGTTCAAGTTATTTAAATGGCGATGAAGTATTCTGAAGTCTTCAAATGTGTTTTGTCACACCACTTCTCACAGTGTTCTTATTATCATGTGCAAGTTTGGTGTAGATAGCTTTGCTGGGAGAGCTACTGAGTGCATCTGGCTGGCAGCTTACAGTGGAGTGTAGCTTAATTTCTTGGCTTTTTACTGTTTATTGCGCGTGTTTCAACCTCTAACATTTTGCAAATTATGTGAAGAACATAAAGAAGAAAAGAAAATGGTGCTCCAGGGAATAAACTTTCTGAATGACACTTTGCATAGGGAACTGTGCTTTAAATGGCTCAGCTATAAATCAAACTGTATGGGGTCTCTGGGAATAAACCAATACGATGTTTTTGTCACGAAATCGAGCTGGCAGACAGAATTCATCCTGTGTCTGTCTAGACACCTCATAGGATCTTGCTTTATTTCCATCCCTGAAGAGCAAGGTGAACAGAGAATTTCACTTTGTGCTATAGGGAAGTTTGTGGTGGTTCAGGGACTGTGGTTGGGCTGGGTTTTTCTAAGAGCAGGAGTAGGCAAAAAAAGCCAGAAGTAGAAAAGGTCATGGACAGGAGGGCTGTAAATGATTTGCCATGGATTAGGGGCTTAATACTCCCTTGTTCTATCCTCTTTCATGGTTCTAAACAAGTTCAAGGCTTCTCCCTGAAAAGGTTTCTTTTAGATTGGAGGCACTAATTTCATCTGGGTCAGACAAAAGAGCCCAAGGCTATCTGCACCTCAGTTGAGGTTACTGGTGCCCCGTGAGTTGGAATAAGATGATGGCCTGGCTGGTGGTCTCTGCTGCTGATCTTGTTTAACCATTAGTTGTGTCTGCTCCTCCCTATTCCTTAGCACCAGCAGCTGCTTTGGGACTAGGGGCTTTTTTTTGCTACTGCTAGCAAATTGCCCTTTTTGGACAGAGGTGGTCCACAAGAGTAAGATGCCTAGGAGCAGTAATTTTGGTTTTCAGCTCTCCCTCTTGTTTGTTACAATGTTATGTGGGAGACATTTCTTGAGCTGTGTAGGTCTGGTTAGGCACTGTGATACACAGCTGGAACTATTCTGTCTGACTGTGAGCAACTCCAGCAGTTAGACAGGATCCCTGCAGAGAGCAAGAGCACTGGGGGAGGGAACGAAATGCCATTTCATCCACGTCATGAAATCTCTTATCAGTGGCCAACTCAGTGCTGTGAGTGGGTGAGCGGTGTTGGCCAGAAGAAGCTGCCTTTTATTTCTGCTGTGAAATGTGAGGAGCTCAGCACTGTCAGTCAGGCTGGGAGCTGTGGAGCGGCTCTGTGGAGTTAGGGGTGAATTTGTCAGTCAGGTTCTTAGAACCCAAAGCTTGTAGTTTTCAGTCTGTCCTGCTGGTGCTTAATCTGAGATTTGCTACATGACTGTCCTGAGCAGTTCCCTTGGGCAACGCCTCACAAGCACAGCTGCTCTGGCATGCTGCTCCAGTACTTCTTAATTGCTTAAATCTGGTGCCTCCAGCACCTTCTGCCTTGGCATCATGCTTAAAAGCCTTGGCTGTACGAGTTAGAGATAAAATCTATTAGGTTATTCATTCTTTTTGCAAGAGTTGGTTAAGTGCTCCCTTTGTTGGATGCTACTTTACTACTGAATGTGAGGGAGAAGATTATAAGAAACAGATCACCATGGTACTGCTTATGGTGGTGTGAAATTCAGAGACCTTCTAGGCTATCTGGATCTGCTAGAGTCCTCCAATTGCATGGCTTAGATTTGAAAAACACCCTTCAGGGGCTGGCCTAGGCAGTGCGATGTGAGGCATTCTGTGCCACTTCTTCCATGCAGTATGGCTCTGGTCTGGCTTTGCAGAGTTGGGAAGCTGGTTGTTGAGGGGGAAAGTTGAAGAGAAGGGGTTGGGGGTGGTGCAGGGAGGAAGCTTTATGTAATTCTTGGCTGGCTTCTGAGTAATTGTTTTAATGAAATGGAATGTGGTGTATTCAGTGCTTGCTTGGCAGAAACAGCTATTTTTTATTTTCTATTTTGGAGGTGGGGGAAAGGAGTCTGAGTTAGTCTGTTTTCTAGCTGCTTTAAACAGTTAGGCTTGGATTTGTCTCAGAGATGGGAGTGGAATATTGTTCTCAGTGAGGAGGCAGTTGCACCACTGTGTGTATGTGGGAGGTTGTCTTTGTATATTCAGTGTAAGCGTAAGAGCCTGGTCCCTCTGTTTGTGGGTTGTGTGTGTCAGTGTGGTTCTGAAGTGGATTATATGAACTCTAAAGTGCCCGATGGTAATGGAACGATAGCAATGTGAGTAGGTACATGGCCATTCAAAATGTATGCATTGGGGTGCTTGATAGGAAAATGAATGAGGTTTCTGCTGTGCCCTGTCAGTGTATAACAAGGAGTAACATGATGAGCTGAGACAAAGAAGTCAATTTAATTTTCAGCAGAGCAGAAATGTAGGGGCTGGCAATCTTAACTACTATAGACTAGGGCAAAATACTTGTTCTCTCCACTTCCCCGAGATGGTCATTGACTCTTATCATAGGATTGGTGGAGGCTACAATCAGACATCCTGCTGAAACCCCTTTTTTAGAAAGTAATTTGAAGAAGGTTTTATTTCATGTACCTATGAAAGGGAAGTTTATTCTCCTGCTGCTTCTATTTCAGCATTGCTGACATTTCCATTTTTGGTCAGCACTAGAGTTTGGTCTCTCTTACTCATCTTTACCTCTCAAAATCTACTTTATTTTTTTTAAATTGCAGTTTTCTGTGGCTGTGAGTTCTCTTGTAAAACAGCCTTTGCTTAATGGAATTCATTTTTTCTTTGTCTGATAACAAAATAACAGTTTCTGTGCAGGGCCCTGAGAGGAAGAAGCTGTTGTGCATTCAACTGCTCTTGGTGGAAAGAAGTCCTCACTACTTCTCCTGCTGATGACGAAAGAAGCAAGAGACTTGTGATTGATACTTCTGTCCTGTTGCTGGATGATAGGTAGACTGATAGGTCACCTATCTTCTCTCAGTAGGAAGAGATAAGAACACTTGAAACCTTCTCCAGCTACTTTCCTTACTGGCTGCAATATATTCCAGTTCTAAAAATGTTAGCTCTCTGTCTGACTTGACAATTTCCCTTCTTTCAGTGCGCCTCTGTCATGACATTGTGAAACTCTTGAGCCACATTCTTCTGGCAATGCTAAAAAAAAAAAAGAAAAAATGCAGAGCTTTAGAGCCATCAGCCATCTCCACTAAATTACCACCCACATCCTCTCCCAAAGTAGACTGGGGGACCAGTTCCCACATTCGTTTCTGGAACGTTGTCCTCCTTTCATTCCCAGAAGCTGCTTTAATTAGATTTTGGAGCATGTGCTTCTTGGCCCCTTGTACTCTGTTGTCTTTCAAAGCCATTGCTTGCCCACTGTCTGTAACTGGGTTATCTTAAATTTCAGTAGAATGCTCATCAGAGTGAAAGCTTCATTTTAAAACTTTCTACCTATTATAGTTATAAGTAGCACTAAGATCCACATGACTGAAAAATGTTAAGTATTTTGCTGTCATTTCCCCCTGCCCTGGGAGTTTACATTGTGCTTTTGGCAGCGCTTTGTGTAAAGTCAGTTGCTGATGATGTCTTAGGCGTTTTTGGCTTAGAAAGGGTTCGGTCTTGCTTCCAAGTCTGCTCCCACTCTGTGGTAGAGAACCCTTGCAGCAACAAAAACTTCTTAAAAAGAAGAATCCACCATTTTGAGAGTACTTTCTTAGTAATTAGATTTTTAACAAGCCAGTTAAACCACATACCGCAGTTGACAAAAGTTCCTTGTTTTAATAAAGGGGAACAACCCTCCTCAGAGCGGTTTGCAGGTCAAGCCAGCAAGTCTTTTTTATTTGTATCTCAGTATGCTAACCTTGTATCTGGCATCACCAGTGTCTGACTAAGCTAGGACTTCTATTTCTCCTTTTAGGCACAGGCTTTCCAAACTTGAGATACCTGTGTTCTTAAGGGTACATTTGCATTTGTTGAATGTTCTTTGCATTTATGCTCTTGGGAGAGATGGTTGTTACTTATTCAATGGGTAGTGGCTGGAGTTAATGAGAAATACTCTCTTCAAGGGCTAAAAGCTCTCAAGTCTGCTTTCTGGTATCCCGTTTAAGAGCCTTCAGGATAGGAATGCCTCAATAAGGCTATACTAAATATGGATATGATTGCAGGATCTGTATGATTGCACTGTCTCTTAGTGTGCCCAGCCTCCTTTTGCTGGTAGCCAGGGCATTCTACATCTCATGGACAGAATTTGTGCTTCTAATGCTTTTAATGAATTCAGAATTTATAGTAATATTTCTACTCTTCATTTCATCATCTTTATGTGAGTCTCAAATTTTGTAACTGGCACTTTGCCTGGATGAGTCTATATTCAGATCTGTTTATGCTGCTTGGGTAGGATTTCCACCATTTAAAAGATGCTCTTTTTTTCCTCCCCTAAGTTCCATGTCTATTTTTGCATAATGGTGCAAATTTTACCCTTCTCTTTACTGGTTATGGGGTCCACATGCTTTTTAAGAGATGAATAAATACATTAGAGTGTGCAGACTCCGACGGTGTTTTGTCTCTGACAGTATCCAAAGCTTTTCACATCTGCAGATGGATAGGATCATTGTGATCTTTAGCAAACTTTTTATTGCTCAAGTACCTGAGATGGTTGTCCTGCTGGTATTTGGGTCAATATAAGGGCTTGCTGCTGGTGAAGAGGAGGATGGTTTACTTTCACTCATCCTTTCCCCTTTTCCCTTGTCTGGCTGTTTGGACATACTACTTCCTTCTTGCAAATTGTGTTCATCTCTCTTTTCAAGCAGTCAGGGTTTTTTTTACTAGATGTATATTCTGTCAGACTCGTTCACAAAGGAGTCTTGTGAGAGCCAGAGCCAACACAACTAAGAGGCAGCAGCACATGTCTGGAAGAGGGAGTAAAACCTCTCCATTTTTGGCAATGGTGAACTATTAATTTGCCTTTCTGCATCTTTTGAAACTGGATCCTTCACTCCATGGTGCTCAGTGTCCAGTGAAACTCATGCTCCATTCCCATGGAAATCCTGATGTCATACATTGTCCTTCCCTCAGTGAGTTAGAACCAGCAGGTACCAAATTACGATACGGCACTAAGCTACCACATACAGGCTGCTCAGAAGAGTTACCCAGTGCAGGATTAGCATGTGTTGTAACCTGAATGCTGCTTATGTCAATTTTCAGTTCAAATCAGACCCAACTGCCTACAGTTATGCAAATCTCAACCAAACACAGAGCTTAAAAAGTGCCCTTGTCTACTGTCATTTCAGTGGGCACGTAGAGGGTTGCTTGGTAGTAGCTGAGTGTCACACACCTCAGCACTTGGCAGCTTTTCTCCATGCCCTGTAGTCCTGGGCCAAGCAGGGTCTAGCATACAAACGACAGCAGCATTTTCCACTCTGATCTGCTGTCCTTGTAGCTGTTGCCCTGCTCCTCCTGTCAGTTTTCCAGAAAGGCATGAGGACAAATTGCCCAGTTCAGGTATCTGAAGAGTGTACTTTGCTGCTGAAGACAGCTAGTCTGCTGGCAGATGACTTTCTTTCCCAGCAGCTCCACATACTGCTAGAGAAGAAGAATGAATAATAGGTAGAAACAGTCTTTCCTTTCATTGCACGAGGACAGCAAACTGACTTTTGGCAATATACTAATTATATAGCATCAACCTGACGTACCTGACTTGGAGAGAGCAGCATGGATGTGGAGTGGCGTGTAGTGTGTGCTGTAGCAAAATTGTAGGCTATGATAAATTTCCCAGTGCTGTGATACTCTTACTGCTCACTGGCACTCCTCCCAGGAGTGTTTGCCTGAAGGATCAGCCAAGAGGCTACAAATGTCTCCAGTCCTGAACTTCTGTTTATTCCCTTTAGCAGGGCTGTGGCTTAAAATCTATAGTGTCTTGTTTCCTGCAGTTTCTATACCCATCCTTGGACTCACTGCTCTGTTTAATGGGGGTCTCCTTTGTACTAGATCTGTGAGGTGTTTGTAAAATGGCAGCACACACACTGTGTTTTGACCTAGTACTTGCAGAGTAGCTGTGTGCTACTGAAGCAGGAAGGGTCTGGTTCCTCAGATAGCTGACTTGGCTGAGCCCCTCTTCCTGTAGGAGTACAAGGCAGTCGGTATTTTGATCAGAGGCCTTGGCCCTGGGAAATTGTCCCTGAGGGGTCAGTTCAGTGGCTGCTTGTTTGGCTTTCATGAATATTTCTTTTTGTTTTGGCAGAGGAGAGCAGCTCTTGTTGGACTTTTCTGAACGTTGATCCCAGTTTCTGGAACCTTTCAGAGGGAAACCAGAGCAAATGAAAATTCTTGAGACATTCATGAGGAGGGTTAATGTACTGTTTTGTACTTATAAGGATAAATAGAGGACTAAATAAAAAATCTGCTGCATTGGTGACTTTTTTTTTTGTTTGGTTAGTTTTTGTTGTTGTTTTTTTTTTCCATCTAGGATGTTGACTGAAATCCAGCCCAGGTCAATACTGAGGTAGTTTGAACTGCTTAGTCGCTTATATAAAACATTTACATTTGCTCCAATCTGTTTCTTGCAACAAACTCAGCCAGGATGCCACCTCACTCTTGTTCAGTTCGAGTGTTACTGTGTTTGAACAGGGCTAATGTCCTTTGCATTTGCCTGAGCCAACTCACCTCCTTCCCAGAGACTGTTAGGTCAATACCGGCCATTTGCTAATGCCTTTGTCTGAGACTTCCTGGAAATGCCTGAAGATCTATTTGCCATCAGGCAGAGATCAGAAATAGATCTTGCACAAGAAGAGCCACTGTAGGAGAGGACCATCGGAGACTGGGTTTACCCTCCTTTGAGAACCAGAGCTGTTTTCAATTTGGTAGTTAACACACAGGAGAGCAATGAAGACTCTAATTTGTGTGGATTGTTGTTCTTCATAACCCTTCACAGGGTTAACAGTAGCTGCCCGTAGGAACATCAGTATAGTTGCTTCCAAAAGGAGCAGATTCTGACAAAGGACTTGGTAGCAGGTGGAGCTCATAGCAGGCTGCAGATTCAGACTGAGAAATTCCAACTTAAGTATTTTTAGTACAGGCCTGAGAGTCAGACCTGCTTTCTATTCTGATATAACGTGGACTTGCCATGTCATGTTGGGCTGTTCAGGACTTCATGTCAGTTCTCCATTTCTGAAAGGTGGAAGATTTTTTGCTCTGTCAAGGGGATGGGAATGGTAGGGTGGGAATTCACATCTGTGATCCTCATTGGAATTCAGGTGCTGTGGCTGCAGGCTTAACTGCCTGTAGTTGCTGCAGGCCACAGCCTGTTATATCAATATAAAATGGAATATATGGAGGCTTAGTTTTAGGGTGTGGAGCTGTTGACTGCTGTGACTGAAAAATGTGGTTGAAAATGGCTGCCACGTCTGCTGTTAGTGCTGTACTTATGGGTGGGACAATCATTGGAGGATAGTAATACTTAAATCATGGTGGTCTGAATCACTGGAGGTCATGAGCTGGACAACTGAGTAGAAGCTGCCTAAGTCTGTGTGAGACATTTTTATGTATGACAAACTTTTCTTGTGCAATCTCCAACTTCTCTGTCCAGTAAACCAGAACCTGGGTTTGTGCTCTTAAACATCGTGCAGGAGTTGAGATGAGCTCAGCCCACTGCTTTTGCTTGTGCTGCGTCACAGGACGTGCTGGAGCTATGAGTTGCAAAGCCTTTACAAACTTTTTGTGACCCTTGGGAAAATTGTTCATAGAGCAGTGGAAGAATTTTTCGACTAAGCTTGTCCATGTTTGGCAATTGTTTCCTGTTGTTCAAGACTTGGTTTGAGAGTACAGTGACATAGATCGAAAGGAACCACCAAGCAATTATTTCCTCTTTTGGCTTCACTCGACTGTGGGTCATCTGTGAATCACCATACAGAGGCTTTCAAGGCTTGTGTAGTTGGGGATGTGGCACTTGCAGATCTTTTAGTACCTGTGAAACTGAAAACTGAAAATGTATTTGTTCAGTAAGCTGGAACATGAATTGAGTTTAAGGCAGCAGGTCTTTAGCATTGGGTGTCTTTTCCTGGCATGAACTGTTTGCTGCTCAGGACTATAAACGGGAGTAAGTATAAGAAATATAAGAAGTCTCTTTTCACTTTAAGTGTGGAGAAAGCCATGCTATTAAAGAGGGGATACTGTACATGACAGGAAATAACCCTTCCCTTCCCCAGCACTTTCTGGAACTGAGGAAAAAAATGGGAGGACACATCTTTGGGAGGGAGCAGGCTGCGAAACCAGAGACAAATGGAGGCAATATGTGAAGAATACAGCAGCCAACTTAAGCTGGGTTTGTATAGCCTTGCTTTGCTCTGTGCTGTCCTTGGATCTTCAATGCCAGTAAGAGTTTGTTCCTCCTGGTATTTCTGTTGACAGCTTCTGAACGCAATAGCCACAGTAGTGGAGTGGAGAGCTGAAGTTGAGAACTTGAAAAGACTACACTTGGTTTAGCAGCTTTTTGTCTGAAAACCCAAACCCCCCCTTATTATGGTTTTTTTTCTGTAGATGGTGGTTCATTTCTCTCAGCCAGTTTGAACTGGGGTCTAATTTAGTGTTCAAGAGCTAAGTGGAAAATATCTGGTCCTGCAGGAAAATCTTTTG
Organism: Colius striatus; assembly: GCF_028858725.1. Classification (NCBI taxonomy): domain Eukaryota; kingdom Metazoa; phylum Chordata; class Aves; order Coliiformes; family Coliidae; genus Colius; species Colius striatus. The sequence goes on along the minus strand of NC_084775.1, from coordinate 5,804,716 downwards.
TAGTTCCTTCACACAGTTTGGACTGTAGGCCAGAGAGGGCTGCAGATTTGTGTTGTTACATCCAGGAAACTGTTGACTCAGATCTTAGTTGCAGTGTCTCTCAGCCTGCTTGCTGCATTGATGATCCCATGCCCTGTGGATCTGGGTAAGATGAGATCACCTTCCTGCCAACTAGGTGATGTGAGTGCAGCCAGCAGCAGAAGGATTTCCCAGCCTGTTGCATCAAAGATGACAAGAGGTGGATATGAGATGTTCACTCAAGGAATGGGGCTGTGATTCCTAGGCACTGCTGGTGTCAAGCTGCAAACTGGTCAGCTGGTTTCCTACAGTGTGTCTCTGTGCCCTTGAAAGCCTTGCTGCTGGGTTACACAGAAACTAGCTGACCCCTCATGATGCTGACACTCTTAGCACCCTCACCATGCTCATGTACACCATTGCTGGGGTTGCAGGGCAGGTCTGAAGTTTGGTGACATGTGAAAGGAAGTGATGTGGCCATTTCCAGGAAAGATCTTGCAGTGACCTTTATGGCTTTCCACCACAGTAGCCCGCTTGCCTCTCAGAGGGATCTGGTCGAAGGTCTGAGGTCACATGATGGCTTCTGTTGGGCTTTTGTGGTGGTGTTTGTTGTGAGCTGGCCCATCTTCAAAGTTTTATGGTCAAGAGTAATCTGCCAAAAGTTAACAACCTCAAGTGGCACCAGTAGGTACATCATATATGCAGCCATACCAATTGAGCCCCATCACAATTCTGGAGCTGCAAAGCCAAAATAAAATGTCAGTGTATGCTCAGGTGGAAGTGGCTGGTAGTGGTGAGAGACATCTCCAGAGTTTAAGAGCATTTCAGTTTGTGTTCTCTGCTGATTGCTTGCTTTTCAGGCTGCAGTTTTTCTGGTCTGCCTGTAAGAGGCAGATTAATTATGAGAATGGGTGCTTTCTTTCAGGATGGTGTTGGGCTTTACAGTTCGTGTGCTGGCCTGAGTTTTAGAGGTTAAGTACAGTATTTCCTACTTAAAGCAGAATTTTTATTCACTTACTTAGACAAAGGCTAAATTCTGACATTGATCTCTAAAATACTTCCTAAAAGCTGCCTAAGTCAGTGACTGGAGCTGTACTTCCAAGAAATGTTACAGCTGGTTTGGCTTTTTTAGACAAAGAACCCAGCAAACTTTTACTGGATTGGTACATTGAGTTAGTTCAGAAAGTGCCTGGTGATCAGCAGAGAGTTCCAGCAACAGGGTGGGTTTTCATGTGGGGATATCCTTATGTAACAGCGTGTGGTGGGGGCAGCTCTGCTGAAACTGCAGCCAGAGCACTCCAAGGGTTGCCATTTCATCCCTAAACATGCAGTGAGTAGTTACTGATAAACAGATACTGAAATTGCTTTAAACAGGCTGTGTTTGCACACTGTTTTACAACCCTGTGCTTGGAGCAGTTGTAGTGCATGTTAGCTGTGACCAGTTTGTTGGCCAGAAGCTCTGGAATAAAGTCTCCAGCTTGGGTCTCAGTGGTTGGGTCAGGAAGCCACAATCATTGCTGCAGCTGATCATGGCCGACCACATCTCACAGCGCAGTGTCTTGTCTTTGTTCAGATGTTTGCTGATAGTGGTCAGACTTTGGTGCATGGGCTGCTGTTCTGGGGAAAGCTGACTGGTTTGGCTGTCTGTACTCGAGTTATGACATAGGTAGGATTCATGGTGGCTGCCATCACATGATTCCAAGAGCAATTCTGTCTGTCACAATATTAGTTGTTTAGTTCATCTCTGCAGCCTGGTGTAACTTGGCATGGCAACTACCAGATGGTTGCCTTTGCTGTTGAGCTTTTCTGAAGCACTCACACAACTTTGTAAATCCGTGCCACGAATGCATGGTCTTGCTTATTCTAAGGGGCACAGTTGATTTCAAAGAACAGAAAAGCTTCAAGGATTTTGTGAGTATTGTCTTCGGTTGGAGTTCACCATACCATGTATTGATAGTAGCCTGGACATTCATTTTCTTCAGCAGTGACTTGCACCTGTACCTTGGTAATGAGAAAGCACAACCTTCAAATAATTGTCAGTCACTGGAATGCATTAAAGAAATTGCTGAGGTTTTTCTGACCATGTCATCTGAACTTCCTCTACGCAGGTCTAGACAAAGTGAAGTAAAAATACCATCGAGCTTCATACTGGTACTCCAGCAGTCGTTAGGTCTGGCAAAGGACTTCTCTTTTGTGCCTTGAATTTTTCTGTATCTTAAGTAACAATCTGTCCCTGCCTTACGAGAGAGCAGAGAGCTGCCAGTGTCCTGTATTCTAAACATCTTCTCAATATATTGGTTACATTTGCACAAACTTTTAATGCCGCCTTCTCAAAATGTTTTAGACAGTAAGCAAAGCTATTTGACACGCTTTCTGTACATGGGAAGTTGACAACTTTGGGATTTTCAGATCATCTAAATGCACTTTGAATTTTTCAGGTATCATTCTGAACATAGTCTTTGTAGTTTATGGCTTTTGTGGTCTCTGATCTTTTTGAATTTAAAAACATTGATTAGAGTATAACACCTTAATAAATTGTTACTACATTTCTGTTACCTGGAAGTCAGAGCCTGCATTCAGACAGTTCTTCATGGGTTTCCTGTTTGTGATAATACTCTTTCATTTTGCTGAGAAAAGTCAAAACTGCTTAAAAGCTGTTAAAAAAGGGACTTTCTGTTGTCAGTGTTGCTCTTTTGGGCTTCCCACCTCTTCCAGGCTCAAGCTTGAGGGCAGTGAGAGGCCCTGTAGCACGCCTCCAACAAGTCTTTTCGATGCAGCTCTTCTGGAGCATTGCAAATGTTTTCTTTTGAAAGGCTGTTTAATAGGATAAATATACCCAAGCTCCCCATTCCTCTGCAGTTACTCATAATGTAAAACTGTCTTGCCTGGGATTGGGTTACCACCCTGAGCTGTCTCTGTGTATGTAAGCTGGAGTCACATTTACTCCTGGAGGTGGGGGGAGAGAAGACTTACTTGAACCTAGTGAGATTTTAAAAGTTTGGATTCAGAGATTTTGCAAAGAGGCTGCTCAGATGAGTCTGTGCAGGCTCAGGGTTCAGTTCTGGAGGTGCAGTTTCCCTCATTCTTTCAAGGGACAGCAAAAGTCAAGGATTTGAATTCAGCATCTTACAGCTATCAAGAAAAAAAGATCTCTGGTTCATGGTGTGTCACTCTGCAAATGGAGGGTCTGCAATTTGTCTTGCACCAAGTCAGACATGATTCTTGAGTGAAATCCACATCCTCATTTAGACCTGCCCTTACAGCTCTCCTGCTTTTCATTGCCATTTGCCAGTCCACTGGGAAACTGCTGCCACCTAAGCCAGGAAAAACTGTAGCAATTCTAGATATCCAGGTAAAGAGGGGCATGGGGAAGAACAGGAGAAGTGCAGGCATCTGTTCTCTGCATCTGCATTAGAGGAAATACTCTAGTTTGTAGTCAGACAACTCATCCTGGCTCCCAGTGTGCTGTGTCTGGGGGACGTGCAGCAGTAGAGATTCTGGGAGAGATGGGACACTGAAAGCATTTGCTCTGTGTGGTGGCTGAATGAAGAATCCTGTCTCCAGTGTCACTGGCTTTCCAGATGTCCCATGCAAGCAGCAGAGCTACAGGCAATGTGTGGTTTGATGGATATGCAGATGTGGCTTTCAGCTGTTGCAATTGAAAGGCTGATATCTGAGGCATTTGAAGTATCTTGCCTCAGTTATGCTTCCATTTCCTCCCCAGCAGCACATGAGATGTACAAGAAAATTTGACCATCGTCCTTTTGATCTGCTCACTGTATTGATAATGCTCTGATTTGCTGTGTCAGCATGGCTTAATAGCTCATCCTCAGTTGTTGAGAAAGATGAACTGCATATGGAAATCTGAGGTAGTTTTCCCTCTTCTGTCATCTTTATGCTGACTGAGCATGCTGTGTCTCTCTAGCCCATGCACAGGCTGGAGCTGTGCTGAACACTCAGTAGTAGAAGGCTTCTCCTTGACAGAAGAAAGCAAATTTAGATTTCTTAAATTGCCTCACTTAAAAATGAATTAAAAAAACCTCCTACACTGGTCGTGAATAGTGGAAAAATATTTACTGCTTGAGGAAAAATTAGCATGAAAAAGCTGCTTGTTACCAGCTGGCAAATGTGAATTTATTAATGCCTTGTCACGTAGGTTTTTCCATAACTAGTTCATGATGTGTTCTGCTTCACTGCACCACCTTAATCCAGGAGCATTTCTGAGATGCACAGAAGGCACATAAAGAGGAGGGTCAGTCAAGTGTGTGTTAATATGCATGGGAAGAGATATGTAAATATCTTTTTTTAGTAACTTCAGTCTATTTAAGGGGGCTCAGAACTATAGAAAGGTGGTCGATGTGTGCATCAGTACAAAGGGGCCCCTGTGTTACCCATTCCTGTGCAGTACCTCAGAGCTGTGTTGTCATCCCAGGGCTGCTGTTGCTGCTCTTTGTCGGAGAAATGTGGAGCGTGTGCCCCCGCAGCTGCACACGAGGCCGTTCCTGGGGAGGGTTGTGTGTCTGCAGTGAGTGCTGACACGCAGTGCTGGGGAAGGAGCCTGTGTCAGAGCCCCTGGAATGCCTGGGCCTGACAGAGGTGTGGGCTGGGGAGATAGCACAGGAATGTGCAGCATATAAATTAAGCAATAATTACTCTTTTCAGTGGAGCTTGAAGGAGTAGATGGGATTTACCCAGAAGTCTTGTCCTGCTCTTTTGCCTTGCTGATTTTCTTGGTAAAAGGGATTTCGCCCCCCCCTTTTTTTTCTGAGCAGTTCAATGCCTTGGACATCAGCTTGAGAGTTTTGTCCCAAGCTGTCTACAACTAGCAGAGCTTTGGCAGGTGCTGAGAGCCACCTTGAAGCAATGCAGTTGGTATGGAGGGCCAGTCATATGTACCTAAGGTCTATGTAGAGCTGTGTGTGTGGGATTTGAAGACCAGAATCCCAAGGACCTTATGATTAATAACCATTTTTGGCAAAAAAGGAAGGGGGGGGAGAGAATGACAAACTAGTGCAGCTGGACCTCCAGATGACTTGAGGTGCCTTATACTGTTAAGGTATTAAATGTGGTATTGTTCTTTAACTGTCCGTCCTCCACAGGAAAATCCGTGTAGAGAAAACACTTGAATGTGAACACAGTGTCCTCCCATAGTGAGGAGGATGTGGTTTGAGTAGCTCTCTGGCCTCAATGTGATTTCAATTGAGCATGTAATTTTTGGATTGCCCAGTGCAGGGAGGAGGACTCTGTCCTTCTGTGCCTGGCTTGTGTTTGCAAGCAGCTTTACCAGGTGCTTGGCCAAGTTACCTGAATCCATGGAGATGCACTGTGCTGCAGTGGGGTAGGGTTTTATCAGCTGTGTCACTGCACCAGCATAATGATGACAAGCAGGAGCATTTGGGTTGGTGTTTTTTAGCAAGTTTCCCCTCACTCTTCCATACCCTACTGAGCAGAACACTGTTAATAGAGTGGAGAACAGAAGTTTCCACATGCACAGCCCATGACTATGGGTAGGATGAACCCTGATAAGTCTTTGGAAACTGAACTGTGTGATTCCAGTCCAGCCACACATCTATGAGTTGACTTTTTGTCTGTGGATTGTGTGGATTGTCTTGTAGGGATGAGAGTCGAAGAAGGGGAGGGATCCTGTGGAGAAGCAATGGCTTGAAGATCTAGTATAACCCTGTCTGGTTTACCTCATTGCTACAAAATGGTTAAATCTATCCTCCAGAGAGAAACTAATCTCTGATCTTTCAGCTTTGGGTTGCATCCTAGAGCTGTGTCTATGGTATTTTAGAAAGCATTTGGGGCAGCAGTAAAACTGTGGTGAATTCAGTGTGTGTGGTTGTTTCCAGAGTACTGGCCCCTGGTGTGAGCATGCCCGTCTCTGTGGGGAGGTGCAGCACACGTGGCACCCGCAAAGTTCCTGTGGGCTTAAAATAGGGACAGGTTCCTGACTCTGTGGGGATGAACAAGTGAGGTGAAGTTGGTGCCAAGTTAGTCGCTGCTGTGTCAGCTTTCTGTCCGTGTGAGGGGGCAGGGGTGCCCTCTGATGGCAGGTGGCTGTGGGAACGCTCGGGCTGCCTTGCGGCGATCCAGTCAACAACTGCTTCCTGCGGGTGGGGAGGGACCGGCTGGTTGATTTACACCTCTTGCAGCACTGCCCCTCAGGAGCTGCCTTGGGAAGGAACGCTTCATTACCCAATAAATCGATCAAACCTTTAATATTTCTATTTAAGTATTTACTGCTCTATTTAAGAGGCAATCCCTGCCGTGAAGTGCAGCGCTGCACAGGGCACAGTGTCTGTGTTACAGTTCATCGGGTTACAGCCGGCTGCTCCCTTTTGTGAAACAAAGCACGATGCATCTTTCTGCCATTAATAAGTCTCCCTTCTTTGCCCTCTTCTATTATCTCACATTATCTTATGATAGTGTTAAAAAGTCACACAATTCCTAATGAATGCAGAGTGCTTTGGGACCTCTTGGGATGTGGTTGCTGCATGGAAAGCAAAACGTTAATCCCTTTGGCTGGGTTTTGGAGTCGAGCTTTGGACTGAAGAACTGCTTAGGTTGACCTCCAAGGGAGTGATCTGCAGCTTGTGCCTGTGGGTTGCAGAGTTGCTTCCCTCTGGCAGGGTGAAGTCCTTCAAGGTGGGGTGAACTGAGCAGGCACGGAGCCACCTTCCCCGGGGCAGCTGTGCTGCCCTTTGAATGGGTGCAACTTTCCAGTGCAGCAGAACTTGGGGGAACTGTGGTTGCTGATGGAATTGGATGGGAGAACAATTTGTGTGGCTGGAAGCAGCAACGAGGATGGACAGGAAGGAGGAGACCTTCGCCCTGTGGTGCTTATGAGCTCAGAGGGAGCGACAGGGGTGTGAGAAAGGCTGCACCCTGGGTTTGCAGAACACGAGGGCAAACAAGCATAAGGACAGACCCTTTGCCACCCGGAAACTAGTGTTTGAGTGCCCATCCTGCTCCTTTTCCTGCCCTAGGGTGGGCTGGTGCCTTCCTGCAACTTCTTCGCTATCAGTTGTAAGGCTGAAGTGCAGTATGAGTAACCAGTGATTCCTCTCCAGCCTTTTCTCCTCCCTCAGCTTGGTTCCTCTGCTCTGCAGTGTTTGCTCAAGTCAGGAAGGGGGAGGGTATAGGGGAAGTTAATCATTACACTGTAATGTCTTCTCCTTAACTCCTTCACAACCTGGGGCCAGAGGGCTCCCGGTATTTCCAGATCCCTCTTCTGCAGGCTCGTGAAAGTAACCACTAAATGCAGCTGAACTCACTCGTGTGCTGTCAGTAAAAAGCAGAGTGTGTCTGACAGTTGGTTCAGCAGAGCTCTGAGCTGAGGAGGGGAACTCTGTGGTGAGATGGTTACAGCTGCCTGTCCTACAGTCAGAGCTGGGGGTAGAGGGTGGAAAAATATTTTGGGTTCCCTCTGCAGGGCTGGAGGAGCCCAACACCCTCCTGGGATTTCCACTTCCTGGTGGAGTTTGATTTGCTTTTGTCATTGGTGGGGAGAAGCAAAAACCACACCTTCTCGGATAGCACTTCTCCTGAAGGCTGTGTGCACCAAGCCTCCAGTCATAGGACCTGCCTGGGGGAAGGAATTGCAGCTCTCCAGCAGTTCCCTTGAGGTAGGTGCTTTTCACTCTGGAATCCACCAGCTGTTCTTTTGCTTAAAAAGATGAGCAAGTTAGTTTTTCCCCAGCTGCAGAAAGCCTTGTGTCCTTTCAGAGAATCTGCTTCTATGGTGGTTTGACCCCTCTAGGAAGATGCCTACAGCTTAAATGATTTGGAACATCTTTTGAAATGGAAGGTGTATAGAGTTAATTTACCAGAGTGTTTCATTTGCTAATGGCTGTATTCGGGTCTCTGAAGGCAGGACTGCTTTTTTTCCCCTCTTTTGTGATGCTTTGGTTTGTGGAAGAGAGTGACTATAGAAACAGTACCTTCTTCAGCTTGTAATGCAATAATAATGTCCTCCATCTGACCCTTTGATATATTTTCTTGAAGGGCTGCTAAGTGCTTGGCTGCTGCGGTTGGCTCCACGCAGGAAGCAGCTCTGAGCTGGCAGGTGCCTGCCCTCCTCCAGCCCCAGGCAGCCATTAGGGACAGCACTTGCCCCGTTGCTGTTCTGGTGCCACCTGGTACCTTCAGCTCCCTGTAACCCTGGTGGAAGATGCTGCAGGATGGCAATGCTCAGGCTGAGCCCTCCTGCCCCAAACCTCAGTATGCAGGGGGAGAAAGACAAATGCTGCTAACTGAGGCTGCCTGGAGACACTGGGGTCTGTGTGGAGGGGAGGGGGACGCAGGGCATTTCTGAGAGCCTCCTCTCCTCATTCTACTGAAGCTGTGTTACTGTTGTCTGGCTGAATTCCTCATCTCCAAAGGGACCTGTCAGGTGTGTCCTGATGCTCCTCTAATGGAGAGTGCTGCTGTCCCTAGTGAACCAGCTCCTCTCTTAATAGCATTAGAGGTGTGCACTGGAGCTTGTTGCCCCGGTGGGAAGCTGGGCACCCGGCCAGGGAGGCTTTTTTGGGAAGTGAGTTCAGTGCAGACCTACAGCTACTCGCTGGAGTTTCCCCCAGCAGGGACTACAGTGGGCCCCGTGGGGTGGCTTCACAGGACAGAAGGCCCAACAAGTCAGGGTTTGCCTGTGAGTCACCACAGAGGAGTGCAGGGTTGGGGGAGGGCAGAGGACATTTGCAGGGAGAAGTCCAGGAAGGTGGGATTGCCTTTTCGTGCCCCATTCCTGAGGGAGAGCAGTTTTCCTGCTTTAAGGATTCTGAGAGGTGCTAACCGTGTGGCATAGGCTCCTCTGCCTGGCATGAGTGATGGTGTTTCTAGCTGGTGGCAGTTTTTCTGCTCTTCAGGAATTTGTGAGCAGTCTCCACCCAGAAAGCTGAGAATGATTTCCAGGGCAAGAAATGGCGTTTACCTGGCAGCCTCTGGAAGCTAGTTAACTGTTTGTGTGACTGTACTGAGAGGGCTTTCTGTTAGGAGAACTGCTGCACGTACTCCCGCTGCACCGATGGACTGATTTCAAAGTTTCCGGCTTCTTCCACTACCTTCAACTCTGGAGAAAACCCCTCCCGAGATCTTGTTTCCTGCAGAAAGCAGTGCCTGCGGCCACAGTAAATGACTCTGTGATGATGCCGAGCCTGTAATTAGTCTGTGTCAATATCCTCTGTCAGTCTTTGGGCAGGTCTCTCCTGGGCTGCTCTTCAGCGGGGTGCAGTGAGACTACAGGTCTCTGCTCTTGGGCGGCTTTCCAGTGCAGACAAAAATCTGAGCCTGACACAGTTTTTTTCTGGCGGCTTTGTCACCTCTTGGTGTTTTCTTTGTGCTAGAAGTTTGATTAACCCACTCAGTCCTGGGCTGCAGGGATATTCTCAGATCACCCTGCATGAGAAGATTTCTCAAAGACCTTCTGGTGCAGATGCCCTGGATGAGACAGAAGAGGAAAAGCTCTAGTCCAGGATTTTACCATCTTGGGTGTGTTTTTTTCTTTTCTGCAGACGCCTTACTGGCAGACCTGGAATCTACCACCTCACATATCTCCAAGAGACCAGTGTTTCTAACAGAAGAAACCCCTTACTCCTATCCAACTGGAAACCACACGTACCAGGAGATTTCTGTGCCACCCCCAGTGCCCCCACCGCCTTCCAACGAGGCCCTGAATGGCACCGTGATTGACCCCTTAGACCAGTGGCAGCCCAACGCACCCAGATACCCCCACCAGCAAGTACGTCAGTGCGTGTGGGTGGGGAGGGTGCATGCTTGGCTTGTTGCTGCTCACGGAAGTAGACAAGGGGAGGGAATAGCAAGAGGAGAGGAGGAGTGTGGACACCATTGGGATTCAGAGAAGGTGTAGGACTAAGGGCAAAAAAGAGAATTTGAAACCCGTGGTCATTGTTCTGACAAAGTGGTGGTGTGATGAGAATAGTGTTAGTCATCTCTCCTGTAGCCTCTAAAAGCACACTGGGGGTTTCCAGCACAGATCTGCTAGTCATAGGCAAATGTGAAGCGAGTAGAGACCTGGTGTAGCTCATCTGATAGAGGCTGGCTTGGCTATACAGCAGGGTTTTTTTGTTTCTTCTTTGTTTTGTTCTACCCTGTCCATGTGTCAGTTTGCAGTGCAGTTGTGTACTTACCTGCTCTGTATTCTCTGTTTCCAATGCAAATCTCATTTCCACAGCCTCAGTCCCAGTCTCCTATATACAGCTCCAGTGCCAAAAGCTCCAGCTCCTCCGTTCCTAGAGACGGGCTTAGCTCTCCTTCGCCCCGTGCCAGTGAAGAGGAACACGTCTACAGGTATCTTGTCACTGATAAGAGATAAGCCTGACTCACAACTTGAGCCTGCTGTGCCTCAACCTGCCATCTGTAAGGGGAAACATACACTGCTCTCTGTGTTATGTTGCCTTGTGTGGGTTTTGATTACCTCTTTTATAAGAGGCTGATATAACTTTCACACTTACCTCAAACATTGACCAGGCCCTTTGGTTGCTCAGTTGCAGAAGAGGTTAAGGATCCATCAGACAGAACAGGGTCTGGATTGTGTTGTGGAGGATACAATCCAGAGGCAAGTGACAAGTCCATCCCCCAGTAAAGCTGCACAAAAGTTCTTCAGGAGATGTGTGGCTGTTGAGTCAGTTGTCCTGAGGAGCTCAGTTCCCTATTCATGGGTGATGACTGGAATTTTCAAGTAAAGTTGAACTCCTTGAAACTTTCATCTTGGTAGATGATAGAGAACTAGTTTATACTTGCAAAGGCTGGAGGAGTAGCCTGTATGGTAGGACAGACTATTCTGCTGGCTTGGGGATGAGGGAGGAAGAGGCTGCCAGAGCTTCATCTCTGATGACTCTCTGCAGTACACTGAATCCTGGGTACCTGGTGTGGAGACTGGTCTTTCTCTGGTGTCATGTCCTAACCATGCCTAGCTCTTTAACAAATTCTGGGTAGAGACAGGCATATCCAGCAATGACCCAATGGAGGCAGTAATTGCAATTTTTTTTCAGATGGCTGCATGCAGTTAGTACAAACTGGAGCTAATTACAGCCATGAGTCCTCCTGTACAAGGGTCTGGCATGGCTTGGTGTGGGTGGGAATTGTAGCTTGTGTGGGGGTGAAGTATGTCCTCCTCAGACTGCATTTGTAGATGACCTGAAAAGAAAGGTAATAACTGCCCTTGTGGAATATGATATTTGCCACTGGTGTTACAGTGTCAGAGTCTTAAAGCCTGTTACATACTAACTTTCTGAGCATAAGGTGGTGTGTACAAGGCATAAGTTCCCATTTTAGATTTAGAAAGTGTATTTTTGTTAAAATGACTTCTAGAGCATTGGAAGTTATTTCTTCACTTGTAAAACTAGGAGGAAATGATTTCCCTGCCATTGACAATGGGAAGACTGTTATTACAGTGTAATTACCATCAGAGTCACTGCATTGATGCTAAGTTGTGCTTTGAAGCAGGTTGCAGTTGTGTGTGGTATGTGCGATCACCCATATGGGATAAGCAATAATTCCAGAGAGGGTTTTAGACACACTTGTGCACAGGTAAACTTCTTTCAAGGCTTATGTAGAAAATAGTTTCAAATTGCTTTCTTATAAATTGATTAGAGTTCCCCAAATTAAAAACCTGAGGGCTTGAGAAGATGTTGAGTGCTGCATGAGGGTGCCGTGTTACCTGCTGCTTTTGACTTTTTGTTGATAGCTTGAGGTTTGTACTCTGCCTCTTTCTTCAGACTGTGCTAGCTCAGCATTCCCTTGCTTCAGCAAGGAGGGGTCAATGGTTCTGCTGCTTGGATCTGCAGACAACTCTTTGCTATACAGTCTAAGGCCCTGTTCATCAATGCTCTTGGTGAACTGACAGCTGAAGGTGTGGCTAAGCAGTGGCTGTGCTGTAGTCATTTCACAAAGCACACATCTGCTTTCCCCCAGAGCTAAAGGCCTCAGCTCAAAAAGAATGGAGTAGATGTGTAAAGTCTGTGAACCCTGTGTAGTTTCCTCTCCCTTCTGCTGTATCTTGCCATGGAAGGTTCACATTTCCCTTTTATCTTTAGTTTCCCGAACAAGCAGAAGTCTGCAGAACCATCTCCCACAATGACCAGCTCCTCTCTGGGCAACAACCTCTCAGAACTGGACAGACTTCTTCTGGAACTGAATGCTGTTCAACACAATCCTGCCAGTGGCTTCCCAGCAGGTAAGGAACAGCAGGACATCCACAAGACTTCTGGACAATTTGTTGCTTTGCCTGTAAATAGCATCTGTCTGTGGATTTAGGAGTCTGAATGGCTCTTTTCTGCTCCCCTTTCTTAAGATGAAACCAGCAGAAGCCCATCACTGCCCAGTGTGACTGGACCTCACTATGTGATCCCAGAGGGCAGCAGCCCTGTGGGAGGGAAGGCTGCACCCCCCACTAAAGAGAAGCCCAAGCGAAATGGTGCGCGAGGGATCGAGGATGTGCGTCCCAGCGTGGAGAGCCTGCTGGATGAGCTGGAGAGCTCTGTGCCCAGTCCAGTGTGAGTAGTGTTCTGCTGGTTGTTGGCTTTGAGTGGGATGGGACAGGTCTGTGTGGGAACAGTGACCATAGTGTAGGGGCAGATGTTGCAGGAGAGTGAAAGACAGAAGATGGGCTTGTCTAAAGGGTCAGAAATGAAGCAGACACATGAAGATGCTGGTGCACTTTTATCTACTCCTGGATGAAAAAATACACAAGTCATGTTATGAGAGGTGGCTTGTTGAGACTTGGGTTTATAGCTGATGACAAATGCCCACTGTGTCACAAAATGAATATTTGGTCATTGTTCATTGCCTAAGGGATGGAGTGTGTGTGTGTGTACACAAACATGTTAGACTTGGCTGTGTGTGGTGTGGAAGCTGGGACTGGGGGAGGGCTGACTGAAGTGGGCAGTGCTAATGATAGTCATGGTGCTGTGCTTGCCTGGGGGAGCAGTGGGACTTTCAATCTAGGAGTGCTTGCCCAGGCTTAAATGTGCTTACCTTTTCCTTTGTTCCCTTTCTGCTTGTCAGGCCTGCAATCACTGTGAGCCAAGGGGAAGTGAGCAGCCCCCAGCGGGTCACCGCCAGTCAGCAGCAGACACGTATATCTGCTTCTTCAGCCACACGAGAACTGGATGAGCTGATGGCATCTCTCTCTGACTTCAAGGTACCTTGTCTGCCATGACTTAATGCTTGTCCCTCTTGTCCCTCACCACCTCTGGACTCTCTTGTGCATTAGCCACATCTGCTGACCTTGCTTGGTCTCCAGAATGCCCTCTTTACCTCTCAGACTTGCTCTGCCAAACTTCCTGTGGTGGTATTTGTGCTTTCTGAGTGCTGCTGTAGGTGATCTCAACTGCTATAAATTCTCATCAGTGGCAGGATAAGGCAATTCTGGGGTCTGTTGTTCCTTTGGTTCTGCAGTTTGTCTGCCAAAGGTAATGAGCTTACTGCTCAGTACAGGGTGAATTATTTTGCTGTACTACAATTTAGCAAGAACTGGGAGAGCATGGGACACCAGGCTGCTGACTGACAGAGAGCAGACTCTTCTGTGGGATGACCCTGCTCTTTGGTGTGTATTTTTACCCGGATGTTCTTTCCCTGAGGAGGATGCTCCAGGCATGCAGTGTGAGCATTGAAGCTTTTGCATCAGAGCTGGAGACTCCAAAGGTTTCCATCTTTAAACACAATCTCTTGTTTCCCTCAAAATGGGATTAAAATCTGAGCTTCTTGTGGGGGCAGAGGATAGCAAATACTCTTCAGAATCCTTGTTTGGAAGTCAAATTATTGTATTGGAAAACAACTGCTACTTCATTCCCAAGCAGCACATAATATCCCACCACGGGATAAGCTCAGGGCTAATTTACCTGTGTTCATCTTGATATGCTAAGCACTTGGCATATGTACTGGGATAGCTTGTTCTTGGTTCATATAGGTGTGTTGTCATTCTTGCTCTAGATGATTGAGAAGCTTATTTTCAAGAGACTTTGTTTACCCAAAATCATAGTAAAAATGAAAAATATTTTCTCTTCTTTCTTTCTACTTGTAGCTACTTTGCTTGTGTCCTTACTGAATTACTCACTTGAATTTGTTCTGAGAGGTGGGGAAGGCAGTTATCTAGTATATTCTCTTTGCTATCGTTGTTGGGTTTGCCTTTCTTACATACACCTGCAAGTTTGCTTTCTGACTGTAAGAACGTCTCTAATTCTCTGGTTTTTCCTCATATGGAAGGTTCTGTTGAGGCTTGGTGTTTCTTTCCTTACCATGCCTTCAGGTGGGGCAACCAGAGCTGAGAAATGTTTTGTGAGTAGACAGGACAGTTAGTGACAGCTTTGCTGGTTGTTATCTCTGTGCCACCATCCATGTGAGCACTTTTGGTGTGTGCTGTGGGTTTTGTGGAGGTCATTACAATACCTGGAGTTCTCTCAGGGTCTGTGAGCTTCCTTGTCTGCCCCTTGCTGGAATGAGGTTGTCTGACATTTCTACCACACATACTTCCTTTTATCAGAATCCAGGAGTTACTCACTGTGTATTTAGTCAGTTGCAAATATTGGCACCTTGGTGCTGCCACTATGGCCTCCTGCCCCAGCTGCATTTATCAGGGCGTGGAAAAGCTTGGGGTGTGACAGCTGCCACCAGCCTTTGCTCCTAGGTGAGCTCCTGGCAACTGAGAGTGACCTTGCCTAGCACAGGTTTTCCTTGCAAGATACAAGGAAAGGATATTTGGGCTCAGAGCAAGCTGAAATGCAGCAAGGTTTTAAGATCTGGGCTTTGTAAACACAGCATTAGTGTTTTTGCAAGGCATTGAGGTCATCTGTGTCTAAACTTTCTCCCTGAAGGGCAAAAAACATGGTTTCTGTGGTTATTTTCCTCTGTTAATGTTGCCATGGGCTGTTTTGAACAGTTACTTTCCTTTTTCCTGTCCTCCAGGTTGCTTCATTTTCCCTTCAGTCCTTTCTGTTTGGTTTTTCCTCCACTATTTGTGCCAACTAGGAGTGTTGACTGGTCTGTAAAACTGGATTGCTAGTCTGTACCAGTGGCAGGATATGAGGGAGAGAAATGGAGTCTTTGCAAAGATGAAATGCTACCATTTAAGTACCAAATTTGTGTGTGGTTTCAAGAAACAGAACAGCTAACGATGATGTATAATTAGTTGGAGTTGGTAGTTGGTACAACTAGAAGGTGCAACAGATGGGGCTGGGAGGAGTGGAGGCACTGCTGTTTAATTTCCCTCATACCCCAGAGTACAAGGTGCTATTATAGACTGATATATTACCCTTTTATCATCTTCTGCTCACTTTAATGAGTTGCTCTTTCTCTTTGCTTACAGAATCCATTTGATTTTGGTTATCTAGCTCATCTAGTGGGCACTGAGATTACTTAATGCACTTGTTTTTCCAACCTCTGCTGTTCCTGTGTAACATGATGCCTGCTTGCTGCATAGCTACATGCTTGTATCTAGCTATTCTATTACTGTTTAACCATTAGTGTTTCACCGTTGCTCTTATTTTGGAGTTACTGTGTTTTAACATGCTGGAAATACTTGCTTCTGAGCTAAGTGTTAGTCTTGCCTTAAGATGACCAATTATCATTTTAGGAAGGCTGGAAATGGTGAGCCACAGCATAAGCCCAGGTTACTGGTACAGGTGCATCCAGCTTAGGCAAGATACAGGGGGGAGGGCAACACTGCCAAAGGACCTCATCTGAACTACTGAAAGTACTTGTTAGTTCTTTACCTCTCTGCTGTGACTGTGGGTCTTGCTGTGCTACTTGAGGGGAGGAGGAATCTGTAGGGAGCTGTGGTCCCCTCTTGCTTTCTATGAGCAAGATTTCCCTGTAGCACTACTGTTGTCACTTAACAACTGTGTGTGCAGCTCCTGACCCCTAAGGTGGCAGCACCTTAGATCAGCTGAAGATACAAGTCCTTTCCATCTGTTGGCACATTTTGTGCATGTTCTGGTTACTTTCATCGTTCTTATTCCTGTGAAGTATCTCAGAAAGGTAGAGGCAGAGATACCATACATGGGTTTAGGGAGTTATGTGCCTCACTGCCTTAGAACATAAGCATCTGACTTCTTGAGGCTTCCCTAGAAAATGTGACTGAGGATCAGAGCAGGTGTTGATAGCTCTTGGATTTGGAAATCCTTTGTGGATATGTTTCTAAAACTGAGAGCACTCAGCATTGGTCTCTGGTTGACCTACTGTGTGAACTTGTGCAAGCCAATGCTCTGGTTTTATACCAGTTGGTTGCCTAGAGCTCAACCACTGAAAATGGGAAAGGGAGGACCCATGATCTTTTGTTTTCATAAGACCCAGCAAGTCAAGGAAAACCAAAAGCTCTGTATCAATTGCCCTTGTTAAAGTGTATTTTGGATCAAACTTAATACTGATTTTATTACAGTGTGAATGTGGAGTCCTTGGCCTAAGGACAAGAGGCTAATCCAGCCACCTAAGCAATGCTCACAGGGGCAGGCAGTGACTGACAGGCTCGTATAGATTCAATATGTGTCACGTCCAAGGTGAGATTAGTGATGTGAATAGAACAAAGCCCATGTCATCTGTTCCTGCTGTGAGTGCCCTGGAGCTTTGTTTTCATTGCTGTGTACTCAGCCAACTGGAGCATTTTATTAGTGTATCAAGAAGAGAATGTCATGTTTTGTTCTGTTCATTGATTGCTTTTTTTTCAGCTTTGAAATGTAAGATTTGCATGTCTGCCTATGACTAAGTTAAGGTGCCCTTGGCTCCCAGTCTGGACAAGCCTTTGTTTCCCAGCTGCAGGTGAACACACGAGCTATCACTCAGGAGGGAGGACATAGGAAAAGGGTCTTGATGGCTGTAGAAGTGGAGTTCAGCACATTATCATACTGGTCCTTCTCTTTGATATCTCATTTTCCTTCCTTGCTCTTGGAAATAAGGCTTTGGATCAACATGGTTTTTTTTTCATTTGAAGGTCATGATTATTATAATACTGAAATATTTGCTTTTCTTTTCCTTCTCCTTACCTCTGTCTTTTATCTTTTTCTCTCCTTATTCCTTCTGTCTCCTTTTTGCAGACTAGTTCCACTATGTCTCTGATTTCTGAACCCTCCCTAGAACCAGTTCTTGGTTCAGCTAATGCAAACTCCAGCAACACCCTTCACAGCTTAACAGTGCCATGCCGTTCCAAACACCCTTCTGCAAGACACAGTGGGGACTTGGCAGTACCAAAATCAGCCCCCTCAGCAGCCCTCTGTGCAGAGGAAGGCAGTAGCAGTCTAGCTTTGCCTACTTCAGGGCATTCTGCCACACCTCCACATACGACCCTTTTGCCACAAATGGTCCCTGTTCCCCCGCCACGAGTCTCTTCCAGCTCTGCTGCTCGTGGGGAGCAGATGACCTCTGCAAGCTTGGTTCAGCTGAGCAGAAAGCCTGACTCTTCTAGAAATGTTTTCCATGCTGTGCCAGCTTCCAGTGTGGAGGTTCTGGGTAGATCTGCTAATGTGGAGGCACAAGGCCTAGAGAACGATTTGACAAAAGAGACTGAGAAAAAAGAGCAGAGAACTGACCCCAAAATCTCAAGTGTACCAATTTCAAACACTTTAAATGGTCAAGGGAAGGGGCAGATACCTAAAGAGCTGGATCAGCAGGGAGCATTCTGGGACAACTCAGCCCTTCCTGCCCAGGGCAGCAATGTGGAAACAGCTCTAGATGAGCTGTGGGCCCTGGAGCTGTCTGCACGTGTCCCAGAGGTACACACAAAGAATGACAGTGTTCTGGATCCTGTATATGAGCCTTCTGTTGTGGCCCTAGATCGGTGGGATGTTTTCCCAGACACTAAAAATCAGTCAGGCTTTGCATTGAAGCAAGGAGAGGAGCTGAAAGCTGAGGTACGACATGAAACCAAGGCAGATGGCTGCCCTGATCTGGTCAAGAGGAGGCAGGGCAGAGACAGAGCTCCTAAAAAGGCAGGTGCTGCTAACAGGAACAAAGCTGGAGGAGACCAGGAAAATGAGCAAGTCAAAAGCTCTGCAGTTGCTTCAGAATCTCCTGAAAGCATTTGGAAAGCTGAGTGGGATCTGCCATGTGTCTCCAAACCACCCATTGAGAGGATCTCTGCATCGGGCCAGGCAGGCACTGAATGAACGTAGAGCAGGACGAGTCCCAGCTAGGACTGTTCTGGTAGCACACTAACAGTTTGTGTGTGGTGGGAGTGTGCCTGAGCTCACCCACACTAACAGCATGCAGCTCTGAGCAGTGTTACTTGACAGCAGCGTGACACAGAGGTTTGGAACCCTCTGCTCTATCTTGTGGCCTCCTCTGCACGTCAGTCAGCAGCTCAGAACATGGCTGGCTGCAGGGACTCCCCCTGAAATGGACTCTCCTTCCCTGACTGGGATAAGGCCCCGTCCAAAGAGGCCTCTGAGAAGTTAAAGGGCTGTTTCATGCCGCTGCAGGATGCTGCTGACATGAGCTGGCAGCTCCTCTGCACTCCTTTTTAGGTCTCGTTGCTGGGGCTGTGGAAATGCTCTCTGTGCACCAGATGTCTGTGACCGAGAGCCTTGTGCCTGTGAAGGGCAAACGCAGAGGGGCCGCTCTGAGTCCCTGCAGTGCTGAGGTTTCTTTAATGCTCAGCCGAGTGGTCATGCTGCACCTCCTATCTTGGCTTCCTGCTGGTTAATCTTTCCCTTCCTTTTCTAGATAGTTGTTTTTGGCTGCTGTGATTATCCTTACAGGGTTTTTCCTTGCACTGAGTCACTGTTCTGGGCTGTGCCAAGAGGAATTTTGGCATTGTGGAATAAATATCATCATAATTCCTGCTCACAGTTGTCACTAATGGCTTGAGTTTGTGCTGTGGCATCTTGGGGCTTGCTCTGACATTGCTCTTCTCTGCTGATACTATTACCTTTGTCATTTAGATTAAATCTTTAATCAAGAGGACAAAAGAGACTGCAAACGTGCATCCAATGTATCGTGACCTCTCTCCAAGGCGTAAACTAGGTCCTGCCATATTCCACAAGACTGAGTCCCAGGATCGCTTGGTCGAAGAGCTGCAGGACAGACTGGGCATCGCTAAACAGGAGCAGGAGCAGTGGAAAGGCCAGGATGACTGGCTGACAGAGGGGGTTGTTATCACTGCCAGGCCCCAGGGGGAAGAGCAGGATGGTGGACAGCAAGTAGAGAAGGTAGAAAGCAGGGACATGTGCTGGGAAACTCCAGCATGTCCCACTACCAGACAGCATTGTATGGAGGTGCAGATCAAGTTTCTGGGTGTCCTAAGCAACATGAAGTGAAGAACTAAATTTTTCTACTGCCCTTTATCTGGCCTGTAAAGAGAACTGGCACTTGGGTCTTGGTTCTTGTGATGTTTAGGAGTTGGAGTGGGATCTGAGGGTACTGCTGATGGCATCTGTCTGGGCAGTTTGCTAGTATCACATATCAAACGTCCCCTTGGGGATTAACCACACCTATCATAGAGGTGTGCTTTGTTTTCCCCAGTACTGTACCTGTGCAGGAAGTCTTGGGTGTAAGAAAGTGTTCTTCCTTGAGCTGCACAGGGAAACACATTTTCTGGTTCCCTTCTCTTTCTTGCTGCATTTTTGCCCAAGATAAATGTAGCGGTAACAACCAGCCTTCCTGTTGCAGGGAGTGCTTGTTGGTTCCTCTTTGGCTTTGTTCACCTTTCTTCTTCCTCCCTGTCTTTCTAGGTGGTTTTTCCTCCAGAGTCCCCACTTCCCCCAAGGAGGACGATCTCTGTTCCAGCCTCTCCTCTGCTCCAGCCTTTAAAAGAAGCTGCAAAGACAGTCCCTGCTAATGCTGCTCCCTCTCATCTCTCTGCACCTCTCCTCCCATTCCCACTTCAGCCTTCTCGTGTGCCGTCTACCCCAGCTCCTAGTCCCGTCTCCTCCTCTTCCTTCAGCTTGGCTCCTCAGCCTCCCTTCCAGTGGGAAGCTTCTGATGATGATTATCATGAGCTTTCTGTTGTGAGCACCCCTCCTGAAGATCCCAGGCATTCCTGTTCTCAGAGCTGGACCCCTGGTACCAAGACAGTTGTTTCTGTTGGCTGCCAGACTGAGGATGATGCTCTCTTCCCACAGATGCAGGCAGGCTTCTCTCTTCTGCTTTGGCTTTGTTTTAGCAATGTTTTCCAGTCTAACTACTGCTCCCATCTTGGTAGCTCAGTACCTACAGTGTTTGGGTAAAGGCTGTACTGAACTGCTAGATAGGAGAGAGGACTTTGGCAATATCTGTCTCAACTGTGCCTGTCTAGCACTGCAAAGCAGGTGTCTGTGCACTAACATGCTGAGGTGTGTGTGGCTCCTGTCTGTGCATTTAGTGCAGCAGAGTCTGTTTACCTCTGAGATGAAGGTAGCTTTGAAACACAGGCTGCAATTCTCCCTGCTGCAATCTTGGAGTTGGGGGTGTAAAAGATTGCAAAACCTTGATATTGGAAGGGGCAAATGCCTCTCCTGTGTGCACCCTTACACAGGTGTTCATAGTGTGAGTGGATTTTGGGGAGGAGATGGAATGATCACGAGCTATGTTCATCTTCTGCCAGGGAAGGGCTGCAGCTACAGGATGATGGGAAGTCTTAATAAATGTGAGCAGTGTGATGGTGTGCAATGTTGTACAGGCAGCTCTTGGGCAGGGATCAAGGAAACACCTCTGCATCCTGAGCTGTTGTACTTTTCAGGTGTCCTCTGCTCATCCCCTCATCTGCAGTGCCAATGTGCTGGCTGCTCATGCACCCCTGGGTCCCCCCAGCCCTGAAAAGACAGAATCTCCTTTCATACTCCTCAGCACTGTGCTCTTCTGGTTGAGGCCTGTGCTGCAGATGCTGCAGGGATCTGCTCCCAGAGCTCCCAGCACCATTAATGTAGATGATACCCTGTAGTGTTTGGTTTGCTGCTCACGGGACTCTCAGCTGCTGTGGTGTAGATCTTATGGGTGAAGGGTGGGAGTTGCAAGGGCCTTTGTGTGCTGAATTTCTGTGGATGCTGTGCTGAGTGTCCCCCCAGCAGGCATTGTGTGCAGAAGGTGGGAACAAACCTCTTCCTGATAGGAACTGGCCTGTGAGCTGTCAGGAGGGCTGGGTCAGTGGGCTGGGGGTTAACAGCAGTGTGCATGGGTGTTGTGCCTGTGCTGAGCTCAGCTGGGGCTTGCAGGAGTGTGTGGTCCTTACAGGCAAGGGCCAAGTGCTCTGTTGCTGCATGTTGAATCCATCACATCTCCTTTCTGTCCAGATGGTATTTAGCATTTGTGTGTGGCATTTGTGCCTGGCCCGCTGGTGGCCACAAGTCCCTTGTTAGAGGAGAGGAAGCGATTCTCTCAGCATAGTCCATCCCTTTTCCTCCTGCTGTGCCGTGCAGGGGGGCCCTGGCCTTGTGTACAAGGGGCTGTTGTACCCCTTCTGTGAGAGGTCTTCTTGCAGTGGGGTGCTTTGGAGACCTTCCATAACCGCCTACCGTGGGGTGGAGGGTTTGATTTAGGTTCTGGACATTAGGATGTGATGAGGCTGCTCTGTGCTGCTGGATGAGAAGGGGCTGTCAAGTTATGGGATGGCTGGGAGGAGAGAGGAGGGGAAAAGCTGCTCCGTGGGGAGCCAGGCGAGGCGAGGCTGATGAGGAGTGTGTGTGGATGTGTGTATATAAAAGCTGAAAGTCTGTGTGTCATGGGAATTTTTATACAAATGAGTGGAAACCAGGGTTTGTCATTGAGTAAACTAGTCAACTACAAGTACAGCCAGCTGCCAGGCAGGGAACAGAGCTTCTGCTGGCTCTGGAAGAGCAGGTTCTGCCAAGGCTGGGAGCACTTCAGTGTGTGCTCTGCTGGCAGTGGGCTGGTGGGTCCTTCACGAGTGTGGTTTCTACATCTGTTCTAGTCTGTCCTCTTAGTAAGAGAAAACGTGCTCCAGATCAACCTTTCAGGGAGGGGCTTCTTTGTGTCTCTATAAACCTGACAGCAGCTATTACAGTGCAAAGTCAGCTAAAATCAACTGTATTTCATCCTTGCAGTTTGCCTGCAAAGAAGGCTTTGGTGGCCAAAGAGAACATGTACTTTGTTTATACATTATGAACCTAAGTAAAACATTTCTGCTCCTCCCCTGGGGAGCCTTCCCAAGCTGTGTGTCCTTCGGTGGTGTGAGTTGCAGAAGCAGCCTCGAGTATCTCAATCCCTTTCCCCCCACTCCCGAGGGTTTCCAGCAGTTGGTGGGACAATAGACGTGGCAGTGTTTCCTCTGTGGTGCTGCCTGCCAGGGCTCTGCTGGGATGCACTGCCCTCTCTGTAGGTAAACAGCAAGCAGCTTGAAGGGAGTGATTTCCTTCCTGCTTCCACTTACCCGGCTCAGACGAGGGATGGGAGCCACCTGATGGGGGCAAAGGAGACTCAGTAAAAAGATCTGCAGAAGATGGTGCAAAGGGAGAGAGGGAAGGGAGAAGATCTCCTATCCAAAAAGGAGTTGAGATGAGGGAGAAGGGAGAGATCTCTGTCAGAGAGAGAGGACACATCTGAGAGCAGTGCATAGAAATAAGGAGAGGTCAAGGGGAAGGGGCCCACTGGACGGCATCTCTGCTTTGTCAGCTGGCCAGGAACTAATGAGGTAAGAGGAGATTTTTGGCAGAGGCTTGGAGAGCAATGTACTGACTGCTTGGGATCTGTTGGTGACTTCTGCTGTGTGTGCAGGGGAAGAAAATCCTGAGTTCACAGCTCTGCTGTTACACATCCCAGAGTCTCTGCATGGGCAGAATACATGAGTGTACTTGGTCCTGGCTCTTCTTGTCTTCTGCAGAGAGTGTAGCTGTCTCCTAGCAATCCTGCCTACCTCTACAGAGGAGCAACTGGTACCCACAGCAGGCATTATCTTGTAAGCACGGCAGCACTCACCTTACAGTATGTTTTCTCTTCCTTGCAGTTCATGGCCCAGGGAAAGGCCGGGAGCAGCTCCCCTCCGTCCACAGCCTCCAAGCCTGGCAGTCAGCTGGACACCATGCTGGGAAGCCTCCAGTCTGACCTGAACAAACTGGGTGTAGCTACAGTTGCCAAAGGTGTCTGTGGAGCCTGCAAGAAGCCTATTGCTGGGCAGGTGAGTTGAAGGTGCTGTCTCATTGCCAGATCTTGGGCTGCAGCTGGGATAATGGGGAGGGCTGTTTCGTGAGGCTGAAGAGACTGGAGATGCTGGAGAAACTGAAGTACTCTATTTATCCACTGGCTAGGTACGCTGTAAGCTCCTCCAGTGACCTCTACCCTGCCCTTGAGGGACTGCCCTCTCCTGAGATGATAGGTAATTCAGTTTTCATGCTACCCCAGTCCAGGGCTCACTTGAGTAGTAGAAATTGTCATTCTTACTGACCTCCAGCTGGTATTTTTCTTCATGTGGCCAAAGGGAGAGGGAAATAGAATTGTCCTTCATAATTTGTCTTCCCAACAGGTGGTTACAGCCATGGGGAAGACCTGGCACCCCGAGCACTTCGTCTGCACCCACTGCCAGGAGGAGATCGGGTCACGGAACTTCTTTGAGCGGGATGGGCAGCCCTACTGCGAGAAGGACTACCACAACCTCTTCTCACCTCGCTGC
This sequence comes from Colius striatus, assembly GCF_028858725.1. Classification (NCBI taxonomy): domain Eukaryota; kingdom Metazoa; phylum Chordata; class Aves; order Coliiformes; family Coliidae; genus Colius; species Colius striatus. Next base: position 5,781,153 of record NC_084775.1, on the reverse strand, counting down.
TACTACTGCAACGGGCCCATCCTCGATGTGAGTGCCTCTGGAGGGGGTTAAGGGTGCTGGCAGCTGCTGCACGGCCTGGGTGCTAAGATCTCCACCCATCTGTCCTGGGTAGATTTTGTTTGGGGACTTCTGTTTCTCCTTTGTCCAGGCTCTGAAAGAGCAAGAACTTGGCCTAGTCAGATTCTTACAGTAGTGAGAGGAGTTGCCTTCCCTGAAGCTCCTTCAGAGTCCCACACTGCTCCATCATTCCAGCAATGACTCCTCTGCTTTTGTCTGTGAGCAGCCTGTAGTAACAGGCAGCAGTGCTGGTCGTGGGAGCTGGCCGGGGCCCTGGCTGAGGGAGGAAGCAGCGTGTAACATCCTTTTAGGGTAAAAAAAACTGTGCAGAGGGGAGAGGATGAATGAGCCAGGGGCGGGGCAGAGCTGACTCAGCTCTCCAAAGGACAGTCTGTTTTAATGCACACTCTTGTCAGCACCAGCATTAATGCATCCTCCCCCGTTACAGCCGCTTTTCCCTCCAAGCTGAAGCCATCCTTTACATGACTCGCATTTTGTCTCCTGAACAGAAAGTGGTGACGGCTTTGGATAGGACATGGCACCCTGAACACTTTTTCTGTGCCCAGTGTGGAGCTTTCTTCGGCCCTGAAGGTACTGCTGGTTTGTGCCATCTCTTCCCTGAACTGCAGCCAAGTGTGTAAGGCAGAGCTCTGTTAGGAGGCAGCCTGAGAGGTGACAGGGGAACTGCTGAAGGTGGAAGTTCCAATGGATATAGCTGTTAGTGGGGAAAGAGTGTTAGCAGTAGCCTTTCCTCTCTGGAGAGGAAGGGGATCGCTGTGCATGGGACAGGAAGGGCAGCAGAACAAGGGGAAGGGCTGATCCTCCTCACACTGGCTACCCTACAGAGCTTGGCTGGCCATAGGTAAAGATCAGGAGCTGAAGCTGTTTGCCTCTCTTCTCTGTTGGCAGGGTTTCATGAGAAGGATGGCAAAGCCTATTGCCGCAAGGACTACTTTGACATGTTTGCTCCCAAGTGTGGAGGCTGTACCCGGGCTATCCTGGAAAACTACATCTCTGCCTTGAACACCCTGTGGCACCCCGAGTGCTTTGTCTGTCGGGTAAGACACCCAAGGTCCTTTGCTGCTGCTGTACAGCCCCTCTCATTTCCACCCTGCAGGCATCTGGTGCCTTATCAAGAAAAGGTGTCTTTGGGGTACTGAGGGGCAGCCAGCCCCACAAGCTCAAAACACATCAGCAACCAAACACCTCCTTGTTCTTCTGCCTGTTTACATTAAACTTCGTAGCTGCTTTGCTCTTTCTGTTCCCAGCTGCAATTATGGGCTTCTGCAGCAGCTCACAGATAAACAGAGACATTTTCTGTGACCTTTAAATAATTATAAGCTGGGCTTCTCTCTAAGCACTTGCCTCAGCAATCAGATTTTGAGGATCTTCCTCCCATGCTCCATCTGACAATGTAGACTAATGAAACTGACCTTGTTCAGACAAACATGCAAGTCAGTGAAATAGTGGCAGGCTCCATACAACAGGCACAATAAACAGGAATACTGCAGATTAAATGCTTGGCACTCTTTCAGAGAGCCTTGCAAATATTAACTCTTATATGGCCCCAAGAGATGAGCAAAATCAGCCAGTGTTTCTTAGGGTGGGAAAGAAGGCAGAGACCAGAACAAGCAGCAGAACCACAGGCTGTTGATCTCTGGTGTGATGCTCAGAGCAGACTGTCACTGTGCTGTTGGCCCTGCCTGCCCAGAATTGTCTGTGGCTCCCAGGCGGGGAGCCAGAGTGGAGGCAGAAGATGCCAGTCCTGCCTCTATGGGACTGGGGAGGGCTCTGCCTTTTTGTGCAGAGGTTGAGACTTTTATCAAGCAGTTCTGCATTCCTTTCCCTCTGCTGCCAAGCTGCCTGTGTTATGGGGCCAGCACTGATGTCTTCCAGGACATGAGATGGGATTCTCTTCCTGGTTTTGCTAAAGCAGAGCAGACTTTTCAGCTGTCTTGCTGACTGAGGGAAGAGACTTTATTGAACTAATTGCCAGTATTAGAAAAGTGTTGGACTCACTGCATTCATCTTGGTACTGGGAGTGTTCTGTGTGCTGTTTGCTGGAATCCTGTGTAGTCATTGAGGTCCAGCTGTGTGTGATACTCTGTGTCTTCCCTGATGAAAAAGGATGGTGTTGGAGCTGTGAAAAAAACAGGATTATGGAAAACTGGCTTATCCCCTGGGCCTTGCTGCTGAGCTATTTGATAAATCTGGTAGCATTCTCCACTCTTTCCCACACTATGCTGCCTCAGTTTCCCACTCATACAAGGAGGAGAGTCTCCCCAGTCTTGTGGGAGTGGTGAGTGCTTCTGTTGCAGGTTCTGGCATGTAGCATCCTCAGCTGCCCGACACTGAGGGGAGCGAGGAGCTCTGGATGCTGATAAGCATATAGCTGCTGTGTCCTCTGTTCCTCCTCTATTCAAAGTCATTAGCACTGTAGAACAAACAGTTCCTCCCAGCATTAGTTTGTGTATACCTGTTGGGACTGTTTCAGGATGGACAGTCCTGTGCCAAGTGTGTCTGTGTAATGGCAGCCATTCCAGAGGGATGACTTGGAAAGATTTGTTGTGCTTCATTTTCTCACCTGGAACCAGTCCCACATTCAGCCAAATTCTGCTGCATTAAAGTTCCTGTTGGTCCCTGCTGCTGCCTGCTCTTGGGGGAAGCTGGAGTGAGGTTATCAAAGCAAAAAGTGCTGCAGTGTTTCCCATCTCAGAGGAAGGAGTGTTCCCCTTTCTCCTGGCTGTACACATCTGGTAGCTCATCTGGAGCATTTTCTTTGTAGAAGTGAAAGCAGCTGGGGGAGGGAGCATGGCTGCCTCCCTGGTTGTGGCACTATCTGCCCATCCATCAGCCTTCCCTTGGAAACTCCTCTTGATGGACAGAGTTCAGCTCTTTGGACAACGGGATGATGCTGAAAGGCAGCGGTTCACCCCACTCACAGTGCAGCTGGGCTGAGAGCCAGAGCAGAGGAGAGCTGCTCACACCCCCAGCTTCTCATACAACCTGTCCCCTTCTGCTTTGTCCTCCTGCAGGAATGTTTCACACCCTTCATCAACGGCAGCTTCTTTGAGCACGACGGGCAGCCCTACTGCGAGGTGCATTACCATGAGCGCCGCGGCTCGCTCTGCTCCGGGTGCCAGAAGCCCATCACAGGACGCTGCATCACTGCCATGGGCAAGAAATTTCACCCTGAACACTTTGTCTGTGCCTTCTGCCTCAAGCAGCTCAACAAAGGAACCTTCAAAGAACAGAACGACAAGCCTTACTGCCAGAACTGCTTCCTCAAGCTCTTCTGTTAGAGGCACCATAGACGGGCGCTAAAGCATCTTTCTGCCACCCCCTTGGCAGTTCAGTCTCTCTGAACGTTACTGTGATTTAGAAACCTTACCAGGCAGGGGAGGAGGGTGGGGGGTGGGGGTGCTTGCTGCTGCCCTGCAGAGGCAGTAGATCCAGACATGAGATGGACCATTAAACTGGAAATGCCCTTGCTGTGTCTCAGTAGAGAGAGGCCGAGTCCTCTCATGCGTGTGGTGTCTGTGGGTGTGACCGACAGCTGAGCTCCGCTCCAGGGCTCCAACAGGGAGCTTTTCCCCAGCCCCCTCCTGGCAGGAGGAGTCTTTGCCGGTAGTTTCAGCCAGTGTCAGCTCGCAGACAGCACAGCCCTCGGCTTTGACACCTTTCTCAGGCCGTTGCCGCAGTGTGAGCAGGAGCACATAGGGCTCAGTGCTCCCAGTGCCATCCCAGCTCCCCTCACACGAGCTGCGTGGCCTGTGTAACTGAGACAGCGTCAGCACAGGCAGCCAGGCCCTGCAAGGGTCTCTCCAGTTCCATTACACTGTAAGGAGATTATACCACTTTTTTTTTCTTCTTTTGTTTTTTTTAAGAGGAATCCAGATGTCACTGTGTGGGGTGGTGGGTTTTTTCCTTAGTTTGTTATTCCCTGCCTTTTCTCAGCACACTGGAGCAGGAGGTGGCGTGAGCCCCAACCATCCCTTGGCACCACCTGTGCCAGCACCCAGTCCTGCTCAGGGCCTCTGCTCCCCTTGTCTACTCCCAGGAGAGAGGAAAGGGCATGGTCCCTTCTTTAAAAGCAGGTGCTTTAAGGGAGGTTAGAGCACAGCCTTTGCCATCCACCCCTGTCATGAGCAAGTGTGACGTGTGTGTGTTTGACCTGAAACTGTCACAGAGCAGGGAGAAGGGAGGGATTTAAGAAGCAGGAAAAAAAAAAAGATCCAAACTTTATATCCTTTCTCCTTCCTGTCACTGCTAATGAGACCTGTCAGCCTCTTGGTATTTCCCTTTTCTATGCTCTTGTTAAACATGTTCTACTGAGAGATGCTACAGCAATAACCTTTTATATGACTGTTACTGGTATAACAAGTCCCTTGGGCCCGGTGTGTGAGACACACTTGGGAGTTTTACTATCAAAGTGAATACTGTATCCTGTCTTTGATAAGAACTGTACATTTCTACACTGATTTTGGATTCATAGCTCATTTACTTTTAATCGTCTTATACAGAAACCTGTTTTGAAGTGATTTTAAGAAAGCAACTTTTCTATCAAGCTATGCTGTTCCAGGCAGTGTGCCAGTTGTGCTGGTGTGCTGCCTCTGTAACCTCAACGCTTTGTTCAGCCAAACTAACGTGGAGTATTTGCCTTTTATTGCGGGTGGGGAGGGGCTGGAGTCTGTGGGGAAGGGAATGGGACTTGCATATTTTTTCCTAGCCCAGGCAGGTGAACTGTGGATAGTGCTTTTCATTTTTTATTCCTTTTGTTTTGTTTTCCTCCTCTGGGTCACCTAAAAGTGTATGTTTTGGGTTTTACTGTAACCTGTAAACTGCTGTATTTGAATCACCTGCCGTTCTCCCAAAGCCCAGCTTCCAGGCTGTTACAGGGAGTCTGAACAGGATGCTGCAGGGGGAAAGAGCTCAGACCTTTGCCCTCGGGTTCTCTTCAGCCACTTGCAACAAGAGCAGGGCTGATTAGGGAAGGGAGTTCCTTTGCTCCCATAGAAGAAGCGTCTTGTGACTAAGGAGAAGAACTTGGGAGAGACAGACTCTGTTCCTGACTAGCTGTGTAACCTTGGGCCAGTCACTAAACCTTACTGTGCCTCAGTTTCCCCATCTGTAAAATGGGGGCAATTTAGCCTGGATGTGTGAGGTTATCTTGAGGCTTAGTTCACATTTGCTAAAGCACTTTTAGGTCCTGGCAGGAGGATGCTATGGAAGGTGAAATATTACGTGACTATACCCCATGGTGCTGTGTGGGAGCAGCTGCAGCAGCTGGGGCGAGGTTTGGGATGCTACAGCAATATCACCATCCCCAGCTTGGCAGGTGCATTAGGGGTCCAGGGACAACCCTGTCAGGAACCAACCTGACCTTAGGCTGGAGGCTGTGTGTTGCTGTTCTGCCTGACCCTGCTTGGGTCACCACAGCTGATTTTCAGTGATTTCCCCATACAAAAGAAGCTGAGTTAGTGGTTGTGAGGCTGAAGGGAGCTGTGGAAGCACTAGAGCTGAAACTGTGTCAGCTGGGCTGGGCACAGCTCTGGGGCAGTTGGTGAAGCAAGAAACCTTACCCATTGTCTCTTTAGCTTTTAAATCAATTTGACTCTTAGCTGCATGTACTCACCTGGCTGAGCAGGTCAGAAAGCTGTGGGGGGGGTCCTGGAGCAGGGTGTGACGATGTTTCTGGCACTACTGCTTGTTGTGTGACACCTGCAATCACGTGCCTCAGTTTCCCTGCCTGGGGAGCCTTTATCCTACCTCACCGCTAGTTGAGGCTTGAGTAAGGGATGCTTCTGGCACGTGTGGCAAACCTCGTGCCCAGGGTGCCGGGGAGGGGTGCTGGCGGTGGCGCCCCGCACGCTGCTGGGCTTCCTGGGCTTTGACGTGCTCCACAGACGCCATTCCACCAAACAACGCCGGTGGCTGGCTGCTGCCGCCGCGGGAGCCCGAAACGCCGGCTCTGGGCTGTGAGAGGCAGTTTGGGGGCAGCAAAGCCGCGGCCCGGGACGGGAGTGGGGGGGAGGGCTGGGGCTGGTGCCGGGCCGAGTGGTACCCCGGGGGAAGGCCGGGCCGGGCCGGGGCCGCTCCGCTGGCAGCTGTTCGCGGTGTGTTCTCCCGTGTAAGCTCCGCTCGCCGCCGCTTCTCGGCACGCAGCGCTCCTGCAGTTACGCCAATAAAGGTTTTACCGTGACTCGCGTGTGTTTGCGGTTCTTTCCAGCCCCTCCCTGCGCCGCGCTCCTCCGCCCGCCAGGGGGCGCCCTGCCCGGCCTTGCGCGCTCCTCCCGCTCCCTCCGCGCCTTCCGCCGGCGCCGGGCGCGCTGCCCAATCCGCGCGGTGACCCGCCTTGATTGGCGTGCGGCGGATAGCCAATGGGGTGAGGCGGCGGACGGCCGCGGCTCGCTGTGATTGGACGAGCTCGGCGGTATAAAAGGAAGTGGGTCCGCCCTCCGGCCTTTCTTTCCCGGAGCCCTCGTGGAGGTGAGCGTGCGGCGCGGCGGCTCCCGCAGGCCCGGACGGGACGGGGCGGCCGCAGCGACCCCGCAGCGACCCCGCAGCGTCCCGGGGGGCCTGGGCCGCCCGTCAGCTGTCGGGCAGGGGGCGCTGGGCCGCGGGGAGGATGGAGGGGAGGCGGGGGTAGGGAAGGGTGGGCCCAGCCTGAGCCGCGCTGTTCCCCGGCAGGTCCCAGCTTGTCTTTAAACCCACCGGGCGATCCTTGGAGCACCGCCGCGATGCCCAGGGAAGACAGGGCTACGTGGAAGTCCAACTACTTCATGAAAATCATCGTGAGTGTCGGCGCGGCGCTGAGGCCCGGCCCTCGTGGGGCACAGCTGCCGTCAGGGCTTCGGGGACAATCCCGGCCTTGAGGGAGCGGCCCCGGGGCGGCGGGAGCGGGGCGGGCGCGGCTGCGGGGGCTTCAGACGCATGGGGTGTTACAGGTTGTCTGAATGGGGAGCGATTGCGCGGCAACAGGAAGCGCTGAGGACAGCCGAGATCAGGCCAGGCTTAAGGCTCCTGTGGGTGTTTGCGGTGCCAGCTGCAAAAATAAAACTTGTTTAGGGAACTCCTTCAGTACCCGAGGGAAAGGTGCAGCCCTCTGATGTGCCCATTCTCAGTTTGAGTTCATCACTCTCAGTCTTCTGAGAGTTACATTATAACACCCTGATGTGTTAATGCTGCTCTGTGTGCTGGTCCAGACTTCTTAGTGTAGTCACAGCGTTTTTTCTTGTCATAGCAACTTCTGGATGATTATCCAAAATGTTTCATTGTGGGAGCAGACAACGTGGGATCCAAGCAGATGCAGCAGATCAGGATGTCCCTGCGTGGGAAGGCTGTTGTGCTGATGGGGAAGAACACAATGATGCGCAAAGCTATTCGTGGGCATCTGGAGAACAACCCCGCCCTAGAAAAGTGGGTATCACTGTCTGAACGTGCTCCTGCATCCTTTGTCTGGGAGGAGGAGATGTCCAAGAAGCAGAACTGAGCGCTGTTCTCTTTCCTTCAGGCTGCTGCCTCACATCCGTGGCAACGTGGGCTTTGTCTTCACCAAGGAGGATCTGACTGAGATCCGGGACATGCTGCTGGCTAACAAGGTAGGGGAGATCAGCCCTGGCTGAGGCTCTGGGCTGATGGATAGGGATTGAAAAATAAAACTCTAACTACCCAGGGGCTACCTGAGTGTCAGGAGGCATCACAGGTTGGGAACTAGGCCCCTACTCTCTTATTTAAGCTACTTAAGTTCAACTTCTGTTCCACTTGGTGCGTGCTTGGGTGATGTCTATTCTGGAGGAAGGCTTCAGGAGGGAGTTAGTGTTACTCCATGAGATCTGAGAGATGAGCATTCCTTCAGCTGCTTATCCCTTTGTGCAGGTGCCAGCGGCTGCACGTGCCGGTGCTATTGCTCCATGTGATGTGACTGTGCCTGCCCAGAACACTGGTCTTGGACCTGAGAAGACCTCCTTTTTCCAGGCCTTGGGCATCACCACGAAGATTTCCAGAGGAACCATTGAAATTCTGGTTAGTGAGCAGCATCCTGCTGCTGTTAAAACTCTTCCTTGACTGGAGGGCCCTAATGTGGCAGTTGTAGAGGTCAAAGCTCCCATTGGTGCTGAACTGCTGTACCAGCAGCATGGCTGCTGCACTTCCAGAGCTGGAGGGACAGTGTCTGGCTTGGCTCTGCTCTGCTGTGCAGGGAGTGTCAGTTCTCCAGCAGATCTCAGCTGTGTGATTAAGCTCTGCTGGAGGAACTCACAGCCAAGCTGCAGGTAAAGCAGGAAAGGCACTATCAGAGCTGTACCTGCCTGCGTGGCCCACGGCTTTCTCAGCCTGTGGAGCTGGACTTGGAGTCTGTTGTACTTGTTGTCTCCATTTCCATCTCTTGCCGTTAGAAGTGAGTGCTGCTGCCCCGTTGCATCTCAGGGCCTGAAGCTCTTGGTGTGTATTCACCTCCTCTTCCTCTTGTTTTCTCAGAGTGATGTGCAGCTCATCAAGACTGGAGACAAAGTGGGTGCCAGCGAAGCCACCCTGTTGAACATGCTCAACATCTCGCCCTTCTCCTTTGGGCTGGTGATCCAGCAGGTCTTTGACAATGGCAGCATTTACAACCCTGAAGTGCTGGACATCACCGAGGAGACACTGCACAAGCGTTTCCTGGAGGTGAGTGCCACAGCCTGTGCTGTGTCCTGCCTCTGTGTCCTGCTGCTGTGGCAGCCAGCGCTGCCCCACGAAAGGGGCTACCGAGGTGATGAGGGGCCTGGAACAGCTTACGAGGAAAGGCTGTGGGACCTGAGGCTGTGCAGCCTCGACAAGACAAGGCTAAGGGGGGACCTCATCAATGCTGATCAATACCTAAAAGGTGGATCTCAAGAGGATGGGGCCAGTGTTTGTTGTGTGTCCACTGGCACAGGAGGAGAAAGTCCTTTGGTGCTGAGGTGAGGGAGTCCTGGCACAGGCTGCCCAGGGAGGGTGTGGAGACTCCTCGGGAGGTTTCCAAACCCCCCTGGACACGTTCCTGTGCTCCCTTATCAAGGAGAACGTGCTTGAGCAGAGGCTTGGGCTGGAGCAGTTCTGTAGCGCCCTTCCAACCTTGACCATCCTGTGATACCACAGCCCTCAGTGCCACTGAGAATGGGGCATCATCTCTGGCATTTTCTGTGAGGTCCTGCAAAGCCAGGGGCTCTCAGGTGCCCTGCAGAAGCAGTCTGTCAGGAACCACCTCCTCTCATCTCTTATCTCCTTCTTTCTGGAGCTCCTTCAGAAAGTGTGTGAGGTCACTAAAACCGATGCTGTGTCTCGTTTCCCTGGAGCTGTGTTCATTGTACCCTGGCAGTGTAGAAACCTCATTTGTCCTGGTTTCTAGTGCAGGTGATTTCTCAGAGCACAGGAACATGAGTGTCTCCCCTCGCAGGGTGTCCGTAACGTTGCCAGTGTGTGTCTGCAAATCGGGTACCCGACCATCGCCTCTGTGCCCCACTCCATCGTCAATGGCTACAAGCGTGTCCTGGCCGTGGCTGTGGAGACTGACTACACCTTCCCCCTGGCTGAGAAGGTAACTTCAGGCTCTGTCCTGGCAAGGGGTGGCACTTGCTTCCATGTGGTGTGTACAAACAGCAGGAGAAATGTCAGTTACTGCTGTTCCTTCCTCCCTGGGGCTTGCACTGAAGTGGAGCTGAGTACTGGGTTCAGTGTTGGGTCCCACACCTCAGGAAGGGCACAGAGGGGCTCGAGCATGTCCAGAGCTGGGGAAGGGGCTGGAGCACAAGGGTGCTGGGGAGGGGCTGAGGGAATGGGGGTGTTAAGCCTGGAGGAGGCTGAGGAGAGACAGGAGCACTCTGACACTCCCTGACAGGAGGCTGCAGTGAGCTGGGGATTGGTCTCTGCTCCCAAGTAATGACAAGAGGAACAGAGCTCAAGTTGCCCCAGGGGAGATTGAGGCTGGAGCTGAGGCAGAACTGTTTACCTGAGAGGGGTGTCAGCCCCTGTGCCAGGCTGCCCAGGGAGTGCCCAGCCCTGGAGGGATCCCAAAGCCCAGATGTCTGTCTTCATCCGTGGCAGCGATACACACAGCTGTTGGGCTTTGGGGAAGCTGCAAGCGTTGCCCGCGAGATCGCAGAGGTTCAGCGCTTCGAAGTGTTTGGTTCCTGGGAGCTGACCTCTGTGCTCTGTGCCCCGGGTGCAGGTGAAGGCGTTCCTGGCAGACCCCTCAGCCTTCGTGGCGGCCGTGCCTGTGGCGGCGGAAGCGGCTGCGCCGGCGGCTGCCAGCGCCGTGGCTCCAGCCAAGGAGGCGGCCAAGGAGGAGTCCGAGGAGTCTGACGAGGACATGGGCTTCGGTCTGTTCGACTAACAGCGGCTCCCCGTGCTCGCGTCAGCGTCGGTGCCGTGGCGCAAATAAAGAGGCTGTTTGACGCTGTGTGTGGCTGTGTCGTGGGGGCTGCCGAGCGCCGCGGCGGGGGCACGGAGCGCTCGGGGCCTTGCAGCCGGGGCTGGGCCGCGGCGTGGCCGTGCGCCCGGGGCCGCCGCGGGGAGGGCAGGGCAGGGCCGGGCCGGGCCGCAGCGCCGTCGCCATGGAGACGGGCCCGCCCGCCTGCGCGCGCCTCCGCGCCGGAAGCCGCCGCCGCTTCCGGGGTCACGGGCAGCGCCATGGCGGCCGACACGCAGGTGAGTGCGGGACGGGCCCGCGGCGGCCTCGGCCCGGCGGCAGAGGGGCCCCGGGGCTGCCCGCGGCCGCGCCGCTTCCCGCTCTCGCTCCGCTGCGCCCGCTCGGCCCGGCGGCGGCGCCTGGCCCGGCGCCCGCGGCCGGCCGGGGACGTGGCAGGCGGCCCGCGGCGGGCAGGCCGCGCCGGCGCTGTGCGCGGGGCCGAGCGGAGAGCCCGGGGCCGAGCCGCTGCCCGAGCGGTTACCGGCGCGAAGGGGGGGACGGCGGCGGCCGCGCTCGGGAGGGTGCTGCCCGCTGCCCGCCGGAGCTCCCGGGACACGGCCGTGCGCGGCCCCCGGCTCGCTGCGCCTCACGTTCCGAGGCAAATCCGGACCGAGTCCTTCCCCGTACACGTGCGGGTTGTTCCCGGGGATCCGTTTGCCGCAGTCCCGCGTGGTTCAGCTCGGTAGTGCCCATCCGTGCCCGTCCCCAGATAAAGTAAATGGGTGAAGCCTGTCCCGGCGGCTCTTCCTTGGGAGTCAAAGGCTGCGGCGTTTGTCTGAGTCCCTGGGCTGCTGGGGAAGCCCTGGAGTGTGATATGTGATTCACAGGTTCAATTTCTAAGAGCATTGGAATAGTTTTAACGTGTTTTTCTTGTCTGTACGTCTCCCTGCCTGTGGTGAAGCAGTGTGAGTAAGCACAGCTTAGTTTGAATTTGCATGTGATGAACTCATCTAATTGAAAGGTCTTAATGAAGGTGAGATCTCTAATGGCAGCTTGTGCTGTCACTTGATCATCCTCCCCAGATCCTCCTGTGCCTTCCCCTGCAGAGGTGCAGCCCCCCTTTCAGCCAGTTGTTGAGCAGAGCTCAGGGCATGGGATGGCCAGAGGGTCAGGGAGGTGTGAACAGCCTCTAAATCCCAGGTAGTCACTCTGCAGATTTACCCTTCCCTGCCTGCCAGCAAGAAATCCTTCCCTGAAAGCAGCTCTTGGGAGGGATGGAGGTAAATTGCCATTTCTCAGCTGCTGGGTTTCCTGAGCTTAGAAAAAGACTTGGGGCAAAACAAGTGGTGTTTTTCCTGAAGAAGGAGGAGACAGTTTTGACAAGGCATGTCTCTTTCCTGCCCTTCCTGATACTGATGATGAAGGGATAAAGTTGCTCAGTTTATGAGCTCAATTTTAAAAGCCTTTCCTGCAGATCTGTGTTTTGGGTTATGTAAATGCAGAAGCCCCCTGAGCGCAGACCTGGCTGAGCCCTGTGCAGCCCACCTGAGCTCTTTCATCTTACATCTCTTGCAAAACTTGGAAGTTAGTGGAGATGGTTTCAGTACTTCAAGGAGCTGGTTGTTGAGAACTCCTTTCTGGTCTTCTCAGTGTTTCTCACCATCCCAATACCACTTGAAAACTGAAACGAGCCACGTGCAGGAGCTGAACTCCTGAGCAGTTTTGGTCCCTCCCTCCTGGAAGATCCAGGCACACAGTAGCACAGGCATCAAAACCCCACTCAGCTGGGGAATCTTTCCTTTTGGGCCTTTGTTTTGCTTGGGTGACCTTGGGCACTGCTGATAGTGCCTGGAAGGAGGCTGGGAGTGAGTGAGACACAGCCCTTTGTCATCTGAGGAGATTTACAGAATCCCTTCCCTGACATGTGTGTTAATTCTGACTACAGGTGTGTGCTTTGTCCTTTTGCTGGGCCTGTGTACAGAGTTTCACACCCATTGACAGCCCAACAGCACAGGTGGATTTTTTGGGAGGGCAGTTGCAGTCAGCCCTGGGTCACCTGCAGTTAGAAGCTGCTTCAGGGAGTGTGTGGGCTTTAGGAGAAAAGCACCTTTACATTCTTGAGATACCTTTTCTTTGGTGCTTTTGAAGGTCCCGCATTCAAGGCCATTGATCTCACCTCTCACTCTGCCTTACTTTTAGAGGGGTGACTGCATGTTGCGGAATGCTGTGGCAGGGACAGGGGTGAACAAACAAGCAGCCCTAAAGCCAACAGAAGGGGGAGATTTCAGTCCCACTGTGTGGTGTGGAGTGACCCTTCCCCCAGTGTTTGGCCACTGAGGGGTGGTGTGGGAGCAGAAGCCATGTGTGGCTTGCCCTGGGCCTGTGTTCTGGCTGTTGGTGTCTGATGGTTTTCCCTTTGCGTGTGGGTTTAGATTTCGGACACGCTGAAGCGCTTTGCGGTGAAGGTGACCACGGCCAGCGTGAAGGAGCGCAGGGAGATCCTCAGCGAGCTGGGAAAATGCATTTCTGGGAAAGGTAAAAGCTTTGGGGCGTGTCTGGTGGAGGAGAATGTTAGTTTCAAAGGCTGTGTGAAACCTGAGGGGTAGTTCTTTTAAGGGAGGGGTCTGGCAGCACCTGGAGTCTGTTCTTTCTCCCAGAGCTGCTGCTAAGCAGGGGCTTTGTAGGTAACACAGCCCTGTGGTTGTAGGCACAGGTGCTTTTTCCAGCTGTAGCATCATGTGTATTAGTTTTTCATTAGTGTATCAGTTGTCCCTTTCCTGACTCTTGGCTTGTTTTTGTAACGATTCATGGAACATCTATACATGCACACACCTACATGTGTATGTGTGTAGAGAGCATGGAAGATTTTAGGTAGGCTGAAGCAAAGCTGAAATCAATTTTTAAAGGTATTTTTCCTTTCTCCCCTCTTCTGAAGCTGACTGGGGAACATCCAGGTCCAATTCTGCCATTGCTTTTAAAAATACACGTAAAGTATATACACATGGAGCACTTTTCCTGTGATCCTCGCAGGCAGTTTTGTGGATGTGAGCAGTTCATGGTTCCAGTAGTGAAACCAATGATGTTTGTGTTAAAGAGCTCATCATTTCACAAAGAAACATTTCCAAATGCATTCTGTTGCAGATCTTCCAGAGGGTGCAGTGAAAGGCCTTTGCAAACTCTTCTGCCTTACTCTGCATCGGTACCGGTGAGTCCATCCGTGTGGGACTGGTGTATTGTTTCATCTGTCAGTGTTTGTGTATTGCTTAGTTAAACTGGTGTGGAGGATCCTGAAATGTTGGCATGCAATGGCACATAGATGCCCATGACATTGAGAGGTGCCATCTGCTAGTTAAACTCTCAAGTGATGTTTGACCTGGAACAGTTTTACCATTTTTACCTTGTGTTTCACTTTTGATCTTGAAATGGAAACTTACATCCTCAGTTTTCTTCTGCAACCTGAGGGTGAGCCTCAGTGTAACTTCTGCTGCCTGAGGAGGGGAATGGGCCTTTATGCCAGAAACTTCTCCTCTTCTTGGAACGGAGGGATAAAATAACTCTTTGCCTGAGTGCTGCCATGAGAAAGCAGAGTCCTGTGTGTGCTGCAGGTGTGGTATTGTGTGTGTGCTGCAGGTGTGATTCTGTGTGTGCTGCTGGTGTAATACCATGTGTGGTGTTGGCAGGCATTGTGTGTGTGCTGCAGGTGTGATTCCATGTGTGCTGCAGGTGTAATACCATGTGTGGTGTTGACAGGCATTGTGTGTGTGCTGCAGGTGTGATTCCATGTGTGCTGCAGGTGTAATACCATGTGTGGTGTTGGCAGGCCTCTGGATGCTGACAGGGGGTGTGTGTGTCGTTGCAGCGACGCGGCGTCCCGCAGAGCCCTGCAGCTGGCCCTTCAGCAACTCGCAGAGTCCCAGCCAGAGGCAACATCAAAAAACCTTCTGCAGGCACTTCAGTCTTCAGGGCTCGGTGGCAAGGCTGGAGTTCCCAGGTGCTGCATGAGTTACTCTGTGTGGAAGCAGTTCTGAGTTGCTGGTAGTTGCTCTGGTGTTCAAAGTGATTCTTCTGCTACTGCTTGCCAGAGGTGTTAAAACCACGTAGAGACAAAGCTAATAACCATTCAAATGTTCTCCTCTCACCTCTGTGGTGTCTTCTGTGCAAGCAGGACTATCTTGCTGTGACTGCTGGTGGATTGGGGCTGAGCTACAGTTTTGCCTTTGTTAACCTGCAAGAAATAAGGAATAAACTCTTGTATCAACAAATAGTCTCCAAAACAATTAGGAAGGAAAATTTCCTTCCCCATTTGGTGTTCTGCTGGTGGAATTCAAGACCCTGTGATAGATAGGAGGATAATGAGATTTGGATCTGAGCTGAGAAACACGCTGCTGCTGTACTGTGGCAGCACCTGGGAAGAGCAGTGGTTCCAGAGGTGGCTTAGGGTGTTGTTCAGCTGACCCAGACCACAGAGTGCTGTCCCACCACGATGCCATGGCTGAACAGAAGTGTAGAAAAACACCTGGTGTTGATGGAAGGTTTGCAGTGGTGGGATAGTGACCCTTCAGGCACAGGGGCTGTCTGTGGGCATGGGGACACTTCCTGTGTTCCTTCAGTTTGAGGTAAAGGTCAGAACGGGGTGAGGGTCTGCAGGGAGCTGTGGGTGAGATCCCTTACCTGGAGTGGAGGGAGGAGGTGGGAGTTGGCAGAACGCAGAAGAAAGTGATGTACCAGGAGGGAGTGAAAGCTGAGAAATGATTTGGCAGTCTGAGGCTGGGCAGCTTTAACAGTAAAGATGAGCAGCAGATGAGAAATCTTGAGTCACTTTTTGGGCTCTCTCAGATGGTGAAGTATTTATCTCTCCTTTCTGAAATGCCACTGGGGAGATCCAAAAATGATCTTTCTTCTGTGAAGGCTTTTCATTCCCAGCAGGCAAGATGTAGCCTCTTTTGTGCCATTCAGAAGCTCTAAGTGTTAAGCAGGAGCTGGAACACACAGCTTGTGAGGGGCAATTATTTTCTGTAAACACTAAGGCTTGAGCTGTATTTTTCTGTGATGGAATTGCCCCACTTATAAGGTGTTCTCAGTTGGGCAGAGATGAGTCTATTAGGGACTAGTAGGTGGAAGTTCCATGCTGGGAGCTGTAGACTTACCTCCTCCTTCTGTCTGTACAACAGTAAGAGCAGTGGCTCTGCAGCTCTGCTGGCCCTGTCCTGGACGTGCCTGCTTGTACGCACAGTCTTTCCAACACCCGACAAGAGACAGGGAGAAACATGGAAAAAACTGGTAAGTTCTTTTTGATTTGCAGCAATCTGCCTTTGGAGACAAGGGCTTCAGTGTTTCTGATGTCTTTTAAGTTGCTGGAATGTTGCAGATATTTCTGAAGGTAACTGATAATGTCCTGTTGGAATCCAGGTTTACAGTACAATCCCTTTTGCTTTCTGGTGTGTTGTGATCTCTCCTGTTTTGCTGGAGAAGCAGAGGTGTATGAGGGATGAGAGTGAGACAGTCCTGTGCCTGTGCATTACTGTTGTTTTGAGGAGAGAGCTGCTACTGGGGCCTCTGAGGGCAGCCTGCAGCTTGGCCTGGATTCTTGGGCCTCCCTTGAAGTGCTTCCCTCTGATACTGTGTCATTCAGTGTAAAGTAGCTTTTTGCTTTCTGTTCACCTCCTTTAACAACCTGAACCTGTGACTGTGCTCACAGCACTTTGGGATGCAGTTGGAACCCATTCTAAGAAGACACATCATTTGATATAAATTGCTGTTTTCGAAGTCAGGGTTTCCAAAACCTTGAGGCATGTCCTGCACAGTGCATGTGACATGGAAGCAGTGGCAGCTTGTTGCAAGAACCTTCACAACCTAAAGACTTTTTCCTGAGCAGAATCAGCTACTCACTGGCATCCAACATGTCTTGTTTGGTGGGAGCTCTCTGAGAAGCAGCTGCCTGAAGGTTTTCTTGGCTCTTTCCCTTGGCAGGCGGAGGTTCAGTGTTTGCTCCTTTTGGAAGTCCTGGGAGGTTCCCATAAGCAGGCAGTGGATGGGGCAGTGAAGAAGTTGAACAGGCTGTGGAAAGAGGTGATGTATGCCTCAGGGGACTGCATCCATTCACCTGCATGTCCTGCCTTCTGTGGTGTTAATGTGCCGTGCTCTTTCTCTTCAGAACCAAGATCTGGTGGATCAGTACCTGTCTGTCATTCTTGGTCTGGAACCGAACCAGAGTTATGCTGCAATGCTGGGGCTGGTGGTGCAGTTTTGCACAGCCCAGAAGGAGATGGATGTTATTAAGCGACACAAGGTAAATCTGTCACACTGCTCTTTGGGGCAATAAGTGTCACTGTGGAGAAGGGGCTGAGCAGATGACTCGGTGTGGGTGGTGCTTTGCATCTGTCTCTGGTTTCATTATCTCTCAATTCAGTAGTCATGCACTTCTGACTAAGCTGGGATAGGTTTCTAGAGGAGGTGCCAGATATGAGGCTCTTTGCTGTGGCCTGTGCTTTTATGTGAATGGCCAACACTGTGCTTTGAGCCTTCTCCGCTGTTGGAGGAGTGGAAGGCAGCATTCAGCTCTCACTGTGTGCTGGGTGTTGGGCTGAAGGCTAGAGTGGAGGGCACCGGTCTCTGCTTCACTGTCTCACATGTGAGGGTGGAAGCAAAGGTGCTGCTCCATGGATGGGGCTTCCAGAGCTTTCCATAGGAGGAGGAGGTGGGGTTGATCCTGATGGTGCACCGGCACCTGCCTGAGGGTTGTCACGTGGCTGTCATTTGGTGTTTCTGCTTGTTCAGAGTGCTCTTCTGGATTTCTACTTGAAGACCATCCTTATGAGCAAGACAAAGCCCCAGAAGCACGTGCTGGTGAGACACTTGCAGAGCTGTGTGTGCCTTTGTCCCACATGCAGTGCTGTGGCCGTGCTGAGCGCTCCCTTCCCTTTGCAGGACGGCTGCTCCCCGCTCCTGAGGTACATGTCTCACGCTGAATTCAAGGACTTGGTTTTGCCAACTCTGCAAAAATCCCTGCTACGGAGTCCTGAGAACGTAATTGAGAGTGAGTGTGGCATGAGTTCCTTAGAGGTCTGCAGTGGTTGGGGGAGTGTGCTCTTGGTCCTGTGAACGCAGGCGGTGGGATCGTCTGGCAACTGAGGGCTGGACGTGGAGAAGCAGCATTTGTGGTGCGATCTCAAGTGTCTGGGTATGTGATAGCTACTGTTTGCACCCAGGACAGAATTTCACAGCTGAGTGCTAAGAATAATGCTGAATTAATCTGTTCACTGGGCATCAATTTCAGTGGTTTTTTTCTTCCTACTCCTGACCGACCCCGTGTGCTCTCGGTGTCTTGGAAGGTGTATTAAAATACTAGAAACAGTTACTTAACAGTATGTAATATGCCATTATCTCTTCTGTCTTCAGCAATCTCTTGCTTGCTCGTATCTGTGAACCTGGATCTTAGCCAGTATGCTCTAGACATTGTGAAAGGACTGGCCAGTAAGTACTCTGGAGGGAATGATCAATTCTGAATAAAGCTTTCTCCAGCTTTCTGGCTGTACCTATAAGAGCTGGATTGTGGGTGAAGAAGTTGTTTTGTGTGGGAGGGAGGAGGTTGCTGTAACTGGGAATGGGAACAGTTCATGTGACAGTTCCAGGAGTTGAGTCAAGCCACATGTAAAGAGAGGTCCTTGTCTTGCTGATTTTATGAGTTTTTCATAAGGAGCTCTTCGCTTGTGCATTATTTTGTAGGTCATCTGAAATCCAACAGTGTGCAGCTGATGGATGAAGCAGTTGTGGCACTAAAGAACTTGGCTCGACAGTGCAGTGATCCTTCGGCTGTGGAGTCGCTGGGCAGACACCTTTTTGCCATCTTAGGGGGTGAGCACATCGTAGGATAAGCAATGGAGATGAACAAAGAAAGATTTGCCAGCTTCAGGAGATTTTGTGTGTTGTATTTACTGTTGTTTTTAGCTGCCTGTGTAGTGCAGGTGGCACAGCCTGGACAATGGGGCAAGCTTTTGTATTTTAGAGAAGATTCTTGCTGTTACATGTAGCTGTGGTCTAAGTCAGCTGTCAACCCCTTTATTTCTTGTTGACAGGCTCAGAAGGGAAGCTGACAGTTGTTGCTCAGAAGATGAGTGTCCTTTCAGGTAAGGATCCTAGAAGAAAGCTGCTTCTCTGGTGGACAAAAATCAGAAGGCTGGATGAAAGGGATGTGCACTTAAGCCTGCAGGATTCCCTGCCCATCATTCCAGATGGGCTGTAGTTGATGTCAGAGAGGCTGCTGAATGCCACGTGCCACTGCTTGATTTTCTGTTCAAAGGAAGCAGTTGGCTCTCAGGCTGAAGTGTTCTGTGCAAAGATGACACTGTCCTGAGTGAAAATGAAGTCAGAGGTTCTGCAGTGTTGGTACATGGTGGGTGACACCCAGATCTAGGAAGAAGAGATGTCTATGAAGGGATTGAAATGCGAAGGTCATCTTGATTGTTTTTAGGTTTTGCAGCAAGGGCTGGTAGTTTGGGGACTAATGAGAGAATTCTGTCCTGTCAGGGATTGGCAGCCTTAGTCACCATGTGGTTTCTGGACCCTCAAGCCAAGCTCTGACTGGAACCATGGCTGAGCTTTTCATCCCTTTCCTGCAACAAGAAGGTGAGACCTCTTGCCTATGTTTTTGGTTTGCTGAGCTGCTTTTTTCCTTAGCAGGGTTTTCCTGTGGCCTGTTACTCAGGATAAATACAGACTCTTGCCTGTCATGGTACGAAATCCAGTTTCCTGTTTCGATGAGAAGCCCCATGGAGACAGTCTGTTAGAAGCACATGCATTCTGTTGCTGCCTCCTGACACTGTTGCTGACTTTCTCTTCTACATCCCTGAGTTTTATGCAGTTACTGGACTGACATGAGCTCTGTGTTGATTCCCAGTCCATGAAGGCACGTTGGTTCATGCAGTCTCTGTCCTGGCCCTTTGGTGTGTTCGCTTCACCACGGAAGTTCCCAAGAAGCTGGTAGAATGGCTAAAGAAGGCCTTCAGCCTTAAAACCTCTACTTCAGCTGTGAGACATGCCTACCTGCAGTGCATGCTAGCCTCTTTCAAAGGTAAAACTGCAGCTCTTACCAACTTTAGTACTTTCTGGTAGAAGTAGATAGCTGCATGGATTAAGAAAGACTTGCTTCTGGAAATACCAGAACACCTAGCTCAGTGTCTGCACAAGGGAGGGTTGCAGGTCAGTGGGATTCCTTGACTTGGGAATGTTTGGAGTGGAGCAGATGGTCATGGCTTGCCAGGAATTTACTTTTACTCTCTTGGGGAAACATCAGCCTACCTGTGACTTGAACCAGTTCCTTTAATGTGACTGAATTGATGTTTTCTCTTACATGCCATGAACGGAAACTTGTAGTGAGATGGGTCTGTCCTGTCCATGAGGAAAGGACTAAAGTGGTTACTTGTCATATAGCTTTTCATAATTAAAGTTTACTGACAGTGGTGATTGGCAAATACTCTGGGAGACCATTTGTCTGGTTCTTTTCCTTGAAGGACTGTTGATATGCCCATGGTGTGAAGTGGGAAGGACCCTGCTCTTCGTAACTTGTCCCTTTCTGCCTCCTCAGGTGACACATTATTACAGGGAATGGATTTGCTGCAGATGCTGATGCAGACAGTGGAAAAAGCAGCATCTCAAAGTACTCAGGTTCCCATGGTAACTGAAGGAGTTGCTGCAGCTTTGTTGATCTGTAGGATGTCTGTAATTGAGGGACAAACTGGTAAGGTCACAAACACATCTGGTAGAATCCCATATAAACAGCTTCTGAGGGTTAATGGTTTTTCTTGGCAATGTGTGTTGTTTCTGCATAGAGAATCAGTGCCTTTTGATAAACCAGGGAAAGATTTACTCCCATCTCTCTGTTGTATAAGGAAGAATTCTTGCTTTCATGTGGCTTTGCAAATTCCAACTCCCATTCACTTTGGGGCAATATTCCTCTTCATTCTGACAGAAACCTTCACCCAGACCTTATGTGCTGAGGCTTGACCGATGCATTGAAAGTATTGCTTGTTACTTGGGTGGTACTGTTACAAACCACCCTTGGAAAGCATGAGGTCTGAAATTCTGGCTGCCATGACAGGATACTGCAGGAACTGTCTGAGTTCATAGGTGTGCCAGGACATAAGATCCATGTGTGTTCTGTCTATCAGAAGCAATGCACCACTTTCCTCCTTCGTTTTTAGGAAGGTTTGCCCTATGAAAGATTAAGGTAAAACAAGTTTCACATTTCACAAGTGTAAGTCAGAGAAATTTGTCAGCAGGTGTTTTTTTGGATCTACTTATAGTTCTGAAAGAGAGAGAAGAGAAGCCTTGAGAGGCCTCTTTACTGAAGACAAGTAAAGCCAGAAGTGACTTGAGTTGTTTCAGGAAATAGAATTCTCCTTTATGTATTCTGGTGAGTTCTGGCTTGTTTTAAAACAACCTTGATAGACATCTGTTCTCTTCCTGTCAGATTCTAAGCTGAGTGGTTTCTGGCAGCTGATTCTGGATGAGAAAAAGCAGATTTTTACATCTGAGAAGTTCTTGCAGTGTGCATCAGAGGAAGGTAAATTGTCAGTTATTGTCTGTTTATGAAGTACGTTTATAAGAGCTAATGCTGCTGTTAGCCCTGCTGTATGATCCTTGGAGGATACAGTTTCTGATTAAAATGAACAGGGTATTCTCTGAGAGGTACATTTAAGCTACTTGCAGTCTAAGCTTGGCAATGAATTAATTCTTAATGGATCTCAGTTATCAAACACTTATAATTCCAAATTTGTGTATGCTGCAAGAGTCTTCCCAATAAAAGATGTGTAATGTCTCAGTCTGGGTGTAAATAGCTGCAGCCAGTCTGGCAGATGTGGAGAAACTTAAGAGTAAGGTAGGAAGAAGTAAAATAAAGCTGGAGAAGAAAACACATAGCTGACAGTTTAAAGGTATGTGGGGAAAGAGTAATAACAGATAAGAAACTAATTGGGTTATAAATGAGTGTCTCTGTGCTCTCTTTTTGTTCTGTTGTGTTCCAAGATTAATTGGAAAAAAAGAGAAAGAATGGAATGTACCCCACAGAAAAAGTTACTGGCTACATTTCAAACCCAGGACTTTGAAACTGGGCTCATGAATCCTTTCTCTGAAGTTAACTCATTCATCTTTTGTACAAAGCTTTGAAGAGGTAGAGTTTTCTAAATGGGAGATCACATCATTTCCCCTTTGCTCCCTGTAGTCCCTGTCTCCTGGAGGCAGGGGGGATATCCATTCATTTTCCCTCCCAGGGCTGCAAATATCCTGAAACAGTGCAATTTGGAAAAAATTATATTGCTCCCTTAGAAAGTTGGATCCAAAAAGTTATGCTGGGGGTAAATGTTACTGTGATTTGTTCTTGGTTGTTGAAGCAAACCCACCCAGCTGACAAGCTTCCTATCCCCAAACCTCTGATGTCCTCAGTGTCACCAGTCCCCTTGTGGTGTTAGAACCTGCCATGTGTTTCAGGGCTTTTGTGATATGGTTGAACATTGATACATAAACCAAAGGGCCTAGTGAGAGCTGAAGCTCTTGAGATGGTATGAGGTAAAATACCAGGGCTGCTCAGTTGGCATTACGGGCTTCTGTGTGGATTGGGTGCGTGTCCTGTTGTCACTGAAGACATTTCAACAGCTCAGGAGTTAACCATCCTGATACAGTGAGGGCTGTGTTTATTGTTTGACTGTTGACTTGGACAAGAATAGTGGTCAGGAAAATTCTGCTGGGCTCCAGCTCAGCATTTCTATGCAATCATGGTTCTGTTTCCAGTCTTGGCACGTCTGAGTTGTATTTGCCTCTAGCTTCACTAAACCATGTAGAGGCTCGGCTTGGCTGGTTATTTCCATGTGTCCCACTTACTTGTTTGTTTGTGTTCAAGTTAAAAAAATAGCTGTTTGCATCTGAAGCCTCATCCTATTTAAGTTGCTTGTGTCTCCCCACAGCCATGTGCACTGTCCTGCAGCTGACCGAGCGCCTTCTCCTGGATCACGCACAACGCCTGCCCGAAAGTAAAGTTCAGTACGTAGAGGGCACTTGCTGCCCCCAGCCTGACCCCTCAGTGTGAATGTGGGCAGTGGAGATGGTGGGCCTGGGGCTTTGCTGAGCACTCTGTGTTCAGTTAGTTTGCAGAGCTGCCTCCCTTGTGCCACCTGTTTCTTTCTCCCCCTCCAGGCAGTATCACCGTGCCCTCGTTGCAGTGCTGCTGAGTCGGCCCTGGCACGTTCGCAGGCAGGCGCATCAAACAGTTAAGAAGCTCTTGTCCTCTCTGGGAGGCTACAAACTGGCCTATGGGCTCTTGGAGGAGCTGAAAGTGGTTCTCAGTTCTCATAAGGTGAGTAGTGGAGAAGCCAAGCTCTGCTTAGTTGTTTGCATGTGGAAAGTCACCTTCCTGCCCTAGATTTGCTGTTAGTATTGAGATACACTTCATGTGATACGAAGATGATTCGGTTCCAGATGATCTCCTGGAATGCCACTTGTCACTAGCTTACTGAATATTACTGTGTCAGTGTCTGTAGTCTGCCTGATCTTCCCTATAGACACAGAAGCTGTTACTCAAAATTATTGGGGGAGGAAACTGCAGTTTTCCATGCCCTTCTATTACTTTAATCTACATTTCATCCCTTCAGGAAGACCAAGTGCTTTGTTCCTTTCTTGGAATGCTGGTTCTTTGTCCCTGGCTTATAGCTTGTGCTGCCTGTTTAAAAGAAATGTAATTTAAATGCTTCAGCAGCAACTATTGTTAAAAGCAAATTAGAAAAGGAAGCGTGAGTGCTCTGTTATTGGGCATGCTGCTAAGCCAGCACCCTATCAAGTTGTATAATAAATTAAGTTGCATTAATTACATACCAAGGCTGAGACTTTGGAAGTAGGCTGCCCATGTCACTGAGACAGCCCAAAGAAAGTATTTTGAAAAGGTGCTGGATAAAATCAGACTGCAGAGGTTGGGAATACTGTTCCCAGCCAGCTGGTTCAACCTTTTCCAAAACCCTCTTTGCCAAAAAATGAATGGTTTAGGGTTTTTTTAATCTCAGCTTGCCAGATCTAGTGTAGTCCTCCCTTCTTAGGCTTTCTGCCAGTGTCATGTCTGTGCTTCAGTTCCACTGCTATCCTTTATCTGTTCTTTCCTTTGAAAACTGGAGGTTGTCAGTCCTGGCAGAGGGGGCTGATGGTTGGTGTTCAGTGTGATGTTACTGTGGGGATGTGTGCTCAGGGCTCAGGAAGGCTTGATGTGATGTGCTAACAGCAAGTTGTCCACTCAGGTTCTGCCTCATGAGATGCTGGTGATGGAGTCTGGAGAGCTGTCGGAGTCAGGGAAGACATACATCCCTCCCCGTGTCCTTCATGAGGCGCTCTGTGTCATCTCCAGTGTGGCAGGGCCCGATGTGGATTCCTCTGAGCCAGAAAAGCTGGCCCTGGAGATGCTGCTGGTGAGCCATCACCCATCTGTAGGTAAGTGAAATGATAAGGCCGCTCTCATGGCCAATGGCTGAGGGTTTATCTTGCCTCTTTGTTTCACTGTGTTAGCAGTCTGCTTCATATTTATAATGCTCATTTATTCTTCTGGCTAGTGGCAGTGCAGCCAGGTCTTTGGCCAGCCCTCCTCATCAAAATGAAGATTGATCCCAAAGAGTTCATTACCAAACACCTGAATGACATACTACCCAGGATCACTGCCTACACTCCAGACAACCAGGTGATAAACTACTGCTTTCCTTGTGTTGGTTTTGGGAGGTGCTTTGGAACAGGAGAGTTTTCTGGAGGAGTTCAGTACTAACTGGTCTATAAGGAAGGAGGTCTGTAAAAGGTGAGGAAAAGGCAGGTTCAGAGAGAATGTCTCTGGTGAAATGGGGCTGGGGTTTAATGGGGAAGAATGGCAACTGGCAACTGAGAAGAATTTTAGATAAGATTCAAGTACTCACTGAACTAGGAATTAGGAATTAGAAGATAATGTGAGCTGCCTTAACAGGGTGTATTTTTTGGAGAGAACTTCAGGCAATACTGAAAAGAATGTTTTTTCCCCTGTTTTCTTGACAGTCATCTATGAATGCAGTGGGAGCCCTCTCTCTGCTTTCCCCTGGGCGAGTGCTCCCACAGCTCATCAGCACCATCTCAGCATCGATGCAGAACCCAGCTCTGTGCCAGGTTACTCGGGAGGAATTTGCCATCATGAAGACACCAGAGGGAGAACTGTATGACAAATCCATAATCCAGAGGTAAGATTGATCATATCACAGAATCACAGAATGGTGGGGGTTGGAAGGGACCTTTAGAGATCATCAAGCTCACCCACCCTGCCAAGGCAGATCCCACCTAGATCAGGTCACACAGGAACGTGTCCAGGTGGGTTTTGGAAACCTCCAGAGAAGGAGTCTCCACAACCCCACTGGAACATTTCTTTGCTCTGTGCAGCTGGGGATTGATTGCTGCTGGCATCTGGCCAGTGGGTGAGTGGGTCTGTCAGAGGTTCTGTCTGCACAGGAGTTCCTGAATTTGTGTGCCTGGGTCTTAGTCCAGAGCAGTGCTGATTTTTTTTTTCTCTACTTTTCCTTCTCAGTGCTCAACAGGATAGCATGAAAAAGGCCAACATGAAGAGGGAAAACAAAGCTTATTCCTTCAAGGAACAAATCATTGAGCTGGAGCTGAAGGAGGTGAGTTTATGGGACCAGTGGTGAAGTTTCTGACACCATGTGTTTTGCTGCACGGCAGTGTCTGGCAATATGTGTGTACACTGTTGGGAAAGATTCTCTGGACTTCTGTTCTCTTTTATATGTACATATGAGTTTATTTTCTCTTATATCTGTAATTGTATCAATTTATGAGGTGTTCTGCCTGTTTTCAGTGTGCCCACAAGTTGATAACACCTTGTTTTTTCTCTTTATATCTTGTTCAATGTGTCTTGTGTAACTTTTCTAGTAAGGGTTATTATTACCTTGCTGCTTCCATCTTGTAGCAGCCAGCAGTGCTGCTCAGTCTG
This sequence comes from Colius striatus, assembly GCF_028858725.1. Lineage (NCBI taxonomy): Eukaryota > Metazoa > Chordata > Aves > Coliiformes > Coliidae > Colius > Colius striatus. The sequence goes on along the minus strand of NC_084775.1, from coordinate 5,755,741 downwards.
GGCAGAATTTGGTGAAAGGAAGGGGATGTACCACAGTGATTGGAGCTTGCTTTTACTGACAACTGCCATCTCTCTGCTCTGGGGAGGATGACTTGCCCATCCTCTGTTGGAAAGGGCTGGGCAGCTCTTTCTAATTACATCAAGTAAATTGTGACCAATTTAAATTGTGGGAGAGATTGGTGTTACACTGCTACTGGGACCCTAAAGTGTTCTTAACCTGCTGGGTTCCATTTTCTGTCTTCACTGAAGTGTGATATGCTTGGAAGAATAGTTTGATACTGTTTGAGAAGTGAATTGCCAAAAAAACCCCAGTATGTCCAACTTTCTGCTCTACCTAACTGAGGAGTTGGTTTTAATAGCTCTCAGATAATAATGTCCATGGCACTGCACTGCAGGAAATAAAGAAGAAGAAAGGAATAAAGGATGAGGTGCAGCTTACTAGCAAGCAGAAGGAGCTGATGAATGCACAGCTGGAAAGGGAGTCTCAGATAAGGAAACGTCTGAAGGAGGTAAGTTTTGATGGTGTATTTTGTCAACTCTTACCTTGAACCAGGTTGTTTTGATAAAAGGAAAGTGGAGTAGCACAGAGAATATTTGGCAATAGCCTATTTGTTTCATTCATTAGATTTAACAGCTTGATTTTTTTCCCCAGTGGAGTTTTTATGGTGACCTTTTGAATTGTTTCTCTTACAGCTCGATAATGAGCTGGAAACAGCCCTTGGGCTTCTGGACACTGTTCTGAAGAGGAAGCCTCCTGGTCTGACTCAATACATCCCTGCTCTCATCAGCTCCTTCTTGCCACTTTTTCGATCACCTTTGGCTGCTCCAAGGGTTAAGGATCCTTTTCTTTCCTTAGCTGCTTGTGTTATGCCAGCCCGACTGCAAACCTTCGGTTAGTATGTGCAGTTGCTGCTTAAGGGCAGGGTGCATGATGTTCCTGCCAGGGTGGAGAAGATCCTTCTCTTACAAGGTGTGGATCATATACCACAGACAGCCAAGAGGAAAAGCCACCCTGGAACAGTGCTTAAGATAACTGTGATGTCTCAGAGATCCTACTGCTGGATAGGGCTGGGTCCAAAGACAAGGAGTTGTCTAATCATTGTGACCACCTCTCCCGATTTGGCTGGGATGGGGTTAATTTTCTTCCTAGTAGCTGGCACAGGGCTGTGTTTTGACTTTATGCTGAGTTGATAACACAGGAATGTGTTAGTTATTGCTGAGCAGTGCCTGCCCAGTGTCAAGGCCTTTGCTTCTCAGCAGCACTTGTCACCGTGGGATCGTCTCCCCTGTGCTGAGTTGGGAGGATGCGAGTGTCTCCCCATGAGCCTCGGGGCTGTGCTTCCTTCTCTGTGTCTCTTGCAGCCTGAGCTGTTTTCCAGAGCTTTGCTGGAATTCTTGAATCTGTATTCCTGGGTTTTTTTCTCTCTAGAAATGTCTGAGTTTAGTCCTCTCTGAGTTTTGATTCTTTCATTCCAGGGACTTTAGTGAGCCACGTGACCTTGCGCCTGATGAAACCAGAATGTGAATTAGATGAATCCTGGTGTCAGGAAGAGCTGCCTACTGCTCTGAACAGAGTTGTGAGCTTGCTGCATGCCCACACCATTCCCAGCCGAACTGGCAAGGGAGAGCCAGGTAAAAAGGATCCCTCTGACCTTCCCTCCCACCCAATAACTGAGCTGGTTTAGGTTTGATGATTTGTATAACATTTTATAGCTGAGACTTCACTTTGTGAAGACTTAACTCATATAAAAGACATGAAAAACCTTGAGAGTTTTGCTGTGGTGGTAGTAGTAGAAATGATGTTACAAGCATAGGAAGTGTAGAAAGGAAATAACAGTATTTTTTCTTAAAATGGCTCATACAGAAATAATAGTGAAATTCAGGCTCATCTTTGCCAAGGACAAGTTCCTACCTCTCAACACCACTTAGCATAAGTGATTCAGTGAGGCTAAGTGGAAAGACAGAATAATTGCTTGTTATCTCTGATCTCAGCAGTGAGGTGCCTGTGGCCTCTGCTTGTTTGCTGTGTAGTACTGCAGTTCATGAATATTTTATTCTGGCATGGTTGCAGAAGCAGCAGTTCTTTCCCACTCTGACAGCAAGGCAAGCACCAATATTTTGACAGTGCAAGGATATGGTCTGGGTTAAAATGAACCTTTATTTCTTTCTTTTTTTCCCTTCCTCCACTTGGGTTAGTTTTAATCCAGATCATTTCCAGAATGTGCTTCCTGCTGGGGTGTGCATGTATTTGTACCACCACACTGAAGACAGTGGCACAGCAGAGGGAGGGTGGGTCTCCTTCCCTTAGGGACAGGGATGGCTTAGGCTCACTTGATGCATTTGTTGTGGTGTAGTGACAGAGGTAGTTCATCCAGGCTTTGGAGTTGTCCATCATCTAACTCAGTCAAAAGCTACTGTGGTAGATGGTTTACAATTTGTTAAAGGAAATGTGGGCTTCTGTGTGGTCCCTTCCCGCAGCAGTTCGGGTCTGTGTTGCTCTGTGGCCAGTCAGACCAGAGCTGTGTGCCTGTGGCACACCAGAGCTTCCCAGCTGAGTAGCAGCAGTTGGCCCTATTGAGCACCACTTCAGTGCTGAACATCTTCACCATAGTTCAGGCAGTTGATTGCCATAGTAAGTGCAAGTTCATTAACATTTGGATCCATTTTTGGGCTTATTTCCAGAAAGCAGTGGAAGTATTTTCAGTCCTTCAAGATTCCCCACAGTGCTTAATTAAATGAAGATCTCAGTTTTAGGGTTTTTTCCCTTCTGCAAGAGCAAGGAAGCTGTTTCCATAGCTCTTTGTTGGACAAGTCGTCTTCTCTTCCCAAAGGACTTTCCCACATTTTCAAAGTTGTTTGGAATGTAGACCTGCATTATTACTCAGCAGAGATTAGTTTCTTAGGCTACCCTGAGACCTAGGAGAGCCCATAGCCCTTGATAGTGTGGATGCTAAAATGTACCTTTCGTTGCCCAAATGCCAAGATGTGTTTTAGAAGCCTTTTTGTATTGCTCAGTAGCAGCCACTCTGTTCATAGCACATTCATCTTCTCAGATAAAGCTCTCTTCCTCCTGCTGCACATAGAGGGACATTTAGCTTAAGCCTAAAAATAGCTGGCCAATATTCAAACAAAAACCAAACCCAAGTGAAAAAATAAAAGTGTAAAAGCAAAGAGTTTTGCAAACAGCACAAAGAGAGAAACCCCATCAGAAATGGAGGGGGTGTTCCTGAGCTGTTCCTACAGAGTCCTGAGGAGCTCACAGTGAGTTTGGTGTTTATTATTTCTCTCTGGAACTACTTTTGCAGCATCTGTGCCCTCAATAAGCTGACTAATACTGCAGTATTGTATCTGTAGTGCTCTTCATCTGCATCTTAGGAGTTTAAACTCTGGCTTTCTCTGGCAGCATGGATGGGATGTAGAAAGGAAACGTTTTCCCTTGACATCTAGTGCATGAGGCTTAATTGGACTGTTTGGAGGACTGGAAGGAGCATTTATGTCCTATAGCCAAAGCCCTGTGAGGAAGAAGGAGCAAAATCTTCAACAGTAGGAATACAAAAGCTTTAGGAAACTCTGAGACTTGCACCAGAATTAGAGGAACCTCATTCTCAAGAATCCATCTGAAGGCTGGATTAGCTTGGCTGGTAGGAAGGGTTTCAGGGGAGTGCAGCTGGCAAATGAGCCCCTACTTTGGGACAAATGAACTTTAAAAGTGAACTAATTAAATGATATCCTGTCCCTGTGTGGATCCTCCTGCTCAGAAGTAAAAATGACCACGCTATTTATTTTGTTAGTTTAATTCTCAGAGTGTGCACACAAACCTAAGGGACTTGAAGTAACAGATGTGATTTCACCTTTGCTTGTGTCTTGGATTTGGCTTTGTGCCCTGTCCCCTGCTGATTTCCAGGGACAGGCAAAACCTCTTCTGCCTGTTCATCTGCTTTCAATGTATTGACTTGTTTCAGTTTCATTTACAGTGTGTGTTTTTTGCACTGTTGAAGCATTGGAAGTAATTTGGAATCCTAATGTGACCTTAAGGCAGGGCAGGTCATTGGTGTATCAGGCAACAGCAACATTAGATGGAATCATAGAATCATTTAGGTTGGAAGAGACCTTGAGGATCATCAGGTCCAATTGTCAGCCCTGTACTGGGCTGCCAGATGTGTCTGTGGAGCCCCACTTACTGCCATGAGGTGTCAGAAGCAGCTGAGCAGGGGCCTGTGTGCTGCTTCCAGCAGGCTGCACCCTGTCTGTGTGGGTTATGTCCAGGGACACATGACCCTTTAGGCTCAGGGTTTCTGGGGACACAGGGATGTTTGAGGCAGTTGGTGTGTTTGGACCTGAGGCTGAAGTTGGCCATATCCATGATGAGCTACCACGGTGTGCATCTTGTACCAGTCAGTGTTCTAAAACAAAGACATGAGAGGATGAGCTGTACTCACAGGACTGGTTTTCCTTTTCACAGGTGCTGCCCCATTATCAGCTCCAGCATTTTCCTTAGTCTTTCCTCTCCTAAAGACTGTTATGACTGAGACACCCCATGACATTGAAGACAAGGAGGAGTTCCTGGTCAAGATTCTGCAGATCCTTACAGTCCATGCTCAGCTGAGATCATCAGCCAATGGCCAGGCTTTGCTGGTGGATGAGGTAAGGGAAAGCTGTGGGGCTCAGATGACTTCCTTCAGCTGTTGCTTAGATGAGGTGTGAGGTCACACAGCTGATGTGTCAACTGGCCAAAGCAGATGAATCCTACAAGTTAAAGTTAACAGTGTGAGATTGTTTTCTGTCCAACCTTTTGGTTACCTGTCCAGCCCTTGGTTTTGATTGTGATTTTTGTAAGGAGTGTCATACACAGGACAAGGTACTGTGGTGTCACAAGGTGTGAGGATTTTTCTCCTCTCTCCATCTTTTCTCCTCCTGACCTTTCAGAATGGCCCAGAGCTGCTGCCCCGGAGGGACATGCTGGTTCTGCTGACCCGGGTGATAGGAACGGGCTCTCCACGGTTACAGGTGAGTCCTCAGCCTCACAGCCAGCATTCTGCCCCAGTTGCATTAGCATCTAAAGGAGGGAGCTAGTGTGCCATGGTTTATGCTCAGCTGGCAGCTGAACCCCATTCCCCACAGTGGGGTGGGGGAGAGAATCAGAAGAGTGAAAATGAGAAAACTCTTGGGTTGAGATAAAGACAGTTTAGTAGGGAAAGCAAAAGCTGTGTGCACAGGTGGAGCAAACCAAGGACTTCATTCACCACCCCAGCTTTATATGCCAAGCATGAAGCCACATGGGCTGGGGTATCCTCTGGGTTAGCTATGCCCCTCCAGCCTCCTTGCTGGTGGGGTGGGGTGGGGAGCAGAAAAGGCCTTGACTCTGTGCAAGAACTGCTCAGCAATAACCAAAACATTGTCTTCATCACAAATCCAAAACACAGCCCTGTGTTAGCTACTTCCAAGAAAATTAACTCTGTCCCAGCCAAAGCCAGCACCAACCAGGCCAGCAGCTGGGCTTTGCTCCACAGCTCTTGGGTTTGTCGCTGTGTTTTAAGTTTCTCCTCTTGTGATGGCACTCAGCCCCACCCTGGGCTTGCACTGACAGCACTGTCAGTCAGTGGTGTAACTTCTAACAGCTCCTGATGCCATTTCAGGTTTTGGCTTCCAATGCCCTGAGCAGCCTGTGCAGCAGCAGCAGCGGGGAGGACGGCTGTGCCTACGCAGAGCAGGAGGAGATCGATGTGCTGCTTCAGGCCCTGCAGTCCCCGTGCATGAATGTTCGAGATGCAGCTCTCAGGGTAGGTGGGAATCACTCAGGGTCATACTCAGTGCTTTCATTTTTAGGGAGGTGAATCTTCTTTAACTGTTGGAGAGAGGCTTCAGCTGTGATGCCAGTCTTTGGATAGTGTGTCTGCAGGAGGAGGCAGGAGCCACTGAATAACAGTGCTCTAAGTAATGCTTTTTGTGCTAGGTTCATCCTGCAAAAAGAAGCACTCTGGGTCTATCCACACCTTTGTTTTGTTAAAACAAATGTAATTCTGACATCTTAACACCTATTTACAATTGCATGGAGCTTAGCCTTCAAAGAGAGAAGCTGTCCAAAATACAGCTGTGTATACCTGTGTCTGTATTGGGCCCAGTGGTTTTGCAAAGCTTCAGGGTTACTCACTTCTCAGCACATGAAGGAAGAAAAAACCCAATGCCATAAAACAAATTTCAGCTTAGCTCACCTGAGCTCCTTCTGTGTGCTTGGAGCAGAAAAGTCCCCATGGAGCACTGCTCCTGAGTCCCACTGTTCCACCCCTTAGCAACAAAGTGCCCTCCATCTGCATGGGCAGCGTGCTGCACAAGCAGACATGGATTCTAACACTGCCAGCCACTGAGAGCTTCACTTGGCAAAGGTTTTAAGTGTTTTAAAGCATCTGCTTCTAAAATTAGATCCTTTCACTGATTGTCTTGTAAACTAATTCAGGGACTGATGGAGCTACAGATGGTTCTGCCAACCCCAGACAGTGATGAGAAGAATGGGCTGAATCTGTTGCGTCGCCTCTGGGTTGTAAAGTTTGATGTGGAAGATGAGATCCAGAAGTTGGCAGAGAGGTAGGAGTTCTTCCTGTGCAACTGGATTGTAAGGTGACTTTTCTCCTGCTCAGGGAGCTACACTGGCAGGTGGGGGCAGCTGGAAACCACCCTGATGTTGGAGGTACCAGTGGTGTCTCTTGCTGAAGGGCGATGTTGACAGCAAAGTAAACTGAGCCAGCAGTGGGTCCTCATGGCATCCTGGGGGGCATCGAGTAGAGTGTAGGCAGCAGGTCCAGGGAGGTTCTTATCCCCCTCTACTCTGCTCTGATGAGGCCTCATTTGGAGTCCTGTGTCCTGATTTGGGCTCCCTAGTTCAAGAGAGACAGGGAACTGCTGGACAGAGGCCAGTGCAGGGCCACCAAGATGCTGAGGGGATGGAAAATCAGTGTGAGGAGGAAAGGCTGTGGAAACTGGGGCTGTTCAGCCTGGAGAAGAGAAGGCTGAGGGGGGACCTCATCAATGTTGGTCAATACCTAAAGGGTGAGTGGGGAGAGGAAGGGGCCAGTGTTTGTTGTGTGGTGGCCAGTGACAGGACAAGGGGGAACAGGCACAGGCTGGCACACAGGCAGTGCCACTGGCACAGGAGGAGCAAGTCCTTTGGTGCTGAGGTGAGGGAGCCCTGGCCCAGGCTGCCCAGGGAGGGTGTGGAGGCTCCTTCTTGGGAGGTTTCCAACCCCACCTGGACACGTTCTTGTGCCCCCTGAGCCAGGGGAACCTGCTGTAGCAGGGGGTTGGGCTGGAGGAGCCCATCCAATGCCCATGATTTGGACATTCTGTTACAATCACCTCTTTGTGTCTGCTGCAGGTTGTGGGAGTCCATGGGACTGGAGCTGCAGCCTGACCTCTGTTCTCTGCTGATCAAGGATGTCATCTACCATGAAGAGGCAGTGAGACAAGCAGGGGCTGAGGCTCTTTCCAGAGCTGTAGCTCAGTATCGATACCAAGCAGCAAAGGTCATGAGTAAACTTACAGAGATTTACCAGGAGAAGCTGTATGTAAGTGTTGTTGTCCAGAGGGACTGACAGACACAAGCTTGTGCTTTATGTTTTTCATTAATTGCTTTTCCTTTTGCCTATCTTGAGGATGTGCTTGAAGCCTGCTGTGCTGTGTTTGAGCTTATCACAGACTTTAAAGTCTTGAGCCTCAAGCTATCAGCTGGTAATAGCAGCATTTTACAGGTGAAAGATGTTCCCTGAGTGATTCAGGAAGGCTGTGGCAGAGCAGGGTCAGCCAGTGTTTCTGGGCCTAAGCTAGCTCTCTGCTTGGTGTCCCCATGCAATTCTGCTCATAGTGTCATCTCTGCAGTGTTACAAAATGACATTGCAGGTATGGCTGACAGGATTCTCTGCCTGTGTGTCCTTGGGAAAGGCATTCTAATGAAATGTTTTCTCCTTCCAGAGGCCACCTCCAGTTTTGGATGCTTTGGGCCGAGTGATATCTGAATCACCACCTGACCAGTGGGAAGCAAGGTACAGTCATCTTCAGATCGATCTCACCACTTCCCCTGCACCCAAATGAGCTGTTCCAGGCTTTTATTTAGATGTCCAGGCAGTGGAGAAATAAGGGAATGTTAGAGGAAAAAGATACATGCAGCTGTATTGACTTGCTGGTTTCCTGCATCTTTCTGGTGGAGTATTTGTGCCCCTCAGTTAAGATGAGCTGAAGTGCCCTCAGTTCCTTCCAACTACTGGATGTTATCGTGTCCATGTCCTGATTAGAATGAGTCTTTCCCTCTTGGATTGTCTGATTCTTTTTCTTTTGTCTTACTGTCTTCCCACCTCTGTATGGGCAATTGATTATTTCAAGAGCAGCAGTGTGAGCTTTAATGAACTGGAGAGGTTCCAGTTAGGATAATTACTTTTTGGCTGTTTGTAGGGCCCCGTCCAGGTGTAACTGGAGATGCTCTTGCTCACTACCTGTCTTAGGCTAATCTGTTCTATAGTGCTGATGTAGTAAAGCTGCTGTGTTTCAGCAGTAGATGAAGTGATCCTGATTTCTATCTTTTGACCCAAGGATCTGTAATGCTCCATTGGGATAAAAGTCATTATATGGCTGAAGGATTGTTGTCCTTGAGGGAACCTGCAGCCTGGGGCTGTGTAATGAAGTGCCCGTTGGTTGGATGCTCTGAAGCTCTTTGGTTTCATAACGATTCCCAACTTCTGTAATGGGCTACTCATAGCAAACGTGATTGTCACCTCAAGCACATTGTGTGGGCAGTCAGTAAGCTCACAAGCTCCCCATCTTTCCAGGTGTGGCATAGCCTTGGCCCTCAACAAGCTCTCCCAGCATCTGGACAGTTCTCAGGTGAAGCCCCTCTTCCAGTTCTTTGTGCCGGACGCGCTGAACGACCGCAGTGCTGACGTCAGGAAGTGCATGTTGGATGCAGCTCTCTCAACACTCAACACTCATGGCAAAGTGAGTCTGAACATTCCTCTCTCTAGCAGTGCTAAAAGATGGAATGAAGATGTGGATTGTGTTGGAGCCCATAGATTTTCTTACCTCTTAGAGGTTGCTCTTACTTGTAACAGCTGACAACTTGATGTAGTAGGAATTGTTTTGTGTTTAAGATGTTGTGTTAGTGTAGACAAAATGTAGTTCTGTGGCCTTGCTGTGGAAAAGAAATAGCTCTGAATCACCTGGAGTTAAAATGGTGCAAACTAGAGTGATAAAAGTGAAATCAACCACAGATCTCTTCATCCTAGGAAGGTGACAATTCCCTCTCAGGCCTCATGCAAAGCAAAGCATGAAAGCTTGATGGTTATTGGCTTAATTAAACTGAAATCAGCTGAAGTCATTCAGAGAGTTGAGGACTGTCTCTGTCCTCAGTACCAGCCCCTCTCCAGCACTGTTAGATGGGGAGGTGGGCAGGGTGTAAGTTGCTTAGCTTCTGGTTTCTCTATATGCACCAGTCACCTCTTCTGGCCTGTCTGCTGCGTTGCTATGAAGCCCAAGACAATGGGGAGTACTTCTGTGTCATTCATCCTTTCCTTCTGTTTGTTGGAAAGCTGTGTGAAGTTTGTTCCCTTGTTGAGTTCTCCCTTTGCAAGGGGAGAGAGCCAAGGAGCAGACACTGACTCACCTGGTGGTTTGCATTGCTCTGGCAGAACAGCATGCTGGCAGGTTTGGGGGATCTCATTTTTCTAAGAGCTGATTTCTCTTTAGCAGGAGATATTTGTTGCCTGTCGGGACAGCACAGAGTTCTATGTGATGTGACACGTGAAATGAACCGTAAATACAGTGTGATTGTTCAGTTGTTGGCTCAGAGAAGTTCAAACGAGTCCACTGAGCATAGCAAATGTCATTCTGAGCGGACTCTAGTGGCAAGTTCTGTGGTTTTGTTTTTCAGGACAATGTTAACTCTCTCTTGCCAGTGTTTGAAGAATTCCTGAGAAATGCTCCTAACGATGCCAGTTACGATGCTGTCAGGCAGAGCGTGGTCATTCTGATGGGCTCACTGGCAAAACATCTGGACAAGAGTGACCCTAAAGTCAAACCAATTGTTGGCAAACTGATAGCAGCCTTGTCCACACCATCTCAGCAGGTGGGTGGCTTCTTGGAGAAGCTCTTGAGGTTCCATGCAGAGGCAGGTTAACACTGCAGTACCTTTAGGGACCTCAGAGAGGTGAAAAATGGCTCTGGTGACAGAGGGCTGTTGCTGCGGGTGCTGTCTGTTGGTGATGTTGGTGATGGATGTTTTGTGATCTGATAGCTGGTGGCTTGTTTAACAGGTTCAGGAGTCAGTGGCAAGCTGCTTACCTCCTCTGGTGCCTGCAATTAAGGAGGATGCAGGAGGAATGATACAGAAGCTGATGCAGCTGCTTTTAGAGTCAGATAAGTACGCCGAGCGCAAAGGTGCAGCCTACGGGCTGGCAGGGCTGGTGAAGGGCCTGGGCATCCTGTCCCTCAAGCAGCAGGAGATGATGACCACCCTGACTGATGCCATCCAGGACAAAAAGAACTTCCGGCGGCGTGAGGGTAAGGGAAGTTCCCTTTCCCCCACATCCCTGGTGTTCCTGTGTACTGCCACTGGGGTCAGCCCCAAGGAGCCCTGAACCCCTGTGCTTGGTGCATCTGTGTTCATTTTACTAAAGTTGGCAGAAAAAGAATTGATAAGGGTCTGCCTTGAGGCCACTGACTGTGTGCAGTGTCCTAAAATTGCCCTGTGATTTGTGGTAGCAGAAGGGTTTCTGTTCATAGACTGTGTGCCCGTGTCCCTCCCTCCTGTTTCTGAGAGCTGGTGTTGCTGGGTGGGCTCCTGTGTCCTGTATTCAGCTCCAGCTGGGCCAGGGGCTCTCACAGCCTACTTGGTCCTTTGCTACTGAGTGTTTCCTGCCCACATTTGTGCTTACCTAAGCTTGGACTCAGAGGACTGTTAATGTTTTTAATGCTACTGGGCTTCTTGTCCTTTCTGACACCAGAAATCCCCCCCATGGCACTAGCCACAAGTGCAAGGTGGCAGGAAACTTCCATCTGTGAGATCTGAGGAGTTCTACACACACTTGGCAAATTGTACATTCTTTTCCCATCCCTTTTAAATGATGACTGTCCTCTTTGGTTTTCTAGGGGCTCTGTTTGCCTTTGAGATGCTCTGCAGCATGCTTGGAAAGCTCTTTGAGCCCTATGTGGTTCACGTGTTGCCTCACTTGCTGCTTTGTTTCGGAGATGGGAACCAGTATGTGCGAGAGGTAAGATGCCTTCCATTTCTGACAACACTAGGGAAGAGCAAAGTGGAATGGACATGAGTGCTGTTTGTAACCAGGCAAACTGAGAAGGTGACCTTTCCCTTGAGATACCATTGATAATAACTTGATCTTCTTAATAACTGAGAGCATCTTATTTCACTGGCCATTAATTGGGAGCTACTTGGCCAGCTGCATCATTGCACTTAGATACTGCTTCACATGGAGGCTTTGTTCCTGTTGAGTCTCTGAGGAAGGCAAAAACATGTTGTGACACGGCTTGTCAATGTTTTCTTCTCCTTGGAGGCTGCAGATGACTGTGCCAAAGCTGTGATGAGCAACCTGAGTACTCACGGGGTGAAGCTGGTTTTGCCATCGCTTCTTGCAGCACTGGAAGAGGAATCTTGGAGGACTAAAGCTGGTATGGACCAGTATCTGCCTGCCATGATTGAGAGTAACACACAGTTCCTTTTGCTGACATGCCCCTTGTCTATTCCTTTATCCCTACAGATGGCTGTCATAGTTTATTGTCTCATAAGGGGTTGTGGCACTTAGAGCTTCTGAAATACGAGTTCCCTGCTTTTTCCCCCAGCAGGTTGAAGGGACACCTTTTACCCCCAGTTGCTCTAGAAGTACTCCAGAAGCTGAAAGTTTTCTCCCCTGCTCTGTTCCCTAGCATCAGAATAAGGATTAAGGATTTTAGGTGGCACAGGGTGGCATAATGTGTTTCTGCCATCATTCTGTATGTTGACTGGCAGATCTGAATTGGGGGGGAATGGGATTGTCTTCTCATACCTCTTCTTAATGCTGTGTATTGGTTTTTGTGTCTTTTCTTTGTGTCCTTCATGCACAGGGTCAGTGGAGCTGCTGGGGGCTATGGCATACTGTGCTCCTAAACAGCTCTCCTCCTGCTTACCCAACATTGTGCCAAAGCTGACTGAAGTGCTCACAGACTCCCACGTGAAGGTGCAGAACGCAGGGCAGCAAGCTCTCAGGCAGATTGGGTCAGTCATCAGAAATCCAGAGATCCTGGGTAAGAACTGTCTGCATCTCTAGAGCCCTGACATGACTGTGGTTTGTCATAACAAGGTTTATGTTCACAACATTCAGAATTAAGTCCCAGCTGCTCTAGAAATGAAACTACTCCTCAAAAAGTTTAACGTGAAAGCTGAACAGCAGCTGTCTGCTTCGAGGCTTTGCATGCTCCTCTCTGGTTTTCAACTAATGTTAATAACTTCCACTGTCCTCTGCTGTTAGTTGCTTTAGAGGGGTCTAAAACATCCCATGAGAGAACCTTGACATGTGGTTTTGGTTTATGTACAAATAAATTCTTTCCTTTTTAAAACCATTCAGCAATTGCTCCAGTTCTGTTGGATGCTCTCACCGACCCCTCCAGGAAGACCCAGAAGTGTCTGCAGACTCTCCTGGATACCAAATTTGTCCATTTCATTGATGCTCCCTCCTTGGCACTGATCATGCCAATTGTTCAGAGAGCGTTTCAGGATCGTTCCACAGACACCAGGAAGATGGCTGCCCAGATCATTGGGAACATGTACTCCTTGACTGACCAGAAGGTACTGTGCTAAGGACACACTCCAACCATACCTTGTGTTTCCTGGGGAGGAGATTACAGAGCAAGCACTAGAGAGAATGTGTTGTTGGGGGCTTTGCTGTTAAGGTAGATGAAACTAGAATCCATGCAACTTGTGTAATTATATTATGTAAATGACCTGATCTAGATGACCCTGCTTCTGCAGGAGCATTGGACTAGATGGTCTCTAAAGGTCCCTTCCAACCCCTACTGTTCCATGATTCTATGGCTATAAAGACAGTGAGAGGTCTCAGGTGCTTAAGACTGTCAGCTTTGTACTTCAGCTATCTAGTTATTACCAGATTTATCCCTGCAAAAAGGTCTTGGGATTTTTACCACGTAAGGAAATGCCTTAACAAACAAACCAGTAAAACCAGTACTGGTGAAACACAGAGCAGTTGCTTACAAATGGATCCAGGGTTTGTTTGAAAAGTATTTGTAGAACCTTACTGTAGGCTCTGATAATCTCTACCTTTAAACCCTGTGTAAATGTGAAGAGTGTTGCATTTCCCTTAGATACAAAGTGCTGGGTTGTGAGTGAGCATCAGAAAGGCTTTGAGTGATCTGTGCACGGGACTAGTGCTGTTTTGCAGAACAGTTCATAGGAAATCTGTTAAACTCTCAGGATGTTACAGATCATAAACAAGGGGCTGAATGCCTTTTAAATGAAGGTGACTTCTGTTTCTTTCTTGTTTTGAATCCAGTTCTTACTCTTTGGGCTGTTTGTTTCAGGATCTGGCTCCTTACCTGCCCAGTGTGACTCCTGGACTGAAGGCATCTCTGTTGGATCCCGTACCTGAGGTCAGTCATTTGCACAAACAGTTTGTCCTTCAGTGCCTTAGGTTAGACCCTGTCCTAATCTGTAGCTCTGCAGTCAGTGTGACACATCTGTCTGGGTGGCTTTGGCTGGATGCTTTGCAGCTCTCTGTTCCTCTGCCCGTTAGGTGCGCACCGTGTCCGCCAAGGCCCTGGGAGCCATGGTGAAGGGGATGGGCGAATCCTGCTTTGAGGACCTGTTGCCCTGGCTGATGGAGACACTGACATATGAGCAGAGCTCTGTGGATCGGTCTGGTGCTGCTCAAGGTGGGGACAGCTGCCTTTGAATACAGAGCTCTGACTTTCTCCTGTTAAATCAGATTTGTTGCTCGTTTCTTGTATCTATCAGCTCTGTTCCCTGCTTGGTTTTCTTCCCCCAGGTCTGGCTGAAGTTATGGCTGGGTTGGGGGTTGAAAAGCTGGATAAACTTATGCCAGAGATTGTAGCTACTGCCAGTAAAGTGGATATTGCTCCACACGTCCGAGATGGTTATATCATGATGTTCAACTACCTGCCAATTACTTTTGGAGACAAGTTCACTCCCTATGTTGGTCCCATCATTCCTTGTATCCTTAAGGTACGTACCAGAGGCCTGAAGAGTTCTGTCTATCAGAGGATAAAAAGAAAACATCATTTCCTTTCCCTCCTGTTGGTTTTCTATGTCGTGCTGAAAACCCCCAGAGCTTTTCCTGTCTCTGCTCAGGCCCTGGCAGACGAGAACGAGTTTGTGCGGGACACGGCGCTGCGCGCGGGGCAGCGCATCATCAGCATGTACGCGGAGACGGCCATCGCCCTGCTGCTGCCACAGCTCGAGGACGGGCTCTTCGACGACCTCTGGAGGATCAGGTGAGGGCTGCCCATCTCCTCCATGGACAATCTTCTGTGGTTGAAAAACTGGGGTGGTTTACTCTGTGTCGCTCCTCGGGGAAATGCAGAGACCTCCCGGGAAGGAGAAGCAAGCGTCTCTCTGCAGCTGGTTGATATGCCCTGGAGCACTGAGTCTGCACAGCCCTGCCAGCTGTGGAGCAGGCTTCCTGGTACCTGCAGAGCATTCCTACTGCATTATTAATTCTGGTAGTGACCCTGAAATGCATTTCCAAGGCAGCTGATGTGCCAATATTTAGCCCTCGTGTATTGTTTTGCATTTTTTTCCAAATGCTGAGTGAGTTACTTTTCTCCTGTGTGTGGAAATGTGGAGCTCACAGCTGATAGTGGTGGCTCAGAAATGGGATGTGTCAGTGCAGTGTTGGTGAGTGCACTCAGCACTGGTTGGATGCCTTTTGGAGTGGGACAGTCTTGTTCCTTTTTAATGCCCAGGCAGTTCCCAGATTCATCACTTTGCTGCAGGAATTCTGTTGGCCCCTTCCAGTTTGCATCCATCCTTTCCCCTCTCCCCTCTCCCTTTCCCTTTCCCATGCTGCCTCTCCCCCTTGTAGGCTGTGACTGATCCCAGCTGCCAGCCCATGCAGCATCCCAGTGCTGTCTGAGCTCTTTGCCTTGCCTCACGCTCTTGCTGTATTCTGTGTACAGCTGGATTTGGACAGGTACTGCCTGAGTCCCCTGTCTGGAACTCTTGCCCTCTTCCTGTTGACAGGTTTAGCTCCGTTCAGCTCCTTGGAGACCTTCTATTCCATATCTCAGGAGTCACTGGAAAAATGACCACAGAAACTGCCTCAGAGGATGACAACTTTGGAACAGCCCAGTCAAACAAGGTAAAGCTGCTCTTGTCTGCTGTGCCTTCTCTTTTCTCTTTAAACGGAGAGCCTGCTGGGAGGAGCCATTCACTAACCACCTCTTTTGTCCTTTTTGGAAGTTTTAGGAGTGGATAACACATGTTGTGCTCTTTTTTCCAGGCTATTATTAATGCTCTGGGTGTGGAGAGGAGGAACAGGGTGCTGGCAGGGCTGTACATGGGCCGCTCTGACACGCAGCTGGTCGTGCGTCAGGCCTCGCTCCACGTCTGGAAGATCGTGGTGTCCAACACTCCTCGCACGCTGCGTGAGATTCTGCCAACCCTCTTTGGGCTTCTGCTGAAGTTCCTGGCCAGCACTTGTGCAGATAAACGAACGGTGAGATCCTTACTGAGGCCTCCCTGTTACTGCAGGTGACAACTGATCCCTGAAGGACATGGGATAGTGCTTTTGTAAATCATTCCAAAGCTGTTGTTAATTTAACTCTTCAGAGCATGGGGATGTCTTGGAGGTCTTCAAGACCCATCTGGACATGTTCCTGTGCGACCTGATCTAGGTGAACCTGCTTCTGCAGTGGGGTTGGACTAGCTGATCTCTGAAGGTCCCTTCCAACCCCTACCATTCTGTGGTTCTGTGTCTGAGCTCTCTCTTTGCTGAAGGCAACTGTGATGGCAGTAAACTTGGTTTTCTGTGGTTACTTACAAGAGTAGAGTTTCCCTTCTTACTCCTCTGTCTATACTGCAAACAGTAGTTTATGGTCAAACGTTGGCATTGGCTCACAGTTCACCTGCTTAAGTGTCATGAACCAGGAAGAGTTAACCAATACCTTTTTGGGGCCAGGTTGCAGCACGGACTTTGGGAGACCTTGTCCGAAAGTTAGGAGAGAAGATCCTCCCTGAAATCATTCCCATTCTGGAAGATGGACTGAGGTCAGACAAGAGTGATGAGAGGCAGGGAGTCTGCATCGGCCTGAGCGAGATCATGAAATCCACCAGCAGGGACGCGGTGAGTGGGCTGGGGAAGGTGCCATCTCGCTTCCCTCCACACTCACACTGTGGTGCAGGTGTTGCAGTTGAGACAGAATAATGCACTTGGTGCTGGGTTTGTTTTGTGGACCAAATTCGGGGCTTATAACTAACCTGAGCTGCTGTTCAGGCAAGTTGTGTATTTGTATGTGTCAGTGAATTTGAAGTGCTGCACAGTTGACTTTTGTGAGCTGCAATAATGGAAAGCATCCCCTAGGCAGCCGTAGAGCACTGCAGGTGTTTGTGTTCATTAGTCCTGGTTTCCTTCCAACATATTTCAAGCAAACAGCAAGTCAGTTTTGGTTGTGCAAATGCTGCCTTCTGAGCTTCTTTACTGAGATGAACGTGTCTGTGGTGCTTTGGATACCCTGTAATTCCATCTCTGCATCTTTAGGTGCTGCTTTTCTCGGAGTCCCTTGTTCCTACAGTGAGAAAAGCGCTGTGTGACCCTCTGGAAGAGGTCCGAGAGGCTGCAGCTAAAACATTTGAACAGTTGCACTCTACAATTGGCCATCAAGCCCTTGAAGATATCCTGCCCTTCTTGCTGAGGCAACTGGTAAGCATTGCTTAACGTTAGTCAACAACTTGATTCATGATGTGGTGGGACAGGTTTCGAATAGTGAGCTCAAAGGAGAAGCAGGACTGTAGTGGCAGACCTTCCAGGGAATGGCAGCTGGTTTGTCTCCTCTGTGCCATTGGTGGGGAAGGTCTTGGTGCTGAAGCACAGGCCTGAGAACTGCTATGTCTGGCTCTGCCAGGGAATTGCCATTGTCACCTGCAGAAGTTCTTTGGCCACCATTCCCGAGGCAGAAAATTGTTGTGATGCAACACAAGAGCTTGCTGTGGGTTTTTGCTGTATAATACAAGAGCATTTTTGGATGGAAAGGCTTGTGTATGGGTTATATGATCACATGGTAAATTTGTGTCGTTTGAAATAGGGTTCACCTTGGTGTGCCACAAGTCATCTCACAGGCTTGGGACTTTCTCTTCCCTGACAGGATAATGAAGAGACATCTGACTTTGCCGTGGATGGTCTTAAACAAGTTATGGCTGTCAAGAGCCGTGTGGTGCTGCCTTATTTGGTGCCGAAGGTACAGCTGGAAACAAATGTTAAAGCTTTAGAACTGTGCTTTTTCCCCTGGCTGCTGCCAGTTTTCTTTGGGCCAAGATGCCAAAAAGAAGAGCAGAGTTTGAAGTCTTCTTCTGATTTTGTGCTGAAAACGTTGTCATTTGGGTTGTGATGCATTTGTACTTGGAAATCTTTCGTGTTGTAGATGAATTGTGATTCCTTCTGAAAAAGCTTTCAGCCCACCTCTGTTTTTGTTTGGTTTTTTAGCTGACCACCCCCCCTGTGAACACCCGTGTGCTGGCTTTCCTCTCCTCAGTGGCAGGAGACGCTCTGACACGGCACTTGAGTGTCATCCTGCCTGCTATGATGTCTGCGCTGAAGGAGAAACTGGGCACCAGTGAGGAGCAGTTGGCAAGTAGCACAGCTCAGCTCTCTGTTGTGACAGGTTGCCTGAAGACAGAGCTTGGGGTTTACTTCCCAGCACAGAATCTGTGTTCTCTAGATTCACAGATTGCATGTTTTAATTCGGTCCATTAGCTTCTTCAGGATGAGTCTTTTTGCCTGGTGGCATATTGTGAGTCAAGAAACGTATGCTTTCCAAATCTATTTGTATCCATATAAAAGTCTCTTTGGCCTGCAGCAAGATACAGTTCTCAGTTTACTTATTCTTGGAGAGCTGCCAGAGTGTCTAGTTAACTTGGTATTTATTCTTGGTATAGAAGACTGAGAGATTAAAGGGCTGAAAGGAGGAAATCTCCTGTTCTGCATGCAGCACTCCTCCTGTACTGCTTTCTGAAACATCTGGTATTTGTACTCCAGAGAGCATCCTGCAGTTGGGATTGCAGACAGACATCCACGTAGGTGAGGGAATTAGGAGTGGGAGGGACAGAGTCCTGTTGTCTGGCTGTGGTAGATGCCCCTTAGCTCAGCTCCTCGCCCCAGGTGTGCCTGGAGATCTCAGATGCACCCACAGATGTGCCTGTAATTAGCATTATGATGCATAGCATGAAATTACCCAAATCAAACAAATGACCCCTGACAGGACACACAGTCTCTGGTGGGTGAGGGGGATGAGGGAGAATGAGCTACTCTGATGTTGATAAATGAGCCCTTCTGCAGCTGCAGAGTGACCTGTGCAGCCATCACTTCAGCACTTTAGTCACTTGTTCAATTTTGAGTGGGTTCTATAGCTGTCTCTGCTCCAGGAGTGAGTGGAGCCTTTCGTGGTGATGTGATCAGCTATTTAATGAGGAATGATGAGCAAGTGGGAGATGTCTTAGTACTTCTCTTGAGAGATGATGCTGTGGATAACATGGAGAGGGCCTGGGGCTAAATCTGGCTTTGTTCTGTTTGAGAGTTAACGTGCAGTTGCCTTGGACTCTTTAGGAGATGGCAAACTGCCAGTCTGTAATCCTGTCTGTGGAAGATGAGGCTGGACAGAGAATTATCACTGAGGATTTACTAGAAGCGACCCGCAGCCCTGAGCTGGGCATGAGACAGGCAGCAGCAGTCATGCTGAACATCTACTGCTCCAAGACAAAGGCAGACTACACTGGCCACCTCAAGAGCTTGGTTTCAGGCTTGATACGTCTGTTTAATGATACCAACCCTGTTGTTCTGAACGAGAGCTGGGATGCCCTTAATTCTATCACCAAGGTGAGAGGCAGCTTAAAAAGGTTACAGTGGTAATGCCTGGCAAGGAGAAAAGGGGGATTGCTGGAAAAATGCCACCTAAATGGAACCTTCTGCTTTGGCTGTAAACTGCCTTCACATTTGCAAATGCTCAAAGATCTGAGAGCTGTGGGATGAGCTCGAATTCAGCTTTGTGTGCAAGGGGGGCAGGAAGCAGGTGCCTTCTCCTGATCCACCTGAGAGAATTTGTTGCTGTGTTGCCTCATCTTTGCTTTATCCCTCTCTCCTGCAGAAGTTAGATACTGGGAACCAGCTTGCTCTCATTGAGGACCTGCACAAGGATATCCGGATTGTAGGGAATGAGGCCAAAGGCGAGCACGTGCCAGGATTCTGTATTCCTAAGAAGGTAAAGGATGAGGAGGAGTGTGGATTCCTCACAGCCACAGCCCCCCTGCTGCTGGGGAACCTGACTGATCTGGCTTTGCAGCTGTTAGAAGCAGTGACTGTTTGGTCATTCCAAACCTGTTCTGTTGGGGGGAGAATTTCAGCAGGTTACTGCTGCTCTTGAGCTGCCCTAACAGAAGACTCTTCTTGTAACAAGATCTTTGACAGTTCTGTTATTGCATGTAAGTCGTGGTCAGTGGCTGCCTTTTGTGGGGGAGTAATGCTGGACTTTGGTGCTCAATTTATCTGGTTTAAAAATTCCCTGAGCTGCCACCACTTTCCTTGTAGCAGCTGGCTCAGTAAGGGAGAGATGCACGAAACCAAAGCAAGCAACAGTCGCTCTGTAAGTGTGGAAAGCAGGCAGCTGAAGGTCACCAGGAAACTGGGAGAAACTCTGAGTTTGGGCATCTGCTGTGGAAAACTAAGATATGTGGATTTTGCATCTTAGCTTCTGAGCTTTCTCATCTGATTTCCATGACAGGGAGTGACTTCCATCCTCCTGGTGCTGCGGGAAGGTGTTTTAACTGGTAATCCAGAGCAGAAGGAGGAGGCAGCAAAGGCCTTAGGGCTGGTGATTAAGCTGACTTCTGCTGAAGCTCTTAAGCCATCTGTGGTGAGCATTACTGGGCCACTCATTCGGATCTTGGGAGATCGGTTCAGCTGGAATGTCAAGGTGGCTCTGCTTGAAACATTGAGCCTTCTTTTAGCTAAGGTAAGACACAAGGAAATTGACTGTGGCTTGTGAGTGTTTTCCATGGTAACCTTCAGAAGTAGCTGGTGCTGTTGATATAAATAGAGCTGGGAGGCCTGCTGGTATGGCAGTGTTAACTGGAGTGTGTTCTTCCAGCAGCTAAACTACCAGAAAAGGCCCCAGTGCCCATCACTGGGCTGCTTACAAATACTGCTAAATGCTGATCCTACTTTGAAGCGATGAAGAACTACCATGAACCCTCCTGTGTCCACTGCTGTTATGAATTAAGTGCAGAGATGATCATCCTGTGTATCTCTGAACTGAGCTGAGCCTTTATTTAGTGCCTGTTCGTGGCAGTGCAGAACTTTTCAGCAGTGCTACCCTTGTATGTCAGTGTACAGAAAATAAGATTAGATTTGGAAAGGCCAGAACTGTGTTGGTCAAGCACCATTTGATGTTTCTCCTGCTTGTGTTGTGCCTCAGAGCTGCATAAGGGCTGTGTGTGGTAACTGACAGCTAGAGAGGAGGTCAGGCTGTTTTCAGGCTTGGATTCCCAGCCACTGTTGCAGACCTGACTGTGCCACTTTCCCTTCTTCTTTCATCTCTGGTACAGGTTGAGATTGCCCTGAAACCATTTTTGCCCCAGTTGCAAACAACGTTCACCAAAGCTCTGCAGGACTCGAACCGCGCGGTTCGGCTGAAAGCCGCCGACGCCCTGGGGAAGCTCATCGTCATCCACGTCAAGGTGGATCCTCTCTTCACGGAGCTGCTCAACGGCATCCGCTCCAGCGACGACTCTGCCATCCGGTGAGCCTGGGGCGTGCCTCACGCCTTGCTGCTTAGCAAGGAAGGGCTGGGGGGAGTGAACAAAGCCCCCACCCCGTCCTGAGAGTAAGGGTTATGTGTTAGTGAAAGCAGTTGGCTGTTAAGGGCTGTAAGCAAGAGTGTGGCTGCCAGGGACTGCCTGGGTCAGAGCAGCGCTCTGATGGCATCGCAGGGGAAGCACTGCCAGGCAGCTGCCCAATTCCCTCTCCTGCACACCCTCAACCCTCAGGTACAAGACCCATCTGACCTGAAGCGAGGCCCCTGCTCCTGTGTCCTCAGCACACAGATCCCCAAGAAATTAACAGCCTGACATGAGGATGGTTTAAATGTCAGTAGTGAGAAAATGCCCACGTTGTAGCAGCCAGGCACGAGTGCACAACCGTGGAAGAACTCTGTAGCGTGGAGTGTTCAGCAGTAGAGTGTCAGTCTCCTAAACTCTGAAGCATATTAGTGTAATTGCTGTGTAAGAAACTGCGTAGAGGAATCTCAGTAGGCTCAGTTTGCCCTTTGTGAGGGGCAGAGGCAGTGCCTGACTGAACGCTGGGATCTCTTCTAGGGACACGATGCTGCAAGCTCTGCGCTTCGTCACACGAGGAGCTGGTGCAAAAGTAGATGCTGCAATTAGGAAGAATATCAGCACGGTGCTTCTGGGGATGCTGGGACATGATGAGGTACTGCTTCAGCCAGCTGCAAGGGGGCCCTGCTGTAGACAGTCTTAAACTTAAAACCTTGACTTCCAAACAGAATTGTTTTCTAAAATAACTTCCAGGGGAAATTACTAATGATGGAGAGGAAAGAAACTCTGTAAAGCAGCGTGTGGTTGGGCATTGCACACTGCACTGAGCACAGGCTCTGAAATGGATCTCACTGGAGCCTTGTGTGTTAGCTGAGAGTCAGGTGGAGAAAGGAAAGATAGCCAGCCACTGGGAACTCTGAAAATCTGTGAGGTGAATGTTTCCTTAGCAACCATGTGAGTGGGTTTGACCTGCAGCTCCTCACCAGTGTGTTTGAGGCAGCTCTGCAGTCAGGATTTGCTTTATATCTTGGAGAAACCCTGCAGTGTCTTCCCTCTGTGTGTTTGTGGGCTCTCGTGGGGTTTCTCATTTAGTGTCAGAAATTTGTCAGATAATGCTCTCCAAGGAGCATGAAGCTCTCCAGATTGAATGTGTGGTCTGTGTATGGCAGATGGCAACAGCATCATCTGAGACGAGAATTAATTGTCTAGTAATGTCTCCCTCATGCCTTCACCTGTACAATGTAGACATGCAACTGTTGGCAGGCTAGCAATAGAAAAGCTGAAAAATTCCCCCTGGATGGTAAGTTTCAAGGTGGAGAGGAGCAGAGAGGGAGTGGTGGTGTAAGCAATGAGAGCAGCAGGCACTTGGAGGCTGTAAATGAGAAGTGGTATGAGCTTATCTGGGAGATCAGCTTATCTAGAGATGGCTGGATCTAAGCTCACTTTCTAGACTGGGAATCTGAAGTTAACTCTTGCCACCTCTTTGAAAACATTCACTTTCATCTTTATGACTTTTCTCTTTAACAAATGAGGATTTCTGTAGGCTCTGTAATTCAGTCCCTGCTGGCTTTTTTGACTGAGGCTTTGGCTTTAAGTTCCGTTGTGTCCCTTGTGAAGTGACAGAAACCCCCAGGTAGCAGGAGTGAAGTACTATTTATTTCCTCCTCCTGTTTTTATTTCATGTCATCTTCTGTCACTTGCTCTTCTTGGTCTTTGTCTCTGGTGTGCACTGAGCTCAGCCTCTGTTGCTCCCTCCTTCCCTCCCTGGCAGGATGCCACCCGCATGGCCTCGGCCGGCTGCCTCGCAGAGCTCTGCGCCTTCCTGTCGGAGGAGGAGCTCAGTGCTGTTCTCCACCAGCACTTACTGGGTAGGTGAAGCTGTTCACAGGGCCTGGAAGTGATCCTGGAAGCAGGGGAAGATGCCTGCTGTTGGTTCAGGCAAACTTTGTGGCTCATTATTTGTTTTCAGAGGAGTGGATGCAAGCAGCAGCATGGCTGGGTGATGGCTGGTGCTGACCCGGAGGGTGGGAGCTGGCAGGAAGGGCGCTCAGGCAGGGTGGATGATAACTGCAGACCACATCTGATGGCTTCATGTGCTTTTGGAGAATTAATTTGCCTCTAAGTTGGAAAAAAATGGGAATGGTAGAGGAAGTCTGAGGGGCTGGGAGTGCTGTGGGATTACCCTGCTCTGTGGGACTGAAAGGCAACCTGTCAACTGGTTCCAAGTTACAGATGGCTTTTAACCTGTCCTTGGAGTCAAAGCTTGTGTCATCCCCTGTGCCAAGCTCCCTCAGGCACAAAGCAATGTGGGGCTGATCCCATGTGGCTGAGACCATCAGAAGTAACTGGACTGAGCAACAGAGTCCCTTGGTTGTGTGGGGTGTCTGGATCTGCCCCAGTGTTCCTGCCTGGGGCACGTGCTGGGCTTTAGCACTGTTTGTATGGCTTTTGGGGGGGTAGTGAGGGAAGCAAGGTGTTGCTTTAGATGCTGCTTTTTGCTCATTTTATGGAAGTGAAGTGACTGACAAAAGCTCTGTTAGGGGAAGAGGAATGGGCAGCAGGAGCCTTGCTATTGTTGTCTCCCTTCACTTGCAGCAGACGTCTCAGGCATTGACTGGATGGTGAGGCACGGGCGCAGCCTGGCTCTCTCTGTGGCTGTCAATGTCACTCCTGACAGGCTCTGCTCCCCCAAGTACTACAGCAGCGTGCAGGAGATGATCCTCAGCAATGCCACTGCTGACAGGGTGAGTGCCCATGGGACAGGGCCCCTTCTCTGGCAGGTGCTTACTGGGAGTCGTTTCAAAGGGCTCCAAGCAGCACAGGAATCGCCCAGCACTAGCTGAGGGCTGTCCCGTGCAGTTCTGAGACTGAAATTGCATGACTGTTCTGAGTTCTCATCCCTGTGGAGACAAACATTAAACAGCCCTCAGCTGCAGAGGAGCTTTCCTTGGGAGCCAGTTACACTGCTGTGCCCTCACTGAAGCTCATCCATAGGGCAGGTTTACAAGGACTGCAGATACTCTGGTTGAGAAGGAGGATTTTAAATGCAGGCTTGAATGAGTAACGTGGTGCAGGGAATGTGGGGACTCTGGGCCCTGCCACCTTATTCCATGTGAGGTTTTTTCATCCCAGTGTTACTCAGTAACATTAACCCATTGTTTTCCTGCTTACAAGAGCATTTTGGCCTTCTGCAAAGGCTTCCCAGGCTGCGGCACTCTGCTGTACTCATACCAATGTTTGTCTTTGCATTGAAGATTCCCATTGCAGTTAGTGGCATCAGAGGGATGGGCTTTCTCATGAAATATCACCTGGAAGAGGGAGGGAGCCTGCCTCCAAAACTTTCCAACCTCTTTATTAAGGTAAGGCTTCCTGGGGTTGCTCTCATGTGATCTGAATTGTTGTTTGGACTAACTCATGGGTGGTTTCTCTTTGGTAACCCAGCATGTATTAATAATAGCATATTACTATACTAGTGTATGTCAGTATTTAGTATATTGATGCAGCTGACAGTCAGGTGCTCCCTTTTGTTTTTTAAATGTGTTGAGATTAAACAAAAAAATAGAAAGCTCTGATTTTGAAAACATTTTAAAACGAAATGTGCTGTTAAAATGCACCCTACAGTCCAAGCAGAGCCTGGCTTGGCTGTTGCTGCTGACTGCGGGGTGCTGAGAGGTGCCAGTGCTCCTGCCTGTCGGTGGTCATTGCTGCTTCCTGGGACAGGGTCTGTGCAACATCTAAAAATCACATTTTTAGAAGTTTTCTTTGGTAACAAGTTCATCCTGTGTGTATCTGTGAGTTGAGAACTGCTTTTCTTGTAACAGTTTACTCAAATTAGAAAAAGAAGAGAGCAACCACTGCTTTAAAAACCTGTCCTTGGTGCACAGGAATTTAAGCCTGTCTTTGTCTCTCTCAGTGTCTTCAGAACTCATCCAGTGACATAAAGTTAGTTGCAGAAAAGATGATTTGGTGGGCAAATAAAAACCATCTTCCCTCACTGGATCCTCAAACAATTAAACCAATTCTCAAAGCTCTTCTGGACAACACAAAGGACAAGAACACCAGTGTAAGAGCCTACAGCGACCAAGCTATCGTCAACCTTCTGAAGATGAGAGCGGGTGACGAAGTGCTTGAGGTATGAGACAGGAGGGAACGTGGTCCCTGGGGCAGGGCTGGGCCAGGTTGCTCCACGTGTGGCTGTGTTGTGCCTGGAGCCCCTGGATGAGGTGGGATGTGCCTATTTGCCTTTAAGCCCCCATCAGTGTTCTCATGCTAAAGCCTCAGAGAACTAGCAGCGCTGATGGTGTCCATCCTCACAGAGCAGGGTGAATAAAATCAAGGTATTTAACACAAAGCTGTGCTTTCCAACCCCTCCCTGTGCTGCAGTTACCTTTGCCAGGGCTGTTTATTGCTTTTGTGGCAGGTATGATCCTGCTGCAGCCTCAGTGCTGCTAGAGAGAGTAATTTGGGCCAGACTGCTCCATGCAGCCATTTCCAGCCCTCTTTTCTAAGCCTTAGCTGCTTTTGAATAGTTCCCATGACTGGAATCATAAAACCAGATGAAGGATCTCTCAGTATGTTTGAAAGATTTACAATAGATACAGCTTATAAGGTATGTACTTTCAATTCATCTTGTGAGTGGTTTGTCATAAGGAATTGGTAATTGGCGTTGTCTTACCTCCCCAGTCGGTTTCCAAGATTCTAGATGCTGCCAGCTTGGAGCTCCTCAATGAAAGCTGCAGGAGATCTCTGAAGAAGCTGGCTGGGCAGGCTGACTCTGAGGAACAGATAGATGACACTATACTGACGTGATAATCAAGCTCCAGAGGCAAGAAAACACTGAACCAACGGCTGCATCAGCATTTCAACTCAAAAACACCTCTCTTAAATGTTTTCATTTTTGAAAATGTTAATTCTGATAGGGTTTCATGAAAAGGACTCCCAGAGAGTATTTTAGTATCAAATATACCAGAATAGCCTTAATTAGACCCACATTAGCTGAAAATTGAAAATTTGGTCCCCTCTTTGAAACAGGTAACACACAAAAACCAAATCTGCTAAATCAACACAGGTAAATTGTGGCCAACTGTGAGACGTGGCCAGAGCACATCAGACTCGAACTCTGGTGGCACCTGTTTCTTTTCCAGGGTCTGTGTGAAAACTCCAGCCCTGTCCTGACAATATTGTTGGTCTTTTACATGGACTCCATGGAGCAGGAGTAGAACTGGGTGGGAGTGAAAGCCTGTTGTTTTTGTGTACTGCTCACTTGCTGCTGGTGACGGTTCTGCAGACTGAAAATCCCTGCAAAACAAAGTATTTAAAATAGCCTTAGAACTCACAGATGCAGAAGGGGGATTAAATGCAGTCTGTTTAAAGAAGGAACATTTAATAAAGGTTCTGACTTTGTTGATCCTTCTGGTGTAAACTAGGTTTCTTTACAAATTCATTTGTCAACAAGCTTGTACTGTGATTTACTTTTTGGCCTTGCTTTTTCTAGGGCATACACTTTGCTGTAACCTGGAAAAACAAACCAAGGCAGGCTAGGGTTTAAATCCAAGCCAGAGCTGACATTTAGTGAAATTTGTAAGTAATTAACTGCTATTAATTTCCACAGTATTTTTTACTAGAGACAGCCTTTTAGTTTTTCAACTTGTCCTCTATTTTTGTCTTCAAAGGCTTCACAAGATACTTTGCACTTCCAACATACAGATTGTTTATCTTTCTGTCATTAAGCTGGACTGCTCCAGGAAGGCAGTATTTAGTTTTACCTGGATACATACATCTACTTTTAAAAAAACATGAATGTATCAAAACTGATGGAATTAGTGAAAATCTTGGTGCAGAATACAAACTCTTAGAAGGAAAAATGAGCATTACATTCTGTGCAGAGTAGGGAGCCTTATGTATTTGATGAAACTACACAGAAACTGGTTGCACCTGAGAACTTAGGGCATTAAGATTTGTTGTTTCAAATGGGTGAGTGGTGTGTATGTGTGTGTGTGGAGAGACCTTCCTGGCCTGTAACTCTGGGTGTTTCAAACTAGGATGATGGGAGAACACAACACTACACATTATAACGTTTGAGAGCATAAGATGTAACCACACAGGAACACTGATTCTGTTCCAACTGATGTGCCCCTTGCTACAGCAAGTACCAGCAAACAGGGAAACATCTTATCTTAACCATACTAAGGCCTCAAGCAGTGAAATACAATCTCCAGTAAATAGTTGGGAGTGCTTTGCTTTGTTCTGGTCAGAAGTACAAGAACCTGTCGAAAGGTTGCTGAAAGGTTGCCAGCTCCCAGGCCTGTGGTGCGGGCTCCTGGCAGGAGAGATTTGCTGTGGGAGTCACTGGAGTACTGTGGGAAGGGACTTGTGGGAAATCAGCTGCTTTATCCCTTCCCTGGGACAGGCTGAGCTCCATCTGCACCATTCCTAACTGATTTCCATATAGTTGTTTCTATGGCACCGTGTGATGGAGATTCCATAACCTCTGTATGCCATCTGTCTCATTGCATAGACATTTCAGAGTTTACCTGATGTCTAAGAAATACAATCATCTTTGTTGCTGCTTGAGTCCATTGCTGCCTGTCCTCTTCCCACAGGCACTGAAAGCAGTTCATTTTTGCAGCAGCTGCATTGTCACTTCCACATGCTGAGCCCTGGCTGAAACATGTTGAGAATTTCCACGTCTTTTCTCATAGATGTTCATGTTTTCTAAACTCAACGCTGCTGCCCTCTGCGTTTGTCCAGTTCTGGTTCCTGTTGGGCCAGTGGTGGCTGCTGCTGGACCAAGCCTTCTGGGTGAGAACAGCACTTTGCAAGCCCTACCTAACTGCACCAGACTCTGTTGGCTAGCCTCTGATGGCTACTTGGCTAGCACTGTTGGCTAGGTCTGGGTGTTCTTTTTGCAACAGCACAGTGTTGCTGATGTGTGTAGTTTGTGAGCAGCTACAAAGCCAAGCTACAAAATTTCCCTTTGGCTATTTATTTCCAGTCTTGTCTCTATGCAGTTGGCTACTTCCACAAAACAGCAATACTTTCCAGTTGTGCTTAATGAGGTTGTATTTGACTTCATTTGCTACACTTACCTGGATTCTGAAGGTGGTTTTTTAATTGCAGTTTTGCCTTTCAGAATACTTGCAGATCTTAACCCAGCTTAAAATGATGTGTTTTGCACTGAATCAGTAATCAAGAGTGAAAACTCTGCTGAATTGCTCTGAAGGATTTGGCAGCCTGGAGCACTGGGATTAATTTCACCTCTAAAGAATTAGCTGCGTTTTGGGGAGACAGGAACAGCAGTTAAACCCTGCCATGCACTGAACCATGTACAAAATTCTGTGCCATTCAAAAGGTACGAAATGGGTGGCAAAAAGCTCAGTGGTTGTATGGGAATCACTCACTCCATCATTGCAGGCAGGCAGGAAGCTAAAAATGGCAAGTTTCTCTGAAGAATGGCACCTTGACCACGGGCACCTTGGCTTATCTGTTCTACCTTGGATTCTGATTGATGCTCCACGTAAACAGGTGAAAAAACCCCACATTTAAAGAGAAGCCCTTGGTTATTAATGTGTTCCTTTCACCTAATGAGATGTTTGATTATTAAGAGTATTGTGATGATTTGTGTTTCTGCCTTCTGTAGCAGCAAACTCATTCATCTTTCCGAGCGGCAGCTGAATTGTGTTTCTGCCCTGTAGCTGTTCCAGAGGCGCAGGAGTAAAAGGCAGGAGCTCACTTGCACTTACTGAAACTCTGGTGATTTTTCAATTACAGCAAAACACTGAATTCTGATGTTGATAGCTGCTTTTCACTATTTATGCAATGCACTATAATACATCAGAGAGAAAACACCTATAATTTTTGCCACAACATGAGATCTGATGAATTGATTGTGCCAACCTGCAGACTAAAGAATTAGGGGTTTTTTATCTATTCAAATGTCTTAAAAATACCAGTTGTCAGTAAAAGATAATTCTTCCCCCAAACTGACTATAGTAACATCTTTGAACTGTCAAGCAGCTGCCTCTGAGTGACAGCTGAACCGTGTGCATTTCATCATCAAAAAATAATTCATGAGAGATGTTTAAACTTACAAGCTGCTAAAAATTTCAGTGGAAGAGAGACAAATGTGAAAGCATAAAATATTGAAGTATTTTGATGTTTTAGCTAAGTCACACCTTTCCCTGTCCGTTTGCCCAGGCACCATCTCACTGTCTCACGCTTTTTGCACAATGGTGAAGTTTCATGAGCTTAAAAATAAAGGTAATGGGAGTCTCGTTTTGGGTTTGAGCTGGTGGTTTGTGTGCAGGACTCAAGGGATCTCCCTGCAGCTACACAGTCACCCCGATGCTCAGGGCACGTGTTGGGTGTCTGATGGGCTGCATGAGCGGGGTTGCTTTAGCACTG
Source organism: Colius striatus (assembly GCF_028858725.1). Lineage (NCBI taxonomy): Eukaryota > Metazoa > Chordata > Aves > Coliiformes > Coliidae > Colius > Colius striatus. The sequence continues at coordinate 5,726,295 of NC_084775.1, read as the reverse complement.
GGTTTGGGTTAGCTGCAGACCCTTTTCTAGCACGGTTTCTGTGAGTGTAAGTCTGTCAAATAACACGTGCTCATGTCTGGTAACACGTAGCTCCTCAGCTACGTCACACATTTGAGGACAATGCAGAATGAATCTCAGGGTGTGGTGCTTTAGATGCGTGAGTTGCAGAGGGAGTGTGAGACAGAGGTCGTCTCTGTGGATTTCAGGAGGTGTGGGACTTGGCAGGGGTGAGCTTTGAAAGCTAGAGTATGTTTTTGAAAGCTGAGATTAAGGAAGGTTATAATTAAAACCACAGACATGAGTCACAGTGTCAATCAGAAGTATCTAGAGGATGCAATTTTATGTGCTAAAAAAGAGGAATATCTTCAACCCAGACACCCAGTTTTAGCCATCTTGCGTTGGTTTGTTTCCAGATGAATTGCATACACCTTAGACCAATATAACTGTGGAATGGGACCACAATAGCCTCTGCAGAAGAAATAGGAAACTAGAATGTCAGAGACAGTTGCCTCAAAAAAGAACCTTATTTCTGTTAACCAAAACCTACTGTATACATCCAGAGAAAAGAGTCTGTAGTCTGTGACATGGTCTGCAGTGCTCACCTTCCACTGACATCAGTCTTTTCCTTGGGCCCTATCAAAAAAGTAGGCGTTTCCTACTCCTTAAGCGTCTTTAGAACAGCCTGCATGGGCTCCGATGGGCACTGGGCTTGTGCTGCGCACGCTGCCGCTTTGGTGCGCTGCCGTCTTGTCGAGGCACAACACGCTCCTGGCCGCGGGGTCTGCTCCTGTGCCCTCTCCCACGGCAGCGCCGGGGCTTCCTCACGCCTCTGCTGCTGCCCCGAGGCAGGCCGGCCTCCCTCCCTGCTGAGGGGAGCGCCCACGAGCCGAGCACAGCGCTGCCTGCCCGAGGCGCAGCCCCGGGGGATAAGATGTACCCGCGGAACGGGCGCGGGGCAGAGCGGGGCGGGAGGAACGGCCGCGGCCCCGGCGCACCGCCCCGTCCCTCCCGGCCGCGGCCCCGGCGCGCTGCCCAGCCCCTCACGGCCGCATCATGGCGGGCGCGGCGCGCGCCGCCTCAGGCCGCCTCAGGCCCCAGCCGTGCGGCGCAGGCGCGGGGGCCGGGGCGGGCTGGGCGCAGGCGCGGGGGCCGGGGCGGGCTGGGCGCAGGCGCCGCGCCGCCGCTGTCAGTTCCGGCTGTTTGTTCGGGAAGTGGATCCGGCCCGCAGCCGCCGCCGCCCCCTCCCTCCCCCCTCCCCGCTCGCTCCGCCGCCCGCGGCCGCTCCCGCCGCCCCGGCCATGGCCCGGGACTACGATCACCTCTTCAAGCTGCTCATCATCGGCGACAGCGGTGAGAGCGGCCGGGCGGCGCGGCGCGGCCCGGGGGGCGGGGGTAGGCCGCTGGCGGGGTGGCCGCCCCTCGCCTCCGCCTGGGCCGTGAGGGGCCTGAGGGCGGCGGCGGGGCCGGGCCGGGAGGCCGGGAGGCGGGGAGGGGAGGGTGGCCCGGTGCCGGGGCTCCCGCGGGGCCGCGGCGGCTCGCTCCCCGGCGGCGGCTCTGCCCGGGCGGGTCGGCGGGGACCCTCGCGCCTTGAATGAGAGGGCGCTTTCGCTTGGGCTTCCTCAGGTTTTTATCTGATGAACCTGCGGAACTGGCTACCGCGGGATATTATGGTAAAGAGCTTGGGTAGGGCTCGGAAAAGGCAGCTGAGACACGTACAAGTGAGGAGCGGGCGGTGTCGGTGCCAGCATCAGCCTCGGCAAGCCGCGCGTCCGGAGCGCGCCCGCTAATCTCTTGCTGGGATGAGGAGGGAATTCCCTTCCCCTGTGACAGACAGTTTAAGGCAGGGATGGGAAGGGCTGGCTGCTCCTCAGCCCTAGGGACCGTTCTTTCCAGCATGACAACTACTACGATTTTAATGCTCTTTGTCATCTTAAATTATTCCTTCAGACTTTTCCTGTGCTTCAGCGTGCAGTCTCAGTTCTAGAGGCTCACACTCTTTGAGAAATAAATCATTGAAGAGCCGGTTGCTTTGTGTGCTTCTCGTTGTAGTGTAGGCTGCAAACACCTCAAGTAATCACGAATATGGGGCAGTCACAGATTTCTTTTAAGTACTTCTGCAGCAGCTTCAGAAACTTCTGGAGAGATGAGTGTGTGAACTCAGCCTGTGCCTGATGCTTTACTCTAGGTAGCTAAGAATTGGGACTGGGAAGATTCCTGTCTTCGGTCCAGTTCAGTGTTGGTGACTCTCCAACAGCTTAGTTTAATTTCCATGCACTGGAGAAGATGGCATCCACCCTCTGCTTTGAATAGAGGTGTGGTCCATCAGGCAGCAGGCCCCAGCATGCAGGGAGCCATGGCTTTTGGGTGAAAGCATAATGTTACACGATCTTGGTAGTTGTCACCTCCAGAAGCTTTAACTGTATGTAAAAGATTGTATTCTATACTAGACTGTGTCTGCATGAAGGAGTCTGAAGAGGGAGAAAGGGCAAGAGCTTCAAAACAGCTTCAAACCCTGGGTGCTTTTGGGAGCCTGTGGATGATTACAACCAAACGCTACGTTCTGAGTAAAGCAGTAGCTCTGTTGCTTGCTGATGAGTTTCAAAACTGTTCAGGCAAGATAAACAGGGTGGTGAAAACTCTGAGGAAGGCTTCTCATTTTGAACAATTAAGTTCAGTTTCTTAGCTGAGTCTTCTCATGTCCCTGTAGTGTATCAAGTGAGAATTGTTGGGTTGCCCGTGGTTTTCTGTTGTAATTAAGTCTCACTGTGTTGTTTGAGTATTGATTTTTCTTCTTTTGATTTTGTTTTTGCTAACACCCACCGGAAGGCTCGGTCCCTGCTTCCACAAACAGCTTGCTTGCCGTGTTTATTGATGTTTATTCCTTGCAGTAGGAAGTGGACTGATACTGGCTAGGGTGATTGTCTCATCTGCTTTCCCCTGTATGCAAATATGTCAAGAGAGTAGTAGGTTTTTGTGTTTTTAGAACAAGTCCTCTTGAAAAGCTGCTGGTGATCTCACTTGTGCCCCATATTTAAAAAGAATGCAGCTGATGTGTGTGCTGCGTGTGCTTCTTGAAGTCCCTGCAGCGTTCAGTAAGGTGTGGGTTTTAGAAACCAGTGTGGCACAGAACTTTGCTTTCCATTTTGATTTTGCAAAGCCAATAGGCTGTATTTTTTGTTTTCAGTTTTATTTCTTTTTGCTGTCTTCAACAAGCAGAGAGGCCCCTCCAGCTCTTCTGTCTTCAGCTCTTTAAATAGCTCTGTGTAGGAAGTGGAGGGTCACCAAGAGAGTGGTTTCTCTGTACGTGACTGGTGTGGGTCAGCGGTAGTGTTTGCTTACCAAGATCATTGTCATCAGGAGCACTGAGAACTTCCTGAGACCAGGAGGTTTCTCTTCTCTAGAAACTGCCAGCGTGCTGAGAGCAGTGTGGACAAGACCATGTCTGTGCAGCAGTGGACAGCCTGACACAGCCACGGTCAAGGGGAAGCTCTGCAGCATGCCCTGATGGGTTAGCAAGGTGATGTGCTTACAGGTCTGTGTGCTCCAGCATCTGCTTGCTTTTTACTGAGCTGGAGGTGAAGGTTGTTTGGTCAAGAAGCAGAGTACGTGCTGAAACCTCTTTACTTTCTCTTTTTCCTTAGCTGACTGGTGTTTTGTGGAGGTTTAGCTCTTGCTAAATAACCAGTCCTCTGTTCAAGAACTGCCTGAGGAAACTGGTACCTTTCTGAGCTCAGAGCTGTTCAGTGTATTTTTGTATTTTCTGTATTTTTTAGTAGCATTCTTCATTTTGTTTAAGATTTGTTATACTCAGTGAGAAATGAGCATGACCTCTCCAGATGTCTGGTGATTTGGACTCATTGTTGCAAATGAGACCTGATTTACTGGAATCATGCAGTTTTTTAGATTGGTTTGGAGGTTTTTTTGCTGGCAGCTGTCTTCAGATGCCAGCAGCTGAGAACTCTTGGAGTTCTATAGAGACTTTGAAGGCTTCTATGGAGAAGAACTTGAATGTTACATATCATGGAAATAATTAGCTTAAATAACTGCTGCCTGAAAAGACTTAATAGATAGTCACCCTGGTGAAGCTGGATATCCTCATCATGCCGTAGCAAACATCTATTTTTGGGGGGCGAGGGAAAGGAAGGGATGTTAATAGCAGAGATGTTAGCAGAGACAACAACTTTGAGGCACTCTAATACTCAGATTCCCTTGGTTGGATGTGCAGGAAGGAGTGAGTTTGAAGCACTGTGAAAAATTCTTCCCTGCAATAGGGTGTGATCAAGGTGCAGGCAAAGGTTTAGCAAAAACCTGCAGTGCTACTCAAAGCTCTTAGAGAAACGTTTCCTGGAATATTTTGGCGAAATGTAGGATTTCAGAAAGGTTTGTGTCCTTCCTGTGGGATGGGGAATAAGGCTGTATTGGATGGCAATGCAAGACAATGGTTCCCAACTCTCCTGTTTGGTTTAGGCTTCTGTTAAACTGTGGCCGTGATAACATAAGCTATATAGTACCAAACCCTACTCGGATTGCCAAAGTAGTCCAAATTCCACTGGTGCTCTGCAGGGCACAGCGAATGGGAAGTGAGCACTGGGGTTGGGCACGATGTGCAAGGGGGATTCAATGGAGGGGTTTACAGCAGTGTTCTGAGTGCTTAGCAGAACGTACTCATGTTTGGATCTTTCCTCAGTAAATGCAAGCCTTCTGATTGTAAACCTGCTTTCAGTTGTTACCCTTTTATGATCTTGTAGACCTAATCACAGTTTAAAAGCTACTGTTTGAGAGCTTGCTGGGGAAGGAGGGGACAAAACCACCCCTGTAGCTCTACAAGAAGTCTTGAATTGACCAAAGCGTGTTACTGAATCCTCATGGAGAGTGCTGAGGGGAATAGTTCAAGGTGGAGGGTTCTAAATTGTCTGCTGAGAGAAGATCCAAGTTAGACTTAAAAATGCAATGAATGGGTAAAATACGGTTATGTTCCCTGGCACCCAAGATGACTGTTTTCAAAGATTTTGCTGTCTTTGTTTGTCCTAGGTGTGGGCAAGAGCAGTTTGCTGTTGCGTTTTGCAGATAATACCTTCTCAGGTGAGTGTTTTGTTTACTTCGATTGGTGAACGGTCAAGGTCTGCTCCAGGGCTGTGGCTTGGCAAGGAGTTGTTGTTCTGCCTTCTGCCACTGATGGCTGTGCTAGGAATACAGGATGATTCTAACTTTGCTTCTCTTGCTCCAAGCCAATGCAAGCCATCCTGTCTGATCTTCACTTGCAGCTGAAAGTCCCACACTGTTTAAATACTGACATGATTCCAGAAATAGCGAAGGTTTTTTAGCTTATGCTGTACTCGCTGCAGACTTCCCATTGGCCACTTGGGATTTAGGTTGATTGAACATTGTGGCTAAACCACTTAAATTTGTGGCATAACTAATTCATTGGGAGGAAATTCTTAGAACAGACTGAATTCAAAGGAAGTGATTGCATGAGCATTTAAAGCAAAGCTTTGTCTCAACATTTTCACAAGTGCAGTATTTGCAGAGTTACTGTCCCTTTCTTGAGATCTTTGGGTGCTTACTCTTGACCAGCAATGCAGAAGAAAAACAATTTGGTTTTGTAACACTGAGTTTTAAAATGAAAAGGTGGCAAGGAAGAAGTGGCTTTATGGCTAGAAAAATGCTGTTATCTGCAGATAAAAATATGCAGCTCAACATGAGCTAATAGGGCAATTAAAATGATGGGCAGATAGAGGGAACCTCATACTCCTGTCCAGTCTGAGAGCTACCGCCAAATCGTGTTCACAAATGTGCTTTGAGGCACGCAAGATGAACAAGGCTTGGGAACTGACTTACCTATGCTTCCCTGCAGGCAGCTACATCACCACAATTGGGGTGGATTTTAAAATCCGGACGGTTGAGATCAATGGAGAGAAGGTGAAGCTGCAGATCTGGGACACAGCTGGACAGGAGCGCTTCCGGACCATTACATCAACGTGAGTGGAACTGGGCTTAGGGATGGACCCACGGAGCTTAGCTGGGTCTTGTAGTTGAGAGTGATGGTTTGGATATGTTAACATAGCAGTTGATTAGCTAACGCTGGATTTGTTGTCTGTACAGTGGGACTTCACTTGGCTGTTTTAGAGCTGATAGTGGTGACACTGGGTTAGGTTTGAAACTGGGATTTCAGCTTTCTTTGCTGTTGTGTGTGTTTCCTCGATGGCTTTGTCTTGTTCCTCCGCTGCTAGTTTCCAAACCGTAGGAGTTGTTTCACTGTTCTGCATACACTAGAAATCTTATCTCTGAAGCCTGTCCAAGAAGGTCTTCCTCTGATTGGATGTATTGCAGAGGTGCAGAGCACAACCGCTCCCTCAGTGTCGCAGAACTAAGGAATAGCTTTGACGTGGAAGAATAGCATTTCTGATATTTGTCTTTTGGGACTAACGCATTTTAACAGCTGTCTTTGTGTGGGGTCCTGTGGAGGCAGACACCCACACAAAGTTAACCTTTTCCTTGGTTCAGGTTCAGCTTGGTGCTCATTGTCCTTTTGAACAGCGTGTGCACAGCTTTTCCTGTTCCTGGAGAGACCACACCCAGAGCAGCAGCGGTGGGAACTAAGAATAAAACGCGTTTGTACAGTGATTGCGGTGGAGATGGGAGTGCTCACCATGGAAAGGGAAAAAGGAGCACTGGGAAATGGAACTTGTGTTTCCTTTGGGTATTGATGAAAAATAATAATTCTTGAAAGACCTGGGTGTTTTGCTTGGTCTTTCATGCCTGACTTCCCTTTTGGCTTCTGTTGGAGAGGACGATCTTTTTCAGCTGATGTACTGGTTAACCTAGAGATAAAAGCAATGAGATTGGTTGCATGTGTGTTACGTCTGAAGCGCTAGGAATGGCAAAATTGAACCTGGTGTGTGCACTGCCCCTTTCCCCTGCGCTTCTGCACGGATGTTACTGGATTACTTCCATTGTTTCTCAAGTGTTTAGCTTGAAAAAACTCAGTTGCCTCTTGTAGAGTTCCTGTGTGTGACATCACTTCTTGTTTCAGCGCTGCGGGCAGCTCCGGGCAGGAAGAGGCAAGGGGGAGGCGGCAGCAGCGTTGTGGCTCTGTCAGCTGTGTGCAGGCTGATCACAGAGCTCCCCAATTAGTGCTGAGTCAGCACATGGTCCTTCCTGTTTTCAGATGCCCTGACGCGGCTCGGAGCCGTGCTAATGAGCGCCGGTTCGTGGGGCCGATGCCAGCTGGTTCAGAAAGCTGTAGTATCCAGCGCTGAAGGGGCAGCACCAGGAAAGGACCTTCCTTTTGTCAGCAGGAATAGTTGCAGATCACACTTTGCATAGGGTTTCATGTCCATTTTTTCTTCAATTAACATTTAGAACAGATGAGCTGAAACGGGTTGAGGGCATTTGTGCCATGGCCTGTTCCAACTCTGCTACTGCTTTCTTTCCATTAGCTTTCTACCAAAGTGAGGTATATTTTGCTTCTGGGGAAGTGAAGCTTTCCTGCTGCTGTGACTCTGGTAACGTAGTTACAGAATCTTCTGTGGTCAAGGAAGAAAGGTTTGAATTTTGGATGACTTGAAGCTAAGAAGTTCTTGTGTCTGAGTCCATTTGAAGTGTTAAGGAAAACGCTTTGGGAATGCTGGTTACCTTGTCATGAGGACTCCCCTTGCTGCTATGTTGGCTAGCTCTGACCGTCTAGTGTTCACTGGTATTTTTCAAGAGGCTCTGCTCCTAAGCAATCACCTATAAAAACCAAGAGATGACAGGATTTGGATTGTGGAAATGGTTCTGTTTTTCTTCTAATTGGCAAAGTAATGTTATAATTGATTTGCTTATTCCAAACTGAGTAACAAACCGAGTTACCATGCTAGTGCTTACAAAAGGGCTTGACTCCCAAATCATGGGTGGAGTGCGAGTGAGCTGCCAACACAACAGTGTATTCATCTTTGTCTAATCTTTGACTGGAGTGAGGTTCAGAATAGAAAAAGGTGTTCCTTCGGTGTTACTGTAGGCCAGACAGGCCCTTTGCAGTTAAAGATAGAGTTCAGATTGATGTTGAGCCAAGCCTGGCAAGGAAATCTGAAATTAGAGCCCATCTGGTGATCATAGTAATAGGTTGGAAGTACTGCTGTGTAGACCTAGAGTTGCAAAATGGTAGAGGTGGCAGGAAGTTAATAGTAGAAAATTGGAAAACATTAAAAGGTTATATACTATTTTGCTTTTACTTGACTACAGCTACAGAAGCTGCAGAACAGAATAAAACTGTTCAGGAACAGAGATAAGCTGATCTGGGAGTATTCTACAGAAACTCAGGAAAAATAAGTACATCAGAATTTCAGCCTCGAAGCATAAAAGGCACCAGCTGGTTTTACTGCCTATTGAAGGTGGAAATACTGGGGTAGCTGGTGCCTAGTGGGAGGAGAGGCCAAGTTGTGTCAATTTGATTGTCATAGCACATCATCCAAACTCCAAATTTGATTGCAATTCCCCAGAGATGTAGCATGAGGTGAGTAGTTGGATTAAATGGTCTTGAAGTTCTTTTCCAACCAAAATGATTCAATGATTCAATACCAGGGGTCAGCTGTATTAGCAGGAGTGCCTAAGATGCATGTAGCACCAGTATCTGTGCTTGATTTGCTCTTGTAGGTAGGACTGCTTTGTCCTGGTTCAGGGCTGCTTTTAGGACTTAAGCTTTAAATAATAGTTGTCAGATGCTAGCTTAGGATGAGCAGTGATAGCAGAGGAGCTTTCTGCCATGCATTTGTGTGGAATGGCATGTTCAAGAGAGGGATAAGCTTTCTGACAAGATAGATTTGCTGTGTTTTTAAACCAGGTATGATGGCCAAATGACCAGTCAAGTGATCTGTGACAAGACAAGTGTGAAACCAGGTTATTAGAAGTCTCTGGAATTGATTAAATCTTTAGAAGAGTGAAAAACAAGGAAGCATGTATAGTACAAACTAATAACTAATGACCCATCTTTCCAGTTGGCCAGTTATCTTTTTTTTTTCTGGACAAATGAATGTCCTTGCCTTAGTGAACTGATGCATTCAGTGCTGCCCTGTCTGTTCTCAGTCTGACTCAGCCACTGTCACGCTTTGTGAAACTGGTTATTATAACCCCAGATGCTAATCTGGTAAAGCATCTAGTAGAAATCTGAGAACTTTCTTATTGGTGTCTTGCAGTAGGGAGTACCAGGATGAATGGCAAAACGTTCCCTTCTGCTTAGAAAGGTCATCTTTAGAGGCCTGAGGGGAGAATGCAGGTGGCTCTAGGGCATGAGTTTGCTTAACCAGTTCTGAAGATTTTCTGTATCAAGTCTGCAGTATTGTTAGGTAATGTTTCAAGGGCAGTAAGCTTTGGGCTTAAAGTGTCTTTAAATATTATTCTACAGGTAAAACAAGCAACTTAAGTGTTTATTTCAGCTTAAATGTAGCATTTCTAAGTCTGTTGCACACCAAAGCTAAATGTAAAGCCTTTAGACCTAGGTAACTTTTCCAAACAGATGAAAGATAATTAGCTACTACCAAATGCAGCTCAGATTTTATTATCTTTCACCTCAGTGGGATGCTTTCATGGACATTCTAACCATGAATAACTGTTCCACAACTTGTGGACAGTTCTACAGTATCAGTCAGTCCTTGAATGGGAAGCTGAGATGAGAACTTCATTTCTCTTCCACTTTCATTTCTGTGGCCTCCATCTTCCCTGAAATGTGGATGAGATTAGAAGATAAGGCATTCTTTCCTTAGTGTCAAAGCCTCAGCTACCTCTTGGTTGCCAAAAGCACAAAATTTACACCTACTCCTCCCTCAATACCAAAAGCCCCATCTGTTCCCTACTTGCCAAAGCCTACAACTTGTTATAAAAGCATCTCTGCACTGCATCATTCTGAAATTTAAAGTGTGGGACAGTATAAATCAGATTTTGTTTTCTAGTACTGTCCTGCACTTGGGGTTGGAGAATCTTTGCTGTACTTGTTAAGCCTAAAATGTTATCTAGGACACGAGGCTGTACCTCACAAATGACAGAAAGCAGCAGGACTAGCTTTCTGAGAAAGATCTGTGTTATGGGGCTTAAGAGGTACAGAATAAAAGGTAGTTGTGATCTTATCTCTTGGGCTGCTAAAAGGTAATGTCAGCCAATGGAGAAAATGTCATTTTGGTGTAGATAAGGGGTTGGCAGCCTTTCTGGAATGATGCACCAGACGATTTTCCCTTCCAAAAATAGCAGCAGTGTGTGCTGGTAGGAACTCAGCAGGAGTCAGGGGTCTCTGTCTTGCACAAAGGAAGGTATTTCTGGTGAGGTGGTTGGCAATTGTAGTGCTCTGTGGCAGGAGCTCCCAGCTCCTGCAAAGTTTTAAATGCCAGAGGGGTCTGTGCTGCACGGTCCAGCCCACGGTCCTCATCCCTAGGAGCAGGCGACCGGCTGTGCTGGCGACGTGTCAGGAGTGGGATCTATATGTGCAGAGTGCATGTTATCCTACTCCCAGACATCATATGCTTTGCTGAGAAGAAACCCTAGGTGCGTGGGCAAGGTAGGAGCAGCAGGATGCTCTGCTGGGTCCTCTGGCTTGGATGACTGGGATACCAGGCGGGGTTTGATGGTGCACGCAGCAGAATGAAGCAGCTCTGCGTAGGTGTAGCTGAACCACTGCGTTTCTCTAAAGGCTGAGTGTTGTCTGTACAAATGTAATGCTTGGTGTTGGGAGGAAGCAGGAGGTCAGCCTGGGGGTTGCTGAATTAAATGGCTGTTAGGTGATAGGGAAGAATTTGAAGATAATTAGTTTACTGTTCAGATGCAGAGAAATCTTGTGTGTTGATGGGCTCCAAGATCCTTCCCTTTCTGGTGCTACCCACAGCCCATGTTTAGTGTCAGGAGAGGATGCCTGATTTTGCAACGTGTGGATTCAGGCTGTGGACTACTTTTTCCTCTTAAAAAATCTAAGTTATGAGAAAAGGTTGAGCTTGTAAGAAAGTGATGCACAAATGCAGTGCTGTAGCAAGGTTTAAAGCTATTAAAGGAACTGATTTGTGAGTGGACTAGAATATCTGAAAGTGCAGGATCTCTTATGGGCTGGGCATCAGTAGTTCTTTCCTGAGTTAGTTCTTGCCAGGGCAGGTGAATGTACAGCATAAATGACTTGTAAAACACGACATGCAAGAAGTATTTGTTTTCTGACAGTGCCCAGGTGAGCAGTAGGAATGGGCTCTCCTGCTCTGTAGCATATATGTTGTATTGCAGAGCAGCGTTGGTGCCATTGGTATCATGACAAAGGGATCATGAGAGGAAAGGGTTGGGGGGAGATGTGTGTACCCTGTGTGTGATGTGTGCCTGTCTGTGGAAATCTGTCTTGGTGGTTAAAAGCAGGGGGCTTCTGTTATGGAAGGGATGATGAGGCTGAAGGTAGAGAAGAGAGAGTGACTTTCTCCAGCACCATTAGCCAGAGTGAGCCATAGCTTTGACATCTTTTGAAGGGTAATATGTTTGAATTTGATTGAATGGCTTTGAAGCTCAAAGGAGTGTCCTTGAAGTAAATTATCAAAGAGGTCCAGAGTGGTCACAGTGGACATCAGTAAAATGTAGTAGAATGGAGGGGGCTACAAGAAGCACTGGTGGTCAGATCAAGATCTAGACATCCTGTCACAATTTAAGGGAAAATCCTTGATTTTGGTATGCTGGATTCTTGAATTTGTTTTATGAAAAATCTTTATTGATCATAAGAAAGAGGAGAAAACGAAAGGGGAAGACTGAAGCTACACAACATATAAAACCTGGATTCTGAGGAAGGCCTCACTGTCAACTGTTTCAATTGCTTTTTTCATTTGTTTGGTTTTTTGGTAAGGGATGCTTGATTTGCAGTAGGGAAAATAGTGGTAGCCCTGTGAATGTAGCTGAAAACTCAGGAGGTGGAGCTTGCTTTTTTATACATGCATATCTCTGTGTCACTCATAGAGTGCATGAGTTCTGCCTTCAGGAGATTCATGGAGGTTATAATGTTGGAACTTGAACTCAGATCATTTTTCTTGAGTATCAGAATTGCTCGTTGTCTTTTAAAGGTGCTTATTGCCCAAATCTAATGGGAATACACTGAAACAGCTTATTTTTAATGGCTAAAGGTAGCAGAGCGCACGGAGCGCACATATGGAGTCGATCTGTTGAGTAGGAAGGTGTGATCAGAACACAGTCGCTCAACAAGACAGGAATTTTTGTGAGCTCAAGAGAGCTGTGACTGAGGGTTGAGTATATTTGGAGATCTGCTGAAATATGTAGTCTGGAAGTGGTCTTTCACAGAGAACAGAGTTACTGCAATAACTTGATGTGTCTTGTCCAGTGCCAAGGTTCCCGTCGCAGCCAGTTCCGAGGGCGTACTGGGGACACCGCTGCCTTTTGCTCGTGTAGCTGGAAGTCAGCATTCATCTCTGAAGGCTTTGATAACCCAAACAAGGAAGTAAACTGTAGTCTTTGGACTTTGAAACCTGCTAGCTGTTTTAGAAGGAGATGTGGGCACTGGTTGAAGTGACTTGGGGATTTATTATGAACCTCGTAGAAGCCAAGTGAAAGAGAAAGGACTGGGAAGGTGATCCGTAGCTTGGGTTAACGTTGTCTTTTCCTTCTCCATAGGTATTACAGAGGAACACATGGGGTGATTGTGGTCTACGATGTAACCAGTGCAGAATCCTTTGTGAATGTAAAACGGTGGTTGCATGAAATTAATCAAAACTGTGATGATGTCTGCCGGATACTAGGTGAGTTTCTGAGCAGGGAGTTACAGCACCTTACTGTGTGAGCTGACCTGCTGAAGTATCAAACTGACTTTTTGCTTTGTCCTCTCCTTTCGTTTTTTTTTTAGTGGGGAATAAGAACGATGACCCAGAGCGAAAAGTGGTAGAAACAGAAGATGCCTATAAATTTGCTGGCCAGATGGAGATCCAGTTGTTTGAGACCAGCGCCAAAGAAAATATTAATGTGGAAGAGGTAATAGAATATGCAGAAGAGCATAGATTTGGGGATATTGGTTTGGGAAAAAAGTAACAATTACGTCCTTCCCATCGAGGAAGAAAGATAAAATGTCTTGTATGAGTTGCAAGTGAGTAGGTAAAATGTCAAAAGAGATCTCCAACTGTGTTTGGAAGAGTTGGTGGAGTGAAATGAAGGAGCCCACGCTGCATTTTCACACCAGCTTTACAGTGCTAACATGTTAGGCATGGTCTCAGGAAAGACTTGTCACTAGGGAGAATGCTTCTAGGGGGTAGAAGTCTTCACTCCTGGCCTCAACTGCCGAACTGACCTGTTTTTATTTACTGCCTTGGGAAAGGGGATAGAGGAGTTATTGATTTAGCTTAGGAGTGGGGTGGGAACGTACTGCTGGGCCATAGTGGGTTGAGGAAGATCACTGAACCGTTACTGAAATGTCTCCACAAGCAGAGTTGTTGCCAAACAACAGCATCACCCAAAAGCCAGCCTGAGCTCCTGGGTGGTCTGACCTGGCTTGTTTCTCTTGCAGATGTTTAATTGCATTACAGAGCTAGTCCTGCGAGCAAAGAAAGAAAACTTAGCAAAGCAGCAACAGCAGCAACAGAATGATGTGGTGAAGCTAACGAAGAACAGTAAAAGGAAGAAGCGGTGCTGCTAATGCCCCTTCCCTGCTGCAGAGACTCTGCTCTCAGACAGATCAGCCCCTCCAGCTAGACTCGGGCAATTCCACTGGGGCAGGCTTTGGGAGGACTTTCTCAGTTTTGTGCCGTTATTTAAAGATTATTTTTTCTCCATGTTTTCTATCAAGAGGCGCTGGCACCTTTACCACTTCAGTGCCAAGAAGGTATCGGAAGGAATCTTGTCCCCCTCTCCTCCCCTGCTCATTCCAGTGCGCCTTGTAGACAAGAGGGACGTTGCCTACCAAGTGGACTAATTAACCCAAGAGTTTGTATATAATGTATATTGCTTTAACCAGCCTCGCCTCCCCGTTGTCGCTTTGGCTTATGCCTTCTTAATGTCAACCAATCATGGACTGCAGAGCTCCTCTTTTTAAAGAAATAGTACAAAGTTCTTAATTCGAGTTGGCCCCAGGCTGGCAGCAGCTGCTTCCTGGGGCCTCCAGCTTCATTTCTGTTGGGCTCCAGGCTGGCAACTGGTGCCCCTGGGGCCTGCAACTCCATCTGGAGTTCCAGGCTTCTACTGGGGCTCAGTCTCTGTTTTTCTAGGTACCAGGATTGCAGGTGTTGCTGCTGGAGCCTGGGGTTTCACTTCACCAGCCCCCTGGGCTGGCAGCTGGTACTGCTGCTGGGGCCTTGAATTTCAGTTTGCCATGATCCAGATCTGTTGCTGGGTCCTTGGGTTTCACCTTCTTGCGCTGCAGCCCAGCTGTTCCTGTGCTCTCCTTTAGTTTGTATCAAGATACTGAAAAACAAACTGACCTGCAGAAGTGGGATTTATTTGGATAAAACTTTCTTTTTTTAAAAGAACACAAGCCCCAAACACGAAGTTTAACTCCTTTGACCTCTGCTTCTGGTCCTGAGTGAGGGTCCATTTCTTTTGAGAACAACAAAAACCATGTGATTCTGCCAAAAGCCCCCTAAACTTCTCCTCGTTGTCCTGTCCACAAATAGGCAATCTGAACTGGAATGTGAATTTTGGTGGCAAAGCTTTTGTTTTTGAGAGAGAAAAGGCATGAAAATGAATCCAGCTGTTGTGGGATTGAGGACTGAATATGAAAGCTGCTGCAGGATCATTCCCAGGATTCTTCAGTTAGAAAGGAGGACTGCTGTTTAAAGGAACAGGAAGCTTGTTTGCTTGGGTTTGTGGTGGTGGAGGATCACTCTTGGAAACAAACTGGTCTCGCTGTGCTAAGCACCATTTGCTGGCTCTGGCTGGCCGTTCTGGGGCAGCTGGGGCTCGGTTCCTCGCCGGAACAGATGTCGTTAAAGGTGGAGAGTGTATGTGCGTGGAACTGAGCCATCGACTGTCTGGGCTGTACATGCTCAGCACCTGAATCATGGCCTAGATCAGAGTTTTAAAAAAGAAGAATTCTTCCTTACAATGACTAAAAGGCAAGGAGGATATGGCTTCCTTTCAGACCCTGAGGCAGGGGTACCCATGTGTCAGCAGCGGCCCCGTGGGGTCGATGGCCAGAGTCTGGTAGGATCCGATTCACCGATGTCCGTGAGCACCCCATCAGCCCAATTCTCTGCCTTCCTCCCCCTGCCCCCCAGGAGAGGCTAAATTTTAGTCACTTATTCTGCCTGCATTTTTTTTTGGTGTAGATTTTCCAGGTGGTGGTGAGAGCCCTGGTGATACAATCACGTCACAGTCAATCACTTGAAAGACTTCTTAAGATGATGAATGTGTAACACGTTTTTGTTCTTAATTGGTTCAGGTGCTGGGGGTGTGTATCCAGCTGCCTTCACCCAGCTCTTTTCTTCACATATCTTTCATTGGTAATCCAAGAATCAGAAGGAGGTGGGGTGATAGTGGTGATACAGAACGAGGTGATGCTGCTGGTGTGAGCTCTGGGAATTGTACAACTTGGGCAGCTGTGGAAGGTGACGGCTTAAGTGACACGAGTCCCTCCTGTCTGCTTCCCAGCGGGTCAGGCCTCACAGCCTTCCCCTTGCATCAGGGCTGTCCTGTCATGGTTGCTACTTGCAGATTGAAGGGCCCAGCTGTGTTGCTTTGGGACTCTCGTGGGAGTGTGTGTGCTGATCTAGGAGGGGAGTGACTCCATACAGGCAGAAGTAAAGGAAATGTCTGAATTTACTGGAAATGATGCAATAAAATGAGGAAATGGTGCACCCAAGCCTGGAGTGTTCTCTTATATGGGAAGATTGGTCCTCTTTGAGTCCAGGTCTTTGTGGCCACGATTTGAACTGTGCCAATCCAGGTGTCCCAGCTTCTTGGCTGAAAGGGGGACCCTTTTTGTGTTTTTCCCTAGAGCTGGCTGTAGAGGAGCAGTCACCTCTGCTCTTGCCACTGACTGTTCAATTGGAAGGGGTGGGGACTGTGTCTCTAGTGGTGCTGATGTGAAGTTTCCTAAGTGTTGAGCAATGGAATGTCTAACTGGTTTGTTAGGATTATTTCTGTAATGAAAGTTTCTAATTATGCTTTTTAAATAATTTTTAAAAACTAAAAATAAAGGTTACAAGCTGCCAAGTCTTTTTGAAGGCTCTTGTTTCCTCTGCTGTCCAGCATCTGGAGGTGGAGCGGGGTGAGCCAGGGGTGAGCTCTTCTGCTGCATGTGGACGACTTTCTTCCTGGGAGGGGATACTGGCCAAACCAGAGTTAATGCTCTCAAATGTGTCATTGCTGTTCTGGTTTTAAATGTGAATGAAGGAGAAAGCTGGAACTGGTCACCTAATTTCTGTGTGCAGGCAAGATGCTCATGAGTTTGCTCGTATCTTTTGTCTTCAAGAAAAAGTGTTGAGTGAGCTTTCAAAGCTTCTCCTGAAAGGCAGCAGGGTCAGACCCTGAGATGATGAAAATGCATCTGGAGCCTCTCTTGGGAATGGAGCATCTTGTGTGATGCAGCAGAGCTGCTCTTGGCATACCTTACCCTGCCTGCCCATGAGGCACAGGAGGAACCTCAAAGGCGAGTCCTCACTTCTGGAGAAGTGTGATGTCACCCTGCTGGGGGAAGGTGCTTTTGCTTCTGTCTGTGCTCTTCTGGTGTGACTGTGTGAAGGGGAATCCTGAGGAGGTGTAGATGAGCTGGAGGTGCTTCACTGTCCATCTCGGGCATGTCTGAGCTCATTCAAGTTCGAGTATCCCCTCCCTGTAAAGGCCAGGAGATGATAGCAATGGCTGGAAGATGGAGGAGATTTATCAGCTCACCTTTTTATTTTCCTGTGTGGCAGGAGATGTAAATGCTTCACATGTTCTTTCTCCAGGTCCTGAGCACATGCAAGTGCTTCACGTGGCTGAATTTCTGAGGATGATGAAGTACTGAAGATGCTGTTGGGGGTTAAGATGGCAGTTCAGGAAGTGAGGTGGTTTTGCAGCTAGGCAAGATAAGCAGTGACTTGAGAGCCGAGACGGTATCGTATAAATGATCTGGTTTATTCTGAAGAGAACTATTTACAAAAGAAGTAGAGCATTTTTTTACTAAAAATATGCCTTTATAGATTTTTATAATATGTATCTTATAAAAACCATACATTTATTTACATTACTGCTACATACAAAAGTTACAGCACTGTGGTATATGTACATATCTATAGATACATTCTTTCTGCTTGTCCCTGCTGTGTGCTTTTCCCCTCTCAATCTAAGGGAATCATTACTGCAGCACCCAGACTCTTCCTTTCTTGGCTTTTTGGTTAAAACAATCTTGCTTTTTGTAGCCGAGTGGGGAGTGGACAGTTTGCCTGATGTAGAGGCAGATCTAGAATTTGCCACTCTTAAGTAGGACAAGTGCGTGCAGCTCTTGAGTCCTGGATGGATGCAGCACTGCCTGTAGCCTCACTTCTTGCTTCTCTGTGCAAAAGGATTCTGTTGTCATTAATTGATCTGTCATTCATCTCGACGGCAAGTTGCTGATCTAAGTTTGTATTAAGGTGCTAGTGACTTGCCTTACAGATACACTTACTTGTTCCTTGTTTGCAGTTGCTTCCCTTGCAGACTTTACTAAAGGGAGGCTGATTTCCCTCAGGCTACCTTAAAAAAACACATTTGCCCAAACAGTCACCTGCTACTTAACTGTGGGGAAAGTTCTTTGTAACCGTAATCTCAGCAGGCGTCTCTTCTCTGTGCAATATTTGAACAGTGGCTGTGCAGCACTACTGGTTTATTGACCATTACCTCAAAAGCAAGGGTGAGTGGTGTGTTTAGAGCTGCCGATCCCACTCCTTATATGTACTTTGGGATCCTGAGCATCTGCTGGACTAATGTGCTTCCTCCATCTCCCTCGCTGGAGCTGGTGTTTCCTTCATGCTGTGTCCATCCTGGAAGCACCAATCATCGCAAACAGAGTGTCTTCTAAACCAACACTGCCAGGATGGTTCCAGGCTCTTGGCTATGACAGGATAGAGGTGAATGTTTTAATGACAGCTCAAGGGGAAATAGGCAGGACCTTGTTAAAACACAACATGACAAACGGGAATGTGAAGGACTGCACTGATGAGGTTTTCGAAGACAAGACAACAAAACCTAGCTGCTATGTTAAGGCAGTTTCTGTTCCTGTTGAGTAGCAGCTCAGCACAAGGAGGTCTCCTTTGGTGTGTTGTCCAGTTCATTAAACCCACTTCTCTTGTATATCTGGGTTTAGTAGTGCAACTGAGTCATTAGGGTTAAGGGGCTCATTTTAAGAAACCATACCCAACTGGCACCTTAGAACATGCAGACTTTCCTCTTGCAATCTCTTCCCTCACTGTTATTAAATAAATAAAACTGCAATGGGATTAAGGTGGGCCCCTCCTTAAATGAAGAGATGTGCTGTGCATTTCTTTTGTCTACTCCTGCAACTGAAGGAGTCACTTTCCTTGTAGCAAAACATGTAGCAGAAGGCACCTTTCTTCATCTTGTTACTGCTTTTTCATTGGGGGACTTAAGGCCTTTGCCTTAGGATTGCATCCATGTGTCTGTGCTCATGGGGGTTGTGTCCTCTGCAGCTGCTGGGCACGTGGCTTGGAGAGAGCTGTTGGGGCCTGGGAGATGACAACCGACAGTAGGAACAAGGACCATGAGGACCAAAATGTTTCACGTGTCTCTCCCACACCGAGCAGAGCATCGTTCTCCAGCAGCGTGTAAGAGCTGTTCACAGGTATCACTGGCATCCACCAACCACTCCAAGTCCTGCAGGTCTCAAAGCGTGTGTTAATGCACGTGGCTGTCGCTGAGCCCTGAGAGCAGGGGGTGCTGAGCACGTGCCCCTGGCGCTGCCCCGTCGCTCACCACACAGGTCAGCTGTGAGGGTGAGGAGTTGCTACCCCGAGAGCCTGCTTGGCACTGCACCAACTTGCTTTCCCTCGCTTGCATGTGTGGACGGAAAGCAGATAACTCAGCAGCCTGGAAAGGAGAGGCCAAGGTTGGGTGAGGCTCCTTCCTTTCCCTGTCAGTACCAAGCTGTGTTGGTGCTGCTTTACCCAAGTATTTCCCAGAACAGGGTCTGCAATCCAGGTTTTCTTGCTTTCAAGTACATGGGTTTTACCACTCAGCCTTTTACTATCATTTTCTACCCTAGAGTACTCAGCTCCTTGCAACATGGAGCTACCACGATGATTTCATACCAGTGTGGTGCTCACATCTTTGTAGGCAGAAAGGATGTTTGAGGTATTATGGATGTTCTATCCTGTGGATAAGTTGATTAATAATAAAAAAAACAAGCCACCAACCTCTTACCTGCTCCTTAGAAGGTGTTAGATACCTAATTCTACCAGAAGGCTTGCTACTGTAAGTAGTAAGCAGAGAGCAGCTCCCTGTAGGATGGTGTTTTAGCACCGAAGCTGCTGAGCAGGGCAGAGCTGGGTGTGTAGCTAACTCCATCTCCTGGGGCACAGGGGAGGTGGTGGTGGCCTCTTTAAAACAACAAGGAAACAAATTGGGCCTGTGGGTAGTGTGAGCTGGGAGAACGTGTGGAAGTTGCATGACACAGCAGCAGGACACCTCTGAGCCTGGGCTGGTGTTCCTCGCTGGTTCGTGATGGTAGACTGTGTGTTACAAGAGATGTGAGGTGCCCATCCAGGGCGTAGGGAAGGTCCCCACTGAAGTATTGCAGGTTTCCAGCACTGTGCATACAGCAGATGAGTCACATTTCTTCTCGTCCATCAGGTCCTGCTTGTGGCACAGCAGGCTCTGGGCAGCTTCAGTCGGAAGGAAGTTTGGCTGCCTGCTCACTGAAGGGCTGGGTGGGGAATGACCTGCAGCCAGGGACCAATACTCATCATTTCCATCAGGCCACAGCTCGTGTTACTGCATGGAGCAGTCAGCTGCAGAAGTTCCAGAGCTTTGTAGACACACTGATCACCTTTGGCTTTAGTGAAGGTAGATGCCTGGGTGCTTTCTGAGGATCTAACCCAGTGTCAAAGACCTCCTGACATTATTACCAGTAGGGCCTTCAGTGAATTATTAGGCTTTTGGGGGCCTACCCAGTTACAGTGGCTGGTTTCTGGCTCTGGGAGGGGTACATGGCTTTGGGGAAAAGAGGGTGCCCCAGGACTGAACATCCAGAGCTCTTACCCAGTGTATAATCTGTTACAGATGGTCAGTCTCTGAGGGAGAAAAACTTAACATTCAGTGCAACTACAGACTCTGCAGCTGTTATCTGTGTAACAGGAGGGAGCTAGAGAAGACAGTGACAGCAATCTGAGGGTCTGTAAGGAGCCTGGTTTCCCAGCAAGGGGTGAGCAGCCACACAGAGCTGCAGGAGAGATGGTGCCCAGGCAGAAGCTGCAGTGAGGGCTCAACTTCCACCACCCAGAAAGCTACATGTGTCAAAACATGGCAGTGCCAGGGCTGCAGTGACCCCAGTCGCAGCAGGAGGGAGGGAGGGAGGGATGAAGGATGCCAGAGCCGTGAGACCACAGAGCCGTACGAGTGAGTCCCCTCTCTTCTCTTGCATTCAGGCCTTTTCTTCCCTCTGTGCTCACTGTGTTCTCAGTCCCTTGCGCTGCTTTGTCTTGGGGCTGCCTGTTTCCTTCTCCAGCATGAGAGTGCTTTTTAAGACAATCAGATTATTCTTCACAGCAGAAACTGGACAGTGTCAAAGCGCCTAAAATATACCCTGAAGTTCATCACTTCACTGAAAGAATAACAAAAGTTTCTCTCTGCTAGTATGACATTGTCAGTTTGCAAATCTCCAGTTCATGTAAACATTTGGTTCAGACCAGGTGCGGTGTAAATAGTGCAGAGTCTCAAGGGTTAACTCCTTTGCCCCCTTCTTTTTTTCTTAGTGGATCAGAGCCGGGTCCATCAGCAAGCTGGGCAGCTGCCCCATTCCCCTTCTTGAAGCAGGAATTGCTGGAGAGGTTTCTCACTTTCAAATCAATTTTTCTTGAAAAAGGAAAAGAGACGGTTCCCTTCTGCCCCGCCGGGCTCTTCCCCCTGCTCCGGCCTGGCGGCGGCGCCGGGCCTGCCGCTGCGCTTGGCGCCGGAGCCGCTGCAGAAGGAATAGGCAAACTGGCTCCATTCCTTCGGGTGTTTGTCCATCAGCTGCTGGTCAATGACCCTGTGCATGTCATCCTGCGGCAGAGGGACGGGAGAGGCTGGTTAGGGGGAGCTGGCACAGGGACGCGGCCCAAAGGGGTGTGAAATGTGCTGCGATGGGATGGAGGAGGGGTGAGAGGAGTGGGGACGGGTTTAGTTCCCCAGCTGGCAGCAGCCTAGGCCTTGCCACTGTGAGGCTTTTTAGTGAGCAAGGAAGGCAAATCACACAGTTCTGAGAGATGAGTTGCTCAGGGGGTCTCGCAGAGAAGCATCGTCCTGGTTGGGATGCAGCGACACCCTGAACTGATGCTTCTCTGCTGGCTGCACGTCTCCCTTTTGGGGGAGAAGGAAATAAAAGAGAACCAGTGCAGCTGAAAGTAAATGGCAGAAGCAGTGAGGATGTCTGTCCCAGGCAGGCCTCTGTGCTTTGCTGTGTGGCACAGGCAGGCCTGGCAGAGCTGCTGGCACAGCCACTGCTGCTGGGGAGCCAAGGACAACAGGCTTTTGTACCAGACTTGCCACAGAGAACTGCACTGGTGCTGGTGGGAGCTCTCTGATGCACAGCTTGGTGTGAGCCACTGCACTGGAGCTTTTCAGAGGTACCAGAAACGCTCTGCTTTCATCTGTGCTTGCAGCACAGCGAAACTGCTCTACACAAAACAATGAGTTGGTTCTGTTTCTGCTAATGGCATGCTAACATGCTCCTTGAAAACCTGGCATCAGTTGTACGGATTTTAAACCTCCATTTCCATTATTTCTGCTGTAATTGCATATTTAAGCTGCAGCTTAGTGAAAACGTGTGTACACAAATTAACCCTACAGGGGAAATGAGCTGCTCTCCAGCAGCCAGGTCCCTGGTTAGGCCTGTGGGCACTCTTGGGTGAGTACAAGGAGGCCCTGGCTGGGCTCTGTGGTGGAAGTGCTCCTTGGTTGGCACTTCGTGCAGCAAGGGAAGGTGCTGCCATCACCCTGTGGGTGCCCCAGCTGTTCCCATAACTTGATGTGGAATAAGAACAGCCAGCCTTGCCTGGAAACTTGAGTGATGGCTGATCTCTTGTTGCAGCATTTTCTGCAGGGAAGAGGATTGGTAGCCTTGGCCTGGACCTGAATTTAATATGGGGACTTTCTCAGAGGGAGCAGGAGGGTATGGAGCTACATGGACTGGGGAGGATTTGGAACTTTTTAGAGCAGGCTGGAAAGGGGAAAGGCAGAGGGGGAGAGTTCAAGAGGTGAAGGTAAACATCAGCACTAAGGTGAAACAGATTTCCAGAGGTGAAGCTGCCTCATGAAAATGTATGGCATTTGGATTTTGAAGGCACCTCTTCTAGCAAATGAGATAGGCAGCCAGGCTCCAGCATGGCAGATCTGTGTCCTTGGTTAACCACCTAACAAGGGATAGGTAGGATTTTTATATCACTTATATATATATATATATACACACACATACAACCCTCCCACCCAGATATATGTGTGTATATATATAAAAACCCCTACAGTGTGTCCTATTGAGTGTGCTGTGTTTGGGTCCCTGTCTGATGCATGGGTCAGGGAGCACAGCACTTAGCTGTGAGGATTTGGGGTAGGTGTATGCAGCAAGGCTGGGGCAGAGCTGCAGCCCCTGCTTCAGCACCTGACAGGGGCACAGGAGTGCCCAGGGACGCAGAGGGAGGATAAACCCATCTGATAAAGGGTCCCCTGAGGCTGGATGATGTGGCACTAGTGATCTCTGGGCATCCTGGGCAGGAGCTTCCTCCCATTGCAGAGGGGCTGAGGCTGAAGAAGGTGCAGGTGAAGGAGGTGATATGTTGTGTTCTCTTGGTGAGCTGGAGCTGGGCTCCTTTGCCTGAGATAAGGGTCAGAGCTGCCCCAGTGCCCCCAGAGGCTGGTGGCTGTGGTGGCTGCAGCTCTGCACTGGCACTGCAGCATTTTCTAACCTCACAGTGCCTCTCTCCATACTACACTGAAGCCACTGAGCTCTCATTTTGGAGAAGGAGCCCTCTTCACTTGCAGGTTTGCTCCACACTCCCCTATTCTCAGTAACACCCTTCCTGCCCCCAGTGAGATAATGTGAAATCCCTGTGGGGGTCAGGTTAGGCACAGGAGCAGGCTCACATCCACTCCCGTGCCATTCCTGTGCTGGGCTCGATGGGAGAGATTTCCCTTGTGGTGTATTTTGTAGCCTGTACACTTATGTTCTTAGAGAAAACTCCTCTTGTTGAAGGTCCTTGCTGAAGTGCAGACTGGAAGCGTGCAAGAGCAAAATTGTGTCAGATTAAAGCCTCCTTTTATGCCCAGCCAGAGCAGAGAATCTCATCCAATTTTGTCAGAAACATTCAGCTTTGGAAAGTAGTCCCCAAAACACATAAATAACCTGACTTGTTTTGTGCTGTGTGGTTGAGCTGCTGTTTGGGGGACATTTGGTGCTTGGAAACCATTTTGCTACTGCTTAATAACACTTCAGGCCAGTATGCTGAGACACTTCGTACTGGCAGTAACACTTCAGGCCAGTTTGAGAGACAACTCTCTGCAGTGCTCGAGGGCCTGATCCTCATCTTGGAGAACTGATGGGAGCAGTGTTGGGGTTGCTGTATTGCTGCAGTCAGATGACATGTTGTGAGAAAGCAAACAGTGGTTGCTAAAACCCTGAGCTGTGGATATTCCCACACCAAATGCTGAGTGTACTAGTAAGTAGGTCTCAGTTTATGCCACCCATCCAAACTGCAGCAGAACTTGGATACAGACAGCTCCTATGCAGAGCACTGAATGTCATGAGGCTGAGCAGTACAATCCCAGCCTGTATTTCAGGAAGTTTTCCAGGTGCTAGATATGCCCTATACAGAGCATTAATGATACGTCTGCCTCAGCCTGGCTTTCCCTGTGGTGACCTGGGAGGTAAAGCCTCACCACAGGGTGCAGGATGCTGTCCTTGTGCCCTGGCCTGCTGCTAGGAGGTGTGTGCAGGGTATCAGTGGGTGATGGAGACCCCCCCATGGGCCCCTCTTGGCAGATGATGGTGAGGAGAGGTGGATGTGGGCGATGGTGGCAGCGAATGGAGCAGGCGAGCGGATGGCGGGTGCGTGGCCAGGGTGCAGGGAGCTCACCTCAAAGGCAGGAGGGGTGTACGACTAAAGCTGTTGGTACAGGAACTGAGAAAGGCCACTAGATCAGAAACCAAAGGAGCCAGATAGTAAAAAGCCCTGAGGAAGCAAACTGTAAGCAGGAGAAAGAAAAGAAAAGAAAAGGAGAAACGAAAACACAGTGGAGTTGAAACAGGAGCCAGGTCTGACAGGAGAGGCTGCTGGGGCAGGCTGGGGGGCAGGCGGGGTCTGGCACGGGCTGCAGCACATTACTAGAACTGTCCCAGACCTTTTCTCTTGTACCTGCCTATGTGCTATTAATGTTGCCCTCCCTTGGTGCTGGTGGCAGGGAGGAGACAGCTTTGGCTGTGCTCAGGGGCTCTCTGCCCTTACACGGCCTTTCCTCACTGCCCGCAGCTGGAACGTCTCCAGGGCAGCTGCTGAGCTGACGTGGGCTTGGGGTGTTTTTACCTTGGTGGAGAGCTGGAGTTTTAGCTTCTCCCTCTTGCTGGATTTTCTGAGTTGATGTAAACAGTGCAGCTCCACCACAAAACAATCACCACAACCTTTCTACCTCTCTGCTCTGCTATGGAACAGCAAAGATGTGCTGTGCCCACACGTCCTCAAGGCTGCACTTGCCCAGGGATATCTCCTGCACAGACACCTTCTGTCCCAGGCTGCTCTGCAGGGTGTGTGGCACCCACCCCACATGCAGCCATGAAGTACAGCTTGTTTCTCCATTTTAAATGAGTGTTCCTGTATAACTAACAGCTCAGAGCTGACAGGCTTTGAGCAGGAGAGGCTGTATTTCACCCCCTGAGCACCAAAACCAAATGCTCCTACCTATGAGTACTCAGACTGAGAATGCAGCAGAGCCCCAGGGAGGGGGAAAAGCTCCCCAAAGGTGCTTCCTGGGCCACCCAGCCCCTGCCCAGGGGCTGCTCACCTGCCAGGCCTCCAGCTGCTGCGAGAGGTTCACCTTCTGCTGGATGGCATCCAACAGCTGGCTGTTGAGGGACATCATGTCGACCTTGCACTTGGCCAGCTCCACCTCCACCGCGTTCTTCCTGAGGAGAGAGCAAGAAACTCTTGTGACTTCTCCTTTTCTGTTTGTTTGTTTTCCTCCCTAAAGGAAGTGTTAAACATATCCTTGAGGAGGACTCAACCATGTTCTTCATTGGCAGGTCTCCAAATCCTAAGATGTCTCTGATGTGCTCTGGACCATCTATTCATCTGAAGAGTGGGACAGCAGTGCAGACATCTTACTGTAAACCCAGCAGATTGCTGGTAAGCATGTTTTGAAGAATACAGAAAGATATTCAGATACACTGCTGTGTAAGGTAATTTAGTGTGCCTGGGTAATGTGCAGGGCCTGCCTTTAAAAATGGAGATCTAAAATGAGGTAGAATCTGCACATAAATACTTTTTCCTTCTGTTTACTAGTGCAACAGTATGTGCTAAAACCCAAAAGATCCATGTCTGATCACTTGATCAACAAGTTGCAATAGAAACCAAGCAAACAATAAACCCTTCCAAGAGCACAACTCTGCTTTCAGAGACTTGGACTGAAGAGGGGAAAGACTGAAGGAAGTTTATCACGGCATATGCTTTTGAAGAATGACAAACTGTTAACATTGAGTTGAATATTATGCTTTAAGGAAAGCTCCCAGTTTTACTGGGGTTGTGCCTGCCCTTGGGATCACTGCTGCTGGGTTTCTTCCCAGTTCTGGGCCACTCAGTTCAAGAAGGACAGGGAGCTGCTGGAGAGAGTTCAGTGCAGGGCCACAAAGATGATTAAGGATGTGGAGCACCTCCCTCTGATGAAAGGCTGAGGGAGCTGGGGCTCTGGAGCTTGGAGAAGAGGAAACTGAGGGGTGACCTCATTCATGTTTACAAATCCGCCAAGAGTGGGTGTCAGGAGTCTGGAGCCAGGCTGTTCTCAGTGATGGCCAATGACAGGACAAGGGGCAATGGGTACAAGCTGCAACAGAAGAGATTCCAAAGAAACACAAGGAAAAACTTCTTCCCTGTTGAGGTGAGGGAGCACTGGCAGGGGCTGCTCAGATGGGCTGTGGAGTCTCCTTCTCTGGAGACATTCAAGCCCAGCTGGATGAGTTCCTGTGTGCCCTACTCTAGGTGGTGCTGCTCTTGCAGGGGGTTCAACTGGATGAGCTTTCGAGGTCCCTTCCAACCCTTAACATTCTGTGATTTAGTAGCCACTGAGCATATGATGTCATGGCCAAGCTGGTAGCAGATGGAACTGTCCTGGAGGAAGGAGCAATGTTCCAAGGTGCCTGTGCTGGGGAGTGCTGCAGGGAGTGCTGCTCACCATGCTCAGAGCACATGGGTGAGCACGACACTCAGGTTTGCAATTAACCACTGCGTGGTGGGGAACCATGACATGACTTGCTGGGAACCACCTTCCCTTGCAGATATTTCTGGGAGAAATAATCACATCTTATTAACTGTGGCTCATTCATCACCACCCTAATAGCTGCCTTGTGTTTCCCTGCAGAAGAGCAGTTGGGGAGCTTGTGTTCAGGTAGTGGTTGCTTAATGCTTCATCCTGCAGGATCCTATTTTCCTGTTGCTTCCACTGTTGCCAAATTTTAGCTTCAAGCTAAACATTTCCCATGCCAGATGTCTGCCTCAGGCAGTGATTTTATTTCTGTGCAGAATGTGGCCTTTTTTTGTTGGGGAGGAGAGGAGGGGCTTCAACCAAAGTGACTGAACCCGTGAGGTGGGAAGCACATCACAAGCCTCTTTGGCTGCTCGGGCTGTGGAGAGAGGCTTTCGTTTCTAGCAACAAGATGTTCTTGTCTGCTTTCACTTGCAGCCGCTTTCTGCTCATTGCTCACCCGCCACTCCTCCAGGCACGTGTGTCACCTCCCCCTTTCTCTAGGCTCCTGCTTTGTCCCGGCTGGGTCGTTAACTGCCCTGAGGAAACGAAACCCTTCCACTCCCAGCTCTGGGGCTGAGCACCTTAAATGGCCTTTGTGTGAAGATTCCCGTTGCTGCTTGGATGTTCTGGGGATTTCTCGCGGTGGCAGCTCGTTGCCATAGCCACAGCAGAACCAGCAACCCACACGCACTGGAAATGTCAGAACCACCTCTCTGCAGCCGGCAGTGCGGCTGGGATGCTCCTGATTCTTGCCAACAGATGGAGGTGTTACAGAGGACAGCGGTGGGGATTTGGGAGGTGGTACCCGGGCCAGAGCAGCACGGATAGTTAGGGATTGTGCATGCTGATTTAGCTCCTTAGATGACACGCTCCCGTGCTTCTCTTGGTGAAGGCTTGAGTATTAGGTGTTTCCATAAGGAGATGGACTGGTGGTTTCCTGGCCCATCTGCTTATTGAAGAGATTATCAGATGTATCCTTTCTAGCTAGAGAAGAAGTGAGTGTTTCTGTCCCTCTCCTTGAGGCAGAGTGCTCAGGGCAGCATGGCAAGCCCAAGCACAGAGCTGGGGAAGGGGATATGTGGTACAAGGTAACAAAACTGCAGAGGTCTGCAAAGAGGATGGGGAAAAGGTGGAGTCAGAATCCTGAAAGGACAAAGAGAACTACAGGACTGGTGATGCAAAGAAGACCCTGTAGCAGGAAAGCAGAGCAAGTGACTAGGGAAATGGATTAGGGAAGAAGCCCAAGCAGGGCTGTAATGGGGACAGGGAGGAAAGCGGGGTTGTGTGTCTGGAAGAGCAAAAGAAGAAAAAGTGTGACAAATAAGGCAGACCTAGTGTTTCCATTTGGTTCCCTGAAGTCCTCTCCTTGCTGTGGCTCAGGCCAGTACCAGGGATGGCAAAACCATGGTTTACATTATCCTCCTAAATGCCCCCACTCCTGCCATGGGGCAGCTCTGGAAATCAGTATCTCCTGCCCTGCTCCCCAGCTGCTGGCAGCATTTCCCAATGCCAGCAAAGCTGAGACTCACACCATCACTTTGTAGCACGTACTGAACAATGTGGAGGGTGAGAGAAGCCCACCCTGGAGGCATCTCCTGCAAAGGCACCCCATAACTGCTCGCCCAGCCTGGCTTTGGCTCTTCACACCACTTACTTGGCAATGGCCTCATCTCGGTCCCTGATGGCCTGACAGAGCCGTTCACTCCTCTCCTTGTCCTCAGCAGCCCCTCGCAGCCGGTCCCGCTCCTCCTTCAGCGTCGTCATCTCCACACTCAGCAGCGTGACCTGTGGGCAGAGCGAGGGGGTGAAGCCCAGGGCTTCCTGATGAGTGGAGGGAGGGGAGAAAGAAGCCACATGGGCCAACCTGGAGGCTGAGCTCCCCTGCTTGTAGGAAAAGCTGTGTCTGCTGGGAGGGGGCTGGTAGTGCTGGTGCAACCCCCTATGAAATGTGCCCACTCGCCCCGGGGTGCTGGTCTGAGCAAGATGGGTCACCAGGGTGTGCTCAGTAACAGCACTGAGAGCTGTGTGGGGCAGGACCTGCCTGGCACTTTGCTGTCAGGATGGTACCAGCCCTGAAATACTGCCCCTCTCCAAGTGGTTTGTCCTGTGCAGGCATCCTCTGAGCCTGTCTGTTGTGTTCCCATCTTGCCAGGGGTAAACCATTGCAAACATCATTTAGCAGTAAATAAGATGTAGGGTTTTTGGAGGGGGCTGTTATGTCTCTTGAAGTAGTTACAAAGCTGAAGACAAAGGATGTGAAAATTCCTCTTCACACCACAGAAGGTGTTACTGGCACATCTCACTGTGTTAATTAGAGTTTAAAATAAGTGCACAGTCTTAAATAGTCTGAGAACTGATCTATTGTTTTGGTCCTGTCCAGAGGGAGTTAATGGGGTGTGAAATCATGCAAGGATTGCATTAGCACAGCTTTGCAATGTTTCATACATGTTTCATTTCTTTGGCTAGGGCACACACACGCTCTCTTATGCTGCTCCACCACCTGGAAACTCTTCCAGCATTTGGCCCACACAGCTCAGTGGTGCTTGAATCCTCTTTAAATAGAGGGCAGACAGTCAAAAAGGGCTCATCACATTGAGAGCATGGGAGGATCTGCTGGTAGCGTGGTGTGGCGGAGCTGAGCTCTGCCTGAGCTGGGCCTTCCCGCAGCCCAGCACAGGGGATGCAGCAGTGGGAGGCATGTGAAAGGTGCTCAGTACTTCTGCTGAATTCCCAGGGGACAGTGGAGTAAGAGGCCCCCAGAAATGCATTTGGGGTAGGTTTGGAGCTTTAACTGGTTTTGTCTGTGTTTCAGGTAGGAATGGGGTGTCACAAGGGAGGAAAGGGACCAGGCAGAAAGTGTGAAGTGCTTTCCAGCATAGACAGAGGCAGAGGCGGTTCCTGTCTCTTGCTCTCAATGCTGCTGCCCCGGGGGGACTAAATTTCCACATGCATTGGTTTTCTTTAGTACTGAACTGAAGATGATGTGGCCTCTTCTGTGAGAGC
Source organism: Colius striatus (assembly GCF_028858725.1). Classification (NCBI taxonomy): domain Eukaryota; kingdom Metazoa; phylum Chordata; class Aves; order Coliiformes; family Coliidae; genus Colius; species Colius striatus. The sequence continues at coordinate 5,696,691 of NC_084775.1, read as the reverse complement.
TGAGAATAATTATTAAACTGGTACAGTTTAAGAGGGACAGGGAACTGCTGGAGAGAGCTCAGCACAGGGCTACCAAGATGCTGAGGGGACAGAACATCTCTGTGAGGAGGAAAGGCTGTGGGACCTGGGGCTGCTGGAGAAGAATACTGGCACAGGAGGAGAAACTTCCTTGCTGTGAGGTTGTCCTGTCAAGGCCCGGTGTGCCTTGGGGGCTGCATCCAGATGAGCAGGCTGGTGCACAGATGGTCACTCACAATCTGTGAATAATCCTGTAGTGGTCTCTGTCAGCACAGCCAGAGGAGGGCGCAAGTTCGGACCCTCAAAGGTGTCTCTTGCGGTGGGCACATCGCTGAGAGGAGCAGTTGTTGGGGAAGGAGAGGTGCCAGGGCTTCTGCCTCGCTGCAGTCGGTCTCTGATTAGCTGCTTTGTCAGCAAGTCTGTTTCCCATCCTTGTGTCCATGCAGCCATCCCTGTCAGGGGTAGTTACTGATGCCCTCACTCTTTTCTACAGCCCCATAGTGCTACACAAGGCTGTCAGATCCCAGGTTGTGCTGACTTTCTGAACAGGGGTGTGTTTTCTTCTCTCTTCTCCAAAGGGGTATGACACAGCACTGCTGGCAAGGCCAGCCAGAGACGTTAATCCCATTCCCTGCTCCAGTGCAGTTGGTGCTGCACAGCCAGCTGTGCTAAAGACTGCTTCTGCTGCACCCTCCAGACCCCTTCCAGCGTTTGCACACTTGTCCCAGAGGAACAGGGATTGCAGAGCATCTCCTTGAGTGCCTGTCTGCACTTGCTGCTTTTGGCATAGGACAACAGGTACAGCTGTTGTTTCTTTCCGTGGGATTCTGTGCTTTGGGTATGCTCTTGGCTCATTCACTGCTGTTGAGATTGTCTTAGCTGGTCCTTGTTGGCCCTGGGGTGCTGCCCTTTGCCAGACTGGCCATGATTAAGGTTTTCTAGGTGGGCATTTAGGAGGGATTTGTGATGCTGCTGTTGAAGAGGGCAAGCATTGTGCCATGCAAGCACAGCAGCACCGTTTTGTCCATCCAGTGGTTGCAAGTACCCTTTATGAGGGCTCAATGCAAGCAAGACAGGTCAGGCAGCAATCTGTGGGCCTCCCACCCCAGATCAAGCACCCTCACTCTTGGGGTCTTCTGCTGTGAAGAATTCAAGTGAGACAGGTTGGCTGAAAAGCAGATTGGGGGAAAGGTTTAAAGGAAGTTTGACTGCTTGAGATGATGTCTGGGAAAATCATGGAGCCTCTGCTCTGGGTTTAACAGTGTCCCTCCTCCAACCAGGACTGGTTTTGGCCCAGATCCTCTTGGGTTATTTACCATGTTGATCTCTTCTATGGAAGGCATGTCTTGGAGGATGAACACTGGTGTTACAAGACCACATGTAAAGTGTGGGATTGCTAACCTGGCTATGCAGTCGCTGCAGCTCCTCCAAACTCTGCCTCAGTTTCCCCCGCTCTCCCTCCATTAATTCCCTCAGGGCTCGGGAATCTTCGCTCGTTCTCCTGATCTGTTCCTCTAAGGTGTCGTCATCGCTTCTTCGAGAGCTCTGACAGCAGGAGAGAAATCCCTTGCTCAGGTTTCACTTGTAAAAAGGCAATTGCATTAATTTGATGCTGTTTTGGGGTGGGGGAGGTTCTAAACAAGGAAGGAGAAAATGTGGGTGTGACTTGGGTGGGGTTTCAGGTTTGTTCCTGTGTACCTCCACGGTGGAAACATGCCCCACCAAGGGTAGTGCTTCTACACATGACATATGAACATGCAGATGTGTTCCCACCTTAGCATAAAGCACATACTCACCACTTGGTAACATGTGACTCCAGTCTCCATGTTTTTAGACCTTTTTTAGGACTCTCTATTTTTTATTTAACAAATACAACTTAATCTCCATGCTCAGCTTTCTTACCAGCTGCTACAGGTACTGGCACAAGGAGGCTGAGTACTCCCATGTGGGTCTGCAGTTGCAGGGTCTGCACCATCTTTCTCACCACAGCACCTCAAATAAGTCAATACTGGCAATGCAACCAGCTTGTGGGTGATGGAAATAGGCCTGATCTGAGCCATTCCAGAGAGTGAGGCGTTTTCTCATCATTCTGCACTCCTGTAGATCCTGAGTGGTCCTTTATACCATCCCCTCCTCCCCAGCAGCCCTGGGCCCATTCCCCAGACACCATCTTGTGCCAGCAAAACCTGTCATTGGATTTGAGTCTGGGAGCTCTTGCCAAGGTGTTTGTACCCAGTGTCAATTTGCAGGGGCAGAGCCTACCTACACAGGGGTTACGATGCTTTTGTGCCATTAGTGCTAATAAAGCAAGGCTAGGAAAACCCTAAGGAAAATAACAGACAGTCTGCAGTATTTCCCATTGAAACTCTACTGCACACCTCAAAGCCTACTTGAGTTAATTTCCCAGAATGACTCCTGAAGTGATAACAGTTGCATGAGCCTGAAGCTTAGAGTGATGTGAGCACTGCAGGCTGAAACCCCACGTGCTGACTTGCCTCTTGGCTGACCATGAGACACACAGGGCAGGCTGTGACAGCCCATCTCTGCAGGCCACAGAGGTTTTCTCAGAGACCAGGGACTTCAGATTCCAGCAGAAACCTGCAGCAAGCTCTGTCACCTGGCCAAGGGGGCATAGCTAAGCCAAGGTCTCTCTGTGCCACCAACTTACCGTGGAGTCTGCCCCATCCAGCATGTTTTGTATCAGTCTTTTCAGCTCGCTGAGAGCTGCCCGTAGGCTGCCAGCTGGGACATCTTTGGCTGATGAGGTTTCTGAAGACTCATCCATGGAGGAGTCTGTGGAGACTGCTGAGTCTGCGCTGTCGTTCCCTCTGAGCTGGGAGCAGAGGTATCGCACTTGGCAATAGGCTTCCCAGAGCTGCAGCCTCAGCTGCAACGAGAGAGGAACATTAGCCTGGGACATCAGGGCTATGGAGATCCTCCTCTCACACTGAAGTGAGGCATGTGATTGGCAAACCTCACAAATATTTGTCTAGATTGCTGTGTTGGTTTTGAAATGGATGCAGGGATTTACTGTCATATGGTCAAAAGGGGGTTGATACCAGAGCTGACACCACAACCCCTATTTTCTAGCTCTTGGTTAGTTCCAAATTCAGATCCAGTGTGTTAAACTCCCTCCTTCTGGGGCTGGTCAGAGGTGCAGGGGCTTCCCCAGGGGCTGCAGGGCAAATACCTGTTCTCGTTCTTGTTCCAGCTCCTCTGCCTCCATGCTCTGCTCTATCTCAGATAGTAGGGATGTGCTGGTTGTGTTGAAATTTTGGAGACTTCTCTCCTCACTGAGCTCTTCGACCTTCCCCTGCAGCTGCCGGTAGGACAGCCGCACCTCCTGGAGCTCCAGCTGGCTTTGGTGCAGCTTGCAAAGGAAATCAAGGAATTTGGTAAGGAGGCAGGATAAAAAAACCCATAGTGGAGATGGTGATATAGTGATATAGACTGGATGAGTCTCTTGGTTTAGGAAGGAGCTGAGAGGAAGGAATGGGTGTCACGAAAGAGGGTTTCCAGCCAGGAGGAAAGTACTCTTGGCTGGTATTGCTATTTATTGGAGCTTAATAATCTCCAAATGTCATTAGACACTGTTTAGGCTCCAGAATATCCTGAAGGATAAAAATAGCAGGTTAATCAGCACTAAAATGAGGAACATTGTGAAGAAGTTGGGACTCAGGTAAAAGAGAAAAAACACAGCAGGACGTGAATCCAAAAAGACAAATAACATAGGCATGTGCTAAAGAAAGCTCTACACAGATACAAATGTATATCAACAAAGGGAAGAAAGGATTCAGGCCTGTTTCAGAGAGCTGAGGATCCAGTGGTTGTCAACCCTCAGAAGAGAAATGGAAAAATCTTGCTCTCTACTAAGATGCCTGAAGCCACAGAGGTGGCAGCTTGGTAACACACAGCTGTGAACACCATGGAGCCTACTGGGAAGTGATCTGAGCAGGGAGAGCTACCAGGCCACTCACTGTCCTCTGGGACAGTGTGCTCTGAGGAAGCCCCTTCTGAAGCCAGTTCTACTATTAAAAATTAGGTAAAATGAACCTCAACCAGAGTTCTCTACTTTTCTTCTGTTTACCTCATTTCCCCACACCCTGTCCCACTCCCCTGCTCAGATCTCCCTCCCAAGCTGCTGTTTGCTGTCAAGATGCCCCACTGCAGCTCCTGTTATCTGTCCCTGTGGGGAACACCCAGGGCCTGGCATGCTGCCATGCTTACAGGACACATTTTATTCCTACAGTTGTTTTGTGTCCCAGTTCATGGCTTCTGGCTCAATTTTACCCCAAACCATGTCTTTTACTCCATTTCCCACCTCCTCAGGGTCTTTTCCAGCTGTAATGATTCTATGATTCTTCCCCATGCCATTGCTGCCTCCTCACCTGCAGGTCCTTGTCATGGCTTTGTCTCTCCAGGATGAGGACTCGGTCCTGCAGCTCCTCCACAGTTCCCTGGAGCAGGTCGTTCTCCTCCATCATGGCACTAAGGCGATGCTCCAGCTCCCGCTTTCTGTCCGTCAGCATTTTGATCTGGGGAGGAAAGAGAAGCAGTGACAGACCCCCAACTTCCCAGGGAGCAGGGAGGAAGGAAATCACATTGCCAGGAGAGAAATGAAACAGTAAAAGTATGTGCACACTTACTCTGTTACCTGGATGAGAGAAACTGTATCTCTGTGTGTGGTTTAAAGCTTAGGAAGGCTCTGAAAGGAAACTCCTGCTCTAGGCTGGGTGAGCGCTGTTAGGAAGCCAGGGAACAGGCAGAAGAGCCCAATGGGATTGAGTGGAGACCAGCCCTGCCCACCCCTTGTACCTTAAAATTTGCAAGACTGGGCAAAACTGGTTACTTTTCCTGGCTGGTCCTGAGTGTGGTGGCATTTTCTCCCATACGGATGCCGGAGCCCACAGAGTGAGCCTGAGGAATCCTGTTCCCCACAGGGCTGTGCCACAGCACTGCCAGTACACTTTCCTTAATTGCTGCATATTTGCCAGGTCCTCAACCAGGGATTTTTCTGTCTTCCTACTTGCAGAGGCTCCTTTCTGTGCCATGCTTATTTTTAGTCTCCCAGTGATGGGTTGTCTTTAAAATTGGTTCATTTCTTTTAATTGTCAAGGGCAGCGATTTTGGGTGAAGAGGGACAGTGTGCCAAACAAAACCTTTGTGATTCAGTTAGCTGAGAACAGTGCACAGGATGAATCAGCACTAGCCAAGGTCACTCCTTGTTTAACCAAGAAGCAGGAGCCTTTTCCCAGATTAGTACACACAGGACCTCTGGGGACTGGGTCTGCCATTTACCAATCCCATAAAACCCAAAGTATTCCCTAAGGTCTCCTTTCAATTCACAGACCATAGACAATTTCAGCAACTTCCCACTGCTTTCTTGGCCTCTTTGGGACCTTGTCTCTTTGCTGCTTTCCAAGTTGCTGAAAAGATTTGGCTGCATGAAGAAATATTAGCCAAGTGTTTGGACTTGCTATTTCTGCAGGGTAAAGGCTGCTGTAGGTATTGGCTGCTTTAAGGTGACTAATGGTTTCTGAGATGTCTCTTCCCATCACCATCATGATTTGTGTGGGTTGCAGGAAAGAGATGTGAGAAAAACAAGAGGTTATAATACAGAGATTGTATCAAGAGTTCATATTTGGCAACCAAAACAGTAACAAACACGGTGTGAATGATCATGTAATAGAAAAAACATCACTCTGCCATGGGCCCTGGTCACAGGAAGGGCATGGGGGAAAGGGATTTGGAAAGCAAGAGACAGGAGGAGGCAAGGTGAGTCATGCACAGTGACAGGCAATGCATGATGACAGCAGTGCATGCACAGGCACACTCTTTCCAAGCCTCTGTACTTACTTCAAGGACCTGCTGCTCCACACCAAGGGGAGGGGAAGAAAAGACGAGGGACCAGCAGGGAGCGGGTAGGGAGCAGGAGAGAAGAAGAAAGTGAGAGATTTTAGGAAAAGCTCTTCCAGACAGCTTATAAAACAAGTGGTAGGGTAGTAGAGCTGGACATCTTCTACCCCTCTGGTTCCTGCCTACATGGTCTCCAGTGAACCATGTCAGGGAAGGGAAGAGGAAGGAAAGTAATTCCTGCTGTATGTACCAGAGCTAAACCATGCAGGGGCTCCTTGCTTTCCCACCTGCGTGCCTCAGAGGCAGGAGAGGATTGTTGCTTCCTTTGCAAGCTTGAGAAACAGAAAAAACCCCTAACCCTTGCAGACCTTCCCACCATGCCCAGAGTTTAGTCTGTACTAGGCAGCAACCCTGCAGGAACACAGCCATGATTTAGCTCCTGGAAGACTCTCCTCATCCATTCCTTTCGTAGGTGTGCCTGTGGTGAGGCAGCAGTGGCAGTTGGCTCGTGCCACCCCAGCCAGCCCTGGGCTGCAGCAAAAATTCTCACCTTTGCTCCTCAGCTATAACCATCCTCCTCAAAGAAGTCCGCTATGGAAGTTCAAACAGCCCTGGCCACCCTCTGAAGGAGTGAGGTGGACGTGGGTGACTCACCTCGGCCTGGAGGCTCTCGAGCCGCACGATGTGTTGGCTGCTGGAGGAGTTCTTCTCCCGAAAGTCCTCCCGGAGGGTGTGCACCTGCAGCGAGAGCTGCCGCTCCACCTCGGACGCCTGCAAGGACACACCGCAGCCGGCGTCACCAGGGCAGCCATCCCACCTCCTCCTGCCCATGGCAACATCTGGCCCCATAGCATCTCTGCACAAGCTCTACTTTTGGCAGAAACATCGAAGCCTGCACAGTTTGGGTGAGGGAAAGCTCATCCTGGACAGGTGCTGAGGAGAGCAGCCGTGTTGATTTTTCTCCAGGGCAGCTAAGGGGACACAGTCTGTAACATTCTTCAGTTGCTAAATGGCATCATGACTTCTGTCCTCACAAAGGCGAGGAGAACAAATCTCCACAGACCCCAGGAAACACTATAATTAGATTTATACTTTCTAAACCTCTGAATATCTTTGGCACAGCTCTTAAAAAACAAGTGCTCTTTGCCTCCAATTTCTGGCTCCCATCAGGGCCAGACGCAGAAGCATCCTCTCCACACGACTGTCGGTGCAGGATTGCTGGGCTTGGCCCTCTTTCCTGTGTCAGATGGATGCCCCATTTTTGCAGGGTGGTTTGAGGACAGTGGAAAGGCCATTCCTACCTGCAGGATCCAGGCTGCAGACAGCCCTTATAAGTGACAGCTCAGACATGTTAACTACTCTCCAGACAGCTTTACAGATGATTTTTACATGGTGAACGCACTTGTTTAGGCTTGTAAGAGAACATAAGGTTTTTATGACAAATCCCTAATGAGACAGCAAAAATGGATGGTTTTCTACTTAATTAGATTCCATCAGGTTGCATTACACTGAGGCACAGACCTCCCTCTCCAGCAGATTAGCTGCCAGTGAATGGATCCTCCCTAAGAGGTGGCATTGCCATCCTGCTCAGGGACACAATGTCTCAGACAAGGAGGTGAGATTATGGGGAGGGCTGGGAGCAAGAGCAGAGAACTCATGTTGAGGTCAGCAGCTGTGGGCAGCTTTAGGAGTGCATCTTTCTGTCTGGCAAACACGTGTCAGGATTTGACCCAGGGTGCTCAGCTGACAGGGAGCCCAAGGCAGCAGCTCCACCAAAGGGTTCAATGACTATGCTCTAGCAGATTGTGACCCGAGGAATGGGCACACAGACCCAGCCTGGGCTGCTCCCAAAGGAAACACAACCCCTTTTTAAAAGTGGTCTCTTATTTTGTACAGTCTGCAGCAAAATAATCCAAACCAGAAGGAAGAGGTAAAAGGCTGTTCCAGCTCCATCAAGTGGAGGAAACAGTGGTTGCCCCAACACTGCTCACTTGCAGGGGCAGCAGAAGACAGAGCGTGGCTGCTGAGATCAGCCAGGCTCTGACCACTGGCTTCTGTAATGAGAAGTGGTTTCCAACAATAAGAAATAATCTTATCTACCAATTGGTTTTTATCTCCCCTTTTACCCTGGGTTAGTATAACTGGTCTTTTTCCCTTCTTTAAAGCCTCACAACAGAGGCCTTTGTGGCTCTCCCTCACCTTATTTATTTAATAAAGCTTCCCTGCACAGGCAGAGTACACAAAATACAACGATAGCACAGCACTATAGGAAGAGGCTGGTTATTTTACTTCCCTTAAGCAGCTATAGATTTCAAAGCATCCTGAGTAGCTATTAATTGGTGACACTAAAGAAGACGGATGGGTTGTGCTTTTTCGAATGATTCACTTGCTTTTGTAAAGACTGCTGAGACATCCTCATGCTGAAACACTCCACAGGAGCTATCAAGGATGAAAAAGCACCAAATGAAAAGCACTGAAGGATTTTGCCTGCAAGATGCTGACCACACTCTCAAGGAGCATAAGTGGTGCCAGACACACCAGTACTTGTTGGTTAACTATATAACATAATTTATATGCTAGAACAATTCTAAGTACAGACAGTGTAAACGTAGGCTGTGGCAGTAAGAAACAAGGGAGTGTTAACAGCACTGTAAAAATCCCTGGTAAGACAATATATAGCTGCTGTTGTTAGTTCTGGTCTGTGTACTCAGACTGGAGCAGGTGAAGGGATGGGCTGCAAGGGTGATCCAGATCATGCAAAGTCTGTTATATGAAAGGAGACTAAAAAAGGATGGCTTTTTATATCATCTCCTGCAATGAATGCTGAGAGAGGAGTCCCTATAAATACATCCCGGATAAGCACGCAGAAGGGAGAAGCACTATTCAAGCTGAAGCACAATTTTGGCTGCGGGGGAAAAAAAAGTGAATAAGCTGGGTAAGAGTGAATGAAGGCTGAGAATAGGAAGATTTCTTTCTTTCCAAGGAGCTGCAGTAGGATTCCTCTTTCTTCATCATGACAGTAGGAGAAATGGTGGCAGAAATGATTTTGTGATGGAGCCAGATCATTTTATCATGCAGTTTAGCACTTTATTGTGCAGTTTCTTTCAGAGGGCTGCCTATGACAGAAGGGAAATGAATTGACCTCAAAGGTCCTTTCTGGTACTAGACTGCTTGCAGGACATGTATTCACCAGCTTGAAATCATCATGTAGCATTTATCTACTCGCTGCTCAGCTTACACACTCACACATCTTATTCCCACAGTTATAGCCCACATAGAGGGAAGAAAGGACACCATTATTTTTAGCATTTTGGGCTCTAATGCAGACAGGATGTCACAGTGTCACCTCTGAGTACACCATTCACAACCCATCTCATGCAGGAAAGTAAAAATCACACTTTCTTTAGCTCTATATAGTGCAGATGACTCTCTCTGACCAGCCATTTAACAGAAGTAAACAGAAATGACTGTATCGTGTGTTTCCCTCCACAGGAGACGGAGGAAAAGCCTTCATCCAGTTCTTCTAGATAAGGAAATGACTGATACCTTCAGTCTCACTTTTGCAAAGATTTCCCTTTTCATAGACATGAGACAAATGGAGCTGACCTCTGGCCATGGAAACCCCCCTCCATGATACCTTTGTTTCGGAGGTTGCCAATACTGCTGCTGAGCTACCCTTTCTAATCAGTTGCAAAGTTGGGGTTTGAACATTTGCATCATTTTAAGGAAAGCCACCTCAGCAATGTTCAGTATTTGTCAGGCTTTATGGTGTATTTCCACACCATGTCTACTTGTGTTCTCCACACTGCTGTATGTCTGCATGTGTACAGTGTGTTTCAAACCATGAGTGATTACTTCTAACATCCCCTTTTACTTGGTATCATCAGATGATGTAACCTCTGTCTACATTTTCCCTTTAATGCTTAAACAAGCTGTGGCTTTTGTTGTGTTTTTGTTCCCTACCCTCACTATGCAAACTGTACCTCTTTCTCTTCCCCATCAGTGTTTTCCTAAACATTAAAAGCTAAAACCTTTTGTGGTTAAATTGGTCATTTAGCAATCCATTGGGTTTTTTTCTAGAGAGAAGTAATATTCTTTCCAGCAAGGCCAACAGATATCTCCCAGCATCTGAGCTTTGCTCTGTACTTAAGAAAGAATTAATTTCCTGGGTACAGGCAAATTAGCCAACACAGCCACCAGGCAGAGTTTGAAACAAATCAGCAAAAGCACAGACATCAATTCACAATTAGATATATGCAATCAACTGTGAGATTTGTTTTCTGGACTTCAGGCAAGGTTTAGATGAGATTTGGGCAGAAGAAGAAGAAAGACAGAGCAGGAGGACATTTTGGCTTTTTTCATTGCAAACTTGATTAAGTTTCTCTGATGATTAATTCTGAAGTGCTAAAATACACACAACAATATGGATATTTGGCAGAGAAAAATATGATTTACCAGTTACAATAACTCTGTAAGGTTTAACATCTGGAACAGATGAGCAATCAAATAAATCAGTGTAAAAACTTTGGAGCGCTGATGCTCCTGTGAGGAGGGAACCTTTGAAATGTTTATGATGGACTGTGAGAAACCAAATCTCATTCAAAGGAAACCCAAACACAAACTATGCAGCTGTAAGTCATGTCACAAAGAAAAGGAGAATGAAACTGTTTAATAGACTGCAGCTGAGTGAAGAAACCAAAGTTTCCATACGACTTACTGTTACAAACAAGATGATTCAGATTTAACAAACGATATTGAAGGTTTTCTTGCCTGGAATAGCTAAGAAAGAGAAGTCCTAATTAGTGCTAAATTTGTAACAGTCAGGAGAGTGTGTTACCCCTTTTATTAATCTGCTAACATCTGAGTTCAAGGGACTCTCCCTTCCCACTGTGGTACCATCAACACTTTACTAGTGGCTGTATCTCCTGGCTTCAGGTTCCTGGATTCCCAGCTCCTGTCTGGGAGGAAAATATGCTTGCTACTGAAATGCAAGCAAAGGAGGAAACAACAGACACCTTGCTTTAGAATAGTAGTTTTTTAAAAGGCATTAATGTGGCTGCTGAGAGAAGCCCAGGAGTGTTGAGGTTGTTGCCCTGCCACCACAGCCAGCACCTCGGTGCCTGATTTTCTGGGCTGTGACCCATGCCAAGCCAGCGGTGAGGCTGTGGCTGTTTTCCAGCCATCTATATTGTGCATACATGGAGGTTGCCCAGTTGGGGAATCTTTGAGAGCTTTCTGCTGAACCTTTTAATTCAGGTCAACTTTAAATTGTTATTCAAAGCGTTACTCTATCCAGGAAAGTGCTTATGTAATAGCAGTGCTTGCCTTTCATCACCTTTTGGGGGCTTCAGTGTGCACTTGCTGATTTATGTGCACAGAGATTTTCCCTGAGGCACAGCCCCTTGGATGTGGGTGCCATTCTCACTCCCTCTCCTCAACAAGACAGGAGGAAAAGTAAGATGAAAGTCCTCATGGGCTGAGATAAAGATGGGGAGATCATTTACCACTACAGGGATCTGAAGTGAAAGCAGTGACTGGGAGGCATGGTGGGCATTGCTCAGCCTACATTATCATGGGGGTTGTAACATGGTGAAGGGGTGAGTGGAGCTGTACTGACAGTTCACTGGCCAATGTCATAATGCTGCTCTGGTTTTGGCACTGGGAGGTGATTTTTTTTGTCACCAGTGGTTTGTGAAGGGTGCCTGAGGTGTTTAATGACAGTCTTTAATGACAGACAGGGATTTGGCTGAGGCAAGGGTGGGTTTCTGTGGGGGAATTTAACTATGGGAAGTATGTAGCAGCTTGGTGCTGGTGTGAGAGCTGTCTCTGCCTGGAGAAGTTATGTGGGAAAATAAGAATTCAGGAAACCTGTAACACTTCAGAAATATGTAAACATGCAAGAGAGACCATTAACATTGATCCCAGTGGGTATTCTCAGAAAAAAAGGGATAGTTAAGCTTGTAAAAGTGCCAGGATAGTGCTGTGTAACATACACCTGTTATATATCCAGCAGCTCTAGGCAGACTGGCAAGTGAATTAAATACCAGTAGGCAGAGTGAGTGTATTTGCTCAGCTTTTACAGCTAAGATTTACTTCCTAACACAGGTTTCTTTCTCCTCAGGAAGCATCTCTGTAACATGCCATAGCACCCGTTGGACCACTCCCGGTGTTGCTCTTGGTTTTGACCCCCAGCTGACCGCTGCTTCAATTAGGTAAGATCTGCGAGGCACCGTGGTAGGGACATGCAGCCCCCAGCCTGAGGTGCCTCTCTGGGGCCTGGCACTGAATTCATACCTCTGTGTGACATTGTGAGCTGGAGGTTGCTTGCTTTTTCCCTGTCTCCATCACCTTTTCCATTGCAATTCAGGCACATGACTTTGTATCTGGGAGTTGGTGTCTTTGTACCACACACTTGGCTACCTGCAATCGTCTTTACACTCCTGCAGGTCACCTCCTGGTTATCCCTTCTCTCCTCTTAGTCAGAGGATCCAATAAATCTATGTCTGCTTATCCAGAATGGTTTGATTGTGTGGTACACTGCCTGACCTCCTTTGTTACAGCTGTGCAGGTCAATGAGCCTTCCCATCAGGGCTGATGCTGTAGAGCATAGGCCAGCTAGATTGTTTGGGAGTTCTGTACTGACAACAGAGCAGGTAGACAAAAGAGGAAACAAAAGAGGAACAAATGAGCAGGTTTTTTTAGCACAAAATGGACCTGTCAACAGAAAAAGGAATCAGTGATCTAAAGGCTGAGGATCTGTAATTGCCAAAGCAAAGAGCTGAGGAATGGAGAAGAGGCACTGCAATTACTGTTTTATAAGCATCAGGCTTGGGATAAATTAGTGATGAGAAAGGCCTCATGACTGTAGCATTAAACCCACTGAGAGGATTCAAAGGGCAGCAGTGGCATCCCATGCAAAGATCTGCACTAATTCCAGAGTCATGATGCTTTGGAAATGTGGTACTTTGTTGCTTGTGTGAAGGTGAGAATTCCTTGCCACGGCTCTGCTCCCTTTTCCCTTCTGTAGGAGAAGTAGGAAATGCTTAGTGTGTCCTTTGACCTCACTCCTGTTTAGCTGAGTTTTAAAATAAAACAAACCAAGAACATGAGTAGTTTCTTCTCACAACACCCCAGTCATGCCTTAGGCTCATGATGGCAACGAGGTAACGCTGCATCAGCTCAGATGCCTCACACCTGAGAGGCAGAGGCCAGCTGGGGAGCTGCCCATAATGAGCAGGGAGGAGCTAGTTTTCCTTCTGTGTGGGGCTGAGCTTGCAGCTGCCCCACAGCTGAGGTGGAGAAGTGTTATTAGAGTGGAGCTGTTTGGCTTCTTGGTGGAAACCTCCAGAAAACCTGTGAAGCTGGTCAGCCTGCAGCTGGCTTGTCTGTTTTGGGAGATGAGGTACTTACATTGCCTGACTTTGGTTGCTTCTCATCCTTCTCGTGGCTGGACGTGCTGCTGGAGATAACTCCTGTTATCTTGGACACATTAAGGTACTCCTACTTTTTCCTTTCTAAGTGTCCTTGACAAATTCTTTTAATAGGAGTAGTGAACTTCTGCTGCATTATGAAGTTAAGTGTGAGAGACAAGATAGCCAGGGTTTTCCTGGCCCTGCAATTGTTCTCTTTTCCCCCTCCTGATAGAGGAGAAGCAGTTTGCAAGGCGAACATCTGAATGTTTTGGCTATAAGCTTATGGGAATGAGTGCAAAATGGTGGTGGTCATCTTGTTTTTCAGTAAGTGCTCAGAAAACTGTTTGGCTGAGGACAAAAACCATTAGTTTAGGCTAAATCATCTTACAGGATGAGGAACTGCTGGTTAGAGCAGAAGCAAAGACAGTTGTGTGCCCTATGGGGGCAATTCTAGCTGGATGTAATGACTCTAGGTTTATTGTTTGAATGAAAGAAGCAACTTCACAAGTGGATGTGGGTTGTGCACGTGTTTTAGGAGGCTCTTAAACATAAGCCTCCCTTTTCTTGTGGTTTATTCTTGACCTAAGCATTTGGCACTTGTGGAGAAGAAAATACAGTGTGTGGAAAAATGAGTCAGGCTGCTTCCTGCAGGAGGGAATGCCAGAGGCTGCTGCTTTGAGTACTGCAATAAATTAGCCCTGGTGATAAGTCAGAGGACAAAGTGTTCCTGGAGGACACTCAATGCTAAGCAGTGCACACAGTGGCTCTTGCTCTCTGTGTCCGAATTCTGCTTGCAGAAGCAGTGTGGGAGATGAGGCAGCTTTGCACAGTGCCTCCTAGGGCTGGTGTCTGTTGTAGGGCTCCAAAGGAAGAAATGAATATGGGACTCATTGGCAGCAACTTGTCTTCTAGTTGTTTGGAAGGAATAGGGTAATAGAGTGTAACCCTAGCAGGCTCTTTTAGTTCTGTGTTGATGCTGCACATGGCCTTGAATGCACTTTAGTTACCTGTCTGTAAGTGTAAGCAGGAAGGCATATGGCTTAAATAATCACCTGGTGATGCCAAAGTGGGGCTGAGATGAACCACCACATTGGCTTCAGTGAATAGCTTGGGTCCAATGTGTCACAAGGGGCCTGGACCTTCAGGTCAAAATGTCTGTTGTCCCCCCACACCTGTGTGTGACTGAAGTTTTGCCTTGGCCTAGCAGAGGGAAATGACACAGTTTGAAAGCTGGATGGTTTGTTTTGCATCAGTGACTTCAGTGGTCTGATCTCCTAAATAACTTCTAATGCTTAATTTCTATTAATAAGTTATTTTTCCCTGACAAAAGGCACATTTTGTCTTGATAGAGCATTTTGTCTAAGTCACCCTTAATGTGGGTTTTTCATCCAGATTTTTGAGCTCACTCTGATTTTTCTACTTGAGCTAAAGGATGAAGAATATTTCCTTTGGTACATTTCTAGTGATCCATAGGTGTGGGTCAGATGACAGCTTGATGAAATACAAAATGCCTCACCAGTTTGGGAACAGCTGAACTGGAAACATGAAGGCTTAACCTGGTCATTAAAACCTTTCAAAAAAAGGAGTGGAGGTTTGTGATGGAGGCAAAGAGAAATGTAGCCTCCGCTCCTGCTCTGAGAGGCTTTGCTGTCTTCCCTTGGTAGCCAGAGCCAGGAAAGCCAATCTCCAGTCTTCATTTTTTTTTCTTTGTCTGAAATTGTTTTAGTCTAATACTTTAAACCTTGGAGGTGTTTGAACTCAAATGTCTGTGCCTGGAAGCGAGAGACAATAATTAAGCTGCTTGCAGTCCCTCACTCTGTCTTTAAGCACTCTATGTCCTTTATTTCAAAGAAAATGAAGGGAATTCTCCTGGGGATATCTAATATATGATGGCAGGTTAGCAGGTCTGCCAGCTCTTGAAATCTTCATCTATACACCCTCTTAAGCTCAGAATATGTTCTTCTGGATCTACTAGTAATATACAGACCAAAAGCTTTACAGTGTACCTAGACCTAACATTCAAACTTGCACTTACAAACATGTCTAAGTGCATGAAAGTACTGGTGTCCATTCCCATCCACATGAAATGAGTGGATGCTGATAGGTGCAGGAGGGTCATAAATGAAAGGTGAGTGCTGTAAAGATGAGTGAGCCTGTCACGAAGCTTTTTGGGGGAAGAAACCCCAGCACGTGGCAGCATGTGTCCATTGCAATGCTTAAATAAAAAGATTTAAATCTGCTTTCTTCAAGTGTTGTTCTGGAGCTGTGGGTAACCTTTTCTTACATAGTTCTTGATCACTTAGTATTTGATCTGTCATTCGAAACACAACAGAACTGTGCTGGGTACCTGCAGGCAAAAAGCTTCTAGAGATACCATTTAACTTAGCAATACTAGTTGCTGTGCTTCAGCAGCCCCCAGCTGCTCCTGAGTTGTTCTCCCTTGTTTGCAGCATGAATCTAATTTAGAGCTTAAGGTCTTTGAAGCAGACTCTGAGCACAAGGAAGACCCTGCTCTTAGTGATTGCTGACAAAAGATAATTACAATGTGTTATTAACAGCATCTTAGCACTCTGATCTGCTGAAGTCCAATACAGCTCTATACTTCCTACATTACCACGTGTAATAAGTAGATGACACTTGTCTTAGCCCAGGTTTGCTCTGTTTCCACTAAGGGTCAATTTATGACTTGGTGCAGCAGATGCTTGAACACAGATGTACTTGTTTACCTTTTTGTGCAGTGCCACAGATGTAAGCACTAAGGGGATTTAGGTCTTTAAGTCGTAGATCTCGGGGCAGAGGCTTGTCCTTCAGAGCAATCTGCACCTCGACAGCAGTGTGTAGTTGCAAATATGTAGTTAGAGCTTCCAGCATGAACTGGAGCTGCTAAATTAAGCCATAGCAGGTGTATTCAAAATCAAGGATAAGTTTTCTGAACAACACCTGTAACCAGCTTTTGGGAAGCTGCTGAGTGCTTCTGTAAGTGGCCATATCTTATGCATGTGTCAGCCTGGCAGGTGAGCACTCCCCTGAAGACTCTGTGTGGGCAGCATTGTGGACAGGGTCCAGATGATGAGAGCATCCAGAAACAAGAGTGAAAGTTAAGAGTAACTTCATGTGAGCTGCAGTCCACTGACAGCATTGCAGACAAAGGCTGTGTGCTTGGCTGTGGGCAGTGAATTTGGCACACGAGTGCTATAGTTAGACTTGCACCTATAGCCAAGGGTTTGCAAATGTAGGTCAGGCTGAATTGAAAGCCCTTTCCCCTGCAGTCTGAGATGCTTAGAGGAATAAGAATCATTCAAGTTGTAGGGTTGTTTTTGGCACTGAGGCTGTTGCTTTCTGGCAGCTGACCCCATGCAAACACAGCAAGCTTGTGGTGTACCTGGGCTGGGGCAGCAGAGAGCAGGTGCCAGGCAGACATGGGGGCTGGGAGTGATCTGCAGGCCAGGTTTCTGTGCAATCAAGCCATGAGGCTGCCTGCAAACCAACACTGGGGTGTGGACACCTGTAAGCACTGCATGAGATCTTAGATTGGAAAACATTGTGCTGACAGACACTGTGAGAATCAGCAGCCTGTCCTGTGTGTCTGATGCTGTGATTTTTTTTCCTGAAGATTTGGCTGAGGCTTTGTCTGGAAAGAAGTAGCATCCTTGATGAAGGTAACATGACCAGAGAATGGGGAGCATGCTTCCCTCCTCCACCCAAATTCAGTGCTTTACCCTCAGTGATTTGTCTTGAAAGGGGAGAGTGTGTAAAGGCCTGTTGGTGTTCTTTGGGAGAAAGGGGAGTGAGTGGGGGAAAAACACTGTTGGTTTTGGCTCTAGTGCTTTTAAGCAAGTGTTAGTACTGAAGAGAAAAGGAATGATAAAAATGATGATACTAATGGTAAAAGTACATACACCCTGTGTAGGTGCCTTCTGGTGCTAACTAGGTAACAGGAGACCCACTAATGTACACCAAATGAAAGACAAGTGGTGTGGCAGTGGCTGTTGTTCCCCTTCAAAGTTGTCCTGAATGTGTGTGGATTATCCTGCACTTGAGCACAGTCTGATCCACTGCTCCAGTTCTTGTGCTACTACAGTAGGAGTTTAAACTGGGACCTTCCCTAGCATCGCTGCATATAAATGATTAACTTTCTTCCTCTTGCTGTCTGAAAGCAAGAATAATGTGATCAGTGACAGAGGAGATAATGATTTTCAGCTCCCAGCAGTGTTTATTCCTCCTGCTACTGTAGCTGAATTTCCTTGTGTGAACAAGCCTGTTGTAGCAATACTGAATCTGAGTGCTTGCAGTGTGCAGGAGTGTCTAAAATGGGGTCTCTTAAGGCTTCTGCCAGTGCACAGGCATGTTGAGTTAGGAAGACTTTTATCCTATCTGTGCTAAAAATCATATGCCTTAAGCCACTGACTCTTTCCCCCTCCTGCCTTGTGTGTGATGAGGTGTGTGCTGGAGTTGGCAGATGGCTGGGGAGCAAACAGGTCCACAAAAGCATGCAAAGCAATCATATTGCATCATTACTAAAGCACCTGCCAAGACTTGGGTTTTCTTCTGCCTGTCACCATCCTGCCTACATTGGCTTCCCCATCACCCCTTGGACTTGGCTGTTTTGTGACCCTACCTCCTGGAACAATCTGGAGACCTTTTATTCCTTGCTCTCTCTAGTAGATTGGTGTAATAGGTATCAGCCTTGGTACATTGTTGAATTCACATCTAGACACGGTGCTGTGCCAGAGATTTGTTTGCTTAATTACACAAGTACTTTTATTTCTGCTGTAGTGTTGGCTTTGGTTTTGCTGCTGAGGCTGATGCTTCTTTTAGCCTCCTTTCCTTGGCTTTGTTGAAAGATAATGTAGTAATAAGTAGTTTGACCATGTCACTTGTGCAGGTCAACAACAAACACAGGCTGTTATCACTTAGATACTCCAAGTATTAACTCTCCCATATAATGCAGTGCTGCTTGGTTCCCTGCACTGTCACACTCCACATTTCCTACGTGAGAACAGGTCTCATCTGGGTGATGCTAGTACCATGTGTGGCAAAAGCCTGCTCTGGGTGCCCAGGCAAGACAAATGGGGTACCAAGAAACAACTTCTTCCTTGCCAGGCCCAAGCCTGTTATAGAGAAGAGAAATGTTCTGCTTGCAGAAAAGTTGTGGTGTTGAGGTTGCACCTCCTTGACTTGATGCTTTGATCATGTCTGCTTTAGGAGTGGGGCATGAAGGTGCAGCCCGTAGCTGCTTGCTGAGAGGCAGAAAGTCTCAGTACAACTTGTGTCAGGGTATGCACATGGGTTTCAAGTGTTAACCTGAATCCAGGCTAGTTTTCAGAAATTAATAGGTTAAAGCATAGCATGAGTTTGTTAAGCTCTTGCAGGGATTTGGCATTTCCCAGTGTGATCCCCACTGGCATGAAGGGACAAAGGAGATAAAGATATTAGCCCAAGTTTTCAGCACAAGCCTTCTAAATACTGATTCAAAATACAGCTCTACTCGTCAAGCTGTGAAATGCCAAGTCTGTCCACATCTCAAACTTCTTTGTTTGGAGGGTGAGACAAATACTACCACTTGAGAAGCTCCATATTATATTTCATCCTTCCTCAGGTTTGCTGAAAGGTTCTTGGATTTAATATTGTTCATGGCAACACTTACACATTACCAGGAGAAAAAGTGTTTGGCCAGGTCTCTTCACAGAGCAGGAATTTACACGAGGGTTATAAGGCTCATTGGGGCTAATCCCTGCTAGCATTATACATCATCTGACAGTTGCCAAGGAGACAAGGATAATCTCAGTGAGACAAGATATGTGAGAAGGGTATTTATGGACATTTGCCTGATGATGCTGGTGGAATGCACCAAGAAGTGATTACTTGAGTCCCTTTGAAGTACTGCCTCTTCTGTGGGGAATCTGAGAGACTGTTGGTACAGAGGCAAAAGAATTTACTATGATATTAAACAGCAGCAACTCGGCCTTGATGTTTCCAACTTGTCCTGCAGTGGCCCCACTGTTGTGCAGGGGGGTGGCCAAGGCTTTTGCAGTGTTGCAAGAGGGCTGACCATCCATCTGAAGCATCAGCAGGCTATAAGCAAAACAAGCTATTTCAGCCCATGGTGCTGACACAGGCTTAATGAAACCTGTCCACTTCACCTGCTTGAAATACTAAGCATGTCTTGTATGCCAAGTGGTGTGAGGGGAAGGGTAAGCATAGATGTGTATGTGCTTTGGCAATGGCTTTCCAGAATAACCAGCTATTTCCTTTTTCCTTGTCCCCAGCATGAGCCCAGTTGCACCACAGCCAGCTGACTCTGGTTGCTTATCACACAGTTTCTGAGCTGTGGGAAGGGTTAACATCATGGGCTACTTGGTATGTGAGTCTGAACAGGCATTTTGGTCAATTAGGCTGTTTTCCCTAGTCTGGCATGGCTTATAGCTCGGCTTAAGGAGATTAAAAGCAGGAGAGCTAGTATATTCATTTGAACAAGTTCATGCTTGGAAAGGCTTCTACATCATCTGTTCTGCATAGCAAAATATCTTCTGGGCAGTGGGCTCCCTGGCCATGAGAAGGGACTGTCCCACAGTGGGCACATCTTCCCTTCCTGTGCTGAGGTGAGGCAGTGACCTGTAATGAAGGAAGAAAGGTTGCCTGTCTCCTCCTCTCCCCCCCAACTTGACCTTCATAGTCTGTGGAACTGTCCCTTGACTGATGATTATGAAGGATGGGAAGACAGAAGGAATTTCCCAGGTTTGGAAAGCTTGATGCAAATGACTCCTTTGAAAGGAGGGAGCTGCTGAGACCAGCCTGCAGCTGATGGGCTGCTCTCGTGGTGCCAGAGTTAATCTCTGTGAGCAGCTCTGAACTGCTGGGTTGGATAATGTCTGGAATGGAGGAGGCCTCTTTAATGAAGTAAGTCAACCTGTTAATCCTTGTAGGTGGCTTTTGAGGAGTTGTTTAAGATTTTTACCAATTGCTACAATCTCTGTAGAGGTTTCTGCAAGGGCACTTGCCTTCCCTTGGAGGGATTCAAAGTAAAATGGTGCTTGGCCTATCTATTCCAGCCATTCAAAAAAAGTGCTTGTGAGCAGTGTTTCTGCCTGCTTCCAGCCCTGCTCTTAGATGGCACCATTCTGTATCTGCATGTTTTGGGGTCTGTGACCAGCATGGGCTCCACGTGAAGGCAGGGTGCTGCTCAAGACACATTCACTGAGATGTCTGGTTCCTTGCACTAAAGTGGAAAGGGAAATAAAGAGTAAGAACATTTGGGAAGAATTTGTGCACAAAGTGAAGTACAAAATCCAGTAAAGCCCAGGGAAATGAGTATCTCTGGAGTAAAGGCAAAAACTACATAAGTAATTTGAGTTAGCAAATCCCTGGGCAACTTCATAGCCAATCAATAGATGTTATTTGGATAAATATCACACTAAATTCTACAGTCTCTTCTGAATGATCATGGTCATTTCAGGCTTTCTCATTTGGCTTCATCTCAGCATCAATCTGCTGGAAGCTGTGACTTCTCTAATCACACCTGAACATGTTCAAGATGTTCTAGAAAATAACCTACCTCTGAATATTCTTGTTTACATTTGTGTGCACCCTTCAGTTACATTATGCCCCTGCAGAGTGAAAATGCAAGTCTGTCCCAGAGCCTTACAGATCATTTATTTCTTGTGTGTGTTCCTTCAGGCTTCTGTGCCTCTTTCTTTCATAAATAGCAAGATGACTTGACCTGATGTCTCTAAAAGACTTAAGGAAGAGCACAAACTCTTGTGCAATCTGCC
This sequence comes from Colius striatus, assembly GCF_028858725.1. Lineage (NCBI taxonomy): Eukaryota > Metazoa > Chordata > Aves > Coliiformes > Coliidae > Colius > Colius striatus. The sequence goes on along the minus strand of NC_084775.1, from coordinate 5,675,633 downwards.
TAAGTTGAGTGGAGGTTTTTCCTTTACCAGAGTCTTGTTTGTCTGCTTACACTGCCAATTACTGCCTAGTCTCTGCCTAGTCTCAGTGCCTCAGTTCTTTGGTATTGCAATAAAATCTATGGAAAATGCTTGTTAACCAAGAAAAGAAACAAAGGAGAACTCTTTAAGTTCTTCTTCGAAAAATCCCCTCTGTTTAAACTTATGGGCATTTACTTGGTCCTGGAACAATTCAGCTGCAAAAGCTACTAAGACTCTTCTGTAAGGGTAGACTCTTCCCTCCTAGCAAGTGTTAAGGTTTGAACCTGCTTCTTGGCCCTGGTGTCAGCAAAAAATCTGGTCTCTACTTAAGTTGTAGAAGACTTCAATTTTCCTTGACCTCATCTTGTAGGCAACCAAACACAATAGTACTTTGTTCAACAAGTAAACATGATAAACTTATACTAAATAGTGGCCAAATGGAATAGCTTTCTAAGAGCAGCCCAGGTACTACAAAACTGTGCCAAGACTGGAACTGGATTCAGGAACAGACTTCCAAAGATGTACATGAAGGAAATCTGGTGCAAATCTCTCCAGCTACAGAACTGAGCCTTTACAGGAGGATAGCTAATGAAATTGTTAGGTCAACCTCTGTCTCCTTCAAATGAAATGCTCTCTTGGCTTACTTATGAACAGCCTTGTAGCCTGATTCCTCTGTCAGGCAAGTCACTTGATTTACGTCCTAACCTGTCAGTTGTTTCCACTTGTACTCTCACCTCTTAGACAGCTGCTTGTTCACATCTATGGTGGCATTTCCCATCCCCAGGGGTGGTACTGCCAAGTATAAGCCAGCTCCATATTGCACTGTGGCATCCATTGTATGTTAGCAAGAGAGTCTTGCTGATGCCATATCTGTGCCCAGAACAAACTGGGTTTTGCTAAATGTCATTCTAAACAAAACGTTGGTTAAGCAAGGGTAACCAGAGCCCCTGATGCTGCTGGCAAATACCTCTTGGTGTAGAAGAGACTTCCCTCTTGAGCCATTGTCTACTACTACATTGCAGTTAAAAAAAGCAATCCTACTTAAAATACAAAGATGTAAGGACTCTTCATTATAAGGTGTGCAGACTTTATAACCCAGAATGGCTCTTTAAAGAGCAAATGCTTTTAATTGGGGTTTTTTTTAATGTAGCTATTGCAAAGCCTTCCATCATGTTTAGCTCTGGTTCTAGCTTGTAATGCAGTGGCTGGATGCAAACACCTCTGTGTCCTACTTTCTAGACTCTCCTGGAGGAAGTGTTTACAGCAAGTGTGAATAAGCAGAAATATTTGGAGAAAAGCCTTCTGCCCACATGTTCCTGCTACTGAGCTTCTGCAGAGTAAAACAGTCCCTATAAACATAAAGACCTGGACCCAAACAGAATAGCCACTTGCAATTTTTAGTGTATTGCAAGAGGGGAGGAAGGGGATCCAGATTTTTATCTCCTCACCCCAGAACAAGTTCAAGATCAGTTTCATGTTGGATTCATGCTTTCAGATGTTCATGGCTTAGCAGTGCTGCTGATGTCTCGAGGCAGAAGCCTTGCAGAACCTTTGGAGATCTCTTCCAGAACCACTTGCTGGAGGGGAAAGGTGGGCTGTGAGCTGAGCTCTGCTGAAGAGCAGGGAAGGGCAGTGTATGGCTGACTACCAGGTGACTACATGTAGATCTGTCCTAGGCAGTGCTCTGGACACTCATTCTCTATTGATGTGCTGCCCAGGGTTGCAGGGGGGAGGTGGGCAGGAGGTCTGGGCTTTGGGGATATCGACTGGGGCCAGTCTCTGCTGCTCTATCCAGGCACCACCAGCCTCTGAGGATGTGAGATGAGCTATACCCAGCATGGAGGTTAAGTGGGTTTGGCAGATAATCACTTCTGTTGTGGAGTGCTGCCTGAGCAGGACTCACAGGAGAGATGCATTGTGCCAAGCCCTGGCACAGTCACCCTCGTGTAGGCTGATTGACCTGCTCACAGGGGGCTCTTTTTACTAAGGAAATAAAATGTTCCCCCTTCCCTTAGCATGTTGAAAAGCTGCCTTGGGCCAGGAGACCTCCAGATCAGTTTTCAGTGGAAGATTGTCACGAGCAGGGCAGGGAAGCACAGAAAAGGGGGGGTGAAGTGGTGAATGCCAGGGACACATCCTGGGCAGCCCTCTGCCACCCCTCTGCCTGCCTCAGACGTCACAAATGCGTTTCCCTGCGTGTCTGCTGACTGTCCTGGCATTACAAGCAGAGAAATCACACTTGGTTGCCACAGCAACATCGGCTGGGCCGTGGTGTGCTGTCATCCAGCATCCAGCATGGGGTCCCTGGGGATGGCAGGTAACTGCTCCACTTCCTGGGGCAGGATGAGGCTCCCACCCAGCCCTGGGACCAGCTGATGCTATCCTCTTTCCCTTGAGCAAGGATTTGTGCAGTTCCACTGCCTTGAGGTTAAAACAAAATGATGAAGGCAGTAGTTTGTTAACCCTTTCCCTGGGGAGGGCTTTGCTACAGTTCAGTAGCAGCGTGGGCCTCTGGCTTATTCTATGTACAGCTTTCTGACCGTTCCCTCTGTGCTCACCATTATTTAATCCACAGGACAGATGGGTAAAAGTCTTGCATGAAATAGATGAGTGCAAAATCTTTGGGCAGACTCAGTAGGAGTGCCTCCCCTTACCCCATCCTTTCTGCAATGATTACTTTGCTGCATTTGTGCAGGATGGCCCTGTTTCTGTTGGCTCCTGAAGCTCTGGCTCTCCTAAAACGGGATTGTCGTGTGCTGCAGGTTTGGCCAGACTCTTAGCAGAGGGTTGAGCCTTTCTGCTTGTCTCTTTTCCCCCAGATGGATGGTGAGTGTGTGTCACTCAGTGGTGACCTCAAGACGTTTCTTCATTACCTTCTAGGGCACTGAATTGTTTCATTGAAGGACTTTGCAGGCGAGAACACATAGCTGCAGTCACGTCCTATATTTACAGCTTTAGCATAGAGAGCCTCAGCACTCCAGTCCTGATGTGGCATGAGGCTGAATTATTAACAAGTGCTCTCTGCTAGGGGAGGAGTAGCTGGTGAGAAGGAGCCCTTGTTGCCTGTGCACTAATTAGTATTCACTGTAGATCTGGTTATGAGGTGCTGGCATCTGCTGAAGCTCCAGAGGGGCAGGGAGCTGGAAGGTGTTTGATGTGGTTAATGGGAGGCTTGCAGGCTTCAATGTTTGGTTCTGCCTTGAGCTGGTATCTGCTTTCCACTTGTGTGTACCATGTGTGCCTTATGGCAGGCACAAAGCAATGCTGGCAGGGCTGTCTGCCTACCCCCAAGGAGTGAGCAGCCCTACCTAAGCTGCTGTGAGAAGCAGGTACTTCAGCACCTTCAACAGCAAGAGATGTTGCCTTTTCTTGGGCATTCTCTCCTCTGTTGAGTTTAGACTGCTCATAGATGATGCAGATCAAGATTTGCTGCGTGGGACTTGTGTGCTACAGAGTAGCTCAGTCTGGGGCTCCTGACAGTGACTCTTTACAGAACAGGTCCAGTAAACACTTGGAGCCACAGCAAGAACCTAGAGGCTTTTTATGAAACAGAATTCAGTGTAGTGACTGATTGCCCCCTGAAATGTCAGGCTAGTCAGAGCAACTCTTCTTGTGCCTAGGTCCCCTCAGGATCTCCTTCTGTTTGAAAAAGCCCTCCCTTGAAGCAGTACTTAAATTCAGCCTGACTTGCCTCCGTGCTGAGCACAGTTTCCCAAGATACCCTATTGGAGGCAACTTAAACAAGAAACACAAGGAGATTTGTGCTAAGGCTCTCCATAGATAAGGAATTAAAGACAAGCTAGCTCATGGTGTAATGGCATGGCAAAAACAGTGAGTGTTGCCCAGCACTCTTGTTCCAGGAACTTATTTCAATAATTAGTCTGGATTTCTTAAACCAGGATTGTTCCTGTGCTGATAGACCCAACAAACAGCCATTCAGAAATATCTGTAATTGACAACAGAACCACCTCTCCTGTGTGGTGTTGACCACAAAAGGATGTATTTAAATGAAGTGATTTGGAAAGGAGAATATAACATGGTCAGCTCATTCTTGCATAAAACCCACGTTTCTCTCAAATCAAAGCCAGGCAGTGGCTGCCAGTCCTCTGAAGCCACATGTTCCAGTGTGAAGATAGAAACAAAAGTCTTTCAACTGATATATTATTACTGAAAGGAAGGCTTTGTGGCTATCAAATAAAACCTCCTTTAGAGACTTGTGGGCTGGCTGATCATTTTCTTGCTGTACCAGAGGGGTTGACTGAAACACCTCATTCTTTGTAGCGCTATGTTGGCACTAAATGCTGAGTGAATGTACAAACTTGGTGAGTGAGGGCCCCTCTGGGGGATGCAGCAGCAGCCCAGCGCTCCTCTCAGCACAAAGAGCTACTTCAGCAGGGCAAGATGACACGCTGCTTCCTGCCACTGAAATGAGATTGTCATTGCAAAAGCTACCTGAGCTTGACATTGTGAAATTACTTCCTTATGCTCTGTGTACCATAAAAGGAGCTCAATCGAACTGGGAAGGATACATCCTCACCCAGGCTACTTGCAGCAAACAGCTCCAGGAGCCCAGAGCTTGGTAGCAGGAAATGTGTGGGAAAGCCATCTGCTGAAGCCACTTAGAAACAGTGTGAAAATCTTTTTTCATTCACTTCCTGACAAAGTAGTAATATGTTGCCTCATTATAGGAAGAGGACTGCTTGTTGTTATTTGCATTAGTAGCTCCCAGAAGCCCCAAGGGGACAGGACTCTTGCTGTGTTAGGTGCTGTGGGCACACGTAAGAGGAGACCTTTCCCTATACTCACACCCCCCACATTTTATAGCACAAAAGGACAGAAAGCATAGAAACTGGTTTTTTTTTTCCCCAAAGGGGGAACTGAAACAGATGGAAGAGACTGAAGGAGCTGGAAACAGAACATGTAACAAATTCCTAAGCCTTGACTTTCTCAGCAGAGCTGTACTTTGACTCCTGTACTTTGAGCATTTGGGGTGAGTGGTTTGTACCTTGGCATCCTGCTCACAACGTGCTCTGCAGTTCCCCTGGGTACAACTGGCATGTAGCTTGGTGTGGACAGTCTGCTGGGAGCTGCTAATGCTTTGCAGTGCTGAGGCAGGGGGAAGGAAAGTGAGTCCACATGCAGAAGGGATTTTAATAATTATGTAGCAAATTAAAAAGTAAGGTTACTGTGGAGATCTTAAACCTGATCTTTGGCATGTGAACCGTGTCAGTCAGTGTGAGCTCCCAGTCCAGCCCACATAATCTCTGTGGTTTAATACTGTTATAACCTGGGGCAATATCTCTGCTCTGCTTTAATGCAGAGTACCACACCAAAGGCTGTGTTTCAAGAGGAGGCAAAGTTCCTTATAGCCTACTTACTATTATTAGATATGTAAAGTTCTCCTATATTATCATCTTATCTGAAGACCTCAAATCATTTTAGGGGCCTTATTTTTAGCCTCTTGGCAACTCTGAGGCAAAGCACTTATCCCTGTTTTCAGAGACTAGAACAGACTTTACATTCCTATCCTTGAGCTTTCCTTATCAGTCTTTGCAAGAATGGAGGATTTCTTTTTCTCAGTCCCATGTTTAAATGCAAGGCAGAGTTTTCCAGGTCCCTTTGCTGTCCTTGAGTGGATGTGGGGGACTGCTTGCTTGCTTGCTTGGTGTTTGTGCTAGGTTTAGAAGAAAAACTGGATGTGCTTGGCTTAGGCTTTTATCTCTGGGGAAGGCAGGGTTAAAGAAATGTCCTAAAGCTTAATTAATTGGGGAAAGAATATCCCAGCAGCAGAAAGGAGGGAGGGAGGAGGTGAAGGAAATGGAGGTTTTCAAGACCCACCTGGACACGTTCCTCTGCCACCTGATCTAGGTGGGACCTGCTTCTGCAGGGGGCTTGGGACTGGATGATCTCTAAAGGCCCCTTCCAGCCCCTACCATTCTATGATTCTAGGAAAGGGTGGATGCTGCCCTGCTTTGAGATAAAAGAGGCTGAGGCCCAGGGTCTCCAGGAGCAAGCCAGGACCATGTAGGCTGGTAGCTCATGAGACTGAGACTGCTGTTTGACACACAGAGCTTTGTGCCAAGGGAATCCCTTCTCCAGGAGGGAGGTGCTGAGGTATTGGGAAATTGGGCCATGGCTGTTAATTGCTGAAAAATGTAGACATTCAAATTTAAAGAAATAGTACCTGTTAGCATAGAAGGGCTCATGTCAGAGAGCAACCTGTCTGTCCTGTGAGTGAAGCCTCCAGCTGGGTATACAGTGCCACAGTTGAAGCTCTGAATAAGGATTTCATTGCCTTATCCCAGACTTCTTGTAACCCCCTTCTCACAAACAACCCCCTGTGATGCAAAATGCAGGTGCAGAACCAGGAACTCAAGGAGGATACCAGCAACACCTCAATGTTCACAGAAACTGTAACAGCATTTCTTTATAGGGTTTTTCCTCTCCCCAGAGCTCAGTTCATGGTCCCTGGCAAAACTCCAGCCTATGGCAACGTGGCTCTAGGCAAGCACATCCATGCAGCTGGATTTGTCCTTTTTGTTGATTGAAAACCAGAAGTGCATAGCTTGGGCAGCACCACTGCCTCAAGGATTACATGCATAACCTCTTCAGGGTAAGAGACCAGAGAAATAAGATTGCAATTGCACCGTGGAGCAGCAAATATGGAATACTGATCACTCAGGAATCAAGTGCTAATGTAATGCTGAGATTTTAAAAAGCCTCACACAAAGTGCTGGGTAAATGACAGACTGCTCCCAACTCTGTTTCAGTTTGCTCAGATCCATGTTTCCACCCTTGCTGTATCCATTGCTGTATTTGAGTTACTAGTAAGCATTGGCCAGGTGACAAACTCCACGAGCACTGAATGGTGCCTCAGCAAGGAGTCTGCCTGGGCTGCACTAGAGAACAACTGTCCTCTTCAGGGGCTGGAGCAGGGAGGGCAGCACCAAGACTCAACTTTTTCCCAGTATGTGCCAATCCTGAAGTGAGTGGGTAAAGACTATTTCTGGCAGTAACAGAGAGTTAAAGGAATAAAACCTCTGCTTGGACATAGTATGCTGGTAGACTTAACTTGGTTCATTTGCACAAGGCTTAGGTGAGTAGCTCCCTGAGCATCTGAGCTGTGAGAGGCTCCTGTAGCACATGTCAAGTGAGGATAATCCCATGTGGTTTAAAACCCAAAGCAAGCTGTCTGATTTTCCTCTCCTATCTTCTAGATTGGTCTTGCAGTTTGTGCTTATGCTGGGACCATAACAAATGTTATGTTTCCCAGCCAGTGGTGGAAGCTGTGCACACACAGAAAGTCACTGACATCAAATCTGATGGGAGCCAAGTTCTTAGCTGTGGCTAAGAAACCTGACACAACACAGGAGCTCTGCAAGGGTTTGAGTGGAATGTCTTATTTCTTATGTGAAATAGACTGTCCAGAGAAGAGGTGAAAGATCTTCATTATTGCATCTGCCACACTTGGGAGATACTGATTTAAAAGTGTGGATTAACTTAGCTGTGTTAAGGAAGTTGGGATGTTTGTTTGTGCCTTTAAGACATTTAAAAAACAAATACACAGACTAAGTGACCTTTTAATACTGGACAAGAAAATCCATAGTATAATGAGCAATGATTTCCTCAAGTGCCAGTACAGAGACATGCACTTTTTACCTCCAGAGGCACAGAAACTGCATACCCACGAGACCTTCACACGAAGATAAGTGAAGAGACCTGTAACTTGTCCCCTTATGGAGTCTTCTGGTCCTGTTGTTGTGATTGAGGTTTTGACCTTCCCTTAGGTAATGCCTATGTCAGGCCCAGAGACTCACCTCTGACAGAATCTGGTCTGAAATGGGCTCTTTCAACATTAGATGGGTCTCTTCAGCAGCAGCCTGTGCTGTGTAGTTTTGATCTATGCTATTTTGTGGATAAGCAACTGCTGAGAAGAAAACACTTTCATTTGCTGGAGTAACTGTGTTCTCAAGCATTAAAACTGTTTTGTACTGTCCAGTGGGGAGAAAAAAACCCAAGGTTTTTAATTCTAGAAGATAGGTTAACTTGTAGGGGAGGAGGCAGAAAGTTTAGTCTCCTGCTGTCAAAGAAGCCTGTGCTTGAAGTACTCAGTCAATTAGTCTGATTTGTAGCAGCCTTCCTATAAATCCTCTTTCATTCAGAGACAAGTTAAGCTCTTTGCTGGAACGTGCCATTCCAAGGAACTTCAGTAGGTTCTCACACATCTAACCATGGCAAAGTTATCTGCAGGGGGACACCATCTTAGAATGACATGGTATGTTCACTTCTACAACACTACAGCCAATATATGTCAAAAAGGGAGGCCAACAAGATGCCTTTCACCTCACTGTCACAGATTACCCTTTCTTGCATGCCACACTTGCTCAGCCTATTTGTAAATTAGAAACAGGATTTCTAAATGAGTATTAGATACAGAAACAATTGAGACACATCTGTGCAGTAAGTGATCATTAACTCAAACAGAACTGCTTTGCCATAGAAACCCAGCACTCCTTAAAGGTGCACAATCAGTTCAGAGGCAGCGTGTTTGATAGGGACACCTGTGTCACCCGACCAGATGCAGAACCATTGTTTTTTGCCTTCCAAGAGTCAGCTTTCGTGCTCATTTCCCTGCCAGTGCTTTGTAGCAGAGCTGCGAGCCTTTCCCGTGGCCGTGCCGCAGTGACTCACCCTGCTGAGCTGGTCCAGGAGTCTTTGGTTCTGTTCGGAGAGTTCCTGGACAGCCCGTGTCTTCTCGCGGTCAGCCTCGCGCAGGTGAAGCTGCTGCCTCTCCAGCTCGTCCTGCAGCTGCTTCACATCACTTTCCAGCTCAGACACCCTTCCTTCCCATTCTCCTTCTCTGTTCTCAAACCGCCTCCTTAGCTCATGCTTCTCTTGTTCTAGGTGCTGGACAACAAGGGGGAGAAGAGGTTAGGATGGGAGGGGGGATAAAAGTGAACACTACCTCCTTTCTCTATGCTTAGGGCTCAAAACTTTAGTGCAGAAGTGGTGCTGGAGCGTGACAATGTCCTGGAGGCAGCAATCCCACACTGGAGCGGGTCACTGGCACTGAAATTGCTCTCTTTTTTTCAGCAATTAGCCTGTCCTTGGCCTGTGGAGATCAGCACATTGAATTTTTACTGAAACAAGTGCCAAAAGAGTAAAGCAGGCTGCATGTCAATAGGTGGAATATATAGGTCAAGCAGGCCAATTGATTTAGCAGAGCCCAGCTTAACTCTAAAGCAACACTGCAGCAGCATAATTCTTTTAAAAATGGCCTTTATAGTCAAAACTGGACAAATTGTGTCCTTACTGCTGATGAGGAATCTAGATGAGGCATCCTTCTTGTCATATGTGGCTTATGAACAACAGTTGAATCATCTATCCATTTGCTCTTTCTATTCCTGACCTAATTAGTTGTCTGCTAGTTTGATAGTGCACAGTAACTCTATTGTTTGATGCAGCCTGCTCTGGAATGGTAATGGATGCAATGAAGTTGTTTCTATGAACATTACACACATGCATGTCCTGGCTTGCAGCTTTTTTAGAAACCATTCTTAGTTCTGGAGACTGTTCTGCTCAGGGCTGGCTGGGAAACAAGGGACAGCACAAATCTGATGGAACTTGTGCCTATTTTACAGGCTCAGGTGAATGAGGGCTTGAGTGAAAGAGCTGCAAATTGTGTCAGAACAGATTCATGTTGTGCCTGTTTGAAAGAATCTCTGCTCTGAAAGTCAGAGCTAGAGTTTCCCCAGGTGACTGAAGCCAGGTGCAAACTTGCAGAACAGTCACAGATTGGGGACATGGGCATGTCCCCAGATTAGCTGGGAAACCTGAAGAGTGGGAGCCTTCTCCTTTTTCATTGTCTTCTTTCCCCTGGAATAACCTGCTGCTGCTCTGTTGGATTCACCAGCCTTTTAGGAACGTGTCTTAGCAAAGAACAGAAACCCACTGGGCCCTGCACTGTCAGCAGTCAACCATTTTTCCCAGGGTATCATCCCCCAGTGTGCAATCCCCATGGTACTCATGATAAGGGGTGGGAGATTAAACTGCCAGGAAGAAAAGAAAATTGCATTGCATTTATGTGAAGTGGCTTTTTATTGCTTTTAGAAGCACAGGCTGTGAGGTGGCTGTTTCCCCTGGGTGCCTCTTGCTGATGACACATAGCCTCCCTGCAGGATCTCTGCCACCTTCCTGAGCAGGTCTGAATGTCAAAGCTCTCCACTTCCCCAGCAGCCCTCTGCTCTGCATTGTCACTGATCATCCACCCTTGCTCTGCTCAAGACACGCTTTTTCTCAATCTCATCTCCAAATCCTCTCCTATGTTCTTTCAGTGCAGTGTAGCAGCATCCTGCTTGTGTCTTTCCAAATCCTCCTGCAAATTCAGGACTTTCTGGAAAACCCTCAAATGAGAGGGAAGGCTCATTAAAAAACACTGCTCCAAAGTGAAAGTATTTCCCACTGTTTCATCCACTAAAAGAGTGAGCATCCCCTTGCAAATGAGAGCACACTAAATAGATAAAAATGCTTTTAAATGCAGTAGGTAGGTATGAGATCCCAGCACAAGGCCTGTGACAACCATTGCAAAGAAATCGTGTTTGCAGCTGAAGCGTGGCTGGAGCAGCTGCAATTTCACTTTTTTAGCAGCACATAGAAAATTCTGGCTGGCTCCTTCATTGCTTCAAGATCCAGGGCCTTCTCTAAGTGGAAGATGAAACTTCAGCTTGCTGAGGAGTAGCACTGCAGCCAAAATTCCCCAGACATACTCAAATGTGATTTAGAAGCCACAGATAAGCCTTATCAATCATTTAAAAACCACTTTAGTCCTCTACTACAAAAGAAAAGCCATGCTACATATAGCTCCAATAAACACCCTTCACAGAGGCTGGAGTCAGAGGGCAGCAATATCAAGTTTATTCTGTTGTGGTGGAGGATCCAGAACAGTGCAGTGGGGCACAGAGTGGCTGTTGCAAAGAGAGAGGATAAACCAGGCTGAATGTGCTAACCAATTCCTCCTGCTTCCCTCTCTCCCAGCAGCCAGCTCCCTGCACCTGCCCTCATGCCAGCACCTGCATGGCTGGTTTTTCACGTGGGTAGTGATGACAGGGCAAACAGCTGTCCTCAGGAGGGGAGTTTCTTGTTTTCTGGGTGTCTCTTCATCTGCCAGCTGCTCACTGATTGATTAATTTTCACAGAACAGCTTCTGTTCAACTTAACTGAGCTGGACTGGTCATCATTTAAAGAGATGAGAGCAAGGGGGAGTTTCCCAGCTGATGAAGAGGGTTCATGCTGTAAAATGCTTGGACACAGCAAGCTTCTCGGTCAGAGGCACCAAGGTATTAGCTGGTTTAATCCCTTACAAAGGATAAAACTGTCCAGAATCACGTATCAGAATTTATTACAGGACTTCAGTTCCATGCTTAGAATTCAGCCTGTGAAGTAGAAGAGTTGCCAGGAACACTGCACTTCAGTGATGAACCCACAAAACTACAGCCTATTTAGTCTTGAGGCAAAGCACCAAAGGAGCAGGCCAGCACGTTGGCCCCACGCTGGTCACTGTAAGGTGCAGCTTTCACTTGGCTTCTGCTCAGCATCAGAAGGAGCAGAGAGAAGGAGCTAACAGATGTGGGTCCCTCCTTCCTGCTCCTCTGAAACTGAAAAGTTTATTGTGAAATTTTGATCACTTCAGTGGCAGCAGGAGGCAGCCACATTTAATCTGCAGAGGCTGGGATCACCAGGCTTGTGTTGTAAGAGATTAATGTTCAAGTATGATTTATATATCTTCTTTTAAATGTGAAGTAGCATTGTCTTAGATCTGCCAAACCCAGTGGGGAAAAAAAAATCTGACCCTTAAGTTAGCTAACAGTAACTCCTAGCACATGGGCAGCCTGAGAAATAGCAATTTGTTATTCAACTGGAAAGTTGAAGGGATAGTAACGGGAGGAAAAGGTGCAAATGGTTGCATTTCCCATTCCTTCATTCACCTTCTGAATGGGCCTGTAAGAGCAGAGGTTTGGGGAATGTTATTTAAAGTACTAGAAAGTCATAGTTCTTCCCATCTCCTTCTCATCTTTACATTTTGCAAAGAGAAAGTGGTATGTGAGACTCCCAGGCTCCCCAATGGGCAGCTCAACCAGTGCCTAAGCTTGAGCGTTTTTCCTTTAACGGTAAGAAAGGTTCTACTCCAACTCATGGGGAAAACCACGTCAGCACAACGCCACATACGTCTGTTCCTGCTTAAGGATCAACCTGCAAGCGTGCACTCTGGCAAATTGTAATACTCTGGGCTTGTTTCTATCAGAATAGCAAATGCAGAGAGAATTGTCTGCAAAGAGGAAGGGATCAGCTAGGGTTAAGTGCTAAGTTTCATAATAGAGAGGAATTTTGTATGGAGAACAAAGGCCATGCAGTAATTTCTCAGATCCTCAGGAACCTGAGAGGCTTAAGTCTGGGAGGACAAAACACAGGAATGTGCAGGATTGTGCAGAAAGAACCGGTCTAGGGTTGTGACTGGAAATTGGAATGTTAATCCAGCACTGTTCAAACTCTTTCCAGAAAGGTAGAGAGGCACTTTCTCAGCCTCCTGAGCAATATTACTTGCTGGGAGAATTCAAATTGCAAGAGTGTCTCTGAGGAGAAAAGTGAGGATAATAATGGCTGTCTTACATAGTGGGGTGAGAGAGCTGTTCCAAAAGATGCTGCCTGCACAAGTATTTTTCTTTATAATAGCTCTATTTCATCCTTAAAAATCAATAAATAGCACAATCCACCGAGTTCCTGGCAAACAGCTCTCTCCAGATACCTGTAGGTATTTTTCAGAGCAGCCAGACAAGAGACGTATCATTAGGGCTTATCTCCTGTCATGCCTAATGCTTAGCTGCAACGGCTTAAACACAAGTGTTACATATGCTCTGTAGCTCAGGACCTGCTGTGTAAATTGAACTTCTGAGGCATTTCCATGACGAGGTGAGCCAAGCACAGCGCCGACCTCCTCGCGCAGGTGGTAGCTGGGTCCTGGGGCAGAGCGGCAGCCCCGGGCGCCTCTGGAAGCGAGGTGCTGCAGCCTGTCAGCAGGCCGACACGCAGGGGAAGAGCAGCAGCTCTCCCTCCCCAAGGCCTAAGGGGGTTTTCTCTGACCCTTTCCCTTCCCATCACGGCCAGGGCGAGTCCTGAGGGCTGCCCGGCAGGGCCCATACGCGGCTGCCGCCCACGGGCTGTGTCGGGGAAGGGGCCGCTGTCCGCGGGGCCGCGGGCCGGGGGAGGGCGGGCGGCGGGGCCTTACCTCCAGCTTGTCGGTGAGCTCCTTGTGCATCCTCTCGTACTGGCGGCTCATGTCCTGGTTGCGTTCCAGCAGCGCCTTGCCCAGCCGCGCCGCCAGCACCAGGTCCTTCTCCTTCTGCCGGATCAGCGAGAGCAGCTCGGGGTCGCGGGCGGCGGCGGCGGGCGGCGGCTCCGGGGGCTCCCCGGCGGCGGCCAGCAGCGCCAGCTCCTCCTCCAGGGCCAGCTCCAGCGCGGCGGCCCCGGCGGCGGGCGGCTCCATGCCGCGGGCGCTGTCCGCCTCCGCCGGTGCTGACCCGGCGGCGGCCAGGCGCAGGCACGGCGCCGACATGGCCCTGCGCGCCGCCGCCGCCGCTCCGCTGCGCCCCCCGCGCCCGGCCCGCGCCTGCGGCTGCTGGGCGGGGAGCGCCGCCGCCCCCGGCCCCCGCCCCCCAGCGCCGGGCCCCGCCGCCTGCCGCCGCGCACCGCGCTCATCGGCGGGAGCCGGGGGCGGCACCGCGCTTGTGGCCGTCGCTGCGAGCCGCTCAGCTGGGCGCGGATCTTGCTGCGCCGGCTGCTGCGAGCGGGTCGCGCTGTTGCTGCGGCAGGCCCGGGCCAAAAATCCCCCCAGAACATTGGGGTGTCTCGAAAAGCCCAAGTAGGGAGCTCGGCACCCCTCAAGGGGCACAGCGCTTCTTTCTGCTCGCTGCCTGTGCCATCAGGTCTCTAGCTGGGCTGTTTCAGTCAGAGAGTGGCTCTTAGGCTTGTTCTGCTCAGTAGAGGGCTGACTACAGCTTCCAACAACCTCCGCGGCTTGCTTTCAATTTCAGATTGCTTGGGATGTTCCCGGATAAAATTTGTCTTAAAGCAGCCTTAGTGAACACTGGGAGCTGTAGTCAGTTCTGCTCACAGCACTTTTCTCTCTGGGAGGAGGTTCTGCCGGAGGCAGGACCAGTGGGTTTTCAGTTTTGGTTCTGTTGACTTCCTTCTCCTCTTAGATCCAAGAATCGCTTTGCTTTGTGCCACAGGAGGGAGACTGATGCAGAGTAAGGCACCATAGTGTGTATTTACACATTTGCTGAGACTGCATTTGTTCGTTTTCTGATCATGCTTTAATTTCGAGTCATGCTTTAATATTTATAAGGAAAACCATGCTTTTGACTGATAGTTTCTGCAGCAAGAAGAGGCATTCTACAGTTTTTCTCTTTAGACTCTGCTTTCATGAGGATTGCACTCCTTCCTCCTACAGAAGATTCACTTAGTCTATGTTATCTGTATGCAACTGCCTCGATACATCAGTCCAAGGATGTATTTGGCTGAGACAGCTGATGGCTGATGCAGTTTTCTAGCAGGGATGGCTTCTGCCTCACGTCAGACCCAGAGCCCCAGAGAGCTGCTGATTGTTGGAACCACTAGAGCATGGGCTGTGGGAATACTAGCTTCTCTCTGGCCATCTGCCACTGGGACTGAGCCTTTTGTGGGGCTACACCCCAAGAGTTCAGCTAGCAGGACTTGTTGATACTTGGCCTTTTTCCTGGCAGTGTCAGTTAACGTTAGTTTGCTTTCTGTAATGTGAGCACCTGCTCTCCAGAGAGCAGGCAGAGCCCTGGTACCAGTGCTGTCCCACAAAGTAAACTGTTGCCTAATATGACTGTTGTGTTTTTTGTGCTGGTGACCCTGAGGTGACACCTTCTTTATCTCATAGCAATTCCCCCAGGTACTGATGTTATTAGAGCTTTTGTCCTTGCAATCAACTGACGCTTATACTGCTGGAACATGGGACTCACCATATGGGAAGATGATTTGAACAGTATTGGTCCTTTTAAAAGAATCCTCCTGCCCTGATGCAGGAACCATGCTTTCAGAGATTTTATCATCACTGTTTAAACAAAGGAGGGTGTTTAATGTCTTAACTGATTGTGAGCACCTTCTGCTGGAAGTGCCTACCACACCAAACCAAACCTTCTGGTGTGATTAATGAATCCACTGTGGCATTAATTTTCATCTCTAACGCGTCTTTCGGTGTATAAACCAAAAAGAGATTATACTGAGATGTTTTAATCCCCCAAACAAAGCCTAAAACACAACTTATAGCTGCAGCTGTTAGGATAGGGATGGGGAAAAGAGCTATGGCCTGGATGGAGAGAAAAAGCCCATGTAAATCACTGCTATGTATTGCAGATAGGCATTGTCTCAGTCAGGCATCTGTACAAGCTTAAGCTTGTTTGGGGCCTATTGGCTGCAAACCTTACCAGTGTTATCCAGAATAACTCTGATTAAAGCTTTGTTCACAGCATGGCCTGTTATTGACTTCCACTTCAAAAATAAATCTATAGTCTTGTGAATTTAATTGTTGGTTTGCCTTTTTTGGAATATAGTAGAGCAATGGTTTTTAAAACTCCTTTGCATGTTACTTTACTGGTATTGTATTGTGTATGTGTAATTTCACTCAAGTGCCCATGCAAAACCAGTAAGAATACAAGAAGATACTTTCCTTACAGTTCTATAATGGTATTATCTATGAGGATCTTAAAATGTATTTCAGCTGAGAGCTGGGACAGTTGCTGTCTATAGAGTGACCTGACCCCCATTTCTGCACTTCTTCCCCTAGTTAGGCTTAGTTACATCCTCTGGAGAACTTCAACCTAGAAAAAAGAAGAATGATTTAAGTGAAATGAGTCAAACATGAAGAGGTTTTTAATTGCACTGCTCAAGCCTGATGTGAGACCTCACTACTTGGGTAGTAAGAACTGCAAATAGCAGGCAATTTAGAGAGATTTAGATCAAACATTTCAGGAGCTGATGCTCTAGCAGCATGGAAGGTTCTTGTGTGTCCAGTGCAAATTGTCTTCCAGCATGGAAATCACCACTGGGATGACCCTTGTCTGAAAATGCAGAAAGGCTGGGCTGGTCCAAGCACACAGGGAACTGGGAGCAAGGGACTGATGCAAGTGATGTCACCACTTAACACCAGAATGTCACCTTGTCTGGGATATGTGAAATCTCTCTCAGTGGTATTAGGAAACAAGGGTGAAAATAAATAATTGTTATGAGAGATGTAAGATTAATTCTTTACTTGATCAGGTGAAACATTTACAGGCCCTTAAAGACTCTACTCTATATGGGGGAAAAGGACAGCACTGACTTTGTCTTTAAGTAGTTTCCCCTTTGTGCTTTTCCCCATCCCACAAGTACTCAATTCAGTAAATAAGCCATGGGGGTGATTGGAGAACTTAACTCAAGGAGCCATCTAGGGTAATCTGCCAGTGCAATTCACTCTGCTAAACAGGTTCCTAAAGGAGCAAGATACTGAAACAGGCAATCCAGCTTAAGCTATGGATATGGCAGTGTGCATTGTCCTCCCCAGAGGGTCAAGGAGAGGTGAACTCTAAGCTCTGCAGGCTCTTCAAGCCCACTATCAAGTACATCATTAAAACCAATGCTTTGAAATGAGTCTTCTGCCTTCCAGGGATTTCACCAGTTGTTCTCTTCACAAAGGAAGTGTGGCAGAGGCTCTGGACCTTTGGTGGTTGCACTGACAATACTGGAGTGTGTAGGATTGTATGAGTTCAGCAGGACAAAGCATTTTTCACACATCAGAAAAGCTGCAAATCCAATAAATGTCCAAGTGCTCCAATCAATACTTTACCTCAGCTGTGAAGGCAGCACTGAGAAGACAGGCACTGCAGGGGTTCATCTGTTTTTGTTTAGAGTAAGGGGAGAAAAAGATGCATTACAGGAAAGCCACAGTCAGACCTGTAAAAGTAGATTATTGTCCTGTGCTTTTAAAGCTGTGGTGAGAGAGGAATTCCCATCAGCATCCTTTATCTTCCTGTCAGTGGGCTTGACAGTGTTCCAGGGGAAGCAGCACAAGCTCTCAGGTTTCTTTTGCCATGCTCTCTCTCATCTCTTTCAATGATTAATTGCTTTATTTTACTCTTCACTGCACTTTGTTTCTGACAAGTGTGTTTCAGTTATTCTGGCTGTGTGTGTACCTCCATGCCTGTGTTTCAGTGTACCCCAGCCTCCTGCTGCTGCAAGATGAGCAGCAAGAGGTGCAGGCAGTCTTAAGAGTGTTTGCTCAGAGTTTGCAGTTGCCCAGATGAATAATTAAAGGAAACACGTGCCTTGTTTTTTAAATAGGCCAGAACTGCAGAGCCAGAGATAAGACTTGTGTGACCTTTTCTTCTCTTTGCTTCTGTGGTGTCCAAAGCTATCCAGTATGTGTGTGCTTGGGTTTTCTCTGGTGCTGGGTGGAGAAAACACAAGATGAGAAGGTGCATTTGCAATGGTTGGTAAGGGAGAAAAGCCATTTCTGGTTAAACAGAAACAAGAGCTGTTATGAGTGTTAGCCAAGCAATATGTAGTAAAATAAAAGACCATCCTGATTTTTCCCGAGATTCCAGATCACCACAGAGGATTCCATCAGTTTTGTTGTTTCCCTGGGTTATCAGTATTAGGTCAGAGCAGAAGCAGCACTCATCCACCAAGAAGACTTGTAACATCAAAGTCAGGGGACAAAAAATAATCTCTTGACTGCTAAGGACATAAAGTGTGGCCTGAGTGACTCAGGACAGAGCTGACACTGTACTGCAGTCACCCTACTGCCTCCTGTAAGGAACAAAGGATGGAAAAGGAAAAGACTTTGCCTTGTTATACAGCACATGAGTATTGTGCTGAGACATCTACGAGTTAAGAGATGTTTAATACTTTGTACTACAGCTTTTATTTGCTTTGAGATGTGTGAAGTTTGGGAGCACGTTGTAACAGTCTCTCCGGAACAAAGCTGATGGTGCTGGGAACATGGAAAACTACTCTGGAGCTAGTGGAGTTGCAAGGCCAATATTTCAGTCCAGCTTGATTTGTTTGGGGTACCATAACAGCAATTTGACTTTGGTTGCCACCTGGCCTTGACCACCCATGTGCCATACGTGCTACTTTGTACCTAGGGCTCCTTCTTGATTTACCATGCTCCAGGTAGACTCTGAATATAGGCAGGATCCAAGTTGGCTCCCTCTTACTGGCACAGCCTTCCAGTATGTGTCCCAGGAGGGCTCCCATCTTCACGTATCTTTGTGCCAGCTGTGGTGATTGCCACCGTGTGCCTTCAGCACTGTGTTACAATGCTACTCAGTGGCTGCAGCATTGCTTCTCATTGCCTCAGGCTTTCTCAGCTGGAGAAGCTGCAAAGAAACAAAAGATGTTACAGGGACATGGTAAGCACAAGGTCCAGAGCAGATCTGGAAAGGGACAATGTAGGGTGGGCACTGCACATGTACTTGAGAGGTGTTAGGTCTGAGCACTCCCACACAAACCTGGCCATGGGCTTACTGCTTCTGCAGTCCACAGGAGTAAAGATGTAATGGCTCTATAGATAGATGTAGACCTACATCTAGACTAGGGCTGTTTTTTAATGAAGTAGGTGTAGAGTTACTCCCTCTCTTACCACATGCCAATGTTTGACAAGTCTTAGTGGACCAAACACTTCTATTTAGAAAGAACTAGCCGGTGCCTTTGCTCATATGAAGATACAAACTGAGATGTTCTTGCTTTTGTTTCTTTATAGGAAACCATTAGGTCCTGAAACTACCTGCCATGATGTTGGCCATGGAGTTCTGGAACCATTATTTAATGATTAGACACGACTTTGTGCTTTGTTATGGGGGAAAAGTATTTGTTGGCTGTTGCCTTGCTCTGCTTCTTATGGATGTACTGCAGTTCCTAATGACTCGTGCCAGGAATGATGATCTTTGATCCAGCATCACTGGATTGTAATTGACCAAGCTGACATGAAGCAATACTGATTTTAATGCAGCCTCCTTCACTCACTGTTGTGGTCAGTTATTTCATGGTAATGGCAACTCTGTCGGGTATTTTTGCTTCATTGAGCAATTATGTTGTTATGGAAACTGGTCTTCTATAAATTGTCTGAAGAGAGGCCTGCTTCACTTCTTGGGAACAGGGAGTTTGAAAGTAAAAAGTACAGGGAAATAGTTTTTTAATCAACTATAATAATTATTTGTGTAATTACTATTTCTTAGGGCCTATTAACTATTTGGTGCAAATACCAGCACCCTCAGATCCATGCAGGATCTGGTCACTTGTTGTCCCTCATTGGAGAATGCAGATGCAACTGAAGATGAGCTTTTTCCTGCCCATGTTTAGGTGACCCCTCTGCCAACCTTGCTGGATTGGGAGAACATTTCTGTCTTCATCTACAGGGCTCCTGAGCTCCAAAAACCTTGTCCTGGCTGTGCTGTGGTCAGTGCTGCGTGTGGCTGTGGCAGGAAGGATGTGTCTTGTTGTCTTTGAGACCAAGATTTATGGACAGTGCAAGGAACCGATAATCTGATACCAACCAATGGTCCCCAGTGCCAGGTCATGCACAAATCTCATGTTGGAGTTGTGACCTACAGTCTTAACCCTTAGATGACAATTTCTCATCAAGAGCCATGTCACTAGAGGAAAACAAAAGAGAGCCTGTTAGTTTCTTCCTGTAATGACTGTACTGCTTTGGGTTTTGAGACAGACTCCTGAGGATCAAAGGAGGAGAGGCTATGACACAGCTGAAGTTACAGATGTGGAGTGGTGATAGTGCTAAAAGAGCTGAATAGAGTGTGAGTGAGAGAGAAGGTCACAGCTCCAACAGCAAAACACAGACACGTGGAAAACATGAGAGGGATTAGTCCTAAATACAAGAAAAGGAGAGAGAATGAATCCATATTACACTAATTGTACTGGTCAGCTTTTAAATTGTGAGATAAATTGTGCTTGTAAATTAAAAAAGAAAAAGTATGTGTTTATTCCTGCTGAGAGGACCCAGCTCACAGCAGCTGAAAATGTGTTGGGACAGAAAAATCAAAGTGTTTAACTGCTTCAAGGCACTCTCATCATATCATCATGCCTTTTGAAGCCATAATTCAGTGATTGATCAGTGGAAATCTCATTAACCAACTACATTATATGAAAAAAACAACCATGGAGAAAGTTGTGTTACTCTGTGTATCACATTCATCACAATCTTTGCTCTGCTGCATGTGTGTGGGTGTTCTATGGAAAAGCCAAACCTTCATTCAATATGTGACCTAAAAATAAACCTTAAGAGTAAAAGTTTCCTTTGCCTTTCTGTCTTGCCTTTCTCATATTATTGCTTTGCATATTTCCAGACATTTTAGGAAGTGCACAGACCATCTTTGTCACTAATATATTCAGCTTTTAGTTAGCTGCTTAAATCCAATACTCATATGCTCTGATACTATACTCATATACTCTAATATGCACATAGTCTATATGGGGGTGAAATTCAGATCTGAGCATTCCCTTAATGAGGTATCTTTTATTCTTGTTTCCTATTTTCCAATTTTGCTTTATAGCACTCCATGCCTGCAGGGGCTGGGCAGGCTCACTCTCCTCAGAAATGACATTTAAGATCATTTAGTGCAGCCTCAGTCTGAGTTCACAGTCAGCTTCTCCCACGGGGTGTGTGAAAGCAGCGTGACCTGGCATGTGAGAAACATGAAGCCCAATATTATTCATTTGGATTAATGAATACTTTGATATGGTGTTGTAAAAGGATATAGAGATGGTGTTGCATATTTTGCTTACTTGACAGCCTTTCATCTCAGATGCAGAGACTATGACAAAGCTCCACAGCAATTTATGCTCTCCAGCAGAGCTCGATGTGGCTGATTGCCCTCTCATACCTGTTGTGCTTTGGGCTGTGATTCTCCTCTCTCCTGGGGATCAGGTTGTTTTAGAAAGCTTCCAGACCTTTGACAAGAGCTTTTGAATTGCATGAGATCAGCCTTGTTGGGCAAGAAGAGATGAGTCCTCAAAAGTCTTCTTAGGTGCATTATTTCAGTCCTCACATCTTTGGGTATCTGGTTTCTTTCAGAAACACTTTGCACCTTAGAACATCTCAGTTGAAGTGAATATCATTTTTGCTTATTTTAAGCACCCTTTTTTTAGGTTAGTGTCAGTTGTAGCCCTGTGTGAAGAATTAACTTTGTTTGTATGTTTTCCCTCTCTGTTTGGATTCAAAGTCGTTGCACAGATACACGAATGTTGCTTCCCCAAATTTACGTTTAAGTGAAGAAATTTCAGCCAGGACCAACAGGGAGGGAAATAAAGCATTCCATAAAGCATTATTGAATATCCTCCCAAAAGAGGCTCTATGACTTGCCACTGCCACACAGACTGGTCCAGAGCTAGTCATCCTTGCCACTCCCTGGGTCAGTGTTGTGCTATTCAGTGACAGGTAAGATAAACTCTCTCAGTTTACTCCATTTTTTTAACTTCAAAAGTGTCACCTATATACAAATAACTGAAATATTTATAGATTTGCCCTTCAAGTGTTCTTTGTTTGTTTAGTGTTTAAGAAGTTCCACTGTGGGGAAAAAAGAAGATGCTTCCACATAAAACGATGCCTCTGCAGAGCTCATGAGATAATGTCTTACTCTTTGGCACACACCACCATCCCTCTCCTGTGCAGAAGCCTCCCCAGGAACTTGCTGTGGGCACAAAAGGTAAGACCAGGCTACTGTGATGTTTTTTGTTGCATCTGCACACATATCACCCTTGATTGCTTCCCTTTTTCTCCTGATGACTTACTAGCTCAATAAGGTGTAACATAACTAACCCGAAATGCTACTGCCATTGGAAATTGGAAAATCATTCAGCAGCACAGTTAGCAGTTAGCCTAAGAGCCTACCCCCAGCTGATGGGGGAAAAGGCTTGGAGGTGAAGGAGGTTATTTATGGGAATCATTTGCTCAACTGCTATAGAATTAAGTCTTACAGTTGGAAAGAGGATCTGTAGTAAAGGAATCAGCATCTTTAGAAAAATGCCTCTCTCTGAACATGAAATAATGCTTTGTTTAAAAGCTGGAGTTTAATTTGTGTTTATAGAATAACAAACCAGAGGTGGTTCTGTGCTAGCATATGCTCTGGAAAGGAGCTTTCAGCCTTTTCTGTCTAGTATTTTAGCATGCTTCTATGTATCTATCATTAATTTTATCTGTTAGTCATTAGTCTGTTAAACTCTTTCTGTATCTCAGTTCTTTGGCAAATAAGAGTCACTTGAAACAGTTGAAGAATGCTGGCTAAGCAAGTGATTGTGTTTATAAAACAGAAACATTCAGGTTCCCCTTTATTTACACTAATAGTAAAGTGAAGGTTGATTGTGTTTCTCTGAACTTGCATATCCCTCTTTCAGACACCCAAAGACCCGTTACCACCTCCATAATTTTTTTGTGTTGCCTTGTCTGTGAGAGAAAACGTCCTTTATTGGCCTGAGAAAGAGCATCTCATCAATTGGGAACTGATTTAGAGTTCTTTTAATTCAGCAGATTGTTAGAATATAGATGGTACTTCCAGGGCGAGAAAACAATAAAGACAGGCAGTTAGGTGTGATCAGCAGTAATGGTCTGGCATCTAGGGAAAAGAATTATGGCATCTTTTTCTTCTGAAGCCTATCGACTTTCAACAACTCGCGTTTGTACTTTTAGCCCGTTACAGAAATGCCAAGAGTTGCAATTTCTGTTTGGATGGGGAGGTGTGGTGCAAGATGGAAAGACAGACAGCTGCAAGGACTTGCAGCAGATCCTGATTCTTTATTTTGTTTGACCTGATTTCAACAGCTTCCTCTGTTGAAATACCATAGTCTATGTTGGGAATTATGTCAGGAAGCACAATATGTGCAGTGTGGGTGAGTGAGCTTGCATAAACTGTCAATGAAGATCAATTATAGGGATTATTGAATTACACATTAGATAAGAAGCAGATGACTTCTTTTGCATGCAAGTGCAGTGTTAACTATTTTTGTCTATATTAAGATACAACCATATAAGCAGTGAGAATCTGTCGCTGAGCGTCACAAGCTGCCCGAGCTTATTGATTAGTTTGTGCTTTATGATTGAAGTCCTGCAGTCTCGTGGTTTTGGAAGGAAGTACCATGCAGATGAAGAGAGAGAGCATCAATCTCCTAATAATACACAATTGATATGCAGCTTGGGCAGAAATAGTCCCTTATGAAAGACTCGATAGGGATGAAAAGACAAATGTGACCTAGAAGATGCCATTTTCTGATGTGTTGGGACTCCTGTTTCATGCTGTGGGACCAGTGAGTCCTGATCGTACCACAGCTGTGCCATTAACAGGTTGTTGAGACAGGCTTGTTCCTGTACCTTGTATACCTTGTATCAGCCTGTTTACTAGATCTATTTGAAGGCCAAGATGTCATTTTTGCCCCAAGAGGTTACATGCAAGGTGGGATGGCTGGTTCTAGAACAACCATCCTTTAGCAGACTCTGCCCAGCTGCTGAACACCGCTGCCAGCATTGCTTGTCTGGGCCTCTGGCTCAGTTTGGTGCTGAAGAATCTGAGCCTGGCACAACAAAAAAACAGTAGGATTTAAAGAGACCTTTTCAAGAGAGAAAGAGCTGTTCTTACTTACAGAAACTAGAAGATGTTGGCATACTGAAAGGCATCAGAAGGGAACCCAGAAGAATATAGAGAGGACAGAGGTTGGAAAGAACTATGCAACCTGTGTGCAAATACTATTTTATTCCAGCATCCTGTATCCTAAACTGTAAAATCTTTATTTCCTAAAATCTTTTCATCATAGTTTGGGTTAATTCTACATTAGTACGTAAGTAATTCGTTCCATTATAGAGGAATTTAAAACAGTAGCATAAACCCACCTTTAACAAATGTAACTCCCTCTGCAGTGCTTAAAAACACAGGAAGGGGATAAAAAAAGTAGCTTTAACCCTTTTGTTTGGTGGGAAATTTTTATTCCACAGAAACTCTTTTGAATGGAATTCCCATTTGTCTTTCAAGACTTGTATTTTAGTATCCAGCCTTTGGCTAAAAATGGCTAAATGCAATCCCTTGGCAGACCATGAGCATTGCATCAACCTCCCACAATGTTGTTTTTGTTGTTGTTTGAGGAAGAATATACTGGTTTTGTAGCCTTTTCCTTCCAGGTAGCAAAGGAAATTTAAACATGTAAAAAACCAAAGTGGGCCAGGCCAATCAGCACCAAGAATGGCAAATAGCACTCAAAAAAGAGCAATTTGACCATGCAGGGACCTCCAGAGGAGTCAGAAATTGCTATTTAATTCCTAGGTGAGCATTAAGATACTTCCCTGTTTGTCTGTGTTAGCTCTTAATCACTTATCACAATCCTTAACATGGAAAAACTGATTAAAAATGAGAGCCCCACAATAGCTACTGTAAAATATTTCTTGGGCTCCAAGCAAACAGTATGGAACTAATTCTAGAAGAATTAAATAAAGCAACGTGTAGGCTGTCATTGCTGAGTTCAAGGCAGGAATGAACACACCCACTCAGAGCAAGAACAGCTCAAACCTGTAAAGGATCAAAATCGTGATTCTAAATTAAAAAAGTAGACATCTGAATTTCTTTTAGTCTTACCTGGAAGAGTCCTTCTATATTAAAGCTGTCATTGCCTCATCTGATGCTTTTATTTATACTCTGAGGAAAGTGCTACTATTGTTCTTTTCCACCCTAGTCATTTACCCACATGCCTGGAAGGCTGCAGGACATGGGTTATTGCTTACCAGAACTTAGGGAATAAATCTTCAAACAGGAAAGAGATAGAGTTGCTTTCAAGTTCAGTTCTATCAGGAAGCCAAGCCTACCTCTGTACCTTCATTCACTAGTTAGTCAGAAGTTGGAGTTTCTTTAACATAAAAAAGCTTCTATATTAACAGCCACATTTTGTTTAATCAATGTTAATATTCCTTTTGATGCTTCAGCCTAACAGTATTTGTTTTGCTAAACTGGAGGTAGGATCAAGTGGGTTTATTTTAGATGATAAACCTTGGAACTCTGTACTGCCTTGTAACTCCATCTGTCAGCCAACACTGGGCTGCCGGAGAGCACCTTATGATTCCTACAGCAGAGATGGCTGCAGCAGTTGCCTCAGTGCCTGGGTTTAATATGAGCTGCCTCTTCTCAACTGAATTGTAGTTTGTGACTGACATTGAACTGACCTATTTTTAAAAAAAGCCCAAACCAACAAATATCCTTGTTTCAAAAAAGGGGAAGTTTTCCACTCTAGTGGGAAACTGATGTAGCACTGCTTTCCTCCCCAGATGGCTGCCTGCTATTTTGTTACATAATGTGGTTTCCACATCGCTGTAACCTTATTTATTCCAGAAAACTCCAATCACTAGACCTGTTCTCCCCCAAATCACAATGGTATTGACATATTTCAGTGCCATCTAGCTAACTCCTAAATTAATTCTCATTCTTACACCTTTCTGGAAGTCAGCCAAAGAGATTATGGGTATTCATGGCTCTGCTACTCATCAGTATTGGACAGGGAGCAGTCTGTCTGGCACATCTCTGTTTCTGGCTGATCTCAGAGACAGACTAAGAGCCTACTACTTAAATTAAGAGAGTGAATAATTTTAAGCACTTTCCTTTGATGATGGTCAGATTTCCAGTTTCCAAATATAGTGTGTGGCCTGGATTGAGTCAGAAATTCTTTCACAACAATCAGGACACACAATGTTCCACAGCCCACGGGAGGGCGGGCAATTTCTAACTGGAATTCCAACATGTGGCAAGGAAGCTCCAATGACATCCCACCAGCAAGCAAATTATTGTAGTAAACTGAAAGGTGTCTTTCCTGTGTATTTGTTAAGGCAAGGAAAAACATCTTTCTGTGAATGTGTAGAATTCATTCATCCTAGAACCCATCTAAAATGACATTCTAATGATTTTAGTTGTGCTCTCAAACACTGCACAGTGTGTGCTGGAAGGAGGAATCCCCAGAACTGGGACTAAGTCTCAAGAGCATCACCTGTCTGCATTGTTATGAGTAATAAAAAGATAGGTGATGGCTATGTATGTAACAGGAAGGCTACCATGTGTATTTAAAACACTCTTTTAATGGATTTTACTTCTGTAAACATAAAGAAAATTAAAGCAATGTGTAACACCCCCCCAGCAAACATTAACACTTATATAACACTATTAGCATATTGCTAATACAAACAACAAAAAAGACTTTAATATTTTGGTGAAAGTTAACCTGAAGAATATTGTCAGTGTAGCTCTGTCCATAACTTCCAGGAAGTCCATGGAAAAAACAACTTAAAAGCCATTTAGGTCTTTTAAACAAGTTTCATCTCCTTTCTGCGTGTCCCAGGAGAATAACTGCAGAGGGTTCTTTTCCCACAAATTCTAAAGAGGAAATGAAAGACACAGCAGAAGGAAAGACAATGTAATTGTTTTCTGGTGATTGTTTTCTCTTTGCCTTCATTTCTTTCTCTGAAAATGTCCTTATCTCTACTGTTATTCCTGAAAATGTATCGTGCTGCACTACGGGACAGCCCCGTAGTGTGTGTGACTTAGATATCTAAGTTGGATATTTTGTGGTAGCTTGGGAAAAGAAGGTGGAAAAAAAGAAAGCCTAGGATCTAAGGATTATTTAGGTGTCATTAAGCAATGGTGAGGGCTGCTGTTAATAAAGGTCTATGATAGTATTCAAGTTTAACCCTTGATTTTGATGCTGAAGGTGGTAACTCAGCTATGATCAGAGCTAGGGCTAGGAAAAAACATTGAAAAGCTTAGTTTATTACAAGTTCTTTCAAATAGGGTGAGTCAGAGAAAGAGATAGAGCTGATACAAAGGCCAGCTTTGACATCCAACCAAAGAATCACTGAAGGATATGATTTATTTCTGGGGTTCACATACTCTGGAAGCCTAGGTCGCAAGCTGCTAGCAGTCTGCATGAACAGATTTCCATTCAACTCTGGAAACAAACGTAGCTGAGGAGATTTCCAAGGTAGGACAAAAAAATAGGGGTTTTTTTGTCATGTTTGTCTCCTAGAATTGTGACAGCACAGGCCTTTTTTATTACCTTGTGTGCAACAGGTAAATCTCAGGAAGTCAGCATCCAGAGAGCAGTCAGACTGTCTTGCTGCTCCAGACTTACTTAAGAATGATGCTGCTGTAAATACAGAAGTTCACAGACAGGTGCAGTTAGGGGTGATTTGGCATCTCTCTGCCCTTTAAATATGGTGATGTTAGTTTGGATGAGAATCCAAGTGCCAGGTTCTTGGCAGAGCATTGGCATACCTGCACGCCTGATCTTTTACATTTGCTTTGTGCCTTGGACCCTGAGCCAACCTGAAGGGTGTTACAGTAACAAGCAATCTTTGGAACACGGTCACCTTGGCGCATTGCACAACAGCGTGGAGGAGGAGAGGTTTGGCCAAGGCAATAAAGGGAAACCCCTGCTTTTGTAATAAATAAATGCCAAACAGATGGTAACCAATTCAATTCATGGTGAGATGTCAAAACATGTTGAGCACCATATTGAGACCTGTTTAGGGAAAATCATTGAGCTGTTTCCTGTAATGCTTTCGAATGACCTATTAATTTAACAGTGGCAAATAAGCCCTTGTTTTGTACAATTGCAGGTCTGCTGCTGATCCTTCAAGTTAAGTGAGGTTATCCACAGGAGTAGCTGTCAAGATCAAGAAGTGATATGTAATTTGACTACTATAAAGACAAAGAACCAGTGTATTAAGATTGCTTTTGAGCATTGCTGAACCTTCTGGGCAGCAGAGAGGCCAGTTACCCAACCGAGGCAGAGCTGGCAGCCAAGCAGCTCACCTGGCTGCTCAAGTTTGGGACCCTGCATGGGAGACCCTGAGAAGGGAAAAGGTAGCCTTACATGGGTGAGATGAAAGCTCTGATCTTTTCATCCAGTTTGTAGATCAGCTGTTCTGCCTCACCCTGCAGAGAAGATGGAGTGAGCCACACCTTGTTATTTGAACACAGCATGGAAATGAGCTGTGTCAGGAGGAGAACCCAGCTCTTCTGCTTCCCCTGTTTTAGAATCTAATGTCCAGATGTGGTAATTTCCCAAGTGGTGATACACATTTAACAGTAAATTTGGCAGTTAAAAGAGAGGGGGCTAATGGCATATGTGCGGGAGGAGGTAGGCTGGAGAAAGGGAAAGGCAGAGGACACTAAAGGTCTCCTCTTAGATTGGATGGTAGATAATGAAACTTGTCCAAGCTCTGGGACAGAGTACCCCTAGACATGATGGGGTTCCAAATATCAAGGCAGGATATGGTATTTTACTCTAATGCACAAGCATTAAAATTGACCATTTTATGAAAAGGAAGCTCTTTACTGCTCATCTTCTTAAGAGCTGACCTCTCCTGTGCAATGCAGTTGTGGATGAGGCATAGGCAATGACAGTGGCCTGAGTGGAGTCCAAAAAGCATATTGGCAGTGCAGGTCATGGGCAATAAATTAGATTTTAAAAACTCTTTCAGGTTTAATAAGTTGAAATGGACCCAGATATTTAAGTCTGAGACAAGAAATACATTGAAAATATGTCAGTGTTCCAGGGGTGAACTGGAAGAGGTGGAAGGAAGCACAGATCTCTAAAATGACTTGTATAAAGTCATAATATAATAAATCCAAGACAGCATTACTTTATCAGCTTCATGCCAAGCCAGTATTAGCATAATTAAAATGGTTGCTGGATAGCAGATCATCTTATGTCATGACACAGCAACAGGCTTATTTTTAAGGAACCCATCACCTAAGGTTTGAATTACCAGCTTACATCCTGCCAAGACACTGTGTAACAATGAACTGTACTTTAAAATAGCATCTTCTGTTTTGCATAACTGATGCTTGAAGATAGCATCAACGCATCTTGCTGATGTGCTCCGCTGACATCACCGCTCTGCTCCATTGTTAAGCAAGGTCATGCTGCATTCCTCTGAGCATTTTGATGGCTGGCACGTAGGCACTTTGGCACGGATGATGCCAGCATGGAACGTTTTCACCAGCGCTTCACTTGAAAGCTGCTTACCCTCTATATGTATAAAATAACCACATCTATTCCCCCTCAAAATAATGAATTGAGGCATAAAGGTCAAATAACCATTTTAAAGCAGCAAATTTAGCTTCTGCAGCCATTTTTACTTCCCCTCTGGCTGTCCTACTCCCTAGATTGCTGCTGCCAGCTCGGATGTCGGGTCTGGGCCTGACCCAGTCGGAGCTATTACCTTTAGGTCATTTTTGCCTTTTGTTTTGGCACAGAAAGAAACACAGGAGGTAAAAGAGAGGCCCAGTGCTGTGCGTTTGCCGAGAGCAGAGCAGCACCTGACACACAGCAGCATCCCACAGCCCTGCGCTTCTGCCCGGCTGAAGGCAGCGGGGCCCAGCACGGCGCTTCTCTTCGCCTCCCCCGGCCGAGCGGGACGGGCCGTGGCTGGCCACGCACCGGCCCGCGGCTGCGAGGCGGAGAGAGCCCCGTCCTGCGCCACAGCCCCTCCGCGGGGCCGCCGTGACGGTTACAGCCGTGACGGGCCGCCCGTCTGGGCGGGCGGCGGCCGCGCTTCCGCCGGGCCGGGCCCGCCATTGGCTCAGCCGGGGCCGCCTGCGCCGCGGCGGCGGAAGCGAAGGCGGGGCGACACGCCCCTGGCGCCGTTCAAACCTGGGTGGCGGCAAAGCGGGCGGCAGGTGCGAGCGGTGCGGGCCGGGGCAAGGGGCGGCCGCGGCCGGGTGGGCTCTTGTGGCGCGGGGCTGGGGCAAGGGCCGGCCGGGGCCGGGTGGGCTCTTGTGGCGCAGGGCCAGGGGAGGGGTCGGCCGCGGCAGGGAGGGCTCTTGTGGCGCGGGCAACGGCTTCTGCAAGGAATCGTCTTGGGGTTCTGCACCGTCGGGGTTTGTTTTCCGTCTACAGTATTTCTCTCTAACGCGTTAATTACTGTGACGCTCCGGATGCGATTAAACTTGCTGGTTTTAATAAGTTTATATAGAATTATAGAATCCTAGAATGGTGGGGGCTGGAAGGGCCCTGCAGAGCTCCTCCAGCCCACCCCCTTGCTAAAGCAGGTTCCCCTGGCTCAGGGGACACAGGAACGTGTCCAGGTGGGGTTGGAAACCTCCTGAGAAGGAGCCTCCACACCCTCCCTGGGCAGCCTGGGCCAGGGCTCCCTCACCTCAGCACCAAAGGACTTTCTCCTCGTGTTTGAGTGGAACTTCCTGTGTTCCAGTTTATGTCCATTACCCCTTGTCCTGTCGTTGGACAGAAAAAAGTGCCACCCCATTCTTCTGACACCCACCCTTTAAGTTCTTACAAGTGTTGATGAGGTTTGCTTTTAGTCTTTTCTAGACTAAACAGCTAAAACCAGCTAAACTGCCCCAAATCCTGCAGCCTTTCCTCATAAGACAGATGTTCCAGTAAAGCTCTGTCTCCAAGCAAATATGAATGTTGCTTAAATTGTATCCCCTGTCCCCTTTTTTTCAATTTAAAGTCACCTATTCAAATGCCTCTGCCTGAAAGCCTCTGTTCTCTTTTTCAGGTGATCTTTGCTACAACATAATCTGTAAAGATGTTGAAGTTTAAATGTGGTGCCCGAAATCCGGTAGAGGCAGGACCGATGGAGCCCATCACCAGCCGAGTTTCTCGGTTAAATCTGCTCTTTCAGGTACAGAACAAGTGGCCTGGGATTAGCTAATCAGAGGGGCTCCTTCTCTGTTGACAACTCCCTGGCTGTCAAAATACAGTTGTGGTTGGTTGTGTGGATGCTCAAAGCGTGCCCATGTGGTTCATTGGAGGAAGGGGATAGCTTGTGGAAGTTCAAAGTGTGCATCTAGTTTGCACAAAGGTCAGTGGATAGTAGCTGCTCTTAGATTTTTGTGCATCTGTTAAAAGTTTTAGCCTGAGGGTGTTTTCCCACGGAAAGATGGAATATTGAATTCTGTGTCCTCTAATCTGCAGGTGTGTTTATCAGTCATGTAGCTGAGGGTTTGTCATCAGATGGATTCAGCTAAATAGCTGCTATTTGATCATCTGAGGTCCAGCTGCTTTTCCTTCTAGAGCTAATATCAATACTGATTGCTTAAACTATTTGTACCACGATAAAACACGAGTGGTATAACATCAGTAAAAAAGCCAGTCAGATCAGAGTCATCAGTAGGATGTAGATTGTTAAAAGTTCAAATCACAGCTTTCTTGAAACTATCTTTAAGGGGTTGCTTTGTCTAAAAGCAGAATACCTGTGGCAGCTATCACAGACAGACATAGCGAGTTGATGTATTTACCCCACGCCTCTGTGTCATTTGTCTAATTTCTGAGGTAGTGATTTTTAAATGGATAATATATAATCTGCTCTATACATATGTTATTGATTAGAGGCTGTTCATTGTTGTCTGAGACTCCATCTGCTGTTGCTTCTTTTATTTTCCAGGGGAAGCCACTCTTTGTGACTCAACAGCAGATGTCTCCTCTCTCCCGGGAAGGCATCCTTGATTCTTTATTTGTTCTTTTTGAAGAATGCAGAAACCCTGCTTTAATGAAAATGAAACATGTTGGCAACTTTGTCAAGAAGTGTAAGTTTGTTGAGACTAATTTTCAGGTGTTGTTTTAAAAGATGGTTCTTAAGGATCTGAATGTTTAAATAATGCTCTAGTTGCTTTGATCCATTAATGGTTGTAACCCAGGACTTTGAGCATCTGACTTTTTGTTGGCAGACTCAACATTGCAGAGGGGATCTTGGCAATCTTAGCAAGGCTTTGTTCAGATCCCAAAGACCAATTGTGAGTGGCTTTTGAAGTGCTGTGACTCAAATGTGCATCCTTCTTAGTCTGAACTATATTTGTAGTTGAGTAGGCACTTTGTTTAAAAGTGTCTGTGTACTGCATACAGCAAATCTCCAAGTATGCACAGTAGAAGGATGTCAGAAGCTGAGAGCAGTACTAGAGGTATGAGGAAAAAAAAAGTAAATCTGGAGAGGATCTTGTTGATTCTTGGCTCTTTCAGCTTGTACTGATCTTTTGGATTCCATGTGTTACATGAGTTTTGCATGTGTGGCAGGTAGATAGTAATTCTGTGCTTCATAACTATAATTTCTGATGGAGTAAATACGTTACTGACAATGTGCTCAGATTCTGTTGGGTAAAAGGATAAAAAAAGGTTAATCAATTATTCTAGTAAGATATCCTAGAAAGCCATTTGATTAAAAGTAACTTATCATGCCCTCTATGACAGTTCCAACAGTTTCTAGATATTATTAGCAGAGAGTAATTTTCTGCTAGTCTGAACAATTTTTAGAACCATCTACCCAGAACAATTGATTATCAGAGTGCATGCTGGTTGCAAGTAGTCAACGGAGAACTTGAACTGAATATCTGAAATAAATGTCTACAGTTGTTAGCCAATAGACTAGTGCCTCCCACAGGCAGAGGAGAAAAGCCTGCCACTGGGCTGAGGAACTCGGCCGGGCAAAGAATGCACTGAGAGAATATACTTTGTATTGGTAAGAGATGGCTGGAAAGAAATTAGGAAGAGGCAATCAGCCTATGATGTTATGAATGGGACAGAATTATAGTTGCTATGGGAACTGCCTTAACATTTCCTGATTCTTTTCTATGTACCATATTTCAGTCTTAACTATGCATTAACAGCCTTTTTCTAGCTCGTATGCATACTGGGTTATTTTTAAGAAGCATATTCTGGAATGATTTAACATTTCTGGAGAGTGGAACTAAATGCTTTTGGGTTTTTATTTTGGTTTATTATTCTTTGATGTCTTTGTTACAAACTGATAGTTGGTCAGTGTAAAAAGAAGTGGTTTCTTTTTATAGATGCAGAAACTATAGCTGAATTAAGGGAACTGCAACCCAGTGTGAAGGATTTTGAAGTCAAGAGCGTGGTTGGCCGTGGTCACTTTGCAGATGTAAAAGTAGTAAAAGAGAAAGTTACTGGTGATGTGTATGCGATGAAGGTGATGAGCAAGGAGTCCTTGCTGGCCCAGGAACACGTATGTATATATCAGTTACAATTTGTTGAACCTTTTCCTTTTGTCACTACTATTAGAATGAAGTTAAAAGTGTATGTTGAGATGGTCATCCCACCATCTCAAGTGAAGTAATGTATTTGTGGGTAGTTTTGCTGTGCTTAAAAGCTATTGTTGTAGAACAAACCAAAAAATGGCCCTTGTCTTAAAGAGCTTACCATCTACTTGTAAGACAAGAAAAAACAGATGAAGAAGTTACTGGATCAGTATCAATCAGCTTGATGATGGCTTGAATTTTCAGGCAATTTATCCATTAAGTCTGGGGATTTTTTTATTTTAAAGAACTATGTAGAATGTCAAGAGTGGGTGTGAAGGCAAACTGTGGTGGCTGGATTTTTATGGAGAGCCTCTCACTAGCTTGAGAAATGTGTTACTTGAAAACTTAAAAAAGAAATAATGGAGTTTATTATCATGGTTTGGTGAGAAAAAAAAGAAGTTAATCTTTTCCTGACATGAGATGACAAGTAGGACAGAGATATTCCACGAAAGACCTCATGAATTCCTACAGCAATATCTGCATCAGTTGATCCCAGTATGTGGTGCAGTTAGGCTGCTCCTGAGGTCCCTTCCAGAGGTCCCTTTGCATTGTTTGGGGCTATCAGAAATGAAGGGAAACGAAAATTATTCTGACTATGGCATATGTTGACAAGAAAGCAAAACATGATACTACCCTCAACATGATACTCGTTCCATCTTGTTGAGTGTAGGTCAGTGAAAGTAGGGAATGTTGATCTAAATTAACTTGTAGTATCTCTGTAATAAAATTAGTTTCTTGTTGTCTGGTTGCACATCTGAATAATTAAATAGTTGCTAGAGGATGATTTCAAGAAAGCCTTGTATTTGAATATCTCACGATGAATTTGTTACTGAATTAACTGTAAAATGCTTCCCTATAATTGCTCTAGCTTCTTTTCTCCTTGTCTGATTTGTTTGAGATTGGTTTTATTTTATTAGGACCAATCCAGACGAGGTCAACTGAGGTTGCACACCATGCTGGTAGATGCCTCACCAGTTTGAAAGGGAAGCTGGTCCTTTGCTTCAGGGACTCTTTGGCTGAAAGCAAGCTAGACAACAAAAGATGGGAAGGGAGGGAAAATGCAAAGGAGTAAGATTACTTTTTTAAAGGTGCACATTACAAGTTCTGTGTAATTATTTTTTGTGATGTGTGCCTCAAATCTTTCTAAAACTAGGGGATTCTGATGTATTCTAACTCGTTTTCCTCCCGATAGAACTGAACACTTCCTTCTTATGTAGGTGTCATTTTTTGAGGAAGAGCGCAGTATATTATCTCAGAGCACCAGCCCGTGGATTCCACAGTTGCAATATGCATTTCAAGACAAGAAAAATCTCTACTTGGTAATGCTTAGTCTTTGTCTCCTTTCTCCTCTATTGAACACTATTGCCATTGTTGCTGAAGAACAATGTGATGGTTGAAATGTGCTCATCTTCTTTAAGTTTTCCTGCGTTACCTGCCACTGATATGTGACTAGTGTAATATGGAGAAGTTGAACTGAATATCTTTTGTGTATATGAACTATATCTGTTCCTTTAAAATGTTATGCAGGTAATGGAGTATCAGCCTGGAGGGGACTTGCTGTCACTCTTAAACCGATATGAGGACCAATTAGATGAGAGCATGGTGCAGTTTTATCTTGCAGAGCTGATTTTAGCCATTCACAGTGTCCATCAGATGGGTTATGTACACAGGTAGGTAAAAATTGCTCTGCATTGCACATGATATTTAATCAGTACCATTCCAGAAAAAGTGTTCTGGAGTGATGTGTTCCTGAGTAGTTTTTATTCTGTCCTCTTTCAGGACGATATTTTCCATGCTGTATCAGAAGAGAAGATTAGAAAATTAATCAGCCTCTAACTATAATTGTAGCTAAAGGCATTAACTTTGATGTAAAGTTCAAACTAATATCAAGAAGAGATTGTTACATGTATTTTCTGGAGCCTTAAAGAAGCCTTAAGGTTGCACTATAGAAATTCAATCTTTTCCAGAGATTCTAGCACCAATAGTATGAGAAATTAGTGTAGCTGTTGAAACTTCTTGTGTGCTGATTGGTGAGCAGAGCAGCACAGGATGTTGGAGGAGTTAAATATCACAGAGTTTTCTAAAGATCAGATCAAGGCTTGAAGGCTGTTACTGCATGCATTTTGAAGTCACGTTGGCAGTGTTAGGTTAGTAGTTGGACTTGATGGTCTTAAAGGTTTTGTCCAACCAGATGGATTCTGTGATTCTATGATTCATACAGTTATTCCATTCTGCGGCTTTGGAAATGTTACGAAGTATTTTGTGTTCCAAGCAGCTGTAGTGGCTGCACTTAGAGCATTGGCTGTGGCTTTCTAATGCAGGGTAGCTGCCTGGATTTGAAAGATATACAAGAGAAATTGAGAGGAAATATGGGAAGAAAGCTACATAATACTTCACTGTAACTCAATTACAACGTAGTCAAGGTGTGAAACCACCTTCTCTTTCCATTTTTTGTCTATAATTATTATCTTTCCATGAAATAAAGGAAACTTCCCTTAGAAATTTCCCTTTGTTCATATTTGTTTGGAAACAGAACAACAGCTGGAAGTAAGACTCCCACTTGTTAAGGTTTTGTGCAGCTGAGCACACAGTTGAGTGGCACTGAAGAAGGATATCCTGCTGTCTAAATGTGACAGCGGGGAATGGTATGGAAAGGTGCTGATTGCTTTCCTCTTGCTTACAGAGATATCAAACCAGAGAATATTCTCATTGACCGAACAGGACACATTAAACTGGTGGACTTTGGGTCAGCTGCCAAAATGACAGTGAACAAAATGGTAATAACATGGATTTAAACTTTGTTTATGGTTTGTTTGGCTGGTCCAGTCAGAGGGGGAAAGTCACTTTATATCTGTTCCTTGCTTACACCATGTTCTTCTGCCCTTCTTGTCCAATATGGAATCTGTTCACAGCTCACAATATTTTTCCATTTATGAATGGCTTTCCAAACACAAGCTCAAGTGTCTTTTTCAGATCTCAGTAGATACATATTTGCTTATTTATATTTTAATAAATAAGGTGAAGGCAAGTCTACTTTCTCATGGTGCTGCACTGCAGTATAAAACCATACTTTTAGAGACTCTTACAACTGACAGGTGCTGTGTTTCAAGAAGGACGTGGATTTATGATTATGTTTAAGATCACAACAAACAGAAAGTGCTGTAATTTCACTTGGTATGTCTTTGCTTCTAGGTGAATGCGAAGTTACCCGTTGGCACACCTGACTACATGGCACCAGAAATGCTGACGGGGCTGAGTGGGGATGGCAAAGCTTCTTATGGTGCAGAATGTGACTGGTGGTCACTGGGAGTCATTGCATATGAAATGATTTATGGAAGATCTCCATTTACTGAAGGGACTTCAGCAAAAACTTTCAATAACATCATGAACTTCCAGGTAGTGAGAACTGTCTTGTTTAACTCTTCTATTTGTCATTAGCCATTGTTCAGCATAAGATGGTGACCTGTGACTACGATTTGTCTGATGGGGAGTGCTTGTACCTATGTTGCTGTCTTTCCTGCAGCAAATGCATATAAAAGCCCATTTGAAAAAAAAAAGGATAATACTTTAATTTGTATGCTATTTGTATTACCCTTTGTTCTTGACAGAACTATGAAACTTAATTTGCTGTTCTAGGACTGTTTTCCTACTGAGCAGAAATCCTTTTCTTTCTAATGCAGAGATTTCTGAAGTTCCCAGAGGATGTGAAAGTTAGTAGTGAATGTCTTGATCTGATCCAGAGCTTGCTTTGTGGGCAGAAGGAGAGACTGGGTTATGAGGGACTCTGCTGCCATCCATTTTTCTCCAAAATTGACTGGAATAACATTCGTAACTGTAAGTGGAATAAGACTGTGTAAACAATTCCTGTCTCTTTGGGTAATGTGAAAATTTCTACAGTGCAGGTATTTGTGTTTGAACTGAGTAATTATTCATAATGAAACAGGACTTTGGCTTTTGGATAGGACATGTTAATGTCTCTCAGGTGAAAATTGTAAGGTGAGATGTACTACAGACACTTGGCTGGAAAATCCTGATGGTCCTTTCTGTGTGCTTCCTCAGATTAAAATGCATCAGTGTATTCTTTCAGACCTTTTCACAGAATCATAGAATCATGGCATGGCAGGGGTTGGAAGGGACCTTTAGAGGTCATCCCAGTCCAACCCCCTTGCTAAAGATCCCCCCTAGATCAGGTTACACAGGAACGTGTTCAGGTGGGTTTTGAAGACCTCCTGAGGAGCTTCCTCCTCACCAGAGCCTCCTCACCTCAGCAATGAAACAGTTTTTCCTTATGTTTAAATGGAACTTTTTGTGTTCCAGCTTCTTTCCATCACCCCATGTCTTGTTATGAGATACAACAGAAACAAGTGCTGCCCCAACCTCCTGACACCCACCATTTAGATATTTGTAACTATTAATGAGATCACCCTCAGCCTCCTCCAGACTAAACAGCCCCAGTTCCCACAGCCTTTCCTCATAAGGAAGATACTTCAATCCCCTCAGCATCTTGGTGGCCCTACACTGGTCTCTCTCCAGCACTTCCCTGTCCCTCTTGAGCTGGGAAGCCCAAAATTGGACACAGGACTCCAGATGAGGCCTCAGCAGGGCAGAGCAGAGGGGCAGCACAACCTCCCTTGACCTGCTTCCCACACTTTTCTTGATGCATCCCAGAATGCCATTGGGGGGGTCAATTTGCTTAATTGAGGCTTAATCTCAAAATTTTTTGTTGTATCTCTAGCTTTCTCTCTTTCATTGCTTGTGATCTACCTTTATTTAAGCTTGGGGGTTTTTTTAGCTCCTGATAAAATGTCAGCAGCCATCGGGGCACTTGAGTTTGCCCTCAAAGTGAATGTGGCTAATATGTGACTAATTTTTTTGTCAAAAATCTGTTCATTCCACTAGGAACAGAATAAAACCAGTGAAGCAGATTATTTTCCATGCAGAAAAATGTTTATAATAATGCTATAGAAGCAATGGAATTTAGTATTTGGAAGTACTGAGCAGCAGCTCCATGGCAAAAGCAAATGTTTCAGAGATCATCAATGATCTATTTATGAGTGCCTGCCTTGTGTTGGGTAGTATTTTAAATTATTTGGACTGTAAGATTATCTGGGCAAGGAACACATCTGCCTTATATTCTTTATCAAATACACTGTGAGAGCAATGATTGTGCTCCATTTTCCATGACAAATTGCTAAGCCAGTGCTTCTACTTTTGATGACTATCTCGGCACTTCAGTTGTCAGCTCCACAGAATGTTTACTCACTTTTCTGTTGATTCATTAATTTTGAACTTGTGGAGCTGCTGTTCTGTTAAATTCCATTGTTTCTGCCCTTTGAGAGCCATTGACTCTTCAGTCTTTTTCATCATTTCAGCATACATTTCCCAGACTTTAGCTCACTCTGCCTTCTTTGCCCAGAGCCCTGCCTAAGCCATCAGTTTCCATTTCTGAAGTTTTTGTATTGCATTTGTACCATATCATCTAAGATCTATAAAAAAATGGCATGTGAGCATCTGTTCTGGTGTTTCCTTGGCAATTGTGTGTCTACTATTCACACAACTGCATAAGTTAATTGTTTTGCCACCTCATGTAACAAGAGTGATACTGATGGACAAGCCCGTAGGCAGCCTCCACGTTACAATGTTGAAAGGACATTTAGGGTTTAAAAAATCCCATTTCTGCCTGCAACTGGCCAGTAGATTACATCATTCCCTGTAATATCTGGACCTACCTACTGTGAAGATTCTTGCAGTTTTGACCCCTGACTTCGTTATTATGTCTCATACTTCATAAAACCCCACTGTAACTAGCACAAAACACAGCAGTCCTCTTGCTTTTAGTAGCAGATTCAATGTATCACCTATTGCTTTGCTCTCTGCAGTGGTTCTCCATTTGCTAGTGTATTCAGGGCAGTGCCACTGTCATTCTGTTCAAAACTCTTGTTGAGTTTGACCTGGGCTATCTTAAAAGCTAAAGGTTTCTTTCATATCTTGACCTCTGCTGATAGTGGTGTTTGACTGGAGCAATGGCAACCTGAGAAAATTAAGGAACTAGTGAGTGCTGGAAGAGGTTACAGGATTTCAATTTAGATTAAAGAATCTCACTCAAGTTAATCTGGTCAAAGATTTTGTGGGTATGGGATGTTAGGCTCATTGATCCTAAAGGTCTTTTCCAACCTAAATGATTCCAGGATTGTTAAATAAATTCTGTGTCAGCACAGACTTTCCTCTAGTGCACAAAACCAATGACGTTATTTCTGTCTCAGACTGAGAAAGGTAGGGAAAAATTGATACTCTTGCCTTTCAGGTATTTAAATTACCATGCTGGGAGCTCTGGGGTAACCATTCTTAATGCACAGGTTTTAGTTAAGAACATGCATTAATGGATTTTTCAATGTTACATTTGGTTGTTATGGTAACCTACGAAACACTTCTCAGAAAACCCCTTCCCAAAAGATAGTTGCCTGTAAAAACCTCC
Organism: Colius striatus; assembly: GCF_028858725.1. Classification (NCBI taxonomy): domain Eukaryota; kingdom Metazoa; phylum Chordata; class Aves; order Coliiformes; family Coliidae; genus Colius; species Colius striatus. Next base: position 5,635,985 of record NC_084775.1, on the reverse strand, counting down.
CAACTTCCTTGGATTCAAGTAGCATGTGTCTATAGAAGCAACCCTTTAAGTTACAGAAGCAGAATCCAACCATTAAATTATATTGAAACATATTTATAGATTCTGCTCTTTAATGACTTCTAAAGCTTCTTAAAAAAGAAATCCCCCAAACCAGTGAAGATGTTAAGATAATGTCATATAGATTGGTTAGAAATAGTGTAATGGCTTTTTTTTCAGTGGTCTTAGAGAAAACAGCCTTGAATTACATAACTTGGACTTTTTATTTTGTTTTTTCTGCCATAACACTTTACTCAAATGGGCCTTTCAAAGCCTGAGGAAGACTAGTGCCTAACCTACTTAAAAAAGCCGTGAGGATGCTTTTTCTCAGAAGGCATGTACAGATCACCCTGCAGTTCAAGAAAAGACACAATTTCATTCTTAAGAAGTGTTCTGTATTTCCTTTAGCTTTCCCATTTGAGTTCAGTCTTTCCCTGTCCCAGGGGAAATGCAGTATCTCTTTTCTGAATTTACATGAAAATGTTTTGAAAGGATGGAAAGACCCAATTAAGGCAATGTTCCTTGAACTACTCATAAGTACACACACTAGGGCAGAGTTGAAAAAAACCCCAAACCCTTCTTTCCATAAGAGACATTTCATCTAATGCTAAGGGAGAATCTGGTTAAAGCACTGCAGTGTGTGTGTGGTGGGTTTGGCTTTTGCTTTCTTCTCTCCTTTTTTTTTTTAAACTTAGCAACCTACAACACCCCCTTTTCCTCTGAAAGTCATTCTTTGGAACAGATGGAAGAGGGTTACATCCTTCCACAAGTGGGGAGGTATCTAGGCAAGCAATTGGCTTTTTTAAATACATACAGTTCTCCGCAAGATACTTTAAATGGTAAACAGAAGATGTATGTTCATGTGTAGCATTTCGGAGCCAAAAAGAGAGGTCTTCATCCCCAACTGGTTTGTATGAGTAGAAGCATTGAGTTTACTGTCTTTTTGAGTAACAGTTTTGTCTCTCTTTTGGGTGAGCCTGAAAAAAGTGCAGATTTTTCACCTTGTCATATGCGATGGCATGGTTTGAACATTTAGTTCTCAGAGGCATATCTTGACCTCCATTACAGAATTCTTTCTTTTAAAGAAGCAACTGATAAGCACATCAGTGCATTTGCATTCACCAATCTTCATCCTGTTCTGAAAATACTGGAGTTGTGTGACAGTCCTCTTGATTTTAGGCAAGAACTAGTAATTTAACTTGAGATTATGTCACCACATGACCTACATTTGAGAACAAAATTGCTCATCTGTTGCAGCTTGTTTTTACAGGACTGCTCCATTTATTCTGCAGATATTTTGGACATCAGACAAAGGACTCTTTAGTCTTAGGAATAAAGGACCTTGAAGAAGCTACTAAAGAATTAACCGAATCAGGCAGAAGGGATGTTTTGGTTTTCTTTTTCTTAAAGATTTTCCCTCTTACCCCTAAGTGACTTCTTTTTCTCCAGTGTTCTGAAACTTCTGAAGAAGCTCTGCTCCTGATTTTCACTTGCTGTTGGCAGTTCAGAACTACTTCACATACATCTAGAGGTGTTTTAGCTGAATGACTCTTCTGTTTTCTTTTTAGTTGCTACTATTTCTTGATACAAATCTTGTAACAAGATTATACAAAAAAGCTGCAGAGTTTTTGGACTCTTAGTCATTGATTTAATATAAAATAGAAGGCAAATGATTTTTTCAGTATTTTTTATTCTAGTGATTACAATTTCCCTTCTTCCTTCACATCTTTTGTTAAACATTAGAGGAAACCGAAGTATAAAATACTGTGCTCTTAAACTAGTTTCTTGCCATCCCCAAAGGTTTGCTGTCTTGCATTCAGTTTTATCACCTTGCACCCATTGTTCCCCTATTGAGTGCTTTTCATCTTTTTTATGTGCATGGTGATCTTGGCCATATTTAAATTAGAATTTCTTTTATGCATGTGGTTTGACTAGGAATTCTTGTTAAGAAGAAAGACTTTCTCTTTAATTCCAAGGGCTTGAAGATGACTTTTAAGATCTTCTTAGCTAATTTCTGGTAAGAAGCAAGGTGCTAGATCTCTCTTTCAAAGATGAGGTTATCTGTCAAATGTGAGGAGTCTATAGCAGGGCTGTTACACCACTAGAAAAAGGCAGCTATGTTGGTTTTTGCTACCTCTTTAAGAAGGATTCTAGACTTCCCCAGATGAAGTGAATGGTTTGCTGTTTTCTCTATTACTTTACCTCATAGACATGATGCTAAAAACCCCATAGCAACCCCTTTCTGTAAGGGGATCTGCAAAGTTCTTTCAACAGAGGTCCTAAACTAAAAAATATTAATTCCTGAACTTATCCTCCTCTGCTATGATTTAGCTCTCGCTTTGGGCTTATATTTACATTAAAGATGACATGCTTACAGACTGTTTTCTGTTGCTTCTCTGTTTTTAATCATTAAGAGGATATGAAGACTAGCTGGACGTTATCCTGACATTAAATGAGTTTTTAAAAAAACTACAGACCCAAATCAACAATCTGTATTCTAAAATGATGTTTACAGTACATGAATGTCAGTGTTCTATTTGATCTAAACTTGTATTACAACCAATAAAATAGCAGGAATTAATACATTCATGATATTGGCAGAAAATGTAAATGTTCTGGAGGCAATAAGTAAAACTGCTTACTGCAGAACCTAGTTAATTTGTATGTTTTTCTCATTTCTCTCATTCTAATGTACTTGACAGTACTGTATGGGAGCAGCATCCTGTCTGCTTCATGGAATTTCTTCTTGCTTCCCTGCTTGGGAGCAGCGTCAGAAGGGCTCCTCAGGGAGATGCTAGCAAAGCCTTCATGTGTAGCTGGGTTTTGGCAGTTTATACAGACAGATTTTAAATTTGATTTCTGGCTGTTAAAGCTGATCTGGTAGGTAGTTTAAGCATCTATTTGTCTAGAGAATCAAGAGTTAAAATGCGGGCTGTGAAAGGAATTGGCAACCTAGAGGGAGCTAGCAAACTCCAGCCGTGACTCATTCTGCCTGTGTCAGTCAGATAAGCATCAGCATCTGTCACGAATGCAGGCAGGTAGGGTTAAACCCCGAGCATGCAGAGAGTGAGGAGCAGGGAGCCTGCACTGCAGGGGTTGTAATGTTTGTTCCTGGTTCTTCAATTCTCATCAGCCCTTCAGCTACAGGAGATCTATACTGGATCCATGGTAACGGTTTTAGCACACTACACTTCCATCAGCCTGTGACAATGGGCTGTGTTCTAGTTGCCCACTGAAGAGCTGTCTCCTTTATAGAGCAAAAAAGGGATTAGTAGATTTCCAGTGAATGAGGACCTGAGTGATGAAATAAATTTTACAAAACCCCACCTAGACAAGGGGATTTAAAGATGTAGGAATCACACAGCAGCCTTTTGCATTCATTCCTCTCACACGGAGCCAAGCCAGCAGGTAGCTTGGGTGCTGTACATCAGCTGAGAAGAACTTGTTCTTTTGTTCTGTTGGTTAATTAAACTGAAGCAGACACGAGAAAATCAGCTGAAATTAAACAAGTGCTTAACAAGTTAAGTGACACCAACTTGGAAACTGTAGTAAGAAATACATTATAATTCCTGCTATTTGTACGTCTCTTCAGAGCTGATTGTATCAGAGCCAGACTGCAGTGGTGTCCCAACTAGAGTTCCAAATCTTTAGCAAGGTCTTTTAGAGAAATAAAATCTTATATTTCTTCTCTTCCTATACATCAATTAGCTTCTAATAGCTATAGCTTATTAGAATCTTCCAGGAGAAAGACCAGTTTGCTGTTGATGAGAAACCCGTGCTGGGAAGATTCATGGTAGTATTGAAGGGTAGATCTATCCCTTAGCTGACTAGCAAAGGATCAGGCTACATTCTCATGTAGTGTCACTAATTGGATAGGTTGGAGACATTTTATTTTTATAGATGGATTGGAATTGAATTACTTTTGCCTATATTACAGTAATTCTTTTCCTAGCCAGGTACTTTGATTTAATTCATATACGTGTTTAAAAAAAATCCCCTAAACTGAAGAAAAACCCAAACCAACAATCTCAAATCCCCAATCTAAAACTCAGTTTAATCAGCGTGGGAGACATTTCTGCCTGCAGAGTGGTAGCCATGTTGGTAGCTTAAGGGTTAATCTCTTGTTGCTGTAATACGATTTGAGAGCAGCAGCTCAGTCTGCTTGTGTTAGCAAGATTAAAAGCAGGAGCTGCAGTGCCATTGCAAGCACTGAATGAGTGGGACTGTTGCAGAGTGAACTGTAGCTGAATTTTGTCTTTTCTTCTTGCTTTTTTTTCACCAGCTCCTCCCCCCTTCGTTCCTACTCTCAAGTCTGATGATGACACCTCAAATTTTGATGAACCAGAGAAGAATTCGCGGGTTTTATCCTGTACGCGGCAGCTGAACCCAGGAGGCTTCTCGGGGGAAGATTTGCCGTTTGTGGGGTTTTCATTCATCAAGGCATTAGGCATCCTCAGATCTGAGTAAGTAGGAATTATTGCTTAGGTGGCTAGGATCATTGGGAAAATGTGAAGGTTTGTTACAGTGAGGGTGGCAGGGGGTGTGTGTGGAAAAGCTGTTTTTGCTGGACTGTACTCTGCTTTAGGGAAGCTGCCAGATTCTGGCTTTATCTGTTGCTCCTGTGGCTTGTGCATGTCCTACTGATCTGAGATTATTTCTGGGATGAGGAGGAGGGAATGGAATAGAAAGACTGATTCTAAACCAGTAATTCTTGAAATTGTGTTAAAATACTCAGAATGAGTTGTTTGTGTTAACGAGGGAGCAGTAGGTGATCGCATGTCTGGTATTGCAGGTCCCTGAAAGAAGGAGAATACTGAGGAGTTCACAGATGGAAAAAAGGGGGGGGGAGTGTAATTTTACTGGGTCAGAGAGCGGGCACCAAGTGCTTGGGATGTGTAAGGCTAAATCAGTGATCCACAGAAATGGAGCTCCACTAATCTGGGAATGTGCAGTAATGGGTCAGTGGACAAGAGAAGGAGCTTCATGGCAGCTGACTGTGCTGCTGGGTCAAGTTAAATATGAAGACTGGCCATTGCTGTATTGTGTGTTAAGAGACTGGAGATTCAGATGAAGTATGCAGGCTATCTGTGGAGGGTAAAGATCTAGAAAAAATGGTTTTCAGTTGAAAGGAAACATACTTTCTGAGAGAATGGAGTCAGAGCAAAAGAAGAATATAAACAGCATGACATAAACAATTTGTTGTGGTGAGTGGCTGGTTTCTGATGACAGAGCTATTGAAAAAGTATTAGTGCAGTATGTTAAGTTGAGAAGTCCTTACCTCAGTGTCTTGAGGCCTCTCAGGAATGCAATGGCTTTAGCTGGGTTAGTGACTCGATGCACTAAGGCTCTGTTTTCCTGTCAACAATCGTTCATTGCTGCTAGTTAGTTCCCTTAAGGGACTTTATTGTCAATCTATCTTAGTCAAGTTTTCATTTTTTGTCATATTGGTTGTGATAGTTGCTCTGCAGTAAGTGTGTAACCAAATCTGATGATACTGTTGACATCTTTGATCTTGCCCACACTGTGAATCAAGGTTATATGATGGTTATGCCAGTAATAAAAAAGGAATCTTGGACTGTCCCTCCTCAGCAGAGTTGTTTTTATGACAAAAGGGAGAGAGGGCATACCCAAAAAAGTATTCTCTTGATGAAATGATACAATATTGTCAGCAGAACTAGGAAAATGGAATGTTATATCTGTAGATACCTGGGGTTAAAATCTGTCTTTATTTAGGAGTGAAATAACTTGCAGTGTTATCTTTTCTGTCTGGGGAACTGCAATCCATGTATCAAGGCTACATGATCATTCATGTAACAGCCAGAGAGGCTCAACAGTGACCACATATGTATGGTACAAATGTATATGTAATCGGGGCCAAGGACTGCAACTGGAGAGGAGTGTTAGGTAAAGTCTCAGGAACCATGGTGTAACTGTGCTGGAGACTGAGGCAGAAAAGTAATATAGATTTAGCAGACGGATTGAGGTGCTTTCTTTGTTGGGCTAGTGCTGAAATTGTGTGTTGGGGTCGTATTTGAATTTTGGTAAGAGATGAGAAGGGTTATAGCAGAAGAATACAGTGGAGAAATTTTGACTTAAGTAAAATTTCTGCTTGGTGTGGCCTGTTTTTTTTTTCCCAAGCTGGAACAGAAAGACAGAATGTACTTCATTTTCCCCCAAATAATTTTCATATAAGTAGCTCTTAGTATTGGCTTTTTTTGAATGAGATCTCGACGAATGCACTTTGATATTTTTAGCAGTAAAGACTGACATTTTGTTCTAAGAAGGTGATTTAAATATGGCAAAGTGTGTGGAGACTTCAAAATGTCTGTATTTAAATAATGCAATGACCAGTTTGTTCTCAGTATCTCTGCAACACTGGGTCATAAAGATAACTTCTTATTTATAAAATATTGTGTGTTCTGTGTTTTACTTGAGGAAATAAAGTACTGTTTCTGTCCACACTATCTTGAATATCAAATTCCAGATGGGGAAGAGAACAGCAAATGAGGGGTAGGCTTCTCTGGTGCAAATCTTGAGATGTCTTCTCTGGAATGTCCTAAGGCATCAAGTTTATGGGTCCAGAATTTTTCTTCTTAAAATCTTTCCTGTGAAAGTCTAACCCTTATGGTTGCTAAGTGATGCAGATCTGTTTTCCTGTGTCTGCAGCATGATAGCTGTAATGCCTCTAGTGCTGCTCACAGTTAGGCCAGGCAACTGCAGTGTACCATTAACAAGGTCCTTGAAACTTTCATTGCGTTTAATTTGAGGGCAGTGAAGCTATGAAGTTTATACTCTTGCCCTTGTTCACTGGACAGTAAAAAGCTATAGCTGAGCTAGGAATTTCAAATACTTCAGTGAAAAGGCAGTTAAAAAAAATGGATGGAAAGATAAAAGAAGTTGTCTTTTTCATTCTTCTGTTTCTCCCAACCACTTAGGGTTAGAAGGGTTCACCCAGGTCACTTAGACCTGTTGCCAGCAATTATGTTGTTGGTGTGTAGCTTAGAAGGGTGCATTGAATGAAAATGTTCCTTATGTTGCCCAATACCATGACTTTTGGGAAGAATTTGTGACCCTATAACAAATGTAAGCTTTAAGAGAAGAGCAGAAGTCACGACAATAATGTGTCATAGGAAGCATTCAGGAGAAATGAAGGGCATTGCTTATGTCATAGGTTCCTGTGCTAGCAAAGTGTTTGGTAAATAACTCCCCTACATGATTCTAAGAACTGGGATCAGGCTGCAGAGAAGAACCAGCTAACTCCTTCTCCCATCATGGCCTCTGATATGAGGGAGAAATGCCTGTCTGACTGCAAATTTGGCTGCTGGCTTGGCTGCCAGCATGTGACTGTGACAAGGTAGCAGGCAACTGAGAGTTTAATTCCATTAAAAGCCAGCCCCACCTTACTTCCCGTCCCTAACTGTGGCTGATCTGCAGTGCTTAGAACAAGTGAGAAAAACCCTTAGATGCCAGAAACATGCATCAAGTGGTGAAAGAAAATTGTTCTTGTCCTTTGCAGGTGAGTAGCAGAAACCCTAAGATATGAGAGAAACCCAGGGCTAACCAAATATACCAAAATAACTAATACAAATGAAAACCTAATAAAATATCCCAAAATACCCAATTTACAAAAACCACCCCAATTACAAATTATAGTTTATGATGTAAATGTTTCCCTGCCTCTGTCCTCTATTAGACTGGAGTAAGGAACTCAAGGGGCTTGACTATTTATGGTACAAAAACTGAGGTGAATATAAAATACTTGCTAAAGATGACCCAGAGATCTACTGACAGGAAAGGCTGAGTGTGGGGCTGGCACCTAATTTCAGTTGCTGATACAGCTCGGGGTATTTTTTAGTTAACTATCAATATAGTGGATGCAGTCTTAGTAATTCTTGAATTGTGGTCTGTGAGGCTTTGGTACATGATCCAGATCTTTCCTGTAAATTCCTAAGAAGTGGTATTTGTCGAGATTTCTGTTTTAATTGAACATTTTTCTATGGATTCCTGACTGTCATTATCAAACCCTGAGTGTTCAAATGGTCCTTTCTTCTACACAGAAGGGCTACTGATTTCTTCCACCCATTTGTCGGCTTCTGGTAACCTCTTTCACCAAAGATAGATGAAAGAGGAAGCACAGGATGAGCATACCAAAAATACTCTTTGCTTCAGCTTAGCTCTATTCACAGATTGATGGTATCACTGTTTGTTTTTGCTTGGGTTTTTTTTAGGCCTGAGCAAGCATTTAGGAGGGGGCGGAAGGTACAGATGAGTATAATGCTAAAAAGAATAGAGCATGAGGGACGGGGGATGAATTATAGGCATGTTGTGTGGGGGGCAGGATTAGGACAGATGGTGTCAATCCTTGTGAGAAGGAAGAAGCACAGGTGAGTTGGGGGATTATGAGAGTGACATGAAAGGACAAAAGAAGGTAAGGGATGTGATGCACAAGAGAGGTAAAGATAGGAGTTCGATACCCCAGAATCATCTTACATCCTATACTAATACTTTTTTCTTCTTCATCTGAGCCACGTTGAGGCTGGAGGAGCTTTGACACAGCTAGCACCACTGCTGATAGTTCTGCTGGTTGAAGCTCTAGCAGTGAAATCACTGAATAGTCAGCTGTAAGTTAACTTGGCTTTTAGTCATGCAGGCAGCGCTTCATTTGAAAAGCAATTGGCACAGGCAGTGCTGTCAGTGCTTGGGACTGTAGGCTTGACTTCATTTTCTCTTTTTTTAAATCTTTTATTGCAGTTTTCTTGTTGATGTGTGCTGGTTACATTTTGTTAATCTTTTTTTCACACTTCAGAGGAAGCAGCAGAAACTGCTCTGTTGCGCTAAGAGAATTGATCCAGATGTAGCAGTTAATTAAATGAAATATTCTGAGATGGTAGCAACCTGAATGATAGCTTTGCATCACGGCTTTTGATGTTGGATTGTATGTATTTAATTTCTGAGATGATGCTGACTGAGGAAGAATATGAGTGCCCCAGCAGTGTGGGTATTTTCCACCTTGTCATGCTGTGTTGAGAGCTTATATCACCATGACAAGGCTTATTAGATTAGTCAGTATTCCATTTCTCTTGATTTCCTCTGTCTGCCCCCCTTTCTGATACTTTGAAGGTTGTATGGATGTTCATGAAGTTGTCCTAATGTAATTTGTACACAGGAAAGAATTACTGGGGGATGATGTCTCTTAAAGTGTGTTCAGTGCTAGCTGAAATCAGCTTCACCTGGGGATAAGATGTACTGTTTCCATGGCAGAAAAACCATCCTGTCACCATACATTTTGATGGAATGTCTTCCTCCCTTTGCACAGGGATGAGGAAGAAAGATTGTAGTTCTAGTTTGAAGCCTTCTCTTTCCTTGCAAACCTGACACCAACCCTGAGGAGCAGCTCCCTCTACAGTCACCTAATGAAATTCAAGCTTTGGTTGGTGATGATCTCCAGTGCTCAGTCCCATCCCATCCCATCCCATCCCATCCCATCCCATCCCATCCCATCCCATCCCATCCCATCCCATCCCTCCCCTCCTAGCTGGACAATATGTCTTTGGGGAGCCCTGAATCTGCTTGCCTGATCCTGGCCTGTTCCTGCCTGTGTTGCAGTGCATGTGGATTCTATAAGCTGGCTTGCTGGGAGAAATTTCTGATATGCAAAATGGTGCCTGTAATATTGGGCTCTGGTTGTTTTAATAGCAAGTAAATAAGCTGAAATAACAAACAAAATTAGCCCCTTTAGGGAGGTGAAATAGAGGCAGCAAATAAAACCAGGTCTGTGAGAACTCGCTGGAGTTTTCTTGGGTAATAGCTCAGATTTTAAAAGAATAAAAGTAAAAAGGTAATGGCTAATGTTGAAACTATAATGAAAAAATAATTGCTTGAGCCAGTGCAGTTCAGACCTGTAAAGCCAAGTTTTTATTATAGAAAGATTTTCAGACTTGTCTCAATACACATTTGCAGCTATTTACATATATTTGATTAACATTTTAAAGCAGATTCCGTAGTGTCTTTTTTAGTTAATGTGAGCTTTAATTTGTATTTTTAGACTGCTTTTCTCAACTCTTCATTTTTAGCCTTGTTTGTACACCCAGCTGTTAGGGGATTTAATATGCATCTTTCTCAGATGGCTGCCTTTGCTCTGTAGGAGGATAGACACGCTTTATAAATTGATTTTTAACTGTGATAATTTGATGGATCGGATGGATTGCACCAGGACTAAAGGAATGCTTTACAAAAGCATTCACTTCTAACATTGGGTTTTTATTAAATCCTGATCATGTGGACATGCAGGATTCCTTCTTCTAAGTGTTTTCCATATAAGGTTTCTGAAAAGATATTGGTATTTTGCCTTTCCAGACAGAATTGGTGGGTTTTGCAATGTTTGCTTGCTAATATCAGACAGTGTTTCCTAATGACTGCTTGAGGTGATGGCACTGAAATTCTATTTAGATACAGATATGTTGCTGCAGCTTTTTCATAAAAATCCATGTGTCTTTTCTTGTGACTATCCTGCATCTCTGCTTGAGCTAAGGAGTAGATTTTTCTCAGAAAATGGTGGTGATGGAATCAAACTTTCCTTGGTGTTGAGAAGAGACTGTGCTGCTGTGTGTGGGTGTATGGCTATATGCAGAGAGCTGCTCAAAGCTCGTTTCTCTCCATGGGGATAACTGGCTGCATACCAAACTGTGGCCAGGAGAAGCAGAAAGCAATGTGTGGGCAGACTGTGTGATCTTTTATTAGCACCTTCATTGTACTTCTGCATTTTCATCTATCAGTTAACACTGGTTCCATCATTAACTGCTTAAATATCTAGTTTGAATCATTTTATGTGAGGGAGAATGTGATTTATAAAATGTTTTGATGTGCATACTTAATTTTTTTGCTTGCAAATTATGTATTTAAGACTGCAAAGAACTAAAAATATGCTCCAAAACATTGAGTGGCTTCCTGTCCTTTTCTAGAGTGGATTTAGACTAACGGAAATGGCAAATTGTCCCAATTAGACAGAAAGAACACATAAATATTTCCCCCAGATTTCTGGAGTCAGATTGTTTTGACCAGTACAGTTAAATTGTGCCTCATGAAAGAAAAATCACTTGTAAGTGGAACTCTGAAGTTCTGCAGTGTGACTAATCATATTGGTATTGATTGAGTTCAGAGGGACCATTTGAATTGGGTTAGGAAATTTGCAGTTCATTTTGATTTGCAGAAGCTAACTAAGGATATTAAATTCTTCTTCCTGTTGTGCAGATTATGACATGTTAAAGTTTTTAGGGCTTTTGTACTTTGGCAATGATTTAAAAACCTGTTTAAAAGTAGAGTACAATCTAAAGAGCAATTATCTGGAAGTCTGTTACCTTTCCAAATGGGTATGTTGACGTTGTGCTTCCAAGTTATGCGAATGTTGCTGTGGTTTATTGTTTTGCACTCTGACTTTAAAGTGACTGATGGGAATTACTATAAGTACACATGGATTATTTAATAATGATACACTGTCATCAGGTTTCATGGTATGTTTGATCTGAAGTGATGGCTTTTATTCTGTGATTGCTGGGCCTTTCTTTTATCCTAGCGTAAGGAAGTACCTAGTGACTTTACCAAGGCTACATAAATGCAGGTTTCTGTACCTTTTGCCTATATTCACGTGCTGTTTGGCTTTGCTCTTTTAGATCTGTTTTTTCAAGCGTGGATTCTCCAGCCAAGGTCAGCTCCATGGAAAAGAAACTTCTTCTCAAGAGCAAAGAGCTGCAAGACGTCCAGGACAAGTGTTACAAGGTATTTATTTATGCGATTGGCCATCTCCATTGCTCCAGGAGTCTGCAACCACTGTATGTCCGGGGATCTGTCAGATGCTGCTGATCATCCAGACCCGTGGTGGCCAAAGTGCTTTTCCTTCAGTGAGGTGGCTTCCTGTCCAATACAAAGGGAGATGAATTTAGGCCACGCTGTCGCTCTAGATACTTTTATCTTAACAAGAAGCGGCTCTGGATTTTAAACAGTCCTTTTCTCAGCGTGCCACAGACAACTGCTTCTTCCTGCAGGCCCTGCTTCTTCATCATACGCACACTTGCAGCAGTACTGCTCTGAGGTTCTCTTCCTAACTCTTCAACTTCTACTTACGTAACTGTTGTCACGTCACTGGTCATGGTGAATGTCTTGTAACAGTTGCTGTGCTCCAGTAAAGGCAACCCCGTGGAGTCTTTTAAAACTTACTGCTTGTCTGAGACTTTTATGAGAGTTCAGTTACTTTTCTCCCTGCTCTGTTCTGGATTTGACCATTTGCTTCTGATAAGGAGATGGGGGGAAACCATCTTCTGGTCCAGCATGGATTTGGGATAAGGTTAAAGTGACCCATCTCCGCAAGTCAGGTGAAAAATGATTGTGTCTTCTTTGCTAACTGGGGTTCGAAGAATGACTGAATATGAACAAGCAGCTTGAATGAATGGGGTGACTTAGACTTACTACTTGTCCTTACGAAGAACTGTGCATTCCTGGAGCAGAGACAATGGTATTGGAATTTAAACACCATTTGGAGAAACATAGCTAGAAGTCTCTTGGAGACAAATCCCTTACAAACAGAGCTCTGAAAGTAGCAGTTAACAAAGCTTTTGAAGCCTCCTTTATAACCTCTTGATATTTATTGCAGATGGAGCAGGAAATGACGCGGTTGCACCGGAGAGTGTCAGAGGTGGAGGCTGTACTTAGCCAAAAGGAGGTGGAACTGAAAGCCTCTGAGACCCAGCGATCCCTCCTGGAGCAGGACCTGGCCACCTATATCACAGAATGCAGTGTGAGCTCTTGCACCAGTCCTTTCAGCTATGAAGGCCTGAAATCTGGTGGTTCTTGCCTTTCTCTTCCATCGTGGTTTCAGTAGGGTGCTTGATGGAGAGAAAATAATATGTGAGAGGATATCTGTTGAACGTGGAGCCCTGAATTGTTTGCAGAGGCTTGCTTGATAGTTTTATCCAAACTTTGTTTCATGGTCATGTGCTTGGAGCATACAGGAATAACTACTGTCCTGGTCTTGCTGAAGCTATTTGTGATGTTTGTCTTACTGGCTGTGTTAGAACGTGCTTGGGGTTGACTTCTTGTGGGTTTCTTTAACCAGAAGAGGATGAGGCCTAATCAATACCTAGGCAGAGATCTTCAAGGACAAATAAGAGGATTAGGAAGCAATGGTGTTGCCTCCATCTGTAGTATTTGAGTTCAAACAGATCCAGTTCCCCAGTGTAGTATCAGGGATGATGCTAGGACAGGTGCTATTTTTCAGGTAGAATATAAAACTGAGGCTGTAAACTCATGTCTTCAAAGATCATTTGGCATTTTTCATGGGAGCTGGAATGTCTGCTCAGTTGTCCTGGCAAGATTCCAGTGAGGATATTTTCATTCTGGTTTATAGTGTCTGTATTTTCAGTTGGATATAATACTCTTGTTTCCTCTTTTGTACCAAGAACAAGAGTCCAGGTAATACTCTGTTTCAGAGAACTGAGAAGCATTTCTGATGGCTTGGTTTGTTGGGAAGCAGATCTTAAAATGAGGCTGAGTGATTTCCTACACCAGATGCCACTAGGTAAATAAATCAGTTTGTGTCTTTCTGATGAAGGATAATACACAGGTGATAGGAGGACCACTGGTCTGTCAAAATTTGCAGGTAAGGTAAGTGGTGAGATACAGAAGCAGCTCTTCTGTTCTTTACAGAAGTTAACAATGATTAAAGGATTTAACTCACTTAACAGCAACAGGAAAAATGAATAGGCTTGTTAGTAAGATGAAGTTGAAGGATTGTGTCTAGGTTGTGGATTAATAGTGCAAGATAAAATATAGATAAATGCTGTCAATAATGGATGCCTTTTGTGATCTCTGTTTGGTTTTTGTCTCTAAACCTGATATGAGGAGTTAGAGATTTGAACTCAGACGTAAGTGCAGTAAACTGTATTTATACAATGTGATGGTTCTATCCAGACAGAAGCAGCACTGGCCATTAGTTTCCTTAGAGTTCCAGCATCGGTGCCTCGATTATTTTAATGCCTCACTGCAGTCAAGGAGGCATTTGTGTAGCTAAACATCTTTATTATACAGCCATCTGAAAACCCAAAGACTATGTATTGAACGTTTTGATTTCTGCAGAGCTTAAAGCGAAGCCTGGAGCAGGCACGGATGGAGGTGTCTCAGGAAGATGATAAGGCACTACAACTACTTCATGATATCAGAGAGCAAAGCCGAAAACTGCAAGAGATCAAAGAACAGGTATACCTGCTTCTTCGGGGAGCAGGGTGGCTATCTACAAAGAGGCTTTCTTGGCATATTCTAGCTCTGTTGCCAGGATGATGTTTTATGTTGGTGGGCTGTGGTGACTCCCACTCCCTGTGTGTTTTCACGTGGTTTCTTAAACAAAACAAGATGCAGCAAAATTACACTTTTGTGTATATTGCAAGTTAGCACAAACTCCAGACTTCAAGTTTTCCATTCCCTAGTCCTGAAAATACTTTGTAAAACCAGCTTAGGAGAGAGTTGTAATGCTTTAGTAAAATGCTGCATTAGAAGTGAACTATCAACTTTCAATGGTCAAGCTACACAAATTTCACAACAAGTTATTGAATCTTCACCTGGGAGAGAACTGAGCTAGCCTTACTTTTGTGGTGGTGGTGGTTTTCTCCTTTCTTATCTGGCCATTTAAAATACTTTTTCAAGATAGAATCCGTGTTGCCTAATTGTTCTTTTCCTAATTTAATCTGTTTGCAAAGTAGATGTTCATCACTTTCTTCCACCAGAAAAACAGGGAAAGTTCATTGATCCACACAGTTGTTCATAAGGAAGAAAAAAGTCAAAAGTAAAGTAAAGCATGGTGACAAATGTGGACACTTTTAGGTTTTAAAATGACTGATGAGACAGAACCCATTCCTTTTTATGAATTAATAGCAACATGTTGTACTGAGAAAAAGAAATTGACATTTGCTATGAGGTTCAAACAGTTCTTTGCAAATATCTGCTGGTTTTCATCTTGAAAGCACTTTACAAACATTAACTGACTAATTTCATAGTGTTTGAGAAGAGGTGGCCCAGAAACCTTGGTAATAATTCTCCAGACATGAGCAGCTCTTATGTAAAAAATAATGAAATGCAAACCCAACTGTCTGGATGTAGCAGGCCTCCATGGGCTTCTACTGCATGCTTCTGGATGGTTGGTTTATGTAATACAAGGAACCTCAAGTTTCTTGCTCTGTGTTCTGGTGCTTTGTTAGCAAAGTTACTTTAAATATTGAAATGTGGAACATTTTTGGTAGTGGTAAGTACCAATAGGTTCTTAGGGTAGACATGAGTAACAGAGGAGAAATCATGCAAGTACTTTTTAATTGAATATTTTGTCTCAGAATCTCTGGGTTTGGTTTGTGAGGATTCACAGTGACATAAAGATGCGGCTTAGGTCAACACATAGATCTGCAATATCCTACAGACTTTCATACCTGGAGTGGTCTGAGCTACCTGAAACCCCTGTGCAATAACACTGCAACAAATATGCAGAGATGTTTTTGCTGACTCACACCAGCAGGTGGATCTTTGCCATTAGAGGCTTGGACCATTAAGTCAGAGGGAACTGGAAGGTGAGACAGAAGAGTCTCTTAGAGTTTTGCTGTTGAAAACCTGAAGTTTGAGAGAGAATGAGGGAAATTAACAGCAAATCAGAATCTTCAAAACTCAGTAGTCAGGCATTTGGCATTTTCAAGGCAAGACTGTAGGTTCAACTTAACCCCAAGTACTTGAGTAGAAGAGCATGGTGGTTTTGTGGTTTGGGTTGGTTGGTTTGTTTGTTTGTTCTGAGGTTGTGTTTGGGGTTTTTTGTTGTTTTGGTTTTTCATGAAGACCTGTATGAATGGATGAACTTGCAACAAATCAGAATCTATAGTTTTTGCCAGACCCAGTCATTTATGTGTACCTTCCCTGATATGTTTTGCTTCAGGTATTTGCCTTGAGCTTTGCCTGTCCATTAATATGTGCTTAAGTGCATCTTGATAGTTTTTAAACTGAAACCAGTGCATATGCAGGAGATTCTGTGTCGCCTTGAGTGATGTGACCTGTTCCTCTAACCTGACCGTGAGATTTGTTCAGAGATAGTCTTGCAAATGTGAAGAAACAAGAAGAAATGAAATATTACTAATGACCTCTTCTTCCTTCTTTTGTCCCTTCGTGTTGTCCTCCCTTCCCAAGCACATATTTTCACAGTGGCAACTGTAGTCATACCTGTAACTCTTTGGTTGAGTGTTTGCTGATGTAAAAGCCCAGTATTTAGGAAGCCCTAATAAATGATGATTTCTGTGGAGAACGTATATTCCTTCAAACTGTTCTACCTTGTTTATTCACAAATGTATCTGTACAAAGCAAATATTTGAGTTAATGTACACTCACTTGTTTTTAAAAGGCTTTCATTCTTTTCAGCTAGAAAATAAGATCATCTGTAGAGACACTGACTGGAAAGAGTAGGTCTCCTGTCTGCCTTACAATCTGGAGAACCAATTTAGGGATTACAAACCAAAGAGCCATTCTGCCATGCTCCCTGTAACTGGTAGCAAAGCAATCTGCTAAAGGCCCAGCTTCTTTAAATCTCTACATAAGCTCTCCATGTTGTTAGAGATTCACAGGCTGACATGAGGGTCAGTGTTTATGCAATCACTTGTCTAACTAAAGACAGATGACTGTCTGGAAGGAGTGATGACAAACCTGGTTTTGTCATGAGACAGTTAGTCTTTTGAATATGGGGGTAGTCAGGCGTATTATGAAATATTAAAATGAAAAGACAGAGACTCCTCCACTGTCAGTCCTTCATAAGCTTTTCTCCTAGCTCTTGATGTGCACGTTTCTTCTTATTCTCAGCTTCATAAAAAACACTTTGGGATTTTCTTTCTTTACAGTTACAAAATGTCTACTTACAGAACTTAGTAAATGCTAAATAAACATGATTAAATTCTTTTTTTTCCAATGGAGAGACAAGAAACAATCTCATGAACTAGTGTCAGTTTGAGTCCCCACTCTCATTGAGGTTGTCATTTCAAATGTTCTTTCATTCTGCCTTCCCCACCCAAATGCTCTATCTTGTAGTGTCCTGCATGGGGAATAACTTTTTTCTATCCTATATGGATAATATGGCTTTTAGGCAGTTTTTCTAAGTTAATGGTTGATTTTAGGTTGTCACCCATACAGAGCTGTTGATCCTTTTAAACTCTGACAAGAGCAAATAACTGACAACTAGAAGCCACAGTATGCTACCCCTCTGCTTCTCCTTCTTTCCTTTTACCCAAACTGTACAGATCTATGGTAATTGTCATGTTATCAGCCTGAGAAAATATATCTTGAGGGAGCATCTGGGCATTTAATAGAGCCATCAACTCAAAGGCACATTTCTGTTTCAGAAATTAGCAATGTAAGTAACTTTTACCATTTGTATGTAGATATATGTATGTGTTTCTCCAGTGAAGCCAGTCTCAAAGTCATTGTTTTGACTTTATGAGATACTGACTTGAGAATGTCAAGACTCAGACCAGAACACCATGGATGTTTTATTATTTAGCTCTTACTCTTTTATTTTGTACTTTACCTTTCTTCCACATAATCTTAAATGTGTCTCTTGCCTGCAGTCAGTATTCTGTGATCTGCTGCTCCAAGTGTTTCACCTCTTGCCTCTAAAATGTAATACCTTTTCCTTCCCTTCCACCACAACTGCAGGAATATCAAGCTCAAGTAGAAGAAATGAGGCTGATGATGAATCAATTAGAAGAGGACCTTATCTCAGCTCGCAGGCGTAGTGATCTGTATGAGTCGGAGTTGAGAGAGTCCCGACTGGCAGCTGAGGAGTTCAAACGTAAAGCTACTGAATGTCACAACAAATTGCAAAAGGTAATTTAGGCTTCATGGGAGATGGAGCTGAGGCTTGCTTGAATTTCTAGGGCTATTTTAGTGTGTATATCCTCTAAAGATTAGCGTGGTTTGTACAAGTAATACAAAATGTCTTTCAATTGTACACTTGAAGTAATGTAATTCTTCCTTTGTGTAACTGCTTGTGTTCCAATTGCATGAAGTGGTGACTGGATAGAAGACTTGGGTATCACTCTTCCTGACACTTTTATATATTTTATATTTAAGTTACAGGTTAAAGATCAAGGAAAAAATGAAGCAGGAGAATTGTATTCCAAATTGGAGAAGGTATGCTACTGTGGTGTCCCAGAGTTTGCTTCCTGGCTCTTTCACATTATGTACAGAGTATCTTTGGCTGGTCAATGACATGCACAACCTCACATCCCTCCTTTCTTTTCCTTTCATTTTAATTTTTTTTAAAATCAGTTTCTTAGTGTGATTCACTGTTCTTTCTCATTTGATATAAAGCTGTGTCTGGATATCTTGTTCTTAGTGGATTGTTTTCAGACTGTTAGGTATATTCTGAGTTTTGAGTCAGATTAGTGATGCAGAAGGGTGTTCTGCAATAAATAATGAATAAAGAACAGCAAATGAAAAAGAGTTCTGAGTATTCTCAGGCCGAACAACATACTTGGTAACCAAAAAGTGAAATCAACCAGAAGTTAGTGAAATGCAAAAAACATTTGTGGACGTTGAAATTTATAGGGAGAAAGAAGGACTTTTGGGATGACATATCATAGAAGTATGGCACATCATAAGCAGAGAGCATTTTTTCCTTTTGGTTTTATGACACTCTCCCCATATTTTTATTTAACTGTAGATCAATACAGAGCAGCAGGCCAAAATCCAGGAGCTGCAGGAAAAGCTGACAAAGGTAATGTCTGGGTGCTGAAAGTGAATTTTTCACAAGATTTTCCACTGAAACCTTAAGCAGAGGAGGGATGCACTTTGTTTTATCCTCAAAAGCAGAATTAGTCATAGCAGGGAGGATGGTAAGGAAAAGGGAGTGGGAACTAGTTTCTGAAATCATTGGTGTTCTCAATATGCTTTTGGCTCTTGAGACATGTCAACAGTGTTTATTTTTACAAATGAAGCTGAGTCAGAACTGGAGTAGTGTAAAGAAATTCTAATTGAAAGGCCAGTTTGGGTACACTGTATGTGTGTCTGCTTCTGAAGAAAGGCTTCAGGTGTTTTTAGCTCACTAATAAAATACATGTTGAATTTGATTTAGTCTCTGAGTGTACCTTGTTTTAATTGCAAAGTCACTTTCCAGTTCAGTTATTCGCAGCAAAAAAGCTGAATGATAACTCACAATGGAATTAAATACCATAGCAACGTAAGCTGAAGGAAGTGTGTAACATCTCAGGTTTGCAGCTGTGGTCAGTCTGTCACTGAGGAAGGCACTGTAAGAGCAGTAGGGAGACTTCTCTTTTTGAGATCTTTCAGCAGAAGAGACAGAAGTTGTCATAATAATTCAGTGAGCTTTTCAAACTTGGCATCTGCTGAGAGAGGGCTTTTGAGAGAGGGTTAGTGGTCTAGAATGTGAATAGAAGGGCAAAAACTATGTTGAGACGGGACATCTAATATTTCAAAACAGTGATGATTAATCCACCCTCCCTTTTTCTCTTTTCATTCTGAGGAGCTACCTGTAGGCCAACAGGTTATCTCCTAGTGTTTTACTAAGAGTGTTTTGCGAGTTCTTTCCAAGAACTTGAGCTGGGTTTGAGGTCAGACTTTACTGTCAGTACACAGAGACAATGAAAAGCTTTCAGTACAGCAAGACAACCATGTGGATCTCATGGATTTTCATTTTATTGTGAAACAGAAAAGAATTATGACAGAAGTCAGAATTTGAGTTCCTGCACGTGTTGTTTAGGCTGCTAGGCCAATGTTCAATGGCAAATTTTGTTCAGAACATTGAGCATTTTGAGGTTATGAACCTTTCAAATACCATGTCTTTGTGTTTGATTGTTTTTCTTATAATCTGTCTTCTTTCCTCCTTTGGACCTTTAGGCTGTGAAAGCTAGCTCAGAGGCAACTGAACTTCTTCAGAATATCCGTCAAGCAAAGGAGAGAGCTGAGAAGGAGTTGGAGAAACTGCAGAATCGGGAGGATTCTAATGAAAGCATGAAGAAGAAATTACTTGAAGCAGAGGTGAGTGGAGAATGTCTTCCTAGAGTAAAATAGTTACTGGGATGTGTCTCAGTTTAGGAACCCTTGGCTGGGCCACTGTGAACAGCCTTTATTCATGTAGTAACTATTGTCGGGCAACTGATCTTAGGCATGAACACATTCTTAATTAAAAAGCATCTATTTGAAGAAAACAGGGAGACTTTTTATTTTCAGTGAGGAGTTAATGAGGACATGTGGTAGCATAAAGGATTTGAAGCATGATGATTTCAGATATAAAAGACAACCATACAGTGACTGCTTCAGCTGGCTTTTGCTAGCCCCTGCTCCTTACTTTGTGACATGCAGCTAAGTGGCAGTTGATAATTGTTCTACAGGAACGGCGCCATTCTCTGGAGAATCAAGTGAAGAGATTAGAGACTGTGGAACGAAGAGAAAACCGTCTAAAGGAAGATATTCAAACTAAATCTCAACAGATTCAACAGATGGCAGAAAAAATTCTGGTGAGCAGAGGTGAAAATGAAAGATAAAGGGTAAGAGTTTGCAAGAAAGGGGTAGGAAAGGAGCAGAAGACATAGAATTGCATTGGATAAGGTGGAAATTGTTGAATATTTGTTTCTTGTACCAGTCCTACTGGAGAAAGCTTCAGCACTCAAATTCTATTTGCACCTTTGCTTACAAACTCACCACCTTTAGTCTTAATACTGATTTCAAATTTTAGTTGCCTCAGTGGGAGCATTTTAAGTTGACTTAGTAATATTGGAATTAGTTACTTAACGATTGTTTCAGAAGTAAAACATTCTTGGGATAGAATACTGCAACAACAAACATTGATATCTAGCTTTTAAATGAAAATGCAAAGGAGTTTAGAGTTCAAATTTACTTGAAATGCTTACATTTTGAGGCAGAGAGATATTAGTCATCTAAACTGTTCATCTCCAAAGATAATATTTGTCAGGAATCCATTTTCACCCACATACCTTCTCTGTTGGCAATTTCTCGTTTCTCTCCTTGTTAAACCTATTAAGTCTTTATAGCAAGTTGGTACATCAATCTACAGTGAACCAAGCAGAGGGTGCTACTTTTCCTTCCCTGGGACATGAAGCACCATTTTGTAGAAGAATTAAAGTTTACATTTCACATGAATTCTCTTTCCGTGTTGCTGATATGACAAGAAAAGTATGCTACATGTTATTGGTAGCAATCCAACAGACACACCTGAGGAAGCCCAAATGGAAATGTATCCATAACTGTATTTGTAGTCAACAGATAACCCATACTTGCTCTAGGTATAATAGCTGAATGTATAAGCTTTAGCATCAGAGTTCCTGAGAGCTCTGAAGAAAAGGCAGAATCGGTTCTTTTGCAGAGCTGTTTCTTTCAGATTGTTTTGATAATGAGTGCATGGTAAGTGGGAGACTATGGTTTTGCTGGGCACAGGGCCAAATTTATGTTTAGAGATAGTGTAAAACTTCAAATTGTTTCATAAGCCTCTTGTGTGTATTTGGGGATTGTTGCCTGGTTTTGATTACGTTCTCTGTGGAGGAAAAACTGGAAGGGAATGCAGAAGTGTCGACTAATTGTTTTACACCATGGGATATGTTTAGCTCTTCTTATAGATAGTTTCCATGGAGTTCTGACAGAATGTTGGAGAGATACAAAAGTATTTTATAAAAAAGTCAAACAGGAGTCAAAGAAATAATCCTACAGAGTCTTTCCTAGTCCCTTGCAGCTTTGATCTGGGAGCACAGAGTAACTTATACCACTTAGACCCTGTTTGTTCCCTCAAGTTGATCCCTTCAAAGACTTTTGACTTTTCTTAGTACAGAAAGGCAGGAAAGGAGCTGAAGATAGAGAATTACATACAATAAGGTGTAACTTGTAACTTGTCTTGTGCACTTGTCTGGCAGTACCTGAGAAGTACTCGCTGATCTGCCTGTAGAGAATTGAATAAGTAAGAAACAAGTTAGAGAACATACTTGTTGAAAGTGTAGACCATTGCTGTGATGCTAATAGCAAAGCATAGAGAGAGTTCCAGTGAGAACTGCAATGGTAAGAAATTACCTTTTTAAGCCCACACTGGCTGTTAAGTGCCACTGCAGAAACTAGTGAAGCTTCTGCTACAATATGAGCAATCTGATGCTGGTAGCTTTGAAGCTGCTGCTGATCTGGTTGTCTGATTCTCTGCCAGGACCTGAAACGTGTGGGCTTCTGAGGGAGGTGAGTTGTCCCTCTTGTTGCTGGGAGATATATTTCAATTGCAAAAAGCAGCAATCTCCATTCCTTGCAGAAGTGTTGGGTACCAGGCACTGGAGATGACCTACTTTTGATGAGCCTCCTCTTTGATTTTCACTTTTGGAAAAAGAGATCTATTACAATTACTGGGGAAAAAATGCCTTTGTGTGTTTCCAAGATGAGGGAGATCAGAAAAAAAGAATATGAAAAGCTGAAGTAGATATATTTGGGAATTTTTCTGTGCTATGCAGTAATGAAGGCAGACAGGAGACCTGGATGCATCCCCAGAAACTGAACTTGTCTGTGCAAGAGTCAACCCAGTGGGAGTGAATGACAAACCTGGATCTGCCTCTCGTTCTAAGGAAATTGTTGGAATGGCAAATATGACAATGAATGAGTATAAAGTTCTAAGCTCAACTTCTGTGAGATGTCCTGTTGTGTTAGATATATCTTGAATAATACAGTCAAACAGCAGAAATATTCTGAGAAGCAAAATTATTTCACTCCTTACTGTGCATGGCTCAAACTACCTGATGTGCAGTGAAGAGGTTAAAAGTATTCTGGTCTGTTCTGCCATAAATATCGCATCCTGCGCTTTCCATTTTCTGAGCAATTTATAGTTATTCTGGCAACATTTGTCTGAGGAATACAGCAAAGTAAATACCATTCCCACTCTGTGAATGGAAAATGAAAAGCATAGACAGCAATGCTCTATTATTGAGGTCTTTTGTGAGAAAACAAGTGAGAGACTTTGTTAAAAATAGATCTGAACTTCTCGTGATGCCGCTGCAGCCATGAAGTGTTTATAACTGCTTGTTTTCACAAAACATCCTTGGCCCATCTTTGGGATTTTTTTACTGGGAAATGGAGATTCTTACTGTGGTAGCAGAAGTCTTTAGCAGTATATCTGCTGTACAGTAGATGGGTCAGCAGCAATATCCAAAGCATAAAACTGAGAATATGAAGCTCTCATAATGGGGTTTTGGGTTTTTTTTTTACTGTGGCAGCCCTGGTCTTGGGACTTTTAGAGTATTAAGCCTTAAAAAATAGGTTAAATGAATGTTTGATACCTGTGTAGCACATACACACAACACCTATTATTTCTTTGTGTCTAAATATGAATCTCTGCTGCTTTTAGGAGCTGGAAGAAAAGCATCGTGAGGCTCAGATTGCAGCACAACATCTGGAGTTGCAGCTGAAACAAAAGGAACAATTCTATGAGGAAAAACTCAAAGTAAAAATATCTTCTTATCATCTTCCTACAAGCTTTTGTGGCTAGAATGAGTTCAGGGAAAAACAGTTGCCTTTAGGCTCAGATTGATTTGACTTATGAGTTGCCTTCATGTCTACCACTACAGAAATGTTCAGAGAGCTTAGTGGAATATGAATAAGTTTTTCTTCTATTCCATGCCACTGTACCTTATGTCTTTAGCACTGCACTAGAACAGGTGCCATTTGAAGTCAGAACTATAGGAAGGCAATTGTTGATAGTAATTTGACTGTTGTTGTCTGGGCAATACATCCTTAATGCTCTTGGATCTCACATACTGAAAAACCTTTCAGTTCCTACTGATGTTTTTCTGTGAGTGTTCACACAGCTTACCTGCAAGTTTTAAATTCAGCAAATACTACAGTCTTTCTGAAACTCCATCTTCTTGAAGCTGTAACATCTGCCAAGAAGCCACAAAATCCACCCACTTTGTTTTTGTCTTTTCTAGGGTAGCATAAGACTTTAACAAACAGAGTCATAGACACCAGCTAAAATTAGGAAAAACAGATTGGGAAATAGTATGTGCACTGGCTAAGGATTCTTCTAAAGCACCTGCAGTACCTCAGCCAGTAAATGCATTGTGTAAGAATCTTTGTTTCTACTGAATATAATCTGCTTTCTGCAATTTTTATCTAGTACATTTACCTAGGACTTTAATTTTGCATTTCACCTTATGAGAGAAGAAAAGGGAGAGAAGAAATTTCTATGGGAGAAATATGAAGGAAAAAAGAGAAGTAAGAGGGTTTCTTAGCAGACCAGAGAATGTGGTAATCAGTAACTAGAGGAGAGCTGTAGAAAGCAGAAAGGTCAGAGGTAGGTATTGGGAAAGGAGAAATGGTGACATAAAAACTGGAAGAGAGGATAGCTGTTGGAAAAAGAATTAAAAGAGAGACACTGTATTATGGGGACATATGATAAAGGGTTTAGTGGGAAGAATTGGGAAGCCAGCTGAAAGAGGTTCAAAAAGGATGAAAGAGAACATGGGATGTTTTTAACTGGAACAGTCAAAAGTATCCTGTGATATTCAGATTTTCTACCTTTGAAACTTGTCTTTGAATGAGGTTACCTTCAGTTTAACAAGTGATTTAAAGCTCTGGACATAGATATATAACATGCATTTTAAAGAAAATGTAACAATCAATTACTTCGGTCCTATTCCTAAAGACAGATATTTGTACCACAAAAAGAAGTCTTTTGCTTAGCTGTTTCATTTGGTGTCTCTGACTTGAAGCACTGATGAGGTCTCAGTTGCCTTCTTATGCATACTGAGAGAACTTACCAATTCCTTCTGAGCCATATTGGTAGGACAGCCAAAGGATGTGCACTTCCTTGCATCCTCTACTATACATATTGGGGTATGGAATTTTTCTGTTGCATTAGCCTGGGATATTTCATGAACACAGTTTGTGGCTTAAAATAATAATAATAGTAATAACAACAACAACAATCTTCAGTATCTCCATGTGTTCATAAACTCCCATCATTAAATTCAGCCTTCAGAGAGAACTGAGGGAGTGCTCTTTGTCCAAGTTTGCTGTTCCATGCATTTCAGGCAGTTGCATCTTGGGTTTCATTTTGCCTGAGATATGATCAGTCCTTTAAAAAAAAATCTGCATTTCTTGATGATTTTCTCTCAGCTTGCCCTTTGCCCTGTGAAATAGATATAATTCAGACAAAAGCAATGTCTTCATTTAGGTATTGGAAAATCAGATGAAGAAAGATCTGGCAGATAAGGAAGCACTTGAGAATATGCTCAGAAGACATGAAGAAGAAGCACGTGAGAAATGTAAAGTCCTGGCTGAGCAGAAGGCGGTATGTGTGGTTGAATTGAAAATCAAAGCATTTGAAGAGTAGAGTTCTGAGACTCTGATTTCAAGCAAGATAATCTAGTTTGAGGTTTTGTGGTGCTGCTGAGCTGCTTTGAAGGCAATCCACTGATTAATACTAATTTTGAAAGGCATGTTTTTAAAATTCACAGTATCTTCAAGAATATATCCTTAAGAGTAGCCCTACAGCTTGCTGTGTACCCAGCATTTTGTGCTTTGATAACATTGTGGTTGCTTTCTCCTAATATTAAAGCAAGTAGAAAGCTGTTACTAGAAAGTCATTACTCCAGCATTTGCATCTCTGATGCTCTTTTGGCCTTTTGATGGTTTTCTTTTCCTTCTTTTCTACAAGTTCAGACTTTTGTAAAACATTTTTTTTATCATCACTTCTACTGTGCAGTCTCAAAGGCTTATTGCTCTGTTTCAGATGATCAATGCAATGGATTCAAAGATCAGATCACTGGAGCAGAGAATAGTGGAACTATCTGAGGCCAATAAACTGGCAGCAAATAGCAGCCTTTTTACCCAAAGGAACATGTAAGTATAGCAACTGCTATCATACTGGTCACTACTGAACACTTCTTGGTAAGATCTGTTCTGTTAATGTAAAAGTCATTCTTTCTCACAGGCCTGCTGTGCTCCCTGATTGTTTTTCAGCAATTCAAAAATACACTTGTTCTTCAAATAGTTGTAGTTCACTGTGTGGTTTGTGTTTCCTCAAACAGGACTAGGAAAGTTGCTTTGGAGCCTTTCCTAGGGCTGCTGCCTTGGGCAGGTTTGCCAAATATATTACATGAATGCTAATAATTTTAATGTCTAAAATACATCTGGAGAGGCATATATTCCTTGTCTGAACTTACATACTGTTCATAGGTTTATATTTCCCTTGGTTCCTGTGACAGTTACATGATATTGGAATTGAAAGCATTAAACACCTTTCTTTCATAAACATTCCGTCCTGCCCTGATAGGTGAGAAGTGAGAAAACTAGATTTTTAAGTCTGTATGGTTTTTTTGGTGCTGAACTAAGGATAAGAACTTAGCTGAGCTGGCTGCATCCTCTGAGAGCAGGACACCTGACTTGAGATCCACAGAGAACAACAAAAAAGTATGCTTTAACATATGGCTCAGAATAGATTCCTGACATGTATTGTCAAGCAATGTAATTTGGCTGGATTGGTAGAAGACAGTACAGAATTAACAATGTTTGAAGAGAAAATTGCTTTATCATGCCTGTAGATAGCCAATGAATTTGTGCTTGTTTTGTGAGTCGTGCTGGAGATGTATAAATCTGTTCTGGGACTGTATTTTGAATCCACAAGAGCTACAGCTAATGTGAGCATGTTTAAAAAAGGAGAACTGGTGATTAAACCCTTCAGAGGAGAGGAGAACCCTGCTAGCTTTTGTTCCATCAGTATCTGAGGAAAGTAATGATTATCAGATTCCTGAGAAGATGGCCCAGTAAACAGCAGGAAGTGAACACTATTTGACACTTCTGTCTGGCAATAATCTGTAGGGGTAAATTTAAAGGAAGGGTGAAAGGGTGGTTTTGTGTGCAACACACAGAAAGGTGACTCAGACATCCTATTTTTAGTTTTGTTAAGTCTTCCTATTTGATCTTGGGCAACCCACATAATTTCTCTGGGATTGGATTAATAACAGTTTATCTCACACTGAACTTCTTAAAATATTAATTCATTAATATATGGAGAGCTCTGTGAGACTTCTAAGTAGAAAGCACACTATGAGGCAGAGTTTTCCAATGCATGATAAAATGATTCCTGGAATTGCAAATAATGTAAAAAGACCTTTTTTCCTCTTTTGTTTTTAACCCCATTTTTATGAGGATATCTATTTCAAATTCTAATGGTAATAACCAATTATTGCCAGCTCTCAACATTCTTATGAACAGAAGTAATTATATTTGTTCACTTTGTAGATTAAGACTTTGATCAGAGCCAACAAAGCAGCACTTGTAGATCAAAAATGTAGATCAAGTTCTAGATCCATTACAACTTAACCCCCCAACAAAACAACCCACAACACACCACCCCCCCAACCCCTAAACCACAGGGTTTCTATTGTCTCATGGAAATATATTACATGAAAGTAACTATTTTTAGCATTTCTTTTTCCTGTCTAGAAAAACATGCAACAAGGAGTTGGTGAAATGAGGAGAGTGAACCATAACTCAAATCTTGCTATAGATTACCATGTACAAGTTGAATTTTTCTGGGCAACTTGCAAACGTGGAATTTTAGTGCTCTGTTCATAAATATATTAGTACAGGGATATTTTTCAGACAGGAATAAGGAGATGAATTTTTTTTACAGTTGGGATGAATTTAGGGTATAAACTTAACTATTGTACTTAACAGGAGACCTGTAGTATGTTCTCCCTTGCTTCACCCCGGTGAAAGGACATATGCTAAAGGACATTTTGGGTTTGTCACTTGTGCCTTTCTCCCTCTCAGGAAAGCCCAAGAAGAGATGATTTCAGAACTGAGGCAGCAGAAATTCTACTTAGAAACACAAGCTGGAAAGTTAGAGGCCCAGAATCGAAAATTAGAAGAGCAATTGGAAAAGATGAGTCACCAAGATCACACTGACAAGAACCGCCTGCTGGAGTTAGAGACGAGGCTGCGAGAGGTGAACACTTGGGGTTAATCCCTCCAAACAAACTTATTTCAATATGCCCTGTATTGAGTATTATACTGAGAACCAGAATTAAGTTATTTTAGTTCTATGAGTCATAAAAAATGATGGTTTAAGATGCATTCATTTAGTTTGGTCCAGCAGTACTTTTTCCCCAGGAGTGAACAAAAAATTGGTCATTAGAAGGAGAGAAAAAGTAAGTGTTAAGGATTTGTCATTCTTAACTTGTAGGTCATCTGCTTTCTCAGAGTCATACTTAAGGACTTTTACAATTTCATGCTAGAGTGGTTATGGGGTAGAGAACAAAAGCTTAGCTGTGTATGGTGACCAGCTTAACCATAGCCTTAGAGTCTACAGAATAGAAAGCAAAGGACACAACAGAATTGCTGCAAGAGAACAAGGAGACCTGTTGCTTCACACACATATTTCAGGTTTCTGGAAAGGAAATCTAACAGTAATACAAAAAAATCTGCATTTTTAAAGGTTTATGAGCTGTGCTGCATTTCTAGTTTTGTGTCAACTAGTTTGGATCCGCACCAAATCTTCTTTTGCTTTCTCCAGTCTCACTCCACTAATGTTCATCTGAAACTGAATTCTTACCTTGAGCTCAGAGGGACCAACACATGTCCTTGTTTGACCAGAATTTGACTGGGGCCAATGTAAAATTTCTGGCAGGCTTGTCATGCATCAACAGCCCCACAGACAGATTCACTTGGGATAGCAGACAGCTTGAAGACAGTGCTAAGGTTTCAAGCTGATTTTAAGCACTGAGATCTGCTTCTGCTTCTTGTTCATTTCTTAGCCATTTCTGGAAATGACATGTTTATCCCTGAGTATACCTCAAGAAAACCTTCAATAGGAGCCATTCAGATAAACCCAGAGACAAATGATCTGGTTGGTTTCTTTAGAAATAATCTGAAGGGAAAAAGAAATATGAAAGTCAGTAGCAAAATGTATGTAATGTTTACACATAGGGATTAATATTGATGTTTATGCCTAAAGATTCTCAAATAAAGCTTCTTACAGAGTCTCTATTTCAGTGAAGAAAGCTCATCACAAGCTAGTTTAGCTTTGGTGCTTTTTATATCAAGATTTGAAATGTGATATTTGAATCGCAGCTGGAACTATTCTTGTGCCCTTGGTGTTTCAAAAACACAGGTTCGTTTCAACCTTTTTCAAAGCAAACCAGTAGTTTTTAGGTAGTAGATAAAGCTGTGTCCTTGGGGTCAGTGACTTAAGCAATCTGTCAGGCTGGGATTTCTGGGGTAGACGTGGCCATGGCATCTTAAAATGAGGTCTGAAATCAGATTACATGGCCTATATTTTCTTTGTTAGTAACTTGGATGCTACTACTTTTGCCTTCTTCAGGTTAGTCTCGAGCATGAGGAACAAAAGCTGGAACTCAAGAGGCAGTTGACAGAGCTGCAGCTGACGCTGCAGGAGCGGGAATCTCAGATTACTGGGCTGCAGGCTGCAAGGACAGCCCTGGAGAACCAGCTCCGAGAGGCCAAAACGGAGCTGGAGGAGACGACAGCTGAGGCAGAGGAGGAGATTCAAGCTCTGACGGTGAGCCCTGAAGTTTGTGCTAGGAGCTATATATACACATTAGAGTGACGTAGGGTTGTGTTTTATAGTGGGGTAAAAATGAATTTATATGACTTAATTTTTCATTTTCAGGACAGGAGATGAATTGTACTTGTTGTTAATAGAGGCAGGAATGGCTAAAATGTCACATTTTGTCTCTTTTACCCTCTTTAACCATATGAATGTTTCCTAGTTGTGGTTCATTGCTGCCAAAACTGATTGTTTCTAAGAGCATTATTACTTATGTGATTAGGTGAAAGTTTCATATGAAGTTGTTATTGGTAGGAGTTTTACTCTGTGATTTACTTATTGAAAGAATGCCTCATGAGCTTGAAAGTACTTGATTATTCAAAATATGATGATGATTGTTTTTTCTATCAGTTACCCTGCTTTGAGGATACTCACTTGGGAGAAAAAAAACACCAAGGAATTCCTAGGGGAGCAGTGTTAGCACATAACTATGCCAGTGCTTATTTCATTAAAAATTGTCCCATGTCTCTTGCAGTCTCTGCTGAGGTGTGTGAATGAGATAAAGGAAAAAAAAGTCTAAATTATATGCTGCTGGCTTCTGTCTCTTGAGTACAAAAAAACCTGCCTCCAAACTGTTAGAATCTAAGAAATATTTCCTCCACAAAAGATTCCCAGGGCTGTGGGGAGAGTGAAGAAGTATATGACTTGCTACCAGGCAGCTCCTGTTGAGCAGCAGTCTTTTAACAACCTTCAAATCCAGTTCTTTTGAAGTGTTGAAATTGTGCATTCTCTTGCTCCAGTGGCATTTGCTCAAAGAACTGTTCTGAATGTTTCTGCCATTGCTGTTTTCTGGAAGGGATGGTGGGCTCAGCTGACATAGGGGCTCGTGTGACGTTGATGCTTTGAGTAGGTGAATGGGGGAACCATTCGCTCAGAGATGTTCTGAAGTGGGTACGTGATGGGAAGTACAGCAACAGCTTCAGGGCTTAAAGATAACTTAATAGAACATGGCATCCACTGCTTCAGTTAATTTGGCACAATGGTAGTGCTTTTGGAGCAGCTGGTGTAAGACAGTCCAGGCTGGGGGACTTGGGAGCATTTCTGGTATGGGTTTCTTAACATACTTGTTTTATTTTTCACATTGCCTGTTATGGTAAGACAGCTTCTTAGCTCTCATGATTGACTTCTGCTTTGTAGTTGTTTTCCTGTTTAGTCTCTTGACTTAAGCAAAATCTGAATGCAGAAGGGTAGCTGGATGTGCTAGTGCACTAACCTTTCATTATTAAGTTTTCAAATAGCGTGTGACACCAGACACTTGTTAAATCACTTTGATGATTTTTATGAGAGAGGCCATGAGGCTGAAACAAGAACTTTTGCTTTGTCATGCTTTACCTGAAAATTAGGAGGTTAAATGGTGCATGCAATGCTGCATTCTTTCAAATAAGTGTTTGCACTTTTCCCTACTTTGGATACTGTTTCCCAATTAATTGATTGTTGTGTTTCATCACTGCTTTTTAGAGAAGCTCAGGATTAAATTGTACTTGATGGTAGGGTTCAGGTAGATTGGCAGAGCTTTTTGGGATAGCTTGTGTAATCCCTCATTATAGTTTTTCTTTGCAAGTGTTAAATTGTACACAGCATTTATTTTATCCGAAATACCAATCTGGATATGAAAGTAAAACCAATTCAGATTTAAATGTCAAGAATGTACAAAGTTAACATGGAATGAACCTGTCTCCTGGTGACCATTTCAGATGGAACCTTTTACACAATTCCATTCTTGAGTTTGTACATTTTTCTATAGTAGTTCAGAATGTGTGTTTCTATTGAGTAGGATGTGACTTTTCTAATGAGTTCTTTGTCACTACAGAGTGCTTTCACAACCTGCAGCATCTGCCTTCCAAACTTTGCTTGCTGCTAGATTGGTCTGCAGTTTGTTTAGCAACAGCTGTTGGATTTGAATTCTCATGTATGGAAAACTGATGATGAATTTCTTCCCTCCTTTAGGCACATAGAGATGAAATCCAGCGTAAATTTGAAGCCCTTCGTAATAGCTGCACAGTGAGTATCAAATACAGATCATTGAACTCTTTTGGAATTAAGAATAAGGAAGCAAACTATTTACTTATTCAATCCTTGATGGCACTAGTTCCTAATATGACTTCTGACTTCAAGGTGTTCATAGGAGCTGGATGGATTGGATTGGATTCCTTTTAGGTTTCAAGTAAAGCTCAATGTTGAGCTTTGAATCTGATCATGAAATTGACACTGTTCTGTTTGGAGAAGAAAGCAAATTAAAATATGTCATTGCAGTGCAGCTAATAAGAATGGTGTAGCAGCTGCAAAAAATGGTTGTAGGTGAAGATCTTTTCTGTTCATGAGATGAGATCTACCAGTCCAAATCCTGAGCTTGATTGTAGATCTAGGCCAGAGTGGAGGAGCCTTTATATTACTCTTGGTTTTAAGGAGGGCTTTAACTCTATTTGAAGAGGCAAGAAATGCCATGGTCCCAAATAATACATTGGCATGTAGTTATCTGCTCAAAGAGCAGAGAGGACTCTAGGATCTTAATTTGCACCTTCTATTGCTTGAGATCTTTTGACATGTTTTCAGATTCATGTCATCAGTCCAGGACACTCGAGAGCTTGCCTGTCAGTAGGGATTCTTGCAGTTTAACACTATCTTCAAGCTTTATAGTGGTTGACAGAGAGCATCTGTCTTCCAGTGACACAAAGTACAAAAATATTAAGTAAGAATTACAGTTGAGGGTCCTTCTAGGTTCTTTCTCTTTAATGCTCTCTATAAGCACAGCTTAATTGCTGGGCTTCTGATCTTGATTGTTTCCTTCCAGTGATTCCTCAAACTTATTTTTGCATGCTGTAGGACTAAATATCTAATGTACATGCTTTTATCTTTCCAAAATATCTTTTCAGCATGAGACTTATTCTGTTTTCCTCAGTTTCTCTTTAGCAAGGGGATTCTTCTGTTCACAGAACATACTGATACAAAGAAATGAGGAAGAAGAGCTTGCCAGTGTGTTAACCTCTATCTAAAATAAGTCCTGAGCAAGAAACTTTGTTTTTTGTTCCCTTCTTCATTTACATAGATTGACCCTCTAGCTCTGTATATGCTGTCATATATCTTATAGTTATCTTCTTTTGTTCTGTTTTGCCCTTTACACAGAACAACAGCTTGGTATGAAAATGCTTATGTGACCTCCATGCAGGCAAAACCCTGTTGTGAAAAAGCCACAGCTTCATTCTTGTGAATGGTGGGCTGCCTTTCAGAGGTTGGAACTTGTTATCTAGTATTGTTATCTGGCTCTGTAAGTGTGGTGAACAATCTCCAGCAGTCAAGGGTGACCCATAGCATTTCAAGAACGTTGAGAGCTTCAAAGGTTTATGCATAAAAGGTTCTGCATTGTAAGGCCCTTCAGTGGCATAAGTGGGATCAGACATCCTCATTAATAAGAAATTAATTAAATGGTTCCTAAATGAATAATCCATGCTCATCATACATTCTCTTTCCAGCCCAGGAGAATGCATGTATAATTTAATTGACCATGGACAGAAACTTTCTTCTTCTGTGTTAGGAGTAGTTCTAGCTGTCCATCCTGTCTCCTGAGGAGCTCTGAAAGAAAATATAGGACAATCTTCTATCGACAGTGAGGGAAGAGGGAGCATTTATTATGCTGCCTTCACCAGATATTTCAACCTCATTTTCATCCGGTTGTGTCCAGCATGATGCCAGCTTTGCTTTTTGCTGACCACATGATTAGAACCTATATTCCTTTTAAAATAAGATGATACTTCAAGGGAATAATTATAACATGCTGCTATTTCTGCAGCAGGATAATGAATGGGTTTATTCCTTTAGCAGGTTTTCAAAATGGATCCCTTTTGGGCTGAAACAAACTCCTTGAACTAGTCTGGCAACCTTTGGAGTTAATTTTTGTTTAATCTTATTGAGAAGCCCAAAACAGCATAAGAATTAGGAAAATAAGATTAGGTGAAAAAATGGAAAGATTGAATTACTTCAGTGCTTTTGTAAAATTCAAAGGATAAATCAAAATGCTTAATCTGCTTTCCCTGATATTTCTCCTGTTTCTGTAGCTTCACAAAGGTCACAGCTTCTGATTGTAGAGAGGACTTGCATTTCAAATGCGTGTTGGCTTTCCTTGTACTCTTCTCACTGTTGTTCTTCCTTTTGCTGAGGTCTCTGACTAAGGAAATATTTTTAAGATTCTCCTATTTGCTGTGTTTTGGAGTGCATACACAGGGACTATTGCTGGGTTGTTAGTCATAATTTCTGCCTTGTTTGTGAATTTATATTCAGTTGCTCTGATAGCTTTGCATTGTTTCATCTTGTGACATCTCTCTTTTACTGCTGGAGGTCAAAAAGAAAAGGCTAGCATTTGCTTTCCCTGTAGTGCAAGGAATAACAGGATACATAATTACAATCAAGATCATAAATTGTAGTACCTGCTGTTCACACACACAGATGCACGTGGGCACATATAAGGGCAATATTTTATCATTATCTTCTCACAGTGATGGCTCATCCAGCAAATCTGTTGAGGGAGAAGGACTAATTCTCTACATTTAAAGAATTCTATTATTCTTTAAAAGAATCATTCTATTTCCCAGGCGATCAGAAGAAGATCTAGAAAGGCATTTTCTTACATATGAACTGCCTGTTCAATATGGCTTGTTGTTGCATCATCAACAAATATGAAGTTAAAAATACATGTAAAAATAGTAGAACTGTTTCAAAAAGAAAGCAGGTGGCAAAGTCTATACATATTTAGAAGAGAGTTGTACAAAGTATTTACATTCAGCTTAATAAAGTACTATTTTATTCCAGGGAAGCACCATCTGAATCTTCTAGCTGTTTTCAGGTACAGGCTGTTGCTTCTAGTCTTATCCAGGAGAAGAGCATTTTTGAATACTTACTGGATATTACATTTCCATTTATTGAAGATTCCTCCAATAAAACAAGGTTTATCTTCCCTCTTTGAGGTTCTTATAGTTGTCATCTTATGTTCCTATCTTAAGCATTAACAGGCTTTCTTCTACACTTGTCTGTGAGTTTGGATATTGAGGCATCAAATCTGCAAGTCCCTTAGGCACATACATCATTTTACTCATGCATAAAGTCCTGATGACTTCAGTCTAAGATCCTGATTGCACATTGCATCAATGAGTTGGCATACCAAAATAATCTGTGTTCTTGAGAACTTCCAAAATGATGCCCACAGATGTTATATACTTTGGTGCTAAATTATGTTTCAGAGTAAAGGGATCTTACCCACTCTAACAAGGCTAATACCCAGGTAAAAACTTCTGTATGGCTCTGTAATTTGTCAGAAAAGAGGAAAAAAAACCCTTAAACTTGGGATTTTGGGGGTGTGTGGGGATTATCCCTGATTCTCATTTCCCAGAAAAGGTGATTGCAAATGACAGTTACAGGCAAAATTGGAGCTGTGCAGTTTTTGTAGCCTGACAAAAAGTCAAAGATTTCTAGGGTGTTGATGGAGTGTTGCTGTGAAAGAGGCTGATGGGACCTTCACTGTGGATGGGAACAGCATCAGCATTTGGGGATGAGGTTCATGGTTGGTAAAGGCAGCTCGTTCATGACATAGATGCTGTCTGACTGTGAAAGGGGGAAGAAAGTGGGTTTGTTGTTATATATTGATCAAACAGGTAGAGATACAAAACTCTGCAGATGTGTTCATTAAGAGGCTTGGTGTTCTGCTCTATTGCAATGCTTAGTGTTTCTCTGCTAGAAGAGCTTTATCTCTTGGATCCAAATGTGAGCAGGGTAAGACAAAGTCAGTCTGGTGCCTGCTCACAATAATTTGGGGCCGAGAGATAGCTTTTTCTTTTTGCCTGTGTACTTCTGACAGCTGACTTTCTAGTCAAGATTACTGGAGGTGGAGAGGAGTGGAAATGGACAGAGTCAAACTATGCATTAGTCTGGAAGCTCTAAATTAAGGCTGTATGAAACATTGCATTAAACTCCATAGAACATGCTGCTGATAGCATCCTGGAACAGTTTACCTTGCTGTGCCCCAGCATATTCCTGAATGTTTGTTGGCACCACCTGAGAACTGAGACATCTTCAGGAAGGAAGAAGGTTTTGGAGAAGTTACAAGCTGGAGTTAGTACTCTAAAACTGCTTCCTTTTCCCTCATTATTTTGGCTGTGGTTTTAATATGTGGAGCATATGAATTACATTTTGTTTGTTGTGTCCAAAATGCAAACCTGATCATCAGCCTCAACTGCTTGTTGCTGGGACATTGGATTTGTGCTCCATGCCTGGAAGGAGGACTGGGATTCATAGCTGTGAATCCGTGCAGTCTCACTGTAGAGCAATACTTAGCTTTTCTGAAACTCCACAATGGGAAGGGAATTATGCTCAATAGGGTCCCTTTTGCTGAAGGGCTGTTATGCTTGGCTTGCTCTATAATATTTAAAAACAAGCTACCAATTTTCTGCATCAGTATAAAGATAAGTTGTGTGCTTAGATGTGGCATGTGGTGAACAACCTGCCATGATCAGCTGGGGTTGTTAGATTGTATCTCTGTTTTATGGATTAGTTGTGATGAAGATGTGTGTAGATTGAAGAGAAAACTTCAGTTGCTCTGTGAGTGATGATACAGAGGCTGCCTAGATTGTCTAGAATTGCTTGTCCAAGCTTTGGAGTGTTTCCTTGTTTTATACACTTTAAATTTGAAGTTTGTTGTAATTTTATTATGGGTTTCAGAAAGATAAGATAGTATTTTCTTACAGACTTTCCTTTAATGTACTTCAAAATTAACTCCAGATAGCTCAGGGTGGGTTGGTTGGTTTATTTGGGATTTTTTTGCCTGGGAATTTCCTTAACTGAAAAGAAAAATACCTAAATCCTAATGCCTAAAGTCTTTTTAGGTCCAGGATTCTGGCATAGATTGTCTGTATGTATGCCCAAGATAACACTTCCTATCAAATATGGTTTTTTGATCAATGTTTTCTTTCTTCTTGGTTCCCAGGACAGGCATTTATATCATATCATGTCCCATTTTCTTGTGTCAGTATTGCAGTATTGGCTGTTACTGTTTAGGTTTCGTAGTATTTATAAACTCTGTGACCTTGTTGGGTTATACATAGCTGCAGAGAGCTTTTAGAAATGGGATTTGTTAACAAATTTCCCCCTGAAAAACAGGAAAATTGTACAGATTAAAAACATCTCTCTTAAAAGAAAATAGATCTATCAATCTAGAGAACATTGTATAGGTTATCATATATCTGGAATTTAAGCCAAGCCATTTTGCACTTGTCAGTAAATAGACTGTTTGGAAAATATTCAAGAAAAGAGATCACATCACTGCTTCTGGAACCCTTCTTTCTTAACTACTTTGTTATTTAAGTTTTCCAGAAATATCCTACCAGATAAAATGTAACAGTGAAATATAAAATGGTCTGGTTTAATTTTAGTTATATTCAGGGAAAGAAGTCAAAATCTCAGAACAGACAATAAAGGCAAATGGGAGCTGAACTTCCAGCCCTTAAGAGACAAAATCAACTTGAAGTACAGTCAGTTTTGAAAAAATTAAGTAGTTTGACACATTAACTCTGCATATCACCTTATCTATGCTGTGTTTTCTCCATCTTTGCTTTCTTGCAAAACTAGTTTATTAGTATTTAGAGAAAGTACTTGTATTAATATATAAAATACATGTGGAAGAAACAGTGGCTGCATAAAATACATCTTAAAACTGCTTTAAAACTGCCTGGATATCTGGTGTGGTTAAAGAGAAAAGTGAAAACAAGTAGAAGAAAAAGAGAGATTATTCTATCTGGCAGCAGCAGAACCCTCAGATGTTGCTTGTAAGAATGGAAGATAAAACACTGTGGAAACAAATGCTCTTTTGTTCCTTTCTGTTTGTATGCATACATTTCTAAGTTCTTAGCCTTACAACAACCTAGACACTGACACATCCTTATGACACAGTGTGTGCTCTTTGAAAACTTGATGCACACAATAGAGGATAAAATGTCTGTTTTGAGCAGAGCAGTGAGAGTGCTCAGGGAACAACCACATGATCCAGCTCTTGTTGGAAATGTTGTGTTTCAAAGTATGAATCATTTTGATTTGACCCTGAACATATGGGTAGCAGGAACTCCCCTTCACCCACCAGGGAGTAATGTCAGTTGGACTTTTTTTCTGCTGACAGTTTAAAAACCAAATACTGTTAATTTAGATCTAGGAGAGGCATGGTAAAAGGCTGCCAAAATATGCCTTACAGATGCTTCAGGAAAAAAAAAGGTTGTCATCTTTCCAGATAGCTGAGAAGAGCTGTGTGCTCTATGCTCTGCTACTTTAGATATTTAAGTCCTTGGCTTGTATAGGAAATTGGAACCTTTAAATCTGAATATGTGGCCAACTGTGCTCTGGGATTTTGACTTTTCCCCATTTGATGAAGTATCTTATTCACTTTTCTTTGACATGTAGACAAAAATACCTCTAGAACATATCTGTAAGAGTCAAATATGAATTGCACAGAGTTCAGCAATTTCTGAAATTGTTTTTCTTAAGCCAGTTTCAAGGTTATACTGAGGCAGGCTTCTCTTCTGTTGTGATGATGTTGGTTTTGAGTTAGGAAGAGGTACAGGGATTCGTCCATCCCATGTTCCTGGCTTTTCACTCATAAAAATTAAATGGGACTGTGAAAATGGTCCACTGTTGTTCATATTTTTCTTTAAATGGAAGGAGAATGTAGTCAAAGTTGTATAATATAATGGTATTCTGACTAAACAAATGGACACTTCCACTTCATTAAAGGCAAGGCTATTGTCCTTGTGGAGTTTTTGCTTTTCACTGGTTTTCTATTACTCTGTTGTGTTGCCACACTTTATTATTCCTTCATATATCCCATGCTGCTCCTTTGATAGAGCATATTTCTTTAAAGTTTTCTGCCTTTCCTGGTTACAAACCACGTTACATATAGTAATATAAACAATTGCTAGGCAAATTCATCAGCCTGTACTGGCTCCATTGCACCTCTTGTTCATTTTTCTTATGTACCACACTTTGAAAGCCCCTCTGAGAGGTATTAGCAGCATTTCTCTTAAGAAGAAATTAAGGCAGAAAAAGGTAAAGTCCTTTGGCAAAGGCACACTGTGAGGTCTGCAGCATAATACAACCAAAACTCCTGACTCCCAATCCAGTGCTTTAGATGTGACAGGTCTCTCTGAAAGAATAAAGTGCTTTGCAACATATTTATACTCTAAATCAAATAAAGCAAATTAAGATATTTCCTGTAAGAAACAAGGCTCTGTTCCTAATTGAAGTATACTCCTGTGCATCAAAGCTGCCATTCCAACATGTTGCTTTTATTTAAATATGAAAAACCACAAAGGCAGGTTGTGTCCTTGCTTGGCAATAAATGGTTCTGGGAGAGGAGAACATTGTACTTTCTGCTATGTAATTTAATTTGTTTCTCTTTCTAGGTGATTACAGACTTGGAAGAGCAGTTGAACCAGCTCAGTGAAGACAATGCAGAGCTGAACAATCAGAATTTCTTCCTGTCCAAGCAACTTGATGAGGCCTCAGGGGCCAACGATGAGGTTGTCCAGCTGCGGAGTGAGGTTGACCATCTCCGTCGTGAGATCACCGAGAGAGAGATGCAGCTCACCAGTCAGAAACAAGTAAGGCTTTCTAAGGCTGGGTCACCACCTTGTGACAGCCAGCTAATTATCTATAAGACAGAAAGACCTTCTAAATCTGGAAACCTATAAGAAAGGAATGTGCTCCCAGGGGCAATGATGTTTGAGCCTTCCTTCCCAGAGCAGTGGAGTGAATGGAGGTTTTTGGTGCTTCCCATTGTATTTTCCTGCCATTTGAGTTTGAAGCTGTGCCCTCTGAAGGTACTGCAACTTAGAATTATTCATTTTCATTTTGTGACCCTGGAAATCTCAAGATTTTCATAATGAGATAGAACTGACATTAACAGCAATCACAAGTAAATGTATGGAAGCCTTGAAATAAATGGGTTGTGATTTACTGGCTTATGTTTGCTGCCAATTTGCATGTACTGTAATTTAAATGGTAAAGCTGAAGCTTAAAGTGCACGCTTGGTGTGGGATGTGAGAATTGATAGGAGGATTTATTTTTAGACTATGGAGGCCTTGAAGACAACATGTACAATGCTGGAAGAGCAAGTAATGGACTTGGAGGCCCTGAATGATGAACTCTTGGAGAAAGAGCGTCAGTGGGAAGCATGGAGAAGTGTTCTGGGGGATGAGAAGTCCCAGTTTGAATGTCGAGTCCGAGAGTTGCAGAGGATGCTGGATACTGAGAAGCAGAGCAGGTCTCTCTCCCCTCCTCCCCTTTTTATTAATTTGTATGGAAATGCTCTATAGAAGCTAGTACAAAAAGCATATTTAGAATAGGATATGGGAGTTGGAACTAAATATAAGATCTTGTGAGGTAGCTCTAAAAAGGGTTTATTAGTTAATAGTCATTCACCAGTGATATTGTTCCTTTTGTCTCTTTGCAAGTGAGCAGTTCGTGGGGAGTGGTATTTATCATTGCAATTTATAAAATGTCTTGATTTATTGTCTTCTACTTTATTACATGGAAAAATAGACTTTGCTCCTCAGTGTTCTGAGGGGTCTTGAAGTTTTCAGGCTGTATTTCTAGCAGGGCCAGGAACGGGGTTATATAACAGAAAAGTGTTGCAGCAGTCAGTCTGGTTTTACAAAGTAACATCTTGAATTGGAGGCAACTTCTTGAAAGAGTTACTGCTGCCACTGCATGCTAGGATGAGGTCAAGTCCAGGAAGGAGTTAGGTAACCTTATTTTCCATTTTAATACAGAGTGAGAGCAGATCAGCGTATTACTGAGTCTCGCCAGGTGGTAGAACTAGCTGTCAAAGAACACAAGGCAGAGATTCTAGCCCTTCAGCAGGCACTGAAGGAACAAAAGCTCAAAGCTGAGAGCCTTTCTGATAAGGTAAGTAACTTTCAACCCTAAACTTTCACAATGAGATGAGATGCTTTTCTAGAGATGAGGCACTTGTAGACATGTGTCCTTGAGTGATTTCTTCAAGATAGGAGAGCAAATTAAAAAGACTAGAGGTCACAGAATAGAATACTGTCTTCAAGCCAAAGACCTTGGATTTGCCATGGAAAAAGACCAAAGCAGAAAGCAGCCATGATAAAAGTTGGTGTCTACATTTGAGCAATGGCATACCAAAATGATGGATGATTATTTTTACCCCCCTTGTGCTAAATAAAGGATAGTTGCATCATTTTTGTTTAGTATGTGCTTGGTGAAGTTGTGGAGTACTGTCTTTCTTAGTGTTCAATGTTACTCTGACCATCTATCCCACTTGCTTAGCTCAATGATCTGGAGAAGAAGCACGCTATGTTGGAGATGAACGCACGCAGCTTACAGCAGAAGCTCGAGACAGAAAGGGAGCTCAAGCAGAGGCTTCTGGAGGAGGTAAGCTTGGAAATTCATGTTATAACTTCAGAAGAAGGTTCCACATCTTGAGGAGGGGGTGAAGTTTTGCAAATAGCAATGTTACACAACCATCCTTCTATGTAAATGGGGAGATCAATAAAGTTGGGGGGGTTGTTTTTACTTAAAACTTTGCAAAATGTGTGTCCATGTTGGGGAGCAGTGGAAGTGAACTGCTTGTCAAGGCCAGGTTGGCTGGGAGCCAAGCATTTAGTCATAATCATAGAATCATGGAATGGTAGGGGTTGGAAAGGGACCTTTAGAGGTCATCTAGTACAACCCTGCTACTAAAGCAGGTCCCACCTAGATCAGGTCACACACGAACGTGTCCAGGCAGGTTTTGAAGACCTCCAGAGAAGGAGCCTCCACACCCTCCCTGGGCAGCCTGGGCCAGGGCTCCCTCACTGAAATGCTTTTTCCTTATGTTTTAATGGAACTTTTTGTGTTCCAACTTCTTTCCATCACCCTTTGTCCTTTCACTAGATACAACAAAGTGCTTCCCCAACCTCCTGACACCCACCATTTAGGTATTTGTAACTGTTAATGAGATCCCCCTGCAATCTCCTCTTCTCCAGACTAAACAGCCCCAGGTCCCACAGCCTTTCCTCGTATGAAAGATGCTCCAGTCCCCTGACCATCCTGGTAGCCCTTCACTGGCTGATCTGAAGCTGTGTTCTGACAGGAAGGAAAACTTGTAGAACATTGCAGTTTTCCAGCTTTTAAAGAACTATCTGCTTACTTCTAAGTTCCATAATGATGCTTATTTTACAAAGAGTGACAGCACTGAATAGCTTTTATTTTGAAAATAAGCAAACAACAGAACCAAACCCCTGGCTTTTGTTTTGCTGTTACCAGCAAGCAAAGCTGCAGCAACAAATGGATCTGCAAAAGAATCACATCTTCCGCCTAACTCAAGGTCTGCAAGAGGCTCTAGATCGAGCAGATCTTCTGAAGACTGAAAGAAGTGACCTGGAATATCAGCTGGAAAACATCCAGGTGAGGGTCAGGAAACTGGACTGGACTCTGTGCTCCCCATCCTAAAACCTCCTCACTGTGGGCTTTCGGAAGTGTGATCTACTGTTTCTGTGTGATGCTTTCCTTATACTGGTTTGTAATCTCTGTTCTGCTGTGGAGTTATCTGTTTGTTTCTTCTGTTAAGGTGAAATTACTGATCTGAGTGTGTGCTTCACAGGTTCTCTATTCCCATGAAAAGGTGAAAATGGAGGGCACTATTTCTCAGCAAACCAAACTCATTGATTTCCTGCAGGCAAAGATGGACCAACCAGCAAAAAAGAAAAAGGTGGGTGAAAAAGGTTTGAGAGGCATGGAATAAAATCTGGTTTTTTGGCTTAGTTATGTGCTGTGTATTTGTAACATCTTGTTTTATCTTTCTTTGTGCCCTCATTTAAGCGCATTCTGAGTTGCTGAACACAAACTTTGCTAGGCAGAACGTGTTCATTGTGGCTTTCCCAGTGTTTTGCTATTCCTACACCACTTTGGTTACAACCTAGTGTCTCACCTTGGTGAGGCTGTAGGAAAATAGAGTTTTGACCATGCTTTTTGGTTTGTAATGGTAAGTAGGTACGTGTGTATGGACATACTGTGCATCTAGAGTGGTTGTCTTGCAGTTACAGCGTAGGATGGATCAGTCAGGCGATGTGACTTGTGTTGCATCTCTGTCAGAAGCCATGCTGTCATTTTGAGTTAAGTAACCTGTTTGAGTTAACCACCTGTTTTGAGATCCTCTGCTTAGGTTGCTTTTGGGAGCTGCAGGTGTGAGTACTGACAGGTAACGTACGTCCCTCTGAATGAATCTGTATCTCAACATTTTCTCTCCAGTGCCAATGTGAACTAAAAATCCACCCTTAAGCTTATCAGAATTACCCTTAGGCCCTCTGGCTGGACTGCCACTAGCTAGTTTCGCTTTGCCTAGTTTAAGCCATCTCTTACTAGGAGTTAGGAGTTGTCTGTGTGTTTCTGTTGCTAGGGCCTGTTTAGTCGGCGGAAAGAGGACCCTTCTTTACCCACACAGGTTCCCCTGCAATACAATGAGCTGAAAGTGGCACTGGAGAAGGAGAAGGCTCGTTCTGCTGAGCTGGAGGAGGCTCTACAGAAAACACGCATTGAACTCAGATCTGCTCGTGAAGAAGGTAGGGATTGACAGAAAGGGTCAGTGGAAGGAGAGGCACGTTTTTGGTCTGAAAGCGTGCCTCTAATTGTGTGCCACTGTAGCAGTAACAGAACTTGCTCGATTCTTAGCTACTGCTCTGAAGATGCAATAAGGCTACACTGAATGGTTACACAGAACCAGTGCTGTGAACTGGAGTGTGAAGTTGGTTATGTTAACGAGTGACATCTCTCTCATCTCCAGCTGCTCATCGCAAGATATCCGACCACCCTCACCCCTCGACGCCAGCCACAGCCCGGCAGCAGATCATCATGTCTGCCATCGTGCGCTCACCCGAGCACCAGCCCACTCCCATCAGCCTGTTAGCTCCACCCTCCAGTCGCAGGAAGGAATCTTCCACCCCAGAGGGTAGGTTCTCAGTGATCTTTCCTGTTCTGCTATCTGCTAGTTCAATGCTATCTCTGTTTTATTTCAAAGCTGGATTGTTTGGCGTGATGGTGTGGTGGTTTAAGCCCAGCCAGCAGCTACCCACCACACAGCCAGTGGCATGGGGAGGAGAATCACAGAATCACAGAATGGTAGGATTGGAAGGGACATTTAGAGACCATCTAGTCCAACCCCTCTGCAGAATCAGGGTCATCTAGATCAGATCACAAACTCGTGGGTTGAGATGAGAATGGTTTCGTAATTAAAATGAAATAAAATAGAATACTAAATAATAGCAATAATTTAACAATGGCAATAACAGCAACAAGAATAATAAAAAAGAAAAGTAACAAAAGAGAGAAGTGAAACCCAAGAGAAGCCAAGTGCTGCTCAATGCAGCTGCTCCTCATCCCAGCCACCTCCCCCCAGTTTCTGTACTGGGCATGATGTGCCAAGGTATGGAATAGCCCTGTGGCTAGTGTGAATCAGCTGTCCTGGTCATTCTCCAGCCCAGCTTCTTGTGCACTTGCTTACCAGCACAGTCTGGAAAGTGCAAACCCTTCACTTAAGCACTACTGAGCAACAACTAAGCCATCAGTGTGTTATCAACATTATTCTCACACTGATCCAAAGCACAGCCTGGTACCAGCTACTAGGAAGAAAATTAACTCTGTGCCAGCTGAAAGCAGGACAGATAAGAACATTGGATGATAAGTT
The DNA here is from genome assembly GCF_028858725.1 of Colius striatus. NCBI lineage: Eukaryota > Metazoa > Chordata > Aves > Coliiformes > Coliidae > Colius > Colius striatus. The sequence continues at coordinate 5,591,598 of NC_084775.1, read as the reverse complement.
TTGCTTTCATTTTGGTTTAAAATTCTCTGGGTTATATAATTTATCTCTGAAAACTTCAGCAATAGAGTAATCATCAGCATGAATTGCTCTAAAGGGATGTTTTTCATAAGGAGTGTTTTCTGTACCACTCTCTGCATTGATCCAAAGACTTTATCTCTGTTTCCTTAGCAGTTAACATTTTTACTTGTCTAAACTGCAGACTTGTTCTGCTGAGCAGAGAGTTTCTTTCAAGACTTTTGGTAAAGGGAAAAGACTCTAGTTAGGTATAAAAGGAAGATGCCAGATCAAGGATGACATTAATATCCTATTAACTAGAAAAAAAGGGACACCTCTCCATATTCTTGAGAATGGGAGGGAGAGGATCATCAGGAAAAATTAATGGATTGATTCTTAGTTAACCAGACCCCAAGACTCTGAACTGAAACCTCAAGACTTTACCTGGAAACAACCACAGCCCACAAACCTGTTCAGCCATCACAGCTGGCTGAGGAGGCACAGGGTGCCATCAGGATGGGTAACACTGGCGTGGGAAGATGTCCTCTGAGGCAGATCACGGGCACAGAGTAGAATTGTGTCCATCAGTAGAGGACCATGCCTTGAAGGATAAACTTTGCTCAATATAGATCCACCAGCCAGGGCTGTTAGGTGCACTTTGAGATGTGCTGGAACTGATGGTTAGCATGAAGGCTGTAAGAAGAGGGCCTGCTGTCTATTGGTGACAACAGTATAGGTGTTGAAGGGTTGTTAGCTGTAAGCAAAATTGAGAACTTAGTTCAGCACATGGTAAGAATTGGAGCTGGGTGCAGCCTTGAAGTGTAGATGGTTTGATTGACATCATCCTGCCACAGCAAACATTAGCCATTTCACTTCCACGGTCTGTTCTCAAGCAGCACCTTCTGTGCATCTGTACAAGGTAATTACTGAGCTGCTGATGTGGCTGCAGCTTGCAAAGGAAAATAGTGTCAACATTCAGCAAGGCTTTGACAGAGATATGTAGTCACTTCTATAGATTTCGTCCCTCTCACTGTTTTCATGCTGCTGATGAACGTTGTCCCTCACAGAGTACAGCCGCCGCCTGAAGGAGCGAATGCACCACAACATCCCCCATCGCTTCAACGTGGGGCTCAACATGAGGGCAACCAAGTGTGCCGTGTGTCTGGACACTGTGCACTTCGGCCGCCAGGCGTCCAAGTGTCTTGGTAAGGGCAGAGTGTGTGCAGGGACAAACTGTAACTGCACAGTACAGTGAAGAAGCATCAGCTGTCTAGAACGGGTTTTCAGTGGCAGCTGAAGAAAGGATGGAGTATTAAAGCTTTGAAACTACCTGGTGCAAACGTTCTGCATTAGAAAACATCTGATGGCTTAGGGTAGAGGGGAGCTCTTGGGAAAGCTGGGGTGAGTGCAGGAGACATTGAGGCAGCTGTGTCATCGGTTTTTGACACTTAACAGAAGTTTTTCTCTGTCCCTTTGTCAGAATGCCAGGTGATGTGTCACCCAAAATGCTCCACTTGCTTGCCAGCTACTTGTGGACTGCCAGCAGAATATGCCACACACTTCTCTGAAGCATTCTGCCGGGATAAAATGAATTCTCCTGGGCTGCAGCTGAAGGAGCCCAGCAGCAGTTTACGTCTTGAAGGATGGATGAAAGTGCCAAGGTATAAACTTGAATCTTGGTGCCATATCAGGTGCTGAAAGATTTGGAACAGTTGCTTATATTATCCTAGCTCTTGCCATATGATAATGGGTACATGCCCAATGAAATTGCTGCCACTGAAGTACATCTTTGTTGGAGTTGCATGCTGGTTTTATTCACAATCCAAGCAGAAAATCCAACGTGGCTCTGTGCTTATTTTCTTTAGGAATAATAAACGTGGACAACAGGGCTGGGACAGGAAGTACATTGTCCTGGAAGGAACAAAGGTGCTCATTTATGATGCTGAAGCAAGAGAAGGTAACTTAACGTTTCTAGGAAGAACCTTTTTTTTAATCTTCAGATATTGCTTGGTGAGTTGAGAGGCTTAAAGGTTGTTACTGTTTGCCATGGCCATACTTAATTCAGCTAAATCTTCTGTGCACACTGTTGTGTTTCTAGATCTTCAACAGTTTTATTAGCTGGCACATCACCATAATCCAGCTGTGAAACATCCAATGTCTATCCACTTCATTTTGCCATGGTAATTACTTTCTTACTACTTGTTCATTCTTTCTTAATCTGTCTCCCATCCTCCCTGCAGCTGGACAGAGGCCTCTGGAGGAGTTTGAGCTCTGCCTTCCTGATGGTGATGTAACTGTTCATGGAGCTGTAGGAGCTACTGAACTTACCAATACAGCAAAGACAGGTGAGAATCTTATGTAGACGAGATCAAATGGATTGCATCTGGCTTGCCATCAGTTGGCATTGATTTGGGCTGAGTGGAATTTTCTCGCTTCAACTTTCATTCTGTAACTCTGTAATGTTGAAGTTACCTCTATTTAAACTAGGTGAATAGCTCAGTCATCCAGATTCAGTTACACACAGGCTGCTGCTTCTGTCGTGGTAGTTGAACTGTGAATGATACAATCATCGAGCCAAGTGGAAGTAAATTGGAAGAGCTTTGTAACATACTGACAAGCACTCAGTTTATTTACATTTTGCTCTCAAGTGTGAAGTGTGATAATTCCATGCCACCATTGTGCTCTATGCAGAAAGTCATTACCTTAGAAATACTGTGAGGTGTGTACAGTCTCTTCCTATGAAAACATGTCGCTGTTCTGATTTGTATGTATTGAATAGAACTGATGAAAAGATCATGTATGTCTTGACTTTAACATTAAAGGATACAGATTGTTAAAAACAAAGGTTTCCATAACCAATTTTTACAGATTTTTTTCCTTGAACAGTACAGGGAGAACTTTAGTCAAGTGGCTGGCTTGGTATTATTTTTTCCCAATGGGATTTCTTTTCTCTGTTGAATAAAAGGCAAGGAATTATTTTGATTTAGTAAAGACAGCATCCTATGCCTGGCTGGCACACATCCAGCTGCTCTTTAGCTTTAAGTAGCTAGCCTGTGCAGGACCTGTGTATAAATTGCCATGGTAACACGTCATGATAAATACGACTTCTCTCCAATGAGGCTGAAAGGTGTTGATTTTAAGACCACTGACAATATTCCAAAAACTAATCTAAGTCTTATTCTATCTATATAACATCTCAGATGTGCCATATATCCTAAAATTGGAGTCTCATCCACACACCACTTGCTGGCCTGGTAGAACACTCTACCTGTTAGCACCCAGCTTCCCTGACAAACAGCGCTGGGTCACAGCACTGGAATCAATAGTGGCAGGTGGGAGAGTTTCCAGAGAAAAAGCTGAGGCTGATGCTGTGAGTATAAAAGTTTCATTTAATAATAAAATATTCTGGGAGGGAGCAGAGTTTTGAAAAATATGTTTTCAGTATTTGCCACACTGAGGTTGAACTGAAGGTAAGTTGTTACTCCTGCTTACGACGGGCAATACGAGCACCGGGAGCAAGGTCGTCGTGAGACTGATGCTTTTGTAGTGCAATACCCTTCTCTAGACTTGGGCAGGGCAGTAAGGGAGTCCCAGACTTCTGTCTCTTAATTCTAGCAAACAGAAAAGGTAGAAAGAGTTAGGACATGGTTTAAATCTGGTGTTAAAATGTACCACAGGGAATGAGCAAACCTTAAAGGAATGAAGAAACAAGCTCCCTCCTCTCCCACCCTGATGGAGTCGGGGTTTGTTGTTTCGTGGGGGGAAGGGGGGGGTGCCTTTCAGTTTAAGTTTTCTTCCTGCTATGAATAAGAGGTTAAATGCTTTTCCTTTGGGTTTGGATAGCCTTTTTCATCATTGCTGTGCTGGGAACTGTTTTCTGATAAAGAGAGATTTGATTCTGTGGCATTGCCTTTTGGAACATTATGTCTGGAGGCAGGGAATGTCTGACTGGCAGGAAATAATGTCTCTTCTCATGCTAGTGTTCCTTTTGTCTCTGAGAAAAATACATGCTCCCTCCAACATTTGGACTTCTTTTAAGATCCTTCCCTTAGGAAAATGTCACTGCTGCATTGCAGGAGATTGGGGGAAGTAGAAAGGATGGAGGTAACAATAGGTTCTATCCGAGTTTGGGTTAACTCTGATTGGTTTGCCTCAGTAGATAAAAGTTTACTCATTCTTTTGTAGGAGGTATCCCTGCAACCATTATCTTTCTGAGCCAAGGAGCTCTGTGCTAAGCTTTTTACCTGTCTGAATTGTTGACTGTACATTGTTAAAGTACTAATAGAGAAAGAGAGAAAAGATTAACTCAACAACAACTGCACCTTCTTGTCATTTGCAGAAATTGCTGGGAAACTCCCTGCTGAAGCTGGAGGGTGAAGAGCGTTTGGATATCAATTGCACAATGCCCTTCAGTGACCAGGTAATGGCAATTCACTCGGGCCTTTCTGAGCCTTGGAGGCTTCAGTCATGGAGACAGGATCTTAAGGGCAATATGTGTAATTATATACATGTTCATTGGTTTGGTTTTTCTCTTTAAACAGTGTTGCCCAAGTTTGCCCTTGGAGCATTCTTTGTTCTCCCCATGCAGTGCTATTTTTTTCCCCCCTTGTCACTGTAGGTGGTACTGGTGGGTGCAGAGGAAGGTCTCTATGCCCTGAATGTACTGAAGAACTCCTTAACACACATCCCAGGAATGGGTGCTGTCTTCCAAATTCACCTCATCAAGGACCTGGAGAAGCTGCTCATGATAGCAGGTGGGGGACTATGCCACCATTTGTCCTGCAGTGCTGCTGGGAGTACTACAGTGCCAGGGCCATGGCCTTTTCTCAGAACAAGTGGCTTTTTATCAGTGTATTGTCAGGAATCAATTCCTGGGGTTAACACAGTCTTGCCTGAGGCTTTCTTGGACATGAATATGTGAATGAAGGCTCAGTCAAACCTTCACGAGACAGTAATTTCTCAGTTTCCATAGCTGAGGGAGGGAGGAACCAGAAGCAAAACCAGTTGCAGCTTAGGGGTTAGCTGCCATTTTAAGTTCAGTTTTCAAAGTTTTGTGCTGGTGAGTGAGTGTATCTCTTCCAAATCACCACATTACTTTCCTTTTAACATACCTAACCATTTGAGGAGCATGATGTGATCACTGTGGCCTAGGGATAACAACTCTTAACCTCTCTTGCTCTAAACAGTAATCCAGCTAAAAAAATTGGGACTTCACTAATGATTTAAGATTCCCTTATGAAAGGAACACCAGCTTTAATCTCTCCCATCTGTGTTTTTTCCAGAGATAATCCTTCCTACACTGGTGTAGGCACGCTGAGCATTAGGGCGTATCTTCAGCTGAAAGCTCAACTTAACAAGTGTCTATGTGACATTTGTAGGGAACGAAAAACAAATCTCTCCCTGTTCTCTTCTGCATTTTTCCCCTTGTAGAGATTTAGGCTGTGCATGCTTTATTTGTGTCAGGGTAGCAGAGAAAAAAGCAATAGGATAATCTCCCACCAAATTAGGAGAAGGCTGGTACTGTATCACCAGGCTTCTGAGAGGAACTGGGCTTGGCCTATAGTGCAGTTTATTAGGGCACTTCTTGGGAATCCATTGCCAGCTCTGTTGGCACAGAGAGGCTGAAGCACCTTTTACTTAGAAGTTCTGAAGGCTAAATTGAAACTTTCTGGCTGATTGTGAAGTGACCTAATGAGGCCACTGTTACTGTGATCTCCTAGACCTTAGCAATGCCGGTAATCCACGGAGAGAATGGTTGCTCTCCTCATGGATTTGCTGCCTTGTGTGTGGCTGGGTCTTTGCAAGTTTTCTGTTTCACTTTTAATAGGAATAATATGGAATGAATTCTACATGGTACCTTGTGACTGTTGCCACAGTAACAGCCTGTAATGATAAGCTGCTGCTTGGGTAACACAACAGACTTTTGCACAGAATAGGGAGTTTTCTCTTGACGAAATGTATCCATTTTTGTTCCTAGGAGAAGAAAGAGCCCTGTGTCTTGTTGATGTAAAGAAAGTGAAGCAATCTCTAGCCCAGTCTCACCTCCCAGCTCAGCCTGATGTCTCACCAAATGTCTTTGAGGCTGTCAAAGGATGTCACCTTTTTGCTGCTGGCAAGGTAGGACACAGCTCCCTTGTGCCCCCAGACCACCCTTGGACTGCACTGGGTAAGCATGAATCAAGCCAGCAACTTTATTTCACTGGCAGCAAATCCCAAATCTATATTCTTGTTTTAAATCTATTTATTCAAATGAGAAAAGTAGAAATGCTGAGGAGGGGCTGAGCTGGAGCCATTCTGGAGGATCTAGTACTGATATGAGGATGACACGGGGGTAGAGCCTGAAGCTGTAATCATGGCACGAAGCACAGCACAGCCTGGTGTCACTGCCTCCTCACAGCTGACTTCAACTGGCAGCTTTAGAATTAGTGAATTCCATCCACTCTTTGTTCTTGAATGGCATGTAACAGTTTCCAGGCTAGCAAGTTTACTTAGGTGTTTGTGCCACTTGCCAACTCTTGATATTTACATTGATTCCCAGTTTTAGTATGGAACATTTAGCTACAGCAAGACAACAGCTAACAAACTGAACATCAGTCCTTCCAAAGGGATGTTTAAAATCACAGTGTCAGGGGTTAAAATTTAGACCTGTCCTATCTGAATTTCTTATCCCCTTTAATGAAACATCTTTTCTGTGGAAAACCTAGTGTTCTATTAACTTCTTTCAAGTATCAAATCACAGAACAGTTCAAACTCACACTGGTTTTTGAGAATGTGAAGTGGCTTCTCGCTGATTCACAATAAAGACCCTATCACAAAGGTACTTGCTTATCTCTTCCAAGTTCTTTTTGTGGCAAGGGGTACTTGCATCCATTTCACACACTTCACATTTGAATGGCCTCTGTATTATCACCCTGAACTATGCTTGTCATCTTCTGTACAGGTGGAGAACAGTCTTTGTATCTGTGCAGCCATGCCCAATAAAGTGGTGGTTCTGCGCTACAACGAGAGCTTGAGCAAGTTCTGTATCAGAAAGGTAAGCTTAGTCATTCCTCAGCAGCTGTGGGAATTCACAAAGGCTTTGCTTTGGAACAAATATCTCAAACCTTTTTACATGCATAAGAACATTTGTTTGCCAGCTAGAATGATAACAAATGGCACTGTGCACTGACTGAAACTGGAGGAGACAGCAATTTCCTTTAATAAGAGCTGGTGTGGTTGGAGGAATGCAAAACAGAACTGTGGGGGTTTCTTCTGAGACACTGGACTCAGCTGTAATCACACACTTGCTTCTTCACCCAAAAAAAGGCTTTCTTGGGAATTATCCAGTAGTGTTCCCTCACCTCTGTTGTCTTGGGAGAAATCCATAACAAATGACTGCTCTCTTCTCTGCAATGAGGTGCCAGTGTTTGTCTCCTGTTCCAGTCAGAGGCCAAAGCTATTTGGTATTGTACCACCAAAGGACAGGCAGCTGGTTTCCATCCTAACCCTGATGTCCTTTCTCCTGGCCAGCAAACCAGGCAGTAAGCCACAGGTCAGCCATGGCTGTGTGTGCACCTCCCCTGCCTGTATAACCCTGTGTGCTTCGCTCTGCCATGCGTGGGGATGAACAGCAGAGCTGCTGCTGCTGCTCTTCAGCCAGCCAGTGGCAGGCAGATCACACTAACCCAACACTAACCCACTATCCTTCACAAAGCCAAGTCCAGTGAGTCATCATGAAAAAGTCTGATGGGCTCATACATGGCCAGAAAAACCCCCAATAACGGGGATCTCCCATCAGAATAGAGCTTAACACTGCCCTCCTTCAAGGGAGCTGGTACCCAGGAGCTCCTTTCCAGTTCACAAATTAAGGTACATTCAGGTGAAACTACCTTTCCCTGTGACCTTCTGCATGTTACTTGAAGGCACTGGCTCAATTTCCAGCTTGACTGAGGCTTTTGTCCCCCCCAAGTGCTGCACTGGCACGGCTGTAAGGAAGCAGAGTCGGCACAGAAATTCAGATGCTGGCTTCCTTGGAAGTTGACATGTTTGATGGAGAAAGTCTTGGCACAAACAATGTGGATGCCAGCAAACCTGGAACATCCACAGGCATTGATGCTGATGCCAACTCCTGCTCACAATGAAGAAGCAGCTGGCAGGAGACACTGAAGTTGAACAGGCACCGTCCTGTGTTCGTGCCGCCGGTCACCTCCCTGGTGCCAGGAGCCTTGACAAGGGCTTACATGCAAAGGCATGATTTAGAAGGCAGGTTTTCCTTATCTCCACTAATCCAGACAACTGAATTTAGATCCTAACAAGATGGCAGGAAGCCCAGAATATGCTCTTCTGTTCTGCCAACTAAATTTCCAGATAAACTCGGAATAATGCGAGGAATCCTGTCCTCAGAAGGTGTGGGGATGTGTGTTGTGTCAGGCTGACCTGCAGAGCTGTGGTGGACAACATGTCTGTGTGATGTTGTACTAAAGGAAGATTGTATATGTCTTGCTTTTGCTTAAGGAGCCATCAAGCTACCTTCTGAAGTGCTGCCAGCTCTAGTGAGCTGCTTGGGAGAATGACAGTGGTGGATGTGCCTTCTGACAAGGGGCTTGCTCCGTGCCTTATAGAGTTTGAGACTTGACTGGGATCAGTCCTGCTGCTGTCCTAGGAGCTTCTGTCTGCTTTTCTAGCAGTTGCCCTGCTTCCTGGTGACTTCCAGGCTGGGAAGTGATTGTGCCAGCACAGCTACTCTGGAGCTGGGGCAGTAATGAATAATTCTTAGCTAACTGCTGCATCCTGGGCTTGTGTCATCTCCAGACAGATGTTGTGCTGTCACTGGCGTGGCTGTGACCTGCTGTAGGTAAAGACCCATTCCTGACTGTTCCATAAATCTGAGCTGCAGAGCAGAAGAGTATATTGCAGAACAGGGTATTCTTCCAAAAGGAAGAGGTTCTTACTACAGTTAACACCTGGAGTTGAGGTGATAGGCAAGTCTAGAATCAAGCAAGTCTCACTTCCAAGAAGACAAAGCTTTTTCTTCTGGCAAGAGTGCTTTTCCACATGCTTTTGAGAGACTGGTAGTCACTTTGAGGTTGCCATCTCTCCCTTTTATAGAGGTAAATGTGCCAATACATGATCTTCCAGAATGAGCAAAATTCTGTAAACTGTTAGGGGGAACTAATAATGGCTGTTCATACTTTCCTCTCTTCCAGGAGATTGAAACCTCTGAGCCTTGCAGCTGCATCCATTTGACCACTTACAGCATCATCATTGGAACAAACAAGTTCTATGAGATTGAGATGAAGCAATATACACTGGAGGGTAGGAGACATACCTGGGGATGCACTGAGGAGCTCCACAAATCCTTTTGGTGGGGATTTCCTAAAGCAGTTTAGGAAAAAAGAGGTTGGTGCTGATGAAGCTGTTTTTCTCTTTGCAGAGTTTCTGGATAAAAATGACCACACCTTGGCCTCTGCTGTGTTTGCTGCTTCCACCAACAGTTTTCCAGTCAGTATCATCCAAGTGAACCCCACAGGGCAGCGGGAGGAGTATCTGCTGTGTTTCCATGGTAAGTGGTACAGTTTCCATGGCTGTGCAGTTGCACTACAGCTGCTCTCTTTGATACCTGAAGGTACCCAAGTACTGTCCTACAGGAGAGCTGATTTTCTAGTGCCTGGTAATGAAGAGCTACTGAGGACTGTGTATCTAAAAGCACTGGAAGAACTGTGGCTGGAGGTTTAAACAATAAGATGCACAGGGCATTGGCACCAAACCAGCACCTAGTGGTGCTGTCTGCTGAGGTGCTTTGGGCCAGCTTGCTGTGGGCTGCTGTGCCTGTGGGTCGGTTGCTGGGCAAAGGCTTCTGTCAGTGTGAAGGGCAAACAGGTGCTTGATTATCCTGATAAAATGCTAAGGGGTTTTCAGACTTTGGCTTTCTTGTCTGGTTTCCATACAGACAGCTGAGACAGCTTTTTAGTCTTGTGATGAAATCAAAGAGGCCGTTATTTCTTTGTATAGCTGCCTTTGTTGGCCCTCTAGGATAGTGTCCTGGGAATGCACAGGAAGCCTTCAAAAGGACTTCAGCAATATTTTGGGTAAGCAACTGTAGGAGTCACATAGTCTTCCCAACTGTAGATTAAATAACAACCTTATCTTAATTGGTATAGAGAGCCCTGGAATTGCAGTGCCTTTTGGTGCTGAAAGTGCCCCTGAAAGTGCAGGGTCAATTAGAGTAATTCACAGCACTCTAGGCTAGGCAAGCTAGAAGCTAAAGAGCCCAGGGTCAATTGCCTTAGTCCTTTCAAAAAGAAATGGATAAAATTGAGGTGCCTCCTCACAACGTGACCTCTTCCTTGGCAGAGTTTGGTGTCTTTGTGGACTCCTACGGAAGGCGCAGTAGGACAGATGACCTGAAGTGGAATCGCCTGCCCTTGGCTTTTGGTAGGTGTGGAGGGACTGTCACTGGGGGTATGGAAGCAGCCTAGTGGGACAGCTATTCTTCACTCAGCACTTGCATTTCCTCTTCTCTCTCCCAGTTCTCCCAGAAGCTCTGGAGGTTTCCCCATGATTTAAGTTCAAACCTTCTGAAGTATAAAAAACGGGAGGGAAATGAGTTGTGGTTCCTGAACGTTCCCAGTCTGGCAGCAGCTGAACTGGCTACTGCAATTAATGATGCTTGGAAGCTCCTGAAGTAGTCAAGAATATATAATGTCACTGTGATTCCCTCAGGCCTTTTATGCTACCTGATGGGATTTTGTTCAGTTAATAGTCTGGGTTTAATGCCTTTTCATGCTACTTTTGTTAATAAGTTCTTTGAGATACAGTTGCAAGGCAACAGCTCTTCAAGCTGGGTTCTCCCTACTTGGAAATAGTGTCTTACTACAGAAAATAGATGCCCTTGGTGTTTTCCCAAGGGGCTGTGAGGATCTGCTGTGCTCACTGCTGCTTTGTAGAAGTTTTTAATAGACTTTTTGTGCTTTTTCCTGCCTCTGTGATGCTCCTTCAGCCTACAGGGAGCCCTATCTGTTTGTGACCCACTTCAATTCCCTTGAAGTCATCGAGATACAGGCACGAGCTTCTCTAGGGTAAGTTGTTCTCTTTTCATTCCTTTCAACAGCATATGCTGCAAGAATCTCTGTGCTTGCCAGGAAAAGGTACAGGGCTGTCATTCTAAAGACTTTTTCCTGCACTTTTACCAGAACTCCTGCACGAGCCCACCTGGAGATACCAAACCCACGGTATCTAGGGCCTGCAATTTCATCTGGAGCTATCTACTTGGCCTCCTCCTACCAAGACAAACTAAGGGTGATTTGCTGTAAGGGCAATCTAGTCAAGGAGACCAACAATGAGCAGCACCACAGAGGATCTTCTGCCACACGCAGGTACGATGGAGTCAGTGTGGCACAGTCCTGAGGCACCTCATAAGCAACTGCCCATCCTTAGAGATGGGGGCTGCTGTTAGCCACCTACTGCAGTGCTGGGGTGGAACAGGGAGAGTCACTGGTGTTTGAACATCCAGAAGACAAGAAAACATCAGCTCTGTAGGGATATGGAGGTAATCTCCACAACTATGTTATGGTGTGATACAACTGTGACTTCAAAGCTTGGTGAGCTATTGCTGTGACACTAAACATCAACGGACTGTCCCAGTCTAAAGCAAGAGCCCCTTCCTCTTAAACAATGACATGCTGAGGGAGGCAGCGTGGGGAGCTGATACCATTGTGTTCTGCTCAGCAGAGCAGTGGATCTGCTTTGGCAGGGGAGGTGGACTAGATGATGTCTAAAGGTCCCTTCCAACCCCTGCCATTCTATGATAGTTCCCGGGTGGGCAAATGCTGGGGGTGGCAATGCCACCATGCACTGAATGGAGGCTCACAGCTCATCCAAACCTGGCCTCAATGTCCCTGAGCTGCTGAACGTTCTGCATGTCAAAGGGCCCACAGCAAACATTGGTGTATTGTTCTCTGGAAGCATGTCTGGAAATGTAGGAGGGTGTGGAGTGTCCTGGCATGACTCACAGGAGCAGTTCCTTAAGGCACTGCACTGGTGTGGCTGAGGTAAGGAACACCCAGCCATCCAAACATCTTTGTGCCTTTCGTCCTGGCTCAGGGAGCTCTGATGGTTTGGCACCTGGACACTTCTGGGTGTTTGGGGAAAGGGACATTTTTGCCCAAAGCCGACGTGACGTGAGGTTTGTGTCACTCAGCTGTTGGTGTCCACTCTTTCTGAATGACAGCAGCCCAAACAAGAGAGGCCCCCCCACGTACAACGAGCACATAACCAAGCGGGTGGCGTCGAGCCCGGGGCCGCCGGAGGGCCCGAGCCACCCCCGGGAGCCCAGCACCCCGCACCGGTACCGCGAGGGGCGGACGGAGCTGCGCAGGGACAAGTCCCCGGGGCGGCCCCTCGAGAGGGAGAAATCTCCAGGACGGCTCCTGAGCACCCGCAGAGAAAGGTCCCCTGGAAGGCTGTTTGACGAGAGCAGCCGAGGACGAATGCCCGTGAGTGGTGCCAGAACTCCTCTTGCTCAAGTCAATAAGGTAAGGCGGGAGCCTGGAGAACTTCTCTGGGAAAGGGGCTGTAAAGTGTAAGGGCAAATCACATCTCACCACACCCCACCCCCAGCTTCCATTAGAGCAGGTGTGGTGTAACGTGCTCCCCCCGTGCTGGTTCTGTAAGGGCAGAAGCAGCCTGGCTCTGAGACCGGCCAGACTCCTCCAGGACTGAATACAAAGTGATCGAGTTATTTGGGATGTGAAGGGGGGCAGTGCCTGGACCCTGCTGTGGTCAGTGACGCTGACAGTACTTACCTTGGTCAGTGGTTTCAGAACTGAGCCACCGAGACACGAGCAGGCCCCTGGCAGTGGCTCAGGGGGAGCAGGAGCTGGGTGACACCCCTGCGTGTGTCCCAAAGGTATGTGTGACTCGTAACTGTGCTTCTGTCTCCCTGCCAGGTCTGGGACCAGTCTTCAGTGTAAGTCTCAGCTAGACAAAGTTACTCATCTTGACCTGCAGGAAACAAAAAAGGAAATATACTGAGTATATGCACTCCATGTCTGCTGCCCAGCTCCCAGACAGCATTCCTGGGCCAGAGCTCGCTCCGCAGCAGGAGCCCTGATGCTTTTGAAGATTGTTGGCATCTCAGTTAATTTCTCTGCACTTTCCTGCACTCCTGTTTTTGCACTTTGTACTACTGTTACTCTTTCAAGCAGTTCATGAACTTTTTGTATTCACTTTAGTCCCTGGTAGTTCATCAAGGAAATTAAAGGGGACTAGAGTCCCACCCCAGGTCTTTAATGTGGTTAGCACCCCTCGATCACAGTTCTGAGATGTGCTGGGAGTTCCTGATGGCCTGGAAACAGAAGGGCCGAGGTGAGCCAGTCTCTTGATGTGATTGACTATTCTCTACAGAACACAAGGAAAAAAAATACTTCTGATTAGTCTGTTCACCTGCCACTTCTGAAAGTTATTTAGTTCTCAGTCAAATTGCTCTAGAGCAGCTCTGAGGGGAGGGAAGAACCCTGCTTTAACGATCCCACGTGCCCGGCCCGAGACAACGTGCATTACCTGTGAGCTACTGGGGTGTAAGACTTTATCCAGGTCTTCTGCATGACAGTTCACTGCATGCTGCTGCACCATCACTGGCTGCTCTCTCCTTTTAGGTTGCTTTGCTGAGTAGTGTATTGTACCTCACTTGTAAATTAACTGAAACCTTTAGATGCAAAATAACCGTTAATTACTCTGGAAATTTGGTGAGTTAATGAGGAGTTAATGAGCCTTATTCTATAGCAAGAGTTACAGCCAGGCTGTGTTCCCCTCAGCATTGACCACGGGCCCTTCCCCAACACCCCGGCGTGGCAGGGAGGGAGCAGCCCTGGGGCTGGCGCTTGTCCTACAGTGAGACCTCGCTGTGCTGCACGAGGGGCCCAGCCCCAGCTCCCACAGCACCGAGCACCCTCCCAGCCACCCTCCAGCCATCCCTTGCTTTCGATTCTCTTTCGCTGTGAGCACGAAGCAGAGAGCAAATGATTTTCAAAGCAGGTTTTGACCGTTCAGTCTGCAATAGCAACATCCTAAGTGAACAACCGTGTTCTTTGCAATTGGAAAGAGCAAAAGCTGCATCCAACCTTCCCTTGGCCACTCTTACACTTCTGCCAGTCCCTTGTGAGCCCCTGCTAACCTGTCCCAGAAGCCCATCACGATCCCAACGCCTTGTCAGTGTCCTTTGGCGAGTTCCATGAGTGTCGTAGTCCGTTCTCTTGTCTGTTGGGTTACTTTCGGTCAGGTGATTTGGCAGGAAACTTGCTGGAAGTTTTTGTCTCCTGGTCTGAATATTTTGAAAGGTCACTGAGATCAGTCTTTTAACTCTTTGCATCTCATGGAAGATCTTCGAGACCTCAGCAATGGGCTTGTTGAGTCCTGAAAGTGTATCTCTTGTGTCTTGTTCGTGAAATGCTTCCTGCTATAGAAATAGCTCAAAGGACTGTACATACTTACAAGAAACTTTATATTCGTAACAAAGGGAATTGAATTGGTTTCTACTTTTTTATTGTAAACTGTGTGTTTTTCAACACTGGCTTTTTGTTTTCCCGGTGGTTGTGGACAGCCATCTGCAGACACTGGAGGGGCCTCAGCCCCGTCCTGCGCGCTCCCATGAGGAAATATTGTAACATTACCTTGCAGTTGAAGCTTGTTAGCATCGAGGAGGCTTTAGGTCTCTGAAAGTACAGGATTTTTTCTTCATTACCTTTTTATTATTGACAAGGGAGGGAAGCAGAGGGACAGTTCAAAGCTCCACCTCGAAAGTATTGAACTTTGTTGTTGAACAATAACCAAATAAAACAAATAACTATCTTGACTGGCATGGTGAAGTGACCACTTCCTTCTGCACGGAGTAACACGGAGCCACCCCCCGCTGCCCCAGCCTCAGGGGCTGTCAGAGCTCGCCTCAGAGCTTACCTTGACAGCATTCAGCATCTTAGTCGATCTCATTCCCTCAACAAGTAGCATTAAGTGGCTTCACACAAACAAAGCATGGTCAGAGGAACTGAACCAGGTGGCTGTGGCCAAACACTGTAGTAGAGCAGCAGCGAGCTGCACACCCCCCCAGCTGCAGCCGGGACGGGGACAGGCCAGGCACGTGTGAGTATCTGGGAAAACAACCGAGTCTCACCCTGGGAAATGACCCACACAGCTTGAGCTGGAAACAAGCATCTGAATTAACGCCGGTGTGATCTGATGACAGGTTTGGGCTTGGCCGTGGCAAAGCAGACGGCACCGACCCCGCTGCGACCCGCCCGCGCTCTCAGGCTGAACAGCTGCAGCTAAACAGCCACAAACCCGGGCCCAGTGAGTACAACCTGCAGTTACTGTACATCTTAACTTACACCTGCTGGGAAAACTTGCTAGATCAGACTTAAATGTAAATACATCTATTTTTAACTGAACCAGTTTTTACAGGGTCTAAAGTATTCTTTCACAGGAAGAGGTTTTTAATATTCACACTGCTGCCTACAGGAACTTAATTTGTCCTCCTACTGTTCAGTGTTTTTTGGTTCTGTGCACATACCCACCCCCTCTCCCCCAAGGAGGGGCTTGTTGGAGGGTGTGGGGGTGGGTTCCTAATAGCTCCTCTTACATTTTGGTCTACATGACATTCTTCATGAGAATGCTCTCCATCCACCCCAAGCTGCTTGATTTATCTATTGTGCCTCCTATCTGATGTATCTGATGAAATGCTGACTTGTTCAATGTTCCTTTCTTTTACTGTGCACAAAGAATACTTATTTAAAGCTCATTGTTGCAGTCCTATGATGCATGATCAGAATTGTAACAAAACTAAAATAATCCAGAAACTGGTGGAGTAAAAACAAATATTATTTACTGAGCCTTTTGATTATCAAGAAGCACCAAACCACTGCCAGCTGGGCCTTTAGGGGCTGGGGAGGGCAGGGAGCTCTGGGTGTTTCTGCCCTAGACACAGACTGGAAAGGCTTACTTGAGGCTCAGAAATTACTGTAGCAAAAGTCTCTGCCTCTGCCTTAAAAATAACAACAAATGTGCTCTCCTAGCAACAGCCAAGAATAAACATGACAGCACAGCCCAGGAGCTGGGGGTGGGGAGTGGCAGTGAGCTCCTCACCAGCTCTTGAACCAGCTTTTGCCTTTGGAGGGGTTTGATTCATCCCATTACAAGAAGGGAACACAGTGTGATTAATCCAGTTCATTCACCTGTCAAGCAGAAAACAACCCAGCAAAATACATAAAGCAGCACCCCCTGCCAGCCAGACCCAAAGCACCACTCCTCAGCAGCTCCTGCTGAGGGGAAAGGGAGCTGGGCCTTACCTGGAGGATGGTTGTGGCTCCTGGGAGCTCTGAGGGGAGTTAAGGCAGCAGGAAGCCCTCGGGTCCCTCACTTCACCCTGCCCCAGCTGGGAGGCCCTGAGGCCTGTGGGCACCAGTCACCACAAGCACAGAAAGGTGGAGCTGACCACAGCATTAATGGCTTTCATAAGCCCTCAGGTGGGCCTGGGCCCCACACCTGAGGCAAACCAAGCTTTTTAGGGCAACAAAAGCAAATGGGGCATTGCCAGCTGCAGCCCATGTACCGAGTGCTCTGCCACCTGAGTCATGGCTATAGGCTCTGACCTGAATACAGGTCCCTCCTTGCACAGCTGCTCTCCAGCAGCTCACCCCCAGCCTGTGCTGGTGATGGGCCCTAAGGAACTAATAATTGCTGGAGCTTTTAAGTAACTGGACTCATTCTTCATGTAAGCTTTCCATCACAAACCAACACCTCCCTCGTGCTTGTAACCCATTACCTGCAAGCAAAGTGTTTCAAGCTGCATCTATGAAGCAGCAGCTTGAACAATCCAAGGCAGAAAACTGCTGATCACACACACAAAACACCCCAAACCAACAACCCACCACCTCCAGGAAGCTGAGGTTACCAAAGCTGGGAAGGATGATGATCAAGTCACCCACCTGTCTTGAAAATGGTTTATTTGTTTTTAAAGAGGCTGAAAACCAAAAGCAAGTCCATGTTTCAGGCTACCAAACACTACACATAGCACAGAATGAAGAGAGAGTTTTCAGAGAAAACCATTGCACTAGACCCAGCTCTGCTGAGGATATTGCACCAGGGCTGAGGCTGGCAGAGCTCCCTGCCCCTGCAGCCTCAGCCCCTCAGACTCCTCACTGGCACCCAGACCCTGAGCTGAGCATTCATGCTGTGTTGGGATGGAACAGGCTGTCAGGAAGGAGAGCAGCAGCCTGGGGTCCCCCTCATCCCGAGCCTGTGCAAGCCCCAGGGCTGGCACCTGCAGCCTCGCTGCAGCTGGGAGCTGAGCCACTGCCACCTTTGGCTACAAGGATGGAGGTGACTGTCACCTTCAGGCTGTCACTGAAGAATTAATCCCTCAGCTGAAGCCATCAGGTTCCTCACAGCTGCCTATCCCAGCTTAAGGAAGTCCTTACGAGTGACAGCAAGAGAAACTGGTTTCACAAAGCAGATTCCTGCCAGGCACATTTATGATTTGCAGGAAAATCCAGCCACTAAAAACAATTGTCTTTACCAGAAATTCCACAGGGGAAAAGTTGTATTTCAGTTCTCACAAAGAGAAAAACTACAGAGCTATTCCCAGCAGAAACAGTGCACCCCAGGCTACTGCAAAGTCCCCGTGAGCGTGTCGCTGAGCGTGAGGCTCCTACAAAAAGGTCATCAATAGTCACACTTAGTCCAGCCACACACATTTGGAACGTGCTGCTGAATTAACTGTGTGGTTGATGAGTTACAAAGGCAGTGAGGGGCTTGCTTTTGCTGAGTGCTGAGCTCAAGTTAAGATTCCACAAGAATCCTGACCCTTTCTAGCCTTTGGGCTGGCTTTATTGCTCAGGCTGCCCCACTGCTGAAGGTCCTGAATCTGCTTCTCGGCCTCATTACATCGGTGGGTTTCAGCTGAGCTGACACCAGGCACTGCTGCCTTTGCCATTGGTCTAGCTGCCACGGAGCTGCCAGCTCCAAGAACTTCCAAGGTGGGACTGGGAGAGTATAAGGCAAATCTAGGAGAACCTGGAAGTCTCAGAAACACTATGAAATCAGAGTCCATTTGCTACAGCAGAGAGCAGGAGTACATTTGGTTAGGAGTGGGTTCTTGCCAAGACTGCACCAGCCCAGAAGAATTGGTCACAAACTGCTGCTCATATTGGCTTGTACAGCAAAGTTGTCACGTATTTCTTCTTGTAGCGATGTGTAGCACTGAGCACCATCACACCATCCTACAGGAGATGGGAAACAAGTGAGTGTTACAGCATCACCTGAAAGCTGCAGGCGTGAGGCAGCAGCTCTGGGCTCTCACCTTGATAGACAGCGCGTAGAGGTGGTTCAGCATGACGTGGTTGGGCTCCGGGAGCAGAGCGGGGTCACACTGCAACACAGAGGGAGACAGGGAAAATGACAGGGCTCAGAGCTTCACTCATCAGGGCTGAGGGTGATGAACAGCCTGTGCCTGGCTGTGCCCTCCCACACACCACACTGCTGCTGGCCCTGCGTCCTCCCACAGCTGGAAAGCTTCAGAACAACCCAGGACCCCTCAGGGCGGAACTCTGCAGTGTCACCGCCATCAGAGACCACCCCTCAGTTAGTTATTTCTGGTGGGACACCTCAGCAGTGTTGCAGGGGATGATGAGGGTCTCTGGGACTACAACAGCTACCCAGCTTTCTTTTCAATTCAGAAGAGTCAAGTAGAAAACTAAATTCACTTCAGCTGGATCCATCCAGACACACGTAATCAGGAGCTTACCAACGTGGCAGCTACTCTGAGTTTTGCCTTGCCTGTCGCCTGTCTGCACCCAGACTTTTCCCCCCATCTGCTCGTGCCTTCAAGGCCATTTTGCAGCAGAACTGCCTGAGGTACTCACAGAAATGCCCGTGTCCTTATTCAGGATGACCTGCAAGAGGTGAGGGGGAAGGATAGGCGGTGACTTAAAGCGCTCCTCTGCCTTACACATGTAGGGCTCCTGGTGATACGGTCCCGGGGGTGAACTGGACAGCTCTGCCAGAGAGATGTTTAGTATTTGTTCTTAGTCTGTAAGAATATCTGCTCTTCATAGGTACATTTTTACTGGAACTTTTAACAGCTCTACAAAACATGATTTAAAACCCCAGTAAGGTCCTACCAGACACGTCTGAACACTTTTGTGAGTCCACCATCAACGCATCAAATACTTCAAAGTCCGTTTTCTTCACCTGGATGACGTTGTTGATGGTGCCCAGCTGGCTGGTTATTACTGGCTGGGAAGAAACAGGATACAAAAGTCGGAATAAAAAAGCTTGCAGGACTATAAGTCTCAAAACTGCCCCATCAGCATTACCAAGAATGAGATACAGCTTTTCAAATGCACTACTACCACCTACAGAGAGTTCACCGTGGCAGCACTGGCCTTAGGGGAAGAGCAAGTGAGGATATAGGCCTGAGGGGGACACACATGGCAGCTGAACCTGCAAGGGCTGCAGAAACGGCTTAGGATCAGGCTTGGGCTTAAGTTAACAATGACACCAGGAAGAGCTAAAGCCTCACCTCTGGCCTCTACAGGCCTTTCAGAGCCAGGCCTGAGGCAGGCCAGGGAATGTTGGCATTGCTGGTTTACTGCTAAAGCCCAGACTGGAGCCCAAGGCAGAAGGTTCAAAGAGCTACATTTACTGCAGGGTAAGTTCTGTGAGGTTCTGCCAGGTTTGCCAAGACAGCAAGAAGACCGGGACCAGCAGCTGAGAGTGATTAACTCTGAAGCAGAGGGAGGCCAGGGTATAAACAGAGGAGAAGGAAAAAGCCTGGCACAGTTTGGCACAATTACTGGACTATGAGAAGACCTAGAGCAGCAATAGCAACGCTCTGGCACAGAGAGCAAGTACAGCTGAGAGAGATTTGGGCCTGTCAGCAATGCTACAGTGCTTTAAATACAATTTGGCACTAGACAAGAAAAGCTCATCATCTCCTGTAAACCAAAACCCAAGAGACCCTGTTTGTTACAGCCTCCCCTGTCCTTTCAGACCATCAGTCCGATGCCACCACCTTGGCATCACCACCTTGGTCTCTCTCCCCAGCTGCAGCAGTCAGGTTCTGCAGGTAACCCCTCTGAAGGGGCAGCTGTGGTAGGGAGAGCAGCCAGCTCCACAGCTTCAGCTGCCTCCATGGATACAGACGGGACTGAAGACACGTTACCTCTGAAGGATCGTGTGTCCACTGCCCGTCCACAAAGAACTTGTACTGGTGCTCTCCTTCTGGCAGGTCCAGGATTGCCACAAAGTTATTGTGACTGGAAATGAAGACAGACAATCAGCCCTGAAGTACTCTGAAAAGTAAATCAGCCTATAATCTGTGGCAAAGGCACAGAACACGAGCCTCCTCATCATGCAAACGCTTCAGAAGGCAGTGCCTCCTTCAAGAGCATCTCACACAATCTAAAGAACCAAACAAAGGCTGATGTTAATGATCATTTCCTCTGTGACAGGACCTCCCTGCACACTCAAAACAAGTATCCACAATCCTGGCATCTAGGAATTAGCCCTCAGCTTTTGGAAAGTCACCCTCACATCTTCATTCACCATCTCTCCTCTCCAAGGCTTTCTACTGAGTGTACCAGCAATGCTGATGTTCCACAGCCCTTTTTCCAGCTCCCATCTTGGTAATTGATTTCACACTGTTCATGCCCAGAACAATGCTCCCATACTATCCCATCAGGCCACCATGCTCCTCTCTCAAGCTTCCAAAGAAATGAAGGCACTTCTGCAGGCAGTCACTCACTGAGATAAGAAATGCCAGACACTGGCAGGAGACCCATCTTTTATGGATATGTCATTGACAGAAAACAGGGCTCAGATCAACAGCTACATTCAGACTCTCCACCATCCATTCAGCTACAAATTGTTCAGAACTGCTTTAAATGAAATACTCAAATACAGAATTCTGCAGAGCTCCAGAGCTCTGTGGCAGGAAAATGCACTCAGTACCTTACCACAGCCTTATTCCCTCAGCTGTTGTTTACCAGCAGGTACCTCGGGCTCAGAGATCCCCAAGTACAACTTGGACACTTTGAGCAAGGCAAAAGCCAATGATGTGGCAAAAAAAGTCCATGTGCCAGAGACACTGCTGAAATAGTGACACTACAGTGACACTGCACCTCAGCCCACACAGCCCAGCTCTGCCCCAGGCACTGGGCTTGACACTGGGTTTGTTTTGGGTCCTTCATGCGAGCACATCACACCTTCACAGCATCACACAGCTCAGCTATCACTCTGGGCCACCCAAGAATCAGTCAGATTCTCAGCAAGGGCCTGAGGAGAGCAGCAGGACAGTGAAGAGTCCAAGCACAACACTGATCTGTCAGCTGAGCACCTTTCTCACTGCACTGAGCACTCCCTGGCCCCAGGGACAGCACTGATGGGCAGCTTCTTACCTCCTTGTCAGAGGAATTTTACTCCAGTTGTTGAAGGACCCAGATAAATAAACTTCTTTTCCTCCTCCAGTCCAGCGAAAGACTGTTGGTCGAGCTTGAGTGGGGGTTTTATCACTCACTTCCAGATCCTGTTGCCAAGCCAGGAATTCCTCTTTCTCCAGTGGAGCCTGCAACACAAGGAATGCATCACCAGGAATTCTTTCCCAACACTTAAGACAATCCATATGCTACTGACAGCACCTCTGTGCTCAGATAGCTAAGCTACAAGCCCACAAGTAGTTTTTGTCAGATGGAGGTCAGAAACTGGGCATTTCCAGATGCTGTTCACAAGCTCATTTGCACAACTTGTGTAAGGGTGTTAAAGCCTTCCAAGGTTGCAGACAGAGTGGAAGGCAAAATAATCCCCCTCCCTCCAGCCTACATTAGTTAGAAAGAAATGACTTAAGCTCATAGAAGTTTTCAAAATCCAGATATAAGGAAGGAAAATGATTAAGAAGAAACACACTTGAGCAGCATTCAGATCACACAGCTGTCATAGGCACAAAATCTGTAGCTGGCAGAAGGGTTATAAGTTGTCTATAACAAACAGCTCAGTCCAACAACCCAAATCTACGTGTTATTTTCTGTGAGTCATTCTTAGGGAAAGTGAGACACAGCAAGAGGTTTCTAACAATCCATCTCAAACTAAGCAAAATCCCAGGTAAATGTCACTGGTAACTGCAGGAGCATTGAGGCTCCAGAGGAAGCTGAGGCACTGCACTGTGAGACAGTTACATTTCAGATTAGCTACAATTAATTCTTGCTGGAATCACAACGTTCCTCTCATTGTATCTGCCTCAACATTGAGGCAGCACCTCCCCTCAGCATGGGAAGCAAAGAGATAGTTGTGTGTGTGAAGCAAGGAGAGCACCCGCTGAGGCAGCGTCCTGAGGCAGCAGGGCAGCAGCCAGGAGCAGAACAGCACTACCTTCATTTCCTCTGGCTGGAACAGGTCTGCATCCTCGGGGCTGTCCATCAGGATCTTGGGCCTGTCCCCGTCCTTGGCAGCGCCGCCGGGCCCCGCGCTGTCCCCCCGCGCAGCCTTGTGCCCGTGCCGCTCCAGCCCAGCCCGCTCGCTGCTCGTGTTCCCCATGGCGAAGCACCTGGCAGGGCAGGAAAAGGCAGGTTGGCACCACACCACCAGCAAGGAGACCCCTGGGCTCTGCTTCTGAGCTGAAGAGTCTGAGGAATGTGATTAACCCACAATGACGGCCCCTTGACATCACATCCCCCTCGGAATGACGCTCAGTGACAACCTCAGGCTGCTTTGGATACTGTGCCCCCGTGCAGTGCCCTGGGATGGCTGCAGGACACAGCCATGCTAAAAGCTGAGCAGCTCTCTGTCACTGCAGCACTCTGACATTCTGCCTGTTCTCTCACCTGAATGCCCACACCTACAACATTCTACCAACTCGGCTGAAGAAGCTTCAAAAGCAGCCTTCTAGCAACGGGACTTCAGTAGCAAACACGAGGTCAGCTGAGGTGGCAGCTCCTGAGGAGCTCACAGGGGCTGCCCAGGCTCACACAGACAGTGGGTGCTCCATGAGAGGCTCCCTCAGTCCTGATACTTCCTGGGAGAGGAGGAACCTGGAGTCACAGAAGCACACCACTTCTTCCTGCTCCGCAGGCAGATGGGATGAGACTGGAAAGATTCTTTATAAGTGAAGAGCAGTAACTTGGTAGTGGCCACAGGGTCATGTGGAACCACACACACAGGGCCCTGCAGAGCAGCAGGGGAACATGGGTCCAAGCACAGGACATGGCCCTGTTCTCTGTAAGCACAACCCCAGCTACTGCCCAGCTGTACAGATCTCAGCTCAGTCCCAACCTCAAACCAGCCTCAGCATTTGTAACTTCAGCAAACAACTGAATAATATCATAAATCCCCGAATGCTGGGGGCTGGAAGGGCCCTGCAGAGCTGCTCCAGCCCAGCCCCTTCTAAAGCAGGTTCCCCTCCATCAGGGGGCACAGGAACGTGTCCAGGTGGGGTTGGAAACCTCTCGGAAAGGAGCCTCCACTGGGCAGCCTGGGCCAGGGCTCCCTCACCTCAGCACCAAAGAAAGTTTTCCCTGTGTTTAAGTGGAACTTCTGTGTTCCAGTTTGTACCTGTTACCCCTTGTCGTGTCACTGGACGCTACAGAAAAAGTGTCCCCCCACCCTCCTGCCACCCAGCCTTCGGGTACCTGAGTTTAGCTGGCAACGTGAAACAAGCGTGAACGCGACCGGCAACAGCGCCGTGAAACAGCAACAGCTTGGGCCGCTCTGTACCCGCCTTGAGCGGCGGAGCGCGGGCCGTGAGAACGGCCGAAGGAGCCCAACGGGCCCCGTGGCCCCACGGCTCGCAGCGCCGGGCAGCGCGGGTCCCGCCGGCGGCGGGAGGGCCTCACGGGGGCCGCACGCCGGGCCTGGCAGCTCCCGCCGCCGCCCCGCGGGGTCCCGACCCCGCTGCCCCGCGCCGGGCACTCACCGCCCGCTCCCGGCCCCGCTCCCCCGCGCCGGGCACTCACCGCCCGCTCCCGGCCCCGCTGCCCCGCGCCGGGCACTCACCGCCCGCTCCCGGCCCCGCTGCCCCGCGCCGGGCACTCACCGCCCGCTCCCGCCGCTGCTCCCCGCAGGCGCTTCCGCTTCCGCCGGGCGAGCGCGGGGCCCCGGGCCCGTGCGGAACGCGAGTGCGCGGCGCAGGTTCCGGGGCTGCTCCCGGCGGCTCGGGACCCGCTGCTGCGCTGTTTTCTCCCCGTCGCCAGCACAGGCGGGGTTTGGATCTGGACAGGGCAGGCAGGGGAGCAGCGGGATGCGTTTCTGTTCTCCGCGAGCGCTCGGCGGGCACAGCCCCGCTGCCGCTGCTGTCTCGCAGGGAGCAGCCAGTGGCGTTTCACAGCTGAAGTTGTTGCTGAAAATCACAACCGTGAAAACTCAAACCAAACTCCAGTTTAGAAAGCTGAGATGGGCTTATGACAGCTCTGGGTGTGTGGGGGATCTCTCCTCCTCATGTGCACCCCAAGGGCCAAAAGCACTCACTGTATACATGAAGAAAAGGAATATTCTTGTAAGCCTGATGCATTCGCTGGTACATTGTGCAACTGCCCCCCTGCAAGTGCACTGAATGTGGGGAGAGGGCCCTGGGGTGGTTGTGAGCACTGGAACTCAGTTTGCCCACACACGGTCACAGCTCATGGGAGGTTTTTAAAAGAGAAGCTTGTAAAACGCCTGCAGGATAGAAAGAGCCACGTGGCCTCTGTTATTTACCCTGTCACTAACCATAAGCAAAGGTCAGCTCTTTTTCCCCTTACACCTATCTTCTTTAAAACATGAACTAGACCTGACTTGACTATTAACATTCACAATGAGCACCTTATCCAGACATTAATTTTAAGGCATTTTGGTTCTGGGCTCATGAGATGATGTCAAAGTGACAGAGCACTTGCAGTGCTCTACAGGCTGAGGGGTCAAGTGAAGTGACAACTTTACCACTGAGTCATTCTGCCTCCCAGGAGACATCACTTACCCTCTGTCTGCATCAGCTGACTCGTTTTTAGAGAAAGTAAGGTCCCACAGATTTGAGGTCAGGAGAGACCTGTGTTAGGGGAATGTGCAGCTTTGATTAAAGGGAGTGAAGAATGGCCTTACAACCTTTCAGGCAGAAAAAGTCAAAGGTAAATTCTTGTGCCAGTCCCAAGGAAGGGCTGGCACTCATCAGCCACTTGTGCTCTGGGCCAGGATCTCATGTTCACTGTTTGGCTTATCCCCTGGAGCTGGTTAAAATCAAAAGGCAACTAAGCCCCCATTGAACACTGGTTGAGACATGTGCACACGAGGCTGCCGTGGCTCACCATTACCACACAGCCTGCTCTGAGCTGCATCCCTTCATCTCACTGAGGTTTCCCCTTTTCTTACCTCAGAGTCCATGTTGAAAAAGAAATGCAGCAGCCTAAAGTCTCAGATTGTGCAACCAAAGGTCCCAACGAACCCGCTGGTATCTCGCCAAGTTCTTTTTCCTTGACACACTGCAAGCTTCTTTAGCCAAAGAGAAGTCACTGCATGCAAAGTGGAAGCTGACTCAGCCCTGCAGCTACATATGACAGAACCAGAAGCGCCATCCTCAGTCATGAGCCGGCAGATCAAATTCAGACACGCCATAAGTCACGCTATAAAGGACACACGAGCAAGTGCTTCTTGCAGCTTCTGTGCCATGGAGAGTGTGCTGAGTGGTAGCAGCAGCAGAACTTATCCTGGAGTTCAAGCCAGGACAAATTAACTGCAGAAACCTTCTGGTTAAATTTCTTACTCTAACTTTCCTCTCTGCCTTGGGCTCCCAAGTTTGTTCCTCCATCTTTACGTTGGCTGAGTGATCTGTTTCCAAATGCTCTCCTCCTTTTAGGTCACTGCTGAATTTAGCCCATTTTGCCAGGCTGCCAGGGAGTGATGCAGAGGAAGCTGGGCAGCCTCCTTAGAGGCTCACTCCCAGTTCAGCTGTTGCTGTACACACAGAACATGCCATTGTGCTTGGAAAAGGGAAAGTTGTTAGTACACATAAAAACCACTCCTAGACCATTGCACCCCTTCTCAACTCCTCTGCTCCAGTGTAACACTGCACACCTTCAGAGAGCTACTAATTAAAAATGAGGTTGGAGATGGGAGGACAGTAAGAAGAAGCCAACATTCAAGTATTGTGTCAGCCAAAGGTACTGGCTGTGAAAGGCTGAGGGCTCGGTCTCAGAAGAGCAGACTATCCTGCACAGGTCTTCTGAGGTCTCTGACTTTGCCTGGAGGTATTTCCTCCAAAGGCAGGGTAGATTCCTATTCAACTTCCTCTTAGCTTACCTCTTTATCAGGAGTGAAGGTTGGGTGATTTAGACTCTTCCCCCAACAAAACAACAATCTGTAGAGGCTCCTGAACAGCTGTCAAGTAACCAGGATGTGGTTTACCAGCTTGGTCCTGACTCAATCCAGAGAGTCTGTATATAAATCTTACTTGCCTTGGGGAATCTCATCGATGCATTAAATGCATCCTCTTCTGCATGTGTGCACAGGCAATGCACACAAAGTAAGAACTGGGAAGATGACCCCCAGTCTCTGCCCTACTGATGAAAATCAGTAACAAAATACACCTTAAATGACTGTTAGGTAAAGTTAGGGCCCAGGTAAGGGAAGGAGCCTAGAGAGAGATGCTTGCACACTTTTCCAGCAGATGCATCTGGACTGTTTGAGTGTGATGGACAGTGTGGGAGCCATCAGATACAGCCCATCTCCATGCTGACAGGCAGAACACAGCTCACATTGTGAGCACATACCCAAAGACAGAGGTAGAAAAGCAACAGCGTCAGGAGCCTTGAGCCACACTGTTCAGTGTGGGATTGCAAGTGCAGCCACATAAATCGAAGAGCCAGTTCAAGTCACAAGCTGCAAACTCCTGGGTGTGCCTGCAGGGAGGCACACCAACAATTTCATTTCATATTGTCCCCTGCATTTTTTTTTCTGTGCAACTGGTGGAACATTCAGCCCATGTTGTTTAAGCCTCTGGCTGACCCCCTTCATACGACAGCAAAGAAACTCCTCTTATATTTAGAAGCCCTCTTCTAGGGTTACATATCAAGATACATGCACACTGCTGTTTTGCAGAACGCAGCTGCCCTGGAAGAAGTGAAAGATGCTAACATGATCCAGGAGCTGAGGCCAGCAATTTCAAGTTTGCATCTGTCTCTGCCTGTAACACATGCAGGAAGGAAAGGAGCTGGACTCGAGGCAGTAGCTGCTGCCTTCAGCGTGCAAGGAAGGCTGCTTCAAAAACTGAAAGCCTGGAACAGGTCTGTGGAAGGAATACTCTGTTCACCTGCCCAGGATGTTGGCTTGAAGTGCATTTTACTGCTCCTCTCCCCTCACCATTTCATGAAATAAAATCATTCAGCACATACATATGACAGCTCTTTTTTTTTCTGTCCAGCAAAAAATGGTATGTGCAATGCAGAATAACAATGGGCTGAGTCCAAATCTAGATGCACGATGATGGAGAACAAGTAAATTCCAAAGCCCATCATAGATAATGACATTTCTTGATATGCCCTTCAAAATATAAAGCAGGCACTAACCCCTCAGGCAGACAGCTGCATTCTGCCTTCCACATCCACTGCTGTCTCCAGGGCTCTTGCTGATTTGGACAGTAAAATGTCCTTTAGCTTCCCTCTGTTTGATACCTCCCTTTGTCTGGCTCCATTGCACCCACAACAGAACCATTTGCTTGTACAAGGACTATATTAATTTCCAGCACAAGCTGTGTTTGCCTGCATCTCAAACATGGCTGAAAAGTTATGTAAACATAAATAAATGAAGAGAACCAATACCAGTAAGGCAAAAATACGATTACCTATGACACAGAAGCACTAAAAGACATTAGAGGAATTGCTGCATTTTCCCCCTTTCTGTCACATTAAGTGGTTTAATATAAAGCCTTTATTTTTATACCAATCAATAGCACTGTAAGGTTGCAACATTTATCTTCAGAAGCACTGAAGATACCATGGCTCAATTCTCAATTCTATTAAGAGCAAGACTTCAAAGATATTTATGAGCATCAAGATGCAAGTTAGATTTCCAGTATGGTTTTCAAAAGCATCTGAACAATCAGGCGTCTGCTCCTATTGATCTCAGTCCTTGTTAGCCACTTGCAAAACATACTTCCACTTGCTTATCCCTATCCTCTGGTGCCCACATAACTTTGGAAATCTCTCTCCTCTCACACCACGAGCTGTGTGAACTGTCCAAGGGGTCAGGACAAGGGATATTACTCTTTTTTAAGCAGCAAAACTTAGGAAAGACACTCCCCACATACCAAAATGGACATGAATTAAAAGTGCTTTTATTCCACTTCTCAATGACAGTTCTATCATACCCAATAATAAGGCAAGCTACTAAAAGTCCCACAAGACATATCAGACCATTGAAATAGTATTCAAAAACCAAAGAGGAGTTCAGGGAACAGCCAATTCTTGGGATCACCAAAACCAGTGGCAAGATTCTCAGGTAGACAACTTCCATCAATGTAAATGCTGAAGAAATCAACCGATTTCACCAGTGTTGGTGAAGTTTTGTACTGGAGGAATCAAGGACAGGTGATGTATCACTGACTTCAGTGACAAATAGAATTTGGCAGAAAGAAAAGTGAAAAAGCACATTAAAAGGGTAATATCAAGGCATAGAAAAGACATGCTACTTCCAGGCCTATGCTGTAACAGGGAAAGGTTGCTGGGAGACGGGTTTTTTACAGGTAGTCCTGCCAGGCATGAGTTTTTCTTCTCACCTGTACATTTGTGAGTAGTCAGTGCAGATTGATGTTAGTGTGAGAAGAGTAAGTGCCACTTGGCAGAGCTTGTTTGAAGGTGCAGTAACAATTAAAGCAAACAGAGTACCAAGTGCTGAAGATGTAGGTATCAGTTTCAATGCTCCCCAGAGCTTACTCCTTTTAACATGGAATATTTGTGTGACAAAACAAACATATTCTTGCAAAGTTTTCAGCTAATAAAACTCAACTGTCCCATACTAAGTTTTCATAAGGTGTCATGGAACTGCTGGTATTTAGCAGCCATCAATTCTGTAACCTGAGGCTGTTCACTAACATCTTGGGATCAGCAAGAGTGGATGTAACTACAGCAGAGTACCAAAGTCTGTCCATCTCCAGTGGCAATGATGTAGGGGATGAACTGAACAAAAAACTGACATTAACAAAGCAGAACACAATGAAACTACATGACTTGGCAGAGGAACAGGAACAAAGGGGTGAAGAAGAACATCTATTTAAAAAGATGATCTTTTGTCAGGTAAAAAACCAAAAAGGAATTTTTACATGTGTTTAAAGAGGAAAAGATCAGATTTAGTTTAATGCAGGACTGGAGCTGAGTCAAGGCAGTTCAACAATGAAAGACAACAAAACAAAAATAAATCATTAAGAAAAATATGGATGCTATGGAAGAAGAGTGTCTCTTAAGAATCAAATGATTGAAATCGGTCCCAGGTGGTTAAAAATCCAAGGTAAAGACCTAAAAGCTGAGGCTGATGGAAGAAAGCGGCCGCCGAGTCAGAGGACGCCCCCGGCATTATAAAATCACACCGCAGGATAGAATCACAAACCCATGGCTTTGATTGTATTGTGTTGAGACTATTTTAAAGTAATAAAAAAAGTCCTTAATGGCCTGATTCAAAACCCACTGGAGGTAACAGGAGTTCCTCTACCAGCTTCAGTGGGCTGGGCATCAGATCTTACCTCGTGCACTACAAACAGCCTAGAGATGCTGGCTTTGGCTGGCTAGGGTCAGCCAGGAAACATCCTGGATCCAGCACACATTCCATGTAAATCAGAAAGAAAAAGGAGTGGTTAGGGCAAGATCTCATTATACATTAGGGTAAAAGAGAAAAATGCTGCTTTACACTGAGATTTCTCATAAGTAGCTTTGAAAACCTGGTCACGTCATGCTGAATAACTAACTGGCCTCGCAGTTCATCCACCAGCCACATGCCTCTGCAGACTTGTAGGGTCAAATCTAACAGTTTGGAATGAAGGGTTTCCTTCTCTTCTTCTTTTTTGCCTCCTGAGATTGCCATGATGACATCCTCCAAGTGCAGTCCTGGTCTTCAGATAGCATGCTGCAAGGACACAGAAATAGGCATTTTTAAAGGAGGAAAAGACGAGAGTTTGCCTTGTGAGTTTAAATTATTAATTCTACAGATCTAATGGATACATTATACAACATTAGTGGCAGTTGTTCTCTTAAACATCTCTCAAGATTAGTGGTTCAATACAGTTTTGAATCAAGGAGCTAAGTTTCTAATGGCACTGGTCATCTGTCAATCTGAATTGAATTTTTAAACTGGGTTACCTGGATCAATGCAAGTTAGGATCTTTCATTGCCAGGAAATGGGCTCTTATTTGACAAAGTTTCATGAGGTCAACAGCATCTCTTCTCTCTTCCTCAAAGTGGTACATAAACCACTCAGGCAAGAACAATACTTTCAGCAGTAGATAACTTGGTAAATGCAACAGCAGTAACTGACTGACACTTTAAAAGGACTGGGGAACCCCTCTCGTGCACCTGCATTAGGAGAGGAAAGATCTGAGAAGTCCCCTCCAATTCTTGCATTGGAGGTAGGTCTCAGACATCACTCATGGATGTGCTGATCTCACTGGCTTGTTCCTGGATGCTGGCCTCTCTGCTGGAGTCTGAGATATCTTCTCCATCAAGCAGCTACCTTTTAGCAGCTCCTGAAAGAGGGATCTAGGACACAAGGCGCTAAACGGTAGATATATCACACAGACAGCAGGAACTCCCTGACACCTCTTGGATGCTGCTCAGGACTCCAATGGGCACAAACTATTGTGGGGTCGTTTCCTCCACGCACAGATGAAACAACTGGACCAGAATTGTCAATGTGGTTTGCTAAGGAAATGAGGTTGATGTAATCACATTGCCTTTGCCCATCTGCATGTGTCTGCTCAGCCTCTGAGCTGACTGAACACATTTGACAGACAGGTAGAGGACTTTTAGGCTCTTGCATTTTCACTAATGCAGTAAAAAGAGGTAGAGTATCACAGAGATATCAGCACCCTTACTGATGCAAACACAGCAGTATGAGCTCAGTGGCTAGGTGGACACCAGGAATTAATATGGCTAAAAGACAATATGAATACCCTGACTTCAGACTTTGTGTTACTGGCAGGTCAATCCTCACAGCAAAAGGCAGGTAGTCTTCCTTGACACTTTTTTTAATGATAGTAAGGTACAGAGAACAGGATTGGCAATGTAAGATCTGGAGGCTGGCTGTGTAATTCCTGTCCCTCAGGTTATTCTGTCTCTGAAAGAGAGTCATTCAGAGAAATAGCTGCAAAGGCTTTTGAGAGCCTCAGGAAGGGGACAGCAGGGATATTAAAAATAATCTTGTGTGCCTTTATTTCTTAGTAAGAAAAATGTATGTGTGCACAGACTAAATGCTCCTCCTTTTCCTTCTACCAGTAATTACCAACTCTGCATCACTACACATATGCTTGATTTAAGACCCTACTGGTTATGAAACAGTATAAGCTGGTACTTTCTGCACAGTCTGGCTGTCTGTCTTCTTTCAAAGCCATGTTGACAGGTGGCATTTCTGTGACTTCCTTGAGGTGAAGTTCTAGATCAAGTGAGATTAAAGGAGAGGTCAGAAGTTCACTCTCCTCTACAAAAGCATTAAAATGTCATAATGGTTTGCATGATATTCCAAAGCCACCAAGCACAACTGGAAATAACTTACATGAGGAGAGTAGAAGATAATTCTACCTTGCTTGAGGCCCTGGGGTTCAAAAAACCAAAAGACAAAGAACTTCTGATGTGAATTAAGGTGGTCTTGGACACTGGTCCAGTGGCAGGAGTTTCTTGCATTCATTTCCTTCAGTACTTTGGCTGCCTTTCCTTACACCAAAGCTGTCACGCTTTCAGTCACAGCTCTACAGAAAAGTTTGTGAGGAACTTGTTTCAAAGGACACTTCAGAGCCAGCTGAGCCTGAACCAAGTTTCTGTACCAAGAGGAAAAGTTGTGTAACAATTGATACCGATTCCCTCTTGTCAATCTGACTTTGATGTCTCAGGTTTGTTGCTTTCAGCCCTCAATCTTGCATCTCTAATACTGTCAGTGGGTTTTTGAATACCCAATTGCAGTCTCTCTGAGAAGTTCTAGCAGTCATGGGAGAATAGATAAAGTACAAACACAGATTAGAAATGGGATAATAAACAAGCTCTAGGGAGACATACATAAGACTATGGAAGGAGAATACAAGGGAGTATTCCCAGTGGAAATTTGCAACGAGACTTGTTATCCTTGGAAGGGCAGAAGAAGCCAGAAGGAATGTCATTGCTCCTGCTAATGAATCCTGGAAGGGTCAAGCTTTTCATGCATATTGTTGAAGTCTAAATTAACTTTCAGGAAAAATGCACATGTAGGTTGTGGAAACACCAAATCTGTGCCTAATGGTAGGCAAATAAGTCTCTTACAGGACTGACTGTCATATTATTCTATTAAGGCTGTTTTGTACTGTCTTACTAATACTGAAGCACACAGATTAAAGTTAGTATAGAAGTAATTTCCAATCATATCACATGAGGAGAGTGCAAAGGGGCTGTTAGTAGGTAATCATGACCAAAGTACAAATGGATGAGAACTGCAAGGAGCATGCAATGCCATCCACACCAGTGACAGTGTAAAGTATAAATGTCCAGGAGTAAGACAGCAAAGGGGACTCAGGCAGGAATGGAGGGTAGAAAGGCCAGTTGGTTGTTCCTGTTCACTCATCTTCACAGCAGAAAAAAAATGGTACCTCAAGGTACCATTTGGCCCAGAGATCTCTATGGGAACTATTTCCTGAATACAGATATTAGTAACCTAGCAGTGTGCTGAGGGTTCCCAGGCACCTGGTGATGCTTCCATCTAACACACAGACATTTTGCTCTTAAAAATACCCCAGATCAAACTAAAAAAAAAAACCCAAACCCTTGAAGGACAAAACTTCAGAAAAAAAATGTTGTGTTTGATTGATTTACTCCTTGAAGGTAGGAGAGAAGTGCTGATGAACACCAGCTAGATGTGAAGTGCTAAGTACCACTGGTTCCAGGCAGTGGGCACACAGCAGCACTCACACACTCAGTACATGGGGTCCTACTGCAGGAAAAGCCAAAAGCTGACTGCAGCAAAATGAGGGCAGTGTGTCCTGGTTAATGGGAACACTCAGCTCAGCGTTGTCTGCCACTCCTCATGCTGTACTTCTCTCCTCCTGCTTAAGAAAAAATATTATCGAGCTGCTATCCTTGCCTGAGAAATGATGAGTAAGGTAGAACTGACTGCTGCTGTCAGTTACAAAACTTGGCACACCCTGCCTGTAGTGACTTGGTTTTACATCTGTGAGGGTTGAACAAACTGAACACAAGTTGAACCAAGGAGATTTGTGCTTGCAAAATGCATGGGAAATCAAAGAATATAGAGTAAGTTTCTGATCCTGTAGCACCATCCACTACAATCCTAACAGTCCCCAACTCTGCTAACTTTAGTTTCTTATCCTGAAGCCCTGCAGGGAAGTGCAGCTTTGCTCACCGTTGTGAAATGAACCACGCAGTAGATGCCGATGATGACGAGGCCGATGATAATCGATGCCACGGCAACCCAGAGCGCATTGCGACCCAGTCTTTTTGACCCTTCTATATCTCCTTGATTGTAACTGTTTAAAGCCTGTAGAAGAGAAACAGAGAGTTGGTAACTTCATTTTTTTTAACCAGAAATCTATACACAAGCACGTGTGAGTGCTCTGTACTAACGTTAAGTTCTGGGTGCACTGGTGCTGTACAAAGGACTTCAGAAAATGGGGATTTGCTTTGTAAAGACAAACACCCACGGCCAACACTCCAAGGTGAGTTGTCAGGGTTCTGTTCCACTCCTTTTCAGTACATCTCACTGCAACTGCAGCTCTTATTTTCAGTGGTGAGGCTGTATACATATGAGTTTTCTTGGATGTACCAGCATACAAGCTGTCACATCAGCTTTAATCCATCCACTTGCTGGCTTTTATCTCTGGAAATATTTTTGCAGTACACATGAACTACAGGTGAAATAAACTCTTATGTTTCATAGGACCAAAAGCATAAAAAGGAGAACCAACAGGCTGCATTTCTACAGAAAGCCTCCTAAAACACCTTATTAATTTGCTATTTTTCCAGTGTTTTCCTTTTCAAAGCAAAGTCTGAAGAATTAGTTTTCTGGTGGTGGGAAAAAACCCTCAAACCTGGAATGCAGAAATACAGATCCTCTGAACAAACATCTGTGTGTCATCCTTGTGGGCGAGAAATTCTGTCCCTTTGCGTTTTTGGAATACCCTGATAAGTGTTGTCATACACATCCTGATGCATCAGACATACAAATATTATCTAAGCAGACTTGAGTATATCTCTGCCCACCCATGACCTAGCAGATGTTTTATATTCAACACATGCAAAGCTTGCAAGATGTGATAGCAACACTCTGATCATAGAGTCATTGACTGGTAGGGTCCTTCTAGTCTTTTCTGAGACAAACTGTGGGATTTCCTGAATTGATTTTTGGTTTAACTAGACTGTGTATTTAAAAGGAAAGATTCAGTGAAGGACACTGAAGTATTCTAGCACGAGTCTAACACAGTTTGCAGTATTTTCCTCTCAAGAATAAAATGCACATTATTACTAAGAACTATTTTGTAAGATCAGGAGAGTTTCAGTTCACAAACCATGCCGTTGAGTCCAGATTTTGCTTTCAGATTGCACTGCTGAACTATCTCAACATTAATTCCTCAGGGAATCTGGTTAGTCATAGCCTGTTTTGTAGTATCTCCTAAGTGTTCTAGGAATTATCCCAGAAATAGAGGTGTAGGGGGAGAAATATGGGAACCTGATCAAATGAATTGTTCTGTGGACTGAATAATTCAGGTTGTCTTTAGAAAGTAACCACATGAGGTATCACCAGGGGCTACTATGGATGTGCTTTAGCAGTGAATCAGTTTTATAGCAAAGACAGAACAATAGCTAATCCAACAGAGAGAAGATCTGAGACCGTGGAGAGCAGGAAAGGAAGGAACTTCAGAGGATCCCAAGCATCATTGTAGAGCCTTTTTGGCCAAGCAGAAAATAATTAGGGACATTATCTGTGTGTGTTCTGTCGATTAGTGAGCACACAGAAGTTAATGGGCTAGATGCATCCCTGGTGTTAGCACTGCAGTAAGATCACTTGTGCCAAGAAGGTCCCAAAGCAATGCAGCCTATTTTCCTAGAATTGCATCTCAAGGATAAGTGCAGATACTTATTCTCTGGTGTCTAAGAAAGGCTGAGCTGCTGATGCACTCTTGCCCTGAAAGAGAACACTGATACATTTCTTCTCTTCCTGGAAGCCTACATGCCTAAACATTTCTCTCTTTTATTTCCCTAAAGAATATTGCTAATACCTCTGCTCTGCTGTCAAATCTCATTGAGGTTTGCTAGTGGACTTAAAGGGTATAGTGGGGAAAGAGGGAAGAGATGGAAATGAGAGATGGACATAAACACATAATTAAATAGGATGATGTCACATCTGATTCTCCAACAGTGTAACCTCCTGTCACAAAGGGTGGCTTGCCACAGTTCCTCTCACCTCAGTTACTCCACATTTTCAGCAGTTCTGTCTATAGGAGAAGAGCTGGCTTAGGTTCTCTCAAAATTCATTTGGGAAAGTCAATAAAAAGAGTATCAGGAGAAACATGGCCTGACTTGGACTTGAGCAGGCTGACTTCTCCTGCCTCTGTCAGCAGCTATGAACATGACTGTGGCTCCAGGGAGAAACATGGAGAAGCATCACTGACATCCCAGCCCCGTCCTTTGTTCTCCCCACCCATTAAAGGACACACTGCATGACATCTGGAGAGTGGTCCTGCAAACCTCTAAACTCAGTTGCCTGTAGGTGCAGTTTCAAGACTGAGACAGAATTGCAAGCAAGACATGGCAGCACCAGCTTGCAGTTCTGTGCAATTTTACTAATGTACTTAAGAAGTCTGGAGAGTGTCCATGTGATTTCTGCAGGTACTGCATTAATAATTCACCGTGCACTTTAATAAATAATGTCATTTTAATACAAATCCACGATGAAGAGGAGGGAAACAGCCCTAATGGTAAAGAAGAGGATTTGGGAGAGACAGGAAGGAGACAAAAGTTTCTTTATTAAGAGGTTTAAATTAAATGACATAGCTTAGATAGCATTCAAGAAAAAAATAAGAGTGGTTGGGGTCTGATGCAAAGCTCTTTGAAATTGATTTACTTCTGTCTGCTGCAAAGGCCCCTTGGATCAAGCTTCCAGTTTTCAATGTTAGACATAGACAACATTAACTGTTAAAGCCTTAAATGTTAATGTGTTTCTTGCCAAGGGCTAGCCAATGCATACAGAATATGGCATCTCTGTGCCACATTTGGTCTGCCCAACTTTTAAAACAAATTTCAGCCATTTTCAACCTAATATCACCTGATTTCTCAGGTTTCTGCTACCTCGCTCACTATGAAGTCATAAACTAAATTAAAGCCACAGTTCCTCAGCTGCTTATTTACTTGAGCAATCTCACTGACTTCACCAGGTTCACACATATCTATTTATAGAATATATCTGCAGGTCAACAATGAAGCAACTTAACCTCATATGAGCAGAAATTTGCTGAATTTCACTACAAACTATTAAGCCCTTTCAATGTGCATTTTCTGTTCCACACTCCCAGAGCACCATTTATGGAAAAAGCAAAAAGAATACTGAATTACCTCAGAAACCCTCCTCTTAATCTCCTACAAATCTGGACAGACCACACTGAGGTTCTCTGATCAACATTTTCTGGGCTTTCCACGAGCCAGGCTGTAACAAACCTTATTTGGCTGTGCCTGGACATGAGACTCTCTCTAGTTCAGACCAAAGGAAGAACAAGGCACGCTGGCTCAGTCTGACTCCTCACTGTGAGAACAACTTACAGAGAAAGAGAAAGAAGAGGGAGGACTCAGGGAGTGATTTAGAACCAGGTTTGGTCTCTGCTTTTTGGCAAATGAAACAACTGGATGATGAGCAGGACACTGTGAAAGGGGAGTGTGTGCTATGCAAACACCTGCTGCACTTCTGTGTCTCCTGGGACAGGTTGAAAGAGTTGCTGCAGAGGAAAAGCTTACCAATTAGCAAAGGGCCATGCAAAAATGCTTAAGAACAGCTGCTGAGCCTTGTTTAGTACTCCTGAAGTAGGTACAGGCTGTCATATATGATGTTAGATATCCAAGTACCTACAAGCTACTTAAAAAAACCCACTGTAAATAATAATCTTCCCAAACTTCCTAACTTTCCAAATCTTCCTAACTGAAGGGAAGTACAGCTGCACAGGAACAGTGCTCACTGACCTGCCCCAATCCACACATCATATATGACTTGTTAACATCCCAATTAGAAGAGGTGACTCCCTCAGAAAGCAAGTTCCATCCTTTGCTGTCACATGACTTCTATCACCCTCTTCTTTGTTGTCTCTGCTTAGGGAAACTAATATACAGGCAAAGCATCTGAATCCAAGGGTAGCAAATGCAGTCAAAGAATGTGCTACTATCAGAAGCAGATGAGCCAAGATTGTCACAGCTTGACCACATATGTTGTTTGAAACATGCAAATGATTAAAGAGAAATGTGTCAACAACCATGGAGAAACAGCTTTTGAGAGGCTGTTTTGAAGTTGTCACAAATCCAAGGCCCTGTGGAATTAGATGACTAAGCTGACATAAAGGTCTCTGAAGCAGGCATCTAAAGGTAGTGTACTGAGAAAGGCCAAAGTTTGTTCATCAGGCCTCAGGGCTGGTATCAGAAATATGGAACTGATTCACTTTTCAGAGATGCACCACAGTCTCCCTCTAGCTCTGATTCCATGAGTCAGATACAGCCAGGTCTCGGACATGACTGGAAGTTCACTGCCAGCCACAGCTTGCACTAGAAGAGTTTCTTCTGTCATATCAGCCTCCTGACTTGATACCTGCCCCCACACTCCTGCTCCTTATGCCTGTGGTCTCAGCTACGTGAGAAAGAACAGGGAGAGTCTGAAGGAGGCACCTCTGGGGCTGAGTGAGCCAACATGATGCAGCTCCTGGAAGCAACAGGAAGCAGAACTGACAGCATTTAGCTGCAACTGCAGAAGAGTGCTGAGAAGTGCTCAGCCAGGAGTCCTGACCAGGACTCTGGGGAAAACAGATCTCCATTTGCTAAAATGCCAAGTAAACCTCACACCTGCAAGAGACCAGCAACTAGTTTGAGGAGGCTACTCTAATGCCAATCTATCAACATATGGTGCCATTAAGTGTACATTCCACTAAGCTATCTTCTTACCCTAATCATGAGAAAGAGATTTCTTTCATAAAGGAGGCAAGAAACAAGAAAAGGTTATCATCACAACAGGAAGAACTTGGGAGAGGTTGATGCTAAAAATATAGTCAAGGAGATAAGATCTGAAATGTTAAGGTTTGTGTCCCCAAAGGTGAGAAAGAAGTGAGGAAACACCTGTGCTCAAGTTGTAAATGGGGCAACAGAAGAGACAGAAGACAAATCTGTCATTTAATTCATAGGGGTGTTAAGAGCCCAGACTCTACTTTTAGAGTGAAAACACTGTCTGAATTGAGAGCACTTAAGGAGGACACGACACAGCCAAACTCTGTGCTGAACCATGCCTCTCTAGAAGCCAAGAGGATTTTTCCTTCCAGGTACATTCTAGGAAGCAGAAATTTGTAGAGAACTTTGCTTTTACGGATATTTACCTCTTCTGACACAAGCTCTTAGGCAAGCTTTGCACACTCTGGAAGTATCTCCTGTGAGAAAATAAAATAACCCACTCATATCCCTGTGTTAACCTTTAGCAACTCCAGGAAAGCAAGAAAGAGAGGGATGTTGTAAATCCCAGCAGAAGTGGAAGTAAAACTGACATAGATCAACACAAAGAACCTGGAGTTGAGGTTAATGGAGCAGTTACAGGTTGCAGCTCTAAAAGGTAGAGGAATTGGGCTGTGGTAATGAGGTTTTAGGTGAGAATGATGTTGAAACAGAAGGCATTCACATACAGTAGAGATTATTGGTTTGGCTTTTGTTTCCCCAGAGAGTGGGCAGCTGAGACCTGCACAGATTGCTTAGCATTCAGGAAGTGCTCTTCCCACCCTGCTTTCTGCAGATCCCCTGGTGACAGTTACTTAAGCTTGACTCCAAAAGCCTCCATGAACTTCAGCTAGGGCGTGGGTAGAGATTTCTCCATATGGAGTGCAAAAATCTTTAGAGGCCAAATTCTGCCCTTGACAGTTAACTTCTGTGCAGCCCTAGTGCTTTGGTGAAAGCAGTGTCACAGTGAACAGATGCTCACAGTCCCGCATCATCAGCTCTCATTACTTTATATAGCACCCAAAGTGTCCACGGACAGAGGATGCTGGGTACCAGCAGAACCAAATCTTCTCAAATCAAGGAACAACAAAGAAAATAAAAGTAGGGGGGGAAAAAAAAATCAAATGAGAACTAATATTTCTCTGGACAAAAATGATTGTGAAGATGGCTTTGGAATAGCTCTTTTAAGTAATTTTCAAGTGAAAGAGTGTATGCCAATGGGATTTCTGATCAAACTTACTGGTTTTGAGTGGGATTCAGTTTATTTTAGATACAGGTAATTCTTCTTATACTTATTGCAAAAAACCCCTCCATACAGCTGTATTTTTTACTTACCTTTTCAGCCTGTTAAAGAAAAGGATGACAATACACAGCATTTTAAATCCTTTTCATCTCCTAAACAGAAACATATTGCAGTATTACTCATTACACTGATCATGCCTCCTGTTAAAAAAGTCTGGATCTGACTCTGCAACTTTTAACTCAAAGAAGATTGTGTTCTGACAATCTTTTTGAAGTTAAAGGGATTGCTGCATTACTAAGGACTACACAAATCAATTACAGCTTGTAGGAGTAAGGCTGCTCTCTGTACTACATACTCAATTTGAAAATACCCAAGGGTTTTTGTCAACAACCTACAGTCATTATTGTTGTATTATTCTAGCAAATTGTTACTATCATGCTAAAGAACCTGTTTACAGGAAAAAAGGTACTTCTATTATATTTGATTAGCTTTAGTGCAAACCACATCTGTTCCTTTCCAAATCTGATTTCTGCTCCCTAGTTGCCACTTTCACATGCAGACACTACGTCTAACTCAGCATGCAAGATAGTTGATGTAACAACTCTCATTAATTAGGATAGACCTTCTTCCTTTACATAGCCTGATATTAAAAACTTGAGTGGGAACTGCCTTCCATTCCACATTTTGTGCCTGCTGTGGGGATAGCCGAGCAGACGACGCCCTGCCCAAGCCGTTGATGCTCTCAGGCTTGCCTCACCTAACTTTGTCTGCAGGTGCCAGAGCCCAGCGGTGAGGAGGCAGCTGGATGCCCGTTACCTCGGACGGCTCCTCCAGCGCCGCTTTGCGCCAGCTCCCGGGCGGGACCGCCGTGTCCGGAGCACGGCCGGCGAGCCGGGGGTGGTCCTGCCAAACACCCGACCCCGAGCCGAAGGTCGCCCGGGCAGCCCGCGGGGCGCGACTCACCATGACGGCGAAGACGAAGGCGACGATGTTGACGGGATAAGCGGGACAGAAGCAGGCGAGGATGCTGAGGAGCAGGTAGTTCTTGGGCCGCGTCTGCGGCGGCCCGTCGGGCAGGTCATCCTCGATGTTAGTCTCGGGGCTGTTGTCCAGAGCCCTCTTGATGTCGGGAGCGGCGGGGAGCGCGGACATGGGGCTGCGGCGCGGCGGGCGGGCGGCTGGCAAAGCTCAGCGCCGCGCCCCGAGCCAAGGGAGCCGCCCGGCGCGGCGGGGCGGGGGCTGCCGCCGACGGCCCCGCTCCTGCCACGGCTTTCAGCCCGGGAGGCAGCTCACGGCAGGAATCGGGGGGGAGGGGGAACCAAAGAAAAGCCGTCGTGGGCTTCCAGCCCCGCGTCCCGGCGGCTGCCCGGGCTGTCCCGGGAGCTGCCCCTAGGAGCCACGCTGGCGCGGCGGGTCCGGAGCCACATGGCCCTCCGCTGTTCCGGTCTTTTAACTGTTTGCAGTTAAAGGACTTTTAGCTGGGCTTACGTTAGTCGTGGGGAGAACTTCGCTGTGCTCTTTAGACTCTCCAGGCTCAGGGAGCTCTATCTGCAAGTAGTTTAAAGTCTGCAACGGTCGAATTTGTCAACCCCTAACGCCAGCGACTTGCCGAACTTAGCAAAACCACCAAAGATCAGGAAGAAACAATCAACTTCAAGCATTTCAGTGTCTCGGGACCAGGGTATTTTGGGCAAGTTTTAGCAAATGGTTCGGTCCTTTATAGAACATAACGTCTGTAAGGTGAAATATGCCTTGGGGGATACAGGAGGAGCAAGGAAAAGAACATTTATTACTTCCAAACACTAATATATGGAGGAAAATAAAATCAAATAAACCCAAAACACCACACCACAAAATAAGTAAATATCTACTTCCATCATAATTTTGGAGCTGCTGAAGTATGACAGCCTGCACCCAGAAAGGAATGGGCTCTGATTCTCCCATGTGAAACTGATACCAAAGATGCAAAGAAGGGAAGAGCAGCCACCCTTTGTGCAGTCAGTCTGGTGCTAAAGGGCAATTTGTGTGCCACTCAGTGCTGAGCATCCTGCTCCTGCTGAGTGACAAGAGCAGAAAGTGCCAAGCTGTGAGGTGTGACCGTGTGTGGGCAAACTGAGTTCCAGTCCACCCCACAACCACCCC
Source organism: Colius striatus (assembly GCF_028858725.1). Classification (NCBI taxonomy): domain Eukaryota; kingdom Metazoa; phylum Chordata; class Aves; order Coliiformes; family Coliidae; genus Colius; species Colius striatus. The sequence goes on along the minus strand of NC_084775.1, from coordinate 5,549,823 downwards.
CAGGGCCCTCTCCCCATATTCAGTGCACTTGCAGGGAGGCAGTTGCACAATGTACCAGTGAATGCATCAGGCTTACAGGTATATTCCTTTTCTTCAGTGAGTGCTTTTGTCTCTCGGGGTGCATGTGAGGAGGAGAGATCCCCCATGCACCCAGAGCTGTCATAAGCCAATGTCAGTTTTCTAAACTATCATTTGATTTGGAGTGTTTTCTTTGGTTATGATTTTCAGCAACAACAGAATAAAAAAGAACTTTGTACCTGCATGGGGCTCCAGCAGAACAGAGAGACTTCTGATCAGATGAAGGAGTTGAGATTTTGTTCTGCCAGGTTCCTGAGAGCACTTCAGTAAGTAACGTTGCAGAAAACAGTAAGGTGGTCTTAAATGTTTATGAATGAGCTACTTTTGTCACTGGGGGTTTTGCAAATGACATGAATGGAGCCATAGTTTCTTGTTTCTGGATGTCATCCTACAACATACAATGCAGTCAACATGATGAAGATGTAAGAAATATATGCATGGTATTTTTACTTTCATAGACATTAATGACTCTTAGCTACATGCCTGGAATATAAGTCCAAATGAGAATCTGCTGATCTATCAAAGTGTCAAAAGGAAAGACTCTTTATCCTTAGGAAAAAATTACAAATACCAACCTTACATCTGCTTGCCAATGTACCCATCAGTGTTTAGCCACAAACTCTTTGTAGCTGTAAAATCTCAAAGGTGTTTGTTTTCAGAGATGTTAAACAATCACTGAACAAGCTCAGGAAACACAGTTTGCATCACATCACACAATCACTTTTAGACTTGATTTTAGTAAGGATGAAGGCCACAGATGTCCTATTTGCAAGGGATCAGCACCTTCCAGGGCCAGGCAGGCCTTTAACTCACAAGAATCACCTCCAAGGTGATTCAGAGACTGATGGAGTTACCAGTCACACCAGGCCAACAATGTGCACTAAACATTTGTGTGAGGACCATGATCTGTAGGAGAAATAGGGGCTTTGTTAAGCTGGACTATGTGAATCCCTTCCCAGGTCTCTCAAAGACACAAAGCTAATTGTAGAACCTGAGGTTCCTTGTTTGTTTCTAGAAACAGAGAAGTTCAATTGTTCAAATGAGGCTGCTAAGGGATGCTAATGGGATTGTAAAGAAAGCAGGAGACAGGAGGTGGTGAGGTGTGTGGAGCTACAAAAGATATCACAGTTATTTGGAGCAATTTGTGATATTGAGAGCTCATTAAGAGCTTCTTGAGACAAAGGTTCTGCCATCAGGCAGTTAGTGTAGCTGAGTTTAGTGGTTTGTTTTATGTAGAAGATGTAGAACAAGATTGATTACATTTTAAATGGCACTGACTTGTAGCCACTTACTGAGGTAAAGAAAAAAGAGGTGTTCAGCCAACAATTTGGTTTTACAGACTGCTGTGAGAGAGGGTAGTCATAGTCCTGAGAACCTGAGAAAGGTTCTTACTTCAGAGGGAAGAACCACTGTGCTGAGGTGGCTCAGCAGAAAGCTGTGAAAATTATTTCAGAACCTGAACTGGGAGTTTTAAGATGTAGTTCTATGGAGAACAACCATATAAATAGCCCTCCAAGAGAATGAGCCTGTACCCAATAGTCCTGCTTCCAGCCTTGCACTTCATCTGGGTCTTGAAAGAAACTGATTACACAAAGCAGAGATTTTCCCAATGATATGAGTAAGGTGAGATGCTGGATAAATTGCCTATCAGGATGGGCAAAGCAGATAGGCCAGAGACATGAGTTTCAACATCCTTTTAAAAAAGCTTTTCTTCCCCTGATCTCAGAGGGTGTTTGGGCTTGACAGCAGGATTTGTTGTAAGGCAGAATACAGCCTCACCTCACTCTGCTGTATTGCTGGCTGGTGGGACTCCACACTCATGGCTCACTTCTGTCATGTAGCTCAATGCTCTGACTCTCCCAAAATGAGGATCACCTGGAGATGACACACAAGAGTACGTGAAGGCCTCCCCTATTCCAAAAAGTAGCATTTCAGTTTAAGAACTGCTTTTGGTTTTAGATGTTTTGGCATCTCCATGGGTGATTATGTTGTTTATATAGTGGAGCTTACAGACAGAAGCATTTTGTACAGGCATGTTGAAAGCACTAAACTTACTTAAGGATGAAAAGAAACGAGAAGGGAGAGGTTTGGGCTGTGTAAGGCTGCTTACCACCACCTATCGTTTAGTGATTCAAAACAAATATTTGGACCAAGCTCTTTGTCAACATTACACAAAGGAAATAGTTGAAATCAGCTATCATAAGGACAGTTGTTCCTAGCTTCGAAATAATGTTCTCTGTTGACAGTATCAGAGAACATTCATAAACTCTATTCTATTCAGGCAGTGCTGGACAATGACAAACTGAAACCCCTTTATCCAAGTAACAGAAACTAAGGGTACTCGAGGGCTCTTAAATTCCAGTTGATTCAGTGGGAGCCTAACAAAGGTGTTATTAATTTATGAGGTTGAATGAGATAGGTACAGTTTACTGGTTTTCATACATATTAAATATTCACACAGTTATACTTTTCCTAAGATAGGGAGCTGTTGTATTATTTAACTGCATACTGTAGTCAAGGAATTACAAGAATAATTTTGGTGGTAATCTCTCACGGGAGGCACAGGGGGCTTACAAAGACAGTGTGCCTAAAATCATTTCTTTTCCATGTGAAACAGACAAGAGTCAATATCTGTGCATGGCAGAAATGTTGAATCAGAGGTCTGTCAGCCCTTTAACTCTCTGCCAGAATAAGAATATCCTGGAATCAAAGGCTAAATAGCTTTTGGCTTCTTCCCTCCCCTGCCCCTCAAGCACTTGCATGTATTTTCATTACATTGCACTGCAAGAACTAATTTAGACCTTTCTGTACCTCTGTTCATATAACTGACATTATTTCTTCTGGTGTATAACCAGATAGGGCACAACAGGGGCATGTCTCATTTTTCCTGCTTTTGAAGTGGACAGAGTTTAATATGGGGCATGTTAAAGAGTAGGAAATGCAACAGCTGGAATACTGCAACCCTTCCTTAAAGATGGTGGATCAGCACTCTCTTTGCTATTGGATTTCTGTGGAATTAGTGTACACTGATGCTGTAGTAGGTATTTGAGAGAGAAATGCCTTTCTTAGTTTAAACATCATTTTGCAATTTTACCCTTGCAGCTATATACTCTTATTTTTCATTGTGGACTGTAGCTGTGTGCTGTGGTTTTGCAAACATCAAAGGTCTGTGATGAGCTGTTAACTTTGGTAAATTATTCATGATAAATAAATATGTGAACAGGGAAACGTTCAGATAAAAATGAAAGTTTCCTTTCACAGCCTGAGATTGTTTTTCATTCACTGATAACCTTCTGAAGTAGTATCATAACTTGAAGCCAATCAATAAGTGGACTGTGCAAACCTGCTAGCACTTAAACACATGAAGATGTCTTTAGGGTTTTTTGTGATCTATTATTTTCCATTCTATCTCCTGGCTTCTGACCTGTCAGATTTAGTCACATATCAACATTAAATGATCTGTTACATCAGCTCAGACAGCAATAGACATCTGCTCAGTGCTGTGGGTGATCTGTGAGATGCCATGAGGAGCCCTTGTTTTATCTGTGTTCCATTTCTCTGCAAATGAGTTCATGTTCTGGGAATTTTTTCTTCCTTTGACTGACAAGACAGTCTGTTGTAGCAGTTTCTTTGTAGCACTGAAATGGCAGGATTTGTCTTGCCTCACCTTAACCATCTGAAAACAAAGCATCACAGTTCAGCTAAGTTAAATTTCCTTTAGAATCCACATGGAAAAGAACACAGCTGAAGTGAGCTTGCATGCCTTAGGATTAAGTTGGGGGAGATGAATCCCAGCTAGAAATTTTGCTTGTAAATCACTTCTGAAGCATATTTTGAGTCTGTTACCATGCTAAGAAGTGTTCTTAGCAGCTGGGTTTTGTAGCATGCCTGAAAAGCTAGAAAACAGTCTGTGCTGAATAGAAGCAGTTGCAGAGGCTGAGCCCTTGCAAAAAGAACATTCAAGCATCTCTCTTGATGAAGGAGTCTGACTTACATGTCATGCATGTCCTCACTACCTTTGTCCTTGGGCCAGGTGGCTGTCCTCAGGTAGGCTTGTCCCTGGTTGCTATGGGCCTGTCTGGGATCCATGATAACTGGGTGCAGCCAGTACACTCTTCTGTTGGTTGAGTTGCTATTTGACAGTTAGAAAAGACCAAAAAGCATCAGTGTACCACTAAGTTTGACAGACCAAGGGCTGGGACGTGTTTTTTGACTACAAAAGGGTAATACTCAGAGATGCACCCAGTGGTGCCTACACTTTGCTGCATTAACTTAGTTGCTGGTGTTGACTTAATTGCTTTGACTCTGGCTCTCATTCTGCCCTCTTCCTTACACAATGGCAAGAGGTGACTTTTTTCAGTGTCATTTATGTAATCTAATTAAAAGAAAGGTTAATATAGCATTTGTTTAAAATTCCTCATCAAGCAAACATTTCTCTCTCACTGTGTGTGGGCAGCCTATACTACATGAAATCTAATTTTACATGTTTTTTTCTAGGAGCAGTTCCTACTAGGGGGTTTAATAGCAGACTTCTCAATTATATCTTTCTTTTAAACTGAGCACCTGATTTTCAGGTTTCCTGCTATGAGAATTCATTTCAGACCTGCCTGTGCAATGCAGTGCTCTAAATTCAGCCTTTGGGAAACATGAATAAACACATTTTCTAGGACTTCTTGATAATATTTATAACATATCTGCTAGTTTAAGAACTTGAACAATTCTTCCAACTGGAGTAGTATTTGTATGATCAAATCAATTGGAAGCTGATGTGTACTAGAAAATAACTGAAATTTGCTACTTTGAATAATTTTCAGAAATGCAAATGTTTATGAAAGTGCTTCAGGATTCAGGTTATTTCATATTCTATTGAGGCATTTAATGCAGACAATTAACTTCATTACTTCTCACTCACCCCACAATCAGTCTGGAGTCTCTTCTTAGACTTCTCTGGATCGGCTCCAGCTTCACACAAGGCAAATGAGCAAAATGCAGGCATGGCTTCACAAGTTGCTGTGTGACTGGACTACATCAGGGATGTTACTTATAGGTAGGATAGGGCTTCAAACAAAAGGCTGAGTGCACCTATTAAGGAAAGTTTGGATCTGGACTCAAAGCTGAACATGTGGGATAAGCTGGATACTAATTGTTCCATAAATAATTAATATATCCAGCACTTTTCCATTGTGTAGCATCCCGTAGGAACCATCTCTCACACATACACACGTGTACTCTTCCTTCATTAAGGATTCCCAAAGACAGTAGAGTGGTCATCAAGTCTAGATCTGATTGATCAATGCCACTCCAGCTTCATTTCAAAGTGGCCTAGAGCACACTGCTGAACATGGCCCAGAAATCATTGAACTATAACATCAGGAGATCATTTAATATGAAAAAGCCACCGTTTCTGGGATAGGATACCCACCAGGAGGTGTTCTGGATGTAGCCATAACAGGACCTGATTATTTTTTCTAAGTTATGTGTTGTGTTTATCTCAATTCCAATACACCTATTCAAATGATGAACTTAGTGTTCACTTTGGTCCTTTGATGTCAGGTCAGGTTGCAGTACAGATACAGCTACTGATTGGGTGGACATCAGCACATTAGACTGACAAATATGCAGATATGGTATTTTGGGACAGAATTGCCATGCTGGGCTCCATGGCTGTCAAAAATCCAGATTCAATACTATCACAGAAAAAATTCTCCTCAGACTGCTACTGAGAGGGCTGAGCTTCAGCCATACACTTCTGGCCAGGTGACTTCTCTTAGCCCACTCTATGGCTAACAGCCAGAGAACTGCTTCTCCAGAAATGACCAGAATCCAGAGTACCTATCTTAACTTGTGCAGATACTTCTGGATTTCTGTGTGAGTGAAGCTTCTCATCTTCTTTAACTATAAGGTGGGCTGTAGTGAAAGATGAGCTAGCTCACACTGCTTGCCTGTGACTGAGGAGTCTGACTGCCCATTGCTCATCCCCACGCAGCTTTCATACTAAATGAAATTGCTTTGTTTAATAACTCAGTATTTGCTTTTTATACTTCATAACTGAGAAGATCTGGTAAGTCTCTTGTGGTCTTTGGAAAGGACTTTTAGAAAAGCTCATGTCCTGAATTCTTTTTAGAAGCCTGCAGTAATCAGGCCTGTTTTTTAAAGAGCATCTCAGCCACTTAGATTATATGGGTCACAGTCTTCCTCTTTTCCTACAACAAATAGGAACAGTTGGACATTGCAATCTTCCCTACACACTTTTTCTCCAAAGCTTTCATTATAGATTGTAGATATTTCCCTTAGCTGGAATCTACCCTGCTTTGTAGACATGGTTGGAAGAACCATAGATAAGAAACAGCCTTTAAGAGGCAAAGTATTTGTTAGAATATTCTGACAACAGTTCTAATAAACTATCTATCTGTGCAAGACAAGATTTTGATGACTATTATAGTAATCTGGCACTAGAAATAAATTAAGATGCTCCAGTTGTCAACCATGATGGGCTCTTAAAAATCCACTGTAATTTATAGCACAATGACCCAATCCATCATATATAGCTGGGTGTAATTTACAATGTAACATTCTAAAATACAGCCACTCTAATACAAAGCTATATAAATCACATTGGAAAGAAACAATCATTTGCCAGGAAAAAAATATAGGAAAGACATATCAACAAAGAGAAAAGTCTTCCTTTTAGCTTTTACCTACTTAAGGGTCTGATCCTTCCCCTGTGAAGTACACTGCAAAAAGCCTTGTTCAACAGTGGAAAATGAGAACCTTGAAAACTGACATTGTTCATCAGGACTGGCACCACTGAAAAGAATGTAGTTGTGTGGGGCTGATGCAGTAATTAGTCTAAAGTCTGCAGACTTGTGTAGCTACAGCATGCCAGCTCCTTTGGAAGGCATATTCTGATGGGAAAGAGTTAGATTTGAGGTTGCTCTGCTTTAGACAATATCACATTCTATCCCTTCCAGTGGAATACACCTTTTATTTCCCTTCTCAACTGCAGAATATTCTAGGACCCACCTTTTACTCCTTAAGACTGCATTTTAGCATGGAAATAACTATTTACTGCAAAGAAGAACTCAGTCAGCCATGGCAGCATCCTCAAAACATAGGACTCAGCAGCTGGTTCATGGGGATGAATGCTGGCATTTCCCCATCCCTCTGCCATAGCACCAAAAGAGCATTCCTCACCTCTCACTGTTGAAAGGGCTCCTTAATGTCTATCCTTTCTGCTTCCTGTTACCCTGACAAATAGATACAAACAAATTCAAACCTGTGACACTGGTGTGTTGGACTGTTACTCGACATTCTCAACTTTTCCCTCCCTATTCTGATTTTACAGTCATCAATAAGGCCCTTTCCATTGCCCTGAGTAGAAGCTGGACCCAAATATGCTGTTAGCCTGACCTTTTCCCTTCTGCAATGCTACAACAGTGACAGTTATCAATACTTAGCAAAAAGAACTGCTGTTATTAATGTGTGAAGCCAAATATAGTTGCATCTCTTTAACATGCTAGCTTAGTGCTGTTAATTTACAAGACAGTAGAATAAAGCTGAGATTCCAATTAGAAAGACACATCCTGATTTCTGAATACCACTACAAGGGTTGTGACATTTGTTTCCAATCACTGAAACAGAGATATTTGTTTTATAAGCTCTATTTATAAGATGTGTTTTTTATGTCCAATATAAAACACAGTGGGTGTATTTTGTTGGTATAATAGGATGGTTGGCTTCTGCCACAGTGAAATCTTTCCTATGAGAAGAGAGTAGAAATGATGATTTCAGAACCAACATGAAGCAGGAGGGAAGGGTGAATGGGAAAAAAAGGCATTAATTACTATTGTAATTGAGTTTTGCTGTAACACTTTTCAGCCTCATAACCAAGCAATTCTCATGCCACAATAACTGTCTGCCCTGCTACTAGAGACACCCAGGAAAGTGTACTCCTTTCAGCCTCACAGAGGTGTAATCTGAGGAGGGTAGGATTTGGATGACACTGGGAACACATCAGGCAGCAGGAAACAGGACCAAGACTGAGTTCAGTGCACAAGTGACAAACCCAAGCTTGCATGGTTTTGACTAATAGAATTTGTGAATGGCTGTCCCATTAGCTGAAATTGTGAAGGACCAGAACAGACTGAGAACACTAATCCAATCAGCTCTACCATTAGCTTTGCTGATCTGTAGCAAATTGCTTGGACTCTTGGTGCACCCATCTCTCATGGGTTAAGCGTGAATCTACCTTGCAAGGGTCTACTGAAGCAGTGAGTGAAAGATTGTGAGACTGTTCACAGTAATATTTGAGAAAGCCCAGGATATATATAGGGGAAAAAACCCAACAAACCAACTCAAAGTTTAAAAAGCCCTGGTCTTCTCTTATCTGGGTATGGACCTCTAACCTCTGCACTGTTTCAGTCCTTTAAATTGGCAGACAAAGACTTGGTAGGATTGAGGACCTTGCTTGAGGAAACTAAGTTTGACAGGAAACAGAAAAAAAAGAAGCTGCTATTTTGCTCCAGACTCCAGCTCAGAGTAAAGGTAGCAGATTTTTTTTGTCATCAGGCTCATGCTAGAGGAGGAGAAAAGACAATCTATTTTCTTTTTAGAGGAGGAGTCCACTTTGTTACCTAGTGGTAAAGCAGAGAGTAGAACCATTGTCAAATGGAAATATATGCAAGATATTTTATAATCCCACAAAACCATTAGAGACTCCTAACATTCAGCATTGGCATCCTCTTTGGGAGCCCAGAGAGCTACTCAGACAGTAGCTAATTACGTTTGGCAGAGTCATCTCATCTTACATGCAGGCATACACATCAGGTCACATGCTCAGCTGGTGTAAAGTTTTGATTTTGGCAGCAAGGCTCATGTACTGCAGCTGAGGACAAGCCCCTTTCTTTCAATTTCTTGTACATAAGGAAAACTCTCAGCCTTGTATCTGCAATTCCACATAGTGAGGAGTGACCAAGATGAAGGTTACACCTTGTGTAACCACAGTTCAACCAGGGGCTCGCAAGCTGCTAAACTTAGATTTCTTTTTGTTTGCCACAGGATAACACGACACTGACAATAAAGTTTGGCTCAGATCATGGTGAAATAATCAAAAAAGAACAGCAGAACTGGGGTTTCTCAAATCCATGGAGGGCTGCAAGAAAATTAAGAGATATAGAAGAATATGGTGAAGAGCAGAGTTGAAATTTCACAGGTCAGATTGAGACCTCATGCTGCTGATCTGGCAGAAGCACTGCCACTGATTTCCCTGGGCACTCAACCAGTCCTACAGAGTTTTGGGGAGAAATTTGCCACTGGATTTTGGGATGAAGGAAAATGAAGGCATGGACAGGGGAAAATATTGCTTCACTACCCGTACAAATGCTAGTTTATCATCATCACATACAGGAGGAGGAAAGTGGGAGCACAACAGAACTGTAAGAGCTTACTTCTCTCTGATGGCTCTAAGCCAAGGAAATTTGTGCTCTTAAATATTTTCCTTGAAAAAAACTCATTTATCACTTGAGGATGAGATAAAAATAAGGCCATTAATCAATATTATATCAGTGGTCACTATACTCACCCGGACCCCAAGCTATTCTTTCCTCTTGTTGCAGCTGAAGGAACAACAGCATTTCACCCCAGTGGGTCTGGAAGGCTCTGACAGGCAGGTAGGAAGCTCATAAGATTGTCAGCTTAGAAGGTCACTGGGTCACTGATTCCATCACCCAGCAATTGTGACCCGCCATGAAATACACAGTTAAGCCCAGACAAGCTCACAAAGATCATGTATTTATCACTGTCTGTGAGTTCAGGGGTGTCATTCTACCGCCTTATCCAGCAGAGTAATAGCAGGCATATGTTAAGGTAACCAGGGGAAAACATATCTTCAGATGAAAACCTGAATTAAGGATGCTTTGTTTTTCAATACTAGTTTTAATAAGGCAAGAAAAAAAATTCATAATCACAGAACAACTACAGAATAAATTAAATGCAGAACTAAAACATCTGAATTACAAAAAATGATTCCAAACAAGAGAATTGTCTTAAAGCTTACAACTATCTAGTACTTGGGATAGTTTTACAAAGGAGAGCTAAAATGAAAAGCAGAGACAACACTATTGAGCTAGGAAAGCAGTATATCTGTACTGAGTAGGTACTTGTTATACCATAGATGTCATTAGAGGAACAACTGAAGGAATGACCTGACCTGTGATTAGAAGCTCAGACTTCATCCTACATGGTTAGATGAGATTGAAATTTGACAGCATATCCAAGACATCACGTAGGAAGGAACAACAGTATTTAGCTTTTATTTCCTTTGTCTGACTAAGGCAGAACATTGCAGAAGGACAAATTATATCTGTGCAAGAGTGGTCAGTGGGACTTCACAAAGTTAACTCCCCATCTCTGGTCTTCCCTGAGGCAGATCTCAACAGGCAGTTTTCTGCTAGCAGTTTTAGCTAGCTGTTTGATTTAGAGGTGGACTGTGCCCTGAGCGGGGCTACCTTTGTCTGCAACCACTTGCTGAAGTCCTCTTCTGGCATCTGCACGATACTTTCACGTACAAACTGAAACAGAAAAAGGTTCTTTCCTGAACTTTTGATATGTGTGTGAGAGATAACGTGGGAAAATGCGACCATTGTGACAACACAACAAATGGAATGGCTTCTGCAAACAGTTAGTATGGTGCTTTATATCACCCAAATGTTTTTACTGCAACTTTCAGAACAGCTGGATATGCTCTAAAATGAACAAAAATTCTACAACCTTCACTGTAATGTGCATCCTGATTCTTCCAGGTCAAGTGTTTTAAACTGGCAGCACATTCTATCTCCCACTGCAGTAGATATTTTAAAGTAACTTGAAATTCAATAAGAACTTCATTTGGAAACTCTAGCAGTATCAGCTGGGTCATAATTCAATGGTGCTGCCGTTTTTCCTAAAGTGCTAAAGTTTCTTTTGTCTATTCCAGACAGAAGGAGCACCAGAATCCTCCTTCCTCTGTGGCTACTGTTAAGATATGTATGAATAAACAGACAGGAGATTCAATTGTGCTCACAGGTTTTTCTCTATAACTATTGCACTAATATGAGGGATCAAAATTCAAAAGCAACAGAATGGAAACGGCAAAAATATAGATCTAAAACCAGCAAGCAACAGACACCTATATTGAACATGAAGGCAAAGCTGCCTCTCTGATTACTGACTATGCAAATCAGGGCACAAGACAACATGGTTATTTTTATAAGACATCAATAAAATACAGATAGTCTGATCTCAACATATGGAGTGCTAAACCTTTGCAAGGCACGATGAGTCGATATATGCAAGATGCACAGTAAGTTGATGTCTCTCAGGCATTTCTCTTGGTTTTGTGGATTAGGGGAAATAACTGTGAGGAGAACAAAGGGCTCCAGGTGGCACCATTGCCATGTTGTGGAAACTGGTTACCGGTTAGACTACAGAGCCGTGTGCATTCTAAATGCACTCTCTTCCCTTTCCTGGGGAAATCCTTCATTGTCTGCCAATTGCTTCTAGAACTACAAGAACTGAGCCCAACTTACAGTTTCTAGAAGCAGATTATTTGTATTTAATGGTGCTAAGCAAACTGCAGAGTTCCAGACCAGTGATGTAATACATCAGTCAATCATCAGTAGCTCATGGATGTAACTACTGGGAATGATAGGCCTTTTCAGGGTACAAGCTAACGTTTCTTTTCAAGTGTCCCAACAATTTATGGCAGCTGTCACTTGCACTGTGACAGTAAATAACTCAATGATGTAATAATAAAGGGATACTGATTAATAATCCAATGCTTGTCATAATTTCTGTCTTCTAAGGCATTCAAAGTGCCTGGTAAAAGGTAAATATCAGCATCTTCGTTTAGTGAGATCCTACATGATTTCATCTGGTGGCTTTCTGCTACATGAGTTTCACCCAAAGGTGCCTTCTCTCCCCACCACCATCATACAGAAGATCAAGAACTGGACGTGCCTCACCTCCACAGCTGCAGCAATTTCTGGATAACACAGCTCCCACACCTGGAGATTACCCAGTGCCATAAGAAAAGTGTCTGGACGAATTTTCAAGTCTGGAATCTTGCTGTATTTTTCCAGTTTATTTAGGATTTTCTGTACATAATGGTCACTCTTCACAGACTCTGGGAGTCTGGCAAGCAATACAGAAAACCTTTAGCAGAAAGAAGAACAGCAATAAAGGAGAAGCCATGGGAGCAAATGCATATCTGATTAATAACTCTGGGTTTGCCTGGCATTTCTGCCACTTCACCACCTCCATAACTTCCACAGAAAAAATGGTTCTCTGGGGAGTGCAACACTCAGTGTAATTCTGAGTGAATAATGCAAAAGAGCTTTATTTCATTGGACTTGTGCACTAATTCCCCTTGCAGGGCATTGAAGTAGATGCTTCTCCATTGTTCATTTAAATTTTGGATGACAAACTTGGATATGAAAGGAAATAATAAAATCCTAACAAATGTTTCCATTTTACTGCTGATTTGTCCTCTTCATCTTTATTTATTTTGTTTAGCCTCTATGGATTTTACAGTGCAATAAGTGCTGGATCTGACACACTTTCTGTTTCTCTTTACTATCCCTTTTCCCTGTGCTATCATCATTCTCCTCTCTCTGTGTGCTGACATAAATCTCACTGATGTAAGTGCACAGTCTTCATCATCTCACTCTGAATACAGAGCTTCAGAAGGAGACTCACACATTACAATAAAAATAAAACTCTTGTGAGAAGACTGCCTTTTTGGTTTTTTTAGATGTTGTGTATAAATTCTGCTGAGCTGCTTTGACAGTCCTGGAAACTGATGTTCCAGACTTTTTTAGGCCGTGGGTAGCTGGGATGTGCTGGGGCTTTCATTGCAAAGGGCTGAGGATTTGGCAACACATCAGCAGGAAGTGCTGCCTCCCTCTAGTTTAGGATATGTTACCGGGACTGCAGGAGAGGAATGAGGAATTTCCTCCTTAAGCCAGTAAAAAAAGGAAACATGTAGCTCTCATCTTGACTGAGGCCAGTACTACACTCAGTTTTCCTACTCTGTAATCCCACGTCCAAGGAGTTCTTGCGGACAAGCAGCAGGGAACACACTGTGAGCTTGCTGAGGTATTCTGGTAGGCTATTTCTAGTGTGTATCTGGAAGCTGGTGACTGAATACAGGTAACATCCTTTGAAACATAAACAACCAGTAACCTGCAGAACTGCTGCAGGTGATTACTTGCCTTTCTAAGCATTGCAGTACACTCTATATGCTGTTCAAACATTGTTTTGGAGGTTTTTAACATAGAAGGACAACTTAAGGCTCCTTTGCCACCAGTTTCAGCACTATGAATGTTCAGTTCTGTAAGAAGCTATGACTCTAATCCATGTACATTTACACAATCTCTCTCATCTTCAGCACACAGTGTGTGGCAGAAGCCTCCTATAAAGCTGTGTGCTGGGGAAGGTGTGCAAACACAAGGACTGAATGCTTTTTTGCCTAGTATCCCTGGAAAAGAACCGTTATCCTCTCTTACTGTTTCCAATTAACCTATTTACTGAGCAGGGCAAGATCTGCTCCTGGAGATCATATCTCTATTTTTGTGGCTACCAGTTTGAAAAGTGTGTGTTTCCAGCAACTGATTCAATGGTTTCTAGTGATACTTTGCTTTGAGTAGAACAAAAAGGAAAAAAAGCTTTTTGTACTAAAGACAGAACTGTGTGACTTTGACTGTTTCATTTGAAATGAGGGTTTATGCATCTCCTTACCAGTTTAGTCCATCTTCATCATGTTCTGTTTCAGCTGTCATGCCCAGCTGTCTTATTCTCTCCATATCACTTCTGAAATACTTCAATTGTTTCAAAGCCTGGTATTTTCGACGGCATCGCTCTTCCTGGTGCCTACCAAAAATAACCCTTAAAAATTAAAGCTGTGTTTCCAATATGAGCATGGTTAGCTGGGAAGATATTAAGGAAGGCAGGAAACAATGAATGTGAATTGTATATTCAGTCTGTGGACAATGACAACAACTTTTGCCTTTGCAGTATTCTGTATACATTCATATTGCTACAAGCAAATTCAAAACTGGTTACATTTTATATCAGCTTTAGGCTGGAGTTAAGAAAAGTTTTGATGACAGGCTTCAGGTGGTCAACAAGGTAGAAGTGTCACTGATCTGGGAAAAGGCCTTGACAGAGGACATTGCAACCCTTGCTATGAGAAGAGTCAAAGTAACATTGAACACCACAAGGATCTCTGGGCTGAAAGGACAAGACAGCCATACAGATTGTATGGGGACTGAATTTTTCTGTCTTTGGGTGAAAAGGACTATGATGCAAAAGTAAATATATCCAATACTTTTAGCGAAACAACTTTTAGAGAAATCAGTCTGAAATATCCTAAAACTGCTGTAAATATTTAACCTGTAGTGTATTTTCTTTTGTACACAGTCAAAACTTTATCATCCCTATGTTCTCATTTTAATGTCAGTCCCTATGAATGCATCTTTAAAAGGCCCAAAGCCCTAAATCTGGTCAGAAGTGAGGTGTACAGTGTTATGAGCGAGGTGTGTAGTGTTTTAAAAGTATACAGAAATCAATCTCTTCCTACCTCTCAAGGTTCACCAGGGTATTATGTAAACAGCGAGCTGCTTCTTCACGTATTGCTGTGAACTTTTGCCTCAGATCCTCACACAGGTTAGATTTGCTTTTAATGAAAGAGCTGATATGGGAGCTGCAATTAAAACACCACAGAAAACTGGAGTTAATATCTTCATAGAATCATAGAATGGTAGGGGTTGGAAGGGACCTTTAGAGATGATGCAGTCCAATCCCCCTGCCAAAGCAGGTCACACCAGAACACGTGCAGGTGGATTTTGAGAACCTCCAAGGAAGGAGACTGCACACCCTCCCTGGGCAGCTAAGTTTCCTTCTCTGGAGGTCTTCAAAACTCACCTGGACACATTCCTGTGTGACCTGATCTAGGTAGACCTGCTTTGGCAGGGGGGTTGGACTAGATGATCTCTAAACATCCCTTCCAACATGTTATGGTCACCATTTTGTGGTAAGCACCTGTGTTGTTCAGAATGCACAGTGATGTGGGCCCACATTGATATCTCATTCTCAGAATAATCCAAATTTAATATCATTTACTTTTTCTAGAATTAATAAAATGTATGAAATAATATATTTACAGTTTTTATCTAATCAAATTACATTTGAATTTTTAACATTTTTCCAGTCACGTCCTTGCAGGAAGGTGCCTTCACATTACACTGAAACATACTCAATGTGCTGCAAGGTTTCACTGACCTGCTGTGCTCTCATGTAATACAATACTGTCTGACATTTGCATACCAAACACTTCTCACACATAGAGCTAACTTTATACAGCATATGACATGCTTCCATAACAGATCTAT
This sequence comes from Colius striatus, assembly GCF_028858725.1. Taxonomy (NCBI): domain Eukaryota; kingdom Metazoa; phylum Chordata; class Aves; order Coliiformes; family Coliidae; genus Colius; species Colius striatus. The sequence continues at coordinate 5,534,320 of NC_084775.1, read as the reverse complement.
AGCCTTACCCCTGCTCTCTGGGCCTCTGCTTCTTTGGTATTAGACTCTCTTGGTTCTCAATGAATGGCAAGTTTACACTCCTTTTCTTCTTAATCACTGGAAACAAACTATAAGACACAAGAAGGTTTAAGATAGCATTCAGCGTGCCCTCTCCAGAACGTGAAACATTCTACAGGTGCTGATCAAACATTCTTAATATTACAGAATTGCTGGAGCTATTCAAGTACAAAATTTATTTATCTTGACCTTAATTCAAGGAGGAAAAAAAAAGCTTCAGCAAAGTCCAGTTGTAAGAATAGTTTGTCACGTTGATCTTATAGCTCTGGAAACCACCACAGACCTGAGTAATGAGGGAACACATCTAACGTAAGCTTAGCTGGAAAAGTTATATAGGGGCTACTGAAAAATGCAATGGTAGAAACAGAAGCAATTCTATTGGAATAACATAGAATATCGCTTTTTTCTACAAAGCTGCTGGAGCATAAGATCTCTTTGTTTGCAAAGGCAAGATTTGTGGGTCATTTTTCAGAATACATAGTATTTGCACAGCAGACAAAGGGGCTATTCTGCCACCCATGCCAAAAGATGTAAACATCATGTGAATCCATTGAATGCTGACTTCAGTTGTTTGGGGGGAGGTAAAAAAAAAAGGGAAGAAAATAGGCATGAGGTCTGTCCTGATGAGTTGCTTCTGCTGGGCATTCAGAAACACATCCAGTAACGTACCGCTGCAGTCTTGTCTTATCTCCTTGCTTGTGGATATCTTTTGACAGCTCTTCACGTGCTATCTGGGTGACTTTCTGTAGGGCTAGTAAAAAAAGAATAAATGTGTAAAAACACAACAACTCAACAGTACATTCCTCCTGTCCTTACAGAGAGAATGGCAGAAATGCTGGCCTGGTATTTAGTGTTTCTAAAAAAGAAAGCTACTTCCAAAAAAAAGCACAGCTTTTTAAAGAGGTTTCAAGGTAGGTGCCCAAATACAAATGCACTCAAATTATCAATCACTTTTGAAAACATAAGCTATGTTCTTTCATCTATGAGAAAACCTGATTGAGTAGAAGATATTTAGTATTTTTGCCTTAGATGCTTAGAAAACCAGCACATTAGAAAAACAGGTAGATTGGAACAAACTATGCAGAAGGTCTATTTTCTACTGGTATACCTGTCAATGCTTGTGAATCTTTAAGTGTCACTTTGCCATTCTTCTTTTAAATGTCATATGGAATTTGACACATTTAACATCAACAGGTATCTCATTATGTCTCTGCCTCCTTATCAGCATCCACCAAAACTTTGGACATATCCTCAAGTAGACCTTTATTGGCTGTAGTTTCCAGATTATCCTCCTTGGAGCAGATCTCTCACTAATAACACCCTTTACCTTCTTTTTGCCTTCCACTATTCTGCTCTCCCTTGACCATCTGGAAAGACATTTTAACTCACTGTTTTCCTTCAAATTGATGTCTGTTTTCCTTCCCACTGCTGTTTTATTCCTGCTTTGATACCAAACCCCTGGAAAGACACTGGGATGGCCATCTCCCTGTGCTATTCACTCTCCCATGCAGTAAAACAACTGTCAAAGTTGTTATTAAAAATCCCAGTGTTAGCTGTCAGATTCCAAAGTATCCACTGAGGTGCTCAGTATGTCCTACATGGTAATAAGTGACATTTTACTGAGCTCTCAATGCCTTGAAGTTGTAATCCCAAATTCAAAAGCTCTTTTTTCTACATTGTTGTGAAGTACCACATATATTATGATAGAAAATGACTGCTGAATGTTGACTGTGGTAAGTAGCAGCACAAACTATTTCTACTTAAAGACATGGATGCAATAAGTTGCTGGGTACCAGGTAAGGGGCTAAAATGTTAAGGATCATGCTTACAATGAAGATCCTCTATTAGTTGTGGCCAGGTGAGTTTCAAGAGTGCTAACAGTCCCAATCAGAAATTCCTGAGTTCTAGCACAGACTGGTTCTAATGAAGGATTCACTGTGACCCTTACTAGTCTCAAAGTGTAAGCCTGTAAGGTGCTGGCTATGCCCCTGGACCTTTGAGAACTGAGAAGCAGTTTGAGTACAAAGGCTGAATCCCAGAGAGTCTGGAACCTGTCACTGATATGGGCAGGGAGCCTCTGCTCAAATTGACCTAAGGCTGCATGCAAATCTCATCTGTTCTTGGCAAGCAGTGTCAGAACCCTTCTTAGAGCCCAGTCCTTTCTATTTATGGTTACCATTTGGGCAGTTGAGTAGCTGGATATTTGAAACCAATCTACTCTGCAGATAACGGTGTGTTGGGTGAAGGAGCCTATACTAAGCATTACTTTCATTTGATGTTTTCTCCTGAAAGCAGGCCTGTTGGCAGATTTTGGAGGGAGAAGACAGGAAGCAAACCAGGGCTCATATGATGAAGATACAGCTCTGCTTTCTGGCTGATGAACAGAAACAGAGGGCACAATACCTCTCTGCCCTCCACTTATCTGTCCCAATTCTCCATCTGGAGAAATTAGAAAGACAAATACTCAAGCTTGTCCATACTCATAATGTTTTTGAAATATTAACCTCCATAGCTGTGAGCCAGTCAGACATTGATTCAAACTGAGGAAAACAGCAAAGAAAAATGTAGTAATTTCACTTGACTTTGATGTCTATAGCTTAATGATCTGTGAAATTAGTGACTAATATTTACCTGCTTTGGCAGTGATCCAACAATGATAAACCAATTGAAAAGACATTGATCAATCCCAAAGTCCCAAATTCAGTGATAAGTTTTATAATGCAGATCCTTTACATATATATTTGTACCTCCTCCTTTAAAAGTATGTTTCTGAGAGTTTGAAGCTAAACTGTTGGCTGGAAAGCTTTGGGGATAAAATGCAGTGTTTAGTCTCTCAGGCACAGGTCTCATTTTACTTCTCAATAAGAAGAAAATGTATGTTATTTGAACTGATCTGCATACACACCCATTCTTCATTGCACAGTAATCATGGTTTACGTTTCCTTAACGATAGGACAAGGGGAAATGGCTTCAAGTTGCCCCAGTGGAGGTTTAGATTGGAGCTGAGGCAGAACTGTTTCCCTGAGAGGGGTGTCAGCCCCCGTGCCAGGCTGCCCAGGGAGGTGAGAGAGTCCCCAGCCCTAGGAGGGATCCCAAAACCATCGAGCTGAGGTGCTGAGGGCCATGAGTTAGTGGTGGACTTGGCAGGATGAGGGGAGGGCTTGAACTCCAGGAGCTTTAAGGGCTTTTCCAAGCCAAATGACTCTGATTCTGTGATTTAGGTTATAGGGTCCTTGTGTGCACAAAAGGGATGTTTTTTTTTTTTAAATGAAGTGAAGGAAGCAAGCCTGGAACACCAATGTGCTTTGTAAAACCTTTGACTGATGAGGTGGGGACCGAATGATAAATGAGACTACCTCAGGATTGACCTGTTGTTATACCACAGCTTCAAGGACTGCAGCTTTCACATTTACCTGTGTCAACATGATGTAACATTTAAACTTTCAGGCCAGTACAAGTCCTCAGTCAGCCAACAGTGCTGAAAAATCAAATTTGTGTACTCAGGCATTCTACAGCAGCAGAGCCCAAAGAGCAGCATCTAAATTACAGTGGGACAAAAGGCTTTGTACTGAGTTACAAAGTCTTTCCTGAAATCTTTTAATCTACTGATTAGCTGTCTATTACAGAGCCTCTTTCCCACTTTAGAAATGCATGTATGTGTAGGTTAGTGGTGTGTGCGCTCTCAAGATTATGTCTGAGTTATGTGAAGCTTTGTGAATGTAGGCTATGAAGCTACAGGGCAGCTGTACTTGTAATCCATTTCTGATTTGTCCATGAAGCATCCTATAGTCAGAATCGTGGATTAAACAGGATTCTAGCATCTCTCAAATTCAGTACAGAGTCCAACCTTTGCTACAGAACTGCCCTGCAGAAACTAGCTTCCCATATTTGTTAGAGCTAGGAATAGAATCCTTGAGAAGACCAGACTGGTAACTCACTCAGGTCAGACCTCTGAAATCAGGGGTAATCACGTGACAGATGTTGTTCCAGAGGTACTGAACATCCTTCCCATACATCACACACACCATAAGGTGTTTCTTGATGTCTCACTGCAGATGGAGGCACCCAGCTCTTGCAGTTCTCAGGATTATTTTTTAATTTCATCTTACACACAATTCAATTATTCACCTACATCTGTAAAGAAATTGCTTGAAATTACAGCTTGGAATGCTCCTTGACTCCCATTTGTATCAGAGGAAGACCATTCATATGTGCTCAGTGCCAGGGACAGCAGCAGCTGTGTAGGCAGTACGTGATTGTATTGCAAACTTCCCAATACATCCACCTAGCTTCTGGCAGCCTGAACCTAAAGGTCTTTCAGACCTGAGGAATGTGTCCATTCCTTTAAGAACAATTAATGTTTCTTCTATTAATTTAAATTACTTTTGGACTTGAATATACTTTCAACCATATATTGTAACAATGATTTCCCAAGTTTAATCGTGCATTGCATGAAAACTCTTCCCATTGCTTTTAATTTTCTGCCAGATAATTTAGTTTGATATATCATACATCAGAAGTGAGGGGAACTTGTGAATAACCACTCTAATTGCTTTTTCCTTGCACTTAATGTTACAGAAATCTGTCATAACCTTGTATTCAACCCTTGCTTTTCTGCACTGAAGAGCCCTAGTCACTTAATTGTTTCTCATTTGGAAGCTATTCTGTATGTCTAACATATCTCACCACTGGTTTTCCATTCAACTTTGCTACTTCTGATACCAGTCTGGCTGAACTGGAAGGACAGGAACTGAAGACACACAAACAAAATGTGTATTTTTGCATAGCATGATTTCTGCTTTGTCTTCCCCTTTATTCTCAGAGTCCTCCTTGCCTTTTTGATAGCTACCAAACATTCACAGAACTATCATAAATGCCTCCAAGAACTCCAAGAGTAGTAATTTAGAGTTTAGCGGAGCATACTGTCAGCCTAATAATGAAAATATAACTATCAATTAAAAAGTCATTAGCAGTACTAAATGCTGACATGCTTTTCTGGTCCAGCTTTACTTAGAAGGAAGGGAAAAGACTTGAGATTATCCAGCTTTATACTGAAACACATTGCAGAATCAACAGGAAAAACTGTTCTGTCAGGTTTATCAAGTGGAGGTGATCATTGATGGATGATAAGAAGCAATACAGAGTAAGAAACTCCTTAGTTACACAAATATAAATTCAGTGAATCAGTTAGGTCAGTATCACTATTTTCATCACCTGATGGACCTTACAGATGTGGATGACTGATTATACAACTACTGTAACTGAATATTAATTAAAACCCTTAACATTCACATGGGATTTATCTTGTCTTTAAACCCATTTTCTAACGGGAAAGACACAGAGAGACTTGTACAAAGTTCCATATGCCTGAAGAGAAATACAGTGGTACACCTATGAGTGTCTTTGATGTAGATTCTCCTTAGTAACACTGAAAGCAAGCCTATTTGATATTGGCAGTCAAGAAAAGTGACTTACAAGGGAAAGATTGCTGTTCTTTAGCTTGTGCCGATTCACTTGTAACATCAGATGAAACTACATTAATCTTGCTGTTGTCTTCAGAGTAAAGTACAGTAGAATTTTTGCTGCCAGAAGGGGTTTGACTATGAAATGACAGTTGACTGTTAAGCCGAGAGATACCTGGAGTAGATGTCTTGTTTATCTTCCTCCTAGATGGACTATATTGTGCTTTCCAGATGCATTTCTGTGCAGAGAAAAAATGGGTAGAAAGAAGGATTCTCTGTAGCAATTTGACAACGCAATCACATTTCCATAACTAATTTCTATATCAGATCCTTCTAGTCCTCCTCTAACCTCACAACCCCAGTAACTTCAAACAAGCTACTGCTTTCATAGGTAGGAACTCCATTTTGTTTTCTTCAAAACTTCTCTGCTATAGCAGTAATGCCAATAGACTAAGCAAACAAAGAAACTAGTAATACTGCAGCTGCAGAGAGTGTTGGTAATAGAGCAACCTTCTCACATGCAGAGAAGTGGTCAAAGTGATTTGATAAAAGTTCAGGTCTCCTCCCAACACCCAATAACCTGCCAAATGAATTTCCTACATCAGAAACATAAATTGAAGTCTGAAATCACACTGAATTCTGCAGTCTTGATAATCAGAACGATATACATTATAAAGCAAGTGTCCCTGAAGGAACCCAGTATTTCCACTAAAAGTTTCATATGAAATATGAAAAGCAGCCTTTAAGTAATATTAGCATAAATGACAGAAAGGAAATTGTCACTAATTCAAAGAGGAAGAAAAAGTCTCAGCATGGAAAAGCTGAAAGAGAGTCCAAGACTGACATACGCTTTAGTTTCTTCTGCTTATGTTCATTTGCTGTTGACTGAACTGATAGAACTGCAAGGAAAAGATCAGAAATCCTCATATTTAGAAACAACTCCATTATTTGTGTGGCTTTCTGACTTTCTCCTCTCTGTTTGCTAACAGCAGGAAAAATATTTGCATAAACACACAATCTTTATCTTTTAAGTTTAACAATTTTTGCTGTTTATTCCCCAACAGAAACTGTAATCTTCTATTGAATCATTTTAATTATTGTGTCAGGAGGGTACAAGCTGCAGGTGTTGACAAATAAGGAGAGCAAATAGCCTGCATGTAGCAACAGCTCACCTTTCTAAGAGCATCTCACCTGGGGTTCTAAAAGCACTTTCAAAACTTGTTTAATTTAGCCTTATAGGGGGCAAAGCAAGGAACTATAAGCTTAAGCAAACCACTGGAGATCAAAAAGGAAGATATGCTATGAAGTGAGAAAGCCACTGGTTCTTTATTGAGTTCTCATTATACTCCCAAGCATCACTCATTCCCCCATCACTTTCTTTCAGTCACTTCAGCAGTTTCAAAACTGCTTTCTATGGTTTCAACGAGATAGTAACACAGTTACCAACTGTTACAGATGGTTTTGTAGTGTTTAAGTTCCTCTCAGGTATTTATTTTTCTTTTAAAAAGCTTTCATCTGAATTGCTTGTTTTCTTCTTTCCTTGATTTTATCTTGAATGTGGCAAGAAAACCCTGCTTTCTTTAAAGGCCTCAACATTTGGCATTTCTGTGTAAAAAGGCATCCAAACAAATAACAACTAGCACTTGCTGGAATAAAGCCTCTAGGATACCACTCTGAAATTTCTATTTGATTGAAAAAAAGCCTATTTGTGGGGACAAGTACTGCTGCATGGCTCTGGGTCATAAAAAAATGGGGGCAAATGCAAACAAGAGTCTAGTTATGCTTTAGCTGAATATTTAATTCTTCCCACAACAGTACTTGTCCCTGAGACCAAGCTGCAGTTTCAAACAGCTATATACTGCTCTTCCTATTACCCAATATCAAACTGTTATTCTTCCAAACCTAGAGAGAGAAGTATTCTGCAGTCACAAGATCCAGGGCATAAAATGTGGTATCATGGAGTTCAATTAAGCAATAAAACAAATGCTTGAAAAGTTGGATTAGATCCCAGGGAGGAAATGAGCAATGAAGTTACCTTTGGGTTTGTAATAAAGACCTCCCACATGTACATTGCTAACTTTTCCTCTTCCATCTCTTTTGCTGTTTTTTTACAGCCACCAGGGTCCCTAAGTGAAAACAATTGAATTAGTTTCCCATTTTGAGAGCCTGGCTTTTAGAAGTTCTTTTAAGAAATGCAATAAATGGACAGTATACAGTGGCTGACTGCTACTGTGATGTATATCTTTGCTTGTAAGAAATGAAAGACAATGCAAGGTGCATAAGCCATGAGTAAGCTATAGTCACAAGTAAAGAACTACCTAAAGAAAGCACAGTCATTCTACAAACTATCCTGTATGTACCAGGCAAAATTATACTCTCAGCTTCCTCAGTGCAAGTACTGAAGAATTTTGTTCAGTACAGCAAGATTTCATAGATACAAATGACAGCAGGTTCATGCAAATTTGATTTTTCTGTGCTATTGGCTAAATTAAGACCTGTAGACCTGAAAGTTGAAATGTTACATCATGTTGACACAGGTAAATGTGAAAGCTGCAGTCCTTGCAGCTGTGGTATAACAACAGGTCACTGCTGAGGTACTCTCATTTATCATTCAGTCTCCATCTCATCAGTCAAAGCTTTTCCAAAGCACATTAGTGTTCTAAGCTTACCTCCTTCACCACATTTTTTTCCAAAAAAAAAATCTTGTTGTGCAGACAGAGGCTTCACAAGCTAAAAGTAAAGCTGATTTTCATGGTCACTGTGTAATGAAGCAAGTGTGCATGCATATCAGTTCAAATGACATTGAGGGTGGTTAGAGACAGCAACAAAGAGCAGAAGGAAACACACAACAAGAGACATTCCTGCTTCAGAACCTGGAAATGGAACCAGAGCTTTATGCATTTAGACTGCTGTCAGCCTGTATCTATGGCACAAACTGCTTATTTTATCCTAGTCTATTGGTTAGTCCTCATATGTAAAAGGGTAAAAAACACATCCACACCACATACTGGACTGATTTTCTCCTGCAATTTATCAGGCTAATTTATATAGTGCTACTCTGCCACCATTGTTATATATAAGCACAGTTTGTCTTGACTGAGAACATACAGAGAAAGCAGAACAGCTTTGCTCTGCAAATCTGAGCGTAAACTGTTCACTGTTTTACCAAACACTCATGAAATATTGAAATACACGTTATGTCAACGTGATCACATTGACTAAAAATGTTGGGAACTTAATATTTATTTTTAACACTAGAAAAGTTGAAAAGCAATGCATCATTTATAAGCACTTATCACTGTCATACATAATTGCTTGAATAAAACCAGCTACTAAATATCCCTTAATAGATGGCTTTGTTCTGTAATTACAATGTATATGGAATTCCTGTTGAGTACATTGGGATAACCCTCCAAGAGAAAGCTATGGGAATATATATACATCTATTACTACATGTATTTAATTTGCATATTTATTAACTAAAAGGAAAAAAGGAAAGAAAACACAATTAAATTGAGCTGAGATAGCTCAGTGTTTTCTGTTAGTTCTGCAACTTGCAATAATAGAGGACCATGCTGTGCTGCTGATTTGACTGTACAGCTCCCTGCAGACTGCATGGAGGCAAAGCCAATGCAAAGTGTGTTGCATGGCACAGAATTAATAACATTTCACTCAAATAGTTATTACTTGAAAAAAGAGAAACAACAACATAAAGAACAAAAGATCCCAAACTCCTCATTCTATCTACTGTCACGCATTGGGCACTCACGTTGGATTCCAACAGGTTAATATGGAATGCATCGAACTGTTGGATTCAAGAGTCGAAGCTTCCAAAAGCCAGTGGATGGCACACAGCTGTCGGAAAAGCTGTTCACTGCAAAGAGGAGAAACAAAAGCTTTACACTCTAGAGTCAGGGACATGGTCAAACTGGCATTGTGTGGGTAGAAATGGATGCATCTAAGCATTTCCAGAGCAGATGTTAGGTGTTTTGGGTTTTTTTTTCATTGTCCCAGTGAATTCTAGACACCTCTCAAGGGTTTTGGAATCCCAAACTGGCTTGAGTCAGAAGGGACTTTAAAGATCATCTTGTTCCAATCCGTTGCCAATGGGTAGGGACAATTCCCACCAGATCAGGTTGCACAAAGCCCTGTCTGATCTGGCCTTGACCACTTCCAGGGATGGTGATTCCTAAACGCACACTTTTGGATGCGAAATTTTCATTGGACTGATGGTGATGGGCTCAGTGCTTTCATAGCCAGGAGGATTCCAGCATTTGTATCTTTATGGTGTGAATTCTTATGGGATTTGGATTCCACAGAAATTTCTAAGTTTTGCATTGAAGAAAAATCAGTGTGAGTTTAAAATTTTGGACCCATCATTTTCTGAACTCAGATTATCTTTGGCAGTTTAGCTTACTCCATGTGCAAACATAAACATTACAGACACTTTTGGTAAGTAATTAGCTGAATGAGCTTGGAAAAGAACAGAAAGTGTGTTATTAGTGACTAATACTAAATATGTAGAAGCATACAGTGTACACACAGACTTCTCCCTCTCTCTTTCATAGGGTTACTTTTTTAACAGGGTAAATTAAATACTAATTTTGGTAGCCTTTCCTTAAAGTGGGCCCAATCTAGAAAGCTATGCCTCATAAGCAAATTTTATGCAACTTTGAATTTGCAGTGTCAAGATCAGCAAGGTAAATGATGTGTGTTTGTCTACATAAGCACACACAGGGTTTTCAGTAACTCATTAGGACTCAATATTTAAAGTTATAGTTTAGCAATTGCTATTAGTAAAGACAGATCTATTTCACCATAAACTCCTGGAAGTCATGTTTACCAGTTGAACATATATGTATGTGTTATAGGCCTGCGTTGCTGCACATTTCACTTATGTCCTACCAAAGAGGGCAGGACAGAAATTTGCCTTGAAATATACCTTTCTGCATCAGGGGGGTTTGAAATCAAGACACTGGTATGAACAGGAGTGAAAGATCTCAAGGTCATTTTTTTTCTCTTCCCTGACTGCTTCAGGTGGCTGCCTTCTGTTAGAGAACTGTGGGAAAGAACAAAGACTGAAGTTTAAACAGAAGTACGGGAAATTAAGACACTGCCCATAAATCTGTTTATTGTGTTTACATCACCAAATTTCCTCTTTAATCCTTACATAAAAACACTTAGATGTATTTCTAAATTGTTCATTAATGCACTTATTTATTAATATCAGAAACCTGATATTTATGTTGACCAAATTACATATTTATTATTTTAATATGCTTACAGTTCTTCATGAATTATGACATTATTTGTATTTACCATACTACTATTTCTTATTAGCAATTAGGCATTTATGTGAAATCAAATTAGGGGGTCAGGAGAATAAGCAAAACTGATTTGTTTGAGAAAAGATGCTGAGATGCTGCTTACATTCCATCACATTTTTTTCTGCTGGCATCAGCAGGATTATATACACACATGAGGCCAAAGTTTCAAGATGTGCCAGTAAAATTCTGTTCAGTTTTTCCTGGGTTAATATATTATGTACACAGTTAACAACAGAGATTAAGCTGAAGAGATTCACCCCAATGAATGAGAGTCTTGAGTGCTGGCCAAACCAATATCACAGAAAACTGGGTTCTTTGTAGGCTGTGGGCACTGGTTTGTCACTGCCACAAGCCTGTTTGGCCATTTACACCTGTGCAGAGTGTTTATCAAATGCTACCATCCAAGAAAGGAAACGTTTACAGCTGTTTTTCCCAAATGTCAATAACTACCTGCAGCCAATGTTACACAATGGAGATTCAAGCCTAGTAAGCTCAGTAAGATATTATAGCCTTCCTATAGCAACAGTTTACAGAAGACAGGAGGTCCCCACACAAAATGAAATATGAACTTTCCTATGCTGGCATATAACACTGTATTTAAGTAGAGATCAATATGGCTGTTTTCTTCATCTAATTAAGAAATTAATAGACTTACATAGAATTTTGTCTAGCAAAGATGTCTAACAAATCTATAACCTGTCAAGACATTCCTGCTGTGACAAAAGACATTTCCTACACAAAACCTCAAAAAATGATCTTCATTCAGATAATGAGAGAAATCCTAACTGCAAATTGTTACTTGGAGATGATCTAGCACATGTCCACAAATGTCATTCTTCAAAACAACGTGTCTGTCTTGTGCTTCCTCAAATCACACTTCCAATTTTCTCTTATCTGTATTCCTAATGAAGCGCAGAACTCGAGAATAGTCAGTGGGACCACTGTCTACATATCAAAATGTCTGTCAGAGTCCAAATCCCTACTAATGAGGGGCAACTAAACTTTACTTCTACTTTGTCTACTCATGACAAGAAAGAGTTACCAAGTTTATTGACACATTTAAAATAGCTGATAACACAAATGCTACAACTTCTGTAACAGCAGTGAAAAAGTTGAGGCTTAATGTTTGCTGCTATCTCACAGGGAAAAAGAGGGAGGGTGTGAAAGGCCTATATGCATGACCGGCATCTGCACATAGAAAACCATACAAACAGCTTCAGTCACTGTGAAAGACTAGAGCCAGACATCATCTGTTAAAAAGACACTTTGTGCTCCAGCAGTTTAACCCTGCTTCAGAGCTTTTCTTTTTCCATGAAGGTCCTAATATTTGAAGTCAGTGCTGTGAAAGCTAAGAGTGAAGTAAGCTTCCACAGCAGACAATCATCTGTGTTTTTTATCTACCTCTTTTTTTCCCCCCTCTCCTTTTAAATTGTTTATCACTGTGGACAGCATACATCTGTAACATGCACTGGCAGGATTCCTGCATATGTGTAAATTACATAGGACAATTTGACCAAGTCACACTTTCCAAAGCCACACATTCCTGTTACACTGTGTACTCCTGTCCTGCCCAAAAAAATCCTAGATTCTTATGGAATTCTCCATAACTCTCCCTAATTTTGATATATGATCAGAAATCTTATAATTTCCCTCTTAGGAATGTTGGCAGATGTTACAGGTCTTTCCTCTAATACTAGTTTTAAAGCAATACATTGAAAATATTAAATGCTATCAGGTTGACACTAGAAACTTTTGCTAGTGTAGATATTTAGGTTAGTATTAATATTTTAAATAAGTTTTTTACAACTGGCAAAAACCCTGGTGCAGATGTAGAATTAAAGTGCCTTTATCAGTATTCACCCACAAGTCTGGTCTACCCTGTACCAGTAAGATCATTTTTACTACTAGAGAAGCTGTACCTAAATTAAAATAATTTTGTTTGTGCGAGTACACCTTCATAAAAGAAAGAAGAATGTTAAACTTTTTTAGGTCAGCCTTGCAGTAGAAAGAAGCCTTTCCTTACAGAAGGAAACAAATGACTTCAGTAATCTCAATGGTCACAACAATAAAAGCAATGGTATTTTTCATAAAATGTGATAAATTATTTGTCTGCAATAAATGTGGATTAGCTGAGTTATGGGTAGATAAAACAGTTACATATCAAAAAGAATTAGCATGGAATTCAGAGAAAGATTTCAGGGAGGTTCTTATGTATTCCTTTAAAAAAAAAAAAATCTTATCTAAAATGTTAATGTGGCCTTCACTAACCCAGAATCAAAGTGCCTCACAGTGCCATTGAAATCACACAGCTGTAGGCGACTTAAAGAGAAAGTTTTAGATGCTGCAGACATCACAGGCTAAGATTTCAAAATACTTTGGCTACTACCTTTTCTCCTTCCATGATACTATGACAATCTAGTCCTTTCCCATCTTTTCTAACTATTCACTTAGAATATTGATTTAGAATGCTGGATAGGAAATATTATTGTAGTAAATATGATACTTTTCTGTTCAGAATCTCTCAGCCTGTCTGTGCTATTTGTTCACATTTTGGTCTGGGTTTCATACTAACAGGAAATATTTTGTTCCTTAAATAGTGGTTATACATTGTTGTCCCACTTTATGATTAGGGCATGATTGCACCTCAGGTGACTCTGAAGATCAAATTTTCCAAGAGTTAATTCATGGCAGAAAGGTGACTGAGAGGAAGTTAGTCCCTGCGAGTGACAAAAGCCACAGCATGATGATGAGAAAAGACTGTTAGACATGTGTGAGCTTTTGATGTAGTAAGGCTCCAAAAGTGTGTAACCTCTAGAAAAGCTACACTGTCCTACTGAACAGGTATTTAATAAACTCATCATCTAGTGAGGCTTGATAAATGGAAGACAACAGGCGTTAGAGGTGCACGGAAAAGATCAGCATGAGCCAGAGGATTGAAGACTATTTAACTATCAAACACAGAGAAAACCTGAAGAAGGCAGTAAGTAATAAATCTGAACTAGTGAAGAAATCCACTTGACAAGCTAAGCCCCTTATTTTGCTGAATGGAACTCGTTATAATACTTAATGCTGCGGGGTCCTGTAGTGGGAACAAAAGCATGGCACAAACCTAGGAGAACTCCCCCATTTCTCCTCAGAGAATCAATTACAAGTTGGCTATGAAACCTCTCCTGAGTTCACAGCTGCTCACCCAGATTTTAAGTATTTCCTCTTTCTAGTTCACACAAATAGTAATATTCTGCCTCAATATCAAGTAATGACAGAAACTGGAAAATTATCTCTTTAAAACCACTGCCCTCAGACCACCAAAAGTTCTCTGAGTTGACTTACATGTTTATTTCTTCATCTGACTCCTCAGAGCAGTTATTGAGTGGCTGGAACTCAGTTCTCCATCTCATGCCTCGAGCCTGCTGAGCTGCTTTCAGTGTGTTCTTCCTCTCCAGCGATTCTTGGCGAAGTATATGGAAGTATTGGCCACCTCTCTTCACCAAATTGATGTGATACCTGACAGAAGTCACCACAAGTTGGTCAGTACCCTAAAGACACACTATCAACATGATTCATTTCTCTGTTGCCCACCACCTTATTTTTTACCAGACATCTCATACTCTTTGATGTTCAGGAGTTCAACATTACCGTTTCCTCTGCAATATAATAACAACAATCTCCAATATAAGCTGTAAGACCTTTCCATTTTCTCTTTCAGCACCACACAGTTTAACTATTGGATGTCTTGAACTTGACATCACTTCATCCACTACTTGATTTAAAAACTCTGTCTAATTCTACTTTATAGCAGACAATTGACCAGTGGGTCCCCCAATGTCTTAACTCACTTGTTAGCCTGACAGGCACTGCCCTAAAGCTCCCTGTTAGCTGCTAAACTCCACTTGCTGTCAGATGGCTGTGTTGTTAGTAACAGAGAAGGTGGCAGTGAAGCCTGAGAGTGAGCTGAAGACAACAGGCTAGAGAAGAAAATAAACAAACCACCATAATGTCCTCCCTGTAGGTTGACAACAGAGGCAAAAAAAACCCCAAAGAGAGAAAAGGTGAGCTAGGGCAGTGAAAAGAATACAGCACACAATTACATGCAACCTGCGATTAAAATGTTAGAAAGAATGCAGCAGCTGATGCATGTCTCAGGAGCATACTATGCAGGCATAGGAAACATCCCTTTAAGTCAACGTGTTGCTGACTTTTGAATCAAGTGTCATCAGGCTGCATTGATTCTTTCAAACTCAATCTAGACTTGAAAGCTGGGCCTCATTTGTTTTACTGACAAGTAATAACTTGCCTTTCTTACCAAACATGTACTAAAGCACCTGAAGGTTATCAGGTGCAAATTTCAGGCACCAAATTCACTAGCTCTCAAGGGGAGCTGTTTACTCCCTTCTTGCTTCTCTTGATTAAAAAAAAAACCACTTGCAGCAACCATAAAAATAAGCTTGAAAACAGTTCAAGTAGACAACCTGTCTGCTAGACATTTCAATATTAACTTTGTAGAAAGAAAACAGAGGTAAGACAATAAGATGTCCCTGAAAAGAAATGCTGGATGCTTTAAAAAAGTATAAGGATTTCAGAGTCATGTCAGATTAGCTTTATGTTTTCTCATAAGAACCTAGTACTTTTCATAAGAGCCTTCTCTTGGAGCACTAGAAGAAGTTTAATGGCCTTGAGTTCTTCCTTTATGTCCTTTTTCAGTATTTTTTTCCTCTCTCCTTTTTGCTGGCTATCAAGATATTTTAATGTAATTATATTTTTTCCCCTTTGTAGTGCTGCTTCTACATTTCTGCACACACTAATGTAATATTGCTCCCTAAAGATCAAACCCCCTACTGTAACTGTATATTAGAATGCCACAAATAGTGAACAATGTGGTTATTACACAAATCAAAGGTAGAGAAAAATAATTATAAACTAGAAAGTTCTTTTACACTAACAGCCATAACCAATATTATTGGAGAAAGATACTTAAATGGCAAGTCCAATCAGTGCTTTTTTTTAAGCTTTATCTACTACAGAAGGTTTTAATATATGTGCACCAAAAACTGATGATCACTCTCATACACTCATAGGAATAAGAAATGTTACAAACTGTGAACAGTTTTAGTCTATGACTTCCTTAAAGTCTCAGGTATTACAAAAATTAGTTCTACAGGCTCCAAGCATAGAAAAAGAAATGAAATAGATGGACAGAAATGCAGCATATAGAAAAGTTGAAATTACCTGATTCAAACAAAAAAATTCCTCTTGTAATTCTGTAGTATTATCTCTGGGGTATTTATGGGTGACCCTAAAGGTTCATGGGCTCTTGTCAGGAAGACAGTAAAATTACTTCAAACTGAAACTACAGAGGTCACCAACATAATTTTCTATGCTGTATATAGCTAGAATAGGACATCAAATATATCTCTATTTAAATTCTGGCATCACAATACATTTTGTACAATAACTTAATAAATTTATCTGGGCTGCCTATTTGACAAGTAGGTGAGAATCATTCATTATAATGCAAATGTAATTGAGATGAAATTTGGAATACATTTATTAAGGTAATTGAGCTTCAGTCAACTGTAGTCACAACACAGATTTTCAACCGCTCTTCAGACAAAAAGATTTGTCTTATTTTTCCAAGTTAATATCTTTATCAGCTTGAAAATTAAGAGTTTCCTGAGCAGTAACAACATACCCTGGAACACTCTGTTTTCACTGCAGGAATACATTATTATAGATAAGGGTCAATGATATGTGGAGAGCAACGATCCAGAAGTGTACCACACATACAGAAGTAAATGTCCTTTTAGTGTTTGGTGTAACTACATACTTACTAAATTACTCTTTAAATCCTTCAGGGACTCAAAGTCATCAGCTAATTTTAATACAAGGCCATTAAAGTATTGAGGAATACAACTTTTACTGCTAAGATCTGAGGTTCTCGGTGACCTTGAGTAAGAAGTTACTTAGAAAATGAAAAGGAAATAATAAATTTCTATTATAATTCAGATGTGAGAAAAATATAAAGAGGCTATAATAATGATGCCAGAAACCTTTGCATCAGGGTAAAGATAAGCTACATATCTAACAGGTTTTTTTACCTTCTGTTTAGGTATACCTTAAGCACATTGGGTCAACTTCAGTAGATTTGAAGGAATCATACTAAGGATGCATTTGTCCCAGAAGATCAAATTTTACTGTTAATAACATCACATCTGCTCTGTAGATAAACAAATTCAGTGAGAGATGGTTTACTAAAGAATGACACACACTCCTCAACATGTGATGCCAAATCATCACTCAGGTAAAGTGTGCAACTCCAGACTGCACACAATTGCTAGGAAGGTGGGCAGAAGGCTTCAGCTCTATGTGGCTGCACCTCTACCAAGCAACTATATTGAAGGCAGCAGGTAGTGTTACTGGGATGCTTCAGGCTCGTAACCTCTTCCTTGCTAATCTCCCTCTGTCCCATTTCCTGACATGCAAAAAGGTTGTAATTAATTTATACCAGCTTGACTTTGTCTGTGTCTAAGGCTAGCCATTAAATTATGATCATGATGAACAAAAATTGTGAGCTGTGAAACAACTAGGTATGTATTAAACAACTACATACATATTTCTTTGGTCACAGAAATTGTTTGCTACCGTTTCATAAAGTGGCTTATTACATTTTCTTATCCTAATGGATATAGACTTTATACCAATAAAGCTAATGGCAGAACATCTCCTGCTCCAGATGACACAAGGAAGGAACTTAGCATTTTCCAGAGGCTTATGGCCAATTGTAAATATAAATGAAACCAACATGGCATTGCTCTGAAAGCCACCAAGAGCACAGGCTAAATGCCAATTCCTTTATTTTCATAAAAGCATTTCAATTTGCATCTGCAACAACTCCCTACTAGACCAGTAAAAACTACTCTTTGGGCACAAGGCCAGATTTCTGAGGATGTTGCAAGGTAAGTGTCAGCTGGGTGCTGTCTAACTAGTGGCACTAGTGACAAACTGAATATGAGCTAAAACTTCCTGGGTGAAAAGCAAGTGCAATTTCACGTATGCTGCCACTTAAAAGCATTGTGAGTAAATATTTTCTATATATAATTTCTGTATGATTACTTTTTCTGTAGCAGAAAGAGTAGTACAAACAACACTCCATTTCTGTTTAAAAGAGAAAGCACAGGAGGTATTAACTGTCAAACTACAGTAAATATTATAAATACTGTACATTACAGACCAAACCCTTGGTTTACAACTCCACATAATACTTCTAAACCAATACTTAGCATTACTTGCAGCCATGCCATCATAAGCTATGATCTCATCACAGATCTCAAGTGAGGCTGATGAATATTTGGATCCCGAAGAATTCAAAGAAATATCCAATGAAGAAAGCGATGAGAGCAGCAAGCTTCCTTCATTTGGATTTAACTCGAAATCTATGCTCATATCTAGTTTTAGGAGGCACTGTGGTACTGGAAGGTCTGTCTTTTTGAACTCAAAATAAAATGGAAGTTTTGGTGACCTGAAGTTGTTAAGGATTTTATGTGAATCTCTGCAGGTGCACAAGTGTTTAACACCTGCATTCTCATGGGATTTCAATTAATTAAATGTTACTATCCTTGCTGCTGTTTCAGTTGGAATAGTACACTTATTTATCATCATTCCAGGCCCCCAAAATACTATGTTGAGTGTGTATACACTAACACATATCAGACTCTGTTTGAGCTGTTGCTGCACTCTAATCTCTGCAGTAATTCTTACATGTCCTTTGACTTTCTGACAAGGTGCTGTAACATGTAAGTAACCGATAATTGTAGACTAGCAGGATATGCCAAGATCAAAATCCAAATGCACACAGTACTTTTCTTACTTGAAAAGCACACAAGGAACAACAGGAGAACAAACTCTGCATTTGCTGTAAATGGTCAACAGTACCACAGATTTAGACCACTGGATAATCTGTTCCGTTCTCTGATCAGCAAATATCAGAGTTGCCAACCATTTCACTCTGTTCTGATTGCCATCCATTCAGCAGTGTAATCTATGTCACTATGTCCCAAATTTGTTTACATTAAGACTAGCTCATGCCTTTCTTGAGTGATGTAAGGCAGTCTCCTTGTAAATGAGAATAAGTGTATTGTTCCCTTAACATTTACTCAGTGAGTTATCACACAGTGGCATACACTTCCCACCTTCTGAAGTTACAAAAGCCATGGAGTTAACTTTATAATGGCAACAAGCCTGAGTCAGTAAGTCCTGCTATTGAGCTCCACAGTCAGATCATATCCTAAAGGCTTAGCAAGATTACAACTAGTCACAATTAATATGTAGATACTAATGTAAATTAATTACATATTCTGGTTTGGTGGCATTTATAGTCAGGTTAGAGATGCAAACGTGTACATATGAGGCAATAGAGAACCAGGAGCAGACTGGTTAGTACTCTTGTTTAAAGGCTGAGTACTTAGACAATAAGAACCATAGAATCATAGAATGGTAGGGGTTGGAAGAGACCTTTAGAGATCATCTAGTCCAACTCCCTTGCAGCAGCAGGTCAACCTAGATCAGGTCACATCCAGGCGGGTCTTGAAGACCTCCAAGGAAGGAGACTCCACAACCCCTCTGGGCAGCCTGTGCCAGGGCTTTGTCACCCTCACAGTAAAATATTTTTTTCTTATATTTAAAAGAACCAAGTGTGTAAAAATTTATTACTTTAGTCTTCTTAATTTCAGAGAAGGTCAGATTATAAGAATAAAATCTATTAAATGTAGTTACCAACCCATAGAAACTCACCTATGTGATCATTTACCATACCGATGCATTAAACATTCTGGCAAGGAACTACAGTTGTATCATATCAATGTCTATCTTGAGTAACTGAAGATATACCAATGACCTGGAATACCCACATTATTTCAGATGCAGATTCCCATTTTATTCTCTTGCAGATGAGTACAGTATTCTGCACTCAAATCTCTTTCAAAAAACAAAATCAGAATCTGCATAACAGGACAGATGGATATTATCACATGAAAATCTGACCATGAAATAAGAACCAAGTTAAAATGAGGCATGAGTAAATTTACAGAAGGTTATGCAGCAAGGAAATAAGGATCTTCACTAGTGGAAACAACACCTCACATTATTACAAAAGATGTCACCAGGTGAACGTATTGATGTATCAACACATATTTAAAGATGTCTCTGAATGGTTAACTAACTACAAAAACATCAAGATATAGAAGATGCTGCTTTCATTGTGAAATGAGCCAGAACCTCTACTTTGAAATGAGAAGTTCTCTGACACTGAGAAGTACAAACATATTTGGCTACCTGCAGGCACAAAAAAAAAATAACATACCAAAAAAAGTCTTTTCAGTTGGGAATGTGTTCTTCTCAACCTAGAAAGAATGGAGGGCTGCAATTTTTCCTTTAAGAAGTCCCAGAACACAAAAACATGTGTACACTCATCCAACTCCTCCACTTGTGCCATGCTGTAACTCCCATTGCTGTTGATCTTCATATAAAAAGCTTTCTCCAGGGGTAGGAACATATAGGTTTCCAGCATTTTTTGCATGTCTGGAGAAGTACGTGAACAAAGGTGAGTGGAGGACGCACTTCCAGAGCAGCACAGAGAAGATAGCTTTGTACTGATAGAGCGCAGAAAAAGAACTCAGATTTCAAGGCCTTGCTTTGGATTCTTCTCCAAAAAAACCTGTGGAGAAATTACTAAAATTTCAAAAGAAAA
Source organism: Colius striatus (assembly GCF_028858725.1). Classification (NCBI taxonomy): domain Eukaryota; kingdom Metazoa; phylum Chordata; class Aves; order Coliiformes; family Coliidae; genus Colius; species Colius striatus. The sequence goes on along the minus strand of NC_084775.1, from coordinate 5,513,732 downwards.
AATAGTTGGGAGATCTCTGGGCTTTCAAATTTGTTAATGTAAGAATATACAACAACTGTATGTTCATATTACTGACAAAAACCTCACTGCTTATTAAGTGGAACTTCACTGAGGTTTCTCACTCTCTACCAGGAAATACTGTTGATTCAAGATTTTCATGTGAAAGAAGCAAACCACTTCTCCCAATCCAGTGTCTTGCCTCATCACATAACTGTATTTACAGAGCAATGACATTTTACTACTAAAGAATGGAAAACTCATTTTAAGGGTTAGCTTTGTTCAAACATTGTGACAATGTGTTGTTTTGTATCATAATATGTGGGATTAGACCATTGTGTTTAGAAAGATAGAAAAAATCTAATAACAATGAACTATTTCCACTTATGAAATTTCAAGCATAAACAAACTTTTCTTTTTGCAGAAAATGAAAGGAGACAGACTCAAACAAATAGCCTGGAAAGGCAGAAACGTTGATGGGAATAACAGTCTTTCTAGTGATTGATGATAGAGATAATGATTCATACATCTACACAGTTAAATGGTTGTCTTTGCCCATGACTGCTGTCTAATTAATGTGAGCCATCATTCATGGAAAAGAAAATTTTTGCTTCTGGAGAAAAAGAGAAAAGCTGCAAACTGCCAGCAGTGACAGTGCTAGAAACATGCCAATTAGAGTGATTTCTGTCAAGCAGCAAAAGGGCACAAAACACAGGTTTCCAAGCAACTGACATGAAATATTAAATACATTGGAAACTAATATTGGGAGATAAAACATTTCACCTTCTCTGTTAGTATTGCCTCAGTCTCTTCTTTGCTCCTTAACTCTATGCTGCCTCTTCTTCCTGCTTTTTCTCACTACATTGTATCTTCCAGTAAAATACTGCAGTAAGGAATGCCAACTTATCATAACTTCTAAACACTAACATCTTTTATTGTGTTCATGCATTTGCATAGGATTGGTAGAGACAGACAGGTAAGAACAAAGTCATAAGCTCAAAAAAATAACACATTTCTTGCTGCTTATAATCTTGCAATTGTAGCTGCTGTTTCAATCACCAGTTTTTAACAGGTTTGTATTAAAGCCAGTCAATAGCAGGAAAAAAAGTAGAAGAAACTGCTCTTCAGGTAAGAGTCTCACTCTGTTGTTGCAGGCATAAAGAATGCATTAGTAAAGGCTGGACTTTCTGTATAGAGAGTGAGTTTCAGAGGTTTGCCTTCAGGAAACTTGAAACATTTTAAAAAGCCATCCAGTTTCTAATTTCAAACATAAAAAGCAGCCAGTTGAACACTGTTAAACTGCCAGCAGTTTGACATTTCATTTCATTAAACTTGCAGACTGCAGCAAAACAGATGCACAGGGTCATTTTCTTCAAAGCATGAGAAACTCAATGCATAGGTTTGGCATGCCTGGCTGGTGGAATGGCACAGACACCTCCCTTTGCAGCTCAAGGCTGTGGATTCCATGATATCATCCACTGAGGGCTACCACAACCTGTCATTTTCACATGGGCACCTTTGCTTAGATGACTGCCACTGCATAGTTCCCAGTTTCTATCACCTTTCGTATCTCTTTTTTATACAATGAAAGCATTTTCAGTTACTCTCACTTGAAGCAATATGCTTATTTTTAAGCACTGGGGTTTTTTGTGGTGATGCTTAACAACCAGAGTAATTCCAGTACCCTTGCATGGTCTTGGTGGGCTGAACCCTACAGAAGTGATTTATGACAACCTGCTTTTATTATGGAGTAACATCGAGAAGCTCCTAATACTTTGTTCATCTTCTTTACTGTGTAACTGCTCCTGTATGTCTCCACAATTTATCAGGTATAAAAACTGCTGCTTTCCTGTTTCTTATGCAATACATCCCTATGCAAGTATGAATTACTTAGTATTATTCTGAATCCCCTTTACAGATGTCATTGGAACAAAGCAATGAGAAAGGATGTCCACCAGAGCTGAATGGCATTTCAAAAGGGCTGTGCTTCTTGAGTTTGCTTAGTTTTAATAACAATGGTAATAGAAATGAAAACATAACTCTTAGCTCAAAGCTAAAGATATGTGAATGCTCAAGGACAAAGGTATTGTCTTTTCTGCCATACAAATTCTGTGTACTGAAACTGACATTGCGAAGCTCTTAGACAAGTCAGTCAGAGCTACTTTGTGTTTACATGGGCAATCTCTACTAGAAATAAGATGTATTGATCTACAAAGGAAGAGGAATGATCACTATCTACAGATTTCCCAAAAGGTTTTTCATTTTATGCTGCACAAAGATAAGCAAATTCCTTCCTACATTTTAAAGCTGTCTTTAGGTAAAATGGTATCTGAGAGCTGACAGGAGTCTTTCTCACGTGACTAGGTACAACTCATCAGCAGGGATGAGCTGGTACAACTTTCCTCTTGGGACAACTAGTGACTGACAGTTTTGAAAGATGAGTAGTTTCAGCATCCTCTGTACTCTGTCATCATCCTCTTTTATATCACCATCAGGACTCAAGAAAGTGTAAGAGAATATTACTAAGAGGAGGTATGAGGTCATAATTATTAGGTTTATCTTCAGTTTAATTATGCTTTTAATGTGTAGGGTAGAGTATTAAAGCTTTATGAATGCAGCTAAGTCTGTTTCAGTAATGACTCTTCAAACACTTTTGAGATCATTTAAAAATTCATACCCTGTGCTATGTCACTGTGATCATTAAAAAACTTCCTCACAGTTTATTCCATTACACTCCTTCATACAAACAAGCTGCAAGATCACAGGCACTGCTTCCTGTGAATATGTATCAATTAATATCCAGTTAAGACAACCACTGGGTGTTCGTTTTCAATCAGGAGGAGGAAAAGCATCAAACCCCAAACTCACAATGGTCATTTGTATGCACTGACTCCCTGTAGTACGTATGAGCCTGCTGCTCTGCTCGCCTGACTGCTACAATTGAAATTAAAAGCTGCTGCCCTGGGAAACTCCAGTTTTCTTCTTTCTTTCTTTCTTGTATTTCCCACTCTGTTGCTTTTTTTCTATAGTCTTAAATTGTTACTAAGAAGTAATGGTGATGCATCCTTCGGTCTAATCCAGCAGCACAGTCACTGACACTTGAAATTATCTTTTCCTGCAATGTCACACCTCAATACTTGGTTAAAAAGTCTGTGGGTTTTCCTTTGCTTTTCTTTCTACATATAGGTTTAGACAAAGTAACATTGTGCAAACACCAAAGATGAAGGCTAGCACAAATACATGCTTAAAAGGTCACACAGTGACACTTGAAGAATTTCTAGGCTTACACAACACAAAAATTTAAAAACCAGTTAGCATAAACCTTTGATTTCCAGATATTAAGTCTGTTGGGATATTCTTCTGTATATTGGGTCATTTAGCTACTGTAGATTTCAGAAAGCATTAAAGAAAGTGAGTTCATATTTCATAAAATGAAATCGCAATGAATGGTTTTTCTTGTTTTAGGTGAACATTTACAAATCAATTTGCTAAGATTTTAAAAACTCAGCCTTTTAGTACCAATGGTGATGGTAATTGTCATCTTAAAGAACACTCACAAGTGTTTCTCATCCTACTTATTTGAAAAAAAAAAAAAAAAGACATAAAGCAACCAAAAGCAAGCTCCAAGCACCAGCAACTCATACAAAGAAGTAAACTAATCATTGGCAGGTTATCGAGAGAACTTTAACCTGACCTCAAGGACCTGACCTCCCTGAAGTTTAGCATTGAACAATGAACCCAGGCACTCAGACATCACTAACTGCATTTACGGCAAGAGCAAGTCACCCTTTATCAAAATGCTCATCCAGCCTTCTAAGTGCACAGCATTGATTATTTTGTTTAGTGTTTATTACTATTTTCAGTGAAGTTTATCAAAGGAAAATTGACTAAGAGTGAAGTAACAAAGTAAATAATAAAAACATGTGACATTGACTATTATCATGAGTAACAAGTATACAATTTAGATATTGCTTTGCTATAAAAATTTGGGATTATTAAAAATCACTATATTAGTGTGAAATGTAAAGTTCTAATTTCTCTACAGTACTATCTGCAAAGAAGGTACTTTTCTCTAATTTCCTTGAGTTTTATGCAGTTATAATCTCAGCCAGGCAACACAAGAGCCTAATTTCTCTTCTACATATTATGCTAATGCAATATAATGTGTTCTCTTGACTGCCATATTTGCTTAGATTTAACCTAATTATTAAGATTTTATATAGCTGTCTTATTGCTGCTTGCTTTAATTCAATTATTTTTATCTAGTGAATGCTCTTTAAAGACTTAAAGTCAAGGAACCTTGTAAACACTTGTGTAATCTGTACCCTGCTGGGGTTGGCAGTGGTAATTTGTCTGTTTTATTTGCAGCAGGCTGTAACTAAACCTTGCCAGATGTAAATAATCTTTTTGTACTACTGCTTGCTGTTTCAGTTGCAAATGAATCTCATTTCTTAGCTTAACACTCCCATCAAGTAAACTAGAAGGTTCCAGGAAAATTTAGAAAACCCTAGAGTCATGTACTGCAAGGCTTATTGTACAGTTTAGGAACTGTTTAAGCTAATACTGAGCAAATGGAGTGAATGATCTCTGTAGGCAGCTTGGAGTGCAATCAAAACCTGTGATTGCAACAGAAAAGTATACTGGAGCCTCAGTTTTCTCAACTTAAGCACCACCTGCAGTGACAATGGTGAAACATGGATGACAACACAGCCCAAGTACGTTTAGAAGCATGAGTGCCTAAACAAGAGAGCACTCTTTGCTGAAGCCTGTTCTCAAAACTCTCAGTTCCTTGGGTTTTGCTTTTGATTTGTAGGGGTAAGGCACAAAAATCTAATCCTTATACATCAGCATCTTCCTGAGTCTCAGGCTTGTATGTTCCAAATGAGTCCATGCAGGTATTTCTATAACAGTGGTAGATATTTTCATTATGGTTTTCCATCATATAGTGGACTTATGTCCTAATATTGGTTGGTTTTGCCTACTTTATCACTAAATCTTGCCACAGCACTGCAAAAGACTGCAAAGAAGTTTCCAGCACCTTTATAAAGGAAAACAACATAGTATTGATACAAGCAGAACTATCAAACAATCATTCCTCATAGCATTGACAACACTGAGTATACATAAAAGCATAGAAAGGAAGAACTGTAAACCATCTTTTCCAAGCTGTAGCACAGTTGATTGCTTCACCTACAACTCAACTGCTGCCGTGGCAGAATCAAAGTTTGCTTTAGTCTGGACTACCCTATTTCTTTGTGCTCTGTATTGCCTTACCTTGTGTGAGCTAGAGCTTTACTAAGAGTCTTCAGCTCCTTTCCTGTTCCTCTAAATGGGGAGAGTCTCTTCATTGGTTCCGGTGAATCAGACTGAAAGTGATACAACTGAGAATAAATATCACAGTATTAATTAAGAAGAGCTTAGCATACAGAAGGTATGTGCAGTCTCAGGGTTCAGCTTAATCATCAAATATTTTCTGAGTTAGTCATCAACCAGGACAGTATTCTGTCATTTCACAAGCACGTAAACAAGGCTTACACGACACTGCTGTGCATGACTATGTGTACATGTGTTCTAACAGCTTCTAATCCATTGGCTGACTTAGTTTGACTAACATCTTTGCAGGCAGTTCAGCACTCATGAGGTTCATGTGTGGTGGTGTGCACAGACCGAGGTGCAACCTAAGGTATTCCTTGAGGCAGCTCCATGCATTTTGTAAAGGTCCTAAGATGTCCAGAAAAATAAAGCCCCAGTAAAGGAAATAAAGAAGATCCTTTATTATGCATCTGAAAAAAAATATGCAATGGGATATTGCAGATCTCAGGTGGCTCTGTAGAGAAAATGGTCACCTGCTGAAGAAAAGCTGCAACTCTTACTGTAAGCAAACCTTTAGGCACATCTGAGTGTACTGCTTCTGATTGCTGAAACAATTGGTGCTCTGTATGGCAACAACTTCTATGATAAGATTGAGATGCATACCTCATCCTTTTTTAGTATGCTTTTAACTTTAGGAAAATGTTCTGGAAAGTGTAACCAAAAGGGAATGCTTGTTTTTATTTAGATGTATAGATAAAAACAATGAGTGAAATTGATGAGAGAAAGATGATAAATGAATGTGTTGGTGGAATGGCTCCTAGTATTCAAGTGAGATATTACTGGATATGCTTGTGCTTTCTTAAGAAAAAAAAAAAATCAATCCAGAATTTAAAAGATTGGCAGTGTTAGCTGTTAGTTTTAATACAGTTGCAAATGCACTCTCTCTAATAATTGTTTCAGTTTTATTCTTCTCTTATTAAAAAGTTAAGATCGAATCAGCTGCCTTGCATTCAGTTTTGTTCTAAAGACAACAGATTTTAAATAATAGACAACATATAATAAAAACAAAACCTTTTTGCTGGATTGACAAATACAAGTCAAGTAAATTATTAAATGCATACAGAAATATAGAATCTGTTGTAAATATACGTAAAATGTTTAAATCAAAAGGCCTGAACTGCAAGATAAAACCTATGAAACGTTCATTTTGCAGTCAGCAAAAGGCTGGCTCCTTATCTACAGTAAGGCATTAAACCATGAATTCAGAAAACAGATATCTATATGAATAACTAAAACATTATGTTTGTCTGTTGCCTTCTTCAACTCCATGTTGAATGAAAGCATCACTAGTCTCACCTCTGGACTGGAAGAGCACTTATTGGTAGTAACCTCAGTCACTTCTTTGGGTGTTTTTTCCTGCACATCTTTTTTTACTGCTTCCTAAAAGATAAAAAAAACTGTGTAACTATATTTGAACTATTACTAATGCATTCTGTAGCAGGTCATAAACTGACCTGGGGTGCAATAAACTTTTCTACAGACACGCAAATCAAAGCAAAAATAATGCTTAGTCTATCACACAAAGACTTAAAACATCACCAAGTAACTTTGGTGCACAAACAGATTTTCATATGAAGTACCTGCTGACAAGCTACTGTGCAAAATGCACTCGGTTTCTAAGTTACTATGCTTAAATTCTTAGAAAATATAACTGTTCTCTTGGAAGAGTGTTTTATAGACTACTGTGTCTAACATAAAAAGAAAATCCAATTTCCAATACCAGGAATAGGAAACTACTTAGCTGTAATTGTTCTTCCCTGAAGATATACACTGTGAGAAACCACTACTTTTGGGTCTGTGCCTTCACCTACAAGGAAGGCATCAACTCATAAAAAGCCTTGAAGTCAAACATAAGCACACTTTCAGAACTCCTTCAATCAACAGTTTATTCAAGTGGAAGGGAGACGTTCCCTCCTATTAAAAAAATTGTATAGGTAGATTAATAAAACACTTCAGATCATTCAGCAGTGTGTGGTGCTCGGGCTAGAAGGATATGAAAACAGTAATTCCTTTCTATACTAGTTTTAGATCAAAGAGCTCCTTTATTGATTCCAAGCAAAGCAAAGCTAGAGGCCCCAGCAAGTCCCATCCACATTGTCAGGACGTGCAAAAAAGGCTGCACGGCAGACTGGGAGCTGTGGATTAAATACTTGCTGTGCTGTATAGCTCTTGCACATAGAACAAACCCTGGAAACACTCATGCATTTAAAAAACAAACCACTCAAAAGCATTTTGTGTTGGAATTTTGAATTGAGAAGACACAAAACTCTTCACACATTTACATTCCCATGTGACATTTCAGCAGCACAAAGTTTCAAAGTCTAAGGAAAAGTATCTTCACTCACTGCAGAACTGTAAACACCAGTGTTCTAACATAATGCCTGAGGAAATCTGTAGACAAGCAGAAAAATGAGCAGGGGGAGGTGGGTGACAGAACCCCAATGCCAGAAACAGTGCTAAGAGCAAAGCAGCTGAAATAAAAATATTTTCTGCAGCCAGAGTATAAGGATGAAGTAATAAAATGTCAAAGAGAAGTCTGAAGGCTCCACAAATCTGATTTGTTCTTGGAATAGAAGCATCTTAAACTCCAGGAACAGTAGAACTTTCAGTCTGATTTGCTTCTAACACTGTTATTTTTTCCCTTGCAGAAGGAGTAAAACGTTGACAACAGCCAATTGCTTTTACAGCTGGCCATACCTTGAATTACATAAATCCAGTTTAGATCCTCTGAATACTTTCCTTCCAGAGAAGAAAGAGGGGTGAAATGTAGTCCCAAGGTTTCAATGTGTTGAAAGCACCAGTATGTTGAGCACTGGTACAAAGTCTGAAGCCATTCACCCATGTTCAAGAGCGTAATGCCACGGAACACTGAGGAAAAGCATTAGATGTAACATTTCCCTGCATCCTATCTCTGGCCAGACAGCTCTGCTAGTTCCTGAGGGCTGTGAACCTGCCTAACCTTTACTCAGTTGCTCAGGAACTCAGGCACTGATAATGGGAATCAATCAGCCTTATCATAGAAAACAGAAGGGAATAGCTTCCTTTTCTACAACATTATCTTTCATTTCAAAGTCATGTACTGAAAAGGTGCAATCTGAGCTTAAAACAGTAACAGTACATAATTATAGAACAGTAGAACTCTCTTTAATTTGCTGGGTAGATATTAAAACCTGAAAACAATACTGGCATGTCTAATTTGCTCAACTCAATATATTATCATGACAATCTGAGCTCTCTTTAGAGGTTGAGTGTCGGGGTTTTTTAATGCTTCCAGCTTATGAAGACTTTTATCATAGTACATCTAATTTGCTTTTAAGCCATCAAAAGACCTGTTTCAGTGATCATTTCCTGCTTTCATTGCAGTGAAGTACCACAATCTCTCACTACTCCATATGTAAGAAAATCATTTTAAAAAATGGAAAAAAAAATCATAAAGTAATATATGAAACATCATCTTAAATTGACATTACATGAGGAAATGGCCCAAAAGTTTTCCGTGAAAATGATTTCAGTCATTGTTGGGATCACACCCAGCAGCTCTAGGTTAAGTGCGGCAGTACTTCAGTAGGTGGAGCTCGATGCCATCCGATTGTCTCGGCTCTGCTCCTGTGGACCTGGAGGCCAGATCTTCCAGGGCTACCACAGGCGGCTGCTGACACACTGAAAGCCCTGGTATCCCTGCTTACTGCCTTAGCCAACACTTTGTGTGTCCTCTTCATCTTTAGAAAGTAACTCAAAGGCTTTCAGAGCATTTTGAGGAACAAATTCTTTTGAATAGCTTGTTTCAGCCAAAACCCATTGCCTACAGAGTCTAGATTTTACCCTAACAATTCTCAAACACTTCACATTCTGTTCTACATTATTCTGGAAATTAAAAATTGTTCACCTCTGACAGATCCCTCCTTTTATTAAACATCCTCTCCATTTCATATGCTACCATTCTGTAATGTTGGAGAACTTTTAACTTTCTTCTCAATCTCTTTGTGGGAAATAGCCAGAGTTACTGGTGTATATGCCAGCTATCAATAAAGAATCAAGGTACACTAAGCATGCTTTTAGGTTGTACATTTTAGGGATTTTTTTGTTGTTGTTTCAGCTGATGAAAGAACTTGTTTCATTTGCAATTCCTGAAGTTTTTCAGTCTCTAACTCATTTTTAGGTGTTATTGTCAAAAATAGCAGCTGACACACCTATTGCACTCTCTTCCTTGTAATCATAATGCTCCTATTCAAGTGATATATTAGATCTGCAAACTGTGAATGTGGTTTGATGAAAATAAATCAGCACAGCTTCATCATAAGGCAACATTTAGTCATCCAAATGCAAGATCAACATGGTGAAATATATTTTTTAATTAAAAAAATGTTTAGGAAGCTTTTCTGAAGCACTGGCTAGAGGTGACTACTGCTATTCTGCAGGTGGGATTCTAAATGCTGCATTTTAAAGGCAATGTTCCAGCCAAGTACCCAGGACTTATCTTTCCTATTTATTTTATTGCTGATGCTCAGCAATGACCCTGTCTGCCCTTTCACTAGAATGTAGGAACACAGAATAGACACCAGCATTAAAGAGACTATTCAGTTAAGCACAAGAGGCTCTGAGGGAAAGGACTTCACTAAGAATATTTTGCAGAAAATTAAGATTTAAGCACAATGCTATTTTAGTGCTTCACCTTTAAAAAAAGCCACAACAAAATCTGCAGCTATAAATAGCACAGACAAGGTACCTGATTTGTTAAGGTTGTGCTGTACCATATCAATAATGCAAAGCACTTTGCAGTTGAGAATCTCTGTTGCCAAGGGGAGCACTCAATAAGAGCTATGGCAGTAGCTTCCGTTCTTGGTCTCTGGTCAGGAAATAGTCCCAATATTGGCAGGAGTGCCCATCCCACTGTTTTACCGAGCAAGGGAGTTCCACTCCCATTAGCTCCTTCTGCACTCTAAGGAACACATTACTGTCAATATAGACATAGTGAGAAAATGAAAGGAGACAACTGAAAAGCAAGAGAAGGGTTGTCTGCTGGTGAAGGCATGAGAATGAAATTTGGAGTAAATAGATTCAATTTCACCTCTGTCAGAAATTTCTTCTGACATTCTAAATAAAACATTTAACACTTTTTCCCAGCTAGCAGAAGCCTTTTTTTTACTACAATGAATTTCAGTACAAACTCCACAGCTTATTGTGCCTTTACTCCATGTCTGAAATGGGAAAAATAACACTTCTCATTAATATCTATGAAGTATTCAGATAGTGATGGAAAGCCTATATCCAGAAAAATTCTTGTTTTCTTAACAAAACAGCTCCAATAACTTGGTGGTGTTTATTCCATCAGTTTTCCCTCTATTTCTCATATTCCTTGGGGAAATCCTGTTTTCATTTTCTTGTCTCCAAAGGAAATTTACCTAGTTCTGATAAGTTTGGTAAATTCTGCAAAATAATTGGATCAAATTAATCTCAGTTATAACACCACTGTGAGTGCATTTACCCCTTAAGCAATTACATTGAGCTGCCATCTTTACAGCTTACATCTTTACATCAACTCTTTTCATTAAGAGGATTTGAATATTCTCAAGTCTGTCCTTGAAAGACAAAACAAATAAGCAAGCAAAAAAATTTACTTCTGAATGACATCTCTCTATACTGCTTGTATGTGTCTTCTGCTCGTCATTTACATGGTCCCTCGGCAACATGCCAATCATTTAGGTGGATGCAACACCCCCAAAGCCTTTTGTTCACATTTTTGGTTCCACACTGGCAACTATAATGTTACTCAGCTTTAGATAACACTTTCTAGATATTTTCCCCTACTGAAGTGAGAATTACAATAGTTCTCACCAAATCTTCCAGAAGACCAAATGTCTCAAAGACATTTTGAATCACTAAAAATCCATTCTGCTAGAAATGGATGTAATCTTGTTAAATCGAAATAGTATTCACTTGCATCTTGCATTTAGTAGCATTTAAAATAGATTACAATAATGCTCAAAAGAACCCTTTAGGCACAGAGGACTCTCAGAAGCAGAAACATCTATAAACTTCTTTTAAAAATTAGTTTCTTACTTCTGCTAGCTTAATACAGTATCTCTTATTGGAATGCCATGTTAAAAACATGAAAGTTCATGAACCAAGGCAGGAGTACCTAATAAAATTATCAGATCGATATCTGCTACAGAACAGAGTCTCTGTTCAATCCAAAAGCAACAAACAAAAAAGAACAGGCTATTCTGTTTTATTTCATAGTGAAAACAAACCTGAGACTGAATTGGAAGAAGACACAGCTGGAGAGCAGAGTTACTAGCCTCAGGAAAATCAAGGAAATGTAATTGAGAACAAATTATCTCTTTAATTACTTTTGACCAAATCAATATAAGCCATGGAATAAAAGGCATGGTAACTGCCACCTGGTATAGGACAAACACCAAAGCTGAAAATTACCACAAAACTAAAACACAGCCCTGTTAAAAACAATCAAAGCATTTCTCTTGGAGAAGACAAAAACAAAAAGTGGGTGAAGGATATTAGATCAATAATCAAGAAGTGCACGCAGAAGTTAATGGTTGGTTTTGGCCCCTGCTCACTGATCTCAGCTGTGAAGATTAACTCTTCACTATGTTATTTGAATTTCAGATTGTCCTCTTCTTACTCAAAGATTGGAAAAAACTTAAACCCCAAGACCTCCTTTTTCCTTATGAACTTCCATATTTTCTCCCATGCTGGCATTTATTTACTAAACATCAATGTGACCATTGTTTATTATTTAGGTTTAAGGCACAGCACTTATTCTTGTCCATGTGTTCATTAAACAGAGCAAGATCTTAGCTCTCCTTTGGCTTTGTTCCCAGATACGAGTAGTAATATTCACACCTGGAGGTCACAAAGTTGTAGCTGGGCACAAGTGGCTCTGAGTGTGATGGATAGGGCAGTCTTTAGGCTGGGCAGAGATAGAGTGACTACAGGGGCTACACAACAGCATTTGGTTGCAGTGAAGAACTCCAAAGCCTACATCTATAATATTCACATGATCCTGATTACTATAGTAGTTGAGCAGTTCTCCCACCTTTAAGATGTTAATCCTCACAAATTCTTGTCATGTAGGAGCATGCTGTCTGTATGAAGAATTAAGGTGGAACAAGGTAAGTGACTTGTCCTTGCTCATATACAGCGTATACAGGAAGAGCATGGTACTGAAACAGGTCTAAGCCAAAAGCTTGCATCGTAGCCTGGGAGTCCCAGGTTCCATCCCACAATCTGACTGAATCTTACATTTGTCACTGTCACTGAAGAACATTAAAGGAGGCAGATTTCTGAACCTCCTCCTTCCTCCTGAACCATGTTATTGTTTAACATTCCACAACTGTTCTTCATGTGGACGCTAAATACTGAAGGTAAAGCAGATTTTAGGTGTGCTGTTAATAACCTGCCCTCTGCCTTTATCTTATCACAACTCCTCATGGACCTCAAGATCTTCGGAGTTTCAAACCATTCCTTTAAAAGTCTCAGCATTTATATATGAGCAGGACAGTCTGTTTATTTCTTGGTCTGAGTAAAAGACATTTCACTCAGATGTGACCTTTGCAGAGCAGCCATTTTCCAGCTCTAGAATTCTGCATCTAGATTTGTAGCAAATATGTTGAGATGACTGACTTAGCTGACCTGTTAGTGAACTCTTCACAAAGTGCCTGACAGCCATCATCTGCTTTATCCTACATCACAATAGAGCCAGTTTAGCTTGAGATGAAATTCTGTTATCTAGTAGAAACTAAATTTCACAGCACCAAGGAAGTAGCATTAAGGTGGCCTGTAGCTAAACTCTGATTCATCTGGGGTGTCCTTATAGTCAGGAGTTACTTCAGCTGGTAAAGGAGAGGATTGCAAAATGCTAAGATGGCTCAGAAGCTTGAGACAAAGTATAGTATTGTGCAATAATTTTCACACTCCCCTGTGCTGGCTGAGTAGCTGAAATAAACATTTCACAGAAGTACAATTAGAATAATAGAGGTCCTAAAAACAAGTAGTCAAAGGCAGCAAAGAAATCAGGTGTTTGGGGAAGATGGTGATATCTTACTGATTTTTAAGTAGTAAACTGCCTTTTAGAGATACATTCACTAGCAGTAACTAATTTATCCTTCCTCTCCTGTCCAGCTTATACCTTAAAGTCATGCATAGCCTAAAGCCTTCACACACAGGTACATCATTCCAGTCCCACCAACCCCGATTGTGTACTTCCTACACAGTATTCAGAAAAAATAGTATGGCCATGAAAGATCAATCCAGCAAATGAAATGCTTTTGTTCTCTAAAACCAGCCATGTTAGCGAAAATTTCAAAACTACTCAACATTATTCGATGTTACAACACAATTTCCCCTCAAGGAATATGTCTTAAAATTTTTGAGTAGGGCTTAAAATGCAGACATGCCTAAAAAGTTTTTACTTTTTCAGTGGAACAGAGCTGACTCCTAAAAGTACCATCACTGGCCCACAAAAAAACCCATCAGACAAATGAGCCACTTCCTGTTTCACTGTCAGACCCACAATGAAAACAAAAATTAAATCAAGTGACAACACAATGCAGACAATGCAGTGAGATACATTACATAGCCCAAGGAAAACAAAACCCACTTTAGAGTCTCTTTTTTTTGTATATTTCTGAAGCCCACTTTGCAAATAAACAGATTTGGGGCCAAAACCATTATCATCACTGCATCCATTCCCACAGAAGTGCATTCTCTGAGAAGTCCTAGGAGCAAACTTGCACCACACTCCTGTTGGTTTTGTCAATAAGCAGAAAAATCTCAATCTGCAAAGACTGTTAAGAGGCATTTTTCATAAGATCTAAAATAATTTTAAACAGTAACAAACAAAAACACATTTAAAAATATGAGATACAGTCTTCCTGGCACAATTTTCTCAAACAACAGCTCGACAAGTATGTCAGACTCACAGGACAGAAAGAGTTGGCTGTGCTTTCTGAAGGACATTATTTCAAACAAGCTACATTTCAGAATTCCTTCAATCTTAAGAAAGAAAGAATCTTTTTAGTTGTCATAGGGCCAAGGAAATCTGTTGGTAGAGTGAACAACTAACTATGGTTAAATGCACCTTTAGAAGGAATTGGGGATGCATAAGCAAGCCCAGCTTTGCCTTGTAAACAGTAGATCCATCCCAAAAACTTCCATCTTAAGCTCTGAGACAGTTACCATCATAAGTTTTTAGAAGAACTTTCACACAAGAAAGTCAAGTTCAAGATTACCAGCTTAATGTGGCTGATTTTTCTTTACTGATGTCTTGGACATTCAATAGCTCATGTCAGTATGGTTTACTAGAACTCCTTGCATCCAGCTGTATTTGAGTTGAAAATTAAAAGAATGGAAAAAGGTCTCAGAGAATTTTCCTGGTACTTAGAGTCAAGTCACTGGCTGTTAAGTTCCTAATTATGTGGGTTAGCTTGGTGTCTACCCTTCACTTATTTCTAGAAGGTCTCAACCTGATGAAGTATACTTACTTTTTTTCTCCGTCTACACAAAGCTAGCCAAGTTCTGGAAGATATCTGACTTGAACAGTGATTTGTTAGAGCTTCATAATGGACTAAGCTCTGATCTCTGAGCTGTCAGCCTCAGAGTGGTTCACACTCTGCATACAGGGACAGCATGATTTTCAGAAACTGTTCTTAAAGGGAACGGCTGGGACCCACAGAGGCTGGGAAGAGCAGTGCCATGGAAACTCACAGTTATTTGGTTAAATGTCTTGGCTTCCAGAGCTCTGTGACACTAGTTCCTTGCAGACAGCATCTGCAAAATCTCCTAGTTTGTATCAAAATAAATGTTTGACTGCAAAGCACCAAAGTGATACAAAATGTAGTCATTTCCATGAATCAGATTGGCTACACTTAGATTACACAAGTTTGCTTGTGTGTGGGCAACTGAACCAGAGTCTAAACCACTACAATTTATTGCCATTTCAGACTCCATGACCCTATTAGCTTGCAAAGCATGTGCTATAATGCTTTTTGCCATGATTCTTCTCTAGAGAAAAGCTGTAAATAACTGAAGTGTCATGGTGATTTTTGCCTTTTTTGCACTCACAGGACACAAAAATAAGCCAATAATTTTCTCTACCTTAGGCTTGACTTTGACATAGTAAAAAGAACATTGCTGAACTATGGAACTATGACACATTCTAGGGAAACAGCAGTGTCTTAGGATAAATACTTAACATGCTCTGTTTCATAGCTCTAGTTTTTGCTGAGTAATATCTAAACCTCATGAAACAGCAACCTGAAGTTTTTTGAAAGGCTGGACAATAATATTGGTGTTGAAGAAGAAAATGTCAAGTGTATAGTGAAAGATTAAGCCTGAGCTTGTTAGAGCAATTGTTTCAGTTGTATCTTCCTGGCTCACTAGTGGCATTCTAAATGTTGTTATTCTGGGATCACTGTTACTCATGTTTCTGTAGAAAAAAAATAATGGAGAGCCAACATTAACAGAAAGCTCAGCTGATTAAACATCACTTCCTCC
Source organism: Colius striatus (assembly GCF_028858725.1). Lineage (NCBI taxonomy): Eukaryota > Metazoa > Chordata > Aves > Coliiformes > Coliidae > Colius > Colius striatus. The sequence continues at coordinate 5,497,847 of NC_084775.1, read as the reverse complement.
CATCTATGGCTTTCCTAAGAAAACTTGTGTAGAGGAGAGCTGTGCTATTGGATTGCTTTCCAAGTAAGAAATCTAAGTGAGCTATTATTCAGTCCAAATAGCTGTCCAAAGTGTTAGCTGTTATCTGTGGATCTCAAGGTTTTGGCAAACAAATATTACATCAATTTCAGAAAAGAAATTTCTCCCTCTCCCCTAAAACAGCTAAGACTCAGTAACCAGGCAAAACAAAACCCAGCAAAGAAATACTAAGAGACGTTTGCTAATGGTAATTCCTTTCCGGCATCACAGCACTTTAAAGCACTTTTAAAAGGATGGAATTTTTTAGCCACATGAGGAAATATCCTAATGCAGAAATTACTGTTACAGTCTCTCCTCTAAGAATGCAGACAGATTAATCAATCTTTAAGCAGATTGGCAAACAGAAAATTTTTTGTTTGGTATTACTCTGCATGCAGTGATATACCTCAGGTCAGAGTGTAACCTTCCATATGGAGTAGCAGATAGTGAGAACAACATAGTAGGATCATGACAGTATTTATCTACCCTTCTTTCAAATTATGTTTTGGCTTTCAAACTTAAACTTCTACATTCATCTTGCACACTGTCTAATCTCTTGCATATTCTAAATCATATTTTAAAAAACTCAGATGATTGAGTTTGTATAATGAGAAATTTAATGACCTGTAAAATGAACAGAGTGCATCTGCCAGCCCTAAAAAAGTCATCTTTTCACCAGAAGCACGTCACAATATGGGACTGACAGTTCCATTGTTATTCTTCCAGACATACACTCCTGTTGCTTCCCTAAAACAAACATGCATTTTCAGATGCAAGTTGAAGACTAGTATTATTTAAAAGTCTAAATATTAAAATATTTTTCCAATAACACTTGAAATAGAACAAACAGAGTATACAACAATTGTTATATAAATGCACATTCTCCCCAGGTAAACTGAAAATCTAAAGTTTACAAACAAAATAGTAACTACATTCTGAACAAACATTTAATTTTACTGAAGCATATTTTTGTTAAAGAGTCAAACTCTGATGGAATAAAGAACCTAACAATTCCTATTTTGACAGGGAGGAATATGGTTCATGCTACAACTGCAGATGAATGTGCATCCACAGACTGTCTGGCACCTACCTCATCCATGATAAACATGAGACACAAGAACATGTCAAGAAAAGGATTTTAGTGGCTGTGTTTTATACAAGCTTACAAACTGTGTTTTATACAAGCTTACAAACTACCCTGTAATCCTTATACAAAGTCCAAAGCACTCATCATGTCTATACTCAGGTCTCAGCAAACAGTTCTACATGGGTTTTAGATATAACATACTGCACAAAAACAAAAAGCTCTTTTTTATTATCTGTTTGTAATTCATATTAAAACTTAAGTATGCACATACACATCCTCCTTCTTTGTACCTAGGCTGGGTTGGATTACCAGATTGTTAGCTAGCATTCTGGCACAGATTTGACTAGATTTATCAGCAAATAAAGCACTATACCATTTTATCTGCTACTTAAAAAAAGGAAGGTATAAATATTTAGCAACTACCCTACCCTGGTTGCAAAAGGTCAGTCCAAACTGCAAACGTCTGACACATGAACAAGGGAATAAGCCATAGCTGAACTATCAACACTTGACTTTCCAAAGGACAGCTATTTTCAGAAGCATTTTGCAATAGATGTGCCAGCTGCACACACAGACTGCATTACATCTGCGGCCCATTCTCCTTAAGCATTGCCTTTGTTTTGATTTCCTGTTTTGTATTCCATTAGGTTTAAGGCTGTATGTCATACTGCCATTAAATCACTGTTCTCAAGCAATAGCATCTTCAAGCTGACCTGGGAGCAAAACCACATAAAGACTTAGATTTGTGCAATTTGCTGTTACAACCAAGAGGTGCTGGAAAGCCTTACTTCAAAGCCTCCATATTACACTGCTAACTTGCTCTGACTTACCAATTATTGCCATGCACCAGTTCAGATCTCACATCAATAATATCAGCTAACAATTTAGGAAAACAGCTGAAAGTGAAATAACTGAAGGGAAAAAAAAATCCCATACTCAGTATTTTACCAAAACCAGCTTTCTTAAAAGGGAAGAATTGAAATCTTTCTGATGAGAGAATGGAAATGGCAGAGCAACTATTTGGAAAAGGTTTGTGGTTCGTCTGGGCTTGTTTTGTCTGTTTCAGCTTTTTTAACCCGATTTTATCTCCTTTCACAAGAAGATGGAATGAACTCACTGTCAAAGACTTTTCTGACTGTTAAGCAGCAAAGTTGAATGGATTCCGTGCTGATGAGCTTTTTCTAAAAGCAAGGAAAAACAAAATAGCACTTTCCTATGAAGAACCTGGATAGGGATCACTAGGATCCTGCCAAGCTTTAAATTCCCATTTTTCATGGATTAACATCATTCTTTGTAGTTCAAGCTGTTGCATAGTGACACAAGCTCTAAACAAGGTGACAAGAAACAAATCCAACCAAACAAATAATTCTAAGACATAGCAATGCCTCTGATGGGAGTTTCAAGTGAACTTATTTTACAGAAATTCACCTCTGATCTTCACCAACAACGGCAACATTTGTGGAGGCAGAGCTTGAGGGTAAAGTGCTCAAGAACCCTCCAGCAACAATACAGCTGTCTGCACAGAGGATTCAGCTCTCTGAACTGTAATGAGCAATTTGTCTCACAGCTTTGATCCACTGTCAGTTCAGCTGACACTGACTCCAGGAATTAATTTCTAACATTTCAGGATAACCCAAAACAAAAAAATGGAAGCAGTGCATGGTAGATATCTCTAGATAACCTATCACCTGCTGCAGGTGTTCACAGAAAAGTGAAATGTGTTTGTTTTAGTACAAAGGCTCTCAATTTCTTCATTGCATTTGCCCTAAGACAAAATATTAACATGGCAAAGCAGCATAAAGAATAGAATATTTTAACCATATGCTCTAAGCCATTTCTACATTGTTATTTGAGAAGCTTCCTTAGAGAAAAGACTTCCTTTGTACAACTGAACAGATCCTTTATTTGAACAATCTGCTCACTTTGGAAAACAGGTTCAGAATTAGAGGGAGATCAGTTTTTACATTTTAAAAGCCATTACAATGGAATTGGACTCAAATATGTCTGGGGTTTCATTACAAAACAAATGTTACATGTTTTCAATTATTTTGTAATGAAATAAATGCACTGTATCAAAGTCACAAATACTTTTAGCTCTGGCATAACACATCAACACTGAACAGAGCAGTAAATACCAGCTTTAGAAATCATTTAGGAAAGGAATAGAAACTCTTTAAACTTGGTCCTACTGTTATGCTGTCATTATGCTGCAGATGGATTGCAATCCATCTACTTCAGTCTGATCTGGACAAAAATCTTGGTCAGCAGCAAAATGCCATTATGTTGCAGCTTAAGGTTGTTACATTTGGCCATTGTGAACCAACTGCAGCCACATCAGTCTTCACTAGTCTGTCAATATCATTACATATGCATGAAAGTAGCAGTCCTGAGTTAGCAATGACTGGACTTTCAGACCTTTACTATTTTGCATTCCCCTGTATTCAGGCACACGTCATGCATCAGGTTATGTAACAGGAGGGAAACACTGCTGCCCGACTCTCTGGGCAAGTTTTAGGGGGCACTGTTTTGCACATAGGCTCCACAAGATAACATTCCCTATTTGTAGTATTGTCACAGCCTCTCTGACATATCCAACACAGAGAGCTGACAGACCACAGATCAAGGTGGCCAGTAGCAGCTGTGGTCAGACAGTACCACAAATACACAGCTATCAGTCTAGTCATGAGGGAACTCAATCATATCCGTAAGTCTTATTCTAACACTGTCAGACATGGCAGCTTTGACTTTCTGCTATTACCAGTGAAAAAGATAATGTTTGCCCTTTGTTTTTAGGTCATAGCTATGAGGCAACTTCATTTATTCTTCAACTAAATAGCTCCCCAAACAGTAGGGCAAACAACTAGCTCTGCAGATCATTTGTTATCTAACAAAGCTGTAAGTCTTCCTCTGTTTGAACTGGGAGCTAACAGATTCAAGACAAGTAGTTAAAGAATGACTTTGAGGGGAAATGAAGGAATCAAATGAGAGCAGATTTCAGAAACACAGGCTTCCTGAAGGACCAAGAGGGAAACATTAACATGTAGTGGGATCAAATGATATTGCCTCTAATCCTGGACAGATGAGAATCCTCAGTATGGAACACAAATGAGACTATCTGATCACTAGGACCCACTGGCTATACCTGCCGAAGAGAAATGAAGCACAGACGCAAAAGCTATTGAAGAAAATACATTCCAGACTGACGTACTGCAGCCCAAGGACTGGTCTAACAGATGAAGAATAACATGATTTCACTCTCCCAGAAGCACCACATGCATTAGTTGAAGGCCAAAGATGCGGTAGACTGCACTCACAGTGACTAGGATTAACCAGAGGCTTCAGTGGGTTCTGATATTTACTGCAACCTAACTTTAGGGTTATTTGTAATGTTTTTCTCTGCTGCAATTAAACAGCTTTGTGGTCTTTTCATTTCAAACATATGGATTGTGATCTGAAGCCTATTGTAACACTCCCAGCATTTGCTTTTTAAGTATAAAAAATTACCCAAAAGTCAAAATCATTCTTTAAAAGGTAAGATTTATAATGGCTGCAGCATATGAATGATTACAAATTTAAATATATCCCAGCTGATTTATGAAGGATACCTTGACCCTTAAATTAAACAGCATAGGTGGATATAAAGTAATACATTCGCAGACCAAGATCTAGCAGCATTTCACATAACTGTGCCTTACACCACAATTAGTCTGCAGAGTTTGATAGGCACATGAAATATCTGTATATTCCACCCACACCAATAAGAACTGTGGATTCTGTCTTTTGTACCTGCTTAGATTAGTAGACAAGACACACAAATCTTTAATAAGTCATTAAGGAATTAAGTTAAAATCTCCCTCTTAGTACAGTGGGGGGAAAAAAGTTCCAGGCTACAATACCCCACACAATGTCACAGCCTAGTTTTCACAAATAACACAAAATAACTTCTTCTTCCAAATGAACAGAATACAACGTAACATTATAGGCACTACCTTCGCCTTAGCCTGTTCTTGAGATTTTAATGTAAAGACTGACAGTTATATAGCTGCCTAATTAACTTGACTATTGTACACTAAAAATGGTCTCTATTTTAGCTCTCCTTCTGTACAAATAGCATAATGCTAATTTAACAGAAATGTCACGTTATACTATAAGGAACATAGTGACATTCCATTATGTCACCCTCTCCCTCCTTACAGTCGTCCTCCCGTTCCTGTTATGCATTCAACACTTTCTATAGGCATCTCATGAATCCCAAGAAGCCACTCTAGCCATGGAAAGTGCAGCCTTCTACTGCCTGCAATTTAAGACGCATCATTCTACAGTGTCAAGGAAAGTGAAACACCAGCAAACCAACGTTACACAAATGGTTTTTCCTCTGCAAGTCAAACTCAAGCTTTTATTAGTACACTTTTCTTCCTCCCCTCACTTCTGATTGCCTTCCTTCACTTTGCCTGCACAGAGAAATATTGCAACTTAAGAGCAGGTTTCACAGTTCTTGCATTCAGATAAATTTACCCTGAAATAGTTATATCCTGCATGAGAAGGATGATTCCTCCTGTGCCACTCAGTGTTTGGGGTAAACTGGCAAGGTCTCTCGGCTAAACTTCAACTTGCTTAAATTGCTGTCTGCTCACTGAAATTGACCTCTTCTTTCAACTGGATACGTGATTCTTCACCACTTTCTATCCTGAACTCTCAGGCAGTATTGCTCTGCTCTGCTGACTGTAGTTAACCAGGGACAGCTGATATGACCTCTATATTCAGTCTGAAAATTGCTTCTGGCATCATTTGGGCTAAAACCGATCTATAAATATATTATCCTTCCTAGAAACAAGCACAACTCTATCTATAAATCTAGTCCTGCATTTCTTCATCAGTTTCATTTCTGTTTCCCTCATGTGAATATAAAACCACAGATTGTTCATGTTCCCCTGCCTCTATCTACCACCTTCTACCAGTGATCACATTCACAGACAGTTCTCCATGTGCAAAAAAGCTCAGCTTTTTCACCTGAAACTTTTTCTTACATTTCTGGTACATATACCTTCATTCCTGTCATAACTCCACTGAATTAATAAAATCTACTGGTGTCTGGTAAGATCAGCATTAACAGTCCTTTGTGCTATCAGAGTGACACAAAACAACAGGAACCAGAAACTCACCCATGAATCTTACTGTCCAGTGCAAGTTCTAAACTGATCATACCCATAAACAGTGACAACCTTTTATTTCTTACATAGCATTTCTAGTAAAATATCAAAATGGGGTATTTTTCCATTCTTTTCCAAAAGCAGCCATTTGAGAAAACGTTTTCAGTTATCAAGTCATTTAACTGCCACACTGCAGCCAGGGGAGCACCAGGTTCTTCCAATACAAGGCATAGTTTATTTATTTCATCCTTTAACCTACACAGTATTTGTATGCACTATTTAAAAGAAACAATCACGAAACCTGTTAAAAATCTAACGTTTTGAATGCTCACTGTAAAGTGTAACCTTTGTAATGCACTTCTTTCCTGCCCCAGGCATGATATTGCAGATCAATTCCCAAACCTAGGTGAGCAACGCAATTGGCTGTAATGACAACTCAAGCTGTAATCACAGCAGTGTAATGCACCATGACTGTACCAGCAGCCTGACATTTGGCAAGCTTACTAAAACCTTAATAACAATGCATTATCACATTTTCTATGCTTCCCTTAATTCATTACGGAAGCAGCCTTTAGGAACACAAAGTGAACTTTTGAGATTGATTAGACTGTTTTGAACTTAATAAAGCATCAAGATGGTGTTGACCTTACTTGTTATCTGCTGTTCCAGAAAGATTCATAAAAATAAAGGCTTTCAGATAGCTAGAACATAACATTTTCACATAGTTAGGCATGGTCAGGAGTACCACCTAACATTTAATATTCAGGTTAAAAAGTAAAACTATGACTCCACCAAATAAAAAAAGCCTGATCTTAAAACTAGTTTCATAAATATACACCCTATCCCTGTTTTCATTTACATCATTTTTGTTTTAGACTTTAAAAGACAAAGCAAAAATATCTGCAGAAAAAAACAAGAGTTCAGGATCAGAAAGTTCTTCACTATAACACCAGGTTTATACTTTCCATACACAATTAGCCAAGATAATTTGCTTTTCTAAGTCACTTTCTGCAAAAGTACAAGAAAGGTAGTGATTGTCACTCTCAAGGCCACTAAGAAAAATGTTTCAATGAAACAGTACATGAACACTCAAATGTTATGGTTAACAGTAATAAAACCAACTACTTCAGCACTGAAAAACTACTGCTCTTCTGAAATGGCCAAGAGTTTCTAACAGACAAATACAGCAAAGTAGATCACGACTAATAAAAAATGAAATTCAGAAACTCTGCATCAACAGCTTCACTATGCCAAAGAAAAACTATCAGTAAAATCCACCCATGTTAATTAGGTACAAGAGATCTCCATGGAAACCTAAGTCAGGCATACCTACATGCCAATTGCATGGCAGGCTCTTAAATGAAGCATCGCACAATGGTGATAAACTCTTTCAGACCTTCCTAAGGTACATCTATCAGGTGTCTGAGAGGCATAAAGTGACCTACTCTTTCATTTCTGTAGCAAGCAGCAGAATCTCCCCTACAATATGACAGTATGAACTCCAAAATTTTAAATCACAGTGTCACTGTGCTTGCATCTGCTTTTTTTGTTTACATGCTCTGTACTTAACGTAACTAACATGTTTCACTGATAGCAAGGTGATAAAATGCACCTAAGACTTATGGTCAGCCATAAACTGTTGTGACTTTAGAAAGCAAGAAAAGGCAAAGAGAAAAAGGAAACTAGTTTTTTTTTAAGAAAACCTGAAGTTTCCCATATTATACAAATTCAAAATAGCTATTCCAATGGAAGGGTAAAGACAAACCTGGTTTTGTAGATACTTTTAGATTTCACACTGATTCTCATATGGGGAGGAATACACTGTGGCACGGGAAAAAAAACCCTAACCTGGGCATAATTTTGTGTTTCTCATCTTCACTCCCAAACTTTCATCAGAAATGCACAAGGACAAACCAAGTAAATCTGGATCACTGGGGAAGCTGAAAGTTCTACTCTCTCTACTCCAATCTCTTCCGTACCCAACCTGTTTCTTGCTTGCTCCTTTCATTTTGGAAACAGCAGCCCATATAAACATTCCTGAACTGACAGACTGTCAGGACAGGATGAGCCTCGGAAAATAGTACAAGCAGGAAAAACACAACTCACTTAAAGATTAATTAACCCTCACAAAAAAAAAAAAAAAAAAAAAAAAAGAAAGCATCTCTCAAAATTCTCACTTTCATGCTGTCAATCTGCATTTTTTAACTGCTAAACTAAAGTGTTTAGCAACAAAGACTGAGTCCATCTCTAGCAAACAGTGTAAAGACGTGTAAGGGTCCAATTTCACCAGACAATGATATACCAAAACACCCCATGAGATACTTGGAGTATCTCTAGCAATGCTTTGACACTTCTCAACAACAGCCATCTCAGTGATAACTCATCCTCATTCTATCTCACACAACTAATACAGAACAAAATGCTCTAGAAAGTGTTAATATTGTGCAGCTTTTCACTTTCAAAGTCAGGTGAGTAGTTAACAGAAATAAATATTGAGCTTTCCTCTCTTGCACTAGCTTTGTGTTCATGCTTTTTCAAAGAGGAAGTTTCAAAGTATTTCTGAAGCTTCTTGTAAGTCTGTAATAAAGTTATTTTCTTTAAAAAATTACTCTAGCATAGGACTTGGTAGACACAGCTGTGAGACAGGGTTGATCAATGACCATGTATCAGTTACTCCATCTGGAAAGCATTAGGAACATCACCACACCAATGTGATGCAGTCTGGCCTGACCCATTTCTCCATTTTGGAGTTACTAAGAAGACATCCCAACACCAATGTGTTCCTGCTCTTCCAAGAATTATAGTGAATTATGACTGACCTTCAAATGAGTGAGCTGACAGGTAAAAAGGATCTGCCTTGACATATATATTATATTTCAGTCTTTTGGAAAGCAAGTTTTTAAGTTTGAAAGCCTGACAGATCTTTAACAAATGACATCAGTGTGATTTCTCTTGAAATACATTGCTCCATTTTCTTTTCTAGGTTTCAGCTTAAAACCTTTCATTGCTGATGCTGTTGTCAATCTTATCTAGTGACCTATTTACCCTAAGCATAGAATTGCAGAACAGATTTTTGTGACAAGTACAGAGCAGAGTTTGACACTAACAATACTCAACATTTTGTAGACTTGGATTGGGTTTTAGGGCTTGGTCAGAAAGGCCATCTTTCTTTCACTTAAAAAGGCAACAAGCCACCTCAGAGGTTTTGCAAATTAATTTGACAGAGCATTTTTGGGAAAGAAGCTACATAAACATGACAAAAGGTGACTAACATAACCATGCACCATTACATTAAAGAATAAAAAAAGAGACCTTCAGCACATTGCACTGAATGCTTAGGAAATCAAAACACTGTCTGGGTTGCTACATTCTTTGACTTTCAATGAATCAGTGCTGTCTGCAATGCACACACAACCTTTGAGAGAGAAGGGGGGAAAAAAAACCCCTCAAACTGAACAAAGTAACTCCCAATTATCTGTAACGGAAGCTCTGTCTTGCAGTATGAGTATGGACCGGTGTTAACACAATGCAGAACCGGCAGCCCCATGGGGAGTCTCCTCACACACCAAATTTTGAAACAGCAGTAAAGTGAAATCCCTTGGGAAGAGGCTTGGTGCAACTGCTCTAGTTAAAATATATGGCTCATTCAACTCATCAGAATGCTACTAAAGGCAATGGCAGGGACCAGATAGCCTATGTAGAAAGTCACCACATATGATACATGTTTGAAAACACCGAAACACTACAGAGGATAAAAGCTGGGATAACTGACAATCTAAAACCATGAGGGTCACAAATCCCCATCACTGTGGAAGCTGGCCACTCAGTTATGCTTGGATGATACTGTACAGGCTGGGCAAGAGAAACCTTGGGGGGGGGGGGGGGGGGGGTGTTTCTAGGGTTTGTTGTTTGGCTGAGGTTTTCTAAACACAAATACTATACTTCCTGAGCGTCTCCCATCCCTCCATGGTATTGCTGGGAGTTTGGAGGAAGTTTATTCTGTTGCAGTGTAATGCAATTCTTCCACTGCGCTAGCCTGGTGTTACTTAATTTCTTCACTGTAAGACTCTGTATGACTACAGATCAGCAGAGGTTCCAATGCAACAGTGAGAAGGTCAGCTTTATGTTTTCAGATACCAAATTTTATCAATAAATATACAAAAAGCATCCACAAACACAGCTGTTCTGACTATATATGTTGCCATAAAGTATATAAAAAAAGCATCCTAAATGTGCAATTATTACACAGAATACCTATGTCCAAACCATTTTGTATGACCATGCAAGCACACTTACTCAAATGTCTGTAACTCAAAGTCTATATATTTTGTTAAATAATATCAGTTTAGAAAGGAGTTTTTGCCATACCAGCATACTCAAGCACTGCTGAATTCACATGGCTTTTATCATCATTCTATTGTTTACAAATGTTACTGTTATTCATCACGGCAAAGAATCAGCTGTTCTTGTGGCTGAAGAAAATGCCAACTCAGAAGGCACAGATGAGTGTAAGTCCATTAATGAGAGATCATGATTTTTATTACCAGGAACATTATGCTCTCAGATCTCTAGAATTAGGCACATTCAGTACCTGCTATCTTCTCAGTTACTCCAAGCATTACAGGGACTGCTAGGTGTGGGTAGGAATGGGATAAGTAATGCATAGAAAGCCAAAATACAAGTAATACAAAGTATTTTTAGAATTCAGGTATAAAAAACCATTTCTGTTCTAGTACCCCTGTATCATAAGCAGATTTCTGCAGAGCACACTGGCAGCTTAAATAGTGACAGTTGGTATGTGAACAGCATGAAATCCCTGGGCCTTCCCCAGTTTGTGGGGATGAAGGGAAGCATAAGACAGGTCAAATTCATTGCCAGGAAAATTTTTTCTAGTTTTTTCAACTTAGTAACCATTACCTTTTAAGGAAAAAACTCATTTAATCCAAGATTTCCAAGACTATGTAGTACTTTCAGTCAAGCACTCCACAAAAAGGAATAGCAGGTGTGAACATATCCCCTCTGATGAATCTAAGCCACAGTTACACTTCTAGTGACCTACATATAGCCTATTTTCTGTATAACTTGTATACTTTACATTTGGTCAAATAGCTGAGTTCCAACTAGATTTCAGAGTATCCTGAAGGATCAAATCCTGACATCATATTTAAATAGCAAAGCAGCAACCACCACCACAGATTAACTAACATTGTCAGGATGCAGAGCGTATCTGCAACTGAAAAATCTTTAGAGCGACTCTTCAATATCCAGCAGTAAAGATGTTTTAGAAGTTATGGGCTAAAACAAGAACATTGGCAACACTTGCTGGATATTCGCTAGTTTACAGAAACAAGCCTCTGAATGAAGAGAGCCATCAACATTCTGCTCTGGGTAGTATGTATCATTGCCTATTTAAAGCTTACAAGATTTGATGTGAAACTTTAAGCTCTGAATGCAACACATATACAATACGAGCAGAAAAGTAAGTAGTGGGTGGACAGAATCTTTTCTGCCTATCCTGAATAGTAACCACACTGCTGCTGCTCCAGCTGTCAGACACTATCCCTTGGGTGCTCCATTAGAAAGTACATAGCAAAGTGTAGGCTCAAAGTCACAGAGACTGGTGTTACAGATAGGCTGGAAATACTTCACTCTTTCCACAAAGAAAAATGCTCTTTGCACAAAACAGCACAGATAACTCAGAACTTCAAATCTCCTCGTGTGAGCCAACAGCATTGAAGAAAACAAATGGCATAACATGGCAAGCTCATCTCAAGCAACAGTGATGGAGCTCTTGTCCCTGGGGTTTAATGACTCACACTTGACTTCAAAGCAACTTGAGATAATTTAAGACCCACAAAGTTAGCAGGTATGCAGCACTAAGGAGACCAGGAGATAATAACCACACAAACAAACAGTCACAGACACTCCTGGCTAATCCCCTTGCACCTTGCTGAAACCCAAATACAGATGCAAAGTAAAACATAAAATAATTGAGCCACTACCTCCAAAACCATCCCTACTTGTCTAAGATGTATTAAATACTTTTTATATCGTTCTTATGCTCAACTTTTGAGCTTTTTTTCACGCCCCTTAACTGTCACCATTTATCATTCCTGCTTTTTAACCCATCCTCATGCCCTTAGTATGTTTCCTGTCCATTCATTTTCAAGACTAAATCTCCCTGAGCATTTTCTCTTAAGTACACTCTCATTATCTCATGTTTTCCTTTTCAATCTTTAGTCTGCTCCAGTCTCTGCTCCCATTTAAGTGCTCTCACTAAGAGCTTTAAAAATCAGTTTCAAAAGCCAAATCACAGTGTACACATCAAAGCAGTCTCCCTTTATTCACAAATGCTCTGTACCATCAGCAATTATTGTATTGGTGTGTGATTATTCACAGGAAGACATGCAATATTGTTTTCAAATATTTCTTTAAACAGAAACAATGATTCCTCTCCTTAGAAACAGAAGATTACAATTTACTTGGAAGAAAAGTATCACTGATTCTCTATTTGAAGTGGCACCAGGAAAGTCAGGCCTACCTGTGGAAGCTGCCCCAAAGCATGAAGGGTGAGCTGCTTTGGGTCTAGGTAGAGAATCTCTCCAAGCTCCTGATAAGGCTTCCCAATGGGGGTGAAGAATCCCTGGGTGGATTGCTTTTGTCTCCTATGGTAGTTTTCCCAGAAAACCTGTTCTCTTGAAGGTTCACTGCTTTTGTATACTGTTCTGCTTCTGGCCAAGACCTTTCCTTCCTTCTGAGCAAAGCCAGGCAAAGGCTGAATGGACACAAAGTCTTGAGGATTCAGGATTTTAGTAGCTGCCGATGTCTTGATTCTGGTGTTCTTAGGTGACTCTGGTACCACAGGTGCCTTGGATCTGCTGCCTTTAGGCACTTTTGGTACCACAGGTGCTGCGAATCTGCTGCTCCTACCCACACTGGCTACCACGGGTGCCTCAACACTGCAGTTATTAGATGCAGCTGGTGCCAGCATTGTTCCAGAATGGGAACCTTGGCAGTTTTACTCTCTAAATTCCTAAAAACTCTAGTTTGCCAGTCATGAAAACACACACTTGCTACCTAAACCCAGAAGGAAGTCTTCCTAATATTCTGATGGGTAACTCATCAGAAGAATTTACTGTTACTCAACACTACATGAGATCTTATTCCGTTTGGCAACCCCTCAAACTGTAGAAATAAACCCTGGGGGGCTGGGATACCTAAAACGTAACCAGTCTCCAGAGGCACACTCAGAGCACCTCTCTGAAGGGTTTTGCTACAAATAAAACATCCTTTTATAGCCCTTTTCAGCAACAGCCCAACCTCTCCTGCCCCCAGCCTTCACACCATGAGCCCAAAGTTCTGAGGGCTCAGCCTAATCCCGTCACCCTCCCAAATTTCTGAGGGCTCAGCCTAATCCCGTCACCCTCCCAAATTTCTGGGGGCTCAGCCTAACCCCGTCACCCTCCCAAAGTTCTGGGGGCTCAGCCTAACCTCTTCCCACTCCCTTAAATCTCCAGGATCAGCCTAATCTCCTCCCATCCCCCCAAGTCTTTGGGGGCTCAGTTTAAATGCCTCTCACCCTCTCAAATCTCCAGGACCTCAGCCTAACCTCCTCTTGCCCCCTGAAAATTCCAGGACCAGCCTAACCTCTGCCCATCCCCAAATCTCTGGGGGCTCAGCCAGACCTCCTCGCTCCTCCCCAATGCTCCGGGGGGCTCAGCCAGACCTCCTCGCTCCTCCCCAGTTCTCCGGGGGGCTCAGCCTGACCTCCTCGCTCCTCCCCAATGCTCCGGGGGGCTCAGCCAGACCTCCTCGCTCCTCCCCAATGCTCCGGGGGGCTCAGCCAGACCTCCTCGCTCCTCCCCAATTCTCCGGGGGGCTCAGCCTGACCTCCTCGCTCCTCCCCAGTTCTCCGGGGGGCTCAGCCAGACCTCCTCGCTCCTCCCCAGTTCTCCGGGGGGCTCAGCCTGACCTCCTCGCTCCTCCCCAGTTCTCCGGGGGGCTCAGCCAGACCTCCTCGCTCCTCCCCAGTTCTCCGGGGGGCTCAGCCTGACCTCCTCGCTCCTCCCCAATTCTCCGGGGGGCTCAGCCTGACCTCCTCGCTCCTCCCCAATTCTCCGGGGGGCTCAGCCTGACCTCCTCCCGTCTCAGCGCGGGGTTGGGAGAGGGGCCGAGGCCAGACCAACGGCCGCCCCTCAGGCCGGCGCGCGGCGGTTTAACGGTCGCCGCGCGCGCGTCGCGCCGTTGCCCGGGAAACGGGCGCGCACTGGGGGGCTGGGGCGGGTGTGAGCCGCCAAGTTACACGGTGATCCGCAAGTTACAAGGGTCTTCCGTGGTTGCTGGTGGCCTTTCATCAGCTGGTGGTCGCCATCTCCCGCTGCCGCAATAATTACCTCGTCTCCTCAGCGTTTGGCAGGCACCGGCGGTTTCTCGCAGTCACTTGAATCCTGCCCAGGTTTCTGCTTTTGACGTGTATATACGGTAGAGAGTGGTTTCAAGCTTAATCGTTGTTCTTACGGCGTTCCTAACAAAGCTATCCTCTTTCTTTTGACATCTCATGTCCCCTCCCTGCTCACTCACCCTAAGGGACCAGTCACTCTTAGGGCTGTGACATCCAACACCGCTCCAGCCCCGAGGGGAAAGTTGCAAACCGCACCCTGAGGGGGCACTGGGAGGTAGCCACTAGTTCAGCTTTGCCCAAGCATGAGATTGCCCATTGAGATGGGTTTTTTCCGCTGTTCTTTCAGCTGAAGTGGCCCTCCCCCCCGGGCTTGGGGACAATTGTGGCCAAGAGAAGACAGGGCTGTAAATACCATGTTTTGCCTTCATGTAAACAGGACTTTCTCCTTTCAGAGCACTGTTGGAAGGCTCAGTGGTTAAAGCACTGGAGACCTGAATGTCATTAGAACAGTAAAGATAATATTCATTAGTATTTCACTTAATTAAATATAATCCTTGGCTTCTGTCCTGGCAGCAGCCTGGGTTGCATGGCACAGCAACCCCAGCCCCACCAGCGCCTGGGGCCTCTGCCAAATGCTGCTCAGCCCTTCAGAAAACCCATCAAACCTCACTCCTTCTGTGACCATTTTCAGTAAAAGCCTTTCAAACTTCACTCAGCCCTTATCAAACAAGCAGTAACTGGCAGCAAATGAGAGCTCGAGATGAATTCAATGCTGTATCTATTCAGCTCTAAAATACACAGACTATCAGCAGCAATAACATGTTATGTGAGGTATATGATTTCCAGCAGATTGAGTTTTTAGCCTGTCATGATCACTCCAACCATTTGAATCCTGTGAGCTCTCTAAAGGGATAGAGTGTCTGGAAACACCTCTTCCCTCCTCCTTGTCCTTCCTCTCAGCCCTGAAGAAAAACACCCTTGCTATTATTTCTTTGTATTTGAATCTGTCCAACGCTTCTTTGCTATTATAACTTTTGATTTAGAGTGATGTGACCAGACATGAAAGGGCAGAATCTTAAGAGCTGTGGCCTGAGGAGGAGCAGAGCTGCGGGGCTCCATGGCCCTGAGACTGCAGGAGAATGTGGGGGATGTTTGCAGCTGGGAAGGGTCCTCCCATCTTATTTTCTCCCTCAGCCTTATCTTTTCTGCAGGGTGAATTGTTCCCCAAAACCCAGTGTCTTGTGTTGCTTTTTTTTTTCAGGAGGAACTTTCCATCCACATGCAGGTTGGAGTCAGAGGTGCTTACACACAGATCTGCTAAACTGTGGGGCTGGAAATGCAATTTCTGCCACTTTTCTCATTGGTTGCAGCTAAATTGTAGATGTTTCCAGCTGAAAAGAAATATTCCCACACCCAGTATTGGAGACAGCTGTGAGAAATACCACAATTTGGTAACAACAACTCTCTGAGCATCTGCTTTTGTTGTACCTGGGTGCACGAGCATGTTTTCCAGTAAAACATTTGAGAATTAACTAGTTTTGATGACTTCCCTGATACAAATGATGACATCTCATCTGGCACTGAGATTTCAGCTCCAGGGACTTAAGGGGAATCTAAGCTGCAGCCTTTGGAATAAGCGTGCGTTGGAGTTTAAGGTGTTCTTAAAAAGGCTGGTCGGACTCTTCATTGTTGTATCACTCTGTTGTTTTATTTTGGCTATGTTTTGGGTTTTGGGGGTATGTTTTAGTTGATGCTGCATTAAATTCTTTTCTGTTTTCTTCCCCACACACCAGTAGCCTGGTGTGTTTTGTCCTGAGCAGCAATTAAGCTCTCCCTGCCCTTGGGCAATTCTCAGCCTCTTCAGTACTCGAGGCTAATCGTGGTCTTTGTTCCCTGATGGGCCTAAACCACAGTTGGCTTTACTGATTGGCTTGTGTTTGAAGAAGCCTCAGCTCGACCATTGGCTGCAGCAGGTTGAGACTTGCCAGGGATTTTGGGTCCTAGAGCAGGAGGATCCCAGCTGAGACACTTCACCCTCAACACCCTCTGTTTATTTAACTTGACTCAATCCAGATGCTGCAAGTGCTGCCAAGGACTGGGGTGGGCAGGCGAGAGCTGTCCTGCGCCTATACCCTCCAGGCTTTGGTGCTGCAACACTTTGGAGTTGTGCCCAAAACACACTCTGCTTCCCTAGCAGGTCCATTTTAAAATGACCTTGAAATAACTGAAGCATCGGGATGCTCTGAGGCCAGGAAGGGCCCAAAGGGGACGTGACAGGGCAATGCCCTGCTGCTGATGAAGACATCTCTCCCGGTCTCTGTGATTCGTGCCCAGATTGCCCATTCCATGGGCAAAGGCACCTGCACCCCCCAGGCAGCATGAAAGCATAAGCCTTGAGGCAAGCCTCTTGTAGAGACCCTCACATCTTTCTCCAGGCTGTTTGCATTTATTTCTCTCCAAAATGTTGTCAGTGGGGAGCCCATCCTGCAAGCTCCTTCCTGGCAAGACGTTCCCTCTGGAGCCCTGAGCTCAGAGGTGCAAGCTGCCTGTGCCTGGCTCTGCAATGCTGTTTCTGTATAAATACACTCCCTCCAAGACAGAGGAGGATGTATTATTTTGAAACAAACAAGACAGATCTATGGAGTTGTGTTTTTGGAGGCTCCTGGGCAAAGCTCCTGTGGTGATCAGCCCCCGTGACCCAGCCAAGCCAGGTGGGCTCTTCCAGCTCTTCCCTTCCTCAGCTCCATTTCTCTTCTACCTTGTTCATCATCTAGTCCCATTTTAAGCAATGCTCCAGGAACAACAGGTATACATTTGGCTCTTTTTTTTCCCTTCATGTCATTTCTCTATCCAGCTTACATTTTTTTGTGGCAATTTAAAAGCTTTTACAAATTACATTCCTATCTTCTCCTTGGTTATTGTTAGAGAGGAGAGAGTCTCATTTTTCACTGTGATCTTTCAGGTTTCTGCTGTCACTATATTTAATACTTTTTCTTCTTTTTTTTTAGTATGTGTGTGTGTCCTTAGCTTTTATTTTCTCATCCCTCAAGGGCAGCCTTGGAAATTCAAAGCTGTTCCCTGACTATTCAGCGGATCTGGCATTCTCTTTTGGCAGTTCTGCAATGACTGTCTCCCTTCCATCCTTCCACCTAAATGACACCCTTTTCTCAATAAATTACCCTTTGTCTTTCAAAGAGACGTTTCCATTTGTGACAGTTTGGGTGTATAATAGTTGCATCCCAGCGGATACCTTCAGGAGCATCAACTAACAGGCCAATACAAACTCGGTGATGCAGAAAATAAAGAGATTTATGTATTTGGGGCTTTATTTCACTCCTGACAATTGGGCTGTGCTCTGAATTTTCAAAGTTCGAGTTTAAAGGTATGGTTTCTCAGTGCTGAAAAACCTCTCCTGGAATGAAGGGATGGCTGAACCCATGGCAGGATTTCCTCTTTTCGACATGGCATTCCTCAGGGTCCCTGGAAAATGCCCCAGGGCAGTCAAGCCCCCCCAGCCATGTCCCTGGCAATAAGGCTTTGTGGCTTCAGTGTGCTGACTGGAATGCATAAAGCACCAAAACCTGGGGAAAGCATCAATTCAGCACAACCAGCAACACAATCCTAGTTCCTCTGCCCCATTTGGAGCATTTCACAGTACTACACAAAATCCCTGAATGGTGGGGGCTGGAAGGGTTCTCCAGAGTTCCTCCAGCCCAGCCCCCTGCTGAAGCAGGTTCCTCTCCATCAGGGGGCACAGGAACATGTGCAGGCAGGTTTGGAAACCTCCTGAGAAGGCATCTCACATGGTCCCTAAACACCCATGAGTGGCCTGGGAGGGCTTCCTCTGTACACAGCACAGCTGAAGCACGCTGGGTTGCTTGGAGCATTCACAGAGCCTTGCACAGAGAGAAGGTGGCTGTGCTGCCAGGAATGAGGAAATCTCTTGCATTGTTATCCAGCATTTCCCACTCTTTATGCCTGAAAAACACCTGACCAACAAAAGCCTCAGATTGCTTATGCTACAGCAGAAACAGTGATTTCGCAAACCTTTTGTGGTGATAAGGATGGTGATCAATTACTGCTGCTGGGGCTCATGAGCTGGCTCATAGAGGGGAAATGTGCAGGGTAGCTGAAGCAGCAGCTTTGGGATATCCCCAGGCCCTCCCTGCCCATGATTGCACTCAGTGCTGCTGGAGGGAGGATGCAGCAGATAAAGCTCAAGAAGGCTGGATGTTCACACCGTGCTCCCAGCAGATGAGGATGGAGATGTCCAAGCCCTGGGCTGGTGACAAAAACCATCCTCCCTGGCTCCTGCAAGCTGCCCAAAAACAACAGATTGGATATTTTTGTAGAAGTTGTCAAGATCCAGACCTTGGCTTTAGCAGCTTGGGACTCTCCTCTCGTAGCCCTACACCTTCTGTCTCCTTTCCAAACACCAGACAAGCCAAACATTATTTTACAATCCCAGCATCTGGCACACAGCTCTGGGCAAGCCTCTCAGCCTGTCACTGGTGAGATAAATGAGCCCGTTTCAGTGGCCGACTTCATAAAAATATATGAAGAGCAGTTAACAAAAGGATATTTCACAAAGCTGGGAATGCAAATGCAACCTCCCAGATAACTAATTAACTGAAACAGCCATAAAAAGGGGAAGCAGCTTCCCATCTGTGGAAATAGATGTCATTTTGTAGAGGCTCTAATTAGTTATGCCCAGTCCTACAGCTGTTTCCTTGGTGGTACACGCAGGCTGCCTCCTGCTCTCCAGCTCCCGTGGCTTTCAAAGTAAAGAGCAGAGCTGGAGGGAAGAGATGCTTCATCCTGCAAAAGCTGCCATCTCCTTGAGACCATCCCACCCGAGGCAGAAAAAGATCCCCTCTCAGCTCTTCCATGGAGAGGAATTTCCCCCCCTCCTCAAAGCTTTCCCACATCTTTTGGGCAGAAGCTTTAGGCTTTGATATCCCTTATGCTTTGGGATGCTTTGGACCAGAAGCACAGCTCACACCAAAGCGCTCCCTGAGGGAATGCAGTGGGTTTTTACCCCCTGTGCCACCACCACAGCCCATGCCCCTTTTTGAGCTCTTCTCCTGCAATGTTCAGCTTTTACTTCCCTGCAGCCCCCCCCAGCCTGCAGGGAGCTCAGCAGGATGAAGGCTGGAACAGGGTGTACCATGGGAATTAGTCACCGCCGGGACCTCAGTCAAGTGTTTTATTTAATGCCCTTTTCCAAAGACAGTTGTACTTGAAAAAACCACAGAATTACAATCTCTGCTAACAAGCATGACTCAGAGGAGCTGTGGGCACACACTGTTTAAGTGAGAAGTGTCTTCACAGCGCTGGTGCAAAGTGGGTGAGGAGGGGAGAGGGACTGCTCCCACTTGCTGAAACAGCTGAAAGCTGCCTGCTGCCCGCTTTCCTCCCCCTCTCAGCAGGGCTTCACCTTGTGCCACGGGAAGAGGTGCTGCTGAGAAAGTGGCTTTTGCAAAAAACACCCAAACCACACCCCACATAGCTTACATTTTCACTGCCAAGAGGTTTTTTTTGCTACAGAGGGAATGGCTCAGATGGCTGATGGGGAGAGGCCACCACCAAAACTGCACTTGGCAGCTTAGCCATGGTCTGACCCACCCTGGTAACAGCAACTGGAGCTTCTTCAGACCAGAAGTGGCTGTGGCATTAACTGCAGTGAGCAAACCTGTGCCCAAAACATGAGGCAGAGCAATGTTCTGCTATGAAAGGCCACACTGCCCCTCACCATGACCTCCCACATCCGTAGCTACCAAGAACTTACTCAGCAGGATGTTTGTGGGACGTTGCCAGGTCTTCCAGGAGCTGCCTTTAAAAACAATGTGCCTTTGCCAAATGTTACCTGTAAACTGCTCCATTGCACAGGCCTGTGCATGCAGACCAAAGGCACAAGTGTTTGCAGAAGCTCTTTAAGGGTTGCCTGAGTCCCTGTACCAACCACACCAGTCACAGCACTGGCGTCATCTCACTGGAAAAAAAAACCCAATGAGAATTTATTCAGCTTTTCTCAACACATCACCTCCCACCTGCAGCCAGCATCAGCCTGGCTGGCAATTAGTGGATCAGACAGCAGCAGCAGTTACAAGATGCTGTACAGGGGGACAACCAGCAATGTAATTTCATACAATCCTTGAACTTTCTTCAGATCAACTTCCAGCGTTGTACTGGGACAATGAGGATTAACTCTCAAGCAGAGGCATTT
The DNA here is from genome assembly GCF_028858725.1 of Colius striatus. Taxonomy (NCBI): domain Eukaryota; kingdom Metazoa; phylum Chordata; class Aves; order Coliiformes; family Coliidae; genus Colius; species Colius striatus. The sequence goes on along the minus strand of NC_084775.1, from coordinate 5,476,926 downwards.
GGAAATCCTCCCATCTCTTTCCCAAAGTGGAGGAGGCTTTGCCTTATGCTGAGCCTGGTTACTCCTATCCCTGTAAGGCCCCTGAGGGAGCTGCTGGGAGAAGGGACATGTGTGCTCTGCAGGACCTGCCCAGGCTGGGGATGGTGACTTTGCATATTGCTGTGTCTTGGTGACTTGTGATGCTGCTGAGCCCTGGCTGTGGCAGCTGCCAGAGAGGGGCTGGGAGCAGGTCCCAGCCTGGGTATTGTTAGACATGATGGTTGTATTTTGAAGCAGAGCTTTGGCCAATGTTCAGCTGGTGCAGTTTGAGCTCTGATGCTGTGATGGGCACTGGATGTGTCCCATCCTGCCAGAAACCCTCTGGCTGTTTGGTGCTAAGGGTCAGAGCAGCCCAGCCCAGACAAACATCACCCTGTTCCATCCACTGTCCAGCCACGTGGCTTCTCAGAGCAAAGTACTTAGGAACCCTCCTTTTGTTATTAAAAAGGGAGAAGTAATGACAATAAGTGGGGGCATGCAAGGCTCTGGGCTGTGCAGCAACAGCTTTGCCAGATCACATAACCCTCCCCATCTTGCATTCCCTAGGGAAATCTCCCTTCTTTGTAAAGCTCAAGCTCTCAGAAATCTCTCCCTGATGCTGTCCTACTTAGAGGGGAAAAGTGAAATGAGAATATACAACATCTGTATCAAGCTGCAGTACATTCATCTCTGGTGTCAGACACCCCATGGGACTCAGCCCAGGCTTGCTACGAGGCTGGGGAGAGCAGCAGGGCTGAGGCTTGGCATGGGAAAACAGCTGGGCTCTGGGGGCTGGAGGGGACAAAGCAGGCACTGCTGTCAGCCTGGGCAGGGAGGGGATCCCTTTGAGGCCCCCCAGCATCTGTGGGAGCCCTGGAGCAGCAATTCCCAGCGGCACTGCCAGCTCCTCAGAGCCTGTCAAAACTCCCTCAAGTGCAAGCCCGAGTCTACACTCCTGGCTGCCGTGTCAGCTTGTTAGAATAAATTGAGACATAGAGGAAAAGTCATTAAGATCTCTTTCATTAACACCATTCCTTGCAGGCCCAGGGAAGCTGAGGTTTTGTCAGATCATGTTATCACCAGGACTTCACTGTCTCCCAACCTTGAAGAGATTCTTCCCAAAAGCACAGCCGCCCCCTCGCCTGCTCCTTCTCTATCCTCAGCTATTTTGATTTCACTCCTTGAGATAAAAGTGTGTGTGTGGGGGAGGTATTTACACACACATAAGAAAATATAGATGCACATAAAAATAACCCGATGATGAGAGACACGTTTCAGCTCTGCAGAGCTTCCCCTTCTCTGCTCTGACATAAAAGGAAAGTGCTGAAGCTGTGGGGGCTGTGGCTCTCTGAGCCTCCTGCCCACAGCAGGCTCTGTGGATGCACAGGGGCTGCAGCCCTCAATGCATGGGATAGCAGTAGGGGGAAGGGTGCACTGGGTTGGGGCTGAAATTCCTCAAGAGGAAAAACAGAGACAGATTTGTGACCCTGGGAAGTTTATGGCTTGCTGGGAAGCAAATATAGTGGAGATTAATTCCTGCACAAACCTCTCGTATCTTATGACATTCATGATACATTTCCAGATGTGTTACTGCCTGTCTGCACATTGCTTTTGTGTTTGGAACAGCTTCTTTCAATGAAAGAGAGAGGAGAAAGATGAGGGTCTGGTATCACCAGCCACAAACAAATGCTGCCCAGTCTGGGTGCTCAGCTGTGCCTGGGAATCAGGCAACACAGCATCTGCCCATCCCACAAGGGAACAGCTGAGGGACTCACACACCCACTGCTCCTCCTGCACAGCCCATGGAATGGTTTAGCATCCCTTGCCGATCAAGGGAGGTTCTCCTCCCCCTCTGCTTTGCCCTGGGAAGGCTACATCTGGAGTTTTGTGTCCAGTTCTGAGCTCCCCAGTTCAAGAGAGACTGGGAACTGCTGGACAGAGGTTAGTGAAGGGCTACCAAGATGCTGAGGGGATAGCACATCTCTGTGGGATGGCTCCATCCTTGTGTCTGTGTGTCCTGTGGCAGATGGCTGAGGAGAGGCTAAAGGACTTGGGGCTGTTCAGCCTGGAGAAGACTAATCAATGCTGATCAATACCTAAAGGGTGGGTGTTCAGAGGATGGGGCCAGTGTTTGTTGTGTGGTGGCCAGTGCCAGGACAAGGAGGAACAGGCACAGGCTGGCACACAGGCAGTGCCACTGGCACAGGAGAAGCTCCTTTGGTGCTGAGGTGAGGGAGCCCTGGCCCAGGCTGCCCAGGGAGGGTGTGGAGGCTCATCAGGAGGTTTCCAACCCCACCTGGACACGTTCCTGTGCCCCCTGAGCCAGGGGAACCTGCTTTAGCAGGGGGTTGGGCTGGAGCAGCTCTGCAGGGCCCTTTCAGTCCCCACCACGCTGGGATTCTGTGACTCCAGCAGAGGTTGGGGTCCCTTGGGCAAGACCAGTCTCTAAGCAGCACGTGGACTGGGGAGGGAGCGAGCTCACACAGGGCTGGCAGGCAGCACGGGCACACTCAGCCCAGCTTGGAACTGGCACCTCTGCCAAAAACAAGACAACTCATGAATACGAGATCCAGGGCAGTGTTATCAGTGTCCCTACAAGCCCCAGCACTGCCCCATCCTGAAGCACACCATGGGCCAAGCCAGCAAGGCTCTGCAGTACAGAACATCCTCATAGAGCCCTGGCAATGCACTCGAGCTCACTGCTGTCAGCCTTGTTTTGACTTGCTTTTTAGCAGGCTGCCACATGCAGCATTCTTGGTGACAAGTGACAGCCTTGTTTCATTAACAGCATTCCACCAAATGGTACTACTATTATTACCAGTTTTCGTGAGTATAATAGATAACATGACTTTTCCCCATTCCAAAAGAAGGAAGGATTCAGATGTTTTCTGAGCATCTCAAGCTGTGATAACAGAAGACACGACCGTGTCGTACCAGAAAGCGTTGCTGTGTGTTACACACAGCCTACCTGCAGGAAGCTTCTTGCATTAAACCATAGCAGAGCTGTCACTGAATCATTCTGTAATTGTAGGAAGAGATAACAAGAAAAGGCAGAGCTTTGCCAAAGCCTGCCTGGCCAAGGTTGGTTAAAAATACCTGCCTTCAGCCCTCCTGGCTTTCTGCAGCTCTGCTGGGTGTCAGGAAGCCCATGCTGCTGGTGAGCAGCTGCTCCTTGCGGGCTCAGGCCATTGAAATAGCTGCTGGGATCTCGCCCAGGATCTCTTCTCCCAAAACTCAAGCCAGATCCCAGTTGGAAATGCTCTGCTGCACGGGCAAAACCACAGTAACACACCCCACCAGCACCCTCCACCTCGTGTTAGCCACAGGGACAGCTCAGTGCACACCCGGAGCATTGCCCCAGCTGACAACACTGCAAAGAGCTTCACACTGTGTACTTAGAACAAGCTTTCCCGGAGGTGGGCTGAGGGGGCCGCTGCCTCCCACAGCACAGGCTGGGATGGGGCTGGAAGCAGCACTTTCTGACCCAGCAGTTTCTGACCCAGCAGAGGGTCTGAGGAGCCTGGGTGCAGATGTTTACCACTGTGGCCACTCACCCGGGCATGAGCTGGGAGTGGATTATGGATGAAGGAAAGGCTTCCTGAGAGTCCCAGTGCCTCTCCTGTCATGCCCAGCACCTTCTCCTGGAAGGCAATGTGACTGAGGCTTGCATATTTGCTGCTATTGCTCATGCACTGCCCTGAGCATCCCAGCCCACCCTGGGGCAGCCAGACCAGTCAGGGGAGACAGACCAGCCCGCACACGTTTCCTTTACCGTGACTAACAGCTTAAGTAAACAGCAGGGTAAACAAGCTAATTTTACTTCCAAAACAAACCCCAAAAGCCACAAATCCCAGATTCTCTTCCTTGAGTAAAGCCGGGTGCGTAATTATTGGCATTTGTCCTCTCGGTGCTTTTGCAAGTTGCCAACGTTTTAAAACCTGGCAGCCACTACAAGACAAAGTGATATATTAAGCTCAGGAGTGGAAATGCTGCTCGCTTGTGAGTGCCAAGGAGGGGGAAAAAGAAAAACAACCCTGCGGGGGAAGCGGCTGCTGCTGTGCAGAGCGATGCTGGGGGGACCATGGCACTGCTGGAGCCTGGCCCTGGAGCAGCAGAGCTCTGGGGAGAGGGGCTGCAGGGGGGAGTTACAGCCAAAGGCTCCAGCCCTGCATCTGGGGGTCTGTGCATCCTGTGGCAGGTAGCTGAGGAAAGGCTAAAGGACCTGGATCAGCCTGGAGAAGACTGATTAATGCTGATCAACACCTAAAGGGTGGGTGTTGAGAGGATGGAGCCAGTGTTTGTTGTGTGGTGGCCAGCGACAGGACAAGGGGGAACAGGCACAGGCTGGCACACAGGCAGTGCCACTGGCACAGGAGGAGCAAGTCCTTTGGTGCTGAGGTGAGGGAGCCCTGGCCCAGGCTGCCCAGGGAGGGTGTGGAGGCTCCTTCTCAGGAGGTTTCCAACCCCAGCTGGACACGTTCCTGTGCCCCCTGATGGAGGGGAACCTGCTTTAGCAGGGGGTTGGGCTGGAGCAGCTCTGCAGAGCCCTTATAACCCCCATCATTCTATGATTCTATGAAATACAGCTCCAGCCACTGCACCACGCTCATGCTGCAACCCCCAGTGCTGAGCCTCAGTGTGTGGCATTTGCCTGCAGCTCATTCTCTTTGCTTAGAAGTGGCTTTGACCAATTCCCCCCATACCCCAAAATCCACCTTCCCAGGGAGCAGGATTTCAGGCAACTTTTGTGCTAACAGCAACCTGATGCTTACTCTGGGTCTGCCCCAAGCAGCAGCATCTCACCCACACCCCAGAGCCGTTGCTCCATCTGCTCCAGCAGCCTCTCGCCACCACTCCAGGCTCACATTGTGGTCACTCAAAGGCCTCAAAGAACGGGAATCACACAACCCCTTCTGCTCCCCAAGTGCATCCCAACCTCTTCAGAGGAGTGAGGAGCCCAGGCCTGACCCTGCCAGGTTTGGAATCTCTCAGTGTTAATTGCCAGCAGAAGCAGGATGGAGATGAGGCCATTTCCCAAGCCATGTGCCATAACTTGCTCTGTTTGATGATTCCTTTCGTGTCGCTTCAGTAGCAGGTGGTGGAAAGGGAGGAAAAACCTATAAAATGTTTAACATCCCTTTAACTTCAATTTATCTGAAGAGAATTCAAACAGCACAATTTCTCCTGCCATCTGGGTGCCACTTGAAAAGATATTTTCTCATATCATGGCAATCTCAGAAACTCTTGTTATATCGCTACGGAAACACAAGCTGCTCCCCCTAAACTGTGCATTGGTGGGAAGCTTTTTAAACTCCAACTGCAGCTTATGATCTATTTTGACAGCTCACAGACAGCTCCCAAGAGACTTCCTCAGTTCCAACAGCATCCTTGCAGGGGAGCTCAGCTTCGGGTGCCACAGTCCTGCCGGGCAAAGCCCCCTCTGCTTGGGTTGGTACCTGCTTGGGTTCACCTTGTTTTACATCAGCAATGGGAAGAAGATCCCCTTGCAGAGCTTTGAACCTGTTTGCCTAAACACCTGAAGCTGCAGGCTATTGTGCATGGGTGCACATGTCCATGATGTGTTTCACACTCGTGCACCCCAAAATAGCTTAGAGACACATTGAGCTGCTCCAAAACCTTACAGAAATCTCTTAGGGAAATCTCCTTATAACCATCCTGTGGGAAGCTTGGATGAGTAAGGCTCACTGATGTTCCTGCTGCACTCAGCCCTTCTCAGACACCTTGAACCGCTGCTGGGAAAGGTGCTCCTTGCAGACAGCCAACCCCAAACGAGAGGAGAGGGACTTTTGTGCCAGCTCAAGCCATCTCCTTCAGCACCCCAGCCCCAGGGGCGACTCCCAGCCCTCAGTCAGCTGAGATGGATGCCTCAGAAGCTCTAAGCTAAAGCCTCAACCCCTGCCCACACAAACAGTTTCCCTAATCATGGGCCAACTCAACTGCCCAGCGACACACAGCTCAGGCCCCGATGTGCTGCTCCCGTCCAGCGCCGGGACTCACACGCTGACCCACAGCCAAGGGAAGCGGCTGAAGACCGAAAGGCAGCACAGCCCAGCGGCTGGCTAGTGGCAGCGCCTTAAAGCTCAACGATCACACCAACACAGCAGCAAGTGCGGAGCAGGCAGGGCACGGGGCTGATCCGTGCCGGGAGGGGAGGGACAGGGGGTGGCGGCCGCTGCTCCCCGGGGGCGGGCGGCGGGTGCTGCCGGGGCTGCTCCCGCACCGAGCTGGGCTCAGAGCCAGGACAGCGCTGCTCCTGCCCCAGGGGCCAGACAGCCCCCACCACGGCAGGGTTACCGGCTGCACAGCTCTGCTCACCCCCACCTATCCCCAGCCTCAGCAACAGCGTGCACAGTTGCCATCACCATCGTCTTTTGCAGGCTGGGCATGGAGAGGGAGTCACTCCTTCCCCAGGGATACCCAGGTAAGGGAAAGGCAGGCACTTGGGCTGAGACTTTTGTTTTAAATTCAGTGGGTTTGCTTGTTTTTGAAGGTACTAATGGTTTTTCTCAGGTGGCTCCTCCGTGGCAGAGGAAGGCAGCTGCTTCAGCCCCATGGGCAGAGGCTGAGCTGACACTGAGCCAAGCTCTCAGCACAGAAGGGCAAAGCTTTTGTCAAACTCCCCCAGATTCTGGAGAGGTTTGACAGCTCACCAAGGTCATGGGCTAAACTCACATTTGGTAAGCCCAGAACTGGGTATACATCTGGCAAATTAAGTCTGGATAAGACCAAACTATGATGTTACCATCTTGTGTGATTTTTAAAGCAAGAAGCTCAATCTTGAGAGACTCCTGCTGTGTGCCAGCCAGGGGATCTAAGGACATTTCTAGTGGAGAAAATAGATGGCACTGAGGTACCACAAAGATATCCAAGGGCTGAGGATCAGCCTTGCTTCCCCCCATACTTCAAGAGCCTGAGTTTGCCCAAGGTACAAAGCAGGTCATTTTCAGTCCTTGAAATGCAGGATGCATTGCCAGGTTTGCACCGATCCACCAGAGAGCAGCCCTGGGAAGTTGGGTGATGCTGGTTCTGTGCTGGATGGAGCCTCTCACAGCTCACCCAGAGGAGTTGGAATGCTGAGCACACCTTCACCCTGATCTGCAGAAATTGCACTAAATCAGTGTTGCTGCAGATTGGCCTCTTTTTTTGGCTCTGCCTTGATGTAAAAAGGAAAACAAATGGAGTTTTAAAATGCAGCTAATCAAGGAGTTAGAAAGAGGTTAATCCTAAAGGATTAATCAGCTCAGAGGGGAAGGGAAGGAGGTGGGGGGCAGCAGAGAAGCAGCCTGGTTAGTCTTCCCAAAGGTGATGGGAAGTTCCTGAGAGAGTTTGGAGACAATACTCCTTCTACCCAGCTGCATCCAGCATGGGCACCACACAAGTTTGATCTATCAATAACAGGCAAGTCCTGGTCTTAGGCACAGCCTCCCTGAGCAAACAGGGAATCAATCCTCAATGCATTTGGGAAAAACTGAGCAATGTTTGACCTCACCTATTGCCCATCATCTCCCTTCAGACACCAGTAGGTGATAAAACCCAGGACATGGGGTGGCTCTGGCTGGTGTTAGCCCCCTTGTAGAACTTGGGGGTGACTGGGAAAGGGGGTTTGAGCAAAGCAGAGCTGTCCCAAAGCTTTCCATCACCTCCTGCAGAAAGCAGCTCCCACCACAGCTGCCCTGACCACTCTGCAGGGGCTTCTGCAGCCAGATCCAAGCATCCTCCTGCCCAGCAAACTAAAACATCAGTGTCTGCCTCCCAGCACTGGGTAAAGCCTCTTTGCAGGCAGCTAATTTGGCTTAGGCATAAGGAAGACTTGCAGATAATTAGTGACAGTGAAAGGAAGGAGGTTTAAAGGAGGTTATTAATGATATACACCACTGTATGCAGCAGCATGGTCGTCAAAAAAATATTAGATCCATTAAGTATCATTATCAAGGCCAGGAGCTAATCATTTAAGCTTAATGAAACCAATACGTTTCTCCAGCACCACCAGCAGGGCTCAGCCCTCAGAGGGAGGCAGCAGCTGAGAAGGCTGCAGCCATGTAGCCTCAGCAGCATCATTGGTGACCCTGCCTGGGGCACAGTTCTGTTGCTGGGCTCCACTTTCCCCAAGAGCACAGCCTCTTTCCAGGTGCTTCCAGAAGTGATTAGCTCATTTCAGCAGGAAACCTTTCTCTTTGGCAGGTCAAAGACCTTCTGGTTTAAAGCCTTGCAGAAGGTGGCCCCAGTGCCCTGCTGGCAGTGAGCCCAGTCCTCAGCATGGGTCAGGTTGGTGCTGCTGCTCTGCTTTTCATTCCCCAAGACCTTTGGCTCGAGTGCTAACACCATCAAGGAGGACAGAGAAATTTCCCCAACCTCCCTTAGCTGGTGCAGGAGCAGGGCTATGGCAGAGCAGCCATCACACTACTTCCCCTCACACCTCCCTCCTCTCCCTTGTTTTGAGCATCTCTGTGGAGACCCGAGGAGAAACACCCTGGAGCCAAGGCGGCTGCGATGAGCTCACTGCTAATTATGCAGAGAAGTCATTTAGCCCTGGCTGGCTGTGATGAAGTGATATGACAGAGAGGAACAAAACCCCACAACCACTTTGCACATTGCAAATTAAAAACCCAAACCCCAAAGTGAGCAAATCCAAGCCCTGTGTCTGCCCTGCTGCAGATGCTGAGCTGCCCCCAAAGCCTCTGCCATCAGAGACCAGCAGCTCACCTTGGGAAACAACAATCCCATTAGCTCTGCTTTCCCCTCACCTTTGTCTGGGTCTATGTTCCACCCCAGTCTCAGCAGCAGAACTCATCACTACTTTAAAGAGGAGCCTGGGATTAGCACCAGCCTTATTATAAACACTCACTCACACCTCATTTTACCTTCACTCTGGAGATGATTTAGCTTGATTTATTCTAATGAGTTGTAATTTATTGTTTTAATGAGCTCTCCTGCAGGCTTTTTTGTGCTTCCAAACCACCCTCCTCAGCTGCTAGAATACATTTCAAGGAGGTCTTTTAATAAGGAGAGGTTTCCAAGGCTGCCTGGGATAGGAAGATTTCTGTTGCAGTATGAAAGATGAAATTTGCCTCTCCTCCAGGATGGGTTTGCTAGGGAGCATCTGTCTGGGAGCAGGAGGTTGCACTTCAGCACATCACTCAAATAGCAAGACAGCCCTTAATTACCAGCAGCTTTTGCAACTGGGTTTAAAGACTAACAAAAGAAAACAAATTCAAGAAAAGTCTCCTTGCCCCTGGCTGCAGCTCATTATTTGAGGGAGGAATTCATGGCTGGGAGTTGCCTGCAGGCAGCTGCAGCTCCAAGTTAGTGATGCTTAACCCCATGGTCACATGCACTTGTCCACCCAGGAGGGTCCATCCAGGCTTAAGCCTCAAAGCACATCCAGCCCCCTCCTGGGATGGACACAGGCAGAAGCATCCAAAACATGGTGCCATAATGCCCCACTGGCATTACTTTATCCTCAGATGTCTCTCCTCCCCTTTTCTCTCCTGGGCTGGGTAAGGTTTCAGGAACTTCTTGGTCTGCTCTGAGGGGCAGCTGTGCCAATTCATGGCCAGGAGCTCCTGCTGAACTCCCCATCCTTTAAGACTGACAGAAAGGCTGTCTGGGTTATTTCTGACAGGGGATTCTTTCATCAGAGAATGAGAAAGCTTTTGCCTCTCCATCCCCACGGCCATCACATGGCAGAGGCTTCTCTTTGGAGACATCTGAAATAAACAGCTGAGATTTGCTTTGCAAGTAGAGAGCAAAACCACAACAAAGCAGAATCACCAGTGGAAGAGAAACTCCCAAAGAGAAACATGAAAAAACCCCAATGACCTTGACTGTGGCAGAGCAAAACCTGGATGGTTATGGGATCCTCTCTAGGGGAAAAGGGACCAGCTTGTCCCCAAGGGGCCTGCATTGGTGGCAGAGTTAGTGAGAAACCCTCAGGGAGCCAGGCATGCTCTGGAAGGCTCAGGGAAGGAAAAACACCCAGAAGTGTTTTATGAACCCCCTGTGCAAAGCCAGAGAGATAATCTGCAGGAATAAGAATCAGCTGCCAAGCAAGAGCCTGGAGAGCTGCATGTTGCCCGGAGGGGCTGAGGGAGAGCTGCAGCACAGGGGGACTGAGGAGGAGGAGGCTGGAGGAAAATAGGCTGAGCCCCTGCACCTCATGGCACATGCATAGCTCAGAGCTGCCCTGAGAGGCTCCCAAAGAGCTGGAAAGCACAAACATCCTCAGCAGCCAACAAAGGAGTCCCTGTGGCCAAGGGACCCCATGGATTGATGTAACAGTGTGCTGGGAGCAAAAGCCATCATGTCCCAAGCCACAGGCACAGATGGGTGCAGGAGTGATACTTGCCCAGAGCACAGCTGGATGCTGCTTTGGGAGCTACTGTGATGGACACAGCTCTACCCAGGCACAAGCCACCTCCTGCCACAGGAGATGGGGACTCAGAAAAATAAGGCCAACCCAATTCTTCTAGAAGAAGCCAGGCCTCTGGAGATGCCTGATACATCTGGACAGCTCTGGAGCTTCTTGTGGATTAGTTACCCTGCTCTGCATGCTGCCAACCAAAATAAATCAGTTCAGCTTTTGCTTCCATTTTAGGAAAATGAATCCTCTGGGACAAGTCAGGAGCTGGTGCCCTGTGAGGAGCTACATGCCCATGGCCCAGCCTGGCCCCAGTGAGGTGTGAAATGGTGCTCAGAGGCTGCTTGGTCCCACTGACCCATGCCCCTGCCTTGCCACAGGTGGCCCTAGGGCTTCCTCATCAGCTCAGGACAAAGGGTAGGACACAGCTGCAGGGTTTGTTGGGCCTCCTGCAGCCACCTTATCTCCCAAGCCTCTAGTGACCTTCTCCTTATCTCTCCATGTCCTTTGGCTCTCTGCTTTGAGCAGCTGTCCCCCCGGGCCTGTTTCCCATGGCATAACCTCCTTATCTCATGGTGCTGCATTCCCAGCCCTGAGCCTCCCCCCATCAGCCCATCCCAGCACCAGGAATAACTCTCCGTAGGAGGAATCACCACTGCAAAGCAGCAGAGTCTTTCCCAAAACAAAAAGGCTGCATGAACCACACACACTGAGCTCCAGCTGCCCAGGTGAGCTTTGCCAGGGCTTAGAGCTGAGCTTGCAAGCTCATGGTCCTGAAGTGTGTAAAGAGCTGTTGGATTTCCAAGCTCAGCCCCAGTAGCAGCATCTCCTCTCCTCAGAGCTGCACACTCCTGGCTCCAACTGCTGCCCAGGTAGCGAGGCACAAGCTGGCACTAGTGGCAACAAAGAGCTTAATGCACATTTCCCAGCATCCAACTGCTTAATTACAGCAGCTCCTTCAGATGTGATGGTGCATTTTATCAGAACTGGTTTCTTAGAAAGGAAAGAAGGAAATCTTTCAAAGCTTTGCTCCTTTCCCCTCCCTGGCTTAGAGCTCTGTGCCAGCAGCATCAGCAGTGCTCTAGAGCAGGGTTTGAAAAACTTAATTAGGATAGTTCCTCTGCCTCCTTCAGCAATAATGTGGCTATTGACAAGTCTAATGATGCTTGAGGAGAAGAAATAAGGGGGCATCATCCTCCTGGAGTGACTGGGACAGGGCCAGCAGAGAGGCTCTGCTGCAGCTGGACTGCCCTGTGCAAGGGCAATGGCTGATAGACCCTCTCCTGCCCCTTCTCCCACATGTCAGAGGGGTCCTGAGACACACAACCCAGTCAGTCCCTCTGGTCAGCCCCACAGTCAGGCTCTCAGGAAGCCCACTCCTCCCTGCCTGAGGGCTGCTTGCCCATGGCCATATCCTACACAGGGCATCGCCCCGGTAGGGCTGATATTAAGCTGTAAACTGTAATGTGTTGTGACAGCAGCTGATGCAGGGAAATAGCTATAAACCCATGACATGGCATGTAATTGGTAGCATAGCCATCATAGCATTGTGTTACAGGTCTCATGGCTTCAAACCCTTCACAAACACAGGCCCAGAATGAGCAAACAGCTCCCAGTCCCCTGGCTCTGCAGCACCCTGGTACCCCAAAGCCACACGTTTCTCACCCCATCCTCCTCAGACACAGGGGGAGATGCTGAGGCAGAAGTGCTTCAGTGTTTCCAAAGTCTTCTATGTGCAGAAACACCACTAGGGATTCCTTTCCTTAAACCTCTTTCACTTCAATAATCAGGTCATAGAAAAAAAAAGAGAAAGCCTATCTCCTCTCACAATGGCTTTATTAGTGTAACCTGCTCCAGACATCCAACAGGCTGGGAGCTCACTGGCTGCACAGATCCAAGCACGCTGCTTGGTCCTCACTGCTAATTACCAATACCAGCCCCAGCCATTAAGAGATTATTGCTAATGCATCTTACACCATTCTCTGTAAGACATTAGCAAGCAATTCATCAGAAGGCAGAACCAAACACAACAGAAAGCAATTAAAGAAAAAAAACCCCAAATCTTACTCTAAACTGCAGGATCAGCAGGGGAGAAATCTGGGAGCCAGCAGCAGCAGCCCTTCCCTGGCTGCAGCCCCAGAGCTGAGCCTGAGGTTCCTATTGTCCCAGTACTAGGGCAGCTACAGCCTGGGGACCTCCCCATCTACCCTGGGCTGGGAGGGAGACTCAGCTGTAGGTCACTCCCCCTGAGGAGCCACAGCTGGGCCCTTGTACCTGCAGCCCTGGGATGCACAGCTGGGGCTGCTGTGGAGCTGCATCCAGCCACTCGCTCTGGGGTGCTGGAGCATCATCACCCCACAGACACCTGTGCTTCCCTGGGGTCCTTCTCATACAAAGTGCACTGAGGGGATGGGACATTGGGGACCAATTTGGAGTTGAGCTTGGGGATGTTTTCTCAAAAGCTGACTCCTTTGAGGCAGTGAGGAAGAGGAGGGGCAGTTTGTGCTGGAGAGCTGTCACCCACAGGCCATGACACTCCAATGGGCCTGAGGACACAGGGCTGGAGCTGTGACTTGGGACTTTTTCCTTCCCCTCCTGGTGTGGGTGTTGTATTTCCAGGATGCCTGAGGTGCCTGAGCCCAAGGGATGGCTCCTGCTGATGGGCACAGGGGGTCCTGCACTGCTGGGAGGCCCAAGCATGAAATATAACACATAAACCTGGGGTGAGAGCCCCCAGGATCCCCTCTGTGACCTGGAGTGTGGGTATCTCCATGACCCCGAGCGTCAGGCCGGAGTTTACAGCACGTGATGGGCTGTTGTTGGTAACCATATCCCGAGGGAGCTGCAGCAGAGCATGTGAGGTTGTATTTTTAACTCTGAGGTCCTGGTGACATGGAAAATCGGGTGCCCGGCCCAGGTGTCACACAGATGGATGGAAAAACTCCTGCTGCCCATTGGCACCTTTGCTTTGGGGAAATTCCAGTGTGTTAACAGCTCTCCCTGCTGCGTTGCCCCTGGCAATGGCTTTAAGGTTGTGCCCAGGGCCCAGCAGAAGCCACTGGCTGGGAAGTGCTTCCTCATGGAGCTGCTGGTCAAGAGCTGGCAGGGTAAGGTGAGAATGGGGATGATGCAAACCTGGCCTTCCCAGCTCAGAGGCTGATTTAACATCCCCAAGCAGGACAAACATTTTCAGCCCCTCAAGAGGGTTAAGGAAAGGATGAGCCCATTTTCCTCACCAGGCTCTGTGCCTCGGTGTTAGCTGGGCTGCAGAAAAGGCTCAAGTAAATGCTTTGGCTGCCCATCAGTGCAAACATACCCCATATACTCCCAGCACCGACCCAGGCTGCCCAGGGAGCTGGGGGAATCCCCATCCCTGGAGATACAGACACATAGCTGAGGTGCTGAGGGCCATGGGTTAGTGGTGGGCTTGGCAATGTGAGGGGAGGGGTTAGACTTGGTAATATTAAAGGTCTTCTCCAACCAAAACGATTTCATGATCTCTGTCCTCCTTCCCCCCCTGGGGAGGACCCTGTGCCAGGCTGGGAGGTGGCACATGACTGCATCACCCCTTCCCCCTCCAGCCCACACCGCTGGGCTCGCTCAGCTGAGACAAGCAGAGGCTAAGAACATCAACTGGGTTTTATTCCACAGGTCTGACAAATAAAAGCACAGATTATCTTTGGAAAAAAAAATACCCTAAAAATAAGAAGTGCCTCAGCCCCAAGCCCCCATTACAGCCACGTTCCTCGGGACAGGGGCCGTGCCATCCGCTCCGCTGCCGGGCGCATGGCTTTGGCAGGGATGGAGTTTAAACTGAACCCCAACCCCTGGAGAAGGAAAAGACACAGGGCTACAGGATTCTGTGTCAAGTTTAGACCAAGACAAAAAGGGCCCATTTTTGCTATTTGTTATAAATATTCCATCCAAGTGACTCAGAACAAAAAAGAACTGTAATGAGGACATCCGTTCTGCTCGGCCCCACGGGCACACAAATCTCTACGGGCACCTCAGGCTGCTACAAGCCCTCGGGCACCCAGACTGCTACAAGCGTGCCCCGGCTCCAGCTGGTCCCCCCGTGGGGTGGCGGGTGCTGCCGTCCCTGCACCCATCACCCTCGCCGGAGGTTGCCCGGAGGCCGCGCCACAGGGGAGGGAGGAGAGGGGAGAGGGGAGGAGGGGTGCCGGGGCACGGGAGGGGTGCCGGGGCACGGGAGGGGTGCCGGGGCACGGGAGGGGTGCCGGGGCACGGGAGGGGTGCCGGGGCACGGGAGGGTGCGGGCGGCCGGTCAGGCACAGGTGGCCTCTTGGCTCTCAACGGGGATCTCGCTGCCGCAGCCGCCCTCGCCGTACTGCTGGTAGGGGGGGATCTGGGGCGCCTCGATGATCAGCAGCCCCTCCGGTGACAAGGAGGCGAAGACCGTGATGGGATCCACCTCATAGGGCAGCCTGCGGGAGGGAAGACGAGGCGGTTTAGGAGCCAGGGGGGCCAGGGCAGCTGTCGGGCATGGACCCGCTGGGAGCCAGCCCCGGCGCCGGGCCGCTGTTGCAGTGCTCGGGAACGTGCCGGGGATATTTAAAGCGGCCTCTCGGCCGGTGTGGCCGCTGTTTAATCTCGGCGGCAGATGTGTTTGACGGGATGTCAGCCGCCGGCCGGCAGGTGGCAGCTTTGCCCATAAAAGGAGCCGCGGCGGCCGGGCGGGAGCGAGCGCGGCGCTCACCGCGGCTTTCCCGCAGGACCCTGCGGTGTACGCGGCTCCTCTGGGGGGAAACGGCAAAGCTGGGCTGCTGCCAGCCGAGGAAACCCTTCCTGTGCCCCGGCCCTTGCTGCTGCTCCCCGTGAATCCCACGAGCGTTGTGCTGAGGGTCTGACCCCGCATGGGCAAAGCGCTGCGGTGGGGGCTCGCCCGCCCACAGCCTCCCTCGCCCGTGGACTCGCCTTTCCTCGCTGCCTTTTGCCGTTGTTTTTGCCAAAGTGAGCCGCGGCGGTGAGTCAACGCGATAGCGATCTGACTGACATCATCCGGAGAGACAGATAGAGCCACACGCACGGGTGGTGTCAGCCCATCGTGCCCTGCTCAAGCCCGGCGGCTCTGCTGGCACCCTCAGCAGCGGCTTTTTCTAATCCCCCTGCTTCAAATGCAGCCTCAGGCCTGGAGGAGACTGACAAAGCACCCAGCAAAAGACCTTCTCGTCTTTTACCTCCCTCCGGAATTTGCCCTGTGGCTGAACCTGCTGGGCACGTGCTGCAAAGGGGCAGATGTTGGGGTGCAAACAGGCACTGGAGTCCCTGCACACACAAGGGGACTAGCAAAGCTCAGTGCCCCACTGCCAGCAACACCTCCCTGCAGCGGGCAACCTGCCTGTGCTTCAGGGATGGGGGCTCACAGCAGCCCAGTGACACCTGGGTGCTGCTCAAGAGGACATGGCAGCCCCTTTGCAGCTCAGCCCCTTTCCCCCAGAGCTGGCTGGGACTTACTGGATTTTCTTGGTGAAGTTCTTGGAGACGATCCCTCCTTCCACCTGCTGCTCCTCGTGCTTGCCTGCGGGGAAGGGCAACACCCCATGTCACCACCTCACCAGGAGATTATTTTTTTCCCCAACAAACAATACAAAAACTCATCAGGAAAGTTTGCAGAGGAGTTGTTTCCTTTCCTCAATGCAAACCCTTCCCTCTGGAGTGGGCTCAGGGGGCCTCTCCAGTGTGAGAGAGGAGACAGTAGACACAGCATACCCATATTTCCAGTGAGAGACTGAGAGTCTCGCTGCCTGCCAAAAGCTGAGGCTTAAGGAAAAGCCACACAGATATAATAAAAGCTTTGGAAGTGGCAGTGTCCCACCCTGTCCCACTCCCCACCACTGCACTGTCAGCCTGGGGGGCCTTGTGCCTGGAGCATCTCTGAGGTTCAAACCATGTTGGTGACTGACTGGACCCCCCCAGCCTGTGGAGTTTTTTCCCCTTGTGATGCCATGAGCCCAAAATAAATTCCTGGGGCCTCAAATAAAACCCCCAGGGCCATGCAGTGTGGCAGCCCCCAGCCCCTCCCTGGGGACCCCAGCAATGCAGGATGTCAGGGTGCGGGGTGGAAGGGATGCTCAGGGCTGGGTGCCCATAGTGGCACCCCACACTCACTCTCCACACCATTAATTAGGGATGTGACTCTGACTGACCCAGACTGGTGCCTCTCGGGGCTGGGTTGGACTGGGGGCCATAGGGCAGCTGCCCCTCACTTCCCAGCACTGAAGCTGCCTCTCCCTCGGCCCCTTTAAAGGGAATCTCCCTCAGGCAGCCTCACCCCAGCTATAATTAACCCAGCCAAGCTGGGGCCCCTCTTGGCAGCTCTCTGCAGGGTGCTGCTGCCTGCAGCCATGCCTCCCCGGCCAGCCAGGGCTCAAAACAGGGACATCTACCCCAAAGGAGACCTGGCCTTTTCATTTTAGCAGCAAAACAACACAGCTCATGAGCCAGGTGCCCCCATAGCACCCCTGAGCCACCCACGGGGCTGCCCCAAAGCTGCCTTGAAACAAAGGCCATTTCCCCATGTGACAGCAATTCCTTGAGCCAGCAGCGGACCAGCTGCATTGTGCCCCGTGCTCCTCCCGCCCAGCGCCTTCGCTCTCACCTGACACCTCGACGTAGCCATCCTTGGTTTTGACCGTCAGCTCCTCGGGTTTGAAGCTGTGCACGTTGACACACACCTTCCAGGGCTCGCGGGGAAAGGGCGCGGGGCTGCGGCTCTCGGGGTACCCCCCGAAGTGGGCGCCGTAGCCGGGGGCCATGGCGGAGGCACGGGCCATGCCGGCACGCAGCGGGCCCGGCCAGGTGGTGGTGAGCCGGGGCCGAGCCCAGTCGGGCCAGTCTGCCGTCAGGTCCCCGGGGAACGGCGAGATGCCGAAATCATCGTCCAGCAGGCGCGAGGTCAGGCCGGGCTCCCGGAACGGGTCGCGGACGCTGCGCCTGCCGGGGTAATGGCAGGAGAAGGGCATCTGGCTGTCGGCCATGGCTTCCTTCGGAGGGGTCCGAGCGTGTTCCCGGGGCTCTCCCACGGAGCCTCAGCCTCTGCGTGGCTGCTGCTGGCTGCAAACTTCCCTGGGAGGAGACGCATCCACCCCAGGCGGGACGCGGGCGAGGGCTGCGGGGACCGTCCCCTCCTTCCCGGCACCAGGTGAAGGGCGATGGAGAAAATCAATTCAGGGCTGAATCACTGTGAGCTGGAGGAGCACAGGAAGGACGGAGGGAGCTCTCTGGCCGTGAGAAAATGCTTCCTGTCTGGCTGTGATCCCAGGGACCGGAGAGAGGAAAACTTCTCAGCAGGAGAGGGGGAAAAAAACCCCCACCAAAAACCCCAAATATCCCGAGATTAAAAAGCTTATCTGTCTCCTCTCTCGCTCCCCAGCACTTTACGTGCGACTTTCCCTGCGGCTCTGGGGCGAGAGCTGCAATAAATGCCTGAGCTGGGAGCCGAGAAACTTCTCTAACCTTCCAGCCGCTGGGCGAGTGCTATTTATATGGGGTTGGGAGCGGGAGGGGGTGTTTTGCAATTCCTGCCCTGTCAGCCGAGTATTTTGGAGAGGATGAAACAGCCGTAGAGAATCTGGGCTGTGGCAGCTGACCTCTCCCCCAAGCCCGAGGATCCCGGCTGCCACGGGGCCGTGGTGCTCTGGCAGCTGCCCCAGTCCCCGCTGCCCCCTCCCGCTGCCCTGGGCTCCAAAATAGCCCCCGAGCTCAGGGCTGGCTGCTTTCACCCCGCTGTCACCTGTTAAAAATACCCCCTGTGTGGGGCTAGGCTGAGCTGCTCCCCTCACTGTAAAGCCACGTGTGCCCGTGCCACCGAGCAGCTGGGAAATGGGTCACTGGTGGCACCCACAGCACAGTGCTCTGAGGGCAGTGGGACCCCACGGGTGGGTGTTTGGGGGGTGCCGGGGCAGGGGATGGGCTGCTTCTATGGGCAGGGGCACGCAGGGGCTCAGAGCCTGGGTGTGAGCGGGGCTGTGGGATGCAGGAGCAGAGCTGTGCTCCCAGGGATGGCCCTGCCAGGATCCTTCACCAGCGGGGCGCATAGGAACCGTGGGAAGGAGAGGGTCCTGGGCAGGAGGCTGCTCAGCACCTGCCTCCTCATCCTCCTCATCCTCCTCCTGGCCCCACCGCGTGCCCCGGCCGTGCGGCAGCGGGCAGGGCGAGGCGCTAATCACAGCCACGCTGTGGCTAATGACAGGGCAGCCGCGGGAGCTGTGGGGAGAGGCGCGGCGGGCAGCTCTGGGCTGGCACCCCCCTGGGACACATGGCCCCAGCACCCACCCGGCCACACGGCCCCTACCTGGCAGCAACAAGGGGCTCCCCACAATGGTGGTGCAGGCACCGGCTCGGCTGGGCGATGGGGTGTGCTGGAGGATGAGGTGTCATCCACTGAGGCTCATGCTGCATAGGGGAGCACTTCCTCATGCTGCGTCCTCCCTCCTGGCTCTGCCTCATGCTCCTTCTCTCCAGCATCTACAATTTTTCTAATGGACCTGATGGAGCTAATTACAGCAGGAAGACTCTAATGCAGCGTGGCACGCAGCCACTGGTCACTCACACGGCGTTCATCACTGCATCACTGCCAAAGGCTGCGGCCTCGGGCTCAGCTCCTTCCCCCCCTCCATATGTGGGGACAGCTCAACATTGGGAGGGGTGTCCCTGGGGATTGAGGAGGATGCCTGGAGAGGTCTGAGGTACCAGCAGAGCACTCCTGGGTGCTGGGAGGCAGCTGCCAGTGGAAGGGCAGAGCGTGCCCATCCTCTCATCCTGCCTGGCTGAGGACTCCTACCCAAGGGTGACAGCAGGGCATCCTGGGGGATATGGCCTGAGCTCAGCTGGGCACCCCTCACTTTGGCTGGGGAGCAGGATGATCCCCCAGCCAGCTCTGCAGCTGCTTGGACAAACACCAGCCCACAGGGACTGGGGACAAGCCCCAAGGAGGTTTCGAGCAGCCCCACAATCCTGTCGTGTTTCCAGGAGCCTCCCAGTGTCTCCAGTCCCACATTTCCCTGCATAGCTCCAGGCCATCCTCCCTCCCCAGCCAGGAATCCTCCCTGTCGCCTTGTTTATCCCTGTTAGTCACACACATCCCCTCCCGCCGGCTCTGGGCCATCCCAATTTAGCTCCTGTTGTCACTCCAACTCTCTCAGCTGCCTCCCACCATGGAGCCAGCCCCACATCAGCTCTGAAGCGTTCAGTGCTCTCACAGCCTCCTGGCTGCCCCGTGTGCCCAGGATCAGTCCATGCTGTGGCCAGTCCCTTCCTGGGTCCCTCTGGGGAGCAGTCCAGTGCTGCTGCTCCCCTACAGGGCTTCCAGCCAGGCCAGGGGAGCACCCCAGGGCTCTGGGCATCAGCTGTGGCGCCAGAGAGTCCTCATTGCTGATGGGGCTTCCCCAGGGTGAGATGACCAAGGAGGTGACCACAGCAGGAGCACTGTGTGGGCAGAAGGGGACTGCCCCAAGGAGAACACTGGAGAGCCCAAACTGTGACCTCCATGGTGAGACAACTGCATCTCTGGCCTGGCCTTCCAGTGCCTGAACAGGGACAAGGCAAGTCCCAAATTTCCTGACCCAGGGCAGCGATAGCCTGGCCCAGGAGGGAGGGGAGAGCTGCCAGAAATACTAGCCCACAGCTTTTTTTTGCCAGCCCTCAGCACCTGCCCTTCCCTGCACAGCAGCTGAAACCACCCAAAATATCCCAGCACACGCAGTCAGACCCGAAAGCAACATGACAAACAGGGCTGTGATGAGAAGGAAATACTGTCCCAACCTTTATTGGAACCCTTTTTTTCTAACCAGGCTAACAACTCAGACACTCTGGGAAGACTAAAGAATACAGTATGTGTGTTGATGGAGAGCAGAGGGAGTTTTACAACGGAGTCAAATGAACCGACACGCCGATGCCGTCTGGTGAGGGATCAACCAATGGGCCAGAAAACAGACACCTTTTCCCTCACAGCTTTTCTCACTCTTTGTTCTAAATCTTCTTCCCTGGGTTTTGCAGGCACAGAGCTGTCCCCAGGATGGTGAGGTTCGGGGTGCTGTTCTCGAGGCGATAGTCCCAAAGTTGGGATGCTTGGCAGCGAAGCTGTGGCTGCAACAGCTGATTGAGAGCCCCTCCCGTCGTGTGCAAACTTCCAGGGAGCAGAAAAATCCATGAGGATTATTTATTCTCTGGTAAAGAGGTTAAAAAAAAAACCACTGGATGCTCAAGGGCAATGTTTTCACTTCAGCACCCAAATCTGTGCCTTTCTCAAACCAATATCCTAAGAGCTAAAGGCTGGGTGTCCTCCTGCCTCTGAGCATGTGCCTGCTGATGGCAGAGCCACGGGCAGCCTCTGCCCAGGGGCACAAACACCTCTCACTCCAGTGAAGGGGACGAGGGCAGCAGAGTGGGCAGAGCAGCACTGGGGCAGGTTGGGACCTTTTTGCACATCCTGTCAGAGACAGTGGGAGAGACCTGCCCAGTACTGACCCAGCCACCATTCGCCAGAGCACACCGGGCAAAGCTACCGGTTCTGGCACAAAGCTTGGGGAAGGGGGCAAAGTAGGACATGGCACGAGGACAAGAGTCTCAGGATGGGGCAAGGGACATCCTTGCTTCCTCAGAAAGACCACAGCAAATCACTTTGACCCTACCCCCTTCCCCAGATGGATGAAAGGGAGACAAGTCTCCCCTTCCTCCAATAACCACTAGAGCTGAGAGGAGGGCAGTGGTGCGAGGTCTGAGACCTCCAGGGATCTTAGGCCATCCAAGCAGCCCTACGTGGTGTGGGGAAGAGCAGGGTTATCCCTCCACCAGAGCCAGCCTTTCACCTCTGAACACCCAGCACTCTCCTGGGCATTGTAGGTTGTTGCCAGAAGCTGGTCCCCAGAAGATGGAGAATTTTCCCCTGCCTTGATCCTCTCCACCTCAATGAGGTTCCTCCCTAAAGCACTGGTGGTTGACCTCTTGCACTTGTCTGCCAGATGCCTCCACACCAGCATGCAACAGCCCCGGCAACAGCCCCAGCAACACTCCTCTCTGGCAACTTCTCTCCAGTGTATATGGCAACACCTCAAGGGCTTCCCCCTTGAGAGACCCAATGACAAATAGCTTTTCCAAAGAAATGCTCAATAAATAGAGGAAATAAATATTAAATAGAGGCCAAGTGCCCTCAGCCCATTCAACATATGTACAATGCATAGCAAAATAACAGTGATTGGCTGGTGCAGACACATTTGGTATAAATGGAGTCCCCCAAAACAACGAAAAACACGGAGAAAAAGTCAGAGTCAACATAAAGCAAAGCTCAAGCAAGTGCTCCAAGATCCATGAAGAAATGCAAGAACACAGCAGTGCTTTGGGATGTCCCTTCTCTCTGCTTCCCAGCAAACCCACAGAGACTGTGTTGGGCTTTCTGGAGCCTGACCACAGCCCTGGGGTTGGGAGAGGTGGGACAGGACAGGCCTGGCTCAGTGTGATGAACCCAGAGCCAGGGCAGGGCTGATGGGCCAGCTCTGGGATCAAGGGGATGTTTGGGAGCAGGTGCTGCACCGTGTGCTCTGCCTGGGATGGGAACACAAGGGTGGGTGGGAGAGAGCCTCTGTGTTTGAGGGAAGCAAATCCCACTGAGATCAGTCCTCAAAAAACAAATGGCTGAGTTGGTTCTCACAGAATCTTCAGGGTTGGAAGGGACCTCGAAAGCTCATCCAGTCCAATCCCCTGCCAGAGCAGGACCACCTAGAGTAGGGCACACAGGACTTGTCCAAGGTGGGTTTAAATGTCTCCAGAGGGGACTTCAGTTCTCCTGAAGGCCATCCCTTGTGTGACCAGCTGCAGGCCACCCCGCCAGCAGCAATCTGAGATCCCAGATGCAGAACAAATAATCAGTCAAAGCAATGAATGAGTGAAAGAACGTTTAAAAATACCCCTCAGAGCTGGCAAAAGGCACAGACACAGCAAAGCTCACGGGCTGCTAGCAAACTGACAGCAAACTCACCGAGAGGGAAGGTGACATCCTGGGGACTACTCAAAATCTTAAATAAGTTAAAAAATCAATACCACCACTGAGGGAAGCTCCTGTGCTTATGGCCATACACACACACACAGACTGGGTCGGTGCAGAGGCTGGGTTTTGCAAGCAGCCTCAGCGTGGATCACTGTCTCACGGTGTCCTTCCTTTCAGTTTTTCCATGGGTGGGTCGTTGTGCAGCGATAAACACGCCAGGGGAGGCCTGGCAACGGCATCCTCCCCGGGAAAGCAGCGGGGCCTCTGCAGAGCTGCTCGGTTTCGGGCTGTGCACTGGCTGCTGAGCCAAGGGAAACAGCAGCAGTGGCCAGCTGGCACCCAGTCAGCACGGGCACGGCCATGGGCCGGGGCGAGACTTCCCCTCGCAGCACTGCAAACACCAGCAGCCCCTCGCTGGCACCTCTGTGGGGTCCTACATCCCTTTCTATGCTCACAGCCATTGCACAGGCTTAATGAGAAGCTGTGGATTTTAACATGAACTCAGGCACCAGCTCTGCCCCACATCCCCCTGCCCTGCTCTGGAGCACGGGCAGAAGGCCACGCTGGCAGCAGGAGGGACTGTTACTCCTCCAGCCACCTCACTGAGCGGGGCCAGCACTGAGAACCTTCACAAGAGAACAGTGGCATGGATACATTCAAACAAATAGACAGATCCAAAAATAACTTATTGTTAAAGGAAAAAAAAAAATAAAGAGAAGAATAATAAATAAACACTGGCAACAGTGACCACCTGCATCCACTCTGACATCCAGACAGGGTCAGGGCAATAAATAAATAAATAAATAAGTTAGGAGGTTTCCTCCAACACAAGTCTGCTCAGGAAACCCCAGGAGGGTTTTAGCTGCCATGGGCTGTACAAGCAGCAACTGTCCTTGAAGTAGGGAGTAGCGTGATGGGCACAAGAGCAGCTGCCAGCCCCTCACAGCCATCTCCTGCCGCACGGGCAGCGGGTGCTGCCAATCTCAACGAGGTGTTTCCACCACCTGTGCCCAGCCACAGGGTTGTGTTCAATATTTACAGCCGTTGCATGGAGCCCCTCTTCCTTTCTGTCCTGGTTTTTGACCTCCTGGCCCACTGCCTCCTTGCTACAGATGCACGTGTGTGTGCCAGGGTGTTAGAGGGCATGAGGCTGCTCCCAAAGCAGGGCCAGGTGTGGGCTTTGGGCTCCCATCGGCTCTTCCCAGGGAGCAGAAGGATGGGGTGTTTCAGCATCAAACTGGGAGAGACTCTTTGGGGAAGAAGCATGAGGTTTTCAGCCCTTTATGAGAAGGGAGCTCACTGTAGAAGATGGCCAAGTGGCTGCTGTCAGGGTCAGTGCGGGAGGAAAGGCAGTGGCTCCCCACTGCAAGAACACCCCATCTTTGATCCCTAGAGCACCCACGCAGCCCTACCAGGGATGCTTTCCTCTACATCCTTGTAAGTGGCTTCCTAGGAGATGGACACACATTCCCACCAAGCCACCCTCACCCTCCAACTCCCTGCAGACAGCAAGGCAGGGTATAAGCGGCTGGGAAAAGCAGGGAGGGCTTTGGGGGTTGAAGGCACAGGACAAGGGCAACCAACACTGGGAAAAAAGGGACTCCTGGCATAAAACTTCCTCTGGTGCCAGCCAGGTAGAAATGCATCCTGTGCTGCTGCACTTCTCACCAGATAACAGGTTTATGGGTGTGCTAAGGCCATCATCCAGCTCCACCAAGCCCCCATGGCACCCATCTGCCGTACCCCTGCAGCTCTGCCCCTTTTCCCTGCTGCCAGTGGGACTAGGGAGCTGTAGGTAACTCTTTAGCTGAGGGGGAGGTTGCATCTCTTTCTACTCCCTCTCCTCCTCCAGAGGATGCTGGCTCCACTTAAGACCTTTTCTGTGACACTCAAATGACACACCTCCTTGACTCACTAAGCCCAAACTCGTTAATAATCATGCAGGATGAAGGGGAGGGGATGGAAAAAGGGAGGGAGGGAAGTCTTAAACCCAAATTAGCGTCTCTAAGCACCCAGGTGTTGTAAGAGAAAGAAACTCCTCGGCACCAGCTCAGCCTGTGCTGGGAGAAGCCTTTGTTACCCTGCAAAACACAGTAATTGCGCAGGCAGCTGGGCTGGCAGCGAGACAAAACCCCAGGCCCAGGGCTGCCCAGGCAGGCAGGGCCCTCCTGCCACTGCCTGTAGCTCCCTGGGAAAACAGACCAGTACTGGGGGGCCCTTTCTGCCCCCCACAAACTGAGGCAGCTGGGCACAGGCCCTGCAGCAGGGCTGTGAACCCTCAGGGCAGCCCCAGGGTCTCGAGGAGAGGCTTCCTGAAATCCTGGCACAGCTTAAAATCACTGTCTGGGGAGGGGAAGGGGGTCCCTGCTCACACAGTGCCCTTCCTGCCCAGTGGGCTCTCGCTGCACCCCACAGATGCTCTCACAGTCCCACACCAAGGGCAGGGCTCTCCCTCCCAACCAGCCTTACCCCAAACCATGAGGGTTCCTCTGGGATGGGCACCTCACAGCCCCAACCTCTGAGAGGCCCTCGGAGCACAGCATGGCACTAGCTCCCCTCTCCCTTGTACCCCACTGGCCTCATCTCTGCTTCACATTTCTGCTGGGGAGATGTGTGGGGGGAAAGAAAACAAAAACAGCCCTGCAAAAGATGAGGCATACCTGGCAGGAAAGGGCAGGAGAGAAGGAATAGCCTCTTTTCCCCCAGGAATTACGTCAGGAGGGATCTCTCAGCTTCTATTTATAGCAGGGCCTGGCTGACCAGCAAGAAATATTCTCTCATGGAAGAGAGCTGCTGCAGTGGGCAGAAACTCTGGAGGAGAGGCCTGAGGGACCTGATAGTTGCCTTGATGGGGAAAGGTCACCCCTACTCAGCACCAAACTGGGTCTTCTCTCTGCAACAGAAATCAACTTGCTGGATGAAGCTGAATTCTTTCCCCTGGACCTGCTGGTAGTGCTTTGGAGAGCTGCAGCAATGGAGACAGGGGACACTGGGCAGGATGGAGCAGGTCTGTCCTGACAGACCCTCTGTAAAGCACCGACCCTTCCAAAGCCCTGGCGCGGGGCGCTGGGACTCACCCACCCCCTTGCGAGGCGGGGAAGGGCTGCAGCGGGTGCTCCGAGGTGGGGAAGGGGCCTGGCCCTGCCCCCACAGCAGCACGGGGGATGATTGCTATGGCCAGGGGAGTGGGGAGGGAGCGGAGAATGCCAGGAGTTGGGAGGCCACTGGGCACTCCCTAACGACGCAGGCTGTCGGAGCTGCCTCCTGAGTCAGAGCTGCCGCTGCTCCTGGGGCCCGAGCTCCGGCTGCGGCTCCTGCCCTCGGCGCTGCTGCTGCTCCAGCTCCTGCTCCGGCTCGTCCGGTAGCTGCCGTGGCTGCGGCTGCGGCTGGGGGAGCGGCTGACGCTGCTGTACCAGGAGGAATAGCTGCTGGCACTGCTGCAGGAGGAGGGGCTGGGCCGGTAGTAGGGGATGGGGCGCTTGCGGGCACTGCGGGGACAGAGAGACGGGGGTTACATCAGCACTGTGAGGATGGAGTTACTGCCATCCCCAAAGCACTGTTTGCTCTGGGCAACGCTCCCTCAGAAATGCCATTGTGGGTGCTTGCAGGAAAGGAAGAGATCAAGTAGCTGAGAGGCCTTAGAGGGAGTCAGACCACCCACCTCCCCCAGCCCTGGGGAATGTCCCCAGCACCAAGGCTGAGCTCTCCTTGATGTCCCAAAGAGCCCTCAGCATGAAGGTTAGAGTCGGTATCTGGCTCTCTGTGGGACTGCAGGGGTTATAGACTGGGGCACTGCTTCACCCAGGAGAAGGTGAAACAAAACGCCTGTGGGGCACGTCCCTGGCACTGGATGGGAGAGTCTCTGCTCTGCCTTATCTGCCTCCTTCCTTCAGCTGCTGTAAATGAGATTCCCCCACTCCCATCCTCCCTTGGCCTCCAGCTGGAGATCCCCAGGCTCTAGGAGGGGCAGAAGGGCCTGCTGATCAGGCTCAGGGAGCTTGGTCTCCTGGAGAAGGCTCCACGGGGGAGTGCTGGGAGCCAAGGGCAGCCCACATCCTCAGGGCCACATCTTCCCACCTGGTGATGCGCCGAGCTTCCAGGTGACTGGGAGAGTCTCTCCTGCGCTTCCTCAGCGGGGAATAGGAGCGTCGCTGCCGCCGCCGGTCGCGCTCCCTCGGCGCCTCCTTCTCGCTGGAGCCGTACTTGTGCTCTCGTTCACGGTCCCTGGGGAAGGCACAGATCCAAAACCCTCACTGCTGGGGTTTGGTGGGCTGGGTTTTGGAGGCAATGACTCATAAAGGCACAGATGAGCAGAGGACAGGCAGCTCCAAGAGAGAGCACTCAAAGAATCATTTTGGTTGAAAAAGACCTTCAAGCCCTCCCCTCCCTCTGCCCAGCCCACCACTAACCCCTGGCCCTCAGCACCTCAGCCCCATGGCTTTGGGATCCCTCTAGGGACAGGCACTCCCCCAGCTCCCTGAGCAGCCTGGCACAGGGGCTGACAACCCTCTCTCAGGGAAAAAGTTCTTCCTCAGCTCCAATTAAACCTTCCCTGGGACAACTTGAGCCCTTTTCCTCTTGTTCTGTCATTACTTTGGAGAAGAGACTGACCCCCAGCTCACTGCAATCTCCTGTCAGGGAGTTGCAGGGAGTGCTCCTGTCTCCCCTCAGCTGAACACCCCCAGGTCTCTGTTTTTTGTAGTGGCCAGTGCCAGGACAAGGGGGAACAGGCACAGGCTGGCACACAGGCAGTGCCACTGGTACAGGAGGAGAAAGTCCTTTGGTGCTGAGGTGAGGGAGCCCTGGCCCAGGCTGCCCAGGGAGGGTGTGGAGGCTCCTTCTTGGGAGGTTTCCAACCCCACCTGGACACGTTCCTGTGCCCCCTGAGCGAAGGGAACCTGCTTTAGCAGGGGTTGGGCTGGAGCAGCTCTGCAGGGCCCTTCCCACCCCCACCAGTCTGGGATTCTGTGATTTTGTGAAAATTTCTCTTGCTGGCCATGCTGCAGAAGCAGAGGAGAACCCTGCCAGGCCCATGTGAGCAGAGGGCCCGTGTTCCTGCAGGGCTGTGAGCTCTGCATGCCTTGCCAGCAGCAGTGCTGGTGTTGCTATGGTTTTCTCTTTTGTTAAATCCCTGTACACGTCAGCACAGGCTTTTCTGTGGAGTGTAGCTGACTTCATATACCCTGCTCAGTATCATCTGCAAAGCAGCTCGTTATAGGTCAAGGGCCTGATCCTCACAGGCAGGAAACATTCTGCTACAGCAGCACCAGGATTGTCACAGCCTGCTGAATCGGGCCTTGGCAACATCACATTTAAAGGGTGCAAAATGTTCACAGCAGCAGAGATGTTGCCACAAAAACCTGCCCAGAGGCACCCCGAGGGATGAGCTGTAAGCTGGCTGTTTTCTATGGGGTGTGGAAGGAGTAGAGCTGCCCAGGCTGTGTTTCCCTCTGCAAGGATGTGTGAATGCCAGCCCAAGGGTACCCAGCATCTGCCCACACAGCAGGGACACTTCCCAGGGCCTGGCAACAATCTCTCTGAAAAGCAGAGTCTTTCCCTCCTAAAACAATCCCTCTCTGACAGTGGCCGCTGGTTGGTGTGGGCTCCTCAGGCAATGAAAGCTGTGAGCAGAGCCCATCAGACCCTCACATGCTGCCCACTGTTCACAGCAGCATAACAGAGCAAGGCACTCTCACACTTGGGTTTTCTTATGAGGCACCTCCTACTTGCACAAAGCCCTGGCAAACACCCTGGAGCAGCCATCTGTGCCCTCTGGGAGCTGCACAGTGTGTCCTTCACAAGGGCTTAGAGCAGAGGAAGAGCCACTTCACCTGCCATGCACCAAGTACGAGACACTGTGATGCTTCAAAGCCAGGGATAAACTCAGCCTCCTCCCCAGCAACCTACCCCCTGAAAGTGCTTGGTGGGAAATGCCCCCAGACTATAGGAAATCCACTTTTCCCACAGGAAGTGAAAGGTTCCTCTCTGGGCTCTTCCCTCTGCAACCAGCACGAGCTCTGGGGCAATGAACAGTGAGAAGTTTCCTGTGGACTGAGGGCCACCATAACACACTGCCACGTGCCCCATGGCTCCCTGCTCCCTCTCACCACGCTGCTGAGGACCAAAGCCCCAACGAGGAAGCTGAGGGAGGAGTTTGGGGCTGGCAAGAGCCAGCAAGTGTGCTGGAGTCCAACCAAGTGATGGGGCAGTGAGAAACCATGAGGCAACAGATACTGCAGGAGGAGACAGCTGTACCTGCCAGGGCTGTAGCGGGAGTAACTGGGGCTCCGACGAGGCCTTGAGCTTCTGCTCCCAGGGCTTTTTTTGCAGGATTTGGAGGAATAGCTGGGGGAACGTGAAGAAGACCTGGGAACAGGCAAGAACCATATGAGTTAAACATGCTGGAGGATGAGGCTGTACCAGACTCCTCTGAATCTGGGCTGGTGGTGGGGAAGAGGTGCCTCATGTTTCAGGGTCTTGGCTCAGCTCTGGTGTGGCCAGTTCACTCCAAGCCCTTAAGCATCCCCTTGGCTCTTACACCTCCCCCTGCAAGAGTTAGACACGACCCAGGGTCACAGAGCTGTTTTTGCCAGCCTTACCTCTTGGCTGAAGAGCAGGACCTGCTTCGGGAGTACCTGGGGGAGGGCTCGTGGGAGGAGCGGGAGCGGCTGGAGCTGGGCGAGGATGTGCCCGTGCTGCTGTAGGACTGGCTGCGGGAGCATGGCCTCAGCGGAGAGCTGGGGCTGGCTGACGGGAAGGAGCTTCGCTGCTTCTCCTCTGAACAGCTGAGACACAAAGACAGGCACCCTCTGTGAACACAGAGTTGGGCAGTCGTTGAAGCTGTGGCTGAACTGGGACCAGCACCCCACTCCAGTCAACTCCCATCCTCTCCTTCCCAGCCTGGGGATACACAGCGACCTCCTGGCTCTCCAGGCTGCTGCTGGGGGAGGGCTTGTGTGCAGGGGCTGGAGCTCACGAGCTCAGCCCCTGGCATGTGCCAGGGAAGGGCCGTGGACAAGGACTCAGGTGGCATAAGGGGCAGCTCAGTCTGTCAGCCCTATGCCCAGCGCACCAGAAGTGCCCAGTGAAGGGAGCGGGGTGAGAAGTGCTGCAGCAATGGAAAGCCAGAGCATGGCAGGGCAGAGGCCTGTGCTGTAGCCTGGCAGCGGAGCAGCAGGAGCAGGCACGTCCTGCTGCCTTGGGACAAGGCTGTGTGAATTCCTCCACTTCCAGAGGATGAGCCCAGCAGCCAGGCAGTCTCCCAGCAGCCAGGGCCAGCTGCAATCCCAGCTCCACCCATGTGAAGGCAGAGTTATCCCACTGGAGCCACAAGGTGAAAAGGATATATGGTCCTAAAACTTTACCCTCTGGCTGAAAAAATCGAGGGTTTGTTCTTCCTAATGTCGATTCTTCTGGCTCCCTCTCCTCTCTCATCCAGCACTCCCACCCCAGACCACATCCTGGCTCTAACTTTCATCATTTAAGACCTGAGGGCCTGAACTAGAAGAGCTCCCTAACACCACAACAGCCTCAAGTTGCCCCAGGGGAGGTTGAGGCTGGAGCTGAGGCAGAACTGTTGCCCTGAGAGGGGTGTCAGCCCCTGTGCCAGGCTGCCCAGGGAGCTGGGGGAGTGCCCAGCCCTGGAGGGATCCCAAAGCCGTGGAGCTGAGGTGCTGAGGGCCAGGGGTTAGTGGTGGGCTAGGCAGTGGGAGGGGAGGGACTCCAGGAGCTTAAAGGGCTTTTCCAACCAAACAACTCTATGATTCTATGATATACTGTGTGAACACAGCCTTAGGTACCAGCCACTGCACTTCAGTGCCTCCATCCCCATCATCACCTGGCAAAGCCCCAGGAATGGGAGGCAGTGATGGAGGCTGGCATCTGCTCCCCTCTCCTTATGACCCATGACACCAGACAGCAGTGTGACCCCTGCCCTGGGCCCTGATACCCCATGGTGCCAGTGCACGGAGCTGCTGCTGTGTTATCCTGCAGCCAGCAAGGTCCTGCTCCCTGCCTGTGCTCCCCATCTGCAGGAAATGCTATCTTGTTACCCAACACCAGTCCTGAACAGGCTGGATTTGGCTCATTGAGAGGTGAAAGAACAGCTCGTAATGGTTTTAGTGAAGATGAGCCTCACTTCCCTTGCCCACAGTAAGCAGAGTTAGTACAGCAGTCCCCTGATGCACCTTTCAGATTCTGCCCAGAAGGGCCAGCAACTCTGTTCTTTGCCTGGTCACATCCAGCTGGGTGGGGAAGTGTTCAGGACACAGCTCGATTCGGGGCCAAACCCTGCATTAGCCACATTAATGCCAGAAGAGCTGCTACGGGCAGCCCATGAGTGTGATAGCTGGGTTTTCCTCCTCAGGCTACAGTACTGCTCATTGCTGGGTTCTGGACTCCAGACTGGCAAGACCATGGGTGTGATCTCTATCTAACTGCCTCCAGACCACAAACACTTCCCTGCCAGCTCACCGCTGCGACTGGCAAGCGGGCAGGAGACACAGACAGACACGGTACCAGGCATCGGGCTGCCAGCAGCGGCTACTGGCAATCACTGACCTGCAGTCTTGTCCCTGGGCATCTGGAGACAGATTGTCCAAAGCTGTTCCCTTGGTGTGGGAAAAGCAACTGGTGAAGGAATTTCCTGAATCAGAGCTGTTATCGCTGTTGGCCAGTTTGGACTTCCCGGACGAGAAGGCATGGCCAAAGCCATCATGGACTAGACTTCTTTTCTCCTGGCTGTCCTTTGACCTGGATGAGCTGGTTTGAGTGGAGGGAGGGGAGGAAGTATCGTTTCCTGAGTCATATTCATGATACTCTCCATTCTGGCTGGCTAGGTTGCCAGGCGGGCTGTCTGTTTTGGTAAAGAGTTCAGCAGAAGACCCTGACTGAGAGATCTGAAAGCAAAAAAGCCAGTTGGCATTGTTTGAACCATGTTTGGGGGTGGGTTGTTCTGGTTTTACTTTTTTCTTTGTCTTTTTTTTTAAACAAACCCAGAAATTTTACCATCATGATGCACTGAAACAAAAGGAAAGAAACAAAGTAAGAAAGAAAGAAAGAAAAGGAAGAAAGAGGAGAAGAAAACAAAAGCACATAGCCCTGAAAGAAATCCACAGTAAGAAGAACCTTCTTTTCCCCCTGCTATGATAATGGGAAGATTTAGAGATCATGCAAAGAGTATCAGCATGCATGTTAAACAAAATAGCTCAACAAAGTAAATGGGCAACCAAAGGGTCAAAATAGCTAACTAAAGACAAAAAAAAAAGGTGTAACAGAGGACAAAGCCCTTATTTCACTTTAAAGAGGGGTCAAGAAAAAAAAAGGCAACAAAAAAACCTGATATATACATATTAAAAACCCTACATAATCCTTGGAAAGCAAACAAAAAGGAAACAAAATCTGAAATGAGTGTATTTTTTAAGCTTCCTTAATAAAGAGGCTGAATGAATGTCACTCAAATAAGCAAAGAAAAATCAAATCAAATCCAATTAAGGGCTTCTGTACAAAGGGAAAACTGGCAAAGAAACAAGCTTCTCGCTTTGAAATGAGACAACAACTTAAAAAAAGAAACAAAAAGGAAAGGGAAGGGGAAAAAAGAAAAATCCCTCTGGAAATAAAAGGTAGACAGATACTTCTTTGTGTGCTTTTTTCCCCCTGAAGAAGATACAGCTAAATGCGCTTGAGTGACCTCTAAAATTCCCTGGTGTCTTGCGGATAGCATCCACTTACCCATCAAGAACTCCTCCTTTAGTAGGTAAGGTGTAAGAAAAAAGGAAGAGCGGGCAACATAAGTCCATCATTAGAGTCTCAAATGACATGAAAAAAAGAAAAACCATAAACCCTCTCTTCCATCCACACTGCCAACTGTCTGCTGGCCTCCTCTGTGCGAGTGGCACGCCTGCTTTGGGGCTGCCTGCTCCTCTCACTGCTTGGTTTTGGGACCTTCTGCTCTCAAGGAGGCCAAGCAGCCCGGTCCTGGAGGCTTGTGCTTGGACTAAATCCCCTTGGGTTTCATGGGGGTGACAATGGGGACTCAAGGGAGGAAATGAAAAAGAATGGAGGGGGAAAGGTCTTCCCCATCCTGTGCTGCACTGGAGAGCTGTGGGGAAGGGGCTGCCAGCCCTGCTCCTGCCAGCCTCTGCAGGGGGGTCAGTCGTTCCCTGGCTGGGTTTTGGTGCAGGTCACAAGGACCCCAAACCCACATAGGCTGCCCTGGGCAGGGCTGTTGTCTGGGACCCTGAGCACTACCAAGGGGATTTACATCATTAGGGTGTTTGATGGTTCAGCTTTAACTCCACTGGCATTTACCTGAGCCAGTCCAGGAACACCCTGGCAGCAAGACCATCAGTGCTGCCATCTGCCCTTGCAGCGGGGTGAGACTCAAGGCCAAACGCAGACCCAGCGCATCTGTGCTCCGGTGTGGCCTCCTCCATTCCCACTCAGGTGCTCTGCTCTCCTCATTCCCACCTATATGCTTTGATCCAGGGTCTTTAGAGAATGGACACCCAGGTTGGGTTCCCTCTTCTCAGCACAGTCCCTCAGCATGTTCCCAGCCAGCCGTGCTCCCTGCACACGTGTCCTCACACCGTGCTCCGGGGCACACAACACCCTCCCTCTAGGCCACACTGCGCACCTTGGACCATGCCCTCACAAATCTGGGCTGTTCTGAGCAGGGAAAACTGTGTCACAAGGTTGGTAACACCTGAGGGGAGGAGAGCTGGATCAGCTGTCACGCAACAGCAGTGACTGGAACCAGCCTGGAGCTGCCAACACACAGAGCGGCTGTCAGCACACTGCCCGTGGAATGATGACTGCTCACAGCATCCTCATGCTCTGAAAACACCTGCAGCTGGAGGATCCCCAGGAACATCCTGTGCTGCCAGAGAGTGACATTACAGCCTCTGGGATAAGGGACTGAGGGACAGGAATTCCTTCATCCCAGCCAATCCATTCTGGAGTTGGGGACTCACCACTCTGTGGTTCTGTGACTCCTCCATCCCTACCTCATAGTAACTTCTAAGCCACGCTCAGTCCTGACACCGAGGCATCAGGAACCCCTGCAGCACACATGGGAAATGAAGTGGTCTCTCTTTACAAGCCATCTTGCACTTTCAGCAGAAGCCCTGAACAGAGCAGAAACATCCCTCAACTGTTTCCAACTAAGAGACACACCTTGCAAGTCTCCATTTCAGCACCTGCTACTGCTCCTTGCAACTTCTCAGCTCTAGCACTCCTCTCCCAGTCACTGTTTACTCCAACAGAAACTGGAATGTGAAAGCAGTATAGGAAAGCCAGGTCTTCATCTCTTTTAGGCACCAATTCTTCCCAAAACCCCAATGCCTCATCCAGAGCCCCGAGAGAACTGGCCTCCTTGCTACCAACCATCACACTCTCCCCAGAAGATACAGGATGGCTTTCAAACGTGGCACTAGCTATCTTTTTAAAAAGATGGGCCATGGTTTGTGTTAGATCTGACCCCTACCCAAGAGACAACCAGCTTTTGGTCACCTTCTATCTACAGGCAGAAAACCACCACGTGAGGCCTTCCCTGGTTACACAGGTGGAACAGCCTCAAGAGGGACATCGACCCCAGCGTCACGCACACAAACACCTCGCTTCTGTTCCCTCCCAGGCTGAACCAAAAGGTCTTTATTTCTGCCAAGAAACACAACAGTTTCTGGGTATTTCTGAAGCAGCTTTGAAGCCTGCTGCTGGGCCCCAGGGTGCCTGCTTTCTCTGTGCCTTCGCTCAAGTCTACCTTCAAAGTAGCAACTGTTGTCAGCACATCACAGTATCTGTCAGTTGACCAGGGGATCAACAAGCTCCTTTGTAGCTGAGCATTTGTGGTAGCAGCATTCTGGGAAAAGGCAACACAAGGATAACAGTGAACTATGGAGCCACATCATCCTTGTGAGGGCTGGAGGATCTGGCTGGGACAAGGCAGGTACTGGGAACGCAGCAGCTTCCCAGTCTCACCATCTTGGGGCACCCAGTAGCTCCCTGTAGGCCCAAGGGGAGATCTCTGTCCTGGGGCTAGAGTCAGGACAAGTCTTAAGATGCTC
The DNA here is from genome assembly GCF_028858725.1 of Colius striatus. Taxonomy (NCBI): domain Eukaryota; kingdom Metazoa; phylum Chordata; class Aves; order Coliiformes; family Coliidae; genus Colius; species Colius striatus. The sequence continues at coordinate 5,442,464 of NC_084775.1, read as the reverse complement.
AACTTGCCTATTTGCTCAAGATAAATCCCCCCTCTGATGACCTTGGCTTTGCTTCTGGACCCTTTTTGCTGCAAGGCATGCCAACCACGGGAGATGGAATGAGCAGCACAGCTGAAAACACTGTGCAGAGCTCCACTGAATTCTAATGGCTTTTTAATTTTTCTGGGGTGTTTTTAAAGAGTGTGCTCTTCCATGAAGCTCGTTTTCTCTAGGAGAACAGTTGGATTTCCCCCCCCCTTTCTAATAAGTAGTTAAATAATCTCAGTGAACTTTGCTTCCTCCAGCTTTCAGCAGGGGACCTGCTGCTGCCCTGAAGGGAACCTGAGAGATGGATTTATTAGATCTTTTTTGTCTCTTTCAAATCCTTATTTAATCAAGATGAAGGGAGGGAGGTAGAAATGAGGCCCTCACTCATCTTCCAGACCATAATCGTTGAGTGCAATCCTAAACCAAGAGGCAGCGCAGTGCAATGGGTTACAAAAATACAGTCACTACTCCTCTTCCAATTAAACCCAACGAGCCCATTCACTGTGCTGCAGAGAGCCCTGAGGGGAGGATGACTGTACATATCCTCAGCCATAATGGGGCTGAGGCCCATCAAGGAGCAGCGTGGCACAGCTTCACTGAAAGCTGGAAGATTTCTTTTGTGGGTCTTATTTTTTTGGTCTTGTTTCGCAACCCACTTCAAAGTGGAGTTAATTTCTTTTTCAGAGATGCATAATCTCGCCCTTTCTCCCCTTTTTCTGTGCATTGTATCAAAGGAAAGAATAAAAGGCTTGTGACAATGCCCTCGGTGAGCCCTGCTGTTGGCAAGGGCCTGCAGACATCTGCTGAGGAGCTGCTGGGCCTCCTGGGTACCTCCATCAGCAGGGGCTGGAGGGGCCTTTGCAGGGGCAAGCAGACTGGCCTCTGCTGATGGTTAGCTCCATCTGAAAAGCCAACCTCTTACTAAAGGGGTACAAAAAATAGCAGTGCTGGAGGAATACACTATGATCCCTTTTTGCACAGTTGGGAATTCCTGACTGCAGGAACAGTGAGTGGAAAACAGCCTTTATGTTGGGTTTTCTTGGCTAGATGAAGAGTTCACGGTGAGGTGTTCTGTAGCACACAGGCTAAGCTAAGCCCAGGATCACAGAGGCAACAACACAACCATCCCTGCAAGGCCAGAGCTTAGGTTATTTGGGGCTGGATGGCCTATTGATGGGGGTAAATTCCTAAAAATGCCATGCAAAGGGTTGTTTCTCTGCAAAGATCTTTTCATCCTGCTGAGCTGCAGCCAGTGCCACGTGCCAGGGTGTCCCCACCTTGGCCTCAGCTAGCCTGGCACTACTCTGGAGCAAGGGATTGCCTTCCAGCACCCTCTTTGGTAGCTGGTGTACAGCCCAGCCCTTCAAGGGCTGCCTCCCAGGCTGCTGCACTGGTTTCATCCCACATCCTTCCTGCATCCCAGGCTGCTGCCCTGGTTCTATCCTACATCACTCCTGTATTCCAGGCTGCTGCCCCGGTTCCATCCCACATCCTTCCTGCATCCCAGGCTACTGTCCTGGTTCCGTCCTGCATCCCTCCTTCACCCCAGGGTGCTGTCCTCCCTGCAGACTCAGCTCTGAGCTGTGAATTTACTGGACAATAACCAGAGGCCACCTCAGTCCCCTGGCTGAGGGGAGGGGGAAAGGAGAAGCAAAAAGAGAACAGCTTCTATATCTACGGAAGGCTTTGCCTCTCTGCCCTTGGAGGGCCTTGTTATTGTAAGGAACACACTGCCTAACAGAAAAACAGCTTTCCTACGTAAATCAAAACCCAGACTGGAGAACAGAGAGCAACAGTAAGCCAACATACAGCTCTGCTATAAGGTTTCCTGAACCTTCCAGCACACACTGTCCCAGCCCCTGCACAGTATTTCCCCACTTCTACCTCTCTGCAGATGCATAAGCACAAACAGCATCATTTGGAACCACCATACCCCACTGAGCCTCACTGGAAAACTGTGTTAATTTGTGACATGGCAGATGAGTTTCAGTGGAGGTAAAGGAGCTGACAAGGAGAGCGTGTGCAGCGTGCAGTTATCTTCATCAGGTACAGCAAAGGCAATTAGGCCCATACCCTGCAGGGATTTATATTGCACTGCTCAAGTGAAAGCACAGTGGCACATCTTACAGCTGTGCTGGTGTGGAATGAAGTGTCTGCAGCAGGTTGAGAGTATTCTGTTCAGAAAGAGATGGTGCATATTACCCACAGTTTCTCTGCACGCTGAGGCACAGACCCACAGGTCTCTTCTCAAGAAGTGGCTATTGCAGCTACATGGGATTAAAGGGAGAAGGAGGAATTTGGAACTTCACCAAGAAGAAGAGAGGTGGGACATTTTGGGGTGTTTCTGCATGTGTGCACATGCATTGACTTATGCATAAAAGCACGAGGGAAAGAAGCAGCAAAGCAGATGCATGGGCAGGGCACTGTTTTGTAGGCTCTACCCCTCAAATTACAGGTAGAGCTAGTCAGAAATCATGGCTTCTCCAGCAGGAAGGAAAACAAATGTGTGTGGGGGGCAGGATTTTCACCAAAGTGCTCCATATTTTCATAAGAAAAATAATACAACTTGGCTTCAAAAGCAAATCTGTGATTCAGAAGCACTAGAGCATTACCTCATGGGAGCTTGTGTATTGTCTCCTCTGCACTTTAGGGTCCTCCCAGGACAATCCCTTTCCTTTGGAGATATGCCATTGCATCTCACCAGGTAAAGGTGGCTTGGCAGCCCAGGGCCAGAGGGAGGGGTAGGGACTGTGACACACCAACCCCTACAGAGCATGGCAATGGGGCATTTTTTAATCCAAATTCTGCAGTTTTCTAATTTCTCTTTTCTAGTGTTCTTCCAATTTCTTTTTGATGGGATCATTTCCTGCAAGAGCACATTTTCATCTCATAACACATTCAGGTTGCTCTCAACATAGATTCTGACTGAGTTAAGCTTATTTATAGAGCAGCACTTTCACTCACAAAAAGGAGAGGCAAAGAGTTGTGTATAGTCATTAAGCAACGAGCCTAAGAGTTCCCATTCCATTTTTCCCTCACCAGTTTTGAGTACATGATATTTAATGACCTTATTCAGAAAAATTTCTGGGGCAGTACTTAACCAGTGGCTTCGATTTAAACAAGTGCTTAAATGTGCTCTTGAATGATCTCCCAAGAGAAGGTACTTCTTGGGGGGAAGAAAAGGACACTAGCAGGCTGCATAGTAAAGGCACTGATGCCTTTTAGTCTCTGAAACACTTGCCTGTGTTATTAACCCTTACTAGCAAGAAGGCAGCAGGAGCCTGATGACTTTTCCTTTGCCTCCATCCCCTGCATCTGTAACTCTAAAGCTCTGATTTTCCCTGCCCTGCAGCTCCTGTGCTCGTTTACCCCAAGTGAAGCAAGGGGAAAGGAGAGTGCAGCATGCTTGAGGAGAGCTCATTTGAAAGCTTTACAAATTTAAATTAGAGTTTACTCTTGCTGAGGGAACAGAGCAGCTGGCAGCCAGCCTCACAGGACCCAGGGAGCCTGGCTTCAGAGAGAGGGAACCTAGCACCAATTAAAAACCAGGCTTAGGCTTGAAAACATTGATGGAAATTAAGCAGCTTGAACAACAACAACAAAAAATACTGGTGACATGATGCAGTCTTTGGCTGGTTGCTTTTTGAGAGGGGCTCTTAGCTCATTCCTACCTTCTCAAGTTGACAGCAGGCAACACCCCAGGCTCAGGGCAATAAAAGCTTCATGGGGCTGTTATTTGCCTGTATACACATATCCAAGCACGGTGTGCAGGTTGTGCCATTCACTCCACCTTAACTGGGTTTATAAGCAGTGACTCATGTGCACTACTTGCTCAGCAGGAGCCTAAAATGAGAGCCAATCTGCATCTCCAGAATGGTGAGAGACAGCTTGTGCCTGTCTGTGCCCACGGATCATCTCTGCGTGTTCTGCTGGGGACGCTGCCTGCGAGGCTGAGCCCATAAAGCCTCTCCTCTTGCTGGCACTATCTCCTGGCTGATGGAGCCACTGTGGAGGGCTGAGCTATTTGCTGCTGATGGCTGGGCCTAAAGGAGAAAACCAGCTCCTCATTAGACACCACTCAGGAGCTTGGAAGACTGTGTACTGGAGACACTTCTAACATTACACATCCACACACACTCTACCCAGAGCCCTGTGCAGCCATTTCTCTCTCCAGAGTGCCCACTGGACACTGACACCACACAAAGAGCATCACACCTCTGCTTCACAGCTACAGGGAACAAGGGAAACATGCCATGGAGCAGGAAGACAACAGGTCAATCTGTATCTGATACCTCACCTCCTGCTCCCTCAATTCTAAGGCATGTATTATATCATCTCCTCCCATGTATATGGAAAAATATCCCAAGGCACTGAGCCTGATTTCACCCTCGGCTGCACATGCAGTTCCCATCAGCATCAACAAGAGCTGCTCATCAGTGCTGAATTTGGCCCCTGGGCTTGTCAGTCCAGAGCAACAGCGATCTTAGAAGGATCCTGAGAGTCAGAAAACATCCCCTGCCAATAATCACCAACTCATTGGATGGAAATGTTTCTTTCATATATGTTTGATTCCCTTTCTTCCCCAAAGCACTCAACTTTTGGACACGAAGACAAGTGAATTAAGTTCCCATCCAGCTGAGCAAAGGCTGCATAACAAACACTTCCCTGGAAAATACCAGTGCTGGAAGCCACTTTTTTGTTGTTGTTGAGATGTCCTCAATTCATTATTCACAGGCTAGAGCCTTCACAAGTCTTTCCCCTCTCCAGCCCCACCCTTGGTGTGAAAGTGCTGAAGGAAGGAATGACTTTCAATACATTGGAGAACAGCACCATTCATAAATAACACCATTTTAACCAACTTTGCCTAACATCCCTTTAATTGAGTTATAAAAATTGCATGGCAGGTTTTCTTGCCCAGATTCCTGTGGCTACTTCAAGCAGAGAAGCACAGAGTGCAGTACTTACTACTTCCTTGGGAGTCAGGAAGCTGGAGAGCCGGAGGGTTTGGTTGGCTTTTTGGCTGGCCTGAACCTCTGCAGAGGAGCTTCGCCTCGCCACGAGCTTTGAACGGTGCCGGGAGTGCCTTCGGCGTGTTTTGTGCCCTTCCTCCTGAGACCTGCCTCTGTGCCTCCAGAACACATCAACAGCCAAAGTGTTACTCCTGGGCACTGCAGCAGTGCCCCTTACCAGCTCCTCACCAGCCCTGGCAGCTCTGGGCTAAGGCACTGCCTGGGTGGGAGATCTTCCCCATGACTGCTCTGGTGATGGAGAGAAAAAGGGTGGTTTGCTTTTCTACTTCAAATAGTATTTTGCATCTAAGCTTTAGACCTTAACCCCAGGGGAGAAGAGGTTTAGATTGGAACTGAGACAGAACTGTTTCCCTGAGGGGGTTGTCAGCCCCTGTGCCAGGCTGCCCAGGGAGTGCCCAGCCCTGGAGGGACCCCAAAGCCCTGGAGCTGAGGTGCTGAGGGCCAGGGGTTAGTGCTGGGCTGGGCAGGGGGGAAGGAGGACTGGGACTGCAGGAGCTGAAAGGGTTTTTCCAACCCAAATGATTCCATGATTTCAGCTCCAATTGATAATTTTATGGTAGCTGCAAGCAAATTATACTTTCACACAGCCTTGAATGTCACAGAGGTAAAACAGCTCCAAGAGAAGGCACACTCTGCTTGTGCATGAGCTCCCCATCCCTGACTGCATTCCTCCCTGCACTCCTCAGCTTTGCATCAGAAAGCTCCCAGTAGCTAGGAGGAGTGAAGTGGGAGAGCAGGGGTGGCTCAAGTGCTTCCAGAAAACACGAAACGTGAGCTCATGATGTGGATAAACTACAGAACCTGCTGTTGCAATGGTGCTGGGTCCAGCACCAGCATCCACGCAGCTGGTCCCAGAGTGCATGTGCCATCACAGGACTGAGATTCTAATCAGGTCAAAGACAGTGGCTACAGACTGCCATGGGCAAATACATTTCCACTGCTAAGTCCATGTTTGAGTGTTTCCTAGGACATCAGCAGTACAGAGCCCTTGGGCTGGCGAAGGATGACTATCAGCTGTCACAGGCTGATCATCAGCCACAGGGATTCAAAGTGACTGCCAGCCCAAAAAGCTGCAGCCACTGCTCTGAGGCAAAACCCTTCCACGGCCAAGAGCACAAGCAGCTCAACCCCCTGGACGTGACACAGCTCTACTATGAAAGTCTGTGGGTCACACAGGCTATTGCAGCCACATCCCTGAGCCCAGGGGCTGTGCTGTGGGGCACTGGGCTGGGGGAGCAGGGCTCTTACCTGCTGTGGCAGCCGGAGGAGCGGGAGTCAGAGCTCTGTGAGCGAGAGGGGCAGCGGCGCTGGCGATGGCGCTGGGACCTCCGGCTGCGCCCACGGGAGCTGCAGAGGAAAGCATGGTTAGAGGGTGGGGATGGCACAGCCCGTGCCTGCAGGCTGGAGTCACAGAATCCCAGCATGGAGGGGGTGGGAAGGGCTCTGCAGAGCTCCTCCAGCCCAGCCCCTGCTAAAGCAGGCTCCCCTGGCTCAGGGGGCACAGGAACGTGTCCAGGTGGGGTTGGAAACCTCCCGAGAAGGAGCCTCCACACCCTCCCTGGGCAGCCTGGGCCAGGGCTCCCTCACCTCAACAGAGAAATAGTTTCAGCTTTCAGGCTCTTACTGATGGCTTACCTGGCTCTGCTCCTGAAGAGCTGTTGTTGCCTGTACCAACAGCTGAAGTCCTGTGTGCAGAGAGCAGAGGGATGGGGTGGGAGGTACCTGTCACCTTCAGTGCCCATTCCCTCTCATCACTGCCCACTTGGATGTGGTAGTGTAACCTCCTGCTCAGGCTGGCACAGCTGGTGATGGGCTGGCTGGTGGGAACAGGCTGCCTTCATGGCCACACTATACCAGTCACTACCACGCTATACCAGTCACTACCACGCTATACCAGTCACTACCACCACCTGCTTGGGCAGCATTTAGCAATCTGCTGCTGTAAAAGCTCAGCAAATCAATTCCTTGATAACAGCATCTCCTTCAAGACAAAAGGGCAACTGCTTGAACTCCACCTGGCTGTTTCCTCTGATGCTTTTCACACCCTACCATTAAATTCTTTTAAAACTTCACATTTTGGGATCCTCCTTTCTTATTTCCACACAGCTGGGATCAGCAACACTGAACATCACACGGTGGATTGGTGGGAAAATCCCCCTGTTTGCTCTTCACCCTTTGCATCAGTCTCTCCAGCTTAAGAGGTTTCCCTTTCTGCAGGAGAAAAAACTGGTCCTGTGTGATTTAGATAACCAGTTGCTCAACTCAAAAATAAGCCAAAACAGTGAGATCATACAAAACTCCTGCCCTGAGGTGGCTCATGAGATCTATCTGCTCCATGCCCAAGAGCAGCAAGAAGGTTTGCAGAAGCCAGGAGTGGCTCAGCTCAGATTTGTGAGCTGAAAGATGAAGGCTAAACCAACTTGGCTGCAGGCTGGAGTCACAGAATCCCAGCATGATGGGGGTGGGAAGGGCTCTGCAGAGCTCCTCCAGCCCAACCCCAAAGAGCAATGCCAGCAGCTGTCATTCCCCATGGTCAGGGCAGGGCAGCTGGTCTTGGCTTTAACCACACCGCTGGGCTCCTGCAGACTGGCCAGTGCCACGCTGGGATGAGGAGATGCCTGCTTGTACTGGTAACCTAGAGAGCCTCCCTTGTACCACTGAGGTTTCCAGGTGCATAGCAGCCTAGCTAGAGGGGAAAAAAAGAGTGACTGTGCTACTGAACATGCAGAAATCACAGAAAAAACGATGGGCTTTCTGCATGCAGAGGTGCCATGTACAGGCTGTGCAACATGCTCTGCACCTCATGGATTCCCAGTCTCTTTGGTCCCAAAGCATACTGGGGTGACACACTGGCAGTGTCAGGAGCTATTGTCCATCTCCTCTCTGCCAAACAGCTAAAAGTTGTGTTGAGCAGAGTTAAAGGGCAGGTCCTACTAATGGCAAAACCAACCAGCAGCTAGCTGGCAGCTCAATTTCAGTATCTTGTAGGATACTCCAAGTCCCAGCAAAGCCAACCAGGGATTTGGTGCCCAAGGTTCAGCCCCAGAACTGTTTCCTTGCTCTGAAAGCAGTTCAATTCCCAGGAGAAGACAGAGAAGGAAGGGAAAAGTAGGCTTACAGGCCTTCCTTCCAGCTCTGAGGACCATATTTAAACCATACTCCTTGATAGTCTGCCCCATGGGACAAAGGCTGTGCTCTGCTATCACTCCAGGGCAGGTGGGAAGCTCAACCCTGCATTTTCATAGCCCCCACCACCTCCAAAATCCCTTCTTTTCCCCGGTCCCCATCACCTGCTCTCATTTGGGTGTCTGGTTGTACTGTGCATGAGTAGCACCCACTGTAACCTCCAACAGCAGGCAATGAGGAGGAGCCAAGGCTGAGTGCAGCTGTAAAACAATCCTGAGACTGGCTTTGGGCTGTGCAGTGGTTTCAGCTCCCAGGGACCCACCACATCCAGCCCTGGGCAGGGAACTCCAGGCATCACTACTTACTGTTTTTTGTGTTTTCTTTCTTCCTTTCTCTTACTTTTGGGGCTTGAAGAACTAAATAAGAAATGGCTAATTAATTCTGAGATGTCTGTTCTGATAAGAAGCTGCACAATCACACATCAATGTCACACACAGCTAGATTACCCCAGAGCATGCCAGGAAAATGAAAGGGAGTCATGATTCTGCAGCAGCAAGGGGGGTCTGAGTGCCTGCCAACAAATCTGGCTCAGGGGCTTGGCCACAAAGCATCTTGAGGGATCAGCCATCCTGGTGGCTTTGCACTCTCTCCATAGAGATGATGAATACATCCTGATACTATCCACACAAGCACTGGAATCAGGAGAGTTCTCCCAGTACACTCCACAGAAGCCACTGACTCTGTTTCTAAGAGGGGCACTGCTGGAGGATGTCACACTGCTTGCAAATGAGAAGATGCAGGGAAGATGAAGACAAGATGCAGGGTGGATGCATCATGGAGAAGGTTGCCAGGGGCTGGGGTATACCAAGGGGTCTTCTCCAGTTACATGCTGTGATTGCACACAGGCTGGAGACCCAGTTCCTGGGGGGGTCTGAGGAATGCATTAAGGCTGAAAGGAAGAGGGTAGCCCCAAACTCCCAGGGAATGGGGAGAACCAAAGGCATTCCACAGGGAGACACAGAAGAAAAGTGCCTTCTGCTCCCATCCAGTGAACTTCAACTTTATGAGGTCTTGAAGAGACAATTAAACTCCTATTTCTAAGGCATCACCCACACTTAATCAACTCTTACCTGTGTCTTCTCTTCTTTGAGGATAACCTGCAAGACACAAACACGTACATTAAATACAAGGTCTCATAGAAGCAGAGGTTTCAGAGACAGTGTGTTTAGGCCCAGCATTAGACTGAGAGATCACTCCTGTCCCAGCTGGGCAGAATGGCCCTGGCTGTCCTTTAGCCAGCTGGCAAGGGGATAGCTGAGAAGTGCTGGTGTGACAGAAGTGACTAGCCCATTCTACAAATAACTGAGCATATGATGCTCAGGATGACAAGTCTATAGAGACCAGAGCACTCTCACAGCCAAACCAACACCACGCTTCTGCCTCATCTCCTGGAGCATCCCTGGGATGACACAGGAGCCACCATGCTGGTGCTCCTTGCAGAAAACCCTGGGAGCATGGAGGACACTTCTCCTTGGAGCAAGGTCTGACCCCAGCACACAGCACAGCCCTCTGTGTTTGTCTCAGCTTGAAGCATAACCTGCAGAAGACATGGCCCAAAGGGGCCAGTCTGCCTGTGCCAAAGGCACTTGGGATCTGTGACTGAATGGTACCAGGTGTCTGGAAACAACCTCCTTTGGTCTCTAATGCTTAATGATTTATCACACTGCATTTTAGGGCCAGCTACAGCAATTCCTGGGCTGGCAGAGGAGTAGATGGGTACCACAGGTTCAAAGCCAAGGAGTATCTGACCCAGGACTGACATCAGGAGATGGCATCTGGAAAATGGCATAAGAATCCTCCTTGGGAAGGAAGCATTTTAACAGTTTCTATGTCCTTCTCTCTCCTGCTTCTTCCTTTCCCTTTAAGGTTCAAGCCCAACTTTTCACCCTGCTAGCATCCATTTTTGGGAGCTTCTGCCTTTGGTTCAATACATTATAAATACATGAACTTTCCAAGGGAGATAGCATCCACTGTTCTCTTCAAATATTGGTTTAATGGTTGAGAGAAAACTGTGAAGTATTTGCAATTTTAAAATGTCATTGTTCTCCTTTCATTACAAATGGGCTTCAGAAGGGGAACAGGGAGCCTGTCATCCAGGCTGGGAGGGAAGGCTCGTCTGAGCCTTTTCCTGGTCCCAGTGCTGATCCTTTCTGCAGGCTGGGGGAGAAGGGAAAGGGGCTGGTGCAAGATGATGCCAATACATTGTCAAGGGACAAAAAAATACCTGTTTCTTTTTCGCTTCTTGGAGCTTTTCTTCTTCTTTTTCTTCTTCACAGGCGAGGGGCTGTAGGAGGGAGACCTGGGGAGGCAGAGGGGGGTCAGGGACCACCGGGCTCCCCACAGCCCTCCCTGGCCACCAGCAGCACCCCCCCTAGGGCAAAGAGGGGCTGGGGGCTCCCAGGTTCCTCCCAGCACACACAGCCCTGTCTGACCTTCCTGTCCCCTCCTACCCCACACCCCACAACCCCCCCTCACCTCCTCCTCTTCTTGCGGCCAGACTTCTTCTTCTTCTTCTTGGTGCGTGCGGGCAGCGGCGTGCGCTCGCCATCGCCCGAGGGGCTGGAGAGAGAGGGCAGAAAGAAATCAACCCATCATCAAAGATAACAACATTGCCCTCTGAACCATCTCCCACAGCACTGCTCTCTCCCATCCCCACCTCAGGGGCAGTTCTCAGGGCAGACCTGGGGTGTGAGCCAGTACCTAATCACCCTCTAACAAATAACTTGGCCACAGCTTAAAGTGTCTCCCCCACGCATCTAATGGAGATATAATGAGGCAGCACCAGTGGCTGATTATTTCAAGTGTGTTTACTGAGGTTAACGACTCCAGCACAGATTTATTGGCTTTGGTACTCTTTGTAAATACTCTTTAAATATAAAAATTGGCATTTAATTTCCAGACAATAATTATTGGAGCCAGATGCATCTCACTGTAATCACAGCCTCGACATATGTTAAACAGCAATTGATTAGAAATAGCTATTTCTTGAGATGCTGTGGTAATTTAATGATATGCATGTCTTGCACAGCTGTTAAACTTGGGGGGGGGGAAAAAAAGGCTCCTGTAAATTAATTAATTTCTTTTAAAACCCATGATGCCAAATGATGTTGCAATGAAAAGCAAATACCCTGGGCAAATTCACTCAGGGCATGGGGCTGAAAACACAACAGACACTCCGTGGCTACTCATTAACCAAAGCAAACACTCCTGAAAGTGGGGGCAGCTGGTGGCAGCTGTTTGATCCCTGGGTCGATCCCCAGATTAGCCTATGGATCCCCAAAGAGGAACTGGGGTTTATGGGGAGCACAGGCAGCACCCCAGAGCCTCTTCAAAATCAGGGAGAGTGGGGAGGACCTTTGGTCACACAGCAGTTCTGTGGAGCCCTTCTCCCTCTCCCAAGATAAAGCCCTTTGAAGCAGAAGCTTTCTCCCTGCACTGATCTGACTTTAATTGTTTCTCACCGATTGCAATCAAAGTCTAATTCAAAACCCGCCTCAGATTTTTGTTCCAGTTAGCTTAAAATCTGAAGATATGGTATGTGCTTCCTTGCTCTTTCTTTCCAGCACCTTGAACCAAATGAAGAAGGTTTCCTCTCAGAGACAGTTTGGGGAGCAGGGGCTCAGAGACCTCAAGTATTCAGTTTGGTTTTTGCCTCTCAAGTTGTCAGGGGTTAACAACAAACTGATAACAAAGCTGTGTCATAACAAAACTAGTGCTGCTGGCCTGATCTGGGCATGAGGAGCAGGGGATTGCTGAGGATGCTGCCCAGTCAGGGGTACCCTGCAGAGCTGCTAGTGTGCAGGGATGCTGCAGGTCACTTATTTTCCAGCCAGGCTACTTGCAAGGAAGATGTTAAGAGCAACACAGGGAATAAATGGAGCCAAACTCCCAAGTGTGCAGGTTTCTCCCAAGGGGCTTTCATAGCATTGCATATGCTTGCTGTACACTCATGGGGTTGTTTAAAGCATTCTCAGACCCCAGAGGAGGTGGGTAAGCAATGCCAGCCCCCTGCTCCTCCCTGCCTCAGGCTGACCACACTCACAGCCTCAGCTCCTACCTGCGTGACCTGCGCTGATGGTCTCTCCTCTCCTTCCCTTTGGCACAGCCATTGGTGGCAGAGGCCTCCCTGACCACATGCCCACACAGCTTTTCAGGAGATCTGTCCTCTGCAGGGTAGGGCAGGCAGCTGAGTGTCCCACTGCAGGAGCAAGAGGAGAGAAAGGGAGCAATAAAGACCTCTCCCCCTTCAGCAGAGCTTGTTGGTGGGAGGCTTCCTCCTCTCACTCCCTCCATCAGCACTCAGGGAGAAGCCAGAGAACAACCCTCCTCCCTGCTCCTACAAACAGTGCTGGGGCAGTAAACACACCTGGTCCTGCTGAAAATCCAAACTGGAGAAGCAGGGCCAGCCCAGCAGAGCTAAGGAGAACCACCTGAGCCAGGCAGGTGTTTGCAAGAGCCCTGGGGAGACCATGAGAGCTGGGAGGAGCAGAGCTAGGACAGAGAAAGCCTGGGATGAGAGCTTGGGCAGGGCAAACTGAAATAGAGAAAAGCAGCCAAACAGAGAAAGCAAACCCAAATGAGCCTGAGCTCAGACACTTGGGAGGAAGGGAAATAGGTTTCCAAGCCCTGCAGGTGTTTCTTTCAATGAATAGAAGGATTAATGGAATATATAAGCCATCCCTGGCAGGGGTTCCAGCAGCACCATGGTTTTGGTGGTATCCAAAGTACTGTTGGACCAATTAAAGCAAGCATTGGCTGGACTTGACACAGGAGCACCTGCACAAGGAAGGTCACTTGTCTTCCCACCTGTGTTTTCCCTCTCAACAAAATCCCACTTGCTCTTCCTGGAGCCCATTTAGCATCATCTGAACATTAAGGGTGTGCATCAGCCAGATACAAGTGAAGGGCCAGTGTGGGGGAGGTGGGTGAAATATTTCTGGCCCAGGACATGGAGGAAGTGGTGGTCCCTTTGGCTTGAAAAAACCTATTACTCTGCTTGTGATAAATCCCCCAGTCACTTCCCACCATCTATGTCATTTTTAACCATCCAGGAAGCTACATGGTTAATTGCTTTCTTTGCATGAGCTAATTAGCTTGTGGCCTTTCCTGAACCCCTTTTAAGACCAATCTTCTGAGGCTCAATCATTAGGATCCATTAAAAATGTCCCCAAACTAATGACCTGTGCAAAGTCTGGGCTGGATCATCTCCAGTGGTGGAGGCAGAAGGGTCCTGCCCAGGCTGGTGGCACGTTGGTGCCTTGCAGGAGGGACCCAGGCACAGCTGGCAACCTCCCTCTCACCCCAACACCCTGCTCCCACTAATGGGATTTTCAGGTCCTGAGGGTAAAACATTTTGGCCTTGAGGCAATCAAGAACTCCTGTCCTACAACGTGCTAGGAACCATTTCTTTTGGGCTTGGAAGTAATTATTGATGGAAATAATTATTCTCCAATGCCATCAAAGGCTGGCTTCAGTTCAACCAAATGTTCTGCTCTGATGAGTGCTGAGAGCTGCTAACACTCTAAACTGGCCCCTAATCCCCTGGAGTGCAGCTCCAGAGACACTGATTTAATATATACAGAAGCCCAGATCTTTGTTGTTGTTGTTGTTGTCCTTTGTGTCTTTCATGACTGATAGAAAAGTGCTTGCAGCTTGGTGTGAGCAATTACTGTGGCCTCAAAGGAGATGGTTTTCACACTGCTCCCCTGCCAGCCTCTCCTGCAGCACACAGGAGAAATCCTCTGGAGCAGCCCCAGGTGGGCAGGGAGGAAACTCAGGGAGATGCACAATCACTTCAGGGCAGGGATTGTCCCCTGTGCTGGGTCCTGGGGATGCTGCAGCTCCAGGGCTGTGCTCAGTGTTGGGAGCTGGGCACAGAGCTGGGGAGGGGCTGAGGGAATGGGGGTGTTGAGCCTGGAGAAGAGGAGGCTGAGGGGACACAGGAGCACTCTGACACTCCCTGACAGGAGGCTGCAGGGAGCTGGGGGGTCAGTCTCTTGCTCTCCAGCTTTGCCCATCTGATTGAATCAATAAAGACTCCAACCATGCTTCTGTCCCAGGAGAGGGAGGGGGGCAGGGTTACAAAGAAGCTTGTAAAGACACTTCCAAGCCAAAATCCCCAGCAGATGTGTCTGCATAAAGCTCTTTGAAACATGCACTTAAAACACCTCCTCAGAAGGAGGAGCTGAGGGAAATGGTGTGTGTGCTTCCCACAGCCACACACAGGCAACCTCCCCCCGGCAGGTTCCCTCCCCACCTCGCTGCAGCCGCTCTGATGAGTGTGGCAGCAGCCCTGCAGTTTGTTATTGACAATTATAATAGCAAATCACCGAGATATTTCCCCTGATTATACAGACTCCCAGCCAGGGCAATTTTAATCTTCTCCTTGCTATTTCTGACGTGCATCAGCAGAGGCACCAGCTGCAGAAGAGCTCAGGGTTTTCTTGAGGCACTTTAAACACAGCAGAGAAATACAATTCCATAAGGGCAGCGTCTCAGGCACTTTTGGGCAGCAGTGCCTCTCCTCCACTCCTGCTCCTGGGAACCCCTTGTCCTGCAGCAAACCCACAGGCAGCAGCAGCTCCTTTTGCCTCTTGCACTCCACAAGGGTTTAACCACCACTCTTGGCACATCCCAGGCCAAAAGAGCAGCTTGGCTCTTTGTTTCCCAGCAGTTGATTTGCTATGCATGGCTGAGTGGGAACACAAGGGTTGCCCTGTTTGGCAGAGGGTGCCAGATGCTTCAGGGGATGCTGTGTGGTCACAGCCCCTGGGGAGGGCTCTGTCCTGGGGCCCCAGCTGGCAGCAGCTGCTGGGATGGGCAGCACTGGCAGAGCATCACAGGGAAAGTGATGCTCCTGTGGGTCATCTTTTTCAGGTGGAGGCAGGCATGGGGGTGAGCACAGCCTCTCCCATGGCTGAGTCTCCTTCTCCCAGTGATCCAGGATCCCCATCCCCCTTCCTCCCCCAGCAGCTCGCTGCTTTGCAGGGCTCAGTCTCACCTTGCCCCGCTGCCAGCCATCCAGGATGGCTCTGCTGAGCACCTGCCACAGCACAGACAAACCCCAGAACGTGGCACATGGGCTGGTGGTTTCTAAAGGAACCCTGGACTGCTGCCCCAGCCCCAGCAGTTTCTGTGGCATCTTGTGCCTCCCACGCTGCTGGCTGGAGGTCCCTGTGGTGCTTCATTCTGTCAGCACCTGCACACTGCCAGGCCAGGCTGGCTCTCAGGGGAATAATCCTGTGCTCCTCAAATCCTCCTCCTCAGATAAATACCCTGCAGGTTTCCATGTCTGAAAGGAGACAGTTGTCTCCTCAACCAGAGAATAGGAAAAGAGGAGCCTTGGCTGTCCCCAGTGCCTCCTGGAAGGGCTGACACTGCCATGCTGCACCATGGCACAGCAATCCTGCACATCCCCAACCCATGATGTGGAGGACTCCAGGCTCCTAAGTGACCCTGGCAGAAGCTGCTCTGAGGACAGACTGGAAGCAAGAGCTCACTCTAGCCCCACAGCCACTCTCCTCCTGGCCAGCCACAGACTGCACTCCCAGACCCCATCCCTGCCATCACCCTCCCTGCAGCCTGGAGCAGCCATGGGGACAACCGCTCCCCAGTGCAGGAGGTGGGGCGTGGGGACAACCCCAAGCAGCCCTCCTGGAGCTTACATTTAGGAAAACCTTGCACCTGAGCTCAAATTTCTCATTAACAGCTCACCCAAGAGCAGGGCAGGGCAAACACAAGCCAAGTGATGCCACACCATGAGGGGTGCTCTCTGCGATGCGCTGGGTCCCCCCGACACAGCAGCCAAATCGTGTATTTGCCAATAACAGAGCTCATTAAATGTTAATCAAACAGGGGATTGTAAGCACACAGTTACCAGGAGCTCCTGGGAGCACTGAGAGATCACTTAAAAAATGAATTAGTAATGAGGCAGCAAGGAGAAGGCGGCTGGAGAAGATGTGCCTGGAGCAGCAAGGCTTGTCCTCCTCTCCTTTCATTTGTTTTTTTAGGGTAGATGTGTTGAACATCCATCCCACTATGCTGCCCAGTGCCAGTGGGGCCAGGAGGGCTCAGTGAGGAGCAGATGTCCCTGTGCAGGGCCACGTGGGCAGCAATTAGCTCACAGGGAAAAGAATTAAGCAACAGATTTGTGCTGCTGAAGAGAGGAGCCCACAATGTTCCCAGCCCAGGGAGGGAGGTGGCAGGTGGGCTTTAATCTCCCTGCTACGTGCTGCTGGGGGCTTTTTAGGGCCAGAAGGGCTCTTTGCCTCCTTGTATCATATCTCCTCTGTCAGATAAGCTGGGAAATTCCCAAACTGCAGCTTTGTGGATGGGGGTTTTAGGTTTGACTCAATCCTCCTTCCCCATAACACCCCCTGGTCCCTGGGAAGCACCTTGGTGGTCTTGCCAGCTGCCCAAGAAGGACTGGTGAGGGGGGGTTTGAGTTCCTGAGAGAGAAGACAGGGCTTTTTCTCCTCTCACTATGCCCCAAGGACAGAAAGGTTGGTATGGCCATGCCATCCCTGCCACATAGAAAGGCAGTGTGCTGCTCAGTGCTGCAGCACCCAGGGCTGCTTGGGGGTCATAGCTAGAAAGAAACCTCCCTCTCTGCTTCCAGGTCTTGTCCCCAACCATTCACACTACCCTGCAACTCTGAACACTGTCTTAAATGATCTCTAAAAAATAAAGGGGAGGACATTTGGCTTGCTACTGCCCAGGGGGAAGGTCTGGAGGAGGCAGGCAGTCCCTGGCTCCTGTGCCTGGTGGCAGATCCTGCAGGGAGGGGCTGCAGAGAATCATTTCACTTACCAGCACATCCACCTTTAATTGGGTGTAATAATAACTTTATTGCTTGCTGGGCTTTGTGAGGCTGAACTAATATTTGTAAACTGCTTTGCTCTCCTCAGGTGAAAGGCAATCCAGAACAGCCCAGCCCAGCTATTACTCACATTTGGATAATCCAGAATTATTCATAAACAAAATCAAGATTATGCAAATGCATTCATTAGTTTTCAGAATACCTCCAGGAAAACAGAGGAATTAGTCTTGTTAACAATGATTTATTATGTAAGTGTGTGTCTAAGCATGCACAGACCTGCATGCTATAGGTGCTGGGGAACGTTGGCCTGGAGCATGTCCCTGCACCACCGAGTGCTGGACAGCCTGTGCCAAGGGGGATGTTAACAGCAGCTGAACAGGAGCCAGCAGCGTGCCCAGCTGGGCAAGAAGCAAAGGGCATCCTGGCTGGGATCAGCACTGGGGTAGCAGCAGGAGCAGGGCAGGGATTGTTCCCCTGTGCTGGGCCCTGGGGAGGCTGCAGCTCCAGGGCTGTGCTCAGTGCTGGGCCCCTCACTCCCTGCCACAGGGACACTGAGGGGCTGCAGCTCCAGGGCTGTGCTCAGTGCTGGGCCCCTCACTCACTGCCACGGGGACACTGAGGGGCTGCAGCTCCAGGGCTGTGCTCAGTGCTGGGCCCCTCACTCACTGCCACGGGGACACTGAGGGGCTGCAGCTCCAGGGCTGTGCTCAGTGCTGAGCCCCTCACTCACTGCCACGGGGACACTGAGGGGCTGCAGCTCCAGGGCTGTGCTCAGTGCTGAGCCCCTCACTCACTGCCACGGGGACACTGAGGGGCTGCAGCTCCAGGGCTGTGCTCAGTGCTGGGCCCCTCACTCACTGCCACAGGGACACTGAGGGGCTGCAGCTCCAGGGCTGTGCTCAGTGCTGGGCCCCTCACTCACTGCCACAGGGACACTGAGGGGCTGCAGCTCCAGGGCTGTGCTCAGTGCTGGGCCCCTCACTCACTGCCACAGGGACACTGAGGGGCTGCAGCTCCAGGGCTGTGCTCAGTGCTGGGCCCCTCACTCACTGCCACAGGGACACTGAGGGGCTGCAGCGTGGCCAGAGCTGGCACAGAGCTGGGGAAGGGGCTGCAGCACAAGGGGCTGGGGAAGGGCTGAGGGAATGGGGGTGTGGAGCCTGGAGAAGAGGAGGCTGAGGGGAGCCAGGAGCACTCTGACACTCCCTGACAGGAGGCTGCAGGGAGCTGGGGGTCAGGCTCTGCTCCCCAGTAACGAATGACAGAGGAGATGGCCTCAGGTTGCCCCAGGGGAGGTTGAGGTTGGAGCTGAGGCAGAACTGTTGCCCTGAGAGGGGTGTCAGCCCCTGTGCCAGGCTGCCCAGGGAGTGCCCAGCCCTGGAGGGACCCCAAAGCCCTAGAGCTGAGGTGCTGAGGGCCAGGAGTTAGTGCTGGGCTGGGCAGGGGAGGGGAAGGCTGGGACTGCAGCAGCTTCAAGGGCTTTTCCAACCCAAATGATTCTATGATAAGTGGCCACCTCAATTTTAGGATGTCCTGATGCCTCCTCAGCAAGCAACTGCACCCAGTACAGACCCCTGCACCCCCCCAGGGTCCTGAGGGCTGCTCCAAAACACCCCCAGCATCCTCTCTACACCCACCACAGACCACCTACATGGCAAAACCATCACCCTACTCTCACCAAAACAGCCTTTCCTATCCAAATTTTACAGCACAGGCAGAGCCAGGAGGCTGCAGAGGGGGTATCTGCACGCAGACCCCTTGCTCAGGACCTGCCCTTTTCACCCAGTTCCTCCTCTCACTCCAACACCAGCTCATTCCCAGCTTATTTGGCTGCAGGGCAACGCTGGCAGCTCTTTGGGGTGTGCTGGGGAAGGGGAGATAAAGGTGTGCCCAGTTCAATGAATGCCACATGCCTTTCACTCCATAGGTTGTGTGCATGGTTAATTATTTTTATAAAGAAAATAATTAGTCCCAATCAAGGCAGAAGCTCTCCAGAATTACAGCTCATTAACCACTCTCACATTTTGCTGTTCTATAAAAAGTCATGTGGCGCTGATGAAAATTACAGACCCTTGGAATCAGCATTAAATACAAATTCAGACAGTGTTACCATCCTATTACCATCAACTGCATCGACTTGGCTTGGGTAATTGCAGCTGGAGATGAAGTGCAGGGATTTCTGCTCCATCCAGTCTCTGACAACAAGCACTCTGCCCATTAGTTTGCCAGCAACAAGGTGACACTGAGCCCCAACTCGGCTGAGTGCAGCCCTGGGGAGGTGACAGCCACCAAGGAGAACGGGGGGGTTTGGGGGTTCTGGGATTCTGTGACCATGCAGGTCTGAATCCCAGACTGGTGGGGATTAAAAGGGCCCTGCAGAGCTGCTCCAGCCCAACCCCTGCTAAAGCAGGTTCCCCTCCATCAGGGGGCACAGGAACGTGTCCAGGTGGGGTTGGGAACCTCCTGAGAAGGAGCCTCCACACCCTCCCTGGGCAGCCTGGGCCAGGGCTCCCTCACCTCAGCACCAAAGGACTTTCTCCTCCTGTGCCAGTGGCACTGCCTGTGTGCCAGCCTGTGCCTGTTCCCCCTTGTCCTGGCACTGGCCACCACAGAAAGAAAGTGTTGCCCCATCCTCCTGACACCCACCCTTTAGGTATTTATTAATGAGCTTCCCCCTGAGCCTTCTCTTCTCCAGGCTGACCAGGTCCTGCAGCCTTTCCTCCTCACACAGATGCTCCAATCCCCTGCTCCTTCAGATTAGGAAGGTGAAGCAGTTAATGATGCAGCCAATCTGTCCTGTGGTCTGGGACAGCACAGCCACCAGTGCAAGCGATGGCCAGAGCTCGGAAATACAGAGGGGACAAGGAGCAACATCCAAGCAATGATAACAGGTTATCCTCATGGAACATGGGGAAAATGAGACTTGGAGGGCTGCTCTTGGCAGGGTTGCAGAAGCATTCCCAGGCATCTCCATGTGGCCCGTCCTGGTCCAGGGGCTGTGCTGGGGCCAGCTCTATCGAACGCTGCAGAGCCCGCGCTCACAGCTTAATTGAGAGAAATCACAGCACATTAAAGGCAGTTCAGGTCGAATCAATACTGACAGGGCAGGGAGAGGGAGCAGGAGGGGGCTGTGTCCCAGCACCAGGCACAGGCCATGGGCTCACTGCCTGCTCTTCCTCGGCAGAGAGGCCGTGTGAGACCCCCTGGCCTCCCCTCACACAGGGCAAAGCAGCAGCACAGGGCCTGGGGCAGGGAGGGGGCAGGGGAGCCACAGCTCCTCAGGATCCTGCTTTTCAGTTCCCATTCATCAGAGCTGAAGGTGCCCTGGGTGGCATTCTCAGCCTGGCACACGGCTCTTTGGCCCACGAGCCTCCACTGCAGGATTAACCCAGCCATGGCCATGGCAGCAGCTCCCTGGCCTTGGGCAGCTGAGCCCGCTCACAGCCATGGGGCAGCTGGGGCTGTGGGGGGAAAAACCACTTCTGGGGAGCTCCTGAGGGCAATGGGATAGCAACTACTACCACAAGGCAGCAAATAGGCAAAGGTGTGGCATGTGCTGCTGGTGTTGGGGCGCTTGGCTCTGTCCTTGCAGGTGCTGGGATGCTCCACGCTCAGGGTGAGGCCACAGCCTCTGCAGCTGCAGCTGCCATCCTGCACTCTCTGAAGCATCCAAATAACCCTCCAAAACATCTAAAGCACATGCTTTGCCCAACACTGGCTCCCAAAACACACGTGGGAAGTGTTTGGGAGAGCACAAGGACCGGTCCAGAACTGTGCCAACAGCTTCTCCAGCCATCAGACAGAACAGGCAACTGAGCCCCTGTGCCCAGGGATGCCCCAGGATCCAGGGGGAGATGCAGCCAATGCAGCCCCAAGCAGGGGCTGGCCAGAGTCTGGGGCTTTGGGGGTATTTTCCTCCCTTTGTTCCAAATCTTGAGGGGTTTTGGCAGATAAAAACCCCACCCCATGGAAGAAGCAGTGCTGAGCCCACTTGTGTCTCCATCTCAACAAACCTGGCTGTGCTCTGATCAAAACAGGGGGTTTTAAAGAGGCCAAATGATTTATAGGCAATAGGTTCCAGAGTGAAACCACCAGCCTCAGGGGTAAACCAGCCCAAAGCCCTAACTGCCCCCTGCACTTTGTCTGCCACAACCACAGCCATGTCCCTGCTGTCAGAGCTGCCCCACTGATGATGGAGCAGTGGAGAGTAAGTTGTGACCTGTCAACATGCTACAACATACAGGTGTTACATGTGCACTGCTTTGGTAGGGGTGGGTGTCCAGCAGCTCCAGCTGACCCACAGATTAATTCAGCAGCTGATCTTCAACTGGGAAATCTCTTAATGCAAAAAAACCTCATATTCCCTTGCTGGGCAACAGCTAATTCTTCACCCTGACAGTCATACAGCTAAAACCACAGCCTCCTGCACAGCTCTCTTCCAGTCACCCCAACACACAGAGAGACAAACTCAGCCCAACCAGCCCGTTGCCTGAGTGCTGTTGAGTTGCACTGCTGGGATCTGGTGCCAGTGGCACAGAAAAGCTGATTTCTCAGCATGGCTCATGTATCTCTGAGCATTTTCAGCCACATGAGATGGGCATCTGAGCCCAGCTCTGAGATCCAACAGCATAAAGGGCTTTGCAGCCCCTACCAACATTGCCAGTAGGACAAGAAGAGAAAGGAGAGCAACCCCAAGCATTCAGACCCTGCCCAGGCTGCCCCCAGACCCTCTGCCCTCCCCAGAGCCCCCACTGCCACTTCTGTCCCTGCAAAGCCCCAGACAGGGCTGGGCAGCAGCAGCTCTTTCTTCTTCTATGACACAAAACACAGAAGTGTTAAACAGGTCATTTTTGAGGCAGTTAGCTCCAACCTCACTGCCTCCAGACTGGGCACCCATCTCAGCCAGCCTGAAACACCAACAGAAGGGGTGGTTTTTTTCCCACTTCTATTTTTTTTAAGCCCTTCCTGCTGTCCCTGCTGCACTGGCATGGAAAGTGCTTCTGCCATGTGTGGGGGAAAAATAGCTATTTTTAAGCTCCCAGTGTTTGTCAGCACTTTTGGCTCAAGTGGCTGACAGAAAAGTCAGTTTTGCAGCACCCAGTTGTCCCATGGAGGGCTGTGTGGCCTTTGCCAGGCGATGGTGAGCACCAAGATGTGGTCACACTGCCAGAAGTGATGGTTCAAGCCACTCATTCCCCCCAGCCCAGCATGTGCCAAAGCTGTACCACACCAAAGCCCTGTCACAGGGTGCTGTGCCACTGGGCTCCACTGCTCCTGTCAGATTTTAGGCACCAGGAGCTCTGCACCTTTCACATTGCTATAAAAACACGAGTGGAATTTGCCAGCCTGGGTTGGGATTTGCCAGCCTGGGTTGGGATTTGCAGTGATAAAGAGGTTTCAGTGGCCACTGGGAGAAAAAGAAGGGAAAAAAATAAAAGAAGATAAAAGGAAAGGGTGGTCATGCATGAAATGATTTCATTTCAGTGCTGTGGGGTTTGCATTTGATAAGTTCATCTTATGGAAAAATGCATGCAGAAAGGCCACCAGCCACGGAGCTGTGAGGAGGGATGGGGATGAGCAGAGAAGGGCTCAGCTCAGCCATGGCCCTCTGGAAGGAGAAATCTCCCAACACAGGACCTTAGAGGAGAGCAGGGATCCCCTCTCCACAGGGAGTGGGCCTGCAAAGCCCCTTTCTGGGGATGAGCTGCAGCAGGATGGGTTGGTGAGAGCACAGAGACAAGAGCTGCCATGGGACCTGCTGGTGGGCAGAAGGTCCTGAGCAGCCCCTGGCATGAAGGTCATCACTGTTATTTATTATTTAGGGCTTACCAGCCTTAAATGTTTATTAGCTAGATGTTGAGAGAGAGATGTGAATGCAGGTACAGGGTTTGAGAGCCTTGCTCTCCCGCTGCTCTGGGGATGATCTGTCAGCTCTCTCCAAGACAGGCAGGGACAACCTCCAGCCCCAAAGACCCTGAACTAGCCACATTTTGTCCTGGTGTGCTGCTCCATACTTGAGTATCCCTATGAAACAGTCTCACTCAGCTGCTGAGCCCAGCAGGGAGTGCAACCCCCCAAGCTGCCAGATACCCCTGGGGCTGTGCTCACCAACCCAGCCCTGCAGCCAAGCCCCTGGGGCTGTGCCCACCAACCCAGCCCTGCAGCCAAGCCCCTGGGGGCTGTGCTCACCAACCCAGCCCTGCAGCCAAGCCCCTGGGGCTGTGCCCACCAACCCAGCCCTGCAGCCAAGCCCCTGGGGCTGTGCTAACCAACCCAGCCCTGCAGCCAAGCCCCTGGGGCTGTGCTAACCAACCCAGCCCTGCAGCCAAGCCCCTGGGGCTGTGCCCACCAACCCAGCCCTGCAGCCAAGCCCCTGGGGCTGTGCTAACCAACCCAGCCCTGCAGCCAAGCCCCTGGGGCTGTACTAACCAACCCAGCCCTGCAGCCAAGCCCCAGACATGGGGGCTCTCAGCAGCGGCTGCTGGCGGCTCTGTTCAAGGGTGAAATCAAATGTGATCCTTCATCCAGCAGACATTTCTCCCTTTTACTTCCTTCCACCTGATTTCATCCCTTATCCGAGGAGGAGGATGAGGAGAAGAGATGGGATACAAGGCTTTCCCCAGCACAGTGTGGGTACCACAGGCTCCTCACTCCCCAAAGGCAGCAGCAAGCCAGAGATTTAGAGAGAGTTGCACCCTGGGTTTCTCCACCAGACACTGAGGACTTTTGCTCTGACTGAGGGCCAGGCTGTGCTTGTGTTCTCACTGGTGAGTGCGGGAACTGGAGCAACGGGGTCAGATCTGGGCTCTGAGCAGGACACTCAGACTTTTACAGGTCAGAAATTGCCCATTCTCCAAACCACAGTGTTTCCCATCACCCTTCTGCTTTCCAGTGCCTGTGGTGCTGGTTTAGAAACAAGGCTCAGCCCCACATCTGCATTTGAGAGCTTTTAGGTGAGGATGACTGCAAAAGGAGCACAGCAGAGAGAGGAAGCTCTTTTGGGGGTACCCAAAGGGTCTAAGCCCCCATCCCTGAGCCTGGGGCAACTATGGGGGCTTCCAAATGCCTCCTGCCCTAACCCCTCATGTGCTTGTACACCATCCTACGCTGATGCACAAGGTCACCCAGCTAAGGCAGCCCTGGGTGCTGAGCCCAGCACTCATCCCAACCAGCCCAGGGTGGATCCACCCCACCAACATGCCACAGGGGACAGAGGTGTCCCCCAGCCCACGGGGAGAGGCCAGCAGGGACACACGGAGAGACAGATGGACGGGGGGCGGGGGGAAGGAGGAGGAAGGCTCTTGGAGCAGCAGGGAAGGGGTCCTGCAGGCTCTGCATCGCTCGTGTGTCCCGTCCCCTCCCCCAAGCAGCTCCCGAGCTGCCTAATTAGCTCTGCCCGCTCGCTGTCCAGCTGGAGCCGGAGGGCAGGGGCAGACAAAAGCCCCTCGGAGGAAGGGGCAGGTTTGCTTCCCCTCCCCCTCCGCTTTTGTTTTCAAGCCCCCGTCTCCCCCCGCTTGGGCCGGGGCCACGGGCTCATTAGCGCTCGGGCTCGTTGGGCTGGGAGGGAGCAGATGGCAGCCAGGCGCCTGGCGCTGGCCCCCCGCGCGGCAGATGCCGAGCAGCGAGCGGGAGGCTTTGGGAGGGGGAGAGGTGCGAGGTGGGCAGCAGCACGGCGGGGCTGCCAGCACGGCTTCCCCCGCAGCAGCACAGCCCAGGGGCCAGCAGGGAACCGGCACCGCCGAAACATGGAGATGGGGGTGCTCTGAGCCCCTGGCACTGCTGTTGCTGCCCACTCCCAGCACGGCCAGAGGTGCCCAGCAGCATCCCAGCAGGGTTGCAGCAGCCACATCTCCGGGATCATCCCTGACAGCAAACCAGGCAGGAAAACAGCTCCTAATCCCAACTCAGCAACCATCCCCCGCCCTCCCCCTCCACATGCAGCACAGCCTGGGGGATTAAGGGTTAAAGCACAAATCCCCCACGCTGCCCTGATGTGACCCACTTAGACCATCTGGCAGGAAGGGTGGCAGGAGCCTCCTTTCTCCTGCACAGCCCCTGCTCACGCGGCCTCAGCGGCTGCCCCGGAGCTGCAGTCACACCCGCAGCCCTCAGCCTCAGCACGGCCCTCACCTCTCCTGGGGAGGTGGATTTCAGCTCTTTGGGAGTGCTGGGATGGGGCAGCCTCATGGCTGGGATAGCAGAACATAAACACCCCCAAAAGCATCCTGTAATTCCCTAGGATGCCAAGACTCCAAGTCCCAGGGGGACCCTGGAGCATCTCCCAGCCTGGCTGTCCCTGGCAGCCACGAGTTCCCTGGCAGCCAGAGATGCAGCAGTGCTGGGAGAAGTCAGGCCACCAACTGCCCAGGGGCTCCCAGCCACCAGCCTGTGGCTGAGGTCACAGCCAAAGACAAGACACAGGCAAGAAAGAGGAAAGAGAATCCCAGTTGTGGGGCCATGACTACAGCATGGCAGCAATACTTGTCCCCAAAGGCTGGGCAGAGGCCAGTGGCGCCTTATCACAGAGGTTTAAAGAGCATTTTTGGTTCACAAGAGCCAAAGCCCTTTGCAGCAGCCACGGACTGAGAATCACAGCATCCTTACCCAGCAGTGACAGCAAGGGCACTCAGCTCAGCACAGGGGCTTGGCCTCACCCCTCCCCAGCCTGCTGGGCACACAAACTCCTCCATTCCCACCCCAGGATTTTGCATGCACTGGAACAACCCTCCTGCAAAGGTGAGATGGGGACAGCCCCAGCCCTGCTCAGCCTCCCCACACAGCACAGCCCTGCCAGGCCCTGCGTGGGGAAAGGTTAATTGCAAGAGCCCCTTTCCCCAGCACCTCACTTCCTTTCATGCTGAAAACTGGTCAATAATCCATTTACTTTGGCAAAGCTCTGCTCTGGGCTTGAAGCCGTGTCAGGGGCCAGGGTATATCCCTCCCCCACACCCCCACCCCAGCAGGACCAGGAGAGAAGGATTAATGTATTCTTTTGTTCCAGGTTGAACCCTGGGTTTAACAGGCTCTAACCCTTCAAACCTCCATGGGAGACTGATGGGAATTTAGATGGAAGAGGTTTTATCTCCAGGACCAGCAGCAAGGTGGTAGGGAAGGATGGGGCAGAGATGGTTGGAAGGAGAAGATAAAGAATCAACTCCCCCCCAAAAAAACACTTTCTACCACAGGAACCCCACGGCTGCCCCCCAAGCATGCCCTCAGCTATGCCCAGGGAACCCTGCAGGGATGGATTTGGGCTGTGCCTACTGTGGGGGGTTCCCAGCAGGATTCCCATGGCCCTTGGCACCCCAGGAGGGCACAGGCTCAGCCAGCAGAAGCGATGGGGAGAAGGGGCAGAGCTGCCCTAGAAAGCAGAGCATCGGCTGCGGGCAGCGCGGGGCCACAGCCAGGGCAGCGGTCTGCGGCGTCTGCAGAGCAGCAGCTGCCAAGCCTGGCACCACACTCAAACCCAGATGGTCACCTCAGGATTTCACTTGGCTAACTGGTCCCCCAGACTCCTCTCTGATGTGCTCTGCTCCTTGGCACCGCAGATGTCTGCTCTTAAATTAGCCGGGAGCGTCGTCAGGGAAGAGGCTGATCCAGCCCCACTCAGGGACAGCGGCAGGAAAAACAAACCCTGGCTGCAGCTGGGCACAGAGATGGAGAGGGGAGCTGCCACCAGCCCCAGGGCTGTGCCCACACGGGTGGGGAGCAGGAGCCTAGGTCTGGCTGTTGCTGGGCTACAAACTAGAGGTGCTGGGGACATTGCAAGGGCCCGGGGGGGATGTGAGATGAGGCATCTCATCAGTGTGATCCTGCTGAGGGAGCAGCCTCAGGCTCCCAGCAGAGCACACAGGGTGCAAGCTGAGCTGGCAGCCCTGCTGAAAGGAGCCAGGGACTGTGGTCTCTGCTCCCTCAGCTTTCAGCTTCAGCTCCCCAAGCAGCAAAGTCCCTCCTGGCACAGGGGCAGGGGAAAGTGCAGCATTTGCTCTGTAGACCCCAGGGAGAGCCTCTCTGCTCCCCTCCCTGCTGGGCTCAGCACCTGAGTGAGCCCGTTTCACACAGGTACCCAAATGTGGAGTATCACACCAGGGCAAAGTGTGGCAGTTTAGGGCCTTTTGGGGTTGGGAACTGTCCCTACCTGGCAGATAGCCCATCACTGGCTCTGCTGAGTCCCCATCCCTGCTCATCCCCAGAGCAGTGGGAGAGTAGGGCTCTAAAACCCTGCATCCCATGCATGCATTCACATCTCTCCCTCACCATCTAGCTAATAGGTATTTAGGCCTCCTAGGGCCTTAGTAACAACTAACAGCAATGACCCTAATGCCAGGGATTGCTCAGGATATTCTGCTCACCAGCAGGCCCCGTGGCTGCCCTTGTCTCTGTGCTCTCCTCAGCCTGGGAGCTGAGTTGCTCCAGCAGCAGCACACAATGGCATCACAGGCAGCAGAAGCACACCTGGCTCAGGGACCCTGTTGGGCAGAACCTGCCCGTGCCAAGGGGTGAAACAGCAGATACAAACTGGTAGGTCCATTTCACAATGGACTGACTGCTCCCCAGCCCTGCCCACAGCTCCCCTGCCACCCCAGCTGGCATCACCAGCCAAACTGAGAGCTCACCATGCTTGGTAACTTTTTTACCAGAGCTGCAAAAGCCTCAACCTGTGGTGCTCTGCAGCCACCCACATCACTGCTCAGAGCTGCACAGCATTGCTCCTGCTACTCAGGCTTCTGTATTTCCCCAGTGCCCTCGTTTGTTGCTGTATTACATCTGACTGGGGATATTTAAGCAGCACGACTCAGGCACACTCAGGCAGGAGAATGTGTGTGTGCATGTGAGAATCAGCACCCTGCCAGTCCCTTGGGGTGCCAGATGCAGTGGGGAAGAGGCACCGTGGTTCGTCTCCCACACAAGGCTGACGCCCTGCAAACGCTGCCCGAGGAGAGGAGATTTGCTCATCTCCCTTGGAAGCCTCAGCTGTGCTTTTCCCTGTTTCCTACCCTGGTTCACAGCAAATAGAGGAGATGAGAGAAAATTCACACCTGGTCTGTTGGGCCTCAGGGCTGGAAGCGACTCCAGCATTGCACGAGCAGTGGGACCCCCATCACTGCCGGGGCTCACAGCCTCTACAGACACAGGATCCCCAGCACAGCTCAGCCTCACACTTCAGTACAGGCTGAGCCCCTGACACTCTGCCCACTGCAGACCCAGCCCCTGTCCTCACAGCCCATCACCTCCATCAAACTTTGGGTTGCTCCCCATAGCAGATGGAGAGCAGCCAGCAGTGGAAATACAGGGCAGAGAGACGGGAGAACTGGTAAAAGCATCTTTTGCTTATAAAAACAAGGCAGAGGGTATTTTTAACCAATGTCAAGACAGTCAGCAAAATGAACCCAGTCTAAGTTAGAGAGCATGTTGTGAGGAAACCCCACTGACCCTTGCTTGTGTGACAGCCTGGGTACAAGCAGTCCCCTCACCTCCTCTCACAGGCTTTGGCTGTTGCTCTGCCTTTGGCAAACACGAGGAGCACTGGCCTCGCCAGGGGCAGGAGGGACAGGGCAAGGGACCTGGGGGACACCAGAGCCCTGGTCCATGGCTGCATGCAGGCTCCTTGGGCAGATGCAGCCTCCCCACTTCACCAAGGCAGGATCCAGTTGGGGGGGAGGTTGATCCCCTCACAGGCATCATCTTCCCCGGGTGAAGGGCTGATGCAGAGACAAGACAAACAGGACACACACCCCAGGGGACTGTAGGGAGGAAGAGAGGCAGCCACACTTTCTGGCTGCTGACCTGCACCTCTGCCTCCACCTCCATCACCCACCTAGAGCTTTCCAGCCTCCCCACACACACACTCCCCGCGGGAGGCAGCTGGCTCCCGGGCTCCAAGCACCACCGAGCCGAAGTTTGCCAAGCCTGGTGCCCTCCAGGCGCAGAGAGGGGCCCAACCTGCCAACATCCCTGCCCCGGGCACAGGGGCAACCCCAGAGCCTCCAGCTCCTCACTAGGGCTGGGAGGAGGAAACACCCCAGTCCCCCTTGATGTTGGGGGTCCTAACTGAGAGCGGGGAGGAGGCTCGAGGTGCGGCAGCCGCCAACCGGAGATGGGAAGGGGGGTGTCCCCGAGCCCCCCGCGCCCCAGCAGCCCTTACCTGGGCAGCGGCTTGCGGGCAGTGATACTGGCCACGATGATGCTCTCGGGTCGCGGTGTGGCTACGGCTTTGAAGGTGCCTCGCCAGAACTTCTCAAAGAGCTGCTTCTCGCCCTGCTGCACGCTGGCCATGGCCCGCCCCGGGCTCCCCCCGCCCCGCCACCCTCCGTGGCGCTCAGTCCTACATCCCACCCCCGTCCCGGGAGCCCGAACCTGGCTGGCAAGGAAGCGAAGGCAGATCTACCGCCCTCGTTGCCCCCACCTCATCCTTTTGTGCCGGCGAGGCGGGGAGAGGGGCTGAGCCCGGCCCCCGGCCCCTCCCTGGGACCGCCCCCGCCGCGGCTGCGCCCGGAGCCGCGGGGAGCCCGGGCTGGACGGGGACCGTGACATCCCCCGGGACCATGGCAACCCCCCGGGACCGTGACAACCCCGCGGGACCGTGACATCCCCCCCCGTGCCGTGACATCCCCCCCGGGACCATGACATCCCCCCCCGTGCCATGACATCCCCCCCAATGCCGTGACATCCCCCCTGGGACCATGACATCCCCCCCAGTGCCATGACATCCCCCCCAATGCCGTGACATCCCCCCGGGACCGTGACATCCCCCCCGGTGCCGTGACAACCCCCCGGTGCCGTGACATCCCTCCCGGTGCCGTGACAACCCCCCCAGTGCCATGACATCCCCCCGTGCCGTGACATCCCCCAGTGCCATGACATCCCCCCGTGCCGTGACATCCCCCCGTGCCGTGACATCCCCCCGGGACCGTGACATCCCCCCCAGTGCCATGACAACCCCCCGGTGCCGTGACATCCCCCGGCCGTGGCCGTGAGCCCCTCCCCGGGACCGTGGCATCCCTCCCCCGGGGGTCCGTTCCGTAGAGGAGCCGGCGGCCCGTCTTGGGCTGGATTCGCTCTCGTGAAAAACCACGGGCTGGGCGCCCTGAAGCCGAGGGCTGGGGGAGGTCTCGGGTAGCCCCCGCTCTGACTCATCACCCCCCCTCCCGGACCGTCCCTTGCCCCGTCCTCATCCCCTCCTCAGCCGAGGAACCGCCTCAGCTCGCTGCCGGTCCGTGGGCAGCCTCCACCTCTCCCTTTGCGGGGCACAAGCCCTCGAGGGCAGAGCACCAGCCTGGGCTCCCCCCAGTCCCCGTTCCCCAGCAGAGGCTGCTGGTAGCCTTTGTGTTTGCCCACTCCCAGCTGTTTGCCAGATACAGGTGAAGAAAGAGGGAGAATCTAGAGCCACCAGCGTGGATAGCTGACAGGGAAAGCAGCAAGAGGCCAGGGAGATGTCTGTAACTGGTCCATACTGGGATTTTGGAAGAACCCTCTCTTTGTCTCCCCCTCCTCACCCTTTCCCATTTAATAGGCACAAGGATGGGCCACGCTTCCTCTTGACCCCAGCAACGGGGCTGGGCTGGTGCAGGCTGAAAAACCCTGCAGTGAGGTCCCAGCCAGCTCAGAAAACAATTCCTCACCTTCCAGGGCAGGATCTGACCCCCTGAAACCGGGTGTGTGTGGAGGGAGAGGGAAGGGCTGGGGCAGCACAAGTGCAGCGGCTCCGTCTCCCCCGGCCTCTGCACAACGGACAATAGAAAGGTCTTTGGGAGAAAACGCTGCTTCTGCCAGATGCTTTGAGGCACAAGGAAAAGCTGATGACCTTGGATGGATGAGACTCTCTCTATTGTGCCTTGGAAAGCTGCAGGATGCCTTTGTGTAAGCGCTGGGGGGATAATGGAGCCGGGAACAATCCGCAGCAGGAGCTGAGGGAACAACGACCGGGGAGAAACCCAATCGCTCTGCTGCCATAAACACGGAATGAGCAGAGGGCTCATCCCGACAGCACTGTCTGTCCATCTCCTCTTTCCCTGCCCCTTCCTCATGCCAGGGCTCTGCCCTGCTGGCACCGAGGGACAGGCAGCCTGGGCTGTGTCCCCACACTGAGAGCTGCCGAGCAAGAGCGCTGTCAGCACGCGCCGGCTGCAGCTCTGGGCTTTGTGCTGCGGGGCCAGAGAGGATGAAGACGGCTGCTGGGGAGTCAGAGGGAGCAGGCACGGAGCCAGGAGGCCTTTGTAGGAAGGCAGGCAGCTCTGCCAGGCCATGCCTCGAAAGCCCAGTGGGGAAGGATGACATTCAGGCACGGCAGAGAGCTGCTCACTGAGAGACTGGGAAAGGCCGGCTGGAGCTGCGTCTCTGCTCTAGTCCAGGGCATAGCACACACAGGCAGGAGATGGCAGAGTGGGGACCCTCCAGGGCCAGCAAACAGCAAGGCAGAGCAGAAGGAGCAGAGAAAAGGGCTCCAGAGGGCTACAGAGCTGCACTGTGAAAGCATGGCTAAGGAGGGTACAGATAGCACCCACAGCCCCTGCAGATACCCACTCATGAGAGCCACTGCCACCCATTGCTCTTTCTCCACAGGCAGGCAGGGACAGGCACCTACCCTCAAGCAAATCCAAGAGGGGTTTCCTCTGGCCCTTCCAGCCATTCCCATAACCTGCAGCCTCCCCTTTAGGAGCTCATTTCCCTTCAGGGCACATTAAACTCACAGAGAGATCAGGGAGAAGCACACACTGTGCCCTGGTCCTGCTCTGTTCCTTAGGGAATGCCACAAACACAGGGTGAGGATCAGCAGGAACCTCTCTGGCACAGTCAGTCCCAGCCCTCTGCTCACCACTCATCAGCCAAACACCCTGCAGGACATCAGCCCCTGCACACCCCCTACCCCAGGCTTTGCAGGACGAGTCCAACCCCCCTTCCTCTGCTGCAGTTGCAACTAGGATCCTTGCAGCACCCCAGAGCATTTCACCCTCTTCCACCAGCCATCCTGGAACAGCTCTAAACACCCTAAAATTAACTACCAAATAAAAGGAATAATAAATGTTTGCACTATTAAATTAGCAGCACGGGTGGTGTGTGGGCAGGAGGGAGGCTGGAGCATTGCAGGAAGAACCCTCACTCCTGGCGTACCTTGTGGAGACATCAGCCAGCCAATTAAGCAATTGGCTCGGTTAACAGAGGCTCCTAGGAATAGACTTCCCTGCTCCAGAATAACTGTGCTGTAATAAATTGTCTCATAAACAAACAGCCTGAAAAAGCATTGCAAGATACCCAGGAAAAGCACCATCTCAGCAGCTGAAGGGATGCCTTACATTTTTAGCTGATCTATTAGCCAATGCTTCCCCAAACCTGGGCTGTGCCCCTGTGAGGAGCCACAGGGATGGTGCCACAGGGCACAGGCGGCCCCCCCTGCTCTGAGCCCTTGAGGTGGGCACAGCCATACTGTGGGACTGGCATCCCCAGCACCTGGGAGAAGCTGCCTGTCCTTCAAGATCCCATGGGCACTGCAACAAATGCTACCCTCCATTATTAATGCCACCCACAGGGCTCTGCCAGGGTCAGTTGTTGGCACTTAAGTGGAAGCAATGATCTGTAGCAGAGAGAGTGAGTCCCAGGAACAGGGAAATAGGGACTCAGAGGACAACTGCACAGCTCTGCACCCTCCAGAGCAACACAAATGGAATCCTTTCACAATACATTGTGACCTGATGGAGGAGAACCTGCTTTAGCAGCGGGCTGGGCTGGGTGAGCTCTGGAGGGCCCTTCCCAGCCCCATCATTCAGGGATTCTATGACATTAAAATAATCTCTTCCTCAGAGAGCTCTTCTTCCATGCACCCCCTGATCCCTCAAAGCCCCCCTTGGGGCCTGAAACCCCCCAGGGAACTGAGAGGGAATGACTTGCCTCTAAGGCAGATGAGGATGCTCAGAAGCCCCAGCTCTGCCCTCTCCTGCTTTATCCTCTCCCACACTTCCAGGGCCCAATCTCCATGTCCCCTCCTACCCTCAGGCTTCATTTTTGGGGTGATGGAGAGAAGGGAGCAGCCTCTTCTCTGGGCAAACATCCACTGTGGGCATCCAGGTGCTGGCACGGAGGATGAGCCCCAGGGTGAGCAGTGATAGCAGGATGAAGGTGTGTGTGCCCAGGAGGAATTCAAGGGGAGGCAAAGGAGAAAATATGTTTAACTAAGACTGAAATTTAATCTGTTCCCCTTGGTAGAAAGAAGAAGGCTGAGTTTGTCCTGGAGCTGCACAAATGTGTTTTTATACATATGGAATTTGCTCTTTTTCCCCTTCTTTGGAAGAGCCAGAGCCTGGTTTTGCCCAAATCAACCCATTCCCATCTTCCTGGTACCACTCCACTCTGGTACCACTCCTCCCCAGCCAAGCAGGTTTACTGCAAACACAGAAAATCAATCATTATCTTTGGAAGTATTCATTATCACACAAGAGTCAATAAACAAAGGCTATGAGTGCCCTCTATTCATGGCACTTCAGAAGCACCTACCAATTATTCCCTTGACTGAGCCAGCCCTGCCTGGCAGGAGAGGGGTTCTCCTCCACGTGCTGCAGCACTGCAGGGAGGAGGAGGAAGAAGAAGAGGAAGGACTCCTTGCTTAAAATGGCATTTGCAACTGAGATGTGAACCTACCAGAAGGATGTAGGGCTCTGCTCTGGGGCTGTGGAGGGTGTAGATGGATGAGGAGGGGCTGGGAGATGCCCAGGGTGAGGAGGGGAGCTGGAGCAGAGCTGCTTCTCCCAGGAAAGCTGGCAGAGAGATTTTCCATAGGGAAATATCAGGTTTATGTCTCTTTTCCCCAGGCCTTGCAGCCTGTTCAGCCCTGACCTTTCCCCACTTTCAGGCACATCCAAAGCCAAGGCACTTGCTAAAAGGTGTCTTTGTTTTTCCCCTTCCTTTTGCCAGCTGTGCAAGAGCCATTTTCAGCCCTGGCAAGCCCGGGAGCACGGGCAAGGCTGTGGAATGGTGTCAGGGGCTGCCCCGTCCCTTCCCTCCTTCTCCCCACCCCATGACTCATCAGGTGACTGTGACAGGAGTGGGACCGGGGCAAGGTGTCACTCCCAGGATTGCAGGACACCTTCAGCCAGGCCCCTCCATCCTCTCCCATCGGGGCCGGGCGCCTCGCACCCCGCGTTCGGGTACCGGCTGCAGCGGGCTCAGCCGGCTCCTCCATCGACAGCAGCGGGCTCAGCCGCCCACACACCCAAAGAAGCACTTTGTCCTCCCTCTTCACGTAGCAAACCCGGCCGGCCCCACACTTGGGCAGCGCGGATGAAAGGGCAGCGGGCCGGGCGAGGATGCGCAGGCTGAGCCGCCCGCAGCTGCTGCCACCAGCGGGATGAAAGGGCAGGAGCAGACGGGAGGCAGGAGGCAGAGCACGGCCGCCGCCTTCCCTTTGGCTCTAAAAAAAGCTCCGGAGCGGGAAGGGGGATGGAACGATAGAGATGAAAAGGTGATTTTCCCCCGCTGAGCTGCAGTGGCCGCGGCGGCGAGACGCGCCCCGGGGAGCGTGCGGCTGAACGGGGCTGGGGCCGGCGGGACGGGACGGGGCTGCTCCCGGGGGGACGCGCCCACAGCCACACGCGTCCGAGCAGCAGCAGCAGGGCCCGGCTGGGCAGCCCGGCAGCAGAGGGATGGAAGGCGCTTCTCTGCCCACCGCGGCCGAGGCGCAGGGTCCCAGCGCCCCGAGGACGCAGGCGGAGGATGGGGAGAGCGAGGCGCGGGGCTGCCCCGGCTGCTTTGCCTTCCTCAGACGGCAAAGAGCAGCCGCCCGTCACACGAACAGCAGCGGTGCCCTCGCGGGTAGTTACCAGCTTAACGAAGGGGAGGCGGCTCGGTTGGATCCCAGGTTGTGCTCTGACTGGAGGGGGAGTTCGGGGATGCTCTCACAGGTTTGGGCTACAGAGGTGGAAAGTATCGGGCTGTTGCGTTCAGCTTGGGAAGGGTGGGATGGGTCAGAGCTGGGATGGGTGCTCCTCCCATCCAGCAGCGGGATGTTCCTGTTCCCGACTCACTCCAGGTCCCGGGGCCAGCTCCTGCCCTCTCCTACTCCAGCAGTGCCCTGTGTCCAGCTGCACCTTACTGCACTGAACCCTGGGGGAAGAGGAGGTTTGGTTTCCTCGAACTGCTTGAACTTTACCAACCCACCGGGCTCAGCATCCCTCACCTTTCCTCAGCTACACTCCAGGGGCAGAGATCCAGATGAGGTGGGAGAAGGACAAAGTACAGTCCTTTCACTTCAGGTTCAGACCTCAAAACTCATTTCACATCATGAGCCTCCCCATCCCAAGCCCTCCAGGGATAGGGAAGATGCTACCTGGAGAACTCAGAGCTGGCCACAACACCAAATCTGTTTAACTAAGGTATGCCAACAGGATACCATTTAGCTCCCTGCAATCACCTCTCACCGAGTTTTTATCTCTGGGGTTTCTTACCCCCTCTGGATTATGGTGCTGGGGCAGCAGCAGTCGTGGGCAGAAGAGCCCTGTTCTGCCTCCTTGGCCATGCAGGGCTGTCTGCAGTGCTGGGGAACAGAGAGGGAAGGAGAAAAGTGCTGTGTTTGGCTTTCCTAGACCATTATAACAGAGAGGAACAAAAATACCGTCAAACAGAGCACTGGAGGGCGTCAGCCTAAGCACTAAATGAGCTTCTGCTAAAAAGCTGCTTTGACTGACAAAGCTTCCTGATACAGATTGGAGGCATCACTCTGCTTCAGAGCAAGCCAGAGCTTTGATAAAGTCCAGGGACAGGCAGCACCATCCTGGGGAAGCGGCTCTCACGGTCTTCCTGGGGTGTGGGATGCTCCCTGCTCAGCTCCCTCCCACCAGCACCCTCAGGGACCCCTCCATTTGAGGCTTCCCATGGCTGTGGAACAGCGTGTCCTGCCACACACACGATGTTAATGGGCAGCACAACTGCTAATGGGTAAACTTTTACTGCTCCACAGAGCAAATGAAGACTTTGGGGAGCAGACACTTCCCATTAAGACACACTAATGAAATGTGAAAATGTTTTACTCTGCTGTAATTTTGAGTCTTTTTGAGGCTGGCTGCAGCACTGCTCCATTTGGGGCTAATTTAGGCACCAATTAAAGCAGCCTAAATCCCAGCTGAGTGTGCTGTGGGAGCTGCTGTGACAAGGGACATGCCCAGTAGCCCCAAACCTCGCTGACCTTGCTGTCACCATCCAAGCTGATCTGTGAGCTGGATCAGGAGCTGCCAGCGCTCAGCAGAAGGTCACTGCAGGTCCCTGAGGAAGGCTGGACTTGCTGGCTGAGGCAATGCCAGGAGCAGCCAAGGGCATCTGCAGGTGCCCAGCTCTTGCTGAGGTCCTCTTCCCCATGGCTATCACAAACTCAAATGAGGCTGTAGTCAGCCTTCCTGCTCAGCTAGGTACCTCCCTTCTTCCCCTCACCTGAGCCATGGTGGCTTTCCCAGTGCATTTAGATGCTGTCCCAGGCTTCCCAGGGAGCTGGAGGAGTCCCCAGCCCCAGAGCTATTGCAAAGCCATGGAGCTGAGGGCCATGGGTTAGTGGTGGGCTTGGCAGGAGGAGAGGAGGGCTTGGATTCCATCAGCTTAAAGGCCTTTTCCTTCAAAAACCATTCTATGATTCTACATTTAATGGGGCAGCCAGGGAGCCAAACTGATGACCCACATAGAAGCACAGGATCTGGCCCCAGAGCACTAACTCAGGTGGAGTCCAGCGAGGATATCTGTCCAGATGAGCCAGCACACTGGTACCTGGGTGTTGGGAGTGGACAGTGGGGCTGAGCAGCCACTTTGGGAAGAAGAAACAAGGGATTTCTCCTTTGCTTCTCTTGGCAGAGGCTGTGGGAGCAATGAGGCAGCACAAGAGGGTCTGGCATGGCCAGGCTTGTCCTGCTCAGCACCCACCACAGGGCATCATCTGCTGCCTATCACAGCCCAGACTGATTAGGAGGGTGACCCTGTCCCTCACCTGACAAAACATCCGAGTCCCATGCCCTTCCACATCCCCCCTGCTTACTATCACCTGCAAGACCCCAGCTCCTCTAAGCCCACTCACAGTCCCTTCTGCTTCCCCTGTCTCTTAGGAGCACTCCTTAATCCAGCCATGCCCCATAAATCCAATCAACACACAGATCCTTTCCATCATGCTCCAGAGGCTGTGGAAGGGCCAATCACCCGGTGGGCACGGATCCCCACGCTGGAGGCTGCAGCTGGACCAGAGCTCCCCGGAGCCTCCACCTGCTCCCCTCTAATTAATCCAATTACAACCCCGCGTCGGTGGCGGCTGAATTGCGGTTTGCTGCAGGTAAATGGGAGGCGGAGACGCTCCCGTGCTCGGCCAGGCTGCTGCGACCGCTGGGAACCGGCAGAAGCCCGGGCTCGGAGCGGCCGGCTGGGAAGGCAGCGAGGCCGCCAGCATCATCCTCGGCGCGGGGGATGAAGAGCTCCCTCCTCCCCGGGCACCTGCTGCCCTCCCGAAAACCAAATCCTGAACAAAGGAAGGTGAGGGAGACAGTGCTGGGAGCGGGAGGGGAAGGCGCCTTGCTCCCACACAGATACATTTTAATAGAATAAAAAGGTGATTGGAAACAATCAGTTGTTCAGAGCGTCGAGAAGATGAAAGTGTCGGGAGTAAGGGGATGCTGGTCACGACTCGGCACTTCTTAAGGCAGGAGAAGGATTCGTTTCATATGCATGATTAACTTCTGGCCACTGATGATTTACATGGCAGATGATCAAAAGAGAATTAATTATTCCACAAACCAGGCTGCTGCCAGCCCGGCTCCGCTGCTGCCGCCAGCACAGCCCTCGGCCCCTCGGAGCAGGGATGCTGTGGCACCTCAAAGCACGGATGCTGTGGCCCCACGGCCCCTCGCAGCAGGGATGCTGTGGCACCTCAAAGCACGGATGCTGTGGTCCCACGGCCCCCCGCAGCAGGGATGCTGTGGCAGGGATGCTGTGGCACCTCGCAGCAGGGATGCTGTGGCACCTCAAAGCAGGGATGCTGTGGCCCCACGGCCCCTCGCAGCAGGGATGCTATGGCACCTCAAAGTAGGGATGCTGTGGCACCTCGCAGCAGGGATGCTGTGGCACCTCGCAGCAGGGATGCTGTGGCACCTCAAAGCAGGGATGCTGTGGCACCTCGCAGCAGGGATGCTGTGGCCCCATGCTGTGCCGGACCCGGCTGTGGGCTCTCTGCCCCTGCCCAGGGGAATGGTTTGCCCCCCAGCCCACCCTCCCCTCCATTGCCCAGCATCCCCAGCATCTCCTCCCCAGCACCCACTGGGCCCCTCCGGCATCACCTCGCTGGGGCTGGGGGGGTTTAGTGCTGCCAGCCCCTCGAGGCGGCCGCGGGGGAGATGCTGCCCGCCCGACACCCGCCCCAAAATACCCTTTTACCTTCGTAGCAATTAACCCCGGGAAGGTTTCTCTCCACTCGGCACCTTTTCTTTCCTTTGTGATTGATGGAGCCTCTCGCGTTACAAATCCGCGCCGTAATTAAAGGCAGGAACTCCACTCCCTCTACCTGATTTATTTTTTAATACAGTCCCCTCTTGATCTCGTCTCTCTCTTAATTAAATTAGGGGCCGTGAATCAACACCCTGTCACTACAAAAGCTGCTCTGCCTCGCTCCCTTTTCTCCACCAAGAGGGAAGCAGCGTCTCCAAAGCTTGGTGAGGAGGAATCGCTGAGTTACACCAACAGCAGAGTTTAGGGAGAGCACAGGGGCCGGATCCTGCGGGCTGCTGGGTTCGTGGAGAGTGAACGTGAACCCCCAGGACCGAGGTGCAGAGCAAGGAGTGATGCTGCAGGGTGATGTCC
Source organism: Colius striatus (assembly GCF_028858725.1). Taxonomy (NCBI): domain Eukaryota; kingdom Metazoa; phylum Chordata; class Aves; order Coliiformes; family Coliidae; genus Colius; species Colius striatus. Next base: position 5,403,593 of record NC_084775.1, on the reverse strand, counting down.
CCACATCCCTGGTGGGTGCTGGGGCTCTGGGGGAACTGTGGCCCCAGCCCAGGCATCGCTCCCCTGCCTGTGCCCGGGCCCGAGCAGTGGAAACCCCTTTTAGGGAACAATGAATTGTCGGGCTGCAAAGGCGCCGCAGCGCTCACCTGTGCCGGGGGCTCAGCCTGTCCTCGAGCATCCCCAGCACCGCCCGTCCCAGACACGACACCCCCGTCCTCTCCTGCACCTCCCCTCTTGCCCTGAGGCCACCACCGAGACGCAGTCGGCCACCTCCCCCAGGCCAGCACAGGCACCCGGCCGCGGGGAAGCCGTGTGTCACCGAGTGTCACCGGGAGCTTTAACGGCGTAATAACTCTTTCCTGTGCAGTCTGGGCCATGACAGACCTTTTAATGAAGGATAATGGTGGTTTGCATTTAAATACATCGCCCGCTTGACTGATGACTGCAGCAGCTGCGGGACAGGAGGAGGAAATCTGGGAGGGCTGCTGAGCCTCGTCCTGCTGGAGCATCATCTCCTGCTGGAGCATCACCTCCTGCTGGAGCATCTCCTGCGGCCGCCCCGGGCCCGAGGAAGGGGGAGGCAGGAAGGGACGGACACCCTCGTCCTCCCACCGAGTGCAAATGAGCCTGATGCCAATTTAATGAACTTCTGTTGATTGTCGCCTTTATATTTAAACGTGGATCCCTGCAGGAGTCACCTTCAGCGGGAGAGGCAGCCCCTCCCCGAGGCGCCGGCGGGGACGGGGGGATGGATTGATTGCCTGTGTCTGATTAGCAATTACACTCCAGCGGTAAATACTGTCACCTCGGGAGGGGGAGGAGGCGGTGGCAGATCGCGGGGGTCCCCGGGGAGGGGGATGGGGGAAGGGTCGGGAGCAAACAGGGATGAGAGCGGCAAGGCCGCATCCGGATGGTGCTGGCGCGCACCCTGGGCTGGGCGGCCACACAGCCATCCTGGCTGGAGGGGACAGTCCCAAAATCATTGGCTTCTCAGAGATTGTGGAAGCTGTGGGTGGAAGCCCCTGGCTGCCTCTCCTGCCCTAGGTAACCCTCCCCTGCTGCTGCAGCTGCCGGGCTGCTGCTTACAGGCACCTCAGAGTTGTGTCTTTAATACAGTGCTGGGATATTTGCCCTATAAATTCTTCAGAACAGATTTAGAGATGAGCTATTACCAGCCTTATAGACTATTAATAAGCCAGTTAAACTTACAAGAAAAGGAAGATAAAAGCAGTGCCCCCCTCTCCTTTATATTGGCATAATAATCACAGGAGAAGGAACACAAGGTGGGGGGTTGGTGTGTGGCCACTGTGGCAGTGGGGTCATGTGCCACATCACCTAGGCCACCTGCCCTGGCCCTGGAAGCCACCAGCCATCCTTCCCTGTGTGGATGTGGGATTCACATGGCTAAGTCCTTGCAATAAAGCAGGGGATCCCCCAGCACAGGACATGAGCACCCACACAAACAGGGCCCCAGCACATCCCCACTGGCAGAGGGGTTCCAAGGGAAAGGGAGGGTTTTGGTACATTGGAGCCAACACTGAGGCATTTGGGAGTGTGGGAGGGACAGAGGGGACATGCTTCTCTGCTTGGGGAGGTGAGTTCTTGGCAGAGGCAGCTGCTCAGCCCTGGCCATTGTCAGTGGTGATTAATGAGACCCTGAGCTGTTGCCCAGTGCTGCTATGGGTCTGGGAGTGAGAAAGATCTGCTTGAAGCAGAGGGCTGAGTTCTCAACTCCAAACCTCACAGACTCCTGCTGGCATCTGACTGTTTAGCCAGGGTGTAGGTAGCCCCTAGCTGATGATGTCTCAGCTGCCATCCCTCCCAAGCACCATTTCACTCCTCACTTCCCAGGAGTTTGTCTCCCAGGGGCCCCACAGATGCTGGCAGGAGAGGGAAGCAGGAGCTGGTCCCACCTGCCCAGGGAGAGAGACATAACATCACCCAGAGCTGGGATCTTACCTCCAAATCCATCTTTCTCTGACAAGAGCAGAAATCACCCACTCAATCTTCAAGCAGCAGTTCAAAGCCTTTACATCACTCTCAAGATTAATTAGCAGCTGAATAATAATCCAGGATGAGACTTATCAAAGCCTAAGAGCCGTGACACAGTCAGTCAGTGATGTGGGGGATCCAAGGCAGGAGAAAGGTTCCTGTCCCCAGTTAAACCAAAGTCCTCCCAGGGAAATGCAGCCTCTTCCTATAACAAACAGCAGTGTCAGGAGTCAATCCTCCCCACAGGAACATTTCAGAGACCCCACCCCTGGGTCTGTTCAGGTGTGTTAAGAGGCACATGCTCACACAGGGGAGCAGTGGCCACCAGTGCAGTGGCCACCAAGATACCATGCAGCTGGCCCTGCAGGAGACACTGTGGGTGGCACAGAGCTGAGGGTCAGGCAGTTCCTGGGGCTCAGGGCAGGAACGTGCATAGCCTGAGGATGGGTCACTAAATGACACCATGTAAGAGCTGGGGCAGCCTCTGATGTAAACACTGGCAAGCAAAGAGGCTCTGCAGGCTCCCTGTGATTGCCCAAGCCCTGCAGCCCCAGCAGCCTGGCAGTGCCATTCCTCCGCTCCCAACCCCTTGGCAGTGCCATTCCTCTGCTCCCAAACCCTCTTTTCCAAGGCACCTTTAAGGCACTGGGCTGAATGAATAAAGAAAGAAGGGGCTGCAGCATGGTACCTGCCCCACAACAGTGATTTCATATAATGCATCGTTTCTTTTCAATTATCGTGGTACCTCCCCCTTCCCCCTCCTCCTCCTCCTCCTCCCTGCACGCCTGGCAGATTGCTGCTGCAAAGTTTGCAGAGTTGCAAAAGAGCCGCGGCAGGAGCAGCAGCAGCAGCAGCTCTGGCACGAGGCAGAGGGGTGGATGTGCTGGGGAGAGATGTGCTGGGGACAGACATGATGGGGACAGACGTGCTGGGGACAGCGCCGGCACCTCTGAGGGCAGCGGCAGGGAGGGAGGAGGGTGGCAGCCGGGGGGGGGCAGGGGCAGGACAGCCACCTCTGGGCCATGGGGCACACAAGGAGAGATGTCCCCCTGTCAGCTCAGCTCTGGGCTAAGGCACTGAAGGAGGTGACAGCAGCTGAGGGAGGAGGTGCCACTGCAGGGAAGGGCATGGGGAGGGATGAGAGAAGCGCTGGGGGCATCTTCTCCCTCTAGACACTGTTTCACCTTTCCAGCCCTGGCCAAGGACCAGCTTTCTCTCCCTTTCTCTCCCTTCCTGGACCTGCTCTCAACTCCTCAGCGAGCTGGAGGTTGGGGATGGAGCCAAACCAACCTCTGCCTCCCAGGGGATCCCTGAACCTGACCTCTGGGACACAGCCTGAGGTGTGCTTTCCACAGCAGATGGTTGAATCCCTCCCCCCTCATCCCCTGCCAAGTCCCTGCCCTGCCAGGAGCCCTCCAAAGGCCAGGGAGGCTCTGGGCAGGAGCCCACTCAGAGCTGCTGTGTCAGGGTGTTTGCACCCCTTGCAGCATTTCCACCCCTTGGGATGCTGCAGCACCACCACCTGCCCCTTCCTCACACACCAAACAGCCTTTTTTATCCCCAGGCCTGTCTCAGTCAAACACCTCTGACATATCATGAAGGATTTTCTAATGGGGTTCAGCAGATTTATATCAAAAAGCCCCAATTTGTGGAATTAATGCTGCAGAGCAAACCCATGGCTGCTTAACAACTGGAGTATCAGTATTTTACAGCAACATAACTAATAAGGCCATTAATACAAACTGGGCTCACTCCTGACATTTATATCACTGTAAATCTCTCTCAGCCCTGGAATTATTTATGCCATCCCAGACACTCCAGAAGAGCTGTCATCCTGCATCAGGCTGGGAGATGTTAGCTAAAACACAAGGAAAATAAACATAGCAACACAAAAGAAGAGCCTGAGAAGAGCTGGGACAAGGCCCTGGGCAAATATGAGGCTGCCCCTGGCTTTACAGCAGGGTGGGATCATGAAGGACCCAGCCAGGTCCCTTGAGAGCAAAGCCATCTGATGTAGCCTGTGGCTCCTCACCTGCCCCAGCTTTGCCCTGGCCAAGGAAAAGGGGATGATTCCAAGCAGGGATTGTGGATGTGGCCAGTGTCCTTCTCTCTACATCCCTTCCAGAGGAGATTTCCCAGCACTGCCCCGAGGCTGAGGCAGCCAAGGGAAGCTGAAAGCTGCAAAGGGTCAGAAAGGTCTAAAACCTTCCTCAGAAAACACCCCCAGTGCCAACCAAGCACCTGGGAAACAGCAGCCAGGGAGCAGAGGAGGGCTGGGGGGTGGCAGAGGAGAGCAGCCTGACAGACTCCACTGAGTACTAATTATTTCTGGCATTATCTGTGCAGACAGATAAGGTTTTCATTAATAAACCTGAAGAAGAGGATGGGGGCAGGGAGCAGAGAGAAGAGGCAATAGCTGAGTGTCAGGAGAGAGCTGCAATGAACCACAGCCCTCAAGGAAAGAGTCAGGAGGGGCCCATCTGCAGCGTGGGGACAGCAATGAGGTGCTGTCCCTGCTCCACTTGGTTTTGTGGGTTCCCTCCCAATTCCTGATATGCTGGAGATGAAATAGTGGGGAATCTTTCCTTGGCAGGGCCCTGTGAAACCCACTCTTTGCAGTTCTCTACTTGTAAGAAGATAAACCCAGGTCAGGGTGGGCAATGGGGTGAGGGGAAGGCATCACCACCTCAAACAGGGGGCATAGGTGGGCAGAGGGCACAGGGGTAGCAGGGGCTCTGAAAACACCAATTCTGATTCTCATCTACAGGAAGGAACCCCTAGGACAGGAGGACAGGGAAAGCCCTTTGTTGGCAGGTCACAGGCTCAGGGGTAGGAGCATGGACTGGCCACATTTGTGCCACTGCAGCGTTACCAAGGTGCTGAGGGGATGGAGCATCTGTGTGAGGAGGAAAGGCTGCAGGAGCTTGGGCTGGTCAGCCTGGAGAAGAGAAGCCTGAGGGGGGAACTCATCAGTGCTGGTCAATACCTAAAGGGTGGGTGTGGAGAGCATGGGGCCAGTGTTTGGTGTGTGGTGGCCAGTGCCAGGACAAGGGGTCACAGGCACAGGCTGGCACACAGGCAGTGCCACTGGCACAGGAGGAGAAAGTCCTTTGGTGCTGAGGTGAGGGAGCCCTGGCCCAGGCTGCCCAGGGAGGGTGTGGAGGCTCCTTCTTGGGAGGTTTCCAACCCCACCTGGACACGTTCCTGTGCCCCCTGAGCCAGGGGAACCTGCTTTAGCAGAGGCTTGGGCTGGAGCAGCTCTGCAGAGCCCTTCCAGCCCCCACCAGTCTGGGATTCTACGATCTGCAGCAGTGGGTGGATGCAGGAGCAGAGTGGTGTTGCTTCTGGCTGCAGGTCCACTTCAAGCACAGCTTTGCTCTGGCAGCAGCTCTACCAGCCCACCTTCACTTCCCCATGGCCTGTGAGCACATGTGGCCTGGACAGGAGCTGCTCGAGGGCTCTCCAAGATGCAAATCTGCTCCACCACCACGTCCAGGTCTGTGCCACCCCATCACCTCAGCTTTGCTCTGCAGACATCTCCCTCTGACAGCTCAGGGATGTCTCACCATCCAGCAGGAGGATCAGTGGTGCAGTGGCAAGTGAGAGGCCAAGATGAGGCTCCCTGGGGAGGGAGGTCAGCCCAGGCCCAGCACAGCACAACACAACACAGGGTAAGTTGTGCAAGACTAGAGAGGGAAGGGAAAAGAAACCCATCCCCTCTCCTAGGATCTCCTTTCTCCTACCTTATTGCCCAGCTTCTCCACAAGCCAAATAAAACCTTTCTGCAGGTCCTCCTGTTGACTGGCCCTGCTTGGCTGTAATGAGCTGCAAGACCTCCAAAAACGTTGTCCAGCTGAAGAACATTTAAGGACCAAAAAAAAGAGAAAGAAAATGAGCTGAGCTGCAAAAAAAAAAGCAAGGAAAATCCATCATGGCTAATTATTTGCTCTTAATTGTCAAAAAAAGATGGATTGATGAAAGGAGCTGGTGAGCAGGACAAGAGCAGGAGTGTTCTCGAAGGCAAGCACTGGAGTAGGATCCAAAAGCAAGACTTTCCATAATCCATGGGCTGTTAATTATCTAAACACAGGTCCCCCAGAGCTGCCTGAGTGAAGATTAATTAGGTTTTGAAATAATAGCTAAATTGATACTGGGAAGGAGTTTGGGTTCCTAAATAATGGCTGCAAATTAGGCAGCCTGCTTCTCCATTTCTCTTTGCCACCTTCAGGAGGACATTTGTCTCTGTTGATTTTTCAGAAAAGGACCATTAATCAAATCAGCAGATGGTCCTTCCCAACCCTGTGAGGCTGCAGAAAAACAAAAGGGAGGAGGAGGAGGAGGAGGAGGAAGCATTCACCCACAGGTGTTAGGGAAAAAAATCCCCAAAGGCAGTGATGAGCTGCTGAGAGGGCTGGAGCTAGTCAGCTGGAGTTGAGGAATGTCTCCTGTGACAAGCAGGCACCTACAGGAAAAGGATTTGTCTGTCCTTAAAACAAATTACCTGCATTAATCCCAAATACCAGGATTTGTGTCTCCTGCTTCACCCAAGTTTGACACCTAAGTTGTCAGCATTTGCCAGAGCTTTCACCCATTAGTGGGGCCACACACAGTTGGGCTCTTTCCAGCCTGTCCCTCTCCCTGTGCTCAGGCACCTGCTCTTGCCTGGATGCAGGTTTCACAGCACCTGCAGGAACATCCTAATGCAGGAACAGCTCCAGGCAGTAACATTTCCTATCAGCACTAGTGACAGTTCTGCTGGCACATGTGACAGATCATCCAAGGGGCTGAGGAGCTGTCAGGGGTACATGAAGACAAAGAGCACAACGGTCTTGTTCCTGGGAAAATCAGGCAGCAGAAGTCTTGGCTCCTCCTCAAGTGCTCCTGATCCTGCTCTGGGGATGGCCTCAGCTGTCATAGAGTCATCAGAGAATCCCACACTAGTGAGGACTGGAAGGGCCCTGCAGAGCTGCTCCAGCCCAACCCCCTGCTACAGCAGGTTCCCCTGGCTCAGGGGGCACAGGAACGTCCAGGTGGGGTTGGAAACCTCCTGAGAAGGAGCCTCCACACTCTCCCTGGGCAGCCTGGGCCAGGGCTCCCTCACCTCAGCACCAAAGGACTTGCTCCTCCTGTGCCAGTGGCACTGCCTGTGTGCCAGCCTGAGCCTGTTCCCCCTTGTCCTGGCACTGGCCACCACACAACAAACACTGGCTCCATCCTCCTGACACCCACCCTTTAGGGACTGATCAGCATTGATAAAGTTCCCCCTCAGCCTTCTCTTCTCCAGGCAGCTGAAGGCTGCCTCATCACTCACAGCAGCCTCTGCTCACACAGCCCTTTGTCTTGCAAGAGCCTCTGCTCCACCACGTCACGGCTGATGCGTGTGAAACCCTCAGCAGCCTTTACTGATGTACATTACCTTGGGTTTTATGGCACCATAACTAACGGGGCAGAGCCAGGCCCTGATGGGTGGCTCATTGCCACCAGCTCTGTGTTCCTCACACAGTACTGGGGACCCACTCCCAACAGGAACCACCCCCCCCCAGTGCAGATCAAAGGCAGGGCAGGGGGAGGGAGGCAGGGAGGGGGCACACACCCCAGCTCCCTGCACACACAGCTCTTGCCCTGCTGCAATGCCTCAGCAACGTTAACCCCTGCTGCCATGGTCAGGGAAGCCAGGTGGGTGCTGTGTCCTTGGCCACTACTCTGATTTTTCAGCCTTTGCCTGCTGTGAACAAGAAAAGCTGTCAGTGAGTGTGGCAGCCCCACTGCCCAGCACCCATCCTCACCCCACAAACACCCAGAGCAGGGCAGGAGCACCCACTGCACTCCTGCTCTTTGCACGAGTTTATCTCTGGGTGCCAGGAAGAAGTGTCACCAGCAATCCTTAGGGAAAGCAGAGGCACCTCTGCCTGGGGGAAAGGCCAGGCCCTGTGCAGAGCCTGGCACTGCTCCCTCCTCCCCCAGGGAGGCTGGGGCAGCTCTTGGCTCGGGCATCATCAACACTGCTCTAACACAGGTTTGCTGGGACTCAGCTTGTTGCCAGAAACACTCCCTCAGCTGGGAAGATGCTGCTGTTGCAGGTTTTGGGGTGTCTCCATTAAAATCAGAAGTGAGGGGAGCACCAGGGTGCAAGGGAGGAGTTACAGAAGTGGTTTGCAAAGGCTCTGGACGTGTAGCATCCTCATCTCATCCTCCCTTCTTCATCAGGGCCCCTGGGAGGACAAGCCCAGCTGATACGATGGGAGGAGCATGTGGTCTCTTTTCTAGATTCCCTTTTAGCTATATCCCAGCCCCAGAGCTGGAGTTAGTTTTTCATTCCCTTTGCAAGGTGATTAAATGCTGCACTTGTAAAACACTTCATTCTGGGAAGGGAATTATGTAAAGCAGACTCAGAGGGATTTAATATAAACTGATACAATCAGCTGGCAGCGGGGGCTTGGTGACTGCAGATGGTGAGAAGGTGTCTGGACAGGCTGTTGGCCTGCTCCATCCTGGGAGAGGGTGTGTGCCAGGCCCAGTGCTGAGCTGGGGCTCATCCTGCTCCTTCACAGCCTCCCAGGGATTTCAGAGCCCATCCCTCCTCTGTAGAGGGCTGGTGGCTGCACACACAGCAGGGGGACAGGCCAGTCTGGAGGAGGCACAGAGCAGCTCAGGAGCTCCAGCACATCTGGATCCCCTGATGTTGCTTAACATCCACATGGGTTTTCCAGGCTTCTTTGCTGCAGGTCACTGTGCTGCAGCGCTCCCATGGCCCATGCCAGCAGGAGAGCATCTGGATGGCCCTTCCCTCATTGCCATGTTGCCAAGCAGCTCTGGGGATGCTCTACCTGTCCACAGCCTCAGCCAGTGCCTGCCCAGCAGGAGACAATGCCAGCTAGCTTGTCAGGCCTCAGAATCGTAGAATCCCAGACTGGTGGGGGCTGGAAGGGATCTCTGTAGATAATCCAGCCCAACCCCCTGCTACAGCAGGTTCCCCTGGCTCAGGGGGCACAGGAACGTGTCCAGCTGGGGTTGGAAACCTCCCGAGAAGGAGCCTCCACACCCTCCCTGGGCAGCCTGGGCCAGGGCTCCCTCACCTCAGCACCAAAGGACTTTCTCCTCCTGTGCCAGGGGCACTGCCTGTGTGCCAGCCTGTGCCTGTTCCCCCTTGTCCTGGCACACCAGTAACGATGGGCAAGGATGGCTGCTCCCCACGGGAGGTGTCAGGGGCAGGAGCGCTGCCTTCTGCCGGACAGGCTCCAGGATGCTCCAGAGGAAAGCACCGAGGGCAGGGAACACTGGGACAGGATCCAGCCAACCTGGAGCCTGCCTTGGGTGCATGGCTGTTGAAAAGAGGAAGAAAAGAGAAATGAAGATCTCCTGCCTCCAATTTGCTGACTCAGTAATGACTCAAGGGGCTAAGTTTAGCTAGGGAACTGCTCAGCAGCAGGGTGAGCAGCTGCTGGCCTCTCCTTAACCTTGTTATCAGACCTTTTAAGTAAACCCTTCACCAGCTCAGGAACGATTCTGCTCACGCTCCAAAGGGATTATAAAGCACCTTTGAAAGCTGGGATAAAGCACATGTAGGCACAGAGGTTACACACACAGCTTTCTGGTGGCGATGCAAGCCCTGGGAGTGGAGAGACAGCACTGAGAGTGCACCAGGCTTGGTGAGTTGCCATGGCAACGTGACATTTGCAAAGCAATTAGGGGTGGGTTCATCTGCATGGCACTGAGGGATCTCAAAGATCCCACTGTGGCCAAGGGGCTTCCCTGGTTCAAAGAGACAAACACCAGCAGAAAGGCCCAAAATAGCTTTGTAAGGCAAGTGGGTGCTGGGAGGGCAGCTCAGCCTGGCCCAGGGAGAGGAGATGCCCTGTGTGGAAACACAGAGCTGTTTCTGTTCCAGGCTGCAAGGAGGCAGAGCCCAAGACTTTTTGACCACAGAAAAGTGTCAGTTTCTCAGCAGCATTGATAGCATCCTCTGGAATACAGGCTGACCTGGCCAGGAGCTCTGTGCTGTGATCAGCCCCCTGGCCTGGAAGGTCAATCGTTACACACCCTCCCAGAAACCCTGCATCGACTGCTTCCCAGACAAAACCAGCTCACCCTGCAGCAGGCTCTGATCCACAGAGCTGCTCCTCTCTCCTCTGCAGCCCCAGGAGCTGGGGGGGAGAAACTGCCTGCCCGAGCCACCCACACACGCCACGTGCTGCTGACCGACCCTGCGGTGGTGTCACTCACACACCTTCCCCGTCACGCGGGGCTGGAGGCATCAGCCCCTCTCCACACATCACACCACCACACACTCTGCTTTTCCAATTCCAACAGCACTGCTGAGAGAGGTTTTTTCTTTTCCCTCCCTTTTTTTTCCTTATCATATGCTAAAAATCAGTCCCTCCTCCCCCTCACTGCTTGAAATTCCTCTCAAGTTTCTCATCGCTGCTTCCCTTCACAATCCCTACATTTTCCAGGCTCCCTACTGGATGAAGTGCAGTTGATTCCCAGCTTCCCCTCCCATTTTCCACTCACTCTTCTATGTTTTCTGCTCACAGTGGACACTCTGGCCAGGACATAGTCTGGGGGAACGTTCCCCTTTGCATCAGACAGCTGCAGCACCCCCAAGAGCTGATGAGTTCACAGCTCACTTTAGCACCCAACCTCTCCTTTTATCTCTGGGCTGGAGAAGGGGCTGTAGCATTGACTAGAGACTGGGATGGGGTAGCTGCATTTTGGCTGCTTCCTCCCAGCCTGGAGAGAGAGGGGTAACACATATCTGCAGAGAGGAGATAAGGTAATGGGGCCCCTTGAACACCGGGGGTCTTACTGAAGGAGAGCTGGCTGGTGAGATCCTATCACTGCACAGAAATATCCATCACTTCAGCCTTGACTGAGACATGAACTGACACAAATCCACCCTTTAGGATCTTGTAAGTGTTGCTGAAGTCCCCCCTCAGGCTTCTCTTCTCCAGGCTGACCAGCCCCAGGTCCTGCAGCCTTTCCTCCTCACACAGATGCTCCATCCCCTCAGCATCTTGGTGTCCCTGCACTGGCCTCTCTCCAGCAGTTCTCTGTCCCTCTTGAGCTGTGGAGCCCAGAACTGGACACAGGACTCCAGATGAAGCCTCAGCAGGGCAGAGCAGAGGAGGAGCAGAACCTCCCTTGACCTGCTGCCCAGTATACTCCAGAATGCCAGTTTTGAACCCACTGGTGCCACATACACTGAGGGATGTGGGGGACAGGGACAGCTGTTGGACAGAAGCATCCCCCTGCCCCAGCCCCCAGCCCAGCTCAGGCAGTCCCACCTCCTCTGGAAGGGCTGCTGCAACTGCAGAGCTCTGCCCAAGCATTTTCTCCTGGGGATAACAGGGTGGGTTTGTCAAGGTTCGTTCCCACCTCTGCTCCAGCTCCAGCCATGGCAGAGGGAAATGGGCACTAGAGGCAGCTGATGAGCAGCTGCATGGAGCCAGCTCTCGCCCCAGCAAAGCCCAGAATAACTTGCATGCAGGTGAAGCTCAGATTTCCATTTCCTTTCCTTCTGTGCTGACACCTGTGAGCCCAATTGATCTTGGAAGCCAGCACAGGCAGCTCACTCCTCTTGGGAACGGGCAGAAGACAGACAGCAGCCAACAAACCCCATCCGTGCCAGCCATGGCTGAGCAGAGCCAAGGGGAGATGACCCAGTGCCATGGGCTCCTTTCTGGCAGGGCTTTGACCCTGCAGCCATTGGTGAAGGGGCTTTGGAGGGCAGTTAGAGCCTCATCAAGGCTCATGGGGCAGGGACAAGTGCAAACAGCATCCCAGGCAGTTGTAGCACTCTCCTGTCAGCTTGAACTTCATAAAAGCAGTAAGTTCTCCCCACTCTTCAAAAGGGAGGGCAGGTGTGCCTGCTCTGAGCCCTCCTGGGAAGCAAAAGCAGATGCAGCCTCCAGGTCCCCACTGTGCCCCCTCCCAAAAGCCTGGGAACAGCCCTAGAGCAGCCTGAGTCACAGGGGGAGCAGGGGCCTCGGTGCCACCTCCCACCCAGCCAAGGGAACAGAGTCATTCTCCCTGGCACAGCATGTGCTGGCAGGGGAAGGAGGTGCCTGTGCCTGCCAGCTCTGCCCTCCCCACTGCTCTGGGGGAAGGGGAGCAAGCAAATGGAGCCCCCGCAGCCCAGCGTGTGGGCAGAGCGTGACAGCAGCTCACCCATGGGCTCTGCTCTCCAAGGGAAGCTTTCCAGCAGCATTTGGGAACAGGGCTGTGCAGGCTGAGGCACAGGGAGAGGAGCAGCATTTGGGAACAGGGCTGTGCAGGCCGAGAGGCACAGGGAGAGGAGCAGCATTTGGGAACAGGGCTGTGCAGGCTGAGAGGCACAGGGAGAGGAGCAGCATTTGGGAACAGGGCTGTGCAGGCTGAGAGGCACAGGGAGAGGAGCAGCATTTGGGAACAGGGCTGTGCAGGCTGAGAGGCACAGGGAGAGGAGCAGCATTTGGGAACAGGGCTGTTCAGGCTGAGGCACAGGGAGAGGAGCAGCAGAGATGGGGGAACAAGCACTGCAGCAGAGAGCCAGCGAGAGCATCGGCACAGGACCATCACACACACACAGGAGCTCAGAGCTGCTCATCACTGTGGGAAAAGGGGCACAGGCAGAGTGGGGGAGTGGGCAGGCATGGGGAGGCAGGCTCAGATACACCAAAGCAAGGGATGCAATGAAGCTCCTGCCAACTCCTCTCCCCCTCTGCAAAGCGTGCTCTGGGAGCACCATGCTCCCCTGCACACTGTGCTGGATCCCAGCCCACCCAGCTCAGAGGGGCAGGAAAACACCAACACAGGGGCAAACACAGCTCAGGGAAAGTACAGCATGTCCCAGTAGCACACAGACTGTGTTAGCAGTTGGTCTCTCTGCATTCCCCACTGAGGCTGCCAGGACAACTCTGCAACAGCAAAGCCAGTGCTAGCCATCCTCCCTTGGGATCAGACCCTGCAGCTTGAGGTACCTCCTGCTTCCCTGAGGGCATCACAGAATCATTTGGGTTGGCAAAGCCCTTGCAGCTCCTGCAGTCCCAGCCCTCCCCTCCCCCTGCCCAGCCCAGCACTAACCCCTGGCCCTCAGCACCTCAGCTCCCTCCAGGAGAGGGATCCCTCCAGGGCTGGGCACTCCCCCAGCTCCCTGGGCAGCCTGGCACATTGTCTAAAGTCCCAGAAGGCAAGAGCCTAATTTGAAGCAGCCCTGCTGTTTCTGGACTGCTTAAGCCCTCGCTCAGAGTTAACTCAGGCATCTCTGCATCCCACTGTGGTGGAGACAAGGAAGTCTCTTTGGGTGAAACAGAGACCTGGAAACCTCAGACGATGCAGAAGGAGCACAGCACTGCCTATTACCTGCAAGTGAAGCTATGGTACCTGATTTATCCAGGACAAAAAATGCTCACCAACAGCAACAAGCTCATCAAACTGCTATATGGGTCAGTCTGCACACACAGAGGGGATCAAAGGGCTGCTGCAGAAGTGACATGTCATAGCTCTACCCAAACTGTCAGATGCTGATGGGGAAAGGAAGGAGGAGCCAGCCTCATCCAGAATAAGCAGGAGTAAGGGCTGACATATGGCTTAAACAACTTAATAACCAACACAATGAAGGAAGGAAAAAAGCTCAGGGGATTACAGAAAAATCAGTTTGCCTTAGAATATATCAACATCCACAACATGATGCTCTTGGATTTAATACCCCAAGTATGTGGCAAGGGAAAGGGGATGCACCCTCCAACCTGCACCCTGATGGTCAGCTCACCTGCCCTGGTTTTCACAACAAAAGACAGCAGAACTCAGATGAAATCATGGGAAGAGACATACCAGAGGGCCAGGGCTGCTCCACAGTGGGCCAGGTCGGGCTGTCACCACAGCAAGCTGAGCAAGGCATGGAGATACAGGTCTGGGATGCTCCAGATAGGTCCCAGGGCTTCACAGGGTCAGTGTGACCCTGGCAGTAGAGGCTCCTCCTGAAGGCACAATCCCATCTGGCAATACCAGCTGTCTGAGGAACAGGAGACACCTTGGTAGGAGCAGCACAGGGCCATCGACCCCGTGCTGGGCTTCTCCAGCAGCTGTGAGAAGGGCACATCAGCAGATGTGGAATTGTGTGGGAGAGCTGTGGCTTTGCTCTCCTGGTCAACAGGAAAACATTAACCCACATTAAACTATCTTTTACACTGCTATGCTTCAGCTAATGGAATAAACACCACCACCAGCAAGCAGCAGCAAACTTCTTCCTTTTGATAGCTGTGGAGGGAAAACAGACCCTTTTATTTCAGCCTCTGTGCTGCTGACCTGAGGGCAGGTTTCCAGATAACCCAGGTGCTGTCAGGAGCACAAGGACAGCACCTTGGCTGAGGGAAGGAACAGCCCATGCTTCCAAATGCAGCTCCTAGCTGGTCAAGGAAAGGCAAGGCTGTTCAAGGAGTCAGAGCCTTTTTAACCTACCTTCCTTTGAAAAGGGCAAAAAAAGCCCAGCTAAATATACCTTACCAGAATTAGAGCTTTTAACCTGTTTGCCTCCTGCAGCCCATTGTCCAGCACTCCAAGAGCTTTTGCTCTGGAAATGGCAACGTTAGCTAATTGCTGTTTGAAGCCTTCCCTCCTGTGGAGCTGAGGACTGCCCCGCTCCCTTCCCCAGAGCTCTCTGCAGAACAGCCCTCCCAAGCCATCAGCAGCCCTGGGGCTGGATCCTGCTCTCTGGAGCAGTCAGCACGTGGAATCCCAGGCAGTAGCTGAGCTTTGCCCACTGCTCTCTGCTCACTCACCCTCCTAAACACCACAGGCACAACCTGGAGATGGCCACACCAGCCCTGCCTGTGGGGCACCAGCCAGTGGGGCTGTGAGGGTGCCCTGGACTCTGCTTTTTAGGGGATTTGATCTTTTGCTGCAGTGAAAGGCCTGTTTCCCTGCCTGGAGAGGATCTGCAGGGGAATGAAGTGCAGACAGCCAGCAACCCCCCCTCCTCTCCCAGCACAGAGGGGCTGACATGCTGCATTCACACCCAGCACCACTGGATGCCTCTGTGACCCTCCCCAAAGAGGGACAAGGTCTGCCCCACCTCTCACAGCAGCACACAGGCCAGCAGTAGCTATTTCCTTCCAGTTTTCTCCCTTAATGAGCATGATTTTGAAAGAATTAAAGAGCATTTCCCTGCAGAGGCACCTGAGGGTGGGCACAAAGGGGAAACTGCTGAGCACACACGTCAGGGAGCCCCTGGCAGAGGGACGAGGCTGCAGCCTGCGATAGGGAGGAGTTGAGGCAGCAAGGCAAGGAGGGAACATAACCAGGAGAACTACATTTAGCATGGGGCAGCCTTGTACTTTTGCCTAAGCCAGTGAGAGGAGCAGGCTGTCAGAAGGCAGAACAGGCATTCTGGTTGCAGCTCTCTGTAAGGGGTTCGGTTTTGAAGTAACTGCTGCACCTCTGAGAAAAAAACCCTCTATCTTATCATGAGCAAAGATGAGCTTTCCTCCAAGAAATCCTTGAGGTTTGGCACTTCCATGGAGCTGTGCAGGGCAGACAGCCCTGTTCCCAGGCAGCAGCCAGGGCTGGGGAAGCACAAGGCTGGGGAGGAACGTGGGCTGGCCCTGTCCTCCTCGGCCACAGTTCCCTGCTGATCCCAGGCTCCTGCCACACTGGGCTCTGCTCTGCTGTGCAAAGACACCTTTTCATAAAATCATAGAATTGTTTGGTTGGCAAAGCCCTTGAAGCTCCTGCAGTCCCAGCCCTCCCCTCCCCCTGCCCAGCCCAGCACTAACCCCTGGCCCTCAGCACCTCATCTCCACGGCTTTGGGATCCCTCCAGGGCTGGGCACTCCCTGGGCAGCCTGGCACAGGGGCTGACACCCCTCTCAGGGAAACAGTTCTGCCTCAGCTCCAACCTCAACCTCCCCTGGGGCAACTTGGGAGCCCTGGCCCAGGCTGCCCAGGGAGGGTGTGGAGGCTCCTTCTTGGGAGGTTTCCAACCCCACCTGGACACGTTCCTGTGCCCCCTGAGCCAGGGGAACCTGCTTTAGCAGGGACTTGGGCTGGAGCAGCTCTGCAGGGCCCTTCCAGCCCCCACCATTCAGCAATTCTATGGTCAGTGGTGAGGATGGGCACCTGCCTCCTCTCTGCCAGGTTATGTGCTTGAGGGGCTGTGAGGCTAAACGCTTGGGTTCTGCAGCCAGCTGCTTGTATCTGTAGCAAACTGCAGAGCTACCTTCTTTTTCCTCCTCTGTATGCAAAGGACTTGGCAAACTGATGGCAAAAATACAGGGTAGAAAGAACATGCTGGGACACAGTGGAGACAAGAATGGAGGATGGAGGAGAGACCAGCAGGTTGCTTGATCACTGCAGATCTCCCTTTCCCATGGCCATGAGGAAAGGGAGGTGTTGCAGTGGTGGGCAGGACAGGCTGACTGCCCTTACCAGGGAGGATGGGATTTATTCAGCTACCCATGAAGAGGCAAGCAAAGGCTTTCACTGAAAGAATTCCCTTAGGACTGGAGCAAAATGTACAGGGAGGAAGAAGCTCACCCACTTCCCACACACAGGTGTAAGAGTACAGCACAGGGTGGCAGAGGAGGCAGGGCCACTGCCAAAGCTCTGCAGGGCAGGGGAAAGCCACCTGCCTCTCAGCTGCACTTGCCTGGAGACTGTTTTTGGGCTCTTTACTTGCACCCAGCACCACTGTAAGCAATCACCTCTCAGTTTAAACAGATGACATCCTTTGAGGTGGTCTCTGGAGAAGCAGGATTTCCTTTTCTCCACATTAAACCCTTTTATTAACACTCCAAGAGACGTGGAGCTCGTGGCAACGCTGCCCATCACACCGCTGGCAATAACAGCAGGTCTATTGCAGGGGATTAGGGGTGAGCCTCAGAGAATTGCAGGCAGCAGAGAAAGCAATAAGAGAAGAACAAGTTTAGAAATTGCCAGCTAGAGCAGCAGCCCCAGAAGTCACAAGCACAGCTCATGCCCACAGCAACCAGCCCGGTCCTGCGAGGACATCACACGAGAGCAGAGCCGCTGCTGCTGCTCGTGGCCATCTCTCTGCTTGTACCCTGATGAATTTCACAGGGACCAGAGATGTCTCAGAGCTCTAAGAGGCACCATGAAGGGGAAAAAATAATGGGCAGCATCCTCAGTTTAATACAACATGACTATTTGCTTGCAGAGATGCCTTGGCTTGTCTCCCCCTGAACCTTGCAGGTGTTTGTTTAACAGCCTGCGTAAATGGAGGCTAATGGCAGCTCTGGCAGCCCCCAGGACACAGCCTGGCTTCTCTGGATTGTGGGCTGAGCCAGCTGCTCCCCAGGGCCACCTTGTCTCCCCAGCACTAAACCTGGCAGCCAGGCTCTGAGCCTGCAGCTTCACGGGGAGAAGGGGAGGAAGGGGTCTGACAGGGGTTAGTGTAGAGGAGAGGGGATGTTTGGTGCCCTGCTTTGGCTGCTGCCTGGGATGTGCCTTGGGCAGCCCTGCAATGCTGAGTCTGAGGCACACATCCAGCCCCACTGCCCTGCTCAACTGCCAGCACAATGCAGAGAGCCATGCCACAGAGAGGTGTCCACAGTGAGGGGAAACAGACACCAGAGTCAGGCAGAGAGCAAAGCTCACACCCAGAGAGGTGCCACAGGGAGGGGAGAGACAGGGCATCAGGGAATCGAGCACCACTGATGAATAAACCCCTCAGATCTGGCTTTATGCATCCCCAATGTGCCCCAGGACATGAATTATATATCTGACAAACCAATACAAGCAATGTACCCAAAGCTTGTTTGTCACAAACCCAGGCAGCTCCCAGATAGTGCCATTCCCTACAAACACAGTGGGTTTCCTGCCTTCACAACAGCCTCACTGCCTTCACCCACCCCCAGCTCTGACAGGGGACAAGGAGAAGACAGGGACATGTGTGCTTGTGTCTTCCCTTGTGGCTCTGGTAGGAGAGCAGGGGATGGGATGGGATGGGATGGGATGAGGCAGCATCCCTCGATGCAGTTTAGATCCCCATCCAATGGAGCTGTGTGCTGGGAAGCAGAACCATCCATGTGCTGCCTTCACACAGCCCACACCTTCCCCAGCACCCAGGGAGGGGTGATCATCCTCATTCCCTGTTACACATAGAGTCACTGAGCACCCTCCTTCCAGCCAACAGCTTATCAGGATGCAGCTCCAGCCCCTGCACCTGAGGACAAGCAGAGTGCTGGGGTGGCCCTGCCACCACTTGAAACCACCTCCAGCCTCCCAGCACATGCTGACATGGGCTAGCAGCCCTAGTAGCATTTGTTCTCTTTCCTCTGCCAGGCAGGACCCCTGACACCTCCCAGCTCCTCTGTCCTGACCTGGGCAGCCCTTACCTCTGTGGCTTCCCCTAGTCAGCACTGCATGTGCCCAGGCTCAAAACCCAGGCCTGCACATCTCAGTGAGCTCCACAGAGATCACCCTGTACATGAATTCTGCTTCCCCATGCACCTGTAGGTCTGACAGCTAAGAAACAGAAGTGATGGGCTTGTGCTTGTGGCATGGCAAGCACTAATGATTCCTGGGCAGTCTCCACAGCTTCTGATCAGATTGACATTCACAGTGACTAACCCTGCAATAAGGCCATGGGGAGGCAGCTGTGAAACACTAATCACACCCCCAGCCCTCGCTAGCTAAACCCAGAGCTCCAACCAGCCTGGCACTGGTGATCAAGTGAAGCTGGGACCATGTAGCCCTGCAGAACAGGGATGGAGGAGAAGTGAGGGTGGAGAGAAATGATAAAGGCTTTATCCAGCTGTCTCTAAGGCTCTCTGCAAACAGCCTGGCAGCACAGACACTTCCCCCTGTCACCCTTTGGCCCCCAGGACCAGCCACTTTCCCAGGAGAGTATGCTCTGCATTGCTTGTGCACACAGATAACAACTGAAACCAGGGAGAAAAGGGAGAAAGAGGCAAAACACCCTGCTCCTCACCCACCTGCTAGAGCCTGACCCCCAACCTGATCCCCCTACCAACACATCTGCACGGGCAGCCCCTGCTCTCCAGCTGCCTGTGTGGTGCAGGAGGCAGCAGGAATCAGCACCCTGGGGCTCTGAGTCACCAACCCACCTCTCAGCAGTCAGGAGACCCTTCCTGAGCCCACCCTGCCTGCTGAAGGGCAGCCCTGCTTCCCCAGGGGCTGGCAGGGTTATCATGCTCCACAGCTCTGCTGTGCCTCAGCTCTGGAAGGTTTGGGCTGCTCCCTCCTCCCCTTTGCTTTGTGGAAATGCATAATAAGATCTCAGTGCCAGTGGAGGAAATTGCCTTCCTTTATCTCAGCCCTGCATTGCCCAGGCTAATCAGGGAAGAACAACACAAGCAACAGCCAGAATACAATTCTCCTGCAAATAGCAGAGTTCAAGCAGCGAGGAAGTCAGCAGCCCCCTTGCCCCTCAGCTTTCCATTTCATTTGCATTTCATTTTCTGGAGCTGCCCAGCTCAAGGTCTGAACACAAGCCCTGCAAAGGTCAGGTAATGCTCCAGGGCCACATCCCTGCTCCACAGGTCAGCCAGGGAGAGAGAGGGCACATTCCCTGCAGCCCCTGCTCACCACATCACGAGGCATCACCCACCACACAAGCAAGAGGTCAGGCTTGAGAAACAAAACCTTCAGAAGCCCCTCCAGCACCATCCTAAGAAGCAGCAGGTCATGCTTCTCCATGGATACCTGGACCAGGCTGCTCACGAGGAACATTGCAGCAGGCAGGCAGAGGTCCAAACTCACTGGATTTAGGCACCAGAGAAGCCAGGACTCCCCCCTCCGTGAGCTCCTAGAAATGATCCTGACTCTCCCTCCAGCACAGAGTTCAGTGGAGCATCAGAGCCTCTTCCTGCAAGACTCTCAGCATCAAATGGCTCAGCACTATCCAGATGGCTGATAATTCCAGCCTTCACCCCCCACCCACTCTGGGGAGTGCCCAACACTTCCTGTGCCTACAAACAGGCACTAGAGACCAAGCTCAACTGCAGAGGGTGGCTGATGGCTAAACCCACTGTGGAGAACAATGGGTCCATTAGCAGGCTGAGCTGCCACGTGCTCAGGGAGAGGGGGCTGCCAGAAGGTAAGACCTGGTTATTTTGCAGTGATTTGTCTAAGTCTGCATGAAACATCAGGGTCACAGCAGTGCCTCTGGAGCCAGACTGAGACAAGGAGCTCCTCATGGGCCCTACTCACCCCAACAGTCCCATCCCTGTGCAGGAGGAAGGGGAGCAGCTCTCTCTTGCCCTTTTCAAACGGTCCTTGGGAAGCATAACAAGCTAAAGACAGTGGTTTGATGACACTGGGTGAAGTACTTTGATCCATCTCCAGCTTCTTTCCCCAAGGAGCCATCTGGAAGACTCTCCTAAAGATGTTGCTGGTCTAGAATGCAAGATTAAGCCCACTGGTCCACAGACAAGAGAAGGGACAGATTCTCCACAGCCAAAACACGGGAAGCTGCTCCCCTCCCCTTGCCACAACCCAGCCCCTGGTTCTCAGCAATGCATATAAAATAGGATGGGGGACTGCAGTGTTGGTGTCTGTCCTCACTCTGGCTGGACTCCCTGAGCATGGGGCTGGAGGGCAGCTATGCCTCACAACCCACCTCATCTTGGAGGAGCTGCTGTCTCAGATGTGTCAGAGCCTGCTTTGGAAGAACTGGTCCCAGGGCTTTGCAGAATCAGAGAATCATTTTGGTTGGAAAAGCCCTTTCAGGTCCTGGAATCCAACCATCAACCTTCCTCTGCCAAGCCCACCACTAACCCATGGCCCTCAGCACCTCAGCCCTGTGGCTTTGCAATAGCTCCAGGGCTGGGGACTCTCCCAACCTCCCTGGGCAGCCTGGCACAGGGGCTGACACCCCTCTCAGGGAAACAGTTCTCAGCTCCAATCTAAATCTCCCCTGTGGAACTTGAACCCATTTCCTTATCATTCATTACTGGAGGTGATGCCATCCCCAGTGCAGGCAGCTTGAAGGACAAGTGTGTAGCACCTCATTGATTTTCTGCCTCCAGGTCTACACAGAGAGGCAGCTCGTTCCACCTTGCAGCAGCACTGGAGCAGGAGGAGGGTACTCACACCATGCTGGGGCAAAGCAACCAAGCTCCAGAGCAGAGCCAGCCATGGGACAGGCATTCCTGCTCCATGGCCTGCTCCCATGCCCTCTGGAGCAAAAGCTAAGTTCAGAGAGAGCCCCATCACCCTCTCTCTGACCCAGTTCTGCCTGTCTGACAGCCACATTCACCAGCTTGTCAAGTCTCAGATCCTAAGCTGAGAAGCAAAGGACTGCAATTAACAGCACTCACTGCTGTGAATGGGAACACTCTGTAAAGAAATTACATCTAGGAAGCTAATAAGCACTGCCTAATTGAGCTTCAGCATCTTGAATTCCTAAAAGTCCATACAAGTCAACAGAAAAGGAGGGAGGAAAGCCAATTTCTGGGCTGGAGAGCCCTAATCCAGCCCCAGAAGTAGGCAGGACACTTGAGGAGACTCAGCCCTGCCTTGTATCGCCTTGTATGTGCTCCTGCACACCCCAGAAGCATCTGTACACCCCAAGGTCAGGCTAGTTTCTCCTGTCAGCACAGCAGCAGCATTGCAAATGGCTTCTAAATAGCAAGCTAGAGCTTAAGTGCTTCTAGGGCAATGCACAATATGTATGAGGGATGGAAAAAATCCCTATCAGATGGTATTAGGGAAGCCTGGGCCTCAGCACATGGGCTGGAGAAAAACTTCTTGGCTTTCAGTGTTTGCAGTGGATGAAGCCCAGTGTTCCTCTCCTCCAGCTGCCAGCTCTCTGGAAGGTCCCACCACTGCTAAGCAGCAGGTCTGGATGTGCTGTAGGCACCTGGGAGCACTTGGAGTCTCTGGTGTGCTGTGTAGGAAATCATTTAGTAGCCAAACTCCTGGGGCACCACAAACTCCTGCCACCCCCCAGGCAGCTCCCTCCTGGCTGCAGGCTCTGTCTCATGCCAAGTCTCCATCCAGCCTCTGAGCAATCTGTCCTCACAGAGCAAGCAATGTGTTGTCCAGCTCTCTTCCTTGCCTGGGGCAAGTGTGGGCTCATGCCTGATGAGGAGCAAGCCTGAACACACACCTCTGGGTGAGACTGATACTTTGATCTCCTTCAGATTACTCCCATCCATCTCCATCACCTCAGGGTTGTCAAAGGACTCCATCTCCCAGCCTGCTGCTGGAGACGAGCAACTAGGACAAGAGTGTTTTCCACACCTCCAGCTCTCTGGGACTTTTGTCCCCAGCCTTCACCCAGCACTCCTCAGTACAGGCTGACACACTCCCCAGTTTGCTGGCACACAGAACCCAGCCTTGGTGTGGAGCCAATGTCCCCTCCCTGCTCCACACACAGGTATCTCGAAGGTTAAAGCAATAACCTCCTCCTCCTCTACCCACATCACTAGCACATCCAGGGGAGCAGGCAGACACAACCCCCTGACACAGAGCACTGGGTTTTTCTTTCCACTAACTCCTGTGGGGCTGGTGTGTAGAAACCTGTAATGAATTTGACACAACTCCTAGCACAGAGCAGCTCCACTATTTGATGCAAAGTTTAATTTGATTTCTCACTTGACTAGCTGAGACATCCTTGATACGCTCCCTGCAGCTCCTGCCAGACAAACCTGCTGCATACAATCAGCAGCAGGAGTCACCTGCATCTCACCAGCCCCCTCTCCACCCCAGGCTGCTGTGGTTCTCCACAGAAGCACCTGCAGTTTAGGATCAAGACCTGCACCTGTGGCATGAGTTTGTGGCATGGGAGCTGCAGCCCCAGGGAAGGATTCACACCACAGGGGTTCATGAGGGACTGGACCCCATGGGAGGGACCCCATGTTGGAGCAGGGGAGAATGTGAAGAGTCCTCCTCTGAGAAGAAAGAAGCAGCAGAGACCACCTGTGAGAGACTGACCACACTCCCTGAACCCCTGCACTGCTGAGGGAGCAGAGAACTGAGCCTGGGAGAGGGGAGGGGTAGGGGGAAGGAGATCCTAAAGTGCTGGTTGTATTCTTCTCATCATCCTGCTCTATTTTGCTTTCTGTTCTGTTTCTTGTAGGTAGTAGAATAAACTTTTCTTACTTTCCTCTCTAAATCAAGTAGTCAAGTCTGTTTTGCCCCAAACCAAACTGGCAGTGAGCCCTCCTTACCCTTGTCTCCATCCACAAGGCCTTGGGGATCTTTTCTCCTCCCATCTTACTGGTACCTCCAGTATCTTACAGAAGGTGGGGGAACACTGAGGGGCTGTGTGGGGCTTCATTGCCAGCTGGGCCTGAACCACAACAGTCTGCTATGCAGCACTTGAGCAGCAGAGTACAAAGCTTTGAAAACAGAGAGCAAACCTCATGGTTGCTGTGCAAATAGGGGAAGCACACAAGGGAACAGAGTGTTGCTTGTTTAAAGACAAAATCGTCAGGTTTTTGTGGCCCCAACCTCAGCCCACAGCCCCCAAAGCCTGACACCACAGACCTGCTGAACTAGGTTCACTGTTGGGATGGGATGAAGATCCACAGCTTTCCAAAGCCCTGGAGACCAACGTTGTCCTACACTACAGCTCAGCAAAGGTCTCTCCTGAGACTTGAGAGCTGAGTCTGCCTGGTCCAGGACAGCACAAGCACCGCTGGCCTGACTGAATCCAATCTCTTCCCAAAGCTCTGAAGCACAACAGTTGATTTAAAAATCCGAGAGCAAACTGTTGGGGAGTGAAAGATGGATTTGCAGGCACTAAAGCCCCAGTCCAAGGAGCAGACACCTTTGATGGAGAAATCAATGCTTGGGTTTACAGCGTTTCACAGCAGCAGCAGAGCCCTGCACACACCTCATCCCTCCAAGGCAGGGGAGGGGGAACCAGCAAAAGGCAGAGGAGTGAGACACTCTGATGCTTCCCATAGCCTTACCAAAGGCAGAACAGGCTTTGAGGGCCTTCAGTCCATGGGGCATAACATGTTTTCAAAAGAGATCCCTCAGATGATGAGCTGATGGGAAAAGGGTCCATTCCACGCTCCTGTCAGAGGGGGCATCACCTCGCTGTCCTGCCTCTGTCCTGGCTGCAGCTGGGATGGTTCTGTCCAGGTTGGGGAGCACTTGAGCACAGCACCAAGAGGTACCGTGGCACAGAGACTGATTGACATCTCCTGCCTCCTCCCAAGGGGGTGGGAAGGATGCATATCTCTTCTCACCAGTCATAATGGGGGTGGTAACTCACTGGCTCATGGATACAGGGGCCCAGCCAGAGCAGGGCTGTCTGGCTGGAGGCTTATTCCCAGCACAGATGTTGCTTGAGGCCAAGGGCTGGTCTCTCCTCACCCCCTGCTAGTCAACACCCTCAGGGGACATGGCCATCTCTCCCAGCACACCTCCCAAGGTGATCCCCACAAAACGCAGCACACAGGAGCAGCTGCTCCTGGTGAAAGGTCAGTCTAGAAAGGTTAGAAACAAAGCATGAAGATGCCAGAGTGAAGGAGCAAGTCAGAAAGAAAAGAGGAGGAACAAGGCCTGTACCCAACAGGGGTGTTACAAGCAAGACAGACAGCCTGACAAATTAAATCAGACCACGAGAACCCCTGGCATCTTTTAAAGCACTTTCTTCCCCTCAGCTTTCTTCTTCTCCTTTGTATTTTGAAAATTCATCTTCAAAAGCAACTGCAATACCCCCAGAGGGGAAAAACACCCCAGCACAAGGCAGACTTCCCTCTAGGCAATGTGAATCTGTATCACCCCAGTCAAAAGGCTTTCATCTCCAAATCACTCGTTTCCAGAGCACTTGACCCAAAAGGAAGCCTCCTTTATTTCTATAAAAGTCACTTTCTCTACCAAAGTCCTGGGGCCTCAGAAGGGAGCTGTTAGGCAGCTCTGTGCTCACCACTGCCTGCTCACAGCCCTTCTGAGACACCCATGCTCTGCTCCTCAGGCCCCACCACTGCCTCAAGGAGGGCATGGGGCACTGATGGGGAAGGGACCCTGCTCCCTGAAGGGCTCTTCTGCACGGAGATGGTGGCAAAGGGAGACCTTCCTCCAACTGTTTCAGTCCCCAGCAAGAGCCGAGGCAGCAGTTGCAGTCACTGGTGTCTGCTTCTCAGCAGATGCTCTAAGCCAAAATCTTTAAGGAAAAGAACTTCCAAAGCTCCAAGATGAAAAGGTCCTATTAGAGTCATTTTTAGGAGAGCACAGCATGCAGGGAGAAGCAAGCTTAAGCCAGACAAACTATAGGAGAAAAAATGATCTATTAAAGCAGTGGATGCAATCAGGGAAGGGAGCAATCTCCTGCAAGCAGGCATAGTCACATGCATTTCTGCTAAAGCAGATCTGTCTTGACTTCTCTGCAGCTTTCCACTCTACCTGCCTGGCACCCAGCTCGACAGCTCTAATGGTGCCATTCCCTTTGTTGACCTATTAGCTGCCACCTGCTTGGGACGCAGCCACGGCACATTTGCCATTGTGTAAGCAGCAGCAAACATCAAACCCTAAATACATTTTCAGAGGCTGCAGAGCAGTATAATTAATCACAGGGTCTTTCAAGAGGCAGCAGCAGGGAGGGAGGCAGGGAAAAGCAGGAGGCGAGGGTGTGGACACACACACACATCAGAGCCTCCTCTTGCTGTCTGTCCCCAATCTGTCCTGCTAGAGACAACACAGGAGCCAAGGGCTAAGGGGCAAAACAGCAGCTAGTGTCAGGGTCAAACTGTCTGAGCATAACACTGTCTCCCCAGCTTCACTCAGGTACATCCTTGATCAGCAAACAAGTAGCACTCCCTGTCAGGGCTTGCAGAGGTGAGTCCACCCCCCACACCATGCTGAACTTATATCTTCCCATTCCCACATCACCTGGCCCAGCCCTGCTAACACAGAGTGAGAGCAGAGATGTCAAAGGAAGAAACAGAAGGCAAAAGCTTTAAACACCCTGAGCTTGTTCCCTCCAGCCCATCACTTGGAGAACACACAGAGCTCAGTTCTCCCTCCCTCTCCAATCTCATACCACCTCCCCTCCAGCCCTCCCTGCAAGGGTACTCATCTTGGAGGCTGGTTCCTGCTGCCCACCCAAGGGCTGAATGACAGTGTGAAGGCACACACAGTCTGGTGTCTACATGGGAAAAAAAAACACAGCAGGCCTCAGATTGTACTTAGGACAGTCTGTGTCAGTGTGCCCTGCTGCCTGACAGCAGCGCTCTCCCCTGACAGCCTGTCCCCAGGTTCAGCAGTAGAAGCTTGGAATAGCTTGGCCCTGAGAGGAACCTCAGAGTCACCAGGGACTCTTGGGGACACTTGGAGTCACCAGGAGACCAGAAATGGCAAGTTGGGAGCCAATAGGACTTCTCTGGAGGGAGCTGACAGATGCCTTGGCTGAACCCTCTGCTCCTCCTGTCTCGCATCCTCCTTAACCAAAAGACAGTGGTCAGGATGAAGGTTCCTATGTCAGAGGGGCAGAGACAAGCTAGAGAGACAAGAGAGCTTTTATTTCCTGCCACTGAACAGAAGCCAAACAAGACTAAAGCACAAGTCCTAAAGGCTTTGGTGGAGTTGAAGTGTCAGCGTTCACCCTGAGCCCCCAAATCAGCCCAACTGATGTGCCTCTTCTTCCTCCCTTACTTCAGCCCCGCTCCCTGCTCTCTGCAGGCAGCTGGCATCCTTCCTACTCTGACAGGCTGCTGTCCCTCTGAGCAAATGAAGCACTGCTGAGCAGAAGCCCTTCTCAGAAAGGGAAAAAAACCCCAAAGCTCCAGCCTTTGAGCCACGCTTTTAATATTTCATCTTTCTTTTTCTGCCAGAAGAAAGTAAATTCCTTCTGCCAGCTGGGCTGCAATCACACCACCACATCCCTCTGCCTCAGACAGCCCTGGCTGCCAGCCCCTCCAGGCAGATGGAGAATGAGAGGCTCATATCCCCTCCACACAACCCCTTCTGCTGCTGCATCCCTGGGCGGTGGGGTGGCCACAGAGCTGGCAGCGCAGCAGGGACAGGCACAGAGGGGCTGGAGAAGGCAGGCAGGCTGCCTAGGAATGACAAAAGACAAAACCAAGTCTTGCAGAGGAGGCTCCACGTGGCCACCTGGTCTCGATGGACCTGCTCTGGTGGAAGAACTTGTTTGGGAGAGGTGAGAGGTCAGCAGCCAGCAGGTCACCCTGAGTGACACCCGTCAATCATCGCCATCAAGTTCCATCTTCCAGCCAGCTGCCATGCCACCTCCACACAAACCATCCATCACACAGCATTTGTGTCAGGCTAGTGTTTACTTTACATTTAATGTCTGTAAAGCATTTTAGCTCTAAATTATTCTGCAGACTCACTCAGTTCAGCAGTGCTTCCCTGTCTAGACAGAACAATCTTGTTGTCAGTGAAACAGATTCGCCCTGACATCCCCACGGCACACGGCGACGCGGTTGCTATTTTGTAGGAAGGAAGAGAGCTAAAAAGCTCTTTCTCTTACAGCTTTGAAACGTGATTCCTGTCCATTGAACTTCAAACAAACACCTCAATAAATAATGCTGCCATCCTTGATTTGATCTTTCTCTCTGTTACAAAGCAGCACAGGTGGAGGAGAAAGGGCTCAGCATCAGTGGGAGCTGACACCTCCCAGTGCTGCTCGCAAAGTGCCTGCCCTCCTGGAAGAGAGGGATTCCCTCCTCTCCTGCTCTGGCTTTTAACCCCCCCTGCTTTGGCTCTCTCCTCCAGGCTGCAGACCAAGGACTGGAGCTTGGAGATCTCCTGGTTGCCCTCTGTGACACCAAGGTCCCTGCTCCCAAACACTGAGTTGCCTTGATGCTGTGGCTGGACAAGCCTCAAGTGACCATGAGAGAGACACACGAGAGGCATCAGCAGCTTGAAAGAGACATTAAACCAAGTCAAAACACATTTTGCACAGCAGCTTTGCCCCCAGATGTCTGCTGGCATGACAGACTACAAATGCTTCTTTGATAATTAAACAAGTGCTTCTCCCTCCCCTTTATGAGCCACCTGCACCAAGGCACAGCAAGCCCGAGCGAGTGTTTGGCAGCACTTGCTGCCTGCTGAGCCCCACTGCCACCAGCAGTACTGGGAAAGGGAAAACAGCCTGAGCAAACCTCAATTAATAGTGTTCCCCTTTTGCTTTGCCAGTGACAGATCCCTGATGTGACAAACAGCAGTTGGAGATCTTCTCATCTCCCCTCCTGATAACACGGCCACCTGCAGCAGGGAGGCCATGTCTGCCTTGTGTGAGGCATCCCTCACCTCAGCATCATCCAGGGGAAACACAGGCCCCCAAAACTGAGCCCACATGGAGCTAGACCCATCACACAGGTACAGAGGGGCCCTCCATCACCCCAAGCTGAAGGCCAAGAGCTCAGTCCCAAGGACACCTCTTGAGGGCACCTGTGATGAGGTGAGGATGGAGAAGAGCCTGAGCAGCAACAGGCACATCCAGAGTGCCAAAGGGCCACTTTACATGGCTGACTTCATTCCCCAAATGCCTGCAGACCTCCAGGAGCTGCCCAGTTCAAAGCAGGCTGTATCAGCACACCTGCACTAACATTTCATCCCAGTGCTATAGCATCACACAATAGATCAGCTGCAGATGTACCATACAGAGAAGGACACACTTGCCTCAAAATATTCAAGCAGAAAAATGCTGCTATATATTCAGAGAGGAAAAGTGAAATGGGGACTTAAGAAGGTCTTGCTCTGTACAGGCACCACCATCCAGCAGTGTAATGGGAAGAGTCCCATGACAGAGTGAGCTGCCTCAGGCCACTGCCACATGCTGCTTTCTCACTCTCCATGGGATTTATAACCTCGTGGATTCATTTCTGTTGTGACCTCCACGGAGACATGAAACTGAGCAGAGCAGCGATCAGAGGTTTCTCCCTACCCCAAGAGCAAGTTAGTTTTGCCCTGTAGGAAAATCCTGCCTGTGTCTGTGCTGGCACAAGGCTGCCTGTGAGAGACAAAGCTGCTCATGCAGAGCAGCCCCAGCATGGAACCACAGCACAGCACCAGCCCAGGGATGCAGAGAGCCAAAGCAAAGAGGCAGAAGATTTCACCACCCAAGAAGCAGACCAAAGGACTGACTGTACCAAGGAAAACAGCACCTGGGAGGCATAGGAAACATTGAGACCAAGCACAGAACCTGATGCCCAGAGCTGGCTGAATAGCATCCTGCAGCAGCAAGTTCCACTTTCTGCCTCCTGCTTTACCCCAGTGTTATTTTACCTGCTCATGAATGCAGTGAGAAGGTTTTGCCCCAGGTTTGGGGGACCAGCAGTCACTCCTTGGATCAAATCTCTACCCTGGGCACCTGCTCTCTGTTGATGGGAGGACAGAACCAGGTTTCTGGGAAGACATCTCAACCCCTCCACCTGTGTGCCCCAGCCCTGTTCTTGTCATGTTCATAATAAATGGAGCTACAGCACTGACAAAGTGTTTACTGTCCTCCTGGGATGGAGAGGGGTGGAGGAGTGAAATGTTGAAAAATGACGCACACAATGCCTCATTATCACATCTTTAATAGCCCTGAACTGGCTATGAGGGGCTCTGTCACTTCTCCTCCCCCTGAGTGGTAAGGAGCCATCCCATCTGTCTCAGCAGCAGGGCTGATTTCCTCACCAGAGCTGCTGCCCATCCAAGCAAACCGGGCACCTCAATGCTTGGAGCCTGTAAATCAAGGGCATACACCCAAACTTTACTCCTACACCCTGCTACTGTCCTCTGGACAGAGGGGTAGACCGTGCCTCAGTTTCCCTGCCTGGATGAAAGAGTTGCAACATCTCCCACCCACCCTGGTAAACATCTTTTGATCCTCATTTCTGTTGTGTACTCACAGAGCTTCACCTGCTCTGGTGAAAATTCAGGGGAATTTTCAGTCAGTTCAGAGGTGCTGAGATGAGATCACCCAACATCTTCCAAGATCACCCAATACATGTGCAATAGTTCTGCTCAGGTGTATTTGCAAGCACAAGTCCAAAGCATCATCCTGGATGACCCTGTGCTCTCTCCAGGTCTCCTCTAACACACAACACACCAAACAGCTCAGCTCTCCAACAGAGCAGACACTCCAGACACAGACTTGACCAAAGGAGCAATTGCTGGTTTCCCAGACTTGGGGCAAAACTTCCTCACTGAATTAATGAGCTGGTAAAATACTGATGGTGGGCAAAGGAGGAGACAGGAGGCATTAGCAGGTCCTGTGTCAGCATGGAGGCATTTAGCTACCAAGGAAGGCTGAACCTGCAAGCACTGCATCTCGGTTCCACTTCTCATGACACCTATGCTGAAGGGATTTCTTGACTCCCAAGAAATGTCAAGCCAAGAAGCTTTTAAGAACTAATGAACTGACTTTTTAAGAGGCAGGGGACGTGCACCTAATCCAGTCTTAAAACTAATGATTTAATTTACCTTAGGAGAAGCAAACCAGCATAAATTAATATCTCCCAGTAGTATAACATAAGCATGTTTTATCTGGAGATTATGTTGATTAAATCATCAAGTACTGTAATCTTTCTTTTATACCTCAAGAAGATGGGGAAAGGGGAAAAAAATCTTAAAAATATATAGATAGAGCCTTCTAAACCCCAGGAGGGAACTGCACATTCATCTCCAAGCACTCTCCCTGCTCAGCAATGCATGCACACAAGACTCTGAACCCTGGAAGGAGCTGCTCCAACTGGTGTGGCACTGAGAGGGAGAAATGAAGCTACGTGTTCAGAATCGAAGAGATGCCAGGAGATGGAGGAGCTTGGAAGCAGCAGAGGAGTTACACTTAGGGGGTTTCACTCTGCAAATGCAGAAGTTAGGCCTGATTTCTCAAGGCTGTGGACCTGCTCTCGGGATGTAAGACATCAAGGCCACGAGTGACGCGAGCTGGAAATTCAAGTGGCTTAGCTCCACCATGCAGGGAGACAATGCCTTAGCAGAGGGGGAAAACGTGGAAAGCTCATTTAAAACGTCTTCCTCCCACCTCCCTAAACTTTTCTCTGCTTGTTCCTGCCTCTTTTGCTCTACACTGAAACTAAACCACCCACCTTGATGAATCAACAAGGCCTACCTTGACTTTTTCCAACAGAGTCATCACCTGCCGAGGGTGGTTTTTCAGACAAAGCCTATTCCTGCTGCGAACACTCTCCTGCAGCTCTCTGCCAGGTAATCATGCATGGGCTCTTCAGATTTCATGGCTTTGTCTACTGGTTGTTAGTATTGTGCCTGGAGTGTTCTAGAGCCCTTGGGTAGGGCACTTCAGAAGCAAAACATCTTTTATTTAAAGCCAATTCAGACCCACAGTGCTGAGTTGAAAGCTTCCCTGGAGAATGACAAAAGCTCTGTTAAGCTTGTGGCAGAAGAGATGGGGTCCAAGGCCAAAAACAAAAAAATCCCTACAACAACAGAAAGCTCCCCCTGAAAAAGCAAACTTTAAACACTGACCTCTGACACCAACAACTGGTCTCCAGCAGACAAGCTGTGTTTACAAGGCCAAACCTCCACAGACTCTCTCTCCTACGCCCATTGTTGCACAATTCAGAGCTAGTGTTTGTGAACTAAATGGATTTTGCAAAGGAAAGGTGATTACCAGTTGTAGTTTTATCTGCTTATTGGAAAACTGGGGCAAGCAGCAAGCTTGTGGCAGCAGGGCTGCATCCCCTGCCTCAGTTTCCTCATAAATGGAATAATGACTCCCCTGTTGTAAAGGGGAAGTCTTCAGAAAAGAAACAGCATCCTCTGGAAAGTGATTTTAATACCAAAATGAAGTTATGGAGAGGAACTCCACACCCAGTGCCTCACGGAGAAAACACATCTCAGTTCCAATCCTCTGACCCTTTAAGTGGGAAATAAAACAAAGCACAGTGTAAAGTAATCACAGTTTCAGGTTCTGCAAGGAGCATTTCCTCAGAGAGGACACACAGTGTGCTGACTTGCAGCCTTACAAATCTGGGAGCTGCAAGAAGTCTCCTGATCCCTTTTCCCCCCCTCCTCTTTTCATTTCTGTGGTCCTGTAAACCTGCACGGTGATTCCCAGAGTAGGACAGCTGTGTTTCCTTCCTCAAACACCTTTAAAATTAGAACTCAGACCCAAAGCCCCTTTCTCACCCAAAAGCCAACCTCCTAGTCTTACCACATGACTTCCCTGAAATGATTCAGATAAAAGAATGTAATTTTGGAACAATCCTTCACATCCTTCTGATGTCATTTGACAGTAGAAATAACCTACCCTGACCATCTTCCTCTGCAAGTGTCTCTGCCTTTCAGGTGCAAACAGCATCTCCCTCCTGGGCTTTGTACCTCTTCAGCTCAATTAACAGGGCCCCCAAAAGACTGAAGACTTCATTACTTCTAAATGAAACATCCTCAAACACAGTAATGCCACTTGTCTTCTGCAGGACCCTCGTTCCAGACAAGGCTGACATTTTGACAGCACCTTCACAGTTACTTTCCCTGAGCAAACGCATCGTTACACAACGTTTAATTTTTAGGATGGCTTAAAAATCTCTCCCTTACAAACAGGCAAACACCTATATGCTGCTCCCTTACAAACAGGCAAGCATCTCTATGCTGCAAGGAATTTCATGTCAAGCCACTCAATACAGCCAACTTATCTGCTAGGAACAAGCCTGACAAATCCTTGGTAGAGATGCCTTTATCTCCCCACTTTAAATTGCACACAAGTCCTCAAAGTCTAGAGGAAGGGAGGGCTTTGCACTCATTGATCACCCTCACCCTGCCAGCTCCATGCCTGCTCCTCCTGCCCTGCTGAGACAGCTGCCTTTGAAAAGGGGGATTTTGGGAAGACAGAGAAAAGCTTTACAAACCAGACGCTGAGGTTGCTTTGCCTCTGCCCTCGCAGCCAGGGCTTGTGGTGTGCTGGGAGAGTGAGTGCTGGCTGCAAACACCCCCTTGCCTGTGGCTCCAGCACAGATCTGGTGAGGATGCTCAGCTCTTCAGTGGCACCAGCCATAGGAATCATTCTGCTGGTGCTCACTCAAAGCAGCTCATTCTTTCCCAAGGAAAAAATTCATCTGAGGAACTTGCTCTTTACTTTGTGGCTCCCAATAAACCAGACCTACAGGCATTTACCCTTTCCCCCCACCAACGCATTCCTGCTCTCCCCAAGCAGAGAGCAGAAAGCCTTCACAGCAGATCAAAGCCCACAGTTGTCAGCCAGCTTCTCTTCCTTCTTTTTGCAAGCCTTTAGCTGATATCCCAGGAAAGGCAAAGGTGGGAGACAGAAAGCCTGTGATTCCCAGTAAAATGCACTTAGTTGTCACTAGCAAGGTGAGTTCCACCTTGGAGCCAGAGATCCTCCATTCCAGAGGGCTCAGGTCCTCTCTGAGCTGTCTCACACAAAACTCTTCTGCTAGAATCTTCAGAGTCACTGTCATTCCATACTCAACATCCTGGCTGGGCAAATGATTAATTATCCACAGCGAGTTGCCATCTGTCAACTGATCACAGACAGATCTGATTAACAGACCATCCCCATGTTCTCCACCTACTGCAAAGGAAAATATGCTCGATTCCAAGGGTTTGTGCTAACACATTTTTGCTTGGGATTTGCAAGCAGCTTCTCAGAGTCAACTATCACATGTAGCTGATGAGCACTTGCTCATTATCCAGAAATCTGCTCTGGACTGAGCCTTAGTCTGTCCAGGTGGATGGAGAAGACACAAGAGGGTAATGCTGAAGAGGAAAGTTATGTGCTGAGAGCTGTAGATGGAGTTCTGTCACAGTTGAAACCCTAGAGCAAAACACTAAGAAACAAGTTCCTCTAAGTCCAGAGCACAAGCTAAGTTAAGCAAGGAGAAGGGCATTTCTAGCTAACAGACACAGTCCTCAGTCTTTGGCACATCACTGCACTCCTATGCCTCAGCCTCCCTAACTGAGTAATCAAGTACATTCTCATTTACTTCTCTCTGTAGAATCTTTCAAGACTTGCATATCAAAACCACTATGTGATATATTTAGTCTGTAGATAGCAAAGTATACATGAGTCAGCAATGTGCCCTCGTGGGCAAGGTCAATGACATCCTGGGGCTCATCAACTTAAGGGAAGTTCTCCTCACCTCCCTCTGCTCTGCCCTGCTGAGGCCTCATCTGGAGTCCTGTGTCCAGTTCTGGGCTTCCCAACTCAAGAGGGACAGAGAACTGCTGGTGAGAGCCCAGTGCGGGGTTGAGAAGGACTGGAAGATGCTGAAGGGACTGGAATGTCTCTGTGAGAAGGAAAGGCTGCAGGACCTTGGGCTGGTCAGCCTGGAGAAGGCTGAGGGGGAACCTCATCAATGCTGATCAATACCTAAAGGGTTGATGTTGAGAGGATGGGGCCAGTGTTTGTTGTGTGCTGGCCAGTGACAGGACAAGGGGGAACAGGCACAGGCTGGCACACAGGCAGTGCCACTGGCACAGGAGGAGAAAGTCCTTTGGTGCTGAGGTGAGGGAGCCCTGGCCCAGGCTGCCCAGGGAGGGTGTGGAGGCTCCTTCTCAGGAGGTTTCCAACCCCACCTGGACACGTTCCTGTGCTCCCTGAGCCAGGGGAACCTGCTGTAGCAGGGGTTGGGCTGGAGGATCTCTAGAGGGCCCTTCTCACTATTCTATGATTCAGAGTAAAATCACTGCCGAGACAGGAGTCAGCGGGCCCTGGACGCCCTTCACAGCACTGACCATGCAGGAAAGCAGGATGTGCTCACAATGACGCTGGCTTCTCTCAGCCATCCTGCTCAGCAGCACACGAGATTGCCACAGCAACACCAGAAAAATATTTCTCTAGAACACATTTGGTTGCTTTTTAGTGGATTGACATAAGGGAGTTGGTTTATAAATACGTCAGGAGCATGTTGGTGTGAAATTGGAAAGGAGAGTGGATGGCAGCAGGGCGAGCAAAGTACATGGGGTGAGGAGATTAAACACGCAGGTTCACCTGAGCGAGGTGCAGATTGAGAGACCCGCGGGATCTCAGTGCTCATCAACTCCAGTGACTGAGGAAAGGAAACCCTTTTCACTAATGGAAACAGCTTTGTGGCTACTTGCCTCCATGCTGTCATGGGTCCTGGGGAGCCTCTGCCTCCAAAACACCCACCTTTGTGTACGAACCGAGCTGCAGCTCCCGTGTTCCTGCCCGGGAAAGGCAAAGCCACATAGGGCTGCTTTGCTTCCAGCACCACCACTGCTCTGCCAGCTGAGCCACGGAGCCAGACAGTAAACAAGGACAATAAGGTCATGCAAGAGACTCAGGTCCTCCCCAAAACAATTTTAAGAGGCTCATTAAACCAGTTAATAGCAGGAGCAGCATGGACACCATAGGCAGCATTTCCAGTTTGCTTTGTAACGTCCCAAGAGACTCGAGTCCTGAGTGGCACCTCAACAGCCCAACCAAGCGAGCTTGGGGCAGGAGCTGGAGAGGGCAGCTCATCCTGCAAAAACACAGGAGATAACAACCCTGTTGTTGGAAGGAGAGCAAAGCCTTCCTCACACTGTGCTGCTGATGGCTGGGTTGAGCAGCCAGCAGACAGGCAGGAACAACTTGCCCTCCTTCCTAACAGGCTCACTGGAGGGTATTTGAGAGACAAACCTGCTCGGTGAAGAGCCTGTGGGAAGCAGGGTGAGAGCTAAACAAGTACCTTCAGATAAACACTAACTGTGTGTTACCTATTCTGTTGGTAGCCCCATAAGAGCATGCCCAGCTCACTGAGTGCTGCAGCAAGACTCAGGTGACAGACAAGGTGTCAGGTCCCGGAGATCTCCTTGGGCAGAGGCAGCACATCTCACAATCCCCAGCGATAAACCAAGTACAACAACTTGGCCACACATCACACTTCATCTGAGACACTGCACAGGCTCAACAAGGTATTTGGCAACACAAAAATCCAGCAGCTGTGAAAATGTTCACTGTAATAGTTTATGTTTTAAAAAAATACAGATCTGTACCAACCACACTGAAAGGGGTGCTGGAACAAGGCCTAGTTTGTTGTTTGGCTGAAAGAGTGAGATGAGTGCCTCTCTGGGGCCTGTGCCTCTGCTCCCTCGACTGGCCATACCCATTAATTGGATCCCCATTCTGCATGCAGGCACTGCACTCACTAGAAGCACCTCACTGCTCTGTCAGTCACCCCAGAATATGACAGGTACAGAGAGCTGAGGCATAATCGAGACGGAGTACCTGTCAGGTGCTCTGATGGAAAGAGAAAAACCCCTCTGCTCAGAGGCTCTGCTGATTAATACCTGTAAAAGTTACATCCAACAGTGCACAGGAACAGTCAAGCCTCCTGGAGGCTACAGCCAGGACTGAAGATTCTTCACACTCATTACAAGGCAAATCTATTGTTATGTTCCCCAAAGTCCTTAGTGCCCAGGTAGCAAGGGCAGCTCCACGCTGCATGTCACAAGCCAGCCCAGAACACCTGCTGCTGCATCTTCCACACTCCTTGCAGCTCTCAAACTGCTTCAAACTCCTCACCAAACACAGCCTCAGAACACAGAGGTGCCAAACCTTGCTAAATGCTCCAGAAACTCTTCACTAATCTCAGCCCTTCCTTCCAAGAACAGCCCAGCAATCATTCTTCCCATAAGATGCACCTCCCTCGCCTGGACATGCCACAGGAGAGCCCAGGGAAGGGAGCACCACTGCTGCAGCTTCCATCCCAGATCTGCTAAATACTCATCTTCACAGCACCTGGAAAGGACGAGTAAGGACCCTCAGACAATGTCCTGGGTGAGCCAAGCCCTGTTGTGGCAGAGCCACTCACTGGCTTGCCAGGCTGTGGTCCCTTCCTTAGGACCATGTTTTTCCATCTTGAGGCAGAGACTGGGGATGGACACTTCATTTCTGTATTTCATCCAAACTTTCAAGTCTCTCCTCAAAATAGTAATTTCATTGAAAGAGGAAACAAATCAATAGTTCTGAATTCTCTTAGAGAACAAGTGCACCAGAGTGAGCCAGTGCTGGGAACTATCCTGCCAGCTTCACCACGTTCTTTCCATTTCCTGAACAGTAAGAGCTCCACAGTTGGTACCAGACCTAATCAATACTCTAGTGCTGAAATACTATCAGAGCACACTTGCCTGGGGACCCAAGTTACATGTGATATTCTCCTGCCATGTCTTACAGTCTGCAGGACAGTCTTAAACCAAAGGATTTAGTAATTCCCAATGTTAATGGATGAGATTTTTAACACCACAAATTCTCATCAGAATATTTGCCTTCTGTGCTCACATTAATTCTGTGCAGCTCTGTGAGAGGGTTTAGTTCCATCAGTATGCAGTTTTCTCCATTACCAGATGCCTC
This sequence comes from Colius striatus, assembly GCF_028858725.1. Classification (NCBI taxonomy): domain Eukaryota; kingdom Metazoa; phylum Chordata; class Aves; order Coliiformes; family Coliidae; genus Colius; species Colius striatus. The sequence continues at coordinate 5,366,384 of NC_084775.1, read as the reverse complement.
CTGCTGTGTGAGGTTTAGGACATTACTTCCTAAACATAGCAGAAAAAGAAATGTTCATGTGACTATGACATAACTAAAGTTTTGTTCATGGACAAAAGGATATTTCTTCCCCATAATGAACAATTCTTCAGTATTATGACTTGATCAGCAACTACCTTCAAAAGCAATTAGTTATTTGTCAGACTTGGAGAAAACCACAGAAACTCCACCTATCTTTTAATTTCATGAGGTGATCAGATATGGAGCAACATCTGTGTGTCTTGAGCCAAGCCCACGTTCAGTAAGTCACATCTGCTCACTTCCACACCTTTCAGCCACCAATTCCAGACAGAATCCATGCAGAAACCTTGACTTAAAACACTGATTTTAACCCTGCCTTGTATCTGGATTTATTTTCAGCAATGACCATTTGCTTTCATCATCTGGGATAAGCATGAAAATAGCAGAGAAAAAAGAATCCCACCTCCATCAAAATAAGGAACAGTAATGAAGTGAAATGAAACATGTCAGTTTCATCACTGACTTTTTTCCTCTCAAGATTGGGGGCAGAAAACAGGAATGCAAATGAGAACTAAATGAAAATTGACAAAGCTACCTTAGGCACATGGGACAACTGATGAGTTTCAAATTTAAGACTGATGAAATAAATCAGTTGCTGTTTCCAAGGGGGTTTAGATCTCTTGGTACCAAAGACCTAAAAATGACTGGCTTTCCTCAAAGCATTGCTATTTTAGAACCAAAGGCTTAAGTAACTCCTCACATCTTGCCATTCAGGGTCTTGTTTCCATCCCACTTACATAGACACCACTGAAAATATTTTGCATTTGCGTCTTTTGTCACCTGTTATTTAAATTTCAGGCACAGGCTCCAAGGTTTCTCAAGCCACTCTCTCCTCCACCTATTCCCTAATATCCCATTGGAGGGGGAAAAAAAGTCATCTCTCTTAGCTCTCCATGAAGTAATAGAAACCCAAACAGTTCTTTACATGGACTGAGTCACTAAACCAAAATCAGATTTTTACAGAAAAGCAGGAGGAATCTAAACAACCAGCACAGACTCAACTGGAAAGAAACAGGTACTTAAAGTATTACAATGTCTTTTGGCATCCCAAGAGTTTGGGTTAAAATGTTAAAGCTGTTTCTCACATTCAACACAGCATTAGAGTGGTGGAACTCTTTTAACTGGATGAAAAGTGAAGTTTTGGTGACGATAGCTTTGCAATAATCACAGAAAAATGGAAACATTCATTCCTTTGCTTTCCAAGAGCTTCCAAATACATTTGATTTTTAGTCTTAGACTTGGACAAACTAAAGCTGGCAACAGCAGAGCTCAGCTACCCATTCAGATTTTCTTCAGCTTCTGTGGAACGAGAACCCAAAATGGTATTTGGATTTTTCTTTTTTTTCTGAAAGAGAAAGAACCTCAGTTATTCACAGGCCTCACTGCAATTTCTTCCACTTTTAGGCTTTATTTGTTCCCCAGAAATGTACAAAAAAATTGCAAACAATGAAGAAATCTGTCATTAAATCACTTTGTCTCTCTACAACGTTGCAGACGAAGCACAAGATCTAAAAAAGACCATTTGTTTTATTAGCATTCACGCCAGGAAAAAGCCTCTCTTGAAACATTTCACTGAGTGTGATGTCAAAAAAGCCACTGGAAGCTGGTTCACTGATCTGGCTTCCAGTCCATTTGAACATCAAATGGCTGGGGGAGGAGAGAATCTTTTTTTTATTTTGCACTTAATAAACATCACAAGCCATTTCTCAAGGCAATGAAAAATAATGCTTAATATGAGTCAACAGCCAACTACAATTTAACTCTCAATAAAAGTCTGGTTTTGGCAGGAGGTCCACTTTTCTTTAAAAAAAAAAAAATCACTGTAACTGTGAGTTAAAACAGTTTCTTAAATTTACTTTAACCACTGTTCATAATGAGGATTAAATCTTTCCATACCTGTAGCAAAGCCATTTCTGCTCACTGTGGGCTGGAATTCTTCACAAGACGGATGTCAGACAGGCAAATAGCAGCCAGAAAAGCCAATTTTCTCTTAGAATTTAAGCAAGACCTTGTCCATCTCTTTGAGTAACTTGTCTCTATTTTTTCAACCGGTGGCAGGAAATCTTCGTTCCTGCAGCTGCTGTCTCTGCTCTCCATCTCCACGCGCCTCATTCTCGCCACAACACATTTTGAGCATCCTTCTAGGATTAAAAAATGTCCTGCTTCCCTGAGTGCACAACAAGGCACTGCATTTTTATCACTTCCAGCCTTGTAAAACAGCACAGGCCATTGCAGAACAGTCTGCTTGAAAAACCAGGTTACAGCATTCATGTACTTACTTAGAGGAGACAGATCTACTTACGGTGATCAATGAAGGCAAGATCCACTTTCATTCTATTAAAACAAACTAAGATGAAGCAGCCTTGTAACAAAACACCTTTAGTGTAGTAGTTAAATTTGAGCAGAGAGGGCTACAAGCCCACACTCAGGACTGTCAAAAGCAGAAATTACAGTCCAAAGGTTGATCCAGGGGCACTGGGGAAAGCAGTGGGCAAGGAATTCTGACTGAGGAAGCTGTACAAACCTCATCCGTCCTTCCTGGGGATCCAGCATCAGCATGAAAGAGGGAAGTTTGAGATCAAGGGCTGACAACTTCAATGCTGAAGCACTGCCCTGAATCAGGATCAGTTGACATAACCCATCTCCCCAGTCAATACAAGACTATTCCTTCCTACCCTGACTGCTCACTGTCCTCACTCTTTGTTAGCTTGTTTTCTTCCACTACAACTAGAAGACAAGTCTCTCCCTACAACACAATTGTGATAACTGTAACCTTCTCAGCACAACTGTGTCCACAAGGGGTTACAGAAGAGGGAAATAGTGGAACAGCCCCACAGGCATTCACATGCAGAAGACTCTCCAAATTCTGATCAGTGTGTGAACTAGAAACGTGTGTCCCACCCCATCACACCCCTACCACCCTCCCTACTCCCTACAATATCAGACCACAGCTGATGAACAGACAGGCTTTGGCAGCTATTCTCCCCACTTCTGCCAAGGAACAGGGATGGTGAGCAGACGTTGATCCAGATTAAGATGCAGGCTTGAAGATACACAAAGAAGCTTACACAATGTGCACCTATAGAACATCTGGCTCTAAGACAGTTGCTGCACTTCCACACTTCTACCAATACCTTTAAAGTTACTCCAAAATAGATTAACGTCACAGCAGCAAAAACAGATCACCTGCTGTTAGCAGGCTGGCAAGATAGCTCCCCAAAATTGAACCAAAGTTTCCAGCTATTTCCACAAACATATATATACACACACACAGATAAAATGCTATAGGTAGGAAATAAATCCTGCTATTTACTTAGCACTTTTTATTACAAGAACTAAGATGTTCGTTTTAAGGCTCAGTGACAAATCCTGTTTGGTACATCATCACCTTATTAAAAATCTGTCACATGTGCAGAGAATGCTAAGTTATATTAAGTATGCTGTTAACTTGACAAAACACAGCCTGCTGCTTTCCACCTGACTAACGCTGCAGCAGAGATGGCACATTTTCAAGGGGTGGGAAAGAGACACCCTCTCCCTTCCTCACCAAAGCTCCAGATCCAGTTGAAGCTCTAAAAACAGTGAGAATAGTTCAGGTGTCTCAGCCACAAAGGCAACACATCAGAAACTCAGCCATAACACTCCAGATTGACATACATACATCAGTTACTGGGATGTGACTGCCACCCAACCACATTAAGTAACAGAAATGGAAACGGTCATTTAAAATACTCCATTTATCCAGATAGGAAAAGCCAGATTGATGCTGAACAAGACAGCAGCATAAAAGCAAAACCAAAAGATGCTTCAAAGTGACAGATGTTGATAAAGGCAGAAATTACAACTTTTTGTCCAGAAACCCAAAGCAGCACAAAGCTCTTTTGCACAGAAGGCAAGGGTCTGACAACACTGCCAGCACAATGTGTCATTCATGCCAATGCAGTCACACATGGTACTGGTGGTTTCAGCCATCAGCAAAAGACTGGGAATAATAAAGGAACACTAGAGTTGGATCTTTAAACCTCTTGGAAGGGAATATATCATCACTTGAGCATTTTCATTTGTGCTATTGGAGGGCAAGTGTAGAAACCCAGTGTTCTCTCCAGTAATTAAAATACCCTTCAAAGGGAAACCTTTGCATAACATTTTAGGGAGTGAAGGTTTCAGCTATATTGCTGAAAGCATGTCAATGCTGGTTTCTACTCTGGGCCAGGCTTCTTTGGAAGATACAATAGATCAGTATCTCCTGTTAGCAGTTTTCCAGCATGACTTGTTCCTCTAAGCATCAGGAAAGAAAGTGGAATTTACCTTTCATCTCTCTATATGTAGGAGTGGTTACACTCACACAGTTCACACAGCCTCACTATCTGCAAAGCCCAGTTAATGAATCCTTTGGTTTATACTCATCTACCTTTCTCAAAAACAACTTCAGGAAACACATATACTCTTTGCTTGTTCATTGAAGGGGTTTTTTTAATGTAAAGGGAAATGGAAGCTCTGTTTAACCATATGTGACTGCTTAACTACATTAAAATCAACTGAATTTTCAGCAGTTTCTAAGATGTTCACTCTTTCCTTCAAAAAGCCTCAGTGCTCATCCAAAGAGTTCATCCAAAAAAGCTGACATCGTATATCAGGTATTACAGATGCATCTCTCAGCTGCAGCTGAAAGCTGGCAAGATTAATCTTCTTGTGCACAACAGCCTGAGCCTTGCAGGAAAGGAAAACCCCAAAAGAACGAAGAACCTCAGGTGTTGACAAGCAAAGCTTCTTCCACTGGTCTGATCCAAAACATAACTGTTAGCTGTTTTCAACATGAAAGAGTCCCATCTATGCATCATGAAACAACGGTGAAAAAAAAAACTATGATGCCAAGTCTTCTTAAATAGTCACCCAAAAGATAAAGAAAGCGTACAGAAGCTTGATGCAAAATCCAGAAACAGTCCAGGGCAGTACTTGGGTACCACTAAAGATTTAAGGACTACTGGGGATTATGTGGCCAGCCACAAACTGTTTTGTAAGAGGTGATGGCAGTGTTCTCTGCTGCTAAGACAAGTGAACAGTGCCATTCCCCACTAGAGGTTTGTCTATCTGTTTAAAAACAAATAAGACCAAGGAAGAGTAGAGAGTCATGCAGCTGATCGGCGACGGATCACAAAAACACCTCGCTGCAGTTGTCCCAGATAGATTCTCATCTTTGTGCTGTCACTGGTTTTCCTCACCCAGATCTGCATGAAAGCAAAATAAAAAAAAGGAGACAGAAGGGGGATACATTGGGGAGTAAAAGGGAAAACCCACAGTGAGCAATGAGCAACTCTTATTGCCCGATTAGGTACTCGTATTGCCAGATTAGAACATTCCCACTACTCAGGGTGCACAGATGATTTAGCTCTATTCCTTCTCCCTCCCCACATTAGGCATTTGCAACCTGAGTAGAAAATGAAATAAGGTTTCTAACTTTACCACCTTAACTTCCAGCTCAAAGTAGTCATCAAGAAAAATGATTCTGTCCAAGCATCAACAGAAAAGCAAGTTTCCTCGCAACAGAGCTCTGGCATTAAGCCTTACCTAATCAAGAATAAGTCTCTCTAGATCCACAGATCATAAAATTATCCATCCTGGGATTTGCCCAGACAAGTAACTATTAGTCAAATGAAAAGCTTATCCTGATTTTGTTCAGTGAAGCATTACACTGTATCTGAAGATAAAAGGGCCTCTTTTTTCAACACCTGCACAGAAGTGATATCACTTGCAGGTATACAGGATGCTTCAAAAGAGAAATTGCTGCCATAGAACAATTCAGGAAGCTTAGATCCAAATACCTGTACATCAGGTAAGATACTCCCAACAGTTTGAGTATTAATGTTCCATGTTAACAGTAACAACTTTAATCCACTCAGAAATACTCAAGTAGCAGTGTGATAAGGAACGTGTTAAAAATACTTTATCTAAATAGCCAAGCATTGAACACAACAACTGTTACTGCAAGGGAAACAGTTGTGATACAAAGCATATCCCATATGCAACTCGTTTTGTTGAAAAGAAAATATTTTCCCTAAGCTGTCAAAACAAATTAAAGTTAGTTTATTGGCTGATTGAAGAGAAGTGCATTCAAGTCTATCATTTCTTTCCTGGAAGTGTCTGGAATTTGCAAGCAAAGAATCAACTGCTCCCTTTGCCCAACTGGTGCACTTCTCAAGCACAAAGCCTATTTTGCAGCAAAGATTCACATCAATCTTAGGCATGCACCTCTCTTTACCTGCTTCTCTAAGCCTTAATCATTAGCCACCAGGAATTTGTCTCAAACAAATGACTTGCTTGCCCTGTCTCCCAAGCAGGTGATAAATATGCCAGCTTGCTTCAGGCATGTGCTCAGATTAGCAGGAAGAATTTTCTTCCCTTACAACAACTAAATTTGGTGACAAAATTTTCTTCTGGATTCCCAATGGGATTTTTGTTAATTTTGCACTAAAGATATGTTCTTGAAATAATAGAAATGCAACTTCTGAATGTAATGTCAATGTGATGCAACACGGCAGTTCTCGTTCTTCCAGCCTGACAAACTACTTGGGAAATGTAGGATCGTTCTTTAGAAACAGAGCAAGTCTCTCCCCATCTCAAGAAGATACCTCTCAACTCGGTTTTGTCTTCAATTCAGCTGTTTTAGACAACAGACAACTACATCTTATCTGCAAGAAATACTGATTTTCTCTTAGTCCTCGCTAGAGAGCTGCCTACCAGCCAACACTGACCCACGGCTTTCCCCACCCCAATGAAAAACAAAGCAGCCTACTACCTCGTTGGCACCCACAGAACTGATCACACAGCTGATCTTTGTGTTCTCTTTAGACTCCAGGTAAATGGCCTGGCTCTTGTGGTACCTGCAGAAAGAAAGAAACCACATCAAAACACGTACATGAAACTATTAGCTGTCCAAACACTGAAAAAAGAAACAGTAGTAAGATTGATAAAGGATTCTACCAGCATTTGGAGAGAATAAATATGAAGCCTGTCTTTCCACACTATTTCCCCCATCTTTATAATGTAGTAGGTTGTCTGATTCTATACACACACACTTTGCATTTAAATGATACTTTGAAATGCATGAAGCTCTCAATTCACATTCAATTCTATACAGGGAATAGTGAAAACAGATTTCACATCTGAAAGACAGAGGCAGAGCACCAAGCCACAATAGAGTAGAACAGTGATGGCAGGAAGCCCATGCTTCTGTTTCAAGAGTTACTCAAAACAGCCTTTCACATTTCAGACACAAGATGGATTTGAGAAGGTAATTTCATATTATGCCTAATAAAATATGACAGAGTAAACCTTAAATGCTCAAAAGGTATTCACATTCCCCAACACAGAATTACTAGTGCACCAACAAGCAAACAAGTGACCTGCACTCAATCAATGCAGTCTGTGTATTGTTTAAACAGAGACCTCCATTTTCTAATATGGTTTAGTGAAAATACCTGCAGTGGCAAGTGATGGGTAGCTGGCTCTGTAAGCAGCTGCATATACCTGCTGTAAGAAGGCTGTGGCTAAGCACATCCATTTCCCCCCACCCTTAGAATCTATTTTAGTCATGCTAGATATTTCTCTTAGTGAATTTTGTACAAAGAGGATGAACTTCAAAATTCCTAACCCTGAATTGCTTGGTTTTATGGTCTTGCCTTCTCCAGAGCCCATGTTTCTGGTAAGCACTGCAAAGTGTGCTAGACAAAACTCCCCAGTTTGTTTATTCTGCTGAGGAGAGTTCCCTAGGCAGAATTAATTACACTGAAACAGACTCTTTGTAAGTAAATAATCTTAACCAAGAAAGTAAAATGCTTTACAGTGATAAAAGCATAACTGTATTTCCATCTTTAGCCTAATCATGCTGTGTTTCATATTTAACTGGTCAATCCAAGTTGCAGAACCATTGCACAGAGATTTCTTCAGATGCAGCTCCCTGCAGTCTGATTGGCTGACTGCCATTTGTACAAATGCATACATTTGCATAATCTTTACAGTTATTTCTACAATAACCATACTGCAAATATGGAAGTCTTCCAATAGCTTATTCCACAGTCTCTTCCCACTGGCTCACATGCTCAGCATTTTCACACAGTTTGCCAGGATAGTGTCAGCTTTTAGCTTTCCAAATGTACTAATTACAATGGGCTGGATGAGGTAACAAAGAATCCTGCAACCTTTAGACACTTGTGCCCAACCCCTCTTCTTTATTCCTCATTTTGACTGAAAGGATGTCAGGGGGTTCCAGGGCAATGCAATAGCAGCAATGATCTCTGAGCCAAAAATCTCAGTTTACTGAGCCCAGATGATCATTAACTGGTATATAAAGGACACAGTTTAAGCTACTACAAACCAGACCTCCCCAAGGCAACAACTCAGTGTCCTGCCACACTGTGACTGCTTAAGCAGAACGGATGATCTTGATACAATCAGTGCCCAAACTTCCACGTGCAGAAGACACCACTACAAATGGCAGTTGTCAAGTGACCTCTGTGCCTGCACAGATAATGAAATAATGCTTCCACTCTTGTTTTTTTCCCCAATTTTTGATTACCAGTGAGTTCCAAAGCTAATGGCACACGTGAAGCTGGCTTCAGCCCCTGGATTTCACATCACAAGCTACCATCCATCAGTAAATCTGTGTTAACTGTGCACAGTGAAGGCAAGGCAACAAGTCAGCTCAATGCTTTTTCAGTGAAGAGTTGTCTCAGCTGTCTCACGCTCCTTGCACGAAGGGAGGCAGGGCAGCTGAAGGCCCAGTAGCCTGGTACATCTCAGTTACATGTTCATGTCTCAGCCTTTTTCCAAATTCAGATACCCATAGGGGAATAGAGGGGTAGAGCTGAGCAAAATGCTTCAGATGAAAAATGCAATGGCATTTAAGTTGGCTTTCAAGAGAAGGAAAGTGCCAAACAAAAACTGCTTCTGCAGCAGGTAAAATACACCACAATGCTGACAAGTGAGGCAAGCAGAAATAGCTCTACTTTCTGCTACAAAACATTTTGCTGAAAGGCCAAGATTTTTCAACTGCATCTCCCTTAGATTGAAAGAAATCCCCCTGCATTATTGTATGCAGAGATAAAAGCAAAAAGATGGTTGTTTTACAGTGAACTGTAGTTTAGGATGTGATGGGGGGGGAATGGTGAAAATTGAGGATAACAAAAAGTTTAACTCCACATCCATTTGAAACTCCCTACACAAAGCCTCCACTCTAGAGATGTGTGTGTGAAATGTCCCTGAGGGACCTTAGGGGGTCCATTACTAGCCTTAAACATCCAGTATTTTGAGATAATGGTCCTTCCTGGCTGCCATCAGGAAACAGAAAGCAGTCACTTCTGAGCTGTCAGGTTTTTTATTTCTGGTGCATGTCAGCAGCTGCAGCCTTAATATACCCTCAAACAATTACCCTCCCACTGGCAGAGTTACTTCATTATTTTAAAATAACAGTTACTCTGCACAAGCGCTTTTACTATCAATCAAAAAATCTAAGCAGGATTATTACAGCCAAAACCATAAAATACTTGCCTTAAAACAGCATAAGAACAAGACAGGGAGGAAAGGCAACAGCTGGAATTCCTGACAGGGAGACCCTCATGACAATTTAATTCAGCAACACGGAAATATCTGTTAGTGTTATGTGTCCAAACTAGATACCTTTCAGAAGGAGCTGGTGCTTTTGAGAGACTCATCTGAGCTCACCAAAGCTCTCTGTTTTAGATTTGGTGGGAGCTTGGGAGCTTTACTGACAGAACACTTCAGGTGGCTTTTTATTAATTTATGCAACACTTCTCAGTATTCCAATGCTTAAAAACTCTGAAGAACAGTTTATTCATCCAAATATATCCCAGAGGACAGTCATTTACACAAGAAAAAGTTATGAAAGAAATAAAAGTCACTTCATGACTTTGTGATGATCAGTTCATGGCTGCTTCATGCTTCACAGCAGTTTAAGGTCCAGGCAGCATCTTTTATCAGAGCTGTATACACTAAAGCCTCAATGAACCTTTGCTGTCAAATGACTAGCAGAAAGAAAAACTAGCCAACTGTACAAGGTGGCTGTTGTGTAGAAAACAAGCTTCACACCTACCATTTTCCATGATAAAATTCCAACCTCACCACTTGCTATTTGGAGCCACAAGAACATTCAAATAGGCTACAAAGAAGCATATGGCTTGCAAATTGCTTTCTGGTCAAGGAGTACTGGATTGCCCCCTTGATCATCTAGTTTTGCAGGTCTCATGGATTAAGTTTAAGACCTACTAAGATTTCTCTGCAGAATTTATGTTTTCTTTGCATTTTGTAAGGCTTGCACAGCTACACACACATAAAACTTTACAGAGCTAAATCCAATCAGCAGTTCCGAAGCTGCTTCTCCCATGTGGGTTTGATCTTTAAAGGTTATTTGGATTTATTAGAAACATTTTTCATTCTGCTCATCTGGTGCACAACATTTCTTCTGCCATCTTGTGGAACGATGGGATAGTGTTTTCCAAAGCTGACTGCTGGGACTGCCAACCTTGGACCTGCAGCCACGGACTATCTGTATCCCTCCTACCTGAGCAGCTTCTCAGCTCCATCACACAGCATCTGCTGGTGACTCACCTAATGTTAGGTTTGACAAAAACGTTTCCCAAGTATCACAGTGCACACCCCTGACTCCATGGGAAAGATTTAAGTCTCCCTTTATTCCACTCAGTAGTTAGTCCAGACGGTCTATGAGGTCTAAAGACTCCATTATCACTTCTGATTTCTTTTATCAAAGCAATTTCTCTCTGCAGTCTTTGTCTCCCCACAACACAGCGCTCAGATTGATTAAACCAGAAATCTACCAGGACTCACCATCTCTTATCATAGTAGAGTTTTCCATCCTCTATCCGGGCTTCAAACCGCTGTGCTGGAGACTCTGCTGGTGTGGCTGGGAGGTGCTCGGGAGAGGAGGGGGAGGCTGAGAACAGGAGAGGTTAAGGACCAGCATGTATCCACCACGCAGTAATCTGACTGCAGAACAGCACTTACTAAGGTCATAGTGAGCAGAACTACTAAGCAAAGAAAGCTACAAACTCAGATTGCCATCAGAAAACATGTTCTCTGCCTTCTCAGTCTCTGCCTTTAATGCGCAAATAACATTCACTGAAACAGAACATTGATCTGAGAAGCCTTCAATAGGTGATAAACAACATGCCCTTGATCTTGTTTTAATTCTGATCTGTTGTAAAGTAGCTAAATAGGGTGAGAATGACTTGGGCAAGTTAGTACCACTCTGTCTTGCAATAAAGTGTGCAGACACATCTAGAGAGCTGAAGGCATAAAGTCATAAGCTCTCAATCCCTCCATCTACCTGACAAGCAGGCAAGCTCTCCAGATGTATTTGAATATAATGGAAAGAACTCTTTACATGTTTAGATTGTCCCCTTCTCAAATATTTCAGCTACCAAAGATGCATGTACTGCCCTTCCCATCTCTGACAAACTTGAGAACCAATGAACAGCCTTCACACAGCATCCATTTGCCACAGCAGCTACACAAAGAACAGCAATTACACAGTCAAAACAATTATACAGTCAAATGACACAGTCAGCAATTTTACAGTCAAACAGCCTACAATATAATTCTCTGCTCAAAACAGCAAGAGTGTGAACAAGTTCCAACGTAACTGTTAACTCACCTGGTCTCTTGGGTGATTTAAGCTACATGGAAAGAGAGCAAAGAAGCGTTAGAGATCTGACACGAGCTGTAGAAGTCTGCAGTCATAATTGCAGGCAGTCTTACTTTCCATGCTCTAAATGCTGCTTTTTTTTTTAAATGCACCGTTAAGTGGTGTAATGCATAATGAGAACAGCAGGCTAGAAACAGCCAAGGGTGTAGATTACCAGATAACATCCAGATAATCCACTAAAACAAGTCAAAACCAAACCCATCTGACACACTGTATTTTTTGAACATGACTCAACATTTCTCAGGGTACATGAAACACATGAGATGAAATCAGAGACACCTCAACAGTTGGCACAAAAAACCTGCTCCTCAAATGCCTTAATGAGCAGCCTCCATTATAAGAAACTTGATAAGCCTTGAAGTGTTTAGCAAGAAAGTAACAGGTTAATCATATCTAGAATAACTATAAACAGACACCCAGCATCCTACACAGCTTGGTGCAGTACTGTGACAGTGGGGAGAAAAAAAATACCCTAAAAACCCCATGTCACACTAAGGCCTAAACCAAAGACAGCCTGTGATCTCACTGAGAAAACACATTCACATCTGTTCAGCCATGCAGAGCATGAATCTCCTTAAGATAGCTCATCACTTAGTTCAGACAAAAGGTAACGTTTTTAGATGACAGTCAATTTAATTAGGTTAATTAAACCTATTAAAATAAAAGGGAGGAGATACCATCTTGCTAAATCTTTTATTGTGTTACTTCAGAAAGCCTACTGGGATGAAACAGTCCCACATCTCAAAAAAGAACATAAAATAGAGAGCTCTGCTCTCTTCAGGGGAAATCATTAGCCTCTCTTTAATAAAACAAAGACATACAAATCAAGCAATAATCCCTACCTTATTCAGTGTTCTCAGGTCCTCCATTATTTGCTCATCAGTCAACAAATAATTTAGCTGAGGTATCCAGAATTAAGGTTCCCATAAGCTCATGACAAGCAAGGCTAGAAACTTAAAGCTCAATGACACTTCACTTGAGTGAAGGTAAGCCAAAAGGCTTCTGTAAAGTTGCACAAGATTTTAATGTCATACTTCAGCTGTTTTTTCTCATAGGAATTAATACAAGCCCATCACTACAAAGCCTTATATTTAGCAGCAAACTGAGTGCAAAATCATTTTAACATATTCAGACATAACTGCCAATGAAAAACCTTTAGCACATTGACTTTTGTTTCATGGATGCATTGAGCACCAGTATTTTTAGTGGTTCTCAGTTGCATTTCTGTAGAGAAAAATCTGGTAGCTGAAACACAACAAACTCATTTCAGGTTTTGTACAATGAAGTCAAATCTCACCCAAACCTAGGAGAAGAAACTCATCATGTTGCAACTCTGTGAGCAGGAGTAGAGAGGCAGGGAGAGGAGGGGAAAAACTGAGCAGGGGTAAAGAGGCAGGGAGAAGAGGGGAAAAATCCCACAAAAAAGAATAAAAAAGACTCAGAAAATAAAGCCAGAGGCACAAAACACATCCTTGAGTGGATGAGGATACATAACAGCCTACCATTCACCCGAAAACAAAGACAAGATTTCAGAGCACATATATTAGTGTATTACAGCTTAATTAGAACTCCATTGTCATTCCCTGCACTTTACAGCCACATCTCCCTACTTCCCTTTTCTACCGCCCCTCTCTCATATCCACACAAGAGCAGCCTGAGTACAGAGAAGCAAAACAATAGCCAGACAAAGCAGTGGAACCTCCCTCCAGCTTCAATCTAGTGTTTTGTCTTCAAAACAGCTGTTAAGCATTCAAATTATTACACTAAAGTTTACAATTGCCAGGCTGCATTTTACAGCTTTTGGTTCTGATGGACTTGAACCTACTCACCAGTGAGAGGAGTCAGTTTCATGCTGTGGCTGCCCTATCATGCTCAATTAGTAGGTCATGGTCACTATGAAACTAATTTGTTTTGGATGAGAAAGGGGCACTAATAAATAGGGGTGTTGGTTTTTTCCCTTGGAAGAGTAAACAAACTCTCCAACCAGAAAGAGGTTAATCAAAACTGGAGATGCTTGCAACCATCCCGTATGAACTCTAGAAGTTCAAGGTTTGATATTGCCTTCAGAAAATGTGAGTCTCTCAGAAGATAAGGGTTTTTTTAATCTGATTTAAGCCATACAAGTTTGGAATCCAATAATGTGCCTCTGCAAAGCAACTATCATTGCCTTCCTTTCCAGGTGAACTTGATATATAAAGAGAAAAAAGTGCCTATCATCTCAGAGGAGCTAAAACCACATTTCCAGAAGCCAAAGAACATTTTAGTTCTAAGAAACATGCAAAAAAAAGGCAAAAGAGAAGGATTTCATCTACGTTTTTCTCCCTCTTGTGATACATAAAAACAAGATGGATTTTAATACTTTATTCAAAGACAAGTCTAGCACTCCTTGATTTTGCTCTGCATCTCTCTGGATCAGAGATCTGAAGCCTTTATCAGAAAAGGAAAAACCACTTTGATATGACAAATATGATCTTTCTAGCAAATGTGTTGTCACATCTTGAAATGAGAAAAGCTTTGGTTCATATAAAAAGCCATTTACTGTCTATGGGATCAATTACCTCAGCATTCATATATATATAACATTCTTCTAAAGTTTCTTCTTGGTGAAAAAATTGCCTCAAGAATTTAAACTGTTCTCACTGACAACAAAAAAATCAGCTAACTTATCTCATGACACTGAAGTTTAAGTTAAGAGTACCCAGGAATGTCCAAAAACTGGTTGTCTTACGCTGGTTTATCACATATTACACATGAAAAATTGTTCTTCGGTATTTGCTAGATTAAAATCTGATCTTAGCACCTCATTTCACTTTCCTTCCTGCACAACAAAATGGAAGCAGGGAGCTCGCTGGCTTCAAATACCAATGGCACCCCAGTGACTCTGTAAAAGGATATCAGGGGCAGGTTTCCTCCTCTTGTCTGGGATAGGAACTGGATCATTTGGTCGTCGCCTCAGTTTCCTTGTCATGATAGGCTTCACTTCCATTGAATCTGTAAAGTAACGGAGTTGGAAGGCTGAGAAGACCAGGAATGAAGGAAGGAGCAGCAGCTTTCGACACAAGGCACAAGGAAAATAATCTTTTCTCTTTCATACAGAAAATTGGATTTTTTGGTGATAGCTTCCAGCACGCAAGCTGGAACTGCTGACAGGGAATACAAGTTCTCTTTCATACTAGGTCACTGTTCAATAACAGCATTGTAATGTCATGGTTACAGCTTTCCTTGGCTGCAAATAGCCCACGGGACACTTTGGGGGCATTTGCCAGCTGCTTCAGGTACAGATAACAAGCACAATGATGCTACAAGGATTCAGGGCAAATTTCTTTAATGTGAAGGCTATCTGCTTTTGAATAGATCATTTAAAAGGCAAAGCTCATGGAGTTCTTTGCTAACAGAACTGGGATAGTTAATAGCATGTAAAACACCAGCTACAAATCAATTGTTCTTTCTTGCCATCAAGCTGGAAAAACAGCTTTGTCAAGGGAATACAGATAACTACTGCGTTCAAGAGTGAGACAAGCCCACTGGAGTATCTTAAACACAAACAGCACTTATATTCAGATTATTTAAAAATGTTTCAAATTATGATTAATGAACTTAAGCTAATTAATAACACACAGAGCAGCAGCTGACAGGAAATAAGTTGTAGCATGTGCACTGGAAAAAAAAGTGTGTTTAAATTTGAAACACGAGTCTCATCATCAGGTAATTATCTGAAACTACAGTTTGTCCAAATGTCTACAGGTAGCCTTCTCTGGACTACTTAAACTCTCACAAATCATTCCTTAATTTATGAAGATATCTTCAATTGCCAACCACGAGACCACATCATCTCAGCTCTCTTCCTATGTGCGGGGAATTACTCACTCATCTTTAAGCACACCTGAATCACATCCTAGGTAGCACTTAAGTCTATGAAGCCTCTTTGGCTCCCTCTAGATGATAAAACCTTAAACAGTTATGCATGTTCAAAAGACACCAAATTACTTTTCTCTCTATCTCAAGGGTGAACAAGGATGACCATGCTGCACATCAAGGGAACAAGTACTATAAAAGCCATAAAGAAATTAAGTGGCTCCCACCGAGTGTATGCCAAAGGAAACCTTATCTGCAGGACTCAAAGCTAAATTTGAAAAATCACTGAGCATTAATAGCCCTGCAGACACTAAACCCATAACTTACTGTGTTGAATGTAAGCCATTCTTCCCATTTGTTAAGAGTGATTTACAAGAGCCTCAAAAGAGGAGTCTGAAGCACTTACTCAAGGCAATTTGCAGCCAAGCTGAGGTTTTTCTCCTTCTTAAACATTAGTTTCAAATGAGTTGTCACAGAGCTGTTTTCTATATTGTTTAAAATATGAATAAGGCAGAGAGATCTATTTTCTTCTCTCTTTATCTTAGCATCCTGCATCTTAAAACATGTTTTCAGAAAAACCAATGAGTCTGAGTCTTACACTTACTGCCAAACATTTGAAGAACTTTGGAGATTCATCACAATTTTATACAGGAAGTTTTGCAAAGCTGCTAAAGCACCAACAGATTTCATGTGAAACACAGACCTGCATAAGGCTTCATAGCTAAGAACCACACTACAAAATGCTCCAGAACAGGAGGCAACTCCTGCAACCTGACGACATTGCAACGCTCCCACCGCTCCCAGACAAGTCGATTCATCAGGCTTGCTTTCTCATACATGCTGAACTTCCACAGCTTTTCAAAGCCAGGAAGTCCTCACCAGTTTCTATATTCTTATTTCTCAGCCTCCAGTCCATGTTCACAACAAAATCTGTTACTTCTAAAGAAATCACACTGCACTTCTGCTAGTCTGGAAGAAAGGAGATAAGGAAGGGCTAACACACAGAGAATGGATCTCCTCTCCAGTGACTCACACGCCTTTTCCTAGAGCTGTATTGGATGAAACAGTTCATCTCCTTAGGACACAACACACAACAATGGGGGACCCATTTCCCTGAAGAGGATTTACCCGGTCCCCAAATCAGACTACTGAATACTCCTTTTACTCCCCCCAGTCTCCCTCTAACTCTGCAAATCCAAATCCTCACGTGAACCGCTGTCCCATTGATGGAGAAACTGGATTCCTCAGACTCCTAGAATATTGCTACGCAGATTTCCAAAGATGAGATCTAGTGAGACCTCAATCCATTACTAATGAATATCTACTTACAATATTCATGCTGTGTCTCAATTTAGTAGTAAACAAGACATAGGTAGAGGATAAAACCAGGAAAGTTAGGGCTAAGGCACAGTTTGTAAGATCAGACTAGAGTTCATAATTAAAAGAGATGAGGGAAACAGCATAGTTTAAGCTGTTTCCCTGACCAGATTACCCCTAACAGTTTGTACAAAGCCAAATCGCTCTTGAATGTGCCCAAACACGCTTTAATTCTTGCTTTTGAATTCTAATTAAATTATTAGCTTACATAACTTCTGCAGACACTGTACAAGACAGATATAAAAGGTCTAACTCAGGCCTCAGCAATACAACCAACATTATCTTTCCATTAAGTGAGAGAGTTGCTCTTACAAAGGGAATCAAATTAGACTTCTGTTTCAGTATCACAGCAACACAATTTGTGAAGGAGGCTCATTACCCCTCTACTTAGCTCCACTGTGTCAGTTACTGCAGAGAGCATTGCTAAGGCACCAAGGGTACCAATCGGCCTCATAGAAGAAATCTGTCCATTTAAAGTCCATTTTCCAGAGCCTGGACACAACTGTAGCTCACAAATCTGTTTTTCAATCTATTGTTTACCTTTCCTCAACTTCTTCACTATTTATTACTGGAGAAAAAGAGGTCACA
Organism: Colius striatus; assembly: GCF_028858725.1. Taxonomy (NCBI): domain Eukaryota; kingdom Metazoa; phylum Chordata; class Aves; order Coliiformes; family Coliidae; genus Colius; species Colius striatus. The sequence continues at coordinate 5,348,767 of NC_084775.1, read as the reverse complement.
GTTTACAAGTTGGCGCTGCTGGTTGGGTCGGTATTGTGGCACATCTCAAGAGCCTTATTGTCAGATCACAGGAACTAAAGCAGCCCCTTTCCCTGCACGTAAGAAAGACTAAACACTCTGCTGCTCCACTGCCACTATTTTGATTCACCTGTTAGTAATTCAGGTCACTAAACTTTATTATGGACTGTGCTTAAAGACCACCAAATTGTGTTCTACATCTCTTAGCATTTGGAAGACTTTAGAGCCTTCACACTAACTGTCTGTATAGACCTGCATTGCTACCTTGGTATCTCTTTTCCTAAGCAGCAGCAGAATAGATAAGACAAATGACAAATGCCTATCTCCGTTTTACCTCCTGTTAATTCCATGGTTAGCTTTTCATTCTCAATCATCTTCTTTTTCTCTTCCAACTCAGCAATCAAATTTTCCTTAAGCTCAATTTTCTTATCTTCAAACTCCTTTGCTGCTGCCTTCTTTTCCTTGACATAATTTTTTTCCACCTGATCGGTCTAAGGCAAAGCAAAAGAACAAAAAGATTAACTAGGGAATTGATTACTCCAGTTAATGACAGCACAACAGCTTCTTTCAACTGCTCTCTTTCAGCTTCTCAATTCAAAACTGCAGCCAATTCTGAAGGCTGTCAATATTCACCATCAACAGAAAACCATCCAGAAATGACTAAGTAACCAGTACAACATTGGCAAAAGGATCAATGATTTAAAAACCCCAACATTTTAATGTTGCATAACGTATTGAGTCTCTAGCAGAGAGCTCTTTAGATTTATAAACTATCATTTATCACCTTAAACAACGTTTTAAACAAGCCAAAGCATAAGTCAGCATAAGACAAACCAAGAGCAAATGTTTCTTTTAAGTTTATTTTAATGACAAAGTCCAGAAGTTACTTGAAGTGATACCAACAGTAGGCTCAGCTACATCTCAAGTGTGACAATACTAGCTAGAGGAAGAAAATGTCTTCAAGCCTTCTGGGAAAATAAGCACAAGTACCAGTTGATGAAACAGGTTTATACCTCTTCCATCCAGTTAATATATATTTTGGTAAATTAAGAGTACTTACTTCCAGCTGGAGGAACAGTTCTGAAACACAAGAAAGACTGGGGTTATTATCTCCAAAGATGCAGAAGATTGCTTCCCTGACATTTTAGGCCATTAGATACTGCAGCCAAGAGAGGCAGTGAACCAAATAGGGTACATGCTCATCCAACATCTACTCTCACTCTGCAGTTTTATGCTGAATATAAAGTAACTATGAAAAAAATCCCACAACAATACGTTGTTAATTGAAGTTTTCAACAGATTGTCAGGCAGATTTGTAAAGCTTAAGACAGCAGTACTCCACACTATTCAGTTTAGCTATTATTCCCAGTAGCACTAAGCAGAGCTGTCCATCTCTCTTCCAATTTAATCACAAGCAATTAATATTAGATGCCAATTTCCCAGACAGAAGCTTGAATCACATAGCTGAGTGTATGGCTGGCAAAAAGGCAGTTTAAACCAACTTTATAAATTCCAGCAACGACTGGCTCAGAAATTGTTCTGCAGCTGTAACAAGATTCATCTACTCAACTCACATGCATCTGATTTCAGCCTGTTTATGCCTGAGAAAACAAGCAAGGAAAGTGTTGTGTATCATAGAAGGTTCAGTTCTGACACGAGGTAGTGATTGGTTCAACTCAGATGAGGTGAATGGATTCCTGGGTGTGAAACAGCCCTGCTACTGATGTCTGTGCAATTCCTAATAACTTGAAGTTTCACAGGATATGTGTGTTTCCTAAAGGACATAATACCCTGACCAAAGTTTTTACTCACAATAGTGTCAAGAGAAGCAAACTAAGGCACCTAATCAGTCCTCAAGTTCACCAGTATATTAAGCTTTGCCAATACCTGAAATGGCACAAACTTCTGTAAAGGTCACAGGCTTCAAATATGTTTTGGAGAAGACTGTTGTAGCAAGACTCTACTACTGTGCCTTTCTTTGAAAATTATTCCAAAAGGTAGATATCTAAAAATGGTAATGGGTCAACAAAAAAAACCCAAACTTTCTGTCTGCAAGGGGCTCTACCAATTAAGCATGGAAGTAACCAAACAGAGGTAGATCTAAACTGTTGCTTTAAAAGCTGTGAATCTTCAGAAAAAAAACACCAACCCATGAAAGACTCAACAAGGGAAGGATAAGCACAAAAGACCACTTTTCCTGCACTACTAGGCAGTTGGGTTTTTTAATCACAAAATTGAAAGTTATCACCATCTGCCCTCGTGTGGAAGAAACTCGTTCCTGCAGTCACTGGTTTCTGCCAGCCAGAAATACAAGTTTACAGTTCAATCTTAATTTTACAAAACCAACCCAATATTGCCAGAATGTAGCTCTAGTGCACAGGAAGTTCATCTCAGAAGACAGATTCCTGCTAACAAGACCTAGTTCAATACAAGTTCCTCAAGCAAGTCCTTTACCATCCCACTTTAAGAAAGAAACAGTTTATACTGTACAAAGGTTGGAATAGATCAGCCATCACACAGCTGCCACTGCCTCTGTCATAGTTCCCAGAGCAATGGCAATGACATTACAGAACTCATCATCCAACTTTTCTAAAGGAAGAACAGCTACATTTCCTATTTCCACAGAAGCGCTTCTATAAAAGGCTCTGCTTCAGTACCCAAGATAAGAACCTACTGGAAAGAGAACACACAAGAGGGAGGGCAAACAAACAGATCTGATTTCCAAGCCATTTCTCTGCAGTAACACAATAAAAGTTACCCAGAAGGGCTGAGCACTAGACATTTGAAACATTAACTTGGGCCTTCACTCCCAAAACACTGTGACACAAAGTAGAGCAGGCCAGATAGTGTCATACAAGAACCTTTTGCTCCATTGAGTTCCTTTTCACCATTATTTTTCTCCACATGTTATAAAACCCACAAATTTAAGTAGTAGGAAGCACTGTAGAAAGAAATTCCACTTACCTGCATTTCGTATCCTTTCTTTGTATTGCTGGTCCAACTTCTTCATTCTTTTCTGATACTCCTGAAGAGTACCTAGTGGAAAGAAACAATTCCAGTGCAAATCCACTACTTCTTTCCAAGTACTAAGTTTTCTCAGAGGCATAAACCACTTGAAACACAGACACATCTGAAATCAGCAAACTACAGTTCTCATTTGCTGATTTGGATACGAACATTCCCTGTTTTTTTCAGAAAGCAGACTATGCCTTTTAAGAAATGCTTCAGCACACGGAGGCTGAACTGCAAAGTGTTTAGAGGGAAAAAAGATGGGAAGTGGCTGACGTTTTTCACTCAGCAGCCTGAGACAACATTCAGTGAAGGACGCTGCTTACAACTGTCAAAACCCTCATCCTTCTGTGGCCATTGAAAAGGGCTGAATTGTTTAGGAAAGTAAAGCTACTCTCCCTTCAAAGCTTACCTTCCTGCAATTGTTGTAATTGCCTCTTAAGAGATGCCAGTTTGTCCTGATACATCCTGCAAAGATAGACAGCATGCAACTTGACTTAGAAAAACAAGCATATTATAGTTCATTTCACCACTTGTTTTAGGTTGCAACGTGTTAAAAAGTTTCCAGAAGTATTTCAGGAAACAAACAACCAACAACTAAAAAGAACATTATTCAAATGAAAGGCTGTAATTCTGACTAAAAAACCCTGCCACCCTTTTGGTTTACAATGCACTCAAACCAATTCTTTTGAGAACAGTGCATGATAAAACAGGACTTCTTCACACTGAAATCTAAAATTACATTTTAAACCTATAGACAGCAAAAAGTGTACGACAGAACCATTCTGCCACTTTGTGAAGTCTTAATATTTGTGTGTTAGTTCCCTGCTTATAAACCAGAAGGTATTTCCTTATGTAGATTCTTGACATTTACAAAACAAAACCACCCCAAGTCTATTCCTGGTGCTATTGCAAACTTGTGTTTCCTTTACCACATATCTGTGGCTGAGTGCAGGCCAAGTCTTCCTGACCTGTACAAAAACAAGTCTCTGCCAGTAAGTGAGAACATAAACTACTACAAATACACCTTAAACATCAAAGGAAACTATTTCAAGTCTCCAGGAAGGTTGTCTTCTTGGACAGGACTAGCATTCTGTTGTTTAAGAGACTTTAACAGGCATCTTGCTCTTTGCTTGGCTTTCTATAAAGCGGATCCTTTATTTCATTTAAAGGATCTGTCTGCAGCAGGATTCATTTGCAGCAAAACTCAGCTGCTCCCTGAAACTCGTACCTATTTCTCTGTCCAAAACAGTAGCAGCATTTAGTTTCTTGAATAGCTATAGAACACAGAAAGTAACTGAGGAGAAAATGAAATACAAGAGTATGGACTCATTAGCTGTTACATTGGGCTAGACATTCAAAAACACTGATCTTGGTCCAAAATCTTGCAGTTTTATGCAGAAGAAAAACCCAAACAACCAGAACATCAGCTTACTTTTGATTAGAATAGGTTACTTACTGTTCTTTCATTTCTACAAAGTCCTCTTCCTCGTGTTTGGCCAGGTCAGTTTCGCTGGCATCCTCAGTGTCTAATGGAGGTAAAGAATGACTTGTTAAAACCAAAGTACCATTAAAAAAAACCCCAAAGTAGTAAAATGTTTAAAAACAAACCCAAAAACCAAACAAAAGCCCGACATCTCAGTCAATTTAACCCCAAATACACAACCAGAGAGGCTTCTGGAGAGGTAAATTCAGCAGTTAAACGAACCACTTCATTTATTTCCTGCAATCACAAGTCAGCCTCTGTAGATCCTCAAGGTAGTTTTGCAATGAAGCTTGGATCAAGTCTAAACAACTTTAACTTATGATAGTCTGGTAATTTCTTCCCAATTTAAGACAACAGGTGTGACCTGCTCTAGGTGGTCCTGCTCTGGCAGGGGGGTTGGACTGGATGATCTTTCGAGGTTCCTTCCAGACCTTGAGATTCTGTGATTAAATGCTCACCCATAAGAAGGTGAGATGGAAACAGCCTAAAGGCTCTGAAAAACATTTCACAGACTTCTTCCTGTTTCACCCATGACATACTACATACGGAAGACAAGGACTGAAACAGCTTCAACTGAGTCTGCATCTTCACCCAAACAACAACACTATAACCAGATGTTCTTAAGGCTGACCACAAAGGTCTCGCTAAAAATAACAAAGTTACTTGCTGTGATGTGAACTTGACTTCTCAGTTATAAGTTGTACAGAAGTATGTCAACACACAGAACAGATAATATAAACTATAAACAAATTAAACCAGTGTGGGACTGTTAGTTCTCTGTTATGCCTTTTCAGGCTTTTATTTATAAGACATGAGTAGCCAAGAATGAATTACCTTGCCTCTCCAAGGAGAGGTCAGTGTCTCCAGGCTGAGGTCTGGTAGGCAGGGTACAAGCAGAAAGCCTAAACTAACACTACATTCCCTACACTTCCTTAAATCAATCCTTTCTCAAATGTTTCTTAGACTATGAACAAAGACTTTAAGCTTACATGTGTTAAGATATTATTCAACACACCAAAGATAAAAGGTTATTCTTCACCTCCCTTACTTGTTATTTTATGGATTCTATACTCCAGGATAAACCCTGGGGTCTACTTCCATTTCTTCCTCTCTACTGCTCTCCTAGTTCTCCTTCCCCTAACATCCTCTTGCATTCCCTTTGTTCCACATTTTCTTCTCTCTTTACTGCCTCCTTCTCCCCCTCCCACCACAGAAATATAACCAAGCTTCACACATTGCATTTCTCCATTACTTTTACTCTGTTGTCCCACCTCCTCAGTGCTCTCTCCCCCCTCACTACCTCTTCCTCACCTCGGAAATCACTTTGATTCCACCTCTCCCAACAGCTTCGCATTTTTCTCCTCTTCCACAAGGAACCCAAGCAACCTACCAGGGCCTTGTTTTCTCCGTATTCTCCTGCTCCTCCAGACTCCTCCTCCACCAAACCCGACCCAAAACATTCCTCCCCAAGTCCTCTTCTCCACCTCTTCAGCGTTCCTGTCCGGAGGGACCCTCTTCTTCAAGCCGCCACGCCGGTGAGAGCCCCAGCGCCGCCACCTCATGAACCCCTGGAGCTCTCACTTCTTCGCCCTGCCCCAGCCTCCCCTCTCAGGGCACCAAAACCCCACTCCGCCCCTCTTCACCCTGCTCCGGCCCAGCCCGCCGCACTACCAACCTTCATCCGAGTCGCGGGCCCGAGCGCTCCGCTCGCCGTCCTCCTCCTCGGCGCTCTCTACCTCCAGCTCCATCTCCTCGTAGTACTCGGGGCCGGGGGGCATGGCGGCGGCGGGTGCCCCGGGCGGCGCGGGGGCGGGCGGCGTGGCAGACACCAACCCGGCCGCGCTCATAGCGACGGGACGCAGCGGCCGCCGCGGGCCCGCGCCTCCGCCCGGCAACGGCGACGGCACCCGCGCTCGCCACTTCCGCTTCCGGGCGGCCGCCTCAGCGCCGGGCGAACGCCGCCAGCGCCCAAAAGTCCTCGGGGGTCGGAGGGTGGCGGGTTCGAGACCCGGCCCCCCAGCGGCGCGAGACAACGCTCGCCCCGGGCTTCCTTGGGCAGGTTTTTGCTCTTCTGGTGCCTTAAACAAAGGCTGAAAGATGGAAAAAAACCGGCCAAGTCTTTTATGGTGGTTTTGCTGTGCTCGCTTGAACAGTTTTGAGACTTTTTGGGTGCATAGGTGGGTAGGAAACAAGCCACGGGGTTTGAACTCTGCAACTGTCACAAGGGGTCTTGGGTGAGACTGTGACTGGGACGTCTGGAGGGGATGCAGATAAGCCAGCAAGAGCAAGATAAGAAACCTGAGAACTCTGCAAACAGAGTGCTGAGCCAAGACAAACACCATATACGTAAGAAGGAACTGAGAGTTCATGGAAAGGACTCAAGAAATCTGCAAGACACCTCATCAACAACCACTAGGAACCACCAGAGACCATCCAAGCTCCCCACAGAAGCCTGCTGGAGAGCCAGGCCACATGCCAAATAACTATGTAAATGTGATAGTTCCAGGAAAGAGTATGCATATGTATGGGAAATTGATGCACATGTAACAGGGTATATAAGCTTTGTTCAACCCAGGAGGTGCACATCAGCTGATGTGATCCAGCACTGTCTTCTAAGACTCCAAAATAGAGTGTCAGAGAGTTTTCCTAGACTGGCTTTTATGGTAACACTTCAAGGGGCTTCTGCAGGGAAAGAGGGCTTGACCTCCAGGGACTCATATTCTCCCCTTTAGCCCCCAGGATGACTCCATCTGCCATGAAACACCCATATTGCAGGACACAGGTACAGAGCGATGAGCTGCAGCACTGGGAAGGGATGTGTCACTGCACTTCACAGTTATAATTCAACTTGAACACAGAAATTACTTTCTTGTTCCTCCATACTCTCAACAAACCACCACCACAGTGCTGTGATCTCACATTTACCAGCTGCTTTATGCCAGTAACGAGCAGCTTTCCTCGAAGCAGCACCACAAATCCCTGAGGAATGCCACATGTCTGTCAGGTACTGGCTGTCCTCCTAACCAGACACTGCTACCAACTCAAGAACAGAAATCTAGATCCTGCAGTGAGTTTCATAGGCAAGAATCATTAAAAACAGCATCTTACTTGGCATGAAAATGCCTTCCACTGGTATTTCATGATCAAAATCTCCTTTAGGCCTTTTCTGAAACTTCAAGTCACACTAGGGAGCCTCACTGCCACAATGAACACTTCTCCTGACAGCTGGAAGGTGCATTCCTTAAATGCACAACCTACTGACTCACTGGGATACTGCAAACATCTCACCAAGGGAAAGGAAATAAAACAGAGCGGGTTTTATCTGAAGGAGGATGAACTCAAAACCACTGCAGAGTGTTTTCAGACCCAGTGAGCTGGGCACTCAGCAGCCAAAAGCAGCACTGGGTCACACTCTTTGTTCCAAAAAGACTTGTCATGACGCAGCATAAGCACTTTGCTTTCCCCAAAGATCTGTTGGCCAGTTTTTGACCTTGCTACACCCGTGCCTGGCACTTTTTTACATAAGTAAACATTACCTTTTACAGGAGATGAGGGAGTCTGAGACACAGCTGAAAGTCAACACTGTCGAGAGCTGTTCCTGGAGCTGAATATCCCATGTGAAGGCATTTGACTCTGTGCATGGAAGATACACCAGAGCAGCTTGCCACCTCTGTCACCAAGGAATGCCAGGTCCTAGGGATTATCAGCATATTGGAAATCAATCTTTTTACCTTACTTGGAGCAGCTGATAGGGCTGCCTGTGGCCACAGGGCCAACAGGACAGGGTGTGGTGCTGGCTTGCTGCATCACCTGAGCTGACTGGCTGCCCACTCAGCACTCATGGGTTTGCTCTCTCCTTGCAGACTTGCACTTGGCTTGAATTGTTCAAATAACTCTCCCAAGGTCATAGAGCTAAAATCAGAGATGGGACAGGGTAAAATCATTTTTCAGAACTAACCAGAGCCCTCCTAAGGCTTATAAAAACTATTCCCTCCCTCTCCTTTTTTTCTTCCCCATTTCCTGTTTGTACCTCTTCCATTCACCCACATATTTAGCTCAGCAGCTCACAGCAGCACAAACTGGGGCTGGCAAGGGGAGAGCAAACTCGTTACAAGTGTGTCTGAACCCAGGCTGACCTTCCAAGGTTAACACCTCCTGCATTACACTCCCTCAGCACTTTCTATTTGTCTGGAGCCTATTAATCCTTTAAAGGCAGTCTGGGTGTCACACATCACACAAGGCAGGTGCCTTTAGTAATGTGAGGGCACACAGGAACTCTTTGAACAGAAGGAGCTCTGTGCAGACAATGAGTAAGAAACTGCATACAGCTGCTGATGCAAAAATTTTTAGCTCGTTCTGTGGTCAAAACTGGAATCTCATTTGCTGTTCCTCCCTCTGTACTAATTCCTCATGTTTAATATTAGCCTCCTGGAGACACCCTCTTCTGTCATCTCTCAGGCATTCAGCGGGAACCCAAGGGAGGAGGTTCAGCTTTAAGGAATGCCATGTTTCCCTTACAAATGCAGAAACTTAACTGTCTACACCCCAAAGAGCTATCAGTGAGAGTTTAAACACTTCTCTGACAAGCTATTGTTCTTGGCTCATGTTTTCATCAAAGCTCTTCTTCTCATCACAACTCATTTGTTGGTTTATATACATTCACTAGGTTTGAAGAAAGATTTCCACCTCCTGCTTTGTCAGCAGCAGCTAATCAGAGTAGCTAACAGAGAAGTCATACTCGTGATGTTTTTCTTTCCATTTGGTGGAAATAAGAAGATAAAAGGTTGTGAAGCTCAGGTTATAAACAGAGATTATGGCAACTCATTTATTGTGTGAATTAGATGACTGTAATGAGAAAACCTGTAATATAGTACCTTGGCCTTTGAAGAACAGAATGCATGCCAACACCCTTAGCCTGGAACACATGGCTTTCAAGTTTCAGTACCTTTAGTTACAAAGGGCTACGTGATGATGGTCCTAGCAGACAACCTAGGAGAGGAACAGCTGTCAGAAAAGAGGTAGCAGAATGAAGTTGCATGAGCTAGAGGCAGAAGACAAAGCTTTACTCCTTCAGGTTTGTTTAGCACAAACATAAGGCACTGTGAGCCTCTGCAGTGATACAGAAGATTCATAGGCTCTAGGGAACCATAAAGTGTGGCAGAAACAACATGAAACCACCTTACCCTGTCTCTGCTCTGAGGTCTTCCTAATCCAGGCTCCTTAACCACTGCCAAAACTCGCTCTTCCCCGTTGAGGCCCCCCCCTTAAGCTCTACCGCTGTCAAGTCAGACCTTCTCTCTTTGTTAGTAAGGGTCTCTTCCTGCTGCGGCCTGCCACAGGACACACAGTCGTTGCCAAGGCTCCTCCAATCCCGACAACAGCCACTGAAAGCCTCAGAGCGGCCTTTTGTCTGGGTCCAACACCGGTCCCTCACACACCTGAGGCAACATCAGGCCAGGACGCCACCATACACACACGCGAGCCTCTATGGGCCCCGACGTCGCCCCCCAGACCCCGCGGAGCCTCCTCTCTCCTCACACCGCCTCTGCCGCTGGGCCTGAGCCGCGGCCCCACTCCCGCCGCTACCGGCGGCCGCCGGCCCGGGCCGCCCCGGAACCTCCGCTCCGCCGGCTCAATCGAGCACCGATGCCTCAGAGACGTGCGATCGACGAGGCAGCGCCGCTCCGCTGCGTGGCCTGAGCCGCCGGGCTGCGTAGCCGAGCGCCGATGCCCCCCTCCTGTCCCTCCCTCCCTCCCTGCCGCCCGCGGCGGGCAGGCCGTGCAGCCGAGCGCCGAGCGGCCGCGCGATTGGCCGCGCCTGGCAGGGGGAGCCGCACCTCAGGCGGCGGCGGGGCCGTGGCAGGAAGCGGCGGGGACGGGGCCGGGCCGGCGGACACCCTCCTGCCCTCCTCCCGCCTCCCTCCTGCGCACCGCGGACGTGGCCCGCTGCCGCCGGCCGGCACCAGGTGAGGCGCGGCGGTGGGAGCCGCTGCCGTGAGGCGAGGCGGCCGCGGGCACCGGCTGAGGGGACACGGGCGGCGGCTTCGCCTCTGACAGGCGCGTCCCGCCGGGGCTATGGGGGGGCGGGAGAGAGGCGCGCAGCGCAGCGCTGGAGTTGGCAGCGCTTCTAGGGCTAAAAAAAGCACTTTCTCGCTGCCCCAGAACTCGGGGAGCTCGCTGCGAGGTCGAGGGGTGCCGGGTGTCCCGGAGGCGCTTCAGGGCGAAGCTCCCCAGGGGCGCGCCCGCCGGGGGCCCGGCCGCGGAGCTGCGCGGGGGCCGGGATGGCTGCCTCCTCGCTTCCACTGAGGGGGATGTAGGGGGTGGACGTGCGAGCCCCTCGCCCGGTTCTGCTCTCCCTGCGGCGGCTCAGGGGATGGAGGGGGTAGGGGGATGAAGGACAGCTTCCCAGCAGCCTGGGATGGGTTTTGTGGGACTTGTGACACGCAGCTCCCGAGCTGTGGTGAGCTGTCCCGAGTGTGTTGCTGGCGGAACTCAGTGGGAAGTTAAAGCTACGGGAGAGCACCTACAGCGGATTAGTGAGCTGTGCGCAGTGGGCAATGCCTCGGCGGGAGAGGAGAGAGTGCCTTTCCTTCGCCTGCAAGCTAAGGACATTGTCATGGCCGGGTAAATGCGTTCGGCTGTTAAGATTATCCCTCAAACTTGTGAGCAAGTAATTTGAACAGCTTTAGTATTGGTCTAGTACAATTCAAGTGAAAAGGGGAGCTTGGTTACTGTCAGCTTTCTTCAAACTGAGTTGGCAGCAGTTACGTAGCTCTGGTCTTAGCAGATGTATCTATTCTTTTAATGACATAAAGAAATAATTTACTGTAGGTGCTGAATGTCATCTAGCAGTACCCATATTTGCATGGGAAGGAGAAAGAAGGAGGACACTAGGCAAGTACTAAGCCTTTAGAATTTTGTTTTATATATGTGTATGTATCTCCTTGCTGCTTTTTGTTTGTTTTCCAGGAATGTAAACAAATTATTTTGCTAATCTTGTCACTATGATATTTCTAGAACTTAACAGCCACTGAGTAGCCCTGGGAGCATCCAGGTTTTTCCTGGTCACTTACCTAGCCTGGGCAGAACTCAGCATCTCTGTGCCAGATTTGCTGTCAGCAACCAGGGTGTTCTGCTTGGGGTTGTGCTCAGGTAGTTGCACACTGGTCCCATGGGTGTGCGGAGCACTCGGGCTCAGCACACAGTCTAGTGGCAGCTGCCATGTTTGTTTCAAAACAGCCAAACGGGTGGTGCTGGTATGGCCTCCCTGCTGCACAGGAGCCTCCTGGCAGGCAGACGTACCCAGGCTGCTGTGGGAGAGCTCTACTTCTGCTTTCTGTCCAAGAGGATTTCCAGTCACTTCACCTACCATACGGGACAGCAATCTAAATAAAGATATGAAAGCAGTTCAGGGTTATGGATCGATGGGGGAAGCTCCAAACCTCTCCTGTGGAAGCTGTTCCACAGTACACAATGGGATTAAAAGTTAACTGGGTAGGAGCGCAACAGGGACATGACACTGGCCACGTGTTGCTCGTGTTTGACTGAGAGTAAATGGGCTCCAATCCATTCTCCAAAGTCTGCTGATGGATTTTCCACAAACATTTAGAATGTTACAATGCTCAGAGTGATGCAGCTTATTTTAATAGCGGTCATTAGGTTAATGTATCGTGTACTAGGTTTATTGGAGTACATGTGTTAGTATTTCTACATCAATAATGGAGTGTTTGTGGAGAGAAATATTGCACTGTGCTTGTTCCTCTTGGTTTATGTCTTTAAAACTCTATTACTTCTGGTAGCTAGCTAATTCTGAACACTTTTAACATTGAAATTTGTATGAATATCAGCCAACTGAATTCTTTTATGTACTCCCCGTGAGGCTGCAGACTGTTCACGTCTGCATTAATGTGTGGTTTTTTCAGGTTTTGTCAAATCAAGATTTCTTGTTTACCCTATAACTCATCATGTAACTTCCCCTGGCATCTGATTTGAGGAACACTTGAGCTAGGTTGTTTCCATCCTCTCTTCCCAATATGAAGGTTTCCAAATTGCAAACTTAAATCTTCTGTATGTGACAGTGATTCTCTGTGTGTGCTCCCCTTTTGCTCTGTTACATTCATTATCAGTTAAAAAGATTCTTGCAAGCCTAAAGTTTTAAAGATGAGAAGTTCCTACTTCTGTGCATTCTAAACATGGATCTTGTATCAACAGGCTTTTACTGTTAGGTTTACTTTGCATAATGTCTTGCAGGATAGGGTGGGCTTTCAAAAGAGCTGGGCTGTATTCCTTCTGATTAATCAGCTGCCTTGGCTGTAAGAGAACACCCTGTTTGCATGCAGTGAGGCTGGCGTTTTCTGGGCTGAGCCAGGCTCTCCAGGAAACGGGAGGAGAGGGGTAGCAGCGTCTGGGGAGTTTGCACACCAAGGGTGGGGTCAGTGAGTTTGGACCAGGAACACAGACAAGTTGTTTTCTCCATTTACTGGGTTTTGTTCCAGGTTGTTCTGCAGCCTCGTGAAATGCTGCAGCAGGCAGGTTGTGAGAAATGGCAGGGGAAGAGGTGATCATGAAACACTTTAAAAATCAATAAATAATTTGAGAGGGAAAACTTATTGTCTGAGGTTAATATTTTAAAACAGAAAATGAACTTTTTTTAAGCCAGGGTGCAGATCCTTTTAACAACCTCTCTGTGATTCAGGCACAGCATTTACAGCAAACCTAGTTTGAATTGAAGTGCAATTTGGGTATCAAAGATACTCAGAAATAGATTTTTATAAAATTACATTTCAGCACGTGCTCAGCTTTTGAATCAATCAACTTTTATACAGCAGGGGAAAAAAATCCAAGTAGTAGACCCAAAAGAGTGTTTTATTTTATACTTAATATTTTCACACTACTTCCTTATTTGAAGTTCATTGATTAAACCCAAATGATAATTTGATTGCCTTTGGCTTAGTGATGTGTAATAAACATTATGCAATTGCATTATGCCTGCTTGTGCATTAGTTCTTAGCTCAGTGAGTTTTCCTGACAGTGGTTCTCTGAAATCACTGTGATAGGTTTGTTTTACTTTATTAAGTGAAACACATTTTAGAAAGTATTGATCTTGTAAATCTAGGGTTCCTTAGATAATTGGGTAAAAAGAAGGAAACCTCTTGCTATTTTTACATAGGTAGGATGCCTTCTGACTGTTCATGTTAGTCTACTGGCTGTACTACAGCACACGAAGCACGATGTTCACCACTTGAAATCATCATTGGTATTGAACACCAGGAACTGTAATCTATGTGAACCTCAGTTCCTAATTAATGAGGAGGAAAGTTGAAATAGAAATTAAATTGATTGGGTGTGGTCATCTCCTGAGCTACCAAAGGATGTTGGAAATCCAAGTGCCCTCCTAGTTATTTATGGTACTATGGTAGCTTCTGCTGAATTTTTATACAGTCCCACTTCCCAGCATTAAAGAGTTGAGGTGAGCTTGTCCTTATTCTCTGGAACTGTATCACGGGTATTTAATTTTTACTTCTTGATGGATATGTGAAAAATACATGTTTGTAAAGGTCAGTAGGTTTTGCTCTCAGATTGAAGAAGCCAGGAATACTGCTAGCATTTTATTCTTTAAAAGAAGTTATTGAAGTGAATTCAAATAAATTGTTGAAATGATGTTGCCTAAATGACTTGGGTAAGATTGTTCTTATTGAGGATGGCAAACAATGTGTTTGATTAGAGCAGTTTGGAAGTTTTCTTGTTTATATACTGATCCTTACGTTTGTGTTGTCTTGCTGGACTTTCCCTTTGTGTAAGAAATTGTGAAGTTTAATTTGTCAGGGCAGGGAAATTTCAAATTTAATATAGGGAGCTTACAAAACAAGTTTGTCCGAGTTGTTAATGAAGTAGGCACTTATGCCCTTCAACAGGTAATAGTTTGATGTTGATGTAATTATTATTTTTTCCCCCACCCTGAATATTAGCTTGAAATGGACTCTGGTTTATTTCTAATTTAATGAAGCCAATAGTTATGTGGGAACATGCGGTTGCATGCCTTGCTACTGAGCTACAGAAGGCTTTCAAATAAGGACATTCTCACAGTTAGGCCTATTCATTTCATTCTGTCTTCCTGAATATTAGTCTAATTAGGCATGGTGGGATCATGGGGTTAGTTTGGCAAAGCTAGACAACATAACACATTCAGATTAATGACAACCTGATGAAGGTTAGTTCAAGTTTTCAGCTAGTGAATTCCCTCCTCTCATTTTCACCGCATTTTGCTCTTAAGGATGATGCTGGCTTACCCAAGAGACCAAGTAACCCCTCAAGAGAAGGGCAGACAGGGATCATGCTGTGCCACGTTTCTAAGCCTCCATGATTTTGCTTCAGTTCAGGCAATTTTTATCCTGCAGATTGCCTTTGGGAAGGGAGAAAAAGCTGTTTGTACTTCATTAAAAAAATTGTCACTTTAGGCGTGGTAACCCCAAAGTCCTGGGTGAACTCTCATCTAGGAAACAGTACATTGCCTATTTCATTTTCCTGTAGCCCAAAATGCATACCTGGGTTTGGTTTGGCTTTTTCCACTTTGGAAATGGCTCTCTAGAGTCACTCCCAAGTGGCTCTCTAGAGTGACTGTGATGCAGAACGTGGCAGATGCCACGTTCCAGAGTAACTGCTTTTCAGCACTCTGAGGAATGAACCTTGTATGTAGTGTACGCCTTTTTACATACGTTAAGCAGTTTAGGATGAAAGGTGTTATGACTACCAGATACTATCATTTTCTGAGCGATGTCTTTATTAGATTGGAATTGATGAATGTGTGCCAGATTTTGTGCATACTGAGTCTGCTTGTGGAGAGATGCAAATAGTGTGCTCACTCCTTCCATTAAAACTCTTCTTTTCCCCCCTTAATTTTAAATAAGTGATCTGTGGTTCTTTTGCACAGAATCTGGCATAAAATTGGGCAGATTTATTTAGGGTTGCCCTTCAACATTGCGAGTGTTTAAGCCAGATTTACAAGAATACAGTCACTGATGATTCATGTTGAGATGATGTTTTTCTTCCTTGTAATGGAACATATGGGACTATGTAACATATGGTACCACTGAAAATTGTTAAACGCAGAGCACTGATTTATTACACAGCAAAAAGAGTTTGGATTTTTAGTGTAATGCAGAGCAGAAAGCTTTGTAAACAGCTCTGACTGCTGCTGTGCATCAGATGCACTGCTGTGTTTTAGTGGTAAGTTGTCAAAAATTCCTTCAAATGGAAACAGCGTCCTTCCAGAAGCTGCTCGAGTGCCTGTAGGAACTCGCTGGGTGTTGCATTAAAGGAGATGGCATTTATTTTTTTAAAAGACTGTCTGGAAGAGCTTTGACTGTATTTCCTCACCAGCTCTACCTTGACAGTTCATCTACCTTTCAGTCATCCAGAGGAATGGTTTATTTTCTTACAGTTCAGTCTTGCAACTTAAAAACTCAAACCCTGTCTGTCTTATATGGCAAGCAGAGGTATTTTTAATGTCTTCCAAGCCAAAACGTCTCCCTTCTGTGTTTTGGAGGAAGGGGGGGTTTATATTTTTATGTGACTTCTGGAGGGTGTTTTTGATGAAGGGAATGGACGAAGAACATGTACGCTTTCATCCTTCCAGAGCACGGGGAAAGTGTACTAAAGTGAAGTTCCACAGAGTACAAATTCCAGTCATGTATTTCCTTGTGCTCTCCTGTGTTTCTTAACTATTCATCTTGTAGATTATTATCATCTCTTCAGAACAAGCATCACTTCTGCTGTGGCTTTGTAGATCTTACTACAGTGTAAGTGGAGCTCACAGGTGCTGTAATAATATAGATAATAAATAGTTGGTCTTAAGAGTACATTGATTAAGCTTTTCCAAAAAGGATTTAAGTGATAAGCAGGAACCTTCATTTAAACCTTAGAATGGTGTTTGTGTTTATCTTTTTTTTTTCTAACCAAAAAACCATTAAACATTAAAGTACTGGTTAAAGCAGACTTTATGCCAAATTTGGTACTGCTTTCCTTAAGCCAAAGATACATAAAATCCAAAAGAATATAAATGCTCTCTCAACTTTGTAATTTTTTTTCATAAAAATCAGTCTTATTTCTTTCTCCTTTGGTTTATAGCTGCTTTTCAGTTCAGAGTTCCTGTATGTTTCTTTTTACTTGTTTTGAGTGGTTCAAATAAAGTTTAACTATGCTGTATCCTTAAGGAAGAAAAAAAAAGATCTGATGTCATAAAACCTGATGTATTTAAGAAAAGGAAGTAGTATTTATCGTTGAGGGAATTAACTAATGACCTCTTGTTACCATCGCCTTCACTATCTTAGATCCTCCCTTCGCTTGCTTCATTCTTAGTCATAGATTGGAAAAGGAAAACAGGCTTTTCCCCCCTCCCAACTCTGAAGCAGTTTCTCAACTTCAGATGAACTGATCGTTGACCTAAACCATGTCAATAAACTGAAGTCAAGAAAATACTCCCTTTCCACTTGCAGCACATACTGCTGTCATTAGGACTTAAATAGCATGGCAATTAACTCTACTTCCCAGTCTGAACCTGTACACAGAATATATTTTTTTAGAAGTATTAGCCTCAAATTAGGTTTAATTTATAACATTTTTAATCTTAATATTGATTGTGGCTTCAGTTTTAACTCTAAGCTTCTTTAAAAAGAGGGGAGAAACATTTCTTATCAGTAAAGTATGTGAGTGGCACAGCAGATAAGATAATTGAAACCTAAATGTGAGCTGGGATGGAAACAGCCTCTGTTAAGAGTCAGGTCTCATCCGCTTTGCCCCAGTCAGGCAGTGCTTTAATGCATACTAATGCAATAAGTTTTGTCATCCTGTGGAGAATGCAGTGAATTTTGGCTCTGCTGCTGCTTTTGCATTAGGAGATGTCAGCCTTTACTGTGTTAGAGGCTCAAGGTTTCAGAGTCAGGAGGGGTATTTCTGTCATTTGAGAGACAGTCAAAAGCAGGAGGATTTTATGGCTCACCTGCCTGGAACATATTTTGCTCCTAAAGTGAGAAAGAGAAATAAAAAAATGTTCCAACTTGTTGTTCCACTTGGGCTGTTTCTCAAGGCTTCTTGTGTGTGCTCCTGCCTGGGGTCTTTGCTCTGGGGAGGATCCCTGTGGAAGATAAACTTTCCTTTTTCAGCTTTTCCCATAGACTAACAGCTCCTGTTATGGTTGTAAAGGTGGTGTGTTCAGCACTCGATGATGGCCCAGCTGGGTGGGAGGTAGTAGTGCAGCTATCTAAAACTGGAATAAATGAGTAACCACTGGAATTATTTCTTTACTACACAAAAGTCTTATTTTTACTTTGTTTACTTTCCCTCTTCTTTTGCAATTTTCAACTTGGTATTTTAAGGTTACCTTACCAGAAAGTGCATAATTTCAAACAAAGTGTTAGACTCTACTGGAAGCAGACATAGGAGGCTCTTTTTTTGGTTACAAAATCTGTATGAGCCTTAGTATTTTGCTGCAGGGAATATAGTCCAAGAATTAGACCTGCTGCAAGTGTTGGAAAATGGAATCCAGAAAAGGACCTTGTTCTTTTTATGTTTACCATATTAACGGGACATAAATCAAAATGTACCCAACTTATGCATTTGTCAGTGGCAGAAATTGCAGGTGAATGTGTGATATGCAATAGGAGCACTTCAGAATCTGGAGGCTAACTGAATGTTGGCTTGGACAAGTGCTGCACATTTCAGGTGTGTTAAGTGCCCCTTCTACATTTTGTTTCCATCTGTATGTTATAGTGAGATTTTTGCCAGTCTGACCATAATCAAAGTGCCTTAGAATAAAGTAGCAGTAAGTTGCTGGCTAAGGCTTGTTATTTTCTTTTTCCTGGCTACCTGAGAATTCTAACAGTCTTAGTGTTTCTTGGTATGCTGAGCCCAAACTAGTTGGAGGTGGTCAAGTGAAATTGTAGTCTGATCTGTTACACGGTTTCTGCTGGATCTAAGCTCTGGAGACACCAGAGAAGCAGAAGGACAAGAACCCTAGTCTGACATGCAAGCTGGAGCCCCAGGCTACCAGTGCAGCTCTGCTGGTGTTTAAAGTCAACTCCTTGCAAATATTTTTGGAAGACTTATATTCAAATGCTATTTATAAGACCAGACTAATTTCTTTCTTCATAACAATGGCCTTTTGGGCTGATGACAGGGCCGGAATCTGGAAGATCTGGATTCTGTATGCCACTAGTCAGCTGTGTATCCACAGGGAAGTCGTTGGCTTGCTTTCTGCCTTGGTTTTTTATCTGTATTTAAATGAAGGGGGGGGGAGGAAAAAAAAGGTTGACTAATCCCTGCCTCACAGGGCTATGAGAGCACAGTTAGTAGCCTCATGCTGTGAGATCTTTGGAAAACACTATAGGAATGTTCAAGGGGTTTATTATGGTTAAAGCCCTCTCAGTGAGAGAACTGGTTAAGCCTGGGTTATTGTTAGACCATTCATTAAGGAGTCTTAATAGCTGAAGCTATGATAGTAGCTGTTCCTGGCTTCACCTTCAATTACCTTGGGCAGATACAGACTGCTGCAATACTGGAGCTCTGCAGTGGTCTGGAGTAGACTGGGAGCATATGCATTAATGCTTGAGTCCGCCCTGAGCGCTTCGTTTCTATTTCACGGCTGGTTTTGCATGCAGGTCATGCCGTAGCCTGAGTGAATTTTGGCAGTTCAACATCGTGATGATTACTTACTCTGCCACCAGTGAGCCCTTAGCACTTTCTTGCTGAAGGAAATACTGTATATTCAGCTGAATTCTTTCCGTGCCTCTGCCTAACTCTTTTAGCTGGACATGGTTTTGCTTTGTAAATTGGAATAAAACATTTTCAAAAATGTATTGGGAAACAGAAACTTTAGTACTTAAGTATTAAAAAGGTGTAAACCAAATATTAGAGACCTCTTAAGATTTGGCAGTCACAAGCTCAGGTTGTCTTTTGACAGCCTGTGAAACTGTTGTGTGAGTTCTCATGTTGAGGTTTTTAAGAATTCATTAGAGAGTCTGTTTATAAAATATCTGTCAGAATTGTATCCTTTCTGGCCAACATTCTAATAAGTGACTATGCAAGAAAATGAGAAGGACTCATTTTAACAAAGGCAAGATATTGGATTTATTTTTCCAAGCAATACTCCTGTCAGTCTCTAGCAACATTATCTTATTAAACCTTAATGATTTTCTTAAAACTCAGCAGTGACATGCTCATGTGGTTGAAAGTCAAGATACAACCTTGACAACTGATGTCTACATTCATACATTTTTATTTGTCTTTAGTTTCATCTCTTCTTTATTATATCTGTAAGCTCTTTTCTGACAGGTTTGAGATGCTATTGACTGAAGGAAAAGTGCAAACTCGTGTTCCTGTTGAAAGCCAGGGCTTGAGGAGTTTGGGAGCATGAAATTCATTGATTGTGGATTTTCAATCATGACTCTGTAAATAAATATTAATTTTAAGCTGATGTTGCAGGTGAATGAAGTGCAGCTGTTACTCAGCCTTTCCTTTCTCCCATTGAGTGCTCGTAAGAGTGTGACACAGAGCAGGAAACTGCAAAATAACCACGTGTAGCAAAGTTGGTGTTCTGGGTAGGAACAGACAAGGAAGGAGTGAGGAGGGGACTGGAAGGTAGAAACTTCACCCTTGGGAAGCAGGAGCATTGCTGCTATATTACACTGTGAGTTATCTTTAATTAAAAGACAAAAATAAGTACACCAAAGAAACAAAAAAAGTGCCCCATACCACTCTTGGGTAAGTTGATGAGTAAATGAGCGAGTTTCACTTTCCATTTCTTGTGCATTAGCTGGGTCTAGAGCATTTGTGTTGTCTTGGGCTGCAAAGTGCAAGGGAAGACTTTGACTCTGTTCAAACACACCCTCCTTTCACTGTCTTTTACCTTGTTTCTGAAACACTTTTCTTAGGAAACCCAGGTTTGGTGCCTTATGTTACTTGCACCTGCTTTTTCTTTCTTAAACAGTTTTATGTTCAGATATGTGATGTCAATGAGGAAAGGCCTTTGTGGCATATTTTACTGTATGTTAATTGTTGAATATTTTATAGCCTACATGGAAAAATATCAACATATCCCTGCCTTAAGAAGTAGGGGAAATACCCCAAGGCAGAGTGCTTGTCTCCATTGACACTGAGCAGTGACTAGAAGATGGTGACACGTGAGTAAACAGGTACTGCCAAACACCAAGTTTTATTTCATAGTTCAGGTATATGATGGCTTTTTAAAATGTCAGGTCATGGCATCACAGGACAGGAATCATGTGAACATGAAAAGTTATTTCTTAAGTTCCAATTGTTCTTGAAGTGTGAGAATTACTTGCAGTGTATAACCAAGAACCTAAAATTAGAAGAGGAAGCACCAGTGCATGTGTGTCTTATCAGAAAAGATTGTTTCATTAATTCACATAAGTAGATTTTCTGTTTGTTTGTCTTTTCTTTAGGAAGAGCTTTAGTTTAGGTAAGCAGTGCAGCACAAGGGAAATCTTCCCAAGCATTGCTGGGTACACCTGGCTTCCAAAGCCATCCAGGGAATTTGTGGTGAATGTGTAAAGAGGAAAACGTCTCAGTTAAAGAACATTTGGCTTCTGGTGGCAGGGCCTCCCCACATCCAAAGAGCATTTACAGCTGTTTTCAGTGAAGTTGTGGGTAAGAGTCTACAGGGTGTGTAGAGAGGAAGTCAAAGAACTTTCATATTTGTAATCTTTGTCTTCCCCGTTGCCTTAAACAAAAAGCACATGTTAATTTGTGTCATCATTCAGAAATGAAGAACTCTTGCAAAGGTCAGGTGAATGCTGAGAGTGTGGATGGAATTCCCTCTGTATCCTGTGCTTTTGTATTCCTGCAGCTCAAAGCTGTGTAGATGATAAGATGGTGTCTGTGAAGAGTTACCGCTCTCATCTTGGGTGCCTGGCAGAAGGAACTTCCTAGTGCTGATTGCTAACTTCATAGAACCACAAGTGTTTGCTGCTATTAGTAGAAGAGGGATGTAGAGTGGAATCTACCTTCCCCTAGCTGAGGACTGATTTCAGAAAACTATTGCAAAGCTCAGACAGACTTAATGCACAATGACTGTCCCTCCAGTCCCCAGGGTCTGTCCTGGCTGGGACAAGCCACTAAGAAGACTTATGATGTCTGATTTGTTTTGGTTTTTGAAAACCAGGGTATTTAAAGCCAGGCAGTTAACTAGTGGTCAGGAAGCTGCAATAGGGCAGCTTTTGGTTATGGTTTGTGTATGTGACACTGTCTGCCCAGGCTGCTGTGCCCCCTAGGCAGTGTTCCCTCTGGAGGTGGGTTATATAAGCTATGTCACCTGGAGCCATCTCCCATTCTCAGAGCGGTTTTAATTGGCACCAGTAGAGCACAAAATATTTTGGATAACTGCCACGTGATTTATTCTGTCAGGGGAAAAACTATCTGCAATGTAGGGAGTTTTTTTCTCTTGAAGAATTTGTGCATGATGCCTCTTGGTTAGAGAGGGCAGGTCAAGGAAGAGCACATTGCTTTTTTACTGTAAACTTGTACAGATTTTGGAGGGGCTTTGCTGCTTTTTTGTATTACTCTGATTTCTAGAACCACCTTCTGAGCAGGACATCTGCACAGTTGAGTTTTACGTTATCCTTGGTTTCCTTTGTTTTTTCTTCTTCCCTCACTATTGCTTATGTTTCCTTATGTTTTATGTCCAAAAAGTGAAGCTCAAATACAGCTAAAATATTATATTCTTCTTAAAAGATAGCATGTCTGGAGGGGATTGATCCCTGTATTGGCATAGTGGCGAAATAAATGAACAGGCTGATGTTCTACAGTGAGTTTTAAGATGATTTTTGCTTTAATGAGACATCTGGGTGGAGGGAGCAAGCCTCAGAAATGAAAATTGCTTTTCTGTTTTATGACCATTCAAAATATTTTGGAATTAAAATCAAAATTAAAGCTGAGTAAATTGATTTTTTTTTTTTTAACCATATGTAGTAAGAGCTTATTTTATGTAATTACTGGGGCGTGACCTTAAATTCTGGGCAGGACTTTGTGGCTTGTAAGCATCAAGTTCAGCTTCTGATGTTGCAATGAAGAAGGAAGTGAGTGTGTGTGTGTGTGTGTGTGTGTGTGCTTGGGGAGGGAGAGGAACGAAGCACTTCTGCCTCGTCGCATAAGGTGGGAATTGCAGCTGGCCAGTTATTTTTAGCTTCTAGCTATCTCACTATGAATGTGAATATTTCTTTTCTTTTTAATCAGAATGAAGCTGTCCTCATAAAGATTTTTTTCATACCAAAAATGCACTAAATGTAATGACTTCTTCACCTCAATGATTATTCATTAAACTTTTAAGTCTTTTTAAACCTCCAAAGCTGCTGGATTGATGGATATGATGTATTTCCCAAGTATCTCTATCTGTTGTTGCAATTGTTCATCTGTAGGTAAGAATATAAGCATATATTTGCTTATTGCAAAGAAAGTGAGACCTCATAGATCAGCCTCTGCAGCTGGAGAAGCACAGAATTTAATTAAAGGAGGAAGGTAAAAATGGTGGACCTGAATTTGCTCCCTCTTTGCAAAAACATGCCACAATGTGGTCATAAGGACTTTTTCATGGGTAGGAGGGAGAGGCAAAAGATACCATCAGTTTCCATCAGGGTGTTTTCCAGCAACTTGCCGTAGTAGTGATTCATTTTTATTCAGTTGTTTGTCCTGGCCTGAAGAGAGACACATAAAATCTTTCCATTTTAAGCTCCTCAGCATAATGGATGAATAAACTTACTCTTTCTATATTGATTTTCACCACAGTGGGTGAACTTCCCTTCCTGGGATCAGTCTTTTTTGCTGCACTGGCCTAAAATATCTACCTCTGAAGGCTGTTGGTGTACTATCAGAACACTGGTGGAGGAAAGTGTTCTAACCATTTTGTTTCATGGTTACTGATCTTAAAATGCACTGTTAAAAACAACAAGTTTCCTAAACATACACAGTGATGTTTTCCAGGTTCCCTGGCTCTTTCCCCCCCATATTAAAGCCATTAAAGGCTACCTTATGTAATATGTACCTTACAGCAGGTAGTTAAGAAGCTCTGCCATCTGGATTGGGACTGACTTAAACAAAGAGCCCAAACCCCTAAAACTTCCAAGGAAGAAACACCAGAAAATAAACAAAATCTTGCTATGGAATATCTTTGAGTAGCTTCTGAGCATCAGAATGTTTGCTCGCCTATAATTTAATTATGATGGGCTGTAAAAACATGCTTCAGATGAATTCAATGCACTTTTCTTTTTGTGCTGGTCATCACGTTCCTCATCTTCAAAGTGCTTGTGTTCTCTCTGTCCCTGTTTTAGAAGATAGTACAGCTTTTGAAGGACACTTTGCTTTCTGCATAGCTTTAGAGTCTGCTGGGTTTGTTTAGCATTTGCCTTGGGTTACCCTTTGAGACTTAGAGAGCATCGTATGTTTGTTTTGACTGTTAGCTTATCTTACTTTCTCAGTAAGTCCAGACTCTTCTGGCAGTGAGTGAGAGGATGGGAGGATTAGGCTGCTCTCTGAGCACATGTTTGGAGAGCTACACTTCAGGGTGCCTACTTAGATTCTTTTTCCCTTAGCCTTTGAGATGAATATATGATTTAAAAGGCTGTAAAATTAATGTGATTATAGGATTGAAATAAATGGTTAAATGTCTTAATCATTCAGACACGAAATGACCTTGCTGCTTGTACTTCCCTTGGTGCTTTTAGGGTATTGGCCCATCTTTGGTGACAAAATACTCTCATAGCTCAGCTCTTGCACACTGGTGGGGCTTTATCTGCTCAGCTCAGGTGTTAATTTTTAATCTTGATACTGACATTTTAGTTGCAGGTTTGGAAACTATTTTACACTCTGCAGACAGAAGTGTCACTGGTTGCATTTACAGTGTTGTGGTTGGTTAATAAATCCCACGTGGCAAGCTATGGGATGATTGCCTGCCTTGTTATTCTTAACATACCAAGGAAATGGTTCTGTCTTCCTGAGTAACACTCATATAACAATAATGTATGTGATATGTTCTTCAAAATCCTATTTTAAAATGCCAGTACTCATATTCAGCTGTTGACCAGAGCTGTGAGTGGTGCAATGCTGAGAGTTGGTGGTCTTTAAGCTGCAGAATTTATGCAAATGTGCTTCAGGAGATTTCCTAAGAAGCATTTGAAGCTGTATATGCTCTGTGTGTATGTAGTAGGGTACTTTGTGGCAAAGGCCAATTTAAATTTTCTTATTGATCCAATACCAGCCCAGGTAAAATCTTTGGATCCCTCCCTTCATCCAGACTAGGTGAATGCAGAGCTTCAGTGTAAGATTCCCCATGCCTTTTGGTGTAACTTACACTAGAATTACAGATGCACAGTGTCATATTGAAAGCAGTTTAATGCTGAGCTCCTTCTGCATCCTGTAAGGACACCTCAAGGATCCTGTTCTTGATGAACACTCAGGTGAAAATTAAGTTGGGGCAACCAAATCACTGCCCAGATTCTGCAGATGTTCTTCAGGTGGAACTTCTGGCCGTGACTGATGTCATATGCCCAGCAGTCCTGACTGCTTGGAGATGCTGCCAAATTGTAAACCTTCTCAGTCCTGGAAACTTAGTTGGTGTAGTTCTGGTGAGCAAGGGGAGCAGCACTGATATACTCTTTTTCATCGAACAGCTAAGCTACACAGAAGCCATAGTTTTGTTGTTTCTTGAGGGGGCAATAAGGGCACAGTGGTGCAAGCACACCTTACGTAGTATTCAAAATTGTGCTTATTTTGTACACCCTTCCTGAACTAATACAGACTTATACATATAGTTGACACTTTATTCAATAGAGAATGACATCATGACAAATGTGTGATGCTCATTTTGCTGAGCAGGTTTCCTGGAACAGCTACCTGTGAGTTTTCCTTCAGATCTGTTTGACAAATTTGGTTTGATTTGTTTTGTGTTTCCATAGTGCTTCTTGTAGCATCGCTTAAAATACATTAGGGCAGGCTTTTGCCATCATATGCATAGGCCTCCTCATCTAATGAACTTTCTTGTTGCTGCAGGGAATTCTGGTTTGTGTTTTTTGGAAAGCAGGAGGGACCTGAGGTTTGAACAGATTCATGTATTTAGAAGTTTTGATTGTGATATTAAGGTTTTGTGTCTTCATCCCATTTATGTAGCACTGATTGCAGCTAGAAACAAAATATTTGATGTATTAATATGATTGTGTTCACATCTTTTGATTCTGCTTTGGGATTGAATGAGTGCTGCTTTGCAATTAAAGGTCACATGATGTCTGAAAAGAGAAGAAGTCTTGATTAAACTGATACTCTACTTTGGAACCAAAACTGGCTATAGATTGCTGCAGAGAAGGTCTGTGGCTTGCTTTATTGCTACCATCTGTAGTTATCTGTACTTTGTCACAAACCCTTAATTTATTGTAAATACTTGAAAAGAATTCCATCCATTTTACATCAGGTGATAACTGAAAAATCTCCTGGTCAGGAATTTTTAAAGAAAAATTCAAGGTCTGGGAAAAAAATAAACCCATCTTGGGCTACATCTGATACTGGCAAGAGGGTTCTGACAGTGCTGGGGAAAAACCCCATGTGTCATCGTAGTCAGCTTGATCACCTGATAGGGAGGACTTGCTTATGCTACTGATTTCAGAATAAGCAACTTTTATAATGGAATGAGAGTTTCCAGTTGCTTCTCTGAACTTGCTCTTACACTTCGTGTGACAGTGCTGCTGTGGTCATTAAGCACTTGTCAACAGCAAAGTACTAAGCATTAGTAGTTATCTTTGTCCTCGTTGACATACTTCTGCTAATTTATTACAATAGCATTTAAAGACTATTCAAATGTAGTGCCACATTTAGCAGAGCTATCTAGGAATATTATATTTAAGTTCATACATGGAGAAATTCATTGTCAGTATAAATATTGCAGATAAAGGGCATAGTGTCTTGTTTAAGAGAAAGTGTCTTGTCTTAAGAGAGCTAATGACTGCTCTGTGGTTGTACAGGGAGCCTGGATGAATCTGGCAACTCAGTAAGACAAAACCCCCTCTTATGGGCTGACATTGGGATAGCAAATAGGTTTTCATGTTGAAAAATAGTGAAATCTTTTTCTGTGTTTATGGTCTTGGTAAGCAACTGCCCTTCTGGGTAGTTCAAGCTAATGGGAGGGGATGTTGTTGGTGGATTTGTTTCAAGTTCACTCCATTGATAGATGAGGATGTAACTTTCAGGTATTCAAAAGTGAGATGGAATTTCTCTTTTGTCCTACTGGATTTTTATCAAGAGTCCTGGTAATTCAAGAAGGCCATCGTGTACTCCCTGAAGGTGAGACTACTACTATTCAGTAACTCTAGGAGCCTGAGGGCTTATCTGGAAGTGTTATTAGTTTGCTACTGCACACAAATGTTTGAGCTCTTACTATCAGATTAGATCTCAAAACCAAAAATGTATCATAGCTTGACGTACAGAAGCAATGCTCCATGGCAGTGTGAATCTTCACAGAAATCCTATGTCCTCCTGGTTTCTTTGCAGTTGTATTGACCATAGAGTGAAAATGTTTGAGTTGTTAAAAATACAAAATGTCATAAAAGTTTGGCTTAGAGCTTGAATTTGTGCCTAGCAAAAGACTCAAGTACTTATTAAAATAGAAACTAATTCTGTGTTGTCAGTGCAGTTGCATTCCCTCATTAGAAGGTCATCTGGTAATTTGACCTGACTTTTAAAACCTATACTGTTCTGACTGACCAACCTCAAACCTACAACTCGGGTAAATTTAGATTTTGCACATCATAATCCCTCTCTGACAGGCGGTAGTGGTAAGACCGATTAGAAAATAAGAGAGATGAGCGTAATTATGATGCTCTAAGTTCAGGATAGATGGGGGGTTTATTCCTGAGGCTAGTCTAGAGGCTGCTGCTGCTGTGGATGTGTTTGTAGGACTGTGAAGCATCTGAGAGGAGGAACAGAATGACCCAGCTCCACAATGTGAAGGATCTGTCTGTCAGCAGAGTAAATGCCAAGTGTCTCCATGATAGGAGGCTATCTGGGCACAGGGGGAAGGAGTATGCCTCTTGAAAATTAGTTGTTTCCAGTGTAGTGTTTAGGAGTGGAGAGAAATGGGAAGATGGAGAGGAGTCTGATCTTCATAATTTTAGCTAAGTTAAGTGAGGGGCAAGGATCTGAGATTCTTTAAAGTTTGGAGAGGGACAGATGTGGTAAGAGATTACACAGTTAATGATGCAGCACTTCGAAGTGCAGGCAAGTGCTGTAGTGTGTTGAAGATCTGTTGTGTATTTGCTTTCCTTCTTCAAAATACCCTCAAATTTGTTGGGTTTATTTCAGTTAGTTTCTCTTTCTTCCAGTGTCTTCTATCCTTAATGTATCTTGACAAAGTTTGTATTGCATTCATGTTAAACTGGGGAATGTTTTCCCAAAATGATTTTTCTCATTGTAATCTCTTCCTTGAAATTTGCAGTCAGCATGTCAAATATAATGTGCATTTATTGATAGAAGTAATTGCTTTTCATTTGTGTGGGTGCATACATAGTCAGATTGCTGCTTCAATCACTGGCTGCTTAACTGGTTCCTAGAAAATACAGGGGAATTTCCTACCGTGACTCATCTTAGAAGTAGCAGATGCTACATGCTCTCAAACTGTTTATGGTAGTTTCTGGAGTCTGAATAAGTATAATTGAGTGTTGGAGACTCAGAAATATCTTGGATGACCCTAATGACTGCACACTGCTACTGTGTTGACCTTTTTAATGAGGACACTTGAGTGAAATCTTTGGAAAGGTGCTTTCTTATGTTTCTGCTCTTTAACACTACTGGGGAAATGTGTTTCTGTCTTAAAATTTCACTTTCACCCTGCTGTCACCAAGGAATGGCTCTAGTGTTGGTACATTTGGTTTTTTGGTAACTTCTTTACCCCCAGGGTTTAAAGTGACTCTTGAAGGGTATGCCTCTCACAAAGCAATTCAAGCTTAAGTCTCTTATCAGAAGTGTATCACATCACTGGCAATGGGTCTGTGATGCTCTGGAGTTTCTGAGTAGCTGCAAGTCTCAGATATATAAGTGAGTCTGCAAGTACTGCACAGTTGCCAGCAGACTACCAATGCAAATCTCTCTGAAGCGTTGAAGAATATGTTACGGTGTAGGTTTGTGTTCAGTGAGGTCATGTTAGGGTGTGCAGCAGCACAAGGAGCCTGAGGTTAAAGATGTCTTGGAACTGTGCCTATCTGGGATGTCCACCTGTAACTGGCATTTCTCTGCAAACTGGGAACTGAAGAGACAAGGAGCTGCTTGGGCTGGAGGTGATGGGGGTGCTTGTCCTGGAACAGAACTCCTCCCGATCTGCCATCTGAAGAGTCTGAGTGAGAGACAGGGAGGGAGGAGGAGAGGACAGTGAGGGTTTGAAAGGCTGTCTAAGGGAGTAGCTCTCCTGCAAGCTATTCAAGATACACAGTTCTGGCTTGCAGAGTCTAAGAATCCATTCTTGTGTCCTTGTGTAAGGACAACTAACCTCCTGCTTCAGAAGCTGATGTGCTTGTTTCTTCCAGTGTGGAGGTCTGAATTCCCATGCAGGCAGAGGTCTTGCCTGGAGGCACACAAGGTGATCCAGAGAAGCTCCAGATTGTAACTGGAGCAGCTGTCATTTCCAGACCCTCTTTCAAATTCAGACAGAGTTTTAAGGCTCACCCTGTTACAAGGTTAAGTGAGGGTTGGCTTGCTGAGAGTAAAGTAGAAAGCTTTGGGAAGCAGCTGAATGGCAGGCAGAAGATGGAGTGATCTCTGGAGATGCCTTACCCAGCTCCTTTGTGTAGTAGAAACTATAAGACCTGAAGACACTTGGTCAGTGTTCTCTGAATTTGCTTCCCTGGTTGTCTAGGATATGTGATATTTTTTTGTCCTGCCATATTTTATAAGAATGTATCTTGGTGTGGGACTTGCCAGATTGGGAAGGTTGCACATCCTTGTGTTGGGAGCTAATATGGAATTGAGCAGAAAAATACTGACTGGACTTTTATGGCCACTGGTATCAGATGTGATGTCAGGAGATCAGCTCTTTTCTCCAGAAACCCCAAATGAGCAGTGTGTACCTTATCTTCTCTAGCACACAGTAAAATAGCTAAAGAAGGACAGAATTGTGTTACTTGAGGTTTTCATGGGAAAAGGACAAGTCCTTTAAGTGCTTTTCCTGCTACCAATCATGCTGACTGGTGCCTCCTCAAGATTGCAGAAATGGGCTTTTCCTGTAGTTACAGTAGAGTGAACAAGTAGCAGTTCTCAGGGGAAAACTGCAGTGTTGCATTTGTAACGAGAAGCCAGTTTGCAAAGCTAGGCACAACCAGCACTCCCAGCCCGTTATTGCTGTGGCAAGTGGAGCAGGGCGTGTGCTTCGTCCCTGCTGTGCTGTGGAAAAGGGGAAGCCTGGACCTGAACCTTGCTGCTGCATTACACTTCCTTAGCAGAGCGAGGTCAGGAGAACACAGTTCCTCTGTTCAGCTTCATGTATTTTTAATGGAGAGGTTAAGCACAGTATAGGTTTGCTATATATCCTCTTTGAACACTGTCGTATTATCTGAGAAAGCTGGTTTCTAACCCAGGAAAGATGGAGTTGTGTTTTTTCACTAGTGTCTGCAGACAGCAGAATTTCAAATGGTTGAAGCTTCTGTGGTCAAGTTTCCAAGATAGCTTCTGTAGTTACTTATTTCAGTGGGTTTTCTTAAGTCACAGGGTACTGAACTTTGTCTGGGTGTTAAACGTTCAGCTCTGATGGATGTTGTTTGCATAAAAATATTGGTTCTTCTGCTACAGTTACACTTCCACAAGATTTTATTTCTTTTCAGTATTCTGAGGTGAAAATCACAAAGCCATATGGTTATTTGATACAAAAGGGCTGATCAGAAGAGTTCAGAGCAGCTTCTCCTGAAGGGTTTCTCTTTAAAATCAGAAAATACATGTGTAAAATTCATGGTAGCTCTGGTGATCCTTATATGGCCTTTGTCTTTGTCATATTTGATTTAGTTATACATTGCCATTAAATATACATTAGCCAGCAAGGTCCAGAAAGGAGATTTTCCCTAGTCTTCCTGCCTAGAATGTCCCCTCTAAAGTGGTGACCCAGGTACAATTTACTTTCTTCAGCCCTTTAAACTCTTTTAGGGTTTTGGGATGATGTGACCATACAGTCAAATGTTGAACTATGATGAATTTATCAGTTAAGGCTAGACTTTTTCATTCTTTTAATTAGTGGTGGTATACCTCAGGCTGCAGGAAAACTACATTTGTATAATGTCTCAGAAAGCTATGCTTAACATTAACCAGAATGAAAGAATGGATCATCTAAGCTAACAGGCTGTCCTAACTAAAAATATTCACTGTAGTGTGTAGAAAATATAGAACTATCTTTCAGTCTTTCTGTGAGCTTTTAGTTTCTTGCTAAATATATAAATTGAACAAAGAAATTAACTAATCTTCTGGCTAAGGGACAGGATTGCAAGATTTCCTGTTTTCACTGCCAGTATCTCCATTAGGGATCCCCATTTTTATGGATTCAGCATCTAAGGAACATAGGGCTGTTAATATGTGCACGGGCACAAGAGCTAAAATAGTGCTGGAGACTTTAAAAACCTTATAATTCCTTGATTTATTCATAAAGCAGGAAGCATAACTCTTGAAAATTTGATCAGATGCCAGTTCGTTCAGTAGCCACTCGATTCAGAAACCTTTTTATAGCTGTGCTAACATCTCTGAAGACTGTTAGACTTAATTAATGTTTAAGACTCTTGAACAGAACATGTCATAAAAAAGGGAAGCTTTTCTAAAGGAGCAGAGAGAGGCAGGCAGTTTTGCTTCAGAGAATGGGAAGGCAAAGGACGTACCAGCACTTGAGTAAGTTTGTATCTATTCTCACATTTTAAAAGTATCCTGTTTGTGGTTTTTAGAGCATGACTGTTATTTGGTGTGTGGAATTGGCAGGTGTGTGTGTGTGTGCACAACCCCTCACAAGAGTTTTCTTTTAAATATCTACAGGCCTTGCTAAGAGCATGTACCTTGCACAAACGCCTTTGCTGTAGTGCAGGAAGTTACCAAGCAGCAGAAAACCTTTATCCTGTGGGCATGTTCAGCTCCAGCTGCTGCAAGGTTGTGTGATATTCTGTGTGACTAGATAGTTTTCATGCATTGAAAACTTACTTAACAAATGCATCAAAAAACCCCTCAAAAACTCATTTCCATGGTCTTCCTCCTCAATACAAACTAGCCAAAAGTAAATTATTAATGATAACATATGCAGTGGAAAAGAAACTGTAATCCCAGGCTAGGAATAATTGCATAGATGTTTGTATACATTTACCTGGGTTATTTCTGAAGAATGTGCCTTAATATTGGGAAATATATATATCTCTGGTTGTCTTAGATCCCTGTGTTTCACAGAGATAATTTCTTAGAGGAATTTATACTGAGTATCCCTACCCAAACAGGTGAAGATCTGGCATGGTGAATGGAGGAGGCTGAGATGTGGGAAAACGGGTGTTTTACCCTGTGCTTGCAGTGGCAGAAGGACGTGGGTCTGTTGTAATAGAAAGCAGAACTGGATAGACTGACAGAAATGACTGACTTTTTCTGATTGAAGTCCAACAACGTTGCCTGCAGGGGGAAAATACTCTTGGCAAAGACATTCCTAGTGATGAAAGCTTTACTGTAGCAGTTAAGCTTAGTTGTCTTCAGATAAAATCCTTATGTATTATTTAATCTCCAGTCAGGTGCTTTTTTTTTTGCCTGGTTAAAAAGGTAACATGTAAGACATAGAGATCATATCAGTGAATGAAATTTAGATGTTTTATTCAGAAAAAAACCCCATTTTGGTTTCTCTTAGAGAAGTTTAATGGTTTAATTGCATGAGATTTCAGTTCTTTGTTGATACTGAAATTTGACTGCAGCCTTTACAGACTGCTTTGTTTACCACTGCTGATAAGGTTTGGAGGAAAATGTGGTGAAGGATTGTTTAACAAAAAATAGGGAGTTTCTGTCAAAAATCAAAATCTTTAGTGTAGAATTAAAATTAAGGATGCCCAGCCATATCTTATGGTCCTGATCTCTCAAAGGCCATAAATTAAGCAACTATATAACTAGGGCTTTGCTCACACAGTCATGTTAACTTGTCACTGTTTTATTTCAATATCTATGCAAACAAACAAAGCTTTAAGTGGTCAAGTGATGTCTAAACAGCTGTCTCTTGAAATCACTAGGGCACAGCTAATCAAGTTTTAATTCAGGAGAACAGGAGAGCTAGATTTGTTTTAACTTGTATAGCAAACCCTGCAGTGTGTCTGCTCTTAATGGAGCAAAGCTGGTGCTGGAGGATGAGGAGAAGCAGGGTGCTGCACACAGACCAGTCCCTCTTGGGCGCAGCTGCTTCTGCTGTCGGTGTTGCAGCTCCTATCAGCTCTGTTCTGAAGCCAGCATCAGTTAGAAGAAAGTTGTTTAGATCACATTAGGAAATTGTGGAACATTGGGGTGGTAAATGGCAATAAATGTGGCTTTAAACAACTCTCATTGCTTGTCAGGTTAACAAGAAGTTTGGAGTCAGATGGTACAGGCAGGTGTGTTGTTTCAAGGGAAGAAAAGAATAAACTGAGGAGATGGTGGAAGGAGTAAATGTGGTGGATTGCAGTGGAGTCTGACAGGGATTTGTTGCCAAACACTGTATCAAGGAAAAGAACTCCTGAAGAAAATCTATAGGGAAATG
Source organism: Colius striatus (assembly GCF_028858725.1). Lineage (NCBI taxonomy): Eukaryota > Metazoa > Chordata > Aves > Coliiformes > Coliidae > Colius > Colius striatus. The sequence continues at coordinate 5,315,492 of NC_084775.1, read as the reverse complement.
GTTATGGTGTGTGGATGGTAGGAGCAGGGAGACTGGTGGGATGTATGATAAACTTGTAGCTTATTGTGAAGGATGCTGAACTGCATCTTCTCAGGGATGGGAATAAAAGCTCACTGGGTGATAAAAGTAAATAACCTGCCTATGAAGGAGATGTGTCTGGATTTCTGCTTTGGCACTGCTCTCGGGCAGTCCCTGCTTGTCTTCTGACTATGGTGGAAGGGCTCTGTCTTCCACTGCAATTGTCTAAGCCTTGTATTCAGTGTTATGGATCACTGACTTCATTAATTGAGAAGATTTTTGTTACCACATTAAATATGGAAACACACAATATTTTTGTGTCCATCCATCTGAATTGGCTATTGCATTTTTAACTTGAAACTTGTTCCCTTTTGGCTACATTCCTTGCTCCATGCCTTGTCAGAGGAGAGAAGAGAGGACAGTCTTGCTGTGTGCCCTTTTTCACATTGTTTAATGCATTATTACCTCTTCTATTTATCTGTGGTGTAAGCTGGCTTTATTTTCAGTTTACCTTCATGTTAATGTCTTCCCCTACATCTAATGCTTATTTCTTTTTCTGCTTTATTTCTGCTGCCTTTTTCATGTATCTGATGGGGGATATTGTATTTGGGTGAGACACTGTCTTTGATCCTAAATTCCTGTTGTGACATCAGTTCTTTTGACATGGTTTTCTCTCATTGTATTTATGCATCCCAATATTTCATTTGCCTATTTGACTGCCTCTGCATACTGAGCAGATGTTTTCAGAGAGCTGTCTACTGCAACCCCGAGGTCTTTTTCCTGTTTGGTTACAATTAATTTACAATCCCACAGTGTGTGCAAGTAGCTGACAGTATTACTACTACTATCTGCTACCCTGCTTCTGTAACAAAGGGATTTCATTGGCCACCCTTCAGCCTCTGACTTCTCACAGATCTGAGCCACTCAAGGTGGATGGGTTTGGTTTTAATGTCATCATTTCGTTACCTCTGCTGTGAATGAATGTCACCTACAAGATAAGTGACTGAAACCTACTCGTGTTGTTAAATCTGTCATTGCTTTAGATGCCCCTTCCAAAATAGGGAAAACCAAATAGGATTCAAGATAGTAAATTATCATTAGACCAAAAGTAAAACTCCATCATATCTTAGAGCAGTCTCCCAATGGTCTCTTCCTATGCAGTGTTTACCAATGTCTGGGTTTTGTTACTTCTTAGCCATTGAGCACACACCTTCCAACATCAGCTTCCAGTTCCTTGGCTGCTGCTCTTACACAATTACAGATCTTTCTAAATTATCCTTTAGAGTATGGTCTTCTTTCATTTTATTTTATATTGTATTTATTACATTTTCTTGGTTTAGTGATGTCTCTGATGTGAGTTTCTCTTGTCTGTTCCCTCCTGCCCTCAAATGCCAGTGTATCTGCTGCTGCTGATACCTGCAGATGACACCATTGAGTACCCCGTTGTCCCTGTAGCCACACTTCCAAATTTAAGCTTTGATAATACCTCTTACTGATATCCAGGGTGTCTTTTGCAACATCAGTTTGTCATTATTGGAAATTACAGCAAACAGAAATGCACTCCATGGTTTTGCTAAAAGCTTCTTTGATTGGAAGAAGGCTGCTGTTTGCCTTTTCTGTTATGTTCATAGCATATTGCACTACTAAAATATTTCATAAAATACTGTTGCTATGGTGATCTACCTTCCTCTTTCCCTAAAAGGACTCATCAGGTCCTGGGAGACCAAGTCTACTTTCTTTGCCTATGAGAAGATTAGTCTCATCCCTTATTTTACCCTTATTTCTCTCGTGTTTTCCTGAGGACACCAAGTTGGGTTTGATTACTGATAATTTTTTTTTTGTCTCTCAGTTTAACATTCTGAAATATTAAATCTTAGTACTTTAAAACTCACCTGAGGATATGCCTGTACATAAGGGTGCAGGACTGAAACTTGTTTTTTACATTTCAAGTGGCAAACTGAAATTAAAGCGTAGATTATCTAAAATGATAATTAGTGTTGGTTCAAACTGTTTATTGATTCTTTGTGACTGCACTGCTAACAGAGAGAGAATATGTGGAGGGGACAGGTAATTGCCAGTTTACATATCCTAACCCAGGTGGCTATTACTCTTCTTTGCTGCCTGTCTCTGCTGATTTCATTTGGTTGGAACCAAGACTGTATCTGAAGAAGACTGCATGCTGACCTGGGAGGTGTTGGCAGTTCAGGAGCTGAGGTAATCTTGAATATCTGATTTCAGTGCCCAGTGAAGCAAACTCTTTTCTTTTCCTCTTCCAGTTCTAATTTAAGACTTTTCCAGTTAAACCTGCTAAAAATCTACATTAAAGCAGTGTTAAAATTCAAGCAGAAGGCTTGTTCTGACCTGATATATCCCAAGAAAATAAGACTTAAGGTTGAAATCACAGACCTGGGCCCCTCTACCATCCAGTTGTCAAAAGAGTCCGAGTACTGTGTATTTATATGTGGGAATGATACCATCTGGATCTGGTGAGATGGCATCTCAGTCTTAACTCTTTTCTTGTTTTTGTTTACTAAAGCAAGATAGTTGTTTCAGTTCAGCAGTCTTGTTTGGTTTTCTTTTTACCCAGGTTTACTCTAGAACATGTAATTGATATGCTTGACAATCCATTGAGGTTTTTGAGGTGTTTTTTCTTTGGTTTGTTTATTATCTCTCTAATATCTGTGGTCTCCATTGTGCTCACCTGTCTGGTAAGGAGCCATTCATCATTCCATCATGGCCCTGGCTGAACACTGGCATCATTCACTGGGAGTTCTCTTTGTGTCTCAAGAGCCTGCTCTGTGAGTTACAGAATACAGGATTTCTGACTTCAGTGTTGTCTTTGAGACAATTACTGTATCTTGGTGTATTGTACACTATTGTATTAGCCAAGGAATTAATTGTGCTGCTTACTTGTCAAGTACGGTGAATTAGCAAAAGGTGATAACAGTAAGTTAACTCTAGGAAAATAGAGTTGTTTCCTGAAGGTATGACTGCAGCTCTCTACTGGTGAGCTGCCAGGGTCTTCAATAACCATCAGGGAACCTCCTCATGGAAAGAAAATAAGTGTGTGTAGGCTATAGAGTGAGGTATTGAATTAATTACATTTTAGTGAATGGATGTCCCCAAGTTACCACTTTTCTCTGAATTCTTAGTGACTGAAGCCCCACTGGAGGTGTTCCAATAGCCTCATTTGGGGTTTTGACAGCACAGGCACAAGCAGTTCCTGCCCCTGGCTGTTTATTCCTGTTTGCATGGATGGATGTGAAATGAGGCTGAGGAACAAATCTGGTCAGAAAATGAACCATTTTTGCTGGGTTGTTAATTGTCTGGATCAGCTTCTTGCTCAAGTGAGTTTGAGTTGGGGTTGTACAAGTGGCTATGTTAGAACAGTGCAGGCTGCTGCTGAAAGCAATTCATGAAATGCAGATGGAAACTTTATTCCTTCAAGTCCTTGGGTGCTCTTCACACCTTGCCAAATGAGGATGGAGTTATCCAAAGCAGCATGGACAAAGATGGATGTATAATGCAGTTAGATTACAAGTTGTATCCAAATTAGTCAAAGCTGCTTAAGCTGCTGCAGAGCTCTACTCTAGAATCCCAAACTTCAGTTCAGGGAGTGTAGATACAGGAAAACTCTTGGGCCATACCAAAATACTTCTCCAGAACACTGGAGCAATCTGTTGCAGTGATGCTTCCTGAGGAGTTTCGAGCAGTTTCAGGAAAGTAGGGTGGAAGTGGTGGTCAGAAACAGGCATTAGTGGTACAAGATGCCTCTAATTGGCATTCATTTGTATATTAGCACACTCAACTGGATAATGAAATAGCAGTGAGAACAGCTTTTGTAGCATCTTCAAGTCCTCAAAAAGAGTTGGATGAAATAAAGGGAACTCCTGCACCTCTGATGGTATCTATGCTGTTTATCCATTCATCTAGTCAGAATTACATTTTATCCCTACCCCTTCTTAAAATAATCTGTGTACATTGGTTGGTTTTGAGAGGGTAGCAAGCTGTATACAGTGAATTTTGTTAATGTTAAAATGTTTCTATTAAAGGAATAGGTATCAGATTGTTAGACATATTCTTTGTTTCTTCTCTGGGCTGCTATCCTGATGTCTGCTTTTTAAAGAATATAAATGTGAAGCATTTTCTTAGCCTTTCCAGGTGACAGAAGAAACACTGGCTTTTCACAAGTGAAAGTTAAACATTCTCTGCCTTCTGTGTGTCCCAAACCTGTGTTATAATTTACCTGTATACCTTTATTTTACCAGAGTTATCAAGGAAGGGGATGAATCAAGTGAAGTTCTTTTTATCCTGTCCTCAAATGCTGTGAATTCTCTTTTTTATTTTAACAAGTAGATTTCCATGTGTGTTTTAAAACAGGATTTGGGTTTGGGTTTTTTTGTATTAAAGTGCATTCAGAAAAGAGCTGCTGGAGGTGCCAGGAGAGACACAAATATGAACGTGACCCTAATAATATAAATGTTCCTCTGAGTGTACGAGTAGGATTTGTGGCCCAGCTCTCTAAAACATCATTGCCAAAACCAAGCTGTGAGATAACAGCAGTATTTGTGCTTTTCCTCAAGTGAACTGCTGAGAAGATGGAGGAAACTTGTGTCTGTATATTTGTTCCTAAAATAGAAAAAGCTCTGAAAAAAACCCCAAATCTCTGGAGAATTGGAACCATCATGGAAAAAAGTTACCAAAGAAAAAATGGGCCAGCAGTCCCAGAGAAGTACCCAGGGGGTTTTGCTGTGGCTGAGGTGCCTTGCCTTCTGGTACAGCAGCAGGGCTTGGGCATAGGGGCAGGAAGAGGAGTAAATACTTGCTGAAATAATTCATTGGCTTTTTTGTTTGTTTGTTTCTATGACCAAGCACAATTATTTCTATCTCTTACTGACTAGTTTGTAACCTAGTGACTTAAAAGAGGACTTGGGCAAGTAGCGAGGCTTTTTCTTTCGTGTGTAGTCCTGTCTTAGGAGCTTAATGCACCGCTGGTCTGTGCAAACTCCATTAAAGAGTGGCTGAGAAGGTGCTTGCAGAGCAAAGGAGTGACTTCAGCAGTGTTTGTCTGACACTTTGGGTTCTCACTGAGGAGGAAATCGCTCCTTATAGGGCTGACATAAAGCAGAAATGAATATCTTGGAGGTCTTCAAAACCCAGCTGGACACATCCCTGTGTGACCTGATCTAGGTGGGACCTGCTTTGGCAGGGAAATTGGACTAAATGACCTCTAAAGGTCTCTTCCAACCTCTACAACTCTACGATTGTATGAAAAGATTGTACATATTTATAAATTTGATGCACTTATTTGTTTTTATTCAGGCCTTTAAGAGATTTTGGGTGACTTATTTAACAAATATTGGCCAGAAAACCAGCTTCCTATGTCAACGTGTGCATTGGGCGAGTCAGCCGAAACGAAGGAATAAATAATACAGCAGAGTGCAGTTCAGTGAGACTGCAGCTCCAACTCCTTCTGATCTGGGCACCTCGATTTTGTTTGTAGTTGCTGTATTCTTTGGGTGATCTTCAACAGGTTTTGTTTCTCGTTTTATAAGCTTCTGTGTTTTATAAAGCATGGCCAGTGCTGACCTCAAAACGTCTGAGGGGTAAAAGTATATAGACTACCCTTAGAGGGTTCCAGGTAAAATCAAAACCATTCTTGCTCTGTGCTCCTCCCTCCTGTGTCCTCCTGTGCTGCTGAGCTTTATCCCTGCCTTACACACCAAGTAAGTGTTAGCTTTGCCAAGGCTGCCTGAGAAATTAAATGCCTACAGTTGTAAAACAGGCTGTTGGACTATTTTATTAGTATACTGTGTAAAGCTGACTGCTCTCGTGGTGCATGGTGGTGGCTATGGGTGACTTAACTGTATTATGGCAGATAAAAATATCTTGGGTTCTTTCATGGTTTTGTGGTAATTGCTGCATGTAAATAATTGCAGCAATTGTCATAAGGATGTTAAAGAGTCCTGAAGAGGAGCTGTCCTCAAGAGGATCATCTCATAAGCTCATAAGATGACTGACATATCAAACTTCCAGTTCTTTCTGGGTGCTGCTTTTATGCAACACCCAGTCATTTTTTTCTTTCCAGATTTTCAGCCATCCAGTGCTCTTTTCATAGAGGATAAACACTTTCTTCTTGCATACAATTGTTAGATCATAATAATGATAATTTGGACATGAGACGTCCATGTTTTGCTTCTACGTGTGTCTTTTATTACTGGCCATAAAAATTACATATGCTATAAAAGAATAAACTTAGAAAGCCAATGGGCAAATTGTGTGATATTAATGACTGATTCTGTCTTGGCTGGTGTGTTGAAGTCACTGGGGGCAGACTGAGCCGAAATGATAGCCTTTTTGACTACTTCAGTCTGTTTCCTGAAGTGTTATCTCTGGCAGGCACAGAGGAGGCAGGAAGGAAGGAGGTCTGTAAAAGGAGAAGTGTGTAGCAAGGAGAGATTCATGGGGGAAAAAAAGGAGGGGTGTTAGGGGGAAGTGTGTCACAGCGAAAACTGGACATCCTGGGGGATATACATGGGAGTGCTTTGGCTCTCTCTGCTGCTGTTTAACCAGCAGTGCTATGGGGTTGGGGTTCAGAAGTCTTTCTAAACCTTATAGCTGGAGAGGATGACCAACATATGCTGCCTTGTGCAGCTCTACTTAAAAATGAAGAGGTTTGGGTTTTTATTATAGTAAGCTCATAATGAAAGTCCATGTTAGAATCATGTAGAACATACTTCACACCCTCCCCTGTTTCATCAAGCTGAAGGGGGGTAAAAATGATCACAAATTGGTTTGTTGTGAGAGGAATTCTGACTCTGCATGACCAGATAATGCTTTGGGTTCTTTTCTCCACTCCCCGAGTGTGCTGTCTACATCTGTTTTCTTACTTTTTGTTGAGGACCTACTGCATCACTCTGTTTTTGGCCAGTTTTACTGTAGTGTAGCTTCCAGAGAATCAGTGTCCAAGTTACATTTTCTTGCAAAAAGAGAATAAACAGGTGTTTTAAATAGAAACCTACTTTTCTTTTTTTCTGCTAGTGTTATGACAGAAGCTGTGTAGCCACATTAGCACACTTGCCTGAAAGGATCTTAGTTGTTGTCTTGCACTTCCTTAATGAAATCGCTTTTTGACCCAAATGATATGGAAGGCTTTTCATATGTAAATATATACATGTCTCTCTACTAACACACCTTTTCCTTGAGTAGCACAAAGTAACTGTTCAGAAGTATAATTATATGTTAACTTCAGTTAGTTAAATCTAACTGTTCCCTGCAGTTTCTTCCTTACTCTAAGGGACAAATCAAAACTCAAGTCATCTAAGCTTGGTAATATGACAACTAATTGTAAATCTCATTAAGAAAGAGAGTGTTCATAATTATTACAACACTCACTTCCTACATTTCTGAAAAACTGAGCTTGAAGTACAGGTGGGGCTATGCTTACAGCCTCATTGTGTATGATATAAATGCTGGAGTGGCCTGTAGATCTGATGGCCACTGCAATGGCTTCAGTGTCAGTGGTGTTGGTCCTACAGCTTTGAGCCATAATTTAGGGGAGTAAGAGTAGGTCAGCTCTCAGTGCAGCATCATCCTGGATGGTCTGCAGAGCTGTGGGTATAAATTGATCCAGTTGCCCTCTCTGTTTGACTGTGTAATGGTCAAAATATAAACTCTTGAAAAGTATCTATCAATAGCTTTGAACCACAAAAGGGATACAGCTCTTCTGGAAGCCGTTACATTGATAGGTAGGAAACTATGAGTGTGCTGGTGTGTCTCTTCAGGCTTTCATAAACAAATTTGATGACTTGCTTTTGATGATGTTACTTTTAGGGAAATGAGAGGATCAGTATAATTTTTACCTTGTATATCATGTTTTTCCAGAGGATGTTCATAAACAAGAACATGACATTTCTTTTGAAGATTATAGTTTCTATCTGGCCACATGTCAGGGCAGATCAGGGCCGTAGGTGCCACTCATTCCTCACTTCACTGCCTAATCATTGTTCTGTAGTTGCTGAAACTTAATACACCATAAAGTCTTTTTGGAGATCAAGGAGAAAACAATGGGTTTTGATGCATTTGCAATCTGCCACGTCTCACACTATCCCTAAATTTCTTATAGTAGCCGGGAGGGCTTCCAGTGAACACAACCAGTGCTGATTCCTTTCGAAGGCTGGCACTTCATATTTGTTGAAATTCTTCCTGTAACTAAAACTAATTGTTTGTTCCTTGGCTTTAAGCCCACTGGCTTTATGTTTTTATTGTTTTAAATAAGTCTGTCGTCTTGTTCTTGACATATAAATACTAGTCAGAGGGGAGTTGCAAATGGAACAGGATTTCCTTTAAAACTGCTACTCTTAATCAGGGAAAAAAAAGTTGCTTCAATGAAGGTATGTATCTACAATAAGACCTGCAAGTTATTAGTTTAATTTCGTATCCCAGGGGCACTGTGAACAGTGGTCACCTGTGTTAGTAAAGTTCTGATTCAGGATTTTTTATTACCATGAGTAATCTTGTTAACTCAAAATCACTTGATGCATGTGTGAGCACTGGGGAATGCTGACTGCAAGTATGTATGTGTCAGAATGATACTCCAAATGGATTGCAGAGCTTGAAGGCTCAGCAAAGAAAAACTCTTGCAGTTCTTCCTAAAAGATATAGATAGTGAATGGCTGTGATTGCATCCAAACAATGTGCAAGCGTTAATAAAAATGATCATAGAATCGTGGGGGCTGGAGGGGACCTTTAGAGATCATCTACTCCAACCCCTCTGCAGAAGCAGGTTCACCTAGATGATGTGTGTCATTGACTTGGATGTTCTGGAAAATTACTTCTTTGAAAAGCAGAGGAAAAACAGATTGTGTTCGAGGAACTAGTGTATGAGTCTCAGCTGCTAATGATAGGACTTAGGCACCTTTTGTGCCTATATTCTGGTTACATTATCCAGCTTTCCTAGCTGGCTGTGTCCTAATTCCTGAACATGGTCCCTCTGCCACGTGCCCTCCAGGGGCATTATCCTGATACTTACAGAGCATTTTCAAATGCTAAACAAATCTTTTCCTTTGGGACTGGTTACCATCCATTTCTGTTATGTACAAGTTGGCTTCTTAGAAATTTACAGAAAGGACATGAGAGGACTTGCAGCTTCTAGAGCAAAGTGCAATCTTTAATGAGTATCTTGGGATGGATGATTAATTTAAGCAAACAAAGGCTGTAGTACACTCTCAGCAAACTTGTAAGTAGCTTGAATTTATATACCAGGTATGTATATACAACTGGTTTCAGCCTTAAAAAAAAACCCCAAAGTTCTAACATACTAGTTAAAAACATGTATCTTGCTGTTACATAATGTTGGATGGAAAAGTAATGCTTAACAAACAAAGAAATGACATTGAAAAGCTTAAAATATGAGGTTCAAGAGTCTTTCTTAAAAGACAGAGTACCTGCTTCTGTGAAGTAACAGACTATTTATCCTATATTGTGGTCTGCATGTCAGGGAATTAGCTGCCAGAGCACTGGCTGAACTGTTTGTGTATGACCTTGCTAGCTAGCCATATGTAGCAACTAAAGGGAGAGAAAAAGCTCCTACTTCTAAAAAAAACAAAGAAAACAAATCCCAAAACCCAAAGTCAATCAAACAAAACAATGTAAGTTTGTGTATGAAGACTCTGGTGGAACTTGAGCATGTGCTTACTTTGAGCTCAAAAGGTTTCTTAGTGAGGATGGTTTTTATCAGCTGCATTTATCTGAAAATCTCCTTAATGGTGACTTCTAGATTTTTGGAGATTATGTAGAGGCTGGAATGAAGGGGAATTTATGTGTTTGTCATTCTTGAAAAAAAGAATTCTGGTGTAAAATCATTCCCCCAGATTCTATGCATCTAAAAATGAATGTATGAGCTAAGTCATGTTGCTCCTCCTACGAGTGGAATCTGCTGCTGTTCCACCCTGTTTCCTGTAGTTTGTTTTTCTGCTTAAAGTGGAAAACTTTGTCCTTGCTTTGGGAAGTACTGTGGTGTAGTTAGGAACTAAAATTAATTGTATATATTTCTGTACACATTTGAAAGGGGCCTATAATGTCGTGAGATGCAATTCAAGCTGTGTTTTATATGCCACATACTTTTACTTTATGGGAGTGAAGTCAAGATGTAGGTAGGGTGTGGAAACCATGCTGCATGCATTGAACGTGCTGCGAGCTAAAGATGCTGGGCAGGTTGCTGGTTGTTTAGTGAACTTGACAAAGAGGTAAATATCTTAACTCTTCTGACACCACAGTCTGTGAGGACAACTTGTTAGCAGTTTCAGAGTTTAAGTGCATAAATGTCTTCTTACACACAGGTGTCATTTTCCATCCATGCAATCATTGGAAATATAGGGAGTTTAGCTCCTAAAGGCACTTCCAGTTAAGTTTTGTTACTTCCTTTATATTCAGGTCAAGGTATTTTCTGTTGTTCTTAATATAGCACCTGGAGATCATAACTGGTAGCAAGGTAATCTTTGTGCAAACATAAGTAGGAACTGCAGTGCTGCATGCTTTTAACATGTGAGGGTTGCTTATGACTGAGGAAACTGCTTTTCTGTAAACTGTTGGGAAAAAACCTCCGTCTGTGTGCTGTAATAGTGAGACTACTTACAGCATTCATTATCCAGGGTCCAGTCTATGAGAAATCTGCAGGAGCTGACACTAGTTTATCATTCCTTGGTCATAGGCAGTAGCATGCTGCTGTCTTCTGGCCTGACTATTCCCACACTCTCTACCATCATCTTGTGAACTTCACACTGAGTCCTGCTGTTGTCCTGCCCCAGCCACTGAAAGCACCACCTTATTGTGCCATTTAGCCTAAGTGAGGAGTAGAGAGTCCTTGAAATGCTGTGATAAGACAGCAATGGACCAAAACTACAGCAATAATTACCCACCCCATCAAGAGGGGTTTGCTTTGGCTGGGTTGCATTCCTGGTGTTTGAAGGATGGGAGAGGAGGGGAGTACTACAGCAGACTGCTGTAGAACTGCTTCATTGGCTTAAGAACATCATCATCATCTTGCACTTGTTTTCAGTGCACTTGTCAGCATTTCACTCTTGTTTTGGGCACTTCAGGGCTGGGCAGGCTACAGGTTGCCTGGTGGATGAATTTTTGAGTAACTTCTGATTTTACTTTCCTCTACCTGTAAGGTTATTGGGAAACAGAGACGTTGTCATACAGATGTATCCAACGCAGCACTACCTTCCCAATTGTAGCTGGAATAGTCATAGGCCTTAAACTCTTTTCTGTCTGGTTTTCATAATATGTTCTGTAATCTTCAGTAGAGAGTGTGAGGTTTTTTTCCTCAGAGATCTTTTAAATATTTTTCTTAGTATCATTTCTGATGCTCAATTTACTCAAGAATTCACTCTGGTTTTTAATGCCTTACTGTATCTCAGCAATGGGTCACAAGCAGCCTTTCCTCCAAGGCAGGGATTTTTCACTAATAACTGTTGATTGAGAACTTTAATTTCTAAGTATGCAGCTTGAGGCATCTCCAAATGGCCTTGTCTGACCGAAATGCTGATCTCTCAGACTTAGAAAGTCTTGAGTCACTTGTCACTTCTGTAACAGTGTGATTGATAGTATTTTCATTTGAGGCCTTCAGAACATGCACAGTCTCCAATGCTGCTTTAGATGTGCTTTTTGAAAGATAGAGAGTAGAAATCAGGCTTCTAGTAGAAATTAGTTTCTTGATGTGTGAATTCAGTAGTTTGGTAAGTAAGTACCCACTTAAATCAACTGTACCTTGAACTTGAGCTTTTCACTAATAGCATTTGACTCCCATAATGCTCTACCATTGCTTAAACCATCTTGACTTCAGTCTTCATGTGTCTAGAAGAGAGTTGTAGTGTTAAGAATTTGTGACCTTGCTAGCTTACCTCAAAGTAGAGTGATTGACATCTTCTGTCCCTTACTCTCTATCATGCCTGGATTGCTCATCTGGTGCTGCAGCATGATCAGCGAAGGATTCTCAAGTTTTGTACCAAGAGACGGATGGGATGGGATGGGATGGGATGGGATGGGATGGGATGGGATGGGATGGGATGGGATGGGATGGGATGGAGCAGCTGCTGAACGCACTCAGATCAACAGGACTCAGCTTACTCTTGAGACAATTTCCTTATAATCGTTACCAGTAAATAATAGTCTGGTTGAGAAAACTTACTTGTATCTCACTGTGTCTGTCTATCCCAGTTGCAGAATGACATTATTTCCTAGGGTTTAACTTGGACAATTGGCATCTAGTTTCCCATTTAAAAATACTAATTTAGCTTTGGGTATTAGAGCTGCACAGTCTTTGTTTATGGCAGAGAAGTTCATTTGACTAGAGATGGATAAATTGTTTTCTTCTCAGATTGTTTTTATTGTTCTAAAGCCAAATGGATTTTTCACTTGGCTGAAGAATGCCAGACCTGAAATACTGCATTCTTTGCCCCTGTCTGCAGGCATGTGGTAAATATAGCACCTTTGGGTGAGGCCAATCAGCTGAGAATGAATAATCATTTTGTTCATCTGGCTTTTGTCATTTGTTTATACTTGAGATATTTTAAATTAAACATTGCAGAAGCTTTTTCTGGAGCTCTTGGAACAGCTTTTTCACAGCACCATAGCGTTGCCCTGTGGTGAGAACAGTAGACAAAAATACCATTTTTAGGTAATGTTATCTGCCAGCAGGAAGACTTAGACATTTTTTTCCTAAGAAATGAGAAGATGAGTTAGCTTGCTTGTCATTAATTCAGGTGTATATTAATTCAGATTGTATAACTGCAATATAACCACCTCAGTATGTTTTACTGGGAAGTGTTTCTGCTATGGGTGTACCTACATAATATTTTCTGCAAGGGCAACCTAGTTCCAAGGCCTTGGTGTGTTTGGCTCTGCTGAGAGGACTGTTGTGGCTAATGATGGGAATAGGGGACTGAAAGGAGTTGCATCCTTAACTGTGAGCAATCTAGACCTGGTTTCAGCTGATAGGTCTAACTGGTTGCCCTCCTTTTTCAGCTTTTCATTGCTCATTCTCTCCTCGGTGGAATCCAACAATGCTTGACTTATTACTGCCTAGGACTCTCTTTGAAGTCTGGTATGTCATCAGGTGTAACATACTGAGCTAAATAATAGACTTAGCTTTGTAAGCTTTGTCCTTTTCATAGGCAATCTGAAAATTGTGGTCTGTAACCAAGATTTCATGCTTGTCCTACACCCCAGCAAGCTTAGGAGCCTTTATATAAGTCAAAGAACTTGGCATTTAACCTCTCTTCCTGGTTTCCTACATTACAGTAATGTATAACCAGCCCAAGGGCTATAGCACACAGGAAGCCTCTATCTTCACCCAAAGAAATGCTATTGCCATCACAGCCTGTACTCTTTTTAACTGCACTTTCAAATGGTTCCTTGGTAGTCCATGGTCTTTTCTAGGTGTAGTATTTTTGTATGTTAAAGTATAAAACTTAAAATACTTTTTCTAAATACCGATATTTGTTTTCCTTTGCAGAATAGAGAAGTGCATAGAGTCTGGGAGGACGAGAGCACAGGACAATGCTGCTGAAAGGAATCTGAGCCACAGAGCATGTGTTGTGCCACAGATACCCAGGTACGCCCCAGCAGAGCTTTTAGGGCTCCTCTAATGAACCACAGCTTGTTGTGCTTGTTGCTCTATTACTTATCATCCTGAGCCAAGGAGACTGTCTCAGCCCCATACTAAAATTATGCTCTGCTTTCATCGTTCCATCTGGATGGCACTTGCAGTCTGAAACCTTCTAAAGCCTTTCATGTGTGTTTTAGTTTTAATTTTATCCAATTGCTAAGTTTCACCTGGTCTCACTTTAAACGTTGCACTGGTTTATATCATAAGGTAGGCTGAATACTTTAGTGTACATTTGCAGAAGTCTTTTTCTTTTATACACAGAGAAGATGTGGCCTCCATAAATGAGGTGCTGAGCTATATATCTGGAAGCAGTTTTGAGACTTGCTCCAGACTGTTAGAAACTGCTTCAGTTGACTCACCTGCAAATAATCTGCTTTCCAAAGTCAAAAGCAGATGGGTAGGGCATCCATCATTGCCTCGAACAGCAGTGTCTAAAGAACCAAGGTGATTTTTGTCAGGATGCTTTGATAGGAAATGTGAAACTTTCTGATGTTTGGTTGGGTGTTTTTTCCATAAATAAATTTTGAGGGATGAACATTTAAAGTCTTTATTTAAGTACAGCTCAGTTCTGTGCTATCTAATTATATGCTTATGCTAAAGAAAAGTGTTAAGGAGGTAAAGATCTGCCTTACATGGTGGATTCTAGGATCTTTCAAATGCAGTTCTGAGATCTGGGAGCCATCACAGTCCAACAGCACTGACTGTCTTCAAAAAAAACCAAACAAATAAATCAATTACTCATATGATTGTGAAGTGTTTCTGTGGAATAAAAGCTAACTTTTCTACTAGCACCAGCTGGCAAGTGGGAAGAGAGAAACAGCAAACAAACAGCAGAGAAAAGTAGGAGGAAGGATGGTAATAGTCTAAAAACTGACACATTAGGAGACCAGCATGAAGAATAACAAACTCATATCACAGGATGTTTTGCATAGCAACAGGACTCTTGTCTTCAAGTGGACTTTAGTGTAACTGCAGCACTTGCTTCCTGTGTGAGATAAAGAACTGTTGTGCTCTGAATGCATTTTAATCTCTATATCTAAATTGGACTAATAATTAAATAGAATTAGCTGAAGGAAACAATAATGAAGTCCATTGCTCCTGAGAGTGTTTCCTCTTATTTTGCTGTCAGAGAAGCAAGAACAGAAACCTATGCAAAGGAAACTGATTAAAGATAAACTTTTTCACCAGGTGCTGAATGCTGTCTACAAACTACTTTGTCGATGAAGGAAGAAATTGATTGGAAATTGAAAGCACAAACTAGTTCCTAATACCATTCAACATGCGCAAAGGGGTGCCAAAGGACCCAGAAATAGCTGACCTGTTCTACAAAGATGATCCTGAAGAAATATTTGTGGGTTTGCATGAAATTGGACATGGAAGTTTTGGAGCAGTTTACTTTGTGAGTATAGTTCTTTACCTCTTTTTTTGGAAAGCATAGCCATTTCAAGGGATGGTTTAGAGACCTTCAGCATTTGTAGAAGGGAGCATTCGTTGAGCTCCCAGTGCTTTGTGTGTATTGGCTTTCTTGTAACACATCTCAAAAAACAAGTGTTTCCAGAGCACTCCTGAGCTCTTCACTGTTACACCTGTATTTATAGTAGCAGTTGACTGTAGTCTCAGTAGTGCATCCAAGCATTCAGGTTAAATACATGGTGTCTTGTGCTGTCTGATGCTGGAAGTTGAACTTAAGCAGTTGGAAATTAATTTGCCAAACTGGAATTTCAAGATAGTCTGCTTGGTACTCATATGTTTATAAATCATTGCAAATTAATAGATCCAGTGAATTAATGATTCAAAATGCATTTGGAGTTAAAAGCTACTTTTGGTAATGAATTGGCATTGGGGCTGCTTGGGTAAAGATACTGTGGAAGTCACATCACATTGCATTCAGCCTTTTGAATGATTCCTCTGCTGCTCTGGTAATTTAGGAGTTAGAGGTGTGTTTGAAATACCATTTTGTTTTGCCACTTTCCTTGTCTACATATTAATCACATAACATACTATCTTCAATAACAAATGCTTACCTGGCAAAAGCAAAGAGAAAGTCCTAAGAGGGATGGGAATTCAAGTGGGAAGGTGTATTGTGTTAATCAATAGAGTCAAGAGAATTTAATCTGGAAAGTGAGAGATGCTCTTACAATGAGTATCAAAGCCAAATCCAGAATACTGGATTTGGAAAGATTTATAATCCAGTCACTATCGATGAAAATCATATAGAATTCACTATGAAAAAATCAAAGCCAAATTAAAGCTGTTTGGTAGCATGGCCTGCTGCTCCAGAAGATCAGGTTCACTAGAATTAAGACATCTGAAGATCAGACATTATTTTCCAAGGTACCCTTCCCCCTGTAACTCCTGAACCTGGCAGTAAGTAGCATTATTAGTTATTTGCAAGCACTCCCAATTCACTGATTATGGTTTTATACAGTGATGGAGGTGTTGCTGGAACTGTTGTTAGGAGAGGAGCCTGATCTTTTGTGTCAGATAAACAGTGCATGTGTGTTCTGAGACATAATGATGCAATTCCTTAATGTATAGTCTGGTAGTAACAATACGGGGGGGGTCTGCCAAGGGGCATGTCAACAGTGGGACAGGCACTTTCAGATGTTGAAGTGACAGATGGGTGAAAGTATAATGTTATCTGTACTACACATGTAAGAGGATAAGGCTGTCAAACTTACAAAGCACATTGATCCACTCCAAGAGAAGAACAAGCATTTTTTTAGATGGCAGTGGGGAGATCCTACCAAGTGTTTTTCACCAAAGGGAAAGGATGCATGATTAAGGGTAAAGATGGGGTAGTGAAGGTGCCACCTTGATCATTCAGCTCAGACGTTCAGAAGCTCCTCATACTTCCAGGGAAAGAGCATGAGGAGTGTTAGAGATCCATACTACCAAGAAGGCTTATAGCTCTGGTTAGATGAAAGACTAGTGGTTCTCTGATACTTCTCTTCATTCTTTCCTAGTGCAGGTGTATCCTCCAAGCTTGATGGTGACTGTACTCATATCTATAGCAGTATTGCTGTAGCAACATAGTAATTGGATGCATCACTGCTTTTCTGTGATACACACTTCCTTGCCACTGTTTGAAACTTCAATTTTCCTTCCTCTTGCATGAAGCACTTGGCATCCTGTAAATTGTTCTTTGGAGTTTTTGCCCTGTCCTGCCGTGTATGTAAATCACAAGCAGGAACTCACCCATTGGCACTTCTCAGGGCACAGTAGCTCAGGATCCACCTGCCCACCTGAGGAAGGCCTCTAACTACACCCTGCTTGAAGGGGTCATGCTAGAGCTTTTTCCCTACCATGTAGGGGATACTGTGCATCTTGGTTTTGGTTTTCCTCACTTTAAAAAGCTTTTGTAGCTTGTCTTATGTCTTGATTCTTTTGCATCTTGGAGTAAGGCAGTTCCAGAGATCCTGATGTACTTGGTGTGGAAACAGGAGAATAGGTAGAAGAATTCTGACAGAATAAGGCTAAATCATCTAAAAGAATGAGGAAGCAAGCTCAGATATGGAAAGGGGTAGGTCATGGATTGTTATGCCGTGGATGCATATCTTTGACCTTTTTGTTTAGATTGGTACTGATGCTACTACAAACAGTAACTACATTGATCTGTATCTTGTCACTGTTGTTGTTGTTGTAGATTAATGTTATTCTAGTATAAACTTCAATTTAAGCTCAATTTTTGCAAGCTGATTTGTTTTCCAGTACACTATTGCCAAGGCTTGGCAAGATCATTTGAAATTCTTTTCCTAGCTTGAAAGAAAGAATAGTTCATATATCACAGGGCTAATAAAAAATACGTCACTTCTCGCAAGGTTTTGAAAGCTGATGCTAACTTGACTTGAAATCAACTAAGTTGATTTCACACTTGACTTCAGAAGAATAGTTTTCATCACAAACAACCTACTTGTGTCCATGTTAGAAATACGGGAAAGCGATAAAGCGGATGAGGGCAGCGTGAGGGGGCTTTTGCAAGCAAAATGTACTTATTTTTCTGCCAAGCTTTTCTCTAAACATCTACAAGCATGGCCAAACCCACTTCAGCATGTGCATATTTGTCAAGTGTGCTTGTAGAGCCCTGTAAGTTATTTCAGCCAGGAGGATCACAAGTGCTTGGTACAGCAAGAACTCGCCGCGCAGCTGTGAGAAGGTGGCAGCGCGCCATTGGGCGCACACACAGCTGCGGCAAGAGATACCACGCTCACGAGAAGATACTTGGAATTAATGTAACAAACATACTTGGAAATCTCTTTAGAACACCAACATTAATTCCTCCATTGGAGGAAAACACTTTTGATCTTTTATGTGCTGAATCAGAATGGTGAGTGGTTAGGAAGGGTTCTGCCTTATCCCAAAGTTAATTGTGTTCAGCTTTCTCTGACTCGTTTGAGGAGTGGGTGCTGTGAAGAGTCTTAAGTGTGTCAACTCCCTTTAGTAATTCCTATGCTCTGTTGGTTCACCCAACATCATTTTTTCTTTGAAGTCATGGTACTCATCATGAAACATCTTTCATTAATAAGTTACTTGAAAGTGTAGTACTCATCCTCTCAAGCAGCTGAAAGAAGGATTTACCACATTTAGCTTCTGCTGTATTCTAAGCTTTTAACTGTCACTAAATTTTGTCCCCAAAATGATAAATGATTTGGAGGTATTGGGATTTCAACAACTCTTTTGCAACAAAAACCTTCAAGTTTCCCGTGTCCTTAACTTGCACAAATGAGGGCAATGCCAACCCAGGCGAGTAGAGCTCTTTCTGTAGCCGAGTTGTCAGCCTCCAGTTGCCATCCCTGTATCATACAAGCTTCAGAAAAGTAGAATTATGATGACTGAGTAATAATATTCATTGCAAAACTGAGATCTGGTGCAGTGAAAGGAAGGTCACTTTTTAAAACTGAGATAAATTCCAGCATGAAGCATCATCTTGAAACTGGAAATTGATACTCTTAAAGAACTATTTCAATGTTGTGCTGAGGTTTAAGGTGAAATTAAAGAGATTTTGTTACACCTCTTTGTTTCTTTGGGAAAACATTTTTCCATAGGTTTATCTAAAATGGGTTTTACTGCAGTTCCAATAAGACTATATTTTGCATGCTCTCAGTAGGTGCAATATTGGGCCTTGGTTTGCGTGTCAATAGAGAAGTTGCAAACGTTGTTGGGGCTGAGGGAGAAACAATGGGTGTGGAAAGACAGGGAAAGTCAGGAAGAAGTGTCATAATAGTTGACTGGTAAATCTTAGCACAAAGGAAGATGTCTCTGAAGTGTAAGGGCTCATAAGGGTGTTATAGGGGAGAAAAAAGCCAAAGGCACAGCTCCCTCCATGGGGAGGGGTGAAAAAAGAAACTTGTCTCAATCTATTTCTTTCTTCTTACTCCAGGCTACAAATTCCCACACTAATGAGGTGGTGGCAGTCAAGAAAATGTCCTATAGTGGAAAGCAAACGAATGAGGTAAGCTGAATAAAGCCAATTCTGCCTGCAGAAGCTGTTGAAACCGTAATGTAAATCTGAACAGTGAAATTAGCTGCATATTTCATTTGACCTTAGCAGACCAGCTTTTTCATGCAGTAGCTGTTGCTCACTTCCATAGTAAGTGCAGGGAAAATGAGTCTATGCAAATTTTGACAAATAGTTCAGTTTAAGGAAGTGAATGGGAATTCAGAAAGCTTGTGTGGTGGCTATTTCAGTCATAAGTGCATTAAGAGCACACTGGCTACTGGAGCCATAACCACAACTCTTTGAGGTGCCAACTGAAATGTATAGCTGACTTGAAGCACTTTTCAGGATCTATAACCTAAAATTGCATAGATCCTGTATTCAGAATATTAATCTTACTTCAATTGTTTCTCCTCTTATTGTTGTGTTGTGGTGCTTTGAGCTTGGGTTGACCCTGATTGACACCCAGTGGAGAATGTGTTTAAGAGCAAGCAGTGATGTTTTAAACTCATTTTTCCTTGCTTACCTGTTGGTCTCCTGCACGTGCTGAAGCCTTGCAAATGTCAGTGGTTTTGTGCTACATTACAGCAGGAAGCAAACAACGGACTGCTGCTATCTCTAGCACATATTATAGTTGGTGTTTTGGGGCAGGTGTATTTGTTACTAAGCCTGAGACCACTAGGCAGTTCAATCTGCAAAACAGTAGCTATACTTTAAGTAAAATGTATTGCAGTTAAAATGAGAAACCAAATATTTTTGTCATCTCAAGCTCATTTAATATGTCTTGGGGGGTGGGAGGTGTCTCAGTGCAATAGGGATCCAGACAACTGATGTACAGTTGGGCTTTTGCAGCTGCCTCTTACAGTGTGAAATAATGCTTCTCAGATGCACTGCAGTGTGAAGTGTATGAGAATATGTAGAGGATTAAGCAGAGAAATTTATTTATACTTCTTTACCATTTTTTTTATTAGAAATGGCAGGATATCATCAAAGAAGTCAAGTTTCTACAGCAGCTGAAGCACCCCAACACCATAGAGTATAAGGGCTGTTACTTGAAAGAGCATACAGCATGGGTGAGTGATGTGATGTTTGGAGGTCTCCATGAGCAGATGTATAGTACAGCATGTGTATACAATCACATGTTCAGTACACACAGTATCTTTACATGCAGCAGCATTCATCTCTCTCACCTGAAGAAGCTCCCAGGTAATTTAAAGGGAATAGATATTTAGGATATTGGAACAAATCCCTGCTTCTCTGCTGCAGGCCTCTATGTTCATCTAAACTTAAAAGTTATCATGGAACACCCTCTACAATATGTCCCCACAATATGTCAGTGCTTGAACCTTCCGTACAGCAATGAAAGGCGTCTTGTCATTGCTGGAATTATTTGGAGCATTTTATTGTGTTAATCACTTAGTGCATTTCTTGCAACTCCAGGTTTTATTTGCTTCCACTGTTTCTCAGTCATTCAAGTAGTAAGTGTTTGTGGAGAGTCTCTACCTTGTTATTTAAAAGCATGCTTTTTTTTTCCTTGCAGTTGGTTATGGAGTACTGTTTAGGATCAGCTTCTGATTTACTAGAGGGTAAGTTTTGTATAGGCTTTGACTTTCTTTTTGCTAGTGCCCCTTCTGAGTACAGTGGTAGACTGGTTTCTGATGCCAAGGGAAAGCTGAGACTTTCCCAGGAGGCCAGTGGTACCTGTAATTGACATGCACATTTCTGTATTGTAAAATGAAGGTATAAATGTATATAGCTATGTTCCTGTAATTTTTGTCACTCTGATGAGTGAAGCAGACTGCCTGTTTTCTGATTATCCACAACAAAAACCTGTGGAGTCACCTTTTGTCCTTGCCTTGCAGTCTGTAGGAGTAATTACAGGTGATTTGATAGGACTGATGTGACCTCAAAACTGAAACAGCAGCACCTGCAGAGGAACAGGGAATCTAAGCCAAAGTTTGCAAAACCTAGTACTCTTTGTGGGTCGTATCTTGTGTATCTAAGATACAGTCAGCCAAAGGCACATCCTGGTCATATCTAGGGATCTGCAGAAGGTGCTTTGGGGTATCTCTCAGTAGCTGATATTCCTCATTGGTTTTTTTGTCTATTGGGGGAAAAAGAGTGGGAAGCTTTCCTTGCTAAGGTCCAAACGAGTGTTTTGGATACATTTGGCAAGCTGCAGTCAGACATATCTCCTGATTAACAGCAACTGTTGGCCTTAGCATGCATGTGAAGAAAAATGTGGTTTCCCATGATGCCAAACACGTGCACAGGCTGTGCACAGACTCAGAGCTGCTGGTGGCCATCAGGCCATGGAAATGAGTACCATCCAAATGGTGATCTCCTCATAGCTGGCAGAACTGGTGGGGTTCCTTTTCTTTAAGACCACTTTTCAGGAAAGATCACACTTATCTTCTTATGAGCTTTATTTCTTTTTTTTCCATAGTTCACAAGAAACCACTTCAGGAAGTGGAGATTGCTGCCATCACCCACGGTGCCTTGCAGGGGCTGGCCTACCTGCACTCTCACTGTAAGATTCATAGGTAAGGCCAGAGCTCTGTGCTGCTAGATGTCCTTCCATCTTCCACTTTCTGGAGCCTCAAAATGGTTTTGCTGTGTTTAAGCAATTTTATTAAAGGTTATTCTAACAAAAAAAAATCTCTAATGGACATGTTAGTAGCCCCAGTGCCAGAGGTGATGTAGAAAGAAAACCTGTTGGCCTGTTCTGCATTGTGCCAAATTCTCCTCCACATTAGCAGTTTTCTGGTAACAAAGAATACACCTGACTGTTAGCAGTAAACACAGGCAGGGAAATATCACCCTGAGTTTGCCAAATAGAGCAGAATGGTAGAACTAGACTATTTTTAAGATGAGGCATTGTGAGAGTTTTTTACATGAAGTTTTAGGTGCTCCCGTGCTTTCAGAAATCAGCTGATGAAAGCATGAAGTCAAGGTTAAAACTACCTTAGGAGTAATCAAAGCACACAGGCAGAGGAAGATTCTATAATAGGCTGCTTCTGGAGGCAGCTCCTGAATCTGGCTTTCATAATGTAATATTTCTCAGGAGTTTGGTCTTTTTTTTGACTCATTTGTTGCATGTTCTCATATTGTCTAATTTTGGGTTCTACTGATATATCAGGGACTTGTGAAATGGGTGAGAGCTAGATTAGTGTAGTGAGTGGGGAGTCATCAGAATGAGGCAACTTGAGACTAATTTATGAGACTAAAAACCTCTTGGTAGTCTCCTAGCAAGCTTGAGACAGAGAATTGGTGCATCAGAGGCTGAGACTGTGAGGGGTTTTACAGAGACTGAAATTTTGTCACTTGTTAGAATAACTATTTGAGGCACATCTACACAGAGTTATTAAATTATATTTAAGTGAAATTAATTTAAGCATGCCAATTTGTGAAATTAGAATAAGATCATTTGTTATGAGCCCTTTGCATATATTCCCTTATTGGACCATAAAAATACCTGTTCTGAAGTATTTTACGTGCTTTCGTAGTTCATTGAATTCTTATTTATAGTAAATGCCTCATGTGTAGGCACAATTGAGAAGTTTTTCTCAGTTCTGAGGCCAGTCATATTCGACATATTCATCAATGAGCTGGATGAGGGGACAGAGTATACCTTCAGCAAGTTCACTGACAGCACTAAACTGGGAGGAGTGGATGATTCACCGGAGACTGTGCTGCCATTCAGTGAGATCTGGGCCTGCTGAGGATTGGGCACAGAGAAAGCTCATGAGGTTCACCAAGGGCAAGTGCAGAGTCCTGCACCTGGAAAAGAACAACACCCTGCACCAGGACAGGCTGAGGATGACCTACTGGAGAGCAGCTCTGCAGAGAATGACAGGGGAGCTGCACACCTGAGGAAAACCCTGTGCTCACCTCTGCTGTGGCAAATTGCAGTAGCAATGAGGAAAGTCAGGCAGACTTGGGCTGGGAAGGGCCCAGAGGTGGCAGGGGAGACAGATACCCACTGTGCAGATGTGAAGGAGCATGACCTCAAACACAGGGACACCTTGGGAAGAGCGAGGAACAGAGCAGGGCTCTAGGTAGGGCTCCAGCCTCACCTCCTCAGCATCTCTGCTCCATTCTAATGTCATGCTGTAGGATGGCAAAGGATGAGATTTGGAAGCACAAAGCAGACCTAGGTTAGCCAATATGTTTGCTGATACCTGAAGTGCCTGCTGAGTCCTCTGGTGCACAGTGACAGTAGCAGTGGAGATAGCAAAACAACAGCCTGTGCTGTCTCTCGTGTACTTTTGAGGTGTTCATTATTGCACGTACAAGACAACTTTAGCACTTCTGCTCCTGCAGAAGTGGCAGATGCTTAGACCTAAAACATGAAAAAAATGTCAGGATATGTTTCTGAGTAACACATGTGTGCAAAGAAAATCCCTAGTACTGGTTTTGAAGTGATTCTGCCCTGGGAATGGGGGAATAGAGATTCTTACTCTGGCTCTGCTGCTGAAATACTGTAATTCCTCTCTCTGTGGCTCTCTGTCCCAGCTTTGCCTTTTGCTTTGGAGTCAGAGATACCTCACCAGTGTTTAGATCATGCTAAGTTTAAAGATTCTTTCAGCTTAGAAGTTCTCTGGGTCTACAGAGATACTGGATTTATGTTTGATGCACAAATCATGACACTTCAGCTGTTGTGCAGTAACCCAGTGTGTGCTCTTCCACAGCAATGAATACAAGGTAGCTTTGTTTCTCATCTCATTTGTCTCATTAGCTTGGTTTTCACAGGATCAGGGTATGAGTGTGTTTGGTAGTACATGCTAACTTGTTTGTGGTGGAGGCCTACTGCTACTGATAAGTGGCTTTGGTTTTTAGGGGCTTAGAGCTGAACACCACATAAGAAAAGCTGATATTTTTCTTGATGCGTGTTTTTTAATGTATTAAGATACATTATGTTTTTTGAAGAGGTGGCAAAGAGCCACAGGCATCCCTCACACATATTCCATCAATGAGGGTCTGCTTTTGGAAAAGCAAATAGCTTTGCCTATGCAAAGGCATCTGTGAGTGCAGTTTCCCCTTTGTCGCTGAAGTGCTGTATCAAGCTTTTAAGGAACTTAAACTACATTTTGGTTTTCAGCTGCCAATGTGTAAGTAGACTTGAATTTCTGAAAGCAGCTCTCCTTTTATGTCAGATAGGTGGAAGGAAGAAACTATTTTGGCTATAACTGACAAGACTGTTTGAAAGTTTGAGGAGGGTCGTAGCTGAGTGTCTCAGAAGCTATGCAAATTGAATCAACCTTTCTCAGTGTTTCATTGGCAGTTAATTGGAAATGATCCCACTTACTGCTGGAATGTAGAAACTTACAGTGCCAAAGGTGTTGAATGTATCTTGTGCCTTTTTTATTTTAGTAGTGTCATTATCATTAATCTCTTAAATGTGTGCATTACCTGTGAGTTGCTGGAAGGGTCAGATGAGAGAGACTAGGGCTTTTGAAGGATGAGAACATACCTGGTATTTGAGGTCTCAACCTTAAAACCATAGCTTATGTCTTCTCTTCCCTCACCCCTTACCCTTTTTGGGTACAGCCAGGTTTCCATTCCCCAAAAAAAAACCGTGTATCTGATTTCTTTGGCTTTCTCTAATGCTAGACTTTGAAATATTCTTGGGTTTGCATGAATGTTTGAGAGGAAGTTGGTAAACTTCTATGTGTGTGTAAACTTTTGGAAGTTATTCCACTGTAACCAGAAGCATACTTACCTCTTGTTTTCCTTTTAAAGGGATATTAAAGCTGGAAATATTCTTCTAACAGAACCAGGTCAAGTGAAATTAGCTGATTTTGGTTCTGCATCTATCGTCTCCCCTGCCAATTCTTTCGTGGGAACGCCTTACTGGTGAGTAAAGCCTGTGATACTTCAGTCCTTTGTAAGCCTGCTGTCTTCCATTTCCAGAGTTTCACAGTCTGAAAATAATATCTAGCATAAAAACTTTACTAACCAAGCAGTCTTCTTAAAATCTCTCTGTCCAGCTCTTCAGGAAATGCACGTGGGTAGAGGTAGGCTGTGCAGCACTTTAAAATGGCACCAGTTAATGTTTCCACTGTGGTAATGCCATTGGCTTAAATGTTGTTAACACTTGCCACAGGTAATAGAACTAAGACAACCCCATGGAGAAGGGGAATCCTGATAATCTGACCATGCAGATTATGTGGAAGACACACAGCTATTTCAGTTCTGTTTTGAAGAAACTTGCTTAAGGGTCACTTGAGTTGCTTGGCATTCCTAATTGTAGTGGGCCAGCAGAGCTTTATGCTCCACTTATTTTGTGGCAGACACCCCAGGCATTGATGGGAGGTCACCTGTCGCCCAGCCTCTGATCAAACCCATTTGGCAGGAAGCCTGCTTCATCTTTGAAGAACAAAACTTAAGAGGCTGAATTTTTGCAGGCTGAGCTCACTGCTTCTTGTTCCCCCAAGTCATCCCTTTATCCTGGACCCACTGTATTTCCCTAGAGTTCCAGATTTCCCTGTTCCTTTCCCTAGCTGCACTCAGAGTCTGAATAAATCTGCTGGAAAATTATCCTGGTGTGCCAATGGAAAACCCACCATCTCTGGGGATAGTGCAAGTGATGCCTTTTAGGACTCTCCCAGCCCTTGCTGTCTGCCTGCAGGTACAATACCTTTGAGGTTGGTGTGGGTCTCCCATGTGCCAGCATGTTGCATTAACACCAAGATGATCAGCTTGGCCTCTTATTTCCTTTCTTCAACTGCCTCTTGGAAGAGTTGCTAGTGCAGACAAGCATTGTTTCATTTCAGCATGGCTTTACTCAGCTCCATGCTGGCTCTTTAAGTTCTGATCCGCTGTGCTGATGAAGAGAATAAGCCATCTCATTTTAAGCTGTGTGCTGAATTCACAGTTTGTATCCCCTAACCTGTGTGGTTTTGCACTGTGGTTGCTAGGATGGCACCAGAGGTGATCCTTGCTATGGATGAGGGACAGTATGATGGAAAGGTGGATGTCTGGTCTCTTGGGATCACGTGTATTGAGTTAGGTGAGTAAAGACTTGGCAGCTGGGATAAATAATTAACTCTCTGCAGTATTTATTAGGAAATCCTGAAAAAATGGAACATTCTTATTCCTCATAAGTTTGTTGTGTTGTTTCTTTCTTTAAAAAGCTTGACTTGGAAAGCACTGACAGTTGAGTTAAATCTTTTACTTGCTGGCAAATCAAGAGTTAGCCACTAAGGCTGCTGTTCTTTGATGTTAATCTGATGGGCTCAGTTACTCCCTTAATAACTAGAGGATTCTAGCCTTGTATGAGAAGAAACTTAGGTTTCTAGTCTGTATTTTTCAGACTGTGTTTTGTGAGACAGTTGTTCAAGCTATTATGTCAGGGGAGCTGGTGTCCTAAGAATTGGGTGTCAGAAGGCACCTAGATTACTTCCCCCCTCTCTGAAACAAAGAACTTCAAACTCAGATGAAAGTTTGTGACATGAATCAACGTGGACAGGTTCTTTACATGAGAAGAAAAGAGTTTGCAGTGCAAAGGGCAAATGAGATGCATCCACACAACCTGAAGCAGATGTAGATGTGATAGCAGGTATACAGAGCAGATGTTTGCACTTTAAGTTTCAATATTGACATTGCATGTGCTGACCAGATTATTTTCAAAGATACTCTTGATGTGGATTAGACTCACCTTAACAGCAGTACATCAAGAAATTCCTATTTTGACAGCAAGTTCACTGGAAATGTTATCTGTAAATGTTTAATCAGCAGAAATGTATATGAGCTGACAAAGAGAGGGACCTACAGATGGGAGGAAATGTTGACTCCAGTATGGAGCCGGTAATGGTGTAGATGACAGTGTTGTATTTCATGTGCCAGTGCTAATACTTGGCTGACAAGTCTGTGTTTTGATACAAAGAATGCCAAAGCTGGAAGCTTTAGACCTCTGTTGTTCTGCATGGCCAGTGATTTTATTTTCTCATGTGGGGTTCAGAGGTGTGTTACAGCCTCTCAAGCAGCGAATCGTAATGGCAGAACAGGCACTATGCTACCCTACGTGGGCACTCAGTCTTGATACTAGAATTTCTATGGAGCTTTTCAATCAAGAACCTCAAAGCCATTTTACATAGTTAAGGGATTTACTTTTTTCAATATTACCCTTTTGAGAACTATTAAACTTTTTTTTTTTACATAACTTTGAACTTAGCCTTTGCATGATTCCATATCTGACCATGGCATCAGGTAGCAGTGAGAGGAAATCCCTTGTTGAGCACCACTTGGCTGATGTTTTCATTTCTTGTGGAGCTGAAAGCAAGTGGTGTTTAAAGAAAAGCAAATGTGATGTTTTGCATGCATGCTGCATGTCAAAGCCAAGCCATTGCTCTGACCTGACATGAACTTAAAAATCCTGGCATCATGGGCTGATTGGCATGACTGACCTAGAATAGTGGTGCTGTGTGAGATCTGCTGCACTCGTGGAAGGTCAAAGCCTGGTAGGTGAATGTAATCTCACTGCAAGGATTAGGAAGAGTTTTAGTTATGGGAAGTTAGTGACACAACTGACAAATGAGTTTGTCAAACTGTCCTCTACTTGCAGGTGACTGCCAATGACAAATGAAACAGGCAGCCACTCTCATGCCTTAGTATAGATGCTGCAGCAGTATATCAAAGATCTGTAGGGGTTGATACACAAATATCCTAGCCCTGATGGATGGATGTCTAAGCTCTGTTTTAGACAGCTTCTGCTGGTTTTACTGGGGCATCAGGTGTGAAATGTTGCAGTTAAGGTAAAATTTACTGGAAACTTGGGATAGTTTGCATCCCATTCTCTCTGGATTTCATTATCCCCTCTGCAAATGAATAGCAGCTTTCCTTGAGTGGTTGTCCTGGTCTAACCTAGAATATTAAAATAATCAGCTTAAATGTGATGATGACAGTAATGAGCTATTGATTTAGCAGCGATACCTTGCTCATACTCCCATATCTTTCTCCTTTTCTTTCCAGACTGCCTTATCACACCTTTCTCTTCTCTTTCTAGCTGAAAGGAAGCCTCCACTTTTCAACATGAATGCAATGAGTGCCTTATATCACATAGCCCAGAATGATTCCCCTACATTACAGTCAAATGAATGGTAAGAGAGCTATTACCAGGTTGGTTTCTTTAATTTTGTTTCCCTGAAAATGCTCTGTGACACTCTCTGCATGGTTAAAGCCTGACAAGAAAAGCATTTGTTGCAGTGTAGTGATTTGACTGCGTTCTCAAATAATGCTCCTGTGTAGGCAGGCTCCATTTTGACCTTCTGTTGCTTTGGCTGTGCCACAATCTAAATGTGTGGAGGTGTTAATTATGGGGCTGTAGATGCTGTAGGAATTAAAATATTCTTGGATGTATTAAACCAGGCGTAGCTGAGCATCAGCAAAGTTTCCAGCTGCAAAAGGTGCCTGACTGAAGAATTGTTAGTATTGTAGTGCAGATGAAAAGTGGAGAAAGGGAGGAGAGATAGACAGAATATAGAAGTAGTTACATTTCTTTTTCAGTTTCAAAAGTCATTAGAGCTCTGTGGCCAGTAAAAACTGCCCATGCTTCAGGCTTGCTCCAGAGTCTGAGCTTTGATAGAAGAATGGTTATTTGGAGCAAAGAGGTTGCCTCTCTCTCTGTACCCAAGAGCAGAATCTACCTGTCGAGTGGTGGTTGGCAGAGTCTGCAGATGGCCTCAAACAGCAGCTCCTGGAGAGGTGTGAAGTCCCTCAGCTACACTGCAGGGCATTTAAGTAGCATCATTGTTTCATTGCTGATCATTTCATCAAAACCACTCCACCTCAGCTTCCTTACTTCATCATCTCTGTTTTGTCCATTTTTCAAGATTCAATGAGCTTAGTCTCATACCTGCACACTGACACCCATGTTGTCCTGGGCAGGATTTGCAGTGCAGAGTAGAGATAACTCGTGAACACAGTAAAAGGATCAGTATTCCTGATTGTGAGAAGTTTGTTTGCCATCTGTGGTTTTGAGAGTGCAGGAAGTAAGCAAGGTGGCTTTTCTGCTGCTTTCAAGTTCAGTGCTACCTAGAAAATCAGTTTTCTTCTTTGCAGTTGTGATTCAGTCTCACATGTAGCCTAAAGTTTTGTTGAACTGATTATTACGTCAAGATGCTTGACTGAATCAGTGGCTACAAATGGTGGGAAGCTTCTAAAGAGGGGAGACCTATTTCATTAGCTAATTTAACAAGGGCATTTCTAGAGTTGCCAAGAATTCCTCTGTCTGTTTTTAAGGAGATGAAGTGAAATTGAAAATGGTGAGGGTACACATAGCTCTTGCTTGGTTTTCAGTTTGTGGCTGGTGAAAATCAAATGTCCATGTTTGTTCCAACACTCTGTAGCTATTGAGAGAATTGATGGCATCAACTTAGAGTTTGGGAAAGTCCAATTAATTTCTGCCCTGGACCTTCAGAAGAAATTAGTCAAGGTTTTTCTTTTGCTTTGCACTAATAAGTCTGCATGTATTCCAGATCCTGAGTTTCTTTTTCATTTAGAACTTTTGTTTGTTTTAATTTACAGGTCAGACTCCTTTAGGGGATTTGTTGATTACTGCTTACAGAAAATACCTCAGGAAAGGCCATCATCAACAGATCTCTTACGGGTAATTTTTCCAATCTTTTCCAGAAATTTGGGACAAAATCTGTTTATCTACCAAATAATTCTAAAGAAGGTGAACAAATATTTACCCTTTAAAAAACAAATGAAAAATTGTTAGTTTTGCCCTTGTCTGAATCAGTGGAGTTTGGGATCCTTCTGAAGTGTTATAGGCAGAAGTATTTTAGGCTGTTTAACCTTGCCAGTTAGGTCAGTCACAATTCTCACTATAACATGATACATAAGAGTCAAACTAGTGGAGAAAAGTACAGATAGGCTGTGTGGTAAAACAGTTATTGAGTGTAGAGCCCAGTACCCTGCTCCTCTTACACCCCAGAGCTCTGCAGAGGTTGCAGTTGTGCTGGAGAACTTGCAGGCCTTGTGAGATAGCAGTATGTGTGACAGGTTGTAGCTGAAGGAAGGATCTGTCAGCAGGAAGGGAATAGAAGGATTTCATCTTCATTTTTATCTTTTCAGTCATGGGTTTGGTTTGTGTTATTTTTCCCCCAAGACAATGCTACACATATCATGAAGGACAAACAGATCCAGAGCTGGGCTAGTTAAATCTGTGCTGCAAAAATACATTCCAAGCAATAGTTCTCTGTGTAGGCAAAGCTTAGGAGCACATTTCCTACTGCATTGATGAAGAAGGAGTTTTCCCCAGCCTCTCTGCTGTGCTGTGCATGTTGCATGCCCCACATTGTGACCATACTACATTGTGTGGGCTCTGCAAGAGCAGACAGAAATAAGAGAGGAAAACTAGAGGCAACCCTGTTTGCCCTCTAAATGGGAGCAGAATGAGTGGGGAAACCGTAAATTGGTGCAGCTTGTGTGAAAACTAAAACCTTTTTGGAGCAGTTATGTTTGTGTAAAGTAACATAACTGTTAACTTGCTGATGGACCTGTTTTGCTGCTTACCTTCTCCAGTGAGGAAGAATGGGGTTTGTTTTCTGTTGTGTAACAGGCAGTTTTTGCTACCAAGCTTAAAGGCAATCTCAGTGAGATTTAAGGTTTGTAATTTGCTACAGACTTTCTGTGTGGAAGTGATAGGAAAATCTAAAGAGCCCTCTTAATTGCTACTCAAAATCTAGACTTAACCCATCTTCATAAGGTGCACTGGCAATAGCAAATCTTTTGCAGAGCTAGTAGTACTTGAAGAATTATGCTCCACATGATCAGAGACTTGAGCTCTTAATAAAGATTTACAGATAGTGGCTGATTATTTAAAGGAACATGAGTATTAGAGATGGAAAGAGACTGGATGACTTACATTTATCTCCTGTCCAGAATAGGATTGTTCCACGTGGAGTGCTCTGAACTGTCCTGTCTTGTCTTTTTTTCATTTAATGGATGCAGGTGAAGTTCAGGAAGGTTGTCTTGACCTTTTTTCTCTAGTAATGCTAATGAGAGCATGATTAATTCTTTATCTATTCATACCTTTTGAATATGTATCATTTCATGATCTCTCTGCCTGATCTCAGTTCAGCTCTTGGTTTTGCTCTGTTCTGGTAAATCATTCTATTGGGCCTTTCTGATCCACTTTCTTGTCTAATTTGTCTAAAGTTCCTGTGGCTGGCTGGGCATTTCTGGCACTAGTCCACATGCCATGAAATGCAGCTGCAGGTGTTGTTATATGGGAGCTGGGAATGGCTGGCTCCGCTCTGTGGTGGGACAGTAGGAGATTCTGATGCTTTGTTCTTTTGACTGCTGTCTGATGCAGAAGTCCTGACAAATGTATTGATTAGTGCCAACTGTAGATCCCTTCTCACAGGATTACTTACCAAACATAGTCTGCATCTGTGTTTTTTTAAATGTGTGCTTCCAGACATCACATCTTTTCAACTTCTCTCTCTAGCCATGCAATGTTGTATTTCTGTCTGTTCCTGATCTTCAATTTCCAATCATTTCTTTGACTTAGATGGGTTTTGAGCCATTCCTCAGTTCTTTAACATCTTGTAACGTGTTTACTTCTTTTCTGTATTCATACTTCATGCTTAGTTATTAAAAACAGCACTGACAGGATAGGCCTGGGTTAACTTCTTCCCCCAGTAAAACCAACAAACCCCAAAGTTGGTTTTATCTCTTTAAGGGTTTCTATAGGGAACCCAATTAATTAGAACTTGATTTGGCAATAACTGTATCACTTTGGAAAGTGCCTTGTGTGGGTTCTTAACTGCCAGAGCCTATAGGAGGGGGACCTGTGCTTGGCAGTGATGTGTCCAAAGTTTTATTGGTGAATAATAGATCAGTTCCAGTCGAAGTCGTTGGGTTCCAGTTTACCCGAGAACTGCAGGAACTGCTTATAACTCCAAGGCCTTTCTGTTTGGGAAATTCAGGAGCAGCCTTCTGTTAGAAAGTAGGACTGTGTGAAATCCTGTCCAGCCCCTTTTAGTGGCCCTGCTATTCCTCTGGTTGCCGTACATAGCTGCTGGTGAGAATTGCATGGCATGCTGCTGTTCCACGCCAGGTAAACAGGACTCAGTTTTTCCTTAAATATTTGAGCAGAGGAATTGCTAGCTCCACTGAGTGCTTGCTTAATTTCCCCAGTAGCTTAGATTGCTGCTCTGTGTCTACCTGACAGCCTTTTCATGCTGATTTTTGTTCTAAGGCTACCCGTTCAGCCTTTGTTTTATGGCTTCTCGTTGCTCTTTCAGCTCAGTAAAATGCATTTTCATGGGTGTTTCTGAGCCTTTTGGTTCTTGAAGAGGCAAATCGAAATTCTGTGCTCTTTACTGCACAGCTAGCTTTTTGCTCACTTCTGTTGTTGCTTTAAGCCTGGACCATACAGGATATTTACCTCTCAGGCCTCCACTCTCCAGGTAAAGGCTGATGAAGGAGCTTATTTGTGCTCTCTTCGGCTCCTGACATATTTTTTTCCCTGTCATACATTTGTGCTGTGACACAACCAGCGTTTTGTTCTCTGTTTCTGCTTGCAGCACCCTGGCAATCCTTTGACCAGCTAATAGGTTTATGTTGTGGGTTTCAGAGTGATTCATTCATGTGGATTGGCAGCCTTTCTGCTCTCTAGGAATAGTCTTAAGTTCATTGAAGGATACGATTTCATGAGCACCTTCGTCTGGAATCTGTACAAACAATTGGACCTGAGATCTCTTACTCTTAAATCATGTATATTCAGTCTCTTTATTTGTTTGGGACTTCCAGAACAGTACCCAAGGTGTTCCTTCCTGCAGTAGCTCCTCTTGAGGTTTGGTAGCTTATAAGATTGAAGATCTTTTTGTCTTTAGAGGGTTTTCACTTGTCTGCTAACCAGAGGTTGGAGCAACTTGTTTGCAGCCACGTTTTCTTGGGGAATTGATTCTTAAATGAGATATTTAAGAATGAATTTCATTTCCATTCACTGTGTCAGATTAAAATAGTTAAATGAATATAATATTAAAATGCAATTGAAATAAAAAATAAAACAAACCCCCAGAACTATGTCAGTAATGTTTTTCACTATTAAAAGTAAAGACACTTCTAAAATTTGCTTTAAACACTTTTCCCCTATTTTTCTCATCTTGCATAATGTTCCCAGGAGACCTGAGTGCTGTCAGTCACTCTTCCAGCCAACTTGGTACATGCTTTTAGACAAACCCCTTCCTCCTTTTGACTCTGTTTTGGTTTTGTTATTTGCTTCTTGGAGTGTTTAGTCAATAGCAGGCAAGTTACGTCCTTTCACAGTACCTAGCAGAGGGATACCTACATCTTTTGTGTGCAATTTAGACAATTTAGGATGATGCAGGTGAGCAGACAGAATTGTGGTGTTCTTGTGCAAGAGCCTTTTGGTTTTCACTTTTGTTCCCATGTGCTCACATTCTGATACTTGAGTAGGGCTTGAATGTGAAGCACGTGGACTTTCCAATGAAATGAGTATTTGCACTGCTACAGAACAGACATTAACAAGTAGAAGCTGGACATATGGGATGGATTTAAGTTCAGGATCATTGTTCCAAATACATCATTGCTTTCAAAAAATTATTAACAGACAAAAATGGTTACCTCTTACTAATCATAGATAAGCTGTAGATTATTGCTCTTTACAGAGAAATAACTGTTGGTTATCTGTGTTGAGGAGCAGAAATGATTCTTTTTTCTTCTGTGTGAAATGATGTTTTAGAACTTTTAGCTATAATTCAAAAAAAAACACCATCCCTACTAGCAAAAAATGGATAGTGAAATGACTAGCTGTCCCCATAAGCAAAACTCAAATGCACAACAGTTTGAATTCAATTAAAACCAAGAAATAAGCCTGTGGCATGATACTATCCATGTTTATTTAGAAATCACTAAAAGAAGATCAGCTCATTCTTTCAACTTTCTCTACCTAAGGAACCTGTTTTAAGGAGGACTGGGTTTCACGTATTGGTTATTCCAGTTACAGTTGGATGTATTTGTTCTTGAACTTGAGGAATGGCAACACATGTAGATTAGAGATGCTTTTCTCTGTCCTGTGGGACCCTGAGTCCACCAGGTGTGGAAAGAGCTGGGATGCCAAGCAGGCAGACGTGGAGAATTCTCTGGAGAATTTGTTTGCAGGTGGGGTCCAGCAGGTGAGACTCTCTCAAAGGCTGTCATGGCATTTGCAATACAGGGTGGAGAATAACATTCTTCCTATTTTCTCTCTTTTCCTTGTTGATACTTTTAGAAATGTGTAGAAATGTGTTGTTTTGGTACGTACGAAGCAACATACCTAGCTGTAGTGATACCATGTAGAATATTGGCAAGTGTACGCTCAGGCTGTCTGCTTTGGTCACAAGTTAAATGGGAAAGCTGCAAGGCTTTCACACTCTACTGCCAGTTATGTCTGTGAAGTCAGAGCTTTTAATTGTACACTTATATTGCATTGCAGAATTTATTGTGAAGCATGCACTTAAAATCTGTGCTTCTGTTAGCTCCTTAGCTGGAGTTGGTAAGAGCACGACTTTACTGTAACTCCTGCTACAAATGTTGTGAGTATAAAATTAAAAACCAAAGCACCTTGCAGTCTTCTTGCTGGTGGTGTGGATGGATGGGAATAAATAGATGCAGGGTAAATCTCATCAGGTAGCTTAGGCAGCTTACTACCTACCTAATCAGATTGCATAAACAAATTGATTCTTCTTTGTCCTTTTTACCTTTTGCTCATTTTAAAGTGCTCTGCCCTGAAGGTTTGAAGTGGCACTGTCTTGTACCTAGTATGCTTGAAGTGAATGAGCTCAGGAAGGGACCAACCAGCCATGTTGCCTGGAGAGCTCAAAAAACCTATCCCTGGTCCAGACTGTTTCACTTCAGACAGGAAAGTGACTCACAGAGTCAGGGCTGAAGAGAGCTCATGAGGGGTCAGCCAGGGCTCTCACCTCTCCATCCACCGCCTGCCTTCTCCTGCCTGTGCACAGACACACACACACACACACACACACACACACACATTAGTTTCAGGTGGCAAAGTGATTTTTGCCTCCCTCCTCTGTGCTCTACATCTGTGTGCTTAAGCAGATCTTCTGACTTCTGAACAAAGCGTTTTACAGCCTACGCTTCCAAAGTGCCGGCGCGTAGCGTGATCGCTGTGCTTATCTGCTGCAGCGCTGAGCACAGGCAGCGTGTTCAGTGCTCAGTGTGTCTGGAGCCCTTCTAATTACTGAATATGAACCAGCATTTTAGGTGCCTCAAAAAATGTCAGTGTGAACCTATTTTTACATTAAACATACCAGTGTGTGAAACCAGGTGTTTTATTTCCTTTCCTTTAGCATGATTTTGTTCGCCGAGATCGACCACCACGGGTACTAATAGACCTCATTCAGAGGACCAAGGATGCAGTGCGTGAGCTGGACAACCTTCAGTACCGGAAAATGAAGAAAATCCTTTTCCAAGAGACACGCAATGGCCCACTCAACGAGTCTCAAGAAGAGGAGGAGGTATTTTTATTTCCTTACCCCTTTTTTTTGCACTGTTGTAACTAATTTTAGGGTGAGATGTTCCTGTTTAACAGGGCAGAACAAGCACAGCCTAGGTGAGGATGCAATCCATGTTGTTGGGATAGTGTCTGGATCAGCAAAGAAACAGGGTAGGAGGATGAGTGGTAGTAGCCCTTCCTCAGTGATAGAAGTGCATTCCAAACTTGGGATTTTCAAATGATGGCCTTTCTTCTGAAAGCTTTAGAGAAGAGACTCGTTTGGAGGGACATTCTCTGTGACAGGAGAGTGGCTCACAGCCAGTGTGAAGAAAGGTCTGTTGACAGTCCAAGCTTTTCTTTCTAATAAGGACAGTCAAGGCCACTTGATCAATGTTAATATTTTCTTCAGTTACCTTAACCTTACAGTGCAGTAATTGGCCTATCATGAGCTGAAAAGCAAATTGCCAGGTTAGTAAGACTTCTTTTAAAAAATTAATGTTAACTTCAAGTCATACAGTTCAGCTTCAGTTTAGATCTTGTCATAAACAGCCCACTTCATCAGTGTATGATACTAACTGTGGCTTACAGAAGAAAACCAGTCAATTTTCAATTGATGAGCTTGGAAATTAATGTCATTTAGTTGGGTAAATAAATCCATGACTGGTTCTCAGCAGAAAAAAATTATCAGGGAAATTGCTGTTTGTGTTCCTTTTCACTGTAGTACAGCCAGATGATGCCCAGGGAGATGGCCAAGATCAGCATATGTTCAGGGACTAGGTTTTGAGGTTTCTATATGTTTGAGATTCCTTTAAAGCTAAACTAGAGCTCTGGTTTAAGAAGTGGACGAGCCTGGGTGTCAGGTAGGAGAGTGTGCAGGAGGAGGAGCCTGGCCCTTAGCACCATCCTTCACTTTGAAGGAGATGCACAGAAGGATCAAGAACAGCAGCTCCTGTGATGAGAGCTATGAAGTGCTTCTGTTGTAACCCTCCAGCTTGCCAACTTCCAAATCTCAAGCGTAGTTACAAGTGGGAGGATTTTCAGATTTTTTCACTGAAGCTTCCAGGCCTTTTCTACCCATGTGTGAGCAGCTGATAGAAGAGTGACAAGGTAGGAAGGCACGAGGGAATGGATTTCCCACTTGAGTGTTCATCAGATCCAAGCTCAACAGCTAAGTGGAATACATGTGGTAACAGTTGACTCCAAGATGTATCTTCTTCTGTTCCTCCTGACCCGCTCCTCAGAAGAGGAATGGAAAAAGATATTGTATCTCCAGGAATTAACATTCTAATGAAGCTCACACTCTGCATGTGCACAGCATGTTCTGCACTGTTTTACCACTGAGCTTGTACCACCAAAGGAGATTGTGCTGCTCGTGTCACTAACTTGGCAGTGAAAGGAAAACATAGCACATGCTTCAGTTACTACTGAACTGGTGAACAGAAGCTGCTCACCTGTAAATGTCCCATGAGAGCTCCTTTTTTTTTACCTTAAACTTTCTAAGGTGAAAAAGGAGCACTACAAACCTTTTAACACTCAAAATATTACTAATACTTTCCTCAGAGCTCTTGCAAGACTGCTAAGGTCATTTGGAAAGTATTCAAGTCAG
This sequence comes from Colius striatus, assembly GCF_028858725.1. Classification (NCBI taxonomy): domain Eukaryota; kingdom Metazoa; phylum Chordata; class Aves; order Coliiformes; family Coliidae; genus Colius; species Colius striatus. Next base: position 5,278,285 of record NC_084775.1, on the reverse strand, counting down.
GAAGTCCATCTTAAGGTTGTATATGCAGTCTCAGCTCTGTCCTTTGGGCATATACATTAGTTATGTAGCCATATCCATGTGCTGTCTTTGAAACTTTATATAAAAGTACCCTAGAAATATTTTCATGCTCATGTGCATATGTTACCTGTAAAGTAGTATTAATTTGGATTTGAAGTGCCCTCACACAGGCTCTGAATGATCTCCTGATTGCTTACAAAATAATCACACAATCACATGTAAATCTTTCAAATCTATCAAATTTTCTCTTTCTGTCAGTTTCCCACAAAATGAGGACCCTGTTAATTGATCTGTGATGTAATTCTCCCCAAGCTCACTTTGGAGGCTGGGACAAACTGGGTGCAGTAGCAAGCTGGTTATTTTGTTGAACTGAGGCTGAAGGATCAGTCCTTGCTGGGAACTCCTTAAAAGCCTCTTCAGTGCCACTAGTTAATTACAGAGGACTCCATAAATTCTCCAAATCAGCCCAGATTAAGTGCATACTCTGGGATTACTCCTCTGAGTAAGCAATGAGAAAAAGGCTGCTAACTATCAGTATTTGTCTGTAAAATCAAAAATATGCTCTATAAGAGGAATATTTGTGTATCTCTAAGTAGATTACAGCAGTTTTAATCACTGTAATAATTCCGACTCTTTGGAGTCAGCTGCTTAAAGGCAAATGAAGAATTTATCTTGGTTGAAAACACAAGGTTAAAGAGGTTTTTAGCTTGACAAAACACAATTGCTGACTACTCGAGACATGGAGGTTAAAACCTCTACACCTGTTAAGTACCATATGATAGTTATGTCTTACGTCTTTCCTGATGTTGTAAAATATCATGACTTGGAACATTGTTTCAATGCTAATTTAGATGGCTCCTTTTAATTATGAGACTCCTTGCAGGCATCCAGTGTTCCTGGATGTTTCCTACTCAAGCCAAGAGCCATGCCCAGACTTACTGATACGTGAGGAAAAGAAATGGCTTGAAGCCTGATATAGTAAGATTGCAAACTGCCTACCTGTCCCATATGGAGGATTTCATAACCCAAGCAGCCTTGAGAAACATTGTTGCCAAAATAATGAGCAAAGAGCCTTTAGAGACCAAGAGTCACTTTTAAAACAAACTTTGGGCATTGCAGGCACATGCTGAGCAGGTGATCTCCTGCAGTATTTGTAACTGATGCCCCTTGCTTTATAGGACAGTGAGCATGGATCAAACCTGAGTAGGAAGATGGACAGTCTGGGCAGCAACCATTCCATCCCAAGTATGTCTGTGAGCACAGGCAGTCAGAGCAGCAGTGTGAGCAGCATGCAGGAGGTCCTGGATGAGAGCAGCCCTGAACTGGTCATGATGCATAGTGACGAGGGCACAATTAATTCCACTTCCTCCGTTGTCCATAAGAAGGTATGTTCTCTGGTGCTCTCCATGGCTTCCCGCAGTCCCTGCTGCTGCTCACGTGGGCTCACCCACGGAGGGCCCAACGCTCAGTGTGCTGTGGTCTTGTGCTGAGCCACCTGCTGAGAGCAGGAGCTGGTGCCAGGCTTGCCAGAATCCAGTTCTTTAAAAGCTACACTGCATTTAAATACCTCTTGATGAGAGGTAGTGCCGTCAGTGTCTAGGCAGGGCTCACACAGCTTTACTGCATGCCTCCTTACCCAGCCTTGCACGTGCACTTCATCTCTGCTTGCAACATCAGCCCTTGTTTCCTTGTGAATGACTGTCCTGTGTTATGTGATATGGTGACAAGTGGTCATAGCAGCTAAGCTAACCATTTACCAGTCACAGTGTGTGATTAAAATCTGCTTGCACTTGGATTTCCCTCACGAGAAGTGGAAGTATGCAGAACTTTGGACCCTTACCACGAGGTATGTTTTGAGCCAAGTTCCACTTAATGCCTTTCTGCTCTTTTGCTGCATGTTGTGATCTTTTACCTTTCATTTTCTTAGTGCTAGATATCAAGCCAAAGTTGTCTATCTGTGGGTCGGTGTCTAATCTGAGATTATTTGACAGAAATAGTTTTGGCTTGGCTTTAACATTGTTAAGGCATTGTTATTGCTAGTGGGCAATAAAATGTAGGTTGTTTGTGTGATTGCATTTGCAAAGAGCTTCAAAGTGTATGTATACTTTTTGCCAGAGGAGCTAAAACACACAGAAGCATGAAAAGTATGAATTCCTTATATGTTACAGTAAAGCCTGGTTTTAACTAACAAAATACTTGTAAGCAATTTTTCCTCCTCAAGTACAATGTTTGTGCAATTGAACATTGAAGCACTTACAAAAAGGAGCTCTCAAGATATTTTCTCTTCCTCAAAAGATTGCCTTACATATTTAGATACTGGCAGATAAGTTTCATAGGTTGGGGAGGTTACATCTTCCTGAAAAACATTGGTGACAGCAGCTTCAGAGAAGACTTGATTTTCACCTTTCTGAAAAAAACTGTGTTAGGTACAAAATACCACCCTGAGGATCCATCCTGATTGAAGAGCTGCACAACTGCCTCTTTCTCATCTTGTGTGGGCCTCAGAAACATGCATTAACTTTAATCTCACACTGCTAAGTAGTCATATTTATGTATGCAATAACAGGAGTTTGAGGGACTGATTTACACAGTGGTTGTACGTTGTTATATCACTGACTGATCAGTGTCATTACAGCTGATGGAAACAAAATGGGGGCCACTCCCATCAGATATAAATTGCATTTGTGAAAGAAGTAGAGTTCATTCTTGTTTTAAGACTACTACTTCATTTTGTAGTAATTGTATGACACTTCTGAAGTACAAATAGAGGAAGATTTCTGATGCTCTGAGTTCAGTCCTCTTACACATCTGTGTGGCTGCTGGTTTCTTGAGAACAAGATACTCAGCTGAGTAGGGGGCATAAAGATGACACCACATGGAATCATAGAAGTTTTTGTTACTTGTTTTCAAAAAACAAGGTCTCTTACACACTTGTAACTCAGGTGTTGTAAAAGAAATCACCTACAGATCACTTAATACAGGTGTGTTAGAGTAACTTTGGAAGCAGAAAACCCAAGTCTGCACTGATGGTCTTTGCAAAATAGTGAACAACTGGCTGTGATGCTGCCTCTTGCCATGGAGTAGATACCTTCTCAATTGGCAAGTGATACCACCTGTATGTACACATAAGGCAAATTTAGACTATGTGTAGCAGGACTTATTCCAGAGTGCAAATATGTTAATTTTGTACATGATCTTTATTCTCTTACTTTGGGGAATGCAAATTTTAAATGGAAAACTGCTTCATGTGTATGTTATGTGTATATTGCCACATGTGAAAAGACTAAAATTGGAACAGAACACTTCAGGGGGGTTATATACACATACACACCATTCTGTTTTCAAGGTTAAGTTCCATATTCTGAAAAGACTACAATTTATCTTTGTGCTTGTTTCCACTGTGTTCCTGTAAACTGGGATGAAGCTGATCCACACTGCTTGGTTTTGTTGTGGCAGGTGAGAAGTAGGGAGTGCTGAGTTTGGTAGCACTCTGGAGCCTAATCACAAACAAAGTGGAAGGAACTTGGGGTTAACGTTTAAATTGTGTTTTTGTTTTGCATTTAATCAGCCTTTAAAGGCTAAAAGAAAATACTGCTGGAAAGAACATAATTAGCCAGCTGACTTCATTATGTGGGTGTGGGGTCACATACAAGAGTGTTTTGACATGGGTCAAATCCAAGTGTTGTGTAAAATTGTGGTATTCCACAAACAGAGCTGCCTGGACTGTGGGTATTTTCTAAGGCTCTGTCAGAGGCCTTTTGATTTCTTTGGACCACAGCCCCAGAATGTCGTGTGCAACTGTAAAAAGAGTTTATGGTCGTGTGTGAAATATAGTTCCCGGCCTTCTGTGCCCCAGACCACTGCATGAAGAGCCAGCCTGCACTGGCATTTATTTGGTGTAAATCAGGAGCAAGACCTTAGGCTCTTACTTCATCACCAGTCTAGCAGTGGGCTGGGAGAAGCTTCAGGCATTCCCATCAAATCGTGACCAACCACCCTGAGACAGAAGCAAACTGTAAGAAACAGGATGATGTTTTTAACAGCTGCTAGTTGGCTGTAACTTCCAAAAATGTTTTGTGGTCACAGGATAAGTGAAATAACCTGCTGCTGATCAGTTAGTTTTCACTGGATGTGTGAGTTTAACAGCTGAGATGCTTGGCTTTTGCCTGATGAAGAGTAACATTTGGGATCAATCCTCTATGAAAAGCAGGCACAGCCTTGCCCCTTTCACCAGACAAAAGATTTCGGGCAGCAGCAGAGCTCCACATTTCTACACTTGTGCTTCAAACAAAGGTGATTCCCACCCATCATCAGAGTAGAACTGGAAGAAAAAAATCACTGGATAGGAAGAAAATAGTAGTAATTACAAATCATCATTGAATGTGTAGCTTTCAATTGCAATGTCTGCTGCTCAGGCAGGAAAGCTGCATCCTCCCTTCCTGGGATCTCAGGCCATCCTTAGGATCAAAAGCTGCATTGTCAGGAGGGTGTCTGAATCACCTGCAAGTTCTTTCCAGGAACTTCAGATGTCCAGCTGGATGAGCTGTCATGCTAGAGGACTTTCCTTGCCCCTGTGCAGGTTTCAGACTGATCTCCTCTGTGTCAGCTGCAATGTGAACATGTTTTGCTTTGAGAGACAGTTAGCTGATGGAGTTATCCCATCATACCAATGGGATACTCATTCTACTAGGAGCTAATTTAGTTCTTCAACTGCCTAGGTTGAGAACTGGAGAGTAAATTATAGCTCTAATGCAAGCCCAAATGTGTCTGAGAGGATAAAAAACAAAGTAGGGAGCAGAGAGTTAAAATTCAAATACACAGAGCCCAAATTTCAGGTACCAGCTAATTCGTCTTGAAATGAGGATGAAGCTCCCTAAGAATAACAGGCATGAGTTGATGTGTTGTAGGTGACTTGTCATCTCCTTTGTTCAGCTGCTGGTGTATGGCAGTGTGTATACCAGATAGATTATTTTGATGTCCTAAGTGAACATGCCAAGTGGTAGGGCTTAGGATGCTCCTACATGGAGCATTATTTCTGTAAAACTTTATAATAGTAGAAAAAGATGGTTCTGTTTAAACAAAAAGCCAGGACAGTATTGTTTTACTCAGCTTCAATACAGAGTTGTCACTGTACTGCAACCTTGAAATCATCAGTAGAGTGATGAGGAAACTTGGGCAACAAAAAATGTCAGGGAAATCTGATTAAAATCTAGTTGATAAGAAAAAGGTGAAAAGAAGATGTTTGTAGTTGATTATCACAAGCTCCTGCCCAATGTCTCTAATAAAAACATACTTCTGTAATAACTGTTGCAACTTGAGTGACTTTCCAAGTCCATCGAATCATCTCATCCACATCATCTGTCGCTGCCATGATTAATACATGGCATTTGTGTTGTCAGCCCCTGTGCCAGGCTGCCCAGGGAGCTGGGGGAGTGCCTGTCCCTGGAGGGATCCCAAAGCCGTGGAGCTGACGTGCTGAGGGCCAGGGGTTAGTGCTGGGCTGGGCAGGGGGAGGGGAGGACTGAGGCTCCAGGAGCTTCAAGGGCTTTGCCAACCCAAATGATTCTGTGATAATTCTGTGGCTGGAGAGTGCTCTGGTGTGGTGGTTCTGTGAGGCCATGTGAGCTGAGGCCATGTTCCTACATATCGACATTTGTGATTCATACTTGGAGAAGATGTTGTTTTTATGAGATGTAAAGGGAATCTAGGTGATGATGTATGGAGTTTTGGCTTCAGTGATGACCCTTAATGTACCTTCTGGAATCGTGTCAGCCAGGTTGATGACATGAAGCCTTTTGAAAGACTCAACACTTAAACTTCTCTGTAGAGGATTGAGGCATTTAGTGTGATGTATTAAAACGAGCGATGGCACACTGTTGTTGTTCTTCAAATCTTAGAACGGATTTGCTGCAATTCCATTGAAGTGCTTACTATGGCTCAGAAATTGCCTTTCCTATATGTCTAGGGGACTGACAACCCTTGCCAGTTAGTGGATCCTCCAGTGTAAAAAATGTTTGTGGAGGATTTTACTTGGTATGCATCACCAAAAGTGGCAGTGTACAGGTGAATGTTCTCTTTGAGGTGAAGGTGTGGATGTTTCAGCTTCAAGCTAGTCCAGTGGGATCACAGTTTGCAGTTGGGGTGCATGTTAGTTTCTAAATCAGCTGCTGAAGACGATGGCACTCTGCTCTCCATTTGTATTTCATTAATTCTTGTGTTTGGTGCTTTGTCAGTGCAAGGGTTGCTTCAGCCATGTCACAATGTTATGTACTCAATAAATGTAACTATCACATGCAATGGATAGATCTGTTTAGCTGTGACTAAAATTTGAGGCAAAATTCTCATTGATTTTTGGTTTTTTTTTTCTGTAGGAGAAATATCAACCCTTATCTGCCTACTAGTCATTTTGTATTTGCTTTCTATAGCTTACTTGTTCCAGCTGTCTTCTGAGCAGTGTTTTTTCTCACCTAGGAAGTTGGGTTGCAGCAATACATTTGGGGTTTGTTCTTTTTTTTTCCCCCTAGCATTTCTTGGAATGAGCTACATCTTTCTCTAAAAACAAACCAAAATATTATCTGATCAGTGTAATTACTGAGTGTTATCAAGAAGGAGCCTTGTCAGAATCTCTCCAGCACAAAATGAAAGTCCTGTTAACAACATGCTGTTAGTGTTGCTCTTAAAAAACGTGTGGTAATGGCATTAAGCAAATATTCCTCAAGTGTTGCACTGGTGCTGGGATAAAGTTTGTCACTGAGGGAGGTGGAAAGACAGTGTGTGGTAGAACTGGCATGGGATTCTAGAGAGCAAAAGTCAGGTTCTTACTCTGGAGGGTGACCTTGGGCAAGACCCCTGGGTTTGAGCAGGAGCCCAGGTGCATGGTAGGATGGATGCTCAGACGATACCCCAGTGGTAGCCATTTGGATACCCAGCTGGAGCCTGCTAGAAGCCATGTCTAAGCAAACGTTCTGACTACTTCTGTCTCTATTTATCCAGAGATTAACTTCCCCAACACTTTTTTTTTTTAGGTTATTTATTAGTCCATACTTGGGTTTTTTCATTGTTTTTGAGAGACTTGCAAAATGTGTGTGGGCCTAGACTAGAAGGAGTTAGAACTTGAGGACAGCAGAGAGAAAAACAAGAGTGTGCAGAGTGCAAAATGACAGCAGTGTTGTGGTGGAGGTGCTACTCCCTATCAGCTGGCATCTCACCATAGGCCATTCCACCTCATTGGGGTCTGCTCTGGCAGGGCAGGATGGCAAAGCTGCTTCTGCTTCCCTCAAGCAGTCAAGGCAGTCAAGCCAGTCTCTGCAAAGATTGGCACTTTTTATTTGCCTTTTCATTTTGGCGCTTGCAGCCTTCATTTTGAACCACTGACAGCTGGGAACTTGATTTCACTCAGGAAGAATCTCAGTTTTCCTTTGAGTTTTTTAGGAGCTGGAGTTTCACAGAATCTCAGAGTAGTTGGAAGGGCCCTGCAGAGCTGCTCCAGCCCAACCCCTGCTAAGGCAGATTCTCCTCACTCAGGGGGCACAGGAACGTGTCCAGGTGGGGTTGGAAACCTCCTGAGAAGGAGCCTCCACACCCTCCCTGGGCAGCCTGGGCCAGGGCTCCCTCACCTCAGCACCAAAGGACTTTCTCCTCCTGTGCCAGTGGCACTGCCTGTGTGCCAGCCTGTGCCTGTTCCCCCTTGTCCTGTCACTGGCCAGCACACAACAAACACTGGCCCCATCCTCTCAACACCCACCCTTTAGGTGTTGATCAGCATTGATGAGGTTCCCCTTCAGCCTTCTCTTGTCCAGGCTGACCAGCCCAAGGTCCTGCAGCCTTTCCTTCTCACAGAGATATTCCAGTCCCTTCAGCATTTTCCAGTCCTTCTCAACCCCGCACTGGGCTCTCACCAGCAGTTCTCTGTCCCTCTTGAGTTGTGGAGCCCAGAACTGGACACAGGTTTCCAGATGAGATTTTACCAGGGCAGAGCAGAGGGCAAAGTAGTTTGAGGATGGGAGTCTCAAAACTGTGCTAAATATCAGTGGCAGATATGCCAACCCTGGCTACCTTCGCTACTGCCCATGAGCCCACGCCACTGGGCAGACTGTAGTGAGAGGCAGAGGGACACGTCTGCAGGCATAGCCTGTGGGCACGCTGACTTTGGGCAGTCACCCTTCAGTTAGCATGGTTGTGGTGGTTCTGTTCAACAGCCTTTGTGCTTAGGGTCTCTCCTCAGTGCACTTGTTGAGAGCTTTGCTCCATTACAGGATTGGCAGGTGCCGTTTCGCAGATCCACAGCCGCTCCTCGCCAAGCCCTGCCAGCGAGCAGGAGGCAGCTTGCACCAGGAGCCATTCCTGCTGAAACCTGGGAGCTGTTGCTTTAAAAGGGAAAAGGGAGAGGAAAAAAAAAATCCTCTGTGGGCTGTGGAGAGAAAGTGCTAGAACTGTGCAGGATCATGACTGGAAAGCAGGATCCCTGAGTGGTCACGGAGGCTTCCCTGGTCCTCTCCAGCCTGCCATGGTTTTAGCCAGGATGCTCGTCCTCCACGGCAGATAGCAAACAAGAGACAAAGAAACCCTATCGAGGACGAACCACTCGGCAAAGGGAATGAGGCAAAATGTTGCTCTGGTGTTAAAAGGGAACAGCATCTTCTTTGCTAGACATGGAAATCACGTTTTTAACGGGATTGCTGGGTTGCAGTTCTTGAACCCGACCTTCCCGAGGAGCCCGATCGCGCTGCATCGCTTCACGCTTCCCAGCCTCTTTTTTTTTGGCACATATGTAATACTGGAGGTTTAAAAAAAACCAGAAAAGACAGAGAGAGAGAGAGAGAGAGAGAAAGCCAAAGCAAAGCCCAGGCAGGGCTGGAGAAGGCATCCTGCTAGCGATCAGCTGACGCGCCGAACCCCAGCCTGCAATGTGTTGCTTATTCATTTTGTACGGTGGGAGCTGCCGGGGCTAGCAGAGAGCTGAACTATGCCTCTCAAACAGCGGCGCTTGTGCAGACAGAGGGGTGAGAGAGAGGCAGCCGCCGCGGGAAGAGCACAGCCGGACTTTCTCCTTGTTTTTATCCATTTCTGCAGGATCATGTATTTATAAGGGATGAGGTGGGCCACAGGGATCGCAGGCCTGAGGTGCGGCCTACCCAGTCAGTGCAGAATCAGGCCCTCCACTACCGGAACCGAGAGCGCTTTGCCACAATCAAATCAGCATCTTTGGTAAGCAGCCACCCCACCCCACCTCCTCTCATCCCCTCTCCCTCTGCAAAGGGGTCAGCCTTGGTATTTCCCTCCCCCCCCCCCACAATTGCTTTTTTGTTGTTGTTGGCATAGCAACTAGATCTCACACCAAAAGGTATTTTAGCTCTGTGTGTGTGAGATGTAAAATGCAGAATAGATTGTATTTCTCTGTGTTATTTCCAGTATATGTGAGATAAGCCACCTTCCTGGGTGAAGTTAATATCATCTCAAATCCTCCTCCCCCTCCTCCACCACCCCTTCCATCTCTCTCTTTTGTTAACATGTTTATTTGCATGTGCATAAAGTGTGTATGTGTGCCGGTGTGAAAGATGCTGAGATGCTATGGAGATGCAGATGGGCTTTGAAACAATAAGATTGCTGCTTCCCGGCTGAGCTGCTGCCTGGGGTGGGTGGTTTTTTTTTCATTCATTCATTTATTTCAAGCAACTGTACCGTGACTGCATTTTTCAGCTTGATCCCTAGGAAGGATTGCCGGGTTGCAATGAGGGAGAGGGCTTACGGCGGGGCTGTGGGCTTACAAAGAGGAGGGGGATGGGATGAATCCATCAAGATTTGTACTATTGCAAATGTGATTGCTGTGGATGCCTTTGTAGTAGGGAAAGGGGTGTGTGCCGGAAGAGTTAGTTGTTGTGCCTCCTCCCCCACCTCGTATCCACACGGGCTGCAGTCCCTAGCAACCTTTTTGAGAGGAAACAAGTGAAAAATGGCCTTTTAAAGCTGAAACAAATGTCATCTTCAATATTTCAGCCCGATAGTATTAGAGGTCAGATGGATGGGGAGCATTAGGAAGTACCCACTGTTTGGCCATGGCACTTGCTCAGTGCTATGACATCATCCTAGACCAACCCCGAAATTACACCAGTGAGCCCTCCCCTTCTTGTTTTACCCTGACTGAACAGTGGGGTTTTTTCCTTCTACACCACCATTTCTTGATCCCCTGAATCTCTTCCCCTTTCTAAGACATGGACAAGACAGAGTATGTGTGTGTGTGTGTGTATGTGGCCACAGCTGAAGGTTGAGTGGAGGGAAAAAGCAGCAGTAGTGCCAGTAGCCAAAATTTAGATGTGTTAGCTGTTGCTGTTGCTGCTGCTGTTAAAATCTAAAATGATGCTGTGGCATTCAGACTTCTGGCCAGATGCTTCATGGGCTGACATTTGAGGGGAGCACCTGAGTTCTGTCTTTGCAGGTGTACTTCTGGGGAGCCATACACTGAGTGCTCCCCAGGCCAGTGTCCCCTGCTCTCCCTTTCCTCTCTCCTCCCCCTGACTTTAAATAGTGACCTAGAAATGTGTGCATTAGAGGACTTTGTGCAGCACACCTGACACAAGGAGGAACTCTGGCCTCCTGGAGCATGTGTGTGTGCATGTACTCAGTGTCATGCCAACACTATTGCCTGCACTGTGCAAATACAAGTAGGATCCAGTTAAGTTGGCTGGAGGGAAGAAATGATGAATGACACCAGTGCCATACCCCAAACATACATCCAATTTGATTGATCAATAGATATGTGTGTTCAGTATGTTCATATTTTTGTACTCCCTGTGAAAAGCTGCACCTTCTGTCCTGCCCTCAGCAGAAGAGTCCATAACTCCTGTCCTCCCTCAATATGTCACCATCCCTGGGTTACTTGAGTAGTTTGAGGGTGTTGGATGGCAAGACCTCCTTGGGAGCTGAGAAAATCTGTTGGTGTGAAGGTATGGATTGTGACGTCTTCCCAGACCTCTAAGCTCTGGGGAAGGCAGCTAATGTCTCAAGGTCACTCCTGAATCCCATGGTAGCCTCTTGGGGGGCTGGAGCTGTGCCTGCCTTAATTCTTTGGTCACTTGGATTTAGTACATCTCTCTGCTCAAATGACCAAATGATGGTAAAGACACAACTAACAGTGGGTGGGGGACATGGGAGGCTTTGGGGACAACTTTTCTCTCTTTGGTTTTCTGTGAAACACGCTCCTAGATGGAAACATGCTCCGTGCTTCATGCTGGCTTCATGCTGGGAGGGCTTTAGGTGCACACTTAAGGTGAGCAGTAGATGCACAGCACATTTTGGAGAGAGGGACTGCCACCTGTTAGCTCCCTATGTTAGCGAGCAGGTCTTTGGAAAACAAGATGTAGTGTGTGTCACACAAAGGCTTTGTCCCCTCCATCATATGCACACAGACTCCCTTCCCAGGGTAGAGGGAAGTTCCTCCTGCTCTTCTGGCCAAGGGAAAACTTCTCTTAGGCCTGCACCCCTGTCTCCTGCTTAGATATCTGTGGGAAGGGCAGGGTCAGCCATGGAGCTGACATGGGGAGAATGACCTGAACATGTGTGGAATTTCTCATGGGAAACCAGAAATTGAGACTTCATTCATCCCTCCATGTTCATTTATTCTTTCAGAAATATGCATCCTGTGTGAATGGGTGCTCAAGATCCCACAGTGTGGAAAAGTAAGGCAGGATGTTTTAAAGGTTCCTTACCTTGTTGCTGATGACCATCAGCTGGTTTCTCAGCAACTGGGTACCACTTCCTAGGCACAGGAGGGTTATGCACTTGAGAGCATCAGGTGGCCTGTGTCACAGAGAATAAGGAAACAGGAGTTCTGACCCCAAACTCAATAACAGGGGATGATATTTGGATGTAAGAACTTCTGCTTGGCAGATTTGTTCAACCCCACCCCCCAAGATGAGCAAGGCCATTTTACAGAGGGTGAGCACCAGTCTGAGGGCCAAGGGCTGCACATGGAGCTTCTCAGATGTTTCTGCTGGTGAGGTCCAAGGTCTTCAGGTCCTTAGGTCAGGATATTGCAGATGGAGGAAAGACTGGCATTTCTAAAAGAGTGCTCTCAACTTGGAAGCTGGATCTCTTTCCAGAAACCAAGCTCAGGTAGTTTCAGTGAGTGCAGGGGTCACAGAACCACATCAGACAGCTCCACACTCCCAGTGTCCCGGTGGTTTTAGGTGCGATGGCTCTGCAAAAGCACCACGTGGATGAGAAGAAAACTGGAAATCCAGAAAGAATTGGGATTTGGATATTCCTTCCCAGTCTTTCAGGAATGCTTTGATGTTGCTCAGGTTAAAGAAATAAGGGAAGAATGAACAAGTGTGGTTAAGGCAGGTGAAGGAGCTTACCTTTAGTCCTAATTCAGGCAGCTTTTAATGGTCACTCTTTCCTGGCCCACCGTTTCTCTTTGGTCATTGTGTCGACCAGCCTCTCCTCACCACCCCTTTTTGGGGTTTTTTTTGCATGATGCTCTTGTGATAGCAGGAACCATCACTCCCTTGGAACAGTGCTGGGAACTAGGCTGCATGTATTCCTGTGCTTGCAGTGGAAGTTACTTTCTGAAATGGAGATCAGGTACCTACTATATCTCCATAAATTACACATTACAACTAGGAGTCTAAGCCTTGAAGCTCAGAAAGCTGTGGGTTAAAAAGAGGGCAGAGGTTCTGCATATCGACAAGACTACACCTAGCAACATTTTCACCTGCAGGGTGATTTTAAGTCCAGGCAGGGACACGTCAATGTGTATTTTCCAATGTCTTTCCTGCGTGACCCCTGAACTCCCCCCACCTCGTGCATTTCCTCGATAGCTGTTTCATAGAAGGAGCAGACAGTGAGCACTGAATCACAGGCCCTGGCATTCTCTCTGGAATCCAAATGCCAGAAAAGAATGATGTCATCACCCCCAAGGTCTGCAAAGCCAAATGTCTAGGTACCTGTGAACAGGCCTCTCTGGATGTAGCCATGAAAATGACCTGGGGGCAGTCTGACTGCAACCCCTGCTATGTGTTACATGGTGGCTGTTCCCTTGCCCCCTCCTCTGCTGAAGCAATGACATTTTATTCCAGATGGTTGAGTTCTTCCTCATCTGGCTGCTGCCTTTGTAGATCTTTGCTCTAAAAATACTGAACTTGTTCTTTCTCATCTCAGAGTTCTTCCCTTGCTGTGAGAGGCTGCTGGCAGCATCTTGCTCGGTGCTCTGCTTTGTCCAGCAAAGAGGAGCTCAGCCTTTTATTTGGTCATCAAGAGGGGAAACTGTCTTTTAAGAGAATGTTCTTGGCTAAACAATGTAGAAGAGAGAACTCTAAAGAGCTGCTGGATTGGAGGAGAAGTTCTGAGCCCCAATTTCTTACGTAAAGCCAAAATCTTGGAGGGGTGAAAGAGAGAAAGTTTGGATTTTATGGCAAGTGAACTGCCTGTGGGAGTAGGTTGGAAAAGACATCTCTCTTCTCAGCTCTGCGTGTGCCAAAAATACAGAGAGATAAGAAACTGAGAAAATGTCACACCTTAATAAAAGCTGTTCTGTTTTATACAGGTCTTTTGGTTCTGCTGATGACCTGCTTGATTATTGCATGCTGTAGAGAGAGCTTCAGGAAAATGCAGATTTCTGCTTTAAAAGCTCCTGATGTTTTCTGGTTATGTGCAGAACAAATTTTGCAACAAGCAATTCAGCTGCCTTCTTTTTCCCCATCATAGCTTATGGGATTCTGTTTGTGAAGTACTTTGGAAAGCTCCAAGTGCCTTTGTCTAAGAGCACCCAAAAGGTGGTTTCTGGATCTTCCCCAGATGTTCTTTTAAAAATGGTTGTTCAAGCTGTTCATTCATTAGGGGTTTAGTCTTTAAAACTGTAATCCCTTGTTCATTCATGCTCAGGCTGAGGTACTTCTCTGGCACTGAACTGGTCACCTTCAGTAACTCATGTTAATTTCTTCCAATTTCATGCATATCCTGAGCTCACCATTTGGAGACCTTGTCTTCCAAGACACAGCTCTTTTGGTCTTGATTAGAGATGATGGTGATAAATGAGGTCGTGGCATGAGCATGCTGAATGCACACATTACATCTACGAGATGTCTACCAAGTCTACTCTTCTCCTCCTCGCTTGTCTTCAGGAATGAAGTCCTGCTTTTGTTTCCCTCTGACTTTTCCAGGTCTCACCTTCTGCTGTGAGTGGAAGGAGTTACCAGCTGGTGTTATAGTTGATAACTGCATCCCGTTTGGAGGGATAAAGATCCCAGACCTAACGTGAAACCTTTCAAAGATGGAATTCTAACCATGATAGAGACAAACTGGGCAAAACTGATGAAGCAAAAGAGATAAAAGTTGAATGATTTTTACTGTAAATAAAACAAGTGCACGTTCTAAGTCTCATCAGAGAACAGACCAAAGAGGAGAGTGGCAAAGTTGCTAGCAGGTTCTTAGATCCATTTTTTTCTTACGCTCTTGCTGTTTGCTTTGTTCTGCCAACTTCTTGGAACAGAGTGTGCCATGCAGAACGTCCCACTGCTCACAGAAAGGCCTGGCCTCAAAAATAGCACATCCAGGAAGATCTCATATCGCTGTGTGGTAGTTCCCAGACCTCTGTGTCTCCAAGTCCCTGCTCAAGTCTGTTCTCTCCAAGTTGTACGTCACTGCACGTAGTAAATGGTGCCTGGGAAATGTCTTACCTGACAGCTGGCTCTTAGCATGAACTCAGATGACTGCTCAGAGGAACTTTGATTACCTGGGAGCTTCTGTTGGAGATCCTATTCTTGCTGAACTTGACTGAAGAGTGCAAGTTCCTACAGATGTTTACCAGCTTCTGCAAGGCATGGCTGTCATTGTTGCACTTGCAAAAAAGACACAGACACCCCCAAAAAAGTTATTTGCAGGGCTAATGCTGTGTTTGTGTTTCTGGGGTCATTTGTACAGTCTCATTCCTTCCTGATGTCTGGCTCAGATCTGTATCATTGCCTTGTGTGAAGCACTGGAAGGCTGCTGTGTTCCACCAGGTGATGAGGTCTAAGTCTGTATTTCATCCAGTCAGCTTCAAAATAACACCTCAACATTCCTTGTGTGAGGAGGCTGTGATTCATGCATCATCTCTTACCTTGCAGCTGGTGTTTGACCTCAGTGGTGTCACACCCTGGCAAAGGAGTGACACAGTACTGAGGTCAGGCTAGCTTTTTGTTTCCTTTGCAGTCAGATGTTTCCTCTTCTCTCTGGGGTTGGCTTTGGGAAAGCATGAGGGGAACACAGCAGCTGTTCCCTACCTTCATCCTTTCATGCCTTGCTTCAACTCTGGCTATAACTTTCTTGGCTGGTAACTATTTACTGCAATCTGATGTTAATCTATTTCAAGGTGAAGGCTTTGGAAGGCTCTTCCTAACATCCTCACTCCTCCCAAGCATTGGCAGCTGTTTGAGCTGGGGCATCCTGTCTCCCTGGGCTCACACATGGGTTGAGATGTTAACCTTGCTTGTTGATTTTGGAGCACTTGCTCAATCACCACTTCCCATCAGGTACTAGTCCTGAAGCACAGGGCTGCTGGCAAGTGGGCTGAGTCTCCTCAGGTCTGGAGGTGCATCCCATCCTGTGTCTGACCTTTGAACATCTCAGGAGTGGCCTTTGAAGGCTGTGCTGTAGCAGGTGCCAGTTCTTTCTCTTGGCTGCTGTGGAGGAATCCATCAGGAAGGCTGGGCTCCTGGCAGACCTCAGGAAGGACTGTTGGTGCATAAAGCTTCAGTGGTCACCTTCAGAGCTCTTTGCTCCGTACTTGTTGAGTGTGAAGGGAGAGCTCCACTTGTGCAGAGTCAGGGACTGCAGCTCAACACTTGTACGAAGGGCCCCAGCTTTTGGCTGCCAGGACTATCATGTAAAAGATCAACAGCTCTTTATATGTGAAATTCCTGGAAGTGTATTTAAAATGTTTAAAACCCCCCAGTCTTGAACACTTCTCTCCTTTTGAAATGGCAGCATTGCCATTTGCATTTTCTTCAGAAAGATTTTGGCACAACTTACTGGGGCTTTTTTTTTTGCTTCCTTTCACACGGATACACTTGGGCATGGAAATGAATGTGGAACTTGTGAGTTTGTTTCAGCTGAGCAGAGTTTAAAATCTGCTTAGACCATCTGATCAATCTTGTTAAGAGCACACAGTTCCAGAACAGTGTTCCCATGTTAGAAAACTTTCAGTTCCGGTAGGGAATGAGCTCAGCCTGCCATCCTCTTGAATCTTAAGGAGAGATTCTGAAGGAGGCTGCTCATTGCAGGAAATAGGTATTGAGGGGACCGAATTGGAACAGTGGTGACTTGAGGAGGAAGGAAAGAATGGGTGGGCTGGGAGGGTTCTTAAAATGGGTGCTATCTTGTAAGTGCATCTCACCCTTGGGACTGGAGTCCTGGTTCTGAAGAAGGTTGTCCAACAGCCACCTTTGTTTCCAGATCTCCTTTAGTGTTTCCTGGAGCTGTTAGTAACCTGCTGTTTCCTTTATTTGTATCGTGGCATTTTCTGTTGCTTTACTCAAAAGGCACATAAAAGTCTTAAGAGAAGCTGGAGGGTAAAAATCAGGAGAGAGAAACCTTATGGCCTTGTTTGTGGTACTGAACAGCAGCACGCTCTGAAACCCTGGAGCAGCATTCCCTGACAGCTAGTTTCTAAGAGCACGGCAAAGCAGGGTCAGGTTTACAGGTAAGTGGCTACTACAGAGCCAGCTTGGCTGTGAAGAAGGCTGTGCAGCATTTCTTCCCCTTTTCCTGACCTCAGGTTACAAGACAGATCCATGAGCATGAGCAGGAGAACGAGTTGCGGGAACAGATGTCAGGATATAAGCGGATGCGGCGCCAGCACCAGAAGCAGCTGATCGCCCTGGAGAACAAGTTGAAGGCCGAGATGGACGAGCATCGCCTCAAGCTGCAGAAGGAGGTGGAGACACATGCCAACAACTCGTCCATTGAGCTCGAGAAGCTGGCCAAGAAGCAAGTGGCTGTGATGGAGAAGGAGGTGAGTAGAGTTAGAGGCTCCCTATTGGAGGGAGAGATTTGTACTAGATCACAGAATCCCAGAACGGTGGGGTTGGAAGGGGTCTCCAGAGCTGCTCCAGCCCAACCCCTGCTAAAGCAGGTTCCCCTGGCTCAGGGGGCACAGGAACGCGTCGAGGTGGGGTTGGAAACCTCCTGAGAAGGAGCCTCCACACCCTCCCTGGGCAGCCTGGGCCAGGGCTCCCTCACCTCAGCACCAAAGGACTTTCTCCTCCTGTGCCAGTGGCACTGCCTGTGTGCCAGCCTGTGCCTGTTCCCCTTGTCCTGTCACTGGCCACCACACAACAAACACTGGCCCCATCCTCTCCCCACCCACCCTTTAGGTATTGACCAGCACTGATAAGGTCCCCCCTCAGCCTTCTCTTCTCCAGGCTGACCAGTCCAAGGTCCCGCAGCCTTTCCTCCTCACAGATACGTTCCAGTCCCCTCAGCATCCTGATAACCCTGCATTGGCCTCTCTCCCCATCCCTCTTTAACTGGGGAGCCCAGCCAAGAAGACTCATAGGCTCTGTAGAGACCCAGGAGGGAGCCTTTGCCTCCTGGCTGTGGGTGGCAGAGCTTGCTGCTGTCACTCGGTCTGTTTAAAACTCCACATGTTAATCCATATGGTCAGTGAGTGGGGTTTTACCATCACAGGGGCGGTTTGGAGAGGTAAAAAGCATGAGGAAAATTAAGTGTATGTGGGCATTGTGGGGTTTCATGTGACTGAACACTTGTGACTTTGTCTGGCACAGTGATGGGAGAGTGACAGACCAAAAAACCACACCAGAGAAGAGTGATTTGTGCTTCATTTAGTACCTTGTCCCTCACCCTTTGGGTTTTTTCTTTTCTTTGTTTTCTCTCTCTGTGCCTCACAGGCAAAGGCAGCTGCAGCAGATGAAAAGAAATTCCAGCAACAGATTTTGGCTCAGCAAAAGAAAGACCTGGCGACCTTTTTAGAAAGTCAGAAGAAACAATACAAGCTTTGCAAGGAAAAGATTAAAGAGGCAAGAAAGCATCATTTTTGGGGGCTGAAGGGGTGTGGCATGAACATGAGCTAGACTTTCATTTTGATAAACCTGGGCCAGCCCAGGGGTTTAAAGGACACTGACATGCTCAGAAGCAAATTGACATTCTCAGCAAGTGAACTTTCAGGAGCTGGGAGCATCTGCCAGCACTTCTAGACTAATGTGTGAGGGTGCTAGAGGTGCTGTAGAGCAGAATCTCTGAAAGCAAAGCTGATGAGGGAAAATCTGACTTCCCAGAGAATTATTCTCCCCTTTTTCCTCATCTGGTTTTTGATTGGGTTGGGTTTTTTTGTTGAAGCTCTAACTAACCGGCAACTTAGATGCTGCTTCACTAAAAGTCACTCATGAATTACAGAAAGAATCATAAAATCCTTTTGGTTGGAAAGCCCTTTCAGCTCCTGGAGTCCCAGCCCTCCCCTCCCCCTGCCCAGCCCACCACTACCCCCTGGCCCTCAGCTGAGGCTCCATGGCTTTGGGATCCCTCCAAGACTGGCCAGTCCCCCAGCTCCCTGGGCAGCCTGGCACAGGGGCTGACACCCCTCTCAGGGAAAAAGTTCTGCCTCAGCTTCAACCTCCCTTGGGGCAACTTGAGGCTGTTTCCTCTTGTCCTGCCACTTGTCGCTTGGGAGTGGAGACCAAACTTCAGCTCACTGCAGCCTCCTGTCACGGAGTTGCAGAGAGTGCTCCTGTCTTCCCTCAGCCTTCTCTTCTCCAGACTGAATGCTCCCAGGTCCCTCAGCCTCTCCCCATCAGACTTGTGCTCCAGACTCTTGCCCAGCTTTGTTGCCCATCTGTGGACACACTCCAGAAGCTCAGTGTCTTTATTCTAGTGAAGAAGTAACAGAATCTAGCTTATCTATCCCAAACTGAATTAATTCACTACAGTGTCCCCACCACATGGCAAAAATGATTTGCTGGCAAGCATATAGAGGTGAGAAAGTGACTAAGGAGGAGCCTTGTTGGGTGTCTGATTCACCATGGGTCCTGTTGAAATAAAACTCAAGCCCAAACTGACTCCTTTGTAAAGTGAGTGCAGAGCTGGAGAGGGAGCCCAGAGGGTTTGGGCCAGTCTCTCCCCTGGGCAGCCAGAGCCTCCCCTGCAGCGGTGTGTTACTGTCACTTCATTGCCACAATGTCTGGCCACTGGCACGTCTGTGTCTGATGGCCACTTCCTCCTCTTGGTGGATCATAATGCAGCTCCAGAGGCAGCAGGGCTGGGCATGGCCTAGGGCCAGGGACTGTACTCAGGGTTTTGTAGCAGAGGAGTCAGCAGTGGCTGAGGGGCCTCCAGATCCTGTCTCAGTGTGATCCTAAGGGAAGTCTTGGCTTTGCCCCTGTGTGCATGCAGGAGATGAACGAGGACCACAGCACGCCCAAGAAAGAGAAGCAAGAAAGAATATCCAAACATAAAGAGAACCTGCAGCACACACAGGCTGAAGAGGAGGCCCATCTTCTCAGCCAGCAGAGACTCTACTACGACAAAAACTGCCGTTTCTTCAAGAGAAAAACGATGATCAAGAGGCACGAGATGGAGCAGCAGAACATTCGGGAAGTATGGCACTCCTCACTTCCTTTCCCAAGCTTCCCTGTAGCTCTTGCTGTAAAACAGTCTTGCTGGCTGAATTAAATCTTCACGTTTCCACTTGCTAAACAGAACTGAGACAAATGCAGGAAAGGTGTTTTGGGTGACAGTTTTCCTCACAAGTGTGGCTGCTTTTATTATTCACTGAGGAGGGGTGGCATTGCTGCTTTGCAATGATGTGGGCCACCTGCTCTGGCCAGATCTGAGCACCTGGGTTGTCAGATTTTGAGGATCCTGCTGAGGTCTTTGTGCAGCACAGGGCAGTTTGTGCTGTGTGTTGTTCCAGGGCTGACAGTGGGGTGGCTGAAAGGGCAGCACGGGACGAGTTCTGCTTATTGGCTAAAGAAAACTTACTCCATTGAAATCTGTGTAACAAACCAGTAATAACCTGAAAAGATCAGTATGGAGCTTGCAGATGAAATGGTGGAGCTGTAAGAAGCACCAGAAGTTCGGTCCTCTCGTGTAACTGTGTTCTGGTGATGATCATCAGATGTTGCTTTTCCATGAGGCTCTGCTCACAGCAGTGCACAGAATGGGTGACAGTTTGTTGATGAGAAGCCCTTCAGCAGCTTGCTTTTCCTCATCAGTTACTCCCCCTTCCCTTATGGGCTGCCTGTAGCCAAAAACCACTTTGGAGAAAGAACTATTACTTGTAGATTTTCCTGTGGTCATCACTAGAGTGTCTGAATTCTTCATGGATGTTATTTTTGGATGGAGACTGTCACATGGGAAGGTATTTTAGTGAAGGCTGAGAGAGTGAGTGGTCAAAACGTTCCAACACTCATGTATTTAGTCTGCTGCCATCCAGTTTTCCAGCACCCATAACATTGCTCTGTATTTTACCTGTTTGGAGCTTTGGTGCCCTTGTCTGCAGACATGCCTGGGGTTGAGCTCAGCAAACCACATCCAGCCATCTCCACTTGGGCGCCCTGGAACTGAAGGACTGTAAAAGTCACCTTTGGGTGACTCTGTCACAGCTTGTAAGCTCTGTGACAGGGATGAGAACAGAATTCAACTGCCTGGTGTGATGCTTTAGCCAGGAAGCACTCCTCTGAGCTCCTGCAGTTAAGCTCTCTTAAGAGAGACCTGATTTTCAGAATGATCCAAGTGTTTATTTCCTGACCATGACATCCCTACTGACTGCAAATGCACTGGGTCAACACCTGGAGTAAATAACACTTTCAGAGGGTGTTTTCTTTTGGTGTTTTAAGTGACCACAGAGGTTGGTTTTGTGCAAGTGGAAAGGTGTTTGTGAGAAGTGCCTCTGGCTGTCCATGCTGAGTGAACTGCAATGGGCAGAAGAGCCTGGCTCTGCTGTCCTGGCCTGTCCCAAGGTGGAGGCACAATGGGAAATGATTTCAGCACATCAGCAGATCCAAGTTTTAGTCTTGGCTGTCCTGGTGCAAGTTTTGCTTCAGTGTGAATATGTGCAACATCCTTATGGCCAAGAATGCAGAGACACAGCCTGGCCCTGTTTCCTGCCCCATCCTCTAGCCTAAACCTGTCACAGCTGTGGCAGCCAGAGGGGCTGAAGTGCCCCTTTGCAGGTGCTCATGGGGAATTACAACAGGTTTACAGCATGCAAGCCACAACTCAGAATAACTAGATTATGTTCTTTTTGCTTCTACTGCAGGGGCTGGTTTGGCTGAGCCAGCACTGGGCACTGCCCACTGAGTAGCCCCTAGGTAACCCCTGGTAGCCCCCACTGTGCCTCTCCTCTAGCCTGCAGCACAGCCATGAGTGTGTAAAGCTGAGAGCTCAGGGGTGAGCCAACAGACCATCTGTGAAGGTCACCACATACCAGCAAGGGGCACAGCTGCTGGGCTGGATTCAGCTCTGTGCTCCACAGGTTGTTGCCAATACCTTGAGACAGAAATATTAGCAGTGAGCAGGGAATCTGGTCTCTTTCTCTCCCCTCTGCAGGAACTCTTAGGGGCACATTGCAAAATTGGGTGAAGTTTGGGCTGTATCCTCACTTCTAAAACCGTGTGGTGCCCAGGGCTCAAACCCACTTCTGCACAGGGGCAGGTTCCAGTGTTTTTCTTCCCTACTGGGTGTTGGAGCTGCTCACCTCTGCTTTCACCCTCCTGTGATATGAGAGAAGCCTCAACCCCCAGTGCCTGGCAGGGGCTCGAAGTGATTGAAACCAGACAGATAAGATCCCCCAGTTCTGGCAGCACCCCACCTAGCTCAGCCCCACCACCTCTGACCACCCCGGGATGTACTTCTCAAAACTTCTGGGGATCCCAGGAGTCCCAGAGCTCTGGTGTGGGGTCCCAGTGCCACCTGCTGGGGACTGCCCGGGAGAGCAAGTGACAGAGGAGGATGGAGGGAAGGATGCTCCGTGGCTGCTCGATTAGCGTCCCGTAGTGCTGATACCAAAGATGCAAAGAAGGGAAGAGCAGCCACCCTTTGTGCAGTCAGACTGGTGCTAAAGGGCAATTTGTGTGCCACTCAGTGCTGAGCATCCTGCTCCTGCTGAGTGACAAGAGCAGAAAGTGCCAAGCTGTGAGGTGTGACCGTGTGTGGGCAAACTGAGTTCTAGTCCACCCCACAACCACCCCCAGGGCCCTCTCCCAATATTCAGTGCACTTGCAGGGGGGCAGTTGCACAATGTACCAGTGAATGCATCAGGCTTACAGGAATATTCCTTTTCTTCATGTATACAGTGAGTGCTTTTGGCCCTTGGGGTGCACATGAGGAGGAGAGATCCCCCACGCACCCAGAGCTGTCATAAGGAGCGCTGCTTAATGCTGCAGGCTGTTAAGGAGCCGCTGTGCTGCCAGTGCTGCCGAGCTTGTGTGTCCCTGTGGCACACGGCTGAGGAGCAGCCAGGACCCCCAGCCTGGCAAACCCAGCTCCTGCAGCTCAGAGCAGACAGAATGAGCTCCTCAGTTTTTGCCTTGTGCTCTGCTGTGCCCCCCGTGCAGGAGCTGAACAAGAAGCGGACGCAGAAGGAGATGGAGCACGCCATGCTGATCCGGCACGACGAGTCCACGCGCGAGCTGGAGTACAGGCAGCTGCACACGCTGCAGAAGCTGCGCATGGACCTCATCCGCCTGCAGCACCAGACCGAGCTCGAGAACCAGCTCGAGTACAACAAGCGGCGCGAGCGGGAGCTGCACAGGAAGCACTTCATGGAGCTCCGGCAGCAACCAAAGAACCTGAAGGTACTGGGAGCTTCCCCCCTCCTCCTCTCCTCTCCCCACCTCTGGCCACCTCCTCCCTGCAGCACCCGTGCTGTACGGCAACCCCAGGGGAGCTTTAGGCTGAAGAACTTGTTGGACACTGCCCAGGGAGCTGGGGGAGTGCCCAGCCATAGAGGGATCCCAAAGCCGAGGTGCTGAGGGCCAGGGGTTAGTGGTGGGCTGGGCAGGGGGATGGGAGGGCTGGGACTGCAGGAGATGAAAGGGCTTTTCCAACCCAAATGGTTCTGTGATTGAGTGCCTGCTCTGCCTTGCAGCCCTTCCCATTGCACAGGGGATGAAGGAGCTGTGGGCTGTTACAGCGAGCAGCTAGCTGAGGGGTTTTGGAGTGTTGTGCTGATGGAGGCTGCTGGGTAAAAATAGCAGCAAAGTATTACACAATTTGCTTCTGAGGAGCTGTGCTTTCTGCAGGCCCTTGCTGGTGTCAGCCTATAAACCTCCATCTGCAAAGGGAGTGGGAGATAGCTCCTCACTTCCAAAGTCAATAGCGAGAGGGAAGGTGTGTGTGCTGGCCCTGGGCTCAGCCCTGCTGGGCTGCAGGTCAGTTGCAGCCTCTGAGCTGCCAGGGGAGATCCTGCTTTTCCTCACACTGTCCAGGCACACACATGGCTTTTGTGCTCTTGTCACACCTGGGTGACAGCTCTGAGGTCTCATGGAGCACATGGGGGAGGCCTTGAAAAAGCAAACCCTTTTTGGGAGGCAGAGGGCAGGGTGACAGGCTGGGTGACACACGGGGAGCTGAGGAGAGGATGGAGATGCCCAGGGCTAAGGGCTTGGTGCATCCTGTTGTGGCCCAGGCCCATGGGTGGGTGGTGCTGCAGCAGGGCCTGGGCTGGTGCTCGTAGGACTGAAGGATCATGGTGGAGGTGGGAAGGGCCCTGCAGAGCTCATCCAGCCCAAGCCACTGCTAAAGCAGGTTACCCTGGATCAGGGGCACAGGAACAATCATCACGAGCAGCTGGTGCTCGGTGGTGGGTCACTGCCTGTGCAGAGCACATCCTGCTCACCTGGGGCAGGGCAGGAGGCAGCGAGGACAGGGGCACTGTGGTGCCCATCAGGATGTGCCACAACCTCTGCATTCCCAAAGCTCTTCCTGCCCTTCACACCGTTCCTTCTTTGGCAGGCTATGGAAATGCAGATCAAAAAGCAGTTCCAGGACACATGCAAAGTGCAAACTAAGCAGTACAAAGCACTGAAGAATCACCAGCTGGAAGTAACTCCAAAGAGTGAGCACAAGACAATTTTGAAGAGTCTGAAGGACGAGCAGACGAGGAAGCTCGCCATCCTGGCAGAGCAGTACGAGCAGAGCATCAACGAGATGATGGCCTCGCAAGCGGTGGGTGCAGGAGGGTTCCCTGGGCAGGGGGAGGTGGTCCTTGGGCAGGGGGTGGTCCCTGCAGCAGGCTGTGTCCCTGTGTCCTTGTTCCAGACACTGCACAGTGAGTGATGCAGTTGCATTGACAACGGCTTCTGAAAGTCCCCCATCAGGGCACTTTTCTGGGCTGAGCATCCCCGATCCTTCCCCTCCTGCCCCTCACCTGAGGGGCTTGTGGAGAGTTGGGTCTTCTCAGGGGCCTCTCAGTTTGCCTCTGCCTGAGTGGTGAAACTGCTCTTGCTGAAGCCCATCCTGCTTCTCCCTCTGCCACCGTGGCTGCCTGGTACAGCATCAGCAGAGTCACGAGGGGAGATCTGAACCTTGTTTCCCCCAACGCTCTTACAGCTGCGGCTGGACGAGGCCCAAGAAGCGGAATGCCAAGCCCTGAGGCTGCAACTCCAGCAGGAGATGGAGCTGCTCAATGCCTACCAGAGCAAAATCAAGATGCAGACAGAAGCACAGCACGAGAGGGAACTCCAGAAGCTGGAGCAACGGGTGTCACTGCGCAGGGCACACCTTGAACAAAAGGTACCTTTGGGGAGGAGGCTGCCAGGAGGGCACATGGCATTGGTGTGGAGGGAGGCTGCCCTGCCCTGGGGGGGGTTCTCTGCCCCAGAGGCTGCCCTGCTCTGCCCCAGGGGGTTCTTTACCCTGAGGGCTGCCCTGCTCTGCCCCAGAGGGTTCTCTGCCCCAGAGGGTTCTCTGCCCCAGAGGGTTCTCTGCCCCAGGGTGTTCTCTGCCTGTGGGCTGCCCTGCTCTGCCCCAAGGTGTTCTCTACCCTGAGGGCTGCCCTGCTCTGCCCCAGGGTATTCTCTGCCTGTGGGCTGCCCTGCTCTGCCCCAGAGGGTTCTCTGCCCCAGAGGCTCTCCTGCTCTGCCCCAGGGTGTTCTCTGCCCCAGAGGCTGCCCTGCTCTGCCCCAGGGTGTTGTCTGCCCCAGGGTGTTGTCTGCCCCAGGGTGTTGTCTGCCCCAGAGGCTGCCCTGCTCTGCCCCAGGGAGTTCTCTGCCCCAGAGGCTGCCCTGCTCTGCCCCAGGGTGTTGTCTGCCCCAGGGGCTGCCCTGCTCTGCCCCAGGGTGTTGTCTGCCCCAGAGGCTGCCCTGCTCTGCCCCAGGGTGTTCTCTGCCCCAGAGGCTGCCCTGCTCTGCCCCAGGGGTTTCCCTGCCTGGAGGCTGCTGACTCTGCCTCTTTCAGATCGAAGAGGAGCTGGCTGCCCTGCAGAAGGAACGCAGCGAGAGGATCAAGTTTCTGTTGGAGAGGCAGGAACGGGAGATCGAGACGTTTGACATGGAGAGCTTGCGGATGGGCTTTGGGAATCTGGTCACGTTAGAATATCCCAAGGAGGACTATAGATGAGAGTAAATTTCTTTTGCCATTTAAACACACACACACACACACACACACACACAGACACAACAAAAAGCAAACAAAACAAGGAGCAAACTTGCAAACCCAACATTCCCCATGTGACCGGGCGTGCTCTCTCTCTTTCTGTCTCTCTTCCTGACATCGTGTCGGACTAGTGCCTGTATATTCTAACTCCATCAGGGGCCCCCTTCCCCGAGCCCAGCCCCGGCGCAGGGCAGCTCCCGCCGGCTCTTGTCCATGGTTTGTCACAGTTATCGATGTCTCTGTGCAACAAAACAATGTTTCAAGGGAACAAATGAAAGAAACTTTGGGAGAGGAGGGAAAAAAAAAAAACCCCAACCCCAACAAAAAACCAACCAAAACCAAACCCCAAGGGAGGTGTGTTGCTTTGGAGCAATCCTTCATTTTAGCACCAATCTATGAAAGGATGAGCAAAAAAACCCCTTTTACTAATGAGTAATAGTCAAGAGATAGTCCCAAACCCAGGGGGAGAGAGACTGAATCCGCAGCCTTACCTGAACTAGCTGCTGCATAATGTTATTTTATGTTTATTTTTTTGGTATTTATTCATCAGGAATAATTAATTAAATAATAATAAAAAGAGGTTTTATTACAGATTGAAAAATAATAATAATAATAAATAAAAAAAAAAAACATTTGATACATTTTACAGGAGAAAAACAAGCAAAAAAAAACCAAACAAAAAACCACAAGGTAACTGAAGCACCCCCCTGCTGGGGGCTGTACATATCCGCGGTGACTGCCGAGGAGGGGGTTTGGGGGGGACAGGGGGGTGTGGGGGAGGGGGGGGAAGAGCTGGGTGATTTTTAAGAAGCAGGAGGCTGGGGGGGGGCTGGGGGGGGAAGCCCTGGTGCCGTGGCCTCTTCCTTGATTGTATCAGAATCATTTTCTGCTGTCGCAGAGAATGGGAATACGCTTAAAATAAATACTAAAGGAACCAAGCGAGCCCACGGGATCCCAGTAGCACAAATTGGGCTTTGTCAAATGGTGTATTTTGTGTATAGAAGGAATTTAAGGAGAGCTTTTACTTATTTTCATATTGTATTTTAACTGTTTTCTCTGATCAAGAATTTTTTTACTTCTTTCCCCCCCTCCTTGCCCCTCCTGCTCCCTCCCAGCCCCTCCTGCTCCCTCCCAGCCCCTCCTGCTCCCTCCCCACCCCTCCTGCTCCCTCCCAGCCCCGGCTGCTCACCCAGCCCGGCTGCTCACCCAGCCCCTTCCTACCTTTCTTTGCTTTGGTTTGGTTTTTGTTTTGTTTTATTTGGTTTTTTTTTTTCCTTTGTTCCTCCCCCCGAGTCCACCCCCAAACCCCATGATCTTGGTCATAAATATTGCATTATTCACACTTTCAAACTGTGTATTTTCTTACAATAAAAAGAGGAAAAAAAAAACAAAGAGGCTTTATTTCTTTTGCATGCACTTTAAAAAGCACACAAAACTCCCCAACCCCCCCCAACAAAGCAACCAAAAGCCCCTTTTCCAGGTTCTGAGGAAGAGCATGAATTACTGTCAGAGCTTTTAATTATATTTGTAAATAAAAGTGTTGATCACAACGCCTGGCTGTCTCATTGGGGGCCCCGCTGTGGCCTTCCTCCTCCTCCTCTGCCTCTGGAGCTTTTCAGGCTCAGAGGGGTTGTAGCTCAGTTCTGTGCTGGGCCCAGGGACAAGTGCAGCTCTCAGGGCCTGTCTCCACACGTGCTCTGGCTCGAGTCCTTTCCTGAAAACCCTCCATCCTGTTTAAATGTTGCCATTTCAAACAAAACCCCCTCTTGAGCCAGAACCACCCCGTTGGTTCCAGCCCCATGCCCCAGCAGCACCTGGAGGTGGTTGATGGCTGTTTCTCAGCCTGAGGCAGGGGTAAGGCTGCTCATCCTTCCAGGAAGGAGAATTACATCTGCTTCACCTTTTTTTTTAACCTTTTAAAGACATCAGACCAGACCCAAGGTTTGTTTTCTGCCTTGCTGGGAGATGCTGGAGGATGAGGAGAGCCAGGGGGACCCTACAGCTCAGCAGGGAAGTGGCTTCAGGTCAGTAGAGCTGTTGGTGCTCCCCAAGGAGCTGCCTGTGGGGTTTGGGGGGGCTCTTTAACAGCTGCCTCTGCTCCCCCCAGACCCCAGCAGCTGCAGGGAACAAGGCTGGTACCAGAGTCCAACTGCTGCAGGAGGGAGAGTCTTCACAACAGCTCTGGAACAAGAAGCATCCTCTGACTATCTGAAGCGGCTCTGGCAGGAGCCTTCACTGCAGCAGCATCCTGCACCTCAAGGTGAGAAGATGCAAATCCACATGAGGTTAAGCTGTTGGACAGAAAGCCACAAGGGCTTTGCCTTCCTCCAGCATCAGCAGTTGTTGCAGGCAGCACTGCTGGGAGCAGGGAGCCCCTGCCCCTGGGCACAGCCTCTGTGCAGGAGGAAGAAGGGAACCCAAAGACCAGAAGCTCCTCCTGTCAGCACTGCCCTCAGCCCCAAGAAGACAACTCTCACACCATCATCACCTTGGTAAGTTTTTAATTGCACTGTGAGCAAAGAGCATGTTAACACGAGGTCATGACAGAACAAAGTGTGCTCAGCTGAGCAGCAGCAGAGCAGAAGGCAGGGCCCTGTGCCTCCCAGCTGCTCCACCCTCATTAGTGGTTCATTGGGGGGGGGGGAAAATCAAAGGAGAGAAACAAACAAACAGAGGAGCTTCCCTTAGCACGCTCTCTGCTCTCCTGGAAGGAGAGCACCAACCCACAAGTGGTTCTGTCCCCACATCCCGCCTTCAGTACAGCAGACATCCCTCAGCAACAGCCCCTGGCAAGGGCTCTGCCTTCCCCTGGGGACAGCAGCCAGGCCCAAGGGAGGCAGCTGAGGCCCAGCACAGGCCTGGAGCACACCGAGAGGGACACAGGGTCAGGCCAGTGACAGGGAACAGTGGCAGGGGTCAGGGTGGGAGCAGTGGGGTTCAGCTCACTAACCAAAGCTACAGCGCCGTGTTCCGCACGGCCCGGGCTGCGGGGGGCAGGGGGTGCTCACAGTGCTGCTCCACGCGCCCTACTTCCCTGACAGCTGCTCGTAGAGCTTGGGCACGTAGTCATCCCACTCTGCCTGGTAGCACGTGCCGGCCACGGGCACCCCCAGCCCGTACTTGCTGCGGAAAGCAGCCACCTTGAACTTGCCTCGCTTGTCGCCGGAGCGGTTGGAGAGGATGGGCTCGGTGCAGCTCAGCTGCTTGGGCTGCTCGTACACCAGCCACACGTAGCGGTGCAGCCCTGTGGGGAGGGGACAGCGTCAACCCAGCTCACGCGCTGGGCTTCACTCCAAAGCCACCTCGGGAGAGCAGGGAAATGGGCACCGAGCTAAAGGAGCTCAGAGAGGATGCCCCAGAGGTGCTCAACAGCTCGTGTCGTGCCTGGGCTGGTGCTTCCCCGCAGCACAAGCCTGTTGCAGGCAATAGGACAGTGGTGATAGGTGCCTGCGCTGGCCTTGGCCCCAGCAACCCATTCCCCCAGCACAATGTTTGCCCAGGCACACAGTCAATTTCCTGCAGGCCTCCTGCCCTGCCCCCTGCCATCTGGCTACCCACCTGTTCCTTTGGGAGGGCCCGAGCCCACGTAGTCCGACAGCACAGTCCCGCTCCCCACATCGTTGCCTTTCATGTTGGTCACCAGGAAGTGATGCCATTCCCTGAAAGAAGGTGGCAAAAAACAACCAGACTGCATCACAACCCAGCCAAGGCTCTTTATATACCCCAAGGTGCTGCTGTTCCATAAGGCTGACAGCTGGCCTGGTCCACCAAGGCCAAAGAGCACCAGCCCTAGAGCAGGTACAACCTCCTTCAGCAGCCCGAGCCTCTCAGAACCAGTTCTCTTATCTGCATGGCTCCAGGAAACCCAAAGCCTGACCCCTGACAGTGCGTGTCCCACATGCTTCCAAGCTCTGCTGGAGAAAGGGGAGCTGGTCCCAGGTTGAAGACTCCACTGCTAGCATAGGCTGACCCAGTTCAGCTCACAGACATGCCAAATTAGAGCAAGCAGCAGATGCTGTGCTTCTCCAAGCCACAGACCTCCCTGAAAGAAGCAGCTGCTCCTCCCCATGCTGTCCCTGACTCGAGGACAGACAGAAGGACAGTTTCTATCCCAGGCCACAGACTTGCTGTGGCACCTTAGGCTGAGCATGCTCCCTTCTAAGCCTCTGCTCTGACCAAGAGGGATGCTCTGTTTTCCCCAGGCAAGAGAGGGAGCTGCCTGCCCTCGTTACCTGAACTTCGGGTCCTTCCTACTGGGAGCATCCGGGTCCGTGAGAACCAGGGTGTAAAGCTTCTGCGGATCACAGCCGTCCCACTCGATGCTGGTGGGGCGATGCTGGACCTGGAGGGATGAGGGCGTTAAGGTCAGCTGGCAGCCCTGCCGCCTGCACACGGGGACCACGCGTGGCCGGCGCAACCTCCCGACAGACGAGGTCACGGCCGTTCGTCCCGGCCCGCCGGGGGCGGCTTCTGCAGCGCGGCGCCCGGCCTGCCCGGGCCCACAGCAAAGCGGGGCCCCGCTCTCTTCCCCCGCACCCGGAGCGGCTCCGGCGGGAGCTGCCGCAAGCGACGGCGCCCGGCCGCTGGGCCGCCCCCGCCCCCGCTCTGCTCAGCCCCGCTCTGCCCAGCCCCGCTCACCTGGGTGGGCGTGAGCACCTTGCCCAGCTCGTCTATCTCCACGGAGCCGTACTTGACCCGCAGCGGGTGCGCCGGCTGCTGCTCCACCTCGGTGAGGCTCAGCGGCCCGCTCCACAGCCCCAGGTCCACCGCCATGGCCGCGACTGCAGCTCCCGCCCCGCCCGCGCCGCCGCGCCCCGCCCGCGCCGCCGCGCCCCGCCCGCGCCGCCGCGCCCCGCCCGCGCCGCCGCGCCCCGCCCGCGCCGCCGCGCCCCGCCCGCGCCGCCGCGCCCCGCCCGCGCCGCCGCGCCCCGCCCGCGCCGCCGCGCCCCGCCCGCGCCGCCGCGCCCCGCCCGCGCCGCCGCGCCCCGCCCGCGCCGCCGCGCCCCGCCCGCCTCCCGCCCCCATTGGCGGACGCGCCGCCGCGCCCCGCCCGCCTCCCGCCCCCATTGGCGGACGCGCCGCCGCGCCCCGCCCGCCTCCCGTCCCCATTGGCGGACGGCCGCCGCGCCCCGCCCGCCTCCCGCCCCCATTGCCGGACGCGCCGCCGCGCCCCGCCCGCCTCCCGCTCCCATTGGCGGACGCGCCGCCGCGCCCCGCCCGCCTCCCGCCCCCATTGGCGGACGCGCCGCCGCGCCCCGCCCGCCTCCCGCCCCCATTGGCGGACGCGCCGCCGCGCCCCGCCCGCCTCCCGCCCCCATTGGCGGACGCGCCGCCGCGCTTTCCGCAGCGCCCCCAGGCGGGCGGGCCGCGGCAGTGACCCAAGGCTGCACGGCTGCCTCTGCCCGACGGCCCGGCCCCGCCGCTAATTAGGTTAATTACGCAGCAAGGCCCAGCGCGAGCAGCCTGTGGATCTGGGCGCTCTGCTCACTGCACACCTTAGCG
This sequence comes from Colius striatus, assembly GCF_028858725.1. Taxonomy (NCBI): domain Eukaryota; kingdom Metazoa; phylum Chordata; class Aves; order Coliiformes; family Coliidae; genus Colius; species Colius striatus. Next base: position 5,247,178 of record NC_084775.1, on the reverse strand, counting down.
CAGCGGGCCATGGCCGCTGCGGACTGGCGGCGATGTGCAGTAAGGCATCCCGCACGCACCTGAGGACACCTGCACCCTTGTGGGGTCACACAGAGACGTTGTGTGCGTGTCACTGCCCAGAACAGCCCAGCCCGGGGGCTGCTGTCTGCCCTGGGGGACAAGGCAGGGCCGTTGGGTCCACATGGCATGAGCCAGGAAAAACAAAGAAAGCTTGGCACTGGGATGGTTTGTTCAACCAGCTGCTGCCATGTGCCCCTGTGCTGGCTGTGCCCCTTACCCTAGGGAATGCCTGTGTGCCACGTCACTCTCACCCTAGGGAATGCCTTTGTGCCAGGTCACTCTCACCCTAGGGAATGCCTTTGTGCCAGGTCACTCTCACCCTAGGGAATGCCTGTGTGCCACGTCACTCTCACCCTAGGGAATGCCTTTGTGCCGGGTCACTCTCACCCTAGGGAATGCCTTTGTGCCGGGTTACTCTCACCCTAGGGAATGCCTGTGTGCCAGGTCACTCTCACCCTAGGGAATGCCTTTGTGCCAGGTCACTCTCACCCTAGGGAATGCCTTTGTGCCAGGTCACTCTCACCCTAGGGAATGCCTTTGTGCCACCTTACTCTCACCCTAGGGAATGCCTTTGTGCCAGGTTACTCTCACCCTAGGGAATGCCTTTGTGCCAGGTTACCCTCACCCTAGGGAATGCCTTTGTGCCACCTTACTCTCACCCTAGGGAATGCCTTTGTGCCAGGTCACTCTCACCCTAGGGAATGCCTTTGTGCCAGGTTACCCTCACCCTAGGGAATGCCTTTGTGCCACCTTACTCTCACCCTAGGGAATGCCTTTGTGCCAGGTCACTCTCACCCTAGGGAATGCCTTTGTGCCAGGTTACTCTCACCCTAGGGAATGCCTTTGTGCCACCTTACCCTCACCCTAGGGAATGCCTTTGTGCCAGGTTACCCTCACCCTAGGGAATGCCTTTGTGCCGGGTCACTCTCACCCTAGGGAATGCCTTTGTGCTGGGTTACTCTCACCGTAGGGAATGCCTTTGTGCCAGGTCACTCTCACCCTAGGGAATGCCTTTGTAGAAACCGACAACATTTGTGCTGTTACCTGCGTCCCTGGGGCCTCTCCAGCTGTGGGGAAGCTCATCTTCTACCCTTTCCCCCTGCTTTCTCCTGCCATTCCCTCCGTGCTCTGCTTCTTTCCTCTCCAGCTCTGGGTAAGCTGCTGTCCACTATCATTATTTTTTCACCCATATCCCAGAGTCACGGAGTTTGTGGCACAATTTGTAGTCGATTATCAGCTGGCACACAGGCAGTGCCCCTGGCACAGGAGGAACTCCTTTGGTGCCGAGGTGAGGGAGCCCCGGCCCAGGCTGCCCAGGGAGAGTGTGGAGGCTCCTTCTCGGGAGGTTTCCAACCCCACCTGGACACGTTCCTGTGCCCCTGATGGAGCAGGGTTGTGCTGGATGGGCTCTGCAGGGCGATTCTCCCCAGGTATCGCCCGGTCCCTCGGGTCAGCCGCGCTGAGGGGCTGCCCGAGGTGAGGGGTGACACGGACCCCCGCCCGGGGCGCGGTGAGCGGGACGGCCCGCCCCGGTGTGCCCGCCCTGCCCTGCCCGCCGGCCGGGGCGAGGCCAGGCGGCGCCGCCTCCCCGCAGCAGGAGGCTCCGGCAGCGGCTCGGCCATGCGGCTGCCCGCAGCCCGCTTCGTCCTCGCCCTCTGCGTCTGGAGGCTGGTGCCGCGCCGGGCTGCCGCAGGTAGCGGGGGGCTGAGGGGAGGGTTGGTGCGCGGCCACTGGGGCTCTCCTGGCAGCGCCTCATCCCTCTGCTCTCCTAAAGGGAGCTCCCGGGATGAATTCTCTCGAAAAAGCTCTTGGCCATAGGGTCCAGGTGCCATCTGTCAGCGGAATATCAGCAGTTGCATTGCGTTCCCCAGTGGCTACTGGTACTGGTGCAGTTCCCATCTCCTGTTTCGGTACCGTGGGCTCCCCTGAGCAGTGCAGGGATGAGGCTACTTGGGCAAGTGGTCCAATAAATCATTGGACATGGCTGTGACCCAACATCAGTGTTCTGATGCTTCTCTTCCCCATCTCTCTCAGGTCACTTATTTGCTACCTCACTCTCTCAGGCAGAAATAGCCTGTCCCTGCTTTCCTGTTGAGCCTTTTAAGCCATGTCCTTCTACATGTTTTTAGTCACTAGATGCATCTTGGAGGTGCTTTGACAGTAGCCCCCCTGGCCAGCACCCCAGAGGGTCAACACATGTCCAGTGTTCAGGTCTCTACTGACAGAGGAGGGTTTTGCCAGCTCCCCGGATCCCTAACGCCATCCCTTCTGTGCTGCAGGAACAGAGGAAGTGGTCTTTGGCAAGGCTGGAGGAACCATCCTCCTTTTCTGCCGAAATGTTTCCAAAGAAGCAACTGAGGTGGTGTGGTTTCAAGGGGACCCCCACTCCTTCCCCCCACTCTTCTCCTCGAGGGTCACCTTCCCCCCAGACGTGCGTTTCTCGCTGGTTGACAACAGCTCTCTGCGCATCGCGGGGCTGCGAGTGCAGGACGAGGGCAACTACACTTGCAAGGAGGTGCTGAACAAGACAGACCACGAGCACAGAGTCCAGCTCCTGGTAGCCAGTAAGTCTGTGAATTGCCTCCCTTCGGTCTCACAGGTCCCCAGATTGGTCTGACACTGGGGAAATGGTGTAAAAAGAAAGGGCAAAATGGCCTTACTGTGCAAAAGCTGTGAGCAGGCTGCTGCTGCTGCCCAGTTACACCTTCACTCAGGAGCAACCAGACCTGTATCTAAAAGGTCTGGCAAGGACAAGTTGGCAACTGCCAACCCCTATGTCCTCCCTATGGTTTCTTACTGCATTGGTGATGACAATGGAGTGTTTGGGCTGATCGTTGATGTCCTGTGGCTCTTCCAGGGTGGCTCCTGCCTCAGGATCAGGCTGGCTTGACCTGAATCATCTTCAGGTGGGGGCTGCCACTCACTGTCTGTTTATACCCCTGAAGTAGGTGTTTGCAGTGTGCTGTGCCCTTCCTGGGTGCATCGTTTTGGGGTGAGGATGGAGGCCCCTCAGCTGGCCTGTGCTGGGGCTTACAGTGAAGCCTTCCTTGAGCTTCTCTCGCTGGAAACACCACGTTCATTAAACGTGCTGCTGGGAGCAGTGTCCTGGGAGAGTGCCTGCTCTTAGCACAGGCCATCCCTTCAGCCTGTTGATCCTCATGTGTCTTTTGGGGTTTACTCCCACTTCCATCCCCATTTCATTCACTCATTGATTCACTCAGAAATCCTCCCAGAGCAGCTGGAGGGTCAGGCTGGGGAGTGTCCAAGCTGATCACTTCCCACACCACTGTCCTTTCCTCCCTCTGCCAGGGAATTATTCCCTTGCCCAGACATCCCACCTCTCTCTTGGGAACGTATTCTAGGGTTGAGAAAAGGGGAAATTTGCTTTCTGCCAGTTGTTTCCCTGTTTTGGTGACTGTGCCCTGTGGCTCCTGCCTTCCTCACTGCCTTCCTCACTGCTCTCACCATGGACACCCGCCCTGCGTGAGCCCTGTTTTCTGTTTGCATTCAGGGTGTTCCTTCCTCCTCCGTGCTTGCTGAAGGATGCATGTTGTAAAAGTTGGACCTGGTTGTTACAGATTAAATCTCTGTAAGTTCACACAAGTTAAAATTCCCTTCCTGGGGCAATGAACCTGTTGATGGAGTCTGGAGGGTCATGGAGGGCATTGAACCCCAGGCTCCTTCAGGGAACATAAATGTAGGAGCAGGGAACCCTAAATCTGGGGCACTGGTGCAAAACAGTCATGAGCAGAAGATATCTGGGGCATGCCAAGTGTTGGTGCTGCACTCTGAACTTCAGTTGTTAGCGTGGGATCGATGTGGCAAGGTTACAGAAGTGGTAGGGAAGAGTGCTGTGCACTTAAATAGGTGAGAGAGGTATGTCTGGTGGCTCAGGAGAAACAGCATCAGGAAAGGCCAGAAGCTGAAGCTCCTCAGCCTCAGGCTGGAAGGATGGGTTCTGATTTTTCCCATTGGCTCTTACTGGAGCAGCTCAGCCTGAGCTGGAGGGAACCTCCCCAACACAGGCTTGGCACTGCTGTAAAAGAGCCTGTGTCGGGTCTGTCAGCTTCATGTGGCAGTTACCAGACAGTCTTCAACTCATCTCATCAGGTGAACCAAGAAATTCTCCCTTTTTTTTGCTTAAAACTGCATTTTCTAAAGCACCCAAGCAGCAGAGAGAACATTCCAGCAGCACCTCCAAGGGATGCCCCAAGGGGTGCCTTGGTGTGTGCTGTTGGAGGGAAGTTGCTTCTGTGGGCACTGAGGTCCTTTTTGCTGGTGTCTTGTGAGGGTTTTTTGGTGCCTGGAGGTTTGTAGGGGTTTGGTATTACATTTGGGAACAGATCTCTGCTGGCATTTAGGCAGGAGAGTTGTATTGGGAGAGCCTGGGAGTTCAGGATGGCTCCAGGAGGCAGGTTCCTGGAAGCAGCACGAGAGGTGCAGCTCTCTGGCTACTCTCCTTCAGTGCTGGATGAGGCAAACCTGGCACAGGGTGTTCGTTCCTCTTGGATCAGAGTCCAGGATCCCTGTGGCTGTTAAGCAAACACTGGTGTGTGGCTGTGCTTGGAGAGGTGCTGGGGTGTGTGTGTGGAACCAGCTGATGGGAGAGAGCCTGAACTGATCCTGCAGGACACGAGAGTCCTGCTCTGCTGGAATCTGTTGCCTGGGGGGTCCTGTGGTCATGGAGTTGTTTCTATGTTGAAATAACAACCAGAGTGGTGGTGGTGGTTACAGGAGGCCAGTGGTGACTGACCCCAGCTGTGCTCTTCTCTGGAGTTTGTCCCCAAGCTGCAGGCACAGTGTGGTTTGTGGCTCTGTGGTACCTCCTGGCAGTGCCAGGTAGGAGCAGAGCACGCCTGGGCTGGCTGCAGTGGCCCCGAGGCTGCCAGCCAAAGTGGCCAGGACTCCCTGTGGGCACAGCATCTCGTGTGCCAGGAGCAGCCTCCTCCACCTGTGTGCTGGGCTTCCTGGGGAAGGGCTCCAGCTTCCAAATGGGGACTCTGAGAAGCTGCTTTTGTGTCCTTGGGTCAGAGCTCTGACGCTTTCCCTGTTCCATTGGGAAGCCTGAGTGCTTGCCCCAGCGTAGGGGAGAGGCAGAGCCTTGTTCTCAAGCAGTGTCACCCTCTTGTAGCTGTGGCATGAGGACCAAGGGCAGTGTGGAGGTGTTTTTCTCCTGCTGCATGTTTAGATGCTTATCTCCATTAGATAAAGCTGTGTCAGGAACCTTTCCCTCTCCCCTGTGTTAGTCCCCCAAGGCTCAGCTGTGGTTGCTGTGCCAGTCCCCTGCTTGGCTGGCATTTAGAGTGCCCTGGGGCTGTGGGACACAGGTCAGGGAGCAAGATGGGCGGGGAAACCAGGAAGATTTTGAAAGGGAACGATGGCAAACAGGAGCACTCAGGGGTTTCCAGCCCTGAGCTGCTGAGAGCTGTCACCTGGGGGCGTTTCTGACCTTCTGCTGTTCTTGCTGATAGATCCACCACAATCAACCCCCAAGTGCTGGGCTGACACCTCCTCGTCGGGGCTGCTCCTGCAGCTGTTTTGCAGGTGGCCTGGGGGGTATCCACACCCCACCCTGCACTGGAGAGAAGAAGGGCACAACCTGGAGAACTCCAGCTGGGTCATCAGCTCCACAAGCTCCTCGGACACACACGTGGAGACGCTCAACAGCTCCCGGCTCTCCCACGGCCAAGTGTTCACGTGTGTGGGCAGCCACGTGGGCAGGCAGGAGGAGCCCACCTGCTCCGTGGAGATCAGTGAGTTCACTTGCCCCCTCATTAGCTCCTAATGAGCCTCCTAACGAGGGGGCAGATTCCTACCCCTGGATAGTGGGGGATGCTCTTGAGGCAGCATGGCAGGGCCTGGCTTGTGCACAGGGGGTTGCACAGAGCACAGCAGTCCTGCAGCTGAGATCCATCAGGTGAGGTGTGCTTTGGGTTCATCTGCAGCACAAATCTGCTGAGGGAGCTGAGGATGTTCAGCCTGGAGAAGAGGAGGCTCAGGGGAGACCTCCTCGCTCTCAACAACTCCCTGTCAGGAGGCTCTAGTGAGCTGGGGGTTGGTCTCAACTCCCAAGGAGATGAGCTTAAAGGGCCTTTCCAACCAAAATGATTGTGTGATCTTCAGGGGCTGACAAATCTCCTTGTACCAAGCCCTTCACCTATGCAAGCACTCCTGCCTGTGTGAGGCTGAGAGGTGGTTTCAGGGCCTTGAGATGAAGGGTGGCAGGACTGGGTTTGTAGTAGAAGGGCTGTGTGTGCCCTCTGGCTCCCTTCAAGCATCTAGAGGGTCTGAGTAAAGTGGCTTTTGAATCCTGAGCTGTGTTTATTCTCCAAAGGTGGTTGGGGCTACAAAAGAGCTCTTCTAATCCCAAGGAAGATCCCTGGGCTGCCTTTATCTTCACTGCCATCTGCCTTCTGGCTCCTCTCTCTCTTCCTTGGACACCAAAAGATGTGTCCAAGAAAGGCCTGAGCAGTGTGGAAGATGCTGGGATCGTTCTTTGGGAGGCTGCTAAAGTCTCATGAGCTGAATGCCAACCCCACAGCCCTCAAGTCCCAGACTCCTGTCTGACTTTCCGCTGTCAATGATTATTAATCAGTCAGATCACAGAATCCCAGACTGGTGAGGGCTGGAAGGGCCCTGCAGAGCTGCTGCAGCCCCTGCTAAAGCAGGTTCCCCTGGCTCAGGGGGCACAGGAACATGTCCAGGTGGGGTTGGAAACCTCCTGAGAAGGAGCCTCCACACCCTCCCTGGGCAGCCTGGGCCAGGGCTCCCTCAGCTCAGCACCAAAGGACTTTCTCCTCCTGTGCCAGTGGCACTGCCTGTGTGCCAGCCTGTGCCTGTTCCCCCTTGTCCTGGCACTGGCCACCACACAACAAACACTGGCCCCATCCTCTTGAGATCCACTCTTTAGGTGTTGATCAGCACTGATGAGTTCCCCCCTCAGGCTTCTCTTCTCCAGGCTGCCCAGACCCAGGGCCTGCAGCCTTTCCTCCTCACACAGATGCTCCATCCCCTCAGCATCTTGCACTGGCCTCTGTCCCGCACTTCCCGATGCCTGATCTCCTCACGTTAAACGGCTCTCTCTGCTCTTCTCTCTCTGTCTCTGCTGTTCCTCCCCGCGCTGGGCTGTTCAGAGATCCCTTCGCTGGAGTCGGAGCCCCCCAGGACCTGCGTGGAGGGCGAGACGGTGACGCTGAGCTGCCGGGTGCGGGAGAGCAGCCCCGCAGCACGGCTGAGCTGGCTGCGGGCCGGGGCCGAGCTGCGCGCCGGGGGCCGGCACCGCGTGGCGCAGGAGCCGGGCGGCTCCCGCCTCACCATCCGCAACTGCTCGCGCCGCTCCGACGGCGGCTGCTACGTCTGCAAAGCCCAGAACCCCGTGGGGCTGAGGGAGCTCTCGGTCTGCCTGACAGTGCAACGTGAGTCGTGCCTCACAGAAGCGCTTGGCTTGGCAAAGCCCGTTCAGCTCCTGCAGTCCCAGCCCTCCCCTGCCCAGCCCAGCACAGCCCTCAGCACCTCAGCCCCACGGCTTTGGGGTCCCTCCAGGGCTGGGCACTCCCTGAACAGCCTGGCACAGGGGCTGACACCCCTCTCAGGGAAACAGTTCTGCCTCAGCTCCAGCCTCAACCTCCCCTGGGGCAGCTTGAGCTCCTTTCCTCTTGTCTTGTTTCTTGGGAGCAGAGACCAACCCCCAGCTGCCTGCAGCCTCCTGTTGTAGGGAACAGGAACACCCCCGTTCCCTCAGCTGCTCCTCGGGGCTGAGCTGCTCAGGGTGCAGTGCTGGGGGGCCGTTTGCTTTCACTAAATGCACCTGAGCACAAACCCAGGGCTCTCACCGTGGGGCTTTGTGTGTCAGTGGAGTAGGAGTGCCCACAGCCCCCACTCCTTGTGCTGGTGTGACTGTTGCAATGATGGGAAACAGGAGCTGAGATGGCCCTGGGACCTGCTGTGGTACTTGCCCTGGGCCTCCCTCACCCTCCATGTCCCACTGACCAGCTGGGTTGTCTCCTCTCCTCCCCGCAGAGCCTGTGAACATCGCCGGGGTCGTGGGGGCACTGGTGACTCTGTCCTTGTTGGCTGTTCTCACCCTCACCGGGCTCCTCTTGTACTACAACCCCCTCCCGTGCCCCAGAGGTAGGAGCTGTGCCCTGCAGCCGCCAGCAGCACGCTGCCCCGGGGGCTGCCCCTTCTAACCCTGTCCTTCCCCTCCCTTCTCTCCCTTCAGGTGCTGCCTTCAGGTGAGTGGAGATTTTCCTCAGCCCTCCTCCCAGCAGAGGGGCTGCCCTGGGCCTTCCAGCCCACCACAGGCTCTGCCCCTCACAGGAACCAGGACCTGGGGGATGTCTTAGTGCTGGTGGACTCCGAGGATGAGGGGAAGGGGGAAGAAGAGGCCATGAGCAGCTCCAGCACACGTGAGGAGATGGTGCTGGTCCACGGGCACAGTGCCCAGGCTGCTCACCTCAGCCACCTCATGGAAGGTGAGCCCTGTGCCTGCTCCTCCGGGGCAGGAGCCCCTGGGGAGGGGGGAGAGGGAGGGAGGGAGTGATTCCTTGTCTTGTTGGCTGGTGCTGAGGTGCCTCTGCTCTGTGCCCTGTGCAGGTGGCAATGGTGAGCTGCACAGAGGGGTCTCTCTGCAGGAAACGAGGGGAGAAGAGGCACAAGGCAGCCCTCCTGGGTAACAGGGAACAAGTGCAGCAGGGCAGGCCCTGGGTGCTGCTGCCTCTGGGCAGCCTGCCTTGCTCTCATAAATATTGTCTTCCCCAAGTTCTCAAACTCTGTTGGAGTTAATCCATAGCAGGGGGTGTGGGCTGGGAGGGGGCTGTGATGGAAAGCATGGGGGAACTTATACAGGGGAGGGGGATCCCCAGGGAGGGGAGTGGGGCAGCCCCAGAGGGTAGCTGTGGGTGGGTAGTGGGATGGAGGGACAGCACCCCGTGGGGGTAAAGGGGGGAGATTGAAAAGGCACAGGGTGGGGAGGGACCAGAGCACCTGGAGGGAGAGGGAGGGGATGGGCCAGCAGAGCAGGGTGGGATGAGGGCAGAACAGGGGCTGGAGCAGGAACAAGCTGTGTCAAGGAGGGACTGAAAGAGCTGAGAGTGAGAGAAGTGGGTGCACACGGGGTCTGAGTGAGCGCAGAGGGTGAGGGAGGGATGTGAGCACACAGGGGGAAGGAAAAGGACCTCGGAGCATGTGAAGGGAAGATGAGGCATTCCTGGGGCACAAGGAGAGGAGCGCTGAATGGCTCTGTGGGCTGGGGCAGGGCTGTGTGTGCAGCAGGAGAGCCAGGGAGGCGTGGGGCAGGGCTGGGCTGGGGCTGGGCTCTGCACGGGGGGCTCTGAAGGGTCTGGAGCCAAACAGAGGTTTCTGAGGGGCAGGGAGGAGGGCTGTGAGGGGTCTGACCCGTCAGCCCTCCCCGAGGAGCCCCGGGGCAGTCGCTGGGCCTGGCACCAGCCCTCCCTCGCCAGCAAATCGCGGGGAGCCTCCGGCTGCCCGGCAACAAGTGTTTGTGCTGCGGGGGCGGGGGAGGCGGCGGGGCCATGGCCCTGCAGCGGCGGCTGTGCGCGGCTCTGCGGGACACGCCGCGCCCGCCGTGAGTGGCGGCGGCTCCGTGGGCAGGGGCTGGGCTGGGCCCCGGCAGGCAGTGGGGGGCCCGGGGGGCCGGCGGGGGCTGCCGCCGGGGCGCTGCCCGCTGAGCCCCGAGTCCCGCAGGCCGCGGCCCGGGCGCTCCGCGCGTGTGCTGCTGAAGAGGCGGGAGCTGGCCGAGCTGGAGCAGGCTCTGCGGAGGCAGCGGGAGGTGAGGGCAGCCCCCAGCCCCACACGGGCTCCCCGCCCTGCCCGGGGCGGCGGGTGACGCTGGCACCGGCCCCCGCAGGAGCTGGGGCGGAGGATGCGGCGCCTGGCGCGGCGCCGGCGGCAGCTGCGGCAGAGGCAGGAGCGGCTCCGGGACGGCGCCCTCGCGTTCGACGCTTTCCTGAAGGTGCCGCGGGTGAAGCCGGGGCCGGGCGGCCGCGGGGCGGCCCCGCTCTGACCCCGTGCCCTCGCCGCAGGCGGTGTCGGCCGGGCGGGCGCGGGCTGTGCGGCGGGCGGCCGGGCAGGAGGCCGAGGCCGCCCGCCTGCGCCGGGAGCTGACGGGGCTGCGGGGAGCCAGGGAGCGCCTGGCGCGGCGCCTGCGGAGCCTCCGCGGCTGCCGGGACCGGCTGCAGGCCGTGCTGGCCAGCACCGACCAGGTGAGCGCCGGGCCTCTCCTGGCCGTGCCACCGGCTTGGGCAGCCCCTCGGCCCCCCTCAGCCTCTTCCCGTTGCCCAGTTCCAGGACGTGCCGGCCGTGCTGGCCCATCTCGGGGCGCTGGCGGGGGCGCGGGCAGCCCTGGTGCAGGAGGTAGAGGCCAAGCAGGAGCAGCTGGCCCAAGGCTGGGCACGGCTCCGGCGGGCCCGGGAGGAGGTGGGCAGCGAGCTCCTGCGTGCCAGCGCCGAGCGGGACCAGCTCCACGCACGCCTGGAGGCCGCCCGCCGGGACCTGCTGCAGGGGGTGAGGGGGACGTGCCGTGCGAGGAGCCCCCCCGGGAGAGGGGCAGCTGCTGCAGGGAGGGGGGGGAATGGGGGTCTGAGCTGGGAGGGGGGTCCCCACATCCCCAGGAAGCATCCCCAGCGGCTGCACAGTGAGGGGGACACAGCTGTGGTCCCAGCTTTAAGGCTGCAGGGACACGGGGCAGTGGCTGGGGGGGTCTCGGGGCTCTCTGTCGCTCTGTCCCTCCCAGGAGTGCTGCTGGGCCCAGGTGCAGAGCAGAGCCGCCCAGCAGAGCCTGCTGCTGGGGCAGATCAAGTTGGCTGTGCTGAACCTCTTCCAGCTTGCCACTGCCTGGTTCCAGCTCCCCACAGCCGTGGCCCTGGAGGACACAGAGGCCCAACTGGACACGGTCAGGGCCGCCCCCTCTCCTGGGCAGAGGGGGGGACACGGGGACACTCATGTCCCCAGATGGATGGGGCACCAAGGTCTCTGTCTCGGCAGGTGCTGCTCTGCATGCAGGACCTGTCTGTCCTCGCTGCCCAGCTGTGCCCAGGCCAGCCAGGGCCGTGCCCCCCACGCTTGGCCACCAGCACGATGCCGCTGTGCCGCAGGGGAGCCCGGGGACCACCGAGCCAGCACCAGCCTCCGGCCCCCCGCCTGCCCCCAGCGCTGGGGAGAGGCTGCCGTGGCCAGCACAGAGCTGCAGGACGCCTGGCACCCCTGGGCACTCCCTGACAAGGCTGGACACCCCCACGGCCAGCAGCAACGCGGATGGCAGTGGCACAGGCCCCTCTGCTGGAGGGCAGAGCCTGACCCCCACGCCCCCACCCGCACAGGGCAGCACCCACCTGTGTTGGGGCTGTTGTCTCACAATACAACCCCCTGCAGACCCGCAGCTCCCGGCTGGCTCAGTGCCGCGTCTGGGGAGGGAATCACCCCAGGGACGGAGAGGAAGCAGGATGGAAAACCAGCCACGTGTTTAATGCCTCCTTTGCCCAGCCCCTACAGCCCCTTGCGCAGTTTGCCCCTCTTGCCGGGGGCCCGGCGCCCGAAGGCCATCTGCCGCAGCTCCTGCACGCGCTGCCGGGCCCTGGCCTTGAGGCGCTTCAGCCCCCCGCTCTGCAGGAAGCGCTGCTTGGCCGCCTTCTTCCGCTGCTTCAGGATCTGCTGCTTGCTCCTCAGCTCCGAGCGCGCCCTGCCCTGTGCCGGGGGCTGCCCAGGGCCTGCCCCTGCGTGGGGAGGGGACACACGGCCGTGCTCAGCTGGGGGGCTGGAGCGGGGTGGGGGGGTGATGTGGGGCTTGGGGCGTTTGCCCCCGGACTCACCCTGCCCGCGCCGCCGCTTCCCTCGGAACTGCTCCCGGCCTCGCCCGTCCTCCTCATCCTCATCCCGCTCATCAACCTTGTGCTTCTGCTTCCACTTCTCGTAGCTGGGCCGGGGCGAGTTAAGGGAATGTGTGGTGACTCCCCATCACCTGCCTCACCACGGGGTGTGCCCCAGCGCAGGATGGATCCCCAGGAGCGAGGCAGCAGGGGGTGCAGCCCCACTCCCCCTCGCCCCCACCCCCCCAGCCCAGGCACCCGCAGGCAGGATACAGGTTGTTCTTGTAGGAGCTGCTGATGTAGCGCCCGCTCTCTGTCCGCACCTTCTTCTTGTCCTCCTGCCCCGTCTGCCCCACGAAACGCTTCTTCTTGCGGTCCCTGGGAGAGAGGAGAGTGGTGGGAGGGGGTGGTGGGACCCCCCAGCCCTGCTTCAGCCCCCAGCCAGACCCCACTCACCACTTCAGCAGCTGCTTGCTCTTGTTGAGGTTGTGATTCTCGTCACCCATGAGATCCAGGACAGCACCAGCCGCCTGCTGCTCGAAGGGGCTGCCCTCGCCCCCCACGCTCAGCCTGCAGAGGGAGTGTGATGAGAGCAGCTCCCAGGGCACAGGCCAGGCCCATGGCAGACCCCACACGCACACTCACCCCCTCTCGCTCTCAAAGTCCTTGGGCCGGTAGGGGATGTAGAAATCCTCCTCCTTCTGCACTGGCTGCTGCGGCTTTTTCCTGGCACCATCTTCCCCCCCTCGGCCCCGTTTTCGCTTCTGCCCCACCACGGTGGAGAAAACCTCCTGGAAAGGGCCAGGGGAGGGTTGTGGGCAGCCACATCCCCCCCGAAACCCCCGGCACAAGGGGCCAAGGCCGCCTCACTCCCGTGTCTGTGGCAAACCCCCCAGCCCTGCCCCGTTACCTGGAGCTCTTCCTGCACCTCCTCTGCCCCCACCCCGGGCGTGGGGGGCACAGGGCACAGCCCCTGCCCGTGCTGCGCTGCCGCCCGCTTCTCCTGCTGCCCGCGCTGGAACTCCTCGATGCGCTGGCAGTCGCGCCGGCGCTTGCGGCGCATCACGGAGCCGGCCGGGGACCGGGACGTGGCGTTGATCTCAAAGATGGTCTGTGCCACCAGCACAAGCCCCGTGAGACACAGGGGTGGCCCCACAGGCCTCTCCTCCCACCCCAACCCATGGATGAGCCTCAACTCACCGCCTTGGACTTGTAGGATTTAATGCTGTCCACGAACTTCAGCCGCTCCAGCTCGGTGTCTTCGAAGCGAGAGCCTGGGGGAAGTGGGCATGGAGAGGGGCAGAGCTCAGAGCCCCGGTGAAGGGCACAGAGACCCTCCCTCAGCATAGAATTGTGGAATCCCTGAATGGTGGGGGCTGGAAGGGCCCTGCAGAGCTCATCCAGCCCAACCCTCTGATAGAGCAGGTTCCCCTTGCTCAGGGGGCACAGGAACGTGTCCAGGTGGGGTTGGAAACCTCCCGAGAAGGAGCCTCCACACCCTCCCTGGGCAGCCTGGGCCAGGGCTCCCTCACCTCAGCACCAAAGGATTTCCTCCTCCTGTGCCAGTGGCACTGCCTGTGTGCCAGCTTGTGCCTGTTCCCCCTTGTCCTGGCACCGGCCACCGCAGAGCAAACACTGGCCCCATCCTCCTGACACCCACCCTTTAGGAACTTAAGATTGTTAATGAGCTTCCCCGCCTCAGCCTTCTCCAGGCTGACCAGCCCCAGGTCCTGCAGCCTTCCCTCAGAAGCCCCCCACAGCCCACCCCGGGCACTCACTGAAGAGTGGGTGCATGCCCAGCTGCGCCACCTCCAGCTCCTTGGCTCTCTTGATGGACTCGGGCGAGGGCGCGGGCCGGGAGCGCAGGTACTGCTTGTGGGCGTTGTCGGCAACGCGGCGCAGGCTGCGCAGCTCCAGGGAGCCCTCCTGGTCCGTCAGCAGCAGACACTCCTCGTCATCCACCAGGCTCTGGGGGACACGGCCCAGCACCCCACCGGCATCTGCAGCCCGGGGGACGTGGCGTCACCCTCCTGCCACCCAGCACGAACGGGCAGCCCCGGGGGTGTGTGTGGTGTCACATCAGCATCCTGGAGCCCCCGGCATCCTGTTGCCCCCACCCCAGTAACAACAGTGTAATGGTGCCCACAGACCCCAGCGCTGGCCAAAGGGAACTCCAGGGTAGCCACGTGTCCGCAGCAGCAGCCCTGCCTTACCTGCTGGCATGTCCTGGGCACTGGCCAGGAGCAGTGGGCGCCCCAGGAAGAGGTGGAGGTCAAAGACATAGGGCATCTCGTCAGGGGCCACCAGCGAGTAGGCTGTGCCGCTCCGGCCAGCGCGGGCCACGCGACCTGGCCAGGGGAGCAGAGGGGGAAACAGAGCCAGGTGGGCAGGGTGCTGGGGAAGGGGGAAAGGGGAGCCCAGCACAGCGAGTCCCAAAGGGAAGGGCCCAGCTGGGACAGGAGGGACATTCCTGTCCCCAGACTGTCTCCTGAGGTCACAACACGCCAACCTCCTGCCACAAAGATATCGCTGCCGGGTCAGGGGCATCGGTGCCAGCCCAGCATGGCACGGGGATGGCAACAACCAGAGCCAAGGGGCAGCCCACTCGTGCCCTCCCCGTGCCCAGGGACCCACCGACGCGGTGCAGGAAGAGCTTGGCCTTGGCAGGGAAGCTGTAGTTGATGACGTTGTCCAGCATGGGGATGTCCAGCCCGCGGGCGGCCACGTCGGTGACCAGCAGCACCGGGCACTTGCCCTGGGCAAACTTGGCGATGTTGATCTTGCGGGCAGTCTGGTCCAGGGAGCTGTAGATGTGTGTGCAGCGGATACCCTGAGCCGTCAGCAGCTGCAGAGGGGAGAGGAGGGATCAGGTCCCAGCTGGGCACGCTGGGTGCACACAGAGCCCACCCCCTGCCACTTGCTCTGGGGAGTGAGCACACACAGCGCTTCCACAGCCACATGTGCTGGGGTTCCTCCCTCCAGCTGCCAAACCACAGGTGGAGACCCCAGCAGGGATGTGCCCACAGCCACAGAGCCCACGTGGGTCTGGGAAAGGGTCCCAGGCAGCCTCAGCACCCCGCTCTCTCATGGGGGTACCCTCAAACGCCACTTGCCTCCTTGAGATACTCTGTGTGGTGCTTGGTGGCCACAAAGACAACGGTCTGGTCCTGGGGCTTCACCACGCTGCGCAGCAGGTGGAGCAGCACGGCTGCTTTGTCATCCCCACGCACGTGGAAGAAGGCCAACTGTGAAGGGAGGGCAGAGCTCAGCCCCATGCTGGGCACGGCCACCCCTCCCGGCCCCTCCTCCTCGGGGGCTTGCAGAGGGTGTCAGGCCCCTGTCCAGCACCTCTCACCTTGAGCTGCTCGCTGAGCTTGGACTCCACATCCAGACGGATCAGCATTGGCTCGGTGAGCCCTGGGGGGGTGGTGAGATGTGGGACATGGGTCGTGTGTGGCCCCACGCCTCAGCCCCTGTCCCTGTCCCCAGGGCCACCTCCCAGGGCCAGCCCCCTGCTCCTCACCTGCCCGGGCAAACTCCACGAGCAGCTTGGGCAGCGTGGCGGAGAATAGCACGGTCTGGTGGCAGTCTGGGAGGCGGGCGATGATCTCCTGCAGCTGCTCGGCGAAGCCCATCTCAAAGAGCCTGTAGGGGAGGGGACAGGGGACATGGCAGCACCCGTCCGGCCCCGCCGTGCCCAGCCTTGGGCTCCTGCCGTCACTGGGGACCCCTGGTGTGGGACCCCCCTGCCCAGCGCTGACCTGTCGGCCTCGTCGAACACCACGTACTCCACGGTGTGCAGCTTCAGCTTCATCTCCACTGCCACGTGCACCAGGCGCCCGGGGGTGGCGATGATGCTGCGGGGACAGAGCTGGTGACGCCACCGTGCCGACAGGCACAGTGTCCACACACCACCTCAGCTGCAGGTCCCAAATCTGACCCGACAGGGACCCCACTGTCCCCCAGGAGAAGATGCTCCAAGGGAACAGCAGGGCACATCCATTGGTGTAAACGCCAGTGATGTCCCTGGATGGGGAGGGGGCTCTCAGAGGCTGTTCCCCACCGGGTCCCCTCCCTGTGCCCCCACTCACATGTCGGGGTTCTCGTGGAGGGCGGCGAATTGGTCCTCCATCCTGTGAAAGAGGGGAGAGGCTGAGGCAGCAGGGGCAGCTGAGCCCCTCACCAAGGCCTGGCGAGGCTGTAGGGACGTGGGCACTGCTGGGGACACGGGGAGGCCTTACTTGTCTCCTCCCAGGATCAGAGCTGTCTTCAAGCCTGTGAACTTGCCCAGCTGCAGGGTGAGAACGAATAATACCAGGGAGGGGAGGGTGTTAAAACCAAGCCTTTGTCCCCACACCCCCCACCCCATCCCTGCCCCCCTGTACCTCCTTGGTGAACTTGAGGGTCTGCAGGGCCAGCTCGCGGGTGGGCGAGAGGACGAGGCCACGTGGCCCGGCCTGGCTGGGCGCCTTCAGCCGCTCGAACATGGGGATGAGGAAACAGGCCGTCTTCCCGCTGCCCGTCCGCGCCATGGCCACCACGTCCCGGCCCCGCAGGATCGGGGGGATGCTCTGCGGGACACCAGCCGCTGTCACCGGCCCCCTGCCAGCGGCCCCCCGCCACCACGCTCCTGCCGCCCCCTGCTCACCTTCCTCTGGATGGGGGTGGGCACTTTGTAGCCCTTCTTCATGATGCCCTTGAAGACGGGGTAGCTGAGGCCTGCGGGCACAGGGGTGGGTGAGGGGGTGTGGGCAGGAAGGGACGGTCCCTGCCCCGCGGACGGCTGCCCCCCAGCCTCCCACACGCACCCATGGACTGGAAGCCCCCGGATTTCTTCTTCTTCTGGTTCTGGGCCCGCACCATGGCCTGTGTGTCCAGCTCGGCCTCGGCGCCATCATCCTCCTCGGCAGCAGGGAAGGCAGGAAGTGTGGGCACAGGCACCTGAGGACAGCGGGGGGACACGGCTGCGGTGACAGGCGGCATGGCGCTGGGGACACGGCACTGGGGACACATGGGGACTGGGGACGCTGGTTTAGGGGACGCTGGCACATGAGACTGGGGATACCGGGCCCAGGGGACACCGGTATGGATGACGCCAGCAGCGGGGACACCAGCACATGGGGCCCGGGAACAGCAGCGCGGGGCGGAGCTGCGGTACCGACACCCGGACACGGGGAGCGCGGGGACACGGGGGGGTACGGCGGCACACGGGGACCGGGGGCGCGGGTGCACAGCCACGGGGCACGGCGGCACTGGGCGCAGGGGCCCGCGCCGACTCCCCCCCACCCCCCCAGCCCGCCCCCGTCCCGTCCCGTCCCGCTCGGTACCGGCGCTGCGGGGGGCGGGCGGCGGGCGCGCGGCGGCGCCATGGCGGGTCGGTGCCGGCGGAAGCACGCGGCGGGGGCGGGCCCGGAACGGGCGGCGCTTCCCCGGCCGCGCGGCCATGAGGGCGGCGGCGCCGGGCCCGAGCACTGCCGCTGCCCCGCGCCGCGACCCCGGCCCCGCCGCCGCCGCCCCCACCGCCTCCCGCGGGGCCCGGGGCCGGGCACGGGGCGGCCGCCGCGCCCGCCCGTCCTTCGTGGACGAGTCGCTGTTCGGCAGCCCCGCGGGCGCCCGCCCGGCCCCGGCCGCCTTCCCGCCGCCCTGGGCCCCGGCGGCGGCTCCGCTCGACCCCCGGCCGAGGAGCGGGTGCAGGTGAGCGGCGGCTCCGGGGCCCGGCCCACCCCTCCCTTTCTCGCGTGTCCCCGCGGTACCGACCCCGCCGTTTGCTGTTCTCTCCCCGCCAAGGCCCAGGGCTCACACTCCCTCCTTCTGCGACGAGACCCTCTTCGGTGCCAAACCCGAGGGCCCGGCCCGGGCAGCTCCTCGCGTGCGGAATGAGGACGTCGCCAAGCTCCATGCGCTGCTCTGGAGCCCCCCGCCCGCCCCCCGGCCCGGCCTGACCCCTCGCTCCAGGGACACCCCTTTGAGAGCCGTCTCCTCGGCGGCCCCCGGCCCTGAGGGCAACCCCCGCGTCTCGGAGCGTCCCGAGAGCGATTCCTGCTCCGGGGGCCGTGGTGCTCCAGGCAGAGGACGTTCCCAGTCTCTCCTCCGGCTGAACACCCCCTCGGGCAGGCTCCATCGGGCTTTGGACAACCCCAAGAGAGGAAGGAGTGAAAAGCAGAGCCCTGTGACAGCCCCCACCACCCCCCGCGGGCCCCTGGTCAGGGGGCGATCCAAAAGTGTGTGCAGACCTTTGTCTGGGAGCCCTGTGGCAGCGGGTGGCTGCACACCCAGACCTCCCTGGAAGTGAAGCCAAACGTCCCTCTGGACCCAACTTGGACTGGGTCTGAGCTGCTGGGGAGCGAGTCCCGAGGACCCTGGGACCTCCTGTGGCTGCAGACAATGGAGGGGGATGCTGAGGGGCTGCTGCTCCCTGTGAGAGAACAAGCCAGGAGCCAGGGGCAACCACAGCCCTGGAGTGGGACAGCCCCAGCGACAGCAGCTGCTCCCAGTGCCTGCCCAGTCCTCCGAGGAGCTGTGGTAAGGACTCAGATTCCTTCTGTCAGGGGGTTTGTCTGGGAAGCAGGACAGGGCCTGGCCAGGACAATCAGAATCATTTTGGTTGGAAAGCCTTTTCAGCTCCTGCAGTCCCAGCCTCCCCCTGCCCAGCCCAGCACTAACCCCTGGCCCTCAGCACCTCAGCTCCATGGCTTTGGGATCCCTCCAGGGCTGGGCACTCCCTGGGCAGCCTGGCACAGGGGCTGACAACCCTCTCAGGGAAACAGTTCTGCCTCAGCTCCAGCCTCAACCTCCCCTGGGGCCACTGGAGCCCATTTCCTCTTGTCCTGTCACTCGTTACTGGGCAGAGGTAGCTCAGGGGGACAGACAGGGCCTGAGTTTGGTGTAGCAGAGGATGCTGCCAGGGTAGGGGTCCCAGGTGAGGTTGGTCGGGGCAAGTAGCATCTGAGGGCCCTGACAAGGACCTTTTCTTATCAGCTCTAGGGAGAGAGAAGTCCTGCTTCATCCTGTCCCTCACATATAGTCACTTGGACAATTGTTGGGTCACTTGGGCCCAAAGGGAGGGCAGGAGATGTGCAGCCCAACCTGCTGCTCGAGGCAGGGGAGCTCTGGGCTCAGGTGAAGCTGCTTAGGGCTTCATCCAGCTGGGTGGACAGGAGCTGCAGAACCTCACTGCACCCCCTCCCATTGCTTGACTTGTCCTTGGAGTGGGGAGTTTCTCTTCAGTTTGTGTCTATTTTCTGGGCACAGACCTTGGTTCAGTCCTCACGGTCGCTTCTTCTTCACAGGTACTGGGGGGTTGCTCTGAGGCTCCCAAAACCATTCCCCTCCAGGCTGGATGAGCCCAGTTCCCTCAGCTCTGTTCTGACCCATCTCAGTGGCTCTCTGCTGCTCTTGCTCTGTGTCACCAACACTTCAATGGCAAGAAAGGAACTGGGAGGATGAGCAGAGAGGTGAGGAGCAGCTGGTGAGCTCAGGGAATGCAGGGGAGTGGCTGGGAATTGGGTAGCTCCATCCCATGCAAATGTTCTCTCAGATTCACCCAAGGGCACACACTGAGCCTGGTTAAGGGCATGATTCTGCCTCCAGAAATGATTTTATTGTCACCTTGTGCAGCAGCACAACTGGGCCTTGACACACACAAGCACGTGGAGGGCAGGAGGGACACTCCTGGTCCAGTCCTGTTGGCCAGAAAGGCAACAGGGCTCAGCATAAACAGTTGAGGTATGTTGTCATGTCACTGCTGTGATGTCCTCTAGCTGTGACACCAGCCCTGGGTGAGTGCTCTCTGAGTTAATGCCTGTGTCTGGGAGAGCCAAGCCCCAGGGAAGCAAGCAGCCTTGCTGGGCAGAAAGACTGGAAGACAGGATGGATTTTGTGCTCTGTGGTCTTGCCTTGTCCTTTTTCCTTTGTCTCCAGTGTGAGGAATGTCTGGAACCAGCAGCTTTCCTGGCTGTGTCCCTGCCATTCTGCTCATCCCCCAGCTGCCTTCAGCCCAGCACAGGTAAGCACAGAGTGTTTCTCTTCGGCCAAGCCTTTGCCTTGGTGCAGTGCCTCTCACCCAGCCTGGCAGGACAGCACACTGGTCACAGCAAGCTTCAGGACCTTGAGCAGGTTTTCCCTGCTCATCCCAATGCAGGGATCCTTTTACCTACCCCAAAGGCAGGCAGAACCAGCCCTGGCTGCTGAATCCAGCCTTCTGAAAGGGACCAGAGAAAGGAAACGTGTCTTTTCAAGAGGTGTCAGCTTCACTGTGAGGGTGAGGCTGCCCAGGGTGGGTGTGGAGGCTCCTTCTCTGGAGGGTCCCCAACCCAGCTGGACACGTTCCTGTGCCCCCTGAGTGAGGGGAACCTGCTCTAACAGGGGACTGGGCTGGAGGAGCTCTGCAGGACCCTTCTCACCCCCACCAGTCAGTGCTAAGCCTGTGGGGCTCTCTGTGAGCTGGGAGAGAAACCGCGGTGTGGACACTAGATGGAGACAGGAGGGTGAAGGATTGACATGGAAGCTGCAGACTTGGTCCTTGGCAGCAGTTGGAGGAGTCGGACCCAGTGAGGCCAGTCAGCAGCACACTGGGATACCTTCCCCAAATTCTAAGGAGCAGATAGCTGCTGAACCCACCAGTGGGACCTCAAGGGCAGTGTTGGAGTGCTGGAGCACTTGAAAGATGAAGCTGCTTAAAACTGAGATTTTTATCTGAAGAACAAGCTGACAGTGGCTTGTGTGGCCTGGGGTGGTCAGTTAACCTTCACAGCTCCTTCCAGGCTTCAAGGGATCAGAGGGAAACTAGAGACTATCCCATCAGCCACAGGCTTTCCCACACTCGCCCAGGGTATCCCTGAGGGCTTCTGGGCCATCAGGAAGTCAGAACTGGCTCTTGCTTGTTGTTCACACCTCATCGACAACATTGGTTCAAATATAAGTGGGTATAAAAGGTTTGCTTGGCTCCTGTACTGCAGCTCTCACATCTGCTGCTTTAGCACTGCCCTGACCTCGGGCTCCAGCAGGGCTGTGCAGTCCAGCACGGGAGCAGAGGATGCTCTGTTACTGCTGAAGCCAACACCAGGTGTGACTAAAGGAGATGGGGGAAATGCTGGGTTGTTTGCCAGCTCCAGATTCACGCTGTCTAGTGTCATTGGTGCTTGGCTCAGGTGAGAGCTGGTTGATCCAGAGACCTGAGTCACAGGGAAGGCTCCTGCCTGCTATTGCTGCTTTTTTTTGTGGTTTTGTGCCTGCTCAGCACTGTGATAAATCACACTCTCCACCTCTGACTCAACCCTGACTCCTTGTCTTGTGTCTCAACAAAGTACCAGCCGCCCTGGGAACTGCTTGTCTTCCCAAATGAGCTATGTCCATCCCTCAGTGCCACAGACAGCTGTACAAGATGGGTTTATGTGCAGGCAGGATCATGTTTGCTCTGCTGAGCCTGGACCAGTGCCCTTGTTTTTCAGCACATGCCTCACCTGATCCATGGTAGCTTCCCTGCTCTGCAGGCTGCCTGGGGTGCAGCCACTCCAGACTGTGCTCCACACAGCATTTGGCAAAGGGGCTTTCAGAGCTGAGTCAGTGAGTGGGAGGAATAACCCCCTGCACCAGGACAGGCTGGGGGTGACCTGCTGGAGAGGAACCTGAGAGTGCTGGTTGATGCCAAACTAACCATTAGCCAGCAATGTGCCCTTATGGCAAATGACATCCTTGGGGCATGAAGAAGAATGTGGGCTGCTCTGCCCTGCTGAGGCCTCATCTGGAGTCCTGTGTCCAGTTCTGGGCTCCCCAGCTCAAGAGGGGCAGGGAACTGCTGGAGAGAGGCCAGTGCAGGGCCACCAAGATGCTGAGGAGATGGAACATCTGTGTGAGGAGGAAAGGCTGTGGGGACTTGGGGCTGGTCAGCCTGGAGAAGAGAAGGCTGAGGGGGAACCTTATCAGTGCTGGTCAATACCTAAAGGGTGAGTGGGGAGAGGATGGGGCCAGTGTTTGTTGTGTGGTGGCCAGTGCCAGGACAAGGGGGAACAGGCACAGGCTGGCACACAGGCACTGCCCCTGGCACAGGAGGAGAAAGTCCTTTGGTGCTGAGATGAGGGAGCCCTGGCCCAGGCTGCCCAGGGAGGGTGTGGAGG
Organism: Colius striatus; assembly: GCF_028858725.1. NCBI lineage: Eukaryota > Metazoa > Chordata > Aves > Coliiformes > Coliidae > Colius > Colius striatus. The sequence continues at coordinate 5,225,178 of NC_084775.1, read as the reverse complement.
CTCCTTCTCGGGAGGTTTCCAACCCCAGCTGGACATGTTCCTGTGCCCCCTGAGCCAGGGGAACCTGCTTTAGCAGGGAGTTGGGCTGGATGAGCTCTGCAGGGGCCTTCCAGCCCCCAGCACTTGGGGATTTTGTGATTCTATGATGGAGATAACAAGGCAGCCCTGTGAATAAACTGCTTACTTGGTGGTTGCAATTGTTTTGCTACAGGGCTGCTTTCCACCAAAATTATCAGAGCATTGGGATGGAACAGGTACACTCTGAAAAATAGCATCTGCATCCTGCCAGGAGCTGGCAGGAGCCAGGTAATTACCCAAGGCAGGCAGCAGCCTGACTCAATGGCACCATGACAGATTTAATCTCCTCCTGCAGTACCTTTCTGAAAGCTAATGCTGATCCTCAGTGCTCCAATACAATGAGTTGTGTCCTTTGGTGCTGAGTGTCCTGCTGTAGCTCAGCACATGCCCTTGCGGAGACCTGCAGCTCCTGGTCCTGTTTCACCACTTCCCACTTAGTCTGCAGATCCTGAAGACATTTCAGTCAGCTCTTGCAAGCTGGTTTTGAGAGCTGTCACCACGTTGTCCTCCTCATAAATCCAGCCCTGGAGAGTGACATAAAGAAAGAAGGAGGAGTGGCCTGGTGAAGGCATCATGTGGATGGAAGAAAGGGCTGTTTTCAAAGATGCTGGTAGTTTAAGATTGACCCCCCTGCTCTGGCAACCAGGGCTGCTGCAGTGGGACAGAGGCCTCACCTGTCAGTGTGTGACACAGCATGGAGCCGTTGGCCAGAGCACGGTGGCTTTATCCAGCTGGATGGTGTTCAGTGGGGCTGCTCTGGGGAGTTGCCTGAGAGAAACGCTCAGCCTGGACGAAGGAATCACATTCACTCACTAACGTACCGGGCTGCCCGCTCACGGTCCTCACCTGGGCTGGGCCCCGCGCGGGAGAGGCCTGTGCCAGCCATGGGGTGCTCGGCGGCTGGTGCGGCTGCCGGGGCTGTGCTGCCCTCCTCAGCGCCCACGGCCCCTCCAGCCCGGCGCGGGGTGGGCTCTGGGGCCCGGGCGCTGCGCCTCGGGCTCTGGGGCTGGGCTCTCCCCGCGGGCTCGGGCCCGGCCCCGCCGCCGCCTCAGCGTCCCGCCGCTGCTAGGAGACGGCTCCCCTCGGGCCCTGGGGCGGGGCTTCGGCACAGCCAATGGGAGCCCGCGCTCCTCCCGCCCCTTCCTTCTCGTGAGGTTATTCGCCCCCTCACCGTGTGTCTCCAATCAGCGTGTCCGTCCGGCTGGAGGGACAGCGCAGCTACCCAATGGAGAGGCCGAATGAGGGAGGAGGCGGGAATAATCCGTCCCTCGCCGGGGCCCAGGGGCGGGGCGGAGCGGGCGCGGAGCGCGGATTGGCGGGCGGGCGGGAGGCTCAGCCTATCGGGGAGGGGCCCGCGGCGCCGCAGCCAATGAGAGGCGGCGGGGCGGGACGGCGCGCGCCGGGCGCTGAGGAGAGAGGTGTCGCAGGCGCCGGGGCCGGGCCGGGGAACGGCGGCGGGGGAGCGTCGGGGCCTGAGGCCGGAGGCGCCGGCGGGGGGCAGCGGCCGCCGCGGGCCGCCCCAGGGCTGCACGAGTAGGGGAGCCGGGGGCGGCGGGGCTGGGGAGAGGTCTGGGCCGCGGCCTCCGCAGCGCGGTGACAGCCGTGTCTCGGCGTCCCTCTCTCGTAGGCCGCGGGAGGAGCCCGGTCCCGGCCGCTGCCCCCCGCCGCGGCCCTCGGTGCGGCTTCCTGAGACGCGTGGCGGCCTCTGCGCGGCCTGGCGCTGGGGGAGATGCGGCCTCCGCCGTGACTTCTTCGTGCCGCGGCCCGCGAGGAAGGACACGGGAAGAGCAAGAGCTGCGTGGCGGCCCTGGCTGTGGAGCGTGCCCGTGGCGTTCTGCAGGGCCTGCGCGGTTCTCCTTTTCCTCCACCTTTAAAAGAAACCCGTGACTGTGACACTGACAACACCCAGTATAAACAAAAGCCTCCGGGACCGTCCCGCGTGCGGGCTCAACCCGGCCGCTCGCCCCTCCGCAGCTGCGACGGCGGCGCTTTGGCGTGGCGGGGCCGGGGGCCGTGCGTGAGGGTGACACTTGGCACCATGCTGGCTCCGGATGCGTCACGCCCGCCCGCTCCCTGCGCCGGCTGCTCCGGAGTTTGGCAGAGCAGCACTTTTCTTTAGCTTCCGTGCTGCGCTGGAATAGGCAGCCCAGAGCTGACTTTGGGGATTGAGCTTTTCCACAAGTACTGCCGCTGTGTCCTCTGCTGCTTTCCGAGGGGAAAGAGTTAGAGCCTGTTTCTTTTGACCCGTGGTCTCCAGGGATGGGTACACACACATTTATATGCTGTCTACAAGACACCTCTGATGGAAGCCTTTCTGGGGACAGTTTTTGACATAAGCGTTTTACAAGTGGAACTGACAAAGGCGTTATTTGACGTTGCTGGAGCAGGAGCCCCTGAAGGGACAGCATGGCTGTGAGCATGGATGATGACGTCCCCCTCATCCTCACCCTGGATGACAGTGGGAGCAGCGTCTCAGCCCCTCTTGATGACCTGGATCGGGAGGAGCTGCCTAATGAAAGTAAGATCCCTTTGTCGATGTTTCCTGTCTGCTGTGGTGGCTTCCTCTTCTTTTCTCTTTGGGGTGGCTGCTCTTTCTTGTGCTTGCCAGGACCTGAAACTCTCAGAGCTGTCATTCCGTGTCCCGGCAGCTGCCTGAGAAAATGAGATCAGGAAGTTGCCTGTTGTGGTGTTTGTTTACTGCCGGTGCCCTGTTACGCTGGGAAGGGGGAGGGCACCGGACGGACGGGTCCTACTGGTGCTGTTCCTTAAACATTTCCTCCTTTCCAACTTGTGACCTAGTTGTCACCATGCTCAGCTCTCCTGTCCTGCATCTCCCTTTCCTGGCACTGCCCCACCATGCCATACCACTGGGGTGAGCTGTCAGGTGCAGCAGCTGCAATTGTGTCATGCTGTAGCATCTGCCCTTTGCAACTGTTGTTTCGCCTGTTTCTCGTTTACATTTGGATTTTTGCAATGAGGAAAGTGATAAATCCCTTTAACATCTTTATTGTGTTCTTACCCAAGAAGCTGGAGTGCTTTTGGACAGTCTCTTCATACTCATAGCCCCAGGTGTTTAGTGGGACAGAGCCAGCCCGGGAGGGTTGGGAGGCGGGAAACAAAAGGCCCCATTGCATAGAGGCATTGCATTCTCCTCGCTGTTTCTTCGTTAAAGCCATCACCTAGCACTAGGAGGTGGGAACAGCACGTGTGCTTGAGCACAGTCAGTGGGTCTCTGGTTGATGTTGTACCTCACTGAATGTTGTTTGGCAGTTTTGTTCCACACACATGCCAGTGACTCCCAGTTGCCATGGCAGGTGCATGCACATGTGGGTGTTGTGATGCTGTTGAAGCTGTTGCTGCCACAGGCTCTACATTCAGACCAAATAAATCCTTTCCCAGCCTGGCATCCCCCTTTTACCTACATGATACCTTGATTCCACTTTACTTCTGTGATTTGATTTCTCTCTGGTGTGATCATTTGGGTTTCCCTTTCTCCTTCAGTGACTTCCTGAGCCAGTAGCTAGTTTCTGACAATCCTCCTTCTCCTCTCCCTCCCCTGCAGTACACACCCCTGGCTGAATTGCCCAGTTGGCTTTCTCTAAGCTCTGCTGCATCCATTGCATTCAACTCTATTTCATCTGTTTTTTAAAGTTTAGCTCTCTATGTTTAAGTTAAATAGAAGAGAGAACGCTTCCTCTGTCCACTGGGGTATTTATAAGCTTTCATGTGCCTAATTTTTCTTGCTCTTCTCTCATCTTTTACTTCCACCTGCCTCCCATCCCTTTAAAGAAGTTATGTGAGCTTTACCACTCGGTTAAAGCCAACACGACTGTGTTAAGGCACAAGCATGAGAATGAGCATACTAATAAATACAAATCCTCCTTTGAAATGCAGAGAAATTGTTCAGGGACCAACTTTGTGCTTCTTAAAAGATGGCTGGGTGGTTTTGGAGACTTCATATCCTGGAATCCCTGGAATGAAGCGGCTCTTGCTATTGAACTGAACCTGGCCTTTTGCTCTGCTTTAATCACCGTTTACAAAGCTTATTCTATGCAAGTAATGCTGAAGGATACTGAGCCTTCTGAAGTCAGTGGGTACTGTCAGAGTGGGATGGAAGATTAGAAGGGGAAAGGCTGGCATAAACAACTTGAAAGGCACATTTATCTCCGAGAAGCGGGAAGCTTAAATGAGTGAGGGAGCGGACTGAGGCCATCGCTGGCAGAAGGAAGCTTGTTTAAAAAGCAGAACATGTAGTTCAGCTCTCCTCTTTGCCTGTGAGGAAAATCTCCTGTGAAATGCAGAAAAGTTGTGTCTCATGGAGGCTGCAAGGAATTCAAATGTTTCGCCTCTGTTCTGCCTCCACTTCTCCACTCAGGGCTGAAGTGTCAGTAACAGAACTGTCTCATTTCACAGTTTTCTTCAGAGGATTGTATTTTTGGGGGAGGAAAGGAGTATGAGAGAGGTCCATTTCAGGGGAGGGAGAGCCTGCCAGGGTGACACTGAGGGTGTGGGGACAGGGAGGGTCAGGAGGCTGTTCCTGCTGGTTTTGTCTTCCCTGTGCCTAAACTCTCAGAACATCCAGGCAGAATTTAGAGGAGTAACTCACTTGTTACTGTGCCTGACCATCAGCACCTCGGGATGTGGTGGCAAGTTTATCTCAATGTGTACCCAGATACTAATGAAGGACTTGTCACCCTCTTCCCAGGTGACACTGAGGGAAAGACAAAGTGAATGTAACCATCCTTATGTGAAATCATATGTCTGAGGTCAGTAGTCATTAAGTTATTCACCATTTTCTGTGTTTAGGTCAATGAACCTCTCTAAATTTTACTCCATATTCCAGCCTGTCACAACTTTCTGACTGAGTGCTGTGGATCTGTGTGAGTTCATGATATCAACTCTCAGTTTTTAGGGAACTTATTGTGCTTTTTCAAAGCAACCCCTCTTGATCCACGAGGCAGCTTTGTTACTCAGGTCCTTGGATAAAGGAATCTTTATCCAAGTTTTGGACTCTTGGTGTTGGTTGTCTGGAGCTACAGACGAGTTGCTGGGTTGAAATAAGCAGTAAGAGGGTTTTGTGGTTGCAAGCAAGCCTGTAAAAAGAAAGGACTGAAGTGCAGGAGTGTATTCCTTTCCAAACCTCGCAGAAGAGTCCTCTTCTGGGAAAGTGAATGTCTTGGGGTTAGAATAATAGAAAGCTAAATGAGAAAACCATGTGGAAAATGACATTCTTAAAGAAAATGTCCAGCTGCAAAAATTAATCTCCCTAATCATACAGCTCTTAAGCACTTAATGGGAGAAAATGCTTGCACAGGGAGGGATATTAAAACTCTGGCTTCCCTGGAGTCTGCCAGGGAGCTCCCATTTACAGCCCCTGTGAAGGGGCAGAATCCTGCAAAGTTGATGGGAATTCAGACCACAGCCAGAAAAATATGGTCCCTGTGGTGCTGGAGGTTTTCTGACTGCAACATGTAGGACTGTGGCTCTGGGTCATTTTTCTTTCAAGCTCCACCAGCTGAAGGAGAGACAGAGAGAAGTGCTTGCATCACTTGAATCCACACTGCCCTTCCCCAGGACCTCTTATCTGAAAATCTTGCTGTATACGCTCTAATTAAGCCTCCCAGCACCCATCTGAGGGGAATGACTAATAGTAACTGAGTTTGTGTAGAAGGCAAAAATAGGGATGCAATCCTTGCATGACCTTTCCCCAGAACTGCCTGGTGAAAAGGGTGAGAAGCAGCCAGGCTGTAGTGGTTCCCCATCCCTCACCCAGGCTCCTGGGAAGCCTTCAAATGGGCTTCTCAAAATATCTCCAAATGCAAGGTATGTTTTCTGTATACAAAGGCAGTGTGGATAGCCTTGAAACTCTAGGACAGTGTCTCTCCTTGAGCTTGATGGGAACTATAAGCAATAAATGAGTGCACATTGATTTATCCTGTATTAGATCAGATATGAGAATCTCCTTTGCCTCCTGCATGGAAATTGCTGTACCCTCAAGTGGAGTTTCAGTGTGCTGAGAGCAGAAAGTACAGCTCAAAGTATTGTACAGGGAACAATGGGATATTGTGTGTCTGTTTCTCCCACACAATGGATTATGGCAAGTGGAAGAAGTCATCTTTAAACTCTGAGTTTTGACAAGAAAGCAACTTACATCTGTTATTGAGGTAAAAAATGATTTCTTGTGTCTGGGGGGAGGTGGTGGGAGCAACAGCAACAGCCAAGTGTGAGGTTTTCTGGAAGGATTGTTGGAAAATAGGAAGTTAGAACTTTGAATGTTGAGGTTTCAGCTGGGCCTTTGCCATCTCGGGTTCTGCAGCCTGAAGAGTGACTTGTCAGGAAAACCAGAGCCAACCTGGCCTTTTGGGCAGGAGGAGAATGGCTGATGTGTGTCCCCTCTGTGCCTGTGCAATGCTCTGAAATAGCAGGTGGTCTGAGGTATGTCAAGAAAATGATGTTTCGTTGTCATTGAAGGGGTTGCCCAAGGTGTGCCTGTGGGTGAGGAAAGCAGTGGCTGCCTCCCAGACAGCTGGTTGTGCCTGCAGGGCTGTGTGTGCTGGGTGCTGGCATCCTGGAGCTACTGAAGGAGGGCCCCTGCCCTTGTCTTCCATCTGTGTGTCGGCCCAGCTTCTCCATTAAGTGGATGAAGAGACATCCAGCAGACCCCTTCTCTTTGTAATTGGCTGATGGAAGCTCAGGTAGTGTTTCTGGACACAGAGCCTAATGACACCATTAATGGATGTTTTATCCAACCAACTCATCTTAGAAAAATACTGACTAATGCACAGGTGAACACGTGCTTTGGGTGCCCAGGACCCCTGGACTGGGGGCAGTTAAAGTTGTTCTTTTGAGATGCAGGAGCTGCCTGGATTTTCATGTGCTCAATAACCAACCTGAAGTGGTCTAACTCTCTTCTGTGTTGGCTCTGGTTCCAGAATATGGTTGAATCAGCAGTGAGAGAGAGAAAGTACATCTGTCCATGTAGGCCACAGCTTCAGCTCCTCAGGTCAGTGAGTTCCATGCTCTTCAAACCTCTGTGTGGCCTTCCTACTGCCACTGCCTGTAGTGCCATCTGTGGGTGACAGAGATCTCTGTCAGATGTGAAACAAGTGGATGTTTTCAGATGGGCTGAAGGAACAGAGAGTAAATACCTGACCTTTGGGGAAATGCTGCAACCACACAAGCTCTTACTAGCTGTTCTTCTTGAGGAACCACTGTAGTTGCTGTGAAAGCATTCTGGTGTTGCTGTCTTTGAAGGAAAACACGTGGTTTAAATGTCAGCCATCTAGCAGGATATAATTAATACATCCTTCAGGATCTGGAATGTTTGGTCCTCGTGTGAAAAGGGGCTTGGAAGATGGTTACCTGAGCTTGGGCACTAGTTACAAAATGCTGTAGCTAATTGGTGTGAAGAAACAGGGGACGAGGGAACAAGCAGACACTTGCAATGGACCTGCAGATCCCAAGATCTCTGACAGCTCTGGATTATTAAGGGAGTGGAGCATTTCCCTTGTGATGAAAGGCTGAGGGAGCTGGGGCTCTTTAGCCTGGAGAAGAGGAGACTGAGGGGTGACCTCATTCATGTTGCAAATACATATAAAGGGTGGGTGTGAGGAGGCTGGAGCCAGGCTGTGCTCAGTGATGGCCAATGACAGGACAAGGGGCAATGGGTACAAGCTGGAACAGAAGAGGTTCCAAAGGAACACAAGGGAAAACTTCTTCCCTGTTGAGGTGAGGGAGCCCTGGCAGGGGCTGCCCAGATGGGCTGTGGAGGCTCCTTCTCTGGAGACATTCCAACCCAGCTGGATGAGTTCCTGTGTGCCCTGCTCTAGGTGGTGCTGCTCTGGCAGGAGGGTTGGACTGGATGAGCTTTCAAGGTCCCTTCCAACCCTTGACATTCTGTGGTTCTGTGATTATCAGGTGACTTTCTTGGGTGCTACACAGGATATTTCCTTACATCATGGCTCCTAGTTCCACTGAGTTGCTTTAATTAGTTGCACTGCTGTGTTTAGAGGTGGGGCAGGACCAGAGCACAGGACTGGGGTCTCAATTTCAGAAGGAACCTGGCTCTGTAGTTGAGGCCCCTCCTCCTTGTACCTGAGGTAACTCAGTGACGGTGACATTACAAAATCCCATCTGCAAAGGGCAGGTGGTACCTTTTGTGGCAGTGGGCTGGTAGGCTTCACTACCTCATTGTGACCAAGTGTTGCTCTGCAGTGCTGGGCATGGTTTGTTTTTATGTATCTGCTTAAAAATTATATAGAGGGTTTGTTTATTTTCTGAAGCACAAATAGTAGCTTGCTGCAGGATCCTTTTTTATGCCTCTTGTAGTCTTATTTCTCTACCCAACAGCCTTGCATTTTGCAACTTCTGCCAATGCTGCTTTAATCTTTTCCTGGCCTAGATGACTTTTAATGAATGTTTTAAGCAACCAAAGCAAAGCAAAACTGCCTCTGAGATGAGTGAGGGGTGAAAATCTTGGAAAGGGAAACGAACACTCTAAACATAAGGAGATTATTGTTTTCTCCTTCAGTACAATTCGTTTCCCTGGGTGATGAGCTCTGTAAACCCAGAGGAAGGAGGTAAATGCTGCTTTTTAGGAGGTGTTGAGCACCTTTCCATATGATAAAGTGGGAAATGTGTTTCTGCTCCTAAGTTCCAAATGCATCATTCCCTGGAATCTCATTTATCCTGCGAATTCAGGTTTTAAGGCAGGACTGACCACCTCGGCTGTGCTTAAACCCTTGGCATGCCGAGAGGGTAGAGCTGCTCCCTTTGATCCGACAGAAACAGCGCTGCCTTGTCCAGAGCTCACAAAAGCATTTGTATGGAGGCATTCTTAACGTGACTCCGTAAACGTGGTACCTATAGAAGAAAAACTGCGAGCAGAGTGAAGTACCAGGAGGCATTGAGGGCTGCAGTTATCTCGTGGAGGGGAGGGGGAGGTTCCCCCAAGCCTGTCTTGTTTTCTTAGCCCTGCAGGAGATCAGTTTGCACAATGCACACATTGTGTATTTCACAGTAGGATGCTTTGTCAAACAGAATCTCTGCACTGTTGACTCTTTCCCGCAGTAAAATAAAAAAATCTCCTAGTGATTTCATCTTGAATGCCCCATGCTGTTCAAATCTGAGCCAGTAAAAGCGTGTACAAGGTAAAGAAGACTTGGGTTAGTGTTCCATTATCCCAGAGTCAAATGGTTCTGGCTCCTTTGTGGTCTCCCCGAGCACTAGGGATGGGTATCATCTTTCCTCATGCCTGCTGTAAATTAGGGAGGATGCTGCAGAGCAGGTTGAGAGGTCTGGAAGCTTCTTCTCCCTCCTTTCACGACAACAGAAATGCTGACCTTGATGCCCATTCCCTTCATGTGTCTCTTCTCCAGCGCAAAGCTTTTCAGTGTGAGTGCAGAAGAGCAGGCTGGGTCGAGCGTTCTCTCCCCAAGCTGGTTGCTTGTGCTTGGAAGCTGTGGGGGTGAGGGCACGTGCTATGGGCTCTGCTTTTCGAACAGGTGGTCCTGCATCTATAAAAGATGTTAAAGGAGTTTGAAAGTGTTCAAGCTGCAGTTTTCAATCGCCGCCGCTCCGGCTCGAAGCGGTCACTCCTCAGCCACCACAGCTGACTTGGGAACATTTGGCTCAGGAAGCGGAACAACAGTTGGAAACAAACAGCCATTAGTTTTTTCATGGCTTCCCAGGGAATGTGTGGGTTTGTTTGCTTCCCCCCCCCGCCTCATTTTTGTGGTTCCTGTGGATTTTTAAGGCACTGGAGATGGAGGATGTTCGGTTTAGCCAAGCTTGCTCACTGGCAGATGAAAATGAGCAAAGGCTGAGCACGCTGAGTTCACTCATCATAACCAATATGATGCTTCTCAGAACTTCCTTTGCCCTTGGTATCTTCAGCGAGGAATCCTGCCTGCTGCCGTCAGCCCCCCTGCGTTGAAATCCCATTTTACCCATTTCAGTGCTGTAAGAAGTGCTGTATAAACTAAACAGGAGCATCTGTGAAGTGGTTAGAGTTGTTGTTGATTGCCTTTTCCTTATTGCCTTCAGGGGATTTAAGCTTGAATTTGCTGGAAGTAGAATTTATGAGCCAGAACGCTCCATTTCTGATCCTTAAGCTGGGAAAAGTGTGGTGAATTTGATAGGTCTTTCTCTTGCCTCCCGTGTCTCTGGCATTTGATCTGGACCTTGCAGGGCTCTCCCTGTGTCTTTAGCATAATTGCTTTTTGCATGTTGAGAAGATGCCTGATTTTTACACGCCTGCATTCTTTATGGAGAGCTGCAGGAGCTGCTTTAGGATTTCATCCATCTGCTCCTAGCGAGCTGTGCAGCAGGAAGCCGGTGCACCTGTGCTACTGGTCCTTTCATCTGGGAGAGAGGGAGGCAGAAAAAGTCTGTTTGTGTGGATCCACTCCAGCATGGGTGAAAGATCCTGAGGATGACGAGAGGAGACTGCTGTGATTTGAGTCATGACGTGGGGGTTTGAAGTTTGGATCCGGGGCTGGTGTTATAATCACAATCTGCTGGAGTCTGTTTGGAACAAAAGGCTTTTCTTTCCCTGCTTTATATGAGGGGATAAAGTTTTGGCTGTATCTCTCTGCACAGCCATGTCAAACCCTCTGATTCTGTGGGGCTGGACACATTTGCTACTCTCTTGCATTTCCTATCTGACTGCCTAGCACACGTGTGTGTAGATTCCTTGTCATCTGGGAATGTCCAATCCTCTGTATTTTATTCCAACTTGTAACTGTTTCTGAGAACACTTTCACTATCCTCAATGGGTTGGCAAAGTTTATTGTCCTAAAGTAACATGACTTGCTAAAGGATTTCACTGGAAGGCACAAATATGGTCCTGCCCTTTGTTACCTAAATGAAGAAATGCCTGTAGAATTAAGACTAAGTGATCAATCCTGCAAGTGGGAGCACTAAAAACTCCCCAGGGTCAAATTGTACCGGGGAGTTGCTGTGTCATTTGCAGGATAATCAGACAGTCAGTGGGAGGATGAAGGAAGGGATGGCATCCTCTACAGCTTGGGCTTTTCCAGCTGCTGGCTGGAGCAGTTGGGCTCCCGAGGAGGAGCAGAAGGGCAGAAATTTTGATTAGTGAACAGTATTTCTACAGTCTTGTCCCCTTTGTCTTGTGGCAGGGTCACCCTGGCTGGAGGGGATCTGTGCCTGGTGAGAGGCATGAGAGCTGTGGTGTAGTTCATCTTGTAAATGCAGCGTTCCCCCAGCACAAAGCAGCGGTGCCCAGCTGGTTATTTAGTTAGGCAGGGGGGAGTCAGTGCAGAAAAAGGAAAATGCTGCTGTTTGGTGCCAATTTTATGGTTTTTCCAGGGTGCAGAGCAGACCAGAACTACTGGAAACGTGAGTGAAGAGAGGAATGGTGCTGGAACTGGTTTGCTCTGGGGCTCTGCCTTGCTACTTACAAATAGTATTAAATGTTCTGTTTTTTCTGAGCTTCTGGCAGGTGCAAACAAGTCACAGAATCCCAGACTGGTGGGGGCTGGAAGGGCTCTGCAGAGCTGCTCCAGCCCAACCCCCTGCTACAGCAGGTTCCCCTGGCTCAGGGGGCACAGGAACGTGTCCAGGTGGGGTTGGAAACCTCCCAAGAAGGAGCCTCCACACCCTCCCTGGGCCGCCTGGGCCATGGCTCCCTCACCTCAGCACCAAAGGACTTTCTCCTCCTGTGCCAGTGGCACTGCCTGTGTGCCAGCCTGTGCCTGTTCCCCCTTGTCCTTTCTCTGGCCACCACACAACAAACACTGGCCCCAGGTCCCCCCTCCCAGCCTTCTCTTCTTCAGGCTGAGCAGCCCCAGGTCCCCCAGCCTTTCCTCCTCACACAGACATTCCATCCCCTGATCATCTTGGTAGCCTTGCACTGACCTCTCTCCAGCAATCCCTTGTCTCTCTTGAACTGGGGAGCCCAGAACTGGAGCCCAAAACTGGATGCAATATTCCACTTTGGTCCTCTCTGCATTAAGTAAATGGTCATGAGCAAGTTACTAAGGAGAATTTTGCCATCAGGATTGGGGGAGGAAGTAACCAAAGCAAAGTCCCTTCTGTTCAAATACAACACAGGACCTTATTGATCTCTAGTGATTGCAGAGGGGCAGACTCCAAAACACAAGATCCTACACATTGAGAGAGCACAAATGCATAGAAAAGGAGAATGGTGATGGAAGGTTTAAAGCCAGTGGAGAGGCAGGGAAAAGTCACAGCCTGTGCTGGGTAACGTGAAAGCAGCTGCACAACTGTACCACAAACGAAGACATAGAAACTAGGAGGGGAGGAAAATCACAAAGAGAAATATCAGCAGAGGCAAAGGTGCTCTAAACAACTTGAGAAATGAAAAGACATGTGAAGTGGTGCCAGCCTGCAGGGAATCCAGCGCTGAATGCTGGTCCATAACACCACGGGGAAGCTCGAGAAATGCTGTGTGTCTTCTGGATGTGATGAAAAGCCAGGTGACCTGGTCATCCTATGATCTGCTCTTCCATTCCAGCAGTAAATAAAGTACAAACTAAGCAGCTGGTTCTAAAGCTTGGCATTTAAAAATCACCAGAGGACTTCTTGTTGTTCCTTGAGGCTCCAGCTGTAGCAATCTGAATATTGCTGTGATAGTGACTTCCTTGTAGCCTGGAAAGACATTTTTCACCTGGCAGGAGGTTGCAGGCCAGTCAGCCAAATGAGGTTTCCAGGCACAGTAATGGGAAACCAACAGTAGCTCTTCCAAAACCTGAATCTAAGGGACAGTTTTGCATGTCAGTCAGTGTGGATGAGTGAAAAAGTGAGTGTCATAGGAACTTGAAGTCGTGCTTTGGTTTCCTTTGTGAGGTTGCAAGGTAAGCTGACAGTGTTTGGAGGAGATGTTGTTTTGGCACCCATGTGGAAATGGGACAGTCCAGGGAAAAGCTGTGTGGCCAATGGCTCTACAAACTGGCTGATGGACAGGTCTCAAATCCAACTGTTTTTGGGACTAGTTAGTGAATGGGGACGTTGTTAGCAGAGACTGTCCCAGAGGTTACAGCCTCTGCAATGTTTCTCTCTGATCTGGAAGGGAAAAAAATAGAAGCAAATTCTGATCAGATGAGGAGATGCCATAGGTTGAGGGTGTAGTAAGAGTGAGGAGGGGAGCTTAGTAATTAGAACTGCTCAGCAGGATGGATGCAGGCAAGCCGTGTGCATATTGCTGTGACCAGGGGTGGAGTGGGCTGCAGGATGTGTTTCTAGTACCCTTACTCCAGCTTCTCTGAGACCCAGGAGGGCCTTCAGTGACTGAGGACCACTGGAATTGTATCTGTGGGTTGAAGCTGGGGGAGTTTAGACAAGGAATAAGGCACGTATTTGTAGTGTGGTTAATGTTTGGAATCACTTGGCGAGAGCTGGAGAGGGTTCTGCAGTGCTGGAAGGCTTTTGAAGTCAAGATTGTCTTGTTTTCCTGAAGATCTGGTTCTGAGTGAGGACTGTAGGACTTGAAGTAAGGAGCAGTTGAGGGAAAGCCCTCTGGCAGCTGGTTTGCAGGTGTTAGACTAACAGTTTAACTCTTTCCTTCCTCTCCAGCCCCTACATGTAACCTCTTTGGTTCCTGCCAGCAGTGATTTCCACCAAATGTACAGAAGCCCTTTTTATCTTAGTGGAGAGCAGTCACACAGCACTGGAGGCTGAGGTTTTCCTCCTTCCTGTTTGTGCATCTTCCTCTGAAGTTGGTGGCTTTTTTCTCCTGGCTGAGGCACAATGAGGAGGCAGAGGAGTGTTTCAGAAGGATAGGTGCACTAGAGTCTTGTACTAACACAACACAGTCACGTTCCTCTCACTACTGTATCATTACAAATAACTTCCCTTGGTGGCAGCCTGTCATGGTAAGATGTTAAAGGTTTGACATGCTATTGTTATTTAACTTGCTTTATCTCATTTTCTCACTATCCCTCTCTCATTAGGGCAGAAAGGTCAGTATGGCACCCACCTTATTACTGCCTTCTCCCTTCTAGTCCTGCTGCGGTGCTGGGTTGCCACTTGGGAGGTTTGCTGCCAAAACTAATACTGGTTTCTCATATATTCCTCTCTGCTTCCCACTGCTGACTTTGTAACCTCCCCAGAGAGCTGCTGGTGGCTGGAACTGGCAGTTGAGCCTGGCAGCACGTTGCTTTTTGTTAAAAAGGCCAGATTGCAGCTTAATCAAACATCTTTCCAAACTGCAGCAGGAAAATCCAAAGGCTCTGCTTTGGAGAATTGAAATGAGGAACATGCTCCTAAAATGCTGACATTGTGTTTTTACAGACACTGAAGCAGATCTTTAACATGTTAAAACCATGAGGCATCAGTTTCCCTTTTTGGAACAAAAAGAGGAAATCCCTTCATGTAACAGGATGAGTTAAAGAAATGCTGTATGTGAGGGATTCCATCTCTTTCCCTTTCTGTTACTTCCTCACAAGTGATGAATTATGAACGTGTGTGTTTCATGTCTGGCCTCTCACGAGTCACAGCCTCAGGCACAGCTTGTCTCTTTGGTTGTTTGGTTTCAGCAAAGAACTTCATTATTTCCAATTGGGTTTTTTTCCATTCAGAATTAGTTGGTTTGCAGAGTGCCTCAGTGGCTCAGATAGTTAACTCCAGTTACAGGATCATTTTACTCCTGTGCCTGTAAAGCCTTTGTTGCTGTGATATGATCAAACTGACAAGATTCTAGAGCATGTTAGTTGCTAGAAGGACGAGTGATGTGAAGTTAAGTGGAGATCATCCTTCTGTGGTGGCTTTAACTTCTTTTTGTGGCATGGAGGTTCATTTGTTAAGATCAGAAATAAAGGATATGAAACTGACAGCAAGTTGGCTTTAATACACAAGTGGGATTCTTAATTATATTTTCCTAGCACAACTTCTCCTTTCCTGTGAGTTTTACTGGTAAGAAATGCTTTGGATTTGACTTTGCAGCCACATTAAGAAGCAGGCACTCCTGTGTTACGTGGTCTGAGACGGTAGGAATGCCTGCTTCCAACTCTCCTTAGGGTGTTTTGTGGACTTTCTCTGCAGGAGGGTTTATTCCCACCCCTGGCAGAAAGCAGCTTTGTGGAATAGGGCTTAGGCATGTTGGTGGTTTGCATGAGCTGCTGGAAGGCGATGCAGCTGAGGAGCAAGAGCTGGCAGGGTAGGTAAGGTTATTCTGGCAGGAGGCAGCTCTGTGAATCAAGGGGCAATCCTCCTCTGTTTCACTGTTGCCTGCTTGGAGGGCTTTGGAGCTGTGAGAGCTGGTGTTAGTGAGCTGTGGGGGGCTTTTAGGTGTCAGGGTGAAGCAGCTTCTCTGAGGGTGACAAAACATCCATCAGTTGGTCTTCAGCCACTGAACCTAAATATGGATCCCAGACATCCCAAAGGGAAGGGGTCTGTCTCTCTGCCTCTTACTGCTACACAGCCAGGAGTAAAAACTGTCCAGCAATCAAACAGTTTCTGGCCAACACCTCCCATGTAGCATTGCAAGAGAAATAAAAAATCAAGTGCCAGAGTTTCTCAGTGTTGAGATGAAAGGAGAGCACGTGTCCAGAAGGGACAAGGCAGTGAACTGCACAGATGGGGCTCTCCAGCCAGACAAGGAAAGTTACCCTCATCCTTATTTTCTTGGAATCCTTTTATCATTGTTTTTTTGTTCTTCTTCTTCCTTACAAATGTCTCTTTTTGTCTCCAGCTGGCTGGTGCAGGAAGTAAATGTCCAAGTGACCTGTCACAGCTCCTGCCCTGTTTTGAACGGTTAGCAAGCAGCAGAGCAAACGATGGACTGAGCCCTGGCTCTGACCTGCTCAGAGCAAGAGCTAGTTGGAGGCACAGCTTCTGCTGGAGCAAAACAATTTCCTACCACACTTTAGCTCTTCTGTCATTGTGTTTTGCTTGTGCATCAGGGTTTTTCCATGTGTGCAGTGCAGATGTTAGCACGGATACACTGGTTCTCTAATTAAACAGCGCAGGGCTTAAGTTGCCTGCAATAGAAGGAGACAGGCAGCACAACTGGTAAGAGGCAATAACATCTAAAAAATGGTTTACCATGCTGAAGGACATCTGCTCATCCCTTGGGTGTGTTCAGCTCCCTGTAGTGTAGGGGCTGAGAGGGTGAAGTGAGCTCCTCTTGATGCTTTAAGAGCCCCCTGCATCCTGGCAGTATGGCCAGGCCGCCCTCAGTCACCTCGTACCAACAAAAACCTTTTCTGTATTAAATAGGAAGCTGGAGTGACTGTGTTTCTTGAGCTTCACAGCAAGTGAGTGCTGTGAGAATATCGTAAGACAAAGAGCCCTTAGGCCTTTGCATATGTTTCTGCTGTGCCTTGGTCTCTAAGGAAGAGCATGACTGGGTTATGCCGACTGGAGATGTTCAGAAGGATATTATTTCTCTTGCAACAGAAGGGCTTGGCACTGCACTCTGCTGGAGGGGCCTTGTTTTTCCTAGGCAACAAACTGATAGTAAATTGCTTTGACTTCCTCACAGCTGTTAAATTCCTTCCCGTAACATCCCCTGAAAACAGGAGGGGTGCTGGGATATTTGGGGCTGCAGAGATGAGTCCTGCGATGCTCCTGCTGGCACGGTGCTGAACTGGCAGCCAGGCACTGAAAGCAGCGATTTCACTCTCTGTCTCTCTCACCTCTGAGATGTGTGGCCAAGTGCCAAACCAGCTGTGCTTTCCAGGCAACTTCCAGCTTTTTGTCTCCCGGGTAGGTGAGTCTGGCCTTGAGGAGACAAATGCACACATGTTTAGGCCTCAGCACTTGAAAAGAAAAGGAGCAGTTTCTTACCAACTGCATTGGAGTGGGCAGAGAAGATAAGTCCCCTGGAAATGCAGCTACATGGCATGTTAACACCATGAAGGGAAAATGCCTTTTTGACACTTCAGGATCCTCCTGTTTCCTGGCCAGAGCTGCTTCTGGGCTTTGCCTGGATTCTGTTGTAGCACTGCTAAAATCTTGGCTTTGGGACTGAAGGTGCCCACAAAGCCTATGCTGGGGAAGGGGAGCCATCTACTTTGTTTCCTTGTTTTTTCTGTTGTGTGGAGCTGCGTTTTCTGTAGTGGGCACTCCCTGCAGTTCAGCTGATTAGGGCTTTTGAGGGGAGAGAGAAGTGCTTCTGGTTGGTTTTGACAAGCAACTGCCATTGTCCTTCTGCAGCTTCATTCATCCTCCCTGCAGCCTCAGGAAGCAGAGTCACAGAGGCAGCCAGCAGCTTTAGCCGGGATGGGGATCCTGCACTGGGATGGGTCTTGTATGAGAGGTCAGGAGATCGAGGAACCCCATGAGCAGCTGTGATGTTCCTGGGATCTGCCTTCCATGGGCACAGGTTCAGTGTTGCTGGGTGCCTGGTTACATTCCTTTTAGACATGAGCATGAGCTCTGTGACTATCTGAGTTTGGGTAATTAGTTACCAATACAGTCAAGATGGAAAGCAGATAAGGATCAGAGGTGGTGTGGCAGTGAAGAATGCAGCAAAGCCTGAAAAGCAATGGCTCCAGGGAAATGGTGCAGCAGTCCTTGTGATGAGGGATTCACAGACTGCTTCCTGCCCTTTTCCCTGCCTGCAAAGGGCTTGGAGCCTGCCAGTGAGCCCCTGGTGCTGCTGAGTTCAGGTTGCATGTCTGTGTGGCCTCTTGCAGCAAACTTGCAAAGTGTTTCCTTAGCTCCAGGATGTCACATTTAGCTTGGCTAGTCCATGTCCAGCCCCAGTAGAAAAAGACACTGCTCCCATGAAAAAACATAGTGGGCAAGTGTTCCCTAACAGAGTTCCCACCACTTTCCAGAAAAGAAATAATGACTGTTAGGTTGGGGGTCAATGCCAGACAGCACTTCTTCCAAACAAGGTTGCAAGAAGGAAAGAAAAGACAAAGTTGGTACCAGAATAAATTGAATTAAGAAGGAATCTGATGGTTAACTGTCAATTTGGCCTTCTGTTTACCTGCTTTCCTCCTCTGTGGCCCAGTGGCTGGTGCACTACAGGGTGTTTTATCAGCTGCCATGTTTCCAGTTGTCCCAGTGAGTTACTGGAGCTGCCTGGAGCACGTGCTCTGGACAGCTTGACCTTTCCAGACTGCAGAAGGCAATGCCTTGTTCGCTTTTCACCCTCACTGCTCACTTTGGTGCTCCATCCACTTACAGGAACCTTGTCAGGCAGTGTGAATGAAGATGTGCCCTGTCTCCAAAGTCCTTGGCATTTCTTTTTTTACCCATCAAGAGAAAGATTACTTGCACATGGAACTCATTAGAGGAATAACACAGACGTTGCTGCCTCACATGGACCGCACACATGATCTGTAACAGGATGAATGGCACATTGCACTCAAAGGATATTATTTACTGAATTATGCCACTTGCCCTGGCTTCCACACAGCTTGCAGAGTTCTGTCATCTCAGGTACGCTTGCTAAAGCAGCATTGTCTGGACAGGATGGCAACTAACAGCTCCATCAAGACCTTCCTCCAGCTTGTAGGAGAAAGCCCTGGTAACACCAGCGAAGGCACAAGGCTTGGAGTCAGTCGAGGGGCTAATTAGAGGCATCTCAGTTTGTTTCAGTGTAATGCCATAAAAAGTGTGTGCTATCCAGAAAGCAGAACATCTGGCAAACAGGCTAATGAGAGGCAGGCTGGGGGAGCTCTGAGGCAAATGTGAGAGCCACCCTGTAGAGTTTCTGTATAACTTGGAATTTGGAGAGGAATTCACTGGTTTGTTGGATTTTTAACACTATTTATTCAAACAAGTGCAGACCCCCAAAATCAAACCATAAAAGCCCAAAATTACTTCAGTTAGATATAAATTAGCCTGGCTGGGAAGGATGATTTCTCCCTGGCTCCTGTGAATGTTTTCTGTCCCTTATTCCCCTCTCAGCCCTGCCTTTGAGGTCCCCCGTGGCTGCGTGAGCTGCTCCGTTTCTCTCTCTCATCCAACACAGAGCTTTTCCTTCCCTCTAAGCAGAGAATTTGTTTTGCAAAGGGAGAGCTTTAGGCTCAGGAAAGTTTCAGCTCCTTTGCTTTCTTTTTTTGGGGTGTATTTTTTTGTTTGGTTTTGTTTTTTATTGTAATGATGACATATGGAAACTATTTACACAGGAGCATGCTCTGCTGCACTGAATGGAAGCGCTGGAGTCCCGGCAGTATCGTTCCCGATGCCTTGTGTAAGCAGCCAGCTGCTTTTGCTTTTTTTTTCTCCCCCTCTTTTTTTCCCCCCTCCCTCTCTCCCTTTTCAGGGAACGTCTGGGATAAGTTACACGAGTGTGGAAGGAAGCTTTGCCATCTGTGAACAGCTCACTTTGTTTACTTTGTCGTGCCCCACGTACTGTGAACTTCACAAACATCTATTTTGTTTTTTTGCTGGGGGGTGGAAGACTCCTTGCTGTGACTACTCAGCACTTTGACTCCTTTCCCATTAGTTGTTCGTGTTTGCTGGTGAGCAATTCCTGCTCTATGCCAAAATAAGAGAGCGTGGCTCATGAAGCTTTGCTTTAACACCAGCCTTGTGCTTAAATGCTCTTTGTCCCGCAGCTGAGCCTTCCAACAGCTTGCACTTAGAAACACCCTGCCCTGAGAAACACCCTGCCCTGAGACAGCGATAGGGAAACGATTTAAGTGAAGTCTGAGGCACCTTCCTCGGAGGGGAGGGGAGAACACGTTCGGTTGTGCAGAGAGCAGACAAAAACCCGCGCGTGGCTTTCCCTTGAGGGAGCTGCAAAACTTGAGGCTCGGCTTTAGGAGGGGAGAGAGGGGAGGGAGGAGCTTTGGGTCTGCCTTGGCTCCCTGTCCCCAACCCCGAGCACCATGCCGTGCAGAGAGCTGCCTGCCATCTACTTGGAGGATTACGGGAGTCCTGTGGAGAGATCCTCCTATCTCATTGAGCTCCATACTAATGGTAAACGCCGTTGGGTATGTTCTGCAGCGCGAGCGGAGGCTGCATTAGTCTGTGTCATTGTTATCATGGGAGCAGCTGAGGAAATTAGCTAGCTGGAGGGCTGCCAAACAAACAGTCAGAGGGTTGCTTTTCAAATTTATTATTATTTTTATTATTATTTATTACCCAGATGATGCTGTTGCCTCAGGGATGCTAGATCAACCTTCTGGTACCTGATGGGGAAGGAGCTGATCCACAAAATGCAGCTCCCCCACTGGAACACTTCACTAGTACATTTTCTGTTGTCTGTGCCTAGAAAGATGATGTCTGGTTTAGACAGGGGGAAAGCATCTTGGGTTTTAGAGTTATTTTTTGTTTCTGATTTGCATCTTTGAGTGCTGTTGTGTATTTGCAACCTTGATCTCACTGGGACATCTGTTTCAGCTCTGAGTCCTCTGTGTGAGATTATACAATACTTTGGGTAGGAAGGGACCTTTAAACATCATGTAGTCCAGCTCCCCTGCCATGAGCTTGGACATCTTCAGCTAGGTCCCTTCCAAACCCTACCATTCTATGATTCTGTGATAGATCCAGTTGCTCAGAACAACCTGAGAAATGCAGAAACGGAGGACTGGGTCCTGGGATTTTTCTTGGGCTGGATCTTTTCCAAGTGCTGATCCTTTTCAAAGAGGGATTGGTCTTTGTGAAAGAATTACTTCAAGGTTAAAGGTAGTTTTGACACCTTTTGGTAGGGTACAATGTTTGAGTGTTTTGTTTAATGCTACAAAGCTTTGCTGGTTTGAGCACAGTATGTTTTGGATGTTCTTAAATCTTGCATGTACTCTAACACTTCAGTAACGTGGGAATAGTGTAAACAACCTGCTTGATATGTCACTGATCCCCAAAAGAGCTGGTGCAGCCAAGGTGTTGATTCTGTGCTTGTTCAGCATCCCCTGAACTGTGTGAGGTGCATCACACTGGAATTTTCCCTGAATGTTTGCTGTGTTTTGAAGGTGAGTGCCAGCAAGGCCTCAAACTCCAGTTCCAGTTGGCAGCTTCAGAGCTGCTGCTGGTCTGAGCAAGGCAATCTGCAGCCTGCACCCAGCCACCAAGTAAAGAAGGAGCTGTAGGGCTGCCCAGGTAACACTGTGGGTGGCAAATGTTGCTCTGGGCATCTTCAGACAGCAGGTTATGTGTGATAAGAAGCTGCACTCCCTGCTCTGATGTACTTGTGCATCTCAGCAAAACTTGGGGGTATCTGAGAGCTCTGTGACTGTCTGGGGTAATGCTTGAGGTCTCTCAGGCTGGAGGCTATTCTGTGCTTGCCTCCACCATGACCCAGCTTAGTGCCCACGGAGCGACAAGCAGATAGGTTGGGGCTGCAGCCTGGTTTGTCTGGCAGCAGTCTGTTAGGATGGGAATGAAAACTGGAAAATCATAGAATGCTAGGGGTTGGAAGGGACCTTTAGAGCTCATCCAGTCCAACCCCCTGCCAAAGCAGGTCCCACCTAGATCAGGACACACAGGAACGTGTCCAGGTGGGTTTTGAAGACCTCCTGAGGAGGAGCCCCCACACCCTCCCTGGGCAGCCTGGGCCAGGGCTCCCTCACCTCACAATGAAATGCTTTTTCCTTATGTTTCAAAGGAACTGTTTGTGTTCCAGCTTCATCCCATCACTCCTTGTCCTGTCACTAGATACAACAGAAGGAAGTGCTGCCCCAGCCTCCTGACAGCCACCAGTGAGATATTTGTATATATTAAAATACTTGTCTTCTGGGCAGTAAAGATCTCCAGCAGTGAGTCCTGGTTCTGATGAAGATGTACTCTTTCAACTCTGTTAAGTGTTAAATGCAAAAGGGTTTTTGCTCTCAGGCTGCAGTTAGAGGGAGTCAGTCTCTCTGAAACACATAGACACTGAAAGCTTCGTAAAAAAATAACACTGGAGAGCTTCTTAGAGCTCAATAGTGTGAAGCTTCTGATTTCTGCATATTGCTGTCATCTTTTAGTTAAAAGGCAAAGAAGCCCAGAAGGATGGCAGCCAGTTCTGTGGATAAACAAAATCTCTCTCATCCAGTTGTTTTCAAGAGCTGTGCTCATTCAAGGTGTAAAAGGGTGTGGGGAAAGAATCCGGCTCATGCAAACATCCATCCAGATTTTGAGTGCTGTGTTAAGGGGATGGGAGATGCCAGGAAGAGGTTTAAATGCTGCAGGATTCTCATCAATCTGAGTATACAATTGGGAAAGTCTTCACAAATGCCAGATAACTGTTACCTTAATTTGGTCTGAGGGCAGAAGAGGCACTGTGGCTCTGCACTGGTGAAGAGGTCTCTGCCTCCCTCAGGAGCACACAGCACCATTTCTCTCACTGGGTACAGTTCTTGCTGGGGACTCTTCCCCACTCCTGAGGGTGTTCTGGAAAGACTGACTTGGTAATGTGATGAGGATTCTTTTGTCATAGCAAAGAGATGCAGCAAGTCTTCAGCATGCTGTCATGAGAGGAAAAGAACCTCTTAATTTTTCCCGCTCTCAGTTCACTTCTGATAAGACAGAGAGAACAAGCTACAGCATCACAGCTTCTGTGCTTGTAAAAAGGGGGAAATCAGCACTTTTACACTGGGAAGATCAATTTTACAAGTACCCTCTTTGTGGACATAAGGCACTGGAGGAGGGAAGTCTACTGAGAGCAAGAACAATGCTGTGGTTTGGGCAATGGTTGAACCTCTGGAGAACTGAGTACGTGGCCAGCTCCACCTCAGGTTTCATGCATGGTCCTGAGCAGGTCTCTGCTCAGTGTTCTGTGTCAAAGGTGCCAGATCAAAATCCCAGTCCCAAAAGATGAAACCAAGTGTCATTCCCTTTTTGAATGATGATTGTCTTCATGCATGTTTTCCATCTGTCTGACTGCACTGAGGCTGCAGCATGTCAAAAATGGCAGATACTGTGGAGGTCACCTGTGTGCCCTGTGTGGCTGGTCCTGGGAAGGGCACTGTGTGTGGAGCTGGGCTTGGGAGTTGGTTTTGCAATAGAATTGTTTGGGTTTTTACATGAAATCTTCAGTTCTGAACCCTGGTGCCAGTGCTCAGTGAGGGATTGTTTTACAGTTTTTTGCTGGTAAGAAAGACACGCTCTTAGAAGCTTCAAAATCTATCTGTGGGGTATGAAGAGAAAATTCATCTTGCTGGTTGGGTGTTGTTACTTCTCTGCATCAAAAAGAGTGTTGCAAAGATCCATTGTTTAATGACTCTGGAAAGATATGAACAAATGAGGTTTCTACTAAAAATACTGCCTGCTGCTCTTAGTGTACTGTATAGCATCTATACCCTGTCTGGTTTCCCTTGTCTATGGTAGTCTTGGTCTCTGTTTTTCCATGGTCTCTCCCCCTATTCAGTGTGAAAAGGTAGAGTTGCTTGAGGAAGCCCACTCCTGTTTGAGTTTGAGAGTGTGTGTCTTAAAAGCTCCTGCATGGGAAGAGTCTATTTGCCTTATGTACAAGCTGCCACTTTCCTGGGTGCTCTACCACCTCTTGATGCTTGTCTCTCTCTTCATAGAGCCTGACTTGTTTGTGTGCCTCCTGATCAATCTCAATTCACTTAATTGTAAATCAATTCCTCTCTTCTTGTGCTGCTGCAGATGGAGGGAGCTATGACGTTGTTAACGATGCATCCAGCCCTGCTGCAGGGGACTGCTGCTCCCAGCAAAGCTCTGCCCGTCACAACTGGGAAATGAACTACCAAGAAGCAGCCATCTACCTCCAGGTGAGCCCTGCTCTTTGGTGTCCTGGGGGAAAATACAATAGTTCTCAACTGTTAGAAACAAAGAACTCCTGTTTTGAGGTTAAAAATGGGGTGCTTTGAAAAGGAATCTGCTTGAAGAGTGGGGTGATGCTGGGAGTGCCTTCAGATCTCAGGGTGACAGACTGGTGGGGGCTGGAAGGGCCCTGCAGAGCTGCTCCAGCCCAACCCCTGCTAAAGCAGGTTCCCTTCCATCAGGGGGCACAGAAATGTGTCCAGGTGGGGTTGGAAACCTCCCAAGAAGGAGCCTCCACACCCTCCCTGGGCAGCCTGGGCCAGGGCTCCCTCACCTCAGCACCAAAGGGATTTCTCCTCCTGTGCCAGTGGCACTGCCTGTGTGCCAGCCTGTGCCTGTTCCCCCTTGTCCTGTCACCACACAACAAACACTGGCCCCATCCTTCTCAAAGGTCAGAGATGCTGTTAAGGTCACTGACCATCTGGTGTGATAAATTAGCTACCAAACCTGAACTTCTACCAGTGTTGCCCAGTCTGAAATGGTTGTTGCTGGTTCCCTACTGTCCTTCCTTCCTTCTTCTCTTTGTTCCTTGTCAAAGGCTCTGCATTGCAACTTGAGATGCTTTGCACCCAGGTTTTCTGCTTAAACCACTTCAAGGTGACTGAAACCATTGTTTCGTCCCTGCTCCTACCCCCCAGGACTGAGATGTATTGTTTCTCTGAGATGCTAAAAGCTGTTGGGCTCACTCCTTGGTAATACTTCAGCTTCATCATAGGCTAGAGCAGCCCTGACAGTACCACGGTAGCTCCCTCCAGTCCCTCCCGGCCTTTTGTTTAAACTCATGCTTATTGGAGCTGCTCTGCCAAGGGTCATTGAGTTGCTGCAGCCTCTGATGGTAATGCACACAGCAGGCTTGGCCCTTCAGATGCAGATTATTGTTGCTGCTGCCTTGACCAATGGTGATGATGGCAATGTCCTTGAAACAGAGTTGACATAACTCCAAGAGCACGCCGATTGTCTGTGTGCAGCGGTAACTGCAGGCAGAGTGTTTGAATAACAAGACTTTGCTGCCCAGCAATGTTTGGAATTTCTTTGGCTACCAAGAGACAGAATTTAGACTGTTTTTCATTCTGCAAGTGTGTTTCATCAAGCATGAATAAGGATGTCCTGCTGATGTAAGCTAGCACTCTCTTGGAGTGGGGAAGCTTGCAATTTCTGGAGCCCACTGCTGGGTTTTGTCCTGCTCTCAGTCTGGCTGGCTGACTCAGCAGTGCTTGCTCCTTCTCCAACAGGATGGGAGCTTGCCAGTGACAAACACTGGAATGAGAAACTGCAAACTCTTCTGAATTAGTCTCCAGAATGCTTCACTTCTTAAAGGAGACCCTGCTTCCTGACCTGCTTATCCATTTGCAATCACAGTTATTCTCCCTTGGCAGAAACAGTTTACTGTCCTTTCAGTAATTGCTCACCTGGAAAGATGTTAATGAAATACAAACAAAACACCAAACCCCAATTTCTTATCCATCCATGTGTCCCAGCTAGAGACAAACCATCTCTCATGACAGTTTCCAAAAGGCAGCAAATTTCCTGTGAGTGACAAAGGCTCCCTTTGCTTAAACCTTTGACTCAAGAAAGAGAAGAAGCTGTTGTGTGCTTTTGCATGACAAACCTCAAAGTTCTCTCCAAACTAAGTTTTGTCCTAGAGGTAAAAATGGTAAGGATGTAGCTGTTTAAAAATCAGTCCTAGGCAAACTGTTAAGATGGAGAATCTGACCTTTTAATGTTAATTAAGCTTTCTAGTTAAGAGGGAATGACAAATCAGCATGGAGACTTGTTAATTTTTCATGGAGTCTGTGTTGCCACGTTCCTGAAGCAGAAAACACGGCGTGTGCTCCAATGTTTTCTCCCAGACATTTTGCAAGGCCAAGATAAGGAGGAGCAACTGTCAGCCAGGTGCCCCGGAGCTTATCTGTGTGTTTTCATGTTCTATCCTGGAGAAGTTTAATCAAATCAGGCTGTAAACATGTAGAAGTGGTTGCAAGTAGATGAAGTGCTGTGTTTATGTGGGGATGTTGACTAAAGTTTTTCTTTGCCTCCCTTTGGAAACCCTTTCAGCACTCTTCCTCATTTAGAGAAGGCTGGAAGGTTTCTGAAGCAGGAGTTTGTGGGTATTAATGAGTTTGATGACTGAAATATGCTTATGAACAGAGGGGGATGTCCTGTGTGTGGAGAGTTCAATAAACAGATCAATGTCAGGCTGTAAAGTGGGAACAGTCTGTTGGGAATTGTATCTAATCCTTATAAAACTCTGTGTTCTTCACATGGAAAGCTCTGCTTTAGTACAGGAGTGACTAATGCTCTTCTCTTCTTCATTCCTGTTGCCCTAGGAAGGAGAAAATAATGATAAATTCTTCACTCACCCCAAAAATGCCAAAGCACTTGCTGCTTACCTCTTTGCACACAACCACCTTTTCTACCTGATGGAGCTGAGCACAGCGCTGCTTCTGCTGTTGCTGTCTCTCTGCGAGGCACCAGCTGTTCCTATGCTCCGTCTTGGCATCTTTGTAAGTACTTTGAGGCAAAATGAAGAAGTTTGCCTGCCTTTTAGGGGTGGGTAAGAGGAAAAAGAAGGGTAACCTTAGAGGAAGAAGATGGCAGTAGTAGGAAAAAGCCACTTGGCTTGTTCTGTAAATTGGTTGGCAGCAGCAATGTCAACCAGCAAAACATCCCTTTTTCATCTGGTGTGCAAAGACTGTGATGAAAGTGACACTTCTTTTGTGTTATCCATTTGTGCTGATCTAAAGTTTTGTGAGTTAGAAAACTGTGTGGGTTTTGCTTTTTCTTGAGGTAACTCAAGAATCTCTGACAGTGTATTGACAGAGTGGTGTTAAAGTCATTGTCAGCACCACCACTGATTCCTCAGACACAGACAGATCTCAGCCTGGTGGGACAAGTTGTTAAACCTTCTCCTGTCCTCTCCTCTCAGTGTTGTGAGGACTCTTTATTCTGTGCTTGTGTTTGAGTGACTTGAAGTTTTATGTCTGACCTTCACAAGCTGCAGGTTGAGAGAAAAGATGCACAAACTGGTGTGTGCTGCTGTCAGGTCCCACTGTCAGACACAGTGCTGGGAGCTGCTGTTGCTGCTGGGAGAATCTACAGCTGCTTTTGGAGCTGTTAATGGCACCCTAGGACTGTGCCAGGGGTGTCATAGAGTCGTGACAGCCTTGGGGTTCAGTGTTCCTCCAGATGAGTCAGGGCTGCACAACTCAGTTTGGTTTTTAAGCTGTGACTAAAGCTGGGGGTGTAAGACAACACTATTGTTGTCTTTGTGGTGCATATCTTCTGACAGAGAAGGATTCCACCAGCACTGCCAAAACCATAGAATCAGCTTGATGAGGACCTGTCTGTGGCTATCCAGAATGTTTATTTCAAGAGAAAACCCTCCTCTGTGAATTGTCTCTGCCCAGAAAAAAGCCCATTGCAGTCTCAAACTTTACAAAAGGGTTTTGCTCAAGTTGCTGGTGTCTTGCCCTTTTGTTTCAAATGTATCAATACATTCTTTTGATGTGTTATTCGAGTCTAAAAGGGATGTGGCTTTCCAGGAAGTTCTGGGCTGATGCTGAACAGAGGAAGGGTCTTATGGGCTTTAATAAAAGCCCAAAGCAATAAGTATAAAATCTTTGAGAAACTGAATGCTGTGCCACCTTAGGTTTTCCTGCACATCACAGAGCTGTGCTCAGGCTGTTGGCAGACCCACTTTGCTTCTTGAAAAATAGAAAGGGCAGAAGTGTGGCCCCTGTTGTGCTGCTGTTTGTAACCAGAAGCACTGGTTTAAGCTTTGCTGTGTTGTAACAGGTCCACGCCACCCTGGAGCTGTTTGCGTTAATTGTGGTGGTCTTTGAACTCTCCATGAAGATGAGGTGGCTGGGCTTCCAAACCTTTATCAGGCACAAAAGGACTATGGTGAAGGTAAGTTGTCTGTCTGATTGTCAGTATTTCTCCTTCAGTATCTTTGGGAACTGAAGAATGGGGTTAAATACTGGCCTGCAGTGCAGCAGGGATGAGTTGGCCATGAGTCCCAGCTGCCAAATGATGCACGTCAGATCTCCAAGCTCTGAGACACCTCCCATCCGTAAAGCCTCCAAATAAATGGGTGCTCAGGGAGAGCTTTGCCTTTCCCAGAAGGAGACTGCAGCTGTGCCTCTCACAAAACCTTTTGTTTGCAGACTTGTGTGCTGTTTGTGCAGTTCATCGAGGCCATCGTGGTGCTGGTGCGCCAGACCTCCCACGTCCGGATAACCAGAGCCCTGCGCTGCATCTTCCTGGTGGACTGTCGGTACTGTGGTGCCGTCAGGAGGTGAGTGGGGCTGGCTGGGGCTTCTGCTAGCATGCCTGGGACTGGCCTGGAGGAAAAGCACTCTGATCCTGCAGGCAGCTCAGGAAAATAAGTGTCTTTCATGGGCATTTTGGATCTCAGATATCTTTTGTAGTTGCGACTGAAGTGTCCTTAGTGTGTTGCCTATGAGGGATGTTTCCTAGGTAGTAGGTTTGGATGTGCTCACACTACAGTGGCAGGACAAGGGGTAAGGGGTACAACCTGGCACACAGGCAGTGCCCCTGGCACAGGAGGAGAAACTCCTTTGGTGCTGAGGTGAGGGAGCCCTGGCCCAGGCTGCCCAGGGAGGATGTGGAGGCTCCTTCTTGGGAGGTTTCCAAACCCACCTGGATACATTCCTGTGCCCCCTGATGGAGAGGAACCTGCTTTAGCAGGGAGTTGGGCTGGATGAGCTCTGCAGGGCCCTTCCAACCCCCACCAGTCTGGGGTTTTCATGATTCCAGCCCAGACAGCAATGCAGCCCCACACAGCCACTCACCCACTGCCCATCACCACAGTTCCTGTGGGATGGGGAAGGGAAAGGATAAATAAATAAATAAAACTGATCAGTAAGAAGAATAAAGAATGGTAATAATCAAGAGAAACAAAACCCAAGGAAAGCCAAGTTCTGCCCAGTGCATTTGCTCCTCGTCCACTGACAGATGCCTGAGCAGCAATCCTCCTCCCCAGGCCAACCTCCCCAGTTTCTGTACTGGGCATGATATCCTATGGGATGGTGTAGCCCTTTGGCTAGTTGAGGTCAGCTGTCCTGGCCATGCTCCCTCCCAGCTTCTTGTGCCCACACCAGCCTCCCCTCACCCCCAGCCCACTCAGTGCTGGTGCAGTGAACAGCAGAAAGGGCCTGGATGCTGTGCAGCACTGCTCAGCAATAACCACTTCAATGTAAACCCAAATACAACCCTGTAGCAGCTACTAGGAAGAAAATTGACTCTATCCCAACTGAAACCTAGACAGTGATACACAGTTCTTGCCTGTACCTTCCTCAGCTCTATAAACTACCTCAGAAAGCACAACAGATGAGTGTGACTGTATTGTTTCTGTCTCCTAAGTTTGCCTGTAAGCTGCACAATGAATCACTGAGCTAATCTTTAGTCTGGAGAAGGAAACATTTGTGACATCAGTATTCTTTGCAGTACCTGAGGGCTGACTGCAAAGGACAGATAGGTAGCTTGGAAACTAGCTTAATTTACCTAGCTTTCTACTTACAGTCCTTGGAGGGAGTAGGAAGAAAGTCCTCAAGTGTGGTGTGTTGTTGGGGATATTTTTCCCTTCCAACCTGGGAGAGAAAACATGTGAGTTGTAGTTTATTACTTTATTTTAGTTTATTACTCATAGAATCATTTGAGTTGGAAAAGACCTTTAAGATCATCAAGTCCAAACACAGTCACTGCCACCACTAAAGTCCCTCAGTGGTTTTCTTGCTGTGTTTCAGGAATCTCCGGCAGATCTTCCAATCCCTTCCACCATTTATTGACATTCTTCTCCTCCTGCTTTTCTTCATGGTGATTTTTGCCATCCTGGGTGAGTTGTATTTATGGAAGGTGAAGTGATGCTCTTAACTAGTTCCTATCCAAAAGCGACACAAACAGCTTGGATGAATGTAGAGCTGATCACATTCAGAGTCCTGCCAGGGTATTGCATTCATCCCATTCCATCCACAGTCCCCTGGAAGGCAGAATTAAAACCAAAACATCTAGAAGCTGGGTGTTTGATTTGGAGGTAAAGGTCCTTTTGACCTTTTCTAGAGGGTAGTCTGTGGGGGAGGTGGTTTCCAAGTTCTGTGTCCATCAACTCAGTTGCTCAGTGCTGTAAGTTTAGCCTCCATTCCCAGGAGTGCCTATGCCTGTAGTGTGCCTGCTGCAGTCCTGTACTCAAACCATTCCTAGAAAGTTTGTTTTCCAAAACAATCAGTCAAATACCAGTGACATGTGTTGGCAAACCTGTATGGAGAGGGCCTTGCAGGTACTCTCCTCTTCGTGGTGTCAGAGGGGCCTTACTCTTAATGTGACCCTCTCTTTGGGGACAGACTGACCATTGCTTGATTTTAAACAGACTGGTTTTGTTCTTTCTCCCTTTCTGTTCTCCTCCTCTACCTTCTCTGCTGCTTCTGTAGGATTTTACCTGTTTTCTCCCAACCACTCAGACCCGGTGAGTATCACTGACCCTTTCACCTGAAGCTGGAGTCCCATTCCGACATTAAGAATCAAACATTACTGTGCAGACAGAGCTGTGGTGGCCTGGGAGGCCAGATGCTAGCTGGCCAGAGTCTGCTTGGCAGTGTTACCCAGGTTTATACCCTGCTGGGAAGGAAGATGTGTAGAGAACTTCCCTTTTGGACATCCTGTCTTTGAGGAACACTCATTAGTTGTTCTTGGTGTCTGAATTCAGCCAGAAACACCTGCCCTTGTCCCCAGGGGAGGAAATTCTCTAGGTGAAAGCTCAACTGCCTCAGACTGTGGCTGTCAGAGTCTAGCAGCCACAAGTTCCTGTTGCTCCAGACATAGCCTGCTGGGATTAACTGCTAAAAAAAATGTGTAGATGAGCTTTGAATCATTTTAACTCTTCACTTGCCATCTCAATGAGGGGGCCTCACTGGAAGACCAGCCCAATTCACGATAGATACCAAAGGAGTAGGAACTGGAGGTTTGGGTTTAACAGTAGAAGGCCCATGTGAAGCTAAAAGAGACCTGTGTAGAAGTGCCCCTTTCCTAGGGAAGGCATCAGGGAAGCTCAGGTGTGCAGTCAAGTGGGTGGGTGGGTTGGTGGGTGGGTGGGTTTTTGAATGAAGCTTCACTATGAATTCTACCTGCATTTTCTCATGGGAGTGTTTTCTTTCAGTACTTCAATACCTTAGAGAACAGCCTTGTGAACCTCTTTGTGCTTTTGACCACTTCAAAGTAAGTTCATGTTTGCCTTGCTCTGTCTCCAAATGTGATCCTTTTCCTCTGTTTGAGAGAGGGACTTCCTGGGTCAGCCCTGCATGGGAAGAAGTGGTATTTCGTTTTGGTTTAGGACACTGTGACCTCAGATGCAGAGTTACCTCCAAGTGACTCAGATCACTTCCTCCCTGTGAGGGCACTAAGGGGGGAAACGCCTTTATTAGGCCTTGGTCCAAGAAGGAAAAGTTTCTATTTGTGCTCCTTTGTCAGCCAACAGTTTGCTGTTGTGAAGTAACTTCCCATTCCTCTGCTTTCACTCACCTATCTGTTGGGACAGGGGGATAACAGCAGTGGGTAAATATTGATTTGCTGTCAGGGAGAGCTCTGAGGATTAGGAAATTAGCAGAGGATGGAATAAATCTCAGCTTGTGACACACTGAGGCCACATTGCTGTCATTGCTAAGGGTCAAAGCTCAACCCTCAGCCACATTACAAACTCCCCTTTGCCCATTGGGGTTTCAGGGATGTGCAAGGAATGTGCTTCTCTTATTCATTTTCACTGTGCCTCCGTGTCCTTACTGTTCCTTGCTAGGTGCAAACCTCTGTGTCCTGAGGAACCACTTTGCAGAAACGTGCAGGTCTTTGAGTGTGACTTTACACTCTCTTTCCTCTGTAGCAGGAAGTGCAGCATGAGCTGTTTGGTGCTGTAACTTGTGTCTTTTGTGGCTGCAGTTTCCCTGATGTGATGATGCCATCTTATGCCCGGAACCCCTGGTCCTGTGTCTTCTTCATAGTGTATCTCTCCATCGAGCTGTACTTCATCATGAACTTGGTGAGTCCCCTGATGAAGCACTTGATTTCTCTCTGCCTGGTTTTGGAGTTCATTGCTCAGCAGAGTCTTCCCCATTCCCAAGAGTGCTCTGTAATAATCTGAGGCCCTTTGGCAGAATAGTTCCAGGAATGGCAGCTTTGCTGTGCATAGGAGTCTTTTAATGTTTAACCACAAGGAGATGAACTAAATCACAGGACATTGAATGATATGAGTATCTTTCAGCTCCTTTCACATTAATACCATGCTTGGAGTGACATACACAGTTGCAGGAAATTTATTGTCCTTATCTGTCTTAATTACTTATCTTTAAATGGCATTTTATTATCTGGGCTTGCCTGAAATACTTTGTAAATCAGTTTGAAGGGAATGGAATTACTGAGTATGGCAGGACTTGAAGAGTGCTGACAACTGCAGTGTGAGAGTGTAGTTGCTGTGCTGGCTCTGCTTCTGGCAGCATCTAGGGCAGGGCCAAGACCAGCCCAGGTGAGGATGTGGGCAGTGGAAAAGAGGTTGTGTGAAAGGAGTTGAGGAATTCTGCAGCCCAAAGGTGAGCAATTTGATGCTTGTAGTGGGCTTGGTCCTAGCTGGAGGGTTAGTTTTGACATGTGTTTGCCAAAGCTCCCATGGAGAGGTGAGCCCAAAAATCAGCCTTTCAAAGCCTACTTTCCAGGAAGAGATCAGGGCATTCTAATAAACCTTTTGATACTGTTTTCTAACTCTTAAAACCTCTGTCAGGAGGCCAGAAACATCTGGACCTCTTCCAAAAAGCAGATCAGTGTGTGTGCATTGTGCTTGATCATCCTTTTGTGGGATCCCTTATGGCCAACGGCCCCTCGCTGCCCCCATTCTGCCTCAGCCAGTGCAGCACTTGGTAATTTCCTCCTCCCAGAAGCACCCAGCTCAGGGATCTGGAGAGGATAAAGATCTCTCCTCTCTTCTCTCTGCAGCTTCTCGCTGTGGTGTTTGACACCTTCAACGACATTGAGAAGAGGAAGTTTAAGTCCTTGCTGCTGCACAAGCGCACGGCCATCCAGCACGCCTTCCGCCTGCTGATCACCAAGCAGGTACAGGGCCCTGCAGCAGCCCAGGCTGGGGTGGGAGGGCAGGTCAGCACTGCTGGAGGAGCACCAGGGGTCTGGAATGTTTGACAGGCGTGTTCCAGAAGATTCATGTTCTAAAAAGGATGATTCATGTCTGTTGACTGTAATTGTCCTCAGCGAAGGCTACTGCTCCTTCATTTGTGTAACTTGTTTCTATCTGAAGAAAACAACAGTCTGAATTTCACCCCCATGGGAGGTTATGGAAGTGTCTTGGTGAGTGAAGCTTGTTCTGGAGAGAATGCAGTCATTGATTTCTCTCTGATTCAGTGTGGGTCACTTGAGGACTTACTTCTCGAGCGCCAGGACTTAGAGGGGGGATGGGGTGTACACATGAGACAGGTACAGCACAGTTACATGAGGAAGTGATGCAGAAACAAAACTCTTTATAGGGACAGAGCACTTGGGGAGAGGGTTGATTTCTTGCTTAACTTGTGGAGCAGGAAGAGAAATAAGGCCCCAAAATAACTACTTGTAGTAGATGAGTTCCTGCATGTTTATTATGGGAGCAGGTCCTCAGGAATAGCTGCTAGTCTCACATTTAGAAGTGCCAGTAATGGGATCTGTTAGACTGTCTACTGATTTCCCAAGAAGAACAGTTGAACTCCATTGCTTGGGGTGTCTGGTTGGACAATTTTCCAATGATAGGGCAGCAGGGAACAGCTCTGCATTTGCTGGAGAGACCGACTGCCAGGAGAGTTCTGATCTCTGTGCTCTGGGATAAGCTCAGGACGTTAAAGTAATAGCTTAGGGTGCTTTGGGGGCTTAGTTCTAATGGCATCTTAGAGTAGTGTAGAAATCCTGCTTAAGACAAATCCAGAGTGAGAGTTAACTGCTCTAGCCTCTGTGCTTCTGCCTGATGTCGCTGCTTCTGACAGCATTCCCTTGTTTCTAGAGGCCGTCTGGAATTTCCTTCAAGCACTTTGAAGGGCTGTTGCGGTTTTACAAGCCTCGGATGGGGACCAGAGAGCGATATCTCACTTTCAAAGCACTGAATCAAAGCAATACTCCTTTAGTCAGGTAGGATGCTCTTCCTTGCTGCACCCAGAGCAGGGAAGTCGCTTGGCTCCCTGAAGCCAGGCTGTACTTCAGGCAGATTGGCTGGGTGTTGCAGCAGGAAACTCCTCCGGGGTAGAGTTCTGTGATGGGAAGGGGTTGTGTGCCTGTGAGGGAGCTGCTCGGAGGGGTGGCTGCTCTGAGGAAAAGTTTTCCTGCCGAGGTGCTGGAGTTCCTGCGTGCCCTCTTGTGGATACAGCGCTGGCAGCCAGCAGGCAGCCTCTGCCTCTCTCTCCCACTTCCCCTGCCACAACACAGGAGCTGAGCAGCATTAGGACCTGCGAGGTGTGTTTCTTCACACACTGCAGCCTCACAGCTTAACAAGTTGGGGGGTTGTTGTTGTGGGGTTTTTTTCCAGCAGCTGGCTGTGTCCCCCAGGGTTTTGTTAATTAAAATCTGGTTCTGCTGGTGCTTTCAGGACTGCCATCCTCTGTGTTATGAGGCAGAGAATTACCATGCTGGTGGGTGGGTGCAGCCTAACTCCAGCCAGCATGGAAGTAGAGGGAATTAGAGCAGGAAACCTTCTCTTCCTTTTCCTTTGTTCTGGCCACAGACAGGCTCAGAATGAGCCTCCCATGAAACTGCTGCCAATGCTTCTCCTTAAAGTCAAGTGCCACAGAGAGGTATTGAAAATAGCATAGGGAGAAAGACTGACTTCTTAAATTTAGGCACCTAATGACACCAGTAAGAGTCTGAGAAGTTCAGCAATCTCACTTTCAGACACCTAAAAGCTGTTACAGGCCTGACCTTGAGCACCTAGACAGGCACTCATGTTTTATGTGTTTCTTTGCTTTCACATCCTTTGTTCAAACTTCATTGTTACCTTGAAAAGAAAATGGGCAAAGATATTAGAAGAGGCCTGTGCAAGTAACTAAGACAGTCCAAGGCTTCTTCATGAAGAATAGTACAATCTCCATCCCTTGCAGGTTGCTATCTAAGCCTCAAGTTTTCCCTCTCAGTTTAGTAGAGTCAGAGTTTTCTCAAAGGGCTGCACTGTTACAGAAAAAAGAGAGGCCTTGCCCCCTGTCCTGACTTATTGTCAGTCAGTTACCTTTGGCCAGACTGGGAAGAGGTCAGTGTTGAGTTCTATCAACTGTGGTCACAGTTCTAATAAGGAGTTAATAACTTCCAGGGACTCTGCTGATGCTGCCTGACAAGGACAATTAAGGATCTAATCAACTCCAAGGCTCTGATCAGATGCTTCTTTCTGTTTTGCAGTCTAAAGGATTTTTACAATTTTTATGAAGTTGTTGGCTTAAAATGGAAGGTGAGTGTTTACTGGGGGACAAAGAGGGGCAGTGTGTGTGGGAGGGAGAGCAAAGGAGGCCAGTCATTAAAGAGAAGGTGGGGAAGAACCAAAGGCAATCAAAAAGATGCAAGTGCTCGGGATAAGGCAGCTCTCCACAGCTGCACGTGTTTGCTGTGGCTGCGGCCCTGGGTGCCTGTGAGAGGGTGGCTGCAGCCCTGGGTGTATGTGAGGGTGGCAGCAGCCCTGGGTGCCTGTGAGGGTGGCTGCAGCCCTGGGTGTATGTGAGGGTGGCTGCAGCCCTCGGTGCCTGTGAGAGGGTGGCTGCAGCCCTCGGTGCCTGTGAGGGTGGCTGCAGCCCTGGGTGCCTGTGAGGGTGGCAGCAGCCCTGGGTGTGGGTGATGGTGGCTGTTGTGCTTTCAGGCGAAGCGGAATCGCGAGCACTGGTTCGATGACCTCCCACGGACAGCATTCCTGATTTTTAAAGGTAACAGGCTGTGTTTTCATGGCAGCATGTGCTCAGCTAACAGGAAGGGCATTTCTTTACAAAGAAGGGACTCTCTCATACGTTCCTGGTCAACAGCTGAGGGAAGGCCTACTAACAACTCTGTGTATTCACAGTCTCTAAGGAAGATTTCTGTCGTGCTCTGACCCAAACCCCGGCTTCCTTAAAGTGAGAGACTTCTTGGCAGAGGCTCTGTAGTGAAGCAGACCCTGAGGTCATGGAGGGCTGGATTCCTTTTTCAGCACAGAGGTTAGGTGGGGATCTAAGATTGCTGAATCTGGTAGAGTTTCTGGAGTTCTCTCCATATCCCAGGTGGCAACTGACAAAGTGGCTGCAGAGTGGGATTTGTGTTCCTGCAAAAGCTGCCAGGCTTCCTGGGCCTACCATGCTGCAGCACTGGCACAGGTCAAGTGCCAGCTGCCAGGGAAGGAGGTCTGAAATACATTTGGGTGTAATCTCCCATGTCCCAAGTTTCCTGACTGAGTGTAGCCATTCAGAAATAAGAACTTACTTGTGATTGTTTTTCAGTGTTGTATGCAGTGGGAAACAGTTAACACCATCTTGATCCAAACACACAGCTGCCAGTCCAGCATATCTCTGCTGATGCAATCCACCTCCCTTGACAGCAGATGTGTTATTCCAAACACAGGCAGTGTTTAAGAAGCTGCATTTACCTCTGAGTTAGTACATAGAGGGGAAAAAAAGAGGCATTTTGGGGGTTAAGGGTAGTGTGTGCATTGCTGCTAATAGCTGTAGGATAGTGAGTGCATCTGCTAATCTGTTCAGCTCTGTGCTGAGGAGAAATGTTTCTAAGGAGAAGACAGAAGGATCTGTGTGTGAGGTATGGAGGATTGCATAAACATTTGCTTTGTCATGCTTTTCTTCACACAGGCATCAACATCCTTGTGAAGTCCCGTGTGTTCCAGTACACCATGTGTAAGTAGGAGTCACAGAGCCGCTGAATCATTTTGGTTGGAAAAGACCTTTAAGATTGAGTCCAACCACTGACCCAACAGGAAAAGACAGAACAATCATTGAACAAAAACATGTTGGATGTGAAGTAGTTCTGTAGTAGGTGGAGTAGTTCTGAACTGTCAGCAGTGACTGCAAATCAGAAGCAGAACTTCTTCAGAAGAAAACAAATCTCACAGGGGTGAGAGGGAGTATCTTTAAGGAAAAACAATGTAGATCCCTTCTGCCTGACTTGGTGAATTATTTGGGTGATTCTTCATGGTCCTTTATTCCTAAGATTAAGGAGTCCTTTGTCTAATATCCAAGATATGTACAGAATAAACAGAGCAGTCGTGTTAAAACAAGCAGCAACAGATGAGCAATGCTGCCTCAATCCCCTGGGTCTGCCAGCCATCAACAGGATGCAGCGAGGTGGGGCCTGATCTTTGCCTTGAGCCAAGAACCACAGACAGATTCTGGAGTCTGGGCAGAGGGAGGAAACTGCAACTACATACCTGTACCAGCCACTGCTACAGCCTGGGCTCTGGTTTCTGGAGAGGCTCATTGGGTCACAACTTCCTAATGCCCTTATGGGTCTGATTCTGTAGAAGTCAGCTTGTGGCAGCTGAGGGAGTTGGTGGTTTAACCTTCACGAGCCTTGAGGTTTGTGTCTTGCAGCTGAAGGATGCTGGGTAAGGAACTGCCTTGCCAGTCAGCCACCACTTTCTGTTTGCATCCTCGTTGCTGAGGGGATTGCTTGGCAACTCTGCTGCCTGCCAGAATGAACCTGTACTCCCCTTCTCTAGAGGAGAAAGAGTGCTTATCCCTGGTGCTCCATGCTGTGGTCTAAAAAATCTGCTCCTGCTCAGTAGTTTGGGCTTTTTTTCAACGTTGGAGAAGTTTTTTGTCAATTGTGCTGCTAAAGAGAGTGGGGTGGAGTGAGGAGATCTGAGGGAGAAGGAGTCATCCTGCACCTTCACTTCTCAGAATTTGGGGAGCAGCAATAGACTGGGGGCTTTGTCGTGCACTATCTGGGGTTTGGTGGTTCTTGAGATCTTGTCCTAGAACTAGGAGAAAGCTGAAATCTGCAGGTAATAACATGGCAGAATGTAAGGTAACTATGAGTCAAAATGACTGAATGTGATTCAAACCCTTGTTTTGCTTTGAGTTTTGTTTCCTTCTGAAGATCAAGGTACTGCATCTGCTAAAAGCCTGGGAAAAGTCAGGGTAGAAATCTCTCCCAAGTCAGGAGTTCAGTTTGTTAATTGAATTGGAAACAATGGCCCTGCCACTTTTCCTGTTGTTGTTTGGATATCCTCTGCTCCAGGAGTGGCTTTGCTATGGGTTTTCAATTTGTTTTCCAGATACTGTTGTGGCTGTGAATGGAATTTGGATTCTTGTTGAAACCTTCATGCTGCAAGGTAGGAAACATGGCAGCTTGTTCCTGGACTACAATGCTGGGGGACTGAAAAAAGGGGAAGGCTAGAAAAAGTTCTTCTTGTGTCTTACAGGAGGGAATTTCTTCTCCAGAAACGTCCCCTGGAGCTACATAGTCTTCCTCACAAGTAAGCTGATGTCTCCTGTGTGAGCTGTGCCATTTCAAAAGGAGCTGGGAGGGGAATAGACAGCTCTGTTCCCAAAAGACTGTTCAGTTTGAAGTTAACCATAGCCACAGGTGTACAGACTCCATCTAGAGCAATGCTGTGCCTGGCAGGGACTGCCAGCATCCACACAGACCCATGTGGGCACTGCTGCACTGTTACACAGCTCCCTGCACCACAGCAGGCCAGGGACCCTCTTACCTCCCCTGCAACTCTCTGCACAAGCTGCTCTATTACTCCTAAAGCTGGCTTCAGCCCTGGAAGCAGAACAGCCTTGTTTGTTGGGCACAGCATGCAAAGTGATAAGCTCCTCGAGTTGTGATGGCTCTGTGTGGAGCTGCTCGTGCTGCTCTGACTGTTCCAGCAGGCACTACCAGCTCTGATCTGATTGCAGCTGTGAGCTGGCTCCCTGCCACACAGAGCAAGGCTGTTGGAGTACAGCATGCAGGGGCATACTGAGGAGAAGGCTGAAAGGTCTGGATGGACTATTTGATGAGCTGAGATTTCTAATTGAACATCCTCTCCTCTGTGACCCACATGGACCTCAGCCTTCCTTTGCAGCCCAGCTGTAAACAGTTGCATCTTGGTGTGCTGGTGCAGGAATGTGGGGACTGGAACATCTTTCTTATGGGGAAAGGCTGCAGGACATGAGGCTGTTCAGCTTGGAGAAGAGAAGGCTGAGGGGGGACCTCATCACTGCTGATCAATACCTAAAAGGTGGATCTCAAGAGGATGAGGCCAGTGTTTTTTGTGTGGTGGCCAGAGAAAGGACAAGGGGGAACAGGCAAAGGCTGGCACACAGGCAGTGCCACTGGTACAGGAGGAGAAAGTCCTTTGGTGCTGAGGTGAGGGAGCCCTGGCCCAGGCTGCCCAGGGAGGGTGTGGAGGCTCCTTCTTGGGAGGTTTCCAACCCCACCTGGACATGTTCCTGTGCCCCCTGAGCCAGGGGAACCTGCTTTAGCAGGGGGTTGTGCTAGAGGAGCTCTGCAGGCCCTTCTACCCCCATTATTCTGTGATTCTCTATGAATCAAAATGCTGTGTGAAACTGCAGCAGGCTTTGGAGAATCTAGGAGAGGTTGCTAACCTCTTCTTTGCCTGCTGGATAGCTTTAGTGCTTCACTGGCCATTAGTCTTCAAACCACTTGTTATGAAAGTTTAAAGGCAGAGGCACTGTGCAACACTTCTTTTCACAGGAATGGTGTCATCCAGCTCTTTTCTTTGCTTCTCTCCCACCCTCACTCCTTGGATCCTGGAAAGAAAGACTTGGGATGACAAACATCATCATGTTATTATGGTGTTCTTTAGCCTACAGGCCCACAAGGTGCTGCCAGGACAGAGGGTGAAAGTAGATGGCTCTTCTTTGAAAGGATCCCTCCCTGCAGGTCAAGACTAGGCAATGGGATGTGGATAGAGAGAAATAAACTGAGATAGAGGGAAATAAACAAACAGGACTGAATTCCTGACATATCTCTCTGGCCTTTCCCTCAGGAGCTTGGGCCTATTTGTAGTGTCTGGGCCAACTAACTGTTTTGTAAACTGCTCTGGAGAGAAATCTCCAGGAATACAGGAGATGTGTTGATTTGGAGGCAAAATGTCTCTTTGGGCTCTTCCTGAGAGTGAGGAGAATGTGTG
Organism: Colius striatus; assembly: GCF_028858725.1. Lineage (NCBI taxonomy): Eukaryota > Metazoa > Chordata > Aves > Coliiformes > Coliidae > Colius > Colius striatus. The sequence continues at coordinate 5,185,316 of NC_084775.1, read as the reverse complement.
GGGGTGTGTTATACCTGTGTTCAGAAGCACCAGCCAGCCTTGAGGGCAAGCCTTTGCATAGACCCTCTTCCTGATGCTGCTCCTTGCTGACCATACCTGTCATCCTCTTTTACAGTCTATGGGGTGGAGCTGCTCCTGAAGTCCACTGGCCTGGGGCCTGTCGAGTACCTGTCTTCAGGCTGGAACCTGTAAGTGCCTGCTGATGTTTTGAGAGAGGTGGTGAACATTGTTGGGTTACACTGACTTCTGAGATGAGTTTTTAAGCCTGTAGACAAGGCCTAAAAGCCATTACAATCCTTCTGCCTTTGGCTTTGTGCATCCTGTTAGGCTGGGGCAGCACCAAGTGCCTCTCCTCTGCTGAAACACTAGTGATCAATCATTGCTCTTACTCTGTATGGGTTTGTGGTTTTTTTTCCTTTCCAGCTTTGACTTCTCAGTCACCCTGTTTGCATTTTTGGGGCTGATGGCACTGGCATTTAACATGGAACCATTTTACTTCATCGTGGTCCTGAGACCTCTTCAGCTGCTGAGGTGAGCTGGGAAGGCTGAGGGGGGGACAGAGAGCAGGTGGGGAAGCAAACAGCCAGCCTTGTTTTCTGCCACTGCAGCTGGGGACTCAGCTCTTTAGCAGGAGAGGGCAGGGATTGCTCTGTGGGTACCTGCCCATGGCAAACAGGGCTTGTGTGGGGTAATGAGATTAGCCAGAGTTATCAAAATGAACGGTAACAAAAACTTGGGGTGGGATATGAAACCCCTGTGCTTTGGAGCTTAAGCTGATCTCTAATAGAGATCAAGGGATTTACCAGGGGCAGATTAGCCTGTGTCTGCCTTCGTGGGGTTCTTACACCTCCTCTAAATTGTCTGATGCTGCTCAGAGAAAAGCTCTTCTGTCAGGGTGAGACAGTCTGAGCCAGTTTCATCATTTCCCTTGAATTACCAGAAATTACAGTTTTCAAAGGCTGCTGCTTTCGAGGGTGAAGTGTATCCCTGCCCTGACTGCATCTCACACTTCATGCAAGACTAGGGCCTGTAACATCTCTGCAGCTCCCTCACATGGGTCTGGTTAACCCCCTCATTCTGAAGCTGTTAGGGAGCTGCATTCACCAGCCATAGGGGGAAAGCATCTGAGACAAAATGTTGTTTGGTTTAAAACAAGCTTGTGGAATTCAGCTCTTCAGTGAGGATTAAAAAAACACTTTATGACACTCAAGGGGGAAGAAAAAGAAAAAAAACCCTGTTTTCTCTGCTTCTCCCCTGCCAAAGCCTGTGTTTGGCAGCTGTGCTTCTCTGTCAAGGCTGATGGAGTTGCCAAAGCTTAAATTAGCAGGCACAATGTGGTTTTCTTTCATCAATTTGTATTGGGTGGTGAGGGGAACACAGGAAAGCTTGTGTCTGTGGAGAGGAGGACTGAATCTTGACCCTCTACACAGGGAGAGTTTAAGCTCTTAGGATGTTTGGTGGGGTTTTTTAAATAGCTATTTATGCCTCATGCTGTGTAAAAGGTGTAGGCTTTTCCTTGGGAGCTCTCAATGCTGGGCACACTTGGTTGAACGTGTCATGAACATTCAAGTGGGACCATGGGACACTGTGAGTGGAAACTGCTTGAGCAAGAGCCCATCCTGAGAGTTTGGGGTTCAGAAAACCTTCCTGCTCACTGACCTGGGAGGTTCAGAGAACTGTTGATAGTCTCTTTAACTATTTCCAACACCACTGGGCAAGTTGCAGTGGGTAGGTAACTACTGGCTTCTCCTTTCAGGCTGTTTAAACTGAAGAAACGTTACAGAAATGTCCTGGACACCATGTTTGAGCTGTTCCCCCGGATGGCCAGGTACCAACTTCTCTCTGAGTCATAGCAGGGAGAAGGAGGGGGTGAAGGTTTAGTCTCTAGGGCTGGGGTCAGGATAGGGACCTGTCAAACCTGCTGGAGGTGTTTATGCCTGGATCTGATGGTGGATTGCTCCTGTTTCTTCAGTGTGGTGCAATTTTTTCTCCTCCATCCCCTTTTTTTTGGACAGGAGCCCATTTGGGGGAAGGCTGGCAGTAATATACTCAGCCCCAGGTGTTTCACAGAATGTTAAGGGTTGGCAGGGGCCTGGAAAGCTCATCCAGTGCAGCCCCCCTGCCAGAGCAGCACCACAGGAACTCATCCAGCTTTGCACAGCCACTCCAGAGCCTTATTGTGAAGCGATGCAGGGGGAAGGAGTTTGGTGTTTGAGTGGGGCACCCTCAGACCTTATTCCCTTGAAGGAGGTCTGAGCCAAGCGTGTTAGAGAACACTGTTCTTGGCCCAGTCCCCACATCCAAGGACGTGGAGAGGGCACAAACTGTGTGTGTTGTCCTTTAATAAAGAAACTGGGGAGAGACCTTTGTTTACCAGGGGGGAAAAAAAAAAGAGGCTGGGAGGGAATCCAGACTGCTCTTTAGTTTCTCTCATCAGCAAGTGGCAAGCTCCTTGTCCAAGGACTTCTTGAATGAGAGCAGACAAAGAACTGCAGAGGCAGAGTGGCAGGGAGGGTGGTCTGGGGTTTTCAGTGCTGCTTCCCATGCGTTGGAAATTCCTTCCAGAGCAGCCAGCCTGTGGCTTTGTGTTTTCCTGCCTTAGCAACTCTTCAGTAGCACAGTACTCTTTCTGTTTTTGCCTCCAGCCTGGGTTTAACCCTGCTGATCTTCTACTATTGCTTTGCCATTGTTGGCATGGAGTTCTTTGCTGGTGTGGTCTACCCGAACTGCTGCAAGTGAGTACCTCTAATCCACCCCCCTCTGCAGTGGTGTTGGGGCACAGCCAGTAGCACTGAGCTCTCAGGCCAGTGGAGTTTTGCAGCTAAGGCAACATGCTCTGAAAATCTAGGAGAGACTTCTCTAGCTAAGATTGGATGAAATGGCTCTTGCAGAGATTTCTGTGGTAGGGTTGGCTGCTTTTAATGAGCTCTGTAGCTTAGCCCAGGTAGCTGCACTGGGAGTTCTTCATGATCTGCTGTAGAGCAAAGCTGACGTTTTTATCTTGGTGATGCCAGTGTTGCTTGGCCAGATGTGTTCTGGATGTGTTAAGGCCCCAGATGAATTCACCCAGTCTTGGAAACTAAGCTACCCTGTGCCCTTTTCATCTGAAATGATGGCAGACAGCTGGGACATTCCAAGCTTTAAGGGTGTGAGCCATGGAGTCAAACTCAAACACTCCATTTCCCTGCTGTAGTATTTGCTGAATGATTAGAGAGATGCCACGTGCTGTGCCAAGGAGAGAGAGAGACAGAGAGAAAACTGCCACCCTGCTCACCACCTTCTAAGTGTTTTGGTGTTTATAACCCTTGAGATTTTTCCCTGCTTCCCCAGTTCTCACTCTGTGTGCTGGTTTCTCCAAGCAGCAGCAGCACGGTGGCGGATTCCTACCGCTGGCTGAACCACACGGTTGGCAACAAGACAGTTGTGGAGGAAGGTTATTACTATCTCAACAACTTCGACAACATCTTGAATAGCTTTGGTAAGGGTGGTTTTGTCTGTGGCAAAAGACTGTCCCTTAGGGCCTCTGTGTTCCTGCAGAGCTGGTTGGCAGAGCTGGAATGCTCCTGTAAGCCTGGGACTCTCCTGTGGAGTCCTACCAGTGCACTTCAGACACTCAGCATCCTGCTCTTTCTTTCTGGAGAGCTCCAGCTGACCAACAGCCATGGCTGTTTTGCAAGGTAAAAGCCAGTGTGAAGCCAACAGATCTGTTCTGACTGCTGATCAGACCAGAGGTTTCAGGAAGGCTTTAAGTCACAGCCTTTCTGAAGAAACAATAGTGGTGCTGATGCATTTCTTTAAACCCACTGATGAAGAATTTGCATGTGTTGATTGCTCTCCATGATTTCTCTTAATGTGTGAGCAGAGATGCTTATCTCCTGGAGATTTCAGAGGTCTCCATGCTCTCTGGTGGAAGGAGTCAGGTCTGTTTCTGATTCTTTTAAGAAATATGGACTAAGCCATGCTCCTGGTTCTGTGGGTCTAATCCCCTCTGTCAAAAGTGATTGCAGTGACATGAGGGTCTGCATTCTGTCCTGGGCTTTGCTGACTGGCTGGAAACTTTGTTGTCTTGCATCAGCCTTCCCTGTCAAGTCCTTTAAGAGTTGCTGTACAGTAGGTCAGGATGGATAAAGCAGTTGTCTGTTTTCTCCCACTTGTACAGTCACGCTGTTTGAGCTGACAGTCGTCAACGACTGGTACATCATCATGGTGAGTAACCCTCAGCTACCTCCTGTGTGTGACAGCACAGACTCCTTGCCAGTCGAGCCACATCTTCCATGCCACTGCTGCTTTCTTCCCCTGGCAACTGGAGATGGGACCAACATTGCCATTTCTTGTTGCCAGACATCTTTTGGTCCAGATCCTTGGGTGGTATTTGACCCTCTGGCATGTTGCTGGGCCTGGTTCCTTGTGAATCTTGACCATCCTTCAGCCCAGGCTTCACAAATGGAGTCACTTTCTATTCCAGCTTGTCACCCTACAGTCCAGGCTGTGTTCTCATAGCAGCAATGGCTCAAATGTTGGGTCTGTTTGTATACAGGAGCCTCTCTTTTGAGCCTGAGAGGCAGATCAGCTGCAAGGACCAGCTGGGGCACTGAGCATTGCAGCAGGCAGCCCCTGGGGCTAAGTGGGCAGCCATGAGTGAGAGCTAGTGTTCATGCTGCTTTATGTCTGTTGGCAAGCAGTTAACAGCAGACTCACCCTTCTCTGTGCACTGCTGACTCCTCTCTTCTCTGTAGGAAGGAGTGACATCCCAAACCACTCACTGGAGCCGTCTTTACTTCATGATCTTCTACATTGTGACCATGGTAGGTTTTTGGCCATGCTTCATGCATCAAACAGTAGGGATGAGGAGGGGACACAGCTTTTGCTGTGCCCTAGAGGCAGCTTCCATCCCTATATAAGGACAGCTTTGCTCTTCTACATAAACATCTTCCAAACATGAGTGGGAGATCACAAGACTTGCAGAAGGTTGAATTTATGGGCCCTGACCAAGCTGATGCTGCACAAGTCTGGGCCTGGGCTGAGGAGCAGTGCAGCACAAGGGGCCTGGCCTGGCCCTAAGTTGTGGTTGGCAGCAGTTTGCTCACAGGTGGATGTGTGATATGTGCATCCCTCCTGCCATGGAGGGACTGGGGAGCAGGGAGCTGAAGCACAGACCAAAGGCTCAGCCTCTTCTTGAATTGGGCTGGAAGAGTCCCCCAGCAGCAGCCTCCTGATCTCTTCTCTTCATGTCCTCTCCCAGGTGGTGATGACAATCATCGTGGCTTTTATTCTGGATGCGTTTGTCTTCCGCATGAACTACACTCGGAAGAACCAGGACTCAGAAGGTCAGAGTGAGGGCTGGCTGGCCTGCAGACCTGCTGTCCTGTGGCTGCAGAAGGGAGTGGGATGGGCCAGCAAAGACCAGACTGATATTTTTTCTCAGCCTGACTTCCTCAGCTCATTCTGATGCTTTTGGGTGATGTTTCTGTGTGGCCTTTCTGCTCTGCCCCTCATCTCTTCCCCAGCACTCCCCCAAAAGCATGGATGTATTTATGTGGAGGGTTTATAGATACATGTGTGTGTGTGCACATATAAACTTCAACTATTATAGCCATTTCAAGCAGCTTATTTGAGGCTAGGCAGTCTGCATGCATCCCATGAAAGGCAGACAGGAAACCTGACAGCAAAGCTCAACAGGAGATCTGACAGGAAGGGAAGGTGATTTCTCTTTAAAAACCAATTTCTCTTCCTCACCAATATACTCACTGGCACCAGAATGTGTCTGTGAGGGGCTTGTCCAGCATTCAGCAGCAGAAGGCTGGATCCAAGCAGTTTGCCAGCACTCTTTGCTGTGACCTGGAGGACAACAGACACTGTCTACCCACTTCCTTCCCCATCCAACAGTTGTACCAGCCTGCTGACCACGTGCTGGTTTGGGATGTGCCTTTCTGTGCTCTTTAGGAACTGACAGTGACTTGTCTCATCATCCCCTCCCTGTGAGTCATCACTTTTACTCACTGTTCTTTGTGCCCTGAGCTGAGTGTCTGAAACTGCAGCCAGCCTCGTGACCTGCTAATTTAGGTGCCATAGACACATTCATCTCCTACAGCCTTTCTCCCCCTATTCTTTTAGATGATCTACACCCAGACTTTCCATCCTCTGTGCAGCCTGATCTTAATCATCCTTCACACTTCCCTACAGGAAGCAGATACTACTGCACTCATACATTTAATACCAGAGAGTGCTCCTCATAGAGAGGTGAAGGCCCCAACCACAGGAGTACTTTTGATCGACCCCTCATCTTCCTTGGGTGCCAGAAGATCCCATTTGCATGGCACAGCCCCGTGGGAGACTGATGTTATCCATTACAGAAACACTTTTCACTGTGATCCCCCCTTGCACCCAGTTTGCAGGGTGCAGTGAAAGCCATTTGTTAGTGCTGAACCCCCAGGTTGTGTTAGTTGCAGGTCCAAAGGCAGCAGTTCCCTCTGATGCTTTGCTTTGCTAGTTAATTCTCAGGCAAACAAAAAGCTGCAAGATTCTCTTTTTTTAAAAGATACTGAGGAGCCTGATGTTTAAAAAGCTGAAGTGCTTGCTGGCCCTGCACACTCATTAACTTCTTGTCTGCTGTGAGGGATAAGGACAAACACCTAGTCACAAAGGCAGGCACAGACTGTGCCTGACACCCCCCTTGGTGCCATGTGCTGTTGAGCTTTGCTGGCCAGGGTTATCATAGCAGCTGATGAAGCAATGCTCATCTTGGTGACTTTTTGGTTTTCCTTCCTCTTCTTTTTCTTGCCTCTGCAGAAGACAATGGCATTGTGCTGGAGATGGAGATCTCCAAGGAGGAAGTGGTTGGCATAATCGAGCTGTACAAGCGGAGCTCGGCCGCCCCCGAAACCGCTCAGCTGCAGAAGATGGTTCTGCAGATGGACAAATATGGGGTAAGAGGCAACACTGCCTTGCAAAGCCTCAGCTTCAGGGCAGGAAGGTGTGCCAGGGCCACGAGTGCCCTTTTGCTGTCTTAAGAAAGTCTTTGTAGTGTGTCTTTGTAGTGTTGAGAGCTGAAGGTACTGGAGGGGCTCCGCAGCATCAGCTTTGCTGCTCTGGAAAAGTAGCAGCTGAATTTCCCCTGCACTCTGGAGAGCCTTGACAAAGGCTCCTTGCCATTGCCTGCACACTTTTGTTTACAGCTGGCCTGGCCAAGTCCTGACTGGGAAAATAAAAAGTCTATTTTTCTCTAAGCCACTTTCTCAGAACTCTCCTGCCTCTCTGTCTACCATGGTACAGAGGTGTGGGCAGTCCTGAAACGTCACACAGCTATGAGCCCTGGCCCAGGCTGCCCTGGGAGGCTTCTCTGGAGGCTTCCAAACCCCCCTGGACACATTCCTGTGCCCCCTGATCAGGGGGAACCTGCTTTAGCAGAGAGTTGGGCTGGATGAGCTCTGGAGTCCCTTCCAGGGGGATTCTGTGCCACAGGATGGCATCATTGCAGTCACCAGCCTTCCTTTCTGTGGCACTGCTGACTAAAACTGGATGGACAGTTGGAGAAATGAGCTGACCTGGGTAATTGCCTTTGTCTCCTGCATCTGGGAAGAGCTTCAGGGGTTGTTTTAGTAATAGCCATTATATTCTTCTATCACCACTACAAAGTGCAGGTGCTACAGTCTCTCAGGTGACCTTTGTTTGCTTTGGTGGCTCGGTAGTTAAAGGCTGAGCTCTTGTTTGCACAGGCAGAATTCAGAACAGTGGTGATGATACTGATCAGAAACAATTCCTGAGACAAAAAAAACCCCAAAGAGGATGCTGTCCTCAGCCTTGCAGTGGGGTACAGGATGGTGATGCCAGACCTGAGGTCTCTTTTGCTTCTCCACCCAGTTCTTACAACTGATGTGGTCAGAGAGCCTCCAGTCTCTGTTTACATGATGGAAGGAAGGTCAGGTGGAACCCCCAATTGTGCTTAGGTGAAATGTTATTTGGAAGCCTGGGTTTGAGCCTTGTTCCAGGCACTGATGTTACATTCCCCTCCCTGAATCAAGCACCATCCAAGGTACAGCTTCCTCTGCAGCCTTTGGGGACCTGCTCAGTGGGATTTGTCTCAGCCTGCAGGAGATGCATTTGTTTGGTGTGTACCCCCTCAAATGCCTTTTTCCCAGGACAGTGGAAGGTCCCCAGGGTAGCCTGAGCTCTTGGTGGATGATGAGTGTCCACAGGAGGGATGCCTGAAGTCCCAGGGACTGGTCCTTTGAGCTGCTCAGTGACTGATGAATGTCTTCTTTTGTCTTTTCCTCCTTCCTTCAACACTTTAGCAAATGTCCACACTGTTCCTGGGACGCAGGTCAAGGACCAAGAGTGATTTGAGCATGAAGATGTATGAGGAGGAGATACAGGTATGTGGGCCCATGGTGGAAACATCAGCTGTGCTGAGCAGAACCTTGCTTAGAGTAACAAACCATCCTTTTAGACTCTGGAGGCCACCTTCCTCTTAGCCCCACATGGCCCTGGGCTCTGCAAGCAGGCTGGGCAGTAGATGAGGTGTATTTCAGGTTCACCTCTTCTGGGACTTTCTCAAGCCATGGAAGTCATGAGAGCCTCCTGGGCAGGTCCAGGGGCCCAGCTGAGCTTACCCAGAGGCCCTGTGAGCACAGCCCTGGGCTGGGCTGCTGAAAGCTCCTTTGTTAAGCCCCTGGAATGTGTGTGTGTGAGCCTGGGTGTGCCTGCCTGACACAGCAACCAAGTGCTTTCCACCTGGGCAAGCAGAGCTGTCTGCTTTTCCTTCAGGTCAGCTGATGGGAAGCACCTAAATCAGCTGATTACAGCATTCCTGCCAGTGCCCTTGGAGGTCAGGAGCTGTGTGCCATGGCCACAGTGCCTGCCAGAGGTTCACCTCCAGGTTGAAGGCCGTGGGCTAATGTAATGATTACTAATGAGAGATTTAATCTGGTAACCACTTGAATCTGTCCTTTGTCCCTTGGCTCAAGGATGGGCCTTCAGTCCCCCTGACAGAAATAAACCTGTTCTTTACCATGGAGCTGAGTGGGAATCTGCAGAGAAGCTCCTGCCTCTTCTGCATGGCCTCTGCTTCAAGGGTGGAATATTCTGTAACACCCTGGTGCTGCCAAGGAGTGGGAGCAGCTCTGCATGGCCCCAGACATCACAGGGACATCAGGACTGGAGTGCTGGACGTTCAGGAGGGGCAGCCTGAGCAGAGGGCTGCTTCCCTGCCCGGGTTTGTCAGCTCATCCAGCTGTAGCTGATTCTTCTTAAGTAGGGCTGAGGCTGGCAAGGCCTGGGGGCATCCATCAGAGGTTGCTGAGGACGTCAGGCTGTACCCAGGGCTTTGGGAGGAGCCCCTCTGATGTGTCCTCATGGGGCAGAGCAGCTCTGCCCATGGGGGTCCTGCTGGGGGGCTGCAGGGCCTGCCTGGGCACAGCCTGACCTCAGTGTCATCTCCTCTTGCAGGAATGGTATGAGGAGCATTCCAGAAAAGAGGAATGTCAACCCCCATTGCAAGAGCCTGCATCTGCTTCCAAGAGCTGCACGAAGCCCCAGAGCCTCCGGCAGCGCTCCCAGACTGTCATTTAGGCCTCGCTAACACAAGCCACCTTCTATGCAATAACCTAGAGCATTCCCTCACAGCATATAGATTGGGGTGATGTATATAGATCTGGTCAGTCGACTGTTTGCCTTTAGGGTTTAAATCTCATCCCTGTGGCAGGCAATTGCTGGCAAAACCCGAGGCCCAGGAGACTCTGTCAGGCTGCTGCACACAGGCTGAGCGTGGTGCCCGTGCTCAGCACAGGGTGAGCACAGACCTCTTCCTCCTCCTCCTCCTCCTGAGCCACTTCCCTAGGCTCTGCAGTTTGTCTTACTGCTAACAGCCCTTGGGGAAAGGGCTGTGTAACCCATTAACAGCAGGAGATGCATGGAAGCCACCTGCTTAATATGAAACTTGCCCGTTTTGGAGATCCCTTTTGGTGAAAGGGTACTGCTAACCTGCCAATGAAAGATCAGGCAGTGCAGTTTTGTTTCTTCTCCACCTTCCTTGTGCAAGGAAAGGGGAGGTGGTGTGAAACTTCATCAGTCTGCCTTCCCCCTCCTTTTTGGCACACCTAGGTGCACTCCTGGAGTAGCTCCAGCCCTGGCCACTGAATTGTGCTGGCCCTGAGCAGTTCTGTGGTGGCTGGAGCCAGGGATGAGGGGCAGCATCTCGCCTTGGGGACATGAGCTGTGTCTCTGCTCTAGCTGTCCAAAGACACTCCTCACCTTGCCCATCACTGCTGGGTTCTGCTGGGATCAGGATCAGGACTGGGATCAGCTCACTGAAGCCCACATCTCCCTCTGCTTAGGGATGGGGACATTCTGCAGGGTGACAGTGGCCACCAACCTCTGCCTCATGGCCACCTGCTCTGTGAATGGCAGATCAGATCTCTGGTGCTCCTCAGCTCAGGCACATGACCAGGAGGAAGAAGCAGAAGGTTTTGCACTCCGAGTCTGACCTGTTTCTGCCTGGCTCTGGGTTAAGGAGAGCTTATGGGCATCAGGCAGAGGTTGGGCCTCAGCCAGGTCCTTGCTTTGCTTACACAGGTGAGTGAGGCCTGGCTCTGCAGGGTTGCTCCTCCCTTGCAGGAACATTCCTCAGGCTGCCAAGTGCTGAGTTGGGTCTTGGGAAGATCCACAGAAGAGCTGTACTGTTGCCCTGAGTTTTGGAGGCAGGAGGAACGTGGAAGATGATGGTTCTTCTCACCTGGAGGCTGCCAGGCCTGGAAAGGCAGGAGGGAAAGGGATCCCTCCCCAGCTCTGCCACCTTTAGTCAGTGATGGTGGCAGGTTGTGTCATAGTTTGTGTTGCATTGCCCATGAGATGAGAACCTCTCTCTACAATTCCCTTTTCTCCCCTGTCAGCACAGTATGCTCTGCTGGGAGGCTCCCCTCATCTCCTGCTGTTTCACCTTTCCTCGGGCTCAGATGTAGAGCTTTCTCCATCCAGGCAGAGGGAGATGTGTGTGTCCTGCTTGGTAACCTCACCACATGGCACAAGGAGAGGACTGATCCTACCCAGGCAGCTCAGGAGCATGTCCTGGGTGGATGAGGCTTTCGAAAGTAGGCAAGAGAGAGCTGCTGCCTAAAACCTCTCCCTGCAGAGCATGGCAGGAGCATTTGGGCTGTGGGATGGGAAGAGAAAGGGTGAGCAGCACACACACTCCAGCCTCTGCTCTCAACCCTGGCCACATTCCCTGGGGCAACCCTTCCCTTTCCTTTGTGGGTACTGCAGGTATGAAGCTGCTTCTGAGCTGGAGCGTGAAGGACCTCCAAGGGCTGTTTTCCAAACCATAAACTGGACCACAAATCACTGAGCAGGGCAGTTGCTGCTCCTGCAGTTGCTGTGTGTGGAGTCACAGCCTGGGAGGCTGAGCCAGGTTAGTCCTGGGGCTGGAGGAGCTGTTTATTCTGGTTTCAGTTGGGGATGGGATCAGTGAGCATCCTGAAGGTCAGGGCTAAAAACCCATGTGGCTGTGTTGAAACTCCACCTTCCCTCCAGCCCGTTCTCCTCACAGGGCTGTCAGGGACTGTTTTGGGGAGGGGTGGAAGGAGCTGGAGCTTGAAGCTGCGTTGAGGAGGGCACTGACCTGCTGAAGCTGCAGGCAGGGGCTTTGTGTCCCAGAGCTGGGCTGGTGCCTGGGTGCTGAGGCGTCGCTGTAAGCCGAGAGGGTCACAGAAGTTTTACTTCTTCCATACGACTTTGGAAGGAAACCACGTTGGAGTATGGGGCATCCCCTTCTATTTATCCTCCTCTCCCCCCTCCTGACAGGCAGAGTAAGGGCAGAGACAATCACTTTGGGAGGCAGGGAGGAGGCACGGCAGGGTTTTGTACGCTGGCACTCGCTTTGTAACCTCGTTTTACGGCCGTGTCTGTAAAACCTCTCCTTTGGTTGGGTTGGGGTTGGGGTTGTTTTTGAGCACACTAATAAAAACCATCCTGGGCTTTGTAAAGGCAGTGGCTTCCTTTCCTCCTTCCTGTGCTATTCCAGAAGTGGGGCTGAAGCCTTTGCACTGTGTTTGAAGAGGAGCAGCGCCCGCCTTCCCTCTCCACCGCCCGCTGCTGGCGTGGGCACCTTCAGCACGCCTGCCCTGCTCAGCTGCTCTGCATCCCTGCTCCTGGACATCCCTCACAGCCTTCCCTTCTGCCCTTGCCCCTGCCAGGTTTTTTCTTCCCCTTAACCTGCAGGTAATGCTTTCAAACAGGCTTTTTTTAAGCTACCCCCGTGCCACGCTGAAGGCTCCAAGGGGTTTTCTGCCCCTGTGGTGGGACGTTGCCTGTGGTTTGGGTTTGCTGGGGGTGAGGAAGTGGGGTTGGCCACCCCAGATCTCACCAGTAATGTGGGAGCAGGCTGAGGGAACGTTAACTTTTTGTGCAAGCCCATATCTGGTTAGAAAAAGGAGAAACAGTCCAGGCCCAGGAGGGAGCAGGAACCAGGGCTGGCAGTTGTGCCTCTTGCAAAACAGCCCCCATGTCCCTGCAGGGCACAAACGGGGCTGTCCCTGCCTCGGGGCAGTTGGGAGAGTAAAGCTGCAGCCTCTGGGCCAGAGCAGAGCCCCCCATCCCCCCTGCTCCCTGCCCCACAGCCTGTGGGCCTTTGGCCCCCATCCCTGTCCCAGGGCAGCCCAGCACTGGCCCGAGGTGCCGCCTCTGCCCTCTCCCCCTCCCCTGGGCAAAACACCCTCACAGACACCGGCAGAGTGCAGGTGGGGTTTGTTTATTGGCGTTTCTGTTTCTCCCAGAGTGTGGTGTGGCCAGAGGCTGAGGGTGGGAACTGCCACCGTGGCCTTTCCTCCAGCTCAGTCCTCCCCAGGAGGAGGGGAGAAGTAGGATCTGAAACTCAGCTTGAACAACAGAGCTTAAAAAAGCAGGGGACAGCAGCCTCCCTCGCTTTGTTGGGGTTGGTTTCTTCCCTCCTCCAGCTTTGCTTGCATTAAAACCTGGAGCCCTGGCTCACCTTCACCCCTGAGCTTTGCCACACTGTGACCAAGTCACATCCTTCCCAAATCAGCATCATCCCCCCCCCCACCAAGAGCCACCCCCTGTAGAGGCAAAACCTGTCCTGTGGTGACCTGGGGCTGGAGCTGCCCTGTCCTCTGCCTCTGAGGCTGGAGGAAGCTGAGGGCTTGCCTCACTCCTGCTCAGAGCCACCTTGAGCCAAACAGAGCAGGGAGAGGACGTAGCCAACAGCTCCTTTTCCTCTCCCAAAGCACCTGTGAGGGCTGGCCCTGGCTGCCTCCAGCATGTGCTGGGGCTGAGGTTCCCCCTGAGGAGGGGGCTCAGCGGGGAGGCAGAGGGAGGGCAGGGGCTGGGCCAGGAGCTCTGGTCAGAGGGTGGAGAGGTGGATCACCCTGAACTCGGTCAGCAGGGCCACGCAGAGGAAGGCCAGGTAGTAGAGGATGAGGCAGAGGCCGTAGGCTTTGCCCAGCTGGAAGCACTGAGCTGGCACAGTCACGAAGGAGAAGACCAAGCTCAGCCCCAGGGCCCCGGCCAGGATCCACACCAGCAGGCTGTCGGGCTCCAGCTGTGGGAGACAGGGAGAGTGACAGCAGGGTCCTGCTGCCAGCCCAGCCTGTGCCCCCACGGCCAGGGCAGCCTTACCTTCACCACAGGCTGGCTGCTGGTCATCTGCAGCAGGCAGCCCAGTCCCACACCAACCAGGATGTCTGGGGCATGCTCAGGACAGAGACACAGCAGTGGGGGAGGCACTGAACCAGCCACGACCCTCCCACCCTCCTCCTCCTCCCTGGCTGGGCTGAAGGCAGGGTCTGGCTCTGGGAAACGCAGCCTGGAGCGCTCCAGCAGGATCAGCACAGCTTCTTCCTTTGGCAGGTCCCAAATCTGCCCAAACCCCTCACCCCCCTGGGGCTGGGACGGACAGGAGGATGGGGGAACGCTGCCAGTGCCCATCCCTGCAGCTCCTGTGTGGCACCAGTACCACACCAGCCCACACACCCAGGACCGCTGGGATGGATCCTGCCCAGGGTTCCCCCGGGAGCAGGGGCTTTCCTGGGCTGCAGGCAGGGAAACTGAGGCAGCTCCTGCCCAAGGACCACCCCCACCTCCCCCCAGCCCCCAAAGGATACTGAAGATGATGCCCCCGAAGCAGGCAGAGAAGGCCATGCGGGGGTAGCCCTGCCGAGCCATGGTGAGGTCAGAGAAGGTGTCTGCAGAGACAGAGGGGGAGATCTTGGGGGCTGCCAAGGGGATGGGCACAGCAGGGATGGCCCTGGGACACAGCACAGCCCCTACCCCCGATGCTGTTGCCCCAGGCCAGCAGTGTCAAGCCCAGCACGGTGTTGCTCAGCTGGAAGATGATGCCCAGGGTCTGGAGGATGTTCACCAGCTCTGTGGCTGCGGCGTTGATCCACATGGCACTGGCCAAAAACCCCAGGAAGGCAAATACCTGCTGGGCACAGGGGTGAGGTGGTCCCTGGGTGATGCCTGAACACCTCCAGCCAGCCACATCCCTCCTGGGGACATTGGGGGTCCTGGCTCCTGCTCTGTTCCCGGGACCTTTAGCCCTGTCTGGGCTGGGCCCCTGGGTGTTCAGGGCTGGGGGCACCTTACACAGTGGTACTTGGGTGGCTCCTCATTGCTCGTGGTGATGAAGATGATGATGGCCAGGACAGAGCCAACCAGTGTGACCAGTCCCCAGACTGGGAAAACCCCCTGGATCTGGTACAGCCCATCTGCAGGTGGTGGAGAACAGGAGGCATCAGAGTGGCCTTCAGGCACCACGGGGGCTGGCACAGGATCCCACCAGCCCCTAAAGCTACCCCATGGTGCTGCTCCCTTCCGTGCCTCAGTTTCCCCAGGCAGCCCAGGCCTGCCTCATTTTTCCCCCAAGCCTTGGAAGGTCCCAAACCCCCAGCCCTGGGAGGTAGGTCAGAGCTGGGCAAACCAGCCCCTCAGTTTGGCTCTTCCCCTTCCCAGATGTGGGAGCAGTTGCCAGGGCTGTGGTGGCCATCTGGGTCCCATCCCCTCCTGGGTGTCCAGGGCTCTTACAGGTGCCTGACTTGAGGGTGAGGATGCAGAGCAGGGGGCTGGTGAGGAGGTGCAGGCAGTTGAGGGGTCTCTTCCAGTTCAGGTCCTCCTTGTCAGGGTCCACAACAGGAACAGTGAGCAGCAGCACCATCTCCACGGGCACCTGTGGGGAGCAGTGTCAGCGGGGACAGGGCACCCCTGGGACAGGGCACCCCTGAGAGCTGCCCCACCATCTGCCCTTGTGCCCCCATCCCCATTGCTCTGACACCCCTCGCAGTCCATGAGCCCACCCCCTACTCACCTTGAAGACCTTGAAGAGCCTCCAGTACCAGGGCTTCCTCCTCCACTTGCGGCCGTCCAAGGGGCTGAGGGCTCTGGCCAGGATGTGCAGGGAGGGCTCCTGGGAGGGCAGCAGGGGCTGGTACTCCTCACCTGAGAGAGGCCGTGAGTGGGGTGGGGGGCTCTCCCTGCCCCAGGGGAGCCCCTGACCGTGGCTGCTCCGGGGTCCCTGGGCCCCCCAACCACCCCTGAGGACAGAGGGGAGCCAGCTCTGAGCCCAGCAGGGAGACACACCATAGTCCTCACTGTTTGTGCCCGAGGCCTCCTGCTCTTCAGCATCCGTCGGCAGCTCTGTGGGGGAGAGGAGGAGAGGAATAGAGGAGGAAAGAGAAGAGAGGAGACCTCAGGGGTCCCATTGGCACAGCTGGGTGGCTCTGACCTGGCTCCCAGGGCCCAGGGGGGGCCAACCCTTCCCCCCGCTGCCGCCGGTGAATCCACGTGCACAGCACCACGGTGAACACATAGAAGATGTAGAGCCCCAGGTACCCTGACGTGGGGGGAAGCAACAGGGGGTCAGGCACCCCTGGCCTGCTCCCACCAACACCCCCCAGCCCCAGCACTCACCCAGAGCCTCCCCCAGCGTGATCCTGCCGAAGTAGAGAACCATGAAGGTGAGGAAGACAGCCACCATGTAGAAGATGGCATCCCTGAGGAAGGGCCTGGAGGCAGCTGTGAAGGGCTTGACCAGGGCGATGCCCCCGGCCACCACCGTGGTCACAAACACCCCGGCGCCTGCCGAGGCAACAGGGTCACAGGGGGAACATCCCATGGCCCTGAGTGTCCCCTCCCATGGCCCTGAGTGTCCCCCCACCGTGGGGGTCTCCTTACCAAAGACAGCCCCGATGGCCAGCCCAGCCGTCCGGGGGTCAGAGAAGGCCACCACGGCGCTGAAGACGTCAGGTGCCCCATTGCCAAAGGCCAGGAAGGTGACACCATGGAGAGGGGATGTCAAGGGAAAGATCTGGTGGCCTCCAGCCTCCTCCAGCCACAGCAGGGCTCCCTCCCCACTAACAGCCCCCCACATCCCTTTCCCCTGGACACAGAAGTGGCCCTGTGACGGCCACCTGCCCCATCCCCAAAGCCCTTCCCCACTGATGTCCCCCATCACCCGCAGGATACTGCCACATTGTGAGACAGCTTCAGGTTGGTGGAGATGGCCGACAAGTTGGGGCAGAAGCTGGAAGGGCAGAGGAGGAGGTGATGAGGGGCTGCTCCAGGACCACGAGGCTCCCCACTCACCCTGGGGACCACCCCCTCCCCCGTGGGGCTACTCACAACTTCTCTGCCGTCACGCCGAGGAAGATGAACAGGTACAGGAGCCAGAGAGCCTGCGGGGTCAGGGACAGGCCAGAGAGGGGTCAGCAGGGACCCTTTGTCCCCAAAGCAGAGCATCCCCCAGCAGCATCGTCCCTGCTCCCATCCTTACATAGAGGGTGACGGCCAGGGGCAGCAGCCGGGGGGGGAAGACGCAGAAGACCCCCCCGAGGTAGTCGAGGAAGCCACTCTCCAGCCGGCAGTCGGGGTTGCTCCGCACCAAGCGGCACCACTCAGAGCTGTTGTGTTTGCGAACCTCCCAGCACTGTGGGGCAGAGTGTGAGGTGCTCAGCAGGGCACCCCAAGTGCCATCCCGACCTCCCTTCCCACTCCCCAGCCATGGGCATCCTGCAGGCCACGCTGCCCCGTGGCTCACCGCCCTCCCTGCCTCAGTTTCCCCATCTGTGCTACGTGTGCGCGGGTCAAGGGCAGTGCCGGGGCTGGGGGGGCACAAGGGCTCGTCCCCAGCGCTGTCCCCAGCAGGGATAGGGCCATGCCCCGTCCCTCACCCCGCCGGGGCCACGGGAAGGTGCCGGCCTGGCGAGCGCCGGCGGCTGGGAGGAGAAGCCCATCAGCGGAGGAAATCCCGGCGGGGACAGGGAAAGCGGGGATGAGACAGGGAAAGCGGGGATGGGACCCTCCCTCCCCCCCGCCAGCACCCCCGTCTCTCCCCCCGCCCCCCCAGACCCCCAGCGCAGCCCCCACACTCACATCCACGTCCCGGCCGTGGCTCCGAGCATCTCCCCCGGGGTGCACCGTCCCGCTCAAGTCCAGCGGCATGGGGGTCCCGGCGGGCTGCACCCCGCTGTCCCCCGCCAGCACCCCGGCCAGGCTGAGCAGCCCGGCCACGCTGAGCGGCCCGGCCGGCCCCACGGCTCCCTGCCCCATGGCCGGGGGCACCTACGGCCGGTCCCCGCGCACGGAGGGTGGGAGCGACGGGCGGGTCCCCATCCCGCGCTCCCCGGGCAGGGCGCAACGCGGGGTAAAACAAACACGATCCAGAAGGACAGCGCGATTAATAAAAGGAATGATGAGGGCGGTGTTAAAGGGGCCGGTGAAGCGCTGAGAGCCGCGGCCGGGGCGCTCAGCCCCGAGCGCCTGCGGAGCAAAGGGGGGTCGGGGAGGGGGCGAAGGGGGGCACCGGCGTGGGGCCGGGTCCGGCACCCCACGCGCGGCCAGGACACCCACCCGCGGGGCACCCCCCGCGCCGGAGAGGGCCCGAGGAGACCCCGGTGAGGGTGGGGATGGGGATTGCGGGGTGCTGGAGGTTCCCCCCTGGCCCCGCGGACCCACCGTGGCGACGCGGCCGCGTTGTCGTGCGCGGGCAGCTGATCCCCCCCCCCCACCCCCCCGCGTGCCTTAAAGGGACCGCCACCCTCCGCTCTTAAAGTGACAGCACCGCATTGTTCCAGCCCGGCTGCCAGGGGACATGGCCCCGGCCCCGCTGCCCGGCCGCTTTGCCCCCCTTCAGCCCCAGTTGGGGGGGCAGGGGGCTGATCATGAGGGGCTGGGGCCATACCCGCGCTGAGTCCCCCCCTCGTTGGTGTCTGGTCCCGCGTCCCGGTGCGTGGCCGTGTGGGACGTGCGGGCAGGGCTGGGAAATGAACCGGCAGCAACTGGGGGCTGGGGGGGCCGTGCGGGGGGGCTGCGCTGCCCTAAATAGCCCCGCACCTCTGGCGCTTCTCCCGGCTCCGGGGGTGATCCAGACAACGGCTTTTGGGGTCCCCGTGCCCCGGCGGCACCCCCACCCCGGCGGCTCCCGGCCGGGGGTCGCGGCTCGGCGGGGGCTCGGGGGCTTTGGGGCGAAGCTCCGTCCCTCCTCCGTGCTGCCCGGCAGCTCGCTGGGGCACGACACGAATGTGCCAGGCCTCAGGCCGGAGGCTGCCCCGTGCTCGGGGTGACACGGAACGGGGAGCGACGCGGGTCCTGGGGGCTTGCCGCGCCCCACGGTGACCTCAGCACCGCGGGTGGGGGTCTCGGAGCCCTCTGCCCCCGCCCCGCCGGGACACCCCGTGCCTCAGCGGGACTTTGCCCGCACTAAGTAGGCGCTGGCCGCGATTGCTCAAGGTCGGGGCTGCGGCGGCGCCAGGCGCCGGGCACCCCACACCTCGCGTGTCACCCCCGGCCGAAACCACGGACCCCGCGCCCCCGGGAGCCACGGAGTTGCTCCTCGCGGGGACAGACGGCGGGGGCTGGGGTCGGACCCCACGGGGCCACGCCATGGGGGTCTCCACGGGGAGGGGGCCCATCGAAGCTGCGCGCATCCCCCGTGGGAGTGGGGCATGGCGGGGATGGAGGGTCGGCACGGGACAGGAGGCGTTCGCGGGGCGTGCTGCGGCAGGCGGGGACTGCCGAGGGGGCGGCCCGGCCTCACCGCTCCGCCCCGCAGTGCCGTCCCCGCCATGGCGGCCGTGCTGGGGGCCGCGCTGCTCGCCGCCGTGGCCGGGGCAGCCCTCCCCGGGGCCGGGGCGGCCCCCGCCGCCTCCCCCCCGCCGCCCCGCGGCGTGTCCGTGCTGCTGGATCCCGGCTCGGGCCAGCCCCGCGTCCTGCCCGGTCGCCATCCCGCCGCCGTCGCCTGGGCCACCCTCGACGATCGCATCCGCGAAGTGGGGTAGGGCCGAGGGGGCGGGACCGGAGCCGGCCGGGGATGGGCTGCCGGGGGTCCCGCTCGTGTCAGTGACCCCCGCTCGTGTCTGAGTCCCCCTGTGTGCGTGTCCCACCCGTGTCTGTGTCCCCTCCCCTGCCCGAGTCCCCCACCGCCTGCATGCCCTCCCATGTCTGCCCTTCCTATGCCCGTGTCCCCTCATGTCTGTGTCCCTCCACGTCCTTGCCCCCCACTCGTGTCCAGGTCCCACCAATGTCCATATCCCTGTCCCACCCATGTCCGTGACCCCCCTTGTGTCCATGTCCCGTGTCCCCCCGTGTCTATGTCCTCCACCCATGTCCTTGTCCCACCCGTGTCCATATCCCCCCTCACGTCCACCCACGTCCTTGTCCCACCCAAGTGTACGCCCCCAGCTTGTGTCCCTGTCCCCCCATTTCCCCCACCGTGTCCAAGCCCCCCACCCGTGTCCACGTCCCCCTGTGTCCCCCCCAGCTGGGCCTTCCTGGAGGTGGCCACCAACGCCTCGTACGACGACAGCCTGCAGGCCTACGCTGCCGGGCTGGCCGAGGCCGCCGTCTCCGAGCAGGTAACGGGGCGTCCTGTCCTGTCCCGGCCCCCCCACACCGACCCGGGGTCCCCCGGGGGCTGAGCCCACGGGTGATGCCGCCTCGTGCCCCTCTGCAGCTCATGTACATGCACTGGATGAACACCATGGTGGGCTACTGCGGCCCCTTCAAGTACGAGAGCGAGTACTGCGAGAAGCTGCGGGGCTACCTGGAGGCCAACCTGGCCTGGATGGAGGAGCAGATGGGGAAAGGGCAGGACCCCGAGTACTGGCACCAGGTGAGCATGAGGCACCCCCACCCTGGGTGAGCCCCTCCTGCACCCCCCGGGGTAATTAAGGGTTTAATTGAGGGGCTGGGGCAGGAGGAATTCTGGGGTTACTGGCAGGGCTGTGGCTGCTCCTCCTGGGCTCAGCAGAGGCCACCCGTGACCTTGTCCCTGCCAGAGCCTCACGTGCTGCTGTGGGGTGCACAGGGGGTGGCTCAGCCCCGCTAGTGCTGAGTCATGGCCCTGCTGCCAGCTGCGTCCCCAGGGCAAGGCAGGGAGCCTGGCCCCCCAAAATCCCTCAGCTGGCCCCGGGGAGGCCGAGGTGCAGCTGAGTGTGGGTCCCGCAGGTGCGCCTGGCCCTGCTGCAGCTGAAGGGGCTGGAGGACAGCTACAACGGGCGCCTGCACTTCCCCCAGCGCCGCATCACCCTCTCACCCTTCGGCTTCCTGTAAGCTCCCGCTCGCAGGGGATGGGGATGGGGACTGGAGGGGTGGCTGCCCCCAGGGTCTGTTGTTGGGGGGCTGTGGGGATGATTCCTGGAGGTCAGGGACATGTGGTTCTCCTCTCACCCACCCTCTCTGGGTGCCTGTCCTCTGGTGCTGGAGCAGAATGTAGCCAAGGCACTGTGGGCTGACTGGTGGGTACTGCCCTGCCTCAGTTTCCCCATTGCTGTCCTCATCTTTCCCTGCTCAGGCTGTCAGGGTGCTCCTGGTACTGAGCTGGGATCTCAGAATCACACAGTCATTTGGCTTGGCAAAGCTCTTTCAGCTCCTGCAGTGCCAGCCCTCCCCTCCCTCTGCCAAGCCCAGCACTAACCCCTGGCCCTCAGCACCTCAGCCCCACGGCTTTGGGATCCCTCCAGGGCTGGGCACTCCCCCAGCTCCCTGGGCAGCCTGGCATAGGGGCTGACACCCCTCTCAGGGCAACAGTTCTGCCTCAGCTCCAACCTCAACCTCCCCTGGGGCAACTGGGGCCCATTTCCTCTTGTCCTGTCATTATGTGGATGCAGAGCCCGACCCCCAGCTCCCTGCAGCCTCCTGTCAGGGAGTGTCAGAGAGTGCTCCTGTCTCCCCTCAGCCTCCTCTGCTCCAGGCTGAAGAGGAGGATGGGGAAACACCCTCTGTCCCAGGCAGGCAGCTCTGAGCCAGCTGTGCTGCTGTGCAGCGCTGTCCCCCACCTGATGCCTTGTGTCTTGCTTCCCCCCTCCCCCCAGCCTGCTGCAGTTGGGGGGTGACCTGGAGGACCTGGAGTCTGCCCTGAACCGCTCCTCCCCACGCCGTGTCCTGGGCTCTGGCTCTTGCTCTGCCCTGCTGAAGCTGCTGCCGGGCCAGCAGGATCTCCTGGTCGCCCACGACACCTGGAGCTCCTACCAGTCCATGCTGCGTGTCCTCAAGAAGTACACGCTGCCCTTCCGCACCTCGGCCGGCGGTGCGTGGGCTGGGGGGAGGGGGGCCCTGCCTCACACCCCTGCTTCTGACCCCCACAACTTTCTCATCCCCACCTCCAGGCAAGACTCAGATCCCAGGGAGCATCCAAGTGTTTTCCTCCTACCCCGGCACCATCTTCTCCGGGGATGACTTCTACATCCTCAGCAGCGGCTTGGTGAGTTGAAGAGGGAGGGGGTCTTGTCCTCAGTGACCCCTCCCCAGCCCCGCTGCTCCCCTTCCCATCGCCCCCTCCCCACAGGTAACGCTGGAAACCACCATTGGGAACAACAACCCTGCTCGGTGGAAGCTGCTGGAGCCTCGGGGCAGTGTCCTGGAGTGGCTGAGGAACATCGTGGCCAACCGGCTGGCTCGCAGCGGGGCCGAGTGGGCTGGCGTGTTCCGGCGCTTCAACAGCGGCACGTGAGGCACTGGGGGTGTGCTGGGGGGAGAGTGGGGGGCAGGCTGCCAGCAGGACTCGTTTCCCCTTCCCTGTCTCCATCCCAGGTACAACAACCAGTGGATGGTGGTGGATTACAAGGAGTTCCCAGCCAGGAGGCCACAGGGCGTGCTGACCGTGCTGGAGCAGATCCCGTGAGTGCCCCCCCGGCATGGGTGCTCAGCACCCCTGGCCAAGGTGGAGAACCCCACCAGGACCACCCTCCATTTCCCAGCACAGCCCCCCCCTTGCCCCATCCCCGCTCGGTTCCACCCTCTGCCCTTCTCCCGGCGCAGGGGGCTGGTGGTGGTGGCGGATCGGACGGAGCTGCTGTACCAACAGGGCTACTGGGCCAGCTACAACCTCCCGTGAGCTGCCTGCGGCCTCAACCCCCCCACTGACACCCCCTGAAGCGGGGGGCAGCCCATGCTGGCCATGCCCCCCCTCCCCCCAATACCACTGGGTGCTGATTCTCTGGGTTCCCTCCCTCCACCCCCAGGTACTTTGAGGAGATCTCCAACGCCAGCGGCATCCCCGAGCTGGTGAGGAAATACGGCGACTGGTTCACCTACGACAAGAACCCTCGGGCTCAGATCTTCCGGCGCAACCAGACGCTGGTGCGTGACCTGGACTCCATGATCCGCCTCATGAGGTGCGTGCTGGGACCCCCCCGAACCTGGGCTCCCCCCCCTCCCCACCCCCACATGGCAGCAGTCACCCTCGAGGCTGATTGTCATCGCTCCCCTTTGGCTGCTCCGCAGGTCCAACAACTACCTGCAGGACCCCCTGTCGCTCTGCAGGGGCTGCGACCCGCCCCACAACGCCGAGAACGCCGTCTCTGCCCGCTCCGACCTCAACCCTGCCAACGGCACCTACCCCTTCCCTGCCCTGCGCCAGCGCTGCCACGGCGGCACTGACACCAAGGTGGGCACCAGGGGCAACCCCGGCGAGGGAGGGGGAGCTCCGGGAGCCCCCAGTGTGGGGGACGGCTCCCCTCTGGCTGCGTTGCCCCCTCCCCACGCCGTGTGTTCCGCTCAGGTCACGTCCCGGGGCCTGGCACGTGCCCTGGCGCTGGTGGCTGCCAGTGGCCCCGCCTGGGACGACGTGCCGCCGTTCCGCTGGAGCACGTCACCCTGCAGCAGCCTCCTGCACATGGGTCACCCCGACCTCTGGACCTTCCCCCCCATCGAGGTGCGCTGGGACTGAGCCCCTGAGCCCCTCCATCCGTCTGCCCCCAACCTGAGGATCCAGTTTTGGGGGGCAGCTGAGTCGCAGCGCTGCCCCATGGCCATGGGACTGGCTTTGGGTGCAAGGGGGGGTTCCCCTGTGTCCCCTCCTCCAGCTGTTTCTGCTTCTCTCTCTTGCTGATGCACCCATGGGGTCTGAGGAGCTGTACCCCCCATCCCCCCTTCCCCGGGGCCATTCGCTGAGTGTTGATTTGGGGGGGTCCTTTCCCACAGAAGGGGGGTGATGCTGGGAGGCTGGGGCTGGCCCGTGGGACAGAAGGGAAGGAGCTGCTTTGGCAGTGACAAATAAAGCTGTCTGCAGAGGTGGTGGCTGTGCTTTTGCTCTCTGCTGAGATTCTCGGGTGTCTTGTGTAAGGGTTGTGCTCACACTGTGGTCTTCTCCCTCCCCTTCCCTCAAATGCACAGGGGGTTCTCTGTGCTTCTCCCAGCCCTGATGGGAGGTTGTGCAGCTGGGTGGAATGGGCTCGCTTGGGACTTCTCTGCTGCTGCATCAGGTGTTGGGCAGAGCTGCCTGAATGGGGGAATGTGGGATGGAGGCGGGGAGATCCCACTGCTTTCCCCCCCAGGATGGGGTGACCATCCTCATCCCTTTTGTCTTGCCTTCCTCTGCCACCTGTTTTTCCTCCCAGCTCCAAAACCCTCCATCACCAAATCCTCTTAGGGCTGCTCTCTTGATCCTGTCTGCTTCGTTAGGAATAACGAGGTCATTACTGGGGGATTAATGAGCTGGGCTCGGCAGTGCTTTGAAGGTGCTGGGTTCCCACCGGGGCTGGGGGGCCCCTTGGCTCCTTGGGGGCTGCCTGGGACTGGATTGCAGCAGGTCTGGGTTGTTGGGGTGCTGGCACCTCCAAAGCTGGGCTAGTGGCCCTGGACTGGGTGTGCAAAACCTGCTGAAGGGAGGTTGTAGGTAAGATGGGAAGTGGCAGAGACTGTCCTGGGGCTGTGGGGGCTCCTGGGGAAGGGGCTGCTGCTTAGGGGGTCCCAGCGCCTCAGTTTCCCCAGGCACACAGCCTGGTCTTCCCCAGGGCAGGGAGATGGGTGAGGGGTGGGAAAGGGACCGTGGAGCACCCCAGAGCTGAGCTGGAGCCTGGTGCCTTCACCAAGAGGGTCCCTGGTCTCCTCCCTGGCTCATCTCTGGGGGAACAGTTGCAGCCCCTCTGCCCACTGTGAGGCGTGGGGGATCACCCCATGGGCTCCCCATGTCATCTTCTCCCCCCACACACACCATTTCCAGTCCCCCCTGTCCCCAGAGCAGCATGGCTTGGTGCAGAGGTGCCTGCTCTCTGTAGGCAGCTCCTCTGCTGGGTGCTGTTCACTCTGACACCTAATGATGGCCTGAAGCAGGGAGTTAGTTTGTTGCCATGAAGGGCCAACTCCGGGTCTGCTTGGTGCCTGTCAGTGGGGGTGAACTTGGGGGAAGGGGGGGCTTTGCAGCCCAGTTTGGGTGAGGAGGCTGAAATCCTGCGTTCTGTGCTCCAGGGTCTGTTTCTGGGCTGTGTGCTGGACAGTGGGACGGTGCCAGGGCACTGGGAGGCTTCCCAGTGCCCCCTGTTTGGCTTTGCCACCCATGTCCAGCTCATATGCAGGGACCCCCCTTGGGGACCCCCACGAAGTCACCTCAGAGGCCACTGGACTAACTTTGTGCCAATGAGCTTCTACTTTCAGACTCCCAGGGCTGGAGGGACAGGGAAATCCTCTGTGGCTTTGGGGAGAGGAGCCAGGACCTTCCTCCATGTCCCTCCTTCCTCCTCCTCTGCCGCCTGGGACAGAGGCAGCCCCTGAGTGCAGAGGTAGGGGATGTGCTGGGGGGCAGAGGGGGGCGATGGCTGCTTTGGGGGGGGTCCCAGTTGCCCATTAGGGTGTAGCAAGGACAGGCTCAAATCCTTAAATGGGCAAAGTCCTCACATCCACTGGGACGTTTTTTCTGGCAGGGAGGGTGAGAAAACCCTTGGGGACCCCCAAAGTCGTTCGAGAGCTGCTTCTCCTCCTCCCCCGCCGCTGGGATTTGGCTGCCGGGGCCGCCCCCGGAACGCCGCAGAGCTCTCGGCACCGATCCAGAATGACGTGCCCGGTGCTGAGCAAACGTCCGGGGCAACGATTGAACCCTGCCCCTCGCCCCGGGGCAGGACAAGTCCTGCTGTGCCGCCGGCCCTGGGGACTTGGGGACATCGGCACGGCCCCTCCGACGCCCCCCAGCCTGTGCTGGCGGGACAGGAGCCCCACGGCAGCCCAGGTGAGCCCCCGCCGTGGGGTGGATTAGGGGACGAGGCGTGTGGGGGGCGTTTGGGGACACTGGGGGCTTGGGGAACGATGGAGGGAGAGCCCCAGTCCTGGGGCTCTGGCAGGGAGCGCCCATGGCCGCAGCCCAGGGCATCGCTGCATCCCGGAGCCGGGAGCGGTCGCCGGGGTCAGCCTCGTCCCTCCCGAGGGGCTCCCGTGCCCCGTAGCGAGCGCAGGGTGGGCGGCGGTGCCTCCCCCACCACCCCCTGGCACGGCATCCATCGGCAGGGCCATGGCAGCCCAGCTCGGAGCGGGGTGTGAGAAGCCCTTCCACATCGTCTCGCCCGTCCTGGAGAGCCTGCCCTTGTCCCGGGCGGCGGGTACCAAGGTCTACATGAAGCTGGAAAACGTCCAGCCCACGGGCTCCTTCAAGATCCGAGGCATCGGGCACTTCTGCCAGGAGGTGAGCGTGGGCACGGCATGGGCACGGTGCCGCTTGTGCCTTTAAGGGGGAGGGGTAGGGGCACGGTGGAGGGGACGTCCCCTTCTCTCTTTCCCTCCTACTTTTCAGGCTGCCAAGAAGGGCTGTCGCCACTTCGTTTGCTCCTCAGGTAACTGGACTCAGAGAAGGACAGGAGGGAGGTGGGAGAGTGCTCAGGGGAGCTGTGGGGGGATGCTCAGGAGAGTTATAGGGGCAATGCTCAGGAGAGTTATAGGGGCAATGCTCAGGGGAGCTGTGGGGGGATGCTCAGGAGAGTTACAGGGGCAATGTTCAGGGGAGTTGTGGGGGGATGCTCAGGAGAGTTATAGGGGCAATGCTCAGGGGAGCTGTGGGGGCAATGCTCAGGGGAGCTGTGGGGGCAATGCTGAGGGGAACTGTGGGGAGATGCTCAGGGGAGTTATGGGGGATGGTCAGGAGAGTTATAGGGTCAATGCTCTGGGCAGCTGTGGGAGGGATGCTCAGGGCAGCTATGGGGGGACAGGGAGAAGTTGAGCTCTTCCTGACCCCTCTTTCTGCAGGAGGTAACGCTGGTATGGCAGCAGCATATGCAGCCAAGAAGCTGGGGTTGCCTATCACTGTTGTGGTCCCCAGCACCACCAGCACCACCACTGTGAGCAAACTGGAGGAGCTGGGGGCAAAGGTGGAAGTCTCTGGTCAGGTACTCCCATGCCAGCACCCTGCAGCTGGGGTCTAGGGGGCCAGAGAAGAGGCTGAGCCTGAGCTCAGGCTGCTCTGCAGTGCCAGGGATGCCCAGGTGTCCCCTGCACCCTGGCATTGTGGTCACCCCTGGGACCCCCCCCCCAAACCCAGTGCCCTATGGGGGTTCTGGTGTCCCTTGTCCCTGTAGTGACAAGGGACTGATCTCTAGACACAAGGGGTAGATGTGGTCCATTGCTCCCCCTCCCCAGGTGTGGGATGAAGCCCACGGGAGAGCCCTGGAGCTGGCAGAGACTGAGGGCTGGGTCAGCGTCCACCCCTTTGACCACCCCTTGGTGTGGTGAGTGCTGCCAGGGCTCAGCTCCTGCTTCCCTGTCCCCATCCCCGAGGTCTGGGCAGGCTGGGGCTGCTCTCAGGCTGCATCCCCCTCCCTTTCCCCACAGGCAGGGTCACGCCAGCCTGGTTCAGGAGCTGAAGGACTCTCTGGAGACCAAGCCAGATGCCGTGGTGCTGGCTGTGGGTGGTGGGGGGCTGCTGTCGGGTGTTGTGGCTGGGCTGCAGCAGGTGGGCTGGCAGGATGTCCCCATCGTGGCCGTGGAGACCTGGGGGGCTCACAGCTTCCAGGCAGCGCTGGCAGCCGGCCGCCTCGTCTCCCTGCCCGCCATCACCAGGTGAGACAGACCCTGCAGGGGCTGCCACGTTGCAACGAGTCGCCGGCTCTCAGCCTGACCGAGCCGAGAGACCCGGGGCCACCCTGACCCCCATCCTCCCCTCCTGCCCCAGCGTGGCCAAGTGCCTGGGAGCCAAAACGGTGGCAGCACGCGCGCTGGAGTGTGCCCGGGAGTGCCGGGTCATCTCGCAGGTGGTGGAGGACACGGAGGCTGTGCGAGCCGTCGAGCAGTTCCTGGGTGAGCGGGGACCGGCGGGTCACGCCGGGGCTCCCAGCGCCGGGGCTCCCAGCGCCGGGGCTCCCAGCGCCGGGGCTCGGGGCTAAGCTGGGACCCGCCGGGGTCCGGGCGCTGGAGGGGAGCCCGGCCCCGCTGATGCGGTGCGCGGGCGGCTCAAGGGGTCCTTGTCCCCGCAGATGACGAGAGGATGCTGGTGCAGCCGGCGTGCGGGGCCGTCCTGGCCCTGCTCTACTCCGGGCGGCTGCAGCGGCTGCAGCGAGAGGCGCTGCTGCCGGCCCCGCTGGCCGCTGTGGCCGTGGTGGTGTGCGGGGGCAGCGGCATCCAGCTGGCCCAGCTGCGGGCCCTCAAGAGCCAGCTGGGGCTGGAGTGACACGGCGGGGGCCCGACCGGCACCCTCTGCTTGCTTTCCTTCCAAGGGGTTGGGGGGAGTGAGGGACGATGCGGGTCCAGACCCCTCCCGCAGCCGCTGCCGCAGCGCATTATCCATGCGGGGATGGAGAAACTGAGGCACAAGAGGCGGACGAGACCTGCTTGTGCCGCCCTGCCTGTCCCGGGCAGGACTGGGGTACCCAGGTCCTTCTCTGACCCCACGGAGGGGTCGGGCATCCTCCTCCCCTAACCCTCAGTCCCTCCTCCCCTCCCTGCTCCTCCCCAAGCCGTTTGGGCTGCAGCTCCCCGCCTCAATTAGCAAACGCTCCCTCTCTGACTAATTGCTTCGCTACTGTCTTTATGCATTATTATTCTAATGATTATTAATTCTTGCAGCCTTCTCCCCTCCCCGGCGCTCGCTGCGGTCACAGCACCGCGCAGGGACCCGCTTGTTAGGGGGGATTTAGTGGCTGAGCTCCCGGTGTGTTTAACAGCCGCGGGCTCCGAGGTGAACTGCCACACGTGTGTGTGTGTCTGTGTGTGTGTGTGTCACATTTCATCCCGGAGCTCTCAGGATCCCCCTCTTCCCCCCATTCTACTCACTTTTCCTATTCCCCCCTTGCTTCCAGGCTTTCCTGCTCTCCCCATTCCCACTCTCTAGTGCTGCCTTTGCTTTTAGCTCTTTGCTGTTGCACCTCTCCGGGTTTTCCAAGTCCCCTCATGACATCTCTCCCCTCCTTCCTTCCTCTCCTCCTCAGGTACTGAGGCGTCTGTCTGTCACTGGGGCTCCTCAGCTGAGCCCATGCCCCAAGCCTCACCTGGTGAGGTCAAGCAGGGAGACAAACTCTCTCCTGCCCCAAAACCCCTCTCAGCCTCCCCCACTCTCACAGCAGAGGGGGCTCAGCCCCAGCATCAGCTCACACTCCAGGTCACAGACATCCCCTACAAAACCCTGTCCCCAAGACCCATCCCCTCAAAACCCCCTCCATGCCTCCAGCCCTTTCCCCTCTCCCCCTCATACCCCCCACTGGCCAGGCCAGCTCCCCAGATGCTTCTTGAAGGCCCAAACCCCCATAAATCAAAACTGCTGCTCCATTGTGAGCAATATCTTATGTAAAAAGGTGTTTCCAGGGAGCACCCAAGGCTGGAGAATCCTATTACAAGGTACACTATTAATTATAAGGAGTCAGGCCAACCTGCTCCAGCCATTTTTTATCCCAGCTCCAAAACCTGGCTGTTTTCTGCCTTCTGCAGACCTTCCCCTTCTGCAAAAATAAAGGGAAAAAGGTCAGAGAAAAACACCCCCAAACTAGCATCCATGTTTGTCCTCTACAGCTTTGGCAAAGAGGTTTATTCCCAGGGGCCTGGAGGGAACTGGGGGCTGTGGGGGGGTGTCCCCAGGACAGTGCCATGGGAGGACAGACACATGAGTGTGGGACTTGAAGTGAGTACCCCAATGGGGAGCTTTGCCACCTGCTTGCCCTGATGAAGGAGAGCTTGGGATTTGGGTGCCAGATGAGGGTTTGGGCTCCAAGGGGCTCATGGGGGGTGCAGGTTACGTGGGGACACCCCAAGGGGGGTGGTATGGCCCCCTCAGCTTGGGGAGTGGTCACCCCGTGGCTGGAGGCAGCTCAAACCCTGGGTGCTGGTGCCTTCCTGGGATGGATGGGGTGATGGAGAGACCCTGATCCTAGGTGCCAGGAGGGTGCTGGCTGTGAGGGGGACCCCTATTTTGATTCTGGTGCTGTACCTCAACTCTGGCTCTCCCTGCAAGACCAGCTCCATGTCCTGTGACCTGAATTGGACCCTTTATGTGACACCCCAGCCATCAGAAGGCTTCTGCCAGTGCCAAGCCACAGGTGGATGTTTCCCAGGATGGGCAAACCCAGGGCAGCAGCAGCCCTTGGCATGTGACTTGGAGGAAGGTTTGGCTCCTGCTCCAAAGTTGCTTGATGGCAGTTCCTGCTGAGCCCTGGCACAGGAGCTGGAAGCTTGGGGCACCCCAGCATCATCCCAAATCCCTCCTGCAGCCTGTCCCCTCCCAGTGATGGGGTGCCCCAGAAAACAGGGATATGACTTGGACATAATAACAGCAGCAGTGAGGCATCTTGTGCTCCATTTTATAATCCTCAAAATGATGTTGACAGAGAAATATTTAACAACATCTTGCCCTGTCCTTATAAAAAGGGCTCGTTCCCTGTTACTAGTGACAGCCTGGCAGGGGTGGAACAGGGGGGAGCTGCCCTCCTGCCTCAGTTTCCCCACCTGTTAAAAGGGCAGAAGGTTAAAAGGGGAGGGGGCAATGGCTTTGTGCTGGCCCCAGCTCCTGGCTGAGAGATCCCCTGGGGCTCAGCCTGGCTCGTTTGCCACCTTGTTATTAATGCTGGTAATGGTATAGGAAGGATAAATTCCCCCACTTGGCTGAACAGAGGAAAATATGCAGAGAAGTGGTTGGCTTTTCATAAATCATTGGTGCTCTGTGCTACAACCCAGCCAGGACTTAAAATTCAGGTCAGGAGAGAGGGACTCTCGTAAGCCATCAGGGAAAGGTAATTTATTCTGTTTATATCTTTTTACTGCAAGAGAAGTCGGGGGTGGGGGGAACTCTGCCATGATTGTACATTTTAAATATTAGCTCAGAACTGCAGCCTGCCTCAGACTTCCTTTTTGTACCTCAGGAAACAAGAGAGGGAAAGCAGGAGGTACTGAGGGGGATACCCCTCCTCCTGCCTGCCCTCCGTGCCCCATGGGGCAAATAGGGGGTGGGGGGAAAGACCTCCCCTTGGTGTAGGTCCCCTGCTGACACCCCCGGGGGTGCTCTACCAGTCCTCGGGGGGAATTTGGGGAGCACACACAATATCCTCCTCGGGAGGAAGAATTTATGCACTGGGGGTGGGGGTGATGCTGAGCTGGGGAGTGCGGTGTGTGCCCCCCACCGTGGCCACACATGGCAGGGAGGGAGAGATTCTGGGCTACGGGCTGGCTGATGCAGCGGCATCACTTTGTAGAGGAGCCACAGCCTCTGCCAAGGGCAGCCCCTCCGGCATCTCTCGTGGTGTTGTGTTACCTTAAAAACAGAACAACAAGGAAAGGGACCAGGTGACCGAACAGTAGGTAACTAAAAGGTTTTTTATTCACATTGAACAACAAGAGCCATTCACACTGACCCGAGGCAGCGGGCACAGGAAACCCACGACGCTTTCCCAAAACAACTTTTATTTCCTTTCCATTTCCCCTCCTTTTCTTTTCTTTCCACACCCCTCTCTACCCTCCCCCCCCCCCCACCTCCCCTGTGCCACCCCCTCCCTGCCTTCAAGATAGAAAAAATCGGGAGCCTCCGGTAACTAAAGTACAATAAATAATCAGTAAACACAAAAACATACTTTATTTGTTTCTCCTTTATACAAAATAAAGAAACTAGAAGCAAAAACTATAATACATCCTTAAATCGGCAGAGCCTCCGGGAAAGGTTTTGGGGGGAGGAGGGGTGGAAGGGGGGCACGGCGCGAGGCTGGGGGTTAACTCTGCTCTTACGGTAGTTGAGTTGCGTTTGGTTATTTGTTTGTTTGTTGTGGTTTTTGGTGGTGGTGGTGTGGTTTTTTTTCCTCGTTTCTGCATCTTTCCGGGGTCTGGGAGCCCAATCTCAGCCAGGCAGTGGGGCAGCCCTGGGCCTGGCCCCTCCCCGCACCACCACCCGCACCCCACACCCCCTCTCGCTCCCCACCACCAAAACCCGGGGCCAAACCCACCTTCTCCTCGAGGTTAAAATGGGAACAACAAAAACAAGGGCAGGAGAGTAGCCGGGGGAGGGTTATTCCTGCTATTCCTCCCCCCCGCCCCCCGCTATGATGGGGTGGGGGCTAATTAAAAAGGATGCTAATCAGCAGGGAGGAGCCCTGCCCCGGTTCCCCCCTCCCCGCTTGCCACCGGGACGCGTGTCCAGGCGAGTTCAGCTTTGGTCCGAGAGGCAGTGGTCCCGACGCCGGCGTGTGTGGGGGGGTCTTCGGGGATGGGCACCGTTCATTGCCCCCGCCCCCCGCAGTGTTGGGGTGAAGGTTGTGGGAGGGGGAGGTAGCGGAGTGTCCCCAAAGTCCCGGGGGAGGGGGTTACGGTGATGAGGAGGGACGCTGGGATGCGTTTTGGCATCAGAGGGGAGGGGATGTCTTTATCCGGTGATGTGACACTCCCAGGTCCGGGGTGGAGGGGGGGGGGGACACGCGTGGGTTTGGGAGAACGTGGGGGTGTTCTTCCCCCCTCCCCACACACACACACACGCGTGCCCACGCCAGACCTACCACACCGCTGCCTCGCTGAGCTCCGGGTTGGGGTGCGAGAGGGCCCCGCTGTAACCGCTATTGCTGGACATGGAGAAAGGGGGGCTGGGCCCCCCGCTGAAGACCTCCCCCGGGATGGGGTGCAGCGAGCCGGTCATCCCCGGCTCGGGGCTGGGGGTGTCGGGATGCGAGATCATATCCGTGTACCTTTGGTTTTCTGAGGAGTGGTGTCCGCTTAAGGGGGGCTCCAAGGGTCCCAGGGGTGTGGAGCCGGGTCCTGAGTTCTGAAGGTAGCTGGAGTCGGCGGGGGACTGGGCTTGGGAGGGCGGCCCGTGGGGGAAAAAGTCATAATTGCCTCCCGGTCCGTAATAGTCACCTTGATAATCTGTGAGGGGAAAGGATGGGGTTGGTTCCCTGGTGACCAAAACCTTCCAAAATCCCACCGTGTGCCCCATCCTCCACCCTGCACCGTCCCCTCCGAAACGGTCCCGCCGCAGCGAGGTTGAGCTCGGTCCCAGGGAGGAAGAAGCTCGTTGCCAGCCTGGCTGGGAGGGAGGAAGGAAGGAGGGGGATGGAGGAGGGCAGGGAGCCCAGGGCTGGGGTGGCTGTGGTGGGAGGACACGCTCAATTTAATGCTTAGTTAAAGGAGGACGGGGGGTAAATAATGTATAAGGGGAATGGGGGTTGTCCGGGGAGGGATGTGCAAAGGGAATAGGAAAATATATATATAAGGGGAAGGGGGAAAAACAGATATATAAAGGGAATGGGGAAAGAATAGAAGGGGAAAGGGGAAAATAAATGTATATAAAAGGAATGAGGAAAATAGATGTAATGGAGAAAAAAACCACATACTTAAATATGCGGGGGGAAATATAGTGGGGAATTTTTCTGTATGTTTAGCAGCCTGGCAGGGATCGAAAAACTCAGTGCAGGGCAGCAAGGGGTGCCTGCAAAGCCCCCTGTCAGACGGGAGGCTTTGAAAATGCGGCTGAGGAGGGGCGGCGGGGCCGCCCGCTGAGCCCATCGCAGCCCGTCGGGGCGGCCGGGGGTGGGATCGGGGACAAACGGGGCCTGAAAGGGGGACAAAAGCCCCGCAGCTGTGGCTTTGTTCGGGAGAGAGGGATGGCCACAATGCCCGGCGGGGCGGGGGGGAGGCGTGGACGTGAGCTTGCGTGGACGCGGGAGCACAGGGCGGTGTGCGCGGGATGGGGGACCGCACACGCGGTGTGTCCGCGTGGGGAAGCGCACGCGTGGGGGTGAAGGGGTGCCGGGGTGCTGCGTTCCCCCGTCCCCTCGGGTGGCTCCGAGCGGCTCCGTTCCCCGCGTGTGCGGGGCGAAGAGAAGGAAGGAGGAACAAAGGAGAGGGAGGGGGTGGCCGGGGAAGGGCTGCCGCGGAGGGTCCCTCACCTCCGTAGTAGGTGTAGGGTGTGGAGCCGAGCATCTCGGACTCGTCGAGGCGGCCGCCGAGGGGCCGCATCCTGCGCGGGCTGCGGAAGAAGGCGTGTCGGCGGGCGCCCAGCGCGCTCAGCTGCTTCATCCGACGCTCCTTCGACCGACGGTTCTGGAACCAGACCTGCGGCAGGGCCGGCGTCAGTGTTCAGCGGGGATGGGGGGACCGGGAAAGACACTCCCCCCTCTCCCTCCCCCAAATTTAGCCGGGAAAGGGATGGAAATCCCGCACCCGCCTGGGAGGGGATGGGTTATCTCACCTCTGGGTGGGTTTTAATGATCTCTCCTGTTTTTAATGACACCCCCTCTCCTGCTGCCAATAGTTCCAAAAAGGTGCGTGGGGGAGGGGACACCCCTCACCCCAAATAACAAATCCTGGCTGCATGCCCTCAGCCTGCCTGTCCCCACAAGCGAGAGAGCAGCCAGAGGCTGTGGGAGGAAGGGTTTTCTCTTACAGTGGGGGAAAGAAGCGAGCAGAGGAACTCGAGATCGTGGCAGGAGCAGGAGGAAAGCGGGGCAGGAGCAGGACATGAGACCCGCTGCAGGCAGGAGGGAGGACAGGGCAGTGAGGATGGAGATAACAGGGAAGGAGAAGCCACAGCCACTATCCCGAGGGGCTTCACCTCAGCCAAACCGGGATGCCTCAGCCCACACTCGCCTTTCCCCAGCTCTGCTGGCATGTTGGGATTATTTCCTCACTCCCCTCCGTGTCTCCCCGGGGATGGGGCAGCTCAGGGGAGCATCACACTCCCCTGGGCACTTCTCCTCCCGTCTGCCAGGGGCTGGGGCTGGCAGCTCTGCTCCCGGTGAAGCTGGAGAGTCCTCCTTTATTAATGCCTCTATTAAAGCCCATTAATCCCTCCATTTCCAAGGGGATTGTTTTCATGGGAGCAGAGCAGTAAGAAAGTGTCGGGCTGCCTGCAGAGCACAATGGCTTCCCCTTGCTATGGCAAGGCCAGAGCATCCATCTCCTGGGCACTCTGGGGATCCCCTGGGCCCCAGGGGAAGCAGGGGCAGTGGAGGAACTCAGCTGCTCACGTTTTGAAGCTGGTTTTTGCCTCTTCCCATGGGGTTGTTATATTAAGGAATAGGCAGAGGGGGATCCCCCCTGACCCACAGTAATGTGGGGTGGGCACAGGGCTGGGCCTGGAGTGAGGTTTGCTTGTCTCCCTTTCCCCAGCTTGTGGGCTCAGTCTCAGTATCCCAATCCCTTCCCAGCACCTGGGGGAGGCCGTCACAGCCCTGAGCTCCCACCAACACTCCTTGTCCTTCCCTCCCCAAACAGATCCTGTCCCTGCTCACTGTGAGAGAAAAGCTCCCCATGAAGCTCCTGGCCAACCCCATGGCACGGCTGTGAGGTGGGGAGGGATGAGCTGGGGCAGAGGGGGACGAGCCCTACCTGGATGACTCTCATGTTGAGGCCAGTCTCCTGGGCCAGCTGCTCTCGGATGTGGCGAGTGGGCTTGGGGGTGGCAGCAAAGGCAGCTTTGAGGGTTTCCAGCTGCTTGGCTTTAATGGTGGTGCGGGGCCCCCTGCGCTTGGTGCCCGAGTTCTGCTCCTCGTTCTCGTTGTTGGTGGTCTCCTTGTCCGAGGAGGTCGAGTTGTCCGTCTCCTTGGTGTCGTCCTGCATGGGGTCCTGGAGATCCGGGGACAAACTCCTGTCTGTACATGAGGACACTGTAAAGGAGACCCAGAGAGGAAAGGGGGGTGGGGGTGGGGGCAGATGACTTAAGGGAGAGATCAACCCCCCTCTCTTCTGCCCGCCCCAGCCCACTCGTTTGCCAGGAGGGGGATTCGGGGAGGGGGGTGTGCAAATCACCTCTGTTCCCCTTGCCCCCGGTGCCCCTAAAGCATTGTCCCCCCAACATCACACGGAGCTCCAGGCAAGCAGCCTGGCGCCGGCTGGGGGAAGCTGGGGAGTGGGGGGGGGGGAATTCCCCCAGGCGCACCGCAGCCCCCCCGGTGCTCCCCCTCTCCCCTCCCCCGCGCCGGTCGCAGCGGGAAGCGGGATGCACCGCTCTCCAAAACGCAGCCGGTCCCTGTCGGGGTCTGGGGAGGAGGTTTGGCTCGCCCTCCCCACACCCTCCCCACACTCCAGGACCCTGATGCCAGCACCCCCCCACCACAAGGCCAAGCTCTACTCGCCTCGCTCACAGCAGCGGCCCCACTGACTGGCGTGGCAGGATCCGGCCCCGGGTGCTGGACGGAGAGAGAGCCCACGGAAGGGGGTGAGCGCGGGCGCCCGGCATGGCGGGGACAGCAGGAGGGGGCCTGATCCTGCTCTCCTGACGCAGAGACAGCTTCCAAGGAAGTCAAATGGGAGCTTTGCCTCTGGGTGAAAGGAGGCGAAGGATCAGGCCCGCGGTGCGGGGTGGGGGGGACGACCGGGCACACTCGCGGGAGGGGGCTCCGGGGCGCGGGGGGGCTCCGGGGCCGGGTCTGGGGAGGTGGGGGGGTGTCCTGGTTCCCCGCTGCCCCACATCCCGCTGCCGTAAGGGCCATGTGCGGGGCAGAAAGCGGGGACACGGCGGGGTGTCTGTGTGTGTGTGATGCTGCGGGGCTGAACCTCGGTCACCGCTCGTCCCGTGCGTGTCCGCTTCCCGCGCGTGTGCGTGGGGGTGTCACAGAGGCTTCCACAAGGTCTGAAGCCTTTCAACCCCAATCCCTCCGTCTCCCCCCAGCGGATTACCGGGGAGGAGGGTATCGGGCTGGCTGCGGGCTGCAGCCCCACAACCCCACCGAGCCAAACCTCCTTCCCGGCACGGCGGGAGGGACGGGCAGCACTCGGGCCCTCGGTGCCCGGGGCGGTGCGGCGGGCTGAGCCGCTCGTACCTGAGTTGAGGCTGCCTTCCTTCAACGTGGGAGAGTTCAAATAATCCTCTTTGCAAACAAATTTGTTTTCGTCTATGATATAGAGTTCCTCGCCCGTGGAGAGCTGCTTGTTGCAGACCATGCAGGTGAAACAGTTCAGGTGAAAGACTTTATTCCGGGCTTTCCGGACGAGGTCGCTTGGGGAGATGCCTTGGGAGCAACCGGCGCATTTGGTACCAAACCTCCTGCAAAGGGGGAGAAAAACGAGAGTTGGGAGAGGCGATGGGCTGCGGGGAGGGGTGTTTATACTAATCCCTCCTCAAAATCTCCCCGCGGGAGTCCGATCCTCCGGCATTTCTCGCTGGAACCCGATCCTCCAGCATGGGAAAACTGGCGATTCGCAACCCCTATCTCTTCGGGGCGAGAAGGAGGAGGAGGAGAGCCTTTATCCCCGCGCAGCCCCGCTCGCCGGCACAGCGTGAGCTGCGGAGAGAGCTCGGCTTTGGGGTGTCCCCACCCGGGACACACGCACATGAGCATCCCACACTGGATTTGGCCTCAGAAGGGGCTGCGGGGAGAGAGGCTGCGGGGGTTACCCTCAGAGGCAGGGCTTGGATCGTTTCAGCCGGTGCGTTCCCCAGTCGGGAACGAGAAGGGGGAAGGTCGGCTTTGCCTGGCACCGGCCTGAAAAATCCCGGGGAGAAACAGGGGCTAGAGAGGGAAAAAGGGAGCGGTGGGGGCGAGGGCTCCGCGCACCCAGAACAACAGCGGGCGGCGGGGGAGGGGAGGGGGCTGCGCTCCCGGCCCGGGCCCCCCCCGGCACTGTCCCGCTCTCCCGGGGGGGATTTTTTCTTGGTCGGGAACAGAGCTTTGGAAATGTCCCATTTTCCTTCCCCTCATTGGAGGCAGAGTGGTTTGGATGTTTTGTTGTTTTGTTTGTTTTTAACCCAAGAGATGCTTTTTTGTGGGGGTTTTTTTTCCTTAAAAAAACAATCCAGGGAATCTGAATCGTCTGGCAACGATCTTCGCAGGGAGAAGGAACGAAAACCAAAACCCAAATCCAAACAAACCCCTCCTAAAAAAAAATCCAACCGACCAACCAAACAACCCCCCCCCCCCAAAACCCACAAACCAAACAAACGTTAAAAAGAAAAAGGCCTAAAAAATAAAGCCAGCCCCAAAAGACGGGAGCGAGGTGGGTTCCCGGGGGTCCGGGGGCTGCCAGGCCGTGGGGTGCCCAAGCAAGGTTCCCCCTTTTTCCCCTCGGGTCGTGGCCCAACTTCTGCCTCCCTCGCTGTTCCCGTGACGTTGATGTAGTGAGAGCATTAGGAGTCATAAGTCATCGCCCCCCCTTCCCATCCCGGCCCTTAATTTCCTCATCGGCACCTTATCGCGGTCATTAGGGGCGTTTAAGGAGCGCGAGGGGGGCGGGGGGGGGAGGTTTTGGCCGCCGTCTTCTCCGGGGCCTGTAGTCCCGGGAGGGAGATGAGGAGCACCAGGCCCGGCCCCGGAGCGGGAGGCGGGGAACGGGACCCGGCGATGCCCACCGGGGCCTGCCGCGACGGGGCGGGCGGCGGCACGGGCAGAGCGGGGCCCGGTGCTGGTGGAGGCAAGGTCATGGGGAGACTGGGAGAAGGGGGAGCACAGGCTCGCCGCCCTCACCTCAGGCTGCAGCAGCGGCCGTAACGTAGCCGCGGGGCCCCACCGGAGCTCCCTCGGGCCGGTGGGCTGCATCCCCGGAGGAGTCGGTGGGATCGCCGGCAGAGAGAAACGGGCGAGGAAGAGGGGAGCGCCCCCAGATTTCTAGGGGAGCCTCCAGGGAAGGCACCCCGGGGCCGGGCGCGGGGTGAAGCTCCGCACCCTCTGGTCCCCATTGACGGTGTGGGTGGGTGGGTGGGGGGAAGAGGGTGGGGGCTCACCTGAAAAAGTCATTTTTGCAGTAGAGTTTGCCTTCCCTGGAGAAGCATTTCTCGGTCAGGTTGCACTTGCACTCGCAGCACTGGACGCATTTGATATGCCATGCCCTGTCCAAGACGTTGAGCAGGAACCGGTCCAAAATCGGCCTCTCGCAGCCCGCACAATGCACCATCATAACCTCCGCCGGGGATGGAGACGCGTAAAGGAGAAGTCAGCCCCGCGCCGGCACACGGCGGCGGCCCCAAAAATGCACGAAAAATATGAATAACAATACAAAAATTAAAAAATAATGGAAGAGGGAGCAAGGAAAAATGGAAGGGAGGGGAGCGGAGCGGCTGTCAAGTTCTTCCCCCTCTTCTCTCCGGAGCCTCGGCGGCGGGAGGGAAAAAACGATGCCCCAGGAAAAAAATATCCAAACCGCCCCCGAGAAATAATAACAACAATAATAACAGGAATAATAAAAAAGCCACCGCGATCCCCCCGCAGTCCCTCCGGAGCGGCCCGGGAGCCGTCGGAGCGGCGGCCTCGCTGCTGGCGGGCTCTGCGGCAGCGGGCGCGGCGGGAGGGGTGCATGAACCCCCCCCCTGCAGCCGGCAGCCCCGGTGCCTCGCTGTGCTCCGCCGCCGCCGCGCCGCCACTCTCATGCTGTCCCCATCGCCAGCTTTGTCCCCCGCCTTAGTAATTCGCGCATCCTTATTCAGATTTGGTGACGTCGGGGCCCGCGTCGGCCCGGCGGCGGCCAATGGGAGGGAGGTAACCATGGCAACCTCTTAATTTATAGCATATCTAAATTGGCTCCAGCCTTGTGCTTGGCACAGAGGGAAAAAAACAACGCGCCTCTATTGTTGAGGGTGGCTTGTACCTGTGCCGCGAAGTGAGTATGCACCTGGCTGGGGGGCCGAGGGGGCAAGCTGCAAAAAACAACCCCTCAACCCCCAAACCAAAGCGCTTTCCCACCAGTTCTCCTCTTCTTTGGGTTTATTTCTGCTGAAGGGAAGCTCGGGAAGGGGGCTGGGGGTGGGATCCCGAGTTGGGAGAGCATCACCTGCTTCGGGGCTTGCTTTCTGCTTTCTTTTTGCACAAGGGATGCGTTTGTCTGGAAGAGCAACAAGCGGGAAAAGGGGATGGGGAGGGTTGTTGTGAGGATTTGGGAATGGAAGGGGGCGGGGGACGGCTGTTTCCTCCGCGCATCGAGGCGGGATGAAAAGTTCCCCCGGCAGCGCGCTACGCGGAGGTATGCGCACCTCCCCCCCTCCCTCCGCCCCCCCCCGGCCTTTGTCCCGCGGACCTGCCGCCTTCCCGCCCCATCCACGCTCCGCTTAACTCGTTGGCCACCCCCGGGGGGTTAGGGGGCGGCCGGGGTGGGAGGGGGGGCGGCAGTGGCTGCCCCCTCGGACACTGTTTTCTTTCTCTTTCCTTCCAGGTGCGCAGGAGCTGGAAATCGCCGGGCGGGAGGGGCCGGAGTGCGGGACCGGACCCGGCGCCTGGGGGTTAGGGGGGGGTGTATCGGGGGGTTATTCTGCCCGGGACCGAGAGCTGCTACCCCAGCCCGGAGCTCTCAGCCCGGTGTGTGCGGCGGCCTCACCGCCTCTCGCTCCCGTTCGCCGCGATGCTGCGGCGGGGTCCGGCCGTGGCGGGAGGAGGAAGGTGGTGGGGCAGGTGAAGGCCGTCCTGCACTCCCTTTCCCCACCGTTTCTCCACATAAAATGCCTTAATTTATATGATTTTTTCCCCCCTGGTCCGGTGCCGCGTAGCATCCCACCGCCGGCTCCGCACCCGGGCGTGGAAACTGTCCTGGTAGCGGCAAAAAAACCCCTTCAAAACAACCCTCAAAACCCCGCGCTGCGACACAGGGCATCGGCAGGGAAGTGGATGAGGTTTTGTGTGTGGCCTTGAGTAGGTGCATTTGTGGAAAGAGCGAGAATCGAAATAAGAAATTACAGAGAGAAGAGAGTAGGGAAAAAGAGAAAGAGAGAAATGGGAGGAAAAAATGTACCGCGGAACGAAAGAGAGCAAAAGTGTGCGGGAAAATGGCAGAAAGGGAAAGGAAAAAAGAGAAAGTGAAGAAAAGGAAATTAACGGAAACGAGGAAAAAACGAACGAAAAGAGGAGAGACGGCAGGAAAAATGAAAGGAAAACTAATATACGAGAAAGAAACAGGAGAGGAAGGAGGAATAGATGCACGGAAGGAAAAATAAAGACAAAGCAGACAAGAAAGAAGATTTGAAAATGAAGGGAAAACGGAAAAGAAGAGGAAAAATGAGGGGAAAAATAAACAAAATTAAAGGGAAAACGACGAGAATGGAAAAGAAAGGAAACGAAAAAGAAAGCGTGAAAGAAAAGCGCCAGAGAGAGCGAGCACGACGGAGGAGAGAAAAGAAAGAAAACAAAGAGGACAGGGGAAAAAAAGGAAGAGAAGAGAGAAGGAAAGAAATAAAAAAGGGCAGTAAATTTGAAAGGATAGAAATTGGCAAGAAAGGCGAAGACAAGGGAAGAAAGAGAGAGATCAGTGCCTGAGTTCACCGGCGGCTCCGATGGCTTTTCTGGGCAATTTTGGAGCCGCGCAACCGGGCCCGGCCCGGCGGCTCACGCCGGCAGAGCCCGGGGCGGGGGGTGGCGGATTTCGGGGGCTGGGGTTGGGGAGCAGCGGGGCCAGCCGGTGTGCTCCCCATCCCACTCCGCTCCCCGCGGGACTCTCCCACGGCCCCCGACCAGCGAAAGCAGCAGCGGGGTGTAAGCCCACACCTGAGGATGTGTTTAGGGAGGTCCGTGTGGGTACACGCACGGCCGCGTCCACCCGCGCCTGTACGCGAACATTTATACACGCACACGCGTGTCCGTGTGGGCGTCCCGGCGGCGGAGCTCCGCTCGCAGACATCTCCCAGTTTCGCTTCCCACAGAGAAAAACGCGGGTGCGGGTGGCAGCTCTGGCAGCCCCGGCGGGGCAGGGAGAGGCGTGGGGCTGCGTGGGAGCCCTCGGCGGGCGTGTGCGTGGGTCAGCGCGGATCCCACGCCATCCCCTGCTCGTGGACGATCATATGGATGTTCTGGTTCGTATGGATGATCCGTACGGCGCCAGCCAAGGGTGCGTGCGCGGCTCTCACGCGTTTGCTCGTGCCCACGCACACGCACTCTGCTCAGCTCCGGCCTTGCACACCCGCACAGCGCGGTCCCACGGCCCTGTACATCCCCCCGTGGCTCTCGTTGCCGCCCGCCTTGTGCTTCCCGAGCCTGCCCCGCTCACCGGGCCGTCCTCCCGCCGCAGTGCTGCTCTGCAGCCGGTACCCGCAGGCGAGGACACCCCC
Source organism: Colius striatus (assembly GCF_028858725.1). Classification (NCBI taxonomy): domain Eukaryota; kingdom Metazoa; phylum Chordata; class Aves; order Coliiformes; family Coliidae; genus Colius; species Colius striatus. The sequence goes on along the minus strand of NC_084775.1, from coordinate 5,143,696 downwards.
GCCTGTCTCCCGCGGGTTCGGCGGCGGTGGGGCAGAGGCGGGGAGGTGATACCGGGGGATCCCACTCCCCTCTGCCGAGCTCGGCTGCCTTTTTTTCGTTTGAAAGCAAAGCAACGAAGCCAAGGGGAAAGGGAGAGGCGGAAAAAAACAACCCCAAGCAAACATCCCCCCGGCCACATTCCCTTACGGTACCAGATGGTAATTCAGGCTCCGCAATATCCGCCTATATGTAACTAATAAACGTGTTGTGTTTTAACAGGGCGATGCGTGGAGAAGCGGCGTCGCTTTATACGAGATGTTGATGGAATTTACTATGTTAAAAAAATAATAAATTCCCCTTTCAAGAATAAAGTGTATCAACTTACAGCACAACAGACGGCAGAGGGATAAGTGAAACAGACAAAAGACAAACAAGATAATAATCTGTTTCCAATCAGTTAAGCCCTGTAGAATTTGTAATACGCGGTTTGCATATTCCCCCTGTGTTTTGTAATTAATTATCTATCTGTTAGGATGCTCCGCCGACGACTTGGTTGATATTTCCAACTATTTTTGGTTGCAGGAGGCGGTCACGCCGGGAAAAGCGGAGGAAACGCGGAGGAGAGCGGAGTGGGGCCGGGCTCCTCGCCTCTGCCCGGCTGGGGGATACCGAGCCCGGGCGCGGTGGGAGGCGGCGGTTCCGCGCCGCTCCGCGCTCCTCTGCGGTGGCTGCTGCCGGCGGGAGCGCGTTTGGGGGCGGGAGAGGCTTTTTCCCCCCACCCTCCTCCGTTCCCCCTCCGTTCCCCCTGTAAGAGGGGGGACGGTGCAGGTTTTAACATTAAACAAACCCAGCAAGCATCTCCTCGCCGGGCCATCGGCGTTTCTGAGTGACTGCGTTACAAATTGTAAATTTAAATAGCTCACAGGATTCATTACCTCCCGCGTCTGATTTCACCCAGCCGTGAAAAATTGTCCTGGTGTACCACTGAGAAAGGGTTTGCTGCAAAGAGCCCCAGTCTAATCACCAGCTTTCTCTCTCCAACAAAAGTGTAATTATTTTGTTTTGGGTGTAAATATAACCCACGGTACAAAAAAAAAAAAGGAGAGAGAGAGAGAGGAGGAAAAAAAGAGGAAGATAAACCTCCAGCAGCGTCTGCATGCATTACAGGGCCGCTTAAAAAGATCCGTCCTAAATTAATACCAAGGTTAAAAGGGGAAGGCAGCTGGGACATGGAAATTTCCGTGTTATGGAGCGGGGTGGGGGCAGGACGAGGTGCGTGTGAGCGTGTGTGCGAATGTGCGTGTTCCCACCGCCGGCAAACAATGCGGCACGCCCGCGCACAAAGCGCGGCCGAGCCCCACGCAGCTCCGACGCTGCCACTCGAATCCCGCGAAGGGGTTGGGATCCTGGGCCGTGTCCCCCCACCCCCGGTGCTTGGGGGGGGGAGGGATGCCCTGAGAGGGTGGGTTTTGCTCTCCGCAGGGGTTTCGGTAAACGGCGGGGGGTGTTGCAAAAGAAAACAAACAAACGACTCCCCCAGTCCCACCGTGAACGAACAACCGGGGGAGGGTTATTTTTGTTTGTTTATTTATTTCCTTTTTTTCTTATTTTTTTTACGAATTGGTGGTTTCTTTCCCTCCGAGCTCTAGCCCGGGGCTTCAGAGGAAGAAATGGCACAACATGACAGGAGATGCCGGCGACGGGGTGAAGCCCCGGCAGCGACGGAACGGCTGCGGGACCGGGCTTTGACAAGGCGGTTCAAGAGCAAATCAAACCAAACCAAACCAAAACCACACAAAAACCCCACCCAAAACACAAACTAAACCAAAACGAGAACACAACAAAATCTGGCGTGGGACGGCGGGGCCAGGGCCGGCCGGCAGCCGGTCGGTGCAAGCCCGGACGGGGAGATCGGCTCCGCGCAGCCCCCGTGAGACCACCGAGACCCCCGCTGCACCTCGGCGGGACGGCCCCGCTTCAGGCTCAGGCTGCCGGGGCTCTGGAGCTCCTCGCTGCCCGTTTTGCAGGCAGCCAACGCCGATTGAGGGGCCGCTTTTCCAACTCCACTCACTTTTTCCCCAGCCGTGATATCCCGGCTCTTCCCCGCCGCTCTCCCCACAGTCCCCACAGGTGTTTTAATTCCTTTCTCCTCGTGGGCGCCGGTAATTAGAGAAGCTTTAAGTGCTTCCCCCCCTCCCCCCCTTCCCCTGCTTCAGCTCTGGCAGCATCCCGTTCCCATCGCCCAGACGGTTCCTCGGGGCTAACCCGCACCCGGCTCCCTCTCCCCTGGCTGGGGGCCCTGCTCTGCTCGAAGCCAGTTTGGAGCCCCGTGGCTGCTGCTCCCCGCGATGCCGAATCACGAGTGGGGGCAAAGCCTGGCTGTGAGCAGCGTGTGTTGCAATAAACGAAGCGGAGGCAGCCAAACCCAGAGAGCTTCGGCAACTTAGTGAGTTGAGGGCGGGCGCGGTGCGCGGGGAGATACGGCGAAGAACTGGCTACAAATTTCCACGGGTGATCTCCGGCCCACTCCAACCTCCCGTCGATGCGACCGCCCCCCCGGAGGGGCTGCTCGAGCAGTTCCCACCCGCTCCCCCCCGCCGCCTTCCCGCTAATGAGCGTGTGTGTTGACACGGCGAGGCGATGCCCCCGTTTGCCTTTGTTTGGGAGGTGTGAAAGAGGGAATCTGCATTAGAAAAGCCGGCGGCAACCGCGGAGCTCCGCATAGCAGCGGCGGGACAGAGCGAGCCGGTGCGTGGGGAGTCTGCCCGGAGCTGGGGAGGGGGGGACAACGGCGACACGGGAGGGACATGGGGCTGCAGGGAGGGCAGGCTGAAGCTGTGGGTTGTGCTGATCTTGGCAAGCCCGAGAGGGGAAGGGAGCTCGCCCCGGGGCTCCCGTCGGAGGTTGGGGCTGTGACGGGGAACTGTTAGGGTTTTTTTTTTACCCCTTGCACACGGGAACCCCCAAAGCTAGTAGGGTGTCCCTGTCGGGCTGTGCCCTCCCCCTGGCTCCTTCCTCCTCCCTCAGATTTTCTTGAGAAAGAGGGAGGGGGAGCACAGGGCCCACACCTGCGGGAGGGATGAGTGGGGCGGGTCACAGCGCTCTCACTCTCCCTCTAATAGGCACCGTGGGGAGACTCGGAGGGGGAGACACGGTGTGGGCTCAGCGCGCCCAAAAGCCACTTATGTGGCGGACCCAGGGGGGCCAGTAAGGGCGGCGGGGGTCAGCTCGGGCAGGGCGGGCGGTTTGCCGGGGCTGATGGAGGCGGAAAGCGGAGCAGGGCCGCAGCTTTCTCTCCTCTCACATCCCGGACCGTCACGAAGCAGCGCCCCGGGACGGGGCCGACACCGGCGCCTTCGGCAGCGCTGAGCCCTGGGAGGGAGGAACTCTGCCGGGATCCCGGAACGCGCCGGGTCCCACAGGGACCCCTAAGCCCTTCCTTGGCGTGTCCCCCCCGTGTCCCCCCCGTGTCCCCCCCGTGTCCCCCCCGTGTCCCCCCCGTGTCCCCCCGTGTCCCCCCGTCCCCGTGTGGCGCGGGCAGGCGCCACTCTCCATGGTGCTGAACCGACGGCCCCGGCCCGGCCGCGCCTCGCCCCGGGCACCGGCCACGGCTGCCCCCGGGCCCGACCGCGCTCCTCCGCTCTCACTCTCTCTTCCCCTCTCTTATGCTTTTTTTCCCCCATCCTTCTTTTTCCTCCCACCGTTTTTCGCCTTTTTATTTCTATTTTTCTCCCGTTTTTTCTCGTTCCGTTTTTCCTGCTCGTATTTATTGTTATTCTTATTTTCCTGATTTTCAGTTTGTTAAAACGTTTTTATCTTTTTCACCCCGTTGTTCTCTCTTTCTTTCCGTTTTTATGTTGTTCCCTCTTTCTGTTTTTCTGCTTTTCTCTTTCTTTGTTTTCCCGCTCTTTCTTTCCCATTTTATTAAATTGTTTTTCTCCTTTTCTATTTCTTTCTGATTTTCTCCTTTTCCGTTTTTCTCTCTTCTCTCCCTCCACCTCTCCCTGCTCTATTTCTCGTTTTCCCTTCTCATTTCACACCCATTCAATACCGATTCCTCTGTCTCTCACTATTTTTTCTCTGCTTTCCCGTTTGTGTCTCTCTCTCCTCCCACAGAAAGCCGCGCTCGCCAGAAAGGCTGGAAATTTTGCAAACACAACGATATAATTAGCAGAAGCTCACCGGAGTCCCCCCCACTCCTCCCCAGTGCTGTGCAATCATTAACTGCTTCACCCCGACTGGAGCCGGGCACAACCCAGTTCCTGTTCTGGAGCTCAGCGCGATTGTTTTGTTGGCTTTTTTTTAATCCTCTCTTACAGAGTCTGCGATTAAAACCGACCCCAAAGTGCCGGTGCCTGCCCAGCCCGAGGGGAGGAAGCCCCATGGCCCGGCCCCAAGCCCGCGAGGGAATGCAGGCTGCAGAAGGAAGGATGCGGCGAAACCCGAGTGTCACAGAGAGGCGACTCACGGGCCCGTCCCACCGCTGACATCAACGCTCCTGCCCTGTGCACACGCATCGCATCAGCCCCGGGGGAGAGTGAATCGGCCTGACACTAGTGTGGAGTCCTGGGCAGAGCTCACCTGGCTACCCAGCCCTGACACCCTGATGAGGGGCTCAGGGTCTGCCCCATCCACCCTGGCTCTTTTGTCTGCCTCATCCTCCCCTGCACACACACAGCTCCCTTTCCCTGCATGCACCACCCAACCTGCACGTTCTCTCCTGTCCCTTTACAGGTGCCCACGTGTGTGCACAGACCTTGCACACACACACTTCCCTCCACACACCCAGGTCCTCCTCCTCTACACATCTATGGCCCTTTCATGTGTTACACAGACATCAGCTTGCCTTCACACACACACACACACACACACACAACCATCCCTCATACAGGCACACTCCCCCCTGCATCCCCCTGGCTCAGTGGCTCTGCTTTCTCTGATGTGCCCAGACTCTGGGGAAGTCAACACTATCCCTCAGCCCCATCTTTCACACCAGGAGCTGAGGTTCTCTGTGAGGGCCACAGCAGAGAGTGCTTCCTGGATTTGCCCTGGGGCCAGGAGTGGGGCTGAGCATTTGGCCAAGACACCTCCAAAGTCCATTTCCCAACCATGGTGAGAAGCCAGGGGCAGAAGGACCTCACACTGGGTAGTGATGTGAAAATATCTCCATTGCCTCAGGGAAGGGGCAGATTGTGCACAGGACCTCTGTAACCTCCTCAGCTGCCAAGCTGCAGTTCTGGTGAGCCTGTCTGGACTGTCACTGTCAGCTGGCTCCACAACCACATTGCTTTCCTTCTTTTGTTTTCCTCTCTCCTCTGTCACTACTTCCTTCTGTTGGCAAGTCCTCACTAGAAAAGCATGACCTACCTCTCTTAACCATGTTCAGGGCCACAAAACCAGACTTATCTGCTCTGGTCAAGGAGGTCTTGCACTGGTACCTGAATATCTGAGGCTTCCCACAGTGCCCAGGAGCCAGGAGAGAAGATCTGGCAGTGGGGTACCATGAGTGGCTGTGAAGTGAGGTGGATTGGAAGAGCAGTGGAGTCCCTGTGTCCTTAGGAAGCTGTCCATTGCTTTGCATTTTACTTTAAATACTTCTGACCATTTCAACTTCATTATTTTTTCCCCAGTAGGACAAAAAAACCCAACGTGATGGGAACAGAGGTTTGGTGTATCCTTTGGAAATGACTTCTCACAGCTAGAGGTGGGGATGGACGAGGTCCAGACATTGAAAGGCTGGTTCCTCACCTCAGCTAGGCCATGAGATGGAGCCCTGAAGATGTGATGGAGACCAGAGGGCTCCCAAGGAGACCTCCATGCACCAAGCCCACTCTGCAGTGGAGTCCTGAAGGCAGGGATGGCCTTAACCCTTGCAGCACCTGGGTGGTAATAAAGTCCCCTTGTCCCTGTCACTGGGGCCAATTGGGCAATCAGTTGAGGGAATAATGACCATTCAAACATACAAGGACTTGCTGGGTGGTGTGCAGCTGTATAGCTGTGAACAAATGATGTTTTGGGCATCTTCCCACTCGAGCTCCTGTCCTTGTGACAAGTGAATTTGGTCAGGGAAGCTAGGTGAAGCTGCCACAGCCTTACTTATTATGAGCAGACAAAGTGTCTGGATATGTGTATATAAATGGGAAGGTGTTGCACATGTACCCACACCCTTTCACACCCTCACAAACTATAGAGGTCAAGCCTGGGGTCCAAACCTTCCCCTGACAGCCCACACAGCCCAGGGTGCTTCAAACCCCTTGCACAGGCTCACACATAGAGCTTGAGGGCACAGGGTGGGAGATGTGAGATTGTCCCTCCTCTGCCCTCTCATCCCAACCCAAGGCAGCAAGAAAGAGGCCATTTTCTCTCTGCAGAGTTTGCACCCAATCCTGCACTTGAAAGGCTGGGTGGGAGGGGGATTGAATCTGGCAGAGAGAGGCTCAGGTCTTTGGCACACAAATGCTTTGTGCAACTTCTCTGGACTTCAGCAGGGACTGTGTGTGCAGAGCTGAGAGCAGCCCCTGGCTCTTAATTTCTTTGCACTGCTGCATTAGAGGAGACTAATGGAGAGAGCAGAAGGCTGCACCTCTCAACTCTTTGGTCACTCCTCATAGAGCATCTTTGTTTTGCCTTGCATCCACATCTCTAACCCAGAGGCCATCAGGCTCTGAGGGGCTGCAGACTGCAGACACCCATCCTGTGCTAGGCCTGACACCATTGCTTTTTGTTCTTGTTTTCTTGTTTTTCCCTCCAGAAACACAAGGGATAAACACAATCATTTCCAAGAAGCAAAAGCTTCCTGCTGGAGAAGCCAACAGGGACCTGCTGTGGATTCCTGGTACGGTGTGTCACTGACACTGATTCAATCTGACACCTGGGTGTCTCCAAAGCCATCACATTGTGTGCTGCAAATGTATATTAACATTAGTATGCATTGGCACAATATGGATCCATTATTCCAAATGCTTATGAGAACTAGGTGCTGTGTAGGAGCAGCTGCTGCTTTTTAAGCCTCAGAGCATCAATAGATTCATAGATTTTAGGGCCAGAAGGGACCCCAACGATCATCTAGGCTGACCTCCCACGGAGCACTCGCCCGCTAATTTCTGCCTCCTGCCCCACGACTTCTGGGTCAGCAGCAGCCTCCCCTGCACAAGATAACCACTGTAGGGATCCCTGAGAAGTTGCTGCCTCCCTCTAAATTTGTTCCCTTGTTTCCTCACTCTCCTCATTAATCACAAAAGGGCAATTTTCAGTTTCAAGGCTCAGCTTGTGTAGATCCACCTCCCGCCTTTGGTCCTCGTTGGTGTTCCCCCTTTCTCCCCTTCCTGTGCTAGAAAGATGGGCTCCCCTTTTTGTGGAAGTAGTGACTATGGAGGAGAAAAGGACAAAAGTGAGTGTCTTGGAATGTCACCTGAAAAAGGGGTTGGCCTTTGTTTTAAAAAGCAAGTATCTTCACAAATGCATTCTGCAGCCAGGGAGTGATGCTGGAGAAGGACTTTGGTTTGTGTGGCTTCTCTTGTTCCCAGTAAATGAAAGGAAAAGAAGAAAGAGGGAATGAAATTCCACTAAGTCAATGAAATAAAGAGCTGAAAGTCCTATGTTATGGTCACAAACAGTCTTCAAACCAACCCCTCCTGCCTGACAGCTGAAGGTGGGTGATTGGCATTCAAACCACCTCTGATCCCCAAATCACTGACAAAAACTCACTGGTAAATGACCCAGCATCAGATGCAGAGTTTGCCTTACTACAGGAGCTTGTCCCTTTGGTCCCTCTCTGGTTCTTCCTTCATTTTGGGGCCAGCAGCTCGTTTCCCTGTTGCCTTCCTGGCCTGCCACCATCAGATTAGTGGCTGCACGAGCTCCCCCTGACACAAGTTGGCTCCTCAGCCTTTCTGGAAGTTGTCTGCTGTGAGCATGTGTCCAACCCCACGCTTCACTTTGAAAGCTGAAACTGATTGAAAGGAGCTGTTTTCCAGCAATGTCACTGCATGTTTACTGCTGAGTGTGTGGGAAAGGAAGGATTAGCAAAGGGGATGGTTTGTAAGGCAGTAGCCAGAAGGAAAAAAGGCATCTCTGGGGGAATTTCAGTTTGTCCCTCGTAAGCAGACTTGAGAGGAGGCAACACTATGAGTCAAAGTCACCGTGGGAGAAGAGCCAGCCTCACCACTGAGGCTTTGGAAAGCCAGAGAGAGGAGGGATGTGGTGGTAGACACAGAGCCTGCAGGGATGGGGGCACTTTCAGGTGGTTGTGTGGGGCTGGGGGTGCAGTTCAGGGGCTGGGATAGGGAGCATGGGGGGAGCTGAGGAGGGGATCAATGGCCATAAAGCAAGAGATCTCATGTGTGCCTTCCTTAGGGTGATTCCCAGTCCCTCCCCATGCAGGGCTGCTTCAGGCTGGAAAGATGCACTTCTGCATCCCCAGGGGAATGGCTTGGCAGACCAAATTTTGTTGTCTCTGAGACTATGTGATGCTTCTGATGGTATCTCCTATGTGCAGCACCTGGGAGGAGACTGAGAGGAAGCCAAGACCCCTCTCATAGCCTCAGGTGAAGGTGGCAGAAGCAAATTTAAGCCAAGCTGTACTTCCTGGAATAAGTTATTTGTGGGACTCCTTGCTGCAGGAGTGTAATGTATTGAGAGGAAACTGGACATGTTCACAGGAGAGAAATTCCTTGAAGGTTAGGAGCACTGAAACCCCAGCTGGCTGTGGTGATCCCAAAGATCCCAGGGAACTGTTAGATCCACTTGCCTTGCTCTGCTGTCCTTCCCCAGCTGATGGCTCCTTGTCCCTCCTAGGCTGAAAAGTCCTTTCCTCAGTCAGGATGTGGCTGCTCCTCTCTTCCTATGTTTGTTTTCTCTCCAGCTCAGTATTTTCTCAAGATCTGGACAAGCAGAGAGCCATTGTGTTCCTGGACAAGATGTCTCCAGCACATCTCCTCCTTTCCCACCTTGCAGGAATAGTTTCTTTCTTGGCTGCTAAGCTGAATCCTGGTTTGCCTTTTCTGTTCCATTGCTTGGCTAATGTCACAGCAGACATATCCCTCACCTCTCATAATCTCTGACAATGATGAGAGGAAATGAAAGAAAGATTATTTAGTATCCTTTCCCCCCCCCCCCCCCTTCTACCAGACGTTTCATGTAGGAAACACTTTCAAAGGAGAAGGATGAATCACACAACCACAGAAATTAGAGATGGAAAAGACCTTTTAGGTCAGCCAGCCCATTTCCCTGTGAATTCAGAAAAGCTTCTGAGCACAGTTAGATTTTTCAAGGACTTTGTCCAGTCTAACCCAGCTTTAGCAGGAAAGCTTCAGCTGAAGTCCATTCCAAGGTGGCTGAAGCTGTAGTTTTGGGCTGAGTGTGATTTGAATGCTCCTAAACTTTCTTCCAAGGCAGGTGTGGACTTCTACTGAGGTGTCCTGAGGAGATGTTGTGGAGCTGAGCACAGGGAGCAGCTGGGTGGCCTTTGGTAGCTCAACTGTATGTGGAGAGAGCCCCTTCCCCATCCCAACAGCAAAGTCACAGCTGATTCAGACCCTTGGGGTGTGTATAGTATTGTTATGAGGGGATGGACAGCACATCTGCTGTGGCTTGCATGTGTTGCAAGTGGCCATGGGGCTGCTTTGGACACTTCTCAGCAGCTCTTCCCCAGGTTCCCTTTGCTTTGTGTGCTGTCTGGGCTCTCCTCTGCCCAGAGCTCTGTGTGTTGGGCCAGGACAATTCATGCCAAAGAAACCATTCTCACCCTAGTCTCTGAATTCAGTATTCTTAGGCCATCTTCCCAGATGTGGAAAACATTCCCAGAGGTCAAGATACAATAAAGTAACAATACAGCTGGAAGAAAAGAAGAAGAGTTAAAAAAAGATATACTCAGACATTTCATCTCCAAATGGAGTCACTTAATGTGCAGCCTCAGGGCTGAGGCACTTCCAGCCCAGCTCCCTGTGCTTCCAAACCCCAAACCTCTACTGATATGTAGGGACAGGGCAGGCAGCTGTACCCAAATGCCACCAAAGAGCAGGGAAACCTGTTCCACTCTTTCCAGGGAAGGAAGAGAGGAACAGAAGAAGTAGGGAAGGGAAAGGGAGATGAACTCACAACGATGCTAGTGTTCAATGAAAGCTCCTGTCTAGGGATTTGCTGTAGAATACAGACTTTTGGCTGTGTGAACTTTCCCCCAGTGACTCTGCAAATCCTTATACTTACTTTTTTTTGGGGGGGAGGTGTAATTTTCAAGAGACATAATGTCACTGAGCATGGGATGTAGGCAAGGGGGAGCCTTCTTAACTAACCCAGGAGGCAGAGCATCCCTCTCACCTACTCTGACCCTGCACCATTAGGGATGAAGCAGGATTTCCAGAGCTCACCTAGACATGGTGCCTTAATCCCCCTCCCCAAAATCCCCAAGCACTGATCTGCACAGAGACAACAACAGCCAGTGTTATGATGTGCCACCTCCTTCTCATAAGTGGTCACCTGCCAGCTTCAACTGAAGGCGTAATTACCATCCTTGAGGCCTGATCCATCTTATTCCCCTTGAAGTCGATGGGGAAACCTCCCAGACTCTGCTGGAAGCAGTATTAAGATCCCTCCTCCCTCCTCTCTCTTTTCCCAGGATTTATCTCCTTTGGAGGACAGAGGATCTGCCCAGCATCCAGGCTGGAGTGGTTGGGGATGGAGAGGTCTGGAGGGAGGCATCGCCTTGGGGAGCCGCTGAGAGGGAGAGAGAAAGAAGAGCAAACACAGGTCCATTAATCTGCAGTTAGTCTGCCTTTTTTGTTAGGAAGATGAACTTGATGAGTTAATTAAGCCCCAGCCTGTAAAACCAGTTTATTTGCATAGCAAACTCCTGGGCCAGTGTGCTGTGAGCGGGCATAGCCGTGCAGACAATTCCGGGGAAATTACAGCCTCATTAATATGCTAATCTGGTTGCAGGCCTGGAACGAGTTTTGGGTTTGCAGTGCTTGGGGGGGGGGGTCGGGGGGGGGCGTTGCTTAGCAACCCTTTCCTCCAGGTAACCCTTCTCTTGCTTGCCCTTGATATCCCCCAAGGATTGCCGGGGAAGGGGGGGGGGGTTGCTCTGCTGTCACGCAAGAGTGAGCCAAGCTGAAGGCAAACAGGGGGGGCTGGAGAGCATCACTCCCCTTGCACCGATCCAGCTTTGCACCCCCAAAGAGCGGCGGGCAGCTCTCCACCCCCCTCCCCTCCCCTCCCCAGCCCCGGGTCGGGAGGCGATGCTGGCAGATGCGCAGTGCGTGTGGCACACAGCGGGGGTGTGCGCACAGGGGTGGGCACGGCGCGGGGTGAAGAGCACTGGAAGGCTCTTGGCACCCAATCTTCTCCCCATCAGTGCTCCCGAGCTGTGTGTGAGCACGGGCTGCTGCCCCTGAGGGGCACAGGAACCCGTAGTAGTCATCTCACCATAGCCCTGGGCATGCAGCTCTCCTCTCCTCTCCATCCAGCGGTGTTTCTCCAGGCTGCCCTTCCCCTGCCCACTGCCAGGCTCACAGACCTCCCCTTACTTCCCCTAGACTGTTCTCCCAGAGTGGCATAAACCCAGTGCTCCCTGACTATCCCAACTTCTTGAGCACTGGTCAGGATGAGAGCATCAGGCATCTGCAGGAGGGATGCAGCATCTCTGCCCCGTGCCAGCCCCTGCAGCTCCCCAGCCACCCTGACAGGGACAAGAGCAGGGCTGTGTCCTTGCCTCAGGCTGGTTGCACAATCAAGACCTTCTTCCTGCACCTCAACCTCCAGTCACACATCCTGACAGGAGTATGTCTCCTTCACTCATCCCATCACTGGCTACCAGAGGAAGGGACATGCCCTGGGTGTCCTGGTGTTCCCAGCACTGGGGTCACCAGCCTTGGACTACAAAGGATGGCAATACAGCTTCTGCTGTGGTATTGAGGGCTTCCCAGCAAAGGGCCATGTTTATCAGAGTTGGCAGTCACAGGGGGCATCTGTACTACTCTGCTAGTGCACACTTCAGGTGGCTCCAGCAAGGCTCTTCACCCATCTCTCCCAACAGCCAAGTCTCCACACTTGAGGTGTTCTCAAGGGGGTGTGTGGGTACAGCCTCACAGACAATCCCTTAAGTTAGACACAGCAGCTGCAGAAGAAAGCCAGAGCAAGGATCTGGGCCACATCCATCCAGTGCTTCTGCCTCTAGACCATTCCCTCAGTGAAAGGAGGAGTCAACTGGAGTTTCAACTCTGGAGGTGAGTGCTCATCTCCCTTGTTCCACCACCCAGCTTCTTAATCCAGATGAATCAAGACCTAGTTGCAATAGGGATTAGATGCCTAAACAGCTTTGAGTCTGGAGCTCCTTTGCTGACCAAACCTGGCTCTTATTCAGTGGCAACTGAGAGCTCATGCTGGGATGGAGGAGGACCTCCTCACTCTAGAGCTTTGCCCCATGGTGCTTGGAAACATCCACCACTGTCTTTCTCCAGCCCACATGCCCTTATCTGAAGTGTGAACGAGTATGCCAGGCAACAAGTTTTTGCCTCAGACATTTCCCTGCCAAGAAGCACATCTGACTTCCCTGGAGGAGGCTGATTCCTTGGATTGCTGCTGGAGACACCGATATGTGGAAGGGAGCTGCTGCCTTCCTCCCTGGGGAGCTCCAGTCTCCAGGGCTATCCATCCCTTAACCTTCCTGAGCTCAAATATTTATTATTCATATTACCCTGAAATGTGCTAAAAAGATGAAAAAAGGAATTAATGTGCCAGATCTTGCATCCACCTTTTAGCTTATTACAGTGCTAAAGCAGTATTAACATTTACAGTATATGAGCTCTGCTTTGCTGCTGCCTGAGGCCAGGGGGTTTAAGCCAGTGCTGAAGTTAATAGCAAGCACTGGTTAGAAAAAGCCCATTATGTCATAAAGTTGGAATTTCACTTGGGCAGTGGCCACTGGCTCTTTGCAATCAGATTGCAATGCCATCCTCTCAGCAGCCCTTTCAGCTCCAGCTCTCTCTCCCTCTTGTGTTCTTTTTTCTTCTCAGTGCTGGTGAATTGAAGAGCAACACATCTGCCAGAAGGTAATTGTTTCAGACTCTGGCCAAGAAGCTCTGTCCCCTCCTGGAGTGATGCAAGGAGGTGCCCTGTAGTCAGTTCCTGGGCCCAGTTCCATCTGTTGTGCTGGAGATGCAGAACTCCTCTACATCTCCTCCTTGACACCTTCAACATATTGATTCACCCAACAGACACGTGCTGGGCTCAAGGTTGACCTTCTGAGCATCTTCTGGAAGGAAGGATCAGCCTTGTACAGTTGTGAGGAGTTTGATGCTGCTGTGTCAGCTTCTGCTCTGGGGATCAGCAGAAGAAACCTCTGTGGGCCATGGATGTGCCTGTGGCTGCTCCTTACAGCTCTGCTTTGAGGAGCCTCTGTGCTCTCCTTGAAACCCCATTGTGGTGTCTGTTGAGGAATGTTGTGTTACATGGTGATGGTGATCGTGCACATGTGTCCATACCTGATAGACACTTCTCTACCCTCTGCCCATACACCTTGTAACCCTGCAGAGCTCTGGGTCTTGCAATCAGTTGGTGCCCTCCAAAGGGAGCAGGTACCTTGGTGAGTCCTGTGGCCAGAGCTCACTTGGCTCAGCCACTGCCAGAAGCTGCCATGGACAAATCATTCAGGCTTCAATCTAAGCAAAAGGTTCAAAGTCCACTTGAGATCCAGCATCTTTGTTCACACCAAATCACACCTCTTCATTTCACTAGGATATCAGGCAAAAAGCCAGCACAAGGAGCAAGAATGTTCCAGCTTTGGGTGCTCACACCACTGAGATAACATTCCCAACCCTGGACTGTGGGTGTCAGGGCCCTTTGGGTACTAACAGACCTTAATGGAGCTGAGCAGTCCTACCTGAAGCCTCCACCCACAGTCTCTGCCCATGGGTGGGAGGTCTACTTAAGCTCAGGTCTGGGGCTTTGCTTGCTTATTGAGCTTTGCTGTAGCCACTCTAGCTGTAGACCTCAGTCAGTGAGCTGACTTCCTAACTTGGACATACCTTGTCCTGGGCATCCCTGGCCTGTGCCACTAGACCTGACTGTGGCTTGTGTTTTGTGCCTTATTACTTGCCATGAGGTGGACTTCCAGCTGCTGTCCCCAGTTGCTTGGAGAGGCTGGGATGGGGTTTGCTGTGCCCTGGTGATGGGACATCCTCAACTCCAACACCATGGAGCCTGTAGCTGCTGTGAAGGTGAGTTTGGCGCAGCTGAGTTTCGTCTTTGCCATCTTTGAGGCTCAGCTGATCTTCTTCTAAGCACAAAGAGTGTTAAGGCTACTGTTGTTTGTACAGTTGAATGCTCCTCCTATGTTCCTGTGTGTGGGGTAGCTGTTTAAGTTGACCCCATTGAGGAAGAGTTTGTGTGGAGGAGACAGTTTCACCCTTTAGGAAATCAAGTATTGCTTCTAGCTGTCCCCATCCCTGATGCATGTGACTCAGCAGCCCCAAGCTGGGGCCACTCTGCCCAGCAATGAGTGACAAATTCACTGTGTACTGAAGAAGCAGATTTCTGGAGGGTTTGCTATCACATTATTAACAGGCAGCTGGTTCTGAACACGAGCAGGTAGGAAGATGTGGGAAGGTAGAGGGATGGTGCTTGGAGGGCCTGGTGACACTGGGAGAGTGAGTCACCTCAGTGCAGTAGAGCTCACACTGACCTGGGCACTCCCTCCATCTCCTTCCAGCCTGGTGTCTGCTCATCTTCTGCAGTTCCACCTGAGCTGCTAAGTTCTTTGGAACAATCCCTAGTGCTGGTATCTACCAGAGGACTTTAGTGATCCCTGGAGACCTGAGACACATTGCTTAAGCTTCTAGGCAAGGTGCCAGCAGCACGCTGAACCTCCTCAGTGGGATCCAGCAACTGCACAGAGCCCTTGGGTCTGAGGAGCAATGTTCCCTTTCCAAAAGAAGAAATTGGGTCTTACCTCAGCCTTTTGGTCTCTTTCCTCTCTGTTTTCTAACAGAGCCACCCAGACTATCAAAACAGAGCCTATTTGAAATTCAGAGGGCACCATCAGCCCGTGTCATTGGCAGGGAATAAATAAACAGCTCCTTTGAAGGAGGCAGGAGTGATGTGTTGCTGGGCTCATTCAAGGTCACATCTGTAAACCTGTGATGGAGGCAGGAAGAAAATCCAAGCTGGAGCTTATCTCAGCCCTTCCTTTCCTGCAGGCCCCAGATCCTTCCCTACTGCAGGAGGGGCAAGGAGGGGAGAGGGCAGGGCTGGGCATGTGTCTCTACTCGTGTCCTGGGTGAGTGGCTGAATGGGACTGTCTGGGGGTGTGTGGATTTTATCTGATGGTTTGACATGATGTGTGTTATCCAGCAAGTGAGATTTTTCTATTCAAGTGCTGGGTTCTGGTGCTGAGGCTGCCCCAGCACCCCTGGCACCGAGTGGGTTTCACTGGGACAGCAGGATTTTGGTTTATCTACATCTAGGACAAAAGTCCCCTGGGGAAGGAGCTTCATTTTGGGCACAGCATGTCATACCCAGGCAGTTCTGTGGATGTGTCCAGCTGCCCCACACACACTTCACCCATTCTAATCCCTTTGCAGATGCAACATTCTGCCTGGGGTAGTCCCTTCAGCTTCTCAGCTGAAAGCTCTTCCAGGGCTCTGCCAGTCCCCTACACTCGCTTTCTCCATCCTGTGTGCTTAACCTATAGGAGAAGCAACCAAAGAGAGAGAAGGCACCAAAACTCCCATGCCTGCAGTGGGAATAGCCCTTTCCTCCTGTGCTGAGGCTCAGACCCCAAGTCCAAGGCTGCTCAGCTCTGTCTCAGCAGCACTCCTCACCCTTTGACGAATCCTGGCATTTGCAAAGTTATTATACCTCATTATGAATTGGATTTTAATCTACTGTAAATAGTCCTACCATTATAGTGTCATAAGAAGCAATTAGCCCCCCTGCTTGCTTCTATGCATGAGGGGAAAGCTTTAATATCATGGAACTGAGGGCTTGATGGGGCTTCAGCCTACAACCAGCCACGCAGGCAGAGGCTTCGCCCTCGTGGCATTAACCTCTTCAGTGCATGCCAAAGTTGTCCCCTCTGTGTCCTGAGGTCATCTCCTGAGCTTTGGGGTTGACTGGGGATCTCTGCTCCTCGTTGGATGCACTCCACAGCACAGCTGGAAAGCATCTTGCAGAGGATGGATGTGGTTGGAGCAGATGATAAATGGTGGTTTCCTCGCTGTGCCCTCAGCCCACTCACAAAGGGGACAATCATCTGCAGGGGGGAGAGGTGTCTGGAGCCCAGGCCCTGCCTTGCCTCAGGGTGATTACTTCCAATCTCTTCCTCCTTTGCCTCGTGGAGGAAATTCATTATCTGGAGCTGTGTGTGCTTGGAGGGTTATAAACACATCCTGCCTTCCCCAAGCCTGTGTCACCAGCACCTGGGCTGGGGGAGCTGGTGAGAGCCAGGGCACTCGCAGCTCAGGGCTGTCCCCACTGGCTAATGTTGCATGATTAATAACAACCCCAGGTTAATGGGGTTTTAATGTTCCTCCAGCAGCAGAGGGAGGGGGTGGTAGCCTCAGCTCTGAGCTGGTGTGGTGCAGAGCAGAGACCTTGATCTTTGTGTTAAGAGAGGGATGGAGGTGGCTTTGTGTTTGGTGCTGGATGTGTGTCTGGGCACCACTGTGTGTGTGTGTGTGGGCAGAGCCAGATATGGGGATTTGTACCTGAGTGATGGACTCATGGTAAATCCTGTCCCCAGTGGTACTGTGGGGTTTGCATAGAGCAGAGGGTGTAAGCATGGCACAGGTCCTGCATCAGACTGCTCAGCCCAAGGAGCAGCAAGATCCCCTCTTGGGCCATTTCCAGCAAAGGGAGTCTCCTGCACCATGGATTTAGCAGGAAAATGGCTTTTCTCTCCCCAGGGATGGGAAGGGGCTCAGCTTGCACATGGAGGGGCAGCAGGGCTGGGAAAAGGGGCCTGGGGGCCACCTCTCCTTGCTCCCAGCATCCTACTCAGACTGCTTTGCAGTCCCTGCTCCTGTGAGCTGTTCTGCAGAAACCCACTGGCAGGGGATGGGCCCAGACAAATGCCACCCTCCCACCCCCCATCCTTTCTTTGCCACATGAAAGAAAAGCTGTCTGTCTGTTAATTACATGAACCTTCTCATGGGCAATTGAGCTGGCCCTGTGTGTGTGTATTCCTGCTGTCTGCAAGTTCTTGTCTGATTCATGCTCACAGGTGACTGAAATGAAGCCAAATTTTGCAACAAAGCAGGGAGCTGCTGACTGTGTCCAGCTGCATCCAGGCTCTGTCCACCCAGAGAAACAACATCTTTTTTCTCCCAGGGCAGAAGCAGTAACCACTTCCATCCCAGGCTCAGTTTGAGTCTTGTGATGCCTTGTCCCCATGGCCAAGATGGTGTGGAGCCCCAAAGGAGTGGGCATCCCTCTGCCTGCTACCTCCCCTCCCTCTGCTCTCCCTGAGAAGGTTCTGCAGGCTGAGCTTGGGCAGAGGAACGTGGTCCTTGCCTGCTGTGTGGGTCAGGTGAGGATGTGGCCTCTTGCTGGAGGTGATAACTGGTGACTTGGGGAGGGAATGGGTTATAATGTCAAGGGGGGAGAGAGGAGCTTGGTGTGTGAGGCATCAGTGTTGCTGCTGTGTGTGTCCTGGGTCTATGGGCTGGAGTCTAGCAGCGAGCCACCATGGCCACACTGTCCTGTGTGCACAGAGAAGGTGCTGGTAGCCCTAGGAGATGCATCTGAGATGCTCCCCAAGGAGCCTTCCTTCCCACTGGAGTTGGCTGGGGTGTTGGCCAACAGGGCTCAAAGCCCTCCTGTGTACTTCCAAAGGGTACAGACAAGAGTGCTGACCACCTCAGTGCACACACCCCAGCCCAGCTTGGCCCATGCCCACCAGTACCCTCCCAGTCAGGATGTGGGCACAGGACACTTGTGAGAACATGCCATAGACCTCTGTGGCTCTGCAGCTCCTCTCCTCCCTGGCCAGATTGACTCCAACCTCTTCCACACTGACTTTCCAGACCTTCATTTCCAGTGCTCATTGCTATTCATCAGTGCATCTGAATATTTGAATCCTTGGGGAGGAGGGGCTGCAGAACAGCATGGCCCCTCTTCCCTGCCCACCTTTGCTTTGCTTATCTGCTGAAACCAGGGCCAAACCCTTCCTGGCTTCGGTGGGTGAGACAAATTGTAGAAGAAGCTTAAAGCAGGGCCAGCATCTCCCACCTTGTGCTGGGGTGGTGGGGGGGGTGGGAGGCTGGGGAAGAAGAGGAGGGAGAAGAAGGGGGATGTGGGAAGCAGCTTGTAATTACAGAGTAAGAGGCAGTGATGAAATGATAATGGAAGAGTTCTGACCCAGCAGAGCCAGTTCTGCAAAGCTGTGAAATAAATTTAGCAGCAGAGTGAGGGCAGGGGGGCTCCTGGGTTACAGCTGAAGTGCTGGGTTCACAAACAGGACGTAAATTGGATTGTAAACATCTAATTAACCTCTTTGCTTATGTGATGTTGTTGTTGTTGTTGTTGGGAAAGGCGACAGATTCCAGCCAAAGCCAACACTGGGGCTTGGTGCTGCCTGGCAGGAGAGGATCTGTGGGAGAGGGAAGGGATTGGGTGCTTTCACCTGCTGGCTTCCTCCTTGCTGTCCAGACCTCTGGGAGAGGAGGGTGTCAGGCTCTTCTGGCCCCTCTGCCCTGCAACAGAAGCTGAGTGTGATGCCTGGGATGGCTTCACCGTGGGAGCAGAAGGTGCTGGTGGGGCTTCTTACTCTGTTCCTTTGTTCTTCTGTTGCACTCAGAGTTCCCCACTTGCAGGGTGACAGGGATGGGGATCCCACGTGGACTCCCCCAGCTGAGCTGGCTCTGCTTGGCTGCTGCATTGCCTTGTGCTGGGGCTACAGGCAATTCTGGATGTGGCCCAGCCTCTTTGGAGAGCAGAGCAAGAGCAGGGAAACGACCCTCTGCCCCCTTCCCTGGGCTCTGAGAGTTGCTGTTTATCTTGCTGGAGGGCAACTGTTCCACGTGGATTTCAGCAAGGCTGTAGCTCTGTGACCCCCCTCCCCTCCCCTCCCCTCCCCTCCCCTCCCCTCCCCTCCCCTCCCCTCCCCTCCCCTCCCCATCACCTCCTGCCTCCCCCTCACCCCAACCTCCTCTCTTTTTTTCACCCCACCTTCCCCCAGGGGCATCCAGCCAGTGCAAATGGTCCCTTGGCAGTAATGATGAAGATGGATGTGTGATTGATTCTCTCTCCTCTGTGCAGCCCCCTCTCCAGCCTCCCCCCACCCCCTTTCCATCCCCTTCTGGCAGAAAATTAAAAGGCTATTTGTTAAAGGGTGAAAGCCCTCAGGTGCAGCCCCCGGCTGGACAATTTGTCTCCATGAAAAGGATGCTATTATGAGAGCGACTGGATCCAGGAGGAGGGGGAGAATTTGCCAGGCAGAGAAGGGAGAGGTGGGGAGGGGGAAGGAAGCGTCGCGGGGACAATGAGCTTGGGTTGGGAGGGGGATTGGCGGGGCTTGCCGGCTGGGCTGCCGTTCAACGGGGAGCACGGAGGGGAGGGAGAGCCGTGTGCTGGAGGGAAGGAGGGAGGGAGGGAAGCCAATGCCCTGGTTCTGAGGCGTGCCGCAGAGCACAAGTGCCGACCTGCCAAAGCCTCTCCGCCCTCCCCCGCGGCAAAGGCGGCAGCGCAACTCCGGCAGCCCTCCTGGCCCTGGCAAGGGATCTGAGCCCCGACAGTCCCTGCCTGTCCCCAGGGCTGCCCATCCTCGCCTCTGGGGAGGAGGAAATGATGTACTGATGTGCCCCTTGTCCATCAGCCAAGCGTTTGCCTGCACAGCCAGCCCAGGGTACCTTTCCCTGCCTGGCATCCCTCCATCCCTCTGTGTTTGCTGTTGCCCCCTCCTCTCAGCTCTTCATCCTTTTATTTAACACCCATTTGTCCATCCACTCATCCATTTGTCTCTGATTTTTGGGGTTGAAGCTGAACCCCCAGCTGTGTAGTCCCCGTGGATCTGCAATGCTAAACTGGAGGAAAGTCCCCAAGGAAGCTTGTGGAGCCTCCAGCTCTTTCCCTCTCTCAAATAACCTCTTCAAGAGTTAGGTCTGGTCAATTAAAAGCCACTGTTGTGAGGAAACTATTGCAAGAGTGAGATCTCATGCAGGTTTGCTCTGAGCTGGAAGAGACTGAACATCACTGAGCTCCCCTGGGAGGGTCCAGGGCAAGGCTGAGACCTCTTGTTCACTATTGACCTCTCATAGCAACTAACAAACTGTCTGTGCAGCTCCTTAAGGCAACAGCAGTGATAATGTCCTGGGCAGAGAGTCCTGCAGAAGCTGGGGAGGTGTGCTGGTGCTGCTGTGCCCAGCAGGATCTGGCCAACTCAAGGGTGAGTCTGGTTGCATGTGCTTTGCTGGCTCCAGGGAAGTTCTGCCCTTTGCTCTTCTGTCACTTGGGAGCAAGCAGAAAAACAAGCATGAGGGGCAAGAAACAGCAGCATCTTGAGGATCCTGCTTCCCAAGGGCTGGGTGGGAAGCTGGTGGTGCAGCTGATGGCCTTCCACCACGTTGTGAGGCTGGTCTGGAGATGAGCAGCAGGTGGGTTTAGCATCACTGCAGATAAAGGGGCACCTTGAAGGGAAAACTTGTGGAGAGTGAGTGGATGGGAGAGGTCAGAGCCCTGAGATGAGCCTGGCAGCTTTGTGCAGGGCAGCTTGCTCAGGGGAAAAGGCATCTCTGCAGAAACTCTTCCTGAAGGTCAGTCTATGGGATGAGCACTTGGCAGGACAGGGCTCTGGCTGTTCAGGGGCTGAGTGTTGTCTTCTCCTTGCAGAATCCTGAGGCTTGTCCTCACCTTTGTCTTGTCCTACCCCTAAGCTGCCTGCTTGCTTGGACACAGGTTTGCAAATGCCATGCTGGGCAGAAGGGACTGGCAAGACATTGAACCAGAGTGACAATAGCTATTAATAATGCCTGGGTCCAGCAGCTTCCCCAGGCTATGATTGCTCTGGGGTCTTTTGCCTGACACCTAGAAGCTCACTTTTCCCTTTCTCTGGTAAGGGAGTGAAGTGAGGTGAAAAAAGGCAGCCTGGGAATGCTGAGAGAGCAGACACTGTGTCCCAGTGCTGAGTTTTCCTTCTCACTTCCCCACCTTCCCAAGGAAGACCCAACATTGATGTGCACTCATGGGATGGAGAGGATGAGTTCTTGTAGGAAGGCCCTGTGCATCCCACCTCCATCTCTCTCTGGTAGCTAAGTGGGATTACACTAAGTGGGGGCTCAGGCTCAGACCTGCTTGACCCAAAGGTGCACCTTGGGCTCAGAAAGCAGCTCTTGATTTGCATTATTCCCATCAGAGCTGGCCCTGACTTGGAAATTCCACCCCCTCCTCCCCTTTTTCTTTCTTCTAAAATGAAAATCCTTGTTTTAGTCTTAAGTAAAGAGAAGGTCAAAATCCACAGTGCTTCCCAGGGGAGAGCATTTTCCCTTCAGGCAGAAACTGAAATGGGCTGGAGCCACCTTGGCCACAACCAGGAAAACTAGGGATTACTCTGCTTTGGGTGTTTTGGTTTGGTTTTGCCTTTAAAGCCCTTTAACTGCATCCATGAGACTGGCTCTAGGTGGCTGGGTGTGCTGAGGTACATGTGCTCCTGTGGGATGTGCTGCCCTTGGAAGGCTCCAGGCTGCTTTCACCTCTTACAATCATCAGGGGCTTTGGTGGGGAGAGTTACCCTGGTCAGACTGAGCTCCAGCTGCTGGGCAGGTGATTTGGAGGTGGGGAAGGAACAAGGCAGTGGTAGAGTGGAGATGATGAAGGGTGGGCAGCCTTTTCACTGCACATATAAGTCCCTGAAATGAGACCCAAGCCATGAAGCCAGGTGAGGGGTCAGGAAGGGGCTTCAAGGTGCCCAGCCCTGCAGCACTACCAGTGAAGCTTAGTTTGAATGGGAGTCTCATCAAAGCCTGCAAAATGGGTGGAAGAAGGAGATAAAAGGGTGTTGAGGCTACCCAGACAGAAGTGCTGCCTTCCTCCTGTGGGCATTGCCTGGGAGAGTATGCTCTCCCACCAAATCTTTCCTAAACCCAGCTGAAATAGATTACAGCATAAGATTTGATGATTCAGCACTTCTGTTGCTGCTGATTTACTGCCTGATGCTCAACTTCTTTTTTTTTTATCAGCTGAAGAACTGCTTGGCCATCAGGAGCTGCAGGCAGCTGCAAAGGGAACCAAATAATCCTGTCTTTGGGAGGTAAAAATGGATGGATGGAATGCAGCAGCATCCAGACAGAGAAGGAAAGGTCAGGAGAGGAGCTGAAATATGGAGGAGTGGGGGGTGTTTTCACCTACAGCACTAACACAGACCTAACCCACCTGTGACAATGTCTTTGTGCATTTCTTTTCTGTTTCTCTGTGCCCCAATTGCCAATTGTTTTCTGTGAGATACAGATGGTTTGATTCTGTACAACCTCTGTCTGATGGGTAACCAAATCCCTGTGTGGCACCTGGGAGTCCCAGGGGCAGGGACCTGAGGAGACCAGAGCTCTGAGAGGAGTTTGCTGAGCTCCAGCTCTGCTCTGGGGTGCCCCTCACCAGCTTTTCTGGTGGGAGCCCCTCACATTTTGTATCCAAGCCCACCTAAGGGCTGTTCCCAGCACAGGGTGTCTGGGGAAGGGGGGGACACCCCTAACACCCCAGAGCCCAAGCACCCAAAGTCTCACCAGCACACACATCTGCTTTCTCCCCATCTTGCTGCAGGTTTTTCCCCCCTTAAGCTCAGACAGGATTGAGTGGGCTGTGAAAGCTGGAGCAGTCCCCAGCCCACACCACCTCCACTATCCAGTTAGGCACCAGGTTTTTTGGCCAAAGAGAAAAGAATCAGCCACTTCTCCAAGCACAGGATAAAGTTTTGCCCCTCAAGCTCATGATGCTGACGTAGTGTTAGAAACAACTGAACATCATACCCTCTCCTTGCCATGAACCTTCTAACCTCTCTTGGCCCTGGGTCATCTCTCCTCTTTAATCCCTACCAGCATTTTCCCCCACCCCTGCTGTCCTGAATTTGAGGTGTTTGCACAGCTCCAGAGCATCGAGTTGCTTCTGGCCAGGAGGACTGAGGACTTACTTTGGCAAGCTGGAGATGGGAAGATCCCTCAGGGCAGCCTGACCACCTTAGTGGCCCATGTGCCATCACACAGTGAGGCTGATAAGTGTCAATCCATGTGCACAGGCAAGGAGAAGGTAAGGACCTGCTCCACGTGCTCTGCAGTGGCAATGCCCCTGCACAGCTGACAGGCTGAGGGGGACAAGACTCAGAACACTGGGAGATGTTGCTGGGGACATGGGGCTTTGCCAATAGGGGGATGAGGATGTAGAGAGAGCCTCTGCTCCAGGGAGATGGCAGGCAGGGCAGGTTCTGGAGAGAGGTTTTGAACTGGGTGAGAAGATGGGTGGGTGCTGGCTGCCACCCCACAGCACCAGTGTGCTCCTTGAGCTGGCCCAGATGAGTGCTGTTTGAATGAGCCTGGGGGGTGGGGGGGGAAACTTGGGAGGGAGAAGGTGAGGGAATGAAAATAGGGGGGGGATAAATGGTTTGAGTCCAAAGGCAAGAGCTCTCTGGAGGTGGCACAGAGCTGCTCTGTGCTGGGGGCTGAAAACTGTGAGGAACGTGAAGCGGAAACCAATGAACCAGAGTGAACACACTGGAAATGAGGCCCTAATTGATGGACAAAAACAGGAGCAGATGGGCAACCCTGCCCACCACCCTGTTCCAGGGGGCTCATTTGCCACTGAAGGCAGGAGGACAGTCAGCCCTGAATAACCCAGCGTGGCTGGCTCTGGCATGCTGGTGGAGGAGAGGCTGGGGCATGGGGGGGTCTGTGTGGGGTGGTCAGGGATAGCCCCCCTCCCTCCCTCCCTCCACAGCCATCCCCTGTGCTGGGTGCAGTGTAGCTCTACCTCACAGCAAAGCCCATTGGGATGAGGATGCTCCAGTGCTAAATTCAGTGCCTGAAGCCTGGGACAGGCAGGTGGGATGTTACCAGGGCTCAGCAAGTTGCTCCATCCCTGTAAGTGCAAGTCTTGTTCTGTGCTGAGAGCTTTGAGATTTGAACTTGTTCTCTACTGTCCTGGGGGTCAGGAGGATGGTTTAAGCAATCTGGAGCTGGCTAAAACCCCATAGATTATATTCTGAGACCCCATGTGTTGTGTAATGAGATTCTGTTGCTTTAGGACAAGTGTCAAGCAGGCAAACCAGAGCAATCCCACCCCAAGGACCCAGCAAGGCAGCCCCAGCACCAGCCTTGGGGATGCTGAGCATCTGTGTGAGGTGCTTTTCCTCTGACCACTGAAAGATGGTGCAGGTCCACCTATGAGAGAAACTTGATGTGCATCCAGCTCAGCCTTATTCCATGGAGGAAAAGGGGTGAGTTCCCTGTGGCAGTGACCCCAGCTGCAACTCCATCAGCCCCCATGCACGAGGCTGCTCTTGAAGCAGGCACCGACCTGCCTCTTCCCTCTGTGGCCATGGGGAAGCTTAATGAGTTAATGCTGATTAAGTGCTCTCAGATAATCAGATAAAGGTGTCATAAAAGTGCTTTACAGTGATGATGATGTGTTTTATGGTGAGGAGAAACTGATGATCCCAAATAAAAAGCTGAATTAAACCGGGGGGGAAGTACAAAGGTGTCTTCAGATCTGGGGTGAACTTCACATTAAGGGCAAAATACCATTCAAGCAGCAGCAAAGTTCCCATCCCTCCTCAAACCTGCCTCCTTCTGACCTCCCCCCCCCCCCCTCCTCTCCAACAGCCTTTTCTGCTCCAGACCCAGATTAATTACCTCCCTGGCAGCCCTTTGGGCTTCCCCCATCTGATAACGTGTGAATAAGGCTGACAGGACTTGCTAAGGGTCTCACAGCTTTCTCTGCTTCCCTCTCAGCAACCCAGCTCCAGCAGCAGGGCTGCAGGGTCATGGCATCCCTGCACCTCCCTCCTGCTCCCCAGCCTCTCACCTCAGGCACCATCTGACTTGTCCCTCGACCTTCAGCATCCACAGAAGGGGGAACCATGGGGACAAATGCCTCCTGCCTCCTCTCCATGCTGGGATGAGAGAGAAATCAGCCCCAAAGCCTGCATCTGCTCTCACCAACTGCACCAGGCCCAGAGCACATCAGCAAGACTCTAGATAAAGCAGGTAACAGCATTGCCCTCATTTCCAAAGCTGCCTTTGCCCAGGCTGGCAGAGGCACCAAAGCTGAGGGGATGGGGGGGAGGAGATGTGTTAAGATCTACAGCAATTAAAAGGAGCTCCAGCCTGAATGTGCTCAGCTGAAAGCCCAGGTCCCCAGGTTGTAGGATGGAAATTGGCTGGTAATTTAGTGGCTGGTGCCAAGTGGCTGCATCTGTCCAGACCTGTGATAGCCTTTTCTTTCTTGCTGTTTTCCAACCGCTTCTCCTGGCAAACAGACAGCCCAGGGAGGAGACACAGACATCTCAGGCAAACTGCTGCCTTGGCTTTATGGCCATGGCTGGGCAGTTATCCCCTGGGCTGGCACCCCATCCCTTTCCTTGCACTCTCTTGGGAGCAATGGGACCTGGCATGAGGGATTCCCAAATCCCAGTTTAGGTGGCTTACTGGGGAGATGGGGTTTCACTTTGCTTCTGCTCAGTTTTCTCCCCACAACAAGGGTTTTTTCCTCTTTTCCCTGGAGCCAGCTGAAGTGTTTGGTTCCAAACAAAACTCCTCACACCAACTTGATAACACATTTTGTTCCCCCTCCTTCATTGAAGCAAATGAAAGATCCCATTTCACTTCAGTTAAAGCCACCAGGATGGAAGGATCCAACTTTCCCAGCGTGATATCTCTGTTAGAAACACATTTATTTAGGCAAGCTGCTTTGCCAAACTTGCCTGGGATTGGTAGCTTTGAGCTGCATTTCCCAGGCAGCCTGGCACAGTGCTTTGAAGAATGGTGGATGTGTCTAACTACTTCTTTTCCCCAGGTTGGAGCCCCCTGAATCTTCAACTCAAAGGATCCCCAGAGGGATCAGCTTTCATCCTGGTGCTATAGAATAAGCCAAAGGAGAAGCTGCAGAAGCCAGCCTGGTTTGCTTCAGAGGAGTTGAAGGTAGGTGATGCCCAGAGGCCTCTCCCAAGCTCACCTCCCTGTGAGATGATGCCAGAATTGTCTCCCCATGACATCAGTTGAGTCCCTGTGGCCAAGCCCAGTGCAGTGTGATCATCCAGTGGGTCCAAGTTCTTGGTCAGGCAAAGATCAGCACATTTGCTCCAACCAAGGGACTGGCAGCTCTGGTAGGACCTGGTGTTCTGCCAAGCTGCCCCTGAGACACAGCTTGGTGGAGGTTGCAGACAGGGACCTGAGGCCTGAGATGGGGAGAAGGGTTGTAGATGATGGAAGAGCTCTGCACCAATCTCAGCTCTGCCTCCTGCCTGGTTGCTTGCAAAGTTCTGCTGTGTTAAGGCCCATCTCTGCTTCAGGGCTAACACAAGTCCACCTGGAATGAGGCAGGATTTAGGATCCTGGTGCAAGCAGCACCTTGTCATGTCTCCATGCTCCCTTGGGACCTTCCATGCAGGAGGCAGGAGGCTTGGGCTGCCTCTTTGCTGCTGTCACTGGTAGTGTTGGGAAGTCTCTGAGGTGCTCCAGGGTGCCAGGAGAAGGAGTATGGACAAAAATAAAGAGGAGAGAGTGTTTTCCTCCCTATTCCCTCCTGACTTCAACTGCTCTGCCCTTCAAACATCCTTGATGGCTGGGGGGAGATGGAAGTGCCCATCCTTCATCCCAAAGTGGGCACAGCAAGCAGGCAGAGCACTTCAGGAATGTGCTTTGAGGTTCCTCCCAGCACAATGAACCTCAGGATGGCTTTTGCTTTGAGGCAGTGAGGCAGGAGGGCTCCTGGTCCCACGAGGAGGGCAGCCCCTCAGCACTGGCTCTGCTCAGAGCTATGGCACAGACAGGGGACCCCAATTTGCATCTCCCTGTGTCGATCTGAATCGAGACTGATGGCTCAGTGTCTGTCTCCTGTTATCCAGCACCAGCAAATGGGGTGAGAGTGGGACAGAGTGGTGAACCCACACCTACCACCATCTCTGGGTTGAATACCTAGGGGGGAACAGCCACCTTCTCCTGCTTGGGACCAGGCGAGGTGGGGGAGACACAGGGCTGAGCTGTGAGCTTTCTGTCCCTTGGATAGAGACCACTTGAGCAACAGCCTCACTTGGCACCAGCTTTGGCCTCCTCCAAGGGAGCTTGGCCAGGCTGCAGCTGCCTTTGTGCTGCCCTGAGGCACGGCCCCGCGTTTCATCCCCTGAGCCGCCTCTGTGGGCTGGGGGAGTGCTCCTCGGGGTCATGTTTGTTATGTTTCCAGGAAGCCCCTCCAGAAAAACATCCTTGAAACACAGAGGTTTCCCTTCTGCCGGCATACAAATGAACCCCAAACAGAGCCCACTTCAAAGGCTCGGGCTAACGAGCCGCTCTCTCCCCCGCCCCGCTCCCGGCCGCTTTCGGGAGGGCTCTAACGATGCTGCGCTGTGACAAAGGCACCGGCTTTGCTTTTGGAGTCTGCTCAGCGGCAAAAAAAAGAGGAGGAGAGAGGGGGCAGGGAGCAGTGGGAAGCAGGAACATAGCAGCACAGGCAGCTGTGGGATGCTGCCCAGCAGCCCGGTACCCCATGGCAGCGTGGCATGGATGGGCTGAGCCTGGAACGGGGCTGATGCTGCCCTTCAGAGCCCCTTCACAGCAGAGCAGGGGCTGAGGTGCTGGAAACAAAGTGTTGGGGGGGTATTTTGGGGGATTTTTTGAATGTATTGTTTCTTTTCCAGGGACAAAGGGAGGGTGATGGGGGTAGGGAAGAGGATTAGATGGAGGGAACACTGCTCACACCGTCTCCTCTATCACAGAGGGCTTTTATTCTCCTGAGCCAGCCTTTTCAACTTTGCTTGGAGCTCCTGGTGCTGGCTGTGGTGGAGGCAGGGATTTGGCACTAACCCTGGCTCCTCATCACATCCCCCCTCTGGTCCTTCTTGCCTCCCCTGGGCTTCAAATCTCAGTTCAACCTCAAACCCCACAGTCCCCTGGCTGTGCTGGGGCCAACATCACTCCCCAGGCTGGCTGCCCCTCACTCCCTGCTCAGTGAGTACCCCCAGGGGCTCAGAAAGCTTTAACCCCCTCAGCAACTGGGGCTACAAACATTGCCCTGAATCCCCAGTAGAAACCATCCCATGGAGGCCAGGACCAGGGGCTGGGGCAGCTGAGAGAAAACAAGAACCACAGTGACTATGAAGCTGCAAAGCCAAATGAGGTGTCAAGGTGGGGAACAGGGTTTGCAGTTCTTCCTCCCAGAGTATTTGGAGGGGGAAACAAAGCCAGAAATTTCCTTTTGGCCTTGTGCAAAAGTTTCCTTCTGCTTCTGAGCAGGAGAAAGCAGGGACTTTGTGATTTTTGCTCAGAAAAAGGAAAGATGCTGTCCTACTTTTGTTTTGTCTGAGAAAGCATTTTGTGCCACAGAAGTGGGAACCAAACCTAAAAATAGCTCCTTCCCATAAATATTTCCAGGTCTAGGTGGGAGTTTTTCCCATGCAGTAAGCAGAAAGGACCTTTTCCTCCAGCCCAGCCTCCTGTGGGTACCCAGGATTTGCCACCACCATTGCTTTTTTGGTTCCATCTCTTGATCTCAGAGGGTTCCTCCACTCAAGTCATTTTTCAGGGGGCCACTCAGCTCCCTGATGCAGAGCTGACCCATTATTTCAGGGCTGCCCTACTCCTAGCAACTCTCATTAGCCAGAGCCCAAAAAAGGAACCCTATTAATGAGAACCTTGATGGTTCCACACCCTCCACACTGGAGCTTTTCAGATATTTCCAGGAGAGAGAATTGTCTGGATGGTTTTGCATCAGGAGGATGGATCCTCTCTGCAAGAGGCATCTCAAGAGCCTTCATTGCCATCTGCCCTTGCATAGAGCTGCAAACTGCCAGTGCTGGGAGCTTCACCTGCAAATTTTCCAGGAGGTTTCATCATTTCCTTCTCCCCTTTACCCAAAGGATGCTCCAAGGCTCAGGGCCTTGATCTGCTGTGAGTCAGTGCACCAGGCTCAGGCAGCCTCCAGAGCCCTTGGACAGGTCATTGTCGAGCAGCAGCACGTGCAGAGAGGAGGAAACTCCTTCCTCCACACCACCAGCATCCCCCTCTCCCCAACAGAAGTAAATAATCTGCAATCTCCACATATTTCCACCCCCAGGGGCCAGAGGAGTGATGAATATATGAATATACTGAGCCAGGCTGTTGTTCCACAATGCCAAACCTTGGATTTCTGGCTGCTTCTGCTGATGCTCACCTGTGGGCATCCCTCTGCCAGCCCCTGTGGGCACAGCAGGGAGGGATGGGAGCCCTCAGCCCTTTAGCCAAGTTGTCAATACTGCTGATCAGCTCTGGCATTGATTTCCACCCCTTCCTGCCCTTCCACTCGCTGCTGCTTGCTCCCCTCTCTATTTTTCTCTCTTGATAAGAGAATAAAGGTGAGCAGTCAGTCTTCTGTGCCCAGAGGTGCCTGAGCTTCTGCTCTGTGCTGGCTTGGGTGGTTGCTGTGGCTTTCACAGGATGCCATCAGCTCTAAAGCCAGGCAGAGCCCTGCCAGAACCATCACCTCTCCTGCTGACCATGGCTGGGAGCTGAGCACTGTCCAGCTCTGCACCCTACATCTCCCTCATGACAATGAGAGGAGGGGTCCTGGCATGGGACCAACAGCTCTGGGCTGGCTCTAGGCAGCTGCCTTTCCTCTGGCTAACACATCCCAGGGCTCAGCCTCCCCTGGGATGGGGCTTAACTCTGAAAGTGGAGCACCAGAGCATGGCCAGGCTTGGAGGGCTGCTGAAAAGTGAATTTGGTGACCCTAGAGCTGCTGTCTACATTGGGTGATAAAAACATGAGAAGCCAGGGTTGGAGACAAGCCCACTTCTTCCATCATATCCCCATCCCTGGGGGGAAAGCAGAGGGAAGTGGGGAGCAACCCCCTCTTCTCATGGCACCATTGCCCCTTGCCTGCAATGCACCTACAAAGAGGAAAACCCAACCCAACACCCAGACCTCCCCCCCAGCCTTGTCCCCACTGCCAAAGGAAGAGCAAAACCCCTCAGCAAAGGGCCCTCAAGTGAGTAATCTCTCCTTCATATGTGTCCCAGCATCCCTCCACCATGCACCATCCTGGTAGCCACCACTTGAATTAGCACCAAAGGATTATGGGAGGCAGAGTCATTAATCTAGGTGACAAACAGGACTCTGAAGGAATATTTGCACCCCGAAATTGAAAAGATTAGGCCATATTTGTCAAGGATTGGTAGGCTTTATCGCCTCCAGAGCAGATGCTGTTAAATATTCATGAGCTGCATAAGTGGGAGAAGACCTCGCTAGGCCTGATGACTTTCAGAGAGAGGAGGGAAAGGGGAGGGGGATACAGTGGCATCCACACTCAGTGGGGAAGGGGGATGTGGGTCAGGAAGAGGTGCTTGGGAAAGGGGTGAGGGATGGTGGGATTTCATCCATCCCTCCAGCCACAGGGAATTGGGTGCAGCCCCTGTATAGGCAGGTACTGCCTTTCCTGCTCTGGAGCTGGGCAAGTGGCTGAAAGCAGCTGCAAGCTCAGGGTGGGGGTCACTGTTGTGCCCCCAGGCTTGAAGGTGGGTAGCAGAGATCATCAAAGGATCAGGGAGCTGGGCTTGGTGCTGCAGGACTTGTGGGCTGCTGAATGTCCCCAGCCAAGGCAGAAACAAGTGATGGAGAGATGGGCAGAGGGTGGGGAGGAAGGACTTCAATGGCAGCAGGAGGATGGAGAGGTGGGGACAGGAGGTGGATGGGGGAAGGGAAGAATGGGAAAAGGGAGGAAGAAAGCATCCTGGGGAAGGGAAACATGAGAAAAAAGCAGGCTGATGGAGAGAGGATGAAGGAATGGGCAGAACAAGGATGAAAAGGGAATAAAGGGAGAAGAGGAGGAAAGAGTAGGTAGAAACAATTAGTGTAGCTAAAATGTGCACAGATCCAGACTTCTCCTCCACCTCCTAATCCCTACTTCCCCCCAAGTTTAAAAATGACCTTCCTAAGAGCTGATGAGTCCTGCTGCAGACCCCAGGCTGGCTTACCCTGACTGAAGGATGGAGGGTTGAAGTCAACACACGTCCCCCCATGAGGACCAGAACAGCTCAGAGCGTGTCATGGCACATCCCTGAGCTTGAGCTCTCCAGGATCACACCTGCCCATGTTACTGGAGTTCTCTAGAACTCAAAATAGCCTCATGGGAAGACACAAAAGTGGAGTTTTAGGTTTTCCTGAGAGGCTGGAGACATGGGAAGTGCCATTTGAGCCTTTGCCCCTGGCATGTGTGAAGGAGGCAGGCAGGAGCACTGGGGCTGTGTGGGAGGGCTGGGGGCTGAGATCTCCCCAAGTTTCTCCCTGTATCTTTCACTCACACACTTGGGTCGGATCCAGTTTGAACCCAAGCTCCAAATCTCCAAAAACCAGGGTGAATTTCAGCAAGGCACAAAGCTTGGGTTTGAGGCAGCTGTTTCCCCTCGTGTCAGTCAAGTGATAAAGGGAAAAGCCAGGGCTGGCATTAGGAAAAGCATCGAGTGAGCTGCAAAACCATCAGGAAAAGCCTCCACTGCCAGGCTGGTGGGGTGACAGACACTTCATGTAGTGCAGCTTATTAATGTTAGTACAAAATCCTGATTCATCAAAGCCCTGGTTCTTCAGAAGAGCAAGTCAGGCCCAGCAACCTCTTTGCTCACTTTAAAGAAACCCCCAAACCAATCCAAAGGTACCAGGTGAAGTTTTGTACCCAGCCTCTTCTGGAAGGGCAAATTGTCTGCTGATGGGTGGCCATGGATTTGAACTGTTTGCTGCTCAGGTGATGGGTGACCAAGGAGTGGATGCACTTGATCCCTTGTGCACAGAGGTGCTGAGCACTCACTCACCCCAACCTCCATCCCAACCATGTCCCAGGATGCTGAGAACAGGCAGGGGAAAGAAAATGAGAGCACTGGAAGCTGCTGCATAATCCACTCCCCTAAATCCACATTTCCATCTCAACCTTCAAGAGATCTTCCACAAGTTCTGGCCTCAATCTGTGAGCCAGGCTGCCCAACCCTCCCTCCTCCCCCCTCTCACTCCTCCCCAGGCCCCCACCAGCCTTCACACCATTTAATGTCTTACAGCTCTGTCCCTATTTGACAAACAGGTGATTTTGCTAATGAGGAATAAATGAGATTCACAGGATGAGAGAAAGGGAACAGCAGCTGTCGTGAGCTCAGGATGTGCCGGCTTTATTAAAGTAATATATGGCCACATGCTTGGTATTAGGACGCGCAGTTTGAGAACTCCCAGCTCATCCCTCCCGGCTCCCTCCTCCCGCCTCTCGGCTTCAGCCCCCGCCCCGCAACGTTTTCCAATCAGAGAATTAGCGCCGGGAGAGCCGGGACCATCCCAGGCCATGCATGCGAAATGCACCCGCTGCAGCCAGCCCTGCGCGCCTGCCTGCCGGGAGGGATGGGAGATGGGACGGTGAGGGGGAAGGAGAAGGAGAGGGAGATGGGAAGGTGAGGGGGAAAGAAGAAGAGGGGGAAAGAAAGGTGAAGAGGAAAGAAAAGGAAAGGGAGAAAGAAAGAGGAAAGGGAGACAGTAAGGTGAAAAGGAGGAGGGAACTCTAGGTGGTGCTGCTCTGGCAGGGGGGTTGCGCTGGGTGAGCTTTTGAGGTCCCTTCCAGCCCTTAAGATTCTGTGAAAGAGGAAAGGAAAGGTGAAGGTGAGATGAAGGGGAGGGGAGAGGAAAGGAAAGGGGGAAGGAAAAGAAGTAAAAGGGAAGGTGAAAGGAAGGATTTTCACAGAATTACAGAATGTCAAGGGTTGGAAGGGACCTGGAAAGCTCATCCAGTGCAACTCCCCTGCCAGAGCAGCACCACCTAGAGCAGGGTACACAGGAACTCATCCAGCTGGGGTTGAATGTCTCCAGAGAAGGAGCCTCCACAGCCCATCTGGGCAGCCCCTGCCAGTGCTCCCTCACCTCAACAGGGAAGAAGTTTTCCCTTGTGTTCCTTTGGAACCTCTTCTGTTCCAGCTTGTACCCATTGCCCCTTGTCCTGTCATTGGCCATTACTGGGCACAGCCTGGCTCCAGCCTCCTCACACCCACCCTTGATGGATTTGTAAACACTAATGAGGTCTTTTGATACTTAGGTCACTGTGCTGGATGCTGGCACAGCCCATGAAGCAGAAGAAGGTGTAAAGGCTCATTCAGATGTGGGGATGTGAGTGGTGGCCCCATTCTGGAGAGTGGCTCTGGAAGGAGACAGAGACCTGTTGGATAGGAGGGAGATGCTCTGGGATGACTCTGGCATTGGGCACAGGCAGCAATGTGGCATTCTAGAGTGGGTGACCCTGGGCAGGGCAGGATCAGCCCTGTGTCCTGGAGCAGCCAGTGGGATCATCAAGGGGTTGGATTATTTTGGAGGAGAGCTGCAAGGGGAAGATTAGATGAATGCAAAGATGAAACAAGAGGCAATCCCTAGAAAGGGATGGAGGAGTGGGAGAGGGATTAAAGGAGGAAAAGAATAACAAAAATAAACAGGGTGACAGCAAAGAAATCTCACAGCAAGACAGGAGAAGTGGGAGGGATGGAGGGAGAGAGCAGAGGAGTGGGGAGAGGCACTGCAGGCACCAGCTGGATGGGGAATGTGGAACCCCCTGCACTCCCCCAGCAGTGGGGTTGTGATAGCTCAAATGTTACCCCAAATGAGGCAGACAGTCTTTTTTTCAGCAGGATTTTCAAGGTTGGGCTTGGGTTGATAACTCTTCCCCTAAAGTTTTAACATCTGGAGGGAAGGTGCTTCCCTGGCCAAGCAGGAATAGCTGGGCAGGTTTAGCTGGAAGGCAGAGTGTGGGCTACAAGAGTATCTGCTGCTGGAGTCTCAGGGAGAGCTGCAGTTTTAAAGCAAGATTCTGTGCTCCCAGAAGGCCAAGAGAAAAACAAATATGCTGAAACCCCCCCCCACCAGGCAAAAAAAGTCCTACAACCCACCTCCCCTGGTGTTTTTGTTTTTAAGTGGTTAAACTGCAAACAGAAGCCTCACTTTAAGTTGTTTTTTATGGATGGTTTTACTGTTGTTCCTTGAAAAAAAAGAGAATCAGCTACTGTCAGGGATAGCCTCACTTCTTGGGTGTCACTTCAAGGTAATGTGTGTGCTCTGGCCATCCTCTTTATCTCTGCAGCTGGTTGTTATCCCTCCACAGAAAGCAGCTCCCTTCAGCCCTGGGCTGGAGCCCTCCTGGGGTTGGTGGAACTGAGCCCCTGCTCTGATTTAGCTGGAGCCTGAGCCTTTTGCCCAACACAGAGGGGTTTAGGAGACATTTCTCTACTGGGGTAAGGCTCCAGCCCACAGACATCATCCCTTCCCTCCAGGAATGAGCAGGGATGGGTCTCAGGAGTACAGGGCTTTGGGGGTGAGGAGAGCAGGAAAAGGGAGCAAAGGAAGTGGATGGTGATACTTAATTTTGTGAATGTGATGGTCTGCTGAGGTTCTACAGCCCAGAGGAATTCTGCTCTATAATCACCCAACTGATCTTCACTTTTCAGGCTTGAGGGAAACAAAGGCATCATTCTGGCAAGATCTCTGCCAGCAGAGACCTGTGGACTTCTCTGCCTCCAGCAGCCCATCTCCCCTCCTAGCTCTGCACACACAGGGATGTGTTCCTTTGTCTGCTGCTCCAGAAGTTCAGCCCCCAATCAACTGAAAATCAGGGGCAGCAGGAGCAGCCTCAGGACACACATGAGTGCAGGGTGCAAGTGTGGGCACCTCTGCCAGCTTGCTGCAGCCCCAGCAGCACCCCCTCCAGCAGCTGGACCACGAGCTCTCCTCCACCACGACATGCACCAAACCTCAGATCCAGACATGCTTCCCAGCAGCTCCTGCACACTCCTAAGGAAGCACAGAGCCCAGCCAAGTTTCAGGGGCTCAGGCAGATATACACCCCCTTGTCTGTTTGCTCAGGTGCCCTCCTGCTCCTGCCTGTCTGCACAGCAGCAGCCTGGGTACCAGGCAGGCAGCAGGAGGGGACACCAGCCCCGAGTAAACAAGTGCTCAGTGAATAATTTACTCAATGAGTGACAGAAGAATTGCCTCTTAACAATTTGCTGGGCAAATATTATTTGACCATTTCTAGAGCTGCTTGAAGAGTACAAACAGAACCTCCCTATACATTGGGAATAATTCATTTGACAAAAGCAGGCTGCACCTCATCAGATAAATTATTGACAGGGGATAAGACAGCCCCGTTTCAGGGTGCTGCAGCAGTCACAAAAGTCCCTTTGCCACTGAGGCACAGCTCCAAGCTTTGGTCCCTGCTGTCCTGCTTGGCTCAGACAGACACAGGCTCTGCAGAAGGGTCTGAGGGGGGATGGTGGCCACATTGCTGCCCAATTGCTGGGAGGAGAGATGGGCCCCATCTCTCCAGGTCCCTGGGTAATCCCTGTGTCCCCATGTCTCTGGAGGATTAAACTCCCATATGAATGCTGCTGGGACTGCAGGGAATGAGGGAAAGCATCTCAGCTTCTGCATGGAGTCCAAATGAGGGTTGGAGGAGGGGATGGGCTCCAGCTGGCAGGTGGAGCACTCCCCCCTCCCCAAGGCTCAGGTTTTGGAACAAAAAGCCGGAGTTCCATGAAGAGCATCCCCTGCTGAGGCCCTGGGGCGGGCACTCCTGCTTCTATTGAGGAGGGCTCTGGCATGCATGGCTCCCGGTGTTCCCACAGCGGGCAGGAGCCCAAATCCTCTCCTGTATCCCCGGGCACGTGAGGCTCGGCAAGGTATGGAGGGAGCTCTGCTTTGGAGGGGGGAGGAGACCACCGGGGAGGGGAATCACCCCCTCCCACACACCCCAGAGCAACCCCCTCTGGGCTGGCTGTTGTGTGTAATTTTCAAGAGAAGGAGCCAAGGGTTCTGGGATGCAACTTGCTGCTTGGGGTGTCCTGGGAGCCCCTGCAGGGCTTCCCCTTCCCTCCCCTTCAGTGACCTGCACCTCTACCTGGAAAGCCCAAACCCCACTGGTTTCACCCCACTCCCCCCTAAACAAAGACACTGGGGTGTAGCAGTGCAGCATCCCAGGCAGGACAGCTTGGAGAGGGGAGTACCAAGGGAGTCCTTGGCATGAATCCACTCATCTAGGTTGGAGGAGGCATATTTTGGGGCATTGGAGATGCTCAGCCTCATCTCACCACTGTCCCCAGCTGCTGTGTGACACGGGAACCTCAGGGCTGACACTCTGAGGGAAGGATGACAGCTGTGGCCATGCAGCAGCAAATCTCTGTGGCCTTGGGAGTTTCTCTGCTCTCCTTGGTCCAAAGCATCCCACGGCACAGCCATGCTCTCCAGCTGGTGAGCCAGCAGATGCCCCTCCCCTGGGGCTGGCTTTGATGAAAGCTGTGGGCTGAAGCCACTGGGAAGCTCTGCTTTGGACTAGTCCGTGCCTCAGTTTCCCCAGGGGTTTCACAGCAGGATGCTATTGCTGGTTAACTGCTGGTTAACTGCTCTGTACATCCCAGCTGCTGGGAATGGGAAAGAGGCTGGGAAGTGTTTCAACAGCCCAGAAGAAACCTCTCACTCCTCTGCAGGGAACAAGGAGGTAAAACTCCCAGGTACCATAAACCCAATGAATTACAGAAAACAGGGTGTTTTTTAAAGTTAACTTTAATAGTAAGAGAAGAAATTTAAAAGTCAGAACTTGAGGAAACTTGGTGGTGTTGACTAAAAGCCTGAACTCCTGTGCAAGTGAAATGAAAAGCAAGTCTTGCATTCCTCCAGCAGCACCAGTGGGTCACCATCCCTCTCCCCCCCAGCCCTGTGCAGACCCCACTCCATTCCATTCCCATTCCACTGAGTGATTAAATGTAGTATTATCTTATTTATTTTGGCTTGCCTCCTTGCCAGTCCCCTGCTGTAAATTAAATGATTGCTGAGTTAGATTAGCAGAAAGCATATGTGGAAATTACCTTTTAATTTCTTAATTACATTGCACTCACCTGCAGCTCAACCTGCCACTGGAAGGAAAGTGTGAAGTTAATTTCCATTGATATATTATCTGCATTCTTATAAATTAGGATCCTGTGAAGGAGGAAGTGTACTGAGAATTCATTGTTCCAGCTCAGGCTGTGGATGGGAGCAGGGCAGTGTGCTTAAACCTGGGATGCTCCAAGAGAAGTCTCCACAGTGTGAGTGAGCTTTTCTGTATTTCATACCATCAGCAGGGATGCAGGAATAAGAGCCCAAAGCCTAATATTTTCTCAGCCTCAGCTCCTTGTTTCTTAGGGATCATAGAATGGTAGGGTTGGAAGGGACCTTTAGAGATCATCTAGTCCAACCCCACTGCAGAAGCAGGGTCATCTAGATCAGGTCACATAGGAACATGTCCAGGCAGGTCTTGAAGACCTCCAAGGAAGGAGACTTCACAACCCCTCTGGGCAGCCAGGGATGTTTTAGCAGTGAGCTCTTATCAAACTGCTTTAGTCACAGGACTTTGGTCAAGGCTGGCAAGGTCTCTGGGGTGGTTAGGTGACACCTTCCAAGCCCTGTGGCAAATGAATCAGAAATTCTGATTTCTCCCTTCCTGTCAGACTGCTTATCAAGCCTAAACCCGACCTTTACAATGACATCCAAGTCTCTTCACCTCTCACAGCCACCAACTGAGCTCAGGAACACCACTAAGTCTGAGTAGAGCCCAGGCACACAGGGAGAACCTGTCCCTGGGAGCACACTGCCAGGTATTGAGGGTAGAGCTCATGGAGTTCTTCAGGACACCTCTGCTTGGATACCCAGCTGGTACCAGTCCTGAGGAGCAATGAGAGGCTCTTTTTGGTGGCCCTGCATATCCAGTGTCTGCTTTCTGCTTCTTGACACAACAGCCTTGCTCTGTTCTCTCCTCTGGAGACCTCATTTATTTCTTCTTTAGTCACATGCTGCAGTCTGTCATGTTTTTCATATTCCCTGTGCAGCCTGAATCCAAGGAAAGGGAGATGGCAAAGTGACTTCCTATGATAAACCCTTCCCTCCTGTGACATATCTTAGTGAAGGGACCAGTTGTACACTGCTTGTAGAAAGGCAGATGTTGAAACTCTCTTGGGTTGACTTTGTGTCCCAGGCTAAGCAAAGCCAGGGTAGCAGAGTGACCTGGCAAGGTCACTGAGCCAGGGGACACATTTCAACCTGCTGCCAGAGGATCAGAGAGCAAATCCCACATTTTTATTTACAAGACAAATTCCTCTGAATAGAATCAAATCCAGGAGCAAACTGAGGAATTCACTCAAAGGAATGATTGCTGAGGTCAAGCCTTTGATTTCACCTTTATCCTATGTTACAAGCAGAGTTATTGTGGGATCTGTCCCCAGATCTCTCCTTTTTCATACATTCCTCCTGAGCAATGTGTGACCTGGAGGATGAGGTGGGATGCTCCTCAAGGTTCTGGGTGATGGTGACTGGTGGGTTTTATTCCTCTGTAGGGCAGGGCAGCCTTTCAGAGGGAGCTGGGTGGGCTAGAGAAATTGGCTGGCAGGAAGCATGTGGAATTGAACAATGCAAACTTCTGCAAACCCCAGGTCTTGGAGGGGACTAAGATGTTGATAGAGAAATAAGTGAAAGATGTAGATAAATGGGTGTGAATTCAGCAGAGGGATGCCAAGATGTTCAGGGGGCTAAAGGGAGGAGAAGCTGAGAACACCAGGGATGTTTAGGCCTTTTGTTGGGGTGCACAACAGGAGAGGGGGTGGGTATAAACTGGGGCATATTCCCTGTGATGGGATATAAGGAAATCAAATTCCCTGTGAGAATAAATGAGCAGGGGAACAGTGGCCAAAAGTAATCATGGGATCCCCATCCTTGGCAGATCAAGAGCTGGCTGGACAAATCCCTGAGAAAGCTGGTCTGCATGTAGTGTTTGGCTTCTTTTGAAGAGGAGGTTGGATTAGACACCTCCTGAGGTGCCATCCCACCTGAAATGTTTTATGAGTCGGGGTTGTCACTGTGCTGCAAGGGGATGAAATTGCATGTCAAGCCTAGAGCTGCACTTCTGCTTTAAACCCTGCCAAACACACCTGAATAGCATCAGGAGGTGGCACAGTTCAGCTGCAAACCCAGGAAATTTACTTCAGATGGAAAAGGCTCAGTCAAACCGAAAGCTAAGACACAAGATGCCTGAGTTTTTTGCCTTACCTCACTTGACCACCCCACATGCACTTAAAACCCCTCATTCCCCACCCAGAGGTCGTATCACCTATTAATCATGCTGAAGAGCCCCTCAATTATCTGAAACCACGATTCCTCCAACCCTTTCCACGTCCCCTGTGACATTTGGGTAACTGAGGTTGTTCTATATTATTATTATTTTTCAATTGTGGTAATTATTGTACATTAAACCATTAGCATTCATTACTCCTACAGTGTGTAATTAGAACAATGGTGGATGGATTGCTACCAACCCTAATGAAGTTTTTATAATTGTAATTTATGGTCGTCAAATTACCTTTCTTAAAAATGAAGCCTAATATTAGCCTCTTAAGTTATGGGGAGGGGGTGGTAATTACTTCTAATTGATGCTGCTTGTTTGTGCTGCTTCGTACAGAGCGATGCTGCTCCAGGCCTCCACCCAGCAGCGGATGGGAGCAGCAGCCTCGCCGGGAAAGCCTTTGATGTGCCTTTCCCCGTGACGGCGAGGCGGGGAGAAGCAGCCCGAGGAGGCACCGCAGGGTCCCTATTCAGCCTGCTCCTGCCTTGGGACAGGGAGCTGGCGGCTCCCGGGCAGTGGGAGGGAGAGGAGAGCGGTCGGGAGAGGGGGCAGGAGTGGGGCAGGGGCAGGAAGACGAGCAGGGACAAATGCGAAGGCAGCGGCAGTAGGGCAAGCAGTAGAGAAGGCGAGGGGCAGGAGAGGGGGCAGCAGGACCGGCAGAGCCAGGAGGACAGGCAGGAGCAGTAGGACAAAAAGGAGAGAGGGCAGGGACAGCAGGGCAGGCGGGAGGACGGACAGGAGAGCGGCAGGAAAACAAGCAGGAGCAGATGATGGACAGGCAAGAGGATGGATGGGAGAACAGGTAGGGGCAGGAGGACGGGCAGGAGGACAGTGAGGGCTCTGTGAGCCCTGCCGTGCCCCTCTGAGCCCTGCTGAGCCCCACTGAAACCCGTTGTGCCTCCCTGAGCCCCTTTGAGCCCCATTGAGCCCCTCTGAGCCCTGCTGTGCCCCGTTGTGCTCCACTGAGCCCCGGTGACCCCGCTGAGCCCCTCTGAATCCCACTGTGCCCCGTTGTACCCCTCTGAGCTCCACTGACCCCACTGAGCCCTTTGGAGCCCCTCTGATCCCCACTGAGCCCGTTGGAGCCCCTCTGATCCCCACTGAGCTCGTTGGATCCCCACTGAGCCCCTCTGATCCCCACTGAGCCCATTGCAGCCCCTCTGATCCCCATTGAGCCCGTTGCAGCCCCTCTGATCCCCACTGAGCCCGTTGGAGCCCCGGTGAGCCTGTTGGAGCCCCTCTGATCCCCACTGAGCCCGTTGGAGCCCCGGTGAGCCTGTTGGAGCCCCTCTGATCCCCACTGAGCCCGCTGGAGCCCGGTGAGCCCCTCTGATCCCCACTGAGCCCGTTGGAGCCTCGGTGAGCCCCTCTGATCCCCACTGAGCCCGTTGGAGCCCGTTGGAGCCCCTCTGATCCCCACTGAGCCCGCTGGAGCCCGGTGAGCCCCTCGGAGCCGCTGTGATCCCGCTGGAGCCCGGTGAGCCCCTCTGATCCCCACTGAGCCCGCTGGAGCCCGGTGAGCCCCTCGGAGCCGCTGTGACCCCGCTGGAGCCCAGTGAGCCCGTCGGAGCCGCTGTGACCCCGCTGGAGCCCGGTGAGCCCATCAGAGCCGCTGTGACCCCGCTGGAGCCCGGTGAGCCCCTCGGAGCCGCTGTGACCCCGCTGGAGCCCGGTGAGCCCCTCGGAGCCCCACTGACCCTGCTGGAGCCCGGTGAGCCCCTCGGAGCCGCTGTGACCCCGCTGGAGCCCGGTGAGCCCCTCGGAGCCGCTGTGACCCTGCTGGAGCCCGGTGAGCCCGTCGGAGCCGCTGTGACCCCGCTGGAGCCCGGTGAGCCCGTCGGAGCCGCTGTGACCCCGCTGGAGCCCGGTGAGCCCGTCGGAGCCGCTGTGACCCCGCTGGAGCCCGGTGAGCCCCTCGGAGCCGCTGTGACCCCGCTGGAGCCCGGTGAGCCCCTCGGAGCCCCACTGACCCTGCTGGAGCCCGGTGAGCCCCTCGGAGCCGCTGTGACCCCGCTGGAGCCCGGTGAGCCCCTCGGAGCCGCTGTGACCCTGCTGGAGCCCGGTGAGCCCGTCGGAGCCGCTGTGACCCCGCTGGAGCC
The DNA here is from genome assembly GCF_028858725.1 of Colius striatus. NCBI lineage: Eukaryota > Metazoa > Chordata > Aves > Coliiformes > Coliidae > Colius > Colius striatus. The sequence continues at coordinate 5,102,302 of NC_084775.1, read as the reverse complement.
CGGTGAGCCCGTCGGAGCCGCTGTGACCCCGCTGGAGCCCGGTGAGCCCCTCGGAGCCGCTGTGACCCCGCTGGAGCGCGGTGAGCCCCTCGGAGCCGCTGTGACCCCGCTGGAGCGCGGTGAGCCCCTCGGAGCCGCTGTGACCCCGCTGGAGCCCGGTGAGCCCGTCGGAGCCGCTGTGACCCCGCTGGAGCCCGGTGAGCCCCTCGGAGCCGCTGTGACCCCGCTGGAGCGCGGTGAGCCCCTCGGAGCCGCTGTGACCCCGCTGGAGCGCGGTGAGCCCCTCGGAGCCGCTGTGACCCCGCTGGAGCCCGGTGAGCCCCTCGGAGCCGCTGTGACCCCGCTGGAGCCCGGTGAGCCCCTCGGAGCCGCTGTGACCCCGCTGGAGCCCGGTGAGCCCCTCGGAGCCGCTGTGACCCCGCTGGAGCCCGGTGAGCCCGTCGGAGCCGCTGTGACCCCGCTGGAGCCCGGTGAGCCTGTCGGAGCCGCTGTGACCCTGCTGGAGCCCGGTGAGCCCCTCGGAGCCGCTGTGACCCCGCTGGAGCCCGGTGAGCCCCTCGGAGCCGCTGTGACCCCGCTGGAGCCCGGTGAGCCCCTCGGAGCCGCTGTGACCCCGCTGGAGCCCGGTGAGCCCCTCGGAGCCGCTGTGACCCCGCTGGAGCCCGGTGAGCCCCTCGGAGCCGCTGTGACCCCGCTGGAGCCCGGTGAGCCTGTCGGAGCCGCTGTGACCCCGCTGGAGCCCGGTGAGCCCCTCGGAGCCGCTGTGACCCCGCTGGAGCCCGGTGAGCCCCTCGGAGCCGCTGTGACCCCGCTGGAGCCCGGTGAGCCCGTCGGAGCTGCTGTGACCCCGCTGGGCCCCGCGCTGGGTGCGGGCGGCGATGCCCCGCGTTAAGCGGCGCGGCTCGGGCGCTGTCCGAGGTGCTGAACGCCCGCTCCGCGCAGCCCGCGGCTGGAGGGGGGGCGCTGGAGGGGTCCGAGCCGCTCGCTCAACCCGCCCTTTCCGACCCAGCCGAAGGGCTGCGATCCTGCCCTTTAATTGTTACTTTTGTTGCTGTTATGAGTTAAAATTAAGCTGTGCCTTTGCTTCCCAGCGGGGATCTGAGTTTTGCTTTAATTGCCTCTGTTTGAATCAATTTAGGCTCAATTATGCTCCTTCTTAGGTGTAATTGAGATGTTTGTGCCTATCTGTCTGAGGTAGATGCAATCATGCCCCAAAGCACTGCAGAACAGAGAGGCAGAGCAACGGTGACTTGATCACCTTTCTAGTGGCTGGGTTTGGGTGGGCTCGAAAGTAGGTTCCCCTCAATCAACTCCTTTCCTCCTGGCTAGGGCACACAAGGGCTAAACCCAAGGGCCCCTGGGCAAGTTAGGAAGCTACAGATGTTGGCACCTTTTTGGATTACAAAGCTCTACAACTGGGTTGTGCCAACCTACCCTGAGATGTGCCAGGCCCTTGAGAAGACCAATAGAAGATCCTTCACGCAGAAGGCTTGAAACACATGCTCTACACATGCAAACACTATCAGGAGTTGTTTTTTAAGCAGGTGATTATGGAAAATGCTTCCCATATGGCTGGTATGGGCAACAATGTGAAACCTACAAGCTGGAATGTCCATTTCCCATCAGGGTGTCCTCACAGGGTGAAGCTACAGGTCTCTTGTTTAGCTGCACTAGGAAAGTTTTGCTCTAGCACATGAGAAACGGGAATTTCCACAACTTCAGTGACAGTTTTAAGATGTTTGTGTGTGTTTTTTTAGAACTAGCAAGAGAAGAATGGGAGATGAAGTTTGGGGTGGGCTTTTTTTGGGGGGATCATTACTTGAGTTGCTTTGGGGAAGGGTTTTTTGGGTTATTTTGCCTACAAGGGGACATTTCATTGTCATTTTCTTGTATTACTTGGATCTAAGATCAGGCTCATGAAAAATATCGATTGACTGATTGATTCAAAAGGCTGAATCTCACACCTCTGCCTCAGTTACTTGCATCCTCAGCCACACTCAGAGCACTGCTCTAACAGAGGGATTTTTTCCCAGAGGCTTTTTTGAAAAAAACAGAAATTAAAGCACTTCTCCATTTGTGACTGACCTCCAGGAGGTTCATGTTTTCTTGCTCAAATGTAGCACAAACCCAACACCTACATCTTGGTCTTGTAATAATGCACTAACTGTCTCTCATCCCCAGCTGTAGCAAAAAATGGAGTGGAGGAGGATTGCTGAAAAGTGTCACTGGTGAGTGGTGGTTCTTTTGTAAAGGATGGTTGAGGTTTTTCCAACAACCCTATTTTCCACTTAAAAGAAAAAAAGAAGAGAAGCTTGCAGACTTATGTAGAAGTTGGAAAAGTGAGGACTAGATTTGCAGGTCTTGGTGTTTAGTTCTTGGCTATGAAACACCACAAGTGCTTTCCTTGTCCAGAGAAGAATGTTGGTGATGGGAGGTCGGGGTGGCCTTTCCCTCCTTCCTCCTGCAAGAATCATTCTCCCATCATCCAGCTCTGAAGTACATGAAGAAGCAGTGAGTAGTGATGAACCTCCTGTGAGCAGCAGTGCTGAGTCCAAACACTCCTGAGGTTTCCTGAGGCTGTCAGCCTGAGGCCCCTTTGGGCCATTCAGCTCCACACAGTGCCCAATGCAGGGTGGGCCTGGCTTTATCTGATGGCTCTACCACATCACCCCCAGACACTTCTTAAAACATCTTTGAAGCATCATGCTGCTGCCCTCTGGCCTCAGTGGGCATGTGCTGCTGGGCCACCAGCAATAAGAACTACCTAGTCCAAGCCTGTACTTGGCCAGAATTTCACAGCATCACAGAATGGTTTGGGTTGGAAGAGGCTTTTAAAGGTTATCCAGTCAACCCTCCTGCAGTAAGCAGGGACATCTTCAACTAGATCAAGTTGCCCAGAGTCCCACCCAACCTGACCTTGAATGTTTCCAGGGATGGGGCATCTACCACCTCTCTGGGCAACCTGTCCCAATGTCTCACCACCCTCACCCTAAAAAATTTCTTCCATATATCTAGCCCAAATCTCCCCTCTTTCAGTTTAAAACCACTCCCCCTTGTCCTATAACCACAGACCCTGCTACAAAAAAGTCAGTCCCCATCTTTCTCACAAGTCCCTTGAAGTACTGAAAGGCTGTAAGGACAGAAAGAACCTTCTTTTCTGCAGGCTGCACATCCCCAACTCAGCCTGCCCTCATAGCAGAGGTGTTCCAGCCCTTGGATCATTTTTGTGGCCTCCTCTGGATCCACACCAATGAGCCCATATCTTCTTTCTTACGGGGAGTTGGTGGCCCTGACTCATACCAGCAGCCCCCACCGAGGTCTCCTCACCTCGCCACCTCACCTTCAGCCAAGGAAGGCTGCAGACCCTCCCTCACCAACTCCAGCTGCCTGGCCTGAAACAATCCAAGTCGGTGTCCCATGGAGCACCCAGCCCCGCTGCAGGGCACAGCCCAAAGCGTCCCCAAGCCCTGCACAAAGGCTGCTGCCTTGGAGCTGCTGGCACAGGGCTGGGCGCAGCGCTGATTAGATCGCTGTCACCAGGGAACAGGAAGGTTAATTGCCATTCTCTTTGTGTGCCGCTCGGAGAGGAGACCGATTTCAGCTCAGTAGCAACAAAGTGTTGCCTGCTTGCCTTGGATGGGGGCAGGGGGAAAGCAAACCCGAGCGGAGGGCAGGGAGGGAGGGGAGAGGGGAGGGCGAGGGGGGTGTCAGGCAAGCGGGTAGGATTGTGCATGGACTTTGAGCATAGCTGTGTCTTGTCTGGTCTAGCAAAAGAGAAGTGCTTAACAAGTATTAAGAGACACAAATAATTCTCCTTTTCTCCTCTGGCCCATTCTTTTCTCTCTTTCTCTTTGCTTGTAAATCCTGCTTATCGCATCTGAATAGCAGAATGGTTTCACACCGGACCTTTAATCTGGCCCAGAGCAGCCCCCAGAGGGGCAAAGTGGCTGAGGATTACCTTTTATTTGATTTGATTTTTTTTAGCTTTCTTCCACTCCTCCCCTCCCTCGTGGTTGTAGGTTTGGGGGGGGGGGGTTCCCCCTGTGCTGCATTTGTTCTTGGGAGGAGTGAGGAGCAAAGGCTTAAAGGGGGGAAGGGACAAAAAAAAACCCAAAAAGAAGCGTGTAGGGGGTGTTACAAACTTAAGGGGATCTGGATCTATTCAGAGCTCCTTGTCCATAGCCTTGCTGCCTTTGTTCCCCTGCCATTCTTTAGCTGATTTCTTCACTCCAGTAAAAGAGCTTTAATTCCCTTGTAGATACCGAGAATCCCTCCTTCTCCTGCTCTCCCCTCCTTCTCCTCCTTTGCAGCCCAGTGCACCCTCCTTCACTTTCTCAGCCTCTTTATCCAGTGTCCTCCTCACCAACAACAAAGGCCAAGAATCCTCAAGTTTTCTTTCAGAAGGATTGAAAGAGGGAGACAGAGCAGGAGGAGGCAGAGGAGATGGGGAGCAGCCTGTGCCTCTGTGTGTGTATCTTTGTGTATGTCTCACCTGCCTATGCTGGAGGGTTTATTCAGCTCTCCCTGGCTTTTCTGAGATGGTTTTTGATTCCAGGAAGCTTTATTCGTGGTTGGTTCAGCTCAAGGTGTAAGACATATGGCAAAGCCCTTCAGGAGAGTAGGGCTCAGGAGTCAGCCAGTGTTGGAGGAACTCAGACCCATGGCCTGGCTGAGGGCTGCTGGAGCTGGTGGTAGTGAGCATCACCAGGGGACAAGCAGGAGCTCAGTGTGGGCTGGAGCCCCCACCACAGCCCCAGGCTGGGGGTATCTGGATGGGTGCAGGGCCAGCAGAGCAGCATTCCCACCAGCCATCAGACACAGGGGAGGTTGGTCTCTCCCACATTTGCTCATAGAGGGAATGTCTCAGAGCACCAGGCTATGAATTATCCTTTGTAGGCACAGGAGGTGCTGATGGCTTGGTGATGAGAATACCTGCCTATGTTCTCAGTCACTAACTCTCAGGGACAGAAATAGCAACTTTGCCCACGATTTTGGCTCAGGGAGGTGGCTGTTCAGCTGCATGGGCTTGTGCAGGACCAACAGACACTTGGTACCAAGCTCCTGACATGCTGTGAGGACAGTCTCTCTCTCACTGCATTTCAGGAAAGGAAAACTTCATGACTGAATATCCAGAGTTTCAAAAAGCAATGGGGGTATTGGAGGCTGCCCTTCCTCTGGGCAAAGGTGAAACCCAGGGGGATCCAGATCAGCAAATAGGCTGAATCTGGTGGCATTCAATGGTTTATCCCATGGGTATGAAATGAGTTTTATCCATATGAAGCCTTTAAGGGTGATCTCCAAGAGCTCACAGCTGATGAAGATAGCTGGTTATCAGCTCTCATTTACTGATAGGAGAAGTTGCTGTGCCCAGCTCTCCCCAGAAAGAACAATCTCCCATCCTGGCCCAGGCAAACTGGTGTAGAGAGCTCTGGTAAGGGTTTGTGGATGCTCTTGCTGCCAGCCATAGTCCTGACCCAGCTGGCACTGATGGGAAGCCCAGTAAGGGGAAGGGATTGGCATTGTCTACCCATAGGATGAGTTGCTGCTTGTCTCACCACAAGAAGAAGGAGGTTTTGCACTGGTTTCCAGGGACACAATACACAGCACATGCAACCCACTGCCAGGCCTCTCGTTGCTTTCTCTCTCACCACTGTAAACTGGCACAAGATCTGCAAACAGTGAACCAGTCAAAAAGGGAAACCTTTGGGCCAAACCTGGTGTTTGTGAAGCAGTTCCCTGAGCTCCAGCACAGCCTGTTCTGGGATGTCTCTGTTCACCTTCCACTCACCACTCCCTGCTTCCAGATATGGCAACAGCAAATCCTGGAGAAGGCTCAGGCAGAGGAGGAACAGCAGAGTGACCTGTAAAGATGTCAGACAGGCTACCACAACAGCAGTGCTGGAGGTTATTACTCTGGTAGAAGAAAGGGAGATGTGCCTTTATGTCTGACTGTGAACTGCAGCTGATGAAGTGTAGGGAGGTATTTCCCACTGCTGGTTCTGCTGCAGAAGGTGGTAAATTCCTTCCTCTCCTCCTATCCCACCTTTTGACTTCAGTGTAAATCAGAGCCTTGGTCCTGTCTGTAATGCTAAATACATGGCACTGACTCAAAGCCATCTGCCTGGTGAGAAGATCCTTGATGCTCTTTTAGCACCATCACAGTATTTTGAGCTAAACACTGTGCCTAGCAAATGTGGGAGCTAAAAGCACACCTGTGCCTGTGGTCACAGCTCAGCTGAAGATCTTGGACTGGAGACATGGCTCCAACATTGAAAGGAGTCAGGTGAGCCCAGCTAGTAAGTTAAAACTTCTGAGCCCCTGCATGGTTAGACCTGGATGAGACCTCTGCACTCTGTGAGGCTGAGACCCTGCTCCAACCAACATTAACCACACAAGAGACCAGAGGCACCTGCAGAACATCAGTTCCACGTGTTCATTTCACCATGAGCTACAAAGCAGCCCTTAAACTCTGTCTGCAAACCAAGCCTTCTGCATTCAGACACCAAAGACCTTTGATGTGAGGCACAAGGTGAACAAGACGAGGTACCTACAGTTAGTCTTACATGGAGGGGGGTTACATCTTTATTGTGGCTGACACCTGATGGAAGAAAACTAAAGTCAGCTCATGATGAGGGAATGGGGATGCAGAGATGAGCCTTGTCAGGGCCCTGAGGACACTAATTGCCCTTTAATTGCTCTGATGAGCCTCACCTAGGGGCCCACCCACATTCCCAGGGGCTCTATTTAAGGGTAGCCACTGGGATTTGGTACTTTTCTTGGGTGATGTTGTAGGTATAGTTGGCTCTGCCTCCTGGATGCACCTTGAACCTGTTTGTCTCCTTCCTAGATCCCCTGGGAGTGCCTGGCTTCATCCCCTTGTCTTACCTGGGGCTGCTGGAGGATGGTGTTGTGAGCAACCTGAACTGGGGTCACCCTTGGATTCCCCTTGCTCTGATAGGCTCTCACTGCTCCCTAACAAGTTTCTTCTCTCCTGTGAGCAGTGATGAGTTGTAGGGAAGGTTTCTCCCTCCCTGCACCCTTTCTGTTTGCTCAATCTGAGTGTGGGTGGCTGTTCCTCATGCTGAGTGAGACAGTTGGTGCTTTACTGAGTGTTTCACAAGTCTGGCCCTGCTGATGGTGGGAGAGTCCAGGAGTATTTTCCATGTCTTCCTGGAGCTGGGAAGGTTTGGTGTGCTTGGGCATGTGCTCCTTTGCAGAGTGAATGATGGGATCAGGACCTGCTTTTACAAGAGAGTTTGTTCCTCTGTTGGCCAGTGTTAACTCCCCCCCTTCCCCTCCCAAGCACTGAGGAATGAGAGAAGCTGAGACACTGCACTGCCTAATTAGATCCAGCTCCTAACAACAACATGCACCAGAGAAAAGCAGAGCATTAGCCAGGACAAGGTAATGAGGCTGTTCTCCTCCCCAACAATTTCTCCCCCTAATCCCAGACAAAGCTCCCAATGCTGGGCCAAGCTGCCAGGGTGGTGTAAATCAGCACTGCTCCACTTCCTTCAGTAAAGCTTTGCTGATTTATAAGCAGCTGAAGGTTTCTCTCACCACCACTAACTTCCACCTTGAGAAAGGACTAATTTGGTGCATGTTCATTTCTAATCCTCCTCTGCTCAGGTGCCACGGTGGACACTGGGCCATGGCTCTTCCTTGGAGGCATGTTAAGGCTGCCACTGCTGACACAGGGAGGTATGAAGGATGCTGCTGTTTTTGCAGATGCTTGGCTTCCTCCTGCAGCTACTGTGGGTGGCAGTGGAGGAAGCACATGAGCAGTTTGATAATAAATGATGCACAAGTTGCCAGCCATGAGTAACTCGGGCAGCAGCGTGTGTAGCACAGCTGCTGTCTAAGCACCTGGCCTTCAAAGGGTGAATGAGCATTAAGATTGGTCCATAAAAGCCACTCCAGCAGTTGCAAGGGAGGTGGGGGGGGGGATGTTTTATGAATGGAGGTGACAACCTGAAGCAAGCATTTCTGCAGCAGTTGGCCAGGAGTGGAAGATGATTTGTGGTATGGTTCACTGAGGTGCTGGTTAAAGGCTGGAGCAGCCAGGAGCATGGTGGGGAGGCCTGAGGAGCATGGGAGGGTGTTAAGGAAGAGCCAGGAACACAGGGATGTGAAGCATCAACAGGTAATTGGGAGGAATCTCAGGGTGGAAAGGCAGCCCAGTGTTTCAAACAGTTTCCAGAGCAGATGTATCTGAACTTGCTTAGAAGTCAGAAAGGGATGAGCATCATGGCTCCCATCCTGTTCCTCTCCTTTGAGCTACAGCCATCAAGTGTCTCAGGCAGCAGCCCAAGTGTTTGGCAGAGGGATGTTGCAGGGCACCCTGGAGCACTCAGTGCTGCTGCTCACAGACCATTGGGGTATAGGTTTGGTTTCATAGACACAAGCAAGGAGATGATGTGACTGCAGAACAGGGATGCTCAAGGATCATACTTGCTGGGCAGGCACTCAAGACCAAATGAAGTGAAATCTTAAGAGAAAGCTGTTTTAGCAGCTCACTGTAAGTTGAATGCTGATCCATCCCTGGCCAGCAGGTCAAGCACAGCCACCTGGACCATCCTCTCTGGTGCCTTTCCATCTTCCTCCAGTGCCTTACATCTCCACTCCTACCTGCCAAGTCCCGGTGGCAGAGAGATTAAAGGACAAGGGCTGTATCTTCTACTGTGTGCCCACATGTCCAGAACAGGCTTGGGACCTTCATTTCCCCACTGTGGGGTTGCAGTGAGAAGGTTTTGAGATCAGCATCAGAACCCAACGAGCCAAATAAGGCCAAAAACCCCCACCTGTCTTTACTTGCCAGGAGTAGTTCTGCTCTGCAGCAGCTGAGCCCCAAGTCTTTAAGAGCACAAGTTTCTCTGTAGTGCCACCCAAGTCCCTGCAGTGTGTTTGGTGTTTTGCAATGCACTCAGTGTCTTCATCCAGAGTGCAGCCCTTGTTTGACATGGGAAACACAGCCTGAAAATGTAATGCTGAAGATGAGTGTTTTTTACCCCAAATCACCCCCCCAACCATCACTGTCCCCTTGGCTCCTCTGGTGCAGGCACCCTGGTGAAAGAAAATCCTTCTCCTATGTTTCTTGCCTCTCATGGGAATTTCCCCCCCTCCTCCTCTTCTTCGGAGGCATCAGCCAGCCTCTTTGGAGCACAAGCAGGGGAAGGCAGAGGGAGGATCAGGGGAGGGAGAGGAGGAGCTGGAGGTGTTTGCTAGCAAATAGAGGACTGTGTACTTAACCACTCTTGCTGTGCCTGTCCCCACCCGGCAGCGTTTGCTCAGCAAACACTGCTAATTCACCAGCTTGCCAACGTTTGATTCAGGCTGCAAAAGCAAACTCTGCATCCCACGTCCTCAGTGGCACCCCAAGATGTGCTGCTCAGCATCAGCCCTTTCCTCTTCCTCACATCACCAGTTCTTCCCTTCCCCCCAACACCCTCCTTCCCCCCAAAATCTGGGAGCTGATTAAAATCAGGCAGAGGTGCACGTGGTGGGAGGTTGATGCAGCAGCTTCTTGAGCAACAAAGCTCTGCTGCCAGGCCTCATAAGTGAAGGAAAACAAGGTTAGACAGCATCTTCCTGGGATGCCCCCCATTCCTAGGCAACAGGAGTGTGTGAGCTGATAAGGGGTGAGAACAACTCTCACAGGCTTCCTGCAGATTTGGGCATGAGAAGGGGGCATGAAAGGAGGTGGAAGAGAGAAAACTGGTGTGGGACAGAGGCAGGGATTGTTTTTCCCTTTCTCTGAAGGCAGGAGGTTTTGCAGAGGGGCTGGGGGAACTGCAGCCTGGATGACACAAGGGAGTCAGCACTCCTTTTGCTTTTGGAAGGGTACCTGTAACCAGTGGTTCTCCTAAGGACAGAGCTTAGACCCTGCATCTTCCCTGGCTGCAGCAGTGGGAGAGGGTTTTCTCCCCTGAAGGTGCCCAATGAAGGAGCTGCTGGTTTTATGTCACAAGAAGACAACCCAAACCCCCTGTGTTTGTCCAGACACTGTCTAATATAGAGTCATCACACACTGTGGAGATACTACAGGACACAGTGATGTGGTAGTGGAGAGATCAATGAAGAAGGGAAGACTCAGGTGCCAAAATGCTTCAGCAGCTCCAGACTGATGAGTTTGAGTCAGACTATAAAATGCTTTTTGTTTTGGGATAGCAGTGGCACCATTCTGTTCAAATGATCATTAATTTCTGCTTGTGGCTTGGCCAGGAGTTTGCCAAGGCTTTCCTTTTGGAAGTGGGTTTTATCAGCACCCAGGTGGGAGTTGAGCTAGAGGATCTCTAGAGATCCCTTCCAACCCTGACTGTTCTATGATTCTATGGCCTTTCCCTTCTCCTGTCCAGCCTCTGATGTAACTTAGTGTGGGAAAACAAGGATTCAGAGCCAGGGTCAAACCCATGGGACTCTTGGCTTGGGTTTGCTTTCATTGTGGCTTTTATCAGAGCTGTTAGGAAGCTGCAGTTCTCAGCCATGCTCTGCTGGCCTTTGTCCTGGTACATCCTCGTGCATCAAGGTGTCCATCACCCATGCTGAAGCTGCAAGCACCCACATGTGCTAAAGGCTACAGCAGGTCCCTGCTGCACTCCTGAAAAATGAGCCAGGCTTAAGAAAGCAATGCTCCCTGCCTGGGAAGCATCCCTGTGTCACTGCAAACCAGCCCCAGCAATGCTCCCTGCCTGGGAAGCATCCCTGTGTCACTGCAAACCAGCCCCAGCAATGCTTCCTGCCTGGGAAGCATCCCTGTGTCACTGCAAACCAGCCCCAGCAATGCTCCCTGCCTGGGAAGCATCCCTGTATCACTGCAAACCAGCCCCAGCAATGCTCCTTGCCTGGGAACCATCCCTGTGTCACTGCAAACCAGCCCCAGCAATGCTCCCTGCCTGGGAAGCATCCCTGTGTCACTGCAAACCAGCCCCAGCAATGCTCCCTGCCTGGGAAGCATCCCTGTGTCACTGCAAACCAGCCCCAGCAATGCTCCCTGCCTGGGAAGCATCCCTGTATCACTGCAAACCAGCCCCAGCAATGCTCCCTGCCTGGGAAGCATCCCTGTATCACTGCAAACCAGCCCCAGCAATGCTCCCTGCCTGGGAACCATCCTTCTGTCGCTGCAAACCAGCCCCAGCAATGCTCCCTGCCTGGGAAGCATCCCTGTGTCACTGCAAACCAGCCCCAGCAATGCTCCCTGCCTGGGAACCATCCCTATGTCACTGCAAACCAGCCCCAGCAATGCTCCCTGCCTGGGAAGCATCCCTGTGTCACTGCAAACCAGCCCCAGCAATGCTCCCTGCCTGGGAAGCATCCCTGTGTCACTGCAAACCAGCCCCAGCAATGCTCCCTGCCTGGGAACCATCCCTGTATCACTGCAAACCAGCCCCAGCAATGCTCCCTGCCTGGGAACCATCCCTATGTCACTGCAGCCCCAGCAGTGCTCCCTGCCTGGGAACCATCCCTGTGTCACTGCAAACCAGCCCCAGCAATGCTCCCTGCCTGGGAAGCATCCCTGTGTCACTGCAAACCAGCCCCAGCAATGCTCCCTGCCTGGGAAGCATCCCTGTGTCACTGCAAACCAGCCCCAGCAGTGCTCCCTGCCTGGGAACCATCCTTCTGTCGCTGCAAACCAGCCCCAGCACTCAGGCTGTGACATATGCTCCCTTCTGGCCTCCTCTCCTGGCCACCTTTCAGTGTGGGTGCTCACAGGAGGCCCATTAAACACTCAGCTGACCTTGGACCTCTGCCTGCGGCAGCAGGAACGCGCCTGCTGGAGCTGTCACCCGTGATTTACCGTGACTGGGGCTGAGGAGGGAGGGAGAGCTGGGGTGGCAAGACGATGCCACGGGGCAGCACAGGCTGCTCTGTGTGTCTGCTGCCCAAGCCACCCCTCTCAATGCCCCTCTGGGTTCAACCCTGGGTCTTAATTTTCCAGCTGACTACCCTCGTTGCTGGCAGGAGCGAGAGGGGAGATGCAGATGGAAGCGGTGGCAGCCTCTGGCTGTGGCTGAAGGATGGATAACAACTGGGGTGGGCTGTTTTTTCTCCTCCTTCCTGATGGGACCAACTCTGGATGCAGTGGTGGTGAAGGAGTGATGTGTCCCAGCTGCAGGGCTTTGGGTGAGGTGTGTGGGCCCAGCTTTCACGTGAGGAATCAGAGCAGTGCCCCTCAGCCATGCTGCTGGCCAGGATGGCATCCTCTGGGTTTGCAGTTAAGCCCTTTAACCATTTCAGGTTTTGATCTTACACCCAGAACCTGAGCCATCACACTCACCATATCCTGCTCAGCCTTTCAGGTTACTTGGTGTTCTCTCTAGAAACCACTTTTTCCATGACAGCTTATAAAAGATGATCTTAGCAGAGCCTGGTGACCCCTCTCATACTCCCCATGCCCCATCCCTGGGGTCCTTTCTGCTACTGGCCCAGAAAGCCCCAGAGCAGATCCTGTCCCTACAGCACCCTCAGCATTTCTCAGGGTGTCCTTTTTCTGAGTGTGCAATGTGAAATGCTGAGGTTTAGCCTGTTCCTTGGCAGGAGGTGCAAACAAGAACTGCCTGTGTCAGACTGTTTGCAGGCAGCTGGAAGGAAGCAGCCACATGAAGGGGGTAAGAGTGGAATGTCCTGTGAGGCACTTCAGCTGCACCACTAGCAGGAGGAGGCAATGGTGAGCTGCAGAGTTGCATCCCTCTTTTCTCCCAGCTGTGTTTCAGCAGAGCTTTAGGGAGAAAGGCTATGAAAGCATTTCTACCTGTACCATCCCCTTCACTAGGCCCCCAGAGCCAGAAGGAACTCTGTCTTCCTCATCTATGCCTCTCTCAGGTCCCATCTGGTAGGAAAGAGGCTCTCCTGGGAGCCTGGTACAACATAGTGAGTTACCCAAAGGAGGAGACATTGCTGCTCTGTGCCCCAGGGGAAATTAGTATGTATGTGAGAAAGGATGGAAAAGGTCTCTGCCAGCTGTGAGGTGGCTGCTCAGGGAACCTCTTCAAGAGATGGGAATGTTTCCCCTTCAGACAAACTGTAGGTACCTGTTAAATTAAAGCCACCTCCCCACATAACCTCTTTTCCTATCCTGTAATGGTGAGCAAATGCTCATCTGAAGCTCAGGTAACCCCTCTAAGGACCTTGCACCTTTTTACTCAGCATGTAGAGATATCCCAGGGAGATTTTGACAATGCTGCCCTCACACTGAGGGGAAAAGTCCCCAAGACTTCAGTTGCTGTCACTCACCAGCCCTCACCATCCCCCTTGTGCCTGGAGGTCAGGATGGGTGCAGGGAGGGTGTGTTTGGAGCTGTGGTAGGTACAGGCTGGGCTTTCTTTTCACCCAGAAGATAGCTGTGAGTTTTCAGTGATAAACTGTGGGGTCTGACTGCATTTCTGAGCAGTTCAAAGGCAGCTGGGCTGCAGCAGGCAGGCTTGCACCACTCCTGCTGTATCTCTGTTGGACACAGCACAAGTTGGGGACGTGAAACTGAGGATCTAAAACTCGGTGTGCCTTTGAAAAATCTTCCCTTGGAGACTTTGCTTGACAGAGTGAAGAACAAAAAAGGATTTGGAGCTGTGCAGGGGCATGGAAAGAGCAAGGTATGAAGGTAAAATGCTGTTCCTGAGGCTGACAGTGCTATCTTGGTGCCTTGACTCTGAAATAAATGCCCCAAGAGGTGCTGAGCTGGGGCTTGCTGGCTTGTTTCTCTGCTTAGCAGTGAAAGCCCATCACCTTTTACTTGACTTGGAAAATAAACCTCCTTTGAGGCTTTTGGGTGTTGTCTTCATTCCTCCTGACCAATCTGTTGATGTGGAAAGCTGTTCAGAACCAGCCCTGCTTGAGCTGTCACTGGGAGGTGCTGGTTGGAGTGCTGGGGACAGGGAGGTACAATGCAGTGTGGGAAACCTGCTGGGACTTCATCCTCATCATTGCAGGGATGGAGTGCTCTGCTCTTGCTGCCTGGTGCTGGAGAAGCAGCACTGAAGCTGCCCAGAGCCCAGGCATCCTCTGGAAGAGGCAGGGGGAGGATGGAGCCTGAGCGTGAGCAGAGAGGAGCTGGGCTGGTACAATGGTACCCACTGCCAGGAGCATCCTGGTACAGGCTGGGAGGATCTTTTGGCACTACTTCCCATATGTGTGTGCTGAGCATCACCTACATTATCACCTCCTTACCTGGGAGAGGCCAAGAGAGAGGTCTCCTGGCCCTGACTGTGCCTCCAAAGTGTGCTGCCCTGCAGAAGAAGTTTTCCTTCATCTCCCCCCTCTTTGTATTTATATTTCCCCCTCCCTGTCTAAATTCATCTCCCTCTGCCATCCAGGGCTGTCCCTGCTGGAAAATTACTCTCACAAAAGCTCCCTCAGCAGTAATTACCTAAATGGGGGGAAGGGAGGGGGAGATCCATTTAGAATCCACTTCATTGTAGGATTAGCTAATTAATTAACGGTTTCACTGACAACTCGAAGGGGAAGAGTGTGTTAAATAGCAAGGCTTCCCAGCTTGATTTATGGGATGTGACACCCAGAGTATCTCCACCAGCTTGCCAATCCTGCCTTCCCCTGGCTGTGGGGTCCTGCTCACTGCCTCCTCTCTGGGGATGCCGTGGGGATGGGAGCTGCCAGAAGGCTGGGGCACGTGTGGGAGACAATGAGGAGGTGGAGGGGAGCACATGGGGTTATTAGCTGGCAGATGAAGCTGGGCTTGTGAGGGGGGGACTGTGGTCACTGAGCTGGCAGGGCCACCCATCTGCCTGGTTGTGGCACAAAGAGGAGGAGGATGGTTCTGTCCTACACACCCTCTCCCAAGCCACAGCCTTGTGTTTGAGGGAAGGAAGTTGTGCAAAGTTGGGTCTGAGCCACCTCTGGCTTGTCACCCTTCACCTCTAAACTCTACCTGAGGTGATTGGAGTGAGTCCTTGGGCAAGTGAGGATGGGATGGGTGCAGGGTATGTGTCCCCTGACTATGAATGAAGCAGCTGAGAGGCCCCTGGCCCCAAACAGTGGATTAGTCCTGTCTGCCACACACTACCTGGGCATGGCTCAGCTCCTCAGTGCCTCCCTGTCAATCACCTAGTGTGGTCCCTTGGCTCAGCACCTGCAGACCTGGAAGGGCCTTGGGAAGCATCCTGGCTACCAAACCTGACTGCACATCTCCACTCCTGCTCCTCACAGAGCTGACCCCAACCCAATGTCCCATTTGGGACTGATTCTTGTCAGCTGCTGCCTGGGAAAGGCCTCAAACTGCACTGGGATGGGGTTGGCCATGCAGAAGGGAGGACCAGCATGGCCTCAACCACACATGGCCATACCCAGCTCAGAGGGGACAGAGAGTTTGGGGTGCTGCTCAGCCCAGAATACCCCATGCCATAGCTGGAATGAGTTTGTTTGGTCTCAGATGGTAGCAGTTGCACTGAGTAGGAGGATGGTGACCTCAACACTCCATCAAGTGGCCTTTGTTTTGACTTTGCTCTGCTTTTATTTTGTGGAGTTGGGGGTTCCTGGAGGAGATTTGACCTCTGCCCACCTCCCAAATTCAAGCCCTGCTGCCCAGTGCCTCTTACCCACACTGGCACAGGAACAGCCAACTGTGTGTTTGGATGGGGGAAAAGTAAAACTCAAAAGAGTTTCCAGTTGGATTTGTTAAACTGAGCCAAAGGTTAAAAGGTGTATTGACCCCCCAAACCCATCCCTCCCCCCAGCTGTGTGCTTTGGGGTTAATCTGCATTTGTTTGTTTGTTTGTGTGCTGCAGAGGCTGTAATTCCCCCAGGAGGGAACACAACTGCCAAGTTTCACACCTTCACTGGAGGTGACAGTTTCTCACGTTGGTAGCAAACGCAGGGATTGGTTTAGGGAAGAGACAGAAGGGGGGAAGAGCAGCAGGGGCCGGGTTTCCTTCCACTTTCATCTCCTCCTGCGAGGCTGAAGGGGAAAGGATTGATGAACAGTTGCAGTGGAGCTGCAAAAGCAGAGATGGGGGCAGAGGGATGTGTTAGGGGACAAAGTGGGATATCCAAAGCCATGGCTGTGGGCTGGGCACAGAGAACCCCGTGAGGAGTGGGCTTTATCCAGACCCCTGCTGCAGCACAGGGATGGAGGGATGCTCCTGCCCTCCATCCTGCCAGCCACCCCAGTTCCAACTCCCTTCCCACTGCCCAAAAACCATTGACTTTGCCGATTGTTTCAGCCCCTTGAGAGCCGGCGGCAGGGAAGGGGTTAAACCCAAACAACCTCTAACCGCCAAATAAATAACTAAAGGCAGCGGTGGGCTGGGGTGTACCCGTGTCTGACAGCCCCGTGCTCACCCCCCTCCACGCTCCTCATCTCACCCACCCCCCCCAAGGCACTTTGATTGCTTTTTTTGATGGCTTCTAAATAGAAGCTGCCGATCGCATCTGGGAGGAAAATGAAACAGATTTCATTTTTCACACGCGGCACAATGGCCGCGCTGACAAAAGAGGAAGGCGGCCCATTGTCCTGCTCTGCATCTTCACATCCTACCTCTGTCCCCCGAATTAACCCCTTTCACCTCCGCCTTTGTGCCGACAGCACTTGGGAGCCGCGGAACAAAGGCGGCACAAAGCCCGAGCCGTGTATCCCTGCGGGGAGGGGAGGGAGGGGAGGCGCTGGGCTCAGGCACCTTGGTGTCCCTCATCCTCATCCTCATCCTCATCCTCATCCTCATCCTCATCCCCATCCTAATCCTCATCCCCATCCTCATCCTCATCCCCATCCCCATCCTCATCCCCATCCTCATCCTCATCCTCATCCTCATCCTCATCCTCATCCCCATCCCCATCCTCATCCTCATCCTCATCCTCATCCTCATCCCCATCCCCATCCTCATCCTCATCCTCATCCTCATCCCCATCCCCATCCCCATCCTCATCCTCATCCTCATCCTCATCCCCATCCTCATCCTCATCCCCATCCCCATCCCCATCCTCATCCTCATCCTCATCCTCATCCCCATCCTCATCCTCATCCCCATCCTCATCCCCATCCTCATCCTTATCCTCATCCCCATCCCCATCCTCATCCCCATCCTCATCCTCATCCTCATCCTCATCCTCATCCCCATCCTCATCCTCATCTTCATCCTCATCCCCATCCCCAACCTCATCCCCATCCCCATCCTCATCCTCATCCCCATCCCCATACTCATCCTCATCCCCATCCTCATCCTCATCCTCATCCTCATCCTCATCCTCATCCCCATCCCCATCCTCATCCTCATCCTCATCCCCATCCCCATCCTCATCCTCATCCTCATCCTCATCCTCATCCCCATCCCCATCCTCATCCCCATCCCCATCCTCATCCTCATCCTCATCCTCATCCTCATCCTCATCCCCATCCTCATCCTCATCTTCATCCTCATCCTCATCTTCATCCTCATCCTCATCCCCATCCTCATCCCCATCCTCATCCTCATCCTCATCCTCATCCCCATCCTCATCCTCATCCTCATCCCCATCCCCATCCTCATCCTCATCCTCATCCTCATCTCACCGGGGCTGGCACTGAGTGACCCGCTCCCCTGTACATCAGGGGACTTTCTCCATCGGGTTCTACCTGTATCCTGAGCTGCAAGGGGTGCATGGAGACACACACACACAGTCCTTGCCTCTGTATCTCCTCTTCCACCAGGATGCAGCAGCAGGAATAGACTCAGGGAGCAGCTTCACCCACACAGCCATCCACAGTGGACAGGGGATTGCCTTCAGCAGCACCATGGTTGTAGAGCACCCAGTCCCCTGTGAGGCTCCCACAGCACCCTGCTCACACCAAGAACCCCCCCATTGACCACAAGCCTCTCTTTGCACATCAAGATGTTCACTGGGCTTTTTGTGATTACCAGCTCTATGATGATTTGGCTTCAGATCCCAGCTGTGCAGGGTGGAGGGGTGGAAAGAGCAAAGTGCTTTTGAACAAAGCTCAGAAGCATTTGGGGTTTGCTAGGGCTGGTTTGGAGCTGAGCCTCGTGCCTTCTCCAAGGGCTGGTGTGGCTGCTGAAGGCAGCACCCATGTGCACACCAGCATGGGGCTGCAGCAAGGCTTTGGGATGGCAGTTTTAAGCCCATGGGAATGTGATTCCAGGGATCTCAGTGTTTCCTGGAGCCAGGGGGAATCTCAGGCTTTCTCTCTGTGGCTTGGTTTATCTCCTCGAGGTTTCACTTGTTGAGGGGCAGATGCTGCATTTAGTTTCTCCTGATGGTTGTGACTCCCATGCTCGTGTCCATCTGTACAAACCACTCTGCTCTGACACTGCTGCCATGAGCTCTCTGATCATTCCCTCTGTCCCTGCAATCAATGCCCTCCCTCTCCTGCAGAGGCTGCCATCAGCTGCAGCCCTATTTTTTTGATGGGGGAGTGAGGGGAATCACAAAATACTGTCACCAAGAGATTTGGTTTTCTCCTTCCCAGCTCAGTCTTCACAGCAGGCCCCAGAGCACTGCACTCAGTTGTTCATTGTGGGGTTTGCTGCCTCTTTGGCTTTCCCCCTGGGATCACAGAATCCCAGACTGGTGGGGGCTGGAAGGGCTCTGCAGAGCTGCTCCAGCCCAACCCCTGCTACAGCAGGTTCCCCTGGCTCAGGGGGCACAGGAACGTGTCCAGGTGGGGTTGGAAACCTCCTGAGAAGGAGCCTCCACACCCTCCCTGGGCAGCCTGGGCCAGGGCTCCCTCACTGAAACAGTAAAATAGCTTTTTCCTTATGTTTCAGTGGAACATTTTGTGTTCCAGCTTCATCCCATCACTCCCCATCTTCTTGACAAACACCTTTTAAATACTTGTGTTAATGAGGTTTCCCCCTCAGGCTTCTCTTCTCCAGGCTGAACAGCCCCAGGTCCCACAGCCTTTCCTCACAAGGAAGATGCTCCAGTCCCCTCAGCACCTTGGTGGCCCTGCACTGGCCTCTCTCCAGCAGCTCCCTGTCCCTCTGCAGCTGGGGAGCCCAGAACTGGCCCCAGGACTCCAGATGAGGCCTCAGCAGGGCAGAGCAGAGGGGCAGCAGAACCTCCCTCACCCTGCTGCCCACACTCTTCTTGATACATCCCAAAATGCATTCACTTGCCTTTGCCCACTCTCATTTGTCAGGACACAGAGGGAAGGCTCAGGCCAGGCAGGTATTTGTTGTGGGGTGGGGGTCATTTTGCAAGCAGTGTGATTGCCCTTCCCCACCCAGCACTTCACCATGTGCATCACAGAGAGGACAAGGACCCATCCAGCCCTGTCCTTGGTGATACATGGGGGCTGTGTGTTCCCTCTCCCTCTCTGCAGCTGCCTGGTGCAGTTCCCTGGCTGCAGCATCCCTTTAAATACCAAGGGACTGCACTCCCACCCAAGGCCTGCAGAAGGTTAGATAAGAGAACACAAACCATAATGCTTGCCCTTTTTTTTTTTTATCTTTCCTTTTTTATTATCTTCTTATGGCTTTAGAATTATCTTCACAGACACTACATGAATTTAGTCAGGGCAGGTAAGGTCACCCACAGACACAGTTGCTCATATTTATGTATATTCAATGGGCAAAGGAGATAAATGGGAACACAGGCACAGAGGGAGACAGGGAGAGGAGGCAAAGAGGGGGGAGGATGGGGTGCACTGACCCCAGGGTTGAGTGAGGAGGGGTAGCAAGTGGGCTTTGGGCTGGGAATGAGGTGGGGTTGAATGGGGTACCATGGCCTGTGATGGAGGAGCAGCTGGACAACAGCCTGGAGGAGGAAGGCTGGGCAAGGCTGTGGTGGAAGAGTCTGGGAGGGGAAGGAAGGTGGGCAGGATTTCCTGCAAGGCTGGATGAGGGTTTTGATTGAGCCCTATCTTGTTTGTGACCACAGCAGTCAAGCCAGCAACATCCTGGCTGGGTTTCTATACAAAGTCTCAGCTAATTCAGGCTTTGAGAGCTCACTTAAGGCATCAAAAAGTTAGGTGAGATGATTCTTACTCTTGGTTCATGTCACAGTAGGCAGTGTCATGTTGGATGATGTGTCTGAGCTTGGGTTTCTCAGTCAGACAACACCATGGAGAGGTGATGGGGATGATCATACCATGGAGGTGATCACAACATGGAGAGATGGAGGCCACCACACCACTGTGAGGTGGGTGCCCTGTGACCTGGTGCTGCCTGTGGCTGGAAGGTGGGGCATGGCAGAAAGATGTGAGCAGTGGTGGGCTGCAGTGCTTGGTCCAGGTGTGTCTCCAGGGGAGCACAACATGAGAGTTGATGGTGTAAGTGCTTCTCTGTGCTGACTCATGGTAGAGCTAGGGGGTGGGAAGCCCTGGCTGGGGTTTGCCAGGTGGTGAGATCCAGCTAGGCACCCTCTGCAGACACAGGTGGTATTTGTAGAGCTGCTGAGATGACAAAAACACTGACCTGAGCTCAAAGAGATCTGGTAGCCACTCAGCTCCTGGTTGCTGGCATCTTTTCAGATGAAAAGCAGCCTGAGAGCCCCAAAGGCAGCTGAAACCAGGGCCAGCTAGGGCTACAAAGGGACACCAAGATGCTGAGGGGACTGGGACATCTCTGAGGAGGAAAGGCTGCAGGACCTGGGGCTGCTCAGCCTGGAGAAGAGAAGGCTGAGGGGGAACCTCATCAGTGCTGATCAACCCCTAAAGGGTGAGTGGGGAGAGGATGGGGCCAGTGTTTGCTCTGTGGTGGCCAGTGCCAGGACAAGGGGGAACAGGCACAGGCTGGCACACAGGCACTGCCCCTGGCACAGGAGGAGAAAGTCCTTTGGTGCTGAGGTGAGGGAGCCCTGGCCCAGGCTGCCCAGGGAGGGTGTGGAGGCTCCTCAGGAGGTTTCCAACCCCACCTGGACACGTTCCTGTGCCCCCTGAGCCAGGGGAACCTGCTGTAGCAGGGGCAGGGACTGGAGCAGCTCTGGAGACCCCTTCCAACCCCCACCAGGCTGGGATTCTCTAGTCCTTGTTCATACCATGGGCTCTAGGCAGGGCTTGTCTCCTGCAGGCAAAACTTCCCACAGGCTTCAAATGGTTTTCCCCCACCCCCCCCAACCAGGAGCTGTTGGAAATGCAAGAGAGGTGATTTTGCAAAGGTCGACTTTGTCTCTTGTAGACACCTGGGTGGGAGGTAAAGGGCAGGGACAGGGAGCTGAGTCTGGGCAGCAAACTGTTAATGGCAGGAGCCTTTCTGGGAAGGTACCTGAGCAGAGTGGGATGTTATTTCAAGGAAAAGATATAATGCCCCTAAAGAAACTGTACAGAAATTGCAAACAAAGCATGCACAGGAGGATATAAACTACCCAGTACAAGGGCACCCACCCATTATAACTTGATTTAAAACCACTTAATTCACTAAATAATAAATGCAGATTTAGCAGAGGTGTCAGGACTAAAAGCATGCCCAACAATGCAGTTATTTAATAACTGTTTGCTCTCAATGTCAGGGTGCTGTGTCTAGAAAATACAGGCAGCAAAGCCTGGGAGGGGGGGCTTTTCTTTTTCCCAAGGCTTAGTACATCTAGGGAAACAAAACCCCCAAGAGAGACAAGTCAGATGTTGTAATGATCCATCTGAAGTGAGAGCTGGCTTCCCTTTACCCAGGGAAACAGGCAACCCCAGTGGGAAGCAGAATGAATCCACCAAGTGAGCTCATTCTCTGCTGGTGTGTGAATGGCCAAAGTAAGGGGGAAAAGAGGTGCTGGGTTGAACAATGCATCATCCAAGGGAACAGTCACAGAACCAGCACAGAGGGGGAGCTGATTGATAACCCTGGAGCAGATGAGTTCTTGCCCAGGATGCTGAGTGCTCAGGGTGCTGGATGCTCAGCTGGACACTCTGCTGATGGCTTGGAAGCTGTGGTTGGGATGGTGTGAGTGAAGTGAGTGCTGGAGTGAACTGGTTCCCCCACCACAGTGTCTTGTGGAGTGAGTTTTGGTGGTGGGAGGGAGCAGGGATTTTTATTGGCACTGCACTGGAAAGATTTGGGCTGTCACCCACAGGGATCTGAGGAAAACAGAACTAGGGGGGTTGGTGTTGACCTAGCAGAGCATTTCACCAAGCTGAAGGAAGGTCTTGGGGTCTCTGTGGGGTTCAGCTCCAGCTGGGGAAGCCCCACACTAGCAATGACATCAGGAGCTCTGGATTTCCAGCCATTAAACAGGGATGTGCATCATTCCATGTGTCCCATGACCTCAGGGTGATGAGGTGCTGAGCTCAGGTCTTTGTACAGACTCCTTCCACCACCTGCCAACCTGATAAAAGGCCAGGAAGACCTTGTTCAGAAAGCTGTGTCTTCTGCAGAGCTTGCTGAGAGGTGTTTGCTGCAGCTCCACCTCCACGTGTGCCAGTGAGATCAGAGGAAGCTCCTCTGTCACAGCCATCCCTGAGAGCAGCTCCTTTGAGCCACTGCTTTCCCTCTGCCTGGACTTGAAACCCTAGAACCTGACCAGGGATGAACCAAAATGTTCTGCCCTGCTGCTGGCCATGCTCAGGAAAGGTGGGATTTCCCCCAGACCCCATCCCCTGGCCTCTCCCCAATGGCTTCTGCTCTGTGCCCAGCCTTGCTCTGCATGGTTTGGGAGATTTAGGCTCATCACCTTCTACATCCTCTTTTTTTTTCACTCTTTATGTATAAACTAGGTGGCTGCTGCTGTGCTGGTGAGCATGAGCTGCTCCTTGCCCAGCTCTTCCTCCCCCAGCTCTATCCCCAGGGCTCTCTGAGCTTCCCACAGGGCAACTTTCTACAGCTGCCCAGATTCCCCAAGCACTTACTGTGCACACTGACATTGATGAGAGTGGCAGGCTCTGCACAAATAGCCCTGTGGTGATGTTAGCAGGTGGTGCCCACTTCTGTGGGCACCTGAAGGACCTGTCAGGGCTAGGAGGGGACCAGCAAGCCTGAGTCAGCATGACTCTGGGGTGCTCAGCATTGAAGTAGCTCTGCCAGGGCAGGAGAAGGGATAGGAATGAATTACCCTTTGGCTTTTGTAAAGCCTAAAGCCAGTTTGTTGTTTAAGCCCTGAGATGTTCCCTGTGCAGGGAGTGCATCTGCAAGGCCATGTTTGACCCTGGCTTTGGGAAAACCAACACATGTGAAAGCTTTGTTCCCTGCAGCACCTTTCTGCTGAGTGTGATGCTGACACAAAACCCCCAGGGCTGGAGGGATCTGTCCTGCAGGTCTTGTGCAAATATTGAGATGGAGGTGACTGGTTCCTGAAGGAGGGGAGCTGTGAATGAGCTGAGCTGCTGGGATGCTTTGCTGGGTACCCCTCTGGCTCTGTCTCTGGTGATGCTGGAGGGATGAGACACGATGGGATCAACACTTTGCTTTCAAGGGCTTAAACCAGGGAAAATGAATCTCTAAAGCCAAATTGTAGCACAGCAGTGCTCCCAGGCTGAACATGGGTTTCTCCAAGCCCACTCTTTCCCTTCCTGTGGCAAGGTTCCTCCCAGGAGCCTCTCAGCCTCCACACCACTCCCAGCACACCTGAGCACTGTGGGTTTGGCTGAGGGGCTCAGAGGGTCTGGCACATCCCTCCCTGATGCCCCCTGGGATGCCCATCCTCCTGAAGAGCTTCCCCTTCTCTATTGAGAACAGCCCCTACCCTCTGCCATGGTACCACCTCTCTCCAGCTGTAGCAGTGAGCTTTGAGGAGGGGAAAGACAAGCCCACAGCCCATGTTCCTTTCTGCCCTCTTTTTGTGACACAAAAAAAGCCTTTTATCTCCCCCAAATCCCACTCCTGCCAGGGCAGAGACACACAAAGAGCCCCCAACCCTTTCCAGAGCCAATGGAGGTCTCTGCTGGGCTCCTCTCCCTTTCCCCCACCCCCTGCCCCCCCCACCCCTGTCTCCCAGCCTTATCTTCTGTTGTCTTCTTGTGGAAGAAGAGATAAAAGTAATTCTTATGGATGCTTCTCCAGCGGCAGGCTTTGCCTCCTTCCCTCCCTTCCCCCCCTCTCTCCCTTTCACCTCCCCCAGCATCTCCCTGCTCCGTCCAGATAAAGGGTGAGGACCAAGCACATGTCATTTTCTTTGTGCAAAATCAATATTCAGCAAAGTTTATCTGTCGGACAGAGCAGGGAGCGCTAATTTCAGCAGCGTCAATTACTGTGATGAACAGCTCCTTCTGCTCAGGGTGTGAGAACAAGATAAAAGAATTACTCAAATAACAAGCCTACACCCACAAAGCTGCCCCCCCCCTCCCCTCCCCCTTACTCTCCCCTTTCTGTTCTCCCCCATCCCCAAATTGCCCCTCCCAGGGTTGTGTGTGGGACACAATGGGGCTGGGAGGGGAGCAGTTGAGGGTGTGGGATGCTCAGGCAGGGTGTGCAGCTGGAGCTAAAGGAATGAGCTGGTTTTGGGTGGAAAAGCCATGGGTTTGGGTAGATATGCTCCCTTCAGCTCTGGGTAGCATGTCTCATGGTGGCTTGCATGTTTGTATGGGGGTTTTTTTGTGGGTCATAGGGGCAGGTGTGAGGTTTTTGTGAGGTGCTGCTTGCCCCAGCTGATGGTCTCAGAGTAGAGAGCAGCAAAGTGACAGCAGTGCATGGGGGGATGGATGGACAGGCAGCCAGCCAGCCAGCCAGCCAGCAGCTCAGATCAAGCCTTGGAGATGCACCTGGTGAAGGTGAAAGTGAAAGCTGCCACTGAGATGATGGAGGACACAAACTGATGCTGCTGCCTGTGAGAAATGACTCCAAGGGACTGAGATGAGCCTCTTCTGCCCAAAGCCACCGGCTCCTCTGCGTGGGAAATGGTGTGGAACAGTTTCATAGCCCTGCTCCTGCAGAACTCAATAAGCACATCTCAAGGCCCATGTCTTTAATTAACCAGCCAGGCTCGATTTTTTTCCAGCAGGGCTGAACACACACCCACACTGTCACACTGACAATGTGGCCCACACCTTGGAGACATCAACTCTCCCCATCCTCTGCATCACCCATTCCCAGGCCTGCTTGTGCCTGGGGGTGCCACTCGTGTCCCCAAAACTGGGGTGGCAGGAGGGGTTGAGCCCTGGTACCCCCTGGGCTCAGGGCTCAGTCCTTAGGGGATGAGGTGGTTGGTTTTTCTTAGTTTCTAGCAACTCCTCCCTTTAGTGCTGGGTTTCATTGCAAGCCCCACAAGCCCCTTTCTCTTTCCATCCCAAGCTCAGCAGGAATGGCTCTAGGTGTGATATAACCCCCCCCCCCCCACACCTCCCAACATCTCCATGTGCTCAGCAGCCCTGGCAGGAACGTGTACAAATGGCTCTTTCAAGTATCTCTGATGCTTTCCATCCCAGGCAATTTGTCAGCCTGCAGCTCCCCTCCCAGCCCCAGGGGTGCAGAGCAGTGTGATCTCCCATGGGGATCCCAGCAGGGATGGGGGTTTTCCATGCAGATACCAAGGCTTCTTGTCACAGGAGACAAAAGCTGGCACAGCTCTGGGTTAGAGCCTTGGTTAGAACTGTCTGATTTTTACCTTGTTATCTTAGGGGAGGCATCATCCTCCACACCAGGAGCAGCTGTCCCAGGCAGGCAGACATTGACCCTCTGGGCAATCTGATAGGAACACTTCCCCACTGAAGTATTCCATGTGCCTAAAGACAGGATGGAGGTGAGTTTTGCTCCACAGCCTTGATATATATTATGTGAGGCATAAAGAGATCCTGGGAAATCCCAAGTGCCTGGGGTTGGGTGAGACACAGGCTGGACCCAGCTCCCCATGTGCTGCAAGGAGATGGGGTTGAGGAGGGAGATGCTGGCAGTGGGGGTCCCAGGGGATGAAGCTGAAGCTGGCTGAGAGTTACCCAGAGGTGCAGGACTGTGTCTTCACAGCCAGTCCTCTTCCTACCCTCTGCAAAACCCATCTGCTTGTGCCTGAGGATGCCACACTCATGTCCCCAAAGCCAGTGTGGCAGGAGGGGTTGAGCCCTGGCTCCCCCCCAGGCTAAGGGCAATCCAGGCTGAGAGCTCAGCCCTTGGAAGATGAGCTGGTTGGGTTTTCTTGGTTTCTAGCAACTGCTCAGGGAGGTGGCATCCTTGGGGGGGAGGGGAGGGGGGTGTCTACTGGCCGGCTCCTGCAGCAGACAGCAGAGGAAAATGTGGCTTAAGCAAGAAAAAAACCCCAAGCCTGCTGCCTGCACATGTGCGGGGGGGTGGGGACGGGCTGGGAACGTGCACTGGAGCGATTTCCACAGCTCAGCTCGGCAGTGGGAATTTGTTAAGTCACGGCAATTTGCCAGCTCGCCGTGGTGTGATGGGAGACAGAGGCTGTCCCTGCTCCGTGCCCAGCTCACGGTGATGGGATGGAGACAGAGGCTGTCCCCGCTCCGTGCCCAGCTCACAGTGATGGGATGGAGGGGTTGTCCCCGCTCCGTGCCCAGCTCACAGTGATGGGATGGAGAGCTTGTCCCCGCTCCGTGCCCAGCTCACGGTGATGGGATGGAGGGATTGTCCCCATTCCGTGCCCAGCTCACAGTGATGGGATGGAGGGGTTGTCCCCGCTCCGTGCCCAGCTCACAGTGATGGGATGGAGAGGTTGTCCCCGCTCCGTGCCCAGCTCACGGTGATGGGATGGAGGGATTGTCCCCATTCCGTGCCCAGCTCACAGTGATGGGATGGAGAGGTTGTCCCCATTCCGTGCCGAGCTCATGGTGATGGGATGGAGAGGTTGTCCCCGCTCCGTGCCCGGCCTCGCTCAGCCCCGCGCTGGCAGCCGCAGCCAGGGGATGGCCCCTCGCCCGCCGCTGCTGCCCGAGCTGCCTCGTACAGCATATCTATTCAATCCCAGCCAAGGAACACAAATATCACCCCCCCCACATCTCCCCAGCTCGTATCGGTGCGGCTGTGGTGTGTGTGTTCCCCCCCATTGACTTGCACCCCGTGCCCGGCTGCTGGGTACCCAGCTCGGGGAGGATGCTCTAGCACGGGGGAGGTGGGAGATGCCCCCAAAGGAGGTTTGTGTGGGCTGGGTGGCCGGTGCTTGGGCTGGAAGGAGGGGGCTGGGGGTGTCTCTCTCTCCACTGGCTACAGGGGGAGCCAAGACATCGAGCTACGCGTGTGCTGCGGGCAGGGAAGGAGGCAGATGGTGCGGTGTGCTCCCGCGGGGACCCGCGCACGGGGCTGCGGCCGGCTGGGGGGTGCGGGGGGTGGCTAAAGCCGCCAGACCCGCAGGAGATGGGTTTATCTGGGGTGAAGCTGTCGGTACGGCATCGCAGCACCCGGGGGGTGTCTCCATCGTGGCAGTGTCTCCAGCTCTCTTATCTCATCCCACCCCAGCCCACCTTTCATCCTCGTGTCCTGCAGTGAGGACACCCTCACTGTGACAAGGGGATTTATTCAGCGTGAGAGCAGGGCTGCTGGTGACTTCAAAGGGTCCCAAAGCCAAGGTGGCCAGAGCAAGTCTAAGTGAGATACAGGGCAGCATCCTGACCTCTTATCCCTCCTCCAACCTCCTTCCTCCTCCTCCATCCCAACCCAAAGAGTCTTTTTGGTGCTCAGCACTGAGCATCTGCACGTTTTGTGCAGCAAATGCACAACCCAAAGAGATGAGATGAGCTACCAACGAGCTGCCTGGGTGGCAAAGCCCTTCCAGTTCCTGCAGGATTACCATCCTCCCCCAGAGACAACCCAACAACCAGAGGCAACCCCTCAGCCCACGGCCTGCAGAGGTGCCCACTGAGGAATGGTTTCATTTGGGAGAGCCTTGCACATGGTGTAATTATTTGCTTGGTGGGGTGTGGGGTCTTGGGGTGGGCTCTTTTTTTGTCTTAAATGAATGGTTAACAACCCTTCAAGAGTTTTACTGCAAGTGCCAAAGAGGAAAGTCCCTCTCATCAGTAACACTTTGTCTGAGGAGAATCATCCTGGTTGTGGTGGTGTTTGGAAGAAGCAGACTCAGGCCCTGGGTGGAAGTGTGTGTGAGAAGCAGAGACCAAGTCAGCTGGATCTTTCAAGGGAGGGGTGTCAGGGCCACCAGCTTTCAGCATGTGCTTGAAGGCAGGGGTAGCTTTAATCAAGCCTGAGCTCAGTGCTGATGACTCCCTGAGAAGCCTCTATCACCTCAATGGCATGAGGAGGGATGGGGCTGCTTCATCACAGACCAAAACCCCACTGAGGAGGGAGATGTCAGGGCAGGATCCATCCCCTGGCTCTGTGCCTGCTCCATCCCCCCCTGCTCCCCCCTCCTCTCTCCCTCCCTGCTCTCTCCTGGAGAACACAAAGCTGAGACCTGGATTATCTTCATTTCCATATGGAGAGGGATGTAAGCCCGTTCAATGCATGGCCAGGCATTTTGTTCACAACTTTCCAGCAAGCAGGAACAAAACCCACTGGGGAAATCAGCTCTTCAGCTCCCCTCACCTTGTGTGCACATGCAGGGATCAGGCACTGCCTGTGCTCTCACACAACAAAGCTGCTTCCCTCAGTGGCCTCTGACCACCCTGCATCTTCTGGTGCTTTTTTGGGGGGGTGGGTTCAACCCCCCCCTGGGGCAGCCACCTGGGCATCCATTGGGGGACAGATGCCAGTGGCAGGGCCAGTGATCCCTGCTGTGGGCTGGAATCACTGCTGCCGTGTCCTGGGATGCTGCTGTGCCCCCTGGCCCTCCTCCATCTCCTTGGCCTGGCAGCTCTGAGCTGCTCCACACCTTGTCCCCACACTGTCCCCGGCCATGGCCCTGCTCCTCCTGACCTGCAGCCCCCTCTGCTGTCTGCTGCTCCCGCAGGGAACACACGGCTCCATCCCACCCTGGCTGCTTCGGGGGTCTGTCCCCACTCTGTCCCCTCCCTCCCTCCCAGCTCTGTCCCCTCTGCCCTCCCTTTTTCCTCCCAGCAGCCCTCTTGCAGAGCCATCCCAGCACCGGGCACACAGGGTGAGGAGGGGAGTCAGCCCCATCCCTCCTCAGCCCAGCTGAGGTGAGGCACACTTGTCTGGGGAGCCATCAGCACCGAGCTCAGCCACCCAGCTCCAAAGAATTCAACCCCAAAATAAGAATTCTGTCTCCCTCTTGGGGGAAAGGGAATGAAAAGCAGCAGGGACAGCAGGCAGAAAGGGAGGCTGCTGTGGGCACAGAGCTCTGTGCCCCCCGTGCCCAGAGCAGACCTCAGCCTGGCCCCAGGAGTGCCAGTCCCTAAGCACAGCACGAAGGGCAAACACTGACTGCCTCAGAATCCTTCCCATTTTGAGGCCACAACATTTTCTCTGGGCTCTGAGACCCCCTTAAGAGCCAGGGGATAATGATGGGTGCTGCTGGGGCCAGCTGGAGCCCATTCCCAGCCTGGGAGGCAGCACAGGGCCATCCCCAGGGCTCTGCTTCCCTCCCTGAGCCATGGAGCCACACTCCCCTGCCTGAGCCATGGAGCCACACTCCCCTCCCTGAGCCATGGAGCCACACTCCCTTCCCTGAGCCATGGAGCCACACTCCCTTCCCTGAGCCATGGAGCCACACTCCCCTGCCTGAGCCATGGAGCCACACTCCCCTGCCTGAGCCATGGAACCACACTCCCCTGCCTGAGCCATGGAGCCACACTCCTCTCCCTGAGCCATGGAGCCACACTCCCCTCCCTGAGCCATGGAACCACACTCCCCTGCCTGAGCCATGGAGCCACACTCCCCTGCCTGAGCCATGGAGCCACACTCCCCTGCCTGAGCCATGGAGCCACACTCCTCTCCCTGAGCCATGGAGCCACACTCCCCTCCCTGAGCCATGGAGCCACACTCCCCTGCCTGAGCCATGGAGCCACACTCCCTTCCCTGGGCCATGGAGCCACACTCCCCTGCCTGAGCCATGGAGCCACACTCCCTTCCCTGAGCCATGGAACCACACTCCCCTGCCTGAGCCATGGAGCCACACTCCCCTCCCTGAGCCATGGAGCCACACTCCCCTGCCTGAGCCATGGAGCCACACTCCCCTGCCTGAGCCATGGAGCCACACTCCCCTCCCTGAGCCATGGAACCACAGTCCCCTCCCTGAGCCATGGAGCCACACTCCCTTCCCTGAGCCATGGAGCCACACTCCCCTGCCTGAGCCATGGAGCCACACTCCCCTCCCTGAGCCATGGAGCCACATTCCCCTCCCTGAGCCATGGAGCCACACTCCCCTGCCTGAGCCATGGAGCCACACTCCCCTGCCTGAGCCATGGAGCCACACTCCCCTCCCTGAGCCATGGAGCCACACTCCCCTGCCTGAGCCATGGAGCCACACTCCCCTGCCTGAGCCATGGAGCCACACTCCCTTCCCTGAGCCATGGAACCACACTCCCTTCCCTGAGCCATGGAGCCACACTCCCCTGCCTGAGCCATGGAGCCACACTCCCTTCCCTGAGCCATGGAGCCACACTCCCCTGCCTGAGCCATGGAGCCACACTCCCTTCCCTGAGCCATGGAGCCACACTCCCTTCCCTGAGCCATGGAGCCACACTCCCCTGCCTGAGCCATGGAGCCACACTCCCTTCCCTGAGCCATGGAGCCACACTCCCCTGCCTGAGCCATGGAGCCACACTCCCTTCCCTGAGCCATGGAGCCACACTCCCTTCCCTGAGCCATGGAGCCACACTCCCCTGCCTGAGCCATGGAGCCACACTCCCTTCCCTGAGCCATGGAACCACACTCCCTTCCCTGAGCCATGGAGCCACACTCCCCTGCCTGAGCCATGGAGCCACACTCCCTTCCCTGAGCCATGGAGCCACACTCCCCTGCCTGAGCCATGGAGCCACACTCCCCTCCCTGAGCCATGGAACCACACTCCCTTCCCTGAGCCATGGAGCCACACTCCCCTGCCTGAGCCATGGAGCCACACTCCCCTGCCTGAGCCATGGAACCACACTCCCCTGCCTGAGCCATGGAGCCACACTCCCCTGCCTGAGCCATGGAGCCACACTCCCCTCCCTGAGCCATGGATCCACACTCCCCTCCCTGAGCCATGGAGCCACACTCCCCTGCCTGAGCCATGGAGCCACACTCCCCTCCCTGAGCCATGGAGCCACATTCCCCTCCCTGAGCCATGGAGCCACACTCCCCTGCCTGAGCCATGGAGCCACACTCCCCTGCCTGAGCCATGGAGCCACACTCCCCTCCCTGAGCCATGGAACCACACTCCCTTCCCTGAGCCATGGAGCCACACTCCCCTGCCTGAGCCATGGAGCCACACTCCCCTGCCTGAGCCATGGAGCCACACTCCCTTCCCTGAGCCATGGAACCACACTCCCTTCCCTGAGCCATGGAGCCACACTCCCCTGCCTGAGCCATGGAGCCACACTCCCTTCCCTGAGCCATGGAGCCACACTCCCCTGCCTGAGCCATGGAGCCACACTCCCTTCCCTGAGCCATGGAGCCACACTCCCCTGCCTGAGCCATGGAGCCACACTCCCTTCCCTGAGCCATGGAGCCACACTCCCCTGCCTGAGCCATGGAGCCACACTCCCTTCCCTGAGCCATGGAGCCACACTCCCTTCCCTGAGCCATGGAGCCACACTCCCCTGCCTGAGCCATGGAGCCACACTCCCTTCCCTGAGCCATGGAACCACACTCCCTTCCCTGAGCCATGGAGCCACACTCCCCTGCCTGAGCCATGGAGCCACACTCCCTTCCCTGAGCCATGGAGCCACACTCCCCTGCCTGAGCCATGGAGCCACACTCCCCTCCCTGAGCCATGGAACCACACTCCCTTCCCTGAGCCATGGAGCCACACTCCCCTGCCTGAGCCATGGAACCACACTCCCCTGCCTGAGCCATGGAACCACACTCCCCTGCCTGAGCCATGGAGCCACACTCCCCTGCCTGAGCCATGGAGCCACACTCCCCTGCCTGAGCCATGGAGCCACACTCCCCTCCCTGAGCCATGGATCCACACTCCCCTCCCTGAGCCATGGAGCCACACTCCCCTGCCTGAGCCATGGAGCCACACTCCCCTCCCTGAGCCATGGAGCCACATTCCCCTCCCTGAGCCATGGAGCCACACTCCCCTGCCTGAGCCATGGAGCCACACTCCCCTGCCTGAGCCATGGAGCCACACTCCCCTCCCTGAGCCATGGAGCCACACTCCCCTGCCTGAGCCATGGAGCCACACTCCCTTCCCTGAGCCATGGAACCACACTCCCTTCCCTGAGCCATGGAGCCACACTCCCCTGCCTGAGCCATGGAGCCACACTCCCTTCCCTGAGCCATGGAGCCACACTCCCCTGCCTGAGCCATGGAGCCACACTCCCTTCCCTGAGCCATGGAGCCACACTCCCCTGCCTGAGCCATGGAGCCACACTCCCTTCCCTGAGCCATGGAACCACACTCCCCTGCCTGAGCCATGGAACCACACTCCCCTGCCTGAGCCATGGAGCCACACTCCTCTCCCTGAGCCATGGAGCCACACTCCCCTCCCTGAGCCATGGAACCACACTCCCCTGCCTGAGCCATGGAGCCACACTCCTCTCCCTGCTTGTTCCTGTTCTGCTCTTGAGACACCAAGTTTCACCCCAGATTGGAGATGGAGCCCCTTCCTTGCCCAGCCTGGCTTGGCTTTCCTTCCTTCCATCCTTCCTTCCTTCCTTTTCTTTTGCCTTTTTTCCCCTTCTTCTTTCCCCATCTTTTTTTCCCCTTCCTTTTCCTCCTTTCTCTTTCTTTATTTCATCTTGTCTCTTTCTTTCCTCCCCTCTTCCTTATTTCTCTTTTTTCTTCTCCCATAACTTATTTTTCCTTCCTTTCCTTTCTTCTTTTCCTTCATTCTTCTTCCTTTTTCCCACTCTCTTCTTTCTTCTTTTTTCCTTCTTTTATCCCTTTCTACTTTACTACTTCACTTTCTTCTTCATTCCTGACTTTTCTCTTCTTGTTTTCTGTCAATTTGCCCCTTTCCTTCTTCTTTTCCTTTTCTTTTTATTTCATCTTCTTTTTCCTTCTTTTCTCTTTATTTTTCTCTTCTTTTTTTCTTTCTTTTTTCTTATTTTCCTTCTTCTTTCTTCCCTTTTCTTCCTTTTCCTTTTTCCTTCTTCCTTTTTCTTCTTTTACTTTTTTCTTCTATTTTCTTTTTCTTCTTGTTTTCCTTCTTTCTTATTTTTCTTCCCTTTTTTCCCTTTTTTCTTGTCTTTTCATCTTATTTTCCTTCTTTTTTCTTCTTATTTTCCTTCTTCTTCTTTTTCCTTATTTTTTCTTATTTTCCCTTCTTATCTTCCTTTCTTTTTCATCTTTTTCTTCTTTTTTCTTCTCTTTTCTTCTTTTTTCTTCTCTTTTTTCTTCTTATTTTCCTTCTTCTTTTTTCTTCTTTTTCCTTCTTTTTTCTTCTTATTTTCCTTCCTTTTTAATCTTTTTTCTTCTTTTTTCTTATCTTTTCTTCTTTTTTCTTCTTATTTTCCTTTCTTTTTCATAATTTTCTTCTTTTTTCTTATCTTTTCTTCTTCTTTCTTCTCTTTTTTCTTCTTATTTTCCTTCTTCTTCCTTCTTCTTCTTTTTTCTTATTTTCCCTTCTTTTTTCTTCTTATTTTCCTTCCTTTTTCATAATTTTCTTCTTTTTTCTTCTCTTTTCTTCTTTTTTCTTCTCTTTTTTCTTCTTATTTTCCTTCTTCTTCCTTTTTCTTATTTTTTTCTTATTTTTCCTTCTTTTTTTCTTCTTATTTTCCTTCCTTTTTCATCATTTTCTTCTTTTTTCTTATCTTTTCTTCTTTTTTCTTCTCTTTTTTCTTCTTATTTTCCTTCCTTTTTGATCTTTTTCTTCTTTTTTCTTATCTTTCCTTCTTTTTTCTTCTCTTTTTTTCCTTCTTACATTCCTTCTTCTTCTTTTTTCTTATTTTCCCTTCTTTTTTTCTTCTTATTTTCCTTCCTTTTTCATAATTTTCTTCTTTTTTCTTATCTTTTCTTCTTTTTTCTTCTCTTTTTTCTTCTTATTTTCCCTCTTCTTCCTTTTTCTTATTTTTTCTTATTTTTCCTTCTTTTTTCTTCTTATTTTCCTTCCTTTTTCATCTTTTTTCTTCTTTTTTTCTTATCTTTTCTTCTCTTTTCTTCTCTTTTCTTCTTTCTTCTCTTCTCTTCTCTCTTCTCTTCTCTTCTCTTCTCTTCTCTTCTCTTCTCTTCTCTCTTCTCTTTTCTTCTCTTTTCTTCTTTCTTCTTTCTTCTCTTTTCTTCTTTTCCTTCCTTTTTTTTTCCCTTTCCCTTCTTTTCCTTTTTATCTTTTTATATCTTTTCCTTCCTTTCCTTCTTTCCCTCCCTTTATCCCATCTTCTTTTTCCCCTTCTTTTCCCCCTTTTCCCTTCTTTCCTCTTTTCTCCCCCCCCTTTTCTCCCCCCCCCTTTTCTTCCCCCCTCCTCCCTCTTTCCCACCCTTCCCCTGGCTCCGTTCCCCGCCGCGGTGTCAGTGCGGCGCGGGTGATGGGACACGCTGATGGATCTGCCTCGGCCACACTCTACAATAGCTCTCAGCCAGTCTATTAGTCAGCAATTGTCTGCCCGGCAGCCGGCCCCGGCCCGTGTGCCGCGGCTGATAATGGCAAAGAACAAAGATGGCAGCTGCTTTGGAGAGGAACAGATTTGTGGCAAATCGAGATAAAATGAAGAGGAAGGAGAAAGGAGTGGAAGGGAGGGGGTGAGGGGGTGGAAAAATACATGTAAAAAGAGAGAAAAGAGGGAAGAGAAGCGGCAATGCCGGCGAGGGAGGAGGAGGAGGAGGAGGAAGGATGCTGTGGGTGAGGTGTTGGGCTGCAGGAGCATCCCTGGGCTCTGCTCTGGTGTGGTTCTGGGGAGTGGGGGAAGGGGAAAAACCACCCCAGGAGACATAGAAAGGTGATATACGTGGGAAAGGATCATTTTCTGGTGTCAGAAGTGCAGATAAGCACAGAGGCTGCCAGGCTGGGGGATGTCCCCACAAGAGCTGGGGTGATGAGGGTTATCAAGCATATTTCACCAAGAGGGGTGTCAGCCCCTGTGCCAGGCTGCCCAGGGAGCTGGGGCAGTGCCCAGCCCTGGAGGGATCCCAAAGCCCTGGGGCTGAGGTGCTGAGGGCCAGGGGTGAGTGCTGGGCTGGGCAGGGGGAGGGGAGGGCTGGGATTCCATCAGCTTCAAGGGCTTTTCCAACCTAAATCATTCCATGATGCCCAAGCAGCAAAGACCATGGCATGGGGCACATCAGCCCTGCCTTTACTTCCCAAATGTCCATCCACTTGGCTACTTCTGAGTATGGAGAGTGGGGTCTCAGCCCAGCTGGACAGAGGTCACCATCCCACCAAGCTTCTGTCTTGCTGGATGGGCTGCAGGAGGGTAACCCAGCAGTGACACAGGGCCAAGGGGCTGCTGCCCACTGTGCCACCTGGGTGAGAATACACATGAGGCTACAAGAGCTTTAGGTGCTCCTTTCCTGGCTCCCAGATGGGAATCACACCCAAAGGTTGGTGTGTGGGTCACAGGGGTGAGGATGTGCACAGGAATTTGCACTTATAGGCTTTCACACAGGAGTGTGCACCCTGTCATCTGCCAACCTACCTTTGCTGAGAGCCCTGAGCTCCTGGCAGCCATCACAACAGCTCAGCTCCTCCAGGAGCTGGCAGCTGCCAAGCTCTCACTCAAGTCTGGCCCATGGATGTGGGACTAAGGGCAAGGCAGTGGCTGTGAAGGCTGAGGCTGGTCCTGAGGGGTCCTGGCCCCACCAGCCACGCTCACACACACTCATCACCCTGAGCAAAGGGTGGATCAGCATCACTCACAAATAAGAAGAGACAATCCCAACCCAGTTTCTCATGGAAGATGGCTTTTGTTTTGATTGAAATGGATTGCATTTTGCCTTAAAAACTTCATCAGATTCAGATGAAAGTTGACATGGTGGCAAACCTGTGCTCAAGCTTGACTTCAGCATCATCTATTCCCATTCAAATGAAACACACTGCTTTAAATACACCCCTAAAGAGACACCTGGACATACCTGCTGGGGAAGGCTGAAAGTTACGTTACTGAAGCACCCAAACTCAGCTGCTGACCACTTGAAGCCCCAGTTGCCAGAGTGGTTTTTGCTACCAGCATCCATCACTTTTCACTCCCTTGAGGTTTTTTCCTCAGGTGGTGAAGCTCAAAGACTCATTTGGCTGAGTTGGGGGAGTAATTAGAAGGTTGAAGGTGGGGAAAATGAGGTTCTGCCTTCCCCCTTGTGCAGGAGAAAGCCAGGTAAGAGGTGAAGTTGCTGGGGAGGAAAGTGGTTGCAGACAGCACCTCCAGGAGCCTGTGTAAAAGGGAGAATTAACCCTTAGGAAGTGCAAGAGCTTGTTTCTTGCATATTTACCTTCTTGAAGGCTTTAAATAGATATGAATGAGTGGGTGATACAGGGGTGGGCATGGCCAGGGAATGGCCTTGATGCTGACTTTCCCCAGCCCCAGGCAGGTGATGAAGGTGATGAGAGCTCCCTCTGTGCCACAGACACCATCCCTGGAGCATCCCAAGCTGCTCTTTTGAATGGAGCTGGGTGATTCCCACCTTAGCTGCAGGGAGCAGCCTGGTTACTGCTGCTGGGGATGCCAACCCTGGGCATGGCTGCTGGGTTGAGGACCCTGCTTGCCCATCCATGGTCTCCATGCTCCCAGGCCAAGGGCAGCATCTCCCTCTTCCATCTCCTTCCCTCCCATGTCCCTGCTTTGTCCCAGGAGCCTTCCCCAAGGCCCAGCTCTGGGTTAGTTCAAGTCCAGCCTATTTAGATAACCTTCTGGTGGGTCTAGAGAGAGCCCAATATCCCTGCTGGAGGATCTCACTACAAATGAGCCAATCCACCTAATCTCCTTATCGTTGTAGGCTTCAGCCTCAGGGCCTGGTTATCTATGTGGATAAAAGAAAAGGGACACTGCACAGCACCTATCCCAGCAGAGACCCCTCCCCTTTAATCCTGCCAGCCTTGTTTCTCCTTTTATTCCCCTCTTGCAAATCCCCAGTGAGAAAGCCCCTCAGCCCCCCCTGCTCCCCTCCCTTCACGCCTGAGCAGGGAGGCAGAAAGGCTGCAGCCAGGGCTGAGGGATGCTCTTATCACCAACACCTGGAGTAAGAAAGCAGAGCTGGGGGGTACAAATCCCCCCCTGGCCCCAGCCAGGAGGGAGGCTTAGAGGGGCTGGGGGCTGCTCCTGTGCCCCTCTGGAGCTCCCTGCCTGATAAGTACCTTAATCATTCAGGGCCAGGAGTCCCCCGGGGTGCAGGCTAAGCCCTGTGCATTCCTGCTCCACACAATTAGGGCTCTTCCTCCCTCCCTCTTCACATTTTTTCCCCTGGCTTTCATTCCTGCCCTCCACCCTTTCACCTTTGCATTAACCCCCTACCCCCCACCACTTGGGCCTCAGTGCATTCAGCCCCCCCATCCTCATCCCCCATCTCTTTCCAAACCCCCTTTCCCCTTCCTTCTCAGATTCCCAGCTTTATCCTTTTGGGCTTCCTCTTCTTCCTCTCATCCCACCATCTCCCCTACCCCTCTCCCATCCCTCCTCCCTCCAGCCTTTGCCCCCTTTTTCCCCCCCTCTCCCTTTGCTCTTTGTCAGGCTGCTCTCCATCCCTCAGCCTGCCTCTAATTTCTGATTAATATGTTCTTAGGCAAGGAAAAGGGAGAGTGAGAGAGAGAGAGGAAGAGAGCAGGAGAGAAAAGAAGGAATCTTCTAAATAAATCATTTAGTCATGTGAGGAGCTAATCTCCCAGTGACTGCCTGTGTTTATCTAGTTTTTAGCAGTGCATGTTAAATAGTGATAGGGGACTCATTTTTTTTTCCTGCTGGAGCTGCTGTGAAGGGATTTTTAACTTCATTTCCCAGAAAGAAAAATGGGGAAAGCAGAGATAAGGCCCCTGAGCAGCTCTTCCCCTGAACTGGTAGCCAGTGCAATTAAAGCAGATGCTGTGCAAAGGGCAGTGGGGCTCAGGTTGGCAATGACAGGCACCTCCCCTCCTTCTCCATGCTAGGGGCTCAGCATCCTTGGGATCCCCCCTACACCCACCTCTCCCTGCTCCAGCAACCCTCTCTGCTACCTGCCTGGCCTTGGTTTTGTCACTAGTCCCCAATTTCTGCTCCCCTGAGGCTTCTACAGCACCTTGTGGGTTTGAGGCTGGCTGGGATGGATTTGGGTAAGTGGCCAGTTTGGGGAAGGAAGCCTCTTGTTTTGCAACAGTGGGCAAATATTTCCCTTGGAAAAGGGCCATGCACAGAGGAAACAGCCTCAGGTTGCCCCAGGGGAGGTTGAGGCTGGAGCTGAGGCAGAACTGTTTCCCTGAGAGGGGTGTCAGCCCCTGTGCCAGGCTGCCCAGGGAGTGCCCAGCCCTGGAGGGATCCCAAAGCCCTGGAGCTGAGGTGCTGAGGGCCAGGGGTTAGTGCTGGGCTGGGCAGGGGGAGGGCTGAGACTCCATGAATTTAAAGGGCTTTTCCAACCCAAATGATTCCCTGACTCCATGATTTTCCCTTTTCTGTCCCCTTTAATGAAGCTGACCTCAATTTGGGGCTGTTTCTGGATCCCCCCCTGTCAGTACATGAGCAAACAGGGTATTTTTAAACATACATACCATCCCCTGAATAACTGTTCACCTTTTCTCATTCCTTTACCTCCCAGACTCCCCACAGCTTGCTGCCATCCCTCCCAAACCACAATCCTCTGCCTCACCCTCTGCAGAGCCAAGAATTGTTCCACTTTGCTCCCATCTCCCTCCTTCCAGCAAGTTCTCCCCCCCTCTCCCTGCAGCACCACAAACCCTTGCTGTCTCCCCACCTCTGTTTGAGGGGAAAAAGACAGGGATGGTGGGTGACCATTTCTCTCTCTTGTAGATAACAGAGCTGGCAGTGAAGCCCTCCCCCCATGGCAGAGAGGGAGGAAGATAAATAGTGGGGAAAGGAGGCTAGAAACCAAAGCTCAACTTTCTGAAGCAGCCCTCTCCCCTTTGCAACAGCTTCTCCAGCCCCTGAAACCCAACTGCTCCCCAAACAGCTGGAGGAAAGTATTAAAAGCCAAAGCAAAGCAGCTCCCATCAGAAGGGGAGCTCAGGAAACCCCCCCAGGAGCTACCTGGACCTTCTCCCTGAGCCACGTTGGAGCCTCCCAGGGTGGGTGTTTAATGAGTGGGCAGGAGAGGGAGCTCATTTCCAGCAAGAGCTGGGAGGGGGGAGAGCTCACAGGCAATTGCAATTAAGCCCTGAGCATTAAAAACGTGGTAATAAGGGGCTAGGATGAGGGGAGGCAGAGTGGCAATTTAAATGATAGCCAGCTCAAATATGGAATGTCTAAATGTTCTCTCAGAGAGATTTATATGTGCATGGGCCTACCTCACTCATTTATTTTGTTAACTAGCTCCTTAGTGGTGTATCTGCCCTCTCTGCCTGCAGGGACATGGGGAGGAGGGATGCTCAGCCCTGAGGGTGAGTCTTGCTGAGCCCTGAAAACTCAGTGCACCCCACTAAGAGCTGGGCAGCACTTTCCATCCACTTCCCACTCAGGAAGGGGGATGCTGAGTAATTCATGCTCTTCCCCCTCAGCTCTGTGATGCCTGGAATGTCTGAGTGCTGAGGGAGGGGTTGGGGTCTCAGCACAGAGAGTGGGTCTATGGGCAGCTCCTGGTGAGATGGTCTGTCCTGTCTCTGTCTGCTGTGGGCAGGGGATGTGATTGATGCAAACAATGAAGCCAGATTTGTCCAAGAAGATGGGAAAGGTTTGTGATGCTCCAGGGTGAGGGTGGGAGAACTTGCTGGAAGGAGGGAGATGGGACCAAAGCTGAATGATTTTGCCCTTCCAGAAGATAAGCTGGAGGATGAGAGGTCTGGGAGTGATGGCAGCAAGATGTGGGTGACTCTGGGAGGTAAGGGAATGAGAAGAGGTGAAAATCCTTGGGACAGCAAACCCTCCTCATCCTCCTGTGGGATGGAGGGCTAATGGGAAAGAAAGGACCCCCCTGTAAATGCTGCAAGGGGAATATTTTGCAGGGCAAGGAAAGCACTGGAAGGAAAAGCCTCTTGTGAGCTTCATGGGGCTGAAACACATTTCCCCTCCACTCAGTTTTTGGCTTTGTAGACAAAAGTGGAAAGAAAATGCTCCCTGCCCTTGGGGAGGATGGTGTGGGGACCCCTTCCCTCCTGCCCCTGGGAAGGATGGTGTGGGGGACTCCTGCCCTTGGGGAGGATGGTGTGAGGACCCTTTCCCTCCCTGCCCTTGGGGAGGATGCTGTGGGGACCCCTTCCCTCTTGCCCTGGGAAGGATGGTGTGGGGGACTCCTGCCCTTGGGGAGGATGATGTGGGGACCCCTTCCCTCCTGCCCTTGGGGAGGATGGTGTGGGGACCCCTTCCCTCCCTGCCTCTGGGGAGGATGATGTAGGGTCCCCTTCCCTCCTGCCCTTGGGGAGGACGGTGTGGGCACCCTTTCCCTCCCTGTCCCTGGGGAGGATGGTGTGGGGACCCCTTCCCTCCTGCCCTTGGGGAGGATGCTGTGGGCACCCTTTCCCTCCCTGCCCTTGGGGAGGATGGTGTGGGGACCCTTTCCCTCCTGCCCTTGGGGAGGATGGTGTGGGCACCCTTTCCCTCCCTGCCCCTGGGGAGGATGCTGTGGGGACTCCTGCCCTTGGGGAGGATGCTTTGGGGGCCCCTTCCCTCCTGCCCTTGGGGAGGATGGTGTGGGGACCCCTTCCCTCCCTGCCCTTGGGGAGGATGGTGTGGGGACCCCTTCCCTCCTGCCCTTGGGGGGGATGGTGTGGGGACTCCTTCCCTCCCTGCCCTTGGGGAGGATGGTGTGGGGACCCCTTCCCTCCTGCCCTTGGGGGGGATGCTGTGGGGACCCCTTCTCTCCTGCCCCTGGGGAGGATGGTGTGGGCACCCTTTCCCTCCCTGCCCCTGGGGAGGATGCTGTGGGGACTCCTGCCCTTGGGGAGGATGGTGTGGGGACCCTTTCCCTCCCTGCCTCTGGGGAGGATGATGTGGGGACCCCTTCCCTCCTTGCCCTTGGGGAGGATGATGTGGGGACCCTTTCCCTCCCTGCCCTTGGGGAGGATGGTGTGGGGACTCCTGCCCTTGGGGAGGATGATGTGGGCATCCTTTCCCTCCTGCCCCTGGGAAGGATGGTGTGGGGACTCCTGCCCTTGGGGAGGATGCTGTGGGGACCCTTTCCCTCCCTGCCCTTGGGGAGGATGCTGTGGGGACCCTTTCCCTCCCTGCCCTTGGGGAGGATGGTGTGGGGACCCCTTCCCTCCCTGCCCTTGGGGAGGATGATGTGGGGACCCCTTCCCTCCTGCCCCCCACAGCCCCCCTGGCTGCTGCCCCTCTGCAGCTTCCCTGGGGCGGGTGGCTGGGAACAGCTGTTGGAGAGCTGAGATCTAATGGCTGCCTGGAGAGCAGTTAGTGGATAATTAATATTTGCAGCACAGAGCTGTGATTGCTCTACATCTTCCTCCTGACAGCAGCTCGGGGAGGGAGCCTGTGCTGCCCAAGCTGGGAGAGATCCCAAGGCTGGGGCTCAGTGCCCAGTGAGTTGGGAGCTTGACTCACCCTCCTGAATACTTGGAGATCCTCAGTTGTGCCCAAAGCAGCCCTTGGGGGAAGAAAATGAGTGTTGGAGGGATGGGTCTCTCCATCCCACAGCAGTCTCAGAGCCCAAGGAACCCTCAGCTCTGCCCTGGTAACCCCCATCCTGAGCTTTGGGGGGTGAAAACCTTCCCCCTCTTCACTCACTCATTGTTTGTCTTTGCAGAAAGGGCAGAAAACCCCACAAGTAGCAAAGTGCCTCTGAGCTGCCTTGCAAAGAAAATGAGGCAGTTCTCTGAGGGCAGGCAGGAGGGGGATGCTCTGTGCACACCAAAGCCTTGAGGTGGGGGGGTTAATGGGAGACATGGGGATCCCACTGCCCCCCTCAGGCCTCTGCACAATGCCCCTGTTGCAATGCTGTGCTGGAGGCTGGCTGAGCAGCTGCTAGAGAAGATGGAACCAGCTGA
Source organism: Colius striatus (assembly GCF_028858725.1). NCBI lineage: Eukaryota > Metazoa > Chordata > Aves > Coliiformes > Coliidae > Colius > Colius striatus. The sequence goes on along the minus strand of NC_084775.1, from coordinate 5,060,485 downwards.
ACCCAGGGCAGCTCCTGGGTTTTATAGAGTGAGAGACAGGCTGGCACTGGGCAAGCTTGGGCCTCAGGGAGGGAACAGGGCTGCTGGCATCGGGCCCAGAGCTCCCTACAAAGAGCAAAGCCATGGGGGGAAGCAGAGGCTGCTCGTGACAGGGACTCCACTGTGGACATTGGGAAGGGCAATGGAAGACTGATGGCAATGAAATCAGGAGGCCATGAGGGTGAGAGCCCCTGGCCCTGAGCAGGCATCACATGGAGCTGGCAGGGAGATGCTCTGAAGCCACGGGGGCACGTTTAAGAAGGGCTAACCCCAAGCCCAGGCACTCTGCCACGGTGAGCTGAGCTCTGCCTTGCCTCTGGGCAGTCCCAGCCAGGCTTTGACCTTGGGCTGAGCTCCTGGCTGAGCCCAGAGCATTGCTGCTGCCAGCTCACACATCCCCTCCAGGGCTCCAAGGGGCAGCGAAGCACCGGCAGAGCCCCATCCAGCCCCCGAGCCCCTGGGGAGGGAGCAGCATCCTGAGCACACAGCCCTCAGACCTGAGGGGGAAAGAAAAAGCAGGAAGAAAGGCAAAAAAAGGAAGACAGAAAAGGCTGCAGGCAGCGGGCAGGGACTCTGTTATCCTTCTTTATTAGCCTTGTTTGCCCAGTGTATTTTGGCGAGGAGCAAATCCGGGCGGCGCTGGCTGCGGGTGGCTTTGCTGCAGCTCACGGCGTGCACTTAATTCCCTGAACTGTTTAATTTAACAGCCTCTGAGCGTGCAGACATAACACTGTCACTTGGCTCTCTGCAGAGCAGCCTCGGGACTCAGCCAATAAAGGGAAAGAGCAAATGCTGGAGTGGGGAAGGGCTCGGATGCCACTGGATTCTCACTCCCTCGGCTGGCTACAGCTCCCCGGGCTCCAAAAACCTCCCTGGGGCAGACAAATGAGATCTTACATTGGACAGGCACCTGTGATGCTCAGAATCATAGAGTCAGGGCATGGTTTGGGTTGGAAAAGCCCTTTCAGCTCCTGGAGTGCCAGCCTTCCTCTCACCCTACTCAGCTCAGCACAGCCCTCAGCATCTCAGGCCCACGGCTTTGGGATCCCTCCAGGGCTGGGCACTCCCTGGGCAGCCTGGCACAGGGGCTGACAACCCTCTCAGGGAAACAGTTCTGCCTCAGCTCCAACCTCAACCTCCCCTGGGGCAGCTTGAAGCTGTTTCCTCTTGTCCTGTCACTTGTTAGCTGAGAGAAGAGACCAGCCCCCACCTCACTCCACTGTCCTGTCAGGGAGCTGCAGAGTGACCGTGTCTCCCAGAGCAGAGGGGCTATTGTGAGCATCAGCAGCTTTGCAGGGGAGTGTCTCCGTGCCTCAGTTTCCCCATGTGCATGGTACAACTGCACTGCTTCTCAGCCATACTGTGGGAGGGACAAAATTAGCCATAGATTCAGCTGCTGTAGGGATGAACCCCAAGGAAAAGCCCATCACTGTGGTGTCCTCTGGGATGTGAATTGCCTCTTCTATAAGGGGCAGCGTTGCTGCCAAGGGACTACCCAAGGAGTGGGCACAGTGGTAATTAATGGTGCCTTCCTGCAGAAGAAAACCCCCTGAGGGAGAAAAATGTGCTGAGGAAAAGAGCTGAGGAGCCTTAATCTTCACTCTGCTACCACCTGCCCACACAGCCTTGGGCACATCCCTTCAGTCATCCTCATTTCCAGGCCTGAGCCCTCGTGCTGGAATGGGCCAGGCTGGATCTTACAGGCTCCTCTCCAATCATCCCAGCTGCTTAATTGGTTAATTAGGGGTTCATTTGGAAAATCACCATCCTAACTGTCTCTCAGCCCTCCAGGTGACACAAGTAAACCATCAGCATTTAACCCCCCCCCATATCATCACCTGGAGGGGAAAAAGGGGACTGCCCAAAACAATCACTTCCCAGCAAAACCCCAAAGCCTAAAACATTCCTGCCAATGTTTCCTATGGATTGGGGAAAACCCATAAAGAGCAGGGACTTGACTACCAAGAGACATCTCTGGGTTTAGTGTAAGCACCAAAAATGTCCCCTCCAGCACAGCACAGCCATGAAAGGGCTGTCCCCAAGGCCATGAGGGCTGTCCCCAAAGCTACTGGGAAAGGGTGTCCCCAAGGACACATGCTAGTGGCCTCAGAGGATGCTCCATGTCTGATTCCTTAGTAGGGGAGGCAGGCAGAAGGATGCTTGTGCCTCCTCTGCTCACCAGCTTCTGGAGCTGGGCACTGCAGACCTGCCATGAATTGGACAGGTCTCTGTTCCCCAAAATCTGCTGCACTAGTAGGTAGGAGAATGAATTAAAACAAGCAGAGGAGGGAGGAACCTGGAGGGGTCAGAAGGGAGCAACTTGAACTGAGCAAAGCCCTCTCTTTGCATCAAGATTTGGGGCTTGTGCTCCTTGTTGGCAGGGTGTGACACAGGGCACAGCACTGGAAAGATGCAGGAGGGATGTGGGAGGCCTTTCAAAGCCCTGGGGGAGAGGGAAGGGAGGGAACCCCCTCGCTCTGGGGTGAGGGTAGCACCACATGGACACCCTGCTGCTGTCTTGGCTGGAGGATGCAGCAGGACCCCGGGATGCTTCAGGACATCGTGACGCCTCAGGGCAGTAGCCACCACACTCTGCCCTGCAGCCTCACTCCCAGCCTTCCCTTTCCCTTGCCCAGGAGGCAGGACGAGGGCCACGGATACCCACAACCCCAGCACCCAGCCCTGCACCCGGACACCCCCCACCCCATCCCTTCCCTTCCAAGCGGGAGAGCAGCTGCTTGTGCCATCGCTCCCCGGATTAAAGGAGCCTATAAATAGCGGGACAGGAGGTGCGGGCAGCCCCCTGCCCCCCGCCTCAGCCCTCCCCCGGCTGCCAGGGGCCGTTGCGGCTCCAGCCTGATCCCCCGCCTCTGGTATTATCCCTCCAATTGCTGCCGCAAAGCCCGGAGTGCCTGGGCTTGCACACGCGGGAGTTCACACCTAGAGAACAGAGCCTTATCTCGGCGCTGTGTGCAGGACAAGGCTGTTTTACTCCTCCCTCCATAACCCTCTTAGACTTAATCCCGTCTTTAATGCCGCTTGGAAGGGGGCTTTGAACGGCTGTGCAGCCTAACTGGCTCTGACCTCTCCGGCTGCTCTCTCATGCCCATTTGGAGAACTCCGACTTTCAAAGAGATAACAGAAGCCCGGTAAATCCTTCGCTGGGGAGCTAAAGCGATTGTCACACTTAGGGGAAGTTTCCTCGGAAAGCAAACTTAGAGCAGCTTCCCAGCCCCGGCGGAGCGGCAGCGGGGGCCGGCCCGGGGGGGTCCCCGCCTGGGAGGGGGCGGCTGGACCAGCCGAGCGGCTTCTTTCGGTGATGACAGTCCCTGTCCTTTCTGTTGAGCTGCTCGGGATGAAGCCGTTAAGTGATGCCCGCTGGCTTTCACCTTGGCAAGGGGACCGCTGGGTGGGATGCAGGATGGATGCTCCCGGCTCTTTGATGCTCTCCCCTCCTCAACACACGCCTCCCCTCTCACCCTCAGCCCCCCAAAACCACGCAGCTGCTGCTTCCCAAACACCTCTACCAATCGCACCACGTCCTTCTCTACCGTGGCCCTGGAGCAAGCATTCCGGAGCCCATCCAGGGACCAACCCCATCCCGGAGCAGCCCCGCGGGGTCCCCGCAGCAGCGCCGGGAATCGACACCTTTCTGTTCCGCTCGAAATTAATCAAACCCAGAGTCCCTCTATTAATACTGTGGTGGGAATTAAAATCATGCAACGCATTAAAGATGTAATTTAAAATTAATAACTCATAATTATTTATCATGGTGTATCAGCGGGGCTATGAATTTTCTCTTCTCAACCCGGCGTTCCTTTCCTTCCTTTCCCTTCCCTTCCCTGCTCTTTGTGCCTCTAATAGCTGTGGGAGCATTAGGAATACCTGGGAGGGGTTTTTTTTTGGAGATGCTGAGCTTAAGATATAACATGCTGACTTATTTATTTATTTAACCACCGTCCTCTTCCCCCCTCCCCCTTTTTTTTCGGGCTGGATGGGAGGAGAAAGGCTTGGCCGTGCTTAAGGTGGATGCTGAGGCTTGGGGATGCTGTAGCAGAGGGTTTGGCCACAGTTTCAGAGGAGCTGGATGGTCACTTCCCTTTGGCCTCGGTGGTTGTGGAAAGCTCTGGAATGACAAGTGGTTTCCATCTCCATCCTGCCCCAGCCAGACGTGGGACCTGCAGGAGCTTCTCCCTGCAGCTTCAGGGGGAAAACCTCACGGTGAAGTGTGATGGCCACAGCCCTGTGGCCCCTCTCCACCCTGCAGCCGAGGGAGAGAGGGCGACTCAGCCATTTGACAGGGGGAAAAGCAGCGGTGAGACTGAAGAGGAGGAAGGTGAGAGGGAAGAATCACCCTCCCAACACCAGCCAGGTCCTGCACTCCCCTGCCTCTGTCAGTGAGCTGTGCCGGCGGGGGAGGCAAAGCCCAAAGAGCAGCTGGTGAAAGCTCCCAGGAGAGGGAGAGGAGGGGAAAAAAGAGAGGCAAGAGGAGCTCTGTCCCTTTAAAAATAAATAAATAGATAAAGACTAAAAAAAAAAGCAATAAGTATATGCAAATGTGTGGAGCTGAACATCGCTGTCTGTGAAACAGATGAGGGAGAAAGTGCTTGAAGCTAGAGAGGAATGAGGCAGCCAGTGCTGACCTCGGGGTTAATAATTTTTACTTCTCCATCTCATTCCCTCCATAAAAAAAAAAAAGAAGGCGAGGGGAGGAGGGAGAGAAAGAGGCGGCGCGGGAGGGGAGGGGAGGGGAGGGGAGGGGAGGGCTGGCACCGGGGCTGGGGCTGGCACCGGGGCTGGGGCTGAGGAGCAGCCTGGCAGAGGGAGCTGGTTGTTCCCGGAGCTGGAAGGGCTGGAGAGGAGCTGATGCTGCCCCAGGGCTCAGCGAGTGGTTTGCAGGAGGCAGCTCAGCAAAAGGTGCAAAAAAGCATGAGAGACCCAGGCTCTGGTTCTGCTTCGGGTGGCTGTTGGGAAGGAAACAGCCCGTTCAATAGTTCAAATATTGGGACCTAAGTGGCAGCTCTGCCCCTGGGACTCTGCAGCTCTGCCCTGGGGCTCTGCCTCACCCAGCCACAGAGGAAGAGCCACAGCAGCAGCCAGCACAACGCTGCATGCAGCTGCTGAAACCTCTGCTGGGAAAAGCTTCTTTTCCCTCACATCAATGTTTCTTGATGGAAACCCCAAATTTCATAGAATCCCAGACTGGTGGGGGCTGGAAGGGCCCTGCAGAGCACAACCCCCTGCTACAGCAGGTTCCCCTGGCTCAGGGGGCACAGGAACGTGTCCAGGCGGGGTTGGAAACCTCCTGAGAAGGAGCCTCCACACCCTCCCTGGGCAGCCTGGGCCAGGGCTCCCTCACCTCAGCACCAAAGGACTTTCTCCTCCTGTACCAGTGGCACTGCCTGTGTGCCAGCCTGTGCCTGTTCCCCCTTGTCCTGTCACTGGCCACCACACAACAAACACTGGCCCCATCCTCCTGACACCCACCCTTTAGGTATTGACCAGCATTGATGAGGTTTCCCCTCAGCCTTCTCTTCTCCAGGCTGAGCAGCCCCAGGTCCCACAGCCTTTCCTCCTCACACACATGTTCCATCCTCTCAGCACCTTGGGAGCAATTTGTAGACCAGCTCAATTTAATTTCTCCACCAGCTTCAGCATCCTGCAGCCTGTGGCACCTGCTGGGCTCTCACTCAGAAGGGAATGCACCAAAGAGGATAAAGCCTTAAAGTATTTACCTGTGTAAATATTTCTTATCCCCTGGTATTCCCAAACCAGTTGCTTTTGGTGTTTTCTAAGCAGAGTCTCACGTTTCACTGTCACACCTGGAAGGATGAGGCTGTAGTGCAGCTCTCAAGATGGTGCTGCCACATTTCCTGGACCCAAACCAATCTAAGACTCCTTATCTTCTTACAATATAGACTCTTTGTTTAGCTACAAACCCCTAAAATCCCCCCCCTGGGTGCAGGTGGGTTGCCCAGTTTCTCAGTGGTGTGTGGGGCACATCTCCAGGCACTTGGAAGCATGCTCTCATCTGTCTTGCTTTTCCCCTATTCAACACTAACCTGCTCCACATCTAATCATGAATTAAAGGCTTTCATAGCTGGGAGAGGAAACCCAGCTCTGCTCAGCCTTCCCTCCAGCCAGCCTCATGGGGAAGCCCCAGGAGCTGCCTGTGTCAAGGGGGCATCTTGGTGAAGAACAACACAAATCCTCTTGAGCCAAACTGCCTGCACAGCCAAAATCAGCAGCAGGGATGGAGTCTTGGCAAGGAAGATGATACTTGGCTATCCCTGACCTCTGCAGCCCTCACCTGCTTCCCTTGCTGCAACCTGGCAGGCTGCACAAGCCTTCATCCCTGCTTGCATCCCTCACCTGTAAACCTGCATCCCTTGCTGCATCCCTCACCTATAAACCTGCATCTCTCCCTGAATCCCTCACCTATAAACCTGTATCTCTCCCTGCATCCCTCACCTGTAAACCTGCATCTCTCCCTGCATCCCTCCCTGCATCCCTCACCTATAAACCTGCATCTCTCCCTGCATTCCTCACCTACAAACCTGCATCCCTCCCTGCATTCCTCACCTACAAACCTGCATCCCTCCCTGCATTCCTCACCTACAAACCTGCATCTCTCCCTGCATCCCTCACCTATAAACCTGCATCTCTCCCTGCATCCCTCACCTACAAACCTGCATCCCTCCCTGCATTCCTCACCTACAAACCTGCATCCCTCCCTGCATTCCTCACCTACAAACCTGCATCCCTCCTTGCATTCCTCACCTACAAACCTGCATCCCTCCCTGCATTCCTCACCTACAAACCTGCATCCCTCCCTCTTTCCCTTGTATAAAGACTGAATCTCTCTGCATCCCTCCTTCCATCTCTCCTCTTGCAAACCTGCATCCCACCCCACATCTCTCCTTTTATCCCTCCTCTTACAAACCTGCATCTCTCTGCCATCTCCCCCTGCATCTTTCACACTCAAGCCTGCATCCCCCACATGCAAACCTCCATCCTTCCCTGCACCCTTCCCAGTCGAGCCTACACCCCCTCCTTGCATCCTTCTCCTCCCCCACATGCATTCTCCTGTATCTCTTGCAAACCTGCATCCTTCCCCACCTCCCTCCTTGCCTCCCTTGCAAACTTGCATCCCACTCTGCATCCTTCCCCACATCCCCCCCTTTCTTGAGCCTCCATCCTTCCTCACACCCCTCCCTTGCAGCCCTGCATCCCCTCCCCGCAGCCACTCCCCCCACCCCCCACCATTCCCCATCCTCGCCGCTCAGCCTCAACCCGACCAGCTCCCTCCTCCCCCATCTCCGTCCCGCTCGGCTGAGCCCGTGACCCTGCGCCCATCACCGAGGCCTCGAGCCGGCGATGTTTGGGGAACCGCCTCCTCTCTCCATCCCCATCCCCATCCCTCCCTTCCCCCCCCTCCCCACCGACTCGGGCGCTAAATGGAAGCGGCAGATCGATCCCGAGTGTGCCAAACTGACACGGAGGCTCATTAGGGGTTAGTTTTCATCCTCCTGCTCCCTGGCAGCCTTCACATTATCCCATAAAATTTATTTACTATTCCATGAATACATAAGCAGCAGGAAAACGCCGCCTTTTTATATATTTACACTGGATATATTTCACGGGAGAGTTATGTGTGTCTCTGAGGCAGAGTGGAGGGAGCGAGAGGGGAGCAGCGGCAGAAGGAGAAAGCAGCTGCGAGGGAAGGATGGAAAAGGAGCCCGGGGGGGGGGAGGGAGGACGAGGCTGGGCTGGGGAAGGGGGGGAGTGGCTCAGAGCATCCTCCAGCCCAAGCCACCGGTCCCTGGCGGAGCCCCCCGGCAGCAGGAGTTGGGGTGAGGGGATGGATTTGGGAAGCACGAGCTCAGAGAGGGCTTTTGGGAGCTTTTTCCACCCCAAACCCTTTCCTGACCCAAACCCTGTTTACTATGCACTGAGGCTGTGCAAACAGGGGCTGGAGCATCAGCCCACAGCGAGTCCTGAAGCCACGGTGAGGGGCTCATGCTGCACCGGGCTCCAGCACAGGAAAGCTCCAGGGGGCACTGGGCACAGCTCCTGCCCCACAGCCCCGAGCTGTGGTGGGTGACTGCTGGGCTGCCCCAGCTGCCTCCCATCCCCTGCTCTCCTCCACACTCCCTGGCCAGGAATTGCTTCATTGCCAGCAGAGTCTTGTGGCTGTGAAGTCGACCCCAGTTTGCATTTTGGGGCAAGGGGGAGAAGGGAGAAACGGCAGAGAAGGGACTTCATTGCTAAAGCTTTGCCTTGGCTGTGCTCTGATCATGTTCCTAGCCATGAAGGATTTGGAAGAAAGACATTTCTTTACAACCCAAATTGATTGCATCCTCACCTGCCTTTCCCCTCCTCTCCTTCCAGGGGAGGAAGATGCTGCACCCTCCCCATGTGGCACAGGGGCTTTGGCTCCCTGGTGCTCAGCTGCTGGGATGCTCCAGAAAAAGAACCAATTCACAAACAGAAGGAAACAACCTTGCTTTTGGCCTGAAGTTGGTCACTTTAGCTTCTGAGCAATAACCTGAGAGGAGCCTGGCTGCACCAGCACAGATCTTGCCTCAGTACCCTTCACACACAGTCCCTTCAGAAGGCAGGAGCACAAATCCACAGCAGGATGGGACATGAGGGACTGAGACACACACAATAGGTGGGATCCACACAACCCCCTTCCTTAGGGGCACAACATTCAGTTGGATTCCTCCTGCAAGGTCCTCCAGGGATGTTTTGTCCCCAAAGCCATGGGGACACCACGACTCTGAGCTCTCTGCATTGGCTGAAGTTCAGTCACAGAGGGATGTGGGGACAGGGAACCCACCTAGAGAAGAGCAAAGATCTCCAGTTGCAGAGTGAATGTAAAGAGGAGGGGGGAGGGAAAAAGGAGAAGCAGGCTGATGGTGTTCATTTTAACTGTTCAGGCACTTGTAGCCTGATGCCATTAGAGAAAATAAATAGACAAGAGGCACTCGAATGGTACGTGCAAAGAGGAGACAGAACAGAGACAAAACAAGTGCTGGGAGACAGAAGGAGGCACTCTGGCTTTGAAGCAAAGCAAAGAGTGGGAGTGCCAATGCTGCTGCCACCTCAGCTGGTGCCAGCCCCAGCCCCCCCCCTCCCCTGGGGCTTGGCAAAGCTGGCAGCAGCCCCTGGGAAACTCTTGTGCTGCGTGGGATGAAGCCCCTCTGCTCACCCCCCTGTGGGGATGGGGCATCCCTGGCACTGCTGGGCTGCTGTGGCAGGGAGGGAGAGCTCAGGGATGGATCCTGCTCCTGGCAAAGCACTTTCCCTCTTCCCACTGGCTGCTGGTGCCATCCCTGCCTGAGTGATGGGTGAGGGGAGGCTGATCCAGGTGATACCATCACTGCAAATGCTGCTCAGTACCCCCCTGTTCATACCCCCCACAGTTGTGGTTATTGGGGGATTCCAAGGAGGCTCCTGCCTCCTCTCCCTTGGCTGGGGAAAGGCTGTGAGTTTGGCAGAGCAGCCTCACTAACCTTTGGTTACTGTGCCCTCCCAGAGACTCTGCAGTGGCTGCACTGGGCACCCTGGCCACTGCACAGGGAGAGCTGGGTGAGAGATGCCAAGGGCCCTCCCCTCCCTGGGAAGGGCAGAGCAGCAGCAGAGTGTGGCTATGCAAACACACCTTGCCATGGATGGGGTTTTTGGGGGGAGGTCTCCTGTTTCCCTGGCACAACCAAGCAGCCAGATCCCCCCTCCCCAGATCCCCACCCCCTGCAGCAGAGGGGCAGCAGGATCAGTGCCTGGCACAGGGATGGGCTCCCACGTCCCCTCCTGCAGACTCTGCTTAGGAAATCAAGGGTTGGTCTCACCTCCTTCTGCCCCAGCCAGGGAGGGGGCCTCAGGCACCCCCAGCCCCACCTTCCACCTCCTCCTGCACACAGTGTCTCAGCAGGACCCACAGCTCAGCTGCTCCCTCCCCACAGGGACATGAAGCTGTCAGACAACTGCATCAATGGGGTTTTCTTTGCAAGACACCCACATTTCCTCCCTCCTCTCTGCCCCATATCACCTTCACACCATCCCACTGCATCCCCAGCTCAGTCATCACCCTCTGACATTGCACCAAGCTCTTCAAGCACCAACTGACCCCAAGCTGAGCTCCCACACTTAAATATTCATGAGCAAGGAGGAGATGGAGCAAAAGGCACACAGCTGGGCCAGCAAAGACCCCAGCCAGGGCTGCAGCTGGGAGAGAAGGGGAGATGTGACAGGAGAATGGAGAGGAGCTGGAGGGAGGACATGGTGCCAGAGGGTGTGAGGGAGCAGTGTGAGGTGAGGGTGGGGAAAGCCCCATCTGAAGCCAGAGGCAGGGACTGGCTGAGGCTGCTGCAGCAGGACTGGCCCCATCTGCTCCCTGTGGCACCCTGTCCCTCCCCCCTGCCCCATGTGCTCCTGACAGGCTGCAGAGCTATTGGTGCCATTTCCCTGTGCCCTGGAGGCTTTTTGGTGATGGAAGATGCCTCCCCTGATGCAAGGGAAAGCAAGCAAATGGCTGCAGAGAAGAGGAAACAAAGAAAACCAGGAGGGTTCAAGGAGATGGATGCAAAGGGTTAACCAGGGGGTTGCTTTGGGAAATGGGCATCAGCTGAAAACAGGAGCAGGGAGCTTCAGCCAGCAGCTGAGAGGAGCAATGCTGCAAAGCCTCTCCACGTGGTCCCCCAGCATCCCAGTGCCTGGCATCACCTCCTTCCCTCCCCTCCAGCAGCTGCTGCTGTGCCTCAGCCACAGCTTCCAGGGGCTCAACAGAGGGGGAAGGTGGCTGTTCCTCCTCCCAGACACCTCACAGAGGAGAAGAAGCAAAGTCTTGGCAGGAGGAGGGTTCTGAGGCTTTGTGAGCCCAAGCCCAGCCCCAGCCTTGCCATCAAAGCCTCCCTGTGAGCAGAGCTGTGGCCTCTCAGCTCTGCCAGGCTGCCTTGGCACCTTGGGGGGCACAGAGCCACTTCCCCCAGGAGCAAATCCTCTCCCACAACATCCCCTTTGGCCTCTAGTGCTGCTTCCCCCCCAACACCAGCTCTCCCCCAAAGCCAAGCTGTGGGCTGTGCCTTTGCCAACCCTCCAGGTCCTCTCCCTGGCACTTGTGCTGGATTTGGCCCCACTCAGTCCAGGCAGAGGACATGAAGAGCCCTGGGGCTGCTCAGCCTGGAGAAGAGAAGGCTGAGGGGGAACCTCATCAATGCTGATCAATACCTAAAGGGTGAGTGGGGAGAGGATGGGGCCAGTGTTTGTTGTGTGGTGGCCAGTGCCAGGACAAGGGGGAACAGGCACAGGCTGGCACACAGGCAGTGCCACTGGCACAGGAGGAGAAAGTCCTTTGGTGCTGAGGTGAGGGAGCCCTGGCCCAGGCTGCCCAGGGAGGGTGTGGAGGCTCCTCAGGAGGTTTCCAACCCCACCTGGACACGTTCCTGTGCCCCTGAGCCAGGGGAACCTGCTGTAGCAGGGGCTGGGCTGGAGCAGCTCTGCAGGGCCCTTCCAGCCCCCACCAGTCTGGGATTCAGGAAAGCCAAGGTGTAACACAGTTACACCAGTGTGACAGCATCAGCCCTCAGCCCTCTGAGACACTTGCTCAGGCTCTCCCAAGGCCAGCCCATCACACCCAGCAGCTATTCTTCCCTAAGCAAGAGCTCTGTGTTAAAGGCCAAGCTGGTGCCCTCTGCAGCTCCCTGCATGGTTACCTTCCCCTGGGAACAGCACTCTCTGCATCTCCCCAGCTTTAGCAAACACTTCAAGCATTAGCTGAGCTCCAAGCATTGATTTCCCCTCTCCACACCCACGCTGTAGGAGAGGCAAGAAGGGAATGGCTGGTGCCACAGGGCAGAAGGAGGTGACTTTGTCCTGTCCCCAGCCCCAAGTGGCCTTTCCCATGGAGGGCTGCACCAGACCTGGGTGGGTGTTTCTAACAAAAGTCAAACTGAAGACCTAAAAGCACATGAAACATTCCCAGGAGTGCTGAAGGGGCTCCTGTGCCACTCCTGCTGGAACATTCAGAGCTGCCAAAAATCATTTGTCTTTCATCAGACACAGCAATATGTGTCTCTCTGTATCTCTCTTTATTACCTCCAGCCACTTCATCTTAGGAACAGAGTTCTGGATGCTCTGCCAGGGACCAGCACCCCAGCAGGATGCAGAGGCTGGTGGAGGTGGTACCCAGGGGAGCATCCCCAGGGACCCTGTGCTGCAGGGATGGGATGAGCCCTGAAAACAAGGTGCTGCAAACAACAACCACCTCAGCATTTTTGTCAAGTGACTCAAAGCTCAGTGGTGGATCCATTGGGGGTTTCATTCACTTCTGATCTTAAACTGCTGCTGTTTCTGCAAGGGGAGTTCCCAGGGGCTGGGTACTCCCTCATCTCCCTGGGCAGCCTGGCACAGGGGCTGACACCCCTCTCAGGGCAACAGTTCTGCCTCAGCTCCAACCTCAACCTCCCCTGGGGCAACTGGAGCCCATTGCCTCTTGTCCTGTCATTACTGGGGAGAAGAGACTGACCCCCAGCTCACTGCAGCCTCCTGTCAGGGAGTTGCAGAGTGCTCCTGTCTCAGCCTCCTCCAGGCTCAACACCTCCAGCTGTGCCTGGATCTTTAAGCAACACCCCTGACTGTAACATTTGCCATTGAACCAAACAATTCAGTGCCAGAGACACCACAGATGTTCATCAGTGATTTTATAACCTCAGGGAGAGCCACAAAAACCCACCCAGAGGTGGCAAGGAGCATCTTCCAGCCACCCCTCACTCTGCCCAACACCATCAAGAAGTCTGCAGATCCAAACCCTGGCTCACTCTGCAACATGTCTCTTGCTACCCAGTTCATCCTGCAGACACTGAGTCCACCTGGGATGAAAGGCCACCAGGAGGTGGAAAGCTCACACCAAAGCTCAGAGCTCCCATGCAAGACTCACATTCCCCTTCCTTAAACTCCTCACCCAAGCCAATGGGCAACTGTGGTTCAACTTTTACAGCTGAAGTCCAAGGATGGGCTTCCCAGTTTTCCCTTTATCCCCAGTCAAAACCACACCAGTGACCACAACCAAGGACCTCAACTTGGGGTTCACACATTGATGGGCAAGCCCCAGGCTTCAAGCAGTCAGGAAAGCTTTGTTGAATACATTCAGGTCATTAAACACATCTGAGAAGGCTGCAGTTCCCTCTTTTGCTGCTCCACAAGCAGAGAGAAGCTGAATTCATTAGGTTAATGTTTGTTGAGACTTATTAGTTTAGCTCCAACCTCATGATCAGGTGCCATTGTAGGGAAGCTGAAAAGGAAGCTCTAAAAGATTCCTTGAGCCTAAAGCATGGCATTAAAGAGCAGTTTCATTGCCCTTCTGGGAAGAAAAGCTGTGCCCAGTTGCTGGTTTGGTTTGAACACCCTTCTCCCACTGACTGGGAAGACTCAGCCTGGTCAGTGTGGCAGCAGATCAATGGCATCTGCAGCTGACTCCATGGTGGGATGCTCAGTGGAAGGACTCAGTGCTGGATCCTTGCCTGTGTTGGGCTGGTGAAGTTCCTCAGGGTGATGGAGCATCTCCCAGCCTCTGCCAAGTCTCCACAGCACGTGAAGTAGTGACTGTGAAGTGCCCACTCAGGCCATCTGCTGTGGGGAGATGAGGAGAGGAGCCTTCTCCATGCAGCCACCCTGTCTGCAACGGGCTTGCCATCCCTGCACACCACTCAGGAGACCTCAGCACAAGGTCCAGATGCTTTTCAGGCCTCTTCTAACTGAAGTGGATGAGCAGGACTGGGCTGATGGGAGCAGTGTCCTCAGCCAAACCCCTTCACACCAGGAGGCTGCAGCAAAGCAAAACCCTTCCAGCTGAGCTGAGCTTTTCCTGCACTTCATTGCCATCCCCTGGAGACCTCACCCAATACTCCCAGTACAGGAACAAACCCCATGGCTGCTGACCCCCTCTCAGTCTCCATCACTCCATGTGACGTGTGTTCCAAGCCTCTGGAGCCAGAAGACAGTATTTCCTCACAGGGAGACTTTGTAGAGCAAAGAGGACTTGGCTGCATGCATCAGGAGCACAAAATGCCCAGTGTACAGCTGCTCCAGAGAGATTCCTGCCCCAGACAGCTCCTGGAGACAGGGCTGGCTGCTGCAGAGCCATGCCATGGTCTGTGGCTGGGGGGAGAACTTGGCTCCATCCCTGCAGGCAACCTGGCCCCATCTCTGCTGGGAAGGGCATCCATTGCACTTGGAGGGAACAACAGGCTCCTTAAGGAAACCTTTAGGGAGGCAGAATTGATTCTGAAGTGTCACAGCCTTAATCAGAGCACTGCCAAAGCCAAGGGCCAGCTCCTCAGAGCCATGGCAGGATCTGAGTGTAGCCAGCAGCCCAAGGGAGGTTCTGCTCCCCCTCTGCTCAGCTGGAGTCCTGGGGCCAGTTCTGGGCTCCCCAGCTGCAGAGGGGCAGGGAACTGCTGGAGAGAGGCCAGTGCAGGGCCAGCAAGATGCTGATGGGATGGAACATGAGTGTGAGGAGGAAAGGCTGTGGGACTGGGGGCTGCTCAGCCTGGAGAAGAGAAGCCTGAGGGGGGAGCTCAGTAATAGTTACAAATGTCTCACTGGTGGGTGTCAGCAGGTTGGGGCAGCACTTGCTTCTGTTCTTTTTAGTGCCAGGACAAGGGGTGATGGGATGAGGCTGCAACACAAACATAAGGAGGAGCTGTTTCAGTGTTGGAGTGAGGGAGCCCTGGCACAGGCTGCCCAGGGAGGGTGTGGAGGCTCCTTCCTTGGAGCTCTTCAACACCCCCCTGGACACATTCCTGTGTGACCTGCTCTAGGTGACCCTGCTTCTGCAGGGGGGTTGCACTGGATGAGCTCTGCAGGTCCCTTCCAACCCCTATAAGGAACACCAGCCCCCAGCCCAGAGCCTGTGGAGCTGCCAGTGACCTCCCCAGGGCTCAGCTGCAGCATCTCCCTGCCAGGACCCGCCGGGCTCCCTTCTCCCGGCCGCACAGGTCAGCGTGTCCCCGGCTCAGGGGAGGGGATGGGGAGGGAGAGGAGGGGATGGGGAGGGAGAGGAGGGGATGGGGAGGGAGAGGAGGGGATGGGGAGGAGCAACCAGCCCGTGGCGACCCCTCGCCCGGTGCCGGCGCTGCCCGGGCGGCTGCAGGGCGGTCGTTGGCCGGTCGTTGGCCGGTCGTTGGCTGGTTGTTGGGTGGTTGTTGGGTGGTTGTTGGGTGGTTGACCCCCGCGGGTGCCCGTGCTGACAAAAGGCCTATCTCGTCTCCGCCTAAATGATTTAAATTCTAATCAAACATCATTTGCAGCACATCCCGGCGCCGTCTCCCGGGAGCCGCTCCCACGTGAGCCGTTGCCAGGGCAACCGGGGGGTCTCATCTCAGAAATGTCAGATTGCATTATTGTCTTCACACTTCTCTGATAACCCGGTGGCTCTCCCTCTCCTGCCACCACCCCCCCACAAAGCCTTTCCAACCCCTCCCCATCCCCTCACAGCCCCACTCCCCGGAGGAAATCACTGCTTCATTCCTTTCCCTCCCAGCCCAGGGTCCCCTCTGGGCTCTGCTGCTTGGTTGGTGGCAGGTTATTTGTGATGAAGAAGAGGGATTGGTTTGTGGTGACCACGCTGGGGTGGAGGGGAAGGTGCTCCCATCATCACCCCAAGCCTCAGCACTGCATGCCCTGCTTTGCTGGGGTGGTCTCTGCCATGCCAGGGATGCTCAGGGCTACCTGCTGCCTCCCCAAAACCAGGCAGACAAAGGTGAGCAGAGTTCAGAGCAAGCTTTTGTGTCTGCCCAGGTGAGCCCCTGCTCTCCTGGAGCCTTCATGGGGGACTTTCCCTCCTCAATACACCTCCCAGCACATGCAGAGCAGCTTGTCCTGCAGGATCCTGCACTGCAGGAGGACAACACAGCTTCTCCTGTCAGGGCTTCCCAACCTGCCCCACAGCAGGGCTGAGCACTGGAGCCTGGAGACACCTTCTGAGCTGCTTCTCTGGTCCCCTTCTGAGCTGCTTCTCTGGTCCATGTGCTGCTTCTCTGGTCCCCTTCTGAGCTGCTTCTCTGGTCCATGTGCTGCTTCTCTGGTCCCCTTCTGAGCTGCTTCTCTGGTCCATGTGCTGCCCTTAGAGAGGCTCATCCCAATGGCTGCAGCCCAAAGCCATCACCCTGTGCTGTAAGAGCTGCCTGGGGGTCTGCTGGAGGAAGACAAGCAGCACACAGAGGAGCAGCTCTGCACATAGAAACCTCTGGCCTCACACTCTCTAGTTCCCCCCATTTAGGCTGCTCCTGAACCAGCCCTGGATCCACAGCTCCATGGCCAAGTTCCCCCAAGCAGCCCTGCTGCCAGCCAAGCTCTGGAGCTCAGTTCCACTCTGGCCCTTCAGCACTGCCTGGGAAAATGACATCTAAGAGCTACTTAGTAATGACCCACAAACTCCCCAAGCAAGGCTGAGCCCCTCTGCCCCCTGCATGGTAAAACAACAGCCAGGTAGCACCAAAGCAGGAGAGGTCACAAGCACATTGAGCCAAGCCATGGACAGGCAGAATAACCAGACCAAGAGGAGAACACTGTGAGCTACACCATGGCCACCACCTGCACTGAGTCTGCAGCCTCTTCTCTTTGATGTGATGGTTATCACTCCACTGCTGCCATCACAGCCAGGACATGCTGCTGCTTACAGCACCAAGAACCCAGCTCCAGGCACCACATCCCATCTCTTCCCTTCAAGAGCAGCTCCAGGTTCCTCTTGTTCAGGGTGCATTGCAGCCACCTGGGCTGCTCTGGCTCTCCTCCAAGCTGTGTCCACCAGGAATGTCCACTTCCCAAAGGCCATGCTGCTCCCTTGACACTGTGGTTGGCTGATGAACCTTCAGTGAGGTCCAGAGCTGCCAAAGCCCAGCTCAGGCAAGCCCAGCACTGCCTTGGCTGTCACACACCAGCAAGGATTGCTTCCTGAGCTACTGGGAATAACATCCTAGGGGAAAGGAATCCTGTTTCCACAGCTCTGGGGAGGGTTTGGCCAGGAGTCAGTGATGGTCTCATGAGCCCAAGGCAAGGCTGGGGTGATTTCAGGGTTATTCTGCTGCAGCTCAGCATAAGCTGTGCCCAGCAGTTGCCCTTCAGGCTGTTTCCTCCAGGTGCCAACATGAGCCCACCTCTTACATCATCCCAACAGTCCCATTTGCCCTGTTTTTAACCCCATTTCCCTGCATGCCATCAGGTGATGAGGGGTGGGAGGAGGCCCCAAAGAGCCAGGCTGGCTGTGGTGCCATCCCCATGGTGCCAGCACATGCCCACGTGTGCTGTCCTGGATCCCTCCCTCCATCTGCCAGGTGCCTTGGCTGCCTGAGAAACCCCTAATGAACCTCCCAGCACTGCCTCTTCCCAAAGAATAACCCAGCCCTGGCCCAGGCTGTTAATATTTAACTGAATAAGGGCCATAAATATGGAAAATGGGACTTTTAATTAAATAAGCAGCTTTTAAAAGGGCCCTTGGGCCGAAGAGGCTTTTGTTTAAATATGATTGATTTGACATGTCCTTTCCCTCCCGTTTTCTCTCCCTTTCTTCCTCTCTCCTGCTCAGTGCAGGGATGGGAAGCAGCCCTGGCAGCACCCAGCCCAGCTGCCTGCTGCCCAAACCCCCTGCAGCACCTGCAGCCCCAGGCACGTGGGGTTGGGAGTGTGGGTGCACTGGGGTGGGTGCCCAGGCAGGGACCTCAGCTCCTCAGCTCAGCTTCATCTGATCTTGAACATCTAAAGTGGAACAG
Source organism: Colius striatus (assembly GCF_028858725.1). Classification (NCBI taxonomy): domain Eukaryota; kingdom Metazoa; phylum Chordata; class Aves; order Coliiformes; family Coliidae; genus Colius; species Colius striatus. The sequence continues at coordinate 5,042,675 of NC_084775.1, read as the reverse complement.
GTTTCCCCCAGCTGCTGAGCTGCCTTTGCCCAGCCTGGTTGGTGCTACTCTGCTTTACACCCCTCTGGGGCAGGATCTGGCCTCTCCCATCCACACAACAACATGGTTTGAGAGGGGAAACTGAGGCAGGGAGCTGGGAATGGCCCAAGAGGTCAGCAGCACAGACTTTGCCCAGTGTTTTGAGGCCTGGATTCATTCCCCTCCAACTTTCAGCCCATGCACACAAGCTCTGGCTGCAACCAGGGAGTAAAAGCAGGTCTTAATAGCTTTGCTGTTGTTTGACATTTGGGTTTGACTCGCTGTAGCAAGCGGCACTAATTGCTTCTTGGTTAGCCAGGCATTGCAGTGGGACTGGAGCAGGGGGGCTATGGAGTGCTGCTGGGGACCACTGGGATGTTTCCAGGCCTGGGAAGGCCCTGGGGGGGTGATGGGGTGCAGGTGGCTCTGCCCTGACCTGCAGCATCACAGGCAGTGACCCACATGTCCCCCAGTGCCAGGAGGGTCTCCAAGTCATTAGACTTTGCTCTGGAAGAAACAGGAGTGGGGTGAAGTAATGAGAGGCTGAAGGTGAGAAATGATTGGGAAGAGATGGGAAGACTGGGAAGAGGATGAAGCTCCATCAAGGTGTAAAGCAGAGCTGTGCCCACAGCTGCAGGAGAGGATGCTGTGTCTGTCCCTGGCTCCAGCTGGGCAAGGAGAAGCTGGAAAAGGCACCTGTAGCACCAGAAGGATGAATGGTCCCCAGATGGAGTGGCCTTGGGCTGAGGGCCAGTGCAGACTCAGAGAATCATAGGTTCTGGTTGGCAAAGCCCTTTCATCTCCTGCAGTCCCAGCCCAGCACTAACCCCTGGCCCTCAGCACCTCAGCTCCATGGCTTTGGGATCCCTCCAGGGCTGGGCACTCCCCCAGCTACGTGGGCAGCCTGGCACAAGAGGCATCTCAGGCTGGTGCTTGGTCCCAACCTGGGCAAACACCATAGTGAGGGTCACTTTTGGGTGGTTCCTTCTATTTTCCACCCCTGGTTGTCCCTCAGCCATCCCCTGTGGGTGCTGTGGGCCCTGGGCTCCCTTCAGCCAGTGCAGGTGTCAGCTGAGACATCACAGTTCACCATGTCCACAACCAGCTGAGGGGAGCAGAGCAGCCCCTGCACCTGGACATGTTGCTTTGAGGGGATTTCACAGGGGAAGGTGTAGAGATGAGGGGGAAAAAAAGGGAGAGCACTGACTTGGAGAAGAGCACATGAGGCTTCCCATCACTCCTGGGGGGTGGCTTGGGCATGAAAATGCCCACCCAGTAGAACAGGCTCCTCAGTCTGGAGGCTGGTGGGACTTTCAGCCAGCCCCAGCCCCTGCTAAAGCAGGTTCCCCTCGAGCAGGGGGCACAGGAATGTGTCCAGGTGGGGTTGGAAACCTCCCAAGGAGGAGATTCCAACCCCTCCTCAGGTTTGTTGCTCAGATCACTAAGCCTTGAGGCAACCCCTGGGTGTAATTTAAGCATCCCCAGTGCTGATAGCTCCAGTCCATGGTCTGCAGAGGTTTTGGGAGCCCAGGCAGGACCAGTGTCCTGGTACAGGGAGAGCTGCTCACCCCAGAGTGCCTCCAGGTCACACATCCCCCCAGCAGCCAGGCTGGCCTCCTCACCTCAGCTGTCAGCCCCAGGCATCACCAGCTTTCCCCTGAGCTGCCTTCCACCTGCACTGCCATCCTCCAGCTCTTCACCTGCATCACCAAACCTCCTGTGTTTTCCCCTTTCAAGTGTCAGCAGAGCCCAAAAAAAGCAGAGCCCAAACCTTTCCCAGCTGACTCCCAATTAGGGTAGACTGGGAAAGTCTGTGGCTCATGTTTGGGTTGGCAGGAGGTGTCCTGGATGGAAGGAGCCATTGAGTCCATTGCACATGGCTCCTGAAGTGCTCAGCCCTGAGTTTTGTACATTCAGGCTCAAAATAAGCTCATGTGAGAGAAATAGGACACACAACCCAGAGGGATGGACACACAGCTCAGGGGGATGGACACACAGCCCAGAGGGATGGACACATAGCCCAGAGGGATGCACACACAGCTCAGGAGGATGGACATACAGCTCAGGGGGATGCACACACAGCCCAGAGGGATGGACACACAGCTCAGGGGGATGCACACACAGCTCAGGGGGATGCACACACAGCCCAGAGGGATGGACACACAGCTCAAGGGGATGCACACACAGCTCAGGAGGATGGACACACAGCTCAGGGACACAACACACAGCTCAGGAGCATGGACACACAGCCCAGGGGGATGGACACACAGCTCAGGAGGATGGACACACAGCCCAGGGGGATGGACACACAGCTCAGGAGGATGGACACACAGCTCAGGGGGATGCACACACAGCCCAGGGGGATGCACACACAGCCCAGAGGGATGGACACACAGCCCAGGGGGATGGATACACAGCCCAGAGGGATGGACACACAGCCCAGAGGGATGGACACACAGCTCAGGGGGATGCACACACAGCCCAGGGGGATGCACACACAGCTCAGGGGGATGCACACACAGCCCAGAGGGATGCACACACAGCTCAAGGGGATGGACACACAGCCCAGAGGGATGGACACACAGCCCAGGGGGATGGACACACAGCCCAGGGGGATGCACACACAGCCCAGAGGGATGGACACACAGCCCAGGGGGATGGATACACAGCCCAGAGGGATGGACACACAGCCCAGAGGGATGGACACACAGCTCAGGGGGATGGACACACAGCCCAGAGGGATGCACACACAGCTCAGGGGGATGCACACACAGCTCAGGGGGATGCACACACAGCTCAGGGGGATGCACACACAGCCCAGGGGGATGGACACACAACCCAGGGGGATGCACACACAGCCCAGAGGGATGCACACACAGCTCAGGGGGATGCACACACAGCTCAAGGGGATGGACACACAGCCCAGAGGGATGGACACACAGCCCAGGGGGATGGACACACAACCCAGGGGGATGCACACACAGCTCAGGGGGATGGACACACAGCCCAGGGGGATGGACACACAACCCAGGGGGATGCACACACAGCCCAGAGGGATGGACACACAGCTCAGGGGGATGCACACACAGCTCAGGGGGATGCACACACAGCCCAGAGGGATGGACACACAGCTCAAGGGGATGCACACACAGCTCAGGGGGATGCACACACAGCCCAGAGGGATGGACACACAGCCCAGAGGGATGCACACACAGCTCAGGGGGATGCACACACAGCCCAGAGGGATGCACACACAGCCCAGGGGGATGGATACACAGCCCAGAGGGATGGACACACAGCCCAGAGGGATGGACACACAGCCCAGAGGGATGGACACACAGCTCAGGGGGATGCACACACAGCCCAGGGGGATGGACACACAACCCAGGGGGATGCACACACAGCCCAGAGGGATGCACACACAGCTCAAGGGGATGGACACACAGCCCAGAGGGATGGACACACAGCCCAGGGGGATGGACACACAGCTCAGGGGGATGGACACACAGCCCAGGGGGATGGACACACAACCCAGGGGGATGCACACACAGCCCAGAGGGATGCACACACAGCTCAAGGGGATGCACACACAGCTCAGGGGGATGCACACACAGCCCAGGGGGATGGACACACAGCTCAGGGGGATGGACACACAGCCCAGAGGGATGCACACACAGCTCAGGGGGATGGACACACAGCCCAGAGGGATGGACACACAGCCCAGAGGGATGCACACACAGCTCAGGGGGATGCACACACAGCCCAGAGGGATGCACACACAGCTCAAGGGGATGGACACACAGCCCAGAGGGATGGACACACAGCCCAGGGGGATGGACACACAGCTCAGGGGGATGGACACACAGCCCAGGGGGATGGACACACAACCCAGGGGGATGCACACACAGCCCAGAGGGATGCACACACAGCTCAAGGGGATGCACACACAGCTCAGGGGGATGCACACACAGCCCAGGGGGATGGACACACAGCTCAGGGGGATGGACACACAGCCCAGAGGGATGCACACACAGCTCAGGGGGATGGACACACAGCCCAGAGGGATGCACACACAGCTCAGGGGGATGGACACACAGCCCAGGGGGATGGACACACAGCTCAGGGGGATGGACACACAGCCCAGGGGGATGGACACACAACCCAGGGGGATGGACACACAGCCCAGAGGGATGCACACACAGCTCAGGGGGATGGACACACAGCTCAGGGGGATGGACACACAGCCCAGAGGGATGCACACACAGCTCAGGGGGATGGACACACAGCTCAGAGGGATGCATCAAGCTGGGAGGTCCAACTCCACGAGCAGATCTGACCACGAGACGCTTGCCAGGGCCAGGAGGCAGAAGGCAGAGCAGAGATAGAGATGATTTGGGTGTTTTTAAGGTTTGCACTTCTCAAAAAGAGGAAGGAAAAAAAGAAGGGGGAAGGGAAGGCAAAAAAAAGGCTGTGTGTTTGCAGCCAACACGTGTAATCTGTTGCAGCCCTTGTCAGACAAAACAGTTGTGCCGTGAGACAGCGATTCCCAGAGGGGAAAGGGGCGAAGTGAAAATACTTTATCAGCTCTCTACATATGTAAAACGGGGCCCTGGCTGCAAAGCAAAAGCCTCTTTCCCTTTGAAAGGAGGGAGGAGGGAAGGGGAGAGGCGGGAGGAGACTGCCTGAGCGCTGGGACACAGTGACACAGGCACAAAGCAAAGCCCAGGCCTCCCTCCCAAAGCCTGCTTATCCTTCTTGCATCAGAGGCAAACAGCTCCCCAGCTGAGCTGAAGGTGTAGTGAAGAAACCAAAGCAAAGAGCCCAGGGGTGTGAGGCACTTTGGAAAGCTCCTGAAAGGTGCCTCGTGGTTTTTAATGTCCACAAATGAGCATTTTGTAGAGACTTGGAGAGAGGGTTCTGCAGAGTCTCTGGGGGTCAGAGGGCAAGTGTCCATCTCCCCAGGCTGGGGAGGCTTCTGAGATGAGGGGAATCACATCCCAGCCTGGATTTATGAAGCAATCCTCAGGCAGGAGCCAAGGGCTCTTCCTCTCACTCCCAATTCAAGGTCTGTTTAAGAAGCTGGGAATACTGAGACCTGAGCAGGCAGCATCCATCAGCCTTCAGGATCCAAGGGTGAGTGGGCTCCACTGGCAACAAGCCTGCTGGGCCACTGAATCCTCAGCTGAGGCTTCTCCCTCTGCATCCATCAGCAAGAGACCTGAGAGGATGGGAAAAGAAAACGAGATGAATGGCATGTAGCAGCTCCCTGACACATCCAGTGCTGGGGAGGCTGCAGCACCAAGAGCTTGGGGAAGAGGGTGAGGTGCTCCCCAGGAATCCAGAGGCACACAGATGCAGGAGGGAGATGAAGGAATGGGATGGGGAGGGGAGGAAGGAGAGAAAAGGGAGGAGGAGGAGGAAGGGAAGGAGCAGAGGAGGTGGGGGCAGGGGGAAGGAGCAGGCATGTGCCCATCTGGGCCCTGCAGCACATGGAAATTGTCCTGCATTAAACATTCACCAGCCAGGGAATTTTCAAGGGATTTGTAGTAATTAGATGACAAAATGCTGGCAAATCTCAGCCTTGCCAAAGATGTTACTCAGGGGTCAAAGACTCGACACTTTTGGCTGGGTAATTTGTAAGTGTCAATCACACTCAGGCATCAGAGAGAAAGGAGAGATCTAAGGGCTGAATCCTAAGCAAGTGCAAGGCTGCTGTCTGCCCACCCCTCCTCCCCTCCCACTGCCATGCTCAGGGGCTCCAGGCACAGCAGCACAAGCACACAGGGCTGGGAGGGTTCTTTGAAATCAAAAAAGAAATCCCCAAACTTCCCAGTTTTCATCTTTCAGCCCAAATTTCAGGTGGGAGCAGCTTAAAATTGCTCCTGGGACAGTCTGTGCTCCTGTTGCCTGGGGCTTGCAAAGCTCTGCCTGACACACAGGGCTGGCTTTGGTCAGAAATGAAATGCAAAAGGCTCCTGCCTGCAATCAGCCTGTTTCTGCCTCCCCATCAGGTGTTCCAGGGCTTTTGGGGGCATCAGCCCATGGGTTGTCTCTGCCTACCCCAGCTCTGCCCAAGGAACCTGGCTTGATTTGCCTCCCAGCCCTGGGCCTGGAGGAGCTCCCAGCAGCTGAAACCTGGGGGAGAAATCAGAAGGTTTTCTACTTCATCAGCTACAAAACCAGACCACAAAAAGCAAAGCTTTACCCAAAGCATCACCCAAAGCATCAGGAGCCATCTCCAGCCCCAGACACACACAGCAAGGGGTGAGGGCAAGAGCTGGAGATCTGGACATCTCTTGTGGTGCTTTGGGTGAAGCTTTATTTTGCATGCTGTGCTGTCATTTTGAAGCTGAGGAAGTAGAAAACCTTTGGCTTGGTCAGAGGGCAGCAGCCAGCCCTTCTCCAGCCCCACCAGCACCTGCAGGAGGCTGCCAAGGTGGGCTGGAAAGGCTTTAAGCCTCTGAAGGTGGGAGAGGCAGCAGCACTGTTTCCTCCCCATCTCTCCCAAAGCTGTCCCCATCACTCCTTCTAAATCCCAGCTCCAGTTTTGGGCTGAGAGGGGGTGGGTTAAGCTGTAGGGAAGGGATGGAGAGATGGAGGGTGGGCTCCAGCATCAGCAGCATTTGCTGTAACCCAAAGACAAGCCCTTCCCAGTGCACTTAAATAAGCCAAATCACAGGGGAAAAAAGCACAAGAAAAGGGTTTGTTTGCTCCAGGCCATGCAGGGTGTTACATTTTGTGAGTGTTCTCCATCCAGCAACATGAGAAGGGAGGAAAAGAACCCCTTTGGCTGTTGTTGCTGGGCTTTATTTGGGCTCTGTGGCACAGGCCAGTGGGGCTGGCAGCTCTGCTAAGTCAGCCAAGCAGCAGTGTGCAGCTCTCCAGCCCTTGTGCTGCCCTACATAAGGCAGCTATGGGGACTGTAAAAGTGGCTGTAGGTTTCTCCTCAATTTAAAAAAGCCATTTAGCAGTTGCAAACCACCTCCTGGCAGCAGCCAGCCCTTGGAGCTTCAGCCTTCAGCTGCCTGCAGCTTTGAGGCTGTGTGTGTAACCAGATCACAGCCTGAGAGCTGCAGAGCTGCTCTGCCCCCTTCCTTTTTAACCTAACTTTACCTAACATCACCTTCAAATGCTGCCAGAGGAGTGTTTGCTGGTGAGCAGCAGCTGACTTGATGTAGGGAAGGTCCCAGTGACCTCCTGGGTGCTGGTGTGCAGCCCTTGGGAGCTGCTTGTCACAGAATCATTTGGGTTGGAAAAGCCTTTTAAGCTCCTGGAGTCCAACCTGTTCCCTCCCCCTGCCAAGCCCAGCACTAACCCACAGCCCTCAGCACCTCAGCCATGTGGCTCTTCAATAGCTCCAGTTCTGGGGGCTCCCCCCCAGCTCCCATGGGGCTGCAGAGGAAGATCAGCATCCCACCTCACTGCTCCCTCACACAGCTCCTGCTGCCCCCTTGGTCACTCCCACAGGAGAAAATGAAGCAGCAGCCAAAGCAAAACCTCAATGTTAGCTGAGAAAACCATTTTCCCCCCCTCTCCAACTCACCTCTCAGCTCCAGACCCCCCTGTTCCCTTCCTGCTCCTACTGCCCTGGACAGGTAGCACTGTGGGGACAGCACATGTGGGGATGTGATGCCACCAGCTCTGTGCCCATCAGTTCACCTGGCTCACAGGACCCAGGGGCTGGGCAGGTTAATGGAAGAGAGCTGGGAACCTGATTCTGTGGCACCAAAGCTGCTGGAAGGGAGGGATCTGTGCAGGTGCTGTGAGGAGGGGGTGGCAGGGGAGGGGGGACACTGTCCTCTCCCCAGGGTCCTCCCTGTTGCTGTTGGCCATCTCCCCTCAGGTCACACTGTGCACACACATGCCTCAGCTAAGGGCTGCTCCTGCTCCCTCTGCCTCCTTTCCTAGCTCCAGTTTGGGGTGAAAGCTTCCCTTATTAGCCAATTTGGATACCTATTTACTGTGAATTACTGAGCCTGATCATTATTCATGAAGGGCTAAGCCTGCCATCTCCAGCCCTGCCATGCATTGCTCTCCCTCTCCAGTGCATGCACTTAGGGACCAGAGGAGGCAGGGAGCCTCAGTCACACCCAGCCAGGCTCTGCAGAAGGGAAGCAGCATCCTGCCCCCTCACTCTGCCCTTGCAGTTCCCAGGCAGGAGGGTGGTGGTTGAAGCTGGGAGGTGGTGGTGGTGCTGCAATGGGTTGGAGTGAGGTGAGGGTTGGTCTCTTCTCCTAGGTAATGAGTGAGAAATGGGCTCAAGCTGCCCCAGAGGAGGTTGAGGTTGGAGCTGAGGCAGAACTGTTTCCCTGAGAGGGGTGTCAGCCCCTGTGCCAGGCTGCCCAGGGAGCTGGGGGAGTGCCCAGCCCTGGAGGGATCCCAAAGCCGTGGGGCTGAGGTGCTGAGGGCCAGGGGTTAGTGCTGGGCTGGGCTGGGACTGCAGCAGCTTTTGGTTGGCTTTTCCAACCCAAATGATTCCCTGACTCTGTGATGAGGTGGGAAGAGGGGAGGTGGAGGCTGTGAGGCAGATGACTGAGAGAGATGTGTGAGGAGAGGGGTCTGGCTGGTGTTTTAGCTGTGAGAGCATTTCCAGCAAGGTCCCAGCTCCCAGCAGAGGGCTGCAGGTGGGTGTGAACAGCACAACCCTGGCTGTGTGCAGTTGAGTGCTTGCAGGAGAAGCTATGCTCCACACTGCACCCCATCCCTGTGCCTTCCCAGCACTCTGGGAAGAATTCCCATCCCCATCCCCATCCTCATCCTCATCCTCATCCCCATCCCCATCCCCATCCTCATCCCCATCCCCATCCTCATCCCCATCCCCATCCTCATCCCCATTCCCATCCTCATCCCCATCCCCATCCCCACCACCTTGCCAGTTTGCCCCTCCTTTGCCCTCCTTTTACCCCTCAGCTGTGTTCCAGCCCCAGGGAGGGGAGGGCTCAGGACCTTAAAGGGCTTTCCCAACCCAAAGGATTCTCTGATTCTGCAGCCCCTGTGGGGAAGCATCACTCTGCCAGCAGCAGCTGCCTTCACCCTGCAGCTTCCAGCTCAAGGGAGCAGCAGCCCAGGCAGTTTCTTTGAAAAGCCCAAACCTCTCCTGCATGTTTGCTGCCACATCTCACTCAGGAAGACAACTTCAGGTGTGCTCCCTGCCTCTGTGAGCAGCCAAGCAAAGCTGGGGGAGCTGCTGGGGAGAAGGGGATGGTTGCCAATGCCTGTGGGCACACAGAAAGGCTTCAGGACCCAGAGCTGCTGCTGGGAGCTGGCAGCTGGGCTGGGAAGCAGCAAGCTCCTCCTGCAACCCTGGCAGAGGGCTGGGGAACAGCACTGATTGTGCTGGCTGCAAAGGGACAGGCTTGCTTGGCCCTCCAGTGCTCCCCAGAGTCCCACTCCATGGGACAACACTTGGAAGACTTTACAAAGGCAAGGTGGGACTGAAGGGATAAGAAGAGCTAGCCAATTCCTCATCAGGATCAGTGCAATGGTGAGGAGGAGAAACCAGGCAGAGCTGGGCAGAGGGAAGGGGGACATGCTGTAAGCTCCCAGAGCAAGGATGCTCCCTGCCTGCCCATGCCAAGCCCCCTGCCTCCTCCCTGGCTCAGGGAGAAAAACCACACAAGAGTTCTCCAAAGGCTGGGGGTCACTTTGGGCAATCAAAAGGGACGTGGGAGCAGTGGGAAGCCTGTCTCAGCACACACACAGCAGCCCTGGGAGCAGAGGGATGCAAAAGCAGAGCCTGTCAGATATCCTCTGTGCACTGACTTGCTGCTGTCCCCTTCAGTAGATAACAGCCCACACAGGCCTCTGGCTACAGGCAGCAAGAAAGTGAAGCCAGTTTTACATGAAAACCCTTTAACCCTCTAATTCAGGAAAAAAAAGCTGCATTTGAATAAAATCCTAATCCAATTGCAGAGCTGGCCCTGGGCAGGGGGGTGAGGCTGGAGCCTGGGGAAGGGCCACAGCTCTCACAGCTCCTGCTGCCAGCAGCTCCCCTGACAAAGCCAGAGTGCAGATGCCACAGGGAGCCTGCAGCACATCCCAGGGCTTGCAGGAGACAGGACCCAGCAAAACAAATGGGTTTGTGCTCCCTGCTGGTGTGAACATGTGCCTTGGACAAGGCCAGAGGCTTCTCCACTGAGCTCATGGGCTGGAGCCCCAGCCAAGCCCTGCAGCCAGGGTGGAGGAGTGATGGGTGATCACAGAGTCAGGGAATCAGTTGGGATGGCAAAGCCCTTTCAGCTCCTGCAGTGCCAGCCCTCCCCTCCCCCTGCCCAGCCCAGCACTAACCCCTGGCCCTCAGCACCTCAGCTCCAGGGCTTTGGGATCCCTCCAGGGCTGGGGACTCTCTCACCTCCCTGGGCAGCCTGGCACAGGGGCTGACACCCCTCTCAGGGAAACAGTTCTGCCTCAGCTCCAGCCTCAAGCTCCCCTGGGGCCACGTGAAGCTGTTTCCTCTTGTCCTGTCACTCCTTACTGAAGAGACCAACCCCCAGCTCACTCCAGCTGCCCTTCCCAGCTTTCACCAGGTGGATAGTTCAGAGTTTGCTTTATTTTTACCATGAGGAATTGCCTCAGATCAGGAGGAAAGAGAAGAAGAAGGCAGCAGGGAGTGGTGCCTCTCCTGCAGACCTCTCAGGCACTGCTTTTAACTTGGGCTGATGAGCAGCTCTATGCTCACTCTCAGACAATTCCCCTTAAAGCTGCTGGAACTTTTGGGGTGCAACATGTGGGCTTCTCCAACCATTCCCAAAGAAGTGGAGCAGGGGTTCACTCCAGCTGATGTCCTGAGCTGCCATCAGCACTTTCCCAAGGAGCAGAGGGGTGTGGGTATCTGTACACACTCTCACACACACACAGCCCCCTCCCACACACATCAAACTCATTTCCTTGATACCAAATGGCCTGAAACAAAATTACCCAATGGCCAAGTGCTCAGCAAGATGAGGATCATGAAGGGAAAAGGAAAACCATCATGTTTGAAGGTATAGGGGGAGGAATAAAGCCCCCCAAGCCAACCCCCCTCCTGATGGATGCTTTCTGGGCTGTCTCCAGCCTGGGCAATCACATGTTTTGAAACATATCAAAGGGTTAAATTAATTCTCATTAACATTGAGATCTGAGCAGGTTCCCTTCTCCTTCTTCCCTCCCTCCTTTGAACATTTGACTGGCAACCATTTCATATTGCAATCTCTGCAGAACAAATTGAATTAGATGTTGAAACCAAACCCTGCTCTGTTCTCTAAAGCCTACATGCTCTGCTTGTGCTAATCCTCTGCAGACCTCAGAGATGCTCAGCAAGAAACCTGCCCCACCACAAAAGACAATGAAGGGAGAGGAAGGGGAGGGGAGGGGGGAAAACCAAACAGAGAGAGAAACAACCCAGGGAAAAGAAAGAACCAAGCAGGAAAATCCAAGCCCAAGCTGCAAAGCTTTGCTTGAATCATGTGCTGAGGGGTCTGTGTGCCTGGAAGGGATCCTGCTCACCTCTGTGTTGAGCCCAAGTCCTTTGCCCCTGGGGATGCTGAAGCTTCTGGCACAGAGTTGCCTTGGGACCACTGAGGGGTCCTGTCACTGCTGCCAGCACAGATGGCAGAGGTGTTGGGGAACAGGGGAGGGAGCAGGGACAGGCACACCACAGGCAACACTGAGCAAAAAAGGGCAAGAAAGAGATCCCCTGCCCTTTCCCTGGTGAGCTCCTCATCACCTCAGCCCTTTGGCACACTTGTGCCTCAGTTTACCCACCTCTCCAGTGAGTGCAGACACTCAGGGAGGAACATTTCACACTGCAGAGGTCCCACAGGGCCACCTCTGAGTTCCAGGGGGCTGTTCCCTGAGCCTCAGAGCAGGAAAGCTCTGCTGGGGCTGGGAAGCCTCTCAGAGGCTGTGACATGGGGTGTTCCAGCTCTAGGCACAGAGCTGCAATGCTCAGCCTCCTCCCAGGGGTCTGCACAAAGGGCCAGGGGCCTGGAGCCCACCAGTGCTGAGCACTTGGCCTCACAGGACTGGGGTTGGGGAGGAGGTTTGCAGAGGAGCTGGGATGGGACAGCACTGGGCTTGCCTGGCCTCTAAGCAACACTGCCTGTCCTGCCCCTCCTGCACTGCACCTCTGCCCCCCAGCTCCATCCCTCCCAGCTTCATCTCCCACCAGCTCCATCCCTTCTCCTCTACACCTCCCCACCTCCATCTCTTCCCCTCCATCCCTCTACTTCCACCCCTCCTCAGCTTCATCTCACCTCTGTCCCTCCCCAGCTCCATGCTTTCACCTCCATCCTTCCTCACCTCCACCCCTCCACTTCCATCACCTCCTAGCTCCATCCCTCCACCTCCATCCTTCCCTACCTCCATCCCTTTCCCTCCATCCCCTCCCCACCTTCATCCCTCTGCCTCCACTCCTCCCCAGCTCCATCCCTGAGCTGGCTGCTGGACAAGCTGTTAACAGCACATACACCTGGAGACATCCTTCAATCAGAGTCCCTCTGAAGGAACAAACCTTTCCTAGAGCCCAGGCTCTTCCAGCAGACACACTGCATGAAGCAGGCAGTTCTTTAACCCAACTGGGATTACTCCTGCAGGCACATCAGCACCTTCCCTTTCATCAGGAGGCCCTGGGGCTGTGCTCCTGCCCAGCAGCTCTGAAGCCACACACATTAGCAGCTTTATTGGTTGAGTCCAGGCTCAGATGAGCTCTCTATTCAGGCAGCCAGCAGTGGGGTGGGTTGAACAAAAGTCCAGTAATGGGGAAGGTTATGAGCATCCCACTGGTAGGTGTATTGGGGAACTGCCTCACAGCAACAGGCACATATTGCTGAGAGGAAAACAGCCTGGCTGGCAGGAACGTGCCTCATGCACACAAACACACAGCAGCCAGCTGGGATGTGCACAGCCCCCATCCCCCACCTCAGCACAGACCCAGCAGCACCCCCAAAACCTGCCCCCACCCACCAAGACACTTGGGTGATGTTTAGGAAGCAGTGGCATTGCTGTGGCTGGAAAAATGGGAGCTAAAATGGGTTCCAATCCTTCCCTTGGTGGTGCTGAGCAAACTCATTGCTGGAGGGGATTTGCTCCCCAGCAGGAAGGATTTGCCAACTCAGCACCCTGAGCCACAGAATCCACAAATGATGGGGGCTGGAAGGGCCCTGCAGAGCTGCCCCAGCCCCTGCTACAGCAGGTTCCCCTGGCTCAGGGGCACAGGAATGTGTCCAGGTGGGGTTGGAAACCTCCTGAGAAGGAGCCTCCACACCCTCCCTGGGCAGCCTGGGCCAGGGCTCCCTCACCTCAGCACCAAAGGACTTTCTCCTCCTGTGCCAGTGGCACTGCCTGTGTGCCAGCCTGAGCCTGTTCCCTCTTGTCCTGTCACACAACAAACACTGGCCTCATCCTCTCCCCACTCACCCTTTGGGTGTTGGGTACTTTATGTCCCTCCCAGCCCTGACCATTCTCTCATTCTGGGTGTGAGCTTGGCACTGCCCCAGGACAGGCTGATTCCTGCAGCCCTTCAGGAGCCCTTTGATCCAAAACATGATTGTGGAGCACAGCACAGCCCCACTGCCCCAGCACCCACCTTGCCAGATGCCAGGCAGCTGCTACATGGGCTCTTCTGTGTCCTTCTCCTCTTCCAGGTGCTCCAGGATTTCATTCAAAACCTCTGATTGTTTTTTCTTCTTTGGGGAGTCTGTCCAGGCCCAGGGGGCAGCAAAGGCCATGTGGGGGGAGAAGGAAAGCAAAGATTACAACCCAGGCCCATGTACAACTGTCTCCAGTCCCCCTCAGCCCCTCCCAGGTAAAGCCCCTCAGCCATCACTTCCATCTCCTCCCCAGCCAGGTCCTGGCAGGACACCATGGCTGAGGTGTGACTCCAGACCTGCCCCTGTGCCTGGGGCCACAGGCTTTGCCACAAGCCCAGACTGAGCCATTGACCCCAACTCCCTCATCCCCTGCCCAAGAGTGGCTGCAACACCAGCCAAGAACAACCAACCCAGACAGCAGCCTTGGTCCACAGCAGGTCATGGAATGATGGAATCATTCAGCTCCTGCAGTCCCAGCCCTGTCCTCCCCCTGCCCAGCCCAGCACTGAGCCACAGCCCTCAGCACCTCAGCTCCAGGGCTTTGGGATCCCTCCAGGGCTGGGCACTCCCTGGGCAGCCTGGCACAGGGGCTGACACCCCTCTCAGGGAAACAGTTCTGCCTCAGCTCCAGCCTCAACCTCCCCTGGGGCCACTGGAGCCCATTGCCTCTCATTAGTTGGGAGGAGACCAACCTTCACCTTGCCACAAGCTCCTGTCAGGGAGTTGCAGGACACAGAGCCACCAACATCCTTGCTGAGACATAAGCTCCCTGCAGCCCACAGCCTGCATCTCCCACCTGGGCTGGCACAGGCCAGCTCTTCCCTGGCCCTGCTTTGCTTCTCCTGCCCCATCAAGCTCCCCAAACCACTGTGGGGCACAGCAGTGTGCACACAGCCCTCCCCACAGCTGCTGCAGGGTGAGAAACCCTCCAGGGCTGCCAGCAGCACCCCAAGCCCACATCAGCACAGGGTACTGGAGGGGACAAAGCCATTTAGTGCCAGACACTGGCCCTGCCTCCTATGGACTGGGCAGAAATGCCCTTCCCTTGGCAGGAGCTGTGGCACAGCCCCCTCTCCCCCTGCTCATCTATCCCCTGCTCCCCTCTCTCCCTGCTCCCTTTTCCCCCTGCTCCTCTCTCCCTTGCTGCCCTGTCTCCCTGCTACTCTCTCCCCTCTCTCCCTGCTCCCTTTTTCCCCTGCTCCCCCTTCTCCACCTCTGTCCCCTCTCCCCCCTACTCCACTCTTCCCCTGCTCCCTTTTCCCCCTGCTCCCTCTTCTCCCTTCTCCACCTCTCTCCCCCCTGCTCCACTCTTTCCCTGCTCCCTTCTTCTCCCCTGCTCCCCTCTATCCCCTGCTCCCCTCTATCCTCTCCTATCCCTCTCCCCTGCTCTCTATCCCCTGCTCCCCTCTCCTCAGCTCTTCTTCCCCTGCTCCCCCCTCTCCCTTCTCCCTCTGCTCCCTTCTCCACCTTTCTCCCCTCTCCCCCCTGCTCCACTTTCCCTGCTCCCCTTCTCCTCTCTCCCCTGCTCCCTCTCTCCCTGCTCCCTTTTCCCCCTGCTCCCTTTTCCCCCTGCTCCCTCTCTCCCTGCTCCCTCTTCTCCCTTCTCCATCTCTCTCCCCCCTGCTCCACTTCTCCTCTCTCCCTTCTCCCTCTCTCCCTTCTCCCTCTCCCCTGCTCCCTCTCCCTCCTTCTCCACCTCTCTCCCCCCTGCTCCACTCTTTCCCTGCTCCCTTCTTCTCCCCTGCTCCCCTCTACTATCCCCTCTCCCCCTGCTCCCCTCTCCCCTGCTCTCCTCTATCCCCTGCTCCCCTCTCCCCCTGCTCCCCTCTCCCCAGCTCCTTTCTTCCCCTGCTCCCCCCTCTCCCTCTGCTCCCTTCTCCCTCTCTCCCCTGCTCCACTCTTTCCCTGCTCCCTTCTTCTCCCCTGCTCCCCTCTACCCTCTCCTATCCCCTCTCCCCCTGCTCCCCTCTCCCCAGTTCCTTTCTTCCCCTGCTCCCCCCTCTCCCTTCTCCCTCTCTCTCCCCTCTCCCCCTGCTCCCTCTCTCCCTGCTCCCTCTCCCCTGCTCCCTCTCCCCTGCTCCCTCTCCCCCCTTCTCCACTCTTTCTCTGCTCCCTTCTTCTCCTCTCTCCCCTGCTCCTCTCCCCTGCTCTCTCTCCCTTGCAGCAGCACAGGCACAACAGCTGGTTAAACCCTGCTTGCAGACATCAAAAGCCTCGCTGGCTTTCTCAAACAAACAAACATAGCACAGGACTAAAGAAAAGGTGTAAAAGAAAGAAATGGAACAAGCTGTGCGTTTTCTTTTAGCATTCCAGCTGCTGGGGGAGATAAACAACAAGGAAATGTCACAAAACATCAATACAGGAGAAATTAACCTGACAAAAGCTGCCCCCCCCCCCCCCCCCCCTCCCCAGAACCATTTTGCATTTCTGGAGTCCCCATCTAATGGTTTTATTCTTCAATTAATTCCTTGCCAGAGAGCCAGGAGCCTCCTCCCTCCCTGCCAGGGGGCTGCAGGGCTGGGGGGCTGCAAGGTGCTGTGCTGACACCCTCCTGCAGCTCCTCAAGCATCCAGAGGCACAAGGGAAAGCCCATCTAAGGGAAGGTGGCAGCTCAGTGCTCATCCCTCTCCTTTACTCTGCCCTCCTGGTTTCTGCTTCCCCACCAGCCTTGGAAATGGCATCAAATGTGTTCTCAGCTCCCAGATCCATGGGAGGGAAGAGTTTGTCCCCCATTTGTCACCCCCTTCCCCAACCTGACCCTGATGTGGAGTCTGCACATAGGCAAGGATGGAGGGTGCAGAGTGGAGGGGAGGTGAGATGCTGGGTGCCAAAGTATCCCTACACAGTGCAGGGCACCCAGGGCACCTGCCTTGGCATGGGCAAGGGGCTGGGTGTCAAGGGAGCATCCCTATGCCCTGCAGTGCACCCAGGGGACCTGCCTTGGCCTGGGCAAGGGGCTGGGTGTCAAGGGAGCATCACTATGCCCTGCAGTGTACCCAGGGGACCTGGCTGGGTGTGGGGCAAGGGGCTGGGTGCCAATGGAGCATCCCTACACAGTGCAGGGCACCCCAGGGGACCTGCCTTGGCATAACAAGGGGCTGGATGTCTAAGGAGCATCCCTACACAGTGCAGGGCACCCAGGGCACCTGCCTTGGCATGGACAAGAGGCTGGATATCAAAGGAGCATCACTATGCCCTGCAGTGCACCCAGGAGGGCTGGGCAAGGGGCTGGGTGTCTGAGGAGCATCCCTACACAGTGCAGTGCACCCAGGGGACCTGCCTTGGCCTGGGCAAGGGGCTGGGTGCCAAGGGAGCATCCCTACACAGTGCAGGGCACCCAGGGTCCTGCCTTGGCATGGGCAAGGGGCTGGGTGTCTAAGGAGCATCCCTACACAGTGCATGGCACCCAGGGCACCCACCTTGGCATGGGCAAGGGGCTGGATGTCTAAGGAGCATCACTATGCCCTGCAGTGCACCCAGGAGGGCTGGGCAA